>NC_139565.1:53975226-56552726 GCF_965112155.1 Podarcis liolepis | reverse complement strand
TCTTTATTAAACTGTTGCAACAGGGTCCCCCACTCCCCCCCATGCAGGGATGGAGAAGAGGAACACAGAACATTGGTGCACAAGCTCTTATCCAGTGGTACCTCCGGTTAAGTACTTAATTCGTTCCGGAGGTCCATTCTTAATCTGAAACTGTTCTTAACCTGAAGCACCACTTTAGCTAATGGGGCCTCCTGCTGCCGCCGCGCTGCCGGAGCCCGATTTTTGTTCTTATCCTGAAGCAAAGTTCTTAACCTGAACTGTTTCTGGGTTAGCGGAGTGTGTAACCTGAAGCGTATGTAACCCGAGGTACCCCACTGTATAGACTTTTGATATTACCTACCTTGTAGCTCAAGACCACCCCCCAAAACATTGTACGTACATCATGGAAAGAGGTGGTTCCCAGCAGAAAGTTGAGTGTTTGGCTTCTCACCTGTATGCCAGGATACCTGATAATGCCTTATTTGATTTCCTTTTCTGGGTAGCCTGGCCATTCCTTTGAGATGGTAAATACTTAGTTCCTGGATCTCTTACACATATTGATAGTGTGCTCAGGATTTAGAAGGCGATTGGGCCGCATCTGGTGCCCCGGACCTTAGTTTGCCTACTCATGGAGTAGAGCATAGAATCATAGAACTATAGAGTTGGAAGCTGGCATGCATGTATGATTTCAGCTAGATCATACATGACAGATGGCTTCTGCTTAAAAACCTGCAATGAAGGAGAGTCTATAACCTCCTGAGGAAGTCCATTCCACTGTTGAACAGCTCTTACTGTCAGAAAGTTTTTCCTGATGTTGTGTTAGAAACTCCTTTCTTTAACTTGAAGCCCTTGCTTTAGGTCCTACCATCCAGAGCAGAAATAAAACAAGTTTGCTCCCTTTTCCATGTGACAGCCTTCAGATATTTGAAGATGGCTATCACATCTCCTCTCAGCCTCCTCTTTTCCAGGCTAAACATACACAGTGCCTTCAACTGTTCCTCATAAGGCTTAGTTTCCAGACCCTTCATTACCTTGTTTGCCCTTCTCTGCACATGTTCCAATTTCCAATCCTTCTTAAATTGTGGTGCCCAGCACAGTATTCCAGGTGTTGTCTGACCAAGGCAGAATAGAGTGGGACTATTTAAAAAGCAGGGACATCACCTTGCCGATAAAGGTCCGTATAGTTAAAGCTATGGTTTTCCCAGTAGTGATGTATGGAAGTGAGAGCTGGACCATAAAGAAGGCTGATCGCCGAAGAATTGATGCTTTTGAATTATGGTGCTGGAGGAGACTCTTGAGAGAGTCCCACGGACTGCAAGAAGATCAAACCTCTCCATTCGGAAGGAAATCAGCCCTGAGTGCTCACTGGAAGGACACTGAGGCTCCAATATTTTGGCCACCTCATGAGAAGAGAAGACTCCCTGGAGAAGACCCTGATGTTGGGAAAGATGGAGGGCACAAGGAGAAGGGGATGACAGAGGACGAGATGGTTGGACAGTGTTCTTGAAGCTACCAACATGGGCTTGACCAAACTGCGGGAGGCAGTGGAAGACAGGAGTGCCTGGCGTGCTCTGGTCCAGGGGGTCACGAAGAGTCGGACATGACTAAACAACATTACTTCCCTTGATCTGGACACTATACTTCTGTCGATGCTGCCTAGAAAAGAAGTATTGAAGTTTTTTTTTACTTCTTTTTTTTACTGCTGCATCGCACTGTAGAGTTGTGTTTAAGTTTACATTTAAGGAACATTAAATGTGCATTTAAAAGCACACAACTCTCTCTTCCCAAATAAAGAAAATCCTGGGATTTCTATAGCATTGCCGCCTCGCAGAGCTACAATTCTCAGCACCCTTAACGAACTACAGTTCCCAGGATTCTTTGCGGGGAAGTCATGCGTTTTAAATGCATTCCAACCTTGCCCGACTCATGATTGGTCAGTTTTTCCATCCTGCCCTCCACATCCCGCCCTCCTGCCTCTTATTGGCTGAGCCGTGGTATGTTCCGGGGTACTGATTGGTTGTACTCTTTACACCTCGGGAAAGACGCCGCCAAGGCTGCGGAGCTTCGTGTGTTGCCTCATAAAGCCCCGAAGGGAGAATAGGAGGGATTTTTTCTCGTGTACGAGATGGAGCTAACCTACCAAACGTTGAAATCTACTTATCAGGCCAAAGAGGCGGTGAGTGGAAGAGTAGCCGTAGTTGTGTTTCGCTTCCCCCCGTTACTATGGTAACCCCCTGCGCTTTGTCTCTACGCATGCGTCAGGTGACCTGGAACGCGCACGCGCAGTAACGCTGCCCCAGGATGGATGGTTTCTTGAGTCTGGAGAGGGAGCAAAAGTTTTTGGGTGTTGACAATATTGACGTTTAAGCTGCCTGAATAATACACAAACACACACACACACAAACTTATAATTATTCAAGCTGTTTAAATGTATATATAAATGTATAACATCTTTAAACCGTCCTGGGATCTTCAGATGAAGGGTTATTATTATTATTATTATTATTAATAATAATAATAATAATAATAATAATAATAATAATATAATTAATATAATCAACGTTAATGGGAGGAGAGAAAGTGATGATGAAACAGGAGTGGTTTTAATAAATGATATTCTGCTTTTCCAATGGCAAATGCTGAGCTCAAAGCAGCTCTCAATAATCGAAATACCATCATTTCTTCATTCTTGCAAGGTGGGGAGGTCAAACCAGGAGGGTCTTTCCTAGGGGACGTTGCTGTAAGAACATAAGAAAATAAGAAGAGCCCAGCTGGATCAGGCTAGGGGCCCAACTTAGTCTAAGATCTTGTTCTTGTAGCGGCCGACTGGATGCCTTTGGGAAACCAGCAAGAACCAGTTGCACATGAGCAACTCTCCCCATCCTATGGTCCCCAGCAACTGGTATTCAGAAGCATTGCTGCCTCCCAATTGTGAAGGGCAGAGTGTGTAGCCATTGTGGCTTGTAGCTATCAATAGCCCTCTCTTCCATGGATTTGTCTTGTCTTCTTAAAGCCATCCAAGTTGGTGGCTGTTGCTGCCTCTGTAGGAATGAGTTCCATAACTTAAAGTACTGTGTGAAAAAACTATTTCATTAATCTTTCTTTAATCTTCCAACATTCAGCTTAATCATCTGTCTGTGGCAGAGTGCATGCTTCATTAAATCTTTCGCCTTACTGATTCACACTCCTGTCTTTCAGGGTAAAATCTATAGGAACATAAGAAGCTGCCTTACACTGAGTGAGACCGTTGACGCACCTAGTTCAGTATTGTTTACTCCGGCTGACTGTGGCTCACCAGGATTTCAGACAGGGTCATAGCTGTCAACTTTTCCCTTTTCTTGCGAGGAATCCTATTCGGAATAAGGGAATTTCCCTTAAAAAAAGGGAAACGTTTACAGCTATGGACAAGGTTCCCTCCCAGTCCTACCTGGAGTTGCAGGGATTGAATCTGGGGCCTTGTGCATGCAAAGCAGATGTCCTGCCAGTGCGTTATTACCTTTTGTTATGTACTGAAGTTCTCACCCTGGGCCAGCAGGGGGATACTGTAGATAGTTATACAAATGAAGGATCGAAAGTGACTTTCAGTGATTTCGCTCGGTGTTTCAGCTCAGTGATTCAGCTCTGCTCAGAGGGTAGCTGCATATGGCTGTGCTCTGTTGTCCATCCATCCCATCCTCGTCGCCAGTGTTACATTGTGGGTGAACATATCAGATGACACAGCGATTCTTCAAACAGCTCTTGTTTATTCACAGAACTGAAGGGTTCAGTCAGCCTGTTTATAGAGAGCTCCAGTACAATGTTACTGTAACAACTTTCTAAAACTATCCAATCACTGAATGTCACTTTCGATCCTTCATTTGCATAACTATCTACAGTATCCCCCTGCTGGCCCAGGGTGAGAACTTCAGCACATAACACCTTTCCCTAAACAGCAACGCAGGAAGCTCCCTTATAGTGAATTGGATCGTTGGTCCAATTATCTAATTCATTGTCAACACTGGCTGGCAGCAGTTCTCCAGGGTTTTGGACAGGTTTCACTCACAGCTGTACCTGGAGATGCCATTGGAAATTGAACCTGCATGCAGAGCAGATGCTCTGTCATTGAGCTACAGCTCTCCCCCCCCCCCCCAAAGAAAATCCCGGTGACTTGTAATATCAGTAACAAAATTGGCGTCTGTCTGTCTCAAGAGACAACGGAGTGTGCCTCCAGGGGTAAAGCCAAACCACTGCGTTAGCAGCACCAAAGGGACCTCCCCAGGACATAAGCCTGGACAGTGTTTCTGGAGGTCCTGGGCTGCCCAGACAACAAGACCTCCCTCTCAGGCTCAATGATGTGGGCCAAAGAAAAGCAGAGCGCCACCTTGGTTGCAGGAGTTGCTGAAAGGAGGCGTTAACAGGCATATAAGGCGCCATCCAACCGTCTCAGGGACTCAGCTTCAGATTTGTGTAGGGTTTACTCCTTAGCCTTTTCTGTCCCACAAGGCAGTGGAGGTTTAGGATCAGAGTTTTCCTTCTTCAAGGTGAGCCACCTCCCCAGGTTGAGGAGCCCCTTCTGCCGCACACTTACCTCTACAGCACGTGCAGAAACCACCTTCTTGACCATTGGACCTACTATTGGTCTCATCCGCTTGATCCGCCGTAGCCTGTCTTCACATGCACAGGAAGTCCCTAACTCACCAAGGGTTTAAGACCCATCAGCTGCCCTTGTTAGTTTCTGTTTGCCACTGAGCAGTGCTTTGGAGTCACAAGACTCTGTTTACATTCCACACATTCCAGAGACAGTCCAGGCTGTTGAAAGTCTCACGGGAGACGGATGTGGATGTGACGTACTGGTTTCCTGTTCCTTTGTTGTTCAGTTGCTCTCTGCTTTCATAGAGAGAGGCTGTTTCTTTTCTGTCTGCGTAGCGAGAAATAAAACTCTTTAGCCATGTAGCCATAAATCTCATCACTTCCGCGTGCTGCTTTGATTCTCTGCTGGATGGGAATGTGCCTGAGGCCTCATCAAAGGCTCAGGTTCTTAATCACGTCGGGAGGCGATTCCGAAGGACTCAGCCGGAGGAAAATGAACTTTTATCAGCTTGGTCAAGCGGAGATCCCGACAGCCCTCACCTGGTTATCCTACCACACAGCAGGACAACATCTCAGCCATACTAATCTGGCCATTCCTCTCATTGCTGGGATCTGGTCCCTTTCCCTGTTCTGAGCACAATGGGCCTTGCTTATCACAACCTCCCTGTTTGCTGCCTTATTCCCAGAGGCACCCAAGGGAGAGCATTACATAACACGGCAAGGAAACTTTCCGTGGCTGGACGTTGCCAGGATTCACCCTCCCTTTAAACCCCCCTCTCTGCCCAAGCCAGCAGGTATAAGCAGCCTGTTCCTGAGAGTGGCTGCCGGGCGTTCTTGCCTTAGGCCGAGATTCAGCACATTGCTAGTTAGGGACTTCACTCCGGATTTGTGTAGGGTTTACTACTCATTCTTTTCTTCTCCCAAAGCTATCCCACAAGGTAGTGGAGGATTAGGATCAGAGATTTCCTTTTCCTAGATGAGCTACATTCCCAAGTTGAGGAGACCCTTCTGCCCCTCACTTTCCTCTATAGCACACGCAGAAACCGCCTTCTTGACAATTGGGCGCACTATTGGCCTCGTCCACTCAGTCTGCCGGAGCCTGTCTTTAGGGGAAGTCCCTAACTCACCAAGGCTATGCTCACCTGGTTTAGCTGGTATCAGAAAGGTATTAAAACAGAATCTGAGTTGACATAGATGTAGTAATACTTGCTCACATAGAAGGACAAAAATGGTATTCATGGCATGTCTAAAAACTGCAAAAAAGAGATTTGGGGTAGGGAATTCTCTCCCCCCCCTCCAGTTCTGCAACTACAGAGCCACAACTGAAAAGGCCATGTCCCTGATAGCTTAGCCAGTTGTGGGTTGGGCTGAAATGACTTGGTTTTAAGCAGCGTCATTTGTTAACTGGAATTCTTCAGTGAGACATTTGTGGCAAAGTTTCCTTGAAAGGTAGCTTACCACCTTTACCCCGCTACTGACCTGTCCCTGCTACAGAGTCCAGTTGGGGAGCGGAGGTGTTCAAGGGCCTGGGATCACTCTTGTTTTTCACAAGTAGATGTTGAGGCTCAATAGCTGACTTGAGCTTTATGTGAACTGACTGCTAGCTCTACAGATTGCCAACATGCTGCACGTGTGCCCATTCCCCCTAGTGAAATTAGTTCTCTGGTAGCCAGTATGATAGGTTGTGCTGTGTGCTTGGTTGTATGCTGTGTATGTGTATGGTGCCCAGAACGTTTCTCTCCTGTTTGCAGATAGCCCCCCCCCCTCAAGTTGGCAACATCAGTGCCTAGACTCTAGAACATGCCTTGGAACCTTTTTATTGTTTTCAGCAGATGAAATTATGTGAAAATAGTTCCTTGAAGTTCATTAAGTATGAAAATCGCTGGCTTCCCTTATCCCCAGTCCCCAATCAGCTAGGAAATGACTAGAATCCCCCTGCCCACATTATCTGACATTGGTGACTAACCATATTGACTGGATAAAAAAATTCCTTCCAGTAGCACCTTAAAGACCAACTAAGTTAGTTCTTGGTATGAGCTTTTGTGTGCATGCACACTTCTTCAGATACACTGAAACAGAAGTTGCCAGATCCTTCTATATAGTGAGAAGGTGGGGAGGGGTATTACTCAGAAGGGTGGTGGGAATGGGTGATTGGCAGATAGCTGAGATGAGCCTGTTGACGACTCTTAACGACTGCAATAGGTCTTACAGGAAAAGGCAAGGGATGAGAAGGTGAAAAATGGCTAAGTCATGTATAATGAGATAAAGGATAGCGTGGTCGCCGGATTCCAGTGGGCAACGAAAGAGGCAAGTCTGCCATAAAGAGTCGTCAACAGGCTCATCTCAGCTATCTGCCAATCACCCATTCCCACCACCCTTCTGAGTAATACCCCTCCCCACCTTCTCACTATATAGAAGGATCTGGCAACTTCTGTTTCAGTGTATCTGAAGAAGTGTGCATGCACACGAAAGCTCATACCAAGAACTAACTTAGTTGGTCTTTAAGGTGCTACTGGAAGGAATTTTTTTATTTTGACTATGGCAGACCAACACGGCTACCTACCTGTAACTGGACATATTGACTGGGTAGTGTGCAAAATCCCATTGATGCTGTCAGTTTGTGTGCATTCCTCAGGACTACCTGTGATTGTACACAGTCTCTAGTAGATATGTGCATTCATGAGTCTGGTTGCATTGGCTCAGACTTATATACATGATGAAATTGAGAGCAAGAGAGAATGCACTGTGTCTAAGAGAAAGAAACTAATGTGCAGTTTGGATGCACAAGTAGAAGTGTGGACCTTAAAATAAGCAAAGTTTTCCCGCCTGCTTTGAGTAAAAGACAGGTTGGCCAACTTTTAGGACCTATTGATCCAAAATGTAGGTGAATATTAACACATCACTGTATGGTTAGTGCATGTGATGCTATTTTCTTTTGGATTGGCTAATCAGATGTTTAATGGGATGCCAGAGCCCTGTTTAAAGATGGGGAGGCAGCACCAAATTCTCCAAGGGCCATGATAAATGCAGAACAAAGCAGGTTGATCATCACAACTTCATCTCATTTAAAATAAGCAGAGCACCATCAGCATCTTCTAAAAGAAAAAAAAAAACCTTGAGGAATTATCTGATCGTAATATTAAAACTTTGATTGCATGCTAATTCATCTTTTGGCAGCTGCAGCAAAAACTATGTGTGGCATTTTAAGAAATGAATAATGTACTCTGTAAGCATTGAAGCTAATTAGGGAAGCACTTTTAGCATTTAAAACTAGCTCCTGTTTAAGTGCCTTAAGCTTTTATTAATTGTATGGACCAAAAACCCTTTATAGTAATTGAAAATTTAATTACACCCATTTTTTTGTTCTAGGAATGGGAGCTTATTAAACTTTAAACACTTAAACATCTATTGAAATACCAATGGCTGTAAAGATGGTGGCATTCTACATACCAATTAAAGAAGCGAGCGTAAATCACTATAAACCTAAACTGAATTTTAAGTAATGTTTTGCTCGTTAAGTGCTTCTATTCTTTCACACATGTACAAGATCTACCACTTTTGTGGTAACCATTAGCAATATCTGTCTTTGGCAGGTCTATGTTAGCACTGGTCTTTTAAAAAAGAAACACCTTAAATATTGTTCTCGGTGTTATGCTCCTGTCCCAGTGCCTGATGACGGCAGCTCTTATTTGAGAGTAAAGAAGAGGCATTTATTCACGGTACAGGCTCAGCAGAGATAGGTGGGTCCAAGGTACACAAACATGGCAAGAGATGCAGGACCAGACAGAAGCAACAAAGATATCCCAACAGTTGTCATACCCATCCTGCAAAGCTTTGAAAGGTGAGACAGAGTGAGCTCACTCGATAGACTCTCTCGCCTTACGGATCTGCTGTGCTTCAAATGTGCATCTGAGCTCTACTACAGACAGAGGGGGCACCTGGGTCTTGGCAAAGAGGCTGTATCCTGCCCCTCAGACCCCAGCTGCCTTCTCCTGCTCAGTTCTTCCCCCATTCCTGATGTGACTTTGCAGGAGGGGGGGAATCAAGAGAGTTGGCAGAGCTGCTTCTCCCCAACATCTAGTGTCATGAAGGGCAGAGCTCCATTTTCCATTCCTTGCAGCCAGCCTCCCACTTCTTCTTCTTCTCCTCCTCCACCTGCTCCTCTATTTGGGACTGCCAAACCATCCTGATGGAAGTGAGTGGCCCACGACGCTCAGAATAATTAATAGGAATTGTGCAGATCACGTATGGAAGAGATCTGGGCTACAAGGCGGGCTGTGTGTTTCCTTAAATGGGGAGCAAAGGGTAAAGGGACCCCTGACCATTAGGTCCAGTTGTGACCGACTCTGGGGTTGCGGCACTCATCTCGCTTTATTGGCCGAGAGAGCCAGCGTACAGCTTCCGGGTCATGTGGCCAGCATGACTAAGCCGCTTCTGGCAAACCAGAGCAGCGCACGGAAACGCCGTTTACCTTCCCGCCAGAGCGGTACCTATTTATCTACTTGCACTTTGACGTGCTTTCGAACCGCTAGGTGGGCAGGAGCAGGGACCGAGCAACGGGAGCTCACCCCGTCGCGGGGATTCGAACCACCGACCTTCTGATCGGCAAGTCCTAGGCTCTGTGGTTTAACCCTCAGTGCCAACCGTGTCCCTTTAAATGGGGAGTAGCTGCCCCTTATTTATCTCAAAATCCTAGGAGTGCAACTTTATATATTTGATTCTATTTATGGGTCACTTCCCATAACATACCTCCAAGTGATTTCACGGTAAAAACGTTGACGATAAAAGCAATTAAATGTAAAAGCTATTTAAAAGATTGGGTCGTATCCAAAGCTGCTGTTCCTCTAATGCAGCAGACCTCTGCTTGCGCAACAGAGCTTTTCTGTCCTCTCCTCTGCCCTGCAGCCTCCTTTATATATCCTCAGCATCTGCTGCCTCTGTACACCCTCAACACCTGGAGCAGATTTTGAGGATGCACACAGGGGGAAGAGAGGAAGGAGAGTCCCACTGCATGAGTGGAACTGTGCGCATTCATGCACAGATGGAATGGACAGCCTCCTTGAAGGGCAGGTGATTCTGTTACATCTCTTTCTTTCTTTCTTTCTTTCTTTCTTTCTTTTTGCACTTTCCCTCCTTTTATTTCTTTGTTTTGTAGCACAAGAAATTATATTTCTGCTTTTCATTCGCACGCATCACAAAGCGGCTTACAAACAATCAATAACAATGACATGATAGAACATCACAAATGCAACATGAAGCAGACAACGTAAATCTTATGTACAGGATTATCATAGAATCATAGAATCATAGAGTTGGAAGAGACCACAAGGGCCATCGAGTCCAACCCCCTGCCAAGCAGGAAACACCATCAGAGCACTCCTGACATATGGTTGTCAAGCCTCTGCTTAAAGACCTCCAAAGAAGGAGACTCCACCACACTCCTAGTCTCCATGTGGATGAGCCTCAGTGCTGGGAGAACGGCTGAGTTTTGCTTCACTTTCAAAGCATCTCCACTTATCCCTACATTCCAAGCAGAGATCTTTGTTTAAAAAGAAATTCTTAGTCGGTTTTGTAGAACCACAACCAACAACTGGAATACCTGAAGATGCTGTTTTTAACAAGAAAAAAAAAAAAGAAAGGAGCAGAAGTGAAAACCAGACCTGAAGTCCTATCCTCTGTTCTGAAAACCCAGGTCCTTAGTTCCAGATGGTTGGAGTGGGTGGGCTCACTATTGGGGGTGTTGCATCCTTTCCTGTGGCTGGGTGCTTTGAGCTCCTGGTACCTTATTTCTTTATTGCTAGCCATTTTTTGCAGCACACTAGTGAGCTCTCCTAGCATAGTTTCGGAACTACCGTATTACTCACATTTCATAAAGTACAAGAAAAATACTCATTTTGAAAAATGCACAAACAGAAAAATAACTTTCTGCCCTGGGCCACCAGATGGCTCTCTGGTTCCTCTGGAAAAGCCAGATTCCAGTAGATGAGCTAATGATTATTTAAAAAAATGATGAACAGTTTTCACTGTCATATAGCGGCTGACACTTGCTTCATGTAGACTATAATGACTGCAAATGTTGCACTTTGGCAGTAGGATCCTACACACATTTGCTCGCTTAATGGGCTTACTCCCAAGTAGTGGTGTATAGGACTGCAACCTAACTTTGTGTGTAAAAAGGTAAAGGGACCCCTGACAAATAAGGTCCAGGTGCGGACGACTCTGGGGTTGCGGCGCTCATCTTGCTTTATTGGCTGAGGGAGCCGGCGTACAGCTTCCAGGTCATGTGGCCATCATGACTAAGCCGCTTCTGGCGAACCAGAGCAGCGCACAGAAACGCCGTTTACCTTCCCGCCGGAGCGGTATCTCTTTATCTACTTGCACTTTTGATGTGCTTTCGAACTGCTAGGTTGGCAGGAGCAGGGACGGAGCAACGGGAGCTCACCCCGTCGGGGGGGATTCGAACCACCGACCTTCTGATCGGCAAGTCCTAGGCTCTGAGGTTTAACCCACAGCGCCACCCGCATCAATTGTAAATGGGAGCTGCATGTGTAAAACTGGTGGGATGTGTCCTTGAACTCTGATAATGTCTCTTCCTTGCCTGGATGGAAGATGGAGAGGGTTGTGTGAGTATGGGCAGAAAGAAGTCTACTGTACAAATGTTAAATGTACATCCATTGCCCCACCTGCCATAGTTGCCCAGCAGAGAATGTGTCCGTCAGGCTAAAAAAAGTTATCCATTGCTGCTTCAGAGTCTCATAAGCTGCATGGACACATGACAGAGCCCTGGTTCCAGGAAACTTGGATGAAAGATTCAGTGATGGCTATGCTTTGCTGGAAACCACAGGAGGGGAGCGTTGCTCTTGTGCGCAGGTCATTCTCACAGGTTTCCAGCAGGAATCTGATTGGCCAGTGAGAACTGGATGCTGGACCAGATGGAAGACTGGCTGCATCCAGTAGGTTCTTCTTATGTTCTTTCTCAAGAGCGATAGACTTATTGTTATGTACTGAGTTGAATAGGATCCAAACTGCAGCAGTCTGATTGGTCCTAGAACAATAGGATCCAAATTGCAGTCGTCTGATTGGTCCTAGAACAATAGGATTCAGAATGCAGCAGTCTGATTGGTCCTAGAACAATAGGATCCAAACTGCAGCAGTCTGATTGGTCCTAGAACAATAGGATCCAAACCGCAGCAGTCTGATTGGTCCTAGAACAATAGGATCCAAATTGCAGTCGTCTGATTGGTCCTAGAACAATAGGATCCAAAATGCAGCAGTATGATTGGTCCTAGAACAATAGGATTCAGAATGCAGCAGTCTGATTGGTCCTAGAACAATAGGATCCAAAATGCAGCAGTATGATTGGTCCTAGAACAATAGGATTCAGAATGCAGCAGTCTGATTGGTCCTAGAACAATAGGATTCAGAATGCAGCAGTCTGATTGGTCCTAGAACAATAGGATCCAAAATGTAGCAGTCTGATTGGTCCTAGAACAATAGGATTCAGAATGCAGCAGTCTGATTGGTCCTAGAACAATGCAGCAGTATGATTGGTTGGCAGGAACCACCCAATCCTGTTCCAGATAGAAGTGAATCCACAACCTGATTGGCTTACAGTAGAATTCCGGAATTAGCCAATCATGTGCAGCCCATTGTGTAAATAATGTATATAAAGCAGATACTGTGAGGGGACTTTCATTCATTCCTCCTCACCACTATGAGCTGAATAAAGAGCATGAAATCACTTTGTGACTCTGAGTATATTTCACTTATACAAGAGGATCATATTCTAAAACTTGCTCTTTTATTTGCAGGAAGAGATGCGATCAGAAGCCCGTCGAAAAAACCTCCTCATTCTGATTTTACATTATTTAATGGATGAAGGGTATGTTTTCTTTTGCTTACCAGCAAATATTCATGTGTTGTTGTTTTGTTTTTTTACTGATCTGTTTTTCTTGTTCAATAAAAAAAATATGAGTTTGATCAAACTGCGGGAGGCAGTGGAGGACAGAAGTGCCTGGCGTGCTCTGGTCCATGGGGTCACGAAGAGTCGGACACGACTAAACGACTAAACAACAACAACAATGGCAAACTTTGTTTCCTTTCGGGCTGTGTAGTAAAACCTGTAGAGTTCTACTGGGCTTTCTTCCAGGTGTACGATAGGCTGGCATCCTCTGTAAATTTGTGTCCTAGAGAAAGACTTAATATTTGAAAAGCTTTTCTGCTTAGTCAGCTGGAAGGGATTCCTGCACTCCACAGGCAAATGACCTAATTACATGCTTTGTTTGGCTGGCCTGTTGAACCTGTCGCCACACTGATGGGTTGTTAAAATGTGGGAGATGGTTTTCCAGCAACAGGTACCGTGGTACCTCGGGTTACAGACGCTTCAGGTTACAGGCTCCGCTAACCCAGAAATAGTACCTCAGGTTAAGAACTTTGCTTCAGGATGAGAACAGAAATCGTGCTCCAGAGGCGCAGCGGCAGTGGGAAGCCCCATTAGCTAAAGTGGTACCTCAGGTTAAGAACAGTTTCAGGTTAAGAATGGACCTCCAGAGCGAATTAAGTTCTTAACCTGAGGTGCCACTGTATTCATAAGCATTGTTTCCTCCAACTGTGTGGCGGCAGAGCATAGCCATCATGGTTAACAGCCATTGATAGCCCTCTCCTCCTTGAATTTGTCTAATCCTCTTCTTAAGCCATCTAGGTTGGTGTCCGTCACTGCTTTCTGTGGAACTGAGTGTTTTTTTAAGGTTTCAATTTTTAAAAATGTTTTTATATATTATGGAAGTATCCCAGAATGGCTGGGGCAACCCAGTCAGATGGGCAAGGTACAAATAATACATTATTATTATTGAATGAGTAATACTGCTGCTTGACAATATAACTCTCAGGGAAGGAGTGTTTGCCATGTGATGAGAGGTTTGGGTGACTGCTATCACATGATGACTGTCATTGAAAGGACCTTGTGTTCCATAAGAACATATATACATTGGTACCTCGGGTTAAGTACTTAATTTGTTCTGGAGGTCTGTACCTAACCTGAAACTGTTCTTAACCTGAAGCACCACTTTAGCTAATGGGGCCTCCTGCTGCTGCCGCGCCGCCAGGGCACAATTTCTGTTTTCAACCTGAAGCAAAGTTCTTAGCCCGAGGTACTATTTCTGGGTTAGCGGAGTCTGTAACCTGAAGCATTTGTAACCCGAGGTACCACTGTACAGTGGTGCCTCGCAAGACGAAATTAATCCGTTCCGCGAGTCTCTTCGTCTTGCGGCTTTTTCGTCTTGCGAAGCACGGCTATTAGCGGCTTAGCGGCTATTAGCGGCTATTAACGGCTTAGCGGCTTTAAGAAAAAGGAAACAAACTCGCAAGAAGTCGCAAGACGTTTCATCTTGCGAAGCAAGCCCATAGGGAAATTCGTCTTGCGGAACGACTCAAAAAACGGAAAACTCTTTCGTCTAGCGAGCTTTTTGTCTTGCGAGGCATTCGTCTTGCGGGGCACCACTGTATAGCTAATAAATATTTCCAGGATGGGGTGGAAAGCAGGAGGCAAGGGGTCCATGGTCCTTGTGGGCACTATTTTGGTAACTCCAGAAATAGGCTATGATGCCATCAGTTGGAGGCGCACACAAAATAGTGGCTATTGGGTAGAGCTGTTTGTCCAGTGGCAGCTTGGGGGTTGGAGCCACTTGGAAAGACCAACATAAGAGTGATGATGATGATGATGATGATGATGTACTTAACAGTTTCAGTGATGATGCAATGATCCTGGTCCTGTTTTATGTTGTCATTCCCCCTTCCCGCCTCTTTTTGTATAAAACGTTTTGGTTTTTCCCCCTACAATGTTATAACAATTGAATAAACTGAACCCCCAAATCTGTAATTCCCAGTTATGTCGATGCTGCAAACGCATTGGAGCAAGAAACGAAGCTGGGCTTGCGGCGCTTTGAAGTTTGCGACAATGTTGACCTTGAGACAATTTTGATGGAATACGAAAGCTACTACTATGTCAAATTCCAGAAGTACCCAAAGATTACCAAAAAAGCCTTAGACACCAGTATGTGGCTAATTTCCAGAATAAATGTGTGTGGGTTTTTTTTTTCCAGATTTAAAATTCAGATTTTTCTTATTACCACTAGTGTTTGAAATTTTCTTTAACACCGTGCTGGTGTGTTGGTAGCATTCCTCCTCGTTTTACCCTTATAACGGGCCTGTGAGGTAGGTTAAACTGAGAGAATGTGGCTGGTCCCAAATCGCCCCAGTGAACTTTACGGCTGAGTAGGGATTTGAACTCCCAGACCCCAGTCTGACACTCAACCACTGTGCCACCCTGGCTTTCTGAAGCTGGTTTCTGTGTGCATATCACTTGCTGGATTCAGAGCTGTGGGTGCAAAAAGGATGCAAATTGGAATGGTGATAGCCACTCTCCATTCTGCATTAAAGGTGCTGACCTTGAAAGCCCTAAACGGCCTCGGTCCAGTATACCTGAAGGAGCGTCTCTACCCCCATCATTCAGCCCGGACACTGAGGTCCAGCTCCGAGGGCCTTCTGGCGGTTCCCTCACTGCGAGAAGTGAGGTTACAGGGAACCAGGCAGAGGGCCTTCTCGGTAATGGGATGGAATTTATGTACGCAATTCACTGCCCGGGAAGTTGTCTTTTCAAACCTTTCTGAGATGAAGGGTTGCTTTGCAAGGGTCCTACCAGGCACTTGTGTGGTTTCCTTTTGTTTCAGTGGGGTTTGAGCAGAACCTCCCAGTCAATTGTGGTCCATGTTGTTGCATGCATGTTTAAAACATTTGGATATAGGGAAGAACAACTTTTAAATATATATATATAGTAATATTATATTAAAAGAATTTCAGTTATAGAAAATAAAGCAATGAAAAGTGCTAAAGTACAATAAAAAAGCTATAATGCAATACAGTAACTATAATCAGTTACATTTCCATACATTATTATACGGATATATGAATAATATTATGGTCCTAATATATATTTGATTCTTAGTAACCTACTGTATTCTGTAGAAACTCATTCCGGGTGTCAATATATTTATCCAAACAAAGTCTACATCTGTAAGCAATCCTTTCATATGATGTGAGTGTTTTTGTGTCATCAACCATTGATTAAAGGGGATCATGTATTTACTCTTCCAGTTCATCAATACCAGTCTCTTGTAGAATCCATTTTCGTTGTCCAGTTGTCAGCTTCCATTATAGGGAAGAACAACTTGTGTCAGAGCAAAGAGTAGATCACTGTTGCAGGGCAAGCTTCAGCGTGCTTAACTTTGTGGCTGGATTGTGGCCCTTGATTATATACATTATTTTATTTTAAAGAAAGGCAAGGTCTCTCTCTCTTCTCTTTCCCCCCACAAACAGCAGACAACAAATCAAGAACTGGAGGAAAACAGAAAAGGTAAGAGAAATGGCTGCCATGAGGACACCGTTGGTAGTAAAAAAGATTTTTCGTAGCCATGCAGCCACAACAATATTTATTCCTGATGGCTGTATTCCAGGAGTGGGCAGGGCCAGACCTAAAGTGGGTGGTGCAAAACACAAAATCTCACCTCTTTGGCATAGAGCACACCCTTGGCAGAGGCACACACAGTCATAACACCAACACACACACACACACACACACACACACACATACTCACACAGCTCCTGCTTAAACCGCATCACAAAGTGTGTTGCACTGAGGATGAAAAGAGCCCATCCCAGTTTGTCAGGGTCTCCCATGTACTGCACAGGGGTCAGCAAACTTTTTCAGCAGGGGGCCGGTCCACTGTCCCTCAAACCTTGGGGGGGGGGGGCAGACTATATTTTGGAAAAAAATAATGAACAAATTCCTATGCCCCACAAATAACCCAGAGATGCATTTTAAATAAAAACACACATTCTACTCATGTAAAAACACCAGGCAGGCCCCACAAATAACCCAGAGATGCATTTTAAATAAAAGCACACATTCTACTCATGTAAAAACACGCTGATTCCTGGACGGTCTGCGGGCCGGATTTAGAAGGCGATTGGGCTGGATCCTTCCCCCGGGCCTTAGTTTCCCTACCCATGTACATGTACACCTAGGGAGAGGGTGGAGCTTGAGCTGAGAGAGAAGGCGTGGCCTGCCAGGAGTGCCAAGAGCTAGGTGGGGAAATCCCATCCTTACCTTAGTCCTCAACCTGACACTTCCTGAAAGCCTTTCTTTTTGTTGTTGTTGTTCTAGGGCAACAAGCAGCACATGTCGGAATCTTCCTAAGATTCACCCAGCAAGTCAGAGGCCAGTTTCGAAAAGTATTTCTCGTAGGACAATTGAGCCAAAACTTTCCAGCAAGGATAGTCCTAAAGAGGTTGAGATTCCTTTTTATTTGCTCCTCCCACCCCTGTTTTGTAAATTTAGGGAGTGCAGTGCGCTTAGCAATAGGATACAGCGACCGGTAGATTACTGGGGCTGCTAAAACCTTTATAGGAGGTTTTGTGTAAAAGTATCGGGGGAGGTAGAAGGATAATTAAAACTTTGGACATCCTGGGACAACCACAGACTGAAATCTGCTTAATAGACATTCCGTCTCCCCAGCAAACTTTGGGAACAAGTACTGGAAGGATGGCAACAGCTTTGTAGACAGATAATTGCCTGTCTCCTCACCAAATTACAACCCCCCAAGCTTATTGGGTGTAAGCATCTCAAATAATCAACTGGATAACTGGAGTAAGATTAGAATGGATGCCTTAAATATGTTGCTGGATTGTATACAAGATATGCCATAACAAAGGAAGTGAAAACTTGATTATTTATCTCTTAATTGCAGCAAGGGTTGTTCTTGCCCAATATTGGAAAAGCTCTATTGTCCCATCTGTTAGGGAATGGTTATTTAAATCATTAGAAATGGCTCATATGAGTAAGCTAAAAGAGATGGTGTACACAAATGAAATGGACAAGCTGTATACACAGTGTTTTCTAAATGGCAGCTTTTCGTTCTTTATTGAAAAAAACAATTATGGATTAGGGAGTCTTGATATATTTTCATTTACAGAGAGAGTGAGAATATGTGTATATATTTGCATAATTAGAAGGGAAGGGAAACAATTCCTCAGATTCTTTGGGGATTGCCATTACAGTTAAACTAGACTATAACCAATATGTGTTTCTACTATAGATATACTCTCTGTATTCCAAAACTATTCTGAGAGTGTTGGCTAACCTGGCTTGGATGAAAAGAGAGAGAAACATGTATGGAACTGGATCTGTTTCAAGTGTTACTACAGCCAAACTTTTATCTGTGGCAATAATGGCTGGTTTGCACGTCACATTAAACCATAGTTTAAAACAAACCATGGTTTAGTGTGCCCAAAAGGTTCCCCTGCCTTTGCTGCTTCCACGCCACAGGCAAAACAAGCCAGAGTGATTATTTTCAGCTGGCTCCTCCCTGCTCTTCAGGGGTGTCTTACTGAGCAAGGTTGAGTGTTAAGCATTGCTGCTTTTTCACATTTCCTGCACTGTGCTCAACAGGAAGCAAAGGCAGAGATCGGCCCTGTTGTATACTTGCAGCAGCCATCATGGATGTTACAAACCCCAACAGAACACATTGGTTGCACTGGGGATGTCAAGCACAGAGAATTGT
Source organism: Podarcis liolepis (assembly GCF_965112155.1). Lineage (NCBI taxonomy): Eukaryota > Metazoa > Chordata > Lepidosauria > Squamata > Lacertidae > Podarcis > Podarcis liolepis. The sequence goes on along the minus strand of NC_139565.1, from coordinate 56,534,562 downwards.
GGGAGTTTCTCAAACATGCCTGCTTGGAAACTTCTTATAATTTCATTTTTTAAAAAATAATCTTTATTAGTTTAAATTACAGTACACACTTATACAAAGAATTTATAATCTCAAACTACAAAAAGAAAATTAAAGAAAAAAACAATTAAGAAAAAAGAAAAGAAGAAAATACAGAAAAAGAAAGAAGAAAAAGCAAATTTACGTACATAAAAAATCCCTTAATCTTCCTAATTAATACTTAATTGAACACTTACATAAAAAAGACTTCTGACAAAACGAGTCTTCCAATCATTCTCATTGTACTGTTTATACTGTCGTTTTTCCCCCTCACAGTTTTATATTCTTTAGTATTGTTCCCGTCTACTTCATTAACGGTATTTGTTGTGTTTACAAGTATCACTCAAGTTCTGCTAATATGCTGTGATTGGTACAATATGATCTTATATAGTCCTTAAATATTCTCCATTCTCCAAATATTTTCTGGTTCAATACTCCTCTAACTCTTCCTGTCAGTTTTGCTAGTTGTAAATATTCTAACATGAGTATCTGCCAGTCTGTATCCTCGCCACAAGAATTCTTGCTGCTGTGGTGGCATACACGAACAGTGGTCTTATGTCTTTTTTAGTTTCTAATGGTAAAATGCCTAAAAGTAAGATCTCTGGGTTTTTTTATAGGTAAGTCTGAATAATTTCTTAAATTCATTATATCTATTATCCCAGAATTCCCTAATGATTGCACAAGTCCACCAAATGTGGTAGTATGACCCTGCATCTATTTTACATCTCCAACAAATCGGTGACTCTCCTTTATACATTTTCGCTAGTTTCAAGGGGGTATGATGCCATCTATATAACATCTTCAGGATGTTCTCCCTAAGGTTACAGCATGCTCTTGTAATTTCAAAATTGGTCTGTGTTTGTGTTTGTTTTCTGTAGGAGAGTGAAGATGCTTTTGCCCGGGTGCCCTCTGAGTTTGGTTTAAACGTGTCCGCAATCCAGAAAGGAAGTGGAGAAGGCGCTCATCCTAGGAGGGTTAGTCAAAAGCCTAACAGCATGCATGGATTGTTATTATAAGAGTGTTTGGGTGTCTGAAGGTGGAAACTTATGGATGTCTTGCAGCAGCCTTCTCTCCTAAATTAGTACCCTACAGATGGTTTTGGGCAGCCCCACTGCCACCCGTTATTGTTCCAGTGGCTTCCCTACTGGTCTGGCTTCTTACATTTTGGTTCCCTGTCCAACATCTCTTATGTTCCAGGCTGAAGACCTGCCATGTGCTTCAGGTAAACACTTTGTTTCTCCTGTAGGGCCAAATCATTGATTTTCGTGGGATGATTCAGGATGCGATCAAAGGAGCATCAAATGAAATTGCCGTGCACAGCCTTAACTGCAATCCAGATCCTTCAGTGAGTGATGTTCTTTCCGCCTAGTAAAATAAAAGTTGAGAAGTAATAAGCATCATACGTGTGGAGGAAAAACTTAAACATGTTGCAGAGTCCCCCAAAATAGACCGAAGGCAATAGTACTTCATCCAGCAGAGCTTTTACTGGTGCTGAAGGGAAATGAGCATAATGGTCACGAATCCAAATGCAATTAGGAATGGCACAGTCCATAAGAAATCCAGTTGCAGCACTTACAATAAAACTTAACAAGAACTTATAATAAGTCTAAAACCTTAACACTAAGCATACTATGTACAGAACAGCACACAGAACAAAAGAGAATCAGAAAGAGAAAGTGAGACGCAGGCTCCTTCTGGCCAGTATTTACAATCAGCATGACCTTGCAGAATAGAGATAAGAGAACCAGTTCAAACCAGCTGTACTCAGCTTCCGGAAGCTATAACCCAAACAATCCTTCTGTCTACTTCTCTCACACAGAGAAGCTTCTACTAGCTTCTAGAATCCTCTTGTATTAATCAGAATAGAAAAGATCTCTGCACATCAGATCAATACTTTCTGCACTAAGAAATGCAAACTGACAATAAGTACCTGGTAAATCCAATGGGGAAGAAAAGTCTTTTGGAGTGGCCTTTGGACTTGCATGTATCATCCTCTCTCCTCTCCTTGACATGCTTAGATGGTGACGTCCAAACTGGAAGGTCTTTAACACAATAGCACTTTGGATCCTGGATCCAACTGTGTCCAGTTCTGGGCACCACAATTCAAGAAGGACACTGACAAACTGGAACGTGTCCAGAGGAGGGCAACCAAAATGGTCAAAGGCCTGGAAACGATACCTTATGAGGAACGGCTAAGGGAGCTGGGCATGTTTAGCCTGGAGAAGAGGAGGTTAAGGGGTGATATGATAGCCATGTTCAAATATATAAAAGGATGTCACATAGAGGAGGGAGAAAGGTTGTTTTCTGCTGCTCCAGAGAAGCGGACACGGAGCAATGGATCCAAACTACAAGAAAGAAGATTCCACCTAAACATTAGGAAGAACTTCCTGACAGTAAGAGCTGTTCGACAGTGGAATTTGCTGCCAAGGAGTGTGGTGGAGTCTCCTACTTTGGAGGTCTTTAAGCAGAGGCTTGACAACCATATGTCAGGAGTGCTCTGATGGTGTTTCCTGCTTGGCAGGGGGTTGGACTCGATGGCCCTTGTGGTCTCTTCCAACTCTATGATTCTATGATTCTAGGATGTATCTCCTCCTGTCCACATAGCCACAGTACCTAGCCAGAGTACCTCCCAATTTGGACTTTACCTTGTATATTTGGTGGAGGAATTGTGTGGGGAGAGCGTGAGGACTAGAAAATGCTGCATATGCACAGGGATAGAGCTGGGGCTGGGGAAGACAGCTTGAACAGGACTTAATATGAAAAAAAAACCTATTCCAAAAATGGCGTTGCATATTTAAAACTTTCACATACTTAATTTAAAGTTTTGCAGCCCCTCAAAATAACCAAGACAATTTTTTTTGCATGCTATATATCAGGCAGGGAAGTGGATAGCGCTATGGTCTAAACCACAGAGCGTAGGACTTGCCGATCAGAAGGTTGACGGTTCGAATCCCCGTGACGGGGTGAGCACCTGTGAACCTAGCAGCTTGAAAGCACGTCAAAGTGCAACTAGATAAATAGGTACCGCTCCGGCGGGAAGGTAAACGGCGTTTCTGTGTGCTGCTCTGGTTCTCCGGAAGCGGCTTAGTCATGCTGACCACATGACCCAGAAGCTGTACGCCGGCTCCCTCGGCCAATAAAGTGAGATGAGCACCACAACCCCAGAGTCCTAATGGTCAGGGGTCCCTTTACCTTTTTATATATCAGGCACGTCCAACTTCTAAGAGATGGCGATCTACTCACAGTATAAAAAGACCAGCTGTGATCTACCCATTGTCATTGCCAGGAGTTGTTGAGCTTTTTTAAGGGGAGGGTTGACCAAAGTTATTTAGCTTTTCTTGGGGGCGGGGTTGACCAAATTTATTGATTTTGTTGTTGTTGTAGTTGTTGTTGTAGTAGTAGTACTTCATGCCACGATCAACCTGGGACACCCTCGCAATCAACCTATTGGACATGCCTGCTATACTGTATATAGATTGCATGCGCATGTGTCTTTTTTGTAGGAACGGTTATTAAAACCCCTGGGAGCCTTTATTGGGATGACTGGTGAAATGAGAGAACTTGCGACGGTTGTGAGCAGGGTAAGGCCGAACCTTGTTTCTTTTCAGTCCTGGAGTATATGCTGAGCCTAGTTGGTCAAGGAATTAATCCTCTGCTTTTCCGCATTTCCGTACCCAACATCAGGATGGGGGAACAGGAGGAGAGTCTATGAATAACCACATTCTGGACACAGCCCTGCAGGAGAGTCCCCTGTGGAAGCCCCAACCTTCACTCTTCTAGCACAGCTTCCACCCGCTGCAGTGGGGTCCATGCAAGAGAGTTCCCTGCTGGGTGATGCTCTCTGTGTATGCACAGGAGGCGAGATAGATAAGATAAAACTTTATTCGCATTTGTGGGTGTTGCTGTTGATAAAACGGATCGAAAGATTAGAAGGCTGCATAGTATCAGGCCAAGTCATTAAGGTAAATCAGAGCTTGGTGGGGCTGGTTGTCAATGGTTTGCTGTACTGGCATTTGGTGGACGTAGTCTGCCTCCATCCCCAGTTCCTCAGGAGGAACAAAGAACATAACAATTGTTTTGGTGGAGAAGGCCATGTTCCACCTAGTTCAACAGTGGCCAGCCACGTAGCTCTGGAAACCAGACTAAGGGGCCATTCCCTCTTGTTTCTCCTTCGTAGGAAGATAGGAAGCTGCTTTGTCCTGAGTCAAACCACTGGTTCGTCCACCGCATCCTTCCTCAAACTCAGCCCTCCAGATGTTTTTGGGCCTACAAACTCCCATGATCCTCAGCTAGCAGGACCAGTGGTCAGGGATGATGGGAGAGAGAAAAAACTTTATTCGCATTAGCCAATGGCCATAGCAACAGTAAAACATTACAGTATACGCAGAAAAGGAAATGTGATATAACAGCACAATTTAAAGTCCTGAATCAGCAGTCAGTTAGTGGCCCTTATTCTGATTGCCCCTGCTATAAACCTAGGAACCTTTGCTGTTATCTGCTCATTTTGATCTGATAGAAGAAAGGACATTGTGGCAGTGGTTGAGCGCCCTGGGATGGTTAGTACGAGTGGGGTGATGATTTCGTTGCTCAGGTCTTTGTAGAGAGTACAGGACAGGAGGACGTGTGCTGCTGTTTCGGTGCTACCATCTCCACAGGGGCAAAGACGTTTCTCAGGCAGGATCATTTGGAATCGACCCTCAAGTACCCCAGATGGCAAAACATCCAGTCTTGCAAGGCACAGGAGGCGAGGCTTGATGCTCTGTGGAAGGCGTGGGGAACCCTTTTCAGATTGAGGGCTTCGTTCGCATCTGGGCAGCTTTCTGGGGCTGGGGTGGGGCCAGAGGTGAAAATGGGCGAAGCAACAAGTGAAAATTTTAACTTTCTACAGCAAACTTGTTCAAGCATCCACTCCTCAACATGTTTCTTCTGATGCACAGCAAGGAGCTGCTGGGAGGGGTGGCAGGGAAGAGCAGACCTTTACATGTACAGTGGTACCTTGGTTCTCAAACTTAATCCGTTCTGGAAGTCCGTTCCAAAACCAAAGTGTTCCAGAACCAAGGCACGCTTTCCCATAGAAAGTAATGCAAAACAGATTAATCCGTTCCAGACTTTTAAAAACAACCCCTAAAACAGCAATTTAACATGCATTTTACTATCTAATCCATAAAATGAAAGCAATAATCAATGTACTGTACTATAAAATAAATAAGACAGTATTGTAGATGATTAAAATTAAAATATCCCCCCCCCATACCTGCACTGATGATAGTCATTGTTTGCATGGGGGGCTTTTATCCATTTCTACAGTCACTCAATCAGTCAGTCAATCAATCAATCAATCAATCAATCAATCAATTAATCAATCAATCAGTAGCTGAACTGGGGTTCCACACTGCAGTCCTAAGCCCAGTTGCTCTGCAGGAACAGTCAATTTCAGTGGGATTGTCCCCTAAGTAAGCATGTTCAGAATTTTTAGTCCTCCGTTGCAATAACAATTTTGTGCTGCTTCGCTCTCCCAGTGTTTCTCAGGCTTGGGTTCCCAGCTGTTTTTGGACTACAACTCCCATCATCCCTGACCACTGGGATGATGGGAGTTGTAGTCCAACAACAGGCTGGGGACTGACCGAGAAACACTGCAAAGCAACCTGTCTCTTTCTGTGTCACTGTTTTGTTTTTATGCCCTGACACAATGGAGCTTAATTTGCTGCACCGATGTTTCCCTGGCTGTACAGGGAAGCTGGAGCCCTGCCTTTAAGAAGACCAAACAATGTCTTGCAGGATATCTACCTCCACAACCCGAATGTAAAGTGGGGCGATATCATTGGTCTCGATGCAGCCAAGCGGTTGGTCAAGGAAGCTGTTGTGTACCCAATCAGGGTAAGGGAACCTGTTTTGAAAGCTTCTGTCTCTCTGGACTGGCACTCCTGATCTTGAAAGTGTCAACTTCTTAGCAGTGTTCAAAACTCCTCATTCAAAACTGTAATGAATGATAGACTGCCCTGTCTCCACTCCCACCCACCCGACTGTTGCTTACAATACCTTTAGACATGCCCAAGGATATGCCTGCAAAACAGACCTTCCTTCTCTCTCATTTACGCGCTTTGGTGAAGCTGGAAGTCTGCGAAGCAGAATCTGCAAGAAGTTGCTATTTTGCCTCGGGTTTATTGCGTGTCTTCCCTGTGCCAGTTACACATGGAGTTCAGTTGCAAACTGCCCCCATAATCCATGTAGTCTAAGTTACAAAATCAACATATATTAATAATAATAATTTATAGTTTATAGCCCGCCCATCTGGCTGGGTTTCCCCAGCTACTCTGGGTGGCTTCCAACCGAATATTAGAAAGAATACAGCATCTGACATTAAAAACTTCCCTAAACAGGGCTGCCTTCAGTTGTCTTTTAAAAGTAAAATAGTTGTTTATTGCCTTGACATCTGCTGGGAGGGCATTCCACAGGGCAGGCGCCACTACCAAGAAGGCCCTCTGCCTGGTTCCCTGTAACTTCGCTTCTCGCAGTGAGGGAACCGCCAGAAGGCCCTTGGAGCTGGACCTCAGTCTCCGGGTAGAACGATGGAGGTGGAGACGCTCTTTCAGGTATAAAGGGCTGAGGCCGTTTAGAGCTTTAAAGGTCAGCACCAACACTTTGAATTGTGCTTGGAAACGTACTGGGAGCCAATGCAGATCTTTCAGGACCGGTGATATATGGTCTTGGCGGCCACTCCCAGTCACCAGTCTAGCTGCCGCATTCTGGATTAATTGCAGAATGGGATGGTGGTCATTTGGGTGCTCAAAAGTGTTGCAGAAATTGCAGTTTGACTCCCGAAAATTATTATTATTATTTAATTCTGATATTGTTTTTCTCTGCTTAGTATCCACAACTGTTTACTGGCATCCTCTCTCCATGGAAAGGACTATTGCTCTACGGGCCCCCAGGTACTGTCTGCATAACTACAGTTTACGAATGAACTCCCGCATTCCCTTACACCACAGCTTGAGAGACCTTTTTGTGCATCCCCTCCCCTTGGGGTGAACACCTTTCTTACTCCTGGCTGAAGGCGGACATAACGTTTTTCAATATTGCTCACATCCACGGTGTGGACCTGGCCGCATAAATACTCTTGCAGCCTTGCATATCTTGTGAGATGTACGCAAGATCAGCTTCCATTTCTGACTGTCTGGCATTCCCTCTTGCTGCAGAGTAGCTGTTCTCCATTTAAAAAGGAAAAGGTTTTAAAGAGACATGTCTCTATATGCTGCCTTTAAAAAATAAAAACAACCACCACCTGTGAATCCCTTTCAAAACTCCTCCAAAGACTGGGAGTGTTTTTGACAGAATGGTTAACTAAACGGCCACTGCATCTGTTTTTGGAGGATTTATTTTACGCATAGCCTAGGATCAGAAGGTCGGCGGTTCGAATCCCCGTGACGGGGTGAGCTCCCGTTGCTTTGTCCCTGCTCCTGCCAGCCTAGCAGTTTGAAAGCACGTCAAAGTGCAAGTAGATAAATAGGTACCGCTCTGGCAGGAAGGTAAACGGCATTTCCATGCGCTGCTCTGGTTCGCCAGAAGTGGCTTAGTCATACTGGCCAGATGACCCGGAAGCTGTACACCAGCTCCCTCGGCCAATAAAGCGAGATGAGCACCGCAAACCCAGAGTCGGTCATGACTGGACCTAATGGTCAGGGGTCCCTTTACCTTTACCTATTTTACGCAAGGAATGCAGGTCTGTGGCTTAGCTACTACATACAATCTCAATAATACCTTTCTTCCTATCTCTAGTCGATCCATTCCTGGGAGAATATTATTTCTCCCAAACCCAAATGATAGTGTTAAGATAGAAAGACAAGGTTTTCTTCCCAGCTGACTCTTGCTTGAATGCTGGTCGAGTGATTGTTACGGAAACGTCACTGCCGATAAATTATTTTGCTTTTTCAAACTCCTTTCAGACGGTTAATTGGGGATTTTTTAATGGAGGTACGCCTCTTTTGGCCAAATAGCTCAGGGGAATCATTTATTGTGGGGATAAAGGCTTGCACAGTTCCTCAGTGGGGAGAAACGTTGAGGAGCGCCTATGTCGAGACTGAGTGCTGACTTATTTCCCTGCACCTTGTAGGTACTGGGAAGACTTTGCTAGCCAAAGCTGTTGCCACTGAATGCAACACAACCTTCTTCAACATCTCGGCATCCACCATTGTCAGCAAATGGAGAGGGGATTCAGAAAAGCTTGTGAAAGTAAGAGTGCCTTCTGTGTTCCTCGTGCCCTGGCAGAAATCCACAGTGTTTGGCAGAGAATCTTTGAGTGAGGTGGCCTAATGCAGGAATGCAGTGGCGTAGCGTGGGGGGTGCAGGGGGCGGCAGCCGCACCGGGTGCAACATGGGGGGGCGCTCGCACTCGCAGCTCTCTGTCCCTACCTGGCTCACTCACTTTCTCTCACTGCAGTGCTGGCTGTGCGAATCCGATCCGAGCCGCCGGGTCGCCGCCCACTGTGGAGGGGGTGGGTGCCAGGCGTGCGGTGCGGAGAGAGAGCGAGGGACTATCGGGGGGGGGGGGGGACAGTGCAGCGACCGCCCAGCGCAGCGCTGAGCGCGGGAGAGAACCACACCAGACCAGACCAGGCAGCAGCAAGAAGAAGCTGGCAGCGGCGGCAGGTTAGGGGTTAGGGGGCGCAAATTACTTGCCTTGCCCCGGGTTAGGGGGCGCAAATTACTTGCCTTGCCCCGGGTGCTGACAACCCATGCTACGCCGCTGCAGGAATGGACATATTCTTCCCCCTTCCCTCCTTTCTTTTCTACAAGCCCCATGGCCCAACTCTTGCTTTGTACCATTCAAACGTGAGTTCATTTTCTGGAACAGGGAAGGTGTAGCTAGCCTAATTTAAGTGATCCCAAATCTTCAGTTTGTCTTAGGGATGCAAGAGTTTCCTTTCTGGATCAGGGCAAGGTCCACCTAGACCTGTGTCTGTACAGTGGTACCTCGGGTTAAGTACTTAATTCGTTCCGGAGGTCCGTTCTTAACCTGAAACTGTTCTTAACCTAAAGCACCACTTTAGCTAATGGGGCCTCCAGCTGCTACCATGCCGCTGGAGCACAATTTCTGTTCTCATTCTGAAGCTAAGTTCTTAACCCGAGGTACTATTTCTGGGCTAGCGGAGTCTGTAACCTGAAGCATATGTAACCCAAGGTACCACTGTATATCTATATCATCCAGATCAGGACGTGGGTGGCGCTGTGGCCTAAACCACTGAGCCTCTTGGGCTTGCCGATCAGAAGGTCGGTGATTCAAATCCCCGCGACGGGGTGAGCTCCCGTTGCTCTGTCCCAGCTCTTGCCAACATAGCAGTTCAAAAGCACACCAGTGCGAGTAGATAAATAGGTACGGCTGTGGTGGGAAGGTAAATGGTGTTTCCATGCACTCTAGCTTCTGTCATGGTGTCCCGTTGCACCAGAAGCGGTTTAGTCATACTGGCCACGAGCTGGAAAGCTATCTGTGGACAAAGCCTGCTCCCTTGGCCTGAAAGTGGAGATGAGTGCTGCACCCCCATGGCCAAATTCGACTGGACTTAGCCGTCCAGGGGTCCTTTACCTTTTATCTATATTTTACCAAGATATCTATATTTTACGAAGATAACATATATTCAGTGCTATCAAAAAGAAAATGAAGGCAGAATTCTACAACCTTACATAAATTATAATAAAATTTCTTAGTTTTGTATAATTTTGCTAGTTATGGGGAGGGCAAGGGCAAGCCAAAGAGGTAGATGAAATGCTACCCATTTTGTCTTTGGAGATTTTACCAAGGGTTTGCTAGCGCTCTGATCACACACTGCTAAGCCTATCATTGGAGTTCTAATGACTAGGTGCTTTTACTATCAAATGACACCTTTGTTTCTTAGTATGATAAGTTATCTGGCCTTTTTCTTTCTGTACTGGTGTGTAAATGCAGAATCCATCTATAATCATCTGGCTGCAGCAGTGAATTAGGCTCACAGTATGCGGTTCCATTAACGGCAAAGATTAAAGTTGCAACTTCAGACACATGCTGGAGTTTGCGTCAGAATGGAGTTTGAATGCAGTCATCTTTTAAAGCAAGGAAAGCAAGAACACTTGATGCTAAAAGTGACAGGATATTGGGTTTTACATCTTCTTAAGAATTCTGTTTGTAGAGCAAAATAAGCCATCATCCTTAGTTTAAAAAGAAAAGCCAACAAAAATCTCATTTTGTGTAATACGTGGGATTATCCACGTTGTGTTTTGATCAGGAAAACAGAAGCTATTTAGTCCAACCAACCCAACTTCTAACTTGCATTTATATTTTTAAAAACCCCTTATTTAAATATATATATATGGAGCAACAATACACAAAAGGGGAATGTTTTAATCCTTGGTGCTCTTTTAGGATTTGCCCAGAATCCCTTTCTGGAATAATTTTCTTCTATCCTATTATTCTCCATATACTTGGGTAGGATTTAGGAGAAAAGATTTAAAATGCAAAGACAGGATTATTTGTGTGTGTTTGCTCTTTCTCTCCTCTTTTATAAGCTGTTCAGATTTAAGAAGTGGTTTGGCCAGATATTTTCTCCAACTACCCTTATGGCATCCGTGTTTCCTTCTCTGTCCCTCTGTCAGCCAGAGCCCATGGCAGAAAACAAAACAAGTGCAGCCTTTTATTTTATTAACTCTGTACCCTCAATTCTCTGAATGGATCATAAGATCATAATGATATAATATGAGTAAGTGAACACAATCATTCACTGCAGTCCAACTGCATCAAAGCCAACAATGTACAGCATTTGGCTCTATTCCAGCCCATACTTGGAAGTTGCCATTTGTTTAGTCAGGGGTCAGCAAACTTTTTCAGCAGGGGGCCAGTCCACTGTCTCTCAGACCTTGCAGGGGGCCGGACTATATTTTTTTTGGGGGGGGGGGGGAATGAACGAATTCCTATGCCCCACAAATAACCCAGAGATGCATTTTAAATAAAAGCACACGTTCTACTAATGTAAAAACATGCTGATTCCTGGACCGTCCACGGGCCAGATTGAGAAGGCAATTGGGCTGGATCCGGCCCCCGGGCTTTAGTTTGCCTACCCATGGTTTAGTGTTTTTAAAATATAACTGCTGTGAAAGCAAATGAAGCCTGAGCCCCGGTAAAAGGACTTCATGTATTTGAAATTAATACCTTTGTTTTGGGTAAAAACTCATTTATCTAAACGGCCTGCAGTGAACGGAATAATTGTAAATATAGGTTAAAGAGGAATGTGCAGGAAGAACATAGCAATGCAGTTCATCATATGAACTTGGAGGTTTTTAAGCAGAGGTTGGACGGGCATCTGTCATATATCATCCATAAGATCTGTGTGTACCTGGTGTTGCTGTCCTCCCACCCCAAAATTTGAGTTCTACAAGCCCCATGGAAAAGAACAGGAAGTAAGAACGTAAAAAGAGCTGGATCTCCAAGGGCTGTTCTCACAGTGGCCAGTCAGATGCCTAAGGGACCTGAGTGCAACTTTCCTTCTTTATTTATTTGGTGATCACTCATAGCCAAGTACAGTAAGATTGTCTTCCATGAACACAGTCTTAACATCAAGTCTGTAAGTGACTGCGGAGGCCAATTCTGGATCTACACGTCCTTCCACAGTGGGGACATGGGTTTCCGGGCAGGAGTTGATCACAGTGAGGGTTTGCCAAACGTGCCTTCCTCTTAGCACGTTCCCCCCTTTCGTCTTGAGTTTGAACGTCCTCAAAGCCCATGACACCTTTGGTAAAGGCTGTTCTCCAATTGGAGCGCTCACAGGCCAGCGTTTCCCAATTGTCGGTATATATAATACATTTTTAAAGATTTTCCTCGAGAGAGTCTTTTAACCTCTTTTGTTGACCAACCAGGATTATGCTTTCCATTTTTAAGTTCAGAGTAGAGTAGTTGCTTTGGAAGACGATAATCAGCCATCCGAACAACATGACCAGTCCATTGAAGTTCATGTTGAAGAATCATCGCTTCATCACTGGTGAACTTTGCTTCTTGCCAGTGTACTGGCATTAGTTCGCCTGTCTTCCCAAGTGATGTGTAAAATTTTTCGGAGACACCATTGATGGAATCTTTCAAGGAGTTGGAGATGGCATTTATAAGTGGTCCATGTTTCACAGCATTCACCCCGCTTTTGATCCCCAGCAACTGAAGGTGCGCAAGAGCATGGCAGTGGGGAGATTTGTCCCTCCTGACTTGAGCTAACTCTCCCTCCCTCCCCTTTTCTTTTTGGACAGGTGTTATTTGAACTTGCCCGCTACCACGCCCCCTCCACAATCTTCCTGGATGAGCTGGAGTCCGTCATGAGCCAACGAGGCACAGCCCCAGGGTAACAAACGTTCAAGTGGGGGATACCCCTTTGCTGACTGGTTTCCATAAGGCAGATCCTCTTCCCGAATGGCTTAGAAATAAGCCTACCTTGCTCACTGCAAGAAAAATCTGTTTTCTCTTCCGTATATCTCGCCCTTCCACTTCTGACTCTAAACATCCCTACGTTCAAATAAAGGAACAAACACAGTATGTTTGGAAAGCCAAATCTGTTTGTGCCAGGTGGTCTGTGACTTAAGCTACTTAGCCTCCCCCCTGGGTTAAGCGTGCCTGGGTCTGATCTGTGTCTGCCTGAATGGGAGGCTACCTAGTATACTCTTGTTCTGAGCTCCCAGAGGAAAGCTGGAATATAAGAGTAATCAGCAAGTATGTGAGTTTATGTCAAGGGTGGGGAACCTGAGGCCCAAGTCCAGATGAAACCTCTAGGTCTCCTTATCCAGCTCTTAGGGTTCTCCCTGGGCCTTGCCCTTCTCCAGCCCTGGTCTGTGGCCCTGCAGATGATGGTGCAATGTAGCTTCCATCAGTCCCAGCCAGCATGGCCAATGGCCAGGAATTATGGGAGTTGTAGTCCCACAGTGTCTGAAGGACTAAAGGTTCCACATCCCTCTTTTAATCCACCCACCTGCTTTTACATCCCAGCCAGCGTCCATCTGTACAGTCATTCTCCCTCTGAGCCAGGTTCAAGGTCTCTGCATTAATCTACGAATCCCTGAGCAACTTAGATTCAGGGTACCTTAAGGACCGCCCAGATCAGGGTTTCCCAAACTTGGGTCTCCAGATGTTTTTCGAACTACAACTCCCATCATCCCTAGGTAGCAGGACCAGTGGTCAGGGATGATGGGATTTGTAGTCCAAAAACAGCTGGAGGTCTAAGTTTGGGAAATGCTGGCCTAGACCCTTTTATCCTAGCTCAATTACTGAGAAGTGTTCTTGGTTATTTTCCATGTTGACAAGGCTCATTGGGCATCAAAATGGAGCCTTTAGTGTGTCGGCGACCCAGTATTGTGGAATACTCTTCCAGTAGTGAATCAGCAGGTGCCTTCTGTTCCAACCTTTAAACATCTGCTGAAAATCCTTCTATCCCACCAGGCTTCTTCAGGCAATTCAGAATTCATCTCTCCATAATAGTTGCTTGACGGCCTTGGGTTTAAATTTTTTATGTGCTTTTATTATATACAAATGCTGTTGTAAAAGGTTTTGTTATTCTCGATGATGTAGTGGTAGATAAATATTTTTATAAATAAATGATAAAGTAACTTCCACCATCAAGCACATTCCAAGCAGAGCACAAGATCTCGCCAAGGAAACCTGTAAAATTGGCTGTCGCCCAGTTGCAGAATGCAGACTTTGCCTGTACCGAAGAATGACAAAATCTGCGAAGCTCTCCTGCATGTCCCACATTCAGCCAAACGGGAGTAGCGAACGGTTACAGATGTGTTTTTTGTGCTGTTCCCATTTATTTTGGCGGAGCTTTCCCAGGAGAGCTTCTCGGTAGTTTGCACCATAGTTTAACACAAGGATATATAGGATTAGTAAGACACACTGAATCAGACCAGAAGTCCATGTTGCCTGGTATTTATTGGGAATGTACAAAGCTTGCATACTGGCCCTGAACTATGGCCCGTTTCTGTTCCCTGTAATTATCCAAGCTGATCTAACTTAAGACTTAATAGCCTTCTCACTAAATGCTGGTTTTGGGATCTGCTCAGTGCCTCTTGCATTAATCTGCGTGCAAAGATAAAACTCCAAAGTGTGCATTTCCTTTCGTTTTAGTGCTCTTACATGAGTGGATTCATTGCAGAATTAACTTCTGGGCATTAATCGTCATGAAGTTTGGACATAATGCTTAGGTTTTATCTCATGGAACTTAACCGCGCTTGGAACTGGGGGGTGGGCGAGACAGGGAGATGCAAAACCCATGAATGGGCTTGTGCTTTTGAGCTTGTCCCTGTCTCTGTAACGGCAGTGGTCCTGATGCAGGCCAGGGAATAACATTGACTCCGCCCCTCCCTTTCTCCATCCTTCACATCTTGGTAGCGGTGAACACGAAGGAAGCCGGAGGATGAAAACGGAATTACTGGTGCAGATGGATGGCCTGGCCCGGTCAGATGATCTTGTCTTTGTTTTAGCGGCTTCCAACCTGCCCTGGTAAGAGATCCGGAGAGTACGCTTTGAATACATTTGCGTGAGCCTCTAAACACAGATAAAGATTTTACTTAGACCCAGAGCAGTAAAAGCCTTGATATTTGGTTAAAGCCTTCAAAGATTAATTGGGAGCTTTTTACTTTGCTCCTGCAGTTCTTGCCGCAGGAGTGCATAATCCTCCGTAAAGGCAGCATATGCCGACCCAAGCCAGCTGCTAATATTTAAAAAGGGGCTTGATGGCCAAGTTATTTACTATGGCTAAGCTAAAGAAGGGTTTCAGCAAAGAAACGCTTAAGGTGCTTAAAACATCCAGTGCTCAGGAAAGATATGCTCTATAAATAGGCAAGGATGGATTTCACTGGTATTAAAAGGTGACTTTTAAAAGTTTGAGGATAAAACCCTTCAGATTTTTTAATGTCACATAGATCTAGTGGAGGGGACGCGGGTGGCGCTGTGGGTTAAACCACAGAGCCTAGGACTTCCCGAACAGAAGGCCAGCAGTTCGAATCCCCGCGACGGGGTGAGCTCCCATTGCTCGGTCCCTGCTCCTGCCAACCTAGCAGTTTGAAAGCACATCAAAGTGCCAAGTAGATAAATAGGTACCACTCCGGCGGGAAGGTAAACGGCATTTCCGTGCGCTGCTCTGGTTCTCCAGAAGTGGCTTAGTCATGCTGGCCACATGACCCGGAAGCTGTACACCGGCTCCCTCGGCCAATAAAGCGAGATGAGCGCCGCAACCCCAGAGTCGGCCACGACTGGACCTAATGGTCAGGGGTCCCTTTACCTTTACCTTTAGATCTAGTGGAATAGCTGAAAATACGTACTATCCAGATTCTTCTTAGCATATTGGGTGGAAGTCCTGTTGATGCTGTTGCACTCATGGAAGGCTTTTGATCAGTGCCGGATTTACGTATAAGATAAACAAGCTATAGCTTAGGGCAGGCATGGGCAAACTTGGCCCTCCGGATGTTTTGGGACTACAATTCCCATCATCCCTGATCACTGGTCCTGTTAGCTAGGGATCATGGGAGTTGTAGTCCCCCCCAAAAAAAAATTTGTTTAAGCAGGCCTGTCCTGACATGGGCATGCCTGTTAATATTAATTACTGTTAATACCAATTCTAAACATTTAAAGTGCTTTTTCTTGATGATTTTAATATTTCTTTTAAAACGCTTACAGGTTTTCATATAATCAAGCAGTATGAAAGTTGTTCAATAAGGATAAAAACTCAGCCTAATTACTATTTGGCTTTTAGAAGACATCTGAAGGCAGCCCTGTTTAGGGAAGTTTTTAATGTCTGATGTTTTATTGAATTTTTATATTTTGTTGGAAGCTGCCCAGAGTGGCATGTGATTTATTTATTTATTTAAATAAATTTAAATAAATAAATAAATATGGAAGGGTGAACAGCCTCTGTTGTAAAGCACTGTATGTTGAAGTTCTAAGTTCTGATGGTCTGATCTTAGGTCACTGATAGCCCATTCCTGCATGCAGATTCTTGCTTGATTCTGCCGTCCTCATGTGAGAATCATAGAGTTGGAAAGGGACTCCCAAGGCTCATCTAGTCCCGCCCCCTGCAATCTCCGTTCAAGCATAAAAGTGCACTTGTGGACAAGTCCTGCCCTGACGGAGGTCTGGGACTTGCGATCCCTCTCCACCCTTTCCCATGATTTCCTAGAGATCGCAGTCCACGCTTCAGAAAATGGTGAACGGACCCCTGTAGCCGCAGTCATTCTTCCCCTTCCTCTTCCCTTCTCTAGGGAACTGGATTGCGCGATGTTGCGCCGGCTCGAGAAGAGGATTCTGGTGGACCTCCCGAATAAAGAGGCTCGGCAGGCGATGGTCCAGCACTGGCTTCCTTCCGTGAGCAACAGCGGCGGAGTAGAACTCAGGACGGAGCTAGACTACAGCTTACTCAGTCAGGTGAGGAGAAGCCATCGCTGTTAACGGTTGCACCTCACAGGGAGCTTTCACAGAGGGCAAGGCATATACACACAGTGCATCGTAAGTAGACCTGGGCATGTCCCAAGCTGACTCAACAGAAAGGAGGCCCGCCGCCCCAAGAGCCATGTTTTGGGGGTCAACCTTGAAGTCAGCTGATGCAGTTCCATTTTGGCTTTGAGGTTGTGCCTCCTCCCGGCTGGGAGACTGGTCTGGAAACCTCCATGTCTGCTACTTTTGGGTTGTTTGGAACAAGGTTCACAAGCAAAGGATGATGATGATGATGATATTTATACTCCGCGCTTCTGGCTGGGTTTCCCCAGCCGCTCTGGGCGGCTCCCAACAGAATATTAAAAACACGATAAAACATCAAACATTAAAAACTTCCCTAAACAGGGCTGCCTTCAGATGTCTTCTAAAAGTCAGATAGTTGTTTATTTCCTTGACATCTAGTAGTAATAATAATAATAATAATAATAATAATAATAATAATAATAATAATTATTATTATTTATTATTTCTACCCCACCCATCTGGCTGGGTTTCTCAGCCACTCTGGGCGGCTTTCAACAAAAGATTAAAAAACCAGTCATTAAAAACTTCCCTAAACAGTGCTGACTGTTTTGAGACACTATTGGAAGTCATAGGCACTTATCTGAACAGAAAGTGAAATTTCTTGAGCAGATTCCAAAGTTGTGCTTGGAGTGATGGGAGGGCGTTCCACAGGGCGGGCGCCACTACCGAGAAGGACCTCTGCCTCGTTCCCTGTAACCTCACTTCTCACAGGGAGGAAACCGCCAGAAGGCCCTTGGCTCTGGACTTCAGTGTCCAGGCTGAATGATGGTGTGGAGGCGCTCCTTCAGGTATACTGGGCCAAGGCCGTTTAGGGCTTTAAAGGTCAGCACCAACACTTTGAATTGTGCTCGGAAGCGTACTGGGATGAAACTGAAGTTCCCACCTGGTGGGGCAATTGCCATATGAGAGGCAAAAGAGCTGGGCAAGTGAGAGCAGTGTGTACTGAGGAATGATTGGTCTTCCTTCACTTCAGTAGGGCAGGAATTGAGGGGAAATAATAGTTGCCGGGGGGGGGGGTAGAGCCATATTCTAAATGGACATGCTTGTGGAGGGGCGTTTCCCTGGATCTCAATCACTTTCTAAAACATGTTCTTTGAAATGCTACATTTGCATTGGAAAGTTCCTGGAGACTGAACTGTCTTTTTCCAATTTACTTATTAGGAGATGGAAGGATACTCTGGTTCCGACATCAAGTTGGTCTGCAAAGAAGCTGCTATGCGCCCCGTGAGAAAAATCTTCACTGCCCTTGAAAATCACCAGCCAGGTACACCTGTGTATTTGTGTTTTTATATTGCAAACCAGCTCTCACCTGTGCTTCCTAGAAGCTGTCTACATGCGACAGTGGCCACACCCTATGAACAGTTTTGACTGGCTGGTTTGACTCAACCAGGTGAGGGTAGCTGATGGGTCTCAAACTCCTGGTGAGTTAGGGACTTCACCTGCATGCGAGGACAAGTTCTGGTGCATTGAGCAATGGAGACCAATACTAGGTCCAACGGTCAAGAAGGCAGTTTCTGCACGTGTTGCAGAGGGAAGTGAGGGGCAGGTGGTGCTTGTCCACATGGGAAGGTAGTCCATCTAGGACAGTGTTTCTCAACCTTGGGTCCCCAGATATTGTTGGACTACAACTCCCATCATCCCTGACCACTGGTCCTCCTAGCTAGGGATCATGGGAGTTGTAGGCCGAAAACATCTGGGAACCCAAGGTTGAGAAAGGCTGGTCTAGGAGAAGAAACACTGTGGTTCTAAACCTCACTGCCTTGTGGGACATCTTTGGGAAAAGGAGTGAACCCTACACAAATCCGGAGTGGGGTCCCTAAGACGGTTGGATGGCACCTCGTATGCCTCCTTCCAGCAACTCCTGCAGTCAAGCTGGTGCCAAATGTCTTGCTCTGCTTTCCTTTGGACCACATCTGCAAGGCCAGGGGGTGGGGGCGGTCTTGTCACTGCCCAGGCTTTCATGCCAGGGAGGGCACTTCAGTGCTGCTAACACAGCAGTTTGATTGCACCCCTGGGGGTGTAACTCCATTGTCTCTCGAGACAGATGGATGCCAATGATATTGTTAACTGTCCTGTGGTCCTCAAATGAAGGGCAGTAGGGAAATTTAATAAAAACAAGTACGGTAAGTACAGTCATACCTTGGGTTGAATGTGCTTCAGGTTGAGCGCTTTCAGGTTGCGCTCTGCAGCAACCCGGAAGTAACGGAGTGTGTTGCTTCCGGGTTTCACCGCTCGCGCATGCGCAGACACTCAAAATGACGTCACGCGCATGCGCGGAAGTGGCAAAACGCATCACGCGCCATCGCGTCTTGTGTTCTGTTAAGGATGTGAACGGGGCTCCGGAACGGATCCCGTTCGCATCCTGAGGTACCACTGTAAATAAGTTTTCTGAGTGTTCAAGCTGCACAGGCACTCGCCTGCTATTGCAGAGTGCTGTGCACTAGCTATCTTCCAGCGATGAACTGCAGTCAGGGCGTTCTATTTCCTGTTATGAAGCACCCCTAAAAACATCACAACTTTTGATATGATGCCCTGGCACCTCAGAGGGAAGTTTCACTGCTGTCCTGGAGAAACCACAAGAGTCTTCATTACAGATAGCCAGGCTCTCACGTTCCAAGCAAGCAGAGTTGAAAGGGAAACGGACGAATTCACTATACAGTGGTGCCTCGCAAGACGAAAAGAATCCGTTCTGTGAGTCTCTTCGTCTAGTGGTTTTTTTGTCTTGCGAAGCAAGCCCATTGACGGATTAGCGCTATTAGCGGCTTTTAGCGGCTTATCGGCTTAGCAGATAAGCGGATAAGCGGCTTAGAAAAGGGGGGGGGGAAACCCGCAGGAACTCGCAAGACATTTTCGTCTTGCGAAGCAAAGCCATAGGAGATTCGTTTTGCGAAGCACCTCCAAAACGGAAAACTCTTTCGTCTAGCGAGTTTTCCGTCTTGCGAGGCATTCGTCTTGCGGGGCACCACTGTAGTCTTTTACTGGAAATGCTCTGCCCATATCCTACCGTTTATAAATTTAAAAGTGAAGGAGGGAGCATCAGACCCTTTCTAGGAGTATTGTCAGGATGTGGTCATCTGTATGTCCCACCTCCCTCCCTCCCAATTACTCATCAGGAAGTTTCAACAGCCCAAGGCTGCTTTGCCAGTGGAGCCCAAGATAAATGGTGATATCTCTTCTCCACCTCACCTGGGCAGCAGAATAAATTTTTCTAGAAGCCTTTTTGCGGACATTTTATTTAGTCAAGCTTCCGGGCTGGCACCATTTTAAAACTTTCAACACCCATTGTGTCAAGGAGATAGGATTGATAGTCTCTGTTGCACCCAACTAAGTCTTCAGAAGTGCTGCTTCTTGCCTTGATAGCTAGGAATCTTTTAGACACCTCATCTCTCTCTGCCCAGCAACTTTCCTGGGGACTTCCCCACTTCCTTCTCCCTTGTTCCCTTTTGTTGCTAAAGAGGTGTTGTCACCTCTCCCCACGTGCCTCCAACAAACCCCACCCTCACAGAATAAGACAAGGTATTACCGTATTTTTCACTCTGTAAGACGCACTTTTCCCCTCCTAAAAAGTAAGGGGAAATGTGTGTGCGTCTTATGGAGCGAATGCAGGCGGGAGGCTCTGCTCAGCGCTCCCTTTAAAGAGCTGTGTGGAGCGTGTGTGCGGCTCTTGGGGGCTTTTCCCCCGGGAGGGAGAAGGGCTGCCCTCCACGCACTCTTTAAAGGGAGCACGGCTCTTGGGGGAGCCTTAGCCGCATGCAGCCTCTCCCGGGCAGGGGATGAAGGCTCCCATTGCTGGGGAGAGGCTGTGCGTGGCTAAGCAAGAATCCCGCTGGCTGTCCTGGCTTCTGGGATTCAGAATTTTTTTGGTTTTGTTTTCCTCTTCCAAAAACTAGGTGTGTCTTATGGTCTGGTGCGTCTTATAGAGCGAAAAATACGGTACACCCCCCCCCATCATCTGACCAACTCTATCCCCCACCTCCCACACCTTCTTCCGTCTTCAAGGGGAGACTTGAGTAGTATCTACACCCATTCTTCTTTTGTCAATGTATAAGCTATCAACAGGGCGGCTGGGACAATAACATGAACAAATGGTGTGTGTGTGTTTGTTTTGGTCCATGCTCTTCTTTCCGCAGACGGCGGGAGCTTACCTGTAATTGAACTGGACACAGTCACCACTGAAGACTTCCTGGATGTGATCACTCACACGAAGCCTTCTGCTAAGAACTTGAGCCAAAAATACACTGAGTGGCAAAAAGAATTTGAGTCTGTCTGAACTCCACCCCCCACCCCCCGGCAAGTCAAGATTTCAACCATCCAGATCCCAACAAATTTCTGGGAGCCAGAGACTGAATACTTAACATTAAAACGGATATTATTTTTCCTTTCTAAGAGAAACAGAACAATCCATTCTCAAAGGTGCACGCTAATCTTTTTTAAAAAAAGAACTGAGAAGGGGCTTGGCGGTTGTTTGCTGTCGAGCCCCCCTCCCCTCTCCCGCCTTTACTAATAGGCAACGGGAAACATTTTTGCACTGTATTTTATGCCTGAAATCCAATTAATTGTAATATCCTCTTACATCCACCGCCACACATACACACCTCCCCACTGACAGCTAGGATCCACCGCACACTGACACCACAAGTATTTTGCTGCTGGCACTCCCCTCTTCAGAGGAACAAGGACAATATTTGCCATACCAGAAGAGGTGGTGGTTAGTTGGACTTCTAGGGATCCTTGTATTAAAAGCAACAGGTGTTGAGCAGGACTTGCAACGATGAAGAATAAACTACTGGTCCTCTTTGAGGGATGCATTCCTGGATCCCGTTTCACCCCCTTGCCTGAGTTTATTGAGAATCTAAGGTAGACGTTTCAAAGATTATTTTCCCGTAAGTGAAGGGATCACTTGTGTCTCGGGGCCAAACATGACGCAGCCTTAGAACTGGATAACCTCCCAACAGTTTTTGAACACTGCAGCTGTGGGAGACGCAGCAGCGAGGAGGGGTGCTTAACCCTGTCCGCAGGCTGCTTTCCTATGAAAGTTGACAAGTTGACCCATTGCCCTCGCAAAAGGTGCTTCTTCCTTTGCCAGGGAAGAGGATAGCAGGGCTGTGGATTTGGCTTCAGTGGGAGACTCAGAGGCTTCTCCTATTCGTGCCTCTCTCCTTTACATCATATGATCTTCTAAAGCTAGACATAGGGCCTTCGTGTCAAATTGCCCCTAGGCTGTGGAACCGCTAAACTAATGCGACAGGAACTGCTTTTAATTCGGGATTTTAAATTGTCGTAACCTGCCCTGGGGACCTGCTGATGAAGGGTGGGTAATAATAACGTCAGAAAATTTATTGATGATAACTAGGGCTGGGCGATATCTGGCTTTCAACATCGTGATTTATCAACCAGCTAAACGTTGCAATATACCAGTTCAGTGGTATCTCCGGTTACGAACTTAATCCGTTCTGGAGGTCTGTTCGTAACCGGAAACCACTCGTAACATGAGGCACGTTTTTGCTAATGGTGCCTCCTGCTGCTGCTGCTACCGCCGCGCCACTGGAGCGCGACTTCCGCTCACATCCTGGGGCAAAGTTTGCAACAAGGGCATCTACTTCCAGGTTAGCAGAGCACATAACCCAAAGCATTCGTAAGGGGGATGGTACGTAACACGAGGTACCACTGTACATCACGATGTCTGAAATAAGGATGGAGAAATGTAGAGGCATCAGCTGGCTACACGGTTTTCCCCACATTATTTTTGCTGGTGCCTGCTCTTGTGATTCATGGCCCCCTACATGAAGCAGGGGAGAGCTGAACCAGCAGAGTTAACAGGGGCTGCAAGAGTCGAGAAAAGCATTGGCTAGCTTCACGGTTTTTGCCACATTGCGATTCCCGCATAGCACACACACACACACACACAATGGTTCATGATATTTTGCCAGGTCAAAATTTTTGAAACCAATCTCACAATATGGACTTCAAATCAGTTTTGGATGATATATCACTTGCCTCTAATGATAACAGTTCCCCTGCCCCTTAGAGCTCGGTGGACCTTTCAGAGGTGTTTCCCTTGTCAGGTCTGTTCACTCAGTGTTTGTGCTTTTTTGTTTGATTTTTCAAGTGGTTATTAGTTTGTATTACTTTAAAATGATGATGATGATGATGAAGAATGAATGTATGCTACCTTGAGCCCTGGAAAGATGGCTAATAAGCGCTTTAACAATAGGCCAGTTAAATAAATAGCCACAAGTAAATTTAGCTAGGTTAGGGCTACTAGTTGCTTATTGCCTTGACATCTGATGGGAGGGCATTCCACAGGGCGGGCGCCACTACCGAGAAGGCCCTCTACCTGGTTCCCTGTAACCTCGCTTCTCGCAGGGAGGGAACCACCAGAAGGCCCTCAGCACTGGACCTCAGTGTCCGGGCTGAACGATGGGGGTTCTGATCTTATAGTTCTGACTATAAGGGGAGATAACACAGGACTCTAGCTCAGTCTTTCGAACTGGGACCACAGATAGTGTTTTTAATGAGCAAGCTAAAGTTAGCTTTGAGTACAGCTGCAGTCCTGTGCGCTGTTAATCAGAAGTAAGCTCCATGGAACCTGGACTAACTTCTGGGTAAATGTGCGTAAGATTGGCATGCATATCCCACGGCAAATAGTGAGATTTGTCAGTTCTAACTAACTAGTTAATTTCAGTGGACTCTGGGTTGTAGTCCTAACCCTATTTGCCTGTGTGCAGGTCTCACCGGATTTGGGCCAGTGGTTGTTTTTTTTTTAAAAAAAATCGGTTTTGCTGTTACCAAATTTATAGCCTACTTTTGGTCCAGAGGGGCTCGGTCTCATCAGGGCAGCATTTTCCATTTAAGAAACAACAATTAGGGTTGGATCCTGCCAGAGTGAAGGAAAGATTTACACATGTGCTTAGCGCTGCTGCTTGAAATCGGCAGCAACAAAGCAGCACTTAACTTTGCCTAAACGGTTGTGTTTTGTTTTGTCTTTTGTTATATGAATCTCTGATCAGCGTTCCTAATCTTGTTTCCACTCAGCTACCGTCTCCGTTACAGTCCTGGTGTCTTTTCCATCCAAAAGAGATTGTAGCTGTAGCTCATTAAGAAACCTGCTCTTTCAGTAAAGCCGCTGCTACAATTACAGTCTAATAATTTAACACTCAGGAGCACCATAAAGTAAACAAAAAGGGCTTCATTCTTAGTTTTGCAAATGGTCCAGAAAAGCCATTTACTGCCATTACAAAAGTTAGCTCATTTTGGTGCTGTTAACATGTGCGGGAAGGATGGGACTTGCTTCAAATTGCAATTTCATTTTACAGCTGTACTAACAAAACCCCATAAAAAGTGGGGAATTTGTCCCCATGGTTTCCCTAGGATTTTCCCTCTCCGTAAGGAAATGGGTGGGGGACTCCCCCAACCCAGTGAAACCTTGCAACTGTCAAATTAATAGGCCCCCATTGAAGTCTAACATCAGAAATTCATGGTCTATAGAAGCCATTATGGACCAGATCTCTGTTTCCAAGCCATTCCTGTTAATAACCCCACCTAATTAAAACATCTGTAAAGCCCTGGTAGTTCTAATTTGTGCATAAAAATTGAAAAACAACCCTGGCCTCTATTAATGGGCTGGCAGAAGTTCAGCCATGAATATGATTATGAATGGTAGGAGTGCTTTAAATTAAGAATTGCTAATTAAGATGCAGCCCGGCTGTACTTAATTGGATCAGGAGGAGGAAAGTGGCTAGCCATGGTAAGTAACCTAAACAAAAATCCCTTGATATTTTGCAATTTAGACTTCCAGTAAATGATAGCTTGTGGTACCGTTTACCATGTCGCTTTAAAAAACAAACAAACACACACGTTACCATGAAGTGGTTTAAATGAGGTTGGTGATGTTGGTATTGATCAAAAACTTTGTTTAGGTGAACAGCAAACCTTGGCTGCTTTTGGACTCTGGCAAGCATGCAAACTCCGTTATTGACCAACACTGTACTGTTGACACACACACTTATCACCCAGAGCTCAGGAACAACACCTGAGAATTCCCCTGTTCATGGCATCAGTGCGGGAAAGAGGGTGGAACAGGAAGGGAAGAGAGAGGCCAGTCCACTCATGCCTCACTGTTTTTTAACAAGGCTTGGGCTTAGCGTTTATCTCCTTTTCCGTTCAAATGTCATGCCGCAGGAATAACTGAGCTATGCATTCTGCAAAAGCGCAGAAGGTGCCACGCTAGACAGCAGACAAGGGGGGGACATCTATTTGAGCTCTCCCTGCCATGAAAAGAACAAGAAAACTGGCATGCCAGGCAGGGTGAAGGCTAGGCTACGACTCTTCTCTGTGATTCCTATGAACAGGAAGCTACCCTTCTGGGGAGAGCATTCAAACGTGATCGCTTGGTGCGATCCAGCAAGAGCTCCCCAAGCAAGTCTGGGCTCTGCTGAGGATGCCGCCGGATGATTCAGCCTTTGGCACGAGATGCTGATGTGTAACTCTTGCAAGCTTCTTCACAGGAGATGTCGGAGGATGTGGTCTACAGCATGGGGAAAGCTCTCGCAAGTTAAGTACGGAGGAGGAGTAATTTTGCCTTCATCCCCCTCTCGGTATTTCCCTGTAACAAAAGCAGAGAGAAAACGCTCTGTCTCAACGCCTGGTTCGCGTTGGCATAACATCTAT
Source organism: Podarcis liolepis (assembly GCF_965112155.1). Taxonomy (NCBI): domain Eukaryota; kingdom Metazoa; phylum Chordata; class Lepidosauria; order Squamata; family Lacertidae; genus Podarcis; species Podarcis liolepis. The sequence goes on along the minus strand of NC_139565.1, from coordinate 56,509,325 downwards.
GCATTATAATCGTTCCCAACTATGCCCACTCGACCTCTTTGGCCTCCAGAACTGGTGATGTTACAGGTGCCGCGATACTTGCTCTGCATTTGTAAGGAATCCGTCTTTCCTTGTGGCAGCACACACTTCGGAACTCCTTGACTATTGAAATCAGGCAGGCCCCCCCTTTTTAGCACCTTCTAAAAACAGTTTAGACAAGCCTGCCCAGATATGTAGAATGTTGCCATATGTCTTAATCTGATTTTTAGCTTAATTGTAGATTTTAATTACCGTATTTTTTGCTCCATAAGACACACCCGACCATAAGACGCACCTAGTTTTCAGAGGAGGAAAACAAGAAAGCAATGCAAAGCCTCCAGAGCAAAGAGCGAGGAGCGCTCCCGCTACGCTCAAAAGGCTTTGCGTGGCTTCAGCGATAGCTGCGCAGCCTGCATTCGCTCCATAAGACGCACACACATTCCCCCTTACTTTTTAGGAGGGGGAAAGTGCGTCTTATAGAGCGAAAAATACGGTATTTGTTTGAATGTTTTAAATGGTTCTTTTAACTTTTTTGAAAAAGAAAAAAAAAATCAAACCACTTTGAGGTGTCTGGTGGTATATAAATATTGTGAAATAAATAAGTAGCCCATGACACGGATAATAACAAGATAACCTATGGCATGCTTAGCACCTACCAAAGATGAATGTCTACATCTCCCCATTTAAAACTTTTACCTTTCTGCAGTAGGCTAGATCCTGCACACGCATGCATCCCTCTGGCCTCCACCCAGACAAGCAAGAAGCACGGTGAGATGGTGCTTACCCGTCTTCACCAGTATCCCCAGCATCCCAGCGTTCTGGGCGCCTCCCACGTCATCCCTGCAGTCCTGCCAAGGCAGAGGGGAACAAAAATGTTAGGCCTGCTTGGTTCCTGGAGACTCCCATCTTGAAGGCGGGTTAACATGCTCAGGCACTCACATCGCCAATCATGACGGCTTCCTCTGGCGTGCAGCCGGTACCACGCAAGGCTTCCAGGAAGAACGTCTGCTCAGGCTTCCCCACCACGGTGGCTTCCACGTCGGCTGCGTATTCCAGCCCCGTGACGAAAGGTCCAGGACCGAGAGCGAGCCCGTCTTTCCTCTTGTAATACCTGGCTTTGTGTATAGCTATGAGGGGAGCGCCATCGAGGATCAGTCTTGAGAAAGGAAGGGGTGGGAGGAAAATAAGAACGTAAGTGGAGCCTCCTGGATCAGGCCAATGGTTCTCACAGTGGCCAACGGGATGCCCTGTCATTTGATCAATTTTTAACATCAGCAGTAACATCTAGACTATGGGAGTGTTTCAGCCCTGTTCTTGAGTTTGTTTAAAATCTAAAACAGCTTATCTTGTGTTCCTTTCTTTGAATTTGTGCCATTTAGGTTTTTTAAACCTTTTTGTAAAAGCAACACTAGAATTTTCACAGCTGAATCCTCAAACCTTTATTACTGTGTTTTGCTTTCTTCAAGCTGGGCTTTGTCTAAAACTTGCCATTTAGGTTTTCAAACCTTTTTTTTTTAATTCAGTATTAGAAACTGTACCTTTTGAGTCCTCAATCCTTTATTACTGGACTTTGCTTTTCGTAGGTCGAGCTAGGATTATAATACTTCAGAATTTTTGGGAGTTCTACCCCTTTTTGAATTTTGGTCATTTAAGGTTTATGATTTTTCTATTTCCTTCTGAGGAAACTGAATAGTTCAGTGAAACGAGATTTATAGCCAGCATCCCATTAAGGCTTTGTTCAATTTTAGGTTTTTCTAAAAAAAAATATCCTTAAATATTTTGATTTTTATTATTTAGTTTATTTCACAAGATGATATTTCCAGTTGATTACTTCTTGTTTCAGGGATTTTCATGGTATTTCATTTGTTGTGTACAACCTGTCATTTGAGAAGGGCAGGGAAAGTTCTTGCCACCTGGTTTGAGAGAGCACTTGGCAAAGTCCTCTCTGGCTGGGCCTCTTCTCTTTATATTGTTTATTAGCAAAAATGTCCCGGGAGGGTGTGTTGACTGGAGAAAGCCCTAAGGGCCTGGTGGAGAGGTTCTAAGCCGCAGGTTTCCCCATCAATGCCATAACAGATAGCAAAGTCCTTCCCTACTTGAAGGACAACAGTGTGACTCATTGTGCTCTGAAAGCCCCTGGAGACGCAGGAATTCCACCTGGTACCACCAAGCCCTGTTGTTGTCCTTCCGGTAATAAAAAGAACCCTTGGGACAGTATCGTCATAAAGTTATCTGGAGGTGTGCTATGTGACAAATAGAAACTGACCTTGTGCCAAATGTTAATTGCCTGTTGGGGGCTAAAGGAAGTCGTTTCTTATAAAGAAACTCTTTGTCACGTCCTTCCGACTTACCGAAATGCTTTGTTCATCGTTTGGTAATTGAAGTGGTCAGGAGCAAGCCCTATCACCACAGCATTGGGCTCGCTTGTATCGATCCCTGGGGGAAAAAAGAGGACAGCCAAATAACTCGCCTTACATTGACTTAGTCTGCACCCCGGAAATGATCTCTTTCAGCTTCTGCCTTCTGGAAGAAGGTAAAGGGACCCCTGACCATTAGGTCCAGTCGTGACCGACTCTGGGGTTGCGGCGCTCATCTCACTTTACTGGCCGAGGGAGCCGGTGTACAGCTTCCGGGTCATGTGGCCAGCATGACTAAGCCGCTTCTGGCAAACCAGAGCAGCGCACGGAAATGCTGTTTACTTTCCTGCAGGAGCGGTACCTATTTATCTACTTGCACTTTGATGTGCTTTCAAACTGCTAGGTTGGCAGGAGCAGGGACCGAGCAACGGGAGATCACCCCGTCGCAAGGATTCGAACCGCCAACCTTCTGATCGGCAAGTCCTAGGCTCTGTGGTTCAACCCACAGGTTATAAAGACTAGGACTAGCCGCCTGAGAAACAGTTTCTACCCAAATGCAATTCTGGTTTTAAACGCAGTATAAGGTGTCTCTATAGGAGTGTATTGTATTTTAAAATGGGGTTTCAGAGTTTTTAGGGGTTTTTGAATGTCTTATGTAGATTTTTCAATTTCATTGTTCTGTATGGGACAATTACAATAAAGATATCGTATCGTTACTGATACAATTGCTTTGGCATGAAATCTTCAGGTGGCAGAAGAGAAAGGGACCCAAGGCCGCTGTGCTGATTCTGCTGAACTTTGCTGCTAGAACTTTTTGCCTCTTTGCCACTGCTGTCTCTGAACTTTTCCCACTGAAGTTGGGCATTATAAGAACTTTGCAGCTTTAAGAACGGGTTGCCTGAGCTTCCTCCTCCCTCCTTGCTTTTGTGTCATGTGTTGTAGTTTGCAGACCTGAGGGCAGGGGCTGTCATGGACCTGCAAGCCTCTTTAGCTGAATAGCAGAGGGACAATGCCTTCAATGGACAAGCGTTAGAGATGGCAGCTGTTCAAACTGGGCATGGGGAACATGAGTGGTATCCAACTAACTTATTCCATCAGCACAAGGGTTTCTGTTTGTGAAATGAAATGCCCCCCACCTCCAGATGCACATCTCTTAAATCTGTTCTTTTTTGGGGGGGGGCTGCCCCAATCCTCTGGAGATGTGGGGAAGGTGCAGGACACATAAAAGGGGAGCAGAGGGAAAGTTCTGTTGCAGAAGCTAATGGAAGGAGGGCATCGGTTGTTGATCGGATGGCCCCACAATGCCCTCTCCAACATTATTACAAAACAAAAACACAGAAACTGAAAAGCAAGCTGATGTGGATTTCGCTTGCAACTTTCTCCGGGAGCATCTGGGTCCATTAACCAAAGGATGGATTACACTCATCCATCTGCGAGAAATCTTATATGAAGATTATCCAAGAATAATTCCATAGTAGTTACTAACAGGAGCTTAAACATCTTTCAGCGTACTTAAACTACTGAAAACCGGAGTTTTTAAAAAAACCACACCACTAGATATGGAGGGAAGAGCGAGGCAGAAAACCCGCAGAAGTGTGCATCAGAGCTGACCAAAAGCAGAGAGGGGAGGGACTTTGGGGGGGGGGGTTGGACAAGGGCCACATTTCACCTTGGCCAGCTTTCTGGGGGCCGTCTGCTGGTGGTAGGCAGGGCCAATGCAAGAGGAAGTGTACCCAAGCTGTGCTCTGACACACACTCGTGTTCTGCCCAGGAATGAGTCTGGGAGGGGAAGCATGTAAGCATTTTGTAAGCCTAATTGCCGGGGGTGGGGGGGTGGATGTGATCTTTGTGAATATTGCAGCTGGGCAGGATTAACACTTCCCTCCTTAGCCACACCCTCCATCCGCCTGTGCAGCAAATTAAGCTTGCAGTAGGAGAAGACCCTTTAATTGGCACCCAAAGGATGAATGGGGTCACAGGGGGAGGAGCTATGAGCCTATCTGCCAAGACAGGCGCCACAGCTGAAAGCAGATGCATAAGAAACCCCACAGATCTGGAACTTCAGATGGAGTCGAGCTATTGCATTGCCAAACTATGAAGTCCAAATTAAGCTTTAGACAGGCAGCAAAAGCAGGAGGAGAAAAAGAAGAAGAAACCCTCAATTAAGCTTTAAATAAAGCAAACAAACAATATAAGCCATCTCGTCATGGACATAGAGGGTTTATGGGTCGTACGGATTTCACTGAACGATGCAAACGGTCCATTAAGCGATCAGAATATAGTATACGTGTTTTCTGTGCTCTACTTTAATTAAAGTCTGCAGTATAGAAAGCTAATTCTGCTCGAGTCTTGTAATGGTCTGCTGCAATCCCTAAAGCGACTGTGCATCTCTCGCAGGACACACAGAAGACTCTCCCAGTGAAACAAGGGCTTCTCTGGGCCAGTCCGCGCGGTTCCTGGCAATCGACACACAACCACTCGGGGAATGTCATGGACTGGCTGGATGCAGAGGAGACACCAGCCGGGGAACCTCCAGGAGAAGAAGGCTCGGAACCTGGGTTGTGGTGGTGAAACAGCGATGGGTAGTCAGGGGGAGAAGAGGGGAGAAGGCTGGGAGGAGGAGGTGGCAGAAGCTGAAGAAGTGAGAGCAGGGGTCAGTAAACTTTTTCAGCAGAGGGCCGGTCCACTGTCCCTCAGACCTTGTGGGGGCCGGACTATATTTCAAAAAATAATAATGAACGAATTCCTATGCCCCACAAATAACCCAGAGATGCATTTTAAATAAAAGGACACATTCTACTCATGTAACAACAAGCTGATTCCCAGACCATCCGAAGGCTGGATTTAGAGTGACATGGTTTAGTCAGCAGGAAGCAGCTGTGGCAGAGAGCAGTTCAGAATGCGAGGCAGGAGCGAAGGCGGCCAAGAGGCAGATATCAGGCAGAGACACCAGGGAGTCTCCCCCTCCTGCTGCAACCAGCTCCCTTCTCCCTGGTCTCCTGGAACCCTCAGAGAAATAAAACAGGCAGAGCCAAGGTAGTTGTGCGTAGACACAGCCTGTGACTATGTGGGAAAGACCCTGGAGAGAAGGAGTCCTAGGGGCAAGGCAGGGACCTTCAGTCCTCACAACGGTTTCATCAGGATGAGGCCTCCTAGAAAGGGTTGCTGAGACCACTAGGCCTGAGCCCTGGTTTGTTTCCTTGAATAAAGAGCTAAGTTCACTGGCCTCGGTCAATAGATCCTACTGTTCACGTATCAGGGATGAGGGACGCTATTCAGTCCGAGGGCCGCATTTCATTCTGGGAAACATTTCGGGGGCCACATGCCAGCCGTGGGCGGGGCCAGAGACAAAAGTGGGTGGAGCAACAAATGTATAAACTTTACCTTTATCCAACAGGATCACAGTCACACCATACAGTGGATGCATTATAATACCACTTTAAGTTTGTCAAAGTGTTAAGGGTGCTGACCTCACAGAGCTACGGTACCCAGGTCCCTTAGCAAACTACAGTTTCCAGCAAATTGGCACCAGGACACTATACCTTTGAAATCATGCAGTGCATTGTCTTCGACGAGCAGCAGGGGCCTGACTTGCTTCTGCTCCAAGAGATTTCTGGCTGCCGTCAGAGACGTGAAGATCTCGTCTTCCTTGATGTCGAACTCGAGTTTCCTCAGCCTCTCCAGCAAATCTTGCTTGCACTCCTTTGTCGTATTGGTCACAAACCGGATGGAAACAGGAGCACTGCGCAGCCTTGACCCGTGAAAAACAGGGTAAGCAGTTTAGGACGCTGCCATTTTTGGAAACCACGGCAAAAACATGTTTTTGTTCTCGCATTCATGGAACAGCTTCATCAGAAGATAACATGAGCGCATTATCACAAGCAGGGCTGCCACGCGGAAGTACTAAGAAGATTACTCCTGGATCTTTGGAGTTTAACAGAAAGAGAAATCCCACCTGAGGCCAATCCCTATGCTTTTTGATCACTCAAGCTTGAATCCAATATCCAAGTGTAATGGGCGTGGGGCAGGAGGGAACGTTTGGTTTCACACATATGACATTCTAATGTTGCCAGGTGCATGCCAGGGACTGGCAAAACACTGCAGAGTGTGCACCAGGAAAAGTGAGGGCTGGATTCTGGTTCGGGAGAGGGGGGCAGTGGTTTATGGGGAACTTTGCCAACCAGGAAGCAAGAGTCGGAGGCTGGTAGATGGGGTGCAAGAAAAGGAAGAAGAGGCAGGTCAGGCTGGGTGCTTCCCTGCCCTCTCCTGCCCCACTGTCTCCCAGAACCAGGAAGAGACTGAAAAGGGAAGAGCAGAGGCAGCTTGCATGCAGAGGCATAGTCTCCAGCAGGCAGGCATGCAGCCCTTTGGGGGAAGGCACATGAAGTGGTGGAGGAGGAGTGGTCCCCTGCTGCTGCAACTGCTCTATAGGGTGCAGACCTGGGGATAGCTGCCTAGACATAAGACTATGGACATAAGATTTGGAGCTGTAGGAATTACTGTGTGGTGTAGTGATTAAGAGCGGTGGACTCGTAATCTGGTGAACCGGGTTCGCTTCCTGGCAAATTATTAATTATTATTATTATTCCCCGCTCCTCCACATGCAGCTGCTGGGTGACCTTGGGCCAGTCACACTTCTCTGAAGTCTCTCAGCCTCACTCACCTCACGGAGTGTTTGTTGTGGGGGAGGAAGGGAAAGGAGAATGTTAGCCGCTTTGAGACTCCTCAGGGTAGTGAAATCAGCCGAGTGCTCACTGGATCCTAAAGCTGAGGCTCCAATACTTTGGCCACCTCATGAGAAGAGAAGACTCCCTGGAAAAGACCCTGATGCTGGGAAAGATGGAGGGCACAAGGAGAAGGGGATGACAGAGGACGAGGTGGTTGGACAGTGTTCTCGAAGCTACCAGCATGAGTTGGACCAAACTGCGGGAGGCAGTGGAAGACAGGAGTGCCTGGTGTGCTCTGGTCCATGGGGTCACGAAGAGTCGGACACAACTAAACAACAACAAGGGTAGGGATAAAGCGGGATTGTTGTTTAGTTGTTTAGTTATGTCCAACTCTTCATGATCCCATGGACCAGAGCATGTCAGGCACTCCTGTCTTCTACATCACAGAAACCGATGCCAACAGACACCGGCACACTTAGGGTTCTGCAGAGTCTTCGCAGCTTGAGTAACAGACCTCAGCAACTCAGCATTTTGGCTAATCTATTTTTTTTAACATATAAACATACACAGAGCACTGTAACGTGGCGCTCTCTCTCTCTCTCTCTCTCTCTCTCTCTCTCTCTAGCATCAGACAGCAAAGAGCAATAGTCCCACTTCACGGAACACAGTAAAACAAACATCCTGTCTCCGTCACTTCCCACTCCGTGGAGTCAAAACATACACCATCATGTGACAGACAACAATCCCATGACTGCAATCATACAGCAGGAATTCTAATAGATGGTCCACTGGCCTGATTCTTATGGTCTTAAAGCAGGCACCCCCAAACTTGGCCCTCCAGATGTTTTGGGACTACGATTCCCATCATCCCTGACCGCTGGTCCTGTTAGCTAGGGATGATGGGAGTTGTAGTCCCAAAACATCTGGAGGTTTGGGGGTGCCTGTCTTAAAGCCACCGGTAGCCTTTCTCCACCACAAATGGATTCTTAAGGGTCTGCTGTGTTAAACGCCAAGAGCCAAATTCTGTCATCTGGGACCTGACCCTGTGCATGTATGAGGCACGTCAACACCCTTGCCCACAAGGCCTTTTCCTTGCCCAATAAGCAGCCTTTGTGAAAACGGCCTTTTTGCACGTTTGTTTTCTGTTCTTTTCGGGGTGCCTGGAAGGGATAACTTGCCTTTTAAGAGCTTCCTGGGCCCCTGGAACAGCCGAGTCTTCAATATGAAGCGTTCCACTGAGATCCACCAGGACTGCCTTTAGCGCACGCCGGGCTGCCATCCTTCGCACTGCCAGGAGAGGGAAGGAAGATTAAACAACCAAAGAGTTAGATAACAATGGACAATTAAAAAGGCACTCTGTTATCTGTTCTATTTGTGCCAAGCCTAGTAATGTTTAGAGAGCATTACCCAGCATGTTCAATGAGCCCCTTTGGACAGGGAAATAAGAGGCAACATTAAAAATATATATACATAATTGATAGAACAAGCATTTTCCCCCATTCGCTGCCCCCACAGAAACCACCTTTTTCAACTTTTAAATTCCACAAGCGTACTCGCACCAGAGAGAAACGGCACGTCCAGCTTGGATTTTAAAAATACAGGCTATCTTATCTCAAGTCTTTTTAGTTTTTATATTTTTACCTGCTGCATGGAACAGAGGTGCGGTGCCAACCGCAGCAGCGCGACACAATTAAAAAGCAATTAGGCGCATGCCCCCCTCCCTTCATTGGAAGAATTTTGCAAAGCATTCCAAGCCGAATATTGTTCTGTTTCCGTAGGTGGAGCGTCAGATGCACAGATGGGGAAGGGAGAGCCACGCGATGCGACAGGACCAGCAATAGGGCCCAAGAGTCCAATCTGAACACAGCAGGTGTTGGACAGAAGGCTGTCCGTATCTTGCTTCAGGGAATGCAAAGTGCCCATATTAGGAACTGTCCCCAAAGCACCGGAAATCGGGGGAGAGAGATGCCTTTTATCTGTGCAACTGCGGGGCTGTTTCAGATGGGTGCATCATGCTCAATGTGGATGTTCCACACTTTAGAATGTACCGTATTTTTCACTCTATAGGATGCACTTTCCCCCTTCCAAAAATGAAGGGGAAATGTGTGTGCGTCCTATGGAGCGAATGCGAGCTCCTTGGCTTCAGCAATAGCAACGGGAAGCCTCCGAAGCGCAGAGGGAGCGTTCCCTCCACGCTCCGGAGGCTTTGCATCACTTTCACTGAAGCCTGGAGAGCGAGAGGGGTCGGTGCGCAAGCCTTCGGAACGCAGCAGGAGTTCCCCCCACGCTCCGAAGGCTTGCGGATAGCAGCCTGCAGTCCGGGGAGTGCAGCGACAACTCCCACTGCGCTCCCCGGGCTTCAGGCAGGTATCCGCAAGCCTTTGGAGTGCGCCCCAGCCCCGCAAGCTCCGGGAGCGGCGGCAAGGCTGCGTGTATCCTTGCCGCTGCTCCTGGACATGTTCTGGGGGCTGGGGTCAGGGGAAGCTTGGGCTTCCCCCGCCCCAGCCCCACGGCTAAAAACGAAGCCGCGTGCAGCCTCTCCCGGCTGGAGAGATTGCGCACGGCTAAAGAGTGTCTTGCCTTCTTTGCTCTTTGGGGCTGGGAGGGGAATAATTTCCCCCCCTTTATTTCCCCCCCCCCAAAAAAAACCCTAGGTGCGCCCTATAGTCCGGTGCGCCCTATGGAGCGAAAAATACGGTCAGCAGAGAGCGCTGGATCAGGCCAATGGCCCATCTAGTCCGTCATCCTGTTCTCACAGTGGCCAATCCAATGCTTCTGGGAAACCAGCAAGCAGAACGTAAGCCCAAGAGCCCTCTCCCCTCTTGTGGTTTGCGGTGGCTGCTATTCAGAAGCATTGCTTCCTCCAGATGTGGAGACCAAGCACAGCCATCATGGCTAGCAGCCAGTGATAGACTTCTCCTCCTCAAGGAACCACTTCCATGTAGCAAAACCTACAATATAATGATGCAACCCATCACTTGAGCCTGCCAACTATTTCTTAATCTCAGGGTTGTGGATTCGAGCCCTATGTTGAGCCAAAGATTCCTGCATTGCTGGGGGTTAGACCAGATCAGGCATAGGCAAACTCCGGCCCTCCAGATGTTTGGGACCACAATTCCCATCATCACTAGCTAACGGGACCAGTGGTCAGGGATGATGGGAATTGTAGTCCCCAACATCTGGAGGGCCGGAGTTTGCCTATGCCTGGACTAGATGAACCTTGTGTTCCCTTGCCTATTCTCTACTCGTCCGGACACTTCTAACGAGATCGTAAGCGCATTTTGCATGGTGGTTCCTGAGACGAAGGAGCAGGCTCGCATCCATGTCTGGATACAACTGTTTTGAATCAAGATGGCAGACTGAACCTTTCAAAACCGCACCCATTTTTCGGTTTCTTGCAAATTGCTAAGCTGCAGTAGGTGTGAAGCTGCTGGTCATTTATGCACATTTATGGCCCTACCCTGAACATGTGGCTCCAGGAGCTCAACACAAGAAGTAAACTATGTGTAACATACTCATTACTGGACCAAAAATTAAACTGAATCAACAGCAGTCAGAAACGGCAACGCACTGGGGAGGTGGGAATATTCTGATCTCATCCTCTACTTGCAAAGGCCTCTGGGAAAAGGGCACAATTCGGAAGGGAGGTCATTCCACAACGTGGGGGCCACCGTAGAGAAGGACTGCCACCCAGCAAACTATGCAGGATCCTGATGGTGATAAAGGAGCTGAGAATCGTAGGGTGCTCTTCTACATGGTGGAAATGATCAGAGGCTCTGAGAGATCTGCATTGGCTCCCAGTACGTTTCCGAGCACAATTCAAAGTGTTGGTGCTGACCTTTAAAGCCCTAAACGGCCTCGGTCCAGTATACCTGAAGGAGCGTCTCCACCCCCATCGTTCAGCCAGGACACTGAGATCCAGCGCCGAGGGCCTTCTGGTGGTTCCCTCATTGCGAGAAGTGAGGTTACAGGGAACCAGGCAGAGGGCCTTCTCGGTAGTGGGCCCACCCTGTGGAACACCCTCCCTTCAGATGTGAAGGAAATAAGCAGCTATCCTATCTTTAAAAGACATCTGAAGGCAGCCCTGTTCAGGGAAGTTTTCAATATTTAATGCTGTACTGTTTTTAACATTTGATTGGGAGCCGCCCAGAGTGGCTGGGGAAACTCAGCCAGATGGGCGGGGTATAAATAATAATTTATTATTATTATTATCAACCCAATACAAGCTGTCGATAATGGCACCTCTAGGAAAAAGAAATCTTTGGCTTCCTCCTACAGCTGCATGCAGGGGAGCACTATTAGAATGAAGAAACCGCTCTTTAGGGCAAATGACAGAATGGTTCCTCTAATCCTACGGGAATCAATGAAGCTCCTCTGGTATTACATTATATTACACTTTTGTTCCATCCTTCCTTCCAAGAGTAAGTGCGGATGGTGGTATCTTATCCTCACACCAAGGTCATCTAGAAAGCTTTATGGCCAACACCCTAACCACTACACCAGACTGCTTCCCCCCCTTCTCAACCGCCCAAAGGAACAAGCTTTGGGAATTCTTTTTCCAGACTGCAAACTCCGTGACCAGCACGGACTAGCCTTCGGGGATTTTAAACATTTATCAGCACTTTCCTATCGAGCAGTTTTGAGATCATCAGGTGCCATCACAGGTTTTTATCTAATCGGAAAACGAAGAGCACTCCTCTTTCCCAGAGATAAAGCCAGCCACTAAAAGGTGTTTCAAGGTACATACCTGCAGAGTCTGCTTTTTATCACCTGCAAAAGAACTCTTTTTATCGAAGAAATATAAACTTATCTGCAGGTGGACCAAGGTTACACATCTGCTGTAAAAAGAAAAGAAAAGCTGATTAAGTTCAAGGATTATACATAGAATCACAGAATTGTAAAATTAGAAAGGATCCTGAGGATCATCTAATCTAGCCCCCTTGCAAGGCAGGAATCTCAACTAAAGCATCCATGACAGATGTCAAGGTTTTGACTTTAAAACCCTTTGTGGCTTAGGGCCCTCATATTTATGGGACCGCCTCTCCTGCAGAGAACCTTAAGGTCTATGAATAATCATAGTTTGGTGGTCCAGGCCCTAAGGAAGTCAGATTATCCTCCACTAGGGCCAGGGCCTTCTCAGTGATGGCTCCCTGGTGGAATGCTCTGTCCCATGAGACCAAGGCCCTGCAGGATTCAACTTCCTTCCGCAAGGCCTGTAAGACAGAGCTATCCCGCCTGGCTTTCAATTTGAACTTAGCTTGATCTTTCATTCCCCTTCCTTCCCTCCCTCTCCCCTTTTCATGAAGACTACCTGCTCTGGGATCCCACAGCTAATTCTCCCCTGGTCTTTCACCGGCCCAAATAGGACTAATTTAGCCAGCTAGCCCTGGTAATCATCTAATGTTTATTGGATGTATTTTCCACCTAAATTGATTTTTTAATTCTGAATTTATTGTTATTCACGTTTTATGCTGTAGTTTATGCTGTGTTTTGTTGCAACAATTAAGTGTTTTAAATTTGTTGTTAGCTGCCCCGAGCCTGGTTTTCTGCACCGGGAAGGGCTGGGTATAAATAAATATTATTATTATTATTATTATTATTATTATTATTATTATTATTGTTGTTGTTTCCACTCAACCTCTGCTTAAAAACATGCTGTGAAGGAGAGTTCACCACCTTCTTAGGAAGTCCATTTCACCGTCAAGCAGCTGCCAGAATAAATTAGAATTTCTTTTTAGTGTCATTGGTTAGTCATGGGAGTAAGGTCAAAGGTTTCAGTCTTGCAAATGTCATACAGTGGTACCTCAGGTTAAGTACTTAATTCATTCCGGAGGTCCGTTCTTAACCTGAAACTGTTCTTAACCTGAAGCACCACTTTAGCTAATGGGGCCTCCTGCTGCCGCCACGCCGCCGGAGCACAATTTTTGTTCTCATCCTGAAGCAAGATTCTTAACCTGAAGCAATATTTCTGGGTTAGCGGAGTCTGTAACCTGAAGCGTATATAATCTGAAGCGTATATAACCTGAGATACCACTGTACTTCAGAATCCGCTCCTTGTTGCAGAAGTGTCTCACCAACCCGCAATCGTGATAAAGTCAAGGCTGTGAGTGACTGGCTCCACCCCAACACCACCCACCCACCTACACAAAACAGCCCAAACTCTTCAGTGGAACAACCTATGCTTTGCATCAGGCTCTCTGTAGCAAATAAGGAAAATTGGTGTGACATTGGCAACCTTAGCAAGAGACAGAGGGAATCCTACACAGCCATGCAGAGAAAATGCAGAAAATGCCCCACTTGGAAGGAGGAGGAGCCAGAACAGGGACTCTTCCCGAGTTGCTTGGAAGGAGGAGGAGCCAGAACAGGGACTCTTCCCGAGTTGCAGCAGGCAGCCTCCTCTCACAAGAGACTTTAATTCAAGATGATTTAGGGCATTTATTGTCCACCAGCAGCTCACCCCCACCTTCAGGAAAAAAGCGCTCCTCACCTGGCGTGCCTCACACCCACGTCTCAAGGTGAGGAAATCAGCGAGAGAAGAGGGGAGTTTACCAACGTTTTAACGTCCCCCTCCCTCTCTCATGAGATGGACCTGTCCTTCCAGCTAAGAGGACCGCATCGCGGGTTCGTCCATTGCCAGCCGAGAGGGTGAGTCTCTATCCTCCCCCTTTTGCTGCACAGTTGGTACCGCCCTCGCCCTTAGTCGCCACGGGAGTTGGGCCGTACCATGACGGCAAACGGGGAGGGGAGGTTCACAGCTCCCTTCCTCTGTTCGAATGACCTGACGCTACAGCGACGCGGCTCAGCCGCAAGAGGTGGAGGAGGGCGGGGCTTGAAAAGCGGAAGGTCTCTCTGCGTAAGGACCAAGGAAGGACCCGGCAGGTGGCTAAAACGAACGCCTGTGGGCCTTTGTTTCGTTTCAGTTCCGCACCTCCCCAAAATATATTTCTGAAAAACAGAGTTAACGTCTCCCCACTGGACGCTCCCGCTTTTAACATTTTGGTCAGATATTGACATTAGCAACATTTTGGTCAGATATTGACATTAGCAACATTTTGGTCAGATATTGACATTAGCAAACAGGCACTCCGATAGTCACCTTTTGCCTTTTTTGCGGTGTCTTGCAAGCGGATGGGACAGAGCCAGTCTGCTGAAACTGGCATAATGTAATGAACTAGGGAGACTCCAGCATGTCAGAATGCACTAGATCGGGGCGGCGGAAGATAAAGGACCAAGCAGCAAATGAAGATGAAGGCTATAGGCACCTTTCTAGTTCAGCAGAAAATGCGTTCCTGTTGAACTTCTGTCCGCCTTTGTGGCAATCCAAATTTCCCAAAGGGGAAAGTGGGATGCTGCACTTTTAACACTCGCAGAGACTAGCCAAAACGTATAAAGGGTACAGAAAGTCTGTGCTCTCTTGTATTGGATCACCTTAACACCCAGGAGCAGTTCACCTTAGGCAGTACAAGAGAAGTGGGAATTAAGGTTCACCTGTTGAAATCTGCTTACCATTCAGCTGCTAAAAGCACAGCACTGTGTGGGTGCGTGGAGCAAATGCCAGTGCCCAAAGCTTTATTGCAGAGAGCAAATGTGAGTGGCTTTCAAAGTTTACCTCCTCCCTATCTTGCTTCCTCCCCCAAATAGTATTTCCAAAAGCTGCACTTGCAAGCAAGAGATGGCTTCTCACAAACTAAACTTTTTATTTATTTCTGAAAAAGTACCATGGTCCAGGATCTATACTCAAAACAAGGATTCTTTAGCAAAAGAGGCAGGTTCCCCTAAGAAGCTCCTATTGTTGTAATATGGATAAATATGTAATAAAGGGTGCGTGCACAAGATTCAGCACGTAGATTGAGTCCATACGCCTCAACTATCACTATTGGTTATTTTAGTAATAGGGATACACATCTTGTTTTTATATTTGTGGCATGCTGTTCATCAGTAGAAAGGTTGCCATCAGTCTTGTCTTACAATGTTATTTTGGCATGTAACTTGAGCAGTTATGAGCTGTTATAGGACTATTTCCAAGTGTGTAAAGCTGGGCTAGGACTCCCATCCCACCCACTGAAAGATTACCCAAGGGGCAGCCCTGACGGAAAGAGGTTATCCACATCTGGTCTTTAGGATTGCTGACATAGACCAATTTAAGAGGAAATGCGATGATTTGTGCAGCTTCTTGTGCAGCAGAAATAGCTCTTCTCTTCCATGTGTCCTGCCGTCTTCCATAAGGGAGAATTGTTTCTGACTGCCATCTGCCTTCCAACTTTCCCCAATGTGGAAAGCTGTGCCATTTATATCACACAACTCAATTTCATTTTTCAGACTTACTATGGTGTTCCAAAGCAGCTCACATCACAAAAGGAGAAAGGGGAGTAGAGGGAAGATAGACAATATTGGAAAAATCAAATCAAATACTGTACTTAAAATTGGGGGGGGGGGGCAGGGCGGGACATGGTTGTAATCCAGCCAAAATTGAACAGTTGTGTCCCTTTAATTTCAGGGGCAGATTTTTTATTATTTTAACTCTCTCATTTAAATAAATGGATTTCAGTGTGCCATATCTTTGGCTTGATCATGCCCTCAAAGAATCTGCAGCCCTGAAACTAACTTAAGATGTGGTAGAATTTGTTTTTCCATATTGTTAAGCTTATTGATTTGCGTGCATCTACCATTGACAACTGAACTATATATGTAGTTCTACTTCCCCAGGACCAACCAATCCCTTTCTTCCTATGCACTGTACTAATTCAGGAGAGTTACTTCCTTCGGCAACAACCTTCACTGCATCTTTCAAATGGGCAAGAGCTGGTGGAATCCCATCATACATATTGCGACTAATGGGAAAACACTAAGATTTCAGGAAATGTATCTGTAACAATTAATGGACAGATTCCCTATTAGCGTAAATACCAATTGTCAGTTGGGTTTTAAGGTCACCAGGGTTATTTTTGTGTAAACATGCAAAGGATTGCTAGAAGCATTCAGATGTTAAAAAGGAAAAAAAAAATTGATTTTGCTCACCAGTTTCCCTTGCTTGCCTGCCTCCCACCCTCCAATGTGGGATGATCTGATCACAGGCCCGTTTTCTCTTGGATTATCTTCCAAGACAAACAAAAACCTGATTCAGAGTCTTAAATATATGAATCAGGAAAATAGTGCATTTTACTGGGCACATTTCTATGGTCTGAATTTTAAGTAATATCTGCTTTGAACAGATTTTAATCTCAAACACCCACTGAAGAGGATTTCTGTTTACATTTCTCTTTCTAAAAAAAGGAAGTACAGCCACATTTTTTCAAAAAAAAGATTCTTTCCCCCAATATTTAAAAATTCTTTCACCAAAACAGATTACACACAGTATCCACAATTATTTACAATGAAAATCTTGGGAAAGGATAAAGATCCACTGTAAAACATACTAATAAACTGTACTTGGCAAATGAAGTTTTACATGTTTCCATTTCTAGGTCTTATTCTTCTAAGTTTGGCTATATAGCAGTTACAATATGTCACCAGATTTCGAACTGTTAAGCTTAAAATGTCACTGCTGTGTAAAGATATAAATCATATACTACTGATCAACTATCAAAAGTCTATTTAAAAACCTCTAATATGTGCCAGTAACAATATTTCCATTTCTGTGACACTCATATAGTCCATGGGCCATATTTGACCTAGTGGTCTGCAAAGTCTACATCATTCAGTTCTTCAGAAACTGAATGAAAGATCAACTTAAAACACAAGCACACCTCAAGTACACCGTTGGAAAAATAAGCCCTGAGCAACAGAGGAGTTAAGAAACAGAATCTTTAAGTACTTACTACAATATGTTACAATGCGTACTGTAAACATTTGATACTATTAAATGAAAAAATCTGGTTCTGGTTCAGGATACGTACAGCACGATTGCAGTGATTCCAATCCTCTGGTGTTATGAAGTGGGCTGAATATTAAGGAATACAATAAATAGAAATGGTGTCTTTATTGAAACAGATGTGTTGCTTCCAAAGCAAAGCCAAATTGAATCCTAATGAATAAATTGGTCTGCAGTCTGTATGTTAGAGATACTGGGCAGGTTGATTTGAAGACACCAACTTCAACCGAACAACAAGAGCAGCACAATTGTAACGGTGTTCACTCCAATTAATGGCACTGCAAAGAAAAACAGAAAGGGTATTACAGTTTCTCAACTAACGACAAACATAATATTGCATTAAGTGGAGAATAAACTTCAAGAACAAGGACATTCAAGATCATTTTCTGCATGCAAGCATAAAGGTAAAGTAAAGGTACCCCTGCCCGTACGGGCCAGTCGTGTCCGACTCTAGGGTTGTGCGCCCATCTCACTAAGAGGCCGGGGGCCAGCGCTGTCCGCAGACACTTCCGGGTCACGTGGCCAGCGTGACAAGCTGCATCTGGCGAGCCAGCGCAGCACACGGAAACGCCGTTTACCTTCCCGCTAGTAAGCGGTCCCTATTTATCTGCTTGCACCCGGGGGTGCTTTCGAACTGCTAGGTTGGCAGGCGTTGGGACCGAGCAACGGGAGCGCACCCCGCCGCGGGGATTCGAACCGCCGACCTGACGATCGGCAAGTCCTAGGCGCTGAGGTTTTACCCACAGCGCCACCCGCGTCCCTGGCATGCAAGCATACAAAACAACAATTTCAGCAATGCATTTTATAAAGCAGGGGTGGAAACCTTTTTGGCGCCACAGGCCAGATCCAGATTCTCTCAGGCCAAATTTGCTTAAAGGAAAAAGCACTTTAATTTGGGATGCCCCTGCACTCCCATTTCAGCTCAAAATGGTGTGGGAGTGAAGGCAGGGGGTTGCAGTCAGAGACTCTTACATGCTTCAGGGAAACTACAGCACTGAGTGGATGGGTTAGGGGAGGCAGGATCAGAAAGAAGCAATGATGCTCATAAGATTGACAGGACACAGAGGCAGCAGAGTAGAGAGACATTGGTGTTGCCACCACATTAGTTTCTCATGGTTATAACTTATAAGGCTAGTGAATAAGTTAACAGCTTGATTCTATTAGTCTGCTAGGCAGGATTAAATGCAAAGGTCTTTATCCTGGTTACTGCAACATCATTTGTCCTGGTGTTGCACCAGTACAACCAAACAGGAAGATGCCCAGATGAAACAACTCAGGACAATTTAAATTAACCATCAGTGTGTAAAAGCCACAGTAATACTAGGTATCTGGGGTACGGAACACAGTAAAACAAATCAACTCACAACAACATATTGCTAAAAATAGCATTATTTTGTCCACCTTACCTCTCATAACTGTTCGTACAGATCGAATAAGGTTCATTAACTGTCCTTTAATTCCTGGCTCTTCTCCAAATCCTCCAATTCCCTGGTCTGTTCCCCAGCCAACTATAATTCAGAAATTTTATTTTTGTTAAGTAAACACGCAAATACATAATCTAAATTATCAGTCATATCAACCAAAAATGTATTTTACAAATGCAAGCATTTTAAGCCCAAATATTGATAAATAGCAGGCTTCTAACCTGTGTCTCAATGCCAGAAAGCCCATTTGAAATTATAATTCAAACTGGATACATATTCTAGCAGGCATTTTAGCTGCAATTTGATTTTATAGCTTTCATTGATTTTTACTTTTTTGTATTGTATTTCTTGTATACCGCTTTAGAGACTATTGTAGTTAAGTGGTGTTTAAATAAATAAATGAAATAAATTTAATGCATCATGAGAGAAGCAAAACCAGCAGAGACCAGAATTTCAGAAAACTGATTGTCTAGTATTTCCACCAATGATCCCAGCTAAAATATATGAAGCAAAACCTTCAAAGCACTTCAGCTTTGTGAACTGCCCCCACAATGATTTGCTCAGAGTTTGCCCAATTTTGTTCCAATGCCTCTCCTTACTGCTTCACTGCCACAATTAACGAGATTACAAGGACCACTGATCTAAACCAGCACTCACAATTAGATTTCATCTGAGCAACCACAAACCCACATGAAGATGATCTGAAACTAGAATGAGTGAGTTGACAAGCAATTCAAACAATTGTAGGGTGGGGTGGGAAACAGCCAAAAAGATCTTGTAAGGAGAGGGTAATAAAAGTTGTAATTGAACTTTATGTGAAAAGTTCTGTATCATTCCACTTCAGCCACCTTTATCATTAACTAAAAAAAAGCTCCAGCCTACACTGGCTCATTTGGTACAGATGGCATTTCATACTCTATCACTACCACTACTTTTCTGCATTACTTTTACATTAACCTTTGAGACTGGGAGGCTAGAACCATTTCTTGATAACTATAGTGCAAGGTGAACTATAGTAGCAGCTCTACTATCACGTTGCTTACTGAGGGCAACTGTGCTGCGCCCAAGGCAATACTGACAACCCACATCTGCTCCTACAGCACAGACAGCTGCACCTGCAGCCACTCTGGTGCCAACATAATACAGTCTGGATATAGCAGGGTTTCTCAAACCTGGGTCTCCAGCTGTTTTTGGACTACAATTCCCAACACCCCTGACCACTGGGCCTGCTAGCTAGCAATGATGAGAGCTGTAGTCCAAAATCAGCTGACAACCCAAGTTTGGGAAACACTGGGATAGGGAAGGGAGAAGATTCCACTCTCCCCAAAGACTCTCTGTTATGCTATTTGTGATACAAAAAAGAAAATAAATGCCTTACACAAATAGTTCTATATATATATATATATATATACACACACACACACACACACACACACACACACATATATACACGGTGCCCCGCAAGACGAATGCCTCACAAGACGGAAAACTCGCTAGACAAAAGTTTTCCGTTTTGGAGGTGCTTCGCAAAACGAATCTCCTATGGGCTTGCTTCGCAAGACGAAAATCTCTTGCGAGTTCCTGCGGGTTTTCCCCCTCCCCCCCCTTTTTCTAAGCCACTAAGCCGCTTATCCGCTAAGCCGCTTATCCGCTAAAAGCCGCTAATAGCGCTAATCCGTCAATGGGCTTGCTTCGCAAGACGAAAAAACCACTAGACGAAGAGAATCACAGAACGGATTCTTTTCGTCTTGCGAGGCACCACTGTATATATAGCCTGTCAGGCTGGCAACATTCAAACAAGTATTATTTACAAATTCCTCCAGACAGCGCCTGCATGTAATCCCCACACATGGATGCTTTAGCTGAGATACCTGCATTGTAGGAGGTTGCAAGATATGACCCTTGGGATCCCTTTCCAACTTTGGAATTCTACGAATCGTAGAGCTGGAAGGAATCCACGAGGGTCATCTAGTCCAACCCCCTGAAATGCAGGAAACTCAACATGCACCCTCCCTCGATCCACTTTGAAAATGATACCAGTCCCTGCTCATCTTTACAGATGCACTAGAAATCTCTCTTATTGCTGCCCCACTAGGAGAATTATAATAATAGTAATAATAATCCTATTCGCGCAAGAAGAATTACCGACAAAAGAAGAATAGCAAATGAAATTAATGGACTATGCAGAATTATATAAATTAACAGGAAGGATTCGAAACCTGTGGGATCAGAGATTCTTAGAGGACTGGAGTAAATATTTGAACTATTTGAAAAACAACTGTAATCAACATATTATGCTAGTAGGACCGCAAGAAGTTCTGTAAGGAGGACTTTGTGAAATATTGCAAGGAAGATTTTGAAAAGAATTAGTGGTTAAGAACAAATAAAAGTAATAGAGAAATTAAGAAATGCAGAATAAGTGATAAAGAACGGAAAATCTTCAGAGGTTGTTGACGGAAGTCTAAAATAGTGTGTAAGATAAGAAGCTATGTTAAATGATTGTTGGAACTGATATGTTAAATTAATCCTATTCGTAGGTTTCTCTGTCTTTGGGGCATTTGGCCAGACCCCGTGAATAATAATAATAATAATAAATTTTATTTATACCCCGCCCTCCCCAGCCAAGACCAGGCTCAGGGCGGCTAACAACCAATAATAAAAACAAGTTGATTAAAATACAACATTAAAACATTAGGATGCAGCCTCTTCACAGGAGGAGAAAGGAAAAAGAAAGAGGGGGAGGGAGTCAAACTGATTCTGAAGCCTGAATGATGGGTAGGAGGTCTCACTGGCCAGATCCAACCGGGCTCTTCTTGTGCCTCCCGAGGCCTAGCCCTGCGCTCTAACCACTACCCCACACTGCCTCTCCCTACGAATGACTCGGCGCTGATCCTTATGATTAACGTTATGGCGACGTCTTAGGGATGCCACGTGGCCCCAGAAGCCCCACCTTCGGTCCGGGCCCTCCGCCTTCCTCCCCACAGACTGAGGATGAGGATGAAGCCAGGACCCCCCCTCACCCTCCCGCCCCCCTTCCGAGGCCTGGCCGACTCACTCCTGCGGAGGAAGCGCTCCTCGTGCAGCACCGCGATGGCGTTGACGAAGAGCAGCGCGGCCTGCAGCAGCGAGTACAGCGTGAACGCCATCGCTGCCGCCGACGCGGCCGGGCGAAGCTCCTTCCTTCTTTTACCTCAGGACGGTGAGGAGATGCAGCGGCGGCAGCAGCAGGAGCGCCGCCGTCCACGCGCATGCGCGAGACGTGGCGCCGGACGTAAAACGAACCCTGAGCGAGCCCACAGAACTACAGCTCCCGTCGTCCCCCTCTCATTGGTCTACGCCGGCCGGGGCTGATGGGAGACGGAGTCCCACCGCCAACCAAAGGAGGACAACCGCCCTGAAGTGACGTCAGAAGAGGCGCGGTCTCGTGGTTAGGTGGCTCCTCGCGGAGGAGTCGAAAGGGAAGGGCTCGGTTTTCTTTTCCCGCCTTTTCCTCGCCCCTCCCGCTCCGGAGGGGGCGGGGCCAGGAAAGGCGAGGAGGGTCTATAAGGCTGCTGGCGGGGGAGGAGTCGTCGCCTCAGGACCCGGGGAGCGCGTTCACACGTGCACCACGCGTCCGTTGAGGGGACTGGTGGTTAACGTTAATAAGCCACCTCGCGCTTGCTGTGAGGCGGGGCGTGGATATGTTAAGCCTACGAATAAAGACTATTACTACAGTACTTATAAAATGAGTTTGAGGATCATAGGGCGCTTTTAGTGTTACAAAAACACAAAAACACATAACAAGCAAAACAACAATATACACATTTAAATAAATTAATACTCCTTCACAAGTGCTGGGCCGTGTCCTGTAACATCGCCTTCATTTGCTTTTGTTGCTAGTTTTTTTGGTACGCTTGTATTAGATCTAATTATGTGGAAATGGCTTAATTTGGCTGTGTACTTTTCGATGTTTTATTTATTGCTTACAATTGCTGTTATGTTTGTAATTGTGTATTTGTTTTTAAGGTCGTAAGCGTTAAAATCTCAGGTCCCCTCAGTCCCAGTTCAGCCAAAAGTAAACCATACTGTAACTCTCATATGCTTTTGAGGGTTTTCTGAGATGAGAGGTACAGTATGTTCACTCGTGGTTGAACGAGGACCTGAGTTTTAATCCTAGTCAGCTTCTATATATGACCGGTTGATTGCACATTCATCCTGATCTGTTTGTGGCGAGGTTAGATTATGTTTGTCAAAGCAAGTGTTACCCCCCACACTTTCACTTTTCATTTTCTTGTCACTTTCCTAATTGTCTGATATTTCAGAGGTCTAGGCTTGTTGCACAAGAACTCCAGATCAGCTTTAATTGTTGCAACTTGAATTTGCTGGCATGTGTTTGAATCCCACTCAAGAAGAGCAACGGTATTGGAAGCACTCACAGTGAACTTTGGCCAGCAGTATCAGGCTAATTTATATCACAAGATTATTGTGAAGATAAACAGGGGGTGGGGAGAACCATATCTTCTTCTTTGACGATCATTTGTAAGATTGTCTTCCGTGAACACAGTCTGTAAGTGACTATGGAGGCCAATTCTGGATCCACACATCCTTCCACAGTGGGGACAAAGGTTTCCAGGCAGAAGTTGATCAAATTGAGGGTTACCTAAATGTGCCTTCCTCTTAGCACGTTTCTCCCTTTCATCCTGAGTTCAAGCGTCTTCAAAGCCCATGACATCTTTGGTCAAGGCTGTTCTCCATCTGGAGCGCTCGCAGGCCAGTGTTTCCCAGTTGTCAGTGTTTATACTACATTTTTTTTTTTTTTAGATTTGCCTTGAGAGAGTCTTTAAACCGTTTTTGTTGACCACCAGCATTACGCTTTCCATTTTTAAGTTCGGAATAGAGTAGTTGCTTTGGAAGACGATAATCAGGCATCCGCACAACATGACCAGTCCAATGAAGTTCATGTTGAAGAATCATCACATTGACACTCGTGATCTTTGCTTCTTCCAGTACACTGGCATTAGTCTTCCCAAGTGATGTGTAAAATTTTTCAGAGACACCACTGATGGAATCAGTTGGAGATGGCATTTATGTGGTCCATGTTTGTGCGGAGATAGCTTTTCCAGGTCATGTGTCCAGCACCACTAAACCGTTTCTGGTGCAATGTGCCAGAGTGCATGGAAACGCCGTTTACCTTCCCGCAGTCAGGTTGCATACAAGCATACAGTCAGGTTGCACACCTTGGAGGAAATGTGACATTAAACTGCCTATCAGTTTCTTCCGATTTCTCAGTTTCTAGCATTATGAGCCAGAGCATATTTCCCTCCATTAAGCCATTCATAATTTTATAAAAGTTTTCAGTGTCTTACCTTAGTCATTGGGTTGTTTGTTTGCATGGTAGCAGGAGGACCAAGAGAGAAGAGATGTAACCACAGTTTTACACTCACACATGGTGTGATCCAGGTCATAGAGAAGGGACTCTCATTCTTGGATCATTTTGGTTGGTTCTCTAAGAGATGAGATTTCTATCTTTATTTTCATGGCTCTCTACCCACCGGTGAGATTTCCAAAGCACGGAGAACATGTCCTTTCAGTATTGATTGTTATTTTGAAAGTGTAAGACCGGTGAGCACATTTTACTATGTACTTAAGTACTATGTACTTAAACTATAAAGAAAAATTGCAACCTAATGTGCATGCGTTCATTCCTTAATGACTGTGTAAGTTGGGTTTTTTAAAACAAACAAACCAACACACACACATTCACTTTAAGTAGCTAGCATTGCTATTATAGCTTTGTAGCTGGTTAATTTCACTATTGTCTCTCTTAATATTTTTCATTTTTAGGGACGCTGTGGTCTAAACCACTGAGCCTCTTGGGCTTGCTGATCAGAAGGTTGGCGGTTCAAATCTGCATGACGGGGTAAGCTCCTGTTGCTCTGTCCCATCTCCTGCCAACCTAGCAGTTCAAAAGCACACCAGTGCAAGTAGATAAATAGGTACCGCTGCGACGGGAATTATATGGCATTTCCATGCACTCTGGAACATTGTACCAGAAGCGGTTTAGTCGTGCTGGACACATGACCCGGAAAAGCTGTCTCTGAACAAACACAAAAGCTTGATGAGTGCCACACCCCATAGTCATCTTTGACTGGACTT
The DNA here is from genome assembly GCF_965112155.1 of Podarcis liolepis. Classification (NCBI taxonomy): domain Eukaryota; kingdom Metazoa; phylum Chordata; class Lepidosauria; order Squamata; family Lacertidae; genus Podarcis; species Podarcis liolepis. Next base: position 56,484,853 of record NC_139565.1, on the reverse strand, counting down.
AACTGTCCAGGGGTCCTTTACCTTTTACGATTACAGCTTTGTAGCTGGTTAATTTCACCATCGTCTCTCTTAATATTTTTCATTTTGCTGCTGATGTAAATAGAGTTTGAAATAGTAATTAAAAAACTCATCAGGTTCTAATTGTTATTTACCTAAAATGCAGGTGTCAAGATTAATAATTGATTCCAAGCTAAAACAATTATGTTTTGTGTTATATCAACTGTGTGTGGCCTCTGGGCACTACTGTAATACAGATAACAAACCAAATAATAACTGGAGCTCAGGGATACTATACAGCTAGTGATGCATAAATAGACAATTTTTTCTCACTTATATTTTCCATTTTGATTGGTGGCAGGCTTCTGATTTGCATCATCGCTGTGATTTTATTTCGCAGTAATCATACAGTATATGAACGCCTTAATTCTGAATGGTTGACAGGTTTTATTACCCTATCAGAGCACAATGCCTGGCAATATTGCTGTGCTTTCATAGCAGCTATGAAATCCTTCTGTTTTGAAAGGAAGGCTTGTATAGCAGTGCAAACAGAGGACAAGGACAGTGAAACATGGGCTGCATTGTGTTTTGTTGAGTGGACGCCTGTGTACAGGGAACTTGCAACTTGCATGCACTTAACTTGTGCACATTCAGTTTTACGTGCTTGTCAATTTAAAAAATAAAAGAAAATGGGATGGGCATGGGGGGGGGGACTTTGGCAATCCCACCCACCCTTGAACCATTGAAGTTTTGACTATATGCGATTTCTGGCTTTAGGTGCTATCCCTGAAATGTAACCCCGTGCTGCCAAATACAGCAGTTCTTTCCAAGGGTATCAGCACAAAAGGAATGAGGAGGAGGAAGGGGAACCAAAACAGTTATTAACAAACAGCAGGCATACAAAACATAACATAAAAACATACCCTACAGGGGCTACAGGGGCTACCCAATCTCCCCTTCAGCTGCCCGGAGCCCCAGGTAGAGCAGCAGGAGAAAGACCCTGACCGTCGGTCTCCCAGCATCAGGTTCTTTGATCTGGGTAGAAGCTCTCTGGGCCCCTCCCACCTATGGCTTTTATAGCCTGCCTTGATGTAATCAAGTGCACTTGACATTACTCATGATTAGCCCAGGACCCTGAGATGGAACTAATACAGAGCGGCTGAGAGTCTCCCACTACCTGCAGCCGGGCATCCAGCCATCACTTGCAACACAGAAGAGCCCAAGAAACTCCCAACAGGTGTGTGAAACACAAGAATCAAACTGGGGATGTTAAAGGGAAAGGGACATGCCACCTAACTCCTCGAAATACAATTGTCTTCCGCATTTCCACTACTAACCCCAGCATAAATGGAGAGTTGCCTGTACCTTGAACAGGGTAATTACATATTTCTAGGGTGTGTTTTTTTAAGGTACTCCAAGTGTTTTTGGTATTCTACGTGAACTGTATAATACTTTTGCTCCCAGAGTCTTTTCCTAAGTGACAATAAGCATGTATTTTGCCCAGTTTTGCAGCATTAAAGTGCATGCATGGTCCAGTGTCATACGATTAAGGACCACCCAAGTTTTATTATGCGTGATTTCTGCAACGTGCATTGTACCAGTGGCGGATTTCTTCTGATTTAGTTTGTTCTGCTTCTCCAATTCTACCCTATCATTGATGCAGAGGGGCTATAGTGTAACAAAATCGGGGCGGGTAGTGGTGGTGGCCGAGATAAACCAGAACATTTGTTGTACAAAATGTCGTGGGATTTCAGCAGGATGTTATGAGATCTGCACTGACTGTAAATGAAGCAGGATGACTGCCCCGAAAACCTGTGCAGATGCCGCTCCAACAGGATGAAGAGTACACATCTGAGCTAGAGGGGCTCTGACTCTAAAACAGAGACCCATTTTCAATCAATTATCACCTTGCCAACAAGGGTCCGTATAGTTAAAGCTATGGTTTTCCCAGTAGTGATGTATGGAAGTGAGAGCTGGACCATAAAGAAGGCTGAAGAATTGATGCTTTTGAATTATGGTGCTGGAGGAGACTCTTGAGAGTCCCATGGACTGCAAGAAGATCAAACCTCTCCATTCTGAAGGAAATCAGCCCTGAGTGCTCACTGGAAGGACAGATCCTGAAGCTGAGGCTCCAATACTTTGGCCACCTCATGAGAAGAGAAGGCTCCCTGAAAAAGACCCTGATGTTGGGAAAGATGGAGGGCACAAGAAGAAGGGGACGACAGAGGACGAGATGGTTGGACAGTGTTCTCAAAACTACCAGCATGAGTTTGACCAAACTGCGGGAGGCAGTGGAAGACAGGAGTGCCTGGCGTGCTCTGGTCCATGGGGTTGGACACGACTAAACAACTAAACAACAACAAATATTCATGTTAAGTATTTCGTGTGTTGTTTCATTCTGTTTCCAATGCACATTGCCCGCCTGACATGCATTTGTGGTTTTCCAGCTTCTACAGATACACTAAAGACTTACTAGGTAGAATTGAGAAACATGGGGAGAACAACATTTCAGTCATTTCTCCCAGTTTTAACCTACTTCAAAAGGCTGCTGTGAGGATAAAATGGGAGTGCAAAGGACCATACTGGTTGCCTTTGCTTGTTGGAGGCAGGGCAGGATATAAATGCAATAAATTACAGTACTCCCTCCATGTAACATTTTTCAACGTATAGTGTGTCCTAACATCACTATACTATGGGTTTCCTCCCACTGCCAGCAGCTGATGATGATATGGAATGAGGGTGGGGAAACGAGCAGCAAAATGATGTATGGAGGAAGGCTAAGACGTACCTGACATTACAGAGAGTATAGCCTCTTTTCTCAATATAAAGGAGTGTTTATGTACTATTCCCTCTGATAAGCACATTCTTCTTCTTTTGCAGGCTCATCAGTGCAAGGAGACCCTACTTTAAGAAATTCAGCCGAGTGCCATAAACGATGGCAGAGGCACACACAGAGCTAAGTTATATTTGCTCTCCTCGATACACATGTGTGAATCCCATTAGTGTAAATGGGATATAAATGTGTATATATTGAGAGTAAGATAGACTCACAAGAAAGGAGGGACAGGTATCGGACCTATCTGGAAAACACAGCATTAGAAGATGGAGCATGCGTGTAGAGATAAACAATGTTTGTGCTAGAAAGCTCCAGTTGTTATTAGGGTAGATAGTATTATCCAAGCTTACCAATGTATTTGAGTTATGTTGCATTCTGCTTAGATTTCAGATGATTTTTCCCGTGGCTTCATATGGTGGCTTTGAGATGCTGCCAAAGTCCAAAATTAACATGCTTGAAGGAAGAATTTTCCCAGCTGGCAGTTCTCAACTGTACTGCGAATCAAGCTCCGCTGAAATTCTTCATTTATTCATAATTAAAACCCAGGCATATTATGAGTGTGTGTGCCCATTTTGTGCCTGCCCGGTCAACATTAACTAAAGTAGGCACCCTAACTTGGCAGCTGCTGGTAGCACAAGCTCACAATGTGGGTCTCAAATGAAACTGGAAGTGACAACTTTTTAAAATGGGACGTGGGTGGCGCTGTGGTCTAAACCAGTGTTTCCCAACCTTTTTTGGGCAAAGGCACACTTGTTTCATGAAAAAAATCTCGAGGCACACCACCATTACAGCCCCGTGACGTCAGCGCGCAGCATCACGCCGGGAGGGACATGAATTGCTAGCAAATTACATAATCACCTCCTTGAGGGCTGGCTCATCTTCTCCGAAGGCAGAACCCCATTAATTAACAGCACAGACTCACACCATAGCCAAGACGAGGGGGGAAAACCTCAGTCATGCACAGTCATTCACATGTGGGGGCTAAATGAGGACGAAGACCGGGCAGAGAGCAGGGTTCAAATCACCCCACCTGGCCAGGACAATCCCTGGGTGCTCCCTTGGGCCACTCGCCTGACCCACCTCGCAGGGCTGTTGTTGCGAGGATAACACGGGGAGAACCACGCGCGCCCCCGGGAGCTCCTTGGAGGAGAAAGCGGGCGATGAATGCAATGCACGAAATATATGAGAGGCGACCAGGTTTTGCAGGTGAGGGGCCCCCGCCAGCCTCCGCTTCCAACACCCGGCGCAACGACGCCGAAGTTTCCCCCCGGGCTCGGCTCGGGGAGCAGCGCTGCTCCCCCCCCGGCTCCCCTTCGCCCTCCTGGCTCTCTCTGCCACCCACTGGGGACCCCCCTCACCTGCCAAGTCCGGAGCGCCGGTGGAAGTTGCATGCATGCATGCAGGGCGCCGCGTTGCCATTGCATTGCACTGCACTCCATGCAACGCCTGCACGCATGCATTGCCTTGCACGCCCGCCAAGGGGTCTCCCCGCGGTCCGATGCGTCCCCTCCGGCGCGGATGCAGCATTGCAAAAATAAAAAAACCCCGACGCAGCCCTACCTGGGGGGCAGCCTCCGCCTCCGCCGCTCCGCCTCCGCGGGGATCCCCGGGCTTCATCCTGCCGCCCGTTCTCCGCGGGGGCGCAGGCAGGCTGCGCGGGGTCTGCGCGGAAGAGCCCCTGCCCGCCCGGCCGCCGCGCTCATTCCATGGCCGGGAGAAGAGCGCTTCAAACAAAACGCCCGGCCGCCAGGGAAACATAGTTTGCGCACCCCGCGCGGGCACGGAGCCCAAGGGCGAGGGGACTACGGATCCCGGCAGCCCCCGCGCCGGGGACGGAGGGGGAGAGGCCGGGTGCAGGGATGGAGGGACGGGTGGGCGAGCGAGTGAGTGAGTGGCAGCCGCCAAGCCTTGGCCGAGAGCCAGGAAGGGCCTCCCCGGAGGAGGAGGAGGGAGGCGCAGAGAGGGAGGGAGGGAGGGAACCCCAGGGATCATCTAGTGACGGCGCCCCGATCGAAAATTTGACTTTCGAATTTTTTAATTTTTCCCGCGGCACACCAGGCAACATCTCGCGGCACACTAGTGTGCCGCGGAACAGTGGTTGGGAAACACTGGTCTAAACCACAGAGCCTAGGGCTTGCCGATCAGAAGGTTGGTGGTTTGAATCCCTGCGACGGGGTGAGCTCCCATTGCTCGGTCCCTGCTCCTGCTAACCTAGCAGTTCGAAAGCACGTCAAAGTGCAAGTAGATAAATAGGTACCGCTCTGGAGGGAAGGTAAACAGCGTTTCCGTGCGCTGCTCTGGTTCACCAGAAGCGGCTTAGTCATGCTGGCCACATGACCCGGAAGCTGTATGCCGGCTCCCTCGGCCAATAAAGCGAGATAAGTGCCACAACCCCAGAGTCGTCCGCGACTGGACCTAACGGTCAGGGGTCCCTTTACCTTGGCTCCTGGGCAGTTAATATATGTCATTTGTTGTTTGTGTCTGGCCAACATGGCATTCTTAGGCACACATGGGCCTAGTGGCACTCTGCAGGTCTTCCCTTAATCATGAGATGGTGAGGGTAGTTATCTTGTTTCCCCTTGACAAGTACATAAAACTAAAGAACAAAGTTACACCCTTTTCCACTCTCTCTTTCAGCTCTATGTGCTTTCCAAGGCTTGGGGATCTGTCCTATCCACATCCTTCGCCAAAAAAAATTGTGTGTGCATGTCCTCTTTCTCTCTCTGTATGTGTGAGACCTGGGAGAGTTGTTGACCAGAGATGGCAACATCTATGACATTAACTCAAAAATTCAAATCTGCCTACAGACCTAAAGGGTGGCTTCTGCAAACCACCCTTTCAAGAACCTTGTCCAAGAAAGGGAGACTGGCAACTGGCCGGTAATTACTCAAATTTTCCAAATCCAGAGAGGGTTCATTGAGGAGTGGTTGTACCATTGCCTCCTTCAGGCAGGCAGGGAGCACACCCCCTCTCACAAGGAATTAATCACCACCCTGCCCCGGCCAGTTGTCCCCTCCTTCCTAGTTATTATATAGTCAGATATATAGTCCAGTATATCTGAAGGAGCATCTCCACCCCCATCGTTCTGCCTGGACACTGAGGTCCAGCACCGAGGGCCTTCTGGCGGTTCCCTCACTGCGAGAGGCCAAGTTACAGGGAACCAGGCAGAGGGCCTTCTTGGTAGTGGCACCCTCCCTGTGGAACGCCCTCCCACCAGATGTCAAAGAGAACAACAACTACCAGACTTTTAGAAGACATCTGAAGGCAGCCCTGTTTAGGGAAGCTTTTAATGTTTGATGCATTACAGTATTTTAATATTTTTTTGGAAGCCGCCCAGAGTGGCTGGGGAAGCCCAGCCAGATGGGCGGGGTATAAATAAATTATTATTATTATTATTATTATTATTATTATTATTATTATTATTATTATTATTTTCATCTTCATCATCAGACAAGAGCTGCAAGGATCCAGGGCACAAGTGGTTGCCCTGACTGATCCAAACACCTTGTCCACAACCTCAGTCCTTAGTCCACAACTAAGAAGTTCCCACAGAGATTATACTCATAAGGGGTTTGAATGTAGAGAAGGGCCAACTCGAATTCCAAATATCCCATAGCTGAAGGAGTTCTCCTTATCCCATCTCAGCTTCAAATCCATCAAGCAGAGAGTTGTAACTGCAGCTTTTCAACATTTGTGGAGCTCCTTAGACTCAGCAAAGACTTTACAGGAGGGTAAGTTCATATCTGTCTGCAGTCAGATGCTTTTATTTATTTTCTTCAAAATATATACTTTTAAACTCTAAAATTGTATCCAATGGTTCACAATACTTTCAATAAACAACAATAAAATGATTATTATACAATAAAGCATCAGAACAACTTAAAATCATGCAGGATCATATATAAAAAAAACAATATTCAAGCAGTAAAACAACACTAAAAAGAGTCTTGGAGAACAACAATAACAAAAGTCTTCATCTGTTGCCTGAACAATAAAAGAGCTTTTGATTTGGCGTTCTAAATTATTTAAATGCACCTCTAAATCTTTATTGCGGATGATGAAAAAGTCAGGTTCCTCACCACTGCGGTACACAATAAATTCATATTTGAATTCATAGGCTTTGAACTGAATAGCAAGACTTCACAGTAAGAGCTCAGGCTGTAAATCTGAATTTGGAAATAATGGGGAACCTTCTGCTGCTGTGTCTTAGCAGTCACAGGCACCCCAGTATTTGGATCTTAAATTTTAGTACAAGATTACAAATTGCCTTGTAATCCTCTTGGGTGTTCCATCAACAATAAAGGTAAAGGTAAAGGTAAAGGTACCCCTGCCCGTACGGGCCAGTTGTGATTGACTCTAGGGTTGCGCGCTCATCTCGCTCAAGAGGCCGGGAGCCGGCGCCGTCCGAAGACACTTCCGGGTCACGTGGCCAGCGTGACGAAGCTGCAACTGGCGAGTCAGCACCAGCGCAGCACACGGAAACGCTGTTTACCTTCCCGCTATGAAGCGGTACCTATTTATCTACTTGCACTTAGGGGTGCTTTCGAACTGCTAGGTGGGCAGGAGCTGGGACCGAACGACGGGAGCTCACCCCGCCACGGGGATTCGAACCGCCGACCTTATGATCAGCAAGTCCTAGGCACTGAGGTTTTACCCACAGCGCCACCCACGTCCCACCATCAACAATACCTTAATACAATACAAATATATTTTAAAAATTTAAAAATTGTCCAGTAGCACATTAGAGACCAACAAAGTAACTCTGTTCCGGCAATATTTGGTGACAGATTATGTATATATTGAACTTTTTAATTATTCTACCGCGACTGGTGAAGAAGATTTAGAGACTTTGGTTGTAATTTTCTGATCATTTCTATTAGTCTATTAATAGTGTTGAGTGCCATTGTTATTGGCCATCGTTTATTGTGTATTATATTGTTCAGCTGAATTTTTTGAAGGCACAAACAAACGGTACTGAAAATGGGATCGCGTACCACTGCCCGTTGCTATCATGCACTGAAATCATCACAAATACAATGTAAAAAGAGCCTGAAATCAAACGAGGCATTCTCTGTCAGTGCTAACTCAAGCAGAATACTGCATAGACTTGTGAATTCAGTTTCCAGTTGACCTGTTGACCTTTTTACATAAATATAGATATTTGTGGGTGGGGATATATATATATATATATATATATATATATGCAGGTTTTGGTGTCTTCGGGTGTCTTCCCGTGTAAGAATTGGGGTGTCTAGGCGACGTTTCGACGAGGTCTCACTCGTCATCTTCAGGCTGGTGCTTTCGGCTTCTTGTTACTGGAACAGAGCGGGATCTCAGTGTTTGAGTTCCTATAAATACTGTAGAGGGGTGTGGTGTATTGCCTCAAAAGTTCTGGGCAGAGGGGAAGTTCCCAGGCTAGTGTTCTTTTCTTCTTTTGTTCCTTAATTACTTGAGGGATATCTTGAGTGATTTCTTGAGTGATATTCTGAGTACCACTTAGGTGGGTCATTAGGTGTGGATTAGTTGCTAAAGCCTTCGTGTCTTGACCTCTTGAATTTGTGAAGAGTTTTTCTGGGAAGATGGCTGTACTGCGCTTAGTTGTGCTTTGGCTTGGCTTCGTGTATAGGGGCGAGCTGTGGTTTTGTGCCCTGTGCCAGCCAGATCTGTGTAGGGATTGCAGGGGGGTGCAGCATCCGGAGGTGCCACTATGGTTTGGTTACTGGATGGTGTCTGTAATTTATCTGTGGAGAGGGTCTGGGTTTGGGTCTGGTGTGGTTGATTGGTGGTGGCGTTCTGTGTGCCTCTGGATCTGGTGTCGGTTTTTGTGGGGAGGGCTAATTTCCAGATGTCTGGCAGGCGGGACGTGTCGTCACGCTTGTTCATGTTGTGAGGGTGTTTCTCTATCTCGATGGCTTCCATGATTATTCTCTTGTGGTGATGTTCCATGTTAAAGAGCAATTTGGAATCTGCAAAATTAATTTCGTGTCCTGTTTCTTTCATGTGTTGGAAAAGAGAGGAAGATTTTTCTTCTTTTTTGACGGCATTCTTGTGTTCTGCGATACACCCTCACAACATGAACAAGCGTGACGACACGTCCCGCCTGCCAGACATCTGGAAATTAGCCCTCCCCACAAAAACCGACACCAGATCCAGAGGCACACAGAACGCCACCACCAATCAACCACACCAGACCCAAACCCAGACCCTCTCCACAGATAAATTACAGACACCATCCAGTAACCAAACCATAGTGGCACCTCCGGATGCTGCACCCCCCTGCAATCCCTACACAGATCTGGCTGGCACAGGGCACAAAACCACAGCTCGCCCCTATACACGAAGCCAAGCCAAAGCACAACTAAGCGCAGTACAGCCATCTTCCCAGAAAAACTCTTCACAAATTCAAGAGGTCAAGACACGAAGGCTTTAGCAACTAATCCACACCTAATGACCCACCTAAGTGGTACTCAGAATATCACTCAAGAAATCACTCAAGATATCCCTCAAGTAATTAAGGAACAAAAGAAGAAAAGAACACTAGCCTGGGAACTTCCCCTCTGCCCAGAACTTTTGAGGCAATACACCACACCCCTCTACAGTATTTATAGGAACTCAAACACTGAGATCCCGCTCTGTTCCAGTAACAAGAAGCCGAAAGCACCAGCCTGAAGATGACGAGTGAGACCTCGTCGAAACGTCGCCTAGACACCCCAATTCTTACACGGGAAGACACCCGAAGACACCAAAACCTGCATTCCTGTACCCGTGAAAATCTACGAAAGCAAATATATATATATATATATATATAGGATGCCAATATCCAAGCTTGGAGTGAGAACCACGGCAGAGATTTAAAGTATCAACATATTCAGCAAAGTAATTACTAAGAAATTCGGATGGAAGAGATTCGAAGAAGTCAAATACTATGTCTATGAAGATGGATGGCACTTAATTTTAATTAATTAAGTGGTAATATGTTGTATGTATCTTTTTTATTTTTTCACTTTTTCTCCTATTTTTTGTTTGTCTTTATTATTGTTAATCTTTTCTTTTTTATTATGTTTATTCACTGAAAATAATAAATATTATTTGAAGGGGAAAAAAACATATTCAGCAAAGTAATGCATGCAAATATAGGCTAAACTTTTAAATATGCCTTTCTAAGTGAATTCCAAAATTTCCCTCTTCCCCCAGCATAGGAAAAGACCATACGTTTGGTAAGTTAAAATTGTAAGTAAACTCTCCAAAGGTCAGATTCATGTGCTTCAGGAAAGTTGCACAGGCAGTGAAATTTAGCTTAGTTACAAATTGGTGAAAGTTCCTAAATTATTGGTATATGTCAGGGAACTGGAGCCAGAGAGGGGGGAGAGAATGGGAACTTATCGGGAGAAAGTTCCTTTAATTAGCAGCTGCTCGTCTTCAGACGAGGGAGATGACGAAGGACTGTCAAGAGCTGCTTATTGGCTTATCGGATCAGCTGATAAGCGGCTTAGCGGCTTAGAAAAAGGGGGGAAGGAAAAAAAAACCCGCAGGAACTCGCAAGACATTTTCGTCTTGCGAAGCAAGCCCATAGGAGATTCGTTTTGCGAAGCACCTCCAAAATGGAAAACTCTTTCGTCTAGCGAGTTTTCCGTCTTGCGAGGCATTCGTCTTGCGGGGCACCACTGTATGGCTGGCTGCCCGGACTCTTATCTTCGCTAGCACTCACAACTCATTGCTGACAGTATAGGAACACAAGAATGGCTGCTGAAAGTCATGCGGCTGCGCTGAAGCAACCAGCTCAATCCTCTTCACACACTGAGTTAATCAGGTAGACTGCATGCAACTATAAGCTTGATTACCTGTTTCTTCCAAAGGTGAGGGGAAGTGATATAGCTAAGCTTAGCAGGACAGCTTACTCTATGGTTTTAACCCCTTCATGCATTAACTAGACTTAAGCATGTTGGTTATTTGAAGTTGGTTATTCCAGTATTTTCCTCTTCAAACTTCTAGTGGCATTTCTGTCTCAGACACGTATATTATATATGCTGGTCCAGTAACCTGCGCTGTAAAAATATCCTTTGCTTCATTGCGCTTCACAATAATATTTACCACCACTGTTTCAGCTGCAGAAAGCTCTTTGGCGGGGCCGCTTGGTTTACCCCTTCTGAAACAAGAATAAAAAAATACAACATAGCAAAATTAATTGGCTGGTCAAGTGTGATGTTCTGCTGAGATTGTCCTAGACTAGTAGTAGTAGTAGTAGTAGTAATAATAATAATAATAATAATAATAATAATAATAATAATAAAATGCAGTGGGGAGGAAAGATTTGCAAATTGCAACTTCTCAGGAGGATCTTTGGGAGAGCAAAGTCCTGAAATCCTGAGCTGAGCTGTAGCAGCTTTTATGTCCTAACCTTAGCTTAATCATTAGAATAAATAATCACAAAAGTGAGCTTCCTGCTTCCTGATAAAGTTTAAAAAATGGGGCTAGGCAGGAAGATCTCATTCTAAACCTCTAAGAAATGGCTTCAAAATGTATTACTCTCTTTCTGCTATCCAAGGAAGTGGATGGAAGGGGAGAGTTTAGGACAGGGGTAGGCAACCTTAGACCCGGTGGCCGGATGCGGCCCAATTGCCTTCCCAATCCGGCCCGTGGACGGTCCAGGAATCAGCATGTTTTTACATGAGTAGAATGTGTCTTTTTATTTAAAATGCATCTCTGGGTTATTTGTGGGGCATAGGAATTCGTTCATTTTCCCCCCAAAATATAGTCTGGCCCCCCACAAGGTCTGAGGGACTGTGGACTGGCCGATGGCTGAAAAAGGTTGCTGACCCCTGGTTTAGGACATCCTTTTGCTGCCTATAAGGCCACTAAAATGTCTTGGCTTTTTGTTGGGGGTGGGGTGCAGGGGAAGAAGGAATGAGAATTTTCTCTTTAACAGTTTAGCTCATGATCTCCTGGCTCAAAACATCCAGGAGTTTAGGTGTTTGATGCCATTTTGGGATCAGGTTCTTGGTTTGCATCGCTTTTGCTTTTGTTTTATTATGTATTCAGCGTTTTCGTTTTGTATTTTTATGCTGCGAACCACCCAGTGATCTTCGGCTAAAGGGCGGTATACAAATTTAATTAATAATGAATTAATTAAGCTAAATGAATTTTCAAATCAGGCCAATAGGGGGAGGGTGACACGAGATGGTAAAAGATTTACACCATGGCAAGACCAGGCAACGAATTGCTGCGCCTCCGCCTCTCCATTGGTTACATGGTGCCCAAGGATTAAAATATGACCTGCTTATATAGCAATAGTTACACCAGCCCCGTCCTGGTTGCATTGTGTTGTGTTGCACACGCATTCAGGGAGTTGAAGACCCACAATACTTCTTGTGCAACACCATAGGGCAGCCTTCTACAACCTGGTGCCCTCTAAATGTTGGACTACAACTCCCATCAGCCTTGACCTCTGGCTATGTTGACTGGGGCTAATGGGATTTGTAGTCCCCAGCTTGGTGAAGGAACATGGTATTGGATATATTCTAAGTTTGTTTGGAATGTAAGCATGAAAGCAGATGTTATGTACTGAGCTGAATAGGATCCAAAAGGCAGCAGTCTGATTGGTCCTAGAACAATAGGATTCAGAATGCAGCAGTCTGATTGGTCCACTGGAGCCACCCAATCCAGCTCCAGGTGGAAGTGAATCCACAACCTGATTGGCCTACAGGTGAATCCCGGAATTAGCGAATCAGATGGGGCCCATTGTGTAAATAATGTATATAAAGCAGACATTCTGCAGGAACTTCCATTCCTCCTCACCACATGAGCTGAATAAAGAGCATTAAATCCACTCTCGACTCAGAGTATATTTCACCAGAGCTGGAGTCTGACAGATTCCCCAGAAATGCACTACCTCTGAAAATGCAAGACCCTCGTTCGGATTGTCTTCACTGCAACGAACATCAGAGCTGCCAGAAAGATGCTCCCAGAGAGACATAACATGATGATCTCATAGGTCCAAGAGGAAAGATCTAAGCACAGAGAACAAAAGCAACCATTCCTTAAATGTACACCCCGTGGTGTTAGGTTATTAGCATTAATCCTTTTCTCAACAACGTGGATTTGAAATAAAAAAATGAAAGCTTGTGAATAGACCTTGGTCTATTGTTCAGCATATCTGCATGCAAATCACCCCAGATTCAACCCTTGCTATATTCAGTTTAACTTTAAGAAGGACCACATAGCAGTTGATGGGAAGGACCCCTGCCCGGAAAGATGATGCCAGCATTCGCCAACCTGGTGCCCACTGGATTTTGTTGGACAATAATGCCAGTCAATCCTAGCCATCAGAGCCATGCTAGCTGGAACTGGCAGAGGTTGCAGTTCAGCAACATCTGAAGAGCATCAGGTCAGTGAAAGCTGGAGTTGCCCAATGGACCAGTGGTCTGACTTGGAGCAAGGCAGCTGCATATGTTCATGGAAATGAACCAGCATCACCTTTGCAGGGATGCTGTGCAGGGAAACAACAAATAGTGAGGAGTGGTGACTAGATTTATAAAACGAAGTTCCTCCTAGGGTTGTTGATCAACATCTGCTAAGAGCATATTATTGTTGTTGTTGTTATTATTATTATTATTTTATTTATATCCCGCCCAGCTGAAGCCGGGCTCAGAGCGGCTAACAACAATAAAAGTAACACAACTGTCAGGGCTGCCTCAGGTCTCAGCTCACAAAAGACCAACGCCAAGTTCTTCTTATATACAAGGATGTTTATTGCAGTTCATTATTGGTTCCACAACCGAGGCGCGCAGCCCCGCGTCTCTTAGCCTTAGACGTTAGAAGTCCCCTCTGAATCGGTCCCTCCCCTACACCAGTTTAATAAGCTAACGCTGCTCCACCTTTTTCTCTCTTTCCTTTTCCGCAGGGTCTTTCTGCCCGCCGGGGTTCCTCCCCTCCTGCTTTCTCCTGAAGCGGAGTCTCCAGACTGCTCCTCCCCCCTCCTGCGGGCTTTGGGACCTGGCTCCTCCTCCTCCGGGCTCCCTGTTCTTCCCTGCGCCTCCTCATTTGAACTTGGCGCGCGCGCCCAACCTCTGACCTTCCTTTTGACAGTTATGCTACTCCCCTCACTGCCCTCCTCCTCTTCCGGGAGAACGGCTTGCTCTGATCCCTCCCCTTTCTCTGTCGCCGGAGCTGCTCCCTCTGACACACTGGAACCTCCCCCTCCTTCGCTGCGCTCTGGTGGGGAGGCTGGCCCTGATTCCCAGCTGCCGCTTTGGGGTCCCCTGCTGGCCCCCCGCTCCTGACACTTTCCCCCTGGGGCTCCCCTTGCCCTTACCACAGGCGCCCCCTTCTGGGAATCCTCTGATTCGCTGGAGAGACTCATGGAATCCCCTGCGTCATTGCTATCCTCTTCCTCGCTATCCTGGGATTCCTCTCCATCGCTCTCCATTTCCTGCCTTCCCTGTGCCTCTGTCCCTGTACCCCTGACAACAACATTCTAAAATCAATTCATTTTAAAATCAATTCAAACTCAAATTAATGGCAACCATTGGGCTAGAATTCTTTGAAGATTACCAAAGGAGGGGGTCAGACTGTGCCTTGGCCAAAGGCCTGGTGGAACAGCTCTGTCTTGCAGGCCCTGCAGAAAGATGTCAGGTCCCGCAGGGCCCTAGTCTCTTGTGACAGAGCGTTCCACCAGATCGGGGCCACAGCCGAAAAAGCCCTGGCTCTGGTTGAGGCCAGCCTAACCTCCCTGTGGCCTGGGACCTCCAAGATGTTTTTGTTTGAGGACCGTAAGGTCCTCCGTGGGACGTACCAGGAGAGGCGGTCCTGTAGGTACGAGGGTCCTAGGCCGTATAGGGCTTTAAAGGTAAAAACCAGCACCTTAAACCTGATCCTGTACTCCACCGGGAGCCAGTGCAGCTGGTATAGCACCAGGTGAATGTGATCCTGTGGCGAGGACATGCAAAGAGCATCTCTAAAAATTATTCTTTCCACATGGTACCTGGCCCCATGGCAGGCAGTCCAGGCTCACGAGCAAACAGGTGGGGCAGCTAGACCTGGCTTAGTAAATTCTGAGCTCAGGGGAATAAGCACCTGCCCCAGTTACTGTGCTATAGTTACAAAGAAGTTGCATTTATTGACACTGACATTCTTGGTGCTTCCAGACAATGTGCTTATTGAGCATTCATTCTGATTTGCTTGCAGGGAGCTTAGACGATTTCTTCATCCCACACTTCTGGCGCATTTCCCTATCACTTCCCTTATCACAAAATCTGAACTTTTCAGGAAGCGAATTTGTTGCACAAGACCACCCAATCAGCTGTAGTTATGCAACCTGAATTTTCTGGTCTGTGATTGGAAAGAGACTCAGTCTAGAAATCAATCTGACTGGCATGAAGTATTTGGGGGGAGGGTGGGCTTAATAATAATAATAATAATAATAATAATAATAATAATAATAATAATAATTATTATTATTATTATTATTATTATTATTATTATTATTATTATTATTATTATTTATACCCAGCCCATCTGGCTGAGTTTTCCCAGCCACTCTGGGCAGCTTCCAACAGAATATTAAAATACAATAATCTATTAAACATCAAAAGCTTCACAGGTGGCGCTGTTGGTTAAACCACAGAGCCTAGAGCTTGCCTATCAGAAGGTCGGCGGTTTGAATCCCCGTGACGGGGTAAGCTCCCGTTGCTCTGTCCCTGCTCCTGCCAACCTAGCAGTTCAAAAGCACATCAAGGTGCAAGTAGATAAATAGGTACCGCTCCGGCGGGAAGGTAAACGGGGCAGCTGCTCCCTCCAAATAAAGTAAGTAAACAAAAATACATAACTAAGCTCGGTTTTGCACTCCCCAACATAAATCCTGCCCCACCCTAACATAAATCCTGGCTACACCCATGTCTCAGATTGATGTTGAGACCTGTGGCAAAATCTTCGCCAGTGAGCTTGTACAGTTTGGAACTAGAGGAAACCTTGTTGGCCTTCCAGCGTTTTGTTTTTAAATGAATGGGATTAACCTTCGCTGAATATAGCTTTGCAGTGTGGAGTACCTGGATCTTTGGGGAGAAGCGTTCCATAGAATTCCTCCTCCCTAGGAGTAAGCATGCTGCAAAGTAAAACAGAGCAGAGAGCTGTAAGAAGGATGAAGGTTGTTAATGTGATAGGTTGGGGATGATGTACATTCCTAAAGGCAATTCCCATCATCCCTGATCATTTGCTGTGCTACCTGCTGCTGATGGGTGTTGGAGTCCAATGATGTGTGAAGGGCCACAGGTATTCCACCATGGTTTTAAACCATGGGTAGGCAAACTAAGGCCCGGGGGCCGGATTTGGCCAAATCGCCTTCTCAATCCGGCCTGCGGATGGTCCGGGAATCAATGTGTGTCTAAATGAGTAGAATGTGTCCTTTTATTTAAAATGCATCTCTGGTTATTTGTGGGGCATAGGAATTCGTTCATATATTTTTTTCCAAAATATAGTGTGGCCCCCCACAAGGTCTGAGGGACAGTGGACCGGCCCCCTGCTGAAAAAGTTTGCTGACCCCTGTTTTAAACCATTAAAATGGGAATGTGTGCTAAATATCATTGCAGGGGCAGGCTTGCTGGCTCGGCCAGAGTTGCGAGGGCATCTCTACCCCACCTCCCCATTGCATTGCCCTGTAAGCAAAGTTTTAAAGTGGGAGGGAAAGGGGTGGGAGACATGGGGCTTGGAGCAACAGACTTGGGGGTTTGGAGGGTCCTGGGACTCCTCCTAACATCCCTCTGTAGTGACTGACTGTTGTTTTCAGCATCCGTCTGTCTTGAGAGACAATGGAGTACGCCACCAGGGGTGAAGCCAAACCGCTGGAGAATCACGGCGCCTGCTGTGGCTGCAGAGACCGGTAACTCATAACTGCTACCTCCTGCATTGTTTTTGCTGAACTAGCAGCGCCAAAGTGACCTCCCTGGGGCATAAGCCTGAGCGGTGTGTGTGGAGGTCGTGGGCTGCCCAGACAACAAGACCCTCCTCTCAGCCTCACTGATGCAGTCCAAAGGAAAGCAGAGCAAGATGATTGGCACCAGCAGTGGCGTAGCGTGGGGGGTGCAGGGGGGCCCGGCCGCACCGGGCGCAACATCTGGGGGTTAGGGTTAGGGGGCGCAAATCCACGGGTTAGGGGGCGCAAATTACTTGCCTTGCCCCGGGTGCTGACAACCCACGCTACGCCACTGGGCACCAGCTTGGCTGCAGGAGTTGCCAGAAGGAGGCGTACAAGGGATTCCACTCCAGATTTGTGTATGGTCTGCTCCTTAGCCTTTGCTTCTTCTTAAGATGTCCCACCAAGCAGCAGGTAAGTGACTGACTATGTATTTGCTGGCATTTGGGCCCAAGCATCTTATAAGTTCATTGTACTAAGTCAGGGGTCAGCAACCTTTTTCAGCCGTGAGCTGTCCCTCAGACAGTTTGGTGGGCCAGACACACACTCTCTCTCTATATATAATGTATTTTTATTAAAGATTTTCTTCATTTACAAAGGTATGTGCAATGTCTCCCTTGTATTTTTTCCCCCCATGTAACTTTTTTTTTTTACACAAATCGGTTTCATTTGTTGAGACATTAGTAAGAAAAGGGGGAAAGAGGTGGAAGGGGGGGGGGAAAGATGAGCGGGGTTGGAGTTGGGTGGCAATGTTTCTATTTTGGCCAGACTATATTTTGGGGGGGAAATTAAAAATGAACAAATTCCTATGCCCCACAAATAACCCAGAGATGCATTTTAAATAAAAGGACACATTCTACTCATGTAAAAACACGCTGATTCCCGGACCGTCTGCGGGCTGGATTGAGAAGGTAATTGGGCTGCATCCGGCCCCCGGGCCTTAGGTTGCCTACCCCTGAACTAAGTTTTTCCCAAGTTGATCTAAGGAAAGGCACACATATACTAGTGTGGGGAGGATTTCTTTCCAGGTCTCAGGCATCATTTCTGATTTTACTTAGGCGTAAAAAGGACTTGCACATCCTTTATTCTGGGGACTTCTCTCTCTCTCTCTCTCGTTGTCTTGCTTCTTCACATATACCACCCGTGGCTAATGGATTCCCCCCTGTTCCCTCACCCCACCCCAATAAATTTGTTTTAACTTAAGGTTGTCAGTGCAAAGAGAATAGAATTTAAAGTGCCCCATCCATAACGCGAGGCACAAACTCCCCGGCACCTGGGGACATGCCACAGCCAGTTGATTAACATATTTATTAAAGGTGTGCTATCAGGCTATGCATTCGGTAATTCCACACCTCATTTATAATCTGGAATAAGGGGCAGCCGGGGTCAGTGCATAAATGCCACAAGGAAGCCACTATATTAACGCCCAAGTGACAAAACGAAAATGCCTTGGGATGAATTTATGGGGAAGGAAGGCCTTTAAATCCCAAGGCTTTAACGGAGGCTCAGAACGGAATCGGGCTCTGAAATTATGTGCTATAATGTTTAACGGGAGTTTTGTTGTCACGTACATTATTTTTCCTGATAAGACATTTCGTATTTATGTTGTGGCTTCCCCCCCCCCCCTTCGGAAAAAGAAAGAAAGATAATGGTATTGTAAGTGAGGCTGTGTCTTCGCTGTCGTGATTTGATGTGCCTTTGACAGAGCCTGGACTCTATGGGAATAAGGTCATAGGATGCTCCTGTAGGAACAGACCAAAGACCCATCTAGTTCGGCTTCCAACTTCCTGCTGTGGCCAGCTAGATTCCTCCAGAAAGCCCACCAATGGGGACTTGGACACAATGGCCCTCTCCTATTTAGTACTGTATTGCACCTGCTTCATTCGATGGCTATAACTAAAGAGAACAATTGGAGGAACATTCTCCAGGGGGTTTTAATCAAGGAGAGGGGTAGTACCTCTTGTGGGTACCTATCGTGCTTCTGGGGTAGTTTGTCCACCTTTGGTCCCCACCCTGAACTCATCTCTCACCTGTGGCTACTAGAAGCTGTCAGCATGCGACATCAGCCACACCCCAGGAACAGCTTCAACTAGCTGGCTAAAGCGGGTGAGGATAGTTGATGGGTGTTAAACCCTCAGAGAGTTAGGGACTTTCCTTGCATGTGAAAAGAAGAGCGATCAGGAGAGATGGAACTGCCAGTTGCTTTCTGCCATGATTGCTAAGAAATGGCTCCATCTTCACAGGAGGTGGTGTTGTTGTTGTTTAGTCGTTTAGTTGTGTCCGACTCTTCGTGACCCCATGGACCAGAGTACGCCAGGCCCTCCTGTCTTCCACTGCCTCCCGCAGTTTGGTCAAACTCATGCTGGTAGCTTCGAGAACACTATCCAACCATCTCGTCCTCTGTCGTCCCCTTCTCCTTGTGCCCTCCATCTTTCCCAACATCAGGGTCTTCTCACAGGAGGTAGATCACTGTATATCCCACACGGGGCTGCCTCTGAAGACTTCAGGCTGGTGCAGAATTCTGCGGTCAGATTGCTCACAAGAAACTGGTAGTTCTAACGGTTCTAGCACAACTGAGCTGGCTTCCAAGATGATTCCATTAGGGACCCTTTGCCTGATTCTGTAGGGCTCGTATTACAGTTTTAGCCCCATTCCCAACAACATATTTGTCTCCTCTTGTTTTAACACCCAGCCTAAAGAAACTGCTAGAAGCTGTCTGCATGGGACAGCAGCCACACCCCAGGTAAAGGCTTTGACTGCCCGGCTAAACCAGGTGAGGCTAACCAATGGGTCTCAAACCCTCAGTGAGTTAGGGACTGCTCTTGTACGCGAAGACAGGCTCCAGAGGATTGAGTGGGTGAGACCAAGAGTGGGCCCAATGGTGAAGAAGGAGATTTCTGCTCAAGCTGTAGAGGGAAGTGAGGGGCTAATGGGGCTTGTCAACCAGGGAAGGGAGCCCCTCTAGGAGAAGGAAAACTCTTATCTTAAATCTCTGCTGCTTTGTGGGATATCTTTGAGAGAAGAAAAGGCTAGGGAGTAAACCCTACACATTTCTGGAGTGGAGTCCTTAAGACGGTTGGATGGCGTCTTGTTGGCTTCCTTCTTGCAACCTCTGCAGCCAAGCTGGTGCCAAACGTATTGCTCTGCTTTCCTTTAGACCACATCATTTTTGTCTGGGTGGCCCAGGACCTCCATACATGCTGCCTAGGCTTGTGCCCCAAGGAGGTCATTCTGGTACAGTGGTACCTCGGGTTAAGTACTTAATTTGTTCCGGAGGTCCGTTCTTAACCTGAAACTATTCTTAACCTGAAGCACCACTTTAGCTAATGGGGCCTCCCATCGCCAGAGCATGATTTCTGTTCTCATGCTGAAGCAAAGTTCTTAACCCGAGGTAATATTTCTGGGTTAGCAGAGTCTTTAACCTGAAGCGTATGTAACCTGAGGTACCACTGTACTGCCAACACCACAGTTTGATTTCACCCACAGAGCCCAAAAAGCCCCAGTGAATGCCCTGAGCTTCAGCCTCATTTGGCCAGTTCTGGGTCAAAAGGTGCTGTTGGGGGGGGGTCTCAAAGTACCCATAGACTCTGAACTGAAGAAATTGGGTGAGGGAGGAATAAACAGCATTTAGACATAAAACAAGGAGCTGTGGACTAATTACCTTGAGGCTGTCAAGTCTTCTTTCCTGTTCGTCTCTCACTGGGTCTCCTTGGGTCTCTCGATGAAAGAAGATCTTGTCATGCTAAGCTCTCAGCTTGTCACCTTCTCGTACTCCTGATTTGTATGAGGAGTTTAGTTGCTCTTAGCCTTTTATTGAGAGGGTGGTGGAATTCCCTGCCTCACCCATGTAATTTCTTTCACACTGTGTTCTGTAAGATACCAAGGCTCCCCCTACAGGGCTAGTTCTGCATGCTAGTTTTTGATTTTACTATGGCACTACTACTACTACTACTACTACTACTACTACTACTAGGGATGTGGGTGGTGCTGTGGTCTAAACCACAGAGCCTACGGCTTGCTGATCAGAAGGTCGGCAGTTCGAATCCCGTGACGGGGTGAGCTCCCGTTGATCGGTCCCTGCTCCTGCCCACCTAGCAGTTTGAAAGCACGTCAAAGTGCAAGTAGATAAATAGGTACTGCTCTGGCAGGAAGGTAAACGGTGTTTCCGTGCGCTGCTCTGGTTTTGCCAAAAGCGGCTTAGTCATGCTGGCCACATGACCTGGAAGCTGCACGCTGGCTCCCTCAGCCAAAGTGAGATGCGTGCCACAACCCCAGAGTCGTCCGCGACTGGACCTAATGGTCAGGAGTCCCTTTACCTTTTGCTACTACTAGTAGTAGAACTATTTAGATCACTTGCACTTCACAGAGAGAAAGGCAATCTCATTTCCCCAGCAGCTTCTGTTCTTCTGCGTCCCGTCATTCGGTCCTTCACACTGTTGTGGAATGCCAGTTGTTCTGAACAGGTTCTTTGCAGAGGTCAAGCATTAATGTCCTCAGAAGATAAGCTGCAGTAGAGGTGGTGGCAACTATATAAAAACAGCAGCAAGAACCCAGCTGCCTTCACCAAAGGGAATTTATGGGAAATTCAGTAAGCCACACCCATTATTCCTGTTAAATATCATTATTCGAAACCCTCACAGATTTTTTACCCAAGACTGGAATCATTTAGTACAAAGATAAGGACGATATTGTGATCATAAGGTAATTTTTAGCAGACACATTTCACAGCTGATGACATAAAAAAATGGACTTGGTCTCATTGTTTCTCTGCCTAGATGGTGACTGAATCAATCAATCAATCAATCAATCAATCAAAAGGTGGAAATGATTACATAAAGTCATGCAACTTTGACTGGAACACAGAGCACATAGATTTGCACACAGAGAGCACATACTTGTATGGAGCAGCATTGCACAACCAGTGCCCATCTGACTTCTGCTGTCTTATGGGATAATTGACCCATAAGCTGTGCAGCGCTAGGTTATCCAAAACCTGACTATTCAAAGCTTGACAAGTGTCAGCTAAATTCCTGAATCAACTCCACTGAAAATATTAAAAGAATCTTAGGAAAAGGTAAAGGGACCCCTGACCATTAAGTCCAGTCGTGGACGACTCTGGGGTTGCGGCGCTCATCTCGCTTTACTGGCTGAGAGAGCTGGCATACAGCTTCCGGGTCATGTGGCCAGCATGACTAAGCCGGTTCTGGCGAACCAGAGCAGTGCACGGAAACGCCGTTTACCTTCCTGCTGGAGCGGTACCTATTTATCTACTTGCACTTCGTACTTTCGAACTGCTAGGCTGGCAGGAGCAGGGACTGAACAACAGGAGCTCATTCCATCGCGAGGATTTGAACCGTCGACCTGATCGGCAAGCCCTAGGCTCTGTGGTTTAACCCACAGTGCCACCACAGAGCACCTTAAATCAGGGGCGCCGACTTATAAAAAATATTGGGGGGGCCCATACCGGGGTCCTGCCGCTGGTTCGCTCGGGTAGCCGGGAGAACGCCGTTCGAGGTGGCGGTGTTGGGGAGAGACCCTCGCTCAGGGCGCCACTAGACTTGGCGGCCGGCGGCCTATCTGGGGGGTTTTGGAGCGTATTTCGGCGGAGCGATTGGGGAGGAGGGGGCTTGTTGCCGGATTCTTCAGCTGAGCCGGAGATCCGCTGCTGGGGGTCCCTGGGCCGAGTTGTGAGCACGGCCTGCTGAAGGGAGATCCAGCCGATTGCGCGACGGAGACGGCCGGGGCTCTCCGGCTAGGGCGCGCGGCTGGCTGGCTGGCGAGGGAGCAGGGGGGGAGGAGGCGGAGGTCCTCACTCTCTTAGGAAACGCACCCGTGCGCCCGATTGCCACGAAGTCCGAAGGGTGCGTGTGTGGAATTAAAAAGCAAAAACGAGATACGGGCAGGGCAGGCAAAGAGTTTTCTGCAAGAGGATGGAGGGCAGGTTGAAGAGAAAATCACTCAGGATGAGACAGTCAAATCAGCCATGATAAAATGGGCTCAGGATATTGGGTATAACATCATGTTTGAGGACTGGGAAAGGTTATGGACCACCGGAATGAAATTCACGGCATGTAATGCCTTGAAGGAAAATATTATGAAAATGATTTATAGGTGGTACATGACCCCAGTCAAGCTTGCAAAAATATATCACCTGTCTGATAATAAATGTTGGAAATGTAAGGAGGCTGAAGGGACATTCTTTCACCTCTGGTGGACTTGTCCAAAAGTGAAGGCCTTCTGGGAAATGATCTATAATGAGTTTAAAAAGGTATTTAAGTATACCTTTCCCAAGAAACCAGAGGCCTTCCTCTTGGGCATTGTTGGCCAGAAAGTGTTAAAGAAGGATAGAACTTTCTTTATGTATGCAACTACAGCAGCAAGAATACTTATCGCAAAATATTGGAAGACACAAGATTTGCCCACACTGGAAGAGTGGCAGACGCAATTGATGGACTACATGGAACTGGCTGAAATGACTGGCAGAATCCGAGATTTGGGAGAAGAAACAACGGAAGAGGACTGGAAAAAATTTAAGGACTATTTACAAAAACAATATAAGTTGTATGAATGTTAAAAATTTACACGATTCGGAAACTATAGCTTCAGCAATTAGATTTGGGAAACAGGAAATTATATTTTAAGTAAGAAAAGGTCAAAATCTAAGGTAATACTATGTTTAATTTAAGATATAAGTAACTGATGAAAAGTATGTTAAATTTAGAGGTATAGTATTTGAAAAGTACAAAAAAAGGTACGAAACAAGGTAATAATTTGCTGATATCTTTATTATAAAGAATGCAGGGTAAGGGAGATGCGAGGAAGTCCAGTTAGTTATATAAAAAATGCGTTGAATGGTTGGTTTTCTTTTCTTCTTTTTCTTTTTTTCTTTTTCTTGTTCTTTTACTTTTTTCTTCAGTGTATGTTTCTAACTTTGTATTTGAAAACTTAATAAAATATTTATAAAAAAAGAAGAAGAGAAAATCCTTTCGCTTTTCTGGGGCACAGGGAAGTCTCAGAGCCGGAGGTTGGGGAAGGGACCCCCTTTGCTCTGCCCTCTTCTCCCGTCTTAGATTCGGATGGGGGTCCCCGCCCGAGCTTGCCTGGCCACCGGGCCACACAAGGGCCGCGCTCTACGCGGCACACCTTGCTAGCCGCGCAGCTGTCCTCCGCGGCTGCGGAGCGGCCCTGTGCCGGTGCCCAGCCCCTCTGGGCGCCCGCTGCGCTGCCAATGACAAGCGGGCGACGTCGCGGGCGGGGAAGGCGTCGCTTTCTTTCCCGATCCTTCATCCTCCCAGTCTTCCAGCCCTTTTTTGGGTTGGAAGCTCGTCTCGTTCGCCCTTCTCCTTTCTTCACCCTGCGCGCAATTTTCCTCCCTCGTCTCCCTCCCCATTTCTCCTTCCTTCCTTCCTTCCTTCCTTCCTGACGGGCTTGGGCTCGGGCTCAGGCTCGGGCTCGGGCTTCGGGTAGGGCTCGGGCTCGGGCTCGGGCTCGGGCTCCGGGTCGGGCTCAGGCTCAGGCTCGGGCTCGGGCAGCCACAGCGTCGGCGGTGTTGGCGATCGGCGGCGCGGGGGGATGGCCCTCCCGGGGGAGCCGGCGCTGCTCAATGGGGTTGCCAAGGAGACAGGCCGGCCGCCCCCCTCCCCCGGCCCGGCGCCCCCCGCCGCACCGGTGCCCTTTATCGAGCTGGTGCGCGCCGCGGACGCGCCCACCGCCGCCCAAGATTATTGGGGGGGCTGAGCCCCCCCAAACGAATTTTTGAGGGGGCTCGGGCCCCCTCAGGCCCCATGGAGTCGGCGCCTATGCCTTAAATGACTCTGTTGGTTTGGTGAAACAGACTAACAAGACGGCTGCCTCTCTGGGATGGAAAATGTGCTTGTGGTGAGATCAGGTGACAGTAAAGCCCTCCCCAAGGCGTTGAGTCGGTGATGGTTCAGTCGCGTATGCGAATTGTCAGTTTGATGTCATGGTCATCACAACTGGGCGCAAGGACTACTGAACCAAAGCAGGCCTTTTCTCCTTTGAAGGGGAAAAATGTTTTGCAGTGGATGTGCCCCCTGACTCAAAATCCGCAAGTTCCTTAAGCAATGGATGGGAAGCCTGTGGCTTTCTAGATATTGTTGGACTAAAACTCCCATCATGCCTGACCATTTGCCAGGCTGGCTAGGGATGAAAGGAGTGAGAAGGCATCAACATCTGGAGGACCACGGATTCCTCATCCCTGTATTGAGAGAAGGAGCGTTTGGGGAGGGAGTTTTTCCCAGGTGAAATGTTGTAGACTCTCCAAACACCACCTATTACTTTCCTCCTCTCTCCATTGTCAGAAACAGTTCAAGAGGAGAAGGCAGGCAAGATGCACAAACAGATGGGACACTGCTATTTAAACATTATACCAGGTTCAGAACATTTGTGAAGTGATGCTGGGTCCAGAACAGGCTGGTTTTTCTTTTTCCTTTAGGAGAGAGGAGGAATAAAAGTTCTGTATCTTTTCTCTCATGCTCCATCTGCAGCTCTCAATTCCATCAGGTGGGGCCGGAGGAAGTGGGGGGGGGGGGAAATAGCGCCCGAAGTAAACCCGCAGATCAGACCATCTATGCTAGTCTACCGCTACAAATCTATGGGAGAAGCCCTAAAGCCCTTGGAACACCTGCCCACGCCTCCTCCTCCTCCTCTTCCTCCTCTCTCTGAACTGCTTTCTCTATGGTTGCCCTCGCTCTCCTCTCAAGGCTCCTCATCAATTCATAGGCCGTGCCAGGCTGCCCATCTCATTCGGGCACAGCCACAGTACGGCCTAGCGGGAGCGGCGGTGACGGGCAGAGGGGAGGCCCCAGGCGGAGACGCTCAGTTTGGCGGCTGCAAGGAGGATGGTGGCAGAAGGGCCCGAGGCTCCAACAAGTCCCGGCGGGGAGGGGCTCCCGAGAGCCGAGGCTGGTGAGAGGAGGCCGGAGGGGGGCAGGCCGGGCAGCCAAGCAACACGGTTGGAGCCTCCCTCCTCCCTGGCCGCCAGGGAGGGAGGGAGAGGAGCTGCTTCTTTTAAAACCCGGGAAATTTAAGGGTCATCATCAATAAGGGACAGCAGCGGGACATGGCGCTGGGATAAGGGACTGTCCCGCCAAATAAGGGACGGTTGACAGCTATGGACCCTACTCCTTGTAGACAACACTGAGCCAGATATATCAATGGCCTGCAGCAGCTTCATATCTGCACACATATTCAAGCTTATCAACCAACACAGTTATTACCTGCCATGACAAACAACAGGGCGAGGAGGAAGATTAAGCAAATGAATGAAACAGGTGACTTGCAGGAAAGCACCAACTATTACGTCATATAGTTTTCTGTTTTTATTATAGACTTTTTTTTATCCACATGAATGTTAAAGAAACTACAACAGAGTTAAATACCTTTTCTTTCCTTTTAATCTCAGGGGTTATATTTTTAATTACACTCAATAATAAATTGTAAAATATTTCCAGAAGAGTACAATCTTCATTCATACAGCAGGCAAAATACTGGGAGAGAACGGAGAGAGTCTGGGAAAAGGTGGTTGAGCGGATGAGGATCCTTGGATTTCCCAGTCTGCTTTCAGAAAGCGCTGGGTATGGCTAATGCTCTTCCATCAATACATCTCAATGTCACGCTAGCCCAAGTTTGTTCTCCCCCCCCCTTCTGAATCACGTTCCTTTCCACAAAAGAATCACTTTTCAAAAGCAAAACAAGCCGAACTCTCCGCGTGCTTTTGTGACACTGCACTGGGAAGCCTTGGAAGGGTCTTTTGTGTGGGTTTAACCACATGACTGGGTCAGAAAGCCTTTTCACAGTTTCTATCAAGTTGAGGAGTCCTTCTAAAAACACCAAACCAAACTCTGGTACCACCAAAAAGATCCAAGACAGGCATTCTTGAATTGTTCCACCTTTTTAAAAAACTCTTCTTCTCCCTCCTCCTCTTCCTCCTCTTCTTTTGAAATTAATAAATGTCTGCTACATTCTAATTTACATGGTTGTCCATGAAGCTTTGAGGTCACTTGTCCTTCGGTTCAATGGAACCTGATTTATTTTTGTTTCTTCCTTATTTTTTTTAAAAAACACCCAAAGCCCTTCCATTTTCAGTCTTCAAATAAGTCTGAAATCAAAGCGATGGGTGGGTAGTTTCTTATCAGAGGATCCAGCGCTCCTGCTAGAATGCGAGAGAAAAGAAAATATTAGAACAGGCTATAAATCAATAACATCATTTGATTTAATTACATAAATCTTAGCTATGACCGTCCATAATTTAACAATTCTCTCCCATTGACAGCAATAACAAAAATAAGAAGAAAGCCTTATCTCCCTTGGCTAGAGCAAGTTGGCAAGGCTTAGCAAGTGTAGGCAGATCCACCAATGAAATTGTTCTGACAGTCATAGAATCATAGAATTGTAGAGTTGGAAGGGACCCCAGGGTCATCTAGTCCAACCCCCTGCAATGCAAGAATCTCAGCTGAAGCATCCATGACAGATGCTCATCCAACCTCTGCTTTAAAAACTCCAATGAAGGAGAGTCCACCACCTTCTGAAGGAGACCGTTCCACCATTGAACAGCTCTTAGTGTCAGAAAGTTCTTCCTGATGTTGAGCAGGAATTTCCTTCTTGTAATTTGAAGCCTACCCTCCAGAGCAGGAGAACAGGACCCTCTTCTCATTGGGTCTAAACTGCCATCATTCACAGAACACAGACGTGGAAACCCTGATCTGTGCCATATCTGAAGCAGCATCTCCACCCCCATCGTTCTGCCCGGATACTGAGGTCCAGAGCCAAGGGCCTTCTGGCGGTTCCCTCACTGCGAGAAGCCAAGCTACAGGGAACCAGGCAGAGGGTCTTCTTCGTAGTGGCGCCCGCCCTGTGGAACGCCCTCCCACTAGATGTCAAAGAGGAAAACAACTACCAGACTTTTAGAAGACATCTGAAGGCAGCCCTGTTTAGGGAAGTTTTTAATGTTTGATGTATTACTGTATTTTAATATTCTGTTGGAAGCTGCCCAGAGTGGCTGGTTGTAATAATAATAATAATAATAATAATAATAATAATAATAATAATAATAATAATAATTATAATAATTTATTACTTATACCCCACCCATCTGGCTGGATTTCCCCAGCCACTCTGGGCAGCTTCCAACAGAATATTAAAATACAATAGTCTATTAAACATTAAACGCTTCCCTAAACAGGGCTGCCTTAAGATGTCTTCTAAAAGTCTGGTAGTTGTTGTTCTCTTTGGCATCTGGTGGGAGGGTGTTCCACAGGGCGGGTGCCAGAAGGCCCTCTGCCTGGTTCCCTGTAACTTGGCTTCTCGCAGTGAGGGAACTGCCAGAAGGCCCTCGGAGCTGGACCTCAGTATCCGGGCAGAACGATGGGGATGGAGACGCTCCTTCAGGTATACTGGACCGAGGCCGTTTAGGGCTTTAAAGGTCAGCACCAACACTTACAATTGTGCTCAAATTGTAAATCTGACACCATATGAATCGATGTTTCCCTCCAAGCAAATTCAAGGCGAAGTAATTTGTGTGAAAGCCTTTCTCTCTCTCATTTCTGTGCAGTTGATTGCTGCTCCGTTCAAGCAATCAGGCAGAAGTAGGGATGAGACTGATAGTCCCTGCTCTGCAATGCCACCCAGAGAATGGTCAGAGAGAGTTGTACTGCACTCATGAGCCCAACTGGAACAGGCAATTAGAGGAGCCAAAAGAGGCTTGAGTTAACATGAGTTCAGTACTTTAGTCTGAGAAGCTTATCAGAGCAGCTGCTGTAGAGAATGTGACCAGCTACTTGACCTCACCTGTATCCCAATCTCTGCCCGCTTTTTCTATGTTCACTGATCTAGACCTTGACTTGTGCCCAAACTGGTCTCTGGCCCTTGCAGGCCAAATCCTGCTGGGCCCAACACTGCACAAAATAAGGGGACTGTCAGCTTCTGCCAGGCTATACAGTGGTACTTCGGGTTACAGTGGTACGTTGGGTTAAGTACTTAATTTGTTCTGGAGGTCCGTTCTTAACCCGAAACTGTTCTTAACCTGAAGCACCACTTTAGCTAATGGGGCCTCCTCCTGCTGCTGCACTGCCGGAGCACGATTTCTGTTCTTATCCTGAAGCAAAGTTCTTAACCTGAAGCACTATTTCTGGGTTAGCGGAGTCTGTAACCTGAAGCGTATGTAACCCGAGGTACCACTGTACAATGCAAGGCTGGCAGGCGGCATTTGGCTGGGAGGCTTACCTGTTGCGCAGAATCGCTTGAGCAACTAAGAGAGGCAGCGTGCTTAGATATGCAGAGAGTGAACAGCCCAGCAGATAAATTTCTCATGCTGGGTCTGTTGTCGCTGACATGCCTCCCCTGCAGACAGCCTGATTTTTTTTTAATATAAAAAAAGTAGACAGCAGTGCTTTTCAAGGATTAGTGTTCGCTTAAATGCTAACTAAACCATCCAAGCAGAGAAACCGCTGGGATTATTACCAAGAATAGATAGATCTATTTAGAGTGGGGTGTTTGTTTTCATTTGTTGGCTCTCGATACAAAAAGAATGCAAACGACTCTGTACATTGGCTGCAGGTGTCTTTACGAAGTGGAGGAGCACATGTTCAGTCAGTAGAGCACAAGACCCTTAATCTCAGGTTGTGGGTTCAAGCCCCACGTTGGGTCAAAGATTCCTGCTTTGAGGGTGTAGGGGTGCAAATACCCAGAGTGTGGGGGTCAGGTGGGATCGCTATGAGGAATTATAAAATATGCATCATGCCATTGTGTCCGCGATGAAAGCATTGCGTTGACTGGGTTTGATTCATTGACAATAATTTCTGATCAAATCCTACAAGCCTCTCCATCTCTACCATTTGCTTTCTCTACACCCGACAGGCACATTCTAAAACACAGGCCAGTTGCTTCACCGGGCATCCTGGGTCAAAAAGATAGTAGGCAGCTTCTTTGATGTAGCTATTGTTAGTTTTGTTAATCTAAGGGCCAGGAAGAGAGTTCACAAAGAGATGGTAAATCCTACCTCTCCTGTTTATGACCTCCGGGGTTTCCTAAAAGCATTCCCCCTTGCTTCCTCTTTTATTTACTCTGGACTACTATGCATGCTCAGGGGACACGGGTGGCTCTGTGGGTTAAACCACAGAGCCTAGGACTTGCCGATCAGAAGGTTGGCAGTTCGAAACCCTGCAACGGGGTGAGCTCCTGTTGTTTGGTCCTAGCTCCTGCCAACCTAGCAGTTTGAAAGCACAAAGTGCAAGTAGATAAATAGGTACCGCTCCAGCGGGAAGGTAAACGGCGTTTCCGTGTGCAGCTCTGGTTCGCCAGAAGCGGCTTAGTCATGCTGGCCACATGACCTGGAAGCTGTCTGCGGACAAACGCCAGCTCCCTCGGCCAATAAAGCGAGATGAGCGCCGCAACCGCAGAGTCGTCCGTGACTGGACCTAACCCCAGAGTTGTCGGTGACTGGACAGAGTCGGTCACGACGACCTAATGGTCAGGGGTCCCTTTACCTTTACCTTTACTATGCATGCTCAAATTAGCTCTTTGTAGTTTTAACTTTAACTTTGTCCCCACGTGGGGTTTTTGAAATGCTCAGAGGAAATCTGATTGGTTCTTATGAACACTGTGTAAAAATTTCTTTTGTGAATAAAACGACCTGGGCCGAGGGGTGGACAGGAATTATTATTATACGCACTCCGCTCAGAATCTTGCTGTCAAGCCTTGTGCGTATTTTATTAATCAGAGTCCAATCCTTCCTTGCTTTGGGAATGCTACAGCAAGGTGTAGGACCATATGAGCCTTGCGGTCCCTCCCGACTCTACAATGTGATGATTCTATGCATTGCCTGTAGGAGATACCAAGTTCAAACTCTGGTATCTCCAGTTAAAAGGATCGGGTGATGGGAAGAACCTCTCCTGGAGACCTTGGAGAGCTGCTGTCAATCAGAGTAGACATATCGCGTTAGGTGGACAAATGGTTGGAAGTCATATAACTCACATTCCCATGTATCTATTTATAAACAGATACACAAAACAAAATCTATGCTTGATCTCAGCTGAAAGACTGAGAAGTGACTGAGACAAGACCTAAAACAAGGGTTGGGAACCTGTGGCTCTTCAGATGTTGTTGGGTTCCTACCTCCCAACAGTCCCAGCCAGCATGGCCAGGGTTGGTGGGAACGGTCAACATCTGGAGGATGTAGAACATTAGCATCTGGAAGGTCACAACTTCCCCACCCCTGATCTAAACATTTCCTTAGGTATGCAGGATTATACTAATGAAGTTGGCTTCATGGAATGGGAATGTCATGTAGATTAATCATCACTCATGAGCCTACTTTGGTACATATCCAGCTAATTCTGAATTACACGCCAATTTAGTGTGAGATCTTTATTTCAAAGGGCTCCAGTAAAGCCATGTTGAGACAACATAATGTGGTGGGTCAATTCAGGATGCTGAATTGTGCTACAAACTGTGATCAAATGAACTCATAGCTGTCCTTGTACCCTAGTGGAATTATTTTCTGGTGCAGAAAATGTTTCAAGGGATACCTTTGAATCCTAAAAAGGCACAGAGGTGACCTATGGAAAAGCAAAGTGTGTGGGTGTCCCCACACTCACATGAATGGAGGGAAGAAGTGACCGAGGGGATGGGCAGAATACAGCAGAGAGAGATGGCATCTCTGAAACATTGGCTAAGCTTTGAAATTTTGGTTGTGTTCTTGGGAAGCTACTGTAAGTTATTTCAACTTGTCCATCTAAGAATTCCTAGATAACGTATTTTTCACTCTATAAGACGCACCAGACCACAAGACGCACCTAATTTTTGGAGGAGGAAAACAAGAAAAAAAGTATTCTGAATCTCAGAAGCCAGAACAGCAAGAGGGATCACTGCGCAGTGAAAGCAGCAATCCCACTTCCTGTTCTGGCTTCTGTGATAGGTGCGCAGCCTGCATAAGACGCACACACATTTCCCCTTACTTTTTAGGAGGGAAAAAGTGAGTCTTATAGAGCAAAAAATATGGTAATTTGCCTCCCTTGTTTCAAGAACTAGCAAGAATAGAGGTCATAAAGTTCATGCCGTGAATTTAACATCCACAGTGCAGTGGTCAATTCTGACATGAAGATGCTCTTCGTGACAATCCCCAAGACATGCCCCTCTTAAGGATTTATGACAAAAATGTCTTTTTAGACCACATTACGAGCTTCCCTATCAAGCCAGCCCTTTTTCTCATCCTCCCTTCCCAGTTTGTTGAGCATCAGGTTTGATAAAAGAGTTTTGGTGGACTCAGAAGGCTGCACACTAGTTTGTGACATTCGGATCAATTGTAGTTTTTCTGACATTTTTCAGAAACAGCATGGCAGAACAACCCTTTAGCCATGCATGCTAGTGTAACCAACCCCTTCCTCTGCTTAGCTTATCTGGTAGGTTTCTCTCTGGGAAAAGCTTGCTTATTCAACAAGCAGAAGATTGCCAGATAGTGCCACAGGGGATAGAGTCGTCATCCCTGCCGTGGAATAAGGGGTCACGATTCCTCTTCCACTAGAACCACCACCGCAGCGGCAGTTAGCAGCGACAAAGGCTTAAAGTATATTGCTCCTCCCTTGGGAAGGCTCCTGGGAACTGTAGTTCACCCCCTACAGAGCTACAACCCCCAGCATCCTTTGCAGGAAGCCATGTGCTTTGAATGTGTGTTGAAGAAATGAACCTATGCTGCCAATTCTCATTGTAGACCAGTATGAATTAAGCAGCACATAAGTGGCACACAAAACACTACCAAACCATTCTACGTTCTAAATCTTAGATTCAGTCTTCCTTTAGCCAGGCTCCTGTAGATATTGAAGTGTCAGCCTTGAGCGTAACATCGCCGACACTTTGATCAAACTTACCTTTGTTGATATCTACAGGATAGTGGCTAAAGGATATTTAAAGACTGAATCTTCCTTTTGGACACAATTTGAATGAGTTTTTTGTTTGTGACTTTTGTAGCAGATCTTGTACCTCGTTCACTCAATTTTTGGATTATTAATATAAGATTTAGAACGTAGAATGGTTTGGTAGTGTTTTGTGTGCCGCTTAAATGTGTGTTGGGCACACAGCCTCAGCCCACTCTAGACTACCACTCACCTTGCCCTTTAGCTTTTGCTGAGATGCGTGCCAAGTTTTTCTTTCCTGATCAAGCTTGCTGCATAGGGAATCTGCAAAGATATAGAAAATGCCTCTATGTGAGGATGAGATGCGGAGGAGGAGATATCAATCAGAGACAGGACTTTAAATCAAGGCTAAGCCAGATGCTTCCCAGGTGATTCGTACAGGAGCCTGTAAGGCAGGCAAGTATTTTTGCTAGTGTAATACAGAACAGAGTATGTTAAAAAAGAGTGGCTTTCTAACAGCACAATTCTATGCATCTTTTCTCAGAAGCAAGCCCCACTGAATCGATGGGGCTTGCTCCCAGCTTAAAGAAGACCCAGGGAATTGGTGGGTCAGCTGAACTCCACACAGAGACATCAGCTTCACACGTCATGTTCTTCCTTGTTGTGGGATGCTTGCCACAACGAAAGCGAACTAAGCAATTTACAAGGAAGCAATTGCTAAAAACCAAAACCAACTAACAATACTGAGTGGGAACATGTGTGGGATGAATTAGTAGACCAAATTGTCACTTCTACCTCAGGGGGAGAAAGAAAAGGTTCTCTGAGGTTGAAAAATCCAGCTTTCCAAAATTAAGAGTTCCCCAGGAAGAGGGATTGATTGATTGATAAACCACTCTGGGGAATGACAGCTGTGGGAAAGGAACAGGGGTCTCCTAACAACTCACAGCACCTTTAATAAACTTCAGCCCCCATAATTCCTTGGGGGAAGCCACAACTGTGGTACCATAGTGCTTTCAAAGTGTGCTGTGAATGCGCCCTTTTACCCAGAGTGAGCTCATTGAGATTAATGGGCATGGCTAATTTAGGCCCATTAATTTCAGAGGGTCTACTCTCAGTAAACATTAGCTGGATACCACCCCATGTCTCTAGAACAGTCTGCATGGACACCTGGTGGCCTGTGAGGCATCTCAGACCCTGCTGTGTGTTCTTGTGAAAGGGTGTCTCCCTGTGTTCACACCTAAAATCCCCGTGGGAAATTCCACTTCGCCCGTGGAGACATCAGGGGAGAGACAGAATCTGCTGCAACTATTGCATCTCCCAATACTTCACAGACAAAACCAAAAGCAAAGTTTTCAATGTTAAATGTTTTATTATGTTTTCATATGTGTTAGAAGCTGCCCAGAGTGGCTAGGGCATAAACAATAGAATTTATTATTACTACTACTACTACTACTACTACTACTACACCCCAAATCATAAACCAAAGCCCCCTGATCAAGCCCGTCTCTCCCGCATCTATTCCACATTGCCAGAAAAGGGCTCTGCTTCACTTTCATCATCAATATATCTATTTCCCCTGTGATCGGATGTTCAGTCAGTCTGCAAGTTGCATCATATGCGCTAGTGTATTTAATTTAATAATAATAATAAATTTTATTTATATCCCGCCCTCCCCAGCCGAAGCTGGGCTCAGGGCGGCTAACAACAATAAAACAGTATAAAAGTATAGCATAAACAACACTCTAAAATCATTAATTATAAAATTTCTTTTAAGAGCCAAGCTAGAAGGTGTAGAAGGACCTGGTGGGGACTGTGGTGAGTGGGAAGGGAAAGTTCCACATCCACTGCCACAGTTCCGAAGAAAAATCCTCCTCAAAGCTGCTTTTTGGATTATATATATATAGAAAAAGCTCCCATTGGCATCACTGGGAGCTTTCTTTCCTATGGAAGTAGCAACTTTGGGTCTGGGTGGTTAAAACAAAGATATATATTTAACATCCACAATAAGTAGTCATTTTATATGGAATTCTGACCTATCATAACTAACTTTTACATATACTTTCATTCTCTTTTTCTCAATGATCTCATTCCCTCCTCTCTCTGTCTCTCTCAACCACTCCCCCCCTTTCAACTGCTGTTTTTCCACCTTACACTTTCTACCTGTCACTCACACTAACTCCACCCAGTTGTCAGTCATTATTCCACTCCCTCTGGGATTTACTTCCTCGTAACCATGTTCTGAGGGACGCGGGTGGCTCAGTGGGTTAAACCACAGAGCCTAGGGCTTGCCGATCAGAAGGTCGGTGGTTCGAATCCCTGCAACGGGGTGAGCTCCCGTTGCTCAGTCCCTGCTCCTGCCAACCTAGCAGTTTGAAAGCACGTCAAAGTGCAAGTAGATAAATAGGTACCGCTCCGTCGGGAAGGTAAACGGTGTTTCCGTGCGCTGCTCTGGCTCGCCAGAGTCATGCTGGCCACATGACCCGGAAGCTGTACGCCGGCTCCCTCGGCCAATAAAGCAAGATGAGCGCCACAACCCCAGAGTCGGCCACGACTGGACCTAATGGTCAGGGGTCCCATTACCTTTCACCATGTTCTGAACTGCACCCTCAAGGAATCCACGCTCCCCAAAACATACACAGTCAAATGATAATAAAGACCACCTTTGTCTCCAATGAGCTCAAGGTGTTCCGTGGTTCTCTGCTTCCCAATGTTGTCTTCACAACAACCCTGTGAGGTAAGGCTGAGAGACAGTATCTGGGCTTAGGGCCACACTTGAAACTTCGTGGCTGTGAAGGGATTTGAACCCTGGTCTCCCAGCTCTCAGCCCAACACTCTAACCACTACACCACACGGGAAGAGATTGTTCCTTGCAAGAAGTCATCCTCATATACAGCCTCACCTCATGTTCAGTGCCTGCTTTAGTTTGAGAGCATATCATTTCCTGCGGCAAAGGATGTACAGGGGAGAAGAGAGACTGTCTTGCCAATTTCCCAATTATTGGGGAAGCCAAGGAAGTCAGTTGCTCAGGAAATCGTAAAAAAGAATCTTTACAAGTCCACGGTGGACAAAAGCTGAAAATGAAACCTTATTGATCCAGGGTTGTTTTTTTTAATTGCAAGCTTTAAACTCCCTCCTCTGCTGGAGGGTGTAGTGATAAGGTGGAGGCAGAAGGGGGCGCTGGGAGATTGATATGTTGCCGAGAGAAAATTCTAGCTCTTAAGTGTTCGCATCAACATCAGCAGACTGTTTGGAATTACAAGGTAAACTTTATTATGCTTTCTGGGTTGCAGAAGACTTCTCCTGGAAGTTGCGCCAACTTGGTGATGACCCTATCTTAGCCCAAATCAGTATTGCACCTACTGGTTTAACTTGAGAAGCACCATAGCTCAACAACAGGTCAAACAAGTGGTCCAACTGATTCAACACTGTCTACAATGATTGGCAGCCACTCTCTGTGGTTTCAGTCAGGGGACATTCCTAGCTCTACTCCGGAAATGCTGGGGACCTTTGAATTCAAGGCAGATGCTCTACTACTGAGCTATGGCCCTTCTGATGTGTGTGTATTTTCCAGTTTCCCCACTCTAAAAGTCCACCAGCATTCTGTGCTCATTGGCCTCGTTCAGTTCTCCTTGGGTTTTAAATCCCCACCCCACCCCTATCTATCTCCTATCTATCTATCTATCTATCTATCTATCTATCTATCTATCTATATCATCTGGAACTTCTGCAAAGCTTTGGGTTCCACCAGAGCTCGTTTCAACCATCCTCTTTTGCTTTGTGCTCTTTTGCCTACATAAGGATCTCCACGCTTGGAGAATGGAGCTCACTATCCATGTATCAGAATGCTTTGCACAAAGAAGGGGTCTCAGAGTTCCTATGCTCAGCCCACCTCAAATTCTTATACGAATGACCTGCCGCCCACCTTCTTAACCATCTTTCCAACTTATTTGAGAGATTATTTAAGAGGAGGACTGCCTGCTGATGGCCTGAAGGACCTTTGAGTGGGGCCTGACAGGCTTCACAAGGGCCACAGCTGCTTTTAAATTGTTTTAAATTTTTATCCGTGTTGTTTTAAATGAGACCATCTTGGCTGTGAGCCCTGGAAGACCTGCACCCTGCCTGACTGGCCTTTTCCCATCTGGCCGGGGAGAGTGGAGTGCGGACTGACTCCAGCTACAAAAGCTGAGGCTGTTGAACAGATTCTTGGGCGGGAGGTTGAGAGAGCTTGTTGCTGTTATTGATATTATTGTTTTAACTTTAGTTTTAGATCTTATGGTTTACGTGCAACTTGTTTCCATTTGGTTGTGTACTTTTTGATGTGTTTATTTATTATTTATGACTTCTGCTATGTTTGTAATTATGTAAATCTTGTCATGTTGTGAGCCGTCTTGAGCATAGCTTCAACTATGGAAAGGCGGCATACGAATAAAATGATGATTTCAAAAACTGAAGTGAGAGAAGAGAAGAGAAGAGAAGAGAAGAGAAGAGAAGAGAAGAGAAGAGAAGAGAAAAGAAACCACAATAGCACATAGAGCTCAACATTTTTTTAGCAGGGAACACTCTCTTACAATTTGTAACTGTTGAACCATTTCTTCTCTGTAGGCCAACTCCCGCTTCATCTGGTCTTGAAAATTATCTACATGGGGGCAAAAGAAGGAAGCTTCATTAAGAATCATTACAGGGCAAGAGGATTTTTAAAAATAATAATTTAAAAAACCCAAACCAGTAGAATAGAAACACAACATTAAAGGTTTCTTATTCTGATGGATTGCACGAGTAGGAACGATCTGCAGAGTGATGTTACAGGTGCTAGCCAATAGACCTACCACCACACATGGCTTTTCCCTAATATGCTGGAAGCTCACAGAAAATTCAGAGCTCATCACTCCAGGGCATGGAAATATCACTGTGATATCACGGCGACAACACCGCCTTTATTAAATAACTTCAGCTGCACTTAAAATGTTTTGCTCGTCTTCACTCACAATTCTCTGCACAATAACCTGAGTAAGATGGACCGGGAACACAATCTGTCTGGAACAAAGCCTCATGAAGTTCTATAGGGTTTACTTCCAAGTAAATGTGTACAGAATTTATAATTGCAGCAGGATCTCTGTCCAAGTAAATGCATATAGCATCTGGCTGTAAATACATGCAAATTTATCCACACTTAATCCTAATCTGGGAGTAGGTCCCAACCAATTATGTGACTTGCACCCGAGTCAATACTCTTAGGACCAGGCTGCAAAACTATAAAGCAGGCATTGAATGTTCCCACTCCTTAGTTCTCCATAGTTGTTTATAGCCTGGTATTTACGTTCTATTTTAATCTGGAGCAAAATTGACCACTGCTTTGTGGTGCAGCAAGACCACACATTCTTCAAGCTGGCGAACGCCATCGCCGCCACTTCCTTGGTCAGCAGCGCATGACTATCCATTTTCATTCAGATTGTGTTTTGTGTGGTTTCATTGTGGGCTTTAGTTACATGAAGGGGAGGCAAGTCTTAAATTTTACTGTGGTACCAAAAGGAAACATAGGGGAATGCAGATGGCTGAATGCCAAGCTGCCGTGATAACGTTACCTGGCAGGTAAGACAATGTACTTTGGACAGCACTTTGGAAACCAGCCTTGTTCCCCAAGCTCTTTGAACCGCAGCAGTTTGTTGTTGTCATTTCTTAAACTGTTCTCAGTTTTGTTCACTTGACATTGCTGCTTTTCTAAATTGCACGTTCTCTTTTGAACTATGTCCTTCTGGTTTTTTAGGTACTTTTTGTACTAGAAAGGTATGGTATAAATTAAGGCGGCGATCCTATGGCAAGATTCACTGGGATGAGCAGTTTAGGATGCAGTGAACTTTCAGCTCAGCTAGCAGGTTCCTGGCTCAGCTGGGGTGAAGTCCCCAACCTGTAACATTTTTTGTACCCGCTGTGGTGGTGACTGGTGCCCACTGGGAACAGATAGGGGAGAAGGCTGGGAGGCAGACAGTAGGTGGAGCCAGAGTTAATCAGAGGTAAAGGTAAAGGTTTTGATCAAACTGTGGGAGGCAGTGGAAGACAGAAGTGCTTGGCATGATCTGGTCCATGGGGTCACGAAGAGTCAGACACGACTAAACAACAACAACAAAAGGTAAAGGGACCCCTGACCATTAGGTCCAGTCGTGACCGACTCTGGGGTTGCGGCGCTCATCTCGCTTTATTGGCCGAGGGAGCCGGCGTACAGCTTCTGGGTCATGTGGCCAGCATGACTAAGCCGCTTCTGGAGAACCATTGCAGCGTACGGAAACGCTGTTTACCTTCCCGCCAGAGCGGTACCTATTTATCTACTTGCACTTTGACGTGCTTTCGAACTGCTAGGTTGGCAGGAGCTGGGACCGAGCAACGGGAGCTCACCCCATTGCGGGGATTCGAACCGCCGACCTTCTGATCAGCAAGTCCTAGGCTCTGTGATTTAACCCACAGCGCTCCCGCGTCCCCTACTAATCACAGGTGGAGCTGGCCAATTCCAGTTTTGTCCCCATCCTCTTCCCAGGCGAGTACTACAAGGGTGTCAGGGATCAGCCGGCAGTAAATCACACAGTTCAAGCTAGAGTTAACTCT
The DNA here is from genome assembly GCF_965112155.1 of Podarcis liolepis. Taxonomy (NCBI): domain Eukaryota; kingdom Metazoa; phylum Chordata; class Lepidosauria; order Squamata; family Lacertidae; genus Podarcis; species Podarcis liolepis. Next base: position 56,445,648 of record NC_139565.1, on the reverse strand, counting down.
TTATTAGCAAGAACGTGATCTGTACAGACCTGGTGGCATGAGCACAGCAGCTCAACCCCAGCAGGTCTTGTCCCCATGGATCAGTTGCTGAGGCTGAAGGTCCCCACCTCCCCACAGCCACTTGAGTCCATCCTCTCCAAGACTTTCCCCAAGCAATCGGAGACTGTGCCTGCAAGAAGCCAACCTCTCCTCTGCTTTTTTTCATGCCTCTTCTGGTTCTGGGAGACCAGAGGGGAGGGGAGCTTGTCACAGCAAGAGGAGGAGGCACCCATGCCTCTTCACAAGCCTGACCCATCTTGGCTTCCCTCCTCTCCTGCTTCAGCTTCTCCCTCTGATTCTGGGCTTCTCTCTGCCACAGACTCTCCCTGCTCACTTAAGCCGTGCTAGCTCTTCAGCTTCTAACCCCTCTTCTTCCTAGTCTTCTCCCTCTCTCTCTCTCTCTCTGACCACTCATTGTTGTCCCACCACCAATTCCTGTGCTCTAAGCCTTCTTGCTTTGGTGGTTCCTCACCTGGTTCCTCCCACCATTCCTCTGCGTCCAACCAGTCCATAATACTGAGGCAACACTGAGACTGAGGAGGAGGAAGGAGACCACCATCGCCACCCCTGGACTGGCTGTAGATAAGAAGCCAGGTATATGGGCAATTGATACGGAAGATAATTGTATTTCGAGGAGCTAGTGCTCTAACATGGTTATCATTCCCGCTCCTGTTTGTTTCCCCCTCTCTAAACTCTTTGATGGCTGAAGAACAGCCTTTAATACTCTAATCCAGCCTTTCTCAACCTGTGGGTCCTCAAATGTTGTTGAACTACAGCTCCCATCACTCCTAGCTAGCAAGGCCAGAGCTCAGGGATGATGGGAGTTGTAGTCCAACAACATCTGGGGACCCACAGGTTGAGAACCGCTGCTCTAATCCAGGCTTCCTCAAACTCGGCCCTCAACGTTTATGGCCTACAACTCCCATGATCCCTAGCTAGCAGGACCAGTGGTCAGGGATGATGGGAACTGTAGTCTGAAAACATCTGGAGGGCCGAGTTTGAGGAAGCCTGCCCTAATCTGTTGGAAGGGAAGGAAGTGATATTACTGGGTACCTTCTTTTGATGTTGGACATTGTTTGAAGAAAGTGAGGCATTGGGAGAGGCAGCTAATTAATAATCTGTATGTAGCTAGCAGCACTAGCCAGTCAGGCAAGTCATGCAGGCCAACAGGTTAGCTACCTATAAATCAGATGACTTTGGGCCGAGTTCTGAGAAGCTGGTGGATGGACTGATGGCCGTGGGTCTGTGCAACCTGAGACTACTTGGGGGAGTCACTTCGCCACTTCTTGAGGGTTTCCAAGTGGCAGCTTGAAGTGCTTGCTTGGTGATGTATATATATTGCTTTCCGTTTAGAATAAAATCTTAAATCTTCTCACTCACTTGGGTTTTGTATTGCCTCTGAATCTCTTTTTTTAAAAAACCACCTTGCATTCGGCAAGACACCAGGCAGGTAGGAGGCTGTTTGAGGGCAGAATGAGCTTGGTGGGGCAGTGTCCTATTCATAGCTGTCAAGCGTCCCTTATTTGGCGGGACAATCCCTTATCCCAGCACCATGTCCCGCTGCTGTCCCTTATTGATGATGTCCCTTAAATAAGCTACTGAAGGTAATGGGGCCCTTTCTATGTCCAGCTGTCCTTTGCCAACAACAAATTGTTGCTGTTTTTTTGTGTTGAATATATGCTATATGGTAATTTATGGACCTAATAGGTATCTAAAGCCATTTGCACGCAATAAAATATGTATTTCATCAAAGTAATTGTTGATCCCTTATTTTGGCTGCTGATCCCTTATTTTCAAGGCTGCTGGTCCCTTATTTTCAAATCTGTAAGTTGACAGCAATGGTCCTATTTGCCCCTAAAGTAGCACCCTCCTCTGGTACCAACTGATGCTCTTGAGCGTTATTCACATACACTTAAACATACAGAGATAAAGTAAGAAAAATTAATAATAGAAATGTTTTTCTTACTGAATACAGGGAAAGAGGCGGTTCCTTTCAGGACTTGGAATTCCTGTTCCAGCCTCCGCCGCAAGTCTATCTGCTCAAACAAGACCTTCTGAAGTTCTTCTAGACCAAGAGGAAAGGAGATATTTTTCTACTAATCAGCTGAAATAAATCTTGAGAGTCTGCTTATCCACGCAATCCATTATTACAAAGACTTGTCTGTGTTGGTGGTGGCAATTTAAGGGTGTCCATGGTGGAAAGTCTTGCTTAGGCCCAGGATAGATTTTGTGCAGAAATCCATGAATATAAATCAATGCAATATATTATTTTAAGGTATTATAGTACAGTGTCATGTATTGATTGATACATATGCATTAATCTCAATTATAGCCACACAAAAGGTCCATATATTATTCATATGTTACTTGTCAAGCTTAAAATATGGCGGAGAATAAAAAAAAGACAAGAAAAGAAAAATCCCCTCAATTGTCTTTGTATTGCTGCTAAAACAAAGGGCCACATGGCGACGATAGATCGAGAGCTATTTATCTATATATAATTTCTCTCTCTTTTACCTTTTCCCATGTTTTCGACATCCTTTTTCAGAGAATGAGGTGAATTGGTTTCCTGTATGGGTTCGCCTAATGAAGAGAGGAATATAAAGTTATTGATTTACATGTATGCTGCTTCTTATCAGACGCAGAGGTTCATTTTGAATCCTCATCAAATGGCTGTGGGTGGGGGGAGATATTACAAAAAAGGGTTTTATGGCACCAGCGAATGCCTAGACCCTCCAGCCTTTGTTCATTCGAATTTAGCCAGAGATCTGGCTTGAGAAAAGACATACATATATTAAATCTCAAAGTGAAGAAATGCCACTTTTTTTTTTAAAGAAGTGTCTGTTCACCCTCCTTTTTCTGAAGGTGTGCAGAAAAGAATATCAGCGCTTGAAGTTGATAAAGCCTCGCCTCCCAATTTTAAATGCAGTTTTATATTTCAATCAATCAATTTCCTTTATTCGACCGATAGTCAGAATTAAACATCACACAATAATTATAAACTATAACAGCAGTTTTATATTTAACTAACTAATATATTTACAAACCACACTTTCATAGGAAATACAGCAAGGAAGCATACAATGGAAAAATACAGAGTAATAACATTGGTTAAAAACTCTCAGCGTCTTGCCAATAAACGCTGGTTGCTCCAGACATTTCAAATTCCAAAGGCCTGTCTTGAGTGCTACTGTTTTTTTAAAAGACATCTAAAAGAAACAGGGATAACTCCCACCCAACTGTGATTGGCAAGGAGTTCCGCAGGACAGGGTCTGTTGCACTAAAGACTTTATCCCTGGTAAAGGCCAACTCAGAGGCATCGAGAGAGAGTAGGGACTACATCAGGGACTTATAAGAGGCAGATGACAGGCTGAGTATTGTCTGAACCAGGGATAGCCCATGTGATGCCTGTTGACTACTGTTGGACTCCAACACCCATCAGCCCCAGCTAGCATCCCAGCCAGTGGTCAGGGATGCTGGGAATTGCAGTCCAACAACATCTGGGAAGCAGCACATGGACAACATCTGTCAATACAAGGCAGCTCTATAAACCGTATACACTATTCATACTCAAAATTGTTGGTGTACAATAATTGTCAAACAAATGTATAAACCCCACCTTACAGGATGGTGTATATACATACAGATAGTGGTATATCTAATATATTTAGTACACACTAGTGTATCTAATATGTTTAGTACATACCCCATATACTGTTAGTAGCAAAGATGCTAATTTCAGCAGGCATTCCGATATTACAGCGTTAATAAATTGTTATCTTTATTATATTGTTGAGTCACTTGTACACCATATAGAGACAATCATAATAGATAAATTGTCTAAATAAATAAATAAAATCACAACAAATGACCTACAGTATAGATCAGTGATGAGCAACCACCAGCTTAATTCAGGTTTAATTCAGTCCAGTCGGTGTCTTAAACTGCGCAATGCCATTTCCCCAAAGACATGTCCACCTGTTGTGCACTTGATTTCATATATATCACGCGCTTTTGAGCAGATAAAGATGCAGATCCCTTCTAAAAGTGGGGTTTACGCCTGCAGACACCAGTGCTGTGTTCACAAAGAAACAGGGGTTTGCAGACACCACCAATCAGCCGCTGAACGGTACCAGCAAAGCCCTGAGCCCTTACCTGCATGGTTTGATTTCAATCCATGCAGGTAAAGGAGAACCGTTCACCTGATGTCACAACGAGGTCAGGTGATTGCCAGGTATGTGACCCCCTCCCATCCGTCAAAATGTCCCGCAAGGGTTTTGGGGGCAGCTAGATCCTGCTTGCTGACAAGATATTCACTCGATAAAATGGAAAATGCAAAGCATTTCATCAAAAGCAGGAAGAGCCGCAGGCCACAGTTAAACATGAAGTAAACTCATTGAAACATGCAGACTTAAATTAGCTGTGTATTAAGTAACTCTGTACGAGATTAAAGGCAGTCGGAAGAAATCAGAGTGCTTTATGTAGGCTGAGAATTCCTGGGTTCAAATCCTTGCTTAGCCATGAAGCTAGACAACAACTCTCAACCTAACCAGTCTATAGATGGCATATAAATAATAAAATTATTATCATTATTATTAGGCTGCTGGGTGGATAAAATAGGAAGATTCCATACACACCTTTCTGAGCTCTTTGGAGAAAGGACAATATATAAATGAGCCAATGTCATCCGAGAATATTAGATGATGAGATATTATTAAAACATGAACTTTAGATTTGTTGATTTTTCTATATATTTACAGGGAATGGTTTATTCCTAGTTTCCACTGATCAATGTACACTTAAATCTGCCCTTTGCTGAAATCCTATTATTGCGTATGATGCATATTCAATAGTGACATTTGTGATCTCTTCTCGATATTTATTGTAGTAATGCAATTGTAAAACCAGATGTATCCAGCGTGGTGCCAGCATTTCCATTATGCTCAGAAACATGGTTGCTAAACTTCATTCCAGGATGTTGTGTGAGGAACACAAGGTCACTGTCCGGTGCAATTTTTTTAAAAAAATCAAAATACAAATACAAATAAAAGCTCAATACTGCAGGAGAAAAAGGGACGCTTATAAAAAGCAGTAGGATTTAGCTGGTCCTTGTATATTATTTTTTGGCTGAGAGGTGAAGGAAATTACTGGCAACCCCACCCCATCCCTTGACTTATGTTCATGATCAAACAACTCCATTTATAGGGAGCCTGGAACTCCAGGTTCTAAAGCAGGCACCCCCAAACTTGGCCCTCCAGATATTTTGGGACTACAACTCCCATCATCCCTGACCACTGGTGCTGTTAGCTAGGGGTGATGGGAGTTGTAGTCCCAAAGCATCTGGAGGGCCAAGATTGGGGATGCCTGTTCTAAAGTATGCCTCTACCCATGGACCTCTATGGAGCTGGTGAGTGGCCATGCTTAGGATGGCTTTATTGGGTTGTACTTTGGGTCAGGGCTTGTTTCAGAAATCTTGAGACCATGGAAGTGTATATGAAGGTGCCTTCAAGAAGAAGCAGAGCATCAGTCTATTGGGCCTGGCACAGTTCACATTGGCTGTGTGATGGCCTGGGACTTGGGCTCAGACTCGGAACCAGAGAAGTCTCACTCTGCACCGGATCCTTTACCTCAGGCATCATCTGAACCAAGTCTGGGACCTGATCCTGAAGAGTCCCAGTCTGCAGTTTCCCCTGCAACAAACACCAGCTGCGCTGAGTCAGGGGCCTGATCCTGCCCTGGCTCCAGATGCGAGGATTACCTCGTTGCCTTCAGCTGGGCCATCACTTACAGCTGCTCCGCTACCGGTTGGGTCAGGGGAGGCTGAGGCGGCCCCTGGGTCTAGTAACCCACCGACGTCTCCTGGGCTGCAGAGACTAAGGTCTGAGAGAAGGAGAGATCTGAGTACTAGCAGGAGGAGTGCTCGCCTTCTGGCGAAACAGAGAGGTGAGTCACTGGGGGATCAGGACCGGCTGTTACCCTGACAAAGATAAAAGGCTGACGGACCCCGCCCCAGGTTGCAGGAGCAACATTGCTGTATGCTACATCCTGCCTGAGATCCTGTACCTGTCCTTGCCTGGTTTCCTGCCTTGGCCCTGTCGGACTGACTCCTAGCAGAACCTCCAGATTCTGGCCCGGTCCTGGACCGCGTTTCAAGGGTTACCCACGGGCCCAGCACAGGCTGGAGACTCCTTCCAGGAGACTGAGCTTACGAACTGGACCTCTGCTCATATCATTACGGAGAAGAGATGTGTGATTTGGTGCTTCTGTTACTCTCCACAAGTTTCTAGCCTTGCAATGGAAGATATCACGTTGATGTAAAGTGCAGGGTTTCTTTCCGCGGGGAGGGGGAGTGATTTAATAAACCTTGCAAGAGGGGGACGTTTTACAGGTTGTCATGTTGCTTGCAAATCGAGACCATCTTGCCCATGGCAAAAAGTGCCTTGCAGACCCCAGGTGCAATTTTGAGTTGGTGTGGGGCCTCTATAGACATAAGCAGCACTGGGGGGGGGGGCAAGGTCCAAGTACAAGAAAGTTATTCAAACCCCCCCCCCCCATTCATGCGCAATGTCTGGATTACAAGTATAGATTGCAAAATAAAAACTTTTCTCTCTTTGGAAAGATCATAAACCCAGAGAAAACATAACTTACTACTTCACCCCGTTGTTCACCCCGTCATTCACCCCCCTAACCACCCCTCTCCATATCAACAAATATTTATCTATTTACAAAAAACAAATATACCGTACTTTTCCGTGTATAAGACAAGCTTTTTTTCTTAAAATATAATGTGGAAAATTGTGGGTCGTCTTATACATAAGTAGTGCCTTGGGGGGTGGGACTTGGGTTTGGTTGCTGGCGTGAGCTGGAGATTGTCAGTGGCTATTGGTTGTTTTAATGGTGGCTGTGGCAAGCTGTGTTGTTGATTGGCTGTTGCTGGGCAACTGGGCGGGTGCATGGCGTTTTCTGCCAGAGAGGGGACCATCAATTGGAGGCTTTAAAAAGGGGGCATCTTATACATGGGAGCGTGTTATACATGGAAAAATACGGTATTCAAATAGCTCAGCTGGTAGCGTATGAGACTCTTAATCACAGGGTCCTGGGTTCAAGCCCCGTGTCGGGCAAAAGATTCCTATGATGCAGGGAGTTGCATTAGATGACCCTCGTGACTCTACAATTCTAAATATGGATTAGAAGGTATCTGCCACAGGATTGCCAGGATCTAACCCAGGCCAAGGCCAAGATCACCCTGACAAAGAGGACACCTGACTTTGCCCTGAGGTTGTGGACTCAAACTTCTCAAGAAGGGAACCAGAATCTACAGTGCAGCTGCCTTGCTCAACCATCTGAGCTCAGTGTTTGCCCCTAAAAGCTCTTATAGGGAGCTGTCCTTGGTCCTGCAAAACATCACTATGTCGGATTCTTAAGCCTTATCAGATGGAAACTGGCCACTCTCCAGGCACTCGGCTTAAGATCCTTGTTGACCTCCCCGTCTGCAACTCCCGGCAGGATACAGGCTAGGTCACTATCGGTGATCCTCCTCAAGCGTGAGAAGAACACACCACTCTCCCCTCCTCCCTGCCTCCCCAGGGAGGGGAAAGAGTCAGACAGAAATCTATTTACATCGCTTTATTTCTGTCCTTGCAGCAGTACAGAGAAATGCGTCTGCACAGTTCAGACTCTAAACAGCAGAGAGATAAACTCCGCCCCTGTACTTCCAGTACAGGTCGGATGACACTCTGAGCTAACATCCGGTGCTCAGTACAGTGAATAGACTGCCCCTTTGTTCCCATGGTACAGTCCCAAACATCAACATCCTGTTTTGCTTTCCAGCCACCTGCAGCTCGCTCTCGCATTGCTGCTTTTCCGTAACACACTACTCTTATGTGTCCTTGACCCAGAATATACGTTGCTTGATCCTTGCAGGCTGGTGCTGGACAGCATATAAATCCCCGCATGTAAAAAAACAGCAACCCTAGGATGTCAAGGAGAAGGGTAAGTTAAAGCAGGCACCCCTCAACTCGGCCCTCCAGATGTTTTGGGACTACAACTCCCATCATCCCTAGCTAACAGGACCAGTGGTCAGGGATGATGGGAATTGTAGTCCCAAAACATCTGGAGGGCCGAGTTTGGGGGTGCCTGAGTTAAAGCATTTCTCCCTGGCACACTAGTTGTTTGTGTGCAGGGAAGTTCCTTATTCTTATTAGGAGCTTTCCGACAGATTGGCCATTGCATTGAAAGCTAGGCCTCTTGCTACAGTCTTCTTTCCACTTAACCAGGACTGGGACTAAAACACACTCGAAGAGACCTACTTTCTGAGTAAGCATGTCTAGAATTGTAGTATTAATGAGTCAGGAATATAAATTGCAATGGTCTTGTCTGCTGTTCTAACCAGGCACTATTGCACCTTTTATAGTTCCTTAGGGTGCAGCAACCAAAGGTGCAGAAATATCTGGCATCACTATTAATCTGACCGCCCTATGCTGTTCCTGTGAAATTACATGTGTTCTCTAATAACTGGCTAAGGAATAACATACGAAGCTTCAGTCGCCCCTGTGCATGACAAGGCCTGCCACAACCTGGAAAAACCTTCTCCGTCTACCTCGACTTGGCAGCTTCACTTTATGTCTCCTGCTGCGTATCCCAGCAGCAGCTTGACACACAGCAAGGAAGGATAACCATCTGTGAAAAGCAACAGCTTGCTGGTTTATGCAGCCAAAACTGCTGTTAAGGGCATAAGAGCAGGTATTTCCACCCCCCTTCTGGTCACTTGGCGACCTTTTTGCTTTCTAGTGTTAGGAATGAAACTTAGAGTAGCAGGATGAGCAGTGGTCTTTATCTGATGCTCTAGGTCTCTCTTTTTCCTCCCCACTCACAATTAACCAAGAACACCTGCTCATTCTCAGTACATAAAAAGGTAAAGGGACCCCTGACCATTAGGTCCAGTCGTGGCCGACTCTGGGGTTGCGGCACTCATCTCGTTTTATTGGGCGAGGGAGCTGGCTTACAGCTTCCAGGTCATGTGGCCAGCATGACTAAGCCGCTTCTGGTGAACCAGAGCAGTGCACGGAAACGCCTGCCCACCGGAGCGGTACCTATTTATCTACTTGCACTTCATGCTTTTGAACTGCTAGGTTGGCAGGAGCACGGACTGAGCAACGGGAGCTCACCCCGTCGTGGGGATTCGAACCGCTGTCCTTCTGATCGGTAAGTCCTAGGCTCTGTGGTTTAACCCACAGTGCCACCCGCGTCCCTTTCTCAGTACATACTTCTGCAGAATTGGTGGAATCCATCATAATGCTAAGGCAACCCTTCCATCTGTGCGAGGATTTCCGATTGCACAGCAAGAACGTTCTCCCTCTCTTTCCTCGCACAGCCCCTAGATCTATTCTGGGGGGTTCCCCTCATGTTCTGGAGCGCATACAGGAGGGGGAGAGGGGCAAAGCCCTATTGCACAAGTAGAAAACCTTGCGCTGATGGGACGCATTAGTAGACTGCTTCCCTAATGCATCCCATTAGTAGAATGGCATAATCCATGCTAGCACATAAGTCAAGGAAGCCCACAGGCAAAAGAGGCCCGCCAGATCCAAAGTGAATTAAGCCTGCCAGATCTGAGGCAGATCCACCTTGGTGGTTTTTGCAGGGAACCTTTAAAGATCACTGTTTCAAAAACAAGCAAGCAAACGAAACCTCTGTTTTATTTTTTGCCAGAATAGGGGGCAAATTGAAGGCCTTGTTGCCCCTTTCGGGGGATGGAATGTGCCATACTATCTATCTATCTATCTATCTATCTATCTATCTATCTATCTATCATCTATCATCTATGATAGGTGCAATGGCAGACGTTACCATTTTGGGTGGAAAAACAGAAAACACATCCCCTTTCCTATTGGCAATCAATTTGACAACTAGGCACACGAGGGAAGGGACAAATAGTCCCAGAGGCTAATGTGGGAGGTGATTCTGCCTTCATTATTATTATTATTTTAATTGAAAAGTCTCCATTTTTACTCATGCCACGTCCGTTCTTGGAAAGACAACGGAACTCTCCCCTCCTGCAGTTTCCAGGAACAGGTCAGAAGCACACAGCACCCAACAGTGGAGCCACAACATTATCTTTCATAGCTAATCCCTCCATGAGTTTGCCCAATCCTCTTTTACGGCCACCCAAGTTGGTGGACATTCCTGCCTCTTGTGGGAGCAGATCCCACACTTTAGCTATGCCCTGTGTAAATAAGTATTTTCTTTTGTCCATCATGAATTGCTAGATGCATGATTGCTAGATAGTCACAAACATGGGGTTCTGTGATGGCATATCCTCTAAACTTGTGTGATGGGAGGGGGAACAATACAAACTTAATCTTTTTCTTCCTGTCACTGCACACACTCTTCTTCTTCTTACCTGCAATGGAGTAAGTTGTCTGTGAGCTGTCCTCCAGGGAGCACACTCCCTTTTGAAATGGAAAATGGACTTTTGTAACATTTAAGGATTATTGCCTGCCTGATTTTCATCACTGTAACTGTTGAATCCTGGCAAGACTTCTAATCTGAGTAAACCTTGTATATTCTTGTTTACTTAAGTAGCCTGAGAGTGGTTTATTTGTTAAGAGGGAAACATTAAAAGGGAGAAAATAATCCAAGTCCTTGGATATTGTAATTGTTCTAGAAGGTTATGTAACCTTGTCCCAAATAGCTTCTAGAGATAAGCTGTGCACGGATGGTGATATTACTCTGCTGAAATAATTATTTGCATTCTCACACAAGTGAGAATACGAGGGATCATTCATATATAAAATATCCTCTCCTACTCATCTAGATGGGGGGATAGGGGTGGCGCTGTGGGTTAAACCACAGAGCCTAGGACTTGCCGATCAGAAGGTCAGCGGTTCGAATCCCCGTGACGGGGTGAGCTCCTGTTGCTCGGTCCCTGCTCCTGCCAACCTAGCAGTTCGAAAGCAATAGGTACTGCTCCAGTGGGAAGGTAAACAGCGTTTCCGTGTGCTGCTCTGGTTCTCTAGAAGCGGCTTAGTCATGCTGGCCACATGACCTGGAATCTGTGTGCCAGCTCCCTTGGCCAATAAAGCGAGATGAGTGCCGCAACCCCAGAGTCGGTCACAACTGGACCTAATGGTCAGGGGTCCCTTTACCTTTACTCATCTAGATCCATCCAACAGACAGAGGGGAGGTGGGCCAGGATGAGACAAATAATGAATAAAACTGACTATCTTGAAGGAATGGGTTTCCCAAACCCCAAAACTGACTGTGCAGGCAGTTTTTAAACTGCACCAAAATCCCCATTTCTCCTTAGCTAAAATGCATAAACTTTAGCCGTTGAGCAAATGCAAAACAAGAACACAGCTCTCTCCCTTATCAGTTTGACGGCAAGACTGGCCTTGACTTTACCAGTAGAACAGACACAGACATATCTTATGTCCTGACCACAAATGACGCAGAGACCCAAGTCTGGGACTAACGCCAGAGCATGTTCTCGGAAGTAGTGACCTCTTGCTCCAAGATAGGAGTAGAAACAGGAATATCCTTTTATGGTCAGAAGTACAGGAAGGAAGATCCTTTTATGGTTGAGAGTACGAGAGCAGGAACATATGTGATGTCAACCTGTGTACGTACGCCAACGTGGTTGGGCTCCTAGGGGAGGAGTGAGAGGGTGCCTGGAGGATATATAAACTGGATGAAACCTGTCATTTCTTTGGACTTGCTGTAGACTTGTTCACGCAAGTGCCTTCTGCTATCCAGAGAGCAGAATAAACTCTTTCTTTGAACCAACCTCGGTGTCATTTTGACTTCCTTCCTCCTGTCCCGGAGCAACGCAGACCCAATCGGTGAACTCCAATAAGGCTTCAATCTCACTGAAATCACTAAGTCCATGGTGACAGCCAGCGTGTTGCCCTGTGGATGTTGTTGGTCCAACTCCCATACCATTGACTATTGGCCAGGCTGGCTGGGGCTAATGGGAGCTGAAGTCCAACAGCAGTTGGATAGCACCATGTTGGCTACCCTGACACTAAACTTAAGTCCTGCTGATCAGATATGGGGTCTGCTTAGCTCAGTGGCCAGCAAGCGGCTTCCGGAAGGCCCATGATCGGCCCATGGAAGGCATCAGCACCCCCTCCCACTGCATGTCCCTAATATCTGGTATTGTAAGATATACTGCCATTGATTCTGGAGGGTTCACCTAGCTGTTGTGGGCTAAGAATAGTTGATGGAGTTGAACTATGGCTCTTGAAGGCTTATGTTTTATTAGTGCTTCAAGGTAGTACAAGATTCTTTGTTGTTTTCGCTGCAACAGACTCAACACAGATGCTTCTCTAGAAAACAGTCTTTGTAGTACTTTGGAGCCAGAAATTGGGAGAGAGGTATTCATTTGCATGTATATATGCAGGAGTCCTCTCTCTTTCTCTCTCTCTCTCTCTCACACACACACACACACATGCACAATGCAGGGATGTGGGACTACTTTTATGTATCTACACATCTCAGTTTATCTAAATTTTCTCCAGCGCAGGAAGCCAAGAATCGTACAAAGCTTTCTTAATAACTTACTCCGGAATGTGTTCCTGCTGGTATCGGGCTCCCTGGTGGGCCATTTCATAATACCCTGGAAATAATCAAGCTAGATTATCCCTTGCCCCACTCTTAATATCAATTTCCCTTTTTATCATCTCTTATTCACTTTATTTAAAAGGCCATTGTTTTCCCCCCCTCGTTGCAGCACCCGTTTCAGAGTGGGCTTTTAAATCATGTGAAATCCATTGAAGGAAAGTAGGGTTTGCTTTTGTTTTGCTTTTTTGCAGTGGAACAAGCATATAACCATGTTGGATCATTTAGGGATCATATATATATATATATATATATATATAGTCAGAACTGTGCTGGCTGCTATTATATAAGGTTTCTGGAAGATCCCATTTTCTCCATCAGTTCCCACTACACTTGCATCTCTCTCTCTCTCTCTCTCTCTCTCTCTCTCTCTCTCTCTCTCTCCAAGGCTTGCTCTCTCTGTCTCATTTGACAGGCAAATTTGCAGACATAGCCTCGGGATAACAACCTCGTTTGACAGTCAATTAACCGTGAATAGTCAAAGCCAAGACAGTTTGCATTACATAAATGGAAAATTAGATTCCCTTTTCTCTCTCTCTCTCTCTCCCAAGAAACAAAAACCCCTTTTCCTTATAACCCTCCCTCGCAATAGACAACTTAGTATCAAAACTTCTAATCACGTCTTTCCCTCCCCCCCTCCGCCCCCCCAAACCCCTTGGAGACATTTAGCAATCAGTAAAAGGTGGTTCCATTTAATTTGTATAATGTAATTTTTGTCAATGTATTATACATTTTGTGTAGAGATCATTATCACGGAGATAATATAAATGTTGCCATGGATCTCATAAAACACCTTTAATGTCTCTCTGACAGATATTAAAAGCAATAAGCTGTGATCCTTTTTAATGGAAGGTTTCAAAGAGAACATTTCAATTATTGTCATTTTATGTTTTCTCTTCCCTACCAGCCGGCTCCATTGTGTAACCTGCTCCATTCCCGAAATTTCCTGCTGAAATATGCCCAGCAATTAATAACCTTATTGCTATTAACACCTCTTTGCATTTTTCCCTTAGTTATTATATCTATCTGGGACCGTTGTTTATTTTTACCCTTCTACAAAATATTCAGTCATTTGATTAGGAATTTGAAAGCTACACAGTCTTACGCACGCAGACTTGGGAGGAAACCTTACAGCGGGGCTTACTTCCGAGTAAACACGGGACCGGTCCGGTTGCAGACCTGTGCATTGATTCCCCTGCACTCTGAGCTTACCTGCAATATTTCTCCAGAAATCCCCTCCTGGATGTTCGGCGTCTGTGATGAAAAAATTGTGTTCCTTGCTCTTCTCTAAAAGTAAAACAAACAAAAAACAAAACCCGAATTAATTATTATTCTTTGCAATATTGCAAAGCTCTTTGGAAGGAACACCGCCACCCCACAAACCCGAGAGGGGAGTAGATACAAGCCAGCATGCGTCCTTGCATAGAGAAAGAAAAACGTGTTGTGTGGCATTGAGAACCTGCTAGCATTTGCTAGGAATACTAACGACCAGTGTTTCTTTAGTCGTTGCTAGTAATTGTCGTGTTAACTTGGCTGATTAAATGTTCGAGAAGATCGAGATCTAGTTCGGTGTGACCTGACACGCACACGCACACACGTGCAGTGTCTGAGAAAGGATCTGCGGTTCAGCAGCCACATTCCTAAGGACAAAGCCGGATCTGGAACCCCCAATTGCGCATTTGCCCGTTTCCACGGCGCTCCCGGGTCTGCCCCGGCGTGAGAAATTAGCCAACGGCTCCGTGTCTTGCCTGAGAAGCTGTTGTCTTCCTTCGCCGACGCGGCAACCTGGTTCCCTTCCTTGCCTTTCTGGATCTAGCACGACGAGAAACAAATAGACAAACAGGAATTAAAAGCTAAACCTAATGCAATCGATGAGCAATTAACAGGAAAGGGAAAGTAAACGGTTTGCAGCGAGAAAGGAAAATAGAGCAGGAGAAACAAACGCGGGGGGGGGGAGACAAACATGACGACCGGCGATGCTTGTCGGGTCCCTGAGATTTTTTTTATTTGAGGTGGGGGGGCAGCAGATGAATAACATCCATAAACAAGTCTTATATAAAGGGTCACATTTAAGTATGGTTGCTGGGGGGGGGGGGACATTAAAGACCCCATGGATTTCAGCGAGGAACCCTTGGACTCAATTGAGGCTTACTTTCGAGTAAGCAGCGTGCCTAAGTTCTGGTTGCGCGGATCCTAGCGGGGGGCGCGTCCCCAGCGCGCTCTAGCAATGTAAAGCCTCGTCTACTTCAACGCAGGGAAAACTCCCCCCGTGTTGTGGTTGAAACAGGTCCGGGCTGGGTGTGGGGAGGGGAGGTTTACGTCCACAGCTGTATAGTGAGTCCTGTTTACTCGGAAGTAAATTCCGCACATGTCCACCATGGACCTCAATTGCCCTAAACGGCCTCGGCCCAGTATACCTGAAGGAGCGTCTCCACCCCCATCGTTCTGCCCGGACGCTGAGGTCCAGCGCCGAGGGCCTTCTGGCGGTTCCCTCATTGCGAGAAGTGAGGTTACAGGGAACCAGGCAGAGGGCCTTCTCGGTAGTGGCGCCCGCCCTATGGAACACCCTCTCGTCCGATGTCAAAGAGAAGAACTACTACCAGACTTTTAGAAGACATCTGAAGGCAGCCCTGTTCAGGGAAGTTTTTAATGTGTGACATCTTAGTGTATTTTTTGTCTTTGTGGAAGCTGCCCAGAGTGGCTGGGGAGACCCAGCCAGATGGGCGGGGTACAAATAATAAATTATTATGATGATCCGCTCCCTCCCCCGTTGAAGGCGACGACCACCAGTTTAAGTCCAGTTTAAGGAATCCAAGCCGGGCCACTGTTGCTCAATACGGAGCCTACCTGAGCGGGCAGGAGCGAACCAATTGAGGAGACGTTGTTCCGGGGAAGCGTTTATAGAATCATACAATTGTAAAGTTGGAAGGGACCGCAAAGGTCATTTAGTCCAACCCCCTGCAATGCAGGAATCTTTTGCCCAATGTGGGGCTCAAACCCATGGATTTCAGTCTGAGATCAAGAGTTTTATGCTCAACCACCTGAGCTACCGCAGGATTTGTTTCTGTTGGCGACAGAAAGCTGGGCTTCGCGGCCTCAAGTGGAACTGATCCAGGGGCTTTTCCTTCTGGGTGTGTAGCCAAGTCTGTGTTCCTCAAGGCGCTTCCTCGGAAGAAGTGCCGTTGGAATCAGTGGGTCTTGATGTCAGGGAAATGGGTGCATGGAACCAGAGTATTCCCAGAGAGGTGATCCGTCCTCCTTAACAGGAGAGCAAGCTAAGAACTGCCTTCAACTCTGTGTATCAACCTTTTAAGGCACATTCGCTGCAATTTCTTTCCCTCAAAGGATTCTGGGCGCTGTAGTTTACGCCTCACAGGGTGACAACGCAAAGCAACGCTTAACGAACTACAGCGCCCAGAATCCTTTGAGGGAAAGAAGCTGCAGCGAATTTGCTTCAGAGGTACAGTACAGTGTATATGCCGACCGAAGACCTGATTATGACAAACCCTCGGGCCCCGCATGCATATTGCACTAAAAAGTGGCAAGGTCCGCTCTAAACCAATTTATAGCGCAATCCTAAATAATATCTACTCAGAGGTAAGCCCCGCTGAGTTCCATGGGATTTCATCCCAGATATGTGTGTAGTAGAGGATCGTGGCCTTCATTTCCACGGGTCACTATTCAGGGCCGTGTACACGTTAGGACTTTCCCCAAACTTGGAAGTTGCATACAGTACCCAGTACAACTAGGACTCATTTATAGACTTGTCTTTTCCTGATTCCGCAGAAAATTCCCATCTTAAGTCAATGGCCATCGCGACATCTTGTGCCAGCGAGTTCCAGAGATTAATTAATCAGTTTGATCGCTGACATACTGAGTCAGGCCGTTTGATCTCGCTCAAGTACGGACTGGGAGAAGCTCTCCAGGTTTTCGGACCGAGGTCTCTCCCAGCTCTGGCAGGAGATGCGGGGGATCGAACCAGGGACCTCCCGCCTGCGAAGCAGACGCCATACCGCTGAGCCACGTCCTTTCTCTATGAGAGAGAGCAAAGCTTCTCTCTCGGTGCTTCCTCCGCACCCTTGGGTCTTATTTTATGAACCAAAAAGCTCCCTTTCCGCCTAAGGGACTCGCTCCAGACCCCTAGTCATATTGGTTGTGCTTTTCTGCTCTTTCCCCAACTCTAGAAATATAAAAATAAAAATAAAAAATTGAGGTGTGGCTATCAGAACTCCGCAGAACCTATTATGAGGGCGGGTCCTGAGCTGTAAGTAAAAGGGCATGGAGCGGTAGCCCATGTTAGTCCTACTCCGAGTAGACCCCTTGAAGTTAATGCATAGGACCAACTCAGGCCCGTTAACGTCTGCGAGTCTGCAGTGGCTCCTGTTACAAGGCGTGCGCTGGAACTCAACCAACTTAGTGTCCTGGCACTAAAGTCCTTAATTCTCACAGACAATACATGAGGTAGTTAAGCAGTTTCTGGGCTCCGCGACATTTCAGGTGGTTCTTCATACTACTACTAAAAAAATGACTAAATGATGATGATAGTAATGCCCCTGCACATAGAAAGAAGCTCCCTCCCTGACATGCTAGCTTTCTGCGTGAAAGGCATTGGTTTAATTAGTTTATATGCAGGAGCATTCAGTCCCGTACTCCCTTACGCCTTCAACCTGAAATGGCACAGCCCAGAAACCGATTTGCCATCTCATCTGCCGGCGGTGAGAATCCAGTCCACAGACAAGGGGTTTTGAGACTGAGGCGGGTTGTGCGTCGCGCTCGGAGAGGCATCGGGTCCGCCTGTAGTTCTTGCGGGTCCTGAAACCTGTGATAAAACGCCCCCGCCAAGTTGGTTTTTGTGTGCGACCCTCAAAAATGGCAACGCGCACTCGCCTCCTTGGAAGAAGCCCAGTTAGGGTCGAAGGAACTGGTGTTTCATCTAAGGGAGACCTTATTCTTTGGAAGCAGATATTGGGCGAGCAAATATTGGAGCAAATATTGGGCGAGAAGCCGAGACTGAGGAGGTGTTTAAAGGTCTCATTGAAATCAACGAGGCTGGGAAAGGGCCGGATAGTGGCCCCCGTTTCCTGAGCCCCCTTCCCCATGCCCCCTCCCCCCCAGAAAAGCTGTGCTGGGGCGTAGAGCGGGGGGAGCGCCAGACTAGAGCAACACGCCACCCACAACCGCTTGAAAGTGTCACGGGCAAGGCAGGCGCTGCCTTTGGAGATGCGGAGAGGCTCGCCCTATTTCTTGCCAGTTCCGTTTCCCTGGCTCTAAAGGGGCGGGGGCCCTGCGAAAAGACCCTCCTCGATCCATCTTCCTCTCCCCGCATCTGGAAGCGACTCAGCCTAGAGGTGCATTTCAATAAAAATAATTGGCTCGAAGGAGCCTAGAGGGGGGTATTTACATCTTTGTAAGGGGGCTGCGGCGCCTGCTCCTCCGCTGATGGATGGGGCGCTGGGCTGCTCCCGCCGCTGCTTCCTCCTCCTTTCGGGGGGCAGGTGGGCAGAGGAAGAGCCGGAGGAGGGGGAGGGGGAGGCGGCAGCAGCAGCTGCTCGACGTGGGGCGCCCCCGACTTCTCCTCCTCTGGAGCCGGCCGGCAGGAGGCCGCGGGGTAAGGCCCCGTCGGGGCGGCGGCCACTGCAGAGGCTGCCCCGCTCGGCCTGTCCCGGGAGGCGCCCTTGTCCGTCAGCCCGCGGCTCTGCAGGTAGCGGCCGGCTCCCCCGACGGGGTCCACCACCTCCTGCTCGTCTTCCTCTTCCTCCTCCGGTTCTTCCTCCGCTTCCTCCTCCTCCGGCAGTTTGTGGCTCTCCACGTCCACCTCCGGCTCTTCTTCTTCGTCCTCTTCCTCCTCCTCCTCTTCCTCCTCGCTGCTCTCCTCGCTGGGGTAACTGCAGCTGGTGCCCCCCGGGGAGAGCAGGCGGTGGCCGGGGGCCTGGAGGGGGCGTTCGCAGCCCCCTCCCTCCCGCTCGGGGGGTGGCAGCAGCAAGAGGGGCGGCGGCGAGGACGAGGAGCGCGGCGCCGGGTGGTGGTGGTGCAGCTTGGCTAGGCTTTCCGAGTCCTCTTTGCCCCCCACTGGACGGAAGGCGCTGGAGTGGTGGTACGACGCGCCGGATTTGCCCCGCGGCTGCCCGTCCAGCAGGTGGGGCTGGTGAGGCGCCGAGCCCCGCGACCCTCCGCCGCCGCCGCCTCCTTCAGCCGCGGGAGAACATGCCGCCTCGCTGCCGTCGAAAGCCCGTGGGTCCCTGCTGCTGCCGCTGCCGCCTCCGCCGCTCGCTTGTGGGGCGGCAGCGGCGGGCGGCGTGCCCAGCCCGGCGGCTCCCCCTTCGCTGCCGGGGTCTGCGAGGTCCAGGAAGGCTTGGCGCAGCAAGCTGGGGCTCTCCCCGCCCAGGGCGGTGCAAGTGGGCGGCTGCGGCGCCGGCTGCAAGTACGTGGGCAGCCCCGGGAGCGCCGCCGGGGTGCGCGGCGGCCAAAACATGCAGAAAGGCGGGTAGAAGGCTGCGGCCGCCGCCGCCGCGTCCTTCCTAGTCCCGGGCCAGAAGAGCCCCGACAGGCCCGCTCCTGCCGTCGGGGCGGCACCTGCCGCTTTGTGTCCCGCGGGTCCGCCTTGCGCCCCGACGCCCAGCCCCTCGGAGTCCTCTTTCTTGTGGCAGAGGCTGAAGGCGGCCGCGGGGAAGCCGTACGGGTGCGGGAAGAGGCCCCCGCAGCCGGGGAACTTCTGCAGGACGCCCCCGAAGGAGGAGCCCTTGCTGGGCACCGGGATGACCGGGTAGTTCCTTTGCGCTTTGCCGGCCCCGCCGTGCGCAACGGCCGCTGCAGCCGCCGCGGCCGCCGCCACCGCTTCCTGCAGCTCCTCGTCGTCGTCGAAGCGGCCGCGCTTCTGGTGCAGGTCAGGGGGCGGCGGCGGCGGCGCGCCCAGCAGGTGCGGGCTGAGCAGGCCTCCTCCGACGCCCACCACCGCCGCCTTGACGGCGCCCAAAGGGTGGCAGTGAGGGCCGGAGCCTCCTCCTCCTCCTCCGCCGCCCCCTCCAGGATGGTGGGCGTGCGAGGCCTGCGGGAGGGCCCTCTTCCGACTGCCGCCGTTGAACATGGCCTTGACGTCCTCCCAGGCGAAGACCAGCTCGTCTTGCGGGGTCTTGTCGGTCAGCTTGAGGTGGCGCCGCCACGAGTTGAAGTTGGCGGCGTCGGGCTGCGTGTACTTGGCGTCGGGGGTGCGGTGCGAGTGGAAGATGAACTTGTTGGGCGAGAAGTACATGCTGCAGTAGCTACATTTGATGCACTTGGCCCGGGAGCTGTTGTAGCGCGCGGGGATGAAGCTGCCCCGGCAGCCCCAGGCGCACTCGTGCGACACGTCGAAGGCGAAGTTGTCGGGCAGCTTGGGCGGCCGGTTCTCCCCCAGGAAGGACTTGCAGAGCCGCTCGGCTTCCCTCTTGGTGATCATGCCGCAGCGCCTCGACGAGATGGGCATGGCGCCCGCCCTGCGCAGGATCTCCAGCTGCACCGGGGTGCACTGCACGCACGTGATGCCCAGCGCCACGCGGCGGTTGTGGATCTCGTTGTAGCTGAAGTTCTTCAGCAGCGTGTTGGAGATCTGCGCCAGGCACAGCCGCTCCTGCCCGTCGATCACCAGAGACACGATGGGGATGCCGTAGAGGATCACCTGGCCCACCTGGTTGGGCTTCATGGCGCCCGGGTGAGGAGGGCCGCCGCGTGGAGGCGGAGGGGGCGGCCCCTGGCTCAGCGAGTCCGACGGGAAGGCGTTGGACGAGGCGGACAGGAGGAGGTCGGTGGCGCCTGGCAAAGGGCTGCTGGCCATGGTCCTGGGCCCCCGGCAGGCTCCCCAGCAAGCTGTGGGAGAGAGAGAAAAGAGAGCAGGCCATGAGAACTAGCGCCATCAAGCGGCTGAGCGGATGCACCGTCTGCCCTCTAAAATCGCTTGTGCTTTAATTGAGGTTCAAGTGATCAGAACCTCAATATAGGTGCCTTTTTGGCACCGAAATAACATTTAACAGGCAAAAGCAGTTGCTTAAGAGGCCATCTTCAAGATTTTGTTTTCATGCACCATATTATTACAGGAATGTACCACCTTCAGAAGAACCTCAGAAAAGAAAGAGTCCCTTGTTTGCTGCCCTGTTGAATAAAAAACGACTTATGGCATTAAAGTTGGCCTTTCCACCGTTCCCAGTTAAGGCTGCACAGCTGGACCCTGTGGCACTTTTACTCAGGAGGAAGATGCAAAAGATTCAATGGGATTTACTCCCATATTTGCGCGCGCGCATGGGCATATGAATGCAGCCGTGTATCAGCAACCCTATAGGTTTACTCAAAAGTAGGACCTGCTGAACTCAATGGGACTTACTCTCTGGTACCTCTGAGTAAGCCCTATGGAACTCAGCAGGGTTTATGTGTGGTGTGCAGAAGCTGACTGCACCTTGATGAATCTGCTGGTGAAATGGATGTGCAGCCAACCCTGTGCTCACTTACTCAGGAGGAATGCGCCTGATTGCTTTATTCGGGGAGCCTGATTCATAGGCAAGTGTGTCTAAAACTATAACTTCAGGCTCCTAACACTTTTGAGAAGAGAGGTCTTGCTACCTTGCTGAAACCAAACAACACAGAGCCTTAAGGCACATTGAAGACCAACAAATGTATTGCATGTTTCCAAGGGTGCAAGTCCCACCCAAACTGCAGAGAATCCCACCTTCCTTCTGTTAATCCCAGGTGCAGGCAAATAATTATGCAGGGCCTGAAAGTCTGCCCCTTGCCCCTAGCACTGGAAAATCTACCCAGCTACCCGTCTGACAAACAAGGGACTCCCTTCGTTCTTTTCTGAGGTTCTTCTGAAGGTGGTACGTCCCTGTAATAACATGGTGCATGAAAACAAAATCTTCAAGATGGCCTCTTAGCAGCTGCTTTTGCCCGTTAAATGTTCTTTCGGTGTGAAAAAAGCATTTTGCCATTACCCATAACCTTTTCCGCTTTTTCGCAAAATCATAAGGACTAGAAAATAACTTTGAAAAAGGAACACACACACACACACACACACACACCTCCCTGTACCAAATCTAACCTCACACAAAATTGTACAATTGCTGCAATTAATAAGTTATAATAAGTAATTTGCATTGGGTGGGTAGTTGATCATAATGACCACCAATGCTCGGCAGTTCGCTCCAAGGTGATGAACTTGTATCAGGGCTGCACCACTTCGGGCAACAAGTCAAAACTCACAGATTGAATGCTCCACCATATGTCTCCAGTCCCCCCTCCCCCCCCCAAAAAAAATGGGAGAAGAATTCTAGCTAGCTCAGAGAATTGCTTTGTACAGAGGTGTATTCTGGCACCTGCAGTGTGAAGTGGTACAACCCAGAATTACCACTGCAGTGAGAACTAGGCCATTGTTTGACTCCAGGCTTAGCGCACTATGTCTTTAGGGATGAGCTCATAAATCCCATTCCTTGCGACTTCCCTCCTTGTTCCTGATGTCAGCTACCAGAACTAGCAGTATGTTATCTATCGGACAAACAGACAGATGCTTCCTACCATCTCACGATGCCACAGCCAGCTTGAGACTTCTCCGTTGTCACCTCACAAACCATGTCGCTTTCCAGAAAGTGGATTAATAGCTACAGAATTAAGGGACTAAGTACCTATTGGGAAACTGCTCAGTCCGGGAACGTGTTTTCAGTAGCTAAACTGAGCACACGGTCCTTTCACCAGAAACAACCCACTCCCCAAGCTTTCTTCCTTTTAGCAAATCTAATTTAGAAAAGGGGTTTTCATATTTTTGCTACAGTTAAACAATTAGGATTCAGAAACTCTCACTGACCTACTGAAAATCGCAGGGAGATCTAGCGTTAGATACTAATCTGCTTTCTGACCAGCCTGAGCTCTAGAACAAAGAAACAAGTCTGGAAACCAATTTCTCCTTACAAGTAAAAATAAAATAAAAGCTATTGAGGCTGCCGCAGAGTTAGGGTAGGGTTGTGGCTAAACAACAGAGTTATGAATCAGCAAGGCCTTGGCTCAAATCTCACATCTGCCACAAATGCACTTTGTAGCCTCAGGAAAGCGCAAACTCTATGTCTCAATCTGCAATATGGGACTGATAACACAAGCCCGCCTCACAGGGGTGTTGTAAGGAGCAAGGAGCAAAATTATAGGATGTGCTTTGTGCCCTCAGAAGGCCTTTAAAAAATACCAGCACAGCATTCCAAGCCTGCCATCTATCACCGATGCCTTCCCCACAGTCCCAGAAGAAGAAGAACAAGAGTTTGGATTTGATATCCTGCTTTATCACTACCTGAAGGAGTCTCAAAGCTGCTAACATTCTCCTTTCCCTTCCTCCCCCACAACAAACACTCCGTGAGGTGAGTGGGGCTGAGAGACTTCAGAGAAGTGTGACTAGCCCAAGGTCACCCAGCAGCTGCATGTGGAGGAGCAGGGAAGCGAACCCGGTTCACCAGATTACGAGTCTACTGCTCTTAACCACTACACCACACTGGCTCTCAGAGAAGGGAAGACATTTGTATGTTATGGTCAGAACAGGCCCAGTTTTTTCTTCTATGCCAGCGATGGCTAACCTCAGGCCCATAGGCCAAATGTGTGCACAACACACACCTCAGACTTTTTAGCTGCTCCTCAGGCCTCTCCCCAGACTGCACTTCTCACTCACCCTGCTTTGAACCATCCTTGAGCATTTTTGCCAGCTTGAAACATATCCTTGAACTCTGACAATTCCCCTTGGGAGAGGTGTGCCTAGAAACCAAGGGTAACATTTACATCCATCTAGCCTCTACACCAGGGGTCAGCAAACTGTTTCAGCAGGGGGCCGGTCCACTGTCCCTCAGACCTTGTGGGGGGGCGGACTATATATATATATATTTTGGGGGGGAGGGAATTGAAAGAATTCCTATGCCCCACAAATAACCCAGAGATGCATTTTAAATAAAAGCACGCATTCTACTCATGTCAAAACACGCTGATTCCCGGACCATCCGCAGGCCGGATTGAGAAGGCGATTGGGCCGGATCCGGCCCCCGGGCCTTAGTTTGCCTGCCCATGCTCTACACCATTCTAAAACACACCCCTGTATGATACCTGTGTGATTCCTTCCCCATCACCCTTCCAGAGACATCTCTCCAGATTGTTGTGTGTGTGAGTTCTGGGACATGTAATTGACACAATAATAGTGCATTAGTGGTAGATATAGACCGCGCCACCCACAGATCATTCTGCTTATTCGATGCTCTGTGATTTCCCCCCATTGCTACCGCCCTCTGGAAGGACACTCTTTTGCCATATATAAAAGCAGCAGAAAAACCAACCAACCAAAGTTGCAATTTAAAAAGTTACAGGATTTCAGCAGGAAGTTACAAGACAGTCACTGACTGAAGATGAGGTTTGGAGTTAACATGCACAGAGAAGCTGAAAAGAAAGAACACTGGATCCTTGTTGGAGGAGCATGGATATATTCACACTGAGGCTCTGAGAAGGAAAGCAAGAAATCTACATTTATTGCAGGAAGTAAATACTTGATAGGCAAGGCCTCAGAGTTATATTTGCTCTTTCACGTGCATAGGAGAAGCACACAAGGAGATCACATTTCCTGAGGTAAGGATGAAGTAGGAAATGAGGCCAGCAACCCTGAGAGTATCAGTCTAACCCTGAAGAAAGATCAATAGGTCAGCACAGGAAGGACAGTCTAGGAAGCTTGAAGGTTCATCTCTATCTACCTTTCTCATGCAGGTATATCAGCTGAGGGTGTCTTTTGCAGTGTTGAAAATGGGATCGCATCTTACCATCATGAGCGCAAATAATCACAAATGCACAACAAAAGCAACATCTGGAGGCTCCCCAACAAGACCTTTTTCTTTGCTATGCTTTCAGAAGTTGAAGCTTAAGATGTTTTCTTCTCTTATAATTTATTCATTCATTCATTCTATGTTTATGTCACATTGCCTAAGTTTCATAGATATTTCATACATTGACTTGGTTGATTGGATTTTTGGCTGTCCACGCTGCCCCAGAAATACACATTCAAGGACTGCATAAAAATATCACAGATAAATAAGATGCTGGCTGTAGTAGCATAATCAGCACACATAAACATGCATTGATAAAGTGGGTAGAATTTTGATGTTTGCACAACTCTTTTGCTACACATCTTTTCTTGCAATAAATAAATAAATAAATAAATAAATAAGAGGAAGGGACAAGTTTATTTATTTGCTGAAAATAAAACAAGAATTCTCAAGCACTTTCTACACTGATAGCAAAGTCTACCACCTGCCATACTGAGTGGAGCAGAGACATTTCTGCAGTAGTTTTAAGATTTTGGAATCGGCTCCCCAAAGTGGAGCTTTAGAAGCAAAATGTAAGGTCTGTCTGTAGGGTGACTTTCCTTCCCCCCCATCATCATCATCATCAACCTTTATTACGGTCCAGAGACCCAACAAATGGTTACAAAGTAATACACAATTCATACAGCCTACCTCCAGGTTAAACAAGCATTTCGTTCAGAATATAGGGATCATTGGTTCTTGCAACCACCGATAAAAACTTTGCCACTGCTAATGTTCTAGCATTTGTCCGGTCTTCCAATAGGAACCTGACATAGTGAGCCTCTGATTTTCCTGTGAAAGGTACCAGCAAGGGTAATATCAGTTCAGCCCTGGCTTGCTCATATTTTGCACAGTGCAATAAGATATGTTTTATGGAATCGATGTCTTGAGCACAGGAGCAAAGTCTGTCCTGGTAGGGAACTCCTCTCAACCTGCCATCCAACACTTGCATTTATATCTTACCTTTCCTCCAGGTCCTAGAATCATAGAATTTTAGTGTTGGAAGAGACCACAAGGGCCATCTAGTCCAACCCCTGCAATGCAGGAATCTTTTGCGCAGTGTGGGGCTCAAACTCACAACTCTGAGATTAAGTGCTTCATGCTCTACCAACAGAGCCACCCCAGAATTTCCCTGTCCCCATTTTACCCTCACAACAGCCCTGTGAGGTAGGTTAGGCCGAGAGCGAGTAACTAGGCCCAAGCTCACCCCTTGAGCTTCATGGCTGAGTGGGGAACTGAACCCTGGTCTCCCAGCTCATAGACTCTTATGCAGCCTTTCTCAACCCTGGGTCCCCAGATGTTGCTGGACTACAACCACCATCAATGCTGAGCACTGGTCCTGCTAGCTGGGGGTGATGGAAGTTGTAGTCCAGCAATATCTGGGGACCCAAAGGGTGAGGAAGGCTGCTCTGACCACTGCGCTACATCCAGAGAGGCCCCACATGGCAGCATGGACCTGGCTGGCAGGAGCACCCTGAGGCGAGTGACCCATTACATAGGGTCACCCATTACATAGGGTGACTTTCCATTGAAGATCTTCCAATCTCTTTCCCCCCATGCATTTGAAAAAAACCTCTTTAATTCAAGAGGCTCTATGTATCTAACCATTAAATAGCTTTTTTAAAAAATGGTCCATTTTAACTGATGTGACATTTGAGTGCTGCCATTTTATGTTTTTAACTTGCCGCCTTGCTTAAAAATAGAGGAAGCTAATTTGTACTGAGTCGTGTCACTCATCTATTTAGCTCATTATTTCACACTGACTAACACCGGCTTTGGGGCAGGGATGGGGAACCTGTGGATTCTGTTAGCCTTCATCTCCTAGCCTCTTTGACCACTGGGCCATGCTGGCTGGGGATTGTGGGAGTTGGAGTCCAACAACATGCAGAACGCTACAAGTTTGCAACCCTCCCTGGATATGCCAGGGATTGGACCTGGGAGCTTTTGAACCCACTCTGCCACAAAGCTACAGCCTTCTCCAAATTGCTGTAGCTCAATCAAAAATTGTGCATTTTTACTGTCCATTTTTAAATCCTTTTGCAAGGCCCTTTGGGTGTTCTGGACGAGAAAAGTAGAATACAAGTAATAAATAGCAATAAAAATAATGATGTGCTTTTACAGGCGTTTGGGTGCTGAAATTGCCTGGTTGCACAGCTGACAGTTTTTATTTCTAACTCCTTTTCTTCACATCCTGCCTTCTTGTGTTCTAAGCAAGTTACACTACAAAAATAAACACACACACACACACACACACACACACACACACACACAGAGAGACAAAGTGTGTTTAAAAAGTGTGTATTTTTAAAATAGGAACACCACCCTATAACACTGTAAATGTGTCAAGAGCACGATTCTACACATTTTTACTCAGAAATACGTAAGTCCTGCCAATTCAGCAGGGCTTACTCCCAGGAAGCTGGGTTGCAGCCCAAGGCTGAATTCCTAGGCACTTTTACCCAGTAGAAAGTAGCCCAGTATAGAACATAGTGCAGCTCACATCTGCGTATACACAGATACGTAGGTTTGGTCTGCATAAAATGCTAGATAACAGCAGCAATACAAAATACTGGCATCAGCAACAATTCAATAACCTAGCTATGCATTAACTACCAAAGGTCTTACATCACAAGAGGGATTGTGGGTGGAAACAGTGACCTCAGGACATGCTCTTCTGAGTGCAGTGAGTCAGTACCAGAATATGCTTTAAAGGCTCTTTCTCTGGGTTCCATTAATTTTCACTTATCTCAACTCGTTTTGCCTACCCCTCCCGAAGGTACAAAGCAATGGACATTGAAGGTCTGGGAGATTACTGAGTAATAAAGGGCAACCCCACCATTAGGCAAATTGTGTGGACTCTTTCTTCTACAGCCAGAAATGCCCAGTTCCATCTAGTAATCTGGGATCTATTTGATGATCTTAAAGGAGAAGGAAGTGTATGTGCCCATATGGAAGTCTCACTGTCATTTATACTTATTTTGTAAATGAAATTGTTGGTTTTTCTCCACTCCCCCAACTCAAATTGTTTGGTGGGACTCCTTGAGCACTAGGAAAGGCTAGTCTTAAAAACTATTACAGTGGTACCTTGGTTCTCAAACTTAATCCGTTCCGGAAGTCCGTTCCAAAACCAAAGCGTTCCAGAACCAAGGCGTGCTTTCCCATAGAAAGTAATGCAAAATGGATTAATCCGTTCCAGTCTTTTAAAAACAACCCCTAAAAGAGCCATTTAACATGAATTTCACTATCTAACCAGACCATTGAGCCATAAAATGAAAGCAATAAACAATGTACTGAAGTCGCAGAATCAATCAATCAGTAGCTGAACTGGGTTCCATACAGCCACAAAAACGAACAAAAAAAGAGCTGCAAAAACAAAAAGGCAAAATAAATAGCAAAAACAGGCCCCAGCGTAACACTCAAAACAGAAGTGCGGCACTCAAAAAGGAAGCGTAACATTCAAACGGAGCACGTTCAGCTTCCGAAAAGAGTTTACAGACTGGAACACTTACTTCCGGGTTTACAGTGTTTGGGTTCCAAGTTGTTTGAGTACCAAGGCGCTTGAGAACCAAGGTACAGTGGTGCCTCACAAGACGAAAAGAATCCGTTCCGCGAGTCTCTTCGTCTTGCGGTTTTTTCGTCTTGCGAAGCAAGCCCATTAGCGGATTAGCGCTATTAGCGGCTTAGCGGATTAGCGCTATTAGCGGCTTAGCGGTCTTAGCGGATCAGCTGTTAAGCGGCTTAGCGGATCAGCTGATA
Source organism: Podarcis liolepis (assembly GCF_965112155.1). Lineage (NCBI taxonomy): Eukaryota > Metazoa > Chordata > Lepidosauria > Squamata > Lacertidae > Podarcis > Podarcis liolepis. The sequence goes on along the minus strand of NC_139565.1, from coordinate 56,417,401 downwards.
AGCGGCTTAGCGGCTTAGGATCAGCTGATAAGCGGCTTAGCGGCTTGGGAAAAAGGGGGGGGGGAGGAAAAAACCCCCGCAGGAACTCGCAAGACATTTTCGTCTTGCGAAGCAAGCCCATAGGAAATTCGTTTTGCGAAGCACCTCCAAAACGGAAAACCCTTTCGTCTAGCGGGTTTTCCGTCTTGCGGGGCACCACTGTACCACTGTACTACCATCAAATGAAGTCAAGGCACTGATGGGGGGCATACATATCTCATGGCTTCCTGGATCTTATTGGTACAGCACTTATCACTCTACCACTCCATGCCTGTCTTTCCCCTTAGATACTATTTTTCTTGGCAGAAATCCAGCAGCTGCAGCTCTTCCTGGCATGGAGAAAGGGGCATCGGATGCATTTCTGTCTGCTGTGCAGCCATACCAAAGCACAAACCCAACGTCAGGAAACTACACATCACATCCCTCTTGTGGAAATACATGTTCAGTTGGGACACCCCCCCTTTCTTTAAATTTAACCAGGCAGTTTTGGAAATTGATGCATATTCTTGGAGATATTGCTCTTTTCATTCAGATTGCTGCATGTGGAATGACTTTCACTCTTTGATTCTGGACTCGCTGTCCTTTTCTCCCTCTCCCTCTCCAGATCAGACACGGAGAGGAAATTGGGCATGCACACATTTCATTTCCCCAAGGGATCTGAGTAAATGTCAAATCTAGCAGAGCTAATCCGAACCTCGAAAACCACGTGGAACCAAAAGAGGAAGTGGGAAAGTGTTTCAGGCGTCCAACTTCCTCTTTCAGTTCTATGTAAGTGGGGGTCTCAGACCAGTAAGTGGGGGTCTCAGAGGCCTCAGGGGTACCTCTGCGACCACCAGCACCATGTTGGTGATCCCTAAATTAATGTTGTCTTCCACTGCCTCCTGAAGTTTGGTCAAACTCATGTTGGTAGCTTCAAGAACACTGTCCAGCCATCTTGTCCTCTGTCATCCCCTTCTCCTTGTGCCCTCCATCTTTCCCAACATCAGGGTCTATGCCAGGGAGTCTTCTCTTCTCATGAGGTGGCCAAAGTATTGGAGCCTCAGTTTCAGGATCTGTCCTTCCAGTAAGCACTCAGGGCTGACTTCCTTAAGAATGGATAGGTTTGATCTTCTTGCATTCCATGGGACTCTCAAGGGTCTCCTCCAGCACCATAATTCAAAAGCAACAATTCTTCGGTGATCAGCCTTCTTTATGGTCCAGCTCCCACTTCCATACAATTTGCAGAGTAGCAGAACCCTGGTCCGTGGGAAAAGACAGCTCATGAGATGGTGATATGATTTAAAAAAGTGAATGATATACAAATGGAAACTCACCACTTCCCCTGCTTAGAAAATGGACTTGTGAGCCAAATTTTCAATGGCTGTGCATAAAATTGGCTACTACTACTGGAGACCAGATTAAGGTTATTTTTTGGAGGGGGCAGATATGGACCACCAATCAACATTCCTTTTAAAAAATTATTTATTTATTTATTTATTTATTTATTTATTTATTAAAGTTCTTATGCTACCTCGGTAAACATTCTCATATTACATCACAAGGCTTATTATACTATAGTTTTCAACATGTATACAAAGTTTATATACTGAAAGAAAGAAAGAAAGAAAGAAAGAAAGAAAGAAAGAAAGAAAGACAAAAAACTATTCCAAAATCACATATGTACCAACACTTTAGACTTTCTGACTATCCTGTTGTATATTCCTTTTTTACAAATGAATGTACTCTTATTGTATATTTCTTTACATTTTATCTAATACATTCTTATATCAATATGTACCCTTGGTCTTAATTTCTCAACTCAGTCTCTCTTCAACGTCAATCGAATGCTAGCATAGATAGCGAACCTTTACTGTATTTTTGAACATATATCTACCCCACTTTCCCATAAATTTTTGTTTTGAATTGCCTCTCAGGCTATTTGTCAACTGCGCCATTTCAGCAAATTCTTGTAGCTTGTTACGCCAGTCCCTTATTGTCAGGGCATTCCTGACAAGCACACACAAAGTTGCATTATTGTGAGTCAGGCCATTGGTCTCTCTAACTCAACATTGTCTAATTTGACCGGCACTTGCTCTCTAAGATCTCCCTTTTCTATCCCAGCTTCAGTTGCTTTGGGGTGGGGAGCAGGGATTCTGGCTCTCCCCTCCAACCCTCCTGTGGAGTGGAGAGCCTCATTGCTGGCTGGGAAGGGCTGAACAGGAAGCAGCAATGACTGAACTGGAGTCTGAATAGAAGGATGCAACCTTGTTGGCTAGAACCAGACTCTGCTTTCACAGATGGGAGCAGAACCACCTGCCCCAATAAAGTGTGAGCTTGTAAGCTTGACATTCCCACAATGTCAAGAGAGTCTCACACCTGAGCATGCCATACTTCATCTTTCGAAGCTAGGCAGGAGGGCTGGGTGAACTTGTTGGGACATCTTCATTGCTTCTGTCCAGTTCTGTTGGGACATCTTCATTGCTTCTGTCCAGTTCTGAACTTATCGCTCTGCTCCTAAACTCCTGAATTGTGACACCTAAGCCCTGTGCCCTCTCTGCTGAGCCTATATCGTGACTTGCCTGAATAAAGATCTCTTTCTTACAAGCAATACCTTCTGCCTCTGTGGGTCCCCATCCCCCCCAGTATAATTTTTATTTCAGGCAATGATGTCCAAGATAATGGAGTCAAGACAGTGAGGGGATTCAAAGCAGCTACATACATATCCCTGCCCTTGTAAAGGCCAAATCCTAGAAGCTGTGAGGGGGAAATAAATCAGCCCACCATCCCTAGTAAGAATCAGGTGAGGGTGGGTGGTTTTGTGCGTCTTTTGCTGTCAGGGTTTAGGAGATGGGTTAACAGCCGTGGTGTCCCAGGTCTCAGAGCTGAGATAGGATGTTGTTGGCCAAACTGCAGGTGAGGCCTGTGCCATCTTCTTCTATATTGAGGGCCTTCACCACACCATCTTGGACTACCAAAGAGAACCGTTTCGATCGTTGGGTCCCAAAAAGTTCCCGTAGTGGCTCTTTGTCCAGCAACAGGTTTGTAGCCTTCCCATACGCTCCTGTGGGATCAGCCAACATCCGGACCTTTCTCTTCTTGGAATACCAGGTTTGGAATTGCCCAAGAAAGATGTAAAATTATTTTTGTATGCTACAACTGCTGCTCATATTTTGTTAGCTAAAAAGTGGAAAACCCAAGAATTACCAACAATAGAATGGCAGATGAAGATGATGGATTTTTCGAAGCTGGCCGACCTAACCAGAAGAGTCCGCGACCAGAAGGAGGGGGATTATCAGGAAGAGTGGAATAAATTTAATGATTATCTAGTTAAATTTGTTAAGTTAAATTAATTGAAAATAGCTTGCAGGTACTTAATTGGCTTAGGATTTTATTTATGTTAAGTGATGAATTAATATGTTTAATTCCATAAGGTGAAGATTTAAGGATGGTAATGTTTAAGTTAAATTTCATAAGAATTGGGATTTGGAAAACCGTTAAAAGGACATGCAATGAAATTCAACCAAGGGGAAGCGAGGAAGTCACATAACAAAGTTAATAAGTGTAATTTTCAATAAGGCTATGATTTATGTTTGTTTGTCTTGTTTGTTTGTTCGTTTGTTTATAATATTGTGAAAACCAATAATTTTTTTGGAAAAAACAACAACAACAAAACATCCAGACCTTTCCCTCGGCTTTGTGAGCCTTTCCCCACTCGTTCATGATGAAGACGTCGTTGACAGACAAGCAGGTGATGACCTCCACTCCTTTGCCCTTCAGCTGTCCTGCCTTCTCCACATAGCCTGGGAGGTGGTTTTTTGAACAACCTGGAGTGAACGCACCAGGCACCCCAAACAAGATCCCCTTCTTGCCTGTGAAGAGGCTCACCACATTCACCTTGTTGCCAGGGTCACCCTCATAGACCTCCACACTGGGCAACTTGTCTCCAGCCTTGAGGGCCACCATGGCTGGTGCTCCGGTTGCAAAGGCCCGCTGAACAATCCCTGCTACCGCCCAACCCTTTCCAAGAGGGGAGCCTGGACTTGCTTCCCAGCAGTGACTCCTTGTTGCCATGGAAATTGTGGGAGTGACAGCTGCCACGGCAACCCCGGCCCTTTGAAGTCCTCCTCCTTCAAGTCGTGCCTCTGCCTCTGTGTTTTGAGTGGAACCAGGACAACTGCCTTATACAAGTCAGACCATTGCTCCATCAAGCTCAAAGCCATCTACACTGACTGGCAGTAGATCTTCAGGGTTTCAGAGAGGGGACATTCCTAGAGATCCTGGGGGCTGAACCTAAGACCTTCTGCATGCGAAGCAGCTGTCCCCGAGTCGCCATAACCCTTTCACCTTTTCCCTTGCACCATGCAGCAAAATGACGCCAGGTCTGCCAAACTGGCTCTCACACAGAGTATTCCTAAGAATAGGTTTTGATGCCAACCAGTTCACTAAGGCCTTTACACACATACCGTATTTTTAGCTCCATAAGACACACTTTTTTCCTCCTAAAAAGTAAGGGGAAATGTCTGTGCATCTTATGGAGCTAATGCATGGTCCCTGGAACCAAATTGCACAGGGGCAAAAAGCAGATCGCGCTTTTATTTTTAGAAAGAGGGAAGGGGGTGTTGAAACAAAGCCACTGAGCAGCTGATCGGCAAGCAATTGGGAGGGAGATAAGGGACTCTAGAGATAAAGGAGGCTGCCTGGGAGGGGGAGGTAAAAGCCCATGGATCCTCAGGATTTTTGCATTGGGTCACCCCAAATTCACCATCAGATCACATAGCAAGCTATAGCTTGCACCAAAAAAAATCACGCACCCACTGTTTCGTGGGATCGCAATGGCGCAAAAACATGGTTACAAAGCACGGACCCACATGGATTCTTAGGATTTTTGCATTGGGCTACCCCAAACTCACCGTCAAATCACATATTATGTCTGTGGCCACAGCATGAACCACAAAAATCATACATCCACTGTTTTGTTCAAAATATTTTTTTTCTTGTTTTCCTCCTCTAAATACTAGATGCGTCTTAGGTCAGCTGCGTCTTATGGAGCGAAAAATACGGTGCATGTGCATTGCTTGAATGTCAAGTACCAATGACTTGAGTGAGAGTGTGTGTGTGTGTGTGTGTGAGAGAGAGAGAGAGAATGTTTCATTACCAATCTCCACAGATAACTGTCCATATATCCACAGCAGACACAAAATGAGTCAATTCACATGTTCAGCTGCAGGTTGTCAACCGTTAAGTCGTCAAGTGATGAAAAAAACCAAGCGGAAAAGATGGAGGAGTGTGAACAGGCTAATGGACCAAATCAGTAGTGATGGTGTTGGGGGTGGAGTTATGGGGCTTCCCTCCCAAGACCAGCTCATCTGGATGAGGCTGGAGTGAAGAAAGGGGGTGGCAAGGCTGTGACTCCCTAGTGGGAGTCCTGGACTGGCTCCACTGGTGCACTGGTGCAGCCTTGACCTCGCCACCTCCATCCAGGTAACCAGCAGCAACACCAGTGCCAGGTGAGTGGCTCTGCCCAACCACAGGGACTGCTAAACCCACACAAATGTTAAATTGAAACGCAGCTCATACCTACATGCAAACAACTCATTGACTGTAGTATCAAGTGGTAGCTTGCACGTGTGAACCAGCCATATAAGAAGCTAGCTCAGTTCTCTTAATGTAAAGGTAAAGATACCCCTGACCATTAGGTCCAGTTGCGCACGACTCTGGGGTTGCGGCGCTCATCTCACTTTATTAGCCGAGGGAGCTGGCGTTTGTCCGCAGACAGCTTCCAGGTCATGTGGCCAGCATGACTAAGCCACTTCTGGCGAACCAGAGCAGCACATGGAAACGCCGTTTACCTTCCTGCTGGAGTGCTACCTATTTATCTACTTGCACTTTGACGTGCTTTCGAACTGCTAGGTTGGCAGGAGCTGGGACCGAGCAACGGGAGCTCACCCCATTGCAGGGATTCAAACCACTGACCTTCCGATCGGCAAGCCCTGGGCTCAGTGGTTTAACCCACAGCGCCACTCGCATCTCAATGTAGATGCAGCCAAAGCAGCAACATCCGCTGGCGTGCCTGCAGAGCCCCGACCTCCCGACTGTCTTGCTGGCTTCACCACACCAGGCCAGGCGCTTCTGCAATGCACACACACACACACACACACACACACAGAAGAGAGGTTAGCATGCTTTAGCAGATAAAATCCACGTGGAGCAACTCAACCCCAAACAGCTTGTTGATGACTGAGCATGCTCAGTGCCCATGGAAGGCTGGCTAAATGCAGAAGTGGGAAATAACAAGAACATATGGCAGAGGGAGAATGCAATGGAGTATCCTGAAAGAATAGGGACGTGGGTGGTGCTGTGGGTTAAACCACAGAGCCTAGGACTTGCCGATCAGAAGGTCGGTGGTTTGAATCCCCGCGACGGTGTGAGCTCCCGTTGCTCGGTCCCTGCTCCTGCCAACCTCGCAATCCAAAATCACATCAAAGTGCAAGTAGATAAATAGGTACCGCTCCGGCAGGAAGGTAAACGGCATTTCCGTGTGCTGCTCTGGTTCGCCAGAAGTGGCTTAGTCATGCTGGCCACATGACCCAGAAGCTATATGCTATATACCTATATACCTATATACCTATCCTGAAAGAAGGTGGTTTCATTTGGCTGCAACCCTGCACAGGAGCCCACATCAAGGGTGGACTTTGGTAATGTGGCACCCTGAGCAAGGACAAAAATTGACAACCCCCCAAAAAAGAGAAAAATTATTTCCACAATAATTCCTTTTGGTAGAGCTGCTTTTAAAATGGATCTTTTCAGTAGGCACTCATGTTGTTGTTGTTTTGCTCCCCCTTTGCTCATCTCCCTGCAAGGAATCTCCCACAGCACCCTAACTCCGGCGGCACTGCCCCAAACTGCAACATTTAGTTGTGGGTCCCACTTCCCAGAGAACAATTGCGGAACTCCCCTGTCTCCAGATCTCAAATGAGAGGCCTTTCCTTCTAGGAAACAGATCAGATTTCTGCCTGTGCTGATGCTGCCTGTTCAAAAGGACCTAGACCCAGAATGTGACGACTGCTTCATTCTGAATGAACACAGAAATTCTTCTTTGGGGATGGATGAATGGATGGATGGATGGATGGATGGATGTATTTATTTATTTATTTATTTATTTATTTATTGTCACTCACTTAAATATTTATAAACCACACATTCATAGAAAACAAAACAAAGGAGTTTGAAACATAAAAAACACAACACTGCCATAATAGCCATAAGAATACTAATAGCATATCGAATAAAGCTGATGGGTAAAAAAATGATCACAGAATAGTGATCATTTTCCCAAATGTCCCTCCCTCTCATTATATACATATATTCTCCGTGTTTGTGTTTGTGTTTGTGTATGTGTACATATATACCGTATTTTTCACTCTATAAGATGCACCAGACCATAAGACGCACCTAGTTTTTGGAAGAGGAAAACAAGAAAAAAAATATTCTGAATCTCAGAAGCCAGAACAGCAAGAGGGATCGCTGCGCAGTGAAAGCATCGATCCCTCTTGCTGTTCTGGCTTCTGGGATAGCTGCGCAGCCTGCATTTGCTTCATAAGACGCACACACATTTCCCCCTTTTAGGAGGGAAAAAGTGAGTCTTATAGAGCAAAAAATACGGTGTGTGTATATATATATATATATATATATATATATATATATATATATATTCTCGCAGCTCAACTGTGAAACAATTTTCCTTCTTTTTACAGTAACCTAGTGACAGCACTGTCCTAAGCATGCTTTTATTCTGAAGTATGTCCCAATCGCAGCTTAACAACAACCACAAGAAAAAACAACAGCCGCAACAACCATGTGCACATCCCAGCATTTAGAATCATATGATTGTAGAGTTGGAAGGGACCTCAGTGGTCATCTAGTCCAACCCCCTGCAATGAAGGAATCTCAACTACAGCTGCCTGAATTCAGGATCTCAACAATGCCTACCAGCTGTTTCCTTTTCTCAGCAAGTTTCTATCCCTTAACTGTGCAGTAGGGAGACCCAACCTGGTTCAGGCAGTACCATGGAGAAGTGTGTGTGTGAAATAGATAAATGTAAGAAACTGGTGTCTGATTGCGGCAAACAACTCTTTTAATAGTGTTGGCCTTAGCAGGGGTGGCACCATTGAGCTTTGTTTCAGGCTGAAACATTTGGAACCGGCCCTGGCATTAGGCAGGCTGAGGGGGCCTCTTCAGGCAGCAGATGTTGAGGAACAGGACCAGAGGGCCAAAGATTCTTCACACCTGCCTTACATGGTGCTAGAACATTTCCCCACCTACCCTATAGAACCTTATAGCAGACTTTGCTGACATGATGCTCTGCCAATGTTATGGACTACAACTCCCATCAGCCCCGGGCAATGTTGGTTGTTATTGGTGGTGTTCCAAAGGACCAACAGGGCATCAGATTTGTGAAGGTTGGGTTATAGGCTTAGACTGAAGTGTTTCCTAGCCCTGCTACTGAATTCTAGGTCTCCATGCGCAGTGCAATAAGCTTATAAAATGCCAAGCTTGATAAAACTCAATTTCACAATGCAAGTGAAACATAACGATTAGAATGCCACTCCCCACATTTTTTTAAAAAAAATTACACGCTCCCTGCAAGTAGAAAGCTAGCACATCAGGGAGAAAAGTTTGAACTCGGCCCTTTTATCTGCAGTGCAAATTCTCTATTTCAAGAGAGCTTTTAGGATAGGGAGGCATGAAAAATTGGCAATTCTTAACTGCAGTCCATTCTAGAACCCCCACGTATTGCCACCTCTTGGTACTCAGGGGATCATCTTAGTGTTCTCCAATCGGAAACTCTCTGGACTTTTCTGGACTACAATTCCCATCAGCCCTGCCAGTATGGCCAATAGTTAAGGATAGTGGGAATTGTAGTAAAAAATAAAAATAAAAAATCTGGAACGCATCTGGGGAAAGATGATCGATGCCAATGAGAAATGCTGGGAACTGAACTTGAGAGTTTAAAACAATCTAGTTTTTTAAAAAAAACAGTCTGGTTTGTCTTTATTCCTGTTCTTGACATAACAAAGAACCTGTGTGTTTTGCCAAAGGATGGAGGCAGACTGTAACTCAGTGGTACCTCTCTTGCTTCTCAAGTAGATGATTCCAGGTTCAATTCCAGGCCTCTCCAGGTAGGGAAGGAATATCCCTCTCCTAAAACACTCAGCGCGGGTGGCGCTGTGGTCTAAACCACTGAGCTTAGGGCTTCCCGATCGGAAGGTCAGAGGTTCGAATCCCAGCGAAGGGGTGATCTCCCATTGCTTGATCCCAGCTCCTGCCAACCTAACAGTTTGAAAGCACGTCAAAGTGCAAGTAGATAAATGGGTACCACTCCAGCGGGAAGGTAAACGGCATTTCCATGTGCTGCTCTGGTTTTGCCAGAAGCAGCTTAGTCATGCTGGCCACATGACCTGCAGACAAACATCTGCTCTCTCGGCCAGTAAAGCGAGATGAGCGCTACAACCCCAGAGTCGTTCGCGAATGGACTTAACTGTCAGGGGTCCTTTACCTTTTTTTAAAACCCTAGAAAACCCGCTGCCAGTCACTGTTGACAGTACTGAGATGAATCAGTAGTCTGACTTGGAACAAGGCAGCTTCCTGGTTAAGAGCTGGATTTTATATTTTCAAAAAACAGGGGAATAAAAATCTGCCTAGCACTCAAAGAGCCCCCTTTGAATACCTACAGAAACCAGTGGCGTAGCGTGGGGGTGCAGGGGGGGGGTCGCCACACCGGGCACAACATCTGGGGGTTAGGGTTAGGAGGTGCAAATCCACGGGTTAGGGGGCGCAAATTACTTGCCTTGCCCCGGGTGCTGACAACCCACGCTACGCCACTGACAGCAACCTCCCATGTCTCTGATACAGACTGCATGGCTTCACCACCAGCCAATCATCCGCAGCCTTGCTTTGTTTATCATCTCTAGCCTGGTAGAACTCAAGATCTGGAGAACTTGAATGGCAGCATGCTATTTTGTCTGGCCTAATAAAGCTACCACCCAAATGTGGATTCTGTATTTTTTCCCTCACTGAGTGACCTTAGGCCAGCCATTGCCTCTCAGCCTAACCCACCTCGCAGGGTTGTTGTGGGGGTTAATTGAGGATGGGGAGCGCCAGGTACGCCACCTTGAGGACCTTGGAGAACAGGGTGGGATAGAAATGCAATAAACAAACAAATAAAGAACATGGCTGCTTTTGCTTTTTGCAAGAATAAGGCGGTAGGATTCTAGGGTGTACCATTCCAGACTTCAGACAGGGAGTTGTATTAAGGAAGGCTCCCCACATGCAAAAGGAAAACTTCCTGCATTTAATAAAGTCAGCACACAACCCTTTTCAGGATGCCCTGGTTTTCTCAATTTTATAAATTACGGTACAATTTGAGAATAATTTTTAAATATATGCCCCCCCTCCACCTACATTCTGATATACTAAAGCCTAGGATTGTATCGTTCACCTGACCTTGTAAAATAGGTAATTCGGCGCTAAAATATCCATCCCCCTATTTTATTTTATTTTTTAATCCTTAATTCAGCTTGAGCTAAGAGCACGTATATATTGCAGCGCCTACTGAATTCTCCGGGGTTCGCCCTTCTTCTCCTCTCCACCGATGGAGGGATGGCCGATGGAGATGACTGAAAAAGTAGCGTAAACGGTTTGACGTGGCTACCTCGATAAAGTAGGGCACGAAATGCGTGCGTCATTGGGGATGCGGAGGGAGAAGGGAGGGTGAAATCATCCAAATGTGAGGCTATAAAATAAAATAAATAAATCTCGATTTTTAAATACATTTTTTTTGAGAAGAAGTCGTCTGTTGGGCTCCCCAACTGAGGCTGCAGTCCTAGTGAGTCACATTGAACTCAGTGTGCAAATACTCCGGAGTAGATACGAGCAGGATTGCTCTGGAAATGTACCCGTCTCAGGCGGAGGTTATTAGGGAAGCATTTCCCCTGAAGGTGCCACATTAAGGGACAATATATTCTCTGCAATAATTGATCGCTTTAGCAGGCCAGATCAGCTGTTCCTCCTGGATCCCTAAGGGACGGTTCCTGTTGTTTTGAAGTTGGTTCGCTCACTTTATTCAGTAAAAAGGAAGCGATTCCCTCGTATCTGGTCCATTTCAAGCTAGATACGGCAAGAGGAAATACTCTTCCCCCCCCCCCCGCCCCCGTGGACTCCGATTCAGAAGAAAGAGCAGGCTTTGAGTCAGATCTCAGGAGACCTTAGCCTCAGAATCTATTCTGGCGAGCATCGTCGTTGGAATCTGTGGAGCGGATTGATTCAGACGTGCATATTATTCGCGGCACCATTATGGAATGACTTGGTGGCATGCGTGGGCAATCAGAGATCTAAGTCCAGGGGGCTAGGATTTTCCATATCGTAGTAAAGGACTTCAAATTCAGTCCCCGCCACCCAACCCCCGCCCGCCACCCGCAACTGACACAGTTCACACGTTCAGGTGCAAAGGAGGTGGGAGCAAGTCACTATTTCTCTACACTTCAGTAACTCCTCAGCTATTTATAAAATGGAAACTTGGTCGTCTCTACTGACGAAGCATTGCATTTAAGGCGATGGGAAACATGAACGTTCTGTGGCCGGCCATTCACACGTTCAAGGGGTTAAACATACCTGAGCGGGTCAAATCTAAGTGCTTATAGAAATCAAATGATTATAAACACGCGTAAGCAAGGCCCTTTAAGGCTGTCAGTCTAATTTATACGGTTGAGAGTCCAGAGAGGCAACGTCAATGAAACATGATTCATAAAATCAGTAGAATAATGTCTGTACTAAAACCTATGTATCAGTCAAAGGGTGTTCACGTTCCTAAAACACACAGAACTTTTTTCCAGACTCACTCTACAATATATGCAGAGAGGCAGAAAACGCATTTTGCAAAGATTCTGGAGTGCCAAGGAAAAGCACAATTCTTTCTCTGGAAGAACATTGAAATTAGAAACCTGCATAACGTGGATTTCTAATATCCACACTCATACTTCTGACAACCTTGGATTTAATTATTATTATTATTAAAACCATCAGCGCTACAATTGCCTTTTAAAAACAGCAACAACATCCAACTTCAGGAAGAGTCTTTTGCCAATGGAAAATCTGCCAAACTGCACTGTGAACGTTGAGAACCAATCGCTTTGTTGTTTTAAAAGAACCTGCGGCTCTTGTTACAGTGGAGAGTGGACCAAAGATAATGGAAAGGTAAAGAAGAATACATTCCTGTAACCTGGCTTGTTAGACAAGTCCAGTACTTAACTTGCTTTCGATTCTAAATTCTCAGGAATTTAAGAACGTCGGTCAGAGATTGTCAATACACTAATATTTCTTCGTGGGCTCATTGATAATTACTTATTTTTAAATCTTACTGCAATGTCCCTTCTACTAGCTATTACGCGCCCTTGGGGTTTGCTGACCGTTTCTTGGCCTTTTCAGAAGAAGTGAGTTTTTCTGCCAAATTATAGGACACGCGGCACCGAAAAGGGACCACGCCTGCAAATAATAAGCTCTGACAAACGAGGCCGGGGCAAGCAGATTTTTTTTTTAATGGGAAAAAGAAGGAAATCAAATAGCCTCATCCAGGAACAGCGAAGCTGTGCATGTGGGTGTACAATGTTTCTATTGCGCGATTTTCAAGCCACAATGCTCTCCGTGTCTACTCAAGTCCCGTTGAATTCAGTGTCACTTACTCACGAGTAAGAGAGTATAGGACTGCAACCTAAAATGTGCTTGGTCTGAGCCGAGGAGAGTCCTGTTGCATCTTGGGGGCCCGATCCGCCTCCAACAGCCGAGCTATTTCGACCGAAACCGGCTTCCAATATCCAACTTTCCCCGGTTGCTTCGGGTGTTGGTTTCAAATGCCCCGAAACATCTCCGGCGCAACAGTTTTGTGGATCGCTTCTTTGGCGTTTTTTGGTAGGTTTTTAAATCCACCTTTTTTCCTTCTCCTGTGTAGAGTCCTTAAAGTGTTTACCTCGGGATTGTCTCGCTCGCTTCCAAGATCGCAGCTTGGAGGCGTGGGAAGTTTGGTCGGGGCAAATTCACCCCACGCGGTGGGCCAACTATCCCGGGGTGAGCTCTCTCTTACCCCGGAGTAGCCTCGCCGCCGGCCATCAACCTGCCAAGAAGAATCTAACTAGACTTCAGGCGCGGGTGCGTGGTTAACGTGCTCTTCTGCGATACACTACCTGAAATCGGTTCCAAAGGGCGGGTCGCTTCGGATTAAGCGCCCCAAAGGCAGCTCCAGCGCCCTAGGAATGTGTCTTTGGGTTCCCAACTCCGCCGCTTCTAGGACTACAAAGACATCCATCTCCCCTAACTCATTTCCTTCGCCTTCCCTTCTTAAACCCTCAAAGCGGATTCCAATCCTACTCCAACATGACCGCTCAACTCCCTCCGCTTCCTAATGGAATGAAACTAAGCGAAGGAAAGGAGCTATGAGAAAAGTACGTGATGCGGGTGGTAGTGGATCAGCAATCCTGGCTGCCGGTGGAAATAATTCTCAGGAAATACACACGACGCTTTGCAGACCTTTCCCTCTGGATCCAGCACGCAGCTTGGGAGCCGAGTTGCTCCGATGTGCTGAAACCGGTTTACACAGCCCTCCGCGCTAGGAGACTTTGGACAAGGAAAAACCGGGATCCCGCGGAAAGAGCGGGCACCCCTCTCTCTCCATCACAAGGAAGGGGCTAAAATTTGGCTTCTCCTGACTTCCACCTCTTGAGGTTTAACCGTCTCCCCCGTCCTGAGAAACGTCCTCGCCACGGCCCCCCCCTCTCCTTCTTAGGTATTCCCCTGAGCTTCTTTTTATCCCGATCCTGACCTCTAAGGCAACCCTATGTCTTAATCTGGAGGGATCTTCTGAAGCCGGCGATCTCACGAACCCATACTTAGAAGAAAGCCCTTGTAAAATGAGAGGGACTTACTCAAGAGTAAATCGGCAGGGGCAAGGACTACGAGATAAATGCCCTACGATCGTGGCCTTTGGAGACGGTTCCTACGCGCCACTCTACTATATATTCCTTGCCACCCTCCCTTGCGCCTTTACATAAACACGGATACACACACTCACACGACCATTTTTTTTGGGGGGGGGGATAGATTAAAGAACCAAAACCAAACCATCCTTATGATAAACCAAAGTCTAGGAATCTAAGCTCTCCTGGCTCAGATCTTTACGCAGCGTTCAAAAGCAACGCATGAAGGTCTTTCCTCTTTGCCTGTGGTTGATTCCCCCCCCCCCCAATATTTTCTACTCAACTGCCCCTGAACATGGAGGCTCCATTGAGATCCCGGAAAATTGTCTCACCCGTTTCGGTTAGGGTCCTTTTTGTTTGGGTGTGTTTGCGCGCGCGCAAGGGACAATGTTGCCTGGACTACAACATCCGCGCGCTCACAACACGCGTTTGGAGCTCCCTGCCGGACCCACAAGTGCCCCCCCGCGCCACACTAACCCTCTTTACCTCCTAAATCAGGCTGCTGCTGCTGCTCCTCCTCACGCGTACATCTTGCGGGTCCTCCTCCTGGTAAGGAGAAAGATTGAGCGTCGGGAAACCATCAGGCATTTACATCCAGGCGGGCAGGAATTCGCTCGCTCGCGCGCTCTCTCCCGGGCGGCTTCTCTCTAGCGCAATTAAAAAGGAAGCCTCTTCGCTCAGACGCCAAACGACGCTCTGGACCCCGGACGGGACTGAAGCGCTTGTCAATTATTAGCCTCCGCCGCTGGAAGAGAGATTCCAACCCCCAAGTCCGCCCAGTCCTCCTGCTTTTGCCAGAAGCAAAGGCTGAATCTCTGCGCTCTGCTGAACGCTTCTCTCTCTCCCTTTCTTTCTCTCTCTGCCTCTGAACTCTCAGACGGACCGAGAGGAGAACACCCAGTGGGCACGGTGACGTCACCGGCTCCCGCACACTCTTCCTCGCAGGAGGAAGGGAAACCTGGCAGAGAAGAAGGCAGTCCAAAGGTGGGGTAGGATTGGGAGTGGGGAGTGGGGTGTGTGAGAGAATTCAGCGGTGCGATCCACAAAGCGATCGAGCCGAAGTCATTTAGCTCTCTCTCGGCCGGTTCCAAGAGTCGGCTCCGCGTCAACCCTGAGCAGAAAATCCGCTTTGGCTCCGGATTCTCCGGTTCCTGCAAGCGAGCTCATCCCGTCTAGCTTCCTCCACTGAAGATGTGGAGCTTAAAAAATAAAATAAAAGGTCCTCAGCAGTGATTTTCACTGAAAATCAATGGGACTTGGCGTTCAACCCAATACGTTTGTAAAGGGTTGTCCGTTTATGTTACTGGCCTATGTGAGGCGGGCATGGTATAATTTATTCCCTGCCTCCCACTCAATATATCAATGTATTGCATTTTAATGGGGGGGGGAATAACTGTACAGATGAAGGAAATATCTGGGCGTTAAAGGAGAGTGGTCCATTTGAAAATTATACACGTGACAGCGCTCCAGCTGTTGTTCTTCGGAGTCAGACTAGGACGACTGTGGAGGTGAACTTCAGTCCCCACCCCTCGCTCCCCATTGTTAAATGATCACTGAACCATTATTCAGTGTAGCACAAAATTATTATTTAGAAGGTTTGCAAGTTTGTGTTTATATATTGTAAACCGCCCTGTGATCTTCAGATGAAAGGCGGTATAGAAATTAATAATAATAATAATAATGTATAATCAAGGTAAATAGAGACTCACAACACCATTTTATCAAAACAGGAGGGCAACAGACGTGGAGCACGATCCTATGTGAATCCCAAATTACTGGAGCTGGAAGGGACCCCAAGGGTCATCTAGTCCAACCCCCCAATGCAGGAATCCTGCCTATTGCCTTTCCTGAGGTAGGCTCGAACTACCAACATTTTGGTTAACAGACAGTCGCAGTGATCTGTTGCGCCACCTGTGGAGACTCATTTCACGTTGGGAAGTCCCATTTTATTGGGAACCCTTTGAATCGGTTAAATGCACGTGAGTTAATGTTTCTGTAGGATCGAGATTTCTTTTTGTCCCCCTGGGTTGAAGAGGGCTCCTCCCCAGTTCAGGGTACGTCAAAGTCTTGCAGTCTCCTGGCATTGCATTCCTAGACAAACCCGGCGGCATTTGCTTATATGAGTACACATGGAGAGGACCAGGGTTTGCCCCTGCTTCCTGAACTTTTGGAATACAGTTGCACTGAGTTCAGTTCCCAAGGATGATGATGATGATGATGATGATGATTTTATTTATACCCCACCCATCTGGCTGGGCTTCCCCAGCCACTCTGGGCGGCTTCCAACAAAATATTAAAATACCGGAATGCATCAAACATTAGAAGCTTCCCTAAAGAGGGCTGCCTTCAGATGTCTTCTAAAAGTCTGGTAGTTGTTTTCCTCTTTGACATCTGGTGGGAGAGCGTTCCACAGGGCGGGCGCCACTACCAAGAAGGCCCTCTGCCTGGTTCCCTGTAACTTGGCTTCTCGCAGTGAGGGAACAGCCAGAAGGCCCTTGGTGCTGGACCTCAGTGTCCGGGCTGAACGATGGGGGTGGAGACGCTCCTTCAGGTATGGCACAGATTCCGAGTTCCACTTCTGTGTTCTGTGAATGATGGCAGTTTAGACCCCATGAGAAGAGGGTCCTGTTCTCCTGCTCTGGAGGGTAGGCTTCAAATTACAAGGAAATTCCTGCTCAACATCAGGAAGAACTTTCTGACAGTAAGAGCTATTCAATGGTGGAACGGTCTCCTTCAGAAGGTGGTGGACTCTCCTTCATTGGAGTTTTTTAAGCAGAGGTTGGATGAGCAAGGGAACTGCCAGAAGGCCCTCGGAGCTGGACCTCAGTGTCCGGGCAGAACGATGGGGGTGGAGACGCTCCTTTGGGTATTCTGGACCGAGGCCGTTTAGGGCTATAAAGGTCAGCACCAACACTTTGAATTGGGCTTGTGTTGCCTGCTCATTCCCTTCTAAGGCCCAGTAACCTCCCCGTTTTACCCTAAACGAAGGACGTGGGCTATTACTCTCAGGCTGGGAACTGTGCATAAGAGGCATTTAAGATGATGAACTCTCTTTCCTTGGAAGTTTCAACGCAGAGGATGGATGGCCATTTGCCATGTATGATCTGATTGAGATTCCTGCATCGCAGGGGGTTGGACCGAATGACCCCCGTCCCTTCCAGCTCTACAACTCTATGGTTCTAAATACATATTTAATAGGGTCAGGGTGCAGGCGTACTAATATTATTAATATTGTTATTGATTATTATTAATGGGAACGATAATAACAGGAGCAACATGACATTCTGTGTTTATTCCGCCTCCCCAGTCGCCTCCTCATTCCTGACCTCAGCAACGACAGAATAGGGAAACATGCACGCCTCTTCCACACAGAGACGCAATAATGGAAACAGAGTCCAAAAAGAGAAAGAGAGAGAGAGAGAGAGAGAGAGAGAGAGAGAGAGAGAGAGAGAGAGAGAGAACGGGAGGGTTGAAACGCAGGCGAGCAGCGAGGTCCTTTCAAGCAGGGATAATGAAGAAATCCTAAGCAGTGAGTCATCTTTAATATTGTTATAAAGTCGGTGGCGAGAGCCCATGGCGTTTCCAAGCTCTCACCCAGGGTTGGTGCTCCTTTGGAGAATTGAAGACATGGCGGAAGTTGTCCTAGCTTGAGGATAGATGATTTATTCACTTATTTACACTTTCAGTCTGCATGGAGGGGGTGCAGATGTTACAGCATGGTCATCTCAAGAGGGGTTTGCTCTCCACAGCAGTGCAACACTCCAGTCCAAGGTTCAATCTCTCCTCAAAACTAAGCCTCCTTTATTCGGTTGCATTCTAAGGGTCAGTTCTTTTGGTGCTTTGAAGTACTAATAGCTAATCCCCTCAGGTGCCACCTAACAAAGGAGTTCACCTGACTTCATCAGCACTTGTTGATAGACTAGGATTAAAGACTGGTACACACTTAGGACATTTACATAGGTTAATTAACTCTTCGAATGCTAATTAATTGCTGGTGCTCAGAAGTAGGTACACATTCCAAAACACGTGGATCTCGATTACATTCTCAAAGTCTTACACATAAACACTAACTGAACATCCCTTGGATAACCTCTTTCCAAGACACATTGAGACTGCCTTAGAATCATAGAATCATAGAGTTGGAATAGACCACAAGGGCCATCGAGTCCAACCCCCTGCCAAGCAGGAAACACCATCAGAGCACTCCTGACATATGGTTGTCAACCCTCTGCTTAAAGACCTCCAAATAAGGAGACTCCACCACACTCCTTGGCAGCAAATTCCACTGTCGAACAGCTCTTACTGTCAGGAAGTTCTTCCTAATGTTTAGGTGAAATCTTCTTTCTTGTAGTTTGGATCCATTGCTCCGTGTCCGCTTCTCTGAAGCAGCAGAAAACAACCTTTCTCCCTCCTCTATATGACATCCTTTTATATATTTGAACATGGCTATCATATCACCCCTTAACCTCCTCTTCTCCAGGCTAAACATGCCCAGCTCCCTTAGCCGTTCCTCATAAGGCATCATTTCCAGGCCTTTGACCATTTTGGTTGCCCTCCTCTAGACACGTTCCAGTTTGTCAGTGTCCTTCTTGAACTGTGGTGCCCAGAACTGGACACAGTACTCCAGGTGAGGTCTGACCAGAGCAGAATACAGTGGGACTATTACTTCCCTTGATCTAGATGCTATACTCCTATTGATGCAGCCCAGAATTGCATTGGCTTTTTTAGCTGCCGCGTCACACTGTTGGCTCATGTCACGTTTGTGGTCAACCAAGACTCCTAGATCCTTTTCACATGTACTGCTCTCAAGCCAGGTGTCACCCATCTTGTATTTGTGCCTCTCATTTTTTTTGCCCAAGTGCAATACTTTACATTTCTCCCTGTTAAAGTTCATCTTGTTTGTTTTGGCCCAGTTCTCTAACCTGTCAAGGTCGTTTTGAAGTGTGATCCTGTCCTCTGGGGTGTTAGCCACCCCTCCCAGTTTGGTGTCATCTGCAAATTTGATCAGGATGCCCTTGAGTCCATCATCCAAGTCATTGATAAAGATGTTGAATAAGACCAGGACCACGACAGAACCCTGTGGCACCCCACTAGTCACTCTTCTCCAGGATGAAGAGGTACCATTGATGAGCACCCTTTGGGTTCGGTCAGTCAGCCAGTTACAAATCCACTGAGTGGTAGCATAGTCAAGACCGCATTTTACCAGCTTCTTTACAAGAATATCATGGGGCACCTTGTCAAATGCCTTGCTGAAATCAAGGTAGGCTACATCCACTGCGTTGCCTTCATCTACCAGGCTTGTAATTCTGTCAAAAAACGAGATCAGGTTAGTCTGACATGACTTATTTTTCAGAAATCCATGCTGACTATTGGTGATCACAGCATTCCTTTCTAGGTGCTCACAGACTGTTTGCTTAATGATCTGCTCCAGAATCTTCCCTGGTATTGATGTCAGACTGACTGGGCGATAATTATTTGGGTCCTCTCTTTCCCCCCTTTTGAAAATAGGGACAACATTTGCCCTCCTCCAGTCTGCCGGGACTTCGCCTGTTCTCCAGGAATTCTCAAAGATGACTACCAGTGGTTCTGAGATCACATCTGCCAGTTTTTTTAATACTCTTGGATGCAGTTCATCTGGCCCTGGAGACTTGAATACATCTAAACTAGCCAAGTATTCTTGTACTATCTCCTTAGTTATTCTGGGCTGTGTTTCCTTTGCTGAATCATTTGCTCCAAATTCTTCAGGTCGGGCATTGTTTTCTTTATCGGAGAAGACTGAGGCAAAGAAGGCACTGAGGAGTTCAGCCCTTTCTGTGTCCCCTGTTTGCATTTCACCATCTTCTCCTCTGAGTGACCCCACTGTTTCTTTGTTCTTCCTTTTGCTACAGACATACCCATAAAAGCCTTTTTTGTTGCTTTTAACCTCTCTAGCAAGCCTGAGTTCATTCTGTGCTTTAGCTTTTCTGACTTTGTGTCTACATGTGCTGGCTATTTGTTTGAATTCCTCTTTGGTGGTTTCCCCCCTTTTCCATTTTTTGTACACATCCTTTTTTAATCTTAACTCAGTTAAAAGTTCTTTAGATAGCCACCCTGGCTTCTTTAGGCACCTTCCATGTTTCCGTCTCATTGGTATTGCCTGAAGTTGTGCTTTTACTATCTCCCTCTTAACAAACTCCCAGCCATCATGAACTCCCTTTCCTTTTAGTATTACTGTCCATGGGATCTCACCCAGCACTTCCCTAAGTTTTATGAAGTCGGCTTTCTTAAAGTCAAGAAATTGAGTCCTAGTACGCTTGGCTGCTCCTTTCCGCTGTATAGTAAACTTCAGAAGAGCATGATCACTCGCGCCTAATGATCCTTCCACTTCTACCCCACTAACCAGCCTTATAACATCTCCCAGTTATAACATACAAGTTCTAACTATATCCTAATATTCACCATACCTAAACATTTAGCACCGTGGATCTATTTACAATACCATGCTAGCAAACGCTCTCAAGCACAACATCTAAGACCCACCCCTCCCTCCCAAAAAATAAGGGCCCCCAATTTTGTTATAAGAAGAAAATTGACCTAATTCACAATCCATGGCCTAATCATTTAATGGGGCAAGTTGTAAGAAGGTAGTGGAAATGTGCAAAGTAAATACAGTATTAGTCCCTATAAGAAATAAGCTCCCCTCCGCCACAGTAACCGAGCCTGCAGAATAATTGAGGGTGCAGTTATTAATGGTGTGATTCTGACTCCGAAGTAAATCCGACGGATCTTCCTTCCTAATCCACGTAGGAAGACATAGTGGTAAACTGGCATGAAGAATTATTACATAGTAGTTCTACAGAGAGCTGGACTAGATGACCCTCGGGGTCTCTCCCAATTCTACAGTTCTATGATTCTATCGTTCCAAGGGGCTTACTTGCGAGTAAGTGTGTTTTAGGAATGGAGCCTTCAGGATTTAAATTCCAGCCCTGCTCTGTGGCGAAATCCAAGATTCATTCTTATTCTTTTTGGATGGGGGGAGGGGAGGGGTAAACGTGATTCGGATTGGCACCTATTCGGATTGGTGGTCTCGTCCGCCCTCGGCCCTCCCCAAATAAAGGCAATCTGTATTGCTCGCACGCCCCTCCTAATCTAAATCTCAATCACTCAACGGTCTAAAGCGGCATTCATTCCCGCGCGTTGATTTGGGATTCGGCTCCATTGAACGCAGCCGGATTTGCTTCCGAGTAAGCACGCGCAGAGAGGATCGGGCCGGCAGCAGCAGGTGAGGTGCTACCGTCCACTCTTATGGATCAGGCACCTTTGCAGTCCGCGGGTGCCAAGCTCGTTCCTCATTCGGAGAATTTCCAAGTGGATTGGGCCCAACGTTTGAAAAAGCCTGGCTAGTACAAAGTGATCAAGATGCGTTGTTTTTATGAAAGCCGGGCGGTGGTCTTTATCTGCAGGCAAATTGTAAAACGCCGAGGTGTGTGAATAATTATAGTATTTCCCAGCATGAAAATAAGCCAGGCTTTGGAAGGGATAAGGAATTCGGAAGAGGGAGGGGAAACTAATTTGCCATTAAAATTAGGCATATCCTCTCTTCAAAGAGGTTCTGTATCCATTTGTGATTCCTGCTCAGAACACAGACATTCTTTTGATTGAAACTGCGATCCCATATGCTTTTTCTTGGGAGTAGTCTTTCCTCGCAAGGATGCCAACCGTTTTACATCCCTGAAATCACCGGGGTTGGATCCTGAGTCACAACAGTGCCATCCTCCTCACCTAGGCTGATTCTGAAGTCAGTCCTCAGATAAGGGTGGCAAACGTTCCACCAATTGTGGGAATTGTCTTCCTTCCAAGTAGATTCCACTGAAATCCAGAGCACTGGCTTCCAATATATTAAAGATAAAGGGACCCCTGACCATTAGGTCCATTCGTGACCGACTCTGGGGTTACGGTGCTCATCTCGCTTTATTGGCTGAGGGAGCCGGCGTACAGCTTCCGGGTCATGTGGCCAGCATGACTAAGCTGCTTCTGGCGAAACCAGAGCAGCGCACGGAAACGCCGTTTACCTTCCCGCCAGAGCAGTACCTATTTATCTACTTGCACTTTGACGTGCTTTTGAACTGCTAGGTTGGCAGGAGCAGGGACCGAGAAACGGGAGCTCACCTCGTCACGTGGATTCGAACCGCCGACCTTCTGATCGGCAAGTCCTAGGCTCTGTGGTTTAACCCACAGTGCCACCCGCATCCCTTTCCAATATATTGCTGATTATTAAATGATAACACTCAAGTTTCAAGGTATGAAAGTCTATTGAAATCCACACAGCTTTTATTTTGTCTGAAGGCCTCAAGTTGACACCAACTGATCATGGGACCAGATTCTCTGCATGTACACGACTTGCATGTCAAGTGGCTTAAGCAGCTTGTGGACCTGGCTTACTTATACCACACACAGCATGTGACACTCAGAAAGTTTGCTTTCTCCATGGTGCCCACCACCATCACATATCCTAGGCACCTATTTACTCCAAAGTAAGCTCCATTAAATGGTATTTGCACTGACGTAAGGCTGGAATCCTGAACATAAGTGGGACTTCTGAAAAAAACATGCATAGGTTTGTTTGGTTTTTTAAGCATTCCTTAAAGGCCTATCCAGACATCCTTTTATTGTTCATGATGGTTCGTGCTATTGGGGTGGTTACACACATCCCACTTTCACTACACTTTGTATCTGCAAAGGTCACACTTCTTCCTTTCCAAAAAGTGCATATCCAATAACTTCCTGCTGAAATCTCATAACTTCCGGTTTATTTTTGTCCTGCTTTCGTTACCCTATAGCAGGCATGTCCAACAGGTAGATCGTGATCTACCAGTAGATCACTGGACGTCTGTGGTAGATCACTGGTAGATCACTGGCTCCGCCCCAAGGAAGTTCAACAACTTTGGCTCCGCCCCAAAAGGCTCAAAAGTTTAGCTCTTCACCCCCCCAAAATGAGGTTTTCCTCCTGCCTCAAAAAATCTCAACAACTTTGACCTGAACCCCTAGAAAAGGGGGTAGATCACTGCCAGTTTTTAACTCTGTGAGTAGATCACAGTCTCTTGGGAGTTGCTCACCCCTGCCCTACAGCATGGGTAGACAGACTAAGGCCCAGGGGCCAGATCCAGCCCAATCACCTTCTAAATCTGGTCAGTGGACGGTCCAGGAATCAGTGTGTTTTCACATGTGTAGAATGTGTGCTTTTATTTAAAATGCATCTCTGGGTTATTTGTGGGGCATAGGAATACGTTCAATCCCTCCCACCCAATATAGTCCGGCCCCCCCACAAGGTCTGAGGGACAGTGGACCGGCCCCCTGCTGAAAAAGTTTGCGGATCCCTGCCCTATAGCCCCCCCCCCACAGCACAGGGGAACCATCACAGAATAAATTCACCCCAATGCACCATCCTTGTGACGAGAACATATTGCAGAATATACAGTGGTACCTCGGGTTACATATGCTTCAGGTTACATACGCTTCAGGATACACACTCTGCTAACCCAGAAATAGTGCTTCAGGTTAAGAACTTTGCTTCAGGCTGAGAACAGAAATTGTGCTCCAGCGGCGTTGCAGCAGCAGGAGGCCCTATTAGCTAAAGTGGTGCTTCAGGTTAACAACAGTTTCAGGTTAAGAAAGGACCTCTGGAACGAATTAAGTACTTAACCTGAGGTACTACTGTACGGGCAATGGCACCCTAGTCTGAAGGGGTCCTTATATTACAGAGGGTGGACTGGATGACCCTCATGGTTCCTCTCTGTGATTCTAAGTCAGACCCTTGTTCCATCTAGCAGCGCATTTTCTGCATTGACTGGTTGGGGGTCTTCAGAGTTTCAGGCAGGGATCTATCTCTCCCAGCTTCACCTGGAGATGCTAGGGATTGAACAGGTGATTTCCTGCATGCAGGACAGGTTCTCTACCCCTGAGTTATGCCTCACCTTTAATATCATTTGCGCCTGGTGGAATTCCATCTTCTCCACAACTATCAAAAGTGTCCTATTGGCAGATCCATCCAACACAGCTAAGCTCCTGTCGCAAGAGGAGCTGGGCTGCCCATCTTTAGGATTAGGAGTCAAGGCTGTCTCCTCATGGTCTCCATGCAGGATGAGATACATGGCATGGGAGGTTGAGGGTGGGCCTTTTTGGTGTTGGCCCCCTGCATGTAGAGCTCCCTCCCTACTGAGGTGTATCTGGAACCATCTCTCTATAGTTTTAGGTGGCTGGTGAAGAGCACTTTCCTCCTCAGGCCGTTGTTCGAGAACAGGCCTGATTGGATCAGTGGATTAGATCCTGTTGTTGTTAGTACAGTGGTACCTTGGGTTAAGAACTTAATTCATTCTGGAGGTCCGTTCTTAACCTGAAACCGTTCTTAACCTGAGGTACCACTTTAGCTAATTGGGCCTCCTGCTGCTGCCGCTGCACGATTTCTGTTCTCATCCTGAAGCAAAGTTCTTAACCCGAGG
This sequence comes from Podarcis liolepis, assembly GCF_965112155.1. Taxonomy (NCBI): domain Eukaryota; kingdom Metazoa; phylum Chordata; class Lepidosauria; order Squamata; family Lacertidae; genus Podarcis; species Podarcis liolepis. The sequence continues at coordinate 56,392,881 of NC_139565.1, read as the reverse complement.
TACTACTTCTGGGTTAACGGAGTTTGTACCAGTGGTTCTCAACTTGTGGGTCCCCAGATGTTGTTGGACTACAACTCCCATCATCCCTGAGCTCTGGCGTTGCTAGCTAGGGGTGATGGGAGTTGTAGTTCAACAACATCTGGGGACCCACAGGTTGAGAAAGGCTGCGTGTAACCTGAAGCGTCTGTAACCCGAGGTACCACTGTAAATGCTATTTAGTAACTTGTTGGTGAATTTAAAGTTTGTGTTATTTTATGGATCTTTTTATTAAAAGAATCTTATTTGATGTAAACCACCCTAGGGTTTATGACAAGGGTGGTATACTGTATAAGTAAGTAAGTAAATGGTACACATTTTTTATGGATGTGTATCTCTGTCTGGAGGGAGCCTTTTCTTCCATGTAAACATGGAAGAAGAAAATGCCAATTGACCTAGATTCAAAGGTCCTTCAAGCTTAAACTGCATGTTTTATGGTCAGGGAACCCTGAGCCCCGGCACAGATGCAGATGAACTTGTAGGCTTGGTATGAAGACAGATAACCTCTCCATATTTTAAAAAAGTGGAGTGAAATGGAAACATTCTGTTAAAAAGCAGAATGGCAAACAGTCTATTCTGGACTCATAACAAGAATATAGTTCCCCAACTTTTCAGCAGAAAAGGCCTCAGTCCAACAAACTCAGTGTTAAAAAGGCATAGAATCATAGTTCTGACAGGGTCAAATGTGGCCATCTAGCCCAACCTGTATAGTTAAAGCTATGGTTTTCCCAGTAGTGATGTATGGAAGTGAGAGCTGGACCATGAAGAAGGCTGATGCCGAAGAATTGATGCTTTTGAATTATGGTGCTGGAGGAGACTCTTGAGAGTCCCATGGACTGCAAGAAGATCAAACCTATCCATTCTTAAAGAAATCAGCCCTGAGTGCTCACTGGAAGGACAGATCGTGAAGCTGAGGCTCCAATACTTTGGCCACCTCGTGAGAAGAGAAGACTCCCTGGAAAAGACCCTGATGTTGGGAAAGATGGAGGGCACAAGGAGAAGGGGACGACAGAGGACGAGATGTTTGGACAGTGTTCTCAAAGCTACCAACATGAGTTTGACCAAACTGGGGAGGCAGTGAAGGACAGGAGTGCCTGGCGTGCTCTGGTCCATGGGGTCACAAAGAGTCGGACACGACTAAACGACTAAACAACAACAAGCCCAACCCATTCAAAGCAGGAGGACAACTAAAAAATCCCTGGCAGATGATCATCCTAGCTCTGTTTTAAAACTTCCAGTGAAGGAGAGTCCACTGTCTTCCAAGGTAGCCCATTCCAGTGCATGCAGGTTTACTCCGAAGGAAGTCCCATGCAGTTGTAAGAGAAGTTACTCCTGAGAAAAACTGAAATCCTGTACACATCATGTTTACCTGTGAATAAGTCTCACTGAAATCAAGAAGACTTAGTTCTGGGCATAGACGTCTATAGGGCTGCAGTTCTTATAGCTCCAAAATTATTCTGTTTTAAAGCTCCTATCTTTTGGGGGTTCTTGATTAGGGTTTTGGTTTTATCACCCACCTACCAGAAGATTCAGGGCAACTTGTTGCAAGTTATGCTCCAATCCTATAATCCATTGCCTGGGAATAAGCCCCATTTAACAAAGTGGGGTTTACGTCAGAGTAAGACTGCTTCCTTCAAGGGCTTAGAATAAAAACGCGCTTCATAAGCAGACCCAGGAAGAGGGAAGGGTAGGGGAACCAGAATACTAAAGTATTGAATTTATGTAGTCGAAAACTAAATAAATCTTTATTTCCATCCGAATTTGGCATAAAGTGTTATGTTTATTCCGAATGACGCTGTGGCGATCTCCCCAGCAACACAGGAATACATACGTAGTAGAAATAGTGGAATCTTGCAGCCTCGACAATTCAAACTGAGTCCTAGTGATATGAATGGGATTTGTATATTCTCGGCAATTAAAGGCGTCTCCCGTTTCCCTTTCTAACGTTAAACCCCCAGCTACATCTGCGCTAAAGGGGAAACCTCGTGGGTATCCGATTCTTAACATGCGCCACAAAGTCAAGGGCCAGCTGGTGTAATGGTTACAGCATCGTTCGAGGACTTAGGGCCATCAATTGGCAAGCATTGAGAATGCATAAACCCCTCTCCTCTCTCCACCCCATTGCCTCTAAGAAACAACCAGGACCAAGACTATGAAAGAAGACGTCAAATAGTTAGGGAGTTGTTAATACGCATTCCGCCCCGTATTATTGGTGAGCCGGAGAACGTACGCATAGTTCTCTAGAAACTCATCCCTTGATTGTATCCAGATAAATTATTATATTTATCTGGATGGAAAGACGGAATATGATACCCGACAGACTCAACTCCCCAGCGGTTACTCAGAAGTAAATCCCACTATTTATTTATTTTTTAAGTCTGGGCACAGGATGGCAACCCATTCAGGCCGATGGAACCGTGCGACACAATTCCTACATATAATTTTTAGAAGGCGGTATGTCGCAGCGACAGCAGCAGCATTTACTCTGGAGTAAATTTAGCGAAAGCTGCACCCGTAGCCTGCCTAAGGCCAATTAGAATTGGGAAGGACATCCATGTCTGTTCAGATCCGGCTTACATGAGGTGTGGATCGCCCGGTGTCATCCTTTTGTGACTCCCCTCCTCATACAGAGCTAGCGCGCATCTGTTAAGAGGCACGGATTTTCCTCTTGATTATTAATAATAATAATAATAATAACAATAATAACTATTTATTTATACCCCGCCCATCTGGCTGGGCTTCCCCAGCCACTCTGGGCGGCTTCCAGAAAAATATTAAAATACTGTAATACATTAAACATTAAAAGCTTCCCTAAACAGGGCTGCCTTCAGATGTCTTCTAAAAGTCTGGTAGTTGTTGTTGTTCTCTTTGACATCTGGTGGGAGGGCGTTCCACAGGGAGGGCGCCACTACCAAGAAGGCCCTCTGCCTGGTTCCCTGTAACTTGGCTTCTCGCAGTGGGGGAACCGCCAGAAGGCCCTCAGAGCTGGACCTCAGTGTCTGGGCAGAACAATGGAGGTGGAGACGCTCCTTCAAATATACTGATATACAGATACTCTTGATTTTCCCAACCCCACGGTGCCTCAGCCCCCTCCCCGCCCCATCGCTCCACTCCGCCTTTCCCCTTCTGTCACGGAGCCTGCCGTTTGCATGAGAGCGAGAAGGCAGGGCTCCCCGGCTTGCCTCGGACTCCGTGGCACTTTAATCGATGCTTCTAGCCGGGCGGACGTGAATTTCTCGCACGTCATCGGATCTCCTCCTCCAGCTAATTGATTTAAATGGCTTAGCGGTTAAGGCAGCGGGCCTCCCTCCCTCCTCGCGTGATCTATTAGCAGGGAAGAATGTCCTCCCCCTCAATTCCTTGCTACTTAAGTCCCATCACGACACAAAAATGCCAATGAATGCAAGGGAAAGCTCTGGGTGGATATTTTCGTGTATATATGTTAAAGAAATGTTCCTGCTCTGGGAGTGGTGTGCGTGTGAATAAGGCTGGTAGTGGGTCCATGTATCTCTGCAGGTCTCACCTGCATTTACTCCCTCGCTATAAACCGATCTTTCCATAGGTATCACCTAATAATAATAATAATAATAATAATAATAATAATAATAATAGCGGAAGTGGGAGTCTTTCAAGGAGCACCAATGCCCTTCTTTCTTCAACTGGGCATACTGGTCTTTGGACACCAAGCTTGCTCCTATCTGAATAGTTCTATCGCGGCTGTAGCTGTTTTCTAGTGGCACCAGATAACGCTCAAACCGGCAATTATAGTTGATCCGGGGCTGTTGCGCAACAAACCCTCTTCCCGCCCCCGCAAAAAGATTTGACTTCTAGCGGTAAGGGAAGTGATGGGGAAATGTGGAGGAAAGTGGGAGATGCCACCTTGCGCAAGCTCCCTGCAAACAAATCTGAAGGCGTGCTCCATAGATGACCAGCTTCTATCTAACCTCTCTGCAAACAAATCAGGAAGAATGCGCAATAAGCAGATCTACTGGGAGCTGCCTAGCCAACGTAAGACCCTTTGCAGGCCTGAGGGAAGAAACAATTCTTTTTTGAGGGGCCATGGTCGTGGCAGTCCTTCCTGCTATTATTAAGAATCTACAGAGCTATGCAAGACTGTATCCTGAACAAGGGCTCTATAAACATCGTTGCAAAAAGCTCGGATCGCTTTTCTTCTCACTCTTACGTCTTTTATCCTTGGACCCCATACATACTAACTGCAACCCCAAGCACACTTGCTCGGGAACAAGTCCTACTGAACTCAGCGGGAGTAAACGTGCTAAACCTTTTGCCCTTTTAATATCCCATGGAAGTGGGTGGGACGTACTTGCTTCCGGAGAAGGGTCACGCTGCTCAGTTCAACGCGTTGCTCAATTCAGTTTACTCAGAAGCAAATCGCACTGTATCGAGAGGAACTTGCTCCTCAGCTGAGCGGTTAGGATTGCAGCAACCCTAGACATGGCGATGGAGGAAAGATCCGACTGAGTTCAATGGGGATTACTCGCAAGGAAGCGGCTATACTTAGGATTCCATCCTAAGTTGTTGGTTGCGTTGCTCACCCCTCTGCGGTGTGAAGGAACAGTGACCTGCGTGGGCTGGGATTGGAGAGGGTCTATTCTGCTTTCTGCCCATCACAAATAGTACTTCCCACTCGGCTCCTGCCCGGCTTTCAGCATCCTCGCCTGCTACAGAGCTCAGAAGGGTCGTAAGCTAAAGCGGCTGGCAATCTCAACTATTGGCTTTTAATTAAAGCGCGCAGGGCTCCAGTGTACGGAAGGAATCAGCTACTTCGCCAAGCAGGGGCGGACAGGATCAAAGCGGGCTGGAATCCTGTGCACCCTTACGCGGGAGTAAAACCTTTGAGAAACGGCGGTATTGAATGCTGCGCAAACACGTGTAAGAGTGTGCTGGCAGTATTCAAGAAAAACAAACGCAGGGCGTTAGAACCAGTGGCTTAGCGTGGGGGTGTGTGTGTGCAGGGGGGCCCGGCCGCACCGGGCGCAACATCTGGGGGTTAGGGTTAGGGGGCGCAAATCCACGGGTTAGGGGGCGCAAATTACTTGCCTTGCCCCGGGTGCTGACAACAAACGCTACGCCACTGGTTAGAACACAGAGTTGCAAATATCCCCTCCTCTCTCTTCGGTATTAGATCAGCCGTGGGGCACCTGTGGCCCGCCAGGTGATGCTGAACTACAACTCCCATCATCCCTTGCCATTGACCATGCTTGCTGTGCATGATGGGAGTTGTGGTTCAGCAACATCTGGCGGGCCAAAGATTCCTCATCTCTGTCTTCTTGGCCACCAGACTATAGTCTCCATTGGTATCCCACCAAATTTTAATTTTTGTTTAAAAAAGTAAGAGCACTTGAGAGTTTGGGAGGGTGGTTTGTATGGATTATTGCTATTATTATTATTATTATTATTATTATTATTATTATTATTATTATTATTATTTTATGGGGGCAGTATTCCCTGCCATTTTGCCTGTTTTATTTGTTTGGAGAAGTATGTGTGTTTGCCTGATTATTGCCTCTCCCACTCCTGCCACCAAGACATGAATATTTTGTAATGCCCACAACAGTTTCTTAGCTTTCCCAAACGCGGAGAAAATCTGCAGCCAAAATGCCAATTTAAGTTCACTGTAGAAGAGTAAGAAGGTGTTAAGATTCACAGAGAGCTGAGTTCCTAAAGAGAACACACCTCTGTGATGTCATTCCCTTGAATTCTGTGATGGGAAACTTAAAAGGATTTTAACTCAGGAAAGATCCAAACCTCATTCAAGTGGGACTGGGGGGAGAAATTAAGTTTAATATATCCCCTCCTACTTATCTAAATCCACCCAATACCAAATGTGCCTCCAGGTGCCACAAGATTGGGGGCTCCTGTCTTAGGTTAACCTACATCACAGGGTTGTTGTGAGGATAAGAGGTTAGTGGTGGAAGGAAGGATGACCTGTAGAGTTGCCCTGACAGAAGGTTGGGATAAAATTTCAGTCGATAAATAAGAAGATCGTATATTTTCCTTACCTAACAGGACCTAACCAAAGCAGTCTGGAGATTCAGACATGAAGATTTAAGCAATAAGATAAGATAAAACTTTATTTGCTTTAGCCAATGGCCATAGCAACAGTAAAACATTACAGTTTAAGCAAAAAAAGGGAATTTGATATAAGAGAACAGTTTAAAGTTTAAAGAGGCTTGACAACCATATGTCAGGAGTGCTCTGATGGTGTTTCCTGCTTGGCAGGGGGTTGGACTTGATGGCCCTTGTGGTCTCTTCCAACTCTATGATTCTATGAAAGTTCTGAATCAGCCGTCAGTTAGTGGCCCTTACTCTGATTGCCCCTGCTATGAACCTAGCCACCTTTGCTGTTATCTGCTCATTTTGATCTGATAGAAGAAAGGACATTGTGGCAGTGGTTGAGCGCCCTGGGATGGTTAGTACAAGTGGGGTGATGCTCTTGTTCCTCAGGTCTTTGTAGAGAGTACAGGACAGGAGGACATGTGCCGCTGTTTCAGTGCTACCATCTCCACAGGGGCAAAGACGTTTCTCAGGCGGGATCTTTTGGAATCGACCCTCAAGTACCGCAGATGGCAAAACATCCAGTCTTACAAGTGTAAAAGCACGTCTGCATTTTGGGATAAGAAGTTTGTGCAGATATGGGGCCAGAGGATCAAAATGGAGAGGTGGAAACTGAACATAGCAAGGGCAGAATTTCCTTATAGTGGCCAGGTTGTTCTGATTCTCGATATCTTTTAGACGTTGACCAATTGGACTGTTTGCTTTAGTGGGGCCCATAGTGAGTAGGTGTTGTGGGGATAGGCCACAAGAGTGAAGTTTTTGATAGAACTGTTTTAAGCAAGGCACTTCTATGGGAGTCTTGAAGTACTAGGGATAGTAAACCAGGGGGATTTGAGTTTAGGCGGAGCCAGAAGTTAAGAGTTCTTTGCCAAGTCCGTACTTCTACTGAAGGGAGATTTAAAGAATGATTAAACATCAGGAAGAACATTCTGACAGTAAGAGCAGTTAAACACTGGAAAGGACTCCCTCTGGAGGTTGTGGACTGTCCTTCACTGGAGGTTTCCAAGCAGAGGTTGGATGGCCATCTGTCATGGATGCTTTAGTTGAGATTCCTGCGTTGCAGGGGGTTGGACTAGATGACCCCCGGGGCCCTTCCAACTCTACAACTCTATGATTTTATGAATAGAACCTTGGAGAAAATGTTGGTTTAGGAACATGGGCATAGCCAGGATTTTTGTTGGGGGGAGGAAGGCCTCAATTTGCTATGTATTTTTAATTATGGGGGGGGGGAGACAGCTGCCCCTCCCCGTCCCCCCTTGGCTATGCCCATGTTTAGGAATCCTCTCCAACTTTTCTTGGTTGGATCTGTGTGAGATCCAAGTGCAAACTCCTTTTCATTCACAAATTCTATCCTCCTTCCCATTTCTGCTCTGCAGTCAATAATCTAATCAGCAAAAGCTTCTGCACCAACAGTCGCTGAAATGGATTTGAGTTCTTGACCTCATAATAATGCGCTGAAATCAGTGTTTGTCATTCGATTAAAGAAATCTTACTGCTCAACCTTTGAACATGGCTGGTGCCACTGATTTCAACATGACTCACTTCTAAGGAAATGCGTAGAAAATTGCAACCCAGGTTGATTCCCCCATGCTATTAATGGATCTATTAGCTAAATTTGTGGGTTTTGCAGCCAAATCACAAATGAATGTTTTGCTAGACAAGCACAGGGCTAGTACACAGAGAGTTATTAAAGTTCCTATAGAGGACCCTCTGTGTGTGGCCACTTCCTCTGGGAGGGGATTCTGCAACAAATGAAATAACCTCATAAAAATTCCTTCTGCCTCTGAGGAGACTCTCTTTCCACCGTGTTCCCATGCTATGCAGATGGGGGCTCCAGATACACTCACCCCTCTTTGAGGCGACCAACTTTTATTTTATTGTAACTTAGTGGCATTTTTCTGCATACTGCTTTGTAAGCAAACCATTTTGTGTTATTGTGTTTACTAAAAACGTGTGGTTTATTCTCTGCAACTGGGGGTGGGGGAGAAGACCACAGAAAGGGGGTAAAAATGTATAACTGCTTTAGTAAGCGGCAAAATGTATAAGTGTTTTTACTTTGCTAAAAAGGTGACACAGCCCATTTATTTTTTGCATTTCTTCCATGAGTGTGGGCTAGGAGGTTGAGCTATGTGAAGAAGTGTGTATACACATGAAAGCTCATACCTAGAAAGCTTATACAGTACTTAGCTGGTCTTTAAGGTGCTACTGGAATTATAAAAAATAAATATTTTTTTTGAAAGATCCTTTTAAAGACTGTCTTAAGACAAAAAGACTTGATTCTCTTAAGGGAGTTCTTTTTGGAGTATCTATCTATATCTGTCTATCTATATCATCTATCTATCTATCTATCTATCTATCTATCTATCTATCTATCTATCTATATCTATCTATATTTTGAGAGTCCCATGGACTGCAAGAAGATCAAACCTATCCATTCTGAAGGAAATCATCCCTGAGTGCTCACTGGAAGGACAGATTGTGAAGCTGAGGCTCCAATACTTTGGCCATCTCATGAGAAGACTCCCTGGAAAAGACCCTGATGTTGGGAAAGATGGAGGGCACAAGGAGAAGGGGACGATGGAGGACGATATGGTTGGACAGTGTTCTTGAAGCTACCAGCATGAGTTTGACCAAACTGTGGGAGGCAGTGGAAGACAAAAGTGCCTGGCGTGCTCTGGTCCACGGGGTCATGAAGAGTCGGACACGACTAAACGACTAAACAACAACAATCTGTCTATCATCTATCTATATCTATCTATCTATCTATCTATCTATCTATCTATCTATCTATCTATCTATCTATCATCATCTATATCTATCTATATCTACTGTATAAAAAATCTTTCATCTTGTTACCTGTTTGTATATATTTGAAACTTTAAGCCTAAAACCTGCCTTCAGGGAATCACACTGCGCTCTGCCTGATCACGAGTAAGACTACTTTTTGTTACTTATGAATAAGACTGTAGTGTCTTTATTCTTTTAGGAGGGATTCAAGAAGTCTTACCAGGGATACATTAGAACACATTTCAATCTGGAAAAGCCAGATTGAATTGCATATTGGCTTAAGAAACTCACATGGGTTTGCAGCTAGTTTTCTGCAGTGCGTGAGAAGGGGAGTGTAAACTCTGCTAAGTAAAGGAACTTGCTAGCGCAAGTTAGGAAGGATATTAATAAACAGTATATCCTAACCTGCCACCCTGAACATTCCCACATGAGGTTGTTTAAGATCAGAGCTAATTTAGTAGTTAACGTATGGGTTCAACTAACGTATGGGTCATATTGCAGACCCCACCATGCATTTTACCACGTTCTGAGGCTGATCCAGTCTTGGATTTTGGCCACAAACCTCCATTTCAACATCTGGTGGGTAACAAACGCAAAGGAAAAGGCATCCATCAATGAAGAATCTTTGTTCTTTCTAGTTAATTTTATAGTTTTTAAAGACTCCCTTCACTGAAATGGTCACTAGGCATTTTATTAACAATAAGAAAATGTAAAACAAAATCCGCAATAAATGAAAAGATTAAAATCATTCTCATATATTGCATGGCAGCATCATAAAAATGACACAACCCATCAGCCCCTAAAAACCTGGCAAAAAATATGAGCTTTTGCCTGGCATCAAAAAGAGGTTGGGACAAGATGCACTTCAGTCGGAAGCTTCTTCCACAGACAGGAACCACCACCAAAAAGGCTCTGCTATGGATCCCCACACTACACACCTCATTTAACACAGGGACCACCAAGAGAATTTCTTCCACAGATAATGGAGAAAGGGGTTCAGTTTTCCACATCTGATTTGGTTCGTACATGCATGTTCACCACTTGTTCGCTGCAACATCAAGTGATAACTTGCATGTATGAACTAACCTGGATAGAGCTTTCCTGTGTCCAAGAAGCCGCTCAAAACACAACACTTTTCAACAGAGGCAATTCAGACATTTGGAAAAGGGACATCAAGGACACGTTCAAGCAAACATGTAGCTGAAAAACCTCAGAAGGTGGTGAGAAAACAGGAAGCTTGGGGACAATGCCCTGAGCAGTTCTTAGGGTGCAGTTAGTGGAACCCAAACATTTCTGGCAAGTCCAGGATGCAATCAAATGTTTTCAGAACTCTCACTATCTTTTTAACAGGGCTGGCCCTACTTTTGGGGAAAGTGAGTCAGCTGCCTCAGGCTGCAGATACCAAGGGGAGCAGCAGCTCCTAATCCCTGCCCCCCGTCCCCAAAGCTAGCCTGATGTCCTCAAATACAGTGGAAGATGTTCCATTGTCAGTGTTCATGTAAGATTCAATGGTCAATCCAGTTGGATTCTGACATCTAATGGACTACTTCTCCCATATTCTCCTTTGCCTCAAGCAACTATCTAACTTTTAGAAGACATCTGAAGGCAGCCCTGTTTAGGGAAGTTTTTAATGTTTGATGTTTTATCGTGTTTTTAATATTCTGTTGGGAGCCTCCCAGAGTGGCTGGGGAAACCCAGCCAGATGGGTGGGGTATAAATAAATTATTATTGGTATTATTATTATTATTATTATTATTATTATTATTAACCGAAGGCCAACGAGCCCTGATTTGGGAGGTACCGGTATTCTCATCCTTGCTTTCCTGGTCTGAAAACCAAAAATAATGGTTGGAATCGTTTTCTCCTTGCTGACAGCAAACCTTATTCCACACATGGGAATATATGTGGTTAGGCCAAATCTGTATATTTCTTCTGCTCTCAGAAACAGAAGGAGTGTGTTGAACAAATTGAACATAAGTATTTTGTGTTGTGCAGGAGTGTGGACTATGTCCAGATAAAAAAGTATTGATGTATTCTGTTTATGGACTTGGGTGCAGTCACACATGCTGGTCACGGGGCTCTTAAGTATTATCTCCTCCACCAACCACACAAACACAGTCTTTGACCAACTGTATGAAAAGTTCCCTATGGCTGGTTCAGACTGTTAGGTCCAGTCATGGACGACTCTGGGGTTGTGGCGCTCATCTCGCTTTATTAGCCGAGGGAGCCGGAATACAGCTTCCGGGTCATGAGGCTAGCATGACTAAGCCACTCCTGGTGAACCAGAGCAGCGCACAGAAACACCGTTTACCTTCCCGCCAGAGCGGTACCTATTCATCTATTTGCACTTGATGAGCTTTCGAACTGCTAGGTTGGCAGGAGCAGGGACTGAGCAATGGGAGCTCACCCCTTCACGGGGATTTGAACTGCCGACCTTCTGATCGGCAAGCCCAAGAGGCTCAGTGGTTTAGACCACAGTGCCACCCGTGTCCCTGGGATGTATATGATAACCACCTGATAATCATTTAACATCAGCTGAAGCTGTGCAAACATAAATGGGTTATTGCAGGAACGACATTGCAGGAGGAGCTTGGATATCACTTCACATTGTCTCAAACCCAGTGCTATTCAATAGTGCTTATTCACACATTGAGCTCTCACCAGCCAAGAAGGCCTAGCTCATGCATCCTTCCATGGACAGGAAACCACAGATTTAACATCACAGATGAAACTTCCATAGTGCTTCATGTCACCTACAACAAAGGGCCTTTTCAATGAGTCCATTAATACATTTCATACAGGTACGGATGGTAATTTGTGGCCTCGCAGATACTGTGTGACAATGGTCCACATCAACCCTGACCATTGGCCAGGCTGGCTGGGGTTGATGTTGTGGGAAAATCTGCAGCCAAAATGATAATTTTTGTTTGCTGTACAAGTGTATGAAGGGGTCAAGACTCACATTGAGATGAATTCCTAGACCAGGGGTCTGCAACCTGCAGCTCCGGAGCCGCATGTGGCTCTTTTACATCTTTGCTGCGGCTCCGGGGCGGATACTAGCGAGGGGAGGAGGTGCATTTTGTGCCCCGACACTCCTCACTGTGGCTGGCGCTGTACTGGCTGTGACGTCGCATGGGGGCGGTGCGTGCGTTAGTTATGCACCGTCCCAACGTCACCTTCCCGCCCGCTGTCAGATCGTGGCTCCGGAGATATATTGTTTTAAATGTCGCAATGGTTTTGCGGCTCCCAGTTGTTGTTTTTTCTTCGGAAACGGGTCCAAGTGGCTCTTTTTGTCTTAAAGGTTGCAGACCCCTGTCCTAGACAGAAAACTTCCGTGATGTCATTTTCCTTGAACTTATTTAGTGGGAAACTTAAATGAAGGATTTAATCCTTAGCATTTCCTCCTTGCTTCAGATCATTTTTCATTAGCCGGCTGATGGAGATGGGTGTGTTGTTTGCTCTGTTGGAGAGCAAACATTATCTTAGCACATTTTAATATGTAGGGAGTAACTAATAAGTGTCACTGCCTGCCTCATATTCTTCACTGTACTATGCAGAATCCTGGCAAGACTAAAATGTAAGTAAACTTATTTTCTAATATATGTAGTAATACAGTCTGTTGCCTGGTTATTTTTATAGGAGGGAAATTGTGATAAGTGTACTTAAGGCTAAGCAGCATAGTCTCAAGTTTCTTTTTATTCTGCAAAGGGATATTTTAACTCAGAATAAGATCTAAACCTCACTCAGTTGAGACTGGGGAGAAAAATTAAGTTTACTATATCCTCTTCTACTTTTTAAAAATTCATCCAGTAGGTGGAAATTGGAATCCAACAACATCTGGGGGGCTGTGAGTTCCGAACCCCTATTTAAGGGCTAATCACCAAATATTAAGCAATTGTGATGGAGGATCCAGTGATAGATATTCTCATGTCAACCTGGTGCTATGTTTTCAAGACCAATATGCCACAGATAATCAAGGATCGCAAAAACACTCCAAATGGAAAGATGCATTTTAAATAATCAGAAACAGCCAGTTCCAAATCTTTCTATAGAAATCTTATTTCTATTTCTATGGGTCTCTCCCTCTCTCTCTCTCTCTCTCTCTCTCTCTCTCTCTCTCTCTCTCTCGTTTAACTCACCACTAATCCCACCAAAGGTTTCCCTAAAGCTCTTATTGATGCTGAAATGCAACCTTTGGGGAGCTGGCAGTAACTTGACAGAATGTCATCTCTGCTGTGTGCACAAAATCCCTTTGTTTTACTGCAGTAATTCATCTAGAATGACATCCCTACCAAGTTTTAAACCATGTTACAAGGAAGCCTCCATCGAACACCTCGTTTTATGTTTTCGTTCTAAATTACAGAAGATGGATGAAGGAATCTGTGTGACCTGAAACATACTGCCTACAAAGTCGATGCCCACATTTGCCCTCTTATTTATTATTACATTTATATCCCACCTCCTCCCCCCCAAGGAGCACAAGTTCATATTCATGCCCCCCCCCATTTTATCATCATTAAAGCCCTGTGAAGTAGGTTAGACTGAACAACAGTGCCTGGCCCAAGGTCATCGGAGCTACAAATCTCAGAGTTCCCTGGGAAGAGTGGTTTTTTAATATACCGTATTTTTCGCTCTATAAGACGCACCAGACCACAAGATGCACCTAGTTTTTGGAGGAGGAAAACAAGAAAAAAACTATTCTGAATCTCAGAAGCCAGAACAGCAAGAGGGATCGCTTCACAGTGAAAGCAGCAATCGCTCTTGCTGTTCTGGCTTCTGGGATAGCTGCGTAGCCTGCATTCACTCCATAAGACGCACACACATTTCCCCTTACTTTTTAGGAGGAAAAAAGTGAGTCTTATAGAGCAAAAAATACGGTATATACAACCACAATGAGAACTGTAGCTCTGTGAAGGGAATATGGGTCTCCTAACAACTGTAAGCACCCTTGACAAACTACAGCTCCCGGAATACTTCGGCGGAAACCATGACTTTTTAATGTGGCCTGAGACTGCAGGCAGGGCCTTACAGGAGCGAATGAGCTATCTCTGATCAAGCTCTTTGCACAGAACATTTAAATCACTAGCATTTTGCCCCAGACAGCAGTTTTTTTCCTTGGGAGGGGCAGATGGAGTGTCACTCTCACATTCAGCCTTCAGTGCAGGCAGCAAATCTAGTGAAGATAAGAAAACTTATCAGGTACAAAATACCAGGTCAATTCCTCCATCCACGGTCAAGTCAGTGGTCTTGTGAATCGTTGACCTGGCATTGCACAGCAGCACCTTAAGGTCATGTGGGTCATCCTTGTTGATACCAGTATCCTTCTGGTCAGGACCAGACCAGGGGTGATCTTCAAACAACGACTGAACCTGCCTCCTCGGTAATGACATGATCTGATCCTAGCATAACTCTTCCTCCTCCTACCCGTGATCACTGAGATCTGGTGTCCCAATGCATCCCCCCCCTAGTGGAACCTGCCCCAGCCATTCTGTTATAACTTAACAAATAGACAAACTAAAAACACAAGTTAGAACAGCTAATTCTCAAGTTAAAACACCTTTCTATTTTAATCTACAGACTGAACGCTCAGTCCATCTCCTACAGCTACCACTGGCAAATCAATGGAAACAGAAGAGAAGCAGCTATCAGCTAAGCAGTAGGACAGATGTGGAGAACCTTTGGCCTTCCAGACGTTGTGAACTACAAGTCCCATCATCCCTGGCCATTGGTCATGCTTGCTAGGGCTGATGGGAGCTATGGTCCAGCTGCATGCGGAGGGCGGAAGGTTACCCATGCCTGCTTGAGGAGAACCATCCCCATGGCAAGAGCTGTTGGGCAGGTGGTGGGATCTCCTTCACTGCAGGTATTTAAGGAGGCTGGATGACCTCCAGTCTGTGATGTTGTAGCTCAAGACAGCACCCTACAGATGCAGTTGGACCACAGCTCCCATCAGTCCCAGCCAGGAAGGCCAATGGTATGGGATGATGGGAATTGTAATCCAAGAACATCTGGTGGGCACCAGCTTGGCGACCTCTGCTGTAGCTGTAGCCTGCATCTCAGACCTTGCACTGAGCACTGAGATTTGAACTAGATGACCCCAATGGTTATATGGCATCTGATCCTATTGTATTTGGTTGAAGGTGGACTCTTAACGATTTGGCACAAATCTGTGACCAGAGAAGTTGAGATTGCTTCTGAAGGCATGGAATTGCAACAGGATACTCCAGTGCTTATGAAGAAACATGAAGAAGCTCCTGATACAAATCAAATGAGGATGAACTATGACCTGGTTAAGTCCCAGTCCAAGTATCCCTGTTTGCAGCCCAGTCCTATCTGTATTATTTGGGAGCAAGCCCCAACCCGAGTCAATAGGGATTACTCTCAAGTGCATGGGCCTAGCACTGCCCCCTTAGCTTTGGTGGTAGATCGGTTGTAAATCGCCTCCACTCCTTATCCTTTTACCACCCGAAAAGTCTTAGAGGTGTTTCAGCCTCACAACAACCTTGTGAAGTAGGTTAGGTTTGGGAGGGGGACTTGCCCAAAGGCAACTAAATGATATTCATAACTGAAGAGGGCTTTGAGGATCAGTTTATTACAGCCCACATCCATTGTAACCGTGATCCACCGATTTTTGTTGTTTAGTCGTTTAGTCGTGACCGACTCTTCGTGACCCCCTGGACCAGAGCACGCCAGGCACTCCTGTCTTCCATTGCCTCCCGCAGTTTGGTCAAACTCATGCTGGTAGCCTCGAGAACACTGTCCAACCATCTCGTCCTCTGCCGTCCCCTTCTCCTTGTGCCTTCCATCTTTCCCAACATCAGGGTATTTTCCAAGGAGTCTTCTCTTCTCATGAGGTGGCCAAAGTATTGGAGCCTCAGCTTCAGGATCTGTCCTTCCAGGGAGCACTCAGGGCTGATTTCCTTCAGAATGGAGAGGTTTGATCTTCTGGCAGTCCATGGGACTCTCAAGAGTCTCCTCCAGCACCATAATTCAAAAGCATCAATTCTTCGGCGATCAGCCTTCTTTATGGTCCAGCTCTCACTTCCATACATCACTACTGGCCACTAATTTTAATTCAAGCATTTATTCCATCGTTAAAAAAATAGAGGTAACACCCAAACAAATGAAAAAAGAGAGATTTATGTGTCAACATTTACATGTAGTATGTTCACAAATGCCTTGTGGATTGGACCTACACACAGGCTCATTGGATTAGTTAGGCGCTTATCCAAAACACAGGTCTTTGAAAAGCATTTTTTTTTTAAGGATAATGCTCACTCGGTTCAATGCTAAAGTACTTTTTTAAAAGCCCATTGATTTCAGTGGATGAGTTAGGGCAATTGCTTAACAGCATTTGCTATCCTACAGCCTCATACTTGGGAGTAAACCTCACTGAGCTCAGTAAGACTTGCTTCCGAGTAGACAAGTAAAGATTACTCTGTAACTAAGGGGCTTAGACTTTGTTCGGATCAGGATCATGACCATTTTTTCTTTTTACAAGAATAACTTTGGGGTATTTTTTTTAGAGGATCGTTTGCATGCTTTCAACCTTAAAAAAATAAATGCGAGTGAAATTATCTCTCTCTCACACACACAGAGGCATCCGTATAATTCCGATGATGATTTGAATTTGAAAGGGAGAGAGCGACTCTTTTGAAAACGAGAAGGTCCCATCTGGAAAAGCTCGACGTTCAATTAGATCACATCACTTCAGGGTGTCCTCTTCTCCCGTCCCCCCCTCCACCCCGCCGCCGTCCCCCCCGTCTCGTCTCCTGAATAACCTTCCAGGCAAAGCGACACAAAAACCGGCAGGCGAGCGCCGAAGCATCCATGGAAAAGAGAGAGAGAGAGAAAGAAAGAAAGAAAGAAAGAAAGAAAGAAAGAAAGAAAGAAAGAAAGAAAGAAAGAAAGAAAGAAAGAAAGAAAAAGACAGAGAAGAGAAAATATAAGGGAAAGGACGGCGCCTTGGAGCAGAAAAAACCACTGGGAAAAGAACCTCAGTCGCCAGCCCCGTTTCTCTCCTTTTCAAAAAAAGGGAACCACATTTAGAGGCGAGCGACTCTTATTTCTGCAAAGAACAGATGCGATTCCAAGGCGCTTTTGTTGTATTTCACGCGAGGGAGAGAGAAGGGCGACGAAGATTCGGAGCAGCCGGTAACGTTGCGAGCTGGGATTGACTTGGCGCTTTGGCGAGAGGGTGGGTGTTTGGAGATCCTCCCACTATCTTCTGCCACCCCCCCCCCCACTTCCAATGACCTAAGGCATCCTTTACTGAAGGGCCCAGCCTTTTTCTGCAAGACTAGGCACTTCTGAATCGACACCGAGGAAATAATGGGAGCCCCGACGACGCAGCTGGGACTCGCGGGCAGCTCTCTCCGAAGGGAGATGGCCTTTCCTTTCCAGTAGCCTGCAAGGAAGCAGGGGAAAATATAGGCCTTTGTAAGAAAAGCCACCGCGGCTCTCCTGCCCTGGTTCTCTAGTGCTGTGGGTGGTTTTCTTTCTGTTGAGAGACAGTTCAGTCTGTAGGCATGTGAGGAAGGTGGAGAGTGAAAGAATCAACTGGGGGAGGGGAGGAGATGCTGAAGAACGATCTGTTAAAAAAAAAAAAAGGAAAAAAGGAAGAGGGACAGGTTTAACTCATTGGGCGGCAGCAGGAACCGACTCCGGAACGTTCCCAGTTGCTTGATTTTGTTTCTGGAGAGGACCTCTTCCTCCTGACTCCTAGGATGGGTCCCAGAAGCTTATTTGAGGTGACAGTCTTTCTAGGGAGGCACGGACTTTTTGGCGAAGGGGCAGACTAACCCCTAACCAAGTTTATTGGGAGGGGAATCGCGGCGGATTCAGTGGGGCTCAACAAAGTGCGTGCCTACGCGGAAGCAACCCCATGGAATCCAAGGAGACTTCCTTCCCAAGTTCAAGGTGTCTCTGATTAGAGGTTTAGCCCCTTCCAATGCTCCTGCGGACACTTGAGATTGGGGGTCCCACTGAGGCCAGCGGAACCTCCTCCTGAGTATCGACGTTCCTCGGATCCGGCCTTATCGCGACCTCAAACGAAACGCATTTTTGGCGCCGTGAACCGTTCAATTCTGAACGCGTTTGATCAAAAGTGAATTTCCACTTATGAGAGTTATTCCCCACCGAGGCTGCAGTCCTATAAACACTTACCTGGAAGTAAGCTGAAGTAAGCGTAATAGGTCTTACTCCCAAGTAGACGCATAGGATTGCTCTGTCAGTGTGTAAAGGGAAGAAGAAGCTTCGAAGTAAAAACGGGTCATTGCTCCCTGGCTCTGCACACATTTACTGCGGAGTAAGGCATGTCACTTCAATAGGCTTTCCTGCCAAACGTACTTTTCCTGAAGAACATTGGCTTTTCGAAGCCCTCAAAGGAGAAGAGATAAGGTTCCAATCTTGATTCACGACCTGGGAATTTAAAACCTCAGAAACCGATTTAAATGCCATCTGTTTGCAATTCTTGGGATGAATGGCGTATTTCCCCCCCCCCCTTTTCGATCGGCTGTGGCTTAAGACCTCAACACGCTTTCTGACGAGGAAGCCCTATTGGACACGGTGGGGTTCCTTTCTGAGTAAACGTGGCGTAGGATCGGGCTGCCGGGAAGGGATTCGTTTTGAGTAGTCGATTAACCCCGAACCTCTTCCCGCCTGCGCCGCGCAATCCCGTTTAAAACTCTTTGGCAAAACCCCCTCTCTCAACCGCACGGTGATAACAAGGCAGCATCTATCTTGCCTGATGACCACCTACTGCTTTATGGTCGCTTTGTTCCAACTATTACAATCAAGAGAATTCTTTATTTACTGTTAACATTCACTTAAAGCGGGATGTTAATGATGCTTTGGAATTCACCAAAGAGAGTTTTCTGACGATTCTCTCTCTCCCCCTGCCCGCACTTTCTCTTTTGTTTATTTCAGGAAAACTTGGCTCGGAGAAGGAGGGGTGGCTGTGGGAACCCTGCCTGATAGAGAAAACCGGAGCTGACCTTGGATCTCGAGTTAGGTATTTGCTCAGGGTTTGGATTCCCATTGAAAAGGGCTCACTCGCTGCTGAAGATGGTAACTGTCACTCAGCAAACAACGCCAGGAAGTGATAGAACAGGCACAGACAAACAGACTGACGCGCACGCACGCCAAAATCTTCTCTTTCCCATTGTCTCCGCCACTGTCGACATTTAGGACGCGATCCTGTGCAAGTTAAACATTTTAAGGAGCCGTGGATTTCGCTGCGTTCATTTGAACATCGGTGGGATGTTGAAGCGCGCCCATTTAGCTTGTAAGCTCCGCGGGGCAGGGAACAGCGGCTGTTTACACCCAGTGGCTACAACCATTTATCGGCAGATTATTCGACAGAAGCGTTACCAGATTAATTTTGGCACGACGGTCCAGTTTTTCAAACGTGGGTAGGTTGTTTTGATTCAGGCGTGTCAGGATAATTAAAAAGAAAATGGCATGATAGAGCCGCTTTAGATAAAATAGCACCCATGGCTTGCTGCATTCTAAATTCTCTCACACGTTTTAAGTTTCCACCCATTTTTGGAATTCTTTAAAAGAGCACTGACTGACGGGGTGGGGGAGAAAACCGAGTGGGAGGTGGCGATGGAAAGGAGCGTGGCAGTCAGACAAGAACGCAGCGCAAGAGATTTCCGCACTGCAACATTTTGTTGCAGCTCCTACTTTTTAGCGTGTAAGCAGCAAACCATTACGAGCGCTCCCTGGCTAAATCAAAGAGCACCTTGGGGAACTGTGCCTTCCGTGAGTATTTGGAAATTTGGCACTGTACTTTTGCTCCATGAGAACCTGGGTTTAAGAAAGGGAAAACTTTCCACTCTTTATAATCACAGGAGGACCCTTAAAATCAGGCTTTGAAGGGTGCGCTTCGCACAAGAGTAACCTTATGCTCATTCTATTCCCGTTCCCGTGTGTGTGTGTGTGTGTGTGTGTGTGTAAGAGAGTGAGAGGTGTGTACAGTAATATATAAAACATCCTTAAAGAGCAATGGCTGTCATCGAAATTCTTTAACCGACACACACACACACACACAGAACTCCTATCTTGTTAAATGACCTCCCCTCCGCACTGCCTTCCCCAGTATCTAAATAGGAAGCTCATCGGGGCAGGGGCTTGCCCGGGTTTGTTCATTCTGCGTGATGGAGTTTGCACATTTTTGGGTGTGTGTTTGTGTGTGGGAGGAATTGCAAGGCACATTGAAGGCACTCTATAAATATTAGGCTGTATCTGTGGGCATTCCAAACCTATATAAGGGCCAAGGAAAACCCAGGAGGAGGTGGAATAGATATCAGTAGAACAGGGCAGACCGGGGAATTAGCACGTAGGGTTGTTTTTTTTTTGCCTTTCTTGTGCTTCCCTAACTAGAGCTTTCCAGATTTCTGAGGCTTTTACCTGCGTCGGATAAGCGCAGCCCCGTTCAATTTTGTGCCTCGCCTGATTTCTCGGGTTCAGGGTTCCGCACGTCGGTGGGCCTTTCAGACCGACAGGAGGAGCGGCGGGCCTCGCAGCAACGCACGGAGTTTAATGTAGCCAATGATGCACGTATTTTATTGCAGGAGATTCATTCATTATTGATAAACGTTTGCAGTAGCTTCCTGCTTCGGGGAGAGTCCCCGCCCCGCACACTTTTTTTTTTTTTACTTCTTTCTGATGAATAAACTAACAAGGCCTCTGCTTCCCTTACAAACCCAACCCAACCCAGTTCTTTCTCCGGTAAAGCTGCTTGCACACAACGGACCCACGAACCTGTTAATCCGGAGCACCTGGATTCCCAGACAGCTGAAGACCCAAATGTGTTTCCTGATCAAATTGTTTCGGTTTGCCTGGGTCTCTGGACCATCATCGTTAGGACACCCTGGGGCTACGAATCCGGTCCATACACCAAAGCAAACTGCAAAATAAATTAAGGCCTCGTGGGACCCTAAAGAAAGAGTTGCAATTCGCAGTGCGAACTGGATTAAATCCAAATAGTCGTATTTCCTACGCACGTTGATGCAAGACAGTATGCGTTCAATGAGCTACTTACTCTTAGGTTGTAATGCATAGGATTCATGCAGCCTTCCACGAGCTGTGGATCGGGTTCTCTTCCTACTGCTATTTGCAATTTTTAATCTCCAAATTTATTTTGTGTGTGCTACTTAGTGTATATTAGCGTTAGCTTTACTCCGCACAACTGCAACCTTATGGTGCGGGATTAAGCCTCACTGAACTCGGCGGGATTTATTTCTGAGTTAAGCAAACTTGCTATCCTAGGCTGTAACATTATTTGTTATTAACCGATTCTTTAAAAGATCAAATATTTCTGTGCCAATATACTTGCGTGGAAGGCATCAGGAATATTCGAATCCAGCGAGCGTGGCTTAACCGATTTGTGGATTAGGCTGTTCTCGGAAGCTTTAAGGTTTAGGAACGGTTAATTAACCTCCCCTAATCAGAAGCCACATCAAGTTCCGCGCAGGCGGTTTGAAGACAGAACAGTCAAAGTGGGCGGGGAGAGCTCAAACATCTTAAGTAGGTACGCTATTCTCGATGCCAGTGAGTGGAACTAAACACTGTCATCCTAAACCAGCACTGTCTTAATTTGTTTTAAAGATTAAATTTTCTAAGCAACCTTGAGTTGTGATTTGTTTCTTTACAAAAAAGGGAACCGTATGTTATTATTATTATTTTTAAAAAATTATGCACCCCCTTAAAGTGAGTAAATAAACGCAACTTGGGTATGATCGTTCTGCTCACCTTCATTTCAATGTTTTAAACGCGCTGAAGAACAGAACATGTCCAGTCACGCTTTAGGATCGCAGTCTTGGATTTTCGTAGTATAAGTCTCTTGGCTTCCTGTTTGCCGCAGAAAAAGTCTAAGGCTGGGGCCGCACCGCTTTTGTGCATTTTAGGAAAGGTGCATGATGGGACTTTGTGTCCATCCCCTTTCAAGAGGCCAACTTATGCATAACTTTATTGGGAATAAACCTCAGCGAGCTCCTGGCGGGGGGCGAGAGACTAGGCGCAGAGGTGAATTCAAGCTAGCCACGTTGGGTGAAAAGTGCAGCCGTGGGCTGGGTTGGGGAATAAAGGAATAAGGAGATCCTGTCCCAAAGGTGGTGTCAGAACCACCACCTCCAGTCTTTAGGGATCGCACCAGTCATTTCTCCACCTGTCACCACTCCCAAAACCCAAGTCGATGACCTCCTCCCTATTTAAGGGAGATATGCCCCCCACCTTGTCTGCCTACCGCGCTGGATTAATTTCATCTTTTTTTTCTTTTTTCTTTTTTGCACGTTGGCTTTTCTTTTTCAAACGTGGACCCCGTCTTGATTCCTATCTTCTAAATGTCCGGGCTATTTTCATATCCTGTTTCTTAAGGCTCACGGATGTTGAATTGCAGTTCCAAGGGTCAGCAGAAGTTAAAGGCGGAAAGTAACCTTCCTACAAAGCGGGGGAGCGGAGAGGAAGGCATGAATCTTTTGTATGAGAGGGGACTTTCAAGAAATTTCATTTTATTTTTAAAGGGTATGTAACCGCTCAAGATGACATGGCTCCAAAAATTGACAGGAGCTTTAATTTGCAAGAAGAGCAAGGCTGCCTGTTTTATTCCTTATTTTTCCTGAACGGGAATCGCAAGAGATTGTAGTTTTTTAAGCCAAACCACCACTCCGTACCCAGAACAGTATATGCGATAGAAATAAGGGCGGTCTTTCATTTAAGAGCAACCCAGAAATTTATCTGAAAGGCCTTTATATCTAATTCCGTGGGGCTAGAAAAAAACAATCAAAATACTTCTGTCACGGATCCGGCTGCTTTAGGAAGAGTCCCGCCTCAGCGCTAGAGATTCGTGCCGAATAGACCGTAAATCGCTTGCAACCCTACCGCGGCGATCTTAAGCGTAATAAATACTACTGAAATCAGCGGGGCGCTTTCCAACTCAAACGCTTTTAGGAGCCAGAAGTCCCTGCACGGTTAAGAGGACCTAGTAGGGTTTAAAGGTATTGCGGATCAGGCTGAGAAATATGCTACATTCAAGCTCTCTACAGCAACCTTGTTCGGAATTCCCAATATACACGGTAACTATCAAGGGTTTTCTTTCTGAGACGGTGCAGTATTACGGCCCCGTTTTTGCGAGTGGGGGAAAATCTCAAAGCCTTTTGAATGCCGACCTGATGGTGCTGAACGGACAGCAGCCGAGTCTTGTGGTGCTGAACGGACAGCTCCTTCCGCAAACTCCCCCTCTCCCGCATCACCGCCTCCTCTACTTTAGGTAATTAATTGCTAACGTAAACAAAAACGTGTTTGTTTGTTTTTTAAATAATATTTCGGGGTTCCCTTGCATTATCTGAGAGTTAGCTAAACAGGAGAAGAGAGAAATTTTGGTTCCCTTCTCGCTCCCTAACTTCGCTTAGTTTGTGCCGACCCGGGCTTAGTTCCCTAACGTTAATAAGAGCGCCTCTGGGCATGTACAGTGGCTATTTCCGCACCGCCAAGTAACCACAGCCAGTCCTCAAGTGCCTGGGGTCCTCGGCAAGTACCAGGTGTGAGGAACCTCGCTATTATTATTATTACTACTACTACGTTTTATATATTAGGAGCAGACTGATTCCTCAGCGTAGGATCCTGTCTGAGGCAGGACGAAAGAAACACTCTCCGTTACCTTCGGGGCCCAGCATTCGACATTCAGCAATGCCGATTATTCAGGGATAGAGATACAACCCTCACCTCCCAAACACGCAAACAAACCAGATGTCATTGCAGCGTATCCAAACCTTGCTAAGCCCATTTGCAAATAAAACTTCAAAACCAAATAACTCCAGTTTGCTTTCTCTCCTCGTCAGTCAGACTTCCCCAAGCGGAAATTCATCCACTTAAGAAAAACCTTTTTCTTGGGAGTTCGATTTAAATTATGGCAAGTTTCATTTGCAGGGAAGAAATTCACTTTTTTTTTGTGAGGGAAGAAGCTTGTCGAGGAAGAAGCATCAACGTCAAATAAACGCCAGGAAAGCGTTTTTATTGTCAAATGACATCAGAGTCCTGTAATCAAAGATTAATTGTCTTAATCAAATAGATCCACCCTCAGCAAATTAAGACGTCGCCAGCAACAAATTATAGGACAATTATAATAGCGCGGAATTGGCAGGGCGGTTGGCTGGCGAGTGAGTTGGTTGGTTGGCGTTTTGGAGTGGGGGGTGGGGAGATCCTAGAAACAGAAGCACAACAATGGAAGACTGCGAAGCATCAAGAAAGACAACCCAGAGGCGGTGGAGACAGAGAGGCAGAAAGGCACTCAAGACTGGAAGATGACACCTCCATCACCGACCCACCTTGAACCAAGAGATCGTGCGTGGCCGCTGCGCCAGAGAGTCGTCTGAAAATAACAGTCATAAAACAGAGAGCCCGTTTCAAACTCAGTGCCCCTTTCCCCTCAAGACCCTCACCCCTTGCCAAGAGGGCTTTTCGAAGGGAGCGAAGCCCAGCGCTTACCTGCCTCAGCCCCGCAGATTCTGCTCCCCGCAGCCGGGCCAAGCGCCTCTCAGCGCTCGGGCCATCCGAGCGGCGCCTTAGCGCGGAGACTCGACGGAGCTTCCTTCCCGGGCGGCGAGTTCGCAGGCGTCTCTCTTCGCTGGGGAACTTTGGCGGCAGGCCGTGGCTCTCGCCCTCCCTCTTGTGGGCTGGGGCGGGGGGACGGCGATTGCCCTCTCCTAGGTAGGCGGCAGTAGCAGCAGCAGCAGCCAGCCAGCCAGCCAGCCGGCACGCCAGCACGCCGCCTCCACCTCCTCCTCGAGGGCTCTGTAGCTGCTGGAACCAGCCAGCCAGCCAGCCAACCAACCAAACTGCCCTCCTCCCCCTCTTAGCTCTTCCTCTCCCCGCCTGGTTCAATCGGAATGCGCTTGGAGAATCTGCTGGCCGAACGAGCGCATTGGTCTCCACTGTAGCAAGCCTCTAAGAAGTCGCAGGGTGAGGGCGATGACTCGTTGGGCGATCCTCTGCCTATTTACTCTGAAGTTTAGCTCCACAGCGTGGAACGGGACCCATTCAGCCCCCAGTAAAACTTGCAGATTCCCCCACTAAGCGGGCTCAGCATTGCAAGCCTCCTAACTAAGGCTTTCCTCACCAGAGTCCAGTGGAATTTAGGATGCAATCCTGCTGGGCACCCTTACCCGGGAGCTAAATCCTATTTAATCCACAGGATTAAATAGGATAGTTCATAGCGCGCACTCCTAACCGCCGTCTACTCAGAAGTAAGTCCAATAAGGTTTACACCCAGGCAAGTGGGGTTAGGACTGCAGCCTGAGTCAGTCTGACTACAGCTTTGCTTCTGCCATTGACCTTCCCTAATTGAGCCATTCGCTCTTAGGTTTGCGGGCCTTACTTCCGCACCCCGAGCCTCGCCATCCTAAGCGTGTTCGGAAATGAAGGAGGCAGGCCGCTGCCAAGCTGGAGCCCGTGCGCTGAAGCTCCGAAGCGAATGCCCCGAAAGGAAGCCGAGGACTGGATCCGTCCTGCGAGGCCTGTAAGGAGGGAAAGAGCTTGGAAAGCGGGACTCCCACCCAGCACGCATAAAACCCAATCGTTTCCCAAAACACACGAGAAAGGCGCATTTGGACCTTGCGTCCCACTAACCTCCTGGCAGTTCTCAGAATCGTGTTTGGAGATCAGTCCAAAAGCGAGTGCAGCTGGTTTATACCCACCCCCCGGGTCTGTTTAATAGGGTCACCTATTCTGCGTTGGCTGACATGTAAGCCTGCGATCCTAAGGTTAGAACCCCCGCCCCCGGGAGTCTCCAGGCTGACTTTGAAGGGGCAAATGCTTAAGTAGGCAATCCTAAACACACTAAGGAACGAGCCCTGTAGGTCAATGCTTGAGGATTGCGCTCTAAAGATCGGGGAGCGGAGCCTTGACGATAACGCGCCACACAATGCTCTGGAAAAGACCCAGGAGGAGGAGAACCGCGTTTATTAATAATAATAAATAATAACATAAGCGCCTGGCATAGAGCGCTTATGCAGTTGGCTAGTCTAGCCATGCCTACTCAGAATTAAGCCCTATTGAATCCACTCCCAGGCAAGTGGGGGTTAGGATCGCAGTCTTAGCCACGAAGCTCATAGGTTGACTTGGGCTGAGCCAGGTCTCTCCCAAGGTTGTTGTGCTGGGAGACCGTGGAGACGTGTAAACGTCATCAACAGACGGGTTACAAATGGCGCCAAGAAGGACACTCGCTGGGCACTCAACTTCGCTGTCTTACTTAGGGGTACAGACCCAAGAATACAACTTTCTTTTCTTTTACTCTGCCCTAGTCTAGTTCCTTACTCAGCCTCGGGCTTAGAGTGTCCTAGACACTCACAGGAAGCGAGTGAACAGATGTGTGAAATTAACTCCTCTTAAAGTACCCCGGATTTACCCCGGTTTTGGCGGGGTGGTTAAAGGGCAAGAACCCCAGTTACATAACGTTCAGTATTCGCCCCTGGAAGCCTCCTGTCTCTACCCTTTCATTTCGATATCCCTTTCCCCTTAAATCAATATATTTCCCTTCTCCACCTACGTACGTATACTGTATGTCTCTCAGCCCAGGTCCAGGGGCTACCCTGGAGAAAACGGCTGCAATTTCACCCTCTCCGTCTCTCCCCCTCCACCCCAGTCGTGTTTTTCATCCAAATAATGGACCCTCTGTCTTTCCTTTCGCCCCAATTTCCCCTAACAAACTATTTCTGCCTGTGATTTGCTACGGGACGGGGTGTGCGGGGAGGGGGGGGAGCAAAACCCCAAAGCAAAACAGGCGGCTGTTTAAAAAAACCAACCCCAACTCCAAACAAAACAGACAAGGGAAAGGGAGGAAAAAAGAGGAAGACTAAAGAAAACGCAAAACACCAACCCTCCCAGCCCTAATGAGTTCAATTACAATGTGGTAAACACATTGCCTCTACGCTTTAATTAAGCCTGCTGTCCAATTTTAACTCATTAGTAATTCATTAAGAGAACAGCCCTTAGCTGGCGGAGGAGGGGAAGAGGCGCAGATTGGGGGAGCTGCATTAACCACAGCGCCCACCCCGGGGGATTTCCGCTGCCACCGCGAAAACGTCTGCGGGAAGCGGGGCGGGAGCGCGGCCCGCAAGCCTGTTGAGCCGGAGGGCGCTGCGCGCTCCCCAGAAGTAAGGGGGACTCCAGCGGTGGGCTCCTTACCGCCGCGTAAAGTTTTCTCAAGTCCACGATGTAGGGGAGCCTACTTGAATAAAATATTGGGGGCCCAGTAAGCTCTGCTCCGCATAATCGATCACAAGATGAGGGGCATTCATACCATTTGAATGGTAATGCCCATTAGCTTTGGGGGCCCTGGCCCCCTTAAAAAATTTATTGGGGCCTCGGGCCCTAGGAGTTGGTTCCTATGCCACGGTGCGTCAAATGCACGGCCGATAGTAATGCCTAGAATTCACGGTGCCGACAGCATAGGTAGATTGATAAAGAATTTATCCGTTTTAATGGGGAGTTGAGTGCACGTCTATCACCGACAGCTAAGATGGAACTTTTCCAAACTGAGGAAGTCTACCTCTGCGTTTCCTAGGTGCGAGGAGGGCGTCGACAATGGGGAGACGACTGCCAAAAATATTAGTAGAAACTTCACAGGCGCTGTTAAGATTTTGAAGCAACCTGCCTCCAGAGGCGGTGGCTTTCCTTTGCTGGAGATATTTAAGGAGAAGATGGACAGCTGTCAAGCATCGAGGCTGTAGCAGGATCCTGATTTGTCGATCTTTCACTGACTACGGGCGACGGCCAATCATCTCCTAGATCCCTTCGAATTTCAGAATTTCTTCCTTTCTGTCAGTCTGTCTGTCTGTCTTATACACTTTTAACAGTGGTATATAAAGAATGGAATTGGTGTGGATTTCGCTCCGCCCCCTCTCTCCCAGATATATACCATATCTATATATGATATATATAGTTGCAAAATCTCCTGGGTGCAAACTGTAAATAGGAAACAGGGACACCTATTTCCCTTCGCATCTGAACACCCCTCGTAGGTTTGTAAGCTTCTTGGGGCAGGGAGCTGTAGCTTTTCCTTCCTGAGCGAGACTAGAAAGTATATTATCCCACGACAATGACAGTGAGGATCTGTCCCTCACAGCCGCTTTTCATATCTGCTTGTAGATACCTGGGAAGGAGTAACAGGTAGACCTCCCCCCTGGGGATCAAGAAAATGTGAGCTCTTCCAAAATCCGTTTGCTCCCGGATTGCCAGAGTTAACCGACAGCAGAAACTGAATTTCCTATTACTAATGTAAAACAAAAAGCAAGCGCCTCTAATTATCTCTTGCTTACTGCGCTTTCAACACTGAAAAGCGTGAAGCCTGGAAAGTTGTACGTTGAGGTGGGTAAAAAGGATTTAAAAACAAATATCAAAGAGATTTGGAGGAAGTCACAGAGGGAAAGCGACGCTTTTCTGCCTTTTCTATCCGCCCGCGCATCTCAGAGCTTTACGCTTAGAAATTGTGTCAACCTCCCTTTTCCTTGCGGTGCCTCCAAACACTTTCAGCAATCCAGGTTTGAGCGAATAAAGCGACTGGACTCGGATTGATAGCCCGGTCCACTCCAAATCTACTCAGAAGTAAGGACCGTTGTGTTCAGCGGGACTCGGCCGTCCCAATAATGTGCGTGGTTAGGTTTAGGTTAGGTTAGGCGATCCCCTAATCCGTTTTTTAAAAATCCCATCGCATTTCACTAGGGTCGACGCCCGAGTTTCAGATGCTTCCAGATACCGAACCCAATCCGGTGCACTTTTTTATTCTCAGACAATTCCTGCTGTGTTCCTTGAGGGCGGTTTACTCCCAAATCAGCCGTCAGGGGAGATTTGCAGCCCGTGTGTGTACAGGATCGCAGCCGAAGCCTTAGGCAGCGATCCTATATACACTTAGCTTGAGGGCGAAGAACGACCTGGAGTTTACTTCTGAGCAAATGTGCAGAAGATCGCGCTGTTCGTCCTTTCCCCGTTGAAATGTAAGTAGGACACGATCCTAACCTCTTTACACGATTTCGTCGGGCGGGACTCCCTCCTGTCCTTTATTGAGAACTTGTGAACCTCTTTCTATTTGGATGGGGAGCAGAACCCCCCAAATTTCCCCAGCTGGTCAATCCGTCTGAACGATGTCCAGTCTAGCACCATCCTGTGGCGCCACACAGCAGGACCCTATGCATGCCAATCTGAAGTAAGCCCCAGACTTCCAGTTAAGTGGGTGCACTAGATGTGCACCTTTACTGGGAAATACGACCAGCCCGTGGTGGTGGTGGGTGTCAGAATCTACCAGTAAGTCCTCCAGAGCAAGTTCCATTGACATATGTGTCTTGTCCTACCTCCCACTGATTTCCTGTAGGGAGGTGTGAAAGGGCAGTTTCCTGGTGGATTAGGCCCCTCCCTGGAAACGTTTCTGAGGCCAGCGACCCACCACGAAGAAGGAATACCTTGGGACACTAGATCTGGCAGTCCTACCAAGATCACCACAAACCCCACAATATATGCACAGAAACAATTTTGGAGGAGCTGGTGCGTCTGAATGGGCTATTTGGATAAGCGGTAGTCCTTATACCTTTCCTAAAAGGGAGATACACCGCAATAACAAATAAACAAATAATAATAAAATACATAGCGATTTATTCCTCCCAGAAGTGTAAAACATATAATCTCCCCAGAAGTCAGAGTTCATTAAGGGCTATGCATACATGTTCTAACAGCAAACATTTAGTGAGTGCCTTCTGTGGCAATTTTTAAAAGATTGCTGAAAACTGTACTATTCTGCCTGGCCTTGTGCTGACAATTAAGAACACATCTT
This sequence comes from Podarcis liolepis, assembly GCF_965112155.1. NCBI lineage: Eukaryota > Metazoa > Chordata > Lepidosauria > Squamata > Lacertidae > Podarcis > Podarcis liolepis. The sequence goes on along the minus strand of NC_139565.1, from coordinate 56,363,156 downwards.
TCCACAATGCTTAACAGACACCTATTTTTTTAAAAATGGTTTTATTCTATGGTTTAATGATTTTATTGTTATAAAGTACTGACAACATATTGCTTATTTATTTTTTAAAAATGTATCATATAACTAAAACTACATTATTGCATTGAAAAATGAAGCGCTACTCACTTTTCTATAGTGAGTAAAGGAATTAAAAGGAGGCACACTTTGGAGCTCTCCAGAGTGCTGATTTCCCCCTTTTTCCTTCTGGCAGGTGTATTCTGCAAAGTGTCACTGATGCAATAGCAGTGTATTAGTGAGTGGATTTACACTGGAGACTCCGCACATCATTCCACGTTCTTAGTTGCTCTGTGATGCTTCTCCCAACGTTACCGCATTATTGAGACCTGGAGAGGTTGGCTTGTGCAACCAAACGAACACCTCCCCATCCCCTGAAACTTTTGTGGTATAAAGTCACAGGATCATCAGGAATGGCCTGCACAGACTGGAAACAAAGCAGTCTGTCTACCCTAAAACATTTGCAGCTGCAAGCAGTGCTGAAAGTGGAGTCGTGTATAACCACCCTGAAATCATCATGAGCACGAACCATCATGGATGTCTGATTAAAAAAAAAAGACATCAAGAATCTTGTATCCATTTACAAAGCTCTTAACAGCTGGGTCCAGGACATCTTAAGGGATTCCTGATTACTTCTATTCCCATCCAATTACTGAGATCTTTGGAGGAATCTCTGGTAGTCACTCATGGCTGAGATGCATGGCTTGCAACTACTAGAAGCCATGGGCCCAAGCCTGTGGAACTCCCTCCCACCTGAGAGTAGGCGGGCACTCTACTTGTGTCTAAGCCAGGCTTCCTTAACCTCAGCCCTCCAGGTGTTTTGAGACTACAGTTCCCATCGTCCCTGACCACTGGTCCTGCTAGCTAGGGATCATGGGAGTTGTAGGCCAAAAACATCTGGAGGGCTGAGGTTGTGGAAGCCTGGTCTAAGACTTCCTTGTTCCAGATAGCATTTAAAGGTAGTTGGTTTCAGGATGACTTTTTCTTTTCCCATTTTCTGTGTGTGTGTTTTTTGGTACACCACTTGGAAATGCAAATATTTAAGTGGTATATAAATGTCTTCAATAAATAAAGAAAATTTGGAGGGGCCCTTATTCCTTCAACTTAAATAGTGAGTGCGAAAGAATCATGTGGCCACAGTCTCTACAGTGTGTGGCAGGATCTGCGGCCAAAATCACAAATACATGATTGCTAGATAGTCACAGACAGAGGACTCTATGATGTCATATCCTCTAAACTTTCGTGATTGGAATGGGAACAATAAAAACTTAATCTCTAATTATCCTTGTCATTGGGACGCGGGTGGCGCTGTGGGTTAAACCACAGAGCCTAGGACTTGCCGATCAGAAGGTCGGCAGTTTGAATCCCCGTGACGGGGTCAGCTCCCATTGCTCGGTCCCTGCTCCTGCCAACCTAGCAGTTTGAAAGCATGTCAAAGTGCAAGTAGATAAATAGGTACTGCTCCAGCAGGAAGGTAAACGGCGTTTCCGTGCACTGCTCTGGTTCGCCAGAAGCGGCTTAGTCATGCTGGCCACATGACTCGGAAGCTGTCTGCGGACAAACGCCGGCTCCCTCAGCCTATAGAGAAAGATGAACGAGCAACCCCAGAGTCGGTCACGACTGGACCTAATGGTCAGGCGTCCCTTTACCTTTACCTATCCCTGTCATTTTTCCTACCTGTGAAGGGGGAAGATTTGTCTTTGGAGAGCCAGTGTGGTGTAGTGGTTAAGAGCGGTAGTCACGTAATCTGGGAAACCGGGTTCGCGTCTCCGCTCCTCCACTTGCAGCTGCTGGGTGACCTTGGGCCAGTCACACTTCTGTGAAGTCTCTCAGCCCCACTCACCTCACAGAGTGTTTGTTGTGGGGGAGGAAGGGAAAGGAGAATGTTAGCCGCTTTGAGACTCCTGAAGGGGAGTGAAAGGCGGGATATCAAATCCAAACTCTTCTTCTTCTTCTTCTTTGCTCTCCTCCAGGGAGCAGTCTCCATTTTGAACTGGATTATGGATATTTGTAATTTCAGATTATTTGACTTTCATCACTGTATCTGTTGAATCCTGGCAAGACTTCTGATGCAAGTAAACATTGATTTTTTTTTCTTGTTTACTAAACAGTCCAAGAGTGATTTCTTTGTTAAGAGGGCAACATACAAAAGGAGAAGATAATCCAAGCCTGCCTAAAGCATCATTCAATATCATAATTGTTCTAGAAGGTTATGCAACCTTGTCCTAATAGCTTCCAGAGATAAGCTGCGCATGGTTGGTGAGATCACTCCGCTGAAATAGGTATTTGCATTCTCACACAAGTGAGAAAGTGGAAGGATAATTGCTAAACGAAATATCCTCTCCTACGCATCTAAATCCATCTAACACAGTGCATGGATGAGACTTGCAAGAATGGGGAACTTGTTACCCACCAAATGTTGATGGACTCCCAGCGTCCCTGGCCATTGGCCAGGGATTTGTGGGAGTTGTAGTTCTGCAGTGTCTGGAGGACCACAGCTTCCTCATCCCTGGTTGAATGATAACTTCATGCATCTCAAAGAGCCACTATAGAAAAAAAATACTTTTGTATCACCACCCACAACAGCATAAGGACATAGTCAAACGATTAAAGAAAGTTTTGTTGATTAATAACCTGCTTTATCTGGCCTTTAGTATTACCAAAGCCGCGACATTGGTGACTTTTTTTTGAGATACTGTAGGAAAACTAAACCTAAATAAAAGATGCACCTATGGGGGGTGGGGTCTAATATTTTCTCCCCCCCCCCCACATGCTATTACAGTGGGGTCGGCAAACTAAGGCCTGGGAGCTGGATCAGGCCTAACTGGCTTCAGGATCCGGCCCACAGACTGTCCATGGATCAGCGTGGAGATTATTATAATAATATAATAATTTATTATTTATACCCCACCCATCTGGCTGGGCTTCCCCAGCCACTTTGGGCGGCTTCCAACAAAATATTAAAATACAGTAATGCATCAAACATTAAAAGCTTCCCTAAACAGGGCTGCCTTCAGATGTCTTCTAAAAGTCTGGTAGTTGTTGTTCTCTTTGACATCTGGTGGGAGGGAGTTCCACAGGGCGGGCGCCACTACTGAGAAGGCCCTCTGCCTGATTCCCTGTAACTTGGCTTCTCGCAGCGAGGAAACCGCCAGAAGGCCCTCAGCACTGGACTTCAGTGTCCGGGTAGAACGATGGGGGTGGAGACGCTCCTTCAGATACACTGGACTGAGGCTGTTTAGGGCTTTAAAGGTCAGTTCAGCACCAACACTTTGAATTGTGCTCGGAAACGTACTGGGAGAGTCTGTTCATTTGGGTTGTGCCATTCCCCCCCCCCAACACACACACACACACACACACACACCGCGGAGGCACCTCCTCCCTCCCTCCTTCCTCCTGGCTTCTCCCTGCCCTGCCTAGAGGAGGAAGGGGGCTGGGCTGAGCTGGCTGAGCGCCATTTTAAGCAGCCCCTCTCCAGAGCCAGCCCTTTTGCGCCACTCATCTTCCTTCTACCACCGCCGCCACCCCCACCACCGCCGCCACCACCACCACCTCCCTGTTGGTCCTGCGGGCCTGAGAGCGGAGCGGACGAGCTCCCACTGCCTACCCATGAGAAGCAGTGGCAGTGGCGGCAGCGGCAGCCCCTGGGAAAGTAAGCACAGTGGCTGGGGCTGGAGGACTACTTGCCCTCCTTGCTTCTTCTTCCAGCTTCCCCTCCAGTGCCTCTTCTCCGGCCTGTCATAAGGTCTGAGGGACAGTGGACCGGCCCACGGCTAATTTTTTTTGCCAACCCCTGTATTACAGTGACATGTTTGAAAGACAACAAAAACTGTTGGAAGCAATAGCATGCTCAATGGCTGTTTCTAGAGTTGCTCCCTTTTTTCACCTGGTTTCTGTAGCTGCATCCTTAACAACTGCTTGATCTTTAGGAATTAGCAGGTGATGTTTCTCCCCCCAGCATGGAGAACAATGTTATTACCTGCTAATTGTCGTGGATCAAACTGCAGTAAAAGGCACAGCTGGCTTACACCTACTGGCTATAAAGCTGACAACCTAGCTGCTTCACATCAGTGTGTGCTCCATTGGGTTGCCAAGCTTCCCCACCCCGTGGCTCCTGCGCCTTTAACATCTGCACAATACTCGCAAATTAGGAAGCTCTTCTGTATCTCCATGCCAGAGAAAGTCATCTGCTTTCTTTCTGCCTTCCAGACACCGCTTATGGGCACAAGCACAGGGTTAATTCAAAAATTTGGCAACCCTACGTCACTTGACTATATGGCTATCATCTATCTATATCTATCTATCTATCTATCTATCTATCTATCTATCTATCTATCTATCTATCTATCATCTATCTATCTCTATCTAATCTATCATCTATCTATTGGCATTGTTGTTGTTTAGTCATTTAGTCGTGACCCCATGGACCAGAGCACGCCAGGCACTCCTGTCTTCCACGGCCTCCCACAGCTTGGTCAAACTCATGCTGGTAGCTTCGAGAACACTGTCCAACCATCTCGCCCTCTGTCGTCCCCTTCTCCTTGGGCCCTCCATCTTTCCCAACATCAGGGTCTTTTCCAGGGAGTCTTCTCTTCTCATGAGGTGGCCAAAGTATTTGAGCCTCAGCTTCAGGATCTGTCCTTCCAGCGAGCACTCAGGGCTGATTTCCTTAAGAATGGATAGGTTTGATCTTCTTGCAGTCCATGGGACTCTCAAGAGTCTCCTCCAGCCTCATAATTCATAAGCCTCAATTCTCCAGCAATCAGCCTTCTTTATGGTCCAGCTCCTCTCACTTCCATACATCACTACTGGGAAAACCATAGCTTTAACTATACGGACCTTTGTTGGTATAAGTATATGTGGAACAAACAGTTATTACCCCACCTTTATTCCTAGCTGGAAATCAAAGCTCTGTAGGGCAGACTTCATCAACCTGGCTCCTTCCCAGCCAGCACTTTTGAACACTGCATCTGACATCTTCCTCAGTTGTGATGGCTATCACATTCCCAAGGCTGGGGAGTGATTCCTAGCTATCAAGAAAATCCCCCCATAATTAATGACTATTATGGTTCATTGGTTAAAATCTCTGATCATTCATCTCATCTGTTGGCTATCCACAGTGACCAAGATGGACAGACCGATTCATTTATTGAATGATTGATTGAATGAATGAATACAACACATTTCAATTTAAAAACAATATACTAACAAGACAACTGAAAACCAGCAGAAAACCAGCAAACATCATAAAAGCAAAAGCGATAGTGGGTCCAAAAGCATCAAGAAGGCGGTTTCTGCGTGTGCTGTGGAGGGAAGTAAGGGGCAGCTGGGGCCTGTCCACTTGGGAAGGTAGAAGAAGAAGAAGAATAGTAGTAGTAGTAGTAGTAGTAGTAGTTTGGATTTGATATCCCACTTTATCACTACCCTAAGGAGTCTCAAAACGGCTTACATTCTCCTTTCCCTTCCTCCCCCACAACAAACACTCTGTGAGGTGAGTGAGGCTGAGAGACTTCAGAGAAGTGTGACTAGCCCAAGGTCACCCAGCAGCTGCATGGGGAGGAGCGAGGAAGCGAACCCGGTTCACCAGATTATGAGTCCACCGCTCTTAACCACTACACCAAGCTGCACTACACTCCATTGTCTTTGAGACAGACAGATGCCAATGCAACATTCCATTGCATTGGGGCTGATGTGAAAGTTCCGTTGGCCATGTTGGACTGGCAATGGCCATTCACACATGCAGATCCTCCCTCAATGCTGCAGTCCTCGAAGCATGTGTGAACCAGTCCTTTCCCTTCCTGATTTTTGCATGGGCAGTTTTAAGCACAGGCCCTGCTAGTTTTAAGTGGTTTATAGACTCCCTTGGTGAGTATCCTCGCTGAGCAGCTAATACTAATTTTTGATGCGCTAATTAACCAGTTGGGCCTCGGCCAACTCTTTAAGTCTCATTTGCAGGGATTGTTTTCATTGGCCTCAGGCAGACAGTCTTACTTTAAGAACGCTATTGATCAGAGGCCATCCTAAGATGACTGGAGTGTTCCTCTTGGGGGAAGCCTCACATGTTTTAAGTGCACCCAGTTACTCTTATGACCGGCTTGTAAACAGGTTTTAATGGGGCTATTAGTGTAAAAGGACAGGAAACTTTCAAAAACAGGCTTTTAACTATTCATGAGGATGTTTAATCTGGTGCTTAATCACCACTGTTTGTTTGCACACAGCTGAGAAGGGAGTGGGAGCGTCTCTATTAGCCAGTGACGGGGCATTAATAAACGCTTCAGACCTATGATGAATGGCGAGTGCGACAACTCTTTACTTTTATTTAAACTTATTTACTCTTTGCAGACACAGTTACACAAACTTCAACAGGACACCTCAGAAAGGTGGCAGCACATCTGGTGTCGGATAAGTTATAGTGCTCCAAGACATGAGGAAGTTTTACATCGTGAGACTGTCTGTTGGATGCTGGGAACGTAAGGCACTGCTTTATACCAAATCAGGCCATTGGTCCATCTAGTTCAGTATTGTCTGCCCTGATTGGCAGTCGGTAGCATTAAAAAAATTGAACACTAACTAGTCCTCTGGGCTTCTACAGCCAGTAAACTGGGAGGCTGTACTTTTTGTCAAGCAACCATGTTTTATTCTTATGATCATAGTTTATCCTCTTGTTAATTACACTGTCTTAAGTATGCATTTTATATTTGGCTTCCTTTAGTAATGTTTTCCTTTGAAATGTTTAAGACACACATTTTTGTTAACTCTGCAGTGCTAAATGTGCATTCTGTAGCTGACCTCCTTCGTGATGTTTTATTTTGACATTTTTAAGATAATATTTTAGTTGCTTGGAATGTATACTTTGCATTTGACTTTCTTCAGTGATGTTTTATTCTGGATTGTTTTATTTGACATTTAAATGTGATGTAAACCGCTTTGAGGTCCCCCCCTTAAAAATATAAAGTGGTATAGAAATGAAATTAAAGAATGAGCAGAAAGCCATCTCTAAAAGGTCTAGATGAGAGATGGGGACTAGAATTGAACTGCAACTCCCTTCACTCCTGGCTGTTTTGGCTGGGGTGGGGTGATGGATGGACCTTAGAACATCCCCTGGAAGACCCTGCAGCCAATCAGGAGGGAGTGGAGAGTTAAAAGTTAGAACCAGACACTTCGTCAGATAGGGCTCAGCTTGGGCTGAGATAGGGCTTGGATTGGCTTTGCAAAAGGGCTAGGAAGGGATTAGCTGGATAGTTAGGGGTTTCCTAGCTAGGGAAACCCATATTATTTCCCTGAGAGGAAGGAAAGGAACCCAGAAGGGGCTGGGAATGTTGTACTGGCTTAGTAGAACAAATAGCCATTCTAGGTGGAAGTACCGTATTTTTTGCACCATAACACTCACTTTTTTCCTCCTAAAAAGTAAAGGGAAATGTCTGTGCGTGTTATGGAGGAAATGCCTATGGGTGGCATGCCTACGGATTTTCCTCCTCTAAAAACTACGTGAGTGTTATGGTTGGGTGCGTGTTATAGAGCGAAAAATACGGTAGTTTAACTTGGAAGCAGGTTTAAAGCGGAAGTTTAAGTACAGCTCTTAATTGCTTCTCTAAGGTGCTTTTGATGGAAACAAAGTGCCTTATAGGAGTAACCATAAAGATTTAACCCTCATTGAGTATGTTTGACCAATATTCCAGTTTTGTTTCAAATGTGATTGATCCTTACTTTGACTCGCAAACACATGCTGGGAATCTCGGACTTCTCAAGTGTTCCTAAGAGGCAGTGTCTAAGTTAAAAACACCGCAACCTAGTCATGTTACCTAGCTTCTATTTTTTTTTTTTAGGGAGTTTGCCACAGATGGGAGCTGAAGTCCAGCGTCCTTGGTATTAGGCTACAATCCAAACTCCACTAACCTGGGGAGTAAACCCCCTTGAACACAATATGACTTACTTCTGAGTAGGCATGGATGTGATTGCACTGCTAAATCCATTTAATGTATTAAAAAGCAATATTGTCATTGGGGAACTGCGGCCTTGTAGGGAAATTGCAGAAAAATTTCCATGACAATTGCCTGCTGCTGGTGAACTATGTGGGTCTGTACATTTTTACAGTGTTCTGTAATCTGTCTTAGGTTTTGTTCCTACACCCACTTGCCTGGAAGTCTGCTCCATAGAACTCAATGGGTTCAGTTTTAACCCAAAATATATCAACAGTGAAATCCTATATTGTCTACTCAGAAGTAAGCCACATTGAATTCTAAGGGGATTACTTCTGGGTAAGTGGGTATAGGACTACATTCTAAGTTGCTTTAAGGTGGGTTTTTCTTAGTTGCTAAGATTCAGTTTAGCAACCTGTTTTGTAGAGGCTTAAGGAAAAGCGAATAGCTGCCAACAACTCATTACAGCTCTGCTGGAGCTCTAATTTTTACCTCTTGTGTCAATGAGTACTTGCGGGCTCTGAAATGTGTGGTTAATTCATCCGCTGAGTGTGCACTTCAGTCTGGAATGCACAGAAATCCTTAAGACTGTTTCATTGATAAAACAAATGCCCAGCAAGAGCCACTTTGTATGATGCATCTTCTACTTGGAAGCAGATTCCTGAGTACAAAATATGCGTGCATCGCATCAGTTTTTTCAAAGGCACCCCATGTGTACGAATTGTGGCTTTCCCCTTCAATGTATGCACAAAGGGAACATACCCAGGGAAAGAGAGAGGGGCAGGTGACCCAGGGGACTGCCCGGGGCAATATACCTGGCAGTTGGCAGATTTGGACTGTTGAACTCTCCAGTCAGTTGTTGGAACAGATAGCGCAGAGACCACTCATCTTCACTCAGCTGGCAGGACTCATCTGCATGGGAAGCGCTGAGCTAGTTCAGTGGCGTATCATGGGTTGACAGTGCCTGGGACAGGGAAGAGGGAGGGTGAAATATACTCGGAGTCGAGAGTGGATTTCATGCTCTTTATTCAGCTCATAGTGGTGAGGAGGAATGGAAGTTCCCCCAGAATGTCTGCTTTATATACATTATTTACACAATGGGCTGCACGTGATTGGCTAATTCTGGGGTTCTCCTGTAGGCCAATCAGGTTGTGGATTCACTTCCACCTGGAGCTGGATTGGATGGCTCCTGTGGACCAATCAGACTGCTGCATTCTGAATCCTATTGTTCTAGGACCAATCAGACTGCTGCCTTTTGGATCCTATTCAACTTAGTACATAACAGAGGGAAATGGACAATGTACGCATGCACATTCAGCTGCCTAACGGCATCCGCGTCACAACCAGGAGACCGCAGCCACAGAGAGTCGTTCTCTTGTCTGAAGAGGTCACTTCCTGGTTTGCATGAAGAAGCTGTTTTCAATGGAGCCCAGCAACAGAAGCACACAGCTGTATTGAGGCAGCGCAGGGAGTTGAAATTTTGCGCCCCCTAACAATTTTGCGCCTGGGGCAACTGCCCTTGTGGACTCACCCCCCCCCCATTATGCTTCTGAGTTTGTTATGTGTTCTCTTCCTTTAATACTTGAGGGAAATTTACAATAGCTGTGCCTATCTCACAAATGGTGTGCCTGTGCATGATTGTGTGTCATAGATAGATAGATAGATAGATAGATTCTTTATTGTCATTACACTAGTGCAACATTGCACAAGTGCAACGAAATTGGATGCCATCCCTTAAAAACAACAAAAGCAAAACAACAGCAACAACCAAACAAACCACCTTCCAACCACACCCACACCCACACCCATCAAACTCCCAAGTCTCACTATCGAGTTACAGCATTCAAAAAGGCCACAGCTCTTGGATAGAAACTGTTTTTCAGTCTGTTTGTCCTTGACTTGATGTTTCTATACCTCCTGCCAGAAGGCAGTAGTGCAAACAGACTGTATCCCGGGTGAGATGGATCCTGCAGGATGTTGTTTGCTTTCCTAAGGCAACGGGAACCGTACAGTTCTTCCAAAGGTGGGAGAGGGTGACCAATAATCCTTTGGGCTGTGGTTATGACCTTCTGGAGCACCTTCCTCTCCCTAGCTGTACAACTGGAGAACCAAGCACAAATACAGTATGTAAGTATGCTCTCTATGGAGCCTCGGTAGAAGGACACCAGCAGTCTCTCACTCAGATTGTTCTTTTTTAAAAGTCTGAGGAAATAAATTCTCTGCTGGGCCTTCTTCACCAGAGCAGTGGTATTTGCGCTCCAAGTCATGCCCTGATCCATAGTCACTCCCAAAAACCTGAATTCCGCCACCCTCTCCACCCGTTCCCCGTTGATATACAAGGGCTGAATGTCCGCCTTTTTCCCCCTGTAATCCACCACCAATTCCTTGGTCTTAGCCGTATTAAGAGCCAGATTGTTCTCTCCACACCAAACACAGAGCTGCTCCACCTCGTCCCGATAGGCGGACTCATCCCCTCCTGAAATGAGCCCCACCACCGTAGTATCATCAGCAGACTTGATGATTTTGTTGCTGGAGTAGATGGCTGTACAGTCATACGTATAGAGAGCATAGAGCAGGGGACTCAACACGCAACCCTGTGGTGAGCCGGTGTTAAGGCTAAGGGCTGTGGACACATGTGACCCTACTCTAACCCTCTGAGAACGTTCTGACAAAAAATCCAAAACCCAGAGACAGGTGGAGTTGGGGAGTCCAATCGTCTCTAGCTTGGACACCAGTCTATGGGGGAGGATAGTGTTAAAAGCAGAGCTAAAATTCACAAACAGCAGCCTCACATAATTCCCCGGCTGCTCCAGATGGAACAGAGCAGCATGGAGAGTAGTGGTGATAGCGTCTTCTGTGGATCTATTTGCCCTGTATGCAAACTGGTAGTTGTCAAAAGTTGATGGAAGACAGGAAATAATATGACGGCGCACCAGTTTCTCAAAACACTTCATGATGATTGGAGTCAGTGCAACTGGTCTGTAGTCATTCAAACTACTGATTGTGGATTTTTTAGGCAGAGGGACAATAATTGACAACTTCAGGCAGGGTGGGACAATAGACTGGTGTAAGGACTTATTGAAGATCTTAGTAAAGACCCTCGCCAGCTGATCCGCACAGCCCTTCAACACTTTTCCAGTGATGCCATCAGGTCCAGCCGCCTTCCTCGGATTCACCATCCTCATCAGATCTGCGTGGCACATTTACTGTCTTTTATTAAACAAAGTCATGCAATCTGTGGAGAAAGAGAGACCCTCTCATCCTACTAAGAACAGAGGGGTCTTCCGTTGAATGGTGGGAGACTCAGGGTAGGATGGCAGGAAGTGCATTGTTAAACCATGGAACTCACTGCTGCATGGTTTTGTGATGGCTCCCTGCCGACAGGGCAACCCGAACCCTGACCTGGTCAGAAGTGTGGAATGAAGAAGTGGTGGAGTCACCGCCTCATTCACAGCCCCCCATTGCTATCAGTTAGGGATGGTTCTTCCTGCTCCTCGTTTAACCCCCATGACAACCCTGTGAGGGAGGTCAGGCCAAGAGGCATGGAGCGGACCAAGGTCACCCAAGGAGCTTCATGGCTGAGCAGTGATTTGAACCCTGGTCTTCCAGATCCTAGTCAGACACTCTAACCCAGGCACCCCCAACCTGTGGCCCTCCAGATGTTTTGGGCTACAACTCCCATGATCTTTAGCTAACAGGACCAATGGTCAGGGATGATGGGAATTGTAGTCCAAAACATATGGAGGGCCGAAGGTTTGGGACGCCTGCTCTAACCACACTGTCTCTCAAATGAGCTAAGAACAATGCAATGTTGCCAATGGGGAGTGGAAAAATTGACACTTCCTAGGAAACTGGAAAACCATACCACACATTTGGACTAGGAGGGGAGTGGAAGACTTCCTAAGGATGTCTTTCCCACTCTCTCCAAAACACTGATTTTTTATATTTTTAACCCTGGCTCCCACCTAATCCCAAAGAGGTTATTCCTTCGGCAAGAGTTGTGCGCTAATGTGCTCCAGGCAGGGGTGTGCGCATTAACAGGCAGTCTTAGCCTTTGCGCATTAAGCATTAGATCCCATCTTTAAAGTCAGATTAATGAGGATTAGTGGCACCACTTAAGAGTTTAAACATCACACTGACCCAAATCGTGTGCCCAAGCCTTGGTGTAGACTTCGGGAAAGGAAGGCGATAGATGAGCGGGTCCTCCTGATGTCAGGAAAGTGATTTTGTTTATTGGTCTATGTAAGAAAGCCGACATTACTTTCTGCCTTTAATCCTTCCGTTGCGCGCTTGCAGTTCTCAAATAGGTCCTATCCCCCTGAACCTGCTCCGATTATCCTTCTGCGTAAGTATCCATTTAATAATCAAAGACCATTTCCAAGTCTCTCTCTATTTGACCTAAAAAGCCCTAAACAGCCTGTGCATTTTAGAGAGCGTCTCTGCACTTGTTTTCCATCAATTGTGGGCTCACCCAAATTCCTGTTTATACCCTTGTGTGCCAAATGCAAGCAGCAAATGAAGCAGAGGCTGGTGTTCTTGGTGGCCACCAGCAACTGAAGATCCATCCAAATCCATTCTTTGGAGTTCTGAATGCAAAAGAAGACCTCTTTCACTCCAGTGGCTTTGAATGGCTGTAAAAAGGTAAAGGTACCCCTGCCCGTACGGGCCAGTCTTGACAGACTCTGGGGTTGTGCGCTCATCTCACTCTATAGGCCGGGAGCCAGCGCTGTCCGCAGACACTTCCGGGTCACGTGGCCAGCGTGATGAAGCTGCATCTGGCGAGCCAGCGCAGCACACGGAAATGCCGTTTACCTTCCCGCTAGTAAGCGGTCCCTATTTATCTACTTGCACCCGGGGGTGCTTTCGAATTGCTAGGTTGGCAGGCACTGGGACCGAGCAATGGGAGCGCACCCCGCCGCGGGGATTCGAACCACCGACCATGCGATCGGCAAGTCCTAGGCGCTGAGGTTTTACCCACAGCGTCACCCGCGTCCCTTGTTCTGAATGGCTGTAGTTATAAGTAATTTCAGGCATTGCTCCATAAGACACACCTGACCATAAGAGGCGCCTAGTTTTTAGAGGGGGAAAACAAGAAAAAAATATTCTGAACAAAACAGTGGATGTATGATTTTTGTGGTGCATGCTGTGGCCACAGACATGTGATTTGACGGTGAGTTTGGGGTAGCCCAGTGCAAAAATCCTGAGGATCCATGTGGATCTGTGCTTTGTAACCACATTTTTGCAACATTCGAGCCCCAGGAAACAGTGGATGGGTGATTTTTTTGGTGCAGGCTGTGGCCGTGGACATGCTATGTGATCTGACGGTGAATTTGGGGTGACCCAATGTAAAAATCCTGAGGATCCATGGGCTTTTACCTCCCCCTCCCAGACAGCCTCCTTTATCTCTAGCGTCCCTTATCTCCCTCCCGATCGCTTATTGATCAGCTGCTTCCTTTCAACACTCCCTTCCCTCTTGTTTGCCTTACTGTCTTTTCCTTAGTTGGAGCAGTTTTTTGCTCCTCCTTTTCTTCTAATTTCTTTCCTCATTGCTTTAGTCTTCCTGTCTCCTCTCCTTGCAAGTTTTCTGTCTTTACCTTCCCCCTCCCAGGCAATCTCCTTTATTGCTAGCGTCCCTTATCTCCCTCCCGATTGCTTGCGATCAGCGGCTTTGTTTCAACACCCACTTCCCTCTTTTTTAAAAAAAGAGCATGATCTGCTTTTCGCCCCTGGGCAATTCGGCTCCAGGGACCACACATTCGCTCCATAAGACGCACAGACATTTCCCCTTACTTTTTAGGAAGAAAAAAGTGCATCTTATGGAACGAAAAACACGGTAAGTGTTTATTTTAATTGATTCGACTTTTAAGTACACATGATTTTGTTGGTTGCAAGCTCATTATTTTTACACACCTTTTAACATTCTGGATGGGCTGCAGGGGGCACAGAACCTTCTTCATTTTGAGGGACACATCCCCTTACAGAGCACATAAGCTACTCTGGGAGTGGGGTGCAAATGCTCTAAATAAATAAACCCCCTTGCTGGGAACATGTCAATGGAGTGGCATGTCAATGGTGGGTGGGCCAAAGGTGAAAGTGGCTGGAGCAACAAACGTGATTCTTACCTTGAGCAGCTGGTTCCGTTCCAGGCAGCCAAAACCAGAGGGTTCCATGCCTCTACATCACTCCATCTGCCATCCAGACAAGCGAGAGAGACATGGTCTCAGTTCAAGAACACACTGAAGGCCAGCAAAAGTATGCAAAGTGAATGACAGACCAACATTTTTAGAGCCCTGAAGCTTGAACTGATATGGGGGCCTCTTTGCAACCAGCAACGAGGTCTGAGTAACCACTTATCATCTTCAGTGGGGTTGTTCCACAACAGATCACCACAATATTTTTTAAAATTAGCTACATCTTCAATTTTGATTAAATTCGCTGTGCTGAATTATCTCACATGTCCAAGTCATTGGTGAGAACAAACATTTCCTACGCCTTATAGTTTTCAGGATATTTGATGGGGGATGAAAATTAGGCAAATGTTATATGCATGCATGATGTGTTAGGATATTTCCGTTCCACCTTAAAAGGGAGCAGGCTGTGAGTCACAGAGTCTGCGTATTTCCTGTTCACAGGAAGTTTATGTTTTCTATTGCTTTCGTTTTCTCTCTCTGTCGGAGACACTGACGCAGGCAGTCATGTCTTTCTTTGTTCTGATCAATGCTGAATAAAACTTGTAAATAATGCTCTCCTGAGTGCGACTTTTGATGTGCATTATCTGCTGATAGAGTGTGCATGAGCTCTAGAATGTGGCAAGATATTTTCTAGAAACTCATGTCGCTAATTGCTGATACTGTGTGCCTACGGGAGATCGATGGATCGTCCGGCAGACGGCTTGGGGCCATGATGGACTTTGTCTCCCTGGCAGTATCCCAACATGATGCACTTTATAAAGCAACATTTTAAAGCAGGGGTAGGCAACCTAAGGCCCTTGGGCTGGATGCGGCCCAATCGCCTTCACAATCCGGCCCACGGACAGTCCGGGAATCAGCATGTTTTTACACAGCTGTCCATGGAGGCGCAGGTCAATTCTGTGTCCAGGGCAGCTGTTTATCAGCTCCATCTGGTACGCAGGCTGAGACCCTACCTGCCTGCGGACTGTCTCACCAGAGTGGTGCATGCTCTAGTTATCTCCCACTTGGACTACTGCAGTGTGCTCTATGTGGGGCTACCTTTGAAGGTGATCTGGAAACTACAACTAATCCAGAATGCGGCCGCTAGATTGGTGACTGGGAGTGGCTGCCGAGACCATATATCACCGGTCCTGAAAGACCTACACTGGCTCCCAGTACGTTTCCGAGCACAATTCAAAGTGTTGGTGCTGACCTTTAAAGCCCTAAACGGCCTCGGCCCAGTATACCTGAAGGAGTGTCTCCACCTCCATCGTTCTACCCGGACACTGAGGTCCAGTGCCAAGGACCTTCTGGCGGTTCCCTCACTGCAAGAAGTCAAGTTACAGGGAACCAGGCAGAGGGCCTTCTCAGTGGTGGTGCCCGCCCTGTGGAACACCCTCCCACCAGATGTCAAAGAGAAAAATAACTACCAAACTTTTAGAAGACATCTGGAGGCAGCCCTGTTTAGGGACGCTTTTAATGTTTAATAGATTATTTTATTTTAGTGTTCTGTTGGAAGCCGCCCAGGGTGGCTGGGGAAACCCAGCCAGATGGGTGGGGTATAAATAATAAATGATGATGATGAGTAAAACGTGTCCTTCTATTTAAAACGCATCTCTGGGTTATTTGTGGGGCATGGGAATTTGTTCATTCCCCCCCCCCAAATAGTCTGCCCCCCCACAAGGTCTGAGGGACAGTGGACCAGCCCACAGCTGAAAAAGGTTGCTGACCCCTGTTTTAAAGCAATGTTGACTGAAGTTGCTTCTGGGGGTCCCAGAATTAAGCTGAGTAGAGCAGGAACAGTGAAGGGTGAGTGGCTTTAGGTTTTGGAAAACAACAATAAAAACACTAAATTCAGCAACATAGCAAAGGCCTCCTTCCTCTCTGTTTCTGTTGTGGAAAAGGCATTTGGCAAAATGGCTTCAGGCAAGAGATTTCTACTGAATGAAAAATAATCTTTAGAACTACTTCATGAGATACTGAGGTCCTTGTCTAAGAGGAAGTCTAGGACTTCTTTGTTTTCCTTTGCCATCAGTGCTGCTACTGCTGCCACAGCAAGGCTTTGGCGTAAAGTCCAAGTGCAACGGAATGAGCAGAAAGCCCACCCTGAAAGAGAGCAAGGTTGGTCTTACCACATTTGAGGGGGATGTAGCTCAGTGAAGAATTGATGCTTTTGAATTCTGGTGCTGGAGGAAACTCTTGAGAGTCCCATGGACTGCGAGAAGATCAAACCTATCCATTCTGAAGGAAATCAGCCCTGAGTGCTCACTGGAAGGACAGATCCTGAAGCTGAGGCTCCAATACTTTGACCACCTCATGAGAAGAGAAGACTCCTTGGAAAAGACCCTGATGTTGGGAAAGATGGAGAGCACAAGGTGAAGGGGACGACAGAGGACGAGATGGTTGGACGGTGTTCTCGAGGCTACAAACATGAGTTTGACCAAACTGCGGGAGGCAGTGGAAGACAGGAGTGCCTGGTGTGCTCTGGTCCAGGGGGTCACAAAGAGGCGGACATGACTAAATGACTAAGCAACAACAAAAGTTCAGTGGTAGAGCAACTGCACTGGAGCCAGAATATCCTAGCATCTATCCCTGGTAGAATTGGGAGAGGCTCTGAAGCGCGGGTGGCGCTAGGGACGCGGGTGGCGCTGTGGGTTAAACCACTGAGCCTAGGACTTGCCAATCAGAAGGTTTGCTGTTCGAATCCCCGC
The DNA here is from genome assembly GCF_965112155.1 of Podarcis liolepis. NCBI lineage: Eukaryota > Metazoa > Chordata > Lepidosauria > Squamata > Lacertidae > Podarcis > Podarcis liolepis. Next base: position 56,346,302 of record NC_139565.1, on the reverse strand, counting down.
GATGGGGTGAGCTCCCGTTGCTTGGTCCCTGCTCCTGCCAACCTAGCAGTTCGAAAGCACGTCAAAGTGCAAGTAGATAAATAGGTACCACTCCGGCGGGAAGGTAAACGGCGTTTCCATGCATTGCTCTGGTTCACCAGAAGTGGCTTAGTCATGCTGGCCACATGACCCAGAAGCTGTACGCCGGCTCCCTTGGCCAATAAAGCGGGATGAGCGCCGCAACTCCAGAATCGGCCACGACTGGACCTAATGGTCAGGGGTCCCTTTACCTTTACTTTACTGAAACTCTGGAGAGTGCCTGCCAGACAATATTGAACTGGACTGACCAATGGCCTGATTCAATATGGAAGCTCCCCATGTTCCTGTGAAGTAACATACAGAGCACCCCTTTATACTTTTGACCATTGTGTCCAAGGTCTAAAATTGCCTAATGCTACCAAAGGCATCCAGTAGGCCACTGCAAACAGCACCCACAAATAAATGTGCCAGTGTTGTTTCCTGGCCTGGCTGGTCTCCCATCCAGATTGTGACCTATTCTGACCTTGCTTAGCTAAGTAAGGCCTGACGAGACCTGAGCCCGAGGTGACAGGGCTGCACGTCCGTGTGCTTAACAAATTGCCTGCTCACTCAATTACATTTTATTTAATCATCTGTAATAATACAAATTGTGCCTGATGGTAGTAAATGTTCGTGTCAGCTCCTAATTACTGACTGATTAATTGCTCACACTGGTTTGTGTTACTTATGTCAGAATATACAGGGAGGGTGGCGAAAGTTGATGGGTGGGCCTAGAACTCCGTTTCTGAATCTTCATGCAAAATGTTTACGACGATTAATTTTCTAATTATTAATAATCACCTTCCGCATAGATCATAAGGTAACGCATGAAATAGACTAAAAACGGTTACCCAAATAACGTCATGTGAGTTTTAAAATAATACAAAATTGATACCTATTGCAGAGACAAATGCTAGGAGGTCACATCCAACAGGAGACAACTTTTGGAAACAGATCCTGATCAAGGTCAAACACATTAGTTGCAGAGATCATGTTAGGCATGGCCCAACCAAATGCTGGCTCCTTTAAGACCCACTGATTGCTCCCATTGAAATCAGCAAAGTGCCAGGCCTTCCATGCGGCCAAGGCATGCAAACTTTGCACAATAGCCACACCATGAAGTGTTTAAAGCCTTAAATGAATGAGGCCCCAAATACACGAGCTACCAACTCCTTCCCTACAGACCTTCTTGGGTGCTAAGATTGGTGGAAGGTGCCCTCTTGCTTTTTCCACTGCTCTCAGAAGCTCATGGAGTGGCAGCCCAGGAGACAGCCCTCTCTGCGGTGTGGGATGTGAAACATAAGAGCAGTCAAGTACAACATTCCTAGAGTGAACATGTTTACACATGGGGAGGAATGTTTGTCCAGCCAGCAGGTAAACTTTCTGTTTCCTTCTGGGCTGGGACAGACTTCCTCTGCATGTGACTAGAGGTGGACGTGGCCTCACCTGTGCAGGTAATGACAAAAGCACAGGGCAGGGCATCCATCTCCCTCTCTATGACTACTTTCATCGAAGAAGCAACATCTGCTTAGCCAAAGATGCTCTCTTGGCCTCCAGCCTCCAGCCTCCAGCCAAGAGAGGATAAAGGGACTGTCTCCTTATGAGATAGTTTCCAGGTGTATGTTACTTTTATAAGCTAAGTCTGCCTTCTGGGATCTGATTGTGAACAGAATGTGGGTAAGCTCTTTTTATACTTTTGTAGAAGACTGTGTCGTGTCTTATCTTTTATGAGGGAATAAGGGGGAAATACCAGAACAGTTATTATAGAGGCTTTAGTGAACCTGAGCAAACGCATCCGCTGCAAGTTTAAGAAGGGGAATGTTACTCTGCTAAATTGTGAACTTGTTTACACAAGTTGGAAAGGCTATAATCAAACAATATATCCTCTCCTGCATCTCTGAACATTCCCACATGTGGAAGCCCCTAGATGGTGGAATCTCATCCCCACAGAAGTGTCTGGCACTATCATGACACAGCTTTAGGAAAATGCTGCAGATGTGCCCCTTTACCCTGACTTTTGACACTGAGATGTATATTTTTAAGGCCCACCTTATTTTTGTGATTGTTAAAGTTTTTAATATAGTTTTTAATGTTGTGTAAGATTAATTGTTGTAACCCACCCTGGGTTATTTTCAGGAACGCGTGCAGTTTTAATGCACACTTTAACCTAGTATACAGTGGTACCTCGGGTTAAGTACTTAATTCATTCCGGAGGTCCGTTCTTAACCTGAAACTGTTCTTAACCTGAAGCACCACTTTAGCTAATGGGGCCTCCCGCTGCCACCACCACACGATTTCTGTTCTCATCCTGAAGCAAAGTTCTTAACCTGAGGTACTATTTCTGGATTAGCGGAGTCTGTAACCTGAAGCGTCTGTAACCTGAAGCGTATGTACTCCGAGGTACCACTGTATATGCATTTTTTTTTTTGAGTGTACATTACTTGGCTAGGGAACTGCATTGCAAAATTCAGAGAGGTGCAAATTTCAAAAGATGGCTGCGTTTCAGTTTGCACGTTGGTTTTGGATAGGGTGAATGAGGTAGGCTCACCCTTCAGTGTGAATTGAACTGAATTCCTCTCCTGTCCGTTGCAGTTGATTTTCTGTGCAGGCTGTGTGACAGGAGGGAAAAGGCACTGGGAATGAAACCTTCCTTGTGCGTGACCCCCCTTGCCATTTTATGATTAATCACGTGCTATAATAATAATAATAATAATAATAATAATAATAATAATAATAATAATAATAAATAAATAAAATTATTTATACCCTGCTTTCCCTGGCCAGAGCCGGGCTCAGGGCGGCTAACACCAGTAAAATTAGAGTAAAAACATAATAGGAAAAAAATACCAATTTATTATACAGGTTAAAATGCAATTTGAAATGCAGTCTCATTTTAAAAGTAGCCCATAGATCAAAACCATAAGGGGGGGGGGAACATAAGGGTCAGACTGAGTCCAAGCCAAAGGTCAGGCAGAACAGCTCTGTCTTGCAGGCCCTGAGGAAATATATCAAGTCCCGCAGGGCCCTAGTCTCTTGTGACAGAGCGTTCCACCAAGTCGGGGCCAGTACTGAAAAGGCCCTGGCCCTAGTTCAGCACTATTAAGCATAAATCAAAAGTGAATATGTGAAAGTGGGTGCCATGTTGCAGGTTGGGAGTCAGAGGTGGGTCTTGGATCCGGACCAGTTGGAGACCAATGTTCTCACTGTGGCGCACTATCAACACATCCGCACCATGTACAGGCAGCCTCCTGTTTATGCAGGGGTTATGTTCCGAGGCACCATGTGCATCAGTGAAATCGCATATAATTGTAAGCCATTGAAAAAGCTTGCCAATGCCCCATTCTGCCCCCATTCCACCCTTTTAGAGACATTTCAGTGACATCTTTATGATGTTTCCGGGTTGCTTCTGAGTGACCTTGTGTAAATGGGGGGGCTGCTTGTAGTAAGAAAATGGGGTTCACATATATTATATTTGTTATAAGAAAAAAGTTTTGCTCCTTTATCCCTTATGGTTATCCAAGAGCCTGTTTAGAGTCCTTATGTAGGTTTTCTATCGGTAGGAGAAAATAACAGAGGCCAACCAGAGAATATTGAGAAGCAAAGCAGCTAGTAAGCCTGATCTTTATTGAACTGTTGCAACAGGGTCCCCCCTCACCATGAAGGGAGGAGAGGAACCCCAAACATTGGTGTGCAAACTCTTATATATACCGTATTTTTTGCTCTATGAGACTCACTTTTTCCCTCCTAAAAAGTAAGGGGAAATGTGTGTGCGTCTTATGGAGTGAATGCAGGCTGCACAGCTATCCCAGAAGCCAGAACAGCAAGAGGGATTTTCTGGCTTCTGAGATTCAGAATATTTTTTTTCTTGTTTTCCTCCTCCAAAAACTAGGTGCGTCTTGTGGTCTGGTGCGTCTTATAGAGTGAAAAATACGGTACTTTTGAAATTGCCTTCCCTGTAGCTCAAGACCGCCCCACCCCCAAACATCATACATACATCACAGAAAGAGGTGGTCCCCAGCAGAAAGTTGAGAGTGTTGCTCCTCTCCTGTCTGCCAGGATACCTGATAATGCCTTATCTGATTGCCTTTTCTAGGTAGCCTGGCCATTCCTTTGAGATGGTAAATACTTAGTTCCTGAATCTCGTACGCATATTGATATTGTGCTCAGCTTAACAGATACTTGCCAGACGGTATTTACAGGGAGGTGGAAGCCCCTACAGTCCAAAGACAATTGGAAAGCTTTCCCCCCATTTCCTTCCTCCTTGCAGATAAATATTTGAGGTCAATTTGGGAGAGTCAGAATGGCTTCAGGGTTGTTCTCCTGTACTATTTCAGACATGTGGTTTATATACTTATGTATGTATTTGCCTTGTACGTTTATAAGACCTTAGAATTCCTATAACATATTTTTAAAAAACCATGATATAATATAATAAAAATGAAATACGTTTCCCACCACCACCTGCTCCTCCTCCTTGTAATGTTTAACTTCTGTCACACCATTCCTTCCCAAAGAACCCATGGGCAACAAACAACAAAGTAGTGAAACAGTAAAATGAAAAAAAAATAAAACAGAAACATTATGTAGCGTGGTACCTCAGGTTAAGAACTTAATTCATTTTAGAGGTCCATTCTTAACCTGAAACTGTTCTTAACCTGAGGTACCACTTTAGCTAATGGGGCCTCCCACTGCTGCTGTGCCGCCAGCGTGCAATTTCTGTTCTCATCCTGAGGTAAAGTTCTTAACCTGAGGTACTACTTCTGGGTTAGCGGAGTCTGTAACCCAAAGTGTTTGTAACCTGAAGCATCTGTAACCTGAGGTACTGCTGTAAATGTAAATCCATGTATTGATTACTAGTTTTCCTAGAGGACCACGTTGATAAGACAATGAGGTCTGGCTTGATGTCAAGTTCTGGTGCCGCAACAGATGCCGTTGACTCCATTCTCTTTTTGTTGATAGCTATGGCTGGCCAGGCGGGGGAGTGGAGGATACCCATGACTCCTCTAAGTGGACATGGCTAGGCCCAGGGACCTGCAACTGCTGCCCCCTAGTGGAGTTGAAAAGGGCTAGGGTTGCCCAACTGTGAAGTTGGTATCATGTCCCCTACTTATCTAGTAGTGCTTAATTCATTAATTAACACTGTAAAGTGCCTCGAGGAGGAAACATGTTGATGAAGTGTGCACAAATGTTAGGATAATTTGTGTCGTTCGTAAATGCAAACAAATGGCTGGAAGGGAAAAAAGCAAATGAGATTAGGCAGGGGAAAAGCTGTTAAGTGGGGTATGTGTGTGTGTATGCTTAATAAACCAATTATAGTTTCATTTCCTCCTTTTAAAATATCTCTTAGTTGTTGTTTTAAATAGGATCAACAGGTCGATAAGTATTTATTCCAGTGCTTCCCCCTATTTTGCTACTAGGGTGGAGGGAAATGACACTGGGTTTGTTTTTGTAGATTAAACCACACCAAAGAAATGGTATGGTTCCGCCATCAACTCCTAGAATATGTGAGCAGGCATCCTTCTTACTGGGACAGGTTAGGCCAGTTATTACCTTCTTCTTCTTCTCTGGCGATCACTCGTAGCTGAGTAAGATTGTCTTTCATAAATACGGTTTTAACAATGAGTCCATAAGTGACTGTGGAGGCTAATTCTGGATCCACACATCCTTCCACAGTGGGGACATTGGTTTCTGGGCGGGCGTTGATCACGGTGTGGATTTGCCAAGCATGCCTTCCTCTTAGCACGTTTCTCCCTTGCATCCTGGGTTCGAGTGTTTTCAAAGCCCACGACATCTTTGGTAAAGGCTGTTGTCCAATTGGAGCGCTCGCAGGCCAGGGTTTCCCAATTGCTGGTGTTTATACTGCATTTTTGAAGATTTGCCTTGAGAGAGTCTTTGAACTTCTTTTGTTGACCACCAGAATTACCCTTTCTATTTTTAAGTTTGGAGTAGAGTAGTTGCTTTGGAAGATGATCATCAGGCATCCGCACAACATGACCAGTCCAACGAAGCTGATGTTGAAGAATCATTGCTTCAACACTGGTGATCTTTGCTTCTTCCAGTACACTGATATTAGTTCGCCTGTCTTCCCAAGTGATGTGTAAAAATTTTTGGTGACACCTCCAATTGGGCCACCATTCCCTTGGGCCAGTCAGCCAGGACTCAGGGATAGGATGGTGTTTTCTGGGTAATGGCAATGCTCCACAGCTGGAAACACGACTGCTTCTGAATAGCAGTTGCTGGAAACTGCAGGAAGGGACATGCTCTTGTGCTTAGATCCTGTTTGTAGGTCTCCCAAAGGCACCTGGGTTGCCACTGTGAGATGCTGGACCAGAGGAGACATTGGTCTGATCCATCAGACTCTTCATATGTTCTCCTGGAATTCCTCCCTCTGCAACATTTCAGCTGTAGCAAAGGCTGTGTCAAGGAATCCTGATACATCAAGCATAGTGAACCTGTGGTTCTCCAGATGTTATTGGTCTCCAGCTCCCAACAGCTTTAGCCAGCATGGCCAACGGACAGGGATAATGTAAGCTGTAGTCCACCAATGTATAGGGGACCACAGGTTCCCCATCCTTGTGATGCACCCTTTCTCCATCTCTAGGGATGTTGTTATTGGGAGAATTGACTACAATTCCCATCACCCCGACTATTGGCCATGATGACTGGGGCTGATGGGAAGGAGAGTCCAATAGCTTCTGGAGAACACCATGTTGGTGATCCCTGCTCCAAGGGGTATGTGTGAAAGCTCCCTCCTCTGTCCATCAGGGGAAGAGATTGAGGACAAACACCAACATCACACAGAAGCTCCCTCTTAGTTCTCAAAGGATTGGTGATTTCCAGAATGTGGAACACAACAGGTTGAGGACAGTTGGCTACTTACACAGCACCAAAAAAAAAAGAGGACAAGAAAAGACCGTTGTTGTTGTTTAGTCGTTTAGTCATGTCCGACTCTTCGTGATCCCATGGACCAGAGCACGCCAGGCACTCCTGTCTTCCACTGCCTCCCACAGTTTGGTCAAACTCATGCTGGTAGCTTTGAGATAACTGTCCAACCATCTCGTCCTCCATCGTCCCCTTCTCCTTGTGCCCTCCATCTTTCCCAACATCAGGGTCTTTTCCAGGGAGTCTTCTCTTCTCATGAGGTGCACAAAGTACTGGAGCCTCAGCTTCAGGATCTGTCCTTCCAGTGAGCACTCAGGGCTGATTTCCTTCAGAATGGATAGGTTTGATCTTTTTGCAGTCCATGGGACTCTCAAGAGCCTCCTCCAGCACCAGAATTCAAAAGCATCAATTCTTAGGTGATCAGCCTTCTTTATGGTCCAACTCTCACTTCCATACATCACTACTGGGGAAACCATATTTAACTATATGGACCTTTGTTGGCAAGGTGATGTCTCTGCTTTTTAAGATGCTGTCTAGAAAAGACTACATATGCAAAATTGTTGCTTGTGTCCAGTGGAGGCTGTTCTATGTAGGCAACTGAGGCCCTGCTCTACCACCCTCACTCTGCCTTCAGTCAGCCCTCACCTACCTTGCCTTCTTACCTAAATCATTGTCATGGGTGGCACTGCCTGGCAGCTTCCTCCTCCAATTCAGAGGGAGACAAACTTAGAATTAGTTGGATATGCCTTTTGTTGATTCTGGCTCTGGCTACTTTAGGCCTCCCTGCTTTAAGCCCTACAAGTTTTCTCTTAATTTCAGTTCTCCACATTGCCACATCAAGTTTGCAAATTTTTTTCTAAAAAAAAAAAAGCAGCTCTCCTGAAAATTCACCAGCATTTTAGTGTGAATTTCTCCTAATAAAACACATTTTTAACTCAGTTTTGACTAATGCATACCTTTTCACATTAAGTTTCCCTTAATGCTATCATTTTTGTATGTTATCTTCATTAATATATGCCTTTTAATGGATACTTTAACCTTAAAAAGTTCAGTTTTTCTGGTACACATTACCTGGCTGGAGAAACTCATCACAAAGTTCAGAGAAATGCAAATTTCAAAAGGGGGTGTTGTTTCACTTTGTGCACATCGTTTAGGAAACTGCAAATTTGGTAGGTCCGCCTTTAAATGCGAAGTGAATCAAATTTCTCCCCGTCCCTAGAGGTCAGTCAGCCACTCTTTCATAATGAACAGAAGGCACATCTTGTAAGCATCTTAAAAACTGCCTCAGAACCAGCTGAAATCCAAAGGTGGTTCTCCTCTAAATTGTGCTCCCATTCTGTTCAGTTGCTGACAGAGCCTAATGCTTTCTATGAATAGAGCCGAGCATTACCAACGCAGCTCAATAGCCATTTCCATAACCAACTGTTTAAATCACTCTAATTGTTTTCACAAAACTAATCTGTGCGGGCAAAAAACCCTAAATAGATAAAGTAGGCTGGTGCTTTTTAAAAATGCAGGAGAGATGTAGCTGATGCTTTTTCTCTCTGTTAATTCTCATAAAAGGTCATTAATGATGTGCGGGTGGGACTTGGGAGGCCCGGGCAGACTGCACTGGAAAGGAGGAGGGAGGAATCAGAGTGAATGATGTACAATGCTCAAGGGGTCAGTGCATTACAAAATGATGCTCTTGAATTATTTAAGGGCCTCCATCTCTCGCCTGTCAGGCTTTGAACTTGCTGCAAGGACTCCCTCACTCCCATTTGTGAACCCTACAGCACCCCTTTTGGGGGATCCTGGCAGCGGCGGCTATACAAGTGAACAGTGGTGCTTACCCTGGGCTTAATTGGGGGTCCACCTGAATTAATGGTCCACACACACAAACACCTATTTAGAATGTAATGTGTATTACAGTGGTGCCTCGCAAGACGAAAAGAATCCGTTCTGTGATTCTCTTCGTCTAGCGGTTTCTTCGTCTTGCGAAGCAAGCCCATTGACGGATTAGCGGATTAGCGCTATTAGCAGCTTTTAGCGGCTTATCTGCTGATCGGATCAGCTGATAAGCGGCTTAGCGGCTTAGAAAAAGGGGGGAAATGGAAAAAAACCCAGCAGGAACTCGCAAGACATATGGGCGAAGCAAGCCCATAGGAAATTCGTTTTGCGAAGCACCTCCAAAACGGAAAACTCTTTCGTCTAGCGAGTTTTCCGTCTTGCGAGGCATTCGTCTTGCGGGGCACCACTGTACTTACTTCAAAATCTGAAGATCCACCTCTGCTGAATTTGGTTGGTGTCTGTTGGGATTTGCAGGGTACTGGATAAGTCTGCAGGCTTCAACAGGATGATGCAATACTCTGCTGGGTCAGAGTGACTCAGCAGGAGTGTGATTAGTGTAATTGGCTATCACCTGTTTTAAAAAGGAAAGCCTGTTTAACAGGGGGGTGGTGGTTGTGCTGTAGTGGTGGTTGTGCTGTAGTGTGGTGGTGCTGTGGTGGAGAGTATTCGTTTGTAAGTACTCTGTATGGACTGTTTCTTCTGTATATAACTCACATTAAAAAGGACTGCACTGAAAAACCTGGAACTCTTAGTGCTTTGCTGAAAACGCCGCGTGGAATACGCGACAGGGTTATGGGCCCAGCACGCTTCCGCTGCGCAAGAGTACAGGTGGCAGTTATCTAGCCGTGGGTGCTGGAGGTGAGCTGCAGGGATGGAGCAGTCCAGAACTGGCGTGTTGCTGGAGAAGCTGACGGCCACGAACTACAGCACCTGGTCGGTCCGCATGCAACACTTCCTCAAGCGTGAGGGCCTGTGGAAAGTGGTGGAAGAGCCACCGCAGCCCCCGGAGGAGGATGAGGACGACGATGAAAAGCTGGCACTAGCAGAGGCCCAGCTTGAAAAGGATGAGAAAGCTTTGGCTACGATCATCCTTGGAGTGGACGACAGCCAGCTAGTCTACGTAGCTGATAAGATGACGGCAAGTGAGGCGTGGAATGCGCTCAAGGCTGTCCATGTGCGAGAGACAGCTGGCTCACTGATAACACTGACCAGGAGACTGTACCAGTGTCGGAAGAAACCGGGGGACTCCCTGGTAAACCACCTAAAATTCCTAACAGGCTGTTTCCAGGAGCTAGCCTTAAGAGGGAGGCCTGTGGGGGAAGAGGACAAAGTCTTTATAGTCCTGAGTTCCCTTGATGACAGCTATGATATGCTGGTCAACTCCCTCGAGTCTGTAGAGACTGATAAGCTGACTCTGGAATATGTGACCGGACGGTTGTATGCAGAGGAGGACAGGCGTGCAGAGCGAAAGATGACCTCAGCCCAGCTGTTGGAGCATCCCAGAGGGAACAACAGCCGGGAAGAGCAGAGGTGTCGGGAGCCAGAGAAACAGCCAGGAGGAGCTGCTGCAGACCAGCCGGTGGTCAACAAAGTAAAAAGGTGTTTTTGCTGCAAGTCCAGTAGACATCTGCTGCGGGACTGCCCGAAAAAACAACAAAAACAGCAGAAGCACAAGAGGCAGCAGAGAGAGTCTACCGCTTGGGTGTCTGCAGATGGTCAAGAAAATGAGGAGCTGTGGGTTCTGGACAGTGGAGCTTCTCAAACCTTTTGTAAAAGAAAAGGATTGCTAACTGATGCTAGGGCTTCAAACAAAAAACATGTAAGTCTTGCTACGGGCCAGAAAGCTAATGTGGTTTGTGAGGGGGAGGTTGTGTTCCCACAGCTGGGACACACATTCAGGAATGTGTTGTGTGTGCCTAGTTTGCAAAACAATCTCCTGAGCATTCCTGATTTGACAAAAGCAGGCTTTGAAGTAAATTTTGTGGGAGATCAGTGCCAGATAAAGCAAAATGGGGCAGTGTTGGCAAATGCTAGCCTTAGAACTAATATGTATGTACTGCAGTGTGAATCTAAGGTTGCCAATGTGCAAAATGTCCCGACCCATGATATGTGTATTCATCTCCTGCACAGGCGTTTGGCTCATGCTAGCTATAAGGTGCTAAACAAAACATTGGAGTTGTGTGGGGGGATGAAAAACATAAAAAGTTGTGATAATTACTTAGACTGCAATATCTGCAAGGAGGTTAAAAGCAGGGCTTGCCCAGTAGCAAGAGCAAGCCAGAGAGAAACCAAAAAACCACTGGAGTTGATTCATGCTGATGTAACTGGTCCTTTTCCACCAAGTGTCTCCCACAACAAGTATTGTTTAATCCTAGTGGATGATTTTTCTAGATTTGGCTGGGTCTATCCATTAAAGCAAAAGTCTGACGTTGCCCAAACTTTGAAGTTCTGGGTAAGAAGGGTAGAAAGGCAACTTGGTGAAAAGGTGTCCTCTATTCAATCAGACAGGGGAGGGGAGTTTATGGCAAGCTCCCTAAGAAACTGGTTGCGTTCCCAAGGGATTAAACATAGGCTTACCAATGTGGCCACGCCTCAGGAGAACGGAGTAGCAGAGCGTAGAGGAGGTGTCTTGCAGACACAAATGAAAGCATTATTAGCAGATGCAAATCTTCCAATTAAGTACTGGGCTGAAAGTATTAAGACCGCAAATTATATTGGGAATCGCTTGTGGTCAAGGGTACTAGATGACATACCCTATAAAATTCTCTATAACAAAAGTCCCAGTTTGCAACATTTAAGAATCTTTGGGACTAAGGCATGGGTTGACATACCTGTGAAAAACCGAAGAAAAGGTGGGAAAAGGGCACAGCAGTTGCTATTTCTTGGGTATGAAAGTGGTACAAAAGCCTACAGGTTTGAAGATGATAAAAACCTTTTGAGTTTTAGTCGATCAGCCAGCTTTAATGAGCAAAGAAATTGGCCCAAGATACATGCAAACCTGCTGCCAGAAAAAGTTTTACTGCCGAGCATACCTGATAAACAAAGCTAAGAATTGGCAGTTCTCCCAGAGAAACTGAAAGGGAGGAAGTAAAGGTTGAGCATTTTTCTCCAGCTGCTAGTATGGAGCAGGGGAGAGAAGAAAGTGCAACAGGGACAGGAGGAGGTAGATCTCCAGAGTCAATCCACCCCAAAAGCAGTCCTGAAGGTAGCCCAGGGGGTGAGATTAATGAACCAAGGAGGTCTGCAAGAAGTAATAAAGGTCAACCTCCAGACCGTTATGGGTTCCCAGCCACCATAAACCAGGTTTGTGTAACTGAGCCAGAAAACTTTGAAGAAGTGCAAGAGTTACCTACTCTAGAGAAAGAGGCGTGGTTAAAGGCAATGCAGGCAGAGTATAACTCTCTGCTAAACAACAATGTGTTTGTACCTACAGAATTGCCTGAAGGTAAAAAGCCCATAAGCTGTAAGTGGGTTTTTAAAGTGAAAAAGCTGGCTGATGGTAGTTGTCAGAGGAAAGCCAGGTTGGTTGCACGGGGCTTTACACAGAGGAAAATGATACATTATGATGAAGTGTTTGCCCCAACAGCAAAGGCTGAAACAGTAAAATCAGTTTTAGCAATGGCAAGTCTGAGAGGGTTAAAAGTTAATCATTTTGATGTTGCCTCAGCATATTTAAATGCTCCTATTGACGCCGAGGTATATTTACAGCAAATACCAGGTTATGAGCTGGAAAAAGACAGCATGGTGTTAAAACTGCAAAGGGCACTATACGGTTTACACCAAAGTGCACGTCTATGGCATGAATGCATAGACACAACTTTGAAAAAGATGGGATTCAAACAAAGCCTGGCTGATTCCTGTTTATATTCAGCAATGGTGCAAGGAAGTGTTTGTTATTTACTTTTGTATGTTGATGATATCTGTCTAATAACAACTGCACAAAAGCAAGTGTCTTGGTTTATAAACAGCCTAGGTAACAAATACAAACTGAAGTATTTGGGAGAGATTCAGAATTACTTAGGAGTAGAGGTTCAGAGAAATGAAGAGGGCGTTTACTCTCTGAGTCAAAAGGGGAAAATTGAAAAGTTACTGAAGACATATGGAATGGAGAGGGCAAATGAGGTTGACACTCCCATAACTACCCAGTACAAAAAATGAACCAGAAGGGCAAAAATGTGAGAATGCAACAGCGTTTCATTCTCTGTTGGGTTCTCTGTTATATTTAAGTTGTTGGACAAGACCCGACATAACATTGGCAGTGCACATGTTAAGCCAAAGAAGTGCAGAACCGGCTCAGAGAGATTGGGTAGCACTTAAAAGAATCCTAAGGTATCTGAAAGGCACAAAAGATTACAAACTGGTGCTGGATACAGGATATGATCAGCAAGTGTATGCATACGCTGATGCCAGCTGGGGGGACAGAGAAAATGGAAAGTCTACCACTGGCTATGCCATATATATTGGAAATGCCCTGGTTCAGTGGAAATCCCAGAAACAAACATTTGTTGCCATAAGTACTTGTGAAGCAGAGTACTCAGCCATAAGCGAATGTGTATCACAAATAGAGTGGTTTGCTTGCCTAACAAAAGAGCTTGGAATACCTTCTGAAATGCCAATCACTGTGCTAAGTGACAACATGGCTGCACAACAACTTGCTAACCAACAGAACTTTAAAAGCAAGAGTAAACATATTGCGATAAGATACGGAAATGTGAAAAATGCTTTGGAAAGAAATGTGTTAAAGGTACAGCACTGTAACACAAAATGTAATGTGGCAGATTTGTATACAAAATGTTTGGATGCTCCTAAATTTCGAGACTTAAGAGAATTATTGGGTCTCAAGCCTTTGACTTAAGGAGGAGTGTTGGGATTTGCAGGGTACTGGATAAGTCTGCAGGCTTCAACAGGATGATGCAATACTCTGCTGGGTCAGAGTGACTCAGCAGGAGTGTGATTAGTGTAATTGGCTATCACCTGTTTTAAAAAGGAAAGCCTGTTTAACAGGGGGGTGGTGGTTGTGCTGTAGTGGTGGTTGTGCTGTAGTGTGGTGGTGCTGTGGTGGAGAGTATTCGTTTGTAAGTACTCTGTATGGACTGTTTCTTCTGTATATAACTCACATTAAAAAGGACTGCACTGAAAAACCTGGAACTCTTAGTGCTTTGCTGAAAACGCCGCGTGGAATACGCGACAGTGTCCTCTCATCCATTATGGGCAGTGAGACCCTTGACCTTTGGCCCAAAGTCCAGATGTGGCGATGATGCCAGGGATGGTGGAGGTGCCAGGGTTTAACTCTGGGAGCTTCTGCAGGTGGAGTAGGTACTGATTTAAGGTCCATCCTCTACCAGAAATGCTTCTAAGAATAACAGGTAAAGGTAATTGTGTCAGTCCATAGGGGAAAAAAAAAGAAATACTCCAAGGACCATTGTGGGGCAATACCTTTATTGGGACTTGCCCAAAAGTATGCTGAATGCTATAAGCAAGACATCAACTTGTAGATTCAGTTCTACTAATTAACCGGTCAAGCAGTTAAATATCCTCACTTGATATCCTTGTGAGATCTCCCCTAAAGCACCTTTAATTTATTGAAGCACAACATTATTATTTTTAATACTGCTGAATTCACTGGCAGCAGTGGAAAAAGCTAATGCTATTCAAGGCTGTGTCAGTAGAATGATAGTGTCCAGATCATGAGAAGTAATAGCACCACTCTATTCTGCCTTGGGACGCGGGTGGTGCTGTGGGTTAAACCACAGAGCCTAGGACTTGCTGATCAGAAGGTTGGCAGTTTGAATCCCCTGCTCCTGGCAACCTAGCAGTTCGAAAGCACCTCAAAGTGCAAGTAGATAAATAGGTACCGCTTTGGCGGGAAGGTAAACGGCATTTCTGTGCGCTGCTCTGGTTTGCCAGAAGCTGCTTAATCATGTTGGCCAAATGACCTGGAAACTGTACACCGGCTCCCTCGGCCAATAAAGCTAGATGAGTGCCGCAACCCTAGAGTCGGTCACAACTGGACCTAATGGTCAGGGGTCCCTTTACCTTTGTTCTGCCTTGGTCAGACCACATGTGGAGTCCTGTGTCTGGTTTGGGACACCTCAATTTAAGAAGGATATAGACAACCTGGAAGACAACAGAGGAGGGCGACCAAGATGATCAAGGAAACCAAGCCTTGTGAAGAATGGTTGAGGGAGTTGAGTATGTTTAGCTAGGAGAACTGGAGAATGAGAGGAGTTTTTATAGCCATCTTCAAATATCTAAAGGGCTGTCACATGCAAGATGGAGTAAGCTTATGCAAGATGGAGTAAGCTTGTTTTCTTCTGTTCCAGAGGATAGTACCTGAACCAATCAAGTTACAAGAAAGGAGATTCCGACTACACATCAGGAAGAACTTTCTGACAGTGTTTCTGACAGGGTCCCTTGGGAGATTGTGGACTCTCCTTCCATGGACGTTTTTAAGCAGAGGTTGGATGGCCATTTGTCATGGATGTTTTAGTTGAGATTCCTGCATTGTGTGTGTGTGTGTGTGTGGACTAGATGTCCCCTGGGGTCCCTTCCAAATCTATGATTCTATAGGAGTTGGAGGTAGAGAAAAATGTATCCAGTAAATTGATGCTACTGGTAAGTGGGTGTTTCCCTGCCTTGGAAACATTAGCTTACTCTTTGAGCAAGTTGCTTAGAGCACTTCTATAGATTTAAGTAAGGGACGCGGGTGGCGCTGTGGGTAAAACCTCAGCCCCTAGGGCTTGCTGATTGCATGGTCAGTGGTTCGAATCCCCGCGGCGGGGTGAGCTCCCGTCTTTCGGTCCCAGCTCCTGCCCACCTAGCAGTTCGAAAGCACCCCTAAGTGCAAGTAGATAAATAGGTACCGCTTTATAGCGGGAAGGTAAACGGCGTTTCCGTGTGCTGCTCTGGTGCTGGCTCGCCAGAGCAGCTTCGTCACGCTGGCCACGTGACCCGGAAGTGTCTCCGGACAGCGCTGGCCCCCGGTCTCTTAAGTGAGATGGGCGCACAACCCTAGAGTCGGACACGACTGGCCCGTACGGGCAGGGGTACCTTTACCTTTACTATAGATTTAAGTGGGGGCAACTGTAGCACAAGCATTTCAGAACCCTGCAAACCAGACTCCACGCATGCAAGCAAGATGCTACTGAAAGGAGAAGATGGGTCTGGATCCCATTTTCCCAGGATAAACATTTTTCAGGCCCCATTCAATGAAGCAGCAGTAACCACAGTCTTCCTGCATTCCCTCACCAGCTACAAAATGATCTTATGGAAAGGAAATTGGTGCATTAAACACACCCACAGAGATGTCGTGGTTCCCATCAATTTTTTTCCTGGGGGGGGGGGAATGAAGGAGTGGGAGGAGGACTGATGGACCTAGAGTACTTCTTGTCTCCCTCTTGCATCCTTTCCCAAAACGATCTCACTTCTCAACAGGAAGGGCAGAAGTCAGCTAAGACCTCTAAGGTGATGATATAATGAGCCATTTTCAATATGCTTCAGATTTCAAGGTTTAAACAGATGCCTGCTTCCTATCAATGCACATAGTCTGTCTTGGGCCCAAAGGCATCTTGTGCAAGCACAAATTCTTCCATGTTCTGAATTCTGCTGCAGCCCCCAAACTATGCTGTCTCAGGGGGGTCCCTCAATGGGGCGGTGTTGTTGGGGAAGGAACCAGGAGAATTTCATTATATAAGCTGAGTTCCTCTCACTTTTCTCTGGAGAGGAGGTGGTGGAGGCAGTGGCATTGCAAGGGGGGGGGGGCGGTCCGCCCCGGGTATAATGCCTAGGGGGGTGACAAGATCCCCCCGGGCGGATCGGCGTGGCAGCACTCACACCCCTTGCAGGCAGATTTTCGCGATTGGTTTGATCATCACTGTGAGAATCTGCCCCCTGGCTGGCAGCACTGGCAGTCCTGGTGGTGGGCGGTACCCTCCCTATAATAGCTCAACAACTCTGGGCAACGTTCCCAAAAATTGCAATGTGTGTGTATGGGGGGGGGGTGACAAATTTTTTTTCACCACCGGGTACCACCTGACCTTGCTACGCCTCTAGGTGTAGGCGGACTTGTAGAGCAACATAAAGTAAAGGTAAAGGGACCCCTGACCATTAGGTCCAGTCGCGGACGACTCTGGGGTTGCAGCACTCATCTCGCTTTATTGGCCGAGGGAGCCGGCGTACAGCTTCCGGGTCATGTGGCCAGCATGACTAAGCTGCTTCTGGCAAACCAGAGCAGCGCACGGAAACACCGTTTACCTTCCCGCCGGAGCAGTACCTATTTATCTACAGCGGTACCTTGGGTTACATACGCTTCAGCTTACATACGCTTCAGGATACAGACTCCGCTAACCCAGAAATAGTACCTCGGGTTAAGAACTTTGCTTCCAGATGAGAACAGAAATCATGCTCCGGCGGTGCAGCGGCAGTGGGAGGCCCCATTAGCTGAAGTGGTGCTTCAGGTTAAGAACAGTTTCAGGTTAAGAACGGACCTCCGAAATGATTTATGTACTTAATCCGAGGTACCACTGTACTTGTACTTTGATGTGCTTTTGAATTGCTAGGTTGGCAGGAGCAGGGACTGAACCACAGGAGCTCACCCCGCCTTGGGGATTCGAAGCACCGACCTTCCGATCGGCAAGCCCTAGGCTCTGTGGTTTAACCCACAGTGCCACCCACATCCCATAGAGCAACATAAGTAAGCATGAATAAAAAAGTAGGCTCCTGCTCCAATGGGCTTACAGTCTAAATAGCAGAGACAGAAAATGGAAGAGGAGCGTTAAGAACAGCAGAACAGAGGAGCAATGTTATGGGCAGCTGCAGAGGTCCACTCTGATTAGGCTATGTCTGAAGTTTAAGGTGTCAAGCCAACTGCTTCCTTGAGATGGTTGGGCTTGCAGAGAGAGAGACAAAGAGGTAGCACCGTGTGGGCATTTTCAGAGATAATTCCAGGCCTAGGGAACAACAGGGGAGAGCTATTTAAGGCAGAAAGATAGATATGAATGAAGAGTAGGAGCAGAATATGTTTGATCATGTCCAGGACCCTGCTTCTTACACTGACCAGCCAGATGAACACAGGAAGTCCCATCATGAAAGCAACAACCTTCCTCTGCTTTCACCCACCAATATACTGGCTTTGACCATGGATGTTCCATTTATTGTGCATGGGAGTCCAGTGGCCCTACGGATACTGCTGGACTACAACTGCCATCACCTCCCAGCCAGGATAGGCAGTGACCAGGGATGATGGAAGCTGGAGTCCAAGAATGTTTGGAGAGTCACTCCACTCCTGTAATAACCATTGTCATTATTAATAATTCCATTCATATTCCGCCTTTCCTCCCAAAGGAGCTCAGAAACATTTTAATTTTAAAAAAATATTTTTTTATTGAGTTTTCCACTTAAATCATATTCACATTTTGTTAAATAATTCTATGACTTAATATATTACTCTGTGAGAGCACTGACCTCCTTCCCTCCCTCTTTCCGACTTCCACATAACTTTCTGTCAGGGAACTGACATCAGAGCGAGAGGCGAAGGGGAGGCTCACAGATTATGCTGACGAAGGACCCAGCAGCAGGGGGAGAAGCAGCACAGTGAAGGGGGAAGCTAATCAGCGCAACACCAGGGAGAAAGGGGGGCAGATGGGGGAATCGGAGAGAGGGCTCCAGGACTCTTCACTGGATATCAGTGAGGAGAGCCCAGGTCCTCCGCTGCCCACGCCCTCCCTGCACAGAAGACTCCCGCGCAGTGAGAGGAGGAGGAGACTGGGTGTCAAACAACTTTTATGCTGGAAGAGGTTCAAGAAACGCCCACTGACAGATTCTGCCAGCGACTGAGGCAGCCGCGATGAGCAAGGGCTGTGCAGTCAGAAAGATTTAACAAGGCAAATTAGCCTAGAGAGGCACCAGTTTATGCACGAGTAACTCATAGCCATTACACTTTCCATATTCTTCGCATTTCTATAAACACTTATTTACCTTTTGTCAAATTATAATATTTCACCTTATTATTGGTAAATCAGTTCCTGCTCAGAAACATTTAAAAAGCAGTTTAGAAGATTCCTTAAATACTATAGTGATCTCAGGGATTTCCTGGAACAGCATTTTTCAGCCATTAAAAAATATGTTTTTTTAAAAAATAGAGATAGGGGGTTGTCCTTTTTGGAGGAAAATGAGAGAGGCTAAGCATAAGAGAGAGAGAGAAGGGGAAAGAAGGAAAGAGACAGAAAAATATATATGCATGGTAAAATATTTGAAAGTGGTTAACATGTTGTTGAATGGGTCTATATATGGATTCCAGTTTGATACAAATGAAATGAGGCCACTGTTTTGAAATTCACACCCAACATTACAATTTAGCACCACAGATAAAAGGACATCTGTCACTGGCTCCTCTCTGAGGAGATGCTTTGACATGGGTCAGCACGAGAGGAGCTTTTCACCACATGACAGCAAGAATTCAAAATGGCGCTGCAGGTCAAGGTGGAAGGCTTTAATGATGAGGACCAGAAGCTTGAGTCTGGCGCACATCATGATGCCGAACAGCAGCTGCATGGACTCGGATGGAAAGAGGCAATGTTTGCGCAGAGCAATGTGATTATTCACAGAACACCGGAGGAAAATTAGAGGTCATCTTCACAATTTACCTCAGGGCCAAAGTGGGATTACAGAAAAACGAATGGCGCTGGAACTGCAGCCTCTGTAGCTCTAATTTATGTACCTGTGTGTATCTTTGGCAGTGGGTATTTGGTTCTGCAGCCATGGTGATGACAAAATATATTTATTGGCCGCACTCCGTGGTTCTAAACAGGATTTGCCCTGCTTTATTTTGTTTCTAAATGTCCTAATAGCCTGGATTTGGGATATATATTGCTGCAATTTTCCTATATGTATTTACTTTTACCCATAATCTCATCCTTACAATAACTCAGAATTTATTGTGTCCGCCTTGATGTTATTTCCTTGTCTATCTGAAGGACATGGACGTGACAGCTGCCAAATTATTCTGAGTCTATCAGTGCATATATGGCATGAGCTGCCACTGAAGTAAACCAATGCAGCCACTCTATTGCCCTCTACTTTAGCCAAATCAGGCTCCATTTAGCTGTTTAAAAGCAGAAGCCAAGAGGACAGCCCCAAAGTTAAAGGGAACAGACTCCCCCGGCCCCCAGCCAAATAATTCAAGTAAAAAGGTAAAGGTAAAGGGACATGGAGAAGGGGACGACAGAGGACGAGATGGTTGGACAGTGTTCTCGAAGCTACAAACATGAGTCTGACCAAACTGCGGGAGGCAGTGGAAGACAGGAGTGCCTGGTGTGCTCTGGTCCATGGGGTCACGAAGAGTCAGACACGACTAAACGAATAAACAACTACAACAAAGGGACACCTGACCATTAGGTCCAGTCGTGGCCGACTCTGGGGTTGCGGCGCTCATCTCGCTTTATTGGCCAAGGGAGCCAGCGTACAGCTTCCGGGTCATGTGGCCACCATGACAAAGCCGCTTCTGGCAAACCATTGCAGCGTACAGAAACGCTGTTTACCTTCCCGCTGTAGCGGTACATATTTATCTACTTGCACTTTGACGTGCTTTCGAACTGCTAGGTTGGCAGGAACAGGGACCAAGCAACAGGAGCTCACCCTGTCGCGGGGATTCGAACCACCGACCTTCTGATCAGCAAGTCCTAGGCTCTGTGGTTTAACCCACAGCACCACCCGCGTCCCTAATAATTCAAGTACTCTCCATCAAAACTTGTAGAAGACTGCTTTTCCTGGTGACTGCAGTTCACCTCTCACATGGAATCATGAATTTATATCACCATCTAATCCTTGTGGATCTGAATACAGCAAAGGGAGAATCGTTATTTGGTTTCACCAGCAGTTGTTGCCTTCCTTGGCTCTATAGATGGGAGGAAATTCAATTCAGTTTACAAATTCAGTTTGCACATTTGAAACGAAAGGCAGTTCAGTTCTCCAACCAAACAATGTTTACAGGAAAAGTGCACACGTTAGGAGCAACTGCGCCTAAAAATGAAGGCCTTCATGAAATTAACATACAAAAATGCATTGCGTAAGGGAAAGTTGCTTGCCGAAATGTGTAGATTAGTCAAAATGCATTTATTGGGAGAAATTCGCAGCCAAATGATGACGAATTTTCACAAGGATTTAAGGACCAGAAGTTCGCCAATTGCTAGAGAAATGTGGGGAACTGAAATTAAAGTTGGAGAAGATGAGAAATGGAGAGAAGTGAAGTTGACAGGTCCTTCCATCCCTGCTTGTGCTAAGAACGGGAGTTATTTTGCCTCCATAGGTTGGCTCTGGGCAGGATTGCAGCTGTAGGGTTAACTGGTTCCAACGCAGAAATGTCAAATGCAGAGAAGTCATCCCAGGCCTTTGCCAATAAGCTCCATCTCCTCTTTCCTTCCCCTCGCCCTGCCCCCCGCACCCCCCGCCTGCCTCTGACTTTTGTTAAAGCCAAATGAAACAATGTAATTAGCTTGTTACAATTAAAGTGACTCGACTGGATAAATTGTAATCACCCAGATTGAAGTTAGGCATCCCTGCAGGTCTCGGACAGCACAGCTGAGCTGCCTCATTTACATAATTAAAATATACAAATGATAATGGATTTTGTACTCAATTTCCAGCGGCTGTAAATTCGAGAAACTATGAAATTAGAAGAACGGAGTTGGGCGCCCGCCTTGAGGTAATGAGGATGACAAGTTTTGACAGTAGGAGTGTTTATAACCGGAGTTTCTGGTTGCAAAAATAAATAAGTGGAAGGGGGAAAGAACAGGGGAGAAGATTAGACGGCGATATTAGTTAATGGTTCCATGGGCTGTGAAGAAGGGGAAAAAAGAGGAGATAGATTAGTGATTACCTCTGTAAATTTATGCGGTTATACCCCCCTCCTTTTTTTTTTTTTTTTGACAAGCTCTCTCCTAACCTAAGGGGACACCTTGTGCTTGATGATGAGAAATTGAGAATGGATTAAACACATCAGGAAAAAAGGATGCCGCAGATAGACAAACGAAAGCAAAAGGAAATGAAATTAGCTGTGCCATTTTAGTTTCCAGCAGGGGGGAAAGCAGCAACGGGAGAGCGGGCCGTCAAGGGGTTTTCAATAATCACAGAAGAAGGCTGAGCTGGAGCTGGAGAAGAGGAAGGGCCCAAGCCCAGCAAAGTTTTCCAACCTAGTTGTCCCATTGGAGAATGTGGGGGACATTCCAGGCTTGTAGCTGAGGTCCTCCAGCTTGCTCACTCAAGGGTAATCTATGGATCAGTATTTGGATAATTGCTATTACTTATTAATGAATTCCAGTAGTGATGTATGGAAGTGAGAGCTGGACCATAAAGAAGGCTGATGGCCGAAGAATTGATGCTTTTGAATTCTGGTGCTGGAGGAGAATCTTGAGAGTCCCATGGACTGCAAGAAGATCCAACCTATCCATTCTGAAGGAAATCAGCCTTGAGTGCTCACTGGGAGGACGGATCCTGAAGCTGCGGCTCCAATACTTTGGCCACCTCATGAGAAGAGAAGACTCCTTGGAAAAGACCCTGATGTTGGGAAAGATGGAGGGCACAAGGAGAAGGGGACGACAGAGGACGAGATGGTTGGACAGTGTTCTCGAAGCTACCAGCATGAGTTTGACCAAACTGCGGGAGGCAATGGAAGGCAGGAGTGCCTGGCGTGCTCTGTTCCATGGGGTCACGAAGAGTCGGACACGACTAATCGACTAAATGACTAAACAACAACAACAACAAAATTAATGAATTATACAGCTAAGTTCTACTTAGGGTAGACCCACTGAAATTAATGGATCTAAGTTAGGCCTATCCATCCATTTTAGTAGGTCTGTGCTGATTACAACTAACAACCCAATTATTCTTACTGGATAATTAATGGGGTGTATAGCTAAGTTTACATAGAGTAGGTCCTCTGGAACGAATGGATCTAAGTTTGGAACGCCCACCAGTTTCAATGGTTCCGTTCTGAGCACAACTCACATTGAAAACAATCTAATGGGTTGTACTCAAAGCTAGTCCTGTAGACCCATTGGAGTTAATGGCCATTCATTTAAATGGGCCTACTCTGAGTAGGATTAGCATTGGCTAGAACCCAAGGACTGCAGATTCAATCTGGAAAGGGGCTTCGTGGGTAGAGTACCTGCCTCACGTACAGGAGACCTCAAGTTCAATTCTTCCCCTTTGACTTCAAGTTCTTGAGACCCTGAAGAACTGCTACCAGTTAGAGTAAACCAGACTTCCTCTACCTGGTACCCTCCATACATTTTCAGCTACAGCTTCCATCAGCCCCGGCCAATGCTGAGACCGATGAGAGATGTGTTTCAAAACACCCCCAGTTCAGGAAAGGCTCAAGAAGGCAATACTGAGGTAGATAGACAAATAGCCCGGGCTGCTTACTGTATGTCCCTAAAGAGACTTCCTTGACCTCTATAACTTTAAATAAGTTCCAAAGCTCTCAGAAATCCGCTCTGCATTAACACAGAGGAGGGTTTTTAACGTGGTTGCCCCTGTTCGTTGGAACAGCATTCTTGCTGAGATATGGCAGGAACCCAGTATCTGCACTTTCCAGTAATAACAACTGAAGGCCTTTTTTTTCTGACAGGCTTTCCCAGCTGAATAAGCAGATCTTTAAATTGAGTATCTACTTCGTTATGGGTTTAGTCCTGGTTTTTTTTTAAAAAAATAATAATAATCCCCCCCCCCCCAGTTTTATTCAAGTTCGGGATTTTTACATACATTATATTATCTCCTTCCAATTTTTAAATTTCCCATACAATTTTTTCCCCTTCCCCTCCCTTCCCACCTCCCCCATATCCCTTGGAAGGGTTCAAACAATTATCATCAGCCATGGGCATAGAGTCTTTAGTTTCCACTGAATGTCTTTTGTTCCAGTAGTTTTTATCCATTGAAGATAGGGGTTCCATCTGTTCCTTATCGTGGTGGACTTGACCTTCCACATTGTTTCCTGTGACATGACTATGACAATGTCCGACTGAATAAGTTCAAACAAATAACTATTCCATGCCTCTACTGTCCATTTTTCTCCATCTTTCCAACCTAAAGCTATCGTTGCCTTTCCGGCTAATATCATAGCTTTGAAAGTGAACTGGTCCCCTTTCTCTATAGCCGCATTTCCAAGTATACCCATTGTCATGAAATCAAAGTTTATTGAAAGCTTCGCTTTAAAAATTCCATTAATAAGCTTTAGGATTTTATTCCTGAATTCCTTTACCTCTGGGCATTCCCAGTACATAGGGGAAAAACATCCCATGGCGGGTTTAGTCCTGTTTTAAATGTATTTTCTGTTTTTGTGTTTTTAATTGTTTACAATGATTTAATGTGCAAATCACCTGCTCGTGGGAGATCTTCAGGAGAAGGAAAGGCTGAGGAGCAAATCCTACACAAATCCAGAGTGGAATCCCTAAGATGGTTGGGTGGCGCCTTGTACGCCTCCTTCCAGCAATTCATTTTTTTTTATATAAAATATTTATTAAAGATTTTAAACAATACATCACCCAACACATAAATCACCATCACCAAACATAGAAAAAAAAGTAAACACAAAACACATAACATACAGCATAATTAGTTTTCACTAAACCAAACTTCCATGACCTTCCTTTCGGACTTCCTCACATCTCCCTTTCCTGCGTTCCCATTTATAAAATTATATTCAGCAGTGCTTCACCTTCTTTCAAATCTTATTTTGTAATTTTCAGATATTATGTCTCCAATTCTGAACTTTATTATCAAATATTTAGATATTTTAGTTTGATATACTATTAATCAAAATTTCAACCTAGTTCTTATGAGTCGCTTATTTTCATACATCTTTCCACTAATTTACTAATGCCAGATTATTTTCTATCCTGCATCATCTTAACATTCATACAATTTACAATGCTTTTGCAAGTAGTCCTTGAACTTTTTCCAGTCCTCTTCCACTGTCTCTTCTCCCAGGTCCCGGATTCTGCCAGTCATTTCTGCCAGTTCCATATATTCTTCCAGCGTGGGCAAATCTTGTGTCTTCCAGTACTTTGCGATCAGTATTCTTGCTGCAGTTGTTGCATACATAAAGAAGGTTCTGTCTTTTTTTAACACCATTTGGCCGACAATGCCCAAAAGGAAGGCCTCTGGTTTCTTAAGGAAGGTATACTTAAATACCTTTTTTAGTTCATTATAGATCATTTCCCAGAAAGCCTTGACCCTTGGGCACGTCCACCAGGGGTGAAAGAATGTTCCTTCAGTTTCTTTACATTTCCAACACTTATTGTCTGGCAAGTGGTATATTTTTGCAAGCTTGACTGGGGTCATGTACCACCTATATATCATTTTCATAATATTTTCTTTCAAGGCATTACATGCCGTAAATTTAACACCAGTGGTCCACAATCGTTCCCAGTCAGCGAACATAATGTTATAGCCAATGTCCTGCACCCATTTTATCATAGCTGATTTAACCGTTTCGTCCTGTGTGTTCCATTTTAACAGCAAGTTATACATTTTTGAAAGTACCTTAGTTTTAGATTCTAACAGTTCTGTTTCTAATTTCGATTTTTCCACCTGGAAGCCTGTTTTTTTATCCAAATTGAAAGCCTCCCTGATCTGAGCATAGTGTAGCCAATCTCGCACTTTGTCTTTTAGTTTCTCAAAACTCTGCAGTCTCCAAGTATCTCCATCTTTTTCTAGTATTTCCCAATATTTCGGCCATTTGGCCTCCATATTGAGTCTTTTCTGAGCCTTAGCTTCCATTGGTGACAACCACCTTGGGGTCTTATTTTCCAGCAATTCCTGAAGCCAAGCTGGTGCCAAACACATTGCTCTGCTTTCCTTTGGAGCACATCAGTGAGGCTGAGAGGGGGTTCCTTGCCATCTGGGCAGCCCAAGACCTCCATACACACTGGCCAGGCTTGCACCCCAGGTAGATAAATCACCTTGAGATTATTATTTAGAATGCAATTTATAAATCATCATCATCAATAACAACAATTATTAGAATGAATCTCAGTGCAGGTCATCAAATGGAGTCCTCTTCCAAGTGTCACTAATGCCTGTCATTTGATTGGATGGCTCAAGGAACAGGAGTATTCTGATTGGCAGCCCCCTTGGTATGAAGAAGAAGAAGAAGAGTTTGGATTTGATATCCCACTTTATCACTACCTGAAGGAGTCTCAAAGCGGCCAACATTCTCCTTTCCCTTCCTCCCCCTCAACAAACACTCTGTGAGATGAGTGAGGCTGAGAGACTTCAGAGAAGTGTGACTGGCCCAAGGTCACCCAGCAGCTGCATGTGGAGGAGCGGGGAAGCAAACTCGGTTCACCAGATTACGAGTCCACCGCTCTTAACCACTACACCACGCTAGAGCTCCCTCCCACAGTTCTGATTATTTTGGGGGAGAAGTGGACTGAGACTTTACTATTAGGGGAGGTGCGGCTTTTATCCCAGACGACCTAACAATCGTATCAGTCTTTGCTGCGTTGTCATCTGTTATTTATGCCGTTTATTTTTAAACTGATTTTATTGTATTGATGAGATTTTATGGCTGTTTTTAATTGCTGCGAGCCACCCCGAGGCTTCCTTAAGCATGTGGCTGCATAAATTGAATGAACAAATGAATGAATAAATAAATATTACGTTATTAATATATCACCATAGTGGCACGTGGTGTCCTGCCTGAAGGTTAAAGGGAAAGAAGCAAGTCTGTCCTAAAGTCTTGGTGCTATATTAATATGTTTTGTGTGTGGATAAAACAGTAGGGAGAAGCCATGTAAACAAAGGATGAATATGAACAAATGCAATCAGATGTACAGACTCTGGCCACATTCGCTCCAAACATTTAATGCATTATGATACAGTAGTACCTCGAGTTACAAACACCTCAGGTTACAAACGCCTCAGGTTACAAACTCAGTTAACCTAGAATAGTTACCTCGAGTTCAGAACTTTGCCCCAGGATAAGAATGGAAATCGTCTGCCGGCGGCGCAACAGCAGCAAGAGGCCCTGTTAGCGAAAGCACACCTCTAATTAAGAACAGTTTCAGGTTAAGAACGGACCTCCAGAACAAATTAAGGTTGTAATTAGAGGTACCACTGTATTAGTCCCATGCTTTGTTGACTGAGATATCCCAAAATATGGTACATTATGCTATGAGGGATGTGATCCAAAGAAATTCAGTTAGCAGTTCCATCTGCACTTTACATTGAAAACAGATGACCAAGAAGATCAAGTTGGGCCTACTGATTACAATAGGTCTACTTTGAGTATGAAGGGATGCGGGTGGCGCTGTGGGTTAAACCACAGAGCCTAGGACATGCCGATCAGAAGGTCGGCGGTTCGAATCCCTGCGACGGGGTGAGCTCCCGTTGCTCGGTCTCTGCTCCTGCCAACCTAGCAGTTCGAAAGCACGTCAAAGTGCAAGTAGATAAATAGGTACCGCTCCAGTGGGAAGGTAAACAGCTTTTCTGTACGCTGCTCTGGTTCGCCAGAAGCGGCTTATTCATGCTGGCCCCATGAGCCGGAAGCTGTATGCCGGCTCCCTTGGCCAATAAAGCGAGATGAGCGCTGCAACGCCAGAGTTGGTCACGACTGGACCTAATGGTCAGGGGTTTCTTTAGCTTTAACTTTTACTTTGAGTATGACTTAGTTGAATACCACCCACAGACTTTTTGCATTTAGGAATGTGACAGGAAGACGTATAAAGACACCCACTAGCAACTCAGGATGAATGCCCATTGTTGTATAACTGCCCCAGAAATGAATACTATCAATGCTCAATAAAGACCAGATATGATCGGCATAAGCTTTGTGCAAGCAAATCAAGATGAATGCTCAATATACAGGACATCGAGGGGAGCCCTGTGCAGCACTTCTACAGAACGATCCTATGCATGTATGTTTATTCAGACGCACGTTTACAGCCTGCAGTACGTAACACAGTATGGGATGGCAGCCTTAGGCTATGATCCCAACAACTGCCATTTATCAGCAAGAGTTAGGGAAATCTCATAAAGATCATTCTCAACTGTAAGGTCGTGCAGGACACCATGAACCCACCACTTTTTCTGCATGTGGGTCATGGCAAACAGTCTCTGTGGGACGCTCCAATATAAGTTGGTGAGATCACGGCCCCCTATGACTTAGCATCTTCCAGAAGAACCTGCAATTAACAGCCAACTTGCTCAATTCAATACTTCCATATCTTATTTCTTTCCCCTTAGCTCCCTAAATACAGCAGCATGAGGTCAGAGCCCTGGGGAAGAGAAAGATGAATGGTATGCACATCCCATTGAGAGTTACGGAGAAAGCCATGGCATGGGAGCCAAAGAAACCCGATTACAGCTTTCCTTCAGAGAGCTGGGGCTGTCATATCTAGTGCCCCCCAGCTCATCCATTTATCCTCGCAGCCAATTCCTATGAGACATCTTAGGCTGAGAGATGGAGGCTGACCCATGGTCACCCAGTCAGTCGAATGGTCAAGGAACATTCAAAGAACACATGTTTTTACAATGTCCTACACTTACTAAGTTTTGGGAGAAAGTATTAGACTGCATGACCATGACTGTGTGGGAAAAGTATAATTTCTAAGAGGAAAATATTCTTTTGAATTACGTACCTACTATACGGAATTTGACAACTGGGCAACCTAAATGGATTCTTCGTGCCTTTACAATGGCCAAAAGATTGATACTGATGCACTGGAAAAATAAATCCATATCCCTCTTTAGTCAATGGATTGAAAATATGATAACACTTGCGACTTATGAATGGGTTGCTTATGAATGAGAGCCAGTGTGGTGTAGTGGTTAAGAGCGGTAGTCACATAATCTGGGGAACCGGGTTCGCGTCTCTGCTCCTCCACATGCAGCTGCTGGGTGACCTTGGGCCAGTCACACTTCTTTGAAGTCTCTCAGCCCCACTCACCTCACAGAGTGTTTGTTGTGGGGGAGGAAGGGAAAGGAGAATGTTAGCCGCTTTGAGACTCCTTAAAGGGAGTGAAAGGCGGGATATCAAATCCAAACTACTACTACTACTACTACTACTACTACTCTTCTTCTTCTTCTTCTTCTTCTTCTTCTTCTTCTTCTTCTTCTAGATGTAAACTTTAGCTAATGGGGCCTCCTGCTGCTGCCATGCCACCGGAGCACGATTTCTGTTCTCATCCTGAAGCAAAGTTCTTAATCTGAAGCACTATTTCTGGGTTAGTGGAGTCTGTAACCTGAAGCATATGTAACCTGAAGCATATGTAACCTGAGGTACCACTGTATTGCTCTTTTGGAAACGAAAACAGGGAAGGTGCTGTACTGGAAAGTAAAATAAAAATGAGGGAAACACACACACACACACACACACACACACACACACACACAAAATGTGAAGGGAGAAGAAGAACTTCCATCTGTCCTGAATCTTCCAACATTCAGCTCCATTGGATGTCTATGAATTGCCATGTTATGGGAAAGGCAGGAAAAACTTTCATGTTTTAATAAGAATAATGTCTATCCCAGCACCTCTTCCTCACCTTTTCTCTAAACTAAAAAGTCCCAAATGCTGCAACCTTTCCATATGGATGACAGGCATTGTTGTCAAATACAGTGGTACCTCGGGTTAAGTACTTAATTCGTCCCAGAGGTCCGTACTTAATCTGAAATTGTTCTTAACCTGAAGCACCACTTTAGCAAATGGGGCCTCCTGCTGCCGCCGCGCTGCCAAAGCACGACTTCTGTTCTCATCCTGAATCAAAATTCTTAACCTGAAGCACTTTTTCTGGGTTAGCGGAGTCTGTAACCTGAGGCGTATGTAACCTGAAGCGTAACCCAAGGTACCACTGTAACATCTGCAGGACAACAGTTGTCCAAGTCCCGCTCTGACTTCTGTTCTATGGTGCCCATGTAGTAATAATAATAATAATAAAAACAACAACCCACAATCACTGTACTTTATTAGGTGACTTCTCTCTTCAATATTGTAGATATTACCCAGTACTTTTTCAAAATCTCCATCTTCATGGGCTCATATTGAATCTTTTGTGTGTGTTTTCCGCTCCCAACTAGCCTTCCCCAAAAAGAGCATTTTAATTCCACAACACAAGAATTCAATACTATTAACATTTTAAACTAAAAATTTTTTACAAACAGATGTTCTGATTTCCCCCCGTTTCATAAAAGGCAGCCGATCTATCTCTTTAAAATTTAAAATGCAAAGTCCTGTAAGGAAATTATTTACGTATGAAACATTTTTTAAGCGGAGAGTTTTGGAATACATTTTAAGTACTCATCGGCTAAACACAGATGTTGCTTCATGTTAATTTTGGTGCCCATCAATATTTAAGTGTATGGCAGCATTTTTTAGTGGGTAGGTTTTTTTTTTAATAAAACATGATAATAAAATGTTTGTGAAAGCTGCTCATTTAATGGACATTAAATGTGCTTAATTAAATGGCACTTGGAAAACTGCAGAAGGAAACATTTTATGAATACCAAAGACAATACAAAAAACAAAAGTGAAAGCCAAATAATTTTTCACATGGCTTTCCAAAACAATGCTTTTTCTAATTTAAAAAAACTGAAACCCAAAAGCAATTCTGTGCAATCCGAGGCTGGCTTCACACTATACCTTTAAGCACATTCAAAGCACATTTCTTTCTGAAAGAATGATGGGCGCTGTAGTTTATCCCTCGCAGAGTTACAAGTTCCAGCAACCCTTAAACGACAGTGCCCAGAATTCTTTGAGGGGGAGAAAATGTGCTTTGAATCTGCTTTATAGGTATTGTGTGTATGCAGTTTCCAAACACGATATGGCAATGGTCGACTTCCTTCCTCTTTCTCCCTGACTTCCCTGAAGGATGCCTGCAGAATTTGGAACCCACCGAGCTAAGAAAAACCCACAACCCAGTCACTATCACCCTCCCTCTTTCCCTGTCTTCAAGTCTGGCATGTTCCCAGCTTCTCCGATGTGGTCATTATCTGCCTTTGGATAGTACACTTTATAGTGGCTTGTTAAAGCACTATCTGTGAAAGAATGTATTTTTAATGTATTTCATAAGCACGCTTTATAAATAAGTTATTAAAGAATGTACCTGAAGCTAGTGCTCACTTAATAAATATTAATAAAGCAATTACAAATGGGACCTTCTTTTAACATGTTGCAGCACACCCTGGGTAGTTCTCCAGAAAGGCGTCCAATGTATGCCGTTAGATTATCGGTAAAGTACGCAGGATTGTGGCTAGGACATTTTGACATGTTCGGCATGTCTTCTCCCCCTTACCGATACTGCTTGGTTATATCCTTTCTAGGCTGACTTCATAGGCATTGGAATCAGAACTGCGAACAGGCCCCCGACGAATATGATACGATAATCTTTATTGTCATTGTCCCATACAGAACAATGAAATTGAAAAAATCTACATCAGACATTCAAAAACCAACACGCCTGCTATCCCAGCTATCCCAGCCTGGTTAACCCCCTAAAAACTCTGATACCCCATAATTAAATACAATATACTCCCATAGAGACTACCTTAAAGATAAAGGGA
This sequence comes from Podarcis liolepis, assembly GCF_965112155.1. Lineage (NCBI taxonomy): Eukaryota > Metazoa > Chordata > Lepidosauria > Squamata > Lacertidae > Podarcis > Podarcis liolepis. Next base: position 56,314,979 of record NC_139565.1, on the reverse strand, counting down.
CCCCTGACCATTAGGTCCAGTCGTGGCCGACTCTGGGGTTGCGGCGCTCATCTCGCTTTATTGGCCGAGGGAGCTGGCGTACAGCTTCCGGGTCATGTGGCCAGCATGACTAAACCGCTTCTGGCGAATCAGAGCAGCACACGGAAACACCATTTACTTTCCCGCCAGAGAGGTACCTATTTATCTACTTGCACTTTGACGTGCTTTTGAACCGCTAGGTTGGCAGGAGCTGGGACCGAGCAATGGGAGCTCACCCTGTCGCGGGGATTCGCACCGCCAACCTTCTGATCAGCAAGTCCTAGGCTCTGTGGTTTAACCCACAGTGCCACCCGTGTCCCCAGAGACTACCTTACACTGAGTTTAAAACCAAAATCGCATTTGGATAGAAACTGTTTCTCAGGTGGCTAGTCCTGGTCTTTATAACCCTGTACCTTCTTCCAGAAGTCAGAAGCTGAAAGAGATAATTTCTATGGTGCGCACGATCCTGCGCTATCTCTGCAGTTTTCTTATGACACCTGGAAGCATAGATTTGATCCAAGGTGGGAAGAGTGCACCCAGTTATTCTCTCCGCAGTCTTTACAACCCTGGACAACATTGTTTTTCCCTTGACCGTGTAGCTCCCAAACCACACACACAGACCATAAGTTAGTACACTCTCAACATCCTGGATCCTGAACCAAATTGGGTTGATTTGGGTCAACCTGGAGTTCGATCTGAGTGGTTGTGGAAGCCCCAAATCACCCCACGTTGGATCGGGCCAGAGTTATCCAAGGTTGTCAAAAGGGGGTGGTTGAGGGAGGAAGAAGAAGGAGGGAGCCAGTCGAGGGATGTCATTTTGACAAGGACAACATCATGTAGATGCTGTTGCCATGAGCACTACCACAATGAATTGCCATGTCAAAGCACTCTGGGTCTTTGGGTTCAAGTGGGGGTTTGCTAGCCTTTTTAAGCCTGTGGACACATTTGGAATATAGATACCTGCTTCCCACCCCTGTGAGACAAGGTTTTGCACCGGGGGATTTTGATTGGGAAAATGGATTGGGAGAAAAACAGCAAAACACCACCTCTTTCCCTGCTCCTGCAGCTATATTTTGGTATCAGGATGGGGGACGGGAAAGCCAGGAGACCCAGTCTTAGACTTCCTGCGTAATGTGTAGTTTGTCCTTCAGCTGTTACCTGTCTCACCCAGAAGAGGGCTGCATTTTTCATTCACTGACTTAGCACCTGCGTTATAAAAAAAAACAAAAAACAACTACACACAACAAAAATCTCCTGGTTAACTTGTTTGTTCTAAGAACCTACTGTCATAGCCACAACCTTCCATACTGACACACAGTAACCTGGAAATATTTCTTTAAAGGTATGTATTGATTGGCACCAGTGGATTATGCAGAAGATCTGTCTTAATTGTAAAGCAAGTCTCTCTCTCTCTCTCTCTCTCTCTCTCTCTCTCTCTCTCTCTCTCACACACACACACACACACACACTCTAGACAGTATGACTAGCAACGTAGCAGAGATGACAGGTGGGAGCATCCATTACTCTCTGGGAAAAGGTCAATCCAATAGGATATAAGTTTTGCATTCAGGTCAAGTGATGGCTAGTCCATCACTGCATTTTCTTTGCACTGCCCTGTCAGCTCAGTAATGGCTTTACTCCTTCTTGGTGTTCCCAGCGCTAAACGGATCTGCACGGATTAGGGCTTTAGGAGGGAAGTTATAACAAGGGCACAGCTGCATTAGCACAGATGATAAACAAAGATGGTTATGGGGATTAGAGCGAGGGGGTCAGGAGGGGATGTTTCAAAAGAAAAGATCCCCTTTATTGTTATTTATTGCTGTTGTTATTTATTCAGTTTCTTAGCCCTCCTTCAACACAAGGTTCCAGGGCGGATTACAGCAATTAAGTAAATACATTGTTAAAAGCAGTTTGAAATGAATTACAGTCACAAGAAAAGGATGAGTCATTAATATACGTATGTATGTATGTATGTATGTATGTATATGTGTGTGTGTACACAAACACACGCAACTCCCAATTCATGTGCATCCAATTGCTTTATGATTGCACATGGGCGCATTGCGCCAAAGGCAGAAGTGACTTTAAGAATGGCAAAAACAGCCCTAAAAGAGCCCAGAAGGGGCAAAATACACGAAAACAGGCTGCATTTTAATGTTTCAATGTTTCAATGTTGTATTTTAATCTTGTTTTTAAGTTGTATTCATTCAACTTGTTTTTATTATTGTTTGTTAGCCACCCTGAGCCCAGCCTTGGCTGGGGAAGATAGGGTATAAATAAAATGTATTATTATTATTATTATTATTATTATTATTATTATTATTATTATTAAACAGTGCATAGCAATCCCATAAGCCTTTGCAAGTGCAATCCCATAAGCCTTTGCACTGACAGTTGAGTCCTATGGAGAGTTGGGGCTGAGCAAGGAGGTTTGGAGTGAGCAATTGTGGTTGTCATCTGGTAAGCGCTGCCAGTTATGCCCCATTCTCCCCCCCTTCAGTTTTGTTTTGTTGTATATTTCTATGCCCCTTTTCATTCACATTTTTCTGTCCCCACTACCACCAGCACACACAATAGTCAGCAGGCACTCATGGAGATTGGGGTGGCATGTAACAATGCGTTTACAGTATATGGCACTATGGGTTGTAGCTCAGTGGCAGAGAGCATGTGTATTGCATACAGAAGTTCATTCCCTTGAGGAAAGGGGGCATGTTCAAGGTAAAGGAAGGGGAAGGGCTATATGGATATGGAGTCATTTCAGTTTGCATTGAAAGCTGAATCAACCAAATCTGTGCTTTCTGAAACAACATGTGAACTGAAGCGCAGTTAGCCTCTGAAATTTGCACTGCTCTGAATTTTGCAATGCAATTCTCAAACCAACAGGTATGTAAAAAAATAATAATCATCATCATATATTAGGGGAAAGTTTGAATAAAAATGTCTTCCTGAAACTAAGCCAATAACTAGGGCTAAGTAGAAGCACCACCTAGTTTTCATTCCTGGCTTACTTTTGCATCCTTCATTTGCGGTTTCACTTTTTGTTGAATTTTAAATTTTTAAGTCCTCAGCACAGAGACCTACCCTCTTTTACTCTATCAAACGTCAGGCACGCTGATGGCACTATACAAAACAAACAAACAAGCAAGCAAGCAAACAAACAGGTTTCCTGCGGAGAGGGAATAACTATTAAACCAGTTTAAGTAGATAATGCAGATACAGCGTTGAGGCGCTTGTTAAGCTCTGCAATACCACTTGGGACCCTCAAACGACTTAAATCCACTCCACTAATGAGGATGCACAACTGGATGTGACAAACACCGAGACAGGAATCTTGCAGAGAGTAGCCGGCATTTCTTCACATACGAGCAGAGGTTATTGTGCACTAGCAATCGCCCGAAAATTGCAAGTGGAACCCAGCAAAAATGTCACGTATAGCATGCAATAATCTATAGCACATCTGCAGGGTAAATAAAGCAATGGCATTAGGATAAACAAGAGAAGCTGCCCATGAGCCAGATGTCTTCTAAGTTGTTGTTTGTTGTCTTTTTTTTTGCTTTGTTTTGTTTGCAATCCATCCGCTTAAATAAGCAATAATCATGACCTTAAGTAAGTGAGATTTTAAAGCCTTGAGAGTCAGTCTCCAGCCACCCCAACTCTCTCTTTTTAGCAGATTAATATTATTTCTGAAAGCTGGCGAAAGAGGCTATTATGAAAATGTGACTGGTTAAGATGATTAAATGTTATTTACAGAAAAGAGGAGGCAGGCTGATTAAACCACCAAGGGGCCTCTTCCATTTTATAATCTCAAAAAAAGGGGGGGAAAAGTATGTCACTCAACAGAGATGTTTGCCTCATTTCAATAATTAGAGACCAAAGCAAGTTGGACAGTCTGTCAGCTTCAATATGGTAAGCAGACTTGCAGATCATGTAAATAAAATCTGTTTTATTAGATGGAAAATTAAATTGCTATTAGGTTCCCCCTCCCCGGGTTATCCTTCAATACATTTTAGGAAAATCTATGGCTAAAGGGTGACTTACCCCGAAACAAATTACTCCAGAGGCTAGATTTTCAAAGTTGCTCATCAACTGGAATCACCCATCTAGGCACAATGTAAATTACAAGTGCTATTATATACCTCCCTGAGAAATTCTGGTTGTCATATGAAAACATATTAAAATCCAGCTCAGAATTTCTTGGGTGTTTCATCAGAGCCTGAAGCTCCAATTTCCCCAGAGCCAGATCTTAAAATTTAAGGAAAAACTCTGGAATGGCACTGTGCTAGTTTTATCAGCATTCATTCACTTTGAAAGTAATCAAAATTCTTTGGGTATTTTACCTGATCAGGAAGCTCTAAATTTGCTTCAAATTTCTCACTTTTTTTTTTTTTGAAAGCGCAGATTTGGCTCCAAATGCAAAGTGCATTGATTCCCCAACCTATCCCTGCTAAATGTGTTTAGGGTTGCAGCCTGAAGGAGATCAGCTCTTTCTAACAGTTTGTTCGGATTCTGCAGATCAAAGGGGAAAGCTACACCCCTGATCTCTGGAAGTCCCGCCCACATTTGTCATCCCCAACCCTCAACTAGCCTCTGAGGTTTCACCAGGTATTCCTCACTCTCCCCCCCCCCCCAATCTCTGAGTTGTATCCAACTAAGTTTTGATGGGTCAAAGTTAGTCGTGTTGATTATTAGCCAGAGTGGTGTAGTGGTTAGAGCACGAGCCTAGGGGCTCAAATCCCTGCTCAGCCATGCAACTCACCGGGTGACCTTGTGCCCATCACAGACTTTCAGCCTAACCTACCTCACAGAGCTCATGGGAGGAAATAACTGTGTGATAAAGGTAAAGGGACCCCTGACCATTAGGTCCGGGTCATGTGGCCAGCATAACTAAGCCGCTTTTGGCGAACCAGAGCAGCGCACGGAAACACCGTTTACCTTCCCACCGGAGTGGTACCTATTTATCTACTTGCACTTTGACATGCTTTCGAACTGCTAGGTTGGCAGGAGCTGGGACTGAGCAACGGGAGCTCACCCTGTCGCGGGGATTCGAACCGCTGACCTTCTGATCGGCAAGTCCTAGGCTCGGTGGTTTAACCCACAGCGCCACCCGCGCCCCCTTAACTGTGTGATATAAATGTAACAAATAATAACAATAATTAATGAATTCAGTGGGTCTTCTCTCAGTATGGCTAACATTTGATGCAGCTTCATACATCAACAAGGACTACAAACTTGCATCATTAAAACCAAACAATACCCTGAAAGTTGAGAATTTCAGGATGCCGATTTCCAGACTCAATCCTCGTTTCTGTGTGTGAGAGGAGCTGTTGCAAAATACACTCAGCGTTGCCTATAATCTGTTCTCGCTGTGTATATTTGTAAAACAGTTCTCTCTCCCCCTTTCTATGACATCCCTCAAGTTACAGTTGGTACCATTAAAAACTCAGCGCTTGACTGCCACAGGCACTCGTAATAACTATAGCGTGTTGTCTTCTCATTATAGACGGAGCTACCCTGGTACTCCTATCTCTGCGGAGTGACAAATGCGGTTTTAATGACAGCTTCTCTCTCTGTAAACTATAATTAAGAAAGAAAGAAAAGTACCTGGCAGTGAAATCACCTGCTTTATGTGGATTTATGGGGTAGAGGATATGTGTAAATTAGGGATAATTTTGTCAGGAACCAGTTATTAGAATAAACAGGATGCAACTGTGCTGTTCCTCACTCTGGCTAGGAGGTGGTAAAGCAGAGTGGTTAGATCAAACCTTACCTCTGCCACAAACTCACTAGACTTTCTTAGGCATCCTCTCCTTATCTCTCAGCCTCTCTGATCGGCAGGATGGGAGTATTAATAGTACTGGCACACCTTATAGGGTTGTCGTAAAGGCTGCAACAAGTTAGTATAGATGGACTGCTCAGAAGTTCTATATATTCTTAAATTCTATATATTCTCTGTCTTGTAATGGTGTTTTGAAAATATGTTCAGATATCTATTTGTCCAGTGCTTTTTTTCTTAAAAAAATGTTCAGGGGTACTCTCATTTTCCTACTCATATTGAAATACAGCCCTCAGTGAAGCCAAGCTTAGATTCACAAAATGTTTAGGAGTGTGCATACCCCTGCGTCCCCCAGAAAAAGCACTGTATCATCTATCTATCTAACATCTATATCTACCTCCCTCCCTCCCTCCCTCCCTCCCTCCCTCCCTCCCTATCTCTCTATCTCTCTATCTCTATCTCTATCTCTATCTCTATCTCTATCTCTATCTCTATCTCTATCTCTATCTCTATCTCTATCTCTATCTCTATCTCTATCTCTATCTCTATCTCTATCTCTATCTCTCATCTATCTATCTGTTGGCAATCTGTAAGGGAATTATGGGAAAGCTTTGATGTCGACATGTTGGCACCTTAAGTGGAAAATTGAGTGTCCCACCGCAAACCATAGGTAATTAAGCAAGAAATGTAGGCGTGGGAAGCCTGTCCCCCACCCCATAAGTGGTTGAAGTTCAGTTCCCATTGCAGTCCCCCAAGAATCCTGGGAACCCAACAAATATTTTCCCCTGAGACCCCCAAAAGTACATTATGAAAGCCTGTATTCCTGTAGGTACACCAAGAAATCTAACAGTTTTCATCTCTAAAACATGTTCTTAATATGTAACCCACAAGTTAGTATAAGCCTTTCGAAGGGCTCTTTGCTTTTCTGGAGTATCTGTGGACAAAACAAAGCCCCATCATTTTCCAGCAAAGGGGTCTTTCTGCTTGGCTCCTCTTGCCCACTTCAATTTGTGCACCAACTTTTCCATTAAGTCCCTCCAGAACGTAGCTGTAACCAGAGACTTTCTCCATGCAGAGCAGATACTGCGTGCTCTTTCCCATTCAGAGAGTATCTGCAGAATATTCTGCTTAAGAATTTGCAATGGAGAGCTCTGTGAAACAATTCCATTCCAGCTCTAGCGCCGCTTGTATTCTTAAAGCACATTGAGAGAAGCTATTGATTCCGGTCCCCAAAGCGAAACCCTCTGTCTTCAGAAAATATATACTGTTGGTTAAAGTAGCCGGTTGTGCATCATTGATTTCAGTTCCGTTCCGAGATGTTTTGAACGGGCCCAGTCCACAATTGTCAACGTACAAATCTGGGAAGATTACTGTGTGCCAAAAATAGCACCCCACTTTGCTGAGTCATCGGCCTTTTCCCCCCCTGCGGTGTTTTAGTGTATTATTATTATTCTAACATGCACATTACCGAGCATATGATCATTCTTCCAAATGAGATTTGGACAGTGCTCTGTAGATATTGGCAGCAATTAAGAGGCCGCAGTCCTAAGGCAGCCTGGGAGGGGTGGAGGAGATCTTAATGGCTTTATTTAGCGGGAGTGTCTGTGAGAGTAGCTCGGACTTCCTCAATGGTGGGCGGTCAATAAGAGGATGCATTGGAGGCGTTCGATTCTTGAAAATATGACTGGGGAGTTATCAATGGCCTGGAGAGTTTTGTACTGTCATTGATAAGGACCATACAGCCAGGTACAGAGGTTGACAGCAGGCAAGGAGAAAATATAAGGGTGACTATTTCCAACATGAAAACTAGCTTTAGGAAATAGGAAACTGCCTTACAACAAGTTGAGCCATCTAGATCAATATTGTCAACACTGGCCAGCAACCTCTTTTCAGTTTTTCAGGCCCTACCTGGAGAGGATGGGGATTGAACCAAGGACCTTTTGCTTGTTAAAGCAGAGCAAGGTAGCATTTTTCACAAACCTAAATACCGTATTTTTTGCTCCGTAAGACGCACCTGACAATAAGACACACCTAGTTTTTAGAGGAGGAAAACAAGAAAAAAATATTCTGAATGAAACAGTGGGTGTATGATTTTTGTGGTTCATGCTGTGGCCACAGACATGATATGTGATTTGACGGTGAGTTTGGGGTAGCCCAATGCAAAAATCCTGAGGATCCATGTGGATCCGTGCTTTGTAACCACGTTTTTGCGCCATTGTGGCCCCACGACACAGTGGATGCGTGATTTTTGTGTGTGCAGGCTATGTGATCTGATGGTGAATTTGGGGTGACCCAATGCAAAAATCCTGAGGATCCATGGGCTTTTACCTCCCCCCTCCCAGGCAGCCTCCTTTATCGCTAGCCTCCCTTATCTCCCTCCCGATCGCTTGTCGATCAGCTGCTTCCTTTCAACACCCCCTTCCCTCTTGTTTGCCTTAGTGTCTTTTCCTTAGCTGGAGCAGTTTTTTGCTCCTCCTTTTCTACTAATTTCTCTCCTCATTGCTTGTTTTAGTATTCCTGTCTCCTCTCCTTGCAAGTTTGCTGTCTTTACCTCCCCCCTCCCAGGCAGTCTCCTTTACCAGCAGCCTTATCTCACTTCTGATCGCTTGCCGATCAGCGGCTTTGTTTCAACACCCACTTCCCTCTTTCTAAAAAAAAAAAAAAAGCATGATCTGCTTTTCGCTCCTGGGCAATTCAGCTCCAGGGACCATGCATTCGCTCCATAAGATGCACAGACATTTCCCCTTACTTTTTAGGAGGAAAAAAGTGTGTCTTATGGAGAGAAAAATACGGTAAACCTCTTAACTAGCTTTGCAGCTATACAGCACAGAAAAGTAAAGAATCAGAGTGAGAGAGTGGCTTTGTGTCCACCCGAATCCGACTTGGGTGGGTTACAACCCTAACTCTTGTTGGCATCCAACTGTCTCAAGAAACAATGGGTGCATCTCCAGAGGTGAAGCCAAATGGCTACATTAGCAGCAGCAACTGACCTTTGTGGGGCGCAAACCTGCAGTGTCTACGGAGGTCCTGGGATGCCGAGACAACAAGGCCCTCCTCTCTCGGTCTTGCTGATGTGGTCCAAAGGAAAGCAGAGCACTATGTTTGGCACCAGCTTGGCAGCAGGAGTTGTGGAAAGGAGGTGTGCAAGGCACCATCCAACAACCTTAGGGACTCCACTCCAGATTTGTGTAGGGTGTGGTGTAGTGGTTAAGAGCGGTTGACTAGTAATCTGGGGAACTGGGTTCGTGTCTCCGCTCCTCCACATGCAGCTGCTGGGTGACTTTGGGCCAGTCACACTTCTCTAAAGTCTCTCAGCCTCACTCACCTCACAGAGTGATTGTTGTGGGGGAGGAAGGGAAAGAAGAATGTTAGCCGCTTTGAGACTCCTTTGGCTAGTGATAAAGCGGGATATCAAATCCAAACTCCTCCTCCTCCTCCTCCTCCTCTTTTTCTTAGACTTTTCATTGTTTATCTCCTTGACATCTGATGGGAGGACATTCCACATGGTGGGTGCCACTACAGAGAAGACCCTCTGCCTGGTTCCCTGTAACTTCACTTCTCGCAGTGAGGGAACCGCCAGAAGGCCTTTGGAGCTGGACCTCAGCTTGAACAATGGGGGTGGAGAAGCTCCTTCAGGTACACAGCTATTTAGGGCTTTAAAGATCAACACCAACCACGGCTGGATTTAGGTTAGATGAGGCCCTCAGCTACTGCAGGTAATGGGGCCCTTTATATGTCCAGCTGTCCTTTGTCAACAACAAACTGTCACTGTTTTGTGTGTGTTGAATATACAATTAAGAAGAAGTATATTAATATTCTGGAAATGTACATGCAGTGTTTTTTCCTTTAATTTTTTGGGGGGCCCCCAAGAGAGTGGGGCCCTAAGCTATAGCTTATTTAGCTTATATGTAAATCCGGCACTGGCACCAACACTTTGAATTGTGCTCAGAAACATACTGGGAGCCAATGTAGATCTTTTATGGCCATTCCCGGTCACCAGTCTGGAAGCTTCAGATTGGTGCTACAAAATGCAATGAGATTCCTTCCCCTTCCCCTTCCCCTTCCCCTTCCCCTTCCCCTTCCCCTTCCCCTTCCCCCTTCCCCCTCCCCCCTTCCCCCTTCCCCCTTCTTCCTTCTTCCTTCTTCCTTCTTCCTTCTTCCTTCTTCCTTCTTCCTTCCTCCTTCCTCCTTCCTCCTTCCTCCTTCTTCTTTCTTCCTCTTTTTTTTTTTGCAAAGGACAAGCACAACTTCTCTGCTGGAAATCCTTAGTACACAGTGTTATTTCCTCTCCAGCGAGTCAGCAGCTGCCATTCAGTTCTATGGGGTGCATTGTGGCCTGCCAAGGACCCCTGCAATATACAGCCCCTCTCTCCTCCATCGCATGGCTCTTCATAATGAGAGGAGTTCTGAAAGTAAAGATGAGGTCATGCCTCTGGAGCTGTCCAAATAACAGTTGCCCTCTCTCCTCCCCCCACTAAACTATTGATGCTATTATTAATGACCATACTGAGCTCATGCTTGACTGCAAATGATCTGCAGCTGGATCAGAACATTTCACTTGCTTGCTTCTTTAGCAACTGAGATCTACAACAATGTTAATAAATCAGAAACTGTATGCAAAGAAGCATAACCAGACAGGCTGCGATGCATCCCATGAATGCTATTATTTGCCTCCCGGGAGGTAAATAACTGTATTTGGTTTTTTTATACTTTATATTCTAGACTCTAAGTGCATCTTCTTTTCAAAATGTGAGTTTAAAAGGGGGAAGAAGCATCTGCACATCTGAAGTTCACAGTCAAAGCAGAAGACTGTTGAGAATATACAAGCCCTCTCTATTGTTGGCATCTACCTGTCTCAGGTGACGTCAAACTGTTGGAAGGTTACAGCGCCTGCTGTGGCTATAGAGACCGATACAGGAGAGACATGTTTTGTTGCACCTGGGGCAGATGAAGGCATCTGATAGTATGGTTGCTGATGCACCATGGAGTTTCTTTTTTCTGTGGTCATTTCTCCTCTGGTCACTGCTATGGATACACAACTTGACTGCCTGTCTCCAGGCCCTGCAGCCATCTGCAAGAGATTCTCAGACAGCAGGGTTGAAGTTGCCAGCCTTCTGTGATGGCCTGGGACTCGGGCTTGGACTCGGAACCAGAGGAGTCTCAGTCCGCACCAGATCCTCTGCCTCAGGCGGCATCAGAACCAAGTCTGGGGCCTGATTCTGAAGAGCCCCAGTCTACACAGGTTCCCCTGCAACAAGCATCAGCTGGGCTGAGTCAGGAGCCTGAGCCTGCCCTGGCTCCAGATGCGGGGATGACCTTGTTACCTTCAGCCGGGCCATCACTTACAGCTGCTCCACTACCAGCTGGGTCAGGGGAGGCTGAGGCGGCCTCTGGGTTTAGTAACCCACTGACATCTCCTGAGCTGCAGAGGCTTAGGTCTGAGAGAAGGAGAAACCTGAGTACTCGCAGGAGGAGTGCTCACCTTCGGGTGAGACAGGGAGGCGAGTCACTAGGGGATCAGGACCGGCTGTTACCCCAACAGAGATAAAAGGCTGCTGGACCCCGCCCCAGGTTGGGGGAGCAACATTGCTGTTTGGTAGAACCTGCCTGTGACCCTGTGCCTGACCTTGCCTGCCTGGTTTCCTGCCTTGGCGCTGTCGGACCGACTCCTCGTGGAATCCTTGGATTCAGGACCAGACCTGGACCACATTGCTCGGGTTTACCCCCAGGCCCAGCACACCCTCATGTCATGTCTGCAGACATCTTAGTAACACAGGGTTGGTCTGCCAACAGGCCAGGTGTCTGAAGCCAGCTCCCCGTAGAGCCCATCCTTGGGGATCCTGCCATCTTCCATTCCGTGGACATGACCAAGTCATTGTAGATGTCGCTAAGACAGGAGTGCGAGCTTGCTGGGAGTATGGGCTTGGGAGAGCACATCTTTGTTTGAGATTCTGTCCCACCATACAATGCCCAACATCTTCCTAACACAGGGAATGTGGAAGGCATTGAGATGTCACTCTTGGCAGTTGTAAGTTGTCCACAACTCACTTTCCTAAAGCAGCGTGCTCAACACCCAAGCTGGTAAACCTTCATCTTGGTTTGGACGTTAGCATCATATTCTTCCATACCCTTCTGTAGAGGCAAGCCATTTCCATAGCTGCCTTGCCCTTCTCCAGCTCAGCATCAGTGGAGAGGTTGCTGCTTATGGTGGAACCCAGGTAGACAAAATCACTTCCCACCTCAATAGTGTGGTCACCAATGTGTGGAGTGCTGGCAACATCGTGACCCAGGATGTTGGTCTTCTTCAGGCTGATGGTAAGGCCAAACTCCCAACAAGGCTTGAGCAAAACAGTTGATGAGTCTCTGTAGAGCTTCCTCTGAGTGCACAATCAAGGCTGAATCATCTCCAAATTGCATCTTTCAGAGAAGGACCTGCTGCACTTTTGTCTTGGTGCAGAGATGTGCCAGCTTGAACAGACCCTTACCAGTCCTTGTATGGAAGTGCATACCACCTACAGTTAAGTTGAAGGCATAAAAGAGCAGCCTATGGCTTTTATTGTACGGTTGTATGTCCTGTTGATATTTTTCTATGAAATACTGGCACATACATATTTATATTTTTGTCAATAAACAAATGAACTTCTGTTGGAGGGTACCTATAGGCTGAAGTCACCAGGTCAAACAAACCGTAGATGCAGCAGCCACACCAGGTATCAGAGTAGGCTTGCTTCATGGCCCATGCGAATGTCCATTGATGGTAGAAGCACAGATGAGGGGTCATTTCGAGCAATAGCTGTACTAGGTGTCATAACGGGCTTTGAAGGAGCTCTTCTGATGTCAACAGAGCTCTCTGGATTGGTAAAGCCAAAACGGGTGTGGACTGTAGTTTCTGCACCAGTTTATACCAGTGTAAGCTGCTGCTACAATCTGCTTCAGACTTTATTTCCAGTAAACATACAGATTGATTGTCCCCTGATAATAAATTGGCTTCTACTGGATCAATATATACCACTCAGGTCAATTAATCTTGATATTCACTTCAACGGAATTCAATATCCAGTTACTGATTTTAAGGGTAATGAAAAGTAAGTACTAGAGGCCTGATCCTGCCTGACGTGTGAACTTGGCTGGGACCCAACACATCACAAGCTGAAATGAAATAAAAAACGCATTTGTACTTCTAACATAGCGGGACTGCTGGGCCAAAGGTTTGACTGACCATGGTCAGGCCATGACCCCTTACATAGTGCCTTAAGAAGAAGAAGAAGAAGATGAAAGATAGAAACTAGATGCAATTTTAATTACAACATAAAGTTTATCCTACATCGTTTCTTATTCTTGTACCTTGTGGCAGTGCAACTTGAAAGGCAGGGCACACAAATTAGCTAGACTCACCTCTCTTTTATTAGAGCAGGGTTTCCCAAACTTGGGTCTCCAGATGTTTTGGACTACAGTTCCCATCATCCCTGACTCCTGGTCCTGCTAGCTAGGGATGATGGGAGTTGTAGTCCAAAAGCAGCGGGACACCCAAGTTTGGGAAACTCTGTACTAGAGCTTTATATGAATGGGGCACACCTGGCCAGGCAAGCAGTACATGTGAAAAGGATCTAGATGTCTTAGTGGACCACAATCTTGAGAGTAGTCAAGAGTGTGGTGCAACACAGAAGCATAGTGTCCAGATCAAGGGAAATAATAGTACCAGTCTATTGTGTCTTGGTCAGACCCCACCGGGAGTACTATGTCTGGTTCTGGGCACCACAATTTAAAGAAGGATATGAACAAGGCAACCTTGTGTACAGAAGGTGTACAGAAGGGCAGCCAAGATGATAAGGGGATGGGAAACCAAGGCTTATGTATTACCTCCACTCTTAGAGTCAGTATGCCCTTGAACACCAGTTGTTGGGAATCTCAATTGGGGAAAATCCCAACTGCTTCACGAGTCCTCTTTGTGACTTCACAGAGGCATCTGGTTAGCCACTGTGAGAACAGGATGCTGGCCTGATCCAGCACTGCTCTTCTTATGCTCCTGTGTTCTTAATGCTGCCTGTCAGTTGGAACAGAAAAATGGAAAACCAGGAAGGGGGGAGTTTAATGGCTAGTTTGAGGTCCTTAGAGGTTGCAGTATCCCGGAGGAAGACATGGCTGGTTGTCTTGGCTGTTCCACAAGGATGCTCCTGCTAGGATGCACTGCAACATTTTGTCGTAGGTCCCGTTTGTCTTCACAAGCTGTAAAGTTGATTGTTGTTCTCATGAACTCATCTTCAGCTTTTCACTGAAGTCCTGGTATTTGCAAAATTCCCTCTTCTCTGACTTTCTGTTGTTCCTGAAAGCCTACAGAGGTATGTGGGTGTTAAAAGTAAACAATCAATTTGACTGGTATAAAAGATCTTCCTTCCTTCCTTCCTTCCTTCCTTGATTCCTTCCTTCCTTCCTTCCTTCCTTCCTTCCTTCCTTCCTTCCTTCCTTCCTTCCTTCCTTCCTTCCTTCCTTCCTTCCTTCCTTCCTTCCTTCCTTTTCTGGTTCCTGACTGGTTTAATTTGCTAGGGACTGTATTTTCTCATAGACAAGAGTGACTCTTTTCAAAAGAGATGAACAACCAGCAGCAAAACTTAGCTACCGACATGAAAACTAACCAAAAAGGAAACTGACAACGGGTTCGATTTGTCTCTGGGATTAATTATTCAGAAGTTGCCACCACGACTCGAAGGCACACGCTGGATTGAGTTAGGCACCAAGGTTAATTGGTACCTGCCAACCAATAGCTTCCCCATGCCAGCCAATATGCTTAAGCAGAACGGATGCTGTTTTTGGTACAGTTTAAGCCATGAAGAAAATTCCATGCAAAGATAAGGAGACAGGGACAAAGATAGGAAGTTCACGTCCTCCAAAAACATGGAGATCGTAGAACTGATGACATGGCACCAGTTTGCACCGGGAGGAAGGATCCTGTTGTGTTCGATAGACTTGAAAAATGAATTCCCCCATCTTGACCATTTTAAGCCTCGTAGATGCTATTTAAACTTGACATGTCATAAATCCAATAGCGGCAAACAGGGTAGCATTTGTTTTCTGTCCATTCTTATTTGGCTCCCAGGAAAGGATGGTGATGCCACAAGCAAATCGAGTGGCCACGAGCCCCCTGCTAAGTTTTTATTAAGGGCATGTCCAACTCTGTAATGCAGGTCACCAAAGGAGCACTTTGCCAGGTGGGAGCCCAGAAAAGCAGGGTGCTTCTTCAGCCAGCTCTGGCTCCCCACTGTCCACAATCACTAACTTAAAGCCAGGCCAGGAGAGTGGTAAAGGTAAAGGGACCCCTGACCATTAGGTCCAGTTGCGGACGATTCTGGGGTTACGGCACTCATCTCGCTTTATTGGCCAAGGGAGCCAGCGTACAACTTCCGGGTCATGTGGCCAGCATGACTAAGCTGCTTCTGGCGAATCAGAGCAGCACACGGAAACGCCATTTACTTTCCCGCCAGAGAGGTACCTATTTATCTACTTGCACTTTGATGTGCTTTTGAACTGCTAGGTTGGCAGGAGCAGGGACCTAGCAACGGGAGCTCACCCTATCGACGGGATTCGAACCGCTGACCTTCTGATCGGCAAGTCCTAGGCTCTGTGGTTTAACCCACAGCGCCACCCGCATCCCTAGGAGAGTGGACAGCTGTACTAAAATCCAAACCCTAGAGTCACTGAGTTCAGTTACTGGAGGTGAAGCTGTGGTTAGACCAGCTGTTGCCTGATGTCCTTCATATGTTTTTGACTACAACTTCCATCAGCTCCAGCCAAGCATGGATCAAGCCCTCATCTCACCTTTGGGGTCCCTTCCAAATCTATAATTCTATGATTCTGTGAGTGGGAATGGGAATGGGAGAATCTTCAACTTCTGTTTCTTTCAGTTGCTCATTTCTTCCATTCTAAGGTTCAATTCTCCATATTTCCACAATTATGTATATATAAAAGTCTTCGTGAAAATTCACCAGCATTTTAGTGTGAATTCCTCCTCATATGCACATTTTTCTGTGCAATTTTGCCTAATGTACACATTTTTGCATTTCCCTCAAAATAATCCATCATTGTATGTTTTTTCACTAATATACAGTCATACCTCGGGTTACAGACACTTTGGTTTGTGCGATTTCGGGTTGAGCACTGCACCGAACCTGGAAGTACTGGAACTAGTTACTTCCGGGTTTTGGCTAAATTGCGCTTTGCGCATGTGCAGAAGCGCCGGATCATGACCCGCCCATGTGCACATGCAGTGCTGTGGGTTGCGAACGCTGCGGGTTGCGAACGTGCTTCCCGCACGGATCACGTTCGCAACCTGAGCATCCACTGTATGCACATATATACACACTGTACCCTAATATATGGAGGTTTTTTTTGTACATACACATTAATTGGCTGGGGAGCTGCAGTACAAAGCCCAGACAAGTGTGGATTTCAAAGGAAGGCTGAGTTTCGGTTTGTGTATTGTTTCAGAAAGTGTGAATTAGGTAACTTTTGCCTTTCAATTGAAATTGAATTGAGTTTCTTGCCCCTGCCTACCCATGTTCTATGAACCAGGGCCCTGTGTGTAATAAATGGCATAATAAATGGATAGGGTGACTCTGAGCACATTCATAGACTCCTAGAGTTGGAAGGGACTCCTGGAGGTCATGTAGTCCAACCCCCTGCAATGCAGGAATTTGTTTACAGGATGAGAATTGCACTTTCACACAAAGGTACCCTATTAGTTAGTTTCCTTCAGTTTAGCAGCCTTTGGTGGAGAAAGTCCTTTTTGTTGTTTCTGTTGCTAAACAATTGGGAGCCAGAAACCTTTGCTGGCTAGCTGCAAATCACCCAGAAATCAACTAACAGATCCCGATTTACCATCTGTGAATCTCTTGCATGAGAAAGCCTAAATATATAGATAGAGAAGCATTTCTGAATTTCTCTCGGTGCTCCAAATGCCATAGATATGGCCCCAGAAAATAAAAATTAGGCATGATTTGCGTTCCCCCCCAACCTTTCCCCCTCTCATTCCCCCCACCCCCTCCAATTGTTTCCCAAGTACATTTCAGCAAAGTGGAGGTTGACAGGAATGATAAGTTATCTACCAGACAAGTACAGATTTCTGCTATTTGTCTTTAACATCGCCCTGAGCTCTAGAGAAGGTTCAAACAAGATAACCTGATTAAATGGTTGCCCCCTCTCTTCTTTGAGGCGCTGCAGAGTTGGAGGCAGGGGGAAGGCATGGATCATTTGCATACAAATGTTTCTCATATTTAAAATGGCATTTTGCCTAAGAGCAGGACTGGATTTCAGCCATGAAACCTGCCACAGGATTCCATACCCAACACAGGGCCAGTCTTGGAATGACTTTAGATGTGCCTTTGAATTTAATGTGTGTGGTTTTTTGTGTGTGCTTTCTCAAAACAAAAAACAAACAAACAAAAAAACGAAAGGAGAGATCCCATTGGATCCCAGTCATTATCGGCTCACCCTAGTGATTGATTATTGCATTTGCAAATAGGGAATGGATCAGGGCGAAGAGGTGGAACAACTCCCCTTTGAGGAGAGCTTGCAACATTTGGGAGGCATAATTTTATACATGTTTCCCCTTGAGCTAAAATTACGAGGTGTTCAAAATTATGTAATCACATTATCAAAATATAGATAAAATAAACAGTTAAAAAAATTACATGTCTGGGTATGCACTTGGCTGAACAGAAAATGTTCTAGCAGGAGTGAAAAATATTGAAATTAAGACTCCTGCATAATAGGTAAAAGGTAAAGGATCTCTGGAGGGTTAAGTCCAGTCAAAGGCGACTATGGGGTTGCAGTGCTCATCTAGCTCTCAAACCAAGGGAGCCGGCATTTGTCCACAGACAGCTTTCCAGGTCATGTGGCCAGCAGGACTAAACCGCTTCTGGTGCAACGAGACACCATGACAGAAACCAGAGCGCATGGAAACACAATTTGCTTTCCCGCCACAGCAGTACCTATTTATCTACTTGCACTGGTGTGCTTTCGAACTGCTAGGTTGGCAGGAGCTGGGACCGAGCAACGGGAGCTCGCCCCGTTGCGGGGATTCGAACCGCCGACCTTCTGATTGGCAAGCCCAAGAGGCTCAGTGGTTTAGACCACAGCGCCACCTGCATTCTGCCTCCCTGCCTAATATCAACAGGCAGGGAGTGCCAGAGGAAACATGCTGTCACGTGAAGAGACTGGTTCTTCCCAAGCTCAGAATTAACATGATATGGTGCTTGTAAATGTGCCAGTTCTTCAGGTTAGATTAAGCTGACCCTTCAGGTAAACTGGTCCCAAGCTCTTCAGGACTTTAGAGACTAATAGTAACACCACCAGCTTGTCCCAGTAATAAATTCCAGCACCCAGAACAGATCTTTAAACAGGGGTGTGATAGGCCAGCCCAGAGCTAAAGGATAGCTGCAGTCTTTCCCCCTTAAACTTAGAGAGCAAATATACAGCAGCAAAACGAGAGTGAGCAGGTAAATCGGGTCCTCCCTTAAAGAGGGCACGTATTGCGGTGAGACCTGGACAACTGACACCCTCTGTTGTGGGATTGGTAAGCCCCAACATCCGATTGGTAGGTCCCTCGAAGCTGGGTACAATCTGGCCAATGGGATGCAGTATAAATGGTTTGAGGGACCTATTTATGCCCATGCACATGACCCAGAGCTTCCTCTTTCGGTGTGTGCATTCGGAACACCCGCCCACCTCTCTCTACTCTTAGGGCTTGTTGCGCTTGACCTTGCTATGCCGTCGTGTGTCATCTGTTGTTGGGACAGGGGTACGGCAGGAATTTTCCCCACTTGGCTGATTGGCTGTTGCCATTTGGGTTTCGCCTGCTGAGTAGCAAATCGTCACAACTTGTAAGGTTGCGGATAGGCTCTGGTTCAGGCGATAGGGATGGGAGAACACTCTCGCCATCCCTATGTGAAGGGTATTCCGTCAAAGGAATCCAGGGACTTGATGGTTTGGTCAACACCTGTGAGGGGGCTGTGCCCATGCCTGAGTCCAGGGGGACATTTGGGTGGTGGAGTTAGCCCGTTCCTGGCTTTCCGCTTATCCAGGTGTTCACCCTTGGCTCACCTATGCTGGTGCCCTGGGTCAGCGTTACCTGTATGGCAGGGGGCTAGTCGAACCAGAGCCTATGCAGCCAGTCACTTTCTGTAATCAATAAAGTTGTGGCCTAAATTCTGGCAAAAACCAAACCTAAAATTTGAGTCAAGTGTGAATTTATTTAGGGGGGAGGTTTCTGGGTCTGAACACACAAAAGTCTTTTATGAGAGCCCTGTTTTTCTAAGAATACAGTGATGAGTCTGGCCACACCTTACTTTGCAAGGCTAGCACCAGCTATTCTTCTCTGGGTTGAGGGATCTGGAGAAGGCATGATCAGAGCATGCAAAGGGAAAGAGGCAGATATATTCATTTAGAAATGGTACATGCTATCTGAGTTCCTGCGAGTCAAGGTGATTTCCTCTAGAATACCAAATTTATCCATTTACTTATAAGGCTGAGGAGTGTGAAGAGCTCACTGTTAAAGGTGAACCTTCTTAATTCACACTTTCTGAAACTTTCTAAAGCGAACTGAAACACGGCCAGCCTTTGAAATTTGCGCTTTTTGTGTGCAGTACAGTACTCCAGCCAAGTAAGGTGTACAAAAATGCATGTAAAATGTGCATAAAAATTGCATATGTTTGTGTAGATCACGAGACGACAATGTGTTTTATTTGTGGAGATTGCTTTGCAAAAATGTGCGTATCAGGTACACACAAAAAATGAGTATATTAGGAGAGATTTGCATTATGATGATGTTGAATTTTCATAGATTCATAGAATTGTAGAGTTGGAAGGGACTCCAAGGGTCATCTAGTCCAACCCCCTGCATTGCAGGAATATCAGAAAAAGCATCCGTGACATCAGCAGCAGCTTATTAAAAATAAGTAAAAATAAACCGCAAAAAAATGTGATGTGGAGATCTGAATTTAAGGTCGGAAAAATGAGAAACCGAAAGAAACAAAAATGGACATCTTCGCCCATCCATACTTCCACAGAGATTCAGTTCCTAAAGGCTGACTTAGAACTGTATAAAAACAAACCCTTTAAGAAAGCAAATGTCAATTGCCTCTGTAGAAACATCCTGTTGGTTAACTGACATAAGTTCTGCGGTTCTTTGGCCAGAATGGGCTGTTTAGGAAGGCCACAATCAAGGGAGAAATTGAAAAATGTTCTGTTGAGTAAAGTACTCCTTGCAAACCAAGCGAGCTAAAAATGACATGTGTGTTAATGATGTGTTTTATGGGCTGCCATCTGTCTCGGGAAAGGTCAGAGAAAAATGGCAAGCCTCGTCCGGGTGATTGGTAGAGAGAGCGGGGTGGCTAGAGGAAGGGAAGGGGGGGCGGCGGGAAGAGAGAAATAGCCCTCATCCGAACATGGCAAGCATCTTCTGTGACATCATATAAATACCATAATTGGGAAGTGGTAAATTGCGCCGGGGCTGCCTTTGGAATTTGATGTGTCAATAAACAAGTTCAAGGTGACACGTCGGATCAATACCACGCGACAAGAATCATCCGACGAATTTACTGCAAAGTAATTGGGTGCAAAATGACTCGAGTCAACCTTCACACTGCGAGGGAGCCAGACAAACGGGGAAACCTGGAGGCAACAGTTTGTACATGTCAGACGCCGCTTAAGGTGGCTTGCCGCGGTGCTAATGGAGTTGCTTTAAAGGGAGGCACACATGCGCACACGCACATGCACAAACACACTGGAAATAATAAAAGGAAGCAGCCCTCCCTCTCACCCCTTTATTATGAAACTTATCCAAAGCATGAATATAACTCTACATGCACCTTAAGGGGATATATATATATATATATATATATATCTCAGAACAAGTGCCGGAGGTCGTCTTCCATATTTATATTTTTCTTCCTGTCTGCATTTAGATGACAAATAAAACAAAGCTGGGAACATGTTTCCTACCCCTCATAGACCCAAATAAGGGGATTTTCAATCGCCCGGTATTCCTTTTGTTTCCCTTTAATTTTTCTTGCTCTGCATTTTTGACACGGCAGGAAAACAAATTATGCAAACACATCTTTCACACACACACACACGTATATATTGTAGTGTTTTGTCATTTTGCTCTTAGCTGCCTTGGGGTTCCTTTGGGAGGAAGAGCGGAAAAGAAATCAAATGAATGGATTCATCCTCCTCCTCCTCATCATCATCACATGCACAAAGTACACATTGCACAAACTTACATGCACATATAAGTGTGCATGTTTGTGTTGAATGAGGTGATTGTACAGCTCTGAGCATGGTACCATGCTCATCATTAAGCATTCAATGTGGTTTGGGATGCACAGAGAAGCATCTTTGACATGTAAGTTGGTTAATGACAAATTTTGTTGGATTGCCCTGCCTGAGAGGTTCTTTCCGTAGAGTTTCTCTATGGATGAAGATGGCAAGTCATTGATTTTTGGAGGCAAGATAGCATCACCACAAGGATGAAACAAACACATAACACTTTAAGAATGGCCTTCCAAGACTGGTCTCAGCATCCACCCAGACTATCCACCCACTTGGACTACTGCAATGCGCTCTACCTGGGGCTACCTTTGAACTACAACTAATCCAGAATGCGGCAGCTAGACTGGGGGCTGGGAGCTTCCAGTACCACATAACCACATAACACCACTCTTGAAAGACCAGCATTGGCTCCCAGTACGTTTCTGAGCACAATTCAAAATGTTGGTGCTGACCTTTAAAGCCTCGGTCCAGTATATCTGAAGGAGCATCTCCACCCCCATCGTTCTACCCGGACACTGAGGTCCAGCACCAAGGGCCCTCTGGTGGTTCCCTCACTGCGAGAAGCCAAGTTACAGGGAACCAGGCAGAGGGCCTTCTCAGTAGTGGCACCCGCCCTGTGGAACGCCCTCCCACCAGATGTCAAAGAGAAGAACAACTACCAGACTTTTAGAAGACACCTGAAGGCAGCTTCAGTTGTTTAGGGAAGCTTTTAATGTTTGATGTATTACGGTATTTTAACATCTTGTTGGAAGCCGCCCAGAGTGGCTGGGGAAGCCCAGTCAGATAGGCGGGGTATAAATAATAAATTA
Organism: Podarcis liolepis; assembly: GCF_965112155.1. Taxonomy (NCBI): domain Eukaryota; kingdom Metazoa; phylum Chordata; class Lepidosauria; order Squamata; family Lacertidae; genus Podarcis; species Podarcis liolepis. The sequence continues at coordinate 56,293,055 of NC_139565.1, read as the reverse complement.
TTATTATTATTATTATTATTATTATTATTATTATTATTACCCACAACCTCCCTGGCCAAAGTCAGTCAGATGCCTTCCCAATGCTGACAAGCCTAGCCTGTGATGTGCTAAGATTCCTACACACAGGGAAGGTCTTGTCTCTGAATGCTCTACTGTGTAAAAAGCTCAATGCTTGTAATAAACTAGGTTGTGAAGGAGGAGGCTATCTTAAACCTTTCTCCCTGATGTGCCGTTTTCTACATGCGTTGTTGATGGAGAAGCAGGAAAAACATCCTGCACTCTGAAGTGGCGCAGTCCAGGAAGGGTGGCATCACACGAAATTTCTGAATTATTTATTAAATTTTATCTTGTCCAGAGCAGGTTTCTCACAGGCACTGTCAGAACAGAATGCTGGAATATATGGACCACGGGCCAGATCCAACAGACTCTTCTTAAACCATCATCATCTGGTCCATACCACAAACATAGGCTTCTCTGACTGATGCACCTGAATCGTAATATATTTCTAATCAGAACTGAGATTTATGATCCGTTAATTGCTCTCTGTTGCACCTGTGCTTTGTGCCTGTCCCTTCACAGCCAGTGGCTTCCACCTACTCTATTCCACTGGCTTTATTCAGTTTGCAAACCAAACACACACGAGAACAGTCAATCAGAGAAGTGCTGTGATGCTCAGGGTTGGGAAAGGAACATTGCGCTAAGTGTGCCATGTTCCCCAAGTGCCCTCTGGCGACAGGCATGCGCTAAGATTCAGTCATGATGAAGAAGCTTGGAACCTTCGTCTGGGTTTATGCTGTTGGACTTGTCAACCAGCTGTCCTGTTCTGAATTGCAACAAACTCAGTTCACCCATTTATTTTAAAAACCTACACTTTATACCAATGGCCACTGGCCATGATGGCTATGTTGTACCCCATTGTACCCCCACTGCTAGAGGCATTGTGTCTCTGAGTACCAGTTTCTGGAGAGGAGAGGGCTCTGGCGCCCAGATCTCCTGCGAAAGCCTACCAGGTCCACCAGGAACTTTGCCTTAACTAGTCAAAACTGACCTCATCAAATGACCACATCAGTTCCAGTTTGAAGACTGAACATCTGGTGTGGAATTTGCTTCATGGTATCATGAGAGGCATCAGTTCATGTTTTCCCAGTGCCAAAGAAAGAGGTCTGGGTGCTGGGTATCACATCCCCATAACTTACAGTAATCCTCTCACAAAGAAAAAAGAGAGAAAGAAAGAAAGAAAGAAAGAAAGAAAGAAAGAAAGAAAGAGAGAGAGAGAGAGAGAGAGAGAGCAGGCATATTCGACACTCAGGTTTATTGATGGACTGACTGAACTGGATAAACTAGCACGCAGCATCTGTAAGCTTTGGACAAAGTGAGGTGCTGGCTATAAGGCTGAGAATTTAATGGATGTCAAGATGCGGAAATGGGGAGGGGAGTCAAAGAGATTTAAGCGGAAGATGGATGCCAAGAATGAGATCCGTGCCAAGAATTATTGATACAGCCACCACTGGACACAAGGCTTTCTGAGAGCTGGGAGACAGTTCTGTTGGGTGTATCTCATGAGATGCAATGAGGCTGATCCAAGATGAATTCACCAGATGTGAATTCAGTGGGAGCCGGGATGGCTCAGTGTATGGTAAGTCAGGCCACTGAAGGACAGGGAGGTTTCGCCGGTATTAAAGAAGTTGCTAGCTTTCATAAGATGTAGAACTGCGGTAGGCTGATTAGAAGAACATAAGAAGAGATATGCGGGATCAGACCCAAGACAGGGACATAGTAATCTGCCTATGTCTGACCACTGGGCCATCTCAATCAGTATTGTTTACATCAGAGATGGGGAGCCTAATGTGGGTTTCCAGGTGCCCCTATGTGATTCATGGGACATCTCCCCAGCTCACACAACCTCCCAAGCCACAACCCTCACCAGCCCTGCTTCGAACCCGCGGTCGGAGGCAGTAATGCTTCTGAATACAAGCTGGGAAGAGTGTCTTGTTGTGCTTGAATCCTTCTTGTGGGCTTCCCATGGGTATCTGGTTGGCCACTCATGTGGCCCTTGACTTGAGGAAGGTTCCTTCCCTTTGTTCTACACTGACTGGCAACTCTCCAGGGTTTCAGGCAATGGTCCAACAGGCAATTTCTAGGATGGAATCTGGGGCCTTCAACATGCAAGAAGATGTTCTTCTACTTATCTATGGCCCTTCCTGGAGATCCATCTCATTTAGCACCATGTGTGTGAACTGTTAGAATTCCTGATCTATGATTGCAGTCATGGGTTTTTTGTCTTTCACATGATGGTATCTGTTTTGACTCCACAGAGTGGGAAGTCACGGAGACAGGATGTTTGTGTTACTGTGTTCCGTGAAGTGGGACTATTGTCCTTTGTTCTTTTTCTCTTCGCTGTCTGATGCTAGAGAGGGAGGGAGCCATGTTGCAGTGCTCCGTGTGTGTTTATATGTAAATAAAGTAGATTAGCCAAAACGCTGTTGCTGAGGTTCTGTCATGCAAGGTGCACAAACTCTGCGGATCCCTAAATGTGCACAGCATCGGTCGCTGTGATGTTCGGGCAGAAGAAAGCTTATGAAGCTCCCGAATGATCGACCAGGAGGGAGGGAACATGCCAGTCAGGCATGTGTCTCTGCCAGAGTCCTACTCGAGTGTAGGCTGAACTCCTGACAACAACCAGTTGCCTCCAGAAAGCCCAGCAGAATGGCATGAAGACAGAAGACGCCCTCTTTGACTGTTGCTTCTCAACCAGTGGCATCTTTGGCTCCAGGGGCGTAGCTAGCTGCTCTGGCACCCAGAACGGTGGGGACAGAGCGATCCTCTCACGGGGGCGTTTCGGGCAGCACTGGGCCCCGAGCCACCACGTCACTCCCAGGAGAGACGCATGGCTCGGGCACGCTGCAGGCCAGGCCCCGCAGTAAGTGCCGCCCCCCACACTGTGCCATTTTCTCACCCCCTCAGGGATGACACCTGGGGTGGACTGCACCCCCACCCCCCTCCTACGCCCCTGCTTGTCTCTGAATCTAGAAAGTGCATATAGGATCACAGGCAAGAGCCAGCGATAGACCTGTCCCTTCATCCTATCCTCCATCCATTGACCTAATCACCTTTTAATAATACACTTGCTGTTCGAAGGGTGCTACATTCCAAAAAGGAACAACGCTCTGGAAAAGTGTACACTTCCCTATGATAAAACGTTGGAGAACAATACCATGTAAACACAAAGTTCTCAAGGTGCACATTCAGCAGTTGTGTGTGTGTGTCTAGAACAACAACAACAACAACAACAACAACAACAACAACAACAACAACTTATTTGTAACCTGCCCATCTGGTTGGGTTTCCCCAGCCACTCTGGGCAGCTCCCAACAGAATATTAAAAACACAATAAAACATTGAAAACTTCCTGATACAGGGGTGCCTTCAGATGGTCTTCTGAAAGTCGGATAGTTGTTTATTTCCTTGACATCTGATGGAAGGGTGTTCCACAGGGTGGGCGCCACCACTGAGAAAGCCCTCAGCCTGGTTCCCTGTAACCTCACTTCTCACAGGGAGGGAACCGCCAGAAGGCCCTCGGAGCTGGACCTCAGTGTCCGGGCAGAAAACAAGACCTTTCCTCCTGGAGGAAGAGATGTCCGATGCTCCTCCTGCCTGTCTGTTCTAGTTTGCTCATATTACAGTGCTTCTCTATGCACCTGTGAACATCATCCGCTGGAGATGCGAGCATAGGATGTAAGATGCTTATATCAGGTCACAGAATCATAGAGTTGGAAGGGACCCAGAGGGTCATTCAGTCCAAATCCCCTGCAATGCAGGAATCTCAACTAAAGCGTTCATGACAGATGACCATCCAACCTCTGCTTAAAAATCTCCAGGGAAGGAGAGTCCACAACCTCCTGAGGAAGACTGTTCCACTGTGGAACTCCTCTTACTGCCAGAAAGTTCTTCCTGCTGTTAATTCAGAATCTCCTTTCTTGTAACTTGAAGCCATTGGTTTAGGTCATGGGTAGGCAAACTAAGGCCTGGGAGCTGGATCCAGCCCAATCGCCTTCTAAATCCGGCCCGCGGATGGTCCAGGAATCATGCTTTTACATGAGTAGAATGTGTCCTTTTATTTAAAATGCATCTCTGGGTTATTTGTGGGGCATAGGAATTATTTCATATTTCCCCCCAAAATATAGTCCAGCCCCCCACAAGGTCTGAGGGACGGTGGACTGGCCTACTGCTGAAAAGGTTTGCTGACCCCTGGTTTAGGTCTTACCCTCCAGAGCAGGAGAAAACAAGATTGCTCCATCTTCCATGCGATAGTCCTTATCCAAGTTGTTTTCTCCTGTGTCCCCTCTTGAGAACATTTTGCCAAGGCCCCCAATCTGCCATGCTATTAGCGATGCACAGAGAGGCCAAGAGAATATGGATATGTTTCTTGTTTAGGGTGGCCATTAGTTTCTCAGAATTGTAGCAAAAGAGAGAGAGAAGAAAACCCTATGTGGAAAATGAGGCCATTATGTACCTGGGTCTTGCTTAACAAGACACAGTGCAGAAGGCAGCCAGTTAGTTTGGGACTAAAGCCTTTTCTCCCTCCTGTCTCAGATTGATTTCTCTTTCACAAATTACTATTCCATGGATTAATGACCACTGTGGATGCAAATGTTCTCGGCTCCTGCCCAGGTGCATTAACCTCTCTCTCTCTCTCTCTCTCTCTCTCTCTCTCTCTCCCTCTCTCTCGCATTCTGTCTCTGACCCTGCAGTGCCTCATGAGCAAATTAATATTTCCCCAGCTAAGAATGCTGTGGATATTAAACACACACACACCATTGCAATGTTGTTGCGAATCATGGATCAATTTGAAGACCAAGAACAAGGAGTTTGGCAAGAGCTTGGGACACCTTGGAATAATAATAATAATAATAATAATAATAATAATAATAATAATAATAATAATAATTTATTATTTATACCCCGCCCATCTGGCTGAGCCCCCCCAGCCACTCTGGGCAGCTCCCAATCAGTGTTAAAAACAGTACAGCATTACATATTAAAAACTTCCCTGAACAGGGCTGCCTTAAGATGTCTTCTGAATGTCAGGTAATTATTTATCTCTTTGACATCTGATGGGAGGGCGTTCCACAGGGCGGGTGCCACTACCGAGAAGGCCCTCTGTCTGGTTCCCTGTAGCCTCACTTCTCGCAATGAGGGAACCGCCAGAAGGCCCTCGGCGCTGAATCTCAGTGTCCGGGCTGAATGATGGGGGTGGAGACGCTCCTTCAGGTATACAGGACCGAGGCCGTTTAGGGCTTTAAAGGTCAGCACCAACACTTTGAATCGTGCTCGGAAACGTACTGGGAGCCAATGCAGATCTCTCAGAACCGGTGTTATGTGGTCCCGGCGGCCACTCCCAGTCACCAGTCTAGCTGCCGCATTCTGGAATGCCTTGGTCATGTGCAAATGTGCTGTTCTCTCAGGGCTCAGGCAAAGTTCCCCTGCTGTTTACTTATTTTTCAATCACCTTGTACACATGCAACTCAAGGTGATGTGCAATTAAAAACAGCTTAAAAACAACACAAGAACTACAGTTCAGTGTGGCCAAAATTTAGAAATTACAAGAAGTACCAACAGTGGAGGAATGGCAGATGAAGATGATGGACTTTTTGGAGCTAGCTGACCTGACCGGAAGAATCTGCAACCAGAAGGAGAAGTATCAAGAGGAATGGAAGAAATTTAAAGACTATTTAGTTAAATATGCTAAGATAACTTAAATAGGAATACTTGTGAGTAACAGATTGGCCTAGGATTTAAATACGTGAAATTGTATAATATCATGGATAGAAGTCAAAATGAAAAGAAAGAAAGATGTTAATTGAACAAGTAAATTTTATATGAAAATAGTGTTGGAAAACTGCTACAATGAACTATATGGAAACTCAGCCAGGGGGATTTGAGGAAGTTACCTAACAATGATAACAAAAATGGGATTATAACAGTTAAGATTAATGTTTCTTTCTTTGTTTTTTGTATTGTAAATTTTTGTTTGTTTGTTGTTATGTTTGTTATAATATTGGAAAATCAATTTAAAAAAATTGAAAAAAGAGAAAGAACTACAGCTTAGTAGCACATCATCTGCCTTGCTTGCAGAATGTCCCAGGTTTGATCCTTGGTATCTCATGGGAATGTCCACAGTCTGAAACTGTGGAGAGATGCTGCCACTCAGTGTAGACAGTACAGAACTAGCTGCACCAATGGCCTGTTTTGGTGTAAGCCTATGTTCTTACAAGGCACAAGCCAAGGAGAGGGGCGATGTCCTCTGAGGCTCTTTCTATTCCAGGATGTGGGGCAGCCTTTGCAACCTGCCTGTCTTCACCCTCAGATTAAATTCACGCGGGACAGGTATTTGGAAGCACATACAATTCTGCGGTCAGTATTCTGACCTCAGCAATGCATTTGACTCTGCCAAATGAGAAAACATAATATGGCTGTTGTTGGGGTTTTTTTTAAAGTAACCCGCCTCCCCCTCTATCTCCCTCTCCCTCTCTCCCATCACATTGAATCATCAGGGTGTGAAATATAATAAAGCAATGTTCTGCTCAATCTTGTCGGCTATACCTTACAGGTGTACTTCAGGTAAATATCCCTTTGGCTTGTGAAAAATGAGCTTACCCGAAAGAGATGACTTTGATGAACTTCAGCACTGGGGCTGCTATCATTCTTTTCCAATTGGCTTCCCCGGCAAGGCCTGGTGGTTACCCTGCACAAATTTGTCTTACTCGAAGGGAAGAGATTCTCCAATTCGCTTCATTCCCGGCATCTTGGGCCTCGGCTGCTGCGTTGGGCGGCTACCCTTCACCCAGCTTTCTTCAAGACAAAGGACCCATCATCTTTCCTGTGGTGGCCCTTCCTTTCGGAAGCAGTTGAATTGTTCATCAGTGCAACGCGTGGCTCATTGCATTGCTCAAAACCACAACGAGAGCAATTGGGAGAAGAACCAGATCACAGCAAAGGAACATCTGCTTTCTATACAGAATGAAATATACTCAGAGTCGAGTGTGGATTTCATGCTCTTTATTCAGCTCATAGTGGTGAGGAGGAATGGAAGTTCCCCCAGAATGTCTTCCTTATATACATTATTTACACAATGGGCCCCACGTGACTGGCTAATTCCAGGATTCTCTTGTAGGCCAATCAGGTTGCGGATTTACTTCTACCTGGAGCTGGATTGGATGGCTCCTGTGGACCAATCAGACTGCTGCATTCTGGATCCTATTGTTATAGGACCAATCAGACTGCTGCCTTTTGGATCCTATTCAACTTAGTACATAACACAGAACATGTGAGGTTCCATCCGCAATGGAAGGTAAAGCTGGGAGCAACTCCCTGTATGAATCTCCGGAAAGCTGTTGCCAGTCAGTGAAGACAGTATTATGAGTGCTTCTGCCAGTCAATGCAGGCAATACTGAGAGAGATGGACAAAGGGTCAGACTCCGTTTAAGCCTGCTCCCTCTACCTTTCTATGTATTTTGTGGAATATGTGTGTCCAGTCTCACATCTTCAGGAGCTGTCCTTTTCTGTGGTATAGCAAACACTTGCAGGATCAGGCATTGGACTTCCCATAACCCAATCCATATAAATAAGAGACCGATAAGGCTGGTTTTAGACCACAACTTTATTGAATGTAGATGAAAGAGGTTTGGTTTGGGCATAAAAGGTAAAGGTAAAGGAACCCCTGACCATTAAGTCCAGTTGCAGACGATTCTGGGGTTGGGGCGCTCATCTTGCTTTATTGGCCGAGGGAGCCGGTGTACAGCTTCCGAGTCATGTGGCCAGCATGACTAAGCTGCTTCTGGCAAACCAGAGCAGTGCATGGAAACACCATTTACCTTCCTGCCAGAGTGGTACCTATTTATCTGCTTGCACTTTGATGTGCTTTCGAACTGCTAGGTTGGCAGGAGCAGGGACTGAACAACAGGAGCTCACTCCGTCACCGGGATTCGAACTGCCGACCTTCTGATCGTCAAGCCCTAGGCTCTGTGGTTTAACCCACAGTGCCACCCGCTGTGTAGGCTGCTTAAATGGGCAAGGGGCAGATCTGAGGGAAGCCCACCATCGGCTCTATCAGCTCTGCCCCCTGGCACAGCCCAAGTCTCTGCCTACATCTGCATTTGCCAAAGCAGGGAGCAGGCTAGGATCCAGTTGTGCTTGTTCCCCCTCCGCTTATCAGGAAGGGGACTGCAGTTTGAATTCCCTTGTGAAGCCCCAGTGAAGCCTCCTCTGTCCCGCTACACCGCCAGACCAAAAGGGGTGAGTGGGCTTATTCTAAATTGTAATCCAGTTAAATGGTCTTGGTATCAGCCCAAAGGATCCTGGAAATGTTCGCTTGCCATAGGTTCTCTTTTAGGAATGTTCACCTACCCCTCACAGAACTACGACTCCTAGTGATTCCCAGGGAAAGGGAATGACCAGCCCTTCCGCAGGTTTTTGGCATCCATCTGCCTCAAGAGAAGACCAGGGGCCCTGTACTGTACAGGCTCTGGGAAGAGGGAAGAGCAACAGCGTAATGGCAAAACATCTGCTTTGCATGCCTAAAGTCCCGGGATTGATCCCTGGCATCTGCAGTTTACAGGGCTGTGAAATACAGTGGTACCTTGGGTTACAAACGCTTCAGGTTACAGACGCTTCAGGGTACAGACTCCGCTAACCCAGAAATAGTACCTCGGGTTAAGAACTTTGCTTCAGGATGAGAACAGAAATTGTGCAGCAACGGGGCGGCAGCAGCAGGAGGCCCCATTAGCTAAAGTGCTGCTTCAGGTTAAGAACAGTTTCAGGCTAAGAACGGACCTCCAGAACAAATTAAGTTCTTAACCCGAGGTACCACTGTACTTCGGCCCTGAGACCACTGAACGGTGGGGAGGATAAAAACCCAACACAGAAATATCCCAGCCCTGGCGGTAGGGTTGATTTAGCAGATTTGGAGTGGAACAATATTAGTGGGGGGGGGAGTAGGGTGGGAAAGGATTAAAAACAGTGCACATCCCTCCCCACTGCTTCTGTTACACTAAAAAATTGCTCTCCCTTCCCACGTGCTTTAAAAACAAACATCTGGAGATCTAACTGTGGTCTACTTTTGCACCACGTGCATAGCTATCAATGTTTCCCTTTTTTAAAGGGAAATTCCCTTATTCCGAATAGGATTCCTCGCAAGAAAAGGGAAAAGTTGACACCTATGCACATGTCGTTTCACTCTAAGCCTTGCTCTTATTTTCATAGTTTCTCTGTCTTTCAAGATGTCCAAATGAGCCTAGATTTGATATTTTATTTATTTTTGCTGTAGGTGCTGATTTGCTTTAATTAATTAGTTCATTACTCGATTCTTTAAGAAAAATCCTGCACAGCCCCTGCCCTGCTCCAGCTGAGATTCTGAACAGGGCTTTAATAAAGATGGATGAAAACCTGGCCTTGCTTCTGCTTCTGTCTGCATCTTCTCCTTTACTGCCTCTTTCGTCTTCCTCCATCGCCCTCGCCCACCGCAAAGCAGCCCACATGCGCCCGCCGCCCTCGAGAGTGGGACGCAAAGTGAGCTCCGGGAGGAAAGTGATAGATAAATTTAAGAAGCATTAAAGTAATATATAATTTAAATATGTATAAAATTATTCCACCGCATCGATTAGAAAATGGGGCTGCTGACCGTTTAGAGGCAGCAATCGATGGTGCAGTTCATAGGTCAGGTCAAGTTTCTGATCTGAAAAAGAAGGCAGCATTAGGAGATAATGAACTCCACAGGATTATGGATGTGATCTATAGCTCCGTTACGGCCCGTGAGTTAGTGCCGGGGCAGTCGTTTCAAGTACAGCTTCCTCCATGGGCTAAAACAAAAATAAAACCAGGGTTTTTATCTCTTGGCTAGGTGTCAATTTATGATGTAATCAACGGCACTGCATGCAATTACTTTGCTTCTAAGATACCACATGGCTGGCTTCTCTCATTCACCAACAGGGGATGTAGATGTCCTGTAATGTGGTCTGCAGAGTTATCTTGGGCATTCTGGTAAGTGGAAATCAAGTTGGTCCGTGCCGTTGATCAAAGGGTGACGGCAAACCCCTCTGCTTCCTGTATTCATACAGAGGTGAGAGGCTATTTTTTGACTCAGATCAGGATGAAGTTTTCAAGCGCGGCGGATGCAAAATCGCCACAAGGTTTGGGTTTCCCTCCGGAGAATCCAGTATTCTGAAGAAATTCATTGTAGGCATGTACAAAGACCTGGCCCAAGAATTATACCAGCATCTTAGCAATAGTGGGACGCCGGTGGCGCTGTGGGTTAAACCACAGAGCCTAGGACTTGACGATCAGAAGGTTGGCGGTTCGAATCCCCGTGACGGGGTGAGCTCCTGTTGCTCAGTCCCTGCTCCTGCCAACCTAGCAGTTCGAAAGCACGTCAAAGTGCAAGTAGATAAATAGGTACCACTCCGGTGGGAAGGTAAACAGCGTTTCCGTGCACTGCTCTGGATCGCCAGAAGCGGCTTAGTCATGCTGGCCACATGACCCAGAAGCTCCCTCGGCCAATAAAGCGAGATGAGCGCCACCAACCCCAGAGTTGGCCACGACTGGACCTAATGGTCAGGGGTCCCTTTACCTTTACCTTAGCAATAGTAACAGATTAGAGCAGAGACAACATCAACACCACTCCAAAGCATGGTTTGACAACGCCCTGTCACAAGAGAGCAGGGCCCTGCGGGTTTTGTCATCTTTCCGCAGGGCTTGCGAGACGGAGCTGTTCCGCCAGGCCTTTGGTCCAGGCCCAGTCTGACCCCCTTCTTTCTATGGGACCCTGTATTTAAGTGGCCTCGTTGGCTCTTTCTGAGCTTGTTTTGCAAAATCACAAAGGAATTTTTGAGCTATTTCTGAGGGAAATCAGCAAAAACTACACTGCCAACATGGGTTGCCATACGTCCAGATTTTCCTGGACGTTTCTGCCAGTTACTGCTTGCAGCCGCAATATTCCGGAAATTATCCAGGAAAGAGCCAGTGTGGTGTAGTGGTTAAGAGCGGTAGTCTCGTAATCTGGTGAACCGGGTTCGCTTCTCTGCTCCTCCACATGCAGCTGCTGGGTGACCTTGGGCCAGTCACACTTCTCTGAAGTCTCTCAGCCCCACTCACCTCACAGAGTGTTTGTTGTGGGGGAGGAAGGGAAAGAAGAATGTTAGCCGCTTTGAGACTCCTGAAGGGGAGTGAAAGGCGGGATATCAAATCCAAACTCCTCCTCCTCCTCCTCCTCCTCCTCCTCCTCCTCCTCCTCCTCCTCCTCTTCTTCTTCTTCTTCTTCTTCTTCTTCTTCTTCTTCTTCTTCTTCTTCTTCTTCTTCTTCTGGATGTATGGCAACCCTAATGGAGCCACGTTACTCTCGATCCTTCTGCTGGATCATTGCCACTCTGGGTCAGGCTACTCAGTGCCAGAAGCGGGGTGAAGTTTTCGCCTTCACTGCAACTCCCTGTAGCAGTGGCTGCTACCGATTCTCATAGAGGTAAAGGAAAGGCACACACCCAGGGACACCACTAGAACTAGGGCTAAAGTTGCACGCTGCCCCAAGCAATGCTCTTCAAAACTTTGAACAATCTGTGTGCTGTGTGCCCCATGAAAGGAAAATGTCTTCATCTCTGCCATTCACCGCACAGTTGGATCGTTGCTTATTGGTGCATAATTATAATGGACTGCACCAGCTCCGTGATAATGATGCTTAGCACACAGTGGTGTGGAGAGGATGTTTGGCACATTTGTTTCCCATTGTCTTCTTGGGAGGTACAGGAAGCGGCAGGTTTGTAACAATCTTCTCTTTCTCCACCTCATTAATCTCCTGAAGGGGAGCTCCCGAAGCATTATGTGCATTATCAAATTAACCAGGCATGTGATTAGTGCTCAAGCGATCAGCCGCGGAAGCAGCGTGCAGGATTATTCAGATTCGGATTTCACAACCCCAAAGTTGCGCAACAAACGCACGAGGAGTGAAGTTGATTGTTCAGAGCACGCCAGCTGCTTTCAATAGGTCCATCTCCCTCTTCCAGATTTAGGCCACAAAGTTTGGTCAGAGAGATGATGTGCAGCATTATGTGCAGTCATTTATGGAATGATCCGAGGAGAGTAAATCATGTTCTGTCGTCTGAAGGTAACTGGACCGACTGAGCAATCTAGCTAGGCAGAGCAGGTCCTATCATTAGGCAGAGGGAGGCAGCTGTCTCAGGTGGCAGTTGCTGAGGAATGGTGAAAGGATGGGAGGGAAGAGTGTTGTGTATCACATGACCTGCTCTGTGCCCCTGACCCAAGCTGGCCAGCTGCCTTCAGCAGAGGACCCTGTACCATCACTCACTCAGGGCTGCATCAATAGGAGTATAGCATCTAGATCAAGGGAAGTAATAGTGCCACTGTATTCTGCTCTGGTCAGACCTCACCTGGAGTACTGTGTCCAGTTCTGGGCACCACAATTCAAGAAGGACACTGACAAACTGGAACGTGTCCAGAGGAGGGCAACCAAAATGGTCAAAGGCCTGGAAACGATGCCTTATGAGGAACGGCTAAGGGAGCTGGGCATGTTTAGCCTGGAGAAGAGGAGGTTAAGGGGTGATATGATAGCCATGTTCAAATATATAAAAGGATGTCATATAGAGGAGGGAGAAAGGTTGTTTTCTGCTGCTCCAGAGAAGCGGACACGGAGCAATGGATCCAAACTACAAGAAAGAAGATTCCACCTAAACATTAGGAAGAACTTCCTGACAGTAAGAGCTGTTCGACAGTGGAATTTGCTGCCAAGGAGTGTGGTGGAGTCTCCTTTTTTGGAGGTCTTTAAGCAGAGGCTTGACAACCATATGTCAGGAGTGCTCTGATGGTGTTTCCTGCTTGGCAGGGGGTTGGACTCGATGGCCCTTGTGGTCTCTTCCAACTCTATGATTCTATGATTCTATGATTCTAGTACAGCATGAGATTCTTAATCTCAGGGTTGTGGGTTTGAGCCCCACGTTGGGCAAAAATATTCCTGCATTGCAGGGGGCTGGACTAGATGACCCTTGGTGTCCCTGCCAACTATACAATCCTATAATTCTATGACCTTTCTGGTCAGCTTTTGTACATGGAATGGAGGGAGTGTCACAACAACAACAACAGGTCATCTGCCCTTTATAATAAGGTCCAAGGATGAGTTATAGCAGTATAAAAAAATTACAAGAATACAGTGGTACCTCAGGTTAAGTACTTAATTGGTTCCGGAGGTCCGTACTCAACCTGAAACTGTTCTTAATCTGAAGCACCACTTTAGCTAATGGGGCCTCCCACTGTCGCCGTGCCACCGGAGCACAATTTCTGTTCTCATCCTGAAGCAAAGTTCTTAACCCGAGGTACTATTTCTGGGTTAGCGGAGTCTGTAACCTGAAGCGTATGTAACCTGAAGTGTAACCTGAGGTACCACTGTAAAATATGTTAAATCTACTTACAACTGGAAGAATAGGGTGTGTCCTAAAATACAATAACCTTAAGTTTCAAAGACCAGGGCACAGAAGTGTGCCTTCTTCAGTATGCAATTGATTCCGTTGCCTTTATATCCCACCCTTTTTTGTCAAGGAGCTCAAAGTGGTGAGCGTGGTTCTCCTCCTCCTCATTTAACCCCCCCCAACAACCCTGTGAGGTAGGTTAGGCTGAGAGGCAGTGACCGGCCCAAGGTCAAAGAATCATAGAATCATAGAGTTGGAAGAGACCCCAAGGGCCATCGAGTCCAACCCCCTGCCAAGCAGGAAACACCATCAGAGCACTCCTGACATATGGTTGTCAAGCCTCCGCTTAAAGACCTCCAAAGTAGGAGACTCCACCACACTCCTTGGCAGCAAATTCCACTGTCGAACAGCTCTTACTGTCAGGAAGTTCTTCCTAATGTTTAGGTGGAATCTTCTTTCTTGTAGTTTGGATCCATTGCTCCGTGTCCGCTTCTCTGGAGCAGCAGAAAACAACCTTTCTCCCTCCACTATGTGACATCCTTTTATATATTTGAACATGGCTATCATATCACCCCTTAACCTCCTCTTCTCCAGGCTAAACATGCCCAGCTCCCTTAGCCGTTCCTCATAAGGCATCGTTTCCAGGCCTTTGACCATTTTGGTTGCCCTCCTCTGGACACGTTCCAGTTTGTCAGTGTCCTTCTTGAATTGTGGTGCCCAGAACTGGACACAGTATTCCAGGTGAGGTCTGACCAGAGCAGAATACAGTGGCACTATTACTTCCCTTGATCTAGATGCTATACTCCTATTGATGCAGCCCAGAATTGCATTGGCTTTTTTAGCCGCCGCGTCACACTGTTGGCTCATGTCATCCATGGAGCTTCATTGCTGCGTGGGGATTTGAACCCTGCCTTCCCTAACCACTACACCACAATGTCTCTCAATGAAAGTGACACGATGAAGGTAAACCACCTGTTAGGGACTGCTATGGAGAATGTTCTCCCCCAGGCCACACGAACCCTGACTTTCTATGGGTGGTGGAACTAACAAGAATTCCTTCATAGAAATCCAAACACTTTGCAAAGTTCAGTATGAAGGGAATTAGCATGCCTGCAGGAAGCACTTTCCAAGGCACCTGAAGGGTAAAGGTAAAGGACCCCTGGATGGTTAAGTCCAGTCAAAGGCGACTATGTGGTTGTGGTGCTCATCTCGCTTTCAGGCCGACAGAGCCAGTGCTTGTCCACAGACAGCTTTCCGGGTTCACCTGGCCAGCATGACGATACTGCTTCTGGTGCAATGGGACACCGTGATGGAACCCAGAGCGCATGGAAAAGCCATACCTTCCTGCCACAGCGGTAACTATTTATCTACTTGCACTGGTGTGCTTTTGAACTGCTAGGTTGTCAGGAGCTGGGACAGAGCAATGGGAGCTCACCCCGTTGCGTGGATTTGAACTACCAACCTTCTGATCGGCAAGGCCAAGAAGTTCGGTGGTTTAAACAATACCACCCATATCCCTTACTGGAGAACAAATGGCCAGCTTAAGGGAGTTTGTGGCCAGGTTCACTCCTGTAACATGTTATTCTCTGTCCTCCAACACCTCACGTTGCTGTCCCTTAGTGTCTGCCGCCTGAGGCCACCACCTCACTTTGCCTAATATTAGGGCCGGCTCTGGAAATCCTAAAGATTGAACCCAGAACTATATGCATACAAAGTGCTCCACAAAGGCATCTATAAGAATCACTAGGTCATTTCATTTGTTGCTTAATTTTTTTAAATTTAATTTAATTTAATTCTAGACGACCTCTGAAGGTATGTACTTGTGATGGGATGATGAGCTGCTTGTGCGTAAAATCCAAGTCCCTCAGAGTTTGGTCAAGTCCGCAAACCTCTGTCTGTAACGGAGCCCCTTAAGCATGGCTCCGTCAGTCGCTGGCAGATTCCGACAGTGGTTGCTTTCAGAATCTCTTCCAACATAAAAGCTCCTTAACGGAAACACGTCTTCTGGACTCTCTGCGTGACAGTTTCCGGCGAGGAGTGGGTGTCCCTACAGGAGGTCCTGAAACCTCCCCACTGTTTTCGCTGGAAGTGTCTCTGAGCCATCCCTCCTGCTCACTTTCCCTCGGATCACCTCCTCTCCCCCTGCTGGTTCCCTCTTCAGCTGCTGAGTCTCTCCCAACCTGTGTGAGCCCTTCCACCTCCCGTCCTTCCGATGGCAGTTCCCTGACAGTATTTAAGGAGCAGAAGAAGCTGTCTCATTGGCCCAGTCTTGTCAAATTGCATGAAGCATGTCCATTGTTCTTGGGAAGTGTTCCCATTAGAGCAGGGTTTCCCAAACTTGGGTCTCCAGGTATTTTTGGACTACAGTTCACATCATCCATGACCACTGGTCCTGCTAGCTAGAGATGATGGGAGTTGTAATCCAGAAACAGCTGGAGACCTGTAGAGCAGGTCTACTGGTCGGGATCTACTGATCGCGATCTACTGGTCAATCGCGGGGCGTCACTGGTCGATCCTGGTCAATCGCATGATCCTGATAGATTGGAAGTTGGACATTGCTGCCGTAGAGCAATCCCCCCACATTTGGTGACGTCATCTGAACATTTCTGATTTCAAGACTGACTTCTGAGCCGACGTGATTAGCATGAGTCTGGAAATGGCAAGGTCCTAAAGATTGGAAGCTTACATTAAGGTTACCAGATTTTTTCCCAAAGAATCCGGGACACTTTTTTTTTTTTTTAAAAAAGAAGTAATATCTTCTCTTCTGTGCTCTCCTCTGTCGCACAGCCTTCCTCTGGGCCCAGGCCTGCTCTCTTGGAGTGTTAGCTGCTGTGGAATAGGCTCAGGTCGGGCCTGGGCTCGGCCATGCGTCCTTGCCCTCCCGGTGCTCTGATACTTCTCCTCAGTGGTGGAGGTGGAAGTGGTGTGGCAAGGTCAGGGCTTCCCTCTTTTTTCTCCTTCCTCTTTTTCTCTCTTCCTTCTCCTTCTCCTTCTCCTCTCCTTCTTCTCCCTTCGTTGGCTCCGGGGTTTTCCTGGCCCCAGAGCACCGCTGGGAAGTCAGCTGGGTGGCCAGGCGTGCTCGCTCCTGGCTCGATTTGGGTCATGGGGGGGCAGCAGTTCCCCCAGTTGACGCACCAGGTGTCCCCGGTTCCCCCTTGGCAGTGGCGGCGGCAGGGGTAGCCTCAGCAGCCCGGAGCCAGCCTGGTAGCGCAGTTGGCTCTGGCTGGCTTCAGGAGCTGCTCGCTGCCATGGCACCCGCCATTTTGCCCCACCGGAAGTCCCCATATGATGTGTCTTGTGCCGTTGAACCAATCACGCAACATTCATTCCCTACTAATAAATCTACAACACTTAAAATATAAATCCGGGGATATTAAATGAAATCAGGGGACATTCCGGGGATGGATTTTGTCCGGGGACAGATTTGTAAATCCGGAGACTGCCCCTGGGAAACAGGGACGTCTGGTAGCCATTGTTGTTGTTGTTTAGTTGTGTCCGACTCTTCGTGACCCCATGGACCAGAGCACGCCAGGCACTCCTGTCTTCCACTGCCTCCCGCAGTTTGGTCAAACTCATGCTGGTAGCTTCGAGAACACTATCCAACCATCTCGTCCTCTGTCGTCCCCTTCTCCTTGTGCCCTCAGTCTTTCCCAGCATCAGGGTCTTTTCCAGGGAGTCTTCTCTTCTCATGAGGTGGCCAAAGTCTTGGAGCCTCAGCTTCATGATCTGCCCTTCCAATGAACACTGAGGGCTGATTTCCTTCAGAATGGATCGGTTTGATCTTCTTGCAGTCCATGGGACTCTCAAGGGTCTCCTCCAGCACCAGAATTCAAAAGCATCAATTCTTCGGTGATCAGCCTTCTTTATGGTCCAGCTTTCACTTCCATACATCACTACTGGTAGCCATAGCTTACATTAAACCAAATCGAGCCATTGGTCCATCCGGCACATAATTGTCCACACCGATTGGCTCTCTGGGTTTTCAAAGGAGTCTCTCATCACAGCCCTACCTGGAGATGTTGAGAACTGAACTTGGGACCCCCTGCAAAAGAGATGCTCTAATGTTGAGCCACCATTTTCCCCCCTTGCCTCCCCTATTAATGCAATCTCTTCTCCGCCCTGTGCCAATATCCTAGCTGGGCAGAATCCATCAATCCCTTTTACCAATTGAGAAATGTTCCTGAGCCTGTTTTTAGCAGTCATTTTGTTAATATCGCCAATGAATCAATACTCTTCTTACCTCCCCCCTACCTTTCTCCATAAATAAGAAGGACCCAGAGTCGGTGACATTATGAATGATCTCCCCTTGTCTACTTAAAGATGAAATGGGTGGTTGTGTGTAAACGAGTGGAACTTATTTCCCATGCATTAACCTTGCCTTGACGAACCTTGTTTTCCCTTCTCTCTCTCTCTCCGCCCCCCCTTCTTGTAAAACAGAGCAAGCTTCACCTATGAGAAAGCCATGGAGGTTGTAATTAAACTGGGTAGCAGTGAAGCAAAGAACCACTGACCAGGTCCCAGAGCAATTATTAAGTAGAGCTCAATGCATTACGCAAATGAGAACAGCCTAGGACATTTGGGGGGGGGGGAGAGGTTAGTGGACAATAGGAAGGGTGGGGGGCAAGGGAAGCTAAGACACATTATTTAAGTGTTCTTGTAAGCCCTCTAAGATATTAATGCTGCAAATCTTCTTATGAATATTTAAGGACATAAAATGGAGTGATGCTCCGGTCCAGCATTACCACAGCAGCCTGTGATATAGTTGAGCCCACTTAAGAAAGCAATATCCGACATCCGTGACAGATTTAAACATGATAAGGGAAAGGGGCACGGGGTGGCGGGGGGCGGGGCGGGCGACAGTGCTCCTTAAACGGTTAGGCAGACATTAACGGGGTGAGTCATGGGAGACTACGTTGCTTGAAGATGTAACTTTTGCTTAAATCCCTGCCTCCGAGCAGCGAGGGAGGCTCTTTATTTATTTTTAAACACAGCACAGCCCTCAGAAGACCACCGGCTTGACCTTCAAGCAGCTTCGACAGTTGCTTACAAGCAAAGAGTTTCGGTGCTACCACAGTTAGATGTTCCCTCTATCCTGGGGCCGCTTAAGAACGGTAATGGGTCTTGCTGCTGAAATTCTTGTTTATTAATGCTCAGATTGGCTTCTTTTGATCAGAAGGTGCTGTGCAATGATAATAATAATAGTACTACTACTACTACTACTACTACTACTCCTACTACTACTACTAATAATAATAATGGTAAAGGGACCCCGACCAGTAGGTCTAGTCACAGACGACTCTGGGGTTGCGGTGCTCATCTCGCTTTATTGGCCAAGGGAGCTGGCGTGCAGCTTCCGGGTCATGTGGCCAGCATGACTAAGCCGCTTCTGGAAAACCAGAGCAGCACACGGAAATGCAGTTTACCTTCCCGCCAGAGCGGTACCTATTTATCTACTTGCACTGTGTGTTTTCGAACTGCTGGGTTGGCAGGAGCAGGGACCGAACAATGGGAGCTCGCCCTGTCGCGGGGATTCAAACTGCCGACCTTCAGATTGGCAAGCCCTAGACTCTGTGGTTTAATCCACAGCACCACCCGCATAATAATAATAATAATAATAATAATAATAATAATAATTCTATCCCACTCTTGGACAGCCTACAAACGTAGTAAATAAATATATACACACACATGCACTGAAATCAAAGGGGAAAGTGTAGAACTGTGACTAGATTGTAAAATATATTTTTCTGGGCGGTAGCTTATTTGCTTCTTTCTCTCCCCCCCTTTTGCTTTGGGTCTGCTGTTGCGTGTCTGGTGCCCGCCTTCACCCCCCAGCTCAATAATATTTATTACAATGTCACCAAAGCAATTAGGTAGTAAGGATCGGATTACCAAGTGCATATGTTTGCTATAGTCAAAGAAATGTGTCATTCCCCCGCCCCACGCGCTGAGATTTTTTTCTTCTTAATTTAACTTCTTGATTGACTTATTATGTACATTGGCACTTTTAAGAGCATCAAATAAAACACAGAGAGTTCAGAAGAAATGTAAATGGCCTCAAAGAGAAGGAGAGGGAGAAAGAAATCCTATAATCTTTTTTAATGGCTATAAAAACTAGGAAGAATACATCATAAGTTCCCCGCATGGGGTCCTTGTCTATGTTCAATCCAGTATTGTAAATTAGACACGACTTTTTATTTAATTTCTGACTGAGAGAGGGAAATTAGAAACAACATTATCTCTGCTGCTCTGTTATAACAAACAATATTTCATGGAGCCGCCATAAGTTTACCTTAAGAACTTGCTTTTTGGGGAAGGGGGGAAAAAAACGAGCGAAAGAGAGTAAACACTGGCTTAATCTCACCAAGGGCTGGAGTTTACGGATCTTTCTGTAGGCTGACAAAGTCCAGTACAGTGGTACCTTGGGTTACATACGCTTCGGGTTACAGACTCCGCTAACCCAGAAATAGTACCTCGGGTTAACGACTTTGCTTCAGGATGAGAACAGAAATTGTGTGGCGGCAGAGGGAGGCCCCATTAGCTAAAGTGGTACCTCAGGTTAAGAACAGTTTCAGGTTAAGAACGGACCTCTAGAATGAATTAAGTTCTGAACCCAAGGTACCACTGTATAATAAAGGTGAAACAGCTGTACATCAATTGCAAGAAAGCTATGTGCTGCATGTGTAGATCTGTGGACAGACTGCCAATAATAATACCATATTTTTCGCTCTATAAGACGCACATTTTCCCCTCCAAAAATTAAGGGGAAATGTGTGTGTGTCCTATGGAGCGAATGCAGGCTCCTTGGCTTCAGCGAAATGAACCCGAAGCCTCTGGAGTGCAGTGGGAACTCCACAACTCACTTGCATCTGTATCATGTAAAGGTATCCCAATTTAAACTCTAATAAATTGTGCCTGTGGTTCTTGCTTGACCCCAAATGGCCAGACAGGGGCAGGTTCGTGGTGCCTGCGCAATGCATTGGCCAGTTGCATTGCCCAGGTCATTGTCAGTTTAGTGTACCCCAGCAGTACCCCAGCTGTAGTTATGGCCAACAATTTGGGTGGCTTTATAAGAGGATTAAACAAGTTCATGGAGGATACAGCTCTCTGTGGCCTCTAACTATGATGGCTATGTACTACGCGTACCTTCGTTCTCAGAGGTAGTATGTACCTGAATACCAGTTTCTGGGAATCACAAGTTGGGAGAGAGCTGTTTCATTCAGGTCCCGCTTGCGGGCTTCCCAGAGGCATCTTGTTAGCCACTGTAAGAACAGAATGCTGGACCAGATTGTGGGAATGTTCAGGGATGCAGGAGAGGATATATTGTTTGATTATAGCCTTTCCAACTTGTGTAAACAAGTTCACAATTTAGCAGAGTAACATTCCCCTTTTTAAACTCACAGCAGATGTGTTTGCTCAGGCTCGCTAAAGCCTCTATAATAACTGTTCTGGTATTTCCCCCTTATTCCCTCATAAAAGATAAGACATGACACAGTCTTCTACAAAAGTATAAAAAGAGTTTACCCACATTCTGTTCACAATCAGATCCCAGAAGGCAGACTTAGCTTAGAAAAGTAACATACACCTGGAAACTATCTCATTAGGAGACAGTCCCTTTGTCCTCTCTTGGCTGGAGGCCAAGAGAGCATCTTTGGTTAAGCAGATGTTGCTTCTTCGATACATGTAGTCAAAGAGAGAGAAATGGCTGTCCTGCCCTGTGCTTTTGTCGTTACCTGCACAGGTGAGGCCATGCCCACCTCTAGTCACATGCAGAGGAAGTCTGTCCCAGTCCAGGAGGAAACAGGAAGTTTACCTGCTGGCTGGACAAACATTCCTCCCCATGTGTAAACATGTTCACTCTATGAATGTTGTACTTGACTGCTCTTGTGTTTCACAGCCCACATAGATGGGCCACAGGCCTGATCCAGAAGCGTTCTTCTTATGTTCTTACAGATTTGGAACATTGCAATGGGAATATGTAAATATCCTAAGACAGACTTCTTAGGAAGTGGCCTCTGCCTTTGAGCTCTTTGCTCTCCTCCTTTCAACGCTCGCCCTGTGGTAATTCTGAACTGTCTTCTTCTTCTCTGGAAGGGTCAGGCTGGAGAGGCCATCTCCACCATTCCTCGTTTGTCAATTCCCTGACATTGGAACTGGCTTTGGCTGTGATGTTGACCAGTCTCAAAAGAATGGATAGGCATTGGTTTCTTCACAATTATCTTGCCACCCATGTTCAAGCACCGCCAGTTCTCCACTTTTAAATTCAGACCATTGCATGGCTAGCCAAAACACGGACTTTGACACATTTTAATCCTTCCTCCTGTTTGATGGAGAAATCCAGCACTAAGCACAAATTGGGATTACACTACGTTATGCTTATTTATCTGTAAACAACACATTCCTCTTCTAATCTCCACTTCTGTGCTTCGGGTTTTCGCTACTTGATGTTGCAGGGATTTAGAGCTGGTGGTAATTAACCCCTTGGCAGTGCCAAATCCACGTCTGCCTTCCCTGCCCCACCCCACCCCATCCCGCCCCTTCTCCTCGCTTGACCTTAACCCTCCCTAGCCACTAAATACATAATGGCCTGATAAATTTTTAAGCAGTAATGAAGGGCATAATGCACAATAAGCCATTAAGGTTGCATATTCATCAGCGCCCGCGTTGAGGGGAATGGAATGGTGCTAAAACGACTGCTTTAAGTGCTAAAATCCCAGATTGGAAATCTGGCTTGTTGATTGCTGTGGGGTTTAGCTACCTCAATTGTTTGGCAGGCTGGAAAATCTCTAGGAAGGGGCTGTTGGGATTTCGACAGCACGCACTGCTTCCACAAAGGGCATGTCTATGTGATCGGGGTTTTTATTTTTAAAGAGTTGAAATACCTGTGCCTGCAGCAGAAGAAAAAAAACACACACAATTTTTGACATTTATCCCCTGAACATTTCTTTGCTGAATTTTCTTTGAATGTACAAATGTTTGCTAACTGTTTTTGTTGTTGTTGTTCCACATGCACATTTTGCAACAGCATTTGACACTGTTGGACATCAAAAACTCATCAGAAGTCAGTGATTGACAGTATTTGAGGGGTGACTTGCAGCAGCATTTGTCAATGTACAACTTCTGGGTTTGTCTTTCTGCTATTTATGGGTCACAAGCTGTGCCCCCAGACACCTAAGGCAATGCAATAGCTTTAGTAAAATAATAATAATATATAGATCTAACTTAGTTATACCGAAATAGATAGTAGCCAATACTAACACAGACCTTTCTCATGGAGAAGGTCTGTCAATGGCTATTAGTGGTTACAAGTAGAAGCTGCAACAAAAGGTGGAATCTCCTAACAGGTGTTCAGGTCTCCAGACAGCCATTTCTGCCAAGCTTAGCAGTCAACTCTTTCCACCTACTTGCATTCTCTTCTCTTCCCCCAACTCACTGTCTACATTTCAAGTCTCCGAGCTCTTGTCTATGTTGTTTTCCCCTTCAATTTCTTTCTTTTCTTTTTTTAAAAAAAATTGTACTTCTGCAAGCTTTGGAGTCCTACCTCCAAGCACAGTACTACTTTGCTGTTGTTTCTTCGTGTCTCTGTTTTGGCTACAATCCTGGCAGCGCTCACCCCGTGAGTTTGCTGTTAGAAAGAGTAACAATTGCATGGAACCTCTGTGCTCAGAGAAAGAATGAATAACAGGTGAGTGGGATTGTGCTGTTGCCTTTGCATCTTGCTGGTGGACTTTCCAGGATGCCCGGCTAGAGGGACCTTATCTTCTAAGTAGGGATGTGAGAGATTCAATTCAGTATCCATTTATTATTATCCTGTTATAATTTGTTATGCAGCTGATACGGCAAACTGACTTCTAAGCACAATGAAACACACAGCTGAAAGCGGACCTTACCCAAGGCGCACTTTCTGCAGCAATAGAAGAAATGAAAGGCGACCTTCCTTCAAAATTCGCCCTTTTCTGAATTTTGCAATGCCAAATAACGTGTACAAAAATGCACGCAACTGGGGTGAAATGCGCATTTTAAAATGCGTATATTAATAATAAATAACATAGACAATTATATTAGGGAAAACTTCCTTGCAAAAATGTGTACACTGGCAGAACTGCAGACGAGGAGAAATTTGCACAAAATAGTTGAATTTTCACGAGGGCTTTTTTCTCTCCCTAAAATAAAAATTCACCAACTGATGTGGAAATGTAGAGAACTGAACTCAAGAATGAGAAACTGAGAATGGATGGATCCACCTGTCCCTTGTTCTTAGCAGTGTTATGCCAAATCTTCATATAAAACAGAGTATAGGGTTGCTGAAAGGGGCACCTGAGCTCTCGAGGGAACCAGTCACAGCCACCCAAAATCCTGGCGACTGTGTTTTCAAGTTGAATAGGCTGCCTGGGCCAAAGTACCAAAGAGGCCAAGAGCATCACTCATAAGACTCAGCTCCTGTAACCAGCCAGTGGTACGCTAAGATGGCACTGAAGGCAAATTTTCAGATGCACGGATGGGTTGCACCTGGCTCAATAAGCAGGGTGTTCATTTTTTTAAATTGTTGCTCATTTCACACCTCAAAACAGCTTAATTATAAGTAAGCAGCAAGAACATCGAGATATTGTGTCGCACTCCTCGGAAATCATCCCTGTGGGGGCCTTGGCGAGGGTGGGATGCTCCAAAGCAGAATGAAACAGATTAAGAAAACTATTCAAAATTCATTTGAAAACATCATAATAAAAGCACAATGAAACAGGCAAACTGAACTTGGTTAATTTGCTCCATGCGCCGCACAGGTTTATAGTGCATCTCTTAGTATGTTTTAATTAGCTTCATAATCATCGCCGGGTAACTAACAACGCACACTGCTTAGATGAAGAGAGAAACAACCGGGATGGTGCTGGAAGCCAGGATGGTTCACTGGGGTCGGGTGCAGCTAGAAAGGACATCCTGTTCTCCGTTATGTGGCTAGGAGTAAATACTACACTATGCTGAGAGCCGGCATGGTGTAGTGGTTCGGGTGTCGGACTGGAAGTCTGGGGTTCTAATCCTCTCTCGGTCATGAGGCTCCGTGGGTGACCTTGGGACAGTCGCAACCACTCAGACTAACCTATCTCACAGGGTTGTTGTCGAGATCAAATGAGGAGAGAAGAAGAAAAAGAGTTTGGATTTGATATCCTGCCTTTCACTCCCTTTAAGGAGTCTCAAAGCGGCTAACATTCTCCTTTCCCTTCCTCCCCCACAACAAACACTCTGTGAGGTGAGTGGGGCTGAGAGACTTCAGAGAAGTGTGACTGGCCCAAGGTCACCCAGCAGCTGCATGTGGAGGAGAGGGGAATCGAACCCGGTTCACCAGATTACAAGACTAACCCCCCTTAACCACTGGCTCTCAGTGGGTGGGGAAAGGACCCATGGGTGCAGCCTTGAGCTCCTTGTGGGGGGGAGGTGGAATCTAAATAATAATAATAATAATAATAATAATAATAATAATAATAATAATAATTTTATTTATACCCCACCTTCCCCGGCCAGAGCCGGGCTCAGGGCAGCTAACAGCAATAAAATCACAGTAAAAAACATAATGGGGGAAAAGACACAATTTAAAATACAGGTGAAAATGCAATTTAAAATGCAGCCTCATTTTAACAGTAGCCGATAAATCAAGACCAGAAGGGGAGGGAAACATAAGGGTCAGACTGAGTCCAAACCAAAGGCCAGGTGGAACAGCTCTGTCTTGCAGGCCCTGCGGAAAGGTGTCAAGTCCCGCAGGGCCCTAGTCTCTTGTGACAGAGTGTTCCACCAAGTCGGGGCCAGTACTGAAAAGGCCCTGGCCCTAGTTGAGACCAATCTAACCACCTTGCGACCTGGCCCAAGGTCACCCAGGGAGCTTCAGGCGATAAATGCAACAAACAAACAAACAAACAAACAAACAAACAAACAAACAACCCCCCCACCAAATATAGAATCTGGAGAAGATCCATTTGTTTATGAGGAAGGAGGTTTAGCTAGGGATAATTATTTGGGGATTTCTCCAAGGTCTGAGAAAGCCATTTGGCCACCACACAGCTGCATTTGTACTTATAGCCACTTTTGAGAAACCATTTTGACTGTTGGGCGCGAACCAAATACATTATCTAAGAACACTTACCTGAGTCTGGTTTTTTCCTCCTCCCGTACTACCCCCTTTCCTTTTATGCCATGCCTTTTAAAGGTGTAAGAGTGCCTTATTACCAGCCACTTTATAAGCTCCCAGGGAGCTCTTTCCTGCTCAAGAGCAGGGTAGAAAGAGGCCTGATTTGAGGCGGATAAATTCAGGCCTGGGGGCTCAATGTGGCCCTCCAATGCTCTGTATCTGGCCCCCAGGACTTTCCCCAAGCCACACACATCCTCCCCAGTTGCTTTCCCTGCTGACCCAACTTTGCACCTTCCTTGTGTTTGTTGACTGGCTAGGAGGTCATCTTTGAAAGCTGATAATGGCTCTTGTTTGCCTGGCTGGGGGATAAAGAGAGGTTCATGTGGAAAGTAGACTCATAGCTGTCAACCGTCCCTTATTTGGCGGGAAACTCCCTTATCCCAGCGCCGTGTCCCACTGCTGTCCCTTATTGATGATGCCCCTTAAATTTCCTGGGTTACATGCTCGCCCGGCTCGGGAGGGAAGTAGCGGCTTGGGGTCCTCCACTGCGAGAGAGAGCGTGCGCTGGCGCCGTCGTCCTGGCGCGAGGAGTTCCATCGGCCCTTCCCCGCCCGAGGGGGGGGGGAGGGAGAGAGACTCTCGCCCATGCCGCCCACGAGCCCGGAGGCAGCAGCAGTGGTGGCAGCTGAGGAGGCGGCCTGAGGGAGGAGGAAGAGGAGGGGATGGGGAGGGATGCAGAAGGGCAGCGCCTCAGCGGCCACGGCAGCACCGCAACCACCTCATGCTGGATTGACAGCATCTGTTAATCCTACCAATGTATGTAACTCTTTACAATAGAAAAATCCCTTATTTTGGCTGCTGAGCCCTTATTTTTGAGGCTGCTTGTCCCTTATTTTCAAATCTGTAAGTTGACAGCTATGAGTAGACTCCTGTAGAAAGGTAATGTTAATAATAATAATAATAATAATAATAATAATAATAATAATAATAATAATAATAATAATTTATTATTTATACCCCGCCCATCTGGCTGGGTTTCCCCAGCCACTCTGGGCGGCTTCCAAAAGAATATTAAAATACTGTGATACATCAAACATTAAAAGCTTCCCTAAACAGGGCTGCCTTCAGATGTCTTCTAAAAGTCTGGTAGTTGTTGTTCTCTTTGACATCTGGTGGGAGGGCGTTCCACAGGGAGGGCGCCACTACCGAGAAGGCCCTCTGCCTTGTTCCCTGTAACTTGGCTTCTTGCAGTGAGGGAACCGCCAGAAGGCCCTCGGTGCTGGACCTCAGTGTCCAGGTAGAACGATGGAGGTGGAGACATCAATTGCTCCTCCCACTTTTGTCTCTGGCTCCGCCCACCCCTGGCATGTGGACCTCGGAATGGTACTCAGAAGGGAACACAGCACTCAGGCCGGAAAATGTTACCCAACTGCGTTCAAATTTATAGTAAATTAAAGGGCTGTGTGAACGGCGTCATGAAAAAGGTGACTTTTAAAGGGAATTCGGAAGAGAGACGAATGAAAGGTACTATTTAAGGAAGGACGAGTCCTTGGGGCATCCGAGAATGGTGCAGCTGCATAAATAACAAACGATGTTATATTTTAATTCATTTTTTCCCCTTGTTCCAGAATATTTTCCGAGCTTCTGTGTTTCAGCGATGCAATTCATAACAAGAGAGGAAGAGTGTGGGTCGCGGGGAAAAAACAGCATTGCTAATATGTAATCTGCAGCCTGGCTTAATTTGCTTTGATATTAACATTTTAATAGAAAATATAATTTGATGGCATTTACAGAGGGGGGAAAAATAAAATTTGATTTTCAGGATGATATGGAAATATTAAGAATCATAAGCAAAGGTGTCTAATATACAAGCAGGCATTTTTAATAAGAGCGTCTATTAGCAAAATGAATTCTTTTAATACATTTCCGCGTGCTAATTCGAATCACCTGATGCCTCTCTGAACTGATTAAACAGAAGCTTGTGCCCTGCTCCAAAGCTCAGCCTCGTTGTTGTTTCCTGTATTGCCAAGCCATCGTGCATAAATTTGGCATCTAACAACAGAAGGAAATCTCAAGATTTGCAATATCAGCTCCTTGAGCTGTACCCATAAATCAAGGAACCATTCCCAGGCCCAACACCTCTTGCAGATATTTATTCAGATAGAGCAGGGCAAACTTTGGTCTGTATTAGTGATTTTGGCCAGACATCGCTGCTTTTTTGCAGACTTTATTAAGCAAATGACGCTTTTTGATGACTACATCCACGTTCATTTGCTGTATTTCTGTTTACTCCATCTGTTAAAGGGACAGGATCACTTCCAGGCATTTCCCCTCCCTCTGCCAACAATTTTGGTGAAAATATTCTAGGCCAAAGCCAAGGATAGAATTGGACACAATAATTTACTCCTTAACATCAAATGGCTGGAAATGGCACGGCAAACCCATCCCATAATACAAAAGGATGCTCAAGGGGATGGTGAAATCCTGGCTTTACTTAATTTCATTTGGTTTGGTTTGATATGGGCACACTGTTTTCCCCAAAACCAAGCTGAGCTCAAAGAGGCTCACCACAATAAAAATGAAATAAAGAATGGGTGTTCTGGAGTGAGAACTTATGGGTCCAGGAAAAGTGGAGCACGTATTCAAGTAGGAAAGCCCTGAGGATGAACAGTGGCGGCAGCTGTGAATAAAAAGGAGAATTCAATGCTAGAATCATTAGGAATTGAAAACTAAACTGCTGATATCATAACACCAATATACAAATATATGGTGTGGCCACGTTTGGAATACTGCTTAAAGTTCTGGTTGCCTCACCTCAGAAAAGGATACAGACATCCCTCCACTTATGTGGGGGTTATTTTCCAGGTCCCTGTGTATATAAATAAAACAGTGTAAAGTGAGGAGCATCCGCTATAAACACCCTCCAAATGCCCACCACCCAATGCATGTTTCATTATCTATTGTTATTCTAGTTTCATGTTTTCTGAATGGTTTCTGTCCATCTAAGTTTTGAAAAATTGATGCTTTTGAATTATGGTGTTGGAGGAGATTCTTGAGAGTCCCATGGACTGCAAGAAGATCAAACCTATCCATTCTGAAGGAAATGAGCCCTGAGTGCTCACTGGAAGGACAGATCTCGAAGCTGAGGCTCCAATACTTTGGCCAAGAGAAGACTGCCTGGAAAAGACCCTGATGTTTGGAAAGATGGAGGGCACAAGGAGAAGGGGACTATAGAGGATGAGATGGTTGGACAGTGTTCTTGAAGCTACCAGCATGAGTTTGACCAAACTGCGAGAGGCAGTGGAAGACAGGAGTGCCTGGTGTGCTCTGGTCCATGGGGTCACAGTCGGACACGACTAAATGACTAAACAACAACAAAAGTTCTACTCAGCATAAACCCATTGAAATTAATGGACCTAAGTTGGTCATTTCCACTAATTTCAATGGGCCTACTCTAAGTATGACTAACACTGGAAACAAACCTAAGGGCGTACTCCTAGGTCCAAGGGCGTCTTGTTTGGGAGTAAGTAGCATTGAGCTCAACGGGGCTTGCTTTTGAGTAGACATATCACCCTGGATCTCTCTTAACACTCCATCCAAACACTTTGAAAGGGGAGAAATGTAAATAAATAAGGAAATATTTGTTTAAAAGGTGAATTCGTTTTAATTTTTTTGTTGATAGACAAAGCCGAAGACCTCTCTCCCCGCATTTTGCATTAGATCCTCCAGATTCCCCCCACCCACCGATTACTGGCTATATCTACCTTTGACTGAAGATAGCCATATGAAATTCTGTGATGATCGAGATGGATAGAGCCAAACCAAAAGACCTGCATCACCCATGCAACTGTTCGATCTTCCAAGACGTTTTTGAGAATGTCCCATAGAAATGCTATGGTGTGTCTGCAGAGCATATATCACCAGTGGAATCCTGACTGAGTTAAAACCAAGCCAAATGTAGGATGGAAAGAAATGGCTGCATATTTTGTTTGGTCTATCTTCTTATATTCCCATCTGTCTGTCTTTTTATTTATCTGTAGTGTGAGATGTATTCTAATCTACGTTGAGAAGTAGTAAAGGAGGCTGGCAGAAGGGATTGTCTTCTCAAGTTTGGTTCTTGCTCACTGATTTAGTATTCAGAATTTAGAATTTATGGAGGATCCTTCCATTGTCACATCATCCATCAGAGGCAGACTCCAGAGAGATGGAAGTGGGAGCAGAGAGAGAAAGAGAGAGAGAGGAGGGGAAAAATTAAAAACCTGTTTATTGCTCAACTTGCTCCAGGCGTCTTTTAGTTTATTGTTCAGCTTGGTTCATTCCAGCATTTCAATTTGAATGGTTCACTTATTTGCTGTGGCTCAAAAAAATAAAAAATAAAATAAAATAAAAATCTAAATTAAAAACCATAAGGAAACCTATTTAAGAAAAAGGGGGAAGGAAGTTAAGAGATGTGGGGTGCCAACAGCACCTTGGAACATTATGAGGTGTCAGCGGATAATTTAAGGGCCTGGCAGATCTTGGCTGCTCCAAAGGAGATGCTCAATTGCTCTTTCCTCTGCCATTTGACACTCCAGGCATGTCAGAGTCAAGAGGGTGGAGCTCCGCGCACAAGGGACCCGCAATGCGGATGGAGAGATCCAACTTCAGCGCCTTGATTTGCAAACACGTCGCAAGCAAAGATGAGGAACCACGTTTCCACCGGGGGAGTGTTTACTCGCTCACGTGAGGATTTTTCAAAGTTCTTTGCAGAGAGCGGTCCTGAGCCAAGAACAAAGATTGCAACTGATGACTTCGGAGTGGGGAAATCTTTATGCTCAATAAACAGGTTGTCTGGCAGTGACGGATGCCTTTAAGGATGATTATCCCACTTATGAAAAAGACACAGTACTCTTGTTTGCTTCTCGAGTCATGCAAATTTAGTTTCCACAAACCACTGTTTCTTATACATCTGAAATAACCAAGTCTTATGAGAGCCAGTGTGGTGTAGTGGTTAAGAGCGGTAGTCACGTAATCTGGGAAATCGGGTTCGTGTCTCCGCTCCTCCACATGCAGCTGCTGGGTGACCTTGGGCCAGTCACACTTCTCTGAAGTCTCTCAGCCTCACTCACCTCACGGAGTGTTTGTTGTGGGGGAGGAAGGGAAAGGAGAATGTTAGCCGCTTTGAGACTCCTGAAGGGGAGTGAAAGGCGGGATATCAAATCCAAACTCTTCTTCTTCTTCTTCTTCTTCTTCTTCTTCTTCTTCTTCTTCTTCTTCTTCTTCTTATTTGAAATGGTTGAGGGAGTTGGGTATTTTTAACCTGGAGAAGATAACATAAGAAAGCCCTGATGGATCAGGCCCATGGTCCATCTAATCCAGAATCCTGTTCTCACAGTGGCCAACCAGATGCGGCTCCCCCAACCTCAGGCAAAACCTTTTGGACCAGTGGACCAGAGTTGTAGATAGGTGATCTTGCTCCCATGGCGTCCAGATTGCATCCAGATTGCGCCCCCAACCCCTCTATTTAAAACCTTTCCTTATGAGGCAATAATCAACATTTTTATTTATAGACATATTTATGGACATTTTTTTAAGCCAATTTTGTGCCCCCCCCCGTGCCCCTGGTAAGGGCCTTCCTCGCCACCCCCTAGCTACGACCCTGCAGTGGACACATTTGGAATTTTATGAAAGTGTTGTTGGCACCAGACACAAAATGGCTGCTGTGGAGGTGTGGCATAATACAAAATGGCTGCCACGGAGTGTGTGGGTGTATAGGAGAGGCCAAGTCTGTGCAAACAGGAACTGAGCAGGAAGAGTCACTCACGCACTGTGGATTTTTGAGGGGAATCTGTACTGAGACTTTTTGTGGGCACTATAGGAGGTACCATTAGACAGGCTGGCAGGTGTGGGTGTCGTGGTGGTGACCCCGGACTAACGGTGATTTCCCCCGTTAGAAAAAGATGACTTGAAATCAGCGCTCAACTCTGGTGAGGGGGACCGTCTGGACTGCAAAATGTCGGAGACCCCTGCTATAGACTCTGCAGCCGCCGGTATCTCCAGGCCCCTCCGCAAAGGTAGTGTCTGCGCTCATAACATCCAATGGAATCATCTCCTGAAGTTGCAAATGCACCCGTACTCTCTATGGGAGATCAGTCAATTACAGCAAATTGAGCTATTTCATTTCTGCCTGCAAATGGCTTCCCCGTTACACAAGCAGACACATTAATCTAATAACTAATGATCATATATTTTACTAATCATACAGCGCCGCGTGTGGTATTATATCTAATTATATTTAAGATTAAGACATCTTTACGTGTGTGATCTTTGCCAGTTGCCAGCTTCGTTTAGTGGAGTGAAAAGCTCAGTATAAAAAAAATACTGAACGCAGAAATGAATTATTCTTTCC
This sequence comes from Podarcis liolepis, assembly GCF_965112155.1. Lineage (NCBI taxonomy): Eukaryota > Metazoa > Chordata > Lepidosauria > Squamata > Lacertidae > Podarcis > Podarcis liolepis. The sequence goes on along the minus strand of NC_139565.1, from coordinate 56,261,083 downwards.
CTATCCCCTCTTTTTACTTCTTCTGTCAGCTGTGATATTAATTCAGCTTACAACAGCTGGTGGAGCTTGGGGAATGCATGTAGGATTGAAGTCTACGCAAGACTTCCTGAAACTTCAAGGTAAGAGGGTGCAGCTCTCTACATGTTTACCTGGGATGAAGTCCCATGGAATTCAGCGGGGCTTGCAAAGGAAGATAGGAAGTTGCCATAAAACCATTCAGACCATTGATCGATCTAACTCAGCTCTCTGGGGTTTCAGACCAGGAATCGTTCCCAGTCATGCCTGGAGATGCCAGGAATTAGACCCAAAACATGTGCTCCACCACTGAACTACACCTTCTCCTCAATACCACAAATCGGTCTAGGAAAATAAAGGGAAGCTGTCTTGTAGCTAGGTTGATTTTTGGTCCATCTGGCTGAGCATCATATATATCGTATTTTTCGCCCTATAGGACGCACCGCCTCATAAGGCGCACCTAGCTCGAGCTTCCCCCAACCCCAGCCCCCAAACAGGCAGCCCTCTGCAAGCCGTGGGAGTGCTCCCGCTGCTTGCGGAGAGGTCCGCGAAGCCTGGACGCGTTGAGCTGAGCGCACGCAGGCTTCAGCATGCAGGCAACTCTCCGCAAGCAGCGGGAGCCCAGCGCTGGGCTCCCGCTGCTTGCGGAGAGGTGTGCGAAGCCTGGAGAGCGTGAGAGAGCGTTGGTGTGCACCGACTCCTCTCGCTCTCCAGGCTTCAGCGAAAGCCTGCATCCGCCCCATAGGACGCACACACCTTTCCCCTTCATTTTTGGAGGGGAAAAAGTGCGTCCTATAGGGCGAAAAATACGGTAGTTGGTATTTAGTTGGTATTTCTCCAGTCTTCCAATACCAACTATAGAACAATGGCAAGAGAAGTTGGTGAACTATGCAGAACTGGCAAAAATGACAGATAGACTAAAAGGAAAAGACAACAGAGATTGGGAACCATTCATATTATATTTGCAGAAACAAAGAAAGTCAATAGATTTGATGGCAGGTTTAAATAAACATTCACATTATTAGCATTAGAAAATGCTTAGAAGATAGTGAAATATGATGGTGTATTTACTGTTATTTTTTATGTCTTTAGGCTTGAAGTTATGTTATTAATAACTTTCTCTGTTGAGAGATAGCAAAGTGAGTGAAAATAGAAAAAAACCAGAAGCGGAAATTGGGGGAAGCCTTGGAGGGGAGGGAGGGAGGAATATATAGTAAATGTTAAGAATTTGAGGTGTATGTAATGAATGAAAAAGGAAAATGAATAAAAATATTTAAAAAAACATCTGGCTTAGCATCATATACAGTGGTACCTCGGGTTACATGCGCTTCAGGTTACATATGCTTCAGGTTACAGACTCCACTAACCCAGAAATAGTGCTTCAGGTTAAGAACTTTGCTTCAGGTTGAGAACAGAAATCGTGCTCTGGCGGCGCAGCGGCAGCGGGAGGCCCCATTAGCTAAAGTGGTGCTTCAGGTTAAGAACAGTTTCAGGTTAAGAAGGGACCTCTGGAACGAATTAAGTACTTAACCCGAGGTACCCTGTATAGTACACTGACTGGCAGTGGCTCTGCAGGGTTTCCTCCCACTAGCCCAACCTGGAGAATACACCTGGGGCCTTCTGCACTCAAAGCAGATACTTTACCACTGAGCTATGGCCACCCCCCCCCAACATGTATAAAATTGCACTAGCAATCACAGATAATGGATGCCATTTTCTTTTAAGGGAGATGTCAGGGAACTGCCATCGCAGTCAGGAGTGGAGGAAGGGCTCCCGAGCGATGCCGGAGAAGGTCCCAGCAGGAAAAGAGGGGACTCAGTGACCGGGGAAGGAAATCAGCGTTACACCAGGGAGAAAGGCGGGCAGAGGCGGGCTTCGGAGGGATGGCTCCAGGACTCTTCGCCAGAGACCAGCGGGGAGAGCATTGGTCCTCCACTGCCCACACCCACCCTGCGCAGAAGACTTCCGCACAGGGAGGCTAGGCGGAGACTATCCGTCAAGGAACTTTTATGTTGGACGAAGTTCAGGAAATGCCCACTGACGGATTCTGCCAGTGACTGAGACAGACGCGGAATCAGGACTGTCCAGCCAGGGAAAGGTTTATCCAGGCAACCTCACTGAGAGTGGCGGCAACTTACGCACGAGCAACCCCCAATTCCCATTACAGGATTACTCCACTCATTTATCTCTCACTGCCCTTTCTAGGTCCACTTTATGCTCTTCCTAGAATCCCTATTTCAAATCCACCTTTTCTGGGAAGCCATTGGCCCTGAGGGTTGCAGCAGATCCACTAAAATCCACGGGCTTAAGTTAGATGTGCCCATTCATTTCAGTGAGTCTACTCTGACTAGGACTAAATTTAGATACAAGAAGAAGAAGAGAAGAAGAGTTTGGATTTGACATCTCGCTTTATCACTACCCTAAGGAGTCTCAAAGCGGCTAACAATCTCCTTTCCCTTCCTCCCCAACAACAAACACTCTGTGAGGTGAGTGAGGCTGAGAGACTTCAAAGCAGTGTGACTGGCCCAAGGTCACCCAGCAGCTGCATGTGGAGGAGCGGGGAAGCGAACCCGGTTCACCAGATTACGAGTCTACTGCTCTTAACCACTACACTACACTGGCTCTCATGGTGGTGATCTTGGTCCTTATACCCAACCTTATACCCATGGGTCCTCAACTCATGGTCTTTATACCTGACAAACATGAAGAGGGGCTTGGCAATTCTAGGGCCCTGGGGAGGCATCTCTGGGGCCACAGGAAGCAATGGGTCTCCCTCTTCAAGGATGACGCTGGAATCCTTTCTGCTGCTGCGAAGACTTCCATGGGCCTTGCCCCACCAGAACTTCCACACCCCTTGTCCTACTGATACCAGAGGTGTAACATCAGTAGACCCCAAAGTCCCTGGGGTGGACTGGGAGGCATTCCAGGGATGGATTGAAGGATCCAGTGCCTTCCCAGTCCTCTGATCTCTTATTCACTTACAAAAATGAGTATAGTGGACGCTTGGGTTGTGAACGTGATCCGTGCAGGATGCACGTTCACAACCTGCAGCATTCGAAACCCGCAGTAGCGCGTATGTGCACGTGCGGCTTGCAATTCGGTGCTTCTGCACATGCGCAAACCGTGATTTACCACTTCTGCGCATGCGCGACCTCTGAAATCCGGAAGTAACCCGCTCCGGTACTTCCAGGTTTTGGAGCGTCTGTAACCTGAAAAAACACAACCTGAAGCGTCTGTAACCCGAGGTATGTACAGTGGTACCTCTGGTTACAAACGCTTCGGGTTACAAACGCTTCAGGTTACAGACTCTGTTAACCTGGAAGTAGTACGTCAGGTTAAGAACTTTGCTTCAGGATGAGAACAGAAATCGAGCAGTTGCAGTGGGAGGCCCCATTAGCTAAAGTGGTACCTCAGCTTAGAACAGCTTCAGGTTGAGAACAGACCTCCAGAACGAATTAAGTTCTTAACCAGCGTTCTTAACCACTGTATATTGTGAGAAATATGCCCAAAAATCCAAACCAATTTTCAAGCAGACGTCTCCAAATGGGGCAAACTGAACTTAAGATTGGGAAAATGTGAAACAGAGAGAAACTGAATTCTCCCAACCCTGCTATAGGCGTGCACTGTTAGGCTGCAATCCTCTATGTACTTTCCTGGGAGTAAATCCCATTGAAGTCAAGGGGCCTTTTCTGAATAGACATGCACGCATAGGATTGCACCATAATATGAGCTGCAAAATGACTAGTTAATAGCTTCTTCAACTCGGATAGATTTTGGACCTTTCCTTTCCCTTTGTTCCTTTGAGGGATGAAAACCTGCTTCCTAAAGGCCTTAGGAATCACTGTTTCTTTTTCATTTCCTTTAAAACAGCACTAATAAGTTTAGCAGCATCACGTTTGTCAGACAGAGAAACCGTACTGCTGCCACAGAGCATTTGACAGAAGGCTTCCAACGTGTGGGTACCTGAAGAAAAACAAAACTTGCCTTGATAAAATATTACTTTAATGAGCGTATATTAGCCGGGATCAACGTGCTGTTAAATTGGACTACATGATACTGTCCAGAAAGAAATTTATTGCAATGATCGTGAAACCTTTACATGAATTTAAAAAAAACAGATGGAGAAAAGGGGAAATGCCACGGTCATTATTATATATATATACATTTCATATGTAATAGGAAAACCATGATAGATCCTCTCAAAATGGTCACGACGCTTTTGATTGCGCTCACAATCGCTCAACATTAATTTTTATTTACGGCTTGTGTTGTGTGTGCGTGTGTTTTAATGACATTTTGCAACACCTAAGTTTGGGGTGGAGGGAATTAGAAGGAAAGGAGGTGGGCTGGGGTGGAAACAGTCGCTGATCATATAAACAATTAGACCTTTATCCATCTTGCCCAATGAGGTCCTTTATCTGATGACAACCTCTATAGAACTGAGAAGGACTAGCCGCCTTCCCTCTGGGGCTATCCGAACACTTCAATCAATTCTACTCAATTACTAACAAATCTAAATGTGATTTATCTGCCCCAGAATCATTCCAATATCAGGCAAAGATCTATCAATAAAACCCCCTAAGGTAATCTTCCCTCTCTCCCTCCCACCCCAAAGAGAACCTTTGGGGTCTCGAAGACAAGGAGCTGGCAAGTGAGGAATTTTTGCTCTCCCTCCCATACGGACACCTCCTTTCTTTTGGAGCACTTAATTAACTCGACAAGAACCTGTCAAGGATAATTTTCGAAGCACACGGCCTGAACAGCTGACATTTGATAATATTACACTCCGTGTTGATTGAAATTGATTTTTTTTGGGTAGTAAGCTTCAAAAAAGCGGGGGTGGAGGGAGGAGAAAGGTGGAAAAAGAAGGTTTGGAAATTTGACAACTTTCTTGGCTACACATTCAAGGACGGCAGGCCACGTTTGTTAAGGTCGTTGGTGACAAACAGGATGATAGGTTTTTTAAAGCAACGGAGTTTTAACAATCGTAGGGCAGAGGGTATGTTATCCCAGTGTCAATAAAACAAGCTCCGTACCGCCATGAAAAAGGGGGGATGTTGCAAGGTTGTTTTTTTAAAAAACAAACAAACCATCAGCACTAAAAATTATTATTGGTTTCAAAATTTCGTCTGCCTCCTTAGGAAACAAAGGAAGCCTTTGTTGACATCTGCCAAGTCTTGCTGGACTTTTCTTCCCTTCTTCAAAAGCAACCTACCTTATGTGTAGCTCGCCCCTATCAAATTTCCTGCCTCCCAAAATCCTATTAGCGTTCACTTAAAAAGCCACACCAACACCCCACCAGAAACCACCTGCAGAGACATACTGAGCTAAGCTCAGGGTCCTGGCACAGGGTACAAGGCCCTGCGCAAATTGGGACCCAGATACCCAGAAGATTGTTTCACCCGTTATTGTAACCAGATGATCACTGTGTTTTGCAGGAGAGAGAAATTGGGCCTTCAGCATTGTGCTATCCAATCTTTGGAAATCGCTCCTGCTAAGGATTGGACAGGTGCCATCTCTGTTGTCTTTCAGGTGCCCACAAGTCTTTTAAGTGGAGATCTTTCACAGTTTGTGTTTGTGTTGGAATTGGTCTCTGTATTTTTGATGTTTTAAGTGTCATTTCTGCGTTTGCTGCCCCAGGAGTAAATCCAGGGTATCGAGTTATTTATTTATTTAATTGATTAATAATACCCCACCATTGAAATTAATGGGTATGGCAACCAACCTGCCACCGTAATGTTTATTTTACTGTGGGTTGTGTGGAAGAGTGCCTCAGAGGGTTGACTCTACAGTCATACCTCGGGTTAAAGAAGCTTCAGGTTGAGTTTTTTTGGGTTATGGACCCACCGAAACCCGGAAGTACCGAAACAGGTCACTTACTGGTTTTGACGGTCGCGCATGTGCAGAAGTGCTAAATCGCACTTTGCGCATACGTAGAAGCGGCGAATTGCAACCCATGCGTGCACAGATGCACCGCTGTGGGTTGCGAACGCTGCAGGTTGCGAACGTGAATCCCGCACGGATCATGTTCGCAACCCGAACGTCCACTGTACAGTGGTGCCTCGCAAGACGAAAAGAATCCATTCTGTGATTCTCTTCATCTAGCGGTTTTTTTCGTCTTGCGAAGCAAGCCCATTGAAGGATTAGCGGATTAGCGCTATTAGCGGCTTTTAGAGGCTTTTAGCGGCTTATCTGCTGATGGGATCAGCTGATAAGCGGCTTAGCGGCTTAGAAAAAGGGGGGGGGAGGAAAAAAAACAGCAGGAACTCGCAAGACATTGTCGTCTTGCGAAGCAAGCCCATAGGAGATTCGTTTTGCGAAACACCTCCAAAACAGAAAACTCTTTCGTCTAGCGAGTTTTCTGTCTTGCGAGGCATTCGTCTTGCGGGGCACCACTGTATTGTTAAAAGTCACGAGTCCTCCGCTCATTTAAGCTAACTGTGACCAGAAGCTGGGGTATCTCATTGCTTCCTGCATGTGGAAACTGGAAATTGGAGCAGGAATTGCCAATGTTGGCTTATTCGTCTCATTTCTGGATTAAAAACCAATCCAACAAATATGATTGGCGTTAGCTGAGGTTGTTGTTTTCTGCCTGCAAACGATGCGTAACTGATGACTTATTTCCCCCGTTTGCATCACATTTCTTTTATGCCGAAATGGATGGAGTGGAATAATGCAAATGACAATGCAATTTATGTAACTGGTGTAAGTTATGTGATTAATTATGTAAATTGCACAAGTTGTGTAATTTCTCCACAGCAGACTCAGCAAGACGAATAACGTAATTTTTAGCAGAAGTGAAACTGCAGAAGAACGGAAACAGCACTGCATGCAGCAAATCCAAGGCGGAACTGAAAATGGTGTTTTCTTACATGCCGACATACAACGCAAAAGGTTAAAACAGTTATACAAATACAATTCATAATAATAAGCAATGCATTATCATACATAATGCACAACACTAGACCATTCCTAATGGTTCACAATACATAATGAGCAATACATAACAAGTAGCAGTGTCAAATTATTCACCATGTCAGCCGAGCAATAAATATTCATTCCGGTGTCAATCAAGATAAATTCAGTGGGGTGGAAACAAGTGAACAACACCACCTCTCCACAACCAACCCCCAAACAACCCAAATATATTTTATTTGAACGTCTTATAGGGTTTGCCGGGCCTCTTCTGTTAATCCAGGATGTCCCACTCCAAGTGGGACAGTTGGCAGGTATGGTGTGTAAAAAGTGTTTTAACCAGTGCTTTTTTTCGGGGGAAACATAGGGGTACGCATACCCCTAAACATTTTGTGAATTTTTGTACTTTTGTACATTTACTGTATTTATTTCCCCTGATTTGAACTCTAAAATTGTGATTTTCTTGAGTCAAAATGAGAGTACAGTGGTACCTCAGGTTAAGTACTTAATTCGTTCCGGAGGTCCCTTCTTAACCTGAAACTGTTCTTAACCTGAAGCACCACTTCAGCTAATGGGGCCTCCTGCTGCTGCCGCGCTGTCGGAGCAAGATTTCTGTTCTCATCCTGAAGCAAAGTTCTTAACCTGAAGCACTATTTCTGGGTTAGTTGAGTCTGTAACCTGAAGTGTATGTAACCTGAAGCGTATGTAACCCGAGGTACCACTGTACCCCTAAACATCATTTTAAAAAGGGAAAAAAGCACTGGTCTTAACCGTAAATTATAAGCTTCTATGGAAGTTTGTACAAAACATTTTTTTCCAATAAATAAATAAAATTACCGCACTGGTTTATGGAGGAGGGAAGAAGCTAAAAGCAACAACGTCAACTTCAAGAGGCAAGTTTAGTGGTGGCCACAAGAGATTGTGGAACGGGCCTAGCTCAGTGGTACAGCATCTGCTTTGCATGTGGGATTCATGGGAAGGTCCCAGGTTCAAACCGAGGTAGATCTCCAAGTAGGACTGGGAGATGCTCCCTGCCTGAAATCCTGGAGAGGTGCTGCCAGCCAGTGTAGACAATACCAAGCCATAGCTGTCAACTTACAGATTTGAAAATAAGGGACCAGCAGCCTTGAAAATAAGGCACCAGCAGCCAAAATAAGGGATTTTAGTCGACCAGTTAAAAGGGACCAGTTAATTTTGGAGAGAAGCGCTGGTTTTTAGCCCTTCATTTCCAGAGGTTGCTGCTCAAGACACCATCCAATGAAACACTGCAATTAAATAACTACAAGCAGCAACCACTTTTCTGCGCAAAACGAAGTCCAAGCTAGGAAGATGCTGCTGCAGTTCTGTATCTTTTCTCTCGTGCTCCATCTGCAGCTCTCAGTTCCATCAGGCGGGGCGGGAGGAAGGGGGGGAAATAGCACCAGAAGTAAACCCGCAGATCAGACCATCTATGCTAGTCTACCACTACAAATCTATGGGAGAAGTCCTTGCGGTCATTCCCTTGTAGCCCTTGGAACACCTGCCCACACCTCCGCCTCCTCCTCTTCCTCCTCTCTCTGAACTGCTTTCTCCATGGTTGCCCTTGCTCTCCTCTCAAGGCTCCTCAGTAATTCATAGGCCATGCCAGGCTGCCCATCACATCCGGGTCATTCGGCAGCACAGCCGCAGTACGGCCTAGCGGGAGCAGGAGCAGCGGTGACGGGCAGAGGGGAGGCCCCAGGCAGAGACGCTCAGTTCGGCAGCCGCGAGGAGGATGGCGGCAGAAGGGCCCGAGGCTCCCACCAGTCCCAGCGGGGAGGGGTTCCTGGAGGCCGAGGCTGGTGTGAGGAGGCCGGAGGGGGGCGGGCCGGGCAGCCAAGCAACACAGTTGGAGCCTCCCTCCTCCCTGGCCGGCAGGGAGGGAGGGAGAGGAGCTGCTTCTTTTGAAACCCGGGAAATTTAAGGGGCATCCATCAATCTGGGACAGCAGCGGGACATGGCGCTGGGATAAGGGACTGTCCCGCCAAATAAGGGACGCTTGACAGCTATGTACCAAGCCAGGTGGATCAATGATCTGCAAGGTACGTTCCTATCCTTTCCCCACCTGCTATTTACATCCCTGCCCAACCTGCAGAAAAGATCCCAATCCGAGTATCTCTTACAGCGTCCCTTGGGGCCTTCCTATGCACCAGAATTAACTGTATTTTATTTTACAGTAGGTATATTTCACTCTCCCTCTCCCTCCCTTTCTCTCTGGGATTACATAAATGTTTGTCTCACTGGCACCGGCCCTAACTTCTCCTTACTGATTTTGCAATATCTGAGAATGATAGATGTTCATGCCGGGGGAAGAAAAAGCTGAACAATTTCATCAGTGTCTCAGGAAGATTTTATTGGATGACTGCAGATTGGTTCCCACAGCAATTTACAACAAAATGCTACAACAGGTTCCCACCCTGACAGCGACTGCTGTAGCAGAGAGGCAGTTAGGGAGAGGAACAGCTGGGAGGTTTTCAGCTCCACCTTTGGCTCATCTTCGTCAAATCCCACCTGCCACTTAGGGTATCTGAGACCTATGCCTCAAATAAAGCAGCATCTACAGGTGACATGTCAGGATGCAGAACCAGGACCCACTAAATTTTAGAGCAGTTTTGGCTAGCGTTGCTATGTACGTTCTCCTTTTCCTTAATTCTGTGGGAATGTTCAGGGAGATCAAGGGAATGTTCTACATCAAGGGAAGTAATAGTGCCACTGTATTCTGCTCTGGTCAGACCCCACCTGGAGTACTGTGTCCAGTTCTGGGCACCACAATTCAAGAAGGACACTGACAAACTGGAACATGTCCAGAGGAGGGTAACCAAAATGGTCAAAGGCCTGGAAACGATGCCTTATGAGGAACGGCTAAGGGAGCTAGGCATGTTTAGCCTGGAGAAGAGGAGGTTAAGGGGTGATATGATAGCCATGTTCAAATATATAAAAGGATGTCACATAGAGGAGGGAGAAAGGTTGTTTTCTGCTGCTCCAGAGAAGCGGACACGGAGCAATGGATCCAAACTACAAGAAAGAAGATTCCACCTAAACATTAGGAAGAACTTCCTGACAGTAAGAGCTGTTCGACAGTGGAATTTGCTGCCAAGGAGTGTGGTGGAGTCTCCTACTTTGGAGGTCTTTAAGCAGAGGCTTGACAACCATATGTCAGGAGTGCTCTGATGGTGTTTCCTGCTTGGCAGGGGGTTGGACTCGATGGCTCTTGTGGTCTCTTCCAACTCTATGATTCTATGAGGCAGGAGAGGCTATATTGTTTATTAATATCCTTCCTAACTTGCGTTACGATATGATAATCTTTATTGTCATTGTCCCATACAGAACAACGAAATTGAAAAAAATCTGCATCAGATATTCAAAACCAACAAGCCTGCTATCCCGGCCTGTTTAGCCCCCTAAAAACTCTGATACCCCATAATTAAATACAATATACTCCCAGAGACTACCTTACACTGCGTTTAAAACCAAAATCGCATTTGGATAGAAACTGTTTCTCAGGCGCCTAGTTCTAGTCTTAATAACCCTGTACCATTTTCCAGAAGGCAGAAGCTGAAAGAGATCATTTCCGGGGTGCGCATTATCTTGCACCATCTCTGCAGCTTTCTTATGACACCTGGAAGCGTAGATTTGATCCAAGGTGGGAAGAGTGCTCCAATTATTCTCTCCGCAATCTTTAAAACCCTGGACAGCATTGGTTTTTTCCTGACTGTGCAGCTCCCAAACCACACACATAGACCAAGATCTTTTGCTTAGAGTTTTACATTCCCCTTTCAAACACACAGCAGACAGCTGGTTGCAGGCTTGTGTAAGCCTCTCACTATTAGGTTCCTGGTAAGCTCCCTTATATCCCTCTTAAAAGAATAAACACGCCATAATCTTGTTTAAAGTACAGTGGTACCTCAGGTTACAGACGCTTCAGGTTACAAACTCCGCTACCCCAGAAGTAGTACCTCAGGTTACAAACTTTGCCCCAGGATGAGAACGGAAATCTCACGGTGGTGGTGGCAGGAGCCCCATTAGCTAAAGTGGTACCTCAGGTTAAGAACGGTTTCAGGTTAAGAACGGACCGCCGGAACAAATTAAGTTCGTAACCCGAGGTACCACGGTATATAAAAGAAGTTTACTCACATCATCAGTTCACAGTTGGATCCCTGAACACAGATTTAGTTACAAAGTATATATATACGTGGTTCTATCCCATATGGGGATAATCCCAGTCTTCTCTGTTGGCTGAAAGCTAAAAAGCCATCAGAGCATTTCTAGCTAAAAAGCTGCTCCAATGATGGAGGAGGTCAAAGAGAGAGAGAGTGTTGTGTGCCTTGTCCTTTTGTTTCCTGGACAGGTAAGGTCACACCCACCTCTAGCCACACACAAAGGAAGTATGTCCCAGCCAGGAGGAAACAGGAAGTTTTCGACTGGCTGGATCAAACATTCCCCCGCATGTCCACTCTAGGAAAACAAGGAATGTTGTACTTGACTGCTACTTATGTATCACATCCCACAAATTCTTAGACTGAAGTTTCTGATTTCAGGCAGGCAGATGAATCTACTTCATAAAGAACAAATAATTATGAGAATGTCTGTGATGCAGCAGAGGCTGGAAAATGCAGGGGAGCTTAAGTTTGGGGGCTTTTTTCAGATCACGAGTGATGATGCAATCTGCAGAGCACCTGAATAGTCGATGGGCCCACCTTGCTCTCTTGGCAAAGCGAAGGAAGTAAAAATGAGGCTTTCAAAGTTGTTTGAGACAGATTAGCATAATGAGGAAAATAAGCAAGCAGAGATAGGGGTGTTCTTCTCCTTTTTTTTGATGGAGTTGCTACTTCATGCTAGCTGTTTAATTGGTAACACTATAATCATCTGCGTTTCTGATTAAAGGTGACATTTCTGTTGGTAGAAGAAGATCTCATCTTACATTTCAGTGTGTTTTACAGGATGACCCTATCCAACAGAGATTCTCAGAGAGAACTATGCATAGAATTGCAGGCTTGTGTGTGCATAATAAGGGATCCACATGGTTACTGCTCTTTTTGGACTCTCCACGGGAGTGTGGCTATTGGAGTTGTCGCCATGAGCACCTGTATTTCAACATTTACCGCTACACCATGGGAAAACTCTGACCATTCCCCACCAACCATGTTTGTTTTATTTATTTCACAGACTTTAGAGTCTAGTGCACATATAATTATGTACTTTTTAAACTTTCAGTAAAGATGTCTTTAAAAACAACACACCAGACTGAAAAATAAGCTGGGCTCCTGCTTTAAGGAAGTGGGGGACACACAACTTTAGTGCAGTGGCGTAGCGTGGGTTGTCAGCACCCGGGGCAAGGCAAGTAATTTGCGCCAACTAACCCCTAACCTGCCGCCGCTGCCAGCTTCTTCTTGCTGCTGCCTGGTCTGGTCTAGTGTGGTTCTCTCCCGCGCTCAGCGCTGCGCTGGGCAGCCGCTGCACTGTCCCTCCCCCAGATAGTCCCTCGCTCTCTCTCTGCACCGCACGCCTGGCACCCACCCCCTCCACAGTGGGCGGCGACCCGGCGGTTGGGATCAGATTCGCACAGCCAGCACTGCAGTGAGAGAGAGTGAGTGAGCCAGGTAGGGGCAGAGAGCTGAGAGTGCGAGCGCCCCCCCCAGATGTTGCGCCCGGTGCGGCCGGGCCCCCCCTGCACCCCCCACGCTACGCCACTGCTTTAGTGCAGCAGCATCTTTGGACTGAACAATCAAACAAGTGTTCTTTCGAGTGGGCTTGGCCTGAGACGTCTGTTTGCACAGCACTGTGTCCTTGGTGATGAGGGAAAGCCATTTGTGCCTTGAGGAGGAGGTGGAGTTGCGGGCTTCACGACCCTCCCACGTGCACAGGGGGGTGGGCATTGGAATAGTTCTGTAGATGGAAAGAGGCGAGGTAGCGCCATCACCTGCCCCGCATATCGAAGGGTAGTCCGGTAAAGGATTCCGGGGGGGCGTGGCTCTGTCCGAAGCCTAGGGAGGTGAGGGCCTAAGGCACGTCCCCTATTGGTGACCCCGGGGGAGTTCCTAGTTGATGTGCATCAGCAGGACTCCCCCTACTGGTGGTTAACCCTTCCCTGACTTCCAGCAGACGGGCTGGTGTCAGATATAGTCGGTTAGGTCCAATGTCTAAGCCAATTCCGCTTATCACTTGTAAATAATAATAATAATAATAATAATAATAATAATAATAATTTATTTGTACCCCGCCCATCTGGCTGGGTTTTCCCCAGCCACTCTGGGCGGCTTCCAACAGAACACTAAAATACAATAACCTATTAAACATTAAAAGCTTCCCTAAACAGGGCTGCCTTCAGATGTCTTTTAAAAGTTTGTTAGTTGTTTTTCTCTTTGACATGTGGTGGGAGGGCATTCCACAGGGCAGGTGCCACTACCAAGAAGGCCCTCTGCCTGGTTCCCTGTAACTTGGCTTCTCTCAATGAGGGAATCGCCAGAAGGCCCTCGGCGCTGGACCTCAGTGTCCGGGCAGAACAGTGGAGGTGGAGACGCTCCTTCAGGTACACTGGACTGAGGCCGTTTGTGGCCTTTTTTTAGCCCATTAACCTTAATAATTGTGTCATGTTTCATTATTTCTACTGTGGGGGGGGGGGAGTGTTGGGATCTCACCACGCAAGAGACATTGCTGGCTCAAGTCAGGCTTCTTCTCCAGGGCCTCTCCTGCGGACAGAGGCTTGCTGACAGAAGAAGGTGGTGGAGGAGACACTTCCAAGGAAGGAGACTAGTTGTGGGTGTCTGGCAATCCCAGAGCACAGTTCTCCCCCCCCCCACCCCCAGACAATGCACTGAGTCCCTCTCCAGGTCTTGGCACTTGCAGCCTCCTCCTCTCATGACTCGGAAATCTCCTGTGGGCCAGATGAGGTCCATCCTAGCCCCTTACCAGGATCAACCAACTCCAGCTCCTCCTTCCCCTCCTCATGAGTTGACCCGCTTCTCCCGGACATTTCCTCATGACACAGTGGGACATTTAGATGCAGCATTGGCTAACCATGTGTTTCCCACGCACCCCTTTTAAGCGGGTTTATTTACTCACAGGGGACTTCCAGATTTGGTTGTAACTAAAGACGAGAGATAAGAAATGTTATCGAAATCTCCCATCGCTTGCTTTGCTCTCGGAATGGCTGGCGAGGAACCTGGCAGCGATAAATGAGAATCTGAGCGCTGTCGGACAAAACAGACAGATGACAAAATGATGTTTGTAGGCAACTCCCGCGGGCATTATTTGTACATAACACACAGATATGGGTGAATTATTGCTGTTCTTGAGTGTCTAATGATTTTCCTTTTCCTCTTCCATAAAACCCGTTTCCCCTTTCCTCCCCTCCCCTTTCTTTTTCCAAGAGACTTTGTGATTTTAACATCTCCAAAATTCATATTGGCAAAATGATCTAGATTGTCTAATACAACCTGGTGTGCAATCAATCAGAATTTGGGCCAAGCTTTCCTCATCTTCTTTCCTTTTCCACAAAGGGAGAGTAGGAGGGAAACCCTGTCCTTTGATTGACAGGGTAATGTAATCAATTCCCATTACAAACTTGACTCTAAAGTAGATTCAGAAGTTCTCAAGAAAACTAGCTGGTCCTCTGCTTCACCCAACTTGCATCACAGGAAAAGGACGAATAAAAACCAGCCTGTCTCCCTCCTGGGAGACACCCTCACCCTCCTGGGGTGAGGTGATCATTATATTCTCACTGTAGGAGAATTCTGAAAAAACCCCAAAACAAAATGGGAATGGAAATTGCCAAAGTTCACTTCTTTGTCTCAGGGCCAGAATGGAAATCTGTCCAGCAAATACGATTAGCATTCGCTGTTGTTGCTTTCAGTCTGCAAACAATAATTGGTTAGATTTTTTCATGTTTCCTTTGCATTGCAATGAGTGGGGTGGGAAAAACATGATGGCAATATGACTTATGTCATGTACATAACTAATTACAGAAGTTACTCGATTTTACCACAGTGCATAGCAATAATTTCCATGTTTGTGAAGGAAGCTTTTGGGTTTCCTCAGGCTGAAAGTCTGAGTATGTGATCCAAGGGTGTGAGTCAGAACATAAATAGGCGGTGATATGTAATATCTATTCTGTCCTCCAAATCTTTTTGTGAAAGTATTGTTTCATGCACTGGATGATTTGTAAGTGTGGCTGACAATTGAGAAGTTTACAAACACCCACACCCACCCACACCCACACCCACAGACACCCATTGTATTTCCATTGTTATGTCATCATTGTATCGTATGTATATGCCTTAAATCCACTGCCATTTTCATTTAATTAAGCTCCACTTCTAGCATTGTTGTTGCTGTTTAGTCGTTTAGTCGTGTCCGACTCTTCGTGACCCCCTGGACCAGAGCACGCCAGGCACTTCTGTCTTCCACTGCCTCCCGCAGTTTGATCAAACTCATGCTGGTAGCTTCAAGAACACCATCCAACCATCTCATTCTCTGTCGTCCCCTTCTCCTTGTGCCCTCCATCTTTCCCAACATCAGGGTCTTTTCCAGGGAGTCTTCTCTTCTCATGAGGTGGCCAAAGTATTGAGCCTCTCTCAATTCATTTTCTCCACAGTATTCATACCTTTATTGCTAATTGTTAATTTGTCAGTTAGCCCCAGAACTTCATATATTTGTCCCCACTTTAAGCACCCTGACCCTTAAATCTGCTAAAGTTTGCAACATTTATCCCTAGGAAGCTGTCATTTTCCTCTGTAATTCTTGTCATTCATTTTCAATGGATTTTCATGTTACGTATTTTATCTGCTGTGTATTTTCAATATATGTATTTTAACCGATCTATTCTTTGTATTTTATTTTTATTATTATAATCTCACCTGAGTGGTGTGTGTGTGTGTGTGTGTGTGTGTGTAGCTGTTTGGGAAAAGGGAATCATATTTTGACAAAAGCACCACAGCACCAGCACAAAATGGCAGCCAGGGGTAGCAAAGAGAGAGAGGATAATACACTGTACCAATGACTACCATCACAAAAAAGCACTGTGTTTGTGTAGTAGTAGTAGTAGTTGCGTGGCGAGATCCTGCCCCCCCCCAGTGGAAATAATGACACAAAACACAATTATTAAGGTTAATGGGCTAATTAAGGCCACAACTTTATTGGTTAAAGGCGATGAGCGGTATTGACTTAGGCATTGGTCCTAACCGACTATATCTGACTTCAGCCCATCTGCTTGAAGTCCGGGAAGGGTTAACCACCAGTAGGGAGAGTCCTGCTGATGCACATCAACTAGGAACTCCCCCAGGGTCACCGCTCAGGAGTGTGCCTTAGGCCCTCACTTTCCCAGGCTTCGGACAGGGCCATGGCCCCCATAATCCTTTATCGGACTACCCTTCAATATGCGGAGCAGGTGATGGCGCTACCTCCCCTCTTCCATCTACAGAACTATACCAATACTTAACCACCAATACCAAGAAAGTTGTGATGATTTGCTATGAGATAGGTGAAAACCAAGTGGCTGGTGCCAATTTGCCAAGTGGAAAAATTCCTACCAGGCCCCTCAGTGGCGACCAACCAAGGTCCATAGCAAGGTCAAGGAACGAAAACCTTATAGGGCGGGAGGGTGGGAAAAGCAGGAACAGCTGGCAGGCAGCAAAGAGGGAGATCCCCAGCCGCATCCTGCCTTAAATAGGGCAGGCCATGCCCCCAGAGCCAGCCGATTGGCTGGCCAGGAAGTGATGTGGCCGGGAATCGTGCTGGGGCTGGGTTCCAGCCACCGCGCATGTGGTGGGGCCGCGAAGCCCTTAACTCAACCTCCTCCGAAGGGCGGAAGTGGCTTTAGAGAAATCAGTAAAGTTACATCACGGGGTACATTTTCCCCCAAACAAACAAACAACCACACTTTTTGTGCAAGTCAGATGCCCAGCATTTACATGGCGGAAATATCTGTGGCACCTCAGTCTGCAAAACTCTTCATTTCTCATGTGCCAAGGTGAAAGAATAAAACAGCTCCTCCGAAATAATAGAAAAAAGCTTCTTCCCGTGCCAGTCACCAGTAATGGCACTTTGGAGAGAAAGGGATCAGCTCGTGGTGTCACACATTTAGAAGCGAAATGTTTGGGCCTTGAGGGAGAGCAGTAATGAAGTAGGGCCCGTTTCATACTTAACTCCCAGGTTTGGGGGATGACCTAATTGTGTACACCGAGAGAATGTTAACGTTATTCAGGTGGCTTTCTTTAATGTTTCCCTCAGGTGTGTTATGAACCTGCTTCAGGTCTCTCAAAGGTGTTGCAAAGAAAATTAATCTAGCTTCCGAACATCCTATCTAAGGTACTTACATGGCCCCAATTAATACAGCCTGGTCCCCAGAGGATCAATACTTCTGGGTTGGGGGAGGTTGTGTAACTGCTGACATTCTGCAGCACTTGTTCCAAGGTAACTGCCATCAGTTCTACGCGATGTTGGAGGAAGCATTAGGATTGTGTCCTGAAACAAGAGTAGCGTTATTTCACCGACAGTTGCGTGTTGAGGTCCCCAAGCCACCCCTCAAAATAAGTCACAATTCACACATAATTTTTGTTTAAGGTTTTTGGCATAATTTTGGGCACAACTTTATTAAAATACAAAATCTTTGAGTGGTTGCTTAGGCATTGGTTAAGACTATCTGTCCCCCCGCCTGGGACAGAACTGACCTCCAAACTCCCTCGGAAGCCAGTGAAGGGAAAACAATATTGGGGAGCAGTTGAGCTGAGCGTCAGTCCCTCACCGCTCACCCAATCTGCCCCCCAAGGCTTGCTGTCCCTGGTCCCATTTCAGGGATTGGACGAAATCATGGCAAGCCCCTGGATTCCTTTAACGGAATTCCCTTCCACACCACCATTGGAGGGGCAGGCCCAGCCTATCCTTACCCCTCCTCCACCAATTTTTATAACCAATGCCTAACCGCAACCTTACAAGTTGTGACAAATTGCTAAGTAGTAGGCAAAAACCTACGAGGGACGCGGGTGGCACTGTGGGTAAAACCTCAGTGCCTAGGACTTGCTGGTCGCATGGTCGGCGGTTCAAATCCCCGCGGCGGGGTGAGCTCCCGTCTTTCGGTCCCAGCTCCTGCCCACCTAGCAGTTCGAAAGCACAACCAAGTGCAAGTAGATAAATAGGTACCGCTTTACAGCGGGAAGGTAAACGGCGTTTCCATGTGCTGCGCTGGTGCTGGCTCGCCAGAGCAGCTTCGTCACACTGGCCACGTGACCCGGAAGTGTCTCCGGACAGCGCTGCCCCCCAGCCTCTTAAGTGAGATGGGCGCACAACCCTAGAGTCGGACACGACTGGCCCGTACAGGCAGGGGTACCTTTACCTTTTAGGCAAAAACCAAATGGCACCAGCCATTCAGCCAAATGGACAAAATTCGTACTAGGCCAATGGCAGACGACCCCATGACAGGCATAGCAAGGTCAACCGGAACTCAAGGCGGGCAGGTGGGTGATCCGATACACTCAGCGGAAGAGAAAGCAAAAGCTGAGTGCCCCAATATTTAAAGCCTTTGGTCCCACCCACCCACGTTGCAACATGCAATTTGCCCCAGCAACCCGGCCATCCAATCGTTGCTCCAGGCCAGCTCACTTTTAACCTGCCTGGCAACAGAGGGTTGGCTTGGCAGACCCCACCGCAACACGTGGTCTCATTAATAATAATAATAATAAATTTTATTTATATCCCACCCTCCCCAGCCGAAGCCGGGCTCAGGGCGGCTAACAACAATAAAACAGTACAAAATCATTCATTATAAAATTAATTAATTCAAGCCACTGGCAACCATTGGGCCAGAGCTCCGCGAAGATTGCCGAGGGAGGGGGTCAGGCTGCGCCCTGACCAAAGGCCTGGTGGAACAGCTCTGTCTTGCAGGCCCTGCGGAAAGATGTCAAGTCCAACAGGGCCATGGTCTCTTGTGACAGAGTGTTCCACCAGATCGGAGCCACGGCCAAAAAAGCCCTGGCTCTAGTTGAGGCCAGCCTAACTTCTCTGTGGCCTGGGACCTTCAAGATGTTTTTATTTGAAGACCGTAAGTTTCTCTGTGGGACATACCATTTCAAGGAGGACACGCTATATTGCAAATGAACCTGCAGCTTAGACCAAGAATGGAGAACCATTTTTCTGTCCAAGGACCATGTTTCCTTCAGGGCAATTTTTTTTTTGGGGGGGGGCACATGCCAGAAGATGGAGCAATTCATGTACAGTTTACCTTTAACGGTGGGGAAAGCAAAGGTGGAAATGGAGACACAACACAGCATGGCAGAAATTTGCATTTTTCATGCATATGCGCACTGCGGACCCAGATTTACAATGCATGTAAGGCAGGAGTGGAAAGCTCTCTCAGCTCAAGGCCTTGGAAGGAGCCTTCCGGAGGCCTCATGACAGCGGTGGGAGGGGCAATGGATGTGACATTTGTACATTCCAGCTGTGCAAACACGAAGGAGGTACAGATCTACCTGCTTACCTATTTCTCCATCCAGTAATGCAAAATATGTGATTACAGTTCAAGGACACCTTTCAGCTGGGCAAAAAATAATTAGGAGGTTGAATATGTGCATATATTTTTCTTTAATATATGTAAGTTGCTTATAGGCCTTTGGGTGACAAGTGACTAATCAGTTGAGAAGAAGAAGAAGAAGAAGAAGAAGAAGAAGAAGAAGAAGAAGAAGAAGAAGAAGAAGAAGAAGTTGTTGTTCATCTCCCTGGCTGAGCCAGAAATATGTTGTCATAACTCTCTCACCCAGGCTCAGCCAGGGCTCAGCCAGTGAAACTTAAATTGGTGTAATTCAGACCACTGAAATGAGCACTACAGTCGTAGCTCTGGTTGTGAACAGGATCCATTATGTAGGCCCGTTTGCAACATGAAAAGCCCGCAACCTGAAGCGTCATATCTGCGCAGGTGTAAGGAGTGATTTGGCGCTTGTGCACATGCGCGAAGCACTATTTAGCGCTTCTGCACATGCGCGAGCGGCAAAACCCAGAAGTAACCCTTTCCGGTACTTCCGGGTCGCCGCGGGACGCAACCTAAAAAAACGTAACATGAAGCAAATGTAACGTGAGGTATGACTCTATGAGGGTTTGACGTGGGTGAGAAGAGGGGAACGAGAGACTTGTCCCTATTCTACCCCCTTTCCTATTGGGTTGTTCTGTAAGGCACTGGCTGTCTTGTTCTCAGTCTGTGTACCACTTCGCTTAGTAAAATTTAGACACCAAATAACCCTGTATAACAGCAACGATGACGGTGATAACTTTTAAAATATTTTTTAGCGAGCCACCTTGGGCTCTGTAGTGTGGAAAGGTGGGGTATAAATTAACTTACAAATCAGAAATAAAATAAATGTACCAGGTGCAGCTGAGTTCCTGTAGGTTTAATAGATGTGCAGGAGGAGGAAGGCTGCCAATCAATCAATCAATCAATCAATCAATCAATCAGGGATTAGAGGATAAGGTTTCCCAGAAACCTCGTGTGGCAAGCAGATATCTTCAGCCCCAAGAACATGTCATTTTAGAAACGAACCACTGAACAGCTTTGCCGACTGATGTATTCTACGCTCTGGCCTCTACTGAAGCATGATGCACAGCATTTTGCTTTGAGAAATTGTTCCTCTCTTTCAAAACCATCCATAAACTACCTTAAATCTCTTGCTTTTTTGAACTCTTGGTGTCCCTTCCCTGCGCCGCCCCCTCCTGCACCAGCCTCTTGTCAGGGAACCAAAAGAAGAGACAAGAAAGGCTTAATTGATCAGCTTCTGAAGTAGCCTTGAGAACTTGATTCAGATATCGACTTCTAAGGAGCTAGTTTAACTCCAGGTTCCAGAGGCAGCAAGGACTGAACATCAAATCTATTAACCTCTGACCTCACCAGTTGGCGAGACATCACAGCAGCAGTAATTAGGAAGTCAATTGGAATCACATGTCTCACTTACACCGTCATGTCAATCAATAGTGTTGGTGACAGATTCATTAGGCTAAGCCTTGCAGCATCGGCTAGTAACAGGCTCATAAAATACACTTTTGGAACAAGGCAGAGGGGGAGAGGGGGGGAAAATCAGCTAGAAGGACTTGTCAGGATGACAATATGTATTGCGCAGGATGTCTGCAATTTATGAACAGCTACACACTGGGGTAACCTTTTTGACTTGGCCCTAAATTTTCCCAAGTAATTGCTAAATAAAACAGCCACAAAAAATTGCACTTTTTAAAAAGTCACATTTCTCCCCTTTTCCTGACAGGGCTTAAAATAAAATAAAATAAGCAGCGGTTACCATTAACAAATAATGTAGGAAAATAAAACAGGGGTATTATTTCATGCAGAAACGCCACTTTGCTTTTATGATTGCTAGATTTTAAAAGGAAGCATTTGTCGCCTCTTTGCCCACGCTATGAAAGATGCTCTTGAACAATCTTCTCTGGAATTTGCACCAAGGGTAGAGAACCTCTTTCAGTCTGATGAGCATTTTCTCTTGGAAGCAACTTTCTGGGAACAGACACCAGAGGAAAAATGGACAAAACCATGCATGCAACTCTCGTCAAGGTACCATAAGCTACATTCCACGTTAGAGATATAGGTTTAATGTACGTGGAATGCTGTGTTTGAATGCCTTGTGTTTAAAATGTTGAAATGGGAAGTTAACTTTTAGGCAAAAAGGTTGCACTCTGGCAAAAGCAGCAGAGAAGGCCAGCATGGTTCCATTAGAGTGAGATAAACTACCTGATGACTCAGCTCAGGAAAAACAAGCTGCAGAGCTCTCAGACCAGGAAGCTAAAACTTGAGAAGCCAGTGTGTGTTTGCTTGGAGATGGTTAGTAGTAGCAACAGCAGTTGCTGCAGAGAAGTTATGCAAAGCTTAGGCGCTCTCTCTGGGACCAGAGAGAGAGGGGAAAGTTTACTGAACTGCATAAAGGACTGGACCTCATTGCTTATTAACAATAATAAACTGTAAAAAAATTAATCAAACAAAGCCTACAGTAAGATGGAAAAGAGTGTTTATTTTTGTATTAAAACGTTTCTCCTACTTTTTCTAATTGCAAAGTCTTTTAATCAGATCCTTGGAACTAATCTGCTTCTATACTTAGTAGAGATAAGCCACCCAACCTGCCTTGTTGCATAGTTGTTCCGTTGGGATTTTTAATGAGAAAATGAACGCTCAGCTGGGCCATTTGTGGCCATCAATGTTAAAAATCTGGTAATGGGAAATTTCTGGGGTGCCCCCTTTCCCTTGATGCCCTAAGCATGCACTTTTTTCGCTTCTTGGTTAATCCAGCCCTATACTTAGGGACGCAGGTGGCGCTGTGGTCTAAACCACAGAGCCTAGGACTTGCCAATCAGAAGGTTGGCAGTTCGAATCCCCGCGACGGCGTGGGCTCCTGTTGCTCAGTCCCAGCTCCTGCCAACCTAGCAGTTCGAAAGCACGTCAAGTGCAAGTAGATAAATAGGTACCGCTCCGGCAGGAAGGTAAACGGCATTTCCTTGCGCTGCTCTGGTTCGCCAGAAGCGGCTTAGTCATGCTGGCCACATGACCCGGAAGCTGTATGCCGGCTCCCTTGGCCAATAAAGCGAGATGAGCGCCACAACCCCAGAGTCGTCCGCGGCTGGACCTAACGGTCCGGGGTCCCTTTACATTTACTTAGTGCATAGTTAGACTATGGAACTTGTTCCCCCAGGAGGCAGAAATGGCCTCCAATGGGGATGGCTTTGAAAGAAGATTGGGGACAAGGATAAAGCTATTAAGAGTTACTGGCCACGATGGTTGGAGTTACTAGCCACCCACAGTCAGAGGCAGCAATGCTTCTGAATACCAGTTGCTGGAAACCACAAGAAAAGAGAGTGAAAGGTGAAAAACTTCTGGGAGATGATATATAATCAGATGAAAAAAATGTTGAAATATACATTTATAAAGAAACCAGAAGCATTTTTACTGGGCATTGTTGGGAGTGATATAAACAGAAAGGAATGTAAGCTCTTTTTATATGCAACAACGGCAGCAAGAATATTACTGGCCCCAAAATGGAAGCAAGAAGAATTACCGACGAAAGAAGAATGGAGGACAAAATTAATGGACTATGCAGAACTGGATAAACTAACAGGAAGGATTCGAAATCGGTGGGACCAGAAATTCACAGAAGACTGGAGTAAATTTATGGATTCTTTGAAAAATATTTGGGAAGATCAGACGACGTTTGTAGGTTTGCAAGAAGTTTTGTGAGGAGTATTATTGGAATTTTTGCAAAAATGGATAAGGGGGAGGATGATTAGTTAAGATATTTAAAGGTAACATAAATTTAAGAAATGCATAAGAAGTGGTTAAAACGGTGGATCATCAGAGGTGCTGATGGAAGTCGAAAAAGATTGTATAAGTGATAAAGTTTTGTGGTACGTATTATAATTTATATGTTAAAATTAAGAAAAATTATTATTAAAAAAGAAAGGAAAAGAGAGTGCTCTTCTGCTCAGCTTCTGCCACTGTGAACAGAATCTGTGCATAGACAGGCGTTGCCGCAACCTGCAACAGCATTGAGAAAATCCCAGAATGGAATTACAAAACCCATAAGCATTTAAAATTCCACCTTTGCCTGCTTGCAACCAAGTTTCATATTTGCATTCTGCTTCACTGACCGATGGATTTGAGTTTTATTCTAAAGAAGAAGAAGAAGAGTTTGGATTTGATATCCCGCTTTATCACTACCCAAAGGAGTCTCAAAGCGGCTAACATTCTCCTTTCCCTTCCTCCCCCACAACAAACACTCTGTGGGGTGAGTGGGGCTGAGAGACGTCAGAGAAGTGTGACTGGCCCAAGGTCACCCAGCAGCTGCATGTGGAGGAGCGGAGACGTGAACCCGGTTCCCCAGATTACGAGGCTACTGCTCTTAACCACTACACCACACTGGCTCTCTAAAAACTTTGCACTTTTTAAATTAAAAAAAACCAACACTGTTATTTTGGTCTTCTTCATTATCGGAGTGCAACTCTGGATGTCGTTTCTATCTAAACCTCCTCTGAACCTTGAAAGTTCAGTTTGTGGCATGGATCTGGGAAACGGCCGATGAGATTGTCATTTGCATTTGTCACCGACCTATTATTATATGAAACAAGACGTTGACTTTTGGAGCCAGCGCAGGGAGGTTGGGGCAGAAAGAGGTATAGTCAGCTAAGTGTATAACTTCTGGCATATTACTGCTTAATCCTAACATAATTATTCTCATCCTTTTATTTGATTAACTTCTAATGGTTCCTCTTGGTGTTAAAGGTCCCAGACTGATCATTTGATTTTCGTGTCTGCTATAATTACCGATAATGTTCTTTTGCAAGACAATTTAATGATAACCGCATAACGGCCTATATGAGGAAAGCTGCAGGGTTTCAATGCTTTTGAGTAATATAAAATACATTAGACTAACACAAGCCATCAACATGACAGGGAATGTTTGATTTACACTGAGGACAATGTTACCGAGGCGTCGTGGAATTTCCACCCTCCCTCCTATTCTCTCTCCCCCCCCCCCCCACTTTGCAAGAAACGGCAAAATAGCTGGCTGGCTGGTCTGCTGCTGGCTGGGATTGCTAAAAAAGCATTGTGAACTTAGCTGGCGAGACAAGTAGCTAGTCCTCAGTGTGTTCTACCCAAGCATCATTACTAAACACACAAGCAAGGTTTTCTAAAATTTGTTTTTAGTTTGTCGCTGATTTTAATTATGACTTGGATGTTTTAAATGGCTGTTTTTATCTGTAAAAAGAAAGAAAAAACACTTCAAACCAGTTTACAAAATGAATAAAATTGTAATCAAGTGGTATATGACTTGTAATAAATAAATAAATTAAGTAAGTAAGTAAGTAAGGCAAGATCAGGTCCATGGTCCATGAACTCATATAGTCCGCTTTTCACATTGGGCAGTCAGATGCATCCAAGGAGCCCGTGACAGCTCAATAAAGCAATAGCCCTCCCTTGCCAGAACCTGCCATTCCGTGGTATACTGCTCCTGAACATGGAGGCTTTGTACAGCCATTATAAGCTAGCAGCAAACTCGAGTCTCCAAGTGCCACCTTGTAGCCAAAGCAGCCCCATCCACACAAAAAGCTGAAGTATCAGCAGGCTTGAGAAAAGACAAAAGTTTTCGGGGGAAACCAAAATTAAGGTGGGGACTTAAGTTGGCAAGGGGAAACCCAAAAAGCTGACTGATCTAGCTGACTGACTCCTCAGAGGCAGCGGCGTAGCGTGAGTTGTCAGCACCCAGGGCAACGCAAGTAATTTGCGCCCCCTAACCCGGGGCAAGGCAAGTAATTTGCGCCCCCCCAACCCCTAACCTGCGAGTTGCCGCTGGCGCTGCCGCCCAAACGACGCCGCTTGCCTGGAGGAGGAGGGGGGCAGAGAGGCGAGAAAAATGCAACGGCCCAGCAGCTGCAGCAGCAGCGGCGGAGGTGGGGCTGTGAGGAGGGGCTGCCTGGCGCGTCCTCCGCGGCAAGCGCTGAGAGCCGCTGCCTACCGGGCGCCTTCAGCCCGGACGCGCGCACAGCTCGTCGGTTCCGCGAGACATGCGGCTCCGCTACAGCCTGTGCCCGAGGCTCTTGGGCGACTCCGGAGGCAGCGAGCGCGCCCCCCCAGATGTTGCGCCCGGTGCGGCCGGCACCCCTGGCACCCCCCACGCTACGCCACTGCTCAGAGGAGGAACAGAAATGTGATGGAGATAAAACGTAAAATGTGTTCTTGATGCTGTACACTGCCCTGAGAAGAGGACATGCCTGCCTGCCTGGAACTCTAAACAGGAGAATGCCACAATGCAACAGTTCATTGCAGGTTCCTTTTTTCATGTTGTTGTTGTTGTTGTTGCTGCTGCTGCTGCTTTGCATTACATTGTTTAGTCCCTTTTTACACACACACACACTCACCCTCTCTCTCACACACACACATACCTCATTTTGATTTGACAAGACACTACATGTCTTGACAAGGGACCCGGGTGGCGCTGTGGGTTAAACCAGAGAGCCTAGGACTTGCCTATCAGAAGGTCGGCGGTTTGAATCCCCGTGACGGGGTGAGCTCCCGTTGCTCAGTCCCTGCTCCTGCCAACCTAGCAGTTCAAAAGCATGTAAAAGTGCAAGTAGATAAATAGGTACCGCTCTGGCGGGAAGGTAAACAGCGTTTCCGTGCGCTGCTCTGGTTCGCCAGAAGCGGCTTAGTTATGCTGGCCACATGATCCGGAAGCTGTACACCGGCTCCCTTGGCCAATAAAGCGAGATGAGCGCCGCAACCCCAGAGTCGGCCACGACTGGACCTAATGGTCAGGGGTCCGTTTACCTTTACTTTACATGTCTTGACAGACAGGAAACTGTCTGATCCTCTCCTAAAAGCCATCCAAAGCAGTCGCCATTGCGAGGCAACAAATGCCCTACTTGGATCACGTGCTGTGTTCAGGGGCGGCTCCCTCTGCCTGTCCCAACCCTCCCCCCCCCCAAGACAGGACAAGAGAGCTGGGTGACGATGGTCCCACACTTTGCAGGTGCGCTGTCCTTCTGCTGATCATCTGACTCCCGCAGTGAAATATTGCACCGCAGGAAGCGTCGCAAGGTGCACACACACACACACCCCATTTCTCCTGGAAATTAAGCAATCGCTCACAGTGTCCTGGAAATGCGCAGCATAATTTATGAAGGGAGCATCATGTCCAGAGGTGGGGACGGGGGCGATGCAGATTTCTTGTCGGTGACGGCGACGAAAAGGTTAACAGTGGACATATTGCATCTGCCGTTCCCTTTTCTTCCCTCTGATTCTAGGATAATGGCATTTGGGCAAACCTAGGAATGTCCTCTTTAGAGTGCTTTATGCCCCATTAGTATTATTGCAAGTCTCAGGACCCACATGTTCAAGCACTTAATCAAAAGCAATGGGTTGAAAATCATGTTTCCAGTGCTCCTCATATTTGATTCATTCCTCCCAGATAGAAAGAAGTAAAAAACACATTACTCGCTCCCAAACAGGACATGCATTATCTACTAAGCAGTTGAGAAGGCTATCATTGGGTTTTATCCCTTTGGGTGCTGGAACGGACAAGAATTTCTCCCACTCATCCATTCAGTGAGGCGAGGCGTCCATTTTTCATCGCCCCCCTCCACCCCTCTCTCTGACAGACAATCCTTTAGTTTTCCATAGATCTCTCTTTTAAAGACACATCCATGTCACTTATTTTAATTGTCGGCTTCGGGCATTGGACATTGATGGGGAAGCTGTGGGGTGGGGGTGGGGAGGGAGACCCACAACATACAGCGTACGGCATAAGCAGCAATACATCTCTGAAGACCTTACAAGGGTTTTACAAACCAAAATAAATGGGAGAAGGCCATCTCTTAAGGGAAGAATTACTTTGTATATTTAATTACCCGGAATCTGCTCCATGAGAGTCCCATGGACTGCAAGAAGATCAAACCTATCCATTCTGAAGGAAATCAGCCCTGAGTGCTCACTGGAAGGACAGATCCTGAAGCTGAGGCTCCAATACTTTGGCCACCTCATGAGAAGAGAAGACTCCCTGGAAAAGACCCTGACGTTGGGAAAGATGGAGAACACAAGGAGAAGGGGACGACAGAGGACGAGTTGGTTGGACAGTGTTCTCAAAGCTACCAGCATGAGTTTGAGCAAACTGCGGGAGGCAGTGGAAGACAGGAGTGCCTGGCGTGCTCTGGTCCATGGGGTCATGAAGAGTCGGACATGACTAAACAACTAAACAACAACAACAATCTGCTCCAGTTCTTGGTGAGTGGTCTTTCTGTGTGGTCTTTTATAGCGGTTTGGTCATCAGCTCTGAATTGGGCTAGTTTCCGCTGGGATGGTAACTCCTGTCCCATGAAGAAGCCAGTGTGGTGTAGTGGTTAAGAGTGGTAGTCTCGGAATCTGGGGAACCGGGTTCGCTTCCCTGCTCCTCCACATGCAGCTGCTGGGTGACCTTGGGCTAGTCACACTTCTCTGAAGTCTCTCAGCCTCACTCACCTCACAGAGTGTTTCTTGTGGGGGAGGAAGGGAAAGGAGAAGGTTAGCCGCTTTGAGACTCCTTAGGGTAGTGATAAAGCGGGATATCAAATCCAAATGCCTCTTCTTCTTCTTCTAATAGGGTAGTCCTGCGCATGAGTCAGTAGTTAGCCCCATGTGCAACACAGCCTACTCCCATTGCATGGGATCGCAGCCCTATTTGGTGGGTCAGTGTCATGAGATGCACAACATCACCAGGATTGGTGACATGCAGGGAGAGAGGAGAGGAGAGGAGAGGAGAGGAGAGGAGAGGAGAGGAGAGGAGAGGAGAGGAGAGGAGAAGGAAGCCCCTTTTTGCTTGTAGTGGCTAGCAGTACAGCGCAGGCTAACTGTGCGGCTGAATATAGTACTTCGAAAACATTTCTTTCTTTTCAAAAATTTATTTAATCATTTTTTCAATACAAACAGCAACCACAAAAAAACACATACAACAAAAACCACAGTAACACTAATAACACAATTTAATAATTCAGATTTGAGTACTGATATATCTATAACTACACCCTTTTATCAATATTTCCCCACCTCTCCTCCCCCTACTTCCCACCACTTTCCGCCTTATTGCTTAAGTATTCCTTCCAAATTTCTTCATATTTATCCATTCTTAATTTGTTTCGATATGCAATTCGTTCGTATGTAACTAGTCTGTCCACATTGTCAATCCATGCGCTCAATGGGATTTTTTTGCGGCTCTTCCAATTCATCAAAACAAGTTTTTTTGCTTCCATTCTTTTTGACCCCTTGTAATCTCCTACGTTTCCGGTATATAATTTAGAATTAAATTCAAATCCCCTAAATAACATTTCACAGTATTTGACTGTGCCTGAACCATTAGTGATCCACTGACTAGTCAACTAACAATCTTTGGCTCTGGCTAGTGGTCTGTTTGAGTGACATGCCAAGCCTGATGTTTGCATAGCGTGTTGGCCCACCTGGCATACCAAGGAATGGCACACCCCAGCAAGTGAGGCAGGTATGGCAAGCGAGGAGGGCCAACAAACAGCCGTTTGCTTCCATGCAGTTCCGATTGAGCTGTTGAACTTTTTTTGCCTGTTTTTCCTATCTCCACTCTGCCACCAGGGCTGGCCAGAAACTTGTTACTTGGTCGTTTAATCTCTCGATCTCATAGCATGGCACTGCGCTAGCAATCACAGGCAGAATGAGGAGGGTTGAGAACGGGCCACAAAACGTTTAATAGCGGAGCTCTCCGTGCCCCCCGCCTCAATCTCATCCGTGCAATAATAACATAATCAATTTGTTTCCTTTGCTCTCCTTGGTTGTGGGAGCTTTCAAAGTGCATTTCCTTCTGATATGATGCTAGAATAAAGCCTTTGTGAAAGCCAGCTGATTACCTGAGCAGACTGAAGCAGGCGTCTGCGGCCGAGTTTATAGTGCTTTCCTTATCCGTGTGACAGGGTATTTCAACCCGATCTGCAAGCGCACCTTGACAGTGTGAGCGATGAAATTCTCTAGGAGGTGTCTCAGACATATGAGGTTTCTCGTGCCTCTTAATGCTTTAGCATTTGTGTGTGTGTGTGTGTGTGTGTGTGCGCACACACACACACACACACACACATACACACACACATCCTCAAAGCTTCAGTGTCCAATCCAACAACCCACTGAGTAATGAGTACAACTGAATTCTATTGATCCACTATTTCATGTCTTCTACGGATTGGAGTTAACACTGTACTCATTGGGCTGTGAGTTCCAGTCCTGTCCTCCCTTGTGATTCTGCTTGCAAACAGCTGTACAGTGGTACCTCAGGTTAAGAACTTAATTCTTTCTGGAGGTCCGTTCTTAACCTGAGACTGTTCTTAACCTGAAGCACCACTTTAGCTAACAGGGCCTCCTGTTGCTGCCATGCTGCCGGAGCACGATTTCTGTTCTCATCCTGAAGCAAAGTTCTTAACCCGAGGTACTATTTCTGGGTTAGCGGAGTCTGTAACCTCGGCGGCAAGAGTCTTAATAGCACAAGGATGGAAGAACGAGGAAATCCCGGCGAAAGAACTGTGGCAAGAAAAACTGATGGACTACGCGGAATTGGCAAAACTGATACACAAGCTACGTGACTGTGATTTCAAAGATGAATGGGAACCTTTTATGGAATATTTGAAGAAGCGACAAAATGAACTGGACTCTTTTGCAGGTTTTGAATAAACATTTGCAATCTTTTTATTGTAATATATAGATATAACATGCAGACATAAAGAGGTGTTAAGAAATCAGAGAAAGGAGCTGAAGGAACTCTGGGGGTGGGGTGGGAGGTTGGGGGGGAGGGAAAAATCGAGGGGGGGAACAATATGGATGATGTATTTTTGTTAATATTATTGTGTTGAAATTTCTAATAAAAAAAGAGAGTCTGTAACCTGAGGCGTCTGTAACCCAAGGTACCACTGTATATATCCTTTGTAAGGTGAAATGCTTCTGGGAGATGATATATAATGAGTTGAAAAAAATGTTGAAATATACATTTATAAAGAAGCCAGAAGCATTTTTACTGGGTATAAGTAAAAATATACATTTATAAAGAAGCCATTTATATTTATACATTTATAAATATACATTTATAAAGAAGCCAGAAGCATTTTAAATGCTTTAAATGCTTGGTTGGGAGTGATATAAATTGAAAAGAATGTAAACTCTTTTTATATGCAACAACAGCAGCAATGATATTATTGGCCCAAAAATGGAAGCAAGAAGAACTACCGACGATTGAAGAATGGAGGGTGAAGTTAATGGACTACGCCGAATTAGATAAACTAACAGGAAGAATTCAAAACCGGCGGGACCAGAAATTCACGGAAGACTGGAGTAAATTTACGGACTATTTGAAAAGTATTTGTGAAGATCAGACGACGTTTGTAGGTTTGCAAGAAGTTCTGTGAGGAGTATTATTGGAAGTATTGCAAAAGTGGAGAAGGGGAAGGATGATTTGTTAAGAGATTTAAAGGCAATACAAAGTTAAGAAATGTATAAGAAGTACGGTAGATAAAACGGTGGATTATCAGAGGTGCTGATGGAAGTAAAAAAAAAAGATTGTATAAGTGATAAGTTTTGTGGTACATTTTATAATTGATATTGTCAGGGAACTGCCATCAGAGGGAAGAGGAGAGGAAAGTCGCTCCAGTGATGCAGGGAAGGGAACTAGCAAGGAGAGAGAGAGAGTTCCCACGGGGGAAAGAAATCCAGGGGACACCAGGGAGAAAGGGGAAGCTGAGAGTACGGTGGAGGGGAGGCTCAGAGACTCTTCCAGTGAAATCAGCGGAGAGAGCACAGGACCTCCGCTTGGCACGCCCACGCTGCGCAGAAGGCTTCCACGCAGAGAATCTAGGAGGAGACTTGGTGTCAAGCAACTTTTATGTTGGAAGAAATTTAGGTCCCGCCCACTGACGGATTCTGCCAGTGACTAAGACAGCCGCGTTTCAAGGGCTGTCAACCGGGGAAAGTGTTAGCTACACAGCTAGCTTGGAGCAGTTTGCAGTTTACGCACAAGCAACCCCAATTCCCATTACAGATATGTTAAAATCAATATGTTAAAATCAATAAAAATTAATATTTTTTTTTTAAAAAAGTATATATCCTTTGTAACAGGCATGGAGAACCTTCAGCCCACGTGGGCCAAATTAGGCCCACCCCCCAGAATTCCTAATCTGGCCCAGGAGTCTTTCTCCAACTATGCCCACCTGTCACTCATCAGACATCATATGCAAAGGAACCAATGGGAGCCTTAGAGTGCCCCCCATGGCCCCATTGCAAGCGTGCCTTGCATTTGGTGTCACCCCAGTTCAATGGAATGCCCATGCATCAAAGGGGCTGGCCAGAGGAGCGTGCCAATAGGAGTCAAGGGTGGCTAACTAACTTACATGGTCCTGCACCCCGGAGTTATGTGTACAATGAGTGTGGGTGTCTGAAAATGCATCTGGAGGGTTTCACGGCTTTCCTGCAGCCAATGAGCTGCTAAGAGTGGAGATCCTCTGAAAGGGCAGCAAGCCCCAGCCCTATTCATTCATTAATCCCCCCCTTTGTCTGTCTTGAGGCAACGGTGTCCACCTCCAGGTGGTTGAAATCAAGCCATTGAAGAATCATAGCACCTACTGCGGCTGCAGAGATCGGTAACTCATAACTGCTGCCTTCCAAATGGTTTTTGCTGAGTTTGCAGCACCAAAGTGACCTCTCTGGGGCAAGCCTGGGCAGTGTGTGTGGAGATCCTGGTCTGCCCAGATGACGAGACCATTCTCTTGGCCTGGCTGATGTGGTCCAAAGGAAAGCAGAGCAATATGCTTGGCTGCAGGAGTTGCCAGAAGGAGGTGTACAAGGTGCCATCCCACCATCTTCGGGACTCCACTTTGGATTGTGTAGGGTTTACTCCCTTGCCTTTTCTTCCCCCTGGAGATATCCTGCAAGGCAACGGAGGTTTAGGGCCAGAGTTTTCCTTCTCCATGATGGGCTGCCTTCCCAGGTGGATGAGCCCCATCTGCCATTCACTTCCCACTACAACACGTGCCTTCTTGACCTATTGGCCTCGTCAATCCGCCAGAGTCTGCCTTCACATGTAGGGGGAATCCTGTCTCTCACCAGCCAGTGTGGTGTAGTGGTTAAGAGCGGTGGACTCGTAATCTGGTGAACTGGGTTTGCTTCCCTGCTCCTCCACATGCAGCTGCTGGGTGACCTTGGGCCAGTCACACTTCTCTGAAGTCTCTCAGCCCCACTCACCTCACAGAGTGTTTGTTGTGGGGGAGGAAGGGAAAGGAGAATGTTAGACACTTTGAGACTCCTTAGGGTAGTGATAAAGCGGGATATCAAATCCAAACTCCCTCCTCCTCCTCCTTCTTCTCTTTTAAAAAAACCCTGGCCACCCTAAAGCAAATAAATAAAGTGGTTGCGCCACCTCTGCCTGCACACATAAACACACTTTCAAGGGCTTACTAAATCAGGCAACAATAAAATGGATGGGGACTGCCATCATTTCTAAAGCAGAACTATGTAGAGGCCTCTATCTCTCAGGTGTTTGCTGCCTGCTCCCTTATTTAGTAGACTGAAGCAAAACCAGCTGGTTGAGTAACTGTAGCGGAATTGCTGTGTTCCACCAGCCTGGATAATTCTCCTCCTCTTGATCACAGCAAGTATCAGATCTACCAGACGCATCCGCCACTCCATTTTTCTTCATTAGCCACTCACGTGTTGCATCCGCTGAGAAGTGGAGCCGTTAACAAATTCCTACCTTTCACCCTCAATTAAACGCACTATGTTAAAAATGGATAGATAAAGGGGATTCCATCAAAAAAGTCCAATAAAGGGCCCCCAGAGATGCTTTGAACTATGATCTCGCAATTAAACGTGATAGTAATTAATCATCTTCACGAAGCAATTTGCTGCCTATTGCAGGTGGTCTTCGTATTAAATCGGAAATGTGCTTTCCAGCACCCCACCCCCTTTTGGCTCTAAGCTTTGGCTTGGTTGGTGCTGGGCATTGCCAATCACCTTCCCTCGCGTCCCAGTTCACAGAGACAACTCAAATGAGCATGGCTGCTCAGTTCTGCCAGCCATAGGAGAAGAGGGCCTTCAAATACGTGCCCCCCGCCAAGACTGCCCCACAGCTTTGGAGCTTTTTGTACCTGCAACAGGGGCAGGGAATCTTTCTCAGCCCGAGAGATACATCCCAGTGGTGAGCAGTTCCAGAGTCAAAGGCAGGCGAAGCAATAGATGTGGCTTTTACCTGTGTACACTAGACTACAATCCAGCCAGGTGACACACTCAAACAGGTCTCTCCAGTTCAATGGCACAAGGTGCGTGGAGGGATGGGTGCGAAGGAGGGAAATGGATGGAGTACGCATGTGCATTCAACTGCCCAACAGCGTCTGCATCACCCAGGAGATCGCAGTCATGGAGATAAGAAAAGAAGAGTCATTCTGTTGTCTGGAGAGGTCACTTCCTGGTTTGCATGGAGAAACTGTTTTCAACAGAGCGCAGCGACGGAAGCAGATTGCTGTATAGAGGCAGCACCCGGTGTTGGAATTTTGTGCCCCGTAACAATTTTGTGTCCGGGGCAACCACCCCTGTGGACGCCCCCCATCCATGCTACGCCACTGAATTCTGGGACTGTCCCTGGAAAATCGGGGTGCTTGGAAAGCATGCAATTTGCATTGATTTCCAAGGCCCTTAACAACTTGATTCCCGAATACTTCAGGGGCTGCCTTGATCCCTTATCTCTGCTTGATCTCTGAGGTCTTTGGGGGACTCACTGTAAATGGTACTCTAGACATAATATCTATGGCTCATGTCCACACGAAGTCATGCTGAGGTCAGACATGCACCCTCCCTGTTGAACTTCTGATCTTTTAGTTTTAAGTCATTTTCAAAGTCTTACTGTATTGTATTGTTGTTGTTGTTTAGTCATTTAGTCATGACCGCCTCTTCATGACCCCCTGGACCAGAGCACGCCAGGCACTTCTGTCTTCCACTGCCTCCCACAGTTTGGTCAAACTCATGCTGGTAGCTTCGAGAACACTGTCCAACCATCTCGTCCTCTGTCGTCCCCTTCTCCTTGTGTCCAGCACCATAATTCAAAACTTATTGTATTGGGTCTCCTATATACCTCCTAGAGACAACTGCAGTATACAAGTGGTTTAAATAAATAAATAAAGTAAATAAGTAAGTAAGTAAGTAAGTAAGTAAGTTAAAATAAACCTTGGGTGTTGCTTATAAGGAGGTTGGAGTTCTGGCAACGCACACTCTCTACTTCTGGACTTGTTTGTGAGATTCTAACCTGACTCTCATATTTTTGTTTCAATGTAAGTTATTCTCTAATAAGCAGATTACCACTCTCTGATTTGCTGAACTTCTGGGGTCCTGCAGCAATCGATATAAAACCTTGCATCTTGGAAAACAAAGCCTCGGTTTTTGACCTGCCACACCAACCTTTTATGAATTGTGTAGCTTGCACACAGACCTACAATTCTCACATGCAGTCCTGACACTCAGTTATAGGGATCTCTTGGCAATGGGACCTTGACCCACTCCAGAGTTTGGCATCCCAAGAGTTAATACAGTCACAGAGATAAAGCAGAAGTGAATTTATTACCTCAAGAGGGAATTAGTTTATTGTCTCGAAAGGGAAATTAGCACACTTACAAAAGACATTAACGAAACAAATAAACAGCATGCCTATATTAGGATGCGTTCAGAAGCATTAAAAAGCATTCCTGGGAGCACATAGGGAAACTAAGATGTGGTCAAGGAAAGGCAGTAGGGGGAGGATGTTGGCTGAAGGAGTGAAGGTTGTACCAGAAAGGTGGAGAGAGATGGGTGCTGACCCAAGGTGTTTGTAGAAGAGAAGTAGAGGTTGTCAGAGGAACAAGGGGCTGGCAGATATTGCAGATATTAATATTGCACAATTTGAAGTGACTGGATGCATAAAAACTGACTCCTTTTGGAAATGAAGCACTGTCCAGACTCACTAAATATAATTCAAAATTTTACTTGCAGAACTTTCTTCAAAACAGAACAAAGACATCAAATGAGACATCCAGACAATTCCATAAGTCCCATGCCAGTCTAAGGCATAGGATCAGCATCTTACAAAATATGAAATAATTCCAACGGGCCTAGAAGCAGAGGTCTGTTTCTCTCCACAGCCTGCATCCTGCCTTAGGCCGTTTACCTGGAGAGCTTCATTTACACCCTCATTCTGGGAAACAAAGAACTCCTTCCATGATGGTGATTTGCAGTTCAATACCTCTCATGTGATCTAAGGTTAAACACTCACACGTTAGCTAGCAGAAAACAACAACAGTTTATTATCAACTCAGTTAGAGCTCAGAGTCTGATTCTTGGCTTCAATTTAGCCTCATGGAATACCCCCATTCATTAATACACAGAGCCATTCCCATTTCAATGTCAATTAAATCAATTACATTTAACAGGAGAGTGGAGCGGGGGGTTGTATTAGCTGATCTTCAGGGTCCCTTCCAACTCTACAATTCTGTGATTCTAGGTAAAAATCAGGATGAAACAGGTGGGAGACTCTGGGGCTATGGCTGAGAGGAAAGGGTCCATTTTACAGTGGGTGGTTGTGGATCGTGAGGAAAGAGGGAATCTGAGATTCTGGGGTATGCAACGACTGCGGCGAGAACTTTATTAGCCAAAAATTGGAAATTACAGGAGTTACCAATGTTGGAGGAGTGGCAGAGAAGCTGATGGATTATGCGGAAATGGCAAAACCTGCAAGATCCTAAACCAGGAAGAATCAAAATTCCAAAGAGATTGGAGTAAATTTATTGATTATATAAATAATAACTGTAGAAGTTTGAAGACATTAGCAGGACTGAAATAAATCTTACGATGTGGATTTCTGGAAAGGACAGGAAACTGTGAGATGTAGATTGAGAAAGAAAGCCTGTGGCTGGGAGGGAGGGAAGTCTTTGCTTGGCAAAGCGGTCGGAAAGGAGTTGTGTAGAAGAATGTTGAAATTTGTTGTTTGTTGTTTAAAGTGGAAATTTAATAAAAATGTATTTGAGATTCTGGGGTGAGGCAACCAGATAAGGAAATGCATAGGGAAGGAAGTGAGCAGGTGTCCCCCAGAAAGAGGGACCTGACTGGGCTTCAAAGCAGGAAACAGGGGAAAGAGACACATGAGTGTTTGGCCAGCTGATGGGCTTGAGAGAGAGGTTGCTACCTTTACTTGTTCGGTGAGGCTGGGGTTTAGTCATATGAGGTGGAGGTGAGAGCATATCTTCAGCAGCAGAAAGAAAAAAAGAGAAAGAAGGGGAGAGTCCAAACAGGAGAGTTGCCAGACAGAGAGGTGAGGTCGCCTTGGTATCCAAAAGATTCCTAGTTAATAAGGCTGGAAACCATCACCTCTTATGCCTGAGTTGGGCTGGAAAATTAACATAGAAACAAAAATGGTAAATCCTGAATGGGTGTTAAAAGTTTTAAAATGGTCCCAGCCAGAAAGCATTTGTCTAAAGGAAATGTTTTGCGAAATGGCATCTAGAAATGCTCTTATTCTGCTGTCCAGGTAAGATGGGAGAAAATAGATTAAGATAAATTTGGGGGCTCAGGCTATTGAAACTTCTTAATTAGCAATTATGTGGAAGGGAGGAAGGTGTCCATTCCTTGGTTGAATTCTTCCAGAAGGAGTCTGATGCTCTTCTTATGTTCTCAGACCAGGGAACTCTGGCAGCCAGACCCTGCCATTTTACTCTGTGCCACAGTGATGGGCTGGAACAGGAGGACACGGTCTGCATAAATGCCTTTCTATTTTACACCTTTGGATTTTTCGTATTAAAATTGCTTTAAAATGTTGTTGGCGTTCCTTGGGAGTCTCTGCTATCGATTGGCTTTGTTCTCTGCAGTTGGAGTTTTACAGAGCATTGCAATCTTGTCGTTTGGTTATAACTGTATTTTAAGATTTTCCTTGTTCTTGTAAGCTGCCCAGGGAATCTTATTATTGGGCAGCATATCAATAATGCTTAATAAATACAGTCGTACCTTGGTTGTCAAGTGTCTTGGTACTTGTATGTTCTGGCTCCCGAACACTGCAAACCTGGAAGTGACTGTTCCAGTTTGCGAACTATTTTTGGAAGCCAAACATCCAATGGGGCTTCCTGCAGCCAATCAGAAGCTGCACATTGGTTTCCGAACGTTTTGGAAGTCAAACCAACCTCCAGAACGGATTCCATTCGACTTCCAAGGTACGACTGTAAATGGAACTAAAACCAAACCACTTTTGGTGACTCGGCAAGAGTTTCAATTATCCATCACTTGCTGGATGTGAGCAGTTAACTCTCTTCAACTGGGCTTCTCAGTCTATTAGCTGTTGCCCCTCTTTCTTCATTCTTACATGACACACCACTTTGTTCTCTCCAGTTCACCATCTCCCAGATGTCCCCAACTGCCTTCCACTTCCCCTTGATTCCCCCCTCACATTCTGCACCCCAGACTTCACTGGACCTGCGGGATCAGGGATTTTCCTGGAGAGCTGTCTGGTTACATTTTGGTACCACCAGAGTGGCTGGCCAGAAGAGCTTTTTTTTTATTAAAAATAATAATTATTAGTTGAATATAAGAACAACATATAATCAAATACAAGCAATCAAATACAGTTTTCCCCTACCCCCCCCAAAAAAAACCAGCCCCAACTACGTCCTCGTAATTACATTAGTAATATAATCAAATAAAAAAATATTTCTACAGTTGCTGGTTTAAAAAATATCATTCCACATGCTCCCATTTGTCTTAGGTGGCTTAAATGCATGTTCTTTCTTTGATGCCTATGTAATAAAGGAGGACCACGTTATGTAAAAGTTATGTAGTTTCTCATGTTGTTTTCTTTCACATACCCTTTCTGTTAAAATAAAAAAATTCCTTCCAGTAGCACCTTAAAGACCAACTAAGTTAGTTCTTGGTATGAGCTTTCATGTGCATGCACACTTCTTCAAATACAGATTTTTTTATTTTGACTATGGCAGACCAACACGGCTACCTATCTGTAACTGGAACCATGGAAGGCACCACATTGAGCCGCATGAAATGGAAGTCCATCTGTGTATCTGAAGAAGTGTGCATGCACACGAAAGCTCATACCAAGAACTAACTTAGTTGGTCTTTAAGGTGCTACTGGAAGGAATTTTTTTATTTTGACTATGGCAGACCAACACGGCTACCTATCTGTAACCTTTCTGTTAACTTTTCCATCAAAATTAATTCCCAGACATAAGCATAGGTAAAGGTAAAGGGACCCCTGACCATTAGGTCCAGTCGTGACTCTGAGGCTGCTTACTCTGCTTACTCTGAGGCTGCCTCAGCTCCTGGCAATCAGCACCCCCTGGCCAGCCCCAAAGCCACCATTTGTTTGTGGAGCTTGCAGCCCGGGCTGCTGCAATAAACAACTGTGCAATAAACAACTTCCGGCGGGAAGGTAAATGGCGTTTCCGTGCGCTGCTCTGGTTCGCCAGAAGCGGCTTAGTCATGCTGGCCACATGACCCGGAAGCTCCCTCGGCCAATAAAGCGAGATGTGCGCCGCAACCCCAGAGTTGGTCACGACTGGACCTAATGGTCAGGGGTCCCTTTACCTTTAAGGGGAATAAGGAGGTCTCCTTGCAAATCTCAGCACCTTTAAAAACGACATTTCCCAGGATTCTTTGGAGATTGATTAAAGTGGTATGGTACTGTTTTAAATGTATGGTGTAGATGGGGCCTTCTTTCGTGTGTGTGTGTGTGTGTGTGTGTGTGTGTGTGTGTGCATCTCACAAATATAGGAATCTGAGATTGCCATTTCCCAGATTTCCATATCTTGGACTATACTGAGCCTCAGAGAAACATCCCAGGTAGGAAAGCCGTTTAAAGGGCCAGGAAGATGTGCTCTTAACACACTGCCTAACCCCAAACAACCCAGAAACCTGGGATGAAATCAAATGAAACACATGCTTTTCTCTCTGCCAAGAAGAAGAAGAAAACCACCCCTCTGCAGCAAATGAAATATCACTGGCCTTTAATTTGTCAATAAATAAACACGATCGCTTACAGTTTGTTATTTATTCAGAAAAATCAAATAACCAGCAGCACTGATTGCCAGCTGAAGCTCTGATTAATCCGGGTGCCGTGGACCATTGAGGAACGCTGGTTTTCGGTCTCGTTCGGCAGGCAAGCCCATTAAAATGATCCTCGAAAGGTTTGTTTGTACAGATGCCCATAAAAAGTTTCATAAACCACCCACAATCACCCGCCTTAATCCGCCATTCCTTCAAGCTTCTTGTGTGCCGGGTGACATGGTTGACAAATTAGGAAGGTTCTCTTGGCACCGCACCAGAACTTAGCTGCTAATTGTGGTAATAAATAACCCATCCCCGAAACAGAGGCTTCTTTTAATTTCTCCTTCCCTACCAGCAAGCTGGATGGAACGTAGCATTCTAAAAATACATAAAATAAAGGAAGGAAGAAAGGAAGGGAGACTCTCGCTCAAATGGCTGACTGACTAAATATACCTGGGGAGATGGTGAAGGCAGAAAATCATTATTTATGTCTCCCAATCCGTGACAATTCAAAGGGGGGGATTTACCCCACTGCAATTCTAAGAATGTTTAATTCGAAGTGTCCTGTTGAAGACAATGGGACTTCCTCTCAAGTGAATGGAGGTAGGATCTCTTGTTCAACTTCTGTCCTGTTATTTATGTAAAGCGCGCACACACACACACACACACACATCCCTGTCCCCAAAATGCCCAGAGCAGTTTACACATGTTAATACAGTGGTGCCTTGGTTTACGAACTTAATCCGTTCCGGAAGTCCGTTCTTAAACCAAAGCGTTCTTAAACCAAGGCGTGCTTTCCCATAGAAAGTAATGGAAAACGGATTAATCCGTTCCAGAAGATGAAAAACAAGCCCTAAAACAGCAATTTAACCTGAATTTTACTATCTAACAAGACCATAAAATGAAGGCAACAATCAATGTACTGTACTATAAAATAAATAGGACAGTACTGTAGATGATTAAAATTAAAATTATTATTTTTTCCTTACTTGCACTGATGATAGTCATTATTTGGAAGGAGGGCTTTTATCCATTTCTGCAGTCACACAATCAACCAGTAGCTGAACTGGGTTCCACATAGTCACAAAAACAAAGTCACAAAAATGAAGTCACAAGCCACAGTCACAAGTCAGTCCCATC
The DNA here is from genome assembly GCF_965112155.1 of Podarcis liolepis. Lineage (NCBI taxonomy): Eukaryota > Metazoa > Chordata > Lepidosauria > Squamata > Lacertidae > Podarcis > Podarcis liolepis. Next base: position 56,220,435 of record NC_139565.1, on the reverse strand, counting down.
AAGCGAAGAACAAGGCACAGTCAAAAAAATGAAAAAGCCACACAAATAAAACTCAAAAAAATAGCAAAAACAAAAGCTCCAAAAATCACCTCTGTGTTCCGTGGGTGCTCAGGACTCAACGGAACACACTCAACAGGAAGGGGAACATGTTCTGCTTCCAAGGCAAAGTTCCCAAAGCAAAACACCTCCTTCCGGGTTTGCAGCATTCTTATTCCAAGTTGTTTATAAACTAAGCTGTTCTTAAACCAAGGTACCACTGTAATAAGACAAGCCCTGCATTTGGAATCACAATCTGAAAAAAATGACACAAAAGGAAAGGGGATTGGGAGGGAAGAGAAATAAGGGGAACTCAGGCGCTAGTTACAGAGTTTTTGCAATGACCAGCTGGAATGGAACAATGTCAAAGAGGGAAGGAGCTAAAAGCTGCTGGTCTTTCAACAGAGCAGAACCCTACAGGTTCATCTTTGTCCCTCTCTGGTCTCCTGATGTGATGGGTGCTGATAAGAGCTTAGTGAGGAGCCTGATGGAGCTGGGTGGAATCTACACACACATTCAAAAATGTTGTGGAAATGCTTCTTTAAAAAAAGGGGTTTTTTGGCGGCGGCGGGGGGGGGGAGAATACATTGAATTTGCCATAGCTCACTGTTGCCATCTAGTGTCGCATTTGTATATTGCACTTTGCAACACACTTAAAACCTTTTATTTGCAGCTGCATAGCTGAGCCCCAGACTTTGCTGGTCTTTCAGCAAAGGAGTTGTAGCCCTGCAATTCCTTAAAGAATTCTTAGAAGACTGCTTAAATGGGCAGATGGGCAGGGTATCATCTGTTAGAATTCCTGCTCTGTGATTGAAGTCATGGGATCGCTGTCTTTTACATGACGGTGTATGTTTTGACTCCACAGAGTGGGAAGTGACGGAGACAGGATGTTTGTGCTACTGTGTGCCGTGAAGTGGAACTATTGTCCTTTGTTCTTTCTCTTTGCTGTCTGATGCTAGAGAGAGAGGGGACCATGTTGCAGTGCTCCGTGTGTGTTTATATGTAAATAAAGTAGATTAGCCAAAATGCTGAGTTGCTGAGGTCTGTTACGCAAGCTGCAAAGACTCTGCAGATCCCTAAGTGTGCCGGTGTCTGTTGGCATCGGTCGCTGTGATGTTCAGGCAGAAGAAAGCTTTTGAAGCTCCCGAACTCTCGACCAGGAGGGAGAGAACATGCCAGTCGGGCATGTGTCTCTGCCAGGGTCCTACTCGAGTGTGGGCTGAGCTCCTCATAAATGTGCTTTAGAGCGTGTGCAGATCTCCTTGCAGGAGAGATTTCTACGAGGGAGTCATTTTGGACTCCTGATCCGATGATTCTAGGAAGAGCAGAATTCTGCCTACTCAGAAGCAATCACGATTCAGTTCAATGGCTCTTACTCCCAGGTAAGTCTGAGTAGGACTGCAGCCTTAATGTGATTATTTATTATTCCTGTGGAACGCCCTCCCAGCAGATGTCAAGGAGATAAACAACTCCTCAACTTTCAGAAGACATCTGAAGGCAGCCCTGTATAGGGAAGTTTTGTTTTTTAAAAAGATATTTATTGAAGTTTTAAACAATAAAACAAACCTTCCAATCAAACCAAAGAAGAAACAACATTATCACACTCAAAACAAAACAGAAAAATACAGTAAAAGACATAAAAAGGTAAGAGATAAAAAAAACATAAGAAAAAAACATAAAAATCCATTTTTTTACTTATTATTTTCATAACCCTTCTTCCTGACTTCCTCACATCTCCCTTTTCTGTGTTCCTTTTTACACAATCATGTTCAGCAATATCTTACCCTCTTTCAAATCTTGGTCTATATTATACATTTCAACCCATTGTGTCTCCAATTTTTTCCCTTTATATCCTTTTGTTTACATTTGACACAGTGTAATTAATTTTTTCACCCTTGTCTTTTGAAACATTTGTTACACACTCCTTTTACCTATGTCACTGATGCCACATTGTCTTTATATCTTGCATCATTTTAGCATTCCAACATTTTAACATTCCAACATTTTACAATGTTTTTGCAAGTAGTCTTTGAACTTCTTCCAGTCCTCTTCCATTAACTCTTCTCCCAGGTCTCGGATGTATAGGGAAGTTTTTAATGGTTGGTGTTCTATTATGCTTTTATATCTGTTGGAAGCCACCAAGAGTGCCCGGGGGAACCGAGTCAGATGGGCAGGATATCATCATCATCATAATCCAACCACCACCATCACCAACCCACTCCCCTGCTGCTTGATCTGCTATCAAATTAAAGCCATTTATGGGCAAGGTGTGGACTCCAAGACAGGTGTGGAAACACAGTCAGAAGGATGGGGTATAAATAGTAAATTATATTTATTATAATAATTATTAAGCGGCTTCTGGAACCAGATCTAAAGTGGTTCAGCAGAGGGCAGACCCATAGCTGTCAATGTTTCCCTTTTTAAAAAGGGAAATTCCCTTATTCTGAATAGGATTCCTCGCAAGAAAAGGGAAAAGTTGACAGCTATGGGCAGACCCTTAAGCCTGCGTCAAAACCCCAGTTTATTCTGGGATTTGACAACCACTCGCATTGCCACGTAACTACAAAGGGAACAAAAGGGAACCAAGTAAGGAAGGCAGCGGCGATTTCCATGATGGGCGGGGTTTGGGGGGGGGAGTTTGGCCTACACCAAACAGGACCTTGGAGAGCGGTTCCGACGCAGCCGTAATAAAATGGCTCAGCTGGATTCAGCATTTGGCAATGGAAATCACTCTTAAGCTCTATTAATTGCTTCATTAATATCTGCTACTGAGCACCAAGCAGAAATCGCATCAAGGTGATGCATGTCCGCAATAACATGCCGGGCATCTCTGCTGACTCACGTACCTCGGGCGCCGACTCAACCTCGGATGCTGGCTGCTGAACGTGGTTGCTAAAGGCTTAGGAAAAAAGAGTCATTTTCCTGACTGGGGAATGTTCATGTGCTTATTTCTTGTGTGTGTGTGTGTGTGTGTGTGTGTGTGTGTATAAATTTTCCATTTTATAATATTTAAACACATCTTCATTATCCACTTCACTTCTTTTGCTCATACGAGCCTATCGCCTTCCCTCCTTTCCGCCTCATGGTTTTCAGAATTCATTTGTGTTATGTACTGAGTTGAATAGGATTCAGAATGCAGCAGTCTGATTGGTCCTAGAACTATAGGATTCAGAATGCAGCAGCCTGATTGGTCCTAGAACAAGAGGCTCCAGAATGCAGCAGTCTGATTGGTCCACAGGAGCCACCCAATCCAGCTCCAGGTGGAAGTGAATCCGCGACCTGATTGGCCTACAGGAGAATCCCGGAATTAGCCACTCACGTGGGGCCCATTGTGTAAATAATGTATATAAAGCAGACATTCTGGGGGAACTTCCATTCCTCCTCACCACTATGAGCTGAATAAAGAGCATTAAATCCACTCTCGACTCCGAGTATATTTCAATTTGAGTATCATAGCATTTATACATTTTCCATTTTATGTTTCACACATTCAGAATATCACATTTTTTCAATAAAAATAAAAGGGTAGTGACCATTATCATTGCAAGTCTTCTTACAAACCTGCTAGTGTTGTTAATGGCTTACAATAGTCCTTCAACTATTGTATGCATTTACTCCAGTCTTTTGGGAAAGCTTGATCACGCTGGTATCAGATTTTTCTGGTCAGAGTCGCCAATTCCACAAAGTCGATTATCTTCATCTGCCACTCTTCTTTCGCTGGTATTTCTTGTTGTTTCCATTTTGGGGCTAAAAGGATTCTTGCTGCAATTGTTGAACACATAAGCAGTTTTTGATTGCCCTTAAGTATCTCTTCACCCACTATACTCAATAAAAATGCTTCCGGCTTTTTAACAAAGGTGTACTTATACATTAGGGACGCGGGTGGCACTGTGGTCTAAACCACAGAGCCTAGGGCTTGCTGATCGGAAGGTTGGCGGTTCAAATCCCCGCGATGGGGTGAGCTCCTGTTGCTCAGTCCCTGCTCCTGCCAACCTAGCAGTTCGAAAGCACGCTAAAAATAGTGCAAGTAGATAAATAGGTACCTTCCAGCGGGAAGGTAAATGGTGTTTCCGTGCACTGCTCCGGTTTTGCCAGAAGCGACTTAGTCATGCTGGCCACATGACCCAGAAAAACTGTAGACAAACGCCAGCTCCCTCGGCCTGTAAAGCGAGATGAGCGCCACAATCCCAGAGTCGTCCGCGACTGGACTTAACAGTCCTTTTTTTACTTATACATTTTCTTTAACTCATTATATATCATTTCCCAATATGCTTCCCCCTTATTACAAGTCCACCACATATGTCATGTTTATTTATAACGGATGAGATGTTCAACCCTTGAGGCGTCCATGAAGGACGGGGGAGAGGTTTGATTTTGTTCAGGTTTTGATTCAGAAAAGTACCTCCTTCTCACTTCTTGAACCAATACACGGACTGCAACACTGCTATCCATCAAACTTTAGACGTCTTCAAATTCCGCAATACAGTTCTCTATTTATCTGCATATTTATCTATCCATGTGGGAGAAGTGTATGTAAAAATGTAAAAAAATTCCTTCCAGTAGCACCTTAAAGACCAACTAAGTTAGTTCAACTTAGTTGGTCTTTAAGGTGCTACTGTAAGGAATTTTTTTATTTTGACTATGGCAGACCAACACGGCTACCTATCTGTAACTGTAAAAATGTATATATTCTTGAAAATAACACTGGGAAGAGGGAGAAATATGTGCGGGGAAATTGTTTGCAGGGAAAAAGCACTTGTTAGTCAAAAGCACATGCAAAATATGTTTATCCAGAGAAATTTGCAACGAGTTTCTGATGATTTTTTTAAAAATGGAAATTGCTGCAGAAATGTGGAGAACTGAAGGTAAGATTGGGGGTGGTGGTTATTGGGTTGTTTTGGTTTTTATTTTGATTATGTATTTTGAGGTGTTATATTCTGATTTTATCCTGTGAACTGTCCTGAGACCTGTGGGTATAGGGTGGTATATAAAAGTGATCCTTATTATCAGTGCTTTTTTCCCTAGGGGGACGCAGGGGGATGCACACCCCTAAACATTTTCTGAATTTAAGTTTGGCCTCATTGAGGGGCAGTATTTCAATATGAGTAGGAAATCGAGAGTACCCCTAAACATGTTTTTAAAGAAAAAAACACTTCTTAATAATAATAATAATAATAATAATAATAATAATAATAATAATAGCCAAGAAAAACCAAAATCGATGGATTTGTCTTTCCTCTGGTTTTCTCCATCCCTTTTAACCTTATTACTAGTGACCAGGGACAGATTTAGGTTTGATGAGGCCCTCAGCTACTGAAGGTAATGGGGCCCTTTATATGTCCAGCTGTCCTTTGTCAACAACAAATTGCCGCTGTTTTTTTGTGTTGAATATATGCTATATGGTTATTTATGGACCTAATAGGTATCTAAAGCCATTTGCTTTGTTTTCTATCTTATATTTTGGAAATATACATCCAGGTGTTTTTTTCCTTTAAAATTTTTTGGGGGCCCCAAGAGAGTGGAGCCCTAAGCTATAGCTTGTTTAGCTTATACGTAAATTCGGCATTGTATAGGTTAAGGAGTTTGTGGATGGGGAAGGTACTGATATAATCCATGAAAGGAAATGCCCAAGAAAGTGATTATGGCAACAGAGATTTATGCCAAGCTCTGAGGTGGCGCTGACTTCTGCATTTGTCAGTTTCTTATTTTTTCATTTCATGGCTCTTCAAGCAAATGGTTGGGTGTCTTCGCTGCACAATCTGGCCTTTATTTATTACATTTTTGTACCGCACATTCCCTCAAACGTGGCACGAAAACATCTCCCCCACCTTAGCCTTACCACAGCCCTCCTTCGTTGTACAGTGGTACCTTGGGTTACAGACGCTTCAGGTTACAGATGCTTCAGGTTACAGACTCTACTAACCCAGAAATAGTACCTCGGGTTAAGAACTTTGCTTCAGGATGAGAACAGAAATCGCGTGGCGGTGGCAGCGGGAGGCCCCATTAGCTAAAGTGGTACCTCAGGTTAAGAACAGTTTCAGGTTAAGAACAGACCTCCAGAACGAATTTAGCTCTTAACATGAGGTACCACTGTACTAATTAAAACAACAGCTAAAGATTTTTTGTTTTGTTTAGGCAAGCCTCCCCCGACAGACAATTCAATACATGAATTTGATTTTAAAATCTGTTGGTTTTATTTTTGTTTTAAATCATCACCACCACCATCATCATTACATAAACACCATATCAATTTTATACCTGATGAATATTGTTTTGCTGGTTTTGGAGTTTGCCGGGATGGGGACTTTTGTCAGGAATTCCTTCATTGCTGGGGGTTGGCATAAATGACGCTAAGAGCTCCTTCCAACCCTAAAATTCTATTATTTTATATATTTTATAACTTGTGGTTTGTTTGTTTTTGTCTTCTATTCTTTTTAAACCTTGCACTCTGTTTCCATGACTTTATGCTGTGAAGCAATCCATACTGTTGTTTAACAACAAATTATTATATAAATGCAATAGATACAACTATCAAACAGATAAAGCCAGCAGATTCTGCTAATTTTATCTGTATTTTGATTATTTTATGATCAAATATGAATCAAAAGTTAGCAATGAAAACAGGCAAAATTTTGATTAATATTGATTAATATTTTCTACCATTTTAGAAGGGTTTTTTTTAAAAAAACCTAAGTATATGTAAATCTTGCCAAATAAGTTTTTTTAAAACACACACACACACACACACAGAGAGAGAGAGAGAGAGAGAGAGAGAGAGAGAGAGAGAGAGAGAGAACTACAGCCTTGACTGAATGCTTTCCCCAGCTGCCTGAATCAAAAACGTACTTCCACCGCAGAGCACAGATCTTCATTTCCACTTCCATTGCCATTGATGCTCCTGATGTTGTACGGACTAGAACCCTTAGCCTTCTCCAAAGACCCTGCTGTGAATAGACTCAATGGCATTAGAGAGCAGGCCCCATCTGTCTGCCATCCTAGCGCAATTGGATTTCATTGCCTCCCTTTTGTCTCTCTCGCTTTGGAGTAGATTTCTGAAAGTTTCGCAGCCGAGCAATTACTTAATGTTCTAAATTACTATCAAGAATGCGCGGGCCGGACGAGTGTTCAATTGCCAGGCACCGTCGGTTCAGGAATCATCTTATTATTGTTATTATTACTGAGATCTTAAGTATGTCGGAGGCGGAAGGCAAATACATTTCAAGCAGTCATTCAGCAGGGTTAAAAAAAAAAAACCCAGGCGTACAGATTGCATCTCCGAGGGCTCCTTTGAGGTTCTTCCTTGCTCTTTTGTTAGGGCAGCATTAAGTGGGTATAGAGTCTGGAGGAAGCTATTCTGCTATTGTGCTAGTTTTAAATAGGGCCTAGGAATACTGCCTGATACAATTTGATTAAAAGCTGAACCAGGATATATATTTTTCTCTCTCCGAGCTATTCCATTTCCAATTTCTGCAGGGCTTCTTTAAAATAATAATAATCATAATATTCCTACACACAAGACCTCTTCAGTGAATATATAACTCATTGTGTGTGTGTTGTGTGTGTGTGTGTGTGCGCCTATGCCTGAAATTTGAACAACTATGTAGTTGTTCAAAAGCCAAATGGGGGCATGTCTGTAGCTCATAAAAAGACAGGAAATTGTTTGAAGAGCCATTTGGTTTCATCTGTCATACCCCCCAATATTTCTCCAATGAAAATAGGGACATCCTATTTCTAACAATAACAATAACAATAACAATAACAATAACAATAACAATAACAATAACAATAGTTTTACTATTTATACCCCATCCATCTGCCTGGGTTGCCCCAGCCGCTCTGGGCAACTTCCAACATATAAATGATAAAACATTAAACATTAAGAAACTTCCCTATATGAGACTGCCTTCAGATGGCTCGGGGGTGACATAGCTCCAAACCCTCCAACATTTCTCCGATGAAAATAGGGACGTCCAAAGGAAAAGAGGGATGTTCCAGGATCAATTCAGAAACTGGAACAGCTTCTGTAAATCCGGGACTGTCCGTGGAAAACAGGGACGCTTGGAGGATCTGATCTGGTTAATTCAGCTGAGATGTGGTCAAAGACGGATATTATGAAACTGTGGTTCCTGCATTAAGGAGGGTTGGACTACTATTCTATGAGTGTGTGTGTGTGTGTGTGTGTGTGTGTGTGTGTGTTTGTGTAGGGGACTTAATCCCGAATGCACCAACAAAGATCTACATTCACACACAAATTGCATGGGCAACATGAGAATACACGTCCGCAATGATTTACCAAACCATTTCTGGATGTGTCTTTTCGTTAGGATGTTGGCGAAATTCACATCTAAAGGCAAACCTGCCTAATGTGGACACTCCAAAACAATATGTGAACTGAAACACAGCGATCCTTCAGAACTCACACCTCACCGAATACGGTGACAAAGTTCTCCAGTCGAGAAACATGCACAAAAATGCTTATAGCAGAGAAACACATTGTATTTCGAAAAGTTGCTTTGTGTATATTAGGCAAAAAATGTATACAAATATGTGTATATTAGGATAAATTTGTACTTGAATACTGATGAATTATCGCTAGGACTTTAAAAAACCCACACACAACGGATGCGGAGAAACTGAGCAAAACCAGAATTAACACATTAGCCCATCCTTCCTTATGGTACAAATAGAATTGAGCATCATCTTCTCAGAGCCATCAGTTGTAAGGCAGAAGTAGTTGCCTTTGACTACAACTTGGCCTATTTATTTAAGCTTTATGTAGGAGCTGGTTGTGAGTCCTGCAATAAACCTGTTCCCTACTTTGCCTGGCTTATTTGCACCTGGCCTGGGACTCCACCTACAAAGGCTCAGGATGTCATCCAACATGCCAGTGTGGTGTAGTGGTTAAGAGCGGTAGACTCGTAATCTGGTGAACTGGGTTCAATTCCCCGCTCCTCCACATGCAGCTGCTGGGTGACCTTGGGCCAGTCACACTTCTCTGAAGTCTCTCAGCCTCACTCACCTCACAGAGTGTTTGTTGTGGGGGAGGAAGGGAAAGGAGAATGTAAGCCATTTTGAGACTCCTTAGGGTAGTGATAAAGTGGGATATCAAATCCAAACTCTCCTCCTCCTCCTCCTCTTCTTCTTCATGAAAATCATGGCATACCATGCTTTTGGTGCCATGTTCTCGCGGGAGCCAACTGACTGGCGTGAGAGTGCGGCACAATTGCAAGCACCAGAATTGGCTGCAAGCACTAGCTCATCCTTGACTTTTGAGCTTGGCAGTGGCACTGGTGGAGGAAGTGGGGTGAGGTGGGTGTGGTCCACCCCGGGTGTCACCCCTGATTGGGGTCACATCACCGTGCTGCCCCCCTGGGACGCTCACCATGGGCAGTGCCCTCCTGGATGGTCGCCATGGTAGGCGCCCACCTGGGCCGCTCACCACTCATGCCTAGCCCCGTCCCCGGGTACACAGAATGTGCACTGCTCCGGGTGCCAGAGCAGATAGCTCCGCCTCTGGGTGATGATACTGGAGAGGGGGAAAACAGGATCTTCTGGGATCAAATCAGAAGCCGGGATGGCTTCTGTAATTCCAGGAATGCCCTGGGAAGGTATGTGTCATATGTCGTGAAAGTGTCCAGAGATGGGCTTTATAGGTCAAATCCAGCCCCCCTGAAAATGGAACCAAGGAGGTGTACTTTTTGTGGGATGTAATCCATATGGTTAAAGCTATGGTTTTCCCAGTAGTGATGTATGGAAGTGAGAGCTGGACCATAAAGAAGGCTGATCGCTGAAGAATGGATGCTTTTTAATTATGGTGTTGGAGGAGATTCTTGAGAGTCCCATGGACTGCAAGAAGATCAAACCTATCCATTCTGAAGGAAATCAGCCCTGAGTGCTCACTGGAAGGACAGATCCTGAAGCTGAGGCTCCAATACTTTAGCCACCTCATGAGAAGAGAAGACTCCCTGGAAAAGACCCTGCTGTTGGGAAAGATTGAGGGCGTAAGGAGAAGGGGAAGACAGAGGACAAGATGGTTGGACAGTGTTCTCGAAGCTACCAGCATGAGTTTGACCAAACTGCGGGAGGCAGTGGAAGACAGGAGTGCCTGGTGTGCTCTGGTCCATGGGGTCACGAAGAGTCAGACACGACTAAACAACTAAACAACAACAATCCATCAGTACAGTCAAGCGCAACATTCCTTATTTCCCTAGAGTGGGCACAAGCAGGGGGACATCCAGTCAGTGTAACTTCCTGTTCCACTGGTCTGGAGCTTCCTTCCCCTGCATGTGACCTGGGAGATGGGCATGGCTCTGGCTGATTCCACAAAGAGCCGAGTCACGCAGCCATCTTCTCAGTTCGTCTCTCATTCTTCTCTCTGTTGTCTTGTTCTCTTTTTTGCTTCCATGCTGCTCTCCTGCAGCCACTTTGTCTCAATGTAACTTTGCTGTCTGCTGGCTCTCAGCCAGCAGCACATGACTTCATTCTCCATAGGAGACAAACTCACCGTTTCTTTGTGTAACTACCAAGCAAAGCCTGCCCTTCAGAAATCGTATCGTGAACTGAAATGTGAGTAAACTTTTTGTTACTTTACTCAAAAAGACACCCATGTCTTTATTCTTTTGGGAAGGATAAAAAGGGATGCCAGGAAATAATCTTAACTAAGAGATTTAAATGAATCTGTAAACCAGCCTCCAGCTGTATTGCGGGGAATCTGCTCTGCTACATCACTTCCTAGCGTGAGTGAGGGAAGGATAATACTTGTTCAACATATCCTTCTCTACAACATAGCTGTCAACCGTCCCTCATTTGGTGGGAAAGTCCCTTATACCAGCACCGTGTCCTGCTGCTGTCCCTTATTGATGATGTCCCTTAAATTTCCCGGGTTTCAAAGGAAGCAGCTCCTCTCCCTCTCTCCCTGCCAGCCAGGGAGGAGGGAGGCTCCAACTGTGTTGCTTGGCTGTGTTGCTCACCCAATAAGGAGTCTAAGAACGACTGGGGGGGGTGGAGTTTGCATGCCTTGTGCCAATCAAATCAGCCGCGTTGCCTGGGGACTCGCCTTTGCTCAGCGCTTCCCAGCGGAAAGGTGACGGTGGTTTTCCTTGCTGCATCCCCTTTGCCGGGTTGCTGTACTGTGGGAACCACCGCTTGAGGCTTCGTTTGGCTGCTGGCTGGGCTTTCTGCCTTTGGCTCGGAGGAGCTCAGAAGTTGAACATACCTGTGTTCAGAAAATCCCTTATTTTGGCTGCTGACCCCTTATTTTTGAGGCTGCTGGTCCCTTATTTTCAAATCTGTAAGTTGACAGCTATGCCCTACTATCCTTAACATTCCCACACCTTTACTGTGTCAAACCATTGTTCAACCTAGGTCAGTATTGTCTGCACTGACTGGCAGCAGCTCTCTGGGATTTCAGACAGTGGACGATCCCAGTCTGCCCTAGAGATGCCAGGGTTTGAATTGGGACCTTTTGCGTGCAATGCAGATGTCTACACGGGTCTGGAATGAATCAGAAGTCAGGAAAGGTGAGAAAGGAGCAGAGCAGTGCCCTCTATGTTGGAAGAAACAAATGGCCTAAATGTTAATGACACTTCTAATCATATTCAATTGCAACCTCTTGGAACTAGCCAAAAGTTTTCTCCTTGATGTCAGTAGCATCAGAATCACCCCTTGGAGCCTCAGTATACAGATAACTCCTTCTATAATTTTCCCTTTCCCTAATTACTTTAGAGTGTATTATCATGCTTAGATGTGAGCTTTGCATCTATCTGTCTATCGATGTTTTCCTCTCTTTTTTTCCAAATGTCTGAACTTGTAGCATTAGCAGGGTGGTAATAAACATAAGAGCATTAAGATGCAATTCCCTTATGCTTTTGAAAAATTACTTCATAAATGCAAAGTAAAATATTTCCCCCTTTTTATTACCTGACAATTACATATTAAGAATTTCTTTTTATGTTTAAAAACATATGCAGATGGGCATAGCAGACGCCAAAATGTAATTGCTTTCTTACTATAAGAATCAGATGTCATTTTCTTCCAACTCAGCTCTGAAAAAGAGAGAGAGAGAAAGAGAAAGAGAGAGGGAAGAGGAGGAGGAGGAGAGGGAACAAATTGTTGTATACATTAAATTTTGAGACACTGGATAGCATTCCTCAATTAAACTATTTAAATGAAAAAAGATTGCTTTACAGCTCTATCATATCGCCCCGAATAAAACCTCTCTTGAGGCAAATTGGCTGTGGCAGGTTCCAAATGTGCTGGTTTTAATGCGACTGGACAACCTAATAGAGGTCATTGGTAATTGTTATTATACACAATATTGCACTGTCAGAAACCACCCCAGAGCTACATACATTATTTGAGATGTCTGAGGTTCTTTGCTGCAAAGGAAAACCCTTATCTTCCGAGGAAACATCTGAGGTGAGACCTTCTTCCTGTCTTCATCTCTGAGGTCGTCATTGAAGCATTTTGTCAGAAGGCAAACTGCGGCATACATTTCATCTGTCCCTGTTTAACAAGGAATGCCTTCTCCATTTTTCTGACACCTGCCTCTAGTGAAACATTGCCATTCTCCCTATTTTTGTCCTTTGGAGAGATTCTAGGGACGCCTTTTGGAAATAACGTTAGGGTGCATGACTAAGGTTGCCATTTTGGGGAGTTTTCTGCCCCGTTCACAGCTCCCTCAAATCTTGCTGGAATGTTTGTGCATGCAAAACAGGGGGGGCAACCTGTGTCCCCCCCCGCCTAATTTTGTGGGGTGTGGGTGTGAAGGATTTGGCAGACAAAGAGAAACGGGTTGTCTCCACCCCCTTATGAATTTGGCCTTGACCACAGAAACAGAGAATCACAGAGTTGGAAGGGAACCTGATGATCATCTATTCCAACTCCCTGGGATACAGGATTATGCAGCTGTCCCTTACAGGAATCGAACCAGCAGCCTTGGCATTACCAGCACCATGCTCTAACCAACTGAGCTATACTTGCATGTTTGGCTTTAGCCCTGCCCACTGCCAGCTCTGGCCCTGCCCACCATCACCCTAAGGGAATGAACCTTCCCCTAAAATACCCCAAGAGTTTTCCCAACCTCACTGTATACAGGGCTATCTTAAGCATATGTAGCGCCGGGGTGCAAAAATCCGCCCAGTGCTGCCCCCCTCGGTTGCCCAGAGTTGTTGACCTTTTTAAAGGGGAGGCCAGTGTGCTCTGGGCCGGCTGCTGTCGAGGCACACAGGGCAGAGCTGGCAGGCTGCTCAGTGCTTTGCTTGGCCCCGGGTGCGCAGGGCACAGAGGAGCGTGAGGTGGCAGTGCTAGGCCAGGCGCCTCGTCAGGTGGGCAGCACGCTCTGGGTGGGCCTCTCCATGGCCCTACGACAATCCGCAGGAGGGCGGAGCCAGCCAGCTGCCTCAGTGCCTTGCTGGCTTTCTCGCCCCCGAACTCCCGTTGCAGAGCAGAAGAGCCTGCCACGGCGCTCCAACAGGCGGGTTCTGTCGGATTCTCAGGCCTCAGTCAGAGGTAACTGGCCACTCTCCAGGCACTCGGCTTGAGATCCTTGTTGACCACCCCGTCTGCGTCTCCCGGCAGGATACAGGCAAGGTCACATGCAGCAATCCCACTCAGCGTGAGAGGGACACACCATTCCTCCCTCCTCCCTGCTTCCCTCAGGGAGGGAAAGAGACAGACAGAAATCTATTTACATGTCTTTATTTCTGTCATTGCAGCAGTACAGAGAAACACGTCTGCACTCTCCAGACTCCAACAGTAGAGAGAGAAACTCCACCCCTGTACTTCCAGTACAGGTCAGATGACACTCTGAGCTAACATCCGGTGCTCAGTACAGTGAATAGACTGCCCCTTTGTTCCCATGGTACAGTCCCAAACATCAATATCCTGTTTTGCTTTGCAGACACCTGCAGCTCGCTCTTGCATTGCTGCTTTTTCCTGACAGGTTCTTCCCCGGACTCCAACTCTCGGGCCCCGGACTCTCGGCCTGGCACCCCTGAGAGCCCGGCGCCCGGGTGCCCCACACCCGTAACGCCTATGGTTAACATGGCCCATCTGGGGTGGGGAGACACAAGCTCAGAGACTAAATGCAGCCCTTCAGAATACTCTGACTTGCCCTCAAGACTTTCCCCAGGGTACATATTTCTCTTTCTCCTCCACATCCAGAGAGCAATAAGTGAAGAGAACACCTGAAAGAGACTATTAACCAACAGTCAGGCACGCAATCTATGCAGGGCCATGGGGACCGGTGGCTCAAAAAAAAAAAAAATCAATGAGGGGGGCAGGGCCCCAGTGGGCCTTTCAGAGGGTGTGCGGGGCCCCAGTGTACCTCCTTCCACTGTGTGATGTCATATTTGTGACATCATATGTGTGATGTCATATGTGGGGCTACACAGTGTTGCCTGCTAACCGTATACACTAAATGAAAGTCCTATCTTTCTATAACCTGCTTTTCTCTTCCCCCATATTTCAGGGATAGCCAATGTGGTGTCATCCAGATGCCCTTGGGCTAGAATTCCCATAAACCCTAATCGGCATGGCCAACAACCAAGGAGCTGCAGTCTCAATTGATTTGGAGACCACCACATTTGCTATCCTTGCATAGTCTTCTCTGGTCCGTCAACGCAGTTCAGCCGAATATACATTGGTACCTCGGGTTACATACGCTTCAGGTTACGTACGCTTCAGGTTACAGACTCTGCTAACCCAGAAATAGTGCTTCAGGTTAAGCACTTTGCTTCAGGATGAGAACAGAAATCGTGCTCTGGTGGCTCAGTGGCAGTGGGAGGCCCCATTAGCCAAAGTGGTGCTTCAGGTTAAGAACAGTTTCAGGTTAAGAATGGACCTCCAGAACAAATTAAGTACTTAACCCGAGAGCCAGAAGCTGTGGGTCAGTTGTAGAATGGCTCAGAAGCACTGCTTCTGGAGAATTTGATGGCCCACCGCCAGGTTGAGCTCAAATGGCAATCCAGCTTGTCAAAAATGTGGAGGAGATAGGTATATTGAGAGAAGATGTGTGGCAAGTCGAGAGGGATGTTTCGCTGTCAAAATCAATACAGAATCAAAGGGCGAGAAGGAGAGAAAGTGTTCAAGAAAGTGAGACTAAGGAAACAGAGAAAATCCTTCCACAGAGGGGGAAAATGCATCAGAGAGATCCACATTAATCAACTCAATTTCTTGCAAGAAATGACATCCAAAGTATGAAGAAGATCTGAATTTTATACTCATCTGCATAGGTAGTGAATGCATACCTTCTTCCAGCAAAGCTCAAGATATGTCAGCAATGCAATCCTATATAGTCTACTATAGTCTATATAATAAGTGCCACTGAGTTCAGGATGTGGATGATTGCAACTTAAATAACTGATAAAAAATAGTTTAGCATATCCAAAAATGAATTGGGAAATGCTGAAGACATTCCTAAATGATCTTGTTTGTAAGGTGAACACTTTGTAACATTGCAAATATTATCCACAAACTTCAAGAAAATAGGATTAGAGGAGAAATAGTTATTGTCAGTATCAATTTTGCAGAGTTCCTTGCTAATCTTCACGCGTGTGTTTTATTTATTTTAACAAAATTTATGCACCACTTGCATATAAAAAAACCCTCTAAGCTGTTTACAAAAATTTAAAGCAAAGCATTAAGATTATCAATTTAAAACAATCAAAAGGAGGTATTTAAACATATTCAAAAGATGATTAAAACCAACAGGCCCCCACTGTGGAAGGACGTGTGGATCCAGAATTGGCCTCCACAGTCACTTACGGACTCACTGTTAAAACGGTGTTTATGGAAAACAATCTTACTTGGCTACGAGTGATCGCCAAAGAAGAAGACGACAGAAGGATAAGCAACTTTGTTGTGTTTCATGTTTGATGCACATCTTATAAATCCTAATTCACTCATGAAGTTTTATGTTTGGTAAATGCTCACAGGACTCACTTTCTTATGAGGAGTGCCATGCAAAGAAGGAAGAAAATCTGGTTTTGTTTTCTATCTGCACAGACAAATGTATTGAGCAACACAGAAAAAAGTTCCACCCTCCTTAACAGAATAATTTACTTTATTTTTATTTCTTATTACATTTATACCCCACTTCCCCCCCCCAAAGAGCTCAAGGTGGCAAACATAGTTCTTCCCCTTTTCCATTTTATCCTCACAACAACCCTGTGAAGTTGGATAGGCTGAGAGACAGTAAATGGTGCAAGGCGACTATGGGGTTGTGGCGCTCATCTCACTTTCAGGCCAAGGGAGCCGGCGTTTGTCCACAGACAGCTTTCCGGGTCATGTGGCTAGCAGGACTAAACCACTTCTGGTACAATGGGACACCGTGACAGAAATCAGAGCGCACGGAAACGCTGTTTACCTTCCCACCACAGTGGTACCTATTTATCTACTTGAACTGGTCTGCTTTCGAACTGCTGGGTTGGCAGGATCTGGGACCGAGCAACGGGAGCTCACCATGTCATGGGGATTCGAACTGCTGACCTTCTGATCAGCAAGCCCAAGAGGCTCAGTGGTTTAGACCACAGCGCCACCCGTGTCCCTAGACAAATTCATAGAGGACAAGGTGATCAACAGCTTCTATCCATGACTGACACTGTGCTATTCTTTTATGGTTGGAGGCAATACAGTGGTACCTTGGGTTAAGTACTTAATTCGTTCCGGAGGTCCGTTCTTAACCTGAAACTGTGCTTAACCTGAAGCACCACTTTAGCTAATGGGGCCTCCTGCTGCTGCCGCGCCGCCGGAACACGATTTCTGTTCTCATCCTGAAGCAAAGTTCTTAACCCGAGGTACTATTTCTGGGTTAGCGGAGTCTGTAACCTGAAGTATATGTAACCTGAAGCGTATGTAACCTGAGGTACCACTGTATAGTCTCTGGAAACCACAGGAGAAGAGTGCTCAGTTCTGGCTTGCAGGTTTACCTCACACACCTGGGGGGCCAGTGTGAGAACAGGATTTTGGACTAGGCAGGCCATTGGTCTGTTTCATCAATCCCTTATGTTCTTAAAACTGAGGAACTGAAAGCAACATATTCATCTCCGGTAAAGAACACTGTAAGCCTGAAGTCTTTCCTCTCCTTTTCTAGTCCATACTTTGTCCAGTGGTTAGAGATTAAACTGAATGCGGAGATCTGGATAGAAATATTACCCCCTGTATGCCCTTGGTCCATTGCCTGTTTTGCAAGATGATCTTCCTCACAGGGTTGGTGTGAGGGAAAAGCAGAGCAGAGAGAAATGTGTGCAGGACCCTGAATTTTGGGGGGGAACAGTAGGATGTACATGTAAGAGATAACTAAGGTAATTCTATACAGGGGCTGGACAGGCCTCCGTTTCTTGTCAAAAGGCAGTGAGAGTAACAGTAATATTTTCAATAGGTTTTCCTGAAGAACATTACGGCAGGCTTGCTTGTATCATGATCCCCTTCAACAAAAGCAAAGGCTGGAGAAAGAAACCAGAGTTTTGTCTAAGAGCCCGAGTTTTTTTAAAAAAAAAAATTAATGTTTTTGTTTGCAGCAATAGATTGATTCAAATGGAGCCCTCTTTCCTTTGGCTGTCCGGAATCTCCCTGGGCGAAGAGCAACAAAAGAACTTTCAATAGTTCAATGGAACAACATTATCTTCCATTTTCCCCCACTCTGTACAGGCAGCTGATGCACAAAAAAAGTGTAATTACCATCTGACATAGACGTGATTGTGTGCGCCTGAAAATCAGGACCGCTAACTCTTCTCAAAATAAATTTCAATTTGACGCTGTGAATTTTACATTGAAATGAGTTTTTTCTTTAAAACCCTGGAGAAAACAGCCCCTGTATGCAAGCATTAACAAATAGCTCTGCAAATCTAGGCTAAAGTGAACATTCAATTTGAGGAGGTCAAATCGAGAATCCGCTCTCAGCCATGGAATGACTTGAGCTGAGCAAGTCAGAGTTAACCTCCAAACAGAAACATAACAACGCTGCCAACTGATTTGCTTGCCCCTGTGGTGCCTTCTCAAGTTGCCCTTGCCTTTCTTCCTCTCTCTCTTTCCCAGACATTTATATCAAGAGAAGGGCTGTAGATCAGTGGCAGAACATCTGCTTTGCATGCAAAAGGTCCCTGGTTCAATTCCTGACATCTCCAGGTACGAGGACTGGGGGAGACCTTTGCCTTAAACCCTGCGGAACCACAGCTGCTTTGTGTGTAGACCATGCTGAACTGGAGGAACCAATGCTCTCCTCCAGTATAAGGCAGCTGCCTATGTTTATACCCATTTGTAGATCATGAAACACTTGGACCATCAAAGAACACCAGCTCCTTATGGACTGGTAAAGGGACCTCTGACCATTAGGTCCAGTCGTGAACGACTCTGGGGTTGCAGTGCTCATCTCACTTTACTGGCTCACATGTGGCCAGCATGACAAAGCCGCTTGTGGTGAACCAGAGCAACACACGGAAATGCCGTTTACCTTCCCACCAGAGTGGTACCTATTTATCTACTTGCACTTTGACGTGCTTTCGAACTGCTAGGTTGGCAGGAGCAGGGACCAAACAACGGGAGCTCACCCCGTCGCAGGGATTCGAACCGCCAACCTTTTGATTGGCAAGTCCTAGGCTCTGTGGTTTAACCCACAGCACCACCCGCATTATGGACCGGTACCTTCTCACAAAGCTTTTTAACAGCTTCTCCTTTGCTATGGGTACACCATGGAACAGATGTCTTTCCGGACTGTGTTGAACCGACTGCCTCTCCTAACAAGAATAAAGCTGGACCTTCTGAACATCATCTGAGACCCCTTCTCCCAATGCCTCCCTTTGAGAAAGGCAGTGAGGGTCTTTACGGTTGTGATCTCCACCACTACCAGCAGAAACCTTTCTGAATGAGGCCCACCTGTGGCCGACACTCACCCATTTTCTGACTAAATAAATACATAAAGGAATAAACAGCAGTCAAACCTATCCATTCTTAAGGAAATCAGCCCTGAGTGATCACTGGAAGGACAGATCCTGAAGCTGAGGCTCCAATACGTTGACCGCCTCATGAGAAGAGAAGACTCCCTGGAAAATGTTGGGAAAGATTGAGGGCATAAGGAGAAGGGGATGACAGAGGACGAGACGGTTGGACAGTGTTCTCGAAGCTATGAACTTGAGTTTGACCAAACTGCAGGAGGCAGTGGAAGACAGGAGTGCCTGGTGTGCTCTGGTCCACGGGGTCACGAAGAGTCGGACACGACTAAACAACAAAGTTTAATTGTGGGAAAGCAAAACCCGTCCCCTTGATATGCAACTTTGACATCCATCATTGCTATTTTTCATGTTCTGTTGCTGCAGGTAGTGACTGCCATTGCTCCATGTTCCCTCGCTGCATTAATGTACATGTGCACACTTACCTTTACACAATATACCATAGCCTGGCACCAACTTCAGGAGGCCTGGGGGGGCAGGGCACCCACAATTACCGTATTTTTCGCTCTATAACACGCACCCGACCATAACACGCACGTAGTTTTTAGAGGAGGAAAATCCGTAGGCATGCCACCCGTAGGCATTTCCTCCATAACACGCACAGACATTTCCCCTTACTTTCCAGGAGGAAAAAAGTGAGTGTTATGGTGCAAAAAATACGGCATTATTTTTTGCTGTGGGTTCCTGGCCTCCACCCTGCTGTTGCGCACCCCCACTTTGTGCCACTGCCTTCTGGCTTGCTCCTCATTCCTGGCTCCTTGTTCTTCAGTCCCGAATCACTCTTCTGTCACATTGCCCTTGGCTCCCAAATCCCATGGCTCCCAAATCCCATGGCTCCCAAATCCCGGTTCTTGGCTCATCTCAGAGTGTTGCCCACATCACAATCCTACCCTGCCTGCCATCCATGGGGTAGAACTGTTGCTGCACATCTACATAGCTAGTAAGGGTTACTGCCCCTGTGTGCACAGCAAATAATTAGCAGTGGGACTCTTCTTCTAACCTAGCGAGCTTCAGGAGAGAGACACAACACACCGGTGGCTGAGATAAGTTTTCAATTTGGTTTTAAATGAAATCACTGAATTGGCACCTCTGACGTCAAGGGGAAGTGAGTTTCACAAATCTCAATTTATTTTATGGGGAAGGGTTATTGATTTTTTTTTTATGGGCTCACTTTGTTCTTCCTTTGTGTCTCCAGTTCTCCCACTCTTTCTTCTTCTACCTGCATTGATTTAGGAATCATAGAGCCGCTGCTGTTCAAGAAACCCGCTCCATGGTAACTTAAGAGGCTCCCTTGCCCCTGCCTGTCCCACCAGTCAAGGAGCAGGGGAAGCAGCAACGCCACATCAATCAATCACGCACACGTTTGACATTTACGGAACTATTAAATTGTTCACAATGAAAACCAGGTCGGATGGTGGTCTCCAGTGCCATTTTGTACTAGCCCAATGGAAGTCAACTCTAAGGAGCCATCTGCACTCTGCATTTAAAGCAACATCACACCCTCAAAGAATCTTGGGAAGCGTAGTTTCTTAAGGGTGCTGAGAGTTGTTAGATCTCCTATCCCCAGAGCCAGATTTAGGTTTATGAGGCCCTAAGCTACTGAAGGTAATGGGGCCCTTTTTGTCCAGCTGACAAATTGTTGCTGTTTTTCGTGTTGAATATATGCTATATGGTAATTTATGGACCTACAGTGGTACCTCGGTTTACATATGCTCCAGGTTACAGATGCTTCAGGTTACAGACTCCGCTAACCCAGAAATATTACCTTGGGTTAAGAACTTTGCTTCAGGATGAGAACACAAATCATGCTCCGGCGGTGCAGCAGCAACAGGAGGCCCCATTGGCTAAAGTGGTGCTTCAGGTTAAGAACAGTTTCAGGTTAAGAACAGACCTCCAGAATGAATTAAGTATTTAATCTGAGGTACCACTGTAATAGGTATCTAACCAGTGATATTTTAGGGAACAGGCTAGCAGGCAGGGCCGATTACTTACATCATAGGAGCCTAAAGGTAATGGTAAAGGGACCCCTGACCATTAGGTCCAGTCATGGTTGACTCTGGGGTTGCGGCGCTCATCTCGCTTTATTGGCCGAGGGAGCCGGCGTACAGCTTCCGGGTCATGTGGCCAGCATGACTAAGCCGCTTCTGGCAAACCAGAGCAGCACACGGAAACACGTTTACCTTCCCGCCGGTACCTATTTATCTCCTTGCACTTTGACGTGCTTTCGAACTGCTAGGTTGGCAGGAGCAGGGACCAAGCAATGGGAGCTCACCCCGTAGCGGGGATTCGAACCGCTGACCTTCTGATTGGCAAGCCCTAGGCTCTTTGGTGTAACCCACAGCACCACCCGCATCCCCTACGTAACACAAAACACTGTTGCTGTATGTAGGTTTTATTTCATTTGTTTTCTATCTTATATTTTGGAAAAGTACATCCAGGTGTTTTTTTCCTTTAAATTTTTGTGGGACCCCAAGAGAGTGGGGCCCCATGCTATAGCTTGTTTAGCTTATACGTAAATCTGGCACTGCCTATTTCCCCTCACAGAGCCTGGGAAGAGGGATTGGCTGCTAAACCACTCTGGGAACTATAGCTCTGTGAGGGGAACAGGCATTGCTCGGATTCAATATGACGCTGGGTTAAAGTAGATCAATTAGACAATGTCAATCTGCTGCTTGTGACTGGTATGTGATGAAACCCGTTCTGGATTACACATCTGATGTTTTCCCTGACTTACCACAATGATGTCTTCACTGCTAAGAGCTAAGCCTCATCACAACACAGTTTTACAAGGCGTGTGCAGACTTCCAGACAAACTGAGCTACCCAGAGGAGGATCGGAGACTGCTTTCCTTTCCATCGTTGGTTCAGCTAAGTTTACTGGGAGTGAGGGCAAGCCTCCTGAATTCAGTTTTTACTAGTTTTCTTTTAATCCAGAATATACAACGTCAGTTACAAAACATTTTAGTAGAATACAAAATCTAAAACAAAACAGAATATAAAATCTAAAACTGATCTTAAGGGGATATGTATACAATGGTACCTCGGGTTAAGTACTTAATTCATTCCGGAGGTCCGTTCTTAACCTGAAACTGCTCTTAACCTGAAGCACCACGTTAGCTAATGGGGCCTCCTGCTGCTGCCACGCCACCGGAGCACGATTTCTGTTCTCATCCTGAAGCAAAGTTCTTAACCTGAGGTACTATTTCTGGGCTAGCGGAGTCTGTAACCTGAAGCGTATGTAACCCAAGGTACTACTGTAGTAAGAAGTTTCAGCAGTACAAGAAGATAGATTGAGGCTCCTTTGTGTTCTGTTGAGCTGCTTATGGCCTTACCCTGATAGTGTGATAGGAATTTTATGGTCTTAGATATATGGTAATGTTCATAACTGCACATACATAGATCAGCACAGGAAAACCAACCTGGAACCATTTTGATTCCTAAACTGACCAAATCCTTTCTCTGCAAGGTTAAAAATGGAAAAGCCTCCCCATTGTCTCTTCCTTCACAAATCCTGTCTTAATCTGTGTTTGAATAAGGTGTGAGCCTGTGACCTGGCCCAGGAAATAAGTATTTTACCACTACAAAAGAATGACCAGGCTCCACAGAAAATCCAATCAAGTAACCTGCTAGACAGGAGATAAACAAGGAGAAGAGAAAAACAACATTTAAATTTCTGTGATGTAGGTGGGATGTATCTGAGGGGTGGTCTTAGGTTACACCCCTTCTGTGATGTATGCATAATGTTTCTGGGGGTGGTCCTGATCTAGAGAAGGGGAATTTCAAAAGTCTTTATAAGGCCTTGCAGGCCATTGTTCTGGGTCCTCTTCCTCTCCTGCGTGTGAGGGGAGTACCCTGTTGCAACAGATCAATAAAGATCAAGCTTACTAGCTGCTTTGCTTCTCAATATTCTCTGGTTGGCCTCTGTTATTTTCTCCTACCAATAGGGAACCTATGTAAGGACTCTATATGGGCTCTTGGATACCCCATAAGGGAAAAGGGCATATTTTTATTTACAACAATAGATATGGTTTATTTGTTTGCTTATAAGAATATTTAGATACCGCAAAATTGCAAAAAATATATCAAAGCGGTTTACAACACCAAAAGCATAAAAACTGTGCAATAAAAGTGTAAGAAGGTTATAAACAATTTAAAAGCAAACAAGTTAAAAACGAGCATCAACAAACCATTGGGGAAGGATGAGCTCTGAATTGCCCGCATAGGGTTGGTGGAATAGAAAAATTTACAGCAGGCGTTACAGCAGTCAGAAAAGAAGGCACCCTCTGATTCTCTATGGGCAGAGTATCCCACAGAATTCAACCAATGGCACTAAAGGCTAATATTATGTATTTACCTGTAAATTGCTCTGCTTAAGATACTGCAAAGCAATAAGACACGTCTAATGACAGTTTAGAAACTACCGTGTGACCGATTGGAAACTATGGTTTTAGATGCAGGTACAGACTGGAATAAAAACCTCCCAAGGCTCTCACACAGACCACAGAGATCAGTTGGGTAGTATACAAGACTATCTTTTAGATATCCTGGTCCCAAATTCTACTGGGCTTCGTTCGTCAGTACCAGCACTTCGAACATAGCCCAGTAGCTAACCGGCAGCCAGTGGCGCAATTCCTCCAGCAGTGGCCTAAATAGGGTTGCCATATTTTGAAGAGCAAAAAAAGGAGGACATACCTCCCTCTTGCTGTTCTGGCTTCTGGGATAGCTGCGCAGCCTGCATTCGCTCCATAAGACGCACACACATTTCCCCTTACCTTTTAGGAGGGGAAAAGTGATTCTTATAGAGCAAAAAATACGGTACTTGCTGACTTCTAACTTTGGGTCGCTATGATGACTCTCATTTTACATGCCCATGAGAAAGAGGGTGTGTCCTGGAAAAAAGAGGACATCTATAGCACGATGGCAATATTCTGTCGCATGGAGCAATGAAGCCCCCTGTACTTTGCACCACTGGCTGTGGCTTCTGGAAAAGCCTTGGGGCAGCCCCACATGGAATGCATGCAGAGATAAAGTTCTCAAGAACAGTTAAGATCATATGGTGAACTGGTAAGGGGAAATTGAGCATTAATGCTTATGTGTTAGGTATGGGCGCAGCTACTCTCAGATTGGCCGGCCAATGTTTAACAACATGCCTTTGCTCAGTTGGGGGTGGGGGGGAGAGATCCGAAAGAAGGTTGAAATGAATAGGAGAGAGGGAGAGGGGAGGGAAATCTCCCACAAAGATTCCAAGCATCTGACAAGAATACGCAGACATAATAATTTCTTTGACCTCAGCCACATGAGCCTTCGAAAAGAACAAAACAGCACCATTCCATGGCATTTACAGTTTAAACCTTTCCTATTCAAGTTTCGAACAAAAAAAAGCCAGAAGCCCATTCTGGTCATGATTAAAATTCATAGGTTTGCAGCCGAGAACAGATGGAGAAGCCATTTTAGGCCAGTCATATCCCAGCTCTGCAAAATTAATTTGACAGCTTTGCATTAAAGCACTGATCAATATCCACTTTAGAACAGCAGAGGCTAACTGAGAAAAAATAAGTGACCGGAGTGTTACCAGACGAGAAAAAATGAATCTTTGAGACTTTTTTCCCTCTAAGCTTCCACCTACATCAGAAGTCCTGACCTCAATCCATTGATCGGCAGCAGTTAACATGACAAAAGGCCTGGCAGATATACCCAGGCCTATACCTAGCAGGGAACAATCAACCCTGATACACTAAATGTTTGACAGAGTGACTAGACTGCTGAATTAGTATTTGCTTTCTGAGGTCTGGTAGATGCAACCTTTTCCTTCCTGGCCTGCTTCTTTTATTATTATTATTGTTGTTGTTATTTTAGACGTGGCAACAAAAGAGATTATGTATAAATGCCAAACTTTTCTTAAACTTCATGGCTACGTCTTTGCACTCTGGGCCAAACATGACAGGAGAGGGGGAACTTGCTGCGACCTTGCAGACCTTGGCTTGATCCGCTAGGAATGTGCTGCAAACTGCAGCTCTTTGTTCCTCACTGTCTCGCTTGAATATCGCTGGGGCTTGGGCAGTATCAAATTCGCCCCTGGGCAAATCAGTCCATTTTGGGTTTCTCTTGCTTTTTCTTCCCTTTTGGGTTCAGATCACAAAATCACTTTGCAAGTCCCTTTTGTTTCTGGAAAGTCCTCATGGAAAATTTCTCCAAATACACACATATTTCCAAGCAGTTTTGCTCGTTATGCATCAATTTACAAAGCAATACAGAATTCTGAAGAGCAATTTCCCCCAATATAACACATTTTTGTATGTTATCTTCACTGTTATGGAGGCATTTGCTCACACTTTGGCCCAGTATATGCATTTTTGTGGGCATTACTTTCCTGGACAGATGCACTGAAAAATTTGGAGGCATGAGGATTTTGAAGAATGGCAGTGTCTCAGTTCTCATATGGTTTCAGAAAATGTAAATTAGGCAGATTTGCTTTTAAATCAACTGAATTAAATGTCTCCCCATAGAGGTGGTTTTAGGGTAGTGCGACTGGTTTAGACGCTCTGGGCACCAGCACTGCAGGGGGCGCCACAACAATGATTTAGAACAGAGAGCAAGGGGCCCCAAATTTTAGTGTCAAACAGGACACTGCTGAAATCCAAAGTCCGCCACTGCTCTCCCATCCCAGAGTGGAATTCTAGTGCCAAATGAAGCGGCTCATTGTTGTGTTACATCGGTGTAGAAATATTTGCACACGCTGCCACTTAGCCATTTGGCTAGCTTTTTATTATTATTATTATTTATTTAATCATTTTTTTAATACAAACATCAACCGCAAAAGACACATACAACAAAACCCATAAAATCAAAAATAACACAATTTAACAATTCAGATTTGAATACACTGATATACCTATGACGACACCTTTTTTAAACAATATTTTCCCACCTCTCTCTCGGGTTAAGAACTTTGCTTCCGGATGAGAACAGAAATCATGCTCCAGCAATGCGGCAGCAGCAGGAGACCCCATTAGCTAAAGTGGTGCTTCAGGTTAAGAACAGTTTCAGGTTAAGAACGGACCTCCAGAACGAATTAAGTACTTAACCCGAGGTACCACTGTATAGTATAGTACAGGGCTAGATCTACCAATGGTAGGGACGTGGGGGGCACTGCGGTCTAAACCACTGAGCCTTGGGCTTGCCGATCAGAAGGTCAGTGGTTTGAATCCCTGTGACGGGATGAGCTCCCGTTGCTCTGTCCCAGCTCCTGCCAACCTAGCAGTTCGAAAGCACGCCGGTGCAAGTAGATAAATAGGTACCACTGTGGCAGGAAGGTAAACAGCATCTCTGTGTGCTCTGGTTTCCGTCACAGTGTTCCGTTGTGCCAGAAACAGTTTAGACCTGCTGGCCACATGACCTGGAAAGCTGTCTGTGGACAAACACCGGCTCCCTCGGCCTGAAAGCGAGATGAGTTCCGCAACCCCATAGTTGCCTTTGACTGGATTTAACCATCCAGGGGTCATTTACCTTTATCTTCACCTTACCAATGGCACCTTCACATCTTCAGATCTTAGCTGTGGTTGATGGAGGTTGCTACCTTTGAGATAGCATCATCTGTTGATGGTCACTGTGGGAAACCAGCAAGCACAAAAACACTCTCTTCTCCTCCAGTACTCACCTACCAGCATTACAGTGGTACCTCGGGTTAAGTACTTAATTCGTTTCGGATGTCTGTACTTAACCTGAAACTTGAAGCACCACTTTAGCCAATGGGGCCTCCTGCTGCTGCCGCGTCACTGGAGCACGATTTCTGTTCTCATCCTGAAGCAAAGTTCTTAACCTGAAGCACTATTTCTGGGTTAGCGGAGTGTGTAACCTGAAGTGTCTGTAACTTGAAGCGTATGTAACCCGAGGTACCACTGTACTGCCTTTGAACATTGAGGCAGAGCATAGCCACCATGCCCTGTAGCCATTGATAGCCCTATGGCGGGGTTGAAATAACTCTAACAGCGGGAAAGGCCTATGTAAAAGAGTTAAAAAGTACGCGACTATATAATTTATTCGATACTTACCAAAGGAGTGGAGGGAAGTCCAAGGCTCAGTTGAGACTAACTCAGTTATATATTTTATTTATGATTTGTGAAGTGGATATAATTTGTATAAGGTATGTGGTGGATTTTTTGTTTATGTTTTTCCTGTATATATGTGCAAATATGAATAAAAATTTATGGAAGATAGCCCTCGCCTCTTTGAATCTGCTTACAGGCAGTCCCCTGTTTACGCACTTTCAATATGGGCGCAATTATGCCATAAAGACATCACTGGAACGTCACTAAAAGGGTGGAACTGGAGCAATTAGACACAATTTCACAGATTGGCACAGTGCCTCGGAATGTAACACCCCAACAAAAACGGGGGGCTGCCTGTAATCCTCTTTTAAAGCCATGCAAGTTGGTGGCTGTAACTACCTTATTACTACTATTACTACTGCTACTACCACTACTACAGTCAATTTGCTTTCTAAACCAGTGCCTCAAGGCTATTTACACATAAAATAATTAAAAACAGCTAAAAACACCAAAAGCTTACATTTGAAACAAAACTAGATCCCTAACAATTGGACACTCATTTATCCAGGTTGGAAAGCCTGCCAGAACAAAAATATACAGTGGTACCTTAGGTTAAGTACTTAATTCGTTCCGGAGGTCCGCTCTTAACCTGAAACTGTTCTTAACCTGAAGCACCACTTTAGCTAATGGGGCCTCCTGCTGCCGCCGCACGATTTCTGTTCTCATCCTGAAGCAAAGTTCTTAACCTGAAGCACTATTTCTGGGTTAGTGGAGTGTGTAACCTGAAGCGTCTGTAACCTAAAGCATATGTAACCCGAGGTACCAGTGTATTCAACTGTTCTCGGAAAGTGAAGATAATGGGCAGCTGTCATATCTCGACAGGGATATTGTTCCACAGAACCAACACTTTCTGTGTCTTGAATCTTCCAACATTCAGCTTAATTTGATGCCCAGTGAGTTCCAGTGTTAAGAGAGAGGGAGGAAAACTCCAGAACTTCCCATTCACCATCACTTTCTCTCTCTCTCTCTGTGTGGTTTATTATTATTATTCCTTTCCAAGTATTTTTGCAATATTCTGTCAACACATCGAGGCCTCATATTTCACATTAATGGAACTGCTTTGCACTTACATCCAGTAAAATATAATTTATAGGTACAGGCTGGGAAAATAACAGGTTGACATGGGTGATTTCCATTTTCCCTTCGATAATTTTATGGCTCCAGTTTAGGACCTCTTGCATGTAGTGTTACATGTGCTTTCACTAACCTAGGTTAATTATGCCTGACCAAAGCAGTTTGAAAAGGGAAGAATTTGCCAGCTGAAAAACTGAGAAACGGGAAGGCTTCATGGAACAGGCAGGGGGGCGGGGAGAGGAGAGGAAAAAAACTGAGGTAGCCATTCACCAGCAGAAAATATGAAGGGGACGGCTGGCTCAGATGGCTTTCAGGCAGGCAAAAATTTGGGTGCCAGATGTGACCCAATCGCCTTCTCAACCTGGCCTGCAGATGGTCCAGGAATCAGCGTGTTTTAACATGAGTAGATTATGTCCTTCTATTTGAAATGCATCTCTGGGTTATTTGTGGGGCATAGGAATTCGTTCATTTCCCCCCCCCAAAAAAAATATAGTCCGGCCCCCCACATGGTCTGAGGGACAGTGGACCGGCCCCCTGCTGCAAAAGGTTGCTGACCCCTGGCTTAGAGTGTCAGACTAGAATCTGAGAGACCAGGATTTGAATCCCTACCTGGCCCCCAACTCTCAGCCTAACCTACCTTGCAGAGTTGTTGAACCTTCAGCGACACCCTGAGCCCTGTGGAAGAAAGGTGGGATATACATATAATAAACACATAAATAGCTTTTTCTTAAAATGAGCCTCCATATTCAAGTAGCCCGTGTAATCAACGGAAACCAGCTCCCTGTCAATAATGCCGCATTATAACACAGCCACATTTATTTACGAAATATATAAAATAAATAAGTAAAAAATTGTCCAGTAGCACCTTAGAGACCAACTAAGCTTGTTCTTGGTATAATCTTTCATGTGCATGCACAACTCTCCAGATACAGGTTTTTACATATTTCGACTGCGTCAGACCAACACGGCTACCTACCTGAATCTAGAACCATTTAATTACGGCAAGCTGATATTTCTTTCGGCCAGTCCCTCCGCTCCCAAGATTCATGCAATGTTTGCAGACCCTCCAAGTGCCCCTATTTTCTGGATTTACAGAAGCCATCCTGGTTTCTGATTTGAACCCGGAATGCCCTGCTTTTCCTCAGGACATCCCTATTTTCATTGGAGAAATGTTTACAGAGTGGTGTGACCCCCGAGCCAAGAAAATAAGTAACTATACAACCTTTGGAAGATATCAGAAGGCATCCCTGTATAGGGATTTTTTAAAAATGTCAATGGGTGACATAGAAATAATAAAATTGTAATTCTTATCCTGAAATAGGACATAATAATAATAATAATAATAATAATAATAATAATAATAATAATTTATTATTTGTACCCCGCCCATCTGGCTGGGTTTCCCCAGCCACTCTGGGCAGCTTCCATAGAAACCAAAAAACACTAAAATATCATACATTAAAAACTTCCCTGCACAGGGCTGCCTTAAGATGTCTTCTGAATGTCAGGTAGTTGTTGTTCTCTTTGACATCTGCTGGGAGGGCATTCCACAGGGCGGGCGCCACTACCGAGAAGGCCCTCTGCCTGGTTCCCTGTAGCTTTGCTTCTCGCAATGAGGGAACCGCCAGAAGGCCCTCGGCGCTGGACCTCAGCGTCCGGGCAGAACAATGGGGGTGGAGACGCTCCTTCAGGTATACTGGGCCGAGGCCGTTTAGGGCTTTAAGGGTCAACACCAGCACTTTGAATTGTGCTCGGAAACGTACTGGGAGCCAATGTAGGTCTTTCAAGACCGGTGTTATGTGGTCTCTATTTCCATTGAATTCCTATTTCCATTGAACAAATGTTGGCAAAGGTGGGGCAGCTCAGACCCTGTGGTCTCGCTAACTGGCCCATGACTTTCCTCATGTTAAAACAACTATTTAAAACACTCAAAAACAATGAAAACCAATGCTAAGCTAAAAAACAGATTCAACTATTGAAGCATGCCAACATTCTGCGTATCTGGAAGGGTTGCTTAAACAAAAGCAATTTTAGCTGGTGCTAAAAAGAAAGAATATATTGAAAGCACAGTGCCTATTTATCGAAATACAGATATAGATACCACAAAGTATTACTGTGATTATGCTTATCCATATTACTAGTGCCCTGGAACAATAACATGGATCAAAATGGAAGACAGTGTGAAATATCAGGGATCTCTATAGTAAGAGGTAATTTGCCACATTTAGAACATCTATGTTACAACGGAGAACGTATCCCCAAAACATAGCATTTTGAAACATCAATAGCCTAGTCTGAATTTCCACCTCATTAGTAACAGACCCCCGTCTCTCTCTCTCTCTCTCTCTTCCTCCCTTCCTCTTTCTGCAGTATCTTAGCCTCTTAAATATTCCAAGAGACTTCTCCTTATGCATCTTAAATAATAAAAGGGAGGCCAATCAGAGTAGATTCGATAATACAATGTAATCAATGTCAGTAATTATGGCGGTAGGAAAATGCCCTTGTTTAGAGTTTCTCATTTTGATGAATGGAATTTCCAGTACTTTGAACCTGGGACAAATCGTTTGCCCCCGCTGCATTTAAGCCATGTGCTTTTAAATAATGCAGAGATACCTCTTTAATATGATTATAACTATTTTTTAAAAAGAGAAATGAACTCACATACCCGATAATATGCTACAGCTACATCACATACGTACATGAACACACAGGATTTCTCCACCAAGTTTGATTTGATATATAAATCAATGTTTAATGCATTTTTCTTCCATTTTCAAAATCTTATGAGAGTTTTGTACTTCTTGTTATTTCAAATGGGCAACACAACATTATAGCCATAAATTCTCATTTATAAATGCCGCTGTATTCCAGCGGTGTATTGAGTTGACTCTATAAACTTACATTGGCTTTTATTTATCCTGGAATTATTGTTATTATTAGTAGTAGTGTTACTATTGTCATTATTGATTGCACTTATTTGTTGTTCTCTACCAAAAAAAGGAGAGAGAGTCTCAAAGCAACTTACAAATATCTAAAACAGCAAACAGCTTGTCAATCATTTCAAGCCAAATACATAGAATAAAAAACAACAGAACAAAGAAAAAATTGTAAAGGTGTTCATCCATCAACAGGAAAAATAAAATCCCACCCCATCCTACTAAAAACATATACAGTGGTGCCCCGCAAGACGAAATTAATTCGTTCCGCAAGTTTTGTCGTCTAGCGAATTTTTCATCTTGCGAATCACGAAATCCCATAGGAATGCATTGAAAATCAATTAATGCGTTCCTATGGTCAAAAAAAGTCCAAACAAAGCCAAATTTGGTACAACAACAGTTTATTAACTGCTCTTTAAAGTCACACATACTGTAAAGAGCAGTTCAAAAATTGAAGGGAAAATAAATTAACTTTATAAACAAAACATGTATTTGTTTTTAGACAAAGGAAACAAAGTCGCGAGACGTTTTCGTCTTGCGAAGCAAGCCCATAGGGAAATTCGTCTTGCGAGGCAAATCGAAAACGGAAAAACCTTTCGTCTAGCGAGTTTTTTGTCTTGCGAGGCATTCGTCTTGCGAGGTACCACTGTAGCATAAACCGGCCATAAATCATACCACAGTATGGTCTAAGTTGAAGACCAAACGTTTGGGCAAATAGGTACGTCTTATAGTTAAGATAATTAATAATTATAAGTTTGAACATTCGTATGGGATACTCAAGTGTTCCTGGATAGCTCGGTTGGTTGTAGGTTCGATCCCTGTATGGGACAGCTGCATATTCCTGCATTGCAGAGAGTTAATAATAATAATAATAATAATAATAATAATAATAATAATAATAATTTATTATTTATACCCCGCCCATCTGGCTGGGCTTCCCCAGCCACTCTGGGCGGCTTCCAACAAAATATTAAAATACCGTAATGCATCAAACATTAAAAGCTTCCCTAAACAGGGCTGCCTTCAGATGTCTTCTAAAAGTCTGGTAGTTGTTGTTCTCTTTGACATCTGGTGGGAGGGCGTTCCACAGGGCAGGCACCACTACCGAGAAGGCCCTCTGCCTGGTTCCCTGTAACTTGGCTTCTCGCAGTGAGGGAGCCCCCAGAAGGCCCTCGGTGCCGGAACTCAGTGTCCGGGTAGAACGATGGGGGTGGAGACGCTCCTTCAGGTATACTGGACCAAGGCTGTTTAGGGCTTTAAAGGTCAGCACCAACACTTTGAATTGTGCTCGGAAATGCACTGGGAGCCAATGTAGGTCTTTCAAGACCGGTGGGTTGGACTAGATGATCCTCAAAATCCCTTCCAAGTCTACGATTCTATGAAAGCACTTCAGATGCATTATGTAATTGTAATCAATCCTGCAAGGAAAATCAGTATAAATGCCCTCCCTGCACAATTTTGCAGCTAGGGGAACTGAAGCCGAGAGAGAGAGGGGGGGGAAGTTTGCCTAAGGCCATGTAGTGAGTTCATGACAGAGGTGAGATTCAAGCCAGAGACTTTCTGATTTGTGGCTCCATCCTTTAGCCACTGTGTGACTCCAAGCGCAGGACCGCTAGATGGAATAGCATCTCTGCAGGATCTCGGGCACAGGGGTTTCTGATTACAGTGGTACCTCGGGTTACAGACGCTTCAGGTTACAGACACTTCAGGTTACAGACTCTGCTAACCCAGAAATAGTACTTCGGGTTAAGAACTTTCCTTCAGGATGAGAACAGAAATCGTGCTCCAGTGGCTAAGTCGCAGCGGGAGGCCCCATTAGCTAAAGTGGTGCTTCAGGTTAAGAACAGATTCATGTTAAGAACGGACCTCCGGAACAAATTAAGTTCTTAACCACTGTACGCACCATATAATGTGTTCTTTTTTAGCTGGAGATGACAGCTCTTATACACGGGACCTTCTGTATGCAAAGGAGAACGGTGGGACTAGGAGCACACTCTGAGCTCGACGGAGGTAAAATGGGAGGGGGGAAGCAATAAATAGCTCCTGACATGAATGGGGAAGGAATGGGTTTCTGTGCAGTCAGTCTGAAACGGGACCCCAAATCCTCGGGTTTTTCCTCCTCCAAGGAAGCATTTCTAAAATGCTCTAACCTGAGCTCTTGAGCCAAAACCCAGCTGTATAAACAAGTGCTCAAAGCTATCTCCCTTATCAGTCTGTGACGGCAATGAGTGGCCTTGCCAGTTCCAGTAGAGCAGGGATGACGCGTCTGGGTCTTATCTTACATCCTGACCACAAAGACCACAAAGATGCACAGACCTTTTCAAGTCCGACAAGAGTCCCGGGAACAGCGCCAGGAGTTGGTGACCTCCTGCCCCAAGATAAGAGTATAGGAACAGGAACAACCTTTTATGGTCAAGAGTACAGGAAGAGGAAAACCCTTTTATGGTTAAGAGTACCAGAGCAGGAACATATGTGATGTCAACCTGCGTGTATAAGCTGATGTGGCTGGGGAAGGGGGGAGAGGGTGCCTGGAGGATATATATACTGCATGAAATTTCTCATTTCTTTGGACTTGCTGTGAACTGACCACGCAAGTGCCTTCTGCTATCCGGAGAGCAGAATAAACTCTCTGAAGCAACCTTGGTGTCATTTGACTTCCTTTCTCCCTCCCGGGAGCCACGTAGACCCCACCAGTTGGTAAAGTCTAATCAGGCTACAGACATTCTTGTCACACTTTGGTGTGACCAACACACCCAGTGTGATCAGGATGGAGCTAAGCTTCAGAAGGAAGTTTGGTTCACAATGGTTAAGATAATCAGGGCAGGATGATGGCTTTGCCTCTTAACCCTTGACTTTCTCCCACTCCGCTGGAATAAAAGAGAGCACCAGTCTTGGTGACAACATTCGTGGCATGCACTCACCCCGCAAGGCAGAGATGGAGAACATGTGGACTACAGCTTCCATCAACCATGACCATGGTACTTGGGGCTGATGGGAGTTGAAGTCCAACCACATCTGGAGGGCAACAGGCTCCTTATCCATGCAGTACAGTATATAGTCTGCTCCTCACCAGCTCCCTATATAACGCAAGCCTTCCTCCATCCATGTCCCCAACCCACCATAATTACATGCATTTCGCTAGCATATAGTGGTACTGAGTGGTATTTAGAGGCTTTGCTCTGTGTGATCTATAAATGTAGATCTCGTCTATGCAGAGATGTATCCTGCTTTAAATATTTTATCAGTTACTTAAGGTGGAAAACTGTCCAAGAGGACTATGGAGAAAGCACACGGTTGGGAGGTGCATATCTGCCTATATAATGGACTGCGTCATGACATCACTTTGCTGCTACTACCAGGCTGGGATGCACTCTCTTTAATGGTAGATGTTTTCTTCTTTCTAAATGTAGTCACTCTTCTCTTAACAGTTCTTCTGGGTTTTCCTCCCATGGTGCTTAAGAAGAAGTGAAATGAAAGTGTGTCAATAAGGAGGTCACTACATTAATTCATGTACTTATTAGCATTCCCTGTTTGCTGGAGGTTGGGGGAGAAGAAAAAGAGCCACACATGATCTGATATGCAGGGCAAGAGACAGCCATTGCACCAATCTGGATGTGCTCTTCAAGAAGGGTCATAGCGAAGGTCCCAGGTCTCCAGGGTGGGAATATCCCTCATCTGAAACCCTAGATAGCTGCTGCCAGTCAGTGTAGACCAGGGTTTCTCAAATTTGGGTCTGCAGCTGCTTGTGGACTACAATTCCCATCATCCCTGATCACTGGCCCTGCTAGCTAGGGATGATGGGAGTTGTAGTCCGACAACAGCTGGAGACTCAAGTTTGGGAAACCCTGGTGTAGACATTGCTGAGCTAGATGTAGCAATGGTCTGATGTGGCATAAGGCAGACTCCTATATTCCTATGACTTAGACTGCAATCCTAATCCTGCTTACCTGAGAGTAAACCCCTTTGAGTTCAATAGGGCTTACTTTTGACATTCCAGAGAACTCTGGAGATTGTAGTTCTCTCTTTCCTGTGGCAGGGTTGGGCTCACCCAACTGGTTAGCAGTTAGGTTCCAACACTGTAGATCACTTTCAGAAAATATATACCAAAAATTAAATCAACACAACCCCATGTCTCACCCAAACTTCAGTTGTGTCACATGTCTTTATTTATATTCCTGCATTGCAGTGGTTTAGACTAGTTGACCCTTTGGTTCCCTTCCAACTCTACAGGTCTTCAATTCTATGATTCTTAGTTGGCGTCACAATATGTGAATCAAAAACGTAGCTCTTCATCAGAATTCAAAGTTCTCCACACTTTGCAGTGCTGTTCTCCAGCCAACTAATGTGCTACAAATAGGCATATACTAAGGACTGGTCATGTTGTGCGGATGCCTGATTATCGCCTTCCAAAATAACTACTCTATTCCAAACTTAAAAATGGAAAGTGCAATGCTGGTGGTCAACAAAAGAGGTTTAAAGACTCTCTCAAGGCAAATCTAAAAAAAAAAGTAGTATAAACACCGACAACTGGGAAACACTGGCCTGCGAGCACTCCAGCTGGAGAACAGCCTTTACCAAAGGTGTCATGGGCTTTGAAGACACTCGAACTCAGGACGCAAGGGAGAAACATGCTAAGAGGAAGGCACGCTTGGCAAACCTTCAACATGATCAACTCCTGCCTGGAAACCTATGTCCCCACTGTGGAAGGATGTGTGGATCCAGAATTGGCCTCCACAGTCACCTACAGACACAGCATTAAGACCGTGTTCATGGAAGACAGTCTTACTCGGCTACGAGTGATCGCCAAAGAAGAAGAAAATATGCATAATGTGTATATTAGTGAAATTAAGCAAAAAGATTGCAATGTGTTAGGGGAAACTGCTTGCAAAGACGTGTCTTCTGCGAAATTGCATACAAAAACGTCTATGTTAAGAAAAACTGTCGCTGCGACACTGAAGAATTTTCTTGAGGACTTTTAGAAATAAATAAATCGCAAACTGGTGTGGAAAGCTGGAAAACTGAATTTGAGGCTGGGGGGGAAACGAGAAACCATCTTTCCATGAATGTGAGTTGTTCTGCCAGAAAATGTATCTCAGGATGTGATTCTCAGTCTCCTTCTCCCCCCACCCCAAAGTAAATAAAATAAAATGTCAAATAAACCAGTGGTTTGACAGCTGCTTTGCTGTTTCTTAATTTTATTTCAGAGCAACATATAAGTAAATAGATATAGGATAAAGTCCAAAAAAAAGGCAAAAGCAGGGGGAGGAGGGGGGAGAGTTTGGGCCAGCTTGGAGTCTCATTGGATATCCCCCAAGGGGGAAAACGACTTGGAGAGAACTTAATTCAAAAAATCCTTTAGGCCACACGGCAGCCTAGTAAAGACTCAGACAGCGAAGAAGAAGAGAAAAGACATCAATAAATAATCAAGGGCCTTAGACTTTTAAATGGGAATCTGAGCATTTCAACGGAAAGGTAAATTGAATCTTTTCCCCCACTACCTCCGATTGCAGGTGCTCATGCATGGGCAAGGCTATAAAACTTTCCTCATTGTAAATGTTGCCTGACCTTTCGACAGACAGTTTTACATGGAAATAGAAAAGTCGTCGCTTAAAACTGCTGAGATTCGCCTCGGGCAAACTTCAGCCTCCAACTTTGTAAAGGTTTCTCTTTCCTTTCTTTCCTCTCCCCAATTTCCTCTCTGTCCATCTGCCGAGGGATACGGACTTGCCGAGCAGAAGGTCGGCGGTTCGAATCCCCGTGACGGGGTGAGCTCCCGTTGCTCGGTCCCTGCTCCTGCCAACCTTGCAGTTCGAAAGCACGTCAAAGTGCAAGTAGATAAATAGGTACTGCTCCGGCGGGAAGGTAAACGGCATTACCTTCCCACCACAGCGGTACCTATTTATCTACTTGCACTGGCATGCTCTCGAACTGCTAACTTGGCAGCAGCTGGGACCGAGCAACAGGAGCTTGCCCCGTCACGGGGATTCGAACCGCCGACCTTTGGATCAGCAAGCCCAAGAGGCTCAGTGGTTTAGACCACAATGCCACCCACATCCCTGCCTTTGGTAGATCTAGGCCCATACTATACTATACTATATGGGACGCAGGTGGCGCTGTGGGTTAAACCACAGAGCCTAGGACTTGCCAATCGGAAGGTCGGCAGTTCAGATCCCCATGATGAGGTGAGCTCCTGGTGCTCGGTCCCTGCTCCTGCCAACCTAGCAGTTCGAAAGCACGTCAAAGTGCAAGTAGATAAATAGGTACCACTCTGGCGGGAAGGTAAATGGTGTTTCCGTGCACTGCTCTGGTTCGCCAGAAGTGGCTTAGTCATGCTGGCCACATGACCCAGAAGCTGTACACTGGCTCCCTCTGCCAATAAAGCGAGATGAGTGCCGCAACCACAGAGTCGTCCGCGACTGGACCTAATGGTCAGGAGTCCTTTTACCTTTACCTTTACCAAAATCCTACTTAAATATTTCTAACCGCTTTCTGCCCTAAATGGCTTACTGGGACAATTGGCCCAGGTGGGCAGCTAGTGGGAAACTCAGGCTCTGCCTTAAATACCTGGCATATTGAAAAGCAGGTCAATCGGTCTTAAGGCGATTTTCATTCTGATCCTATTATAACAAGCCGGTTTGTGATCCTAAACCTTTGTCGAGTTTCAGGGTTAAAATTCAATCTCATTTTAGAAAGGACTCATCAGGCTGGTTTTCTTTCTTTCCTGTCTTCTTGGTCTTCAGTGAGATGTCCAATTTCATCCGCTGTTTTATTTCTTATTTATCTCACAAGATTTCTGTACTGCTCGATTGCAGTAGAACCTCAAAACGGTTTACAGGAATGAATAAAGCAATACAATTATCTGTAGAAACAATTAAAGAAAGTGATTTATTTATCTTTAAAAAGAAAATTAATTAAAATCAACGATAAGGTAGAAACCAGATTATAACACATGTCAACATTTTGCATGTTGTCTGGATTTCTGAAGTGGCCAGCAGGACTTCACTCAGAACAAATACTAAACCATAAAACAAGGTGGGATTAGGGATCACTAAACCTTACAATTTCGATTACTCTCAGTTTCTCATTTTTATAACCTTCAGTTCATCTCATTTCCACAGCAGTTTGTGATTTTAAAAATTCCTTAGGAAAATTCACCAGCATTTTAGTGTGAATCTCTCCAAATATATACATTTGTACAGAATTTTGCCTGATGTACACATTTTTACAGAGCAATTTTGCATAAAATAATGCACTTTGTATGTTACTTCCACTAATATTTGCAGATGGGTGGGGTAATAATAATAATAATAATAATAATAATAATAATAATAAGTTTATTATTTGTACCCTGCTCATCTGATTGGCTTGTCCCAGCCACTCTTGGTGGCTTCCAACATATATAAAAACATAATAAACCATTATTATTATTATTATTATTATTATTCAAACTTTACACTAGTTTATGCATTTTTCTTCACACTGCTTGGCTGGAGAAGCATAATGCAAAATTCAGAAAAATGCAAATTTCAAAGGGTAGCTGTGTCTTGCTTTATGCAAACTGAATCAATTTTCTTCCCCATCCCTAGTTGGAATTTTATTTTTACTTTCCTACACTTGATAAACAACGGGAACCTTGAACCTGGCCTGGCAGAATTTGGGCAGCCAGTGTCAGTCTTGAGTACCAGAGTTGAATGGTTCACTGTTTAAATCCTTAATGGTCCTGCACAAAACGTTTGCTGATTTCACCTTTGACAAAGCTGAGCAAATGGAAGGGGTGGAATGCTCACCTTCAAAATGCATGTCTGTAGTTCACCGGTGTTTGGAGTGGTTTTGTTCCTGGGGCAGCTTCTCGCCACCATTCTTGGGCCTGGACCAGAAGCTCAGGCTGCTACAAAATATTGCAGCCAGCCCATTAATGGTGACAGACTGTTGCTGTTGTTGTTTAGTCATTTAGTCGTGTCTGACTCTTCGTGACCCCATGGACCAGAGCACGCCAGGCACTCCTGTCTTCCACTGCCTCCCTCATGTTCGTAGCTTCGAGAACACCATCTAACCATCTCGTCCTCTGTCGTCCCCTTCTCCTTGTGCCCTCCATCTTTCCCAAAATCAGGGTCTTTTTCAGGGAGTCTTGTCTTCTCATGAGGTGGCCAAAGTATTGGAGCCTCAGCTTCAGGATCTGTCCTTCCGGTGAGCACTCAGGGCTGATTTCCTTCAGAATGGAGAGGTTTGATCTTCTTGCAGTCCATGGGACTCTCAAGAGTCTCCTCCAACCTACTCCAGCACTCAAAAGCTGGCACTTGTTGCCCATATGGCACTGGACGAAGTTCAAGATTGTTGCATTAATTTTGAGGGATTTGCATACAGATGAAGGTGATGATGGATGAGATGAAGCTGTGTGAGAGGCAGTGAAGGGAAGATATCCCAAGGTGGGGGGCTGGGAGAAGAAAAGGGAGCTCCTAGGTGAGAACTGGGAGGGTTCACCTTTTTCTGTGTGGGATAAGGGTTGAGATCTACATGGGATAGAGAACATTTTCTGTGTATCCCACACAGAAAAAGGTGAACCCTTCCATCTCTCACCTGGGAGTTTTCTTTCCTTTTCAGAAAGCCAGTGTGGTGTAGTGGTTAAGAGCGGTGGACTCGTAATCTGGTGAACCTGGTTCACGTCTCCGCTCCTCCACATGCAGCTGCTGGGTGACCTTGGGCTAGTCACACTTCTCTGAAGTCTCTCAGCCTCACTCACCTCACAGAGTGTTTATTGGGGGGGAGGAAGGAAAAGGAGAATGTTAGCCGCTTTGAGACTCCTTAGGGTAGTGATAAAGCGGGGTATCAAATCCAAACTCTTCTTCTTCTCACACATAGTCCTTAAAAGATCTCTTCTTTGTCTCTTTTTGTTTAGATTAGTTAGTTTTTATTATATTGTATTATGAAAGGTCTTAATAAAATCTTATTTAAATAAAAATCTTGCATTAATTTACAAGATCCTTAACAACTTGGGTTCAGGATGCCTCAGAGACTGACTGGTCTCTTCAATCCCTTCTGAGGTCTTCAGGGGAGTTGTTGTTAGTAGTCCCCCATGGTTTCTGTCACTTATCAGACATTATTATTATTAAAGTATTTTTAATTTGCCATCGTAAGGATGATTCACTATCCTTAGCCTCATTTGCCCAAACTGCCATTTAATCCAAATGGCCCACATGACTTTGATTATGTGCCTCCAATATCAGGACCAATGTACCGCTGTGATATCAGTGGCCAAAAAAAAAAAGAACAAAAAGCTATAGTCATTTGAAGGAAATGGCAAGTATGGGCAAGAGCAAAAAGAGGAAAAAGAATATAGCAAGGAAAAGAAGACACTCTAGTTTGCAACAAGAGTCAAACATTCTCCATCTCACCAAAACAAACATGACAGGTTTCACATCCAACCTCTGGATATTTACTAATATTTACTCATTTTAAAGCATCTGTGTGATCTGCCCTTCATCCTTGAGGTTCCTTCCAACTCTACAATTCTATGATTCTAGAGTCCCAGAGTAGAAATGTATAAGGCTGTATGCAACTAAGCACCACTTGGTATACGAATGGACTTTAGCCATGCCAATTCTGTTGCACAGCGAAGTCAAAACGCAGAGTCTTCACAGTAAATGAATAAAACTTTACTGAGGCAAAAATATACTGCTTTACAAACACATAATGTAGGACAGCAAGGTAAAACAGAAGAAGATTAGACTAGGCTAGGGAAGCACACTGAGTTCATTGTATTTATCCCTTCCTGGCTCCGTGTGTCTTCCTGTAAAATATACAACATTTGTACAAGGAATGAGTCATCTAGAGCAGGCATAGGCAAACTCGGCCCTCCAGATTTTTTGGGACTACAACTCCCATCATCCCTGACCACTGGTCCTGTTAGCTAGGGATGATGGGAGTTGTAGTCCCAAAGCATCTGGAGAGCTGAGTTTGCCTATGCCTGAGCCAGAGGATGAGTCAGAATGAGTCAGCTAGCTGAATGAATCGGCACTTTTCGGCATTTTCCAACACTTTCTACACTTTACTGCTTCAGCTCTCAAAGACCTTTGTCACGTGACAAATTCATGTCAGCAGTTCTACTGGGAGTATGACTAACATCAGAGACCATTCATAATTTCAGAGATCCAATGAAATATACTCAGAGTCGAGAGTGGATTTCATGCTCTTTATTCAGCTCATAGTGGTGAGGAGGAATGAATGTCCCCTCAAAGTATCTGCTTTATATACATTATTTACACAATGGGCTGCACGTGATTGGCTAATTCCGGAATTCTCCTGTAGGCCAATCAGGTTGTGGATTCACTTCCATCTGGAGCTGGATTGGGTGGCTCCTGCAGACCAATCATACTGCTGCATTGTTCTAGGACCAATCAGACTGCTGCATTTTGGATCCTATTGTTCTAGGACCAATCACACTGCTCCATTTTGGATCCTATTGTTCTAGGACCAATCAGACTGCTGCATTTTGGATCCTATTCAACTCAGTACATAACATCCAACTTCAAATTAAAGCTAGAAACAGCATTAAAGGACAGAAGCGCAAAATACAGATGGAAAGGTTGCGGCAGCCAAAACATACGAATCCCCAATCTGATCTCCCTTCCCCAAAGGTCTAGGCAAAGAGGCGTGTCTTCACCTGCAATTGAAATCAAAGCGTTTAAAGTTTTAGCTACTCTAAGAGGTGCAGTATTCATAGCCAGGGCTTCTGTTTATCACCCATGGCATCCTTGTGGTCGTGATAATGCGGCCGAGTGCCAAAAGGAATTCAGATATCTTAGGTTTACTCTCCTATATCTTTACGTGTCTACTGAATAAGCAATGCCAGCACTCCTATTCCCTTACCGACAACAATATTTGGTCGTGTGACAAGGGGGCTTTATTTGGAGACCAATCTAAATCCGTCTTCCTGAAACCGAAACTATTTACCTCTTGGCCACTGAGGACAAGGGTCCTCTATGGATGCTGAGATACAGCTAATGCACTCCACAAAATGCAAAGGAGAGAGGAAAGCTAATTTCGACCCTCGGTTTCCTTGCCTGGTGGGAGCTCAACGGAATGTTCCAAAATATATGCAACTGTGTGACTAATGCACAAGCGAAGGACTTGAGATGGAACAACTTTATTCATTCTTTGTTATTGTTCTCTGTTGCTCTGTGTTTTGTATTAAAAAAAAGGCCCCCCTTTTTTATTAGAGAGTGTTTGTTTTTCTCACTTTTTTTTTCTTTTTTGAAATGGGGTTTGGCGAAAATGAAATTTCAGAGGTGTGTGCCTTGGCATTGATTTTTCCATTTGTAATAACACGCAATCGCATATCTTGTTTTATATCAAGAGGATAAAAATGTCCCTAACACAGTGATCTCCATTCTGGGGTAATGGATAAAACCTGTTTATGAGATGTCATTTATTCCACAATAGACAGTAAATAAAAGCCATTTCAAGCTTCGGTTAAATCAAAGCTTGTTCGGGATTTCAGCAGATTTGCAAATTACCTTTGGGACTGTTCCACTTGTTTTCTCACATGCTATTGACTGGCCTTGTTTTGCTACAAAGGCATCTCTTTCTCTCCCTTCCACTCCCCGCCCTTTGCTTCTTCGGATGCTGGATTGATTTGGAGAGATGCCTGTATAAAGGATATACCCAAGGATGTGTTGCCTAACCTATTCTTCTTTGTCGTCTTAAGAGAGATAAATGAAAGTATATTTAGGGAGGAAGTAACACAAAACACGGGTGGCGCTAGGGACACGGGTGGCGCTGTGGGTTAAACCACAGAGCCTAGGACTTGCCGATCAGAAGGTCGGTGGTTCGAATCCCCGCGACGGGGTGAGCTCCCATTGCTCGGTCCCCGCTCCTGCCAACCTAGCAGTTCGAAAGCCCATCAAAGTGCAAGTAGATAAATACAGAACAAAACTAAGGTCACATCTGCCCCAGGCATTTAAAACACATTTCTACCACTTTAGCAGTCATGGCTTCCTCCAGAAAAGCTTGGGTAGACAAACTAAGGCCCAATCGCCTTCTAAATCCAGCCCACGGACGGTCCAGAAATCAACGTGTTTTTACATGAGTAGAATATGTCCTTTTATTTAAAGTGCATCTCTGGGTTATTTGTGGGGCATAGGAATTTGTTCATTATTTTTTATCAAAATATAGTCCGGCCCCCCAGAAGGTCTGAGGGACAGTGGACCAGCCCCCTGCAGAAAAAGTTTGCTGATCCCTGCATGGACCCCTGACCATTAGGTCCACTTGTGACCGACTCTGGGGTTACAGCGCTCATCTCGCTTTATTGGCCGAGGGAGCCAGGAGTAGCAGAAGTGTTAACCAGTTACAGCAGGCATGGGCAAACTCTGGCCTTCCAAATCTTTGGGACTACAATTCCCACCATCCCTGACCACTGGTCCCGTTAGCTAGGGATGATGGGAATTGTAGTCCCAAACAGGGCCAGACTTTGCCTATGCCTGAGTTACAGCAAAAACAGCGGAGGGACTTGCGCCGCACGTGAAAGGCTACGTGCAGCGCAAGCTTTTGTGGACTAGAGAAAACTGATCTTTGAGGCTCAGAATAAAAGGAGGAAAGTCTTGCTGGATCCTGACAAAAGGCCCATTCAGTCCAGCATCCTGCTATCGCAGTGGCCGACCAAATAACTATGGAAAGCCAGCAAGCAATACCGGTCTTCACATCTGTGATTCTCTGCACCTGGTATTCAGAGGCATTCTGCCTCCAACAAGGTAGGCAGAACATAGCCATCGATGGCTGGAAGCCTCTGATGACCCTGGCCTCTCCATCCATTTGTCTAATCCTATTTTTTTCAAGCCACCCAGAAAAAAACTTCTGCAACAATACAATGGTTAATCGTTAAGGTGTCACGAGACTCAGAACTCCTTTTGAAGACCGGCAGCAAAGCATTCCACTTGACGTGCCGAGGGAATACTGAATTTGTGGCTCTAATTTCTTTACAGTGGTGCCTGCGAGTCTCGTTACAGTTAAACCTGTGTCAGCATTTTCATTAGAAACTGAGTTTTGATTTATCACCCTGGCTGTAAAAATTTGCTCCTGGCTGAAACTTGGCGTAAGGTCTTAGAGTAAGGGAAACATTTGCTTTCTGTTTTTCTCTTCCTTTCTTTCTCTTCTATTTTTTCTTCGTTTAAAATGCTGGCTTGAAAGAACTCCTACTAGCCTCTGACCTGGTCCAGAAGGGTTCTCCTTATGTTCTTAGCATAGGTCTAGATTTTGGACGGTTTTTCTTCTAGATTTTTCTTCTAGATTTAAATCTGAGGACCTCTCAATTTCAATTTATCTCGGTCACTTTCCCAAAATGTACTGCATATACTTCAGTAGAAGCATCGTGTCCAGATCAAGGGAAGTAATAGTACAGTGGTACCTCAGGTTAAGTACTTAATTCATTCTGGAGGTCTGTTCTTAACCTGAAACTGTTCTTAACCTGAAGCACCACTTTAGCTAATGGGGCCTCCTGCTGCTGCCACGCTGCCGGAGCACGATTTCTGTTCTCATCCTGAAGCAAAGTTCTTAGCCCGAGGTACTATTTCTGGGTTAGCGGAGTCTGTAACCTGAAGCGTATGTAACCTGAAGCGTATGTAACCGGAGGTACCACTGTACTGCTCTCTATTCCAGCATGGTCAGACCACACCTGGACAACCCTGTCCAGTTCTGGGTGCCACAATTTAAGAAGGGTATTGGCAAGCTGGAACATGTGCAGAGGACGGAGACCAAGATGATCAAGATGGTCTGGAAGACAAGCCTCATGAGGAATGGT
Source organism: Podarcis liolepis (assembly GCF_965112155.1). Lineage (NCBI taxonomy): Eukaryota > Metazoa > Chordata > Lepidosauria > Squamata > Lacertidae > Podarcis > Podarcis liolepis. The sequence continues at coordinate 56,175,543 of NC_139565.1, read as the reverse complement.
TGAGGGAGTTTGGTATGTTTAGACTGAGAGGAGATACGACAGCCATCTTCAAGTATCTCAAGAGCTGTCCCATGGAAGACGGAGCAAGCTTGTTTCCTCCTGCTCCGGAGGGTAGGACTTGGACCAAGGGCTTCAAGTTACAAGAAAGGAGATTCCAAATAAACATCAGGAAGAACTTTCTGGCAGTAAGATAATAATAATAATAATAATAATAATAATAATAATAATAATAATAATAATAATTTATTATTTAATCAGGACGCTTATTTAAGTGGCGCTGTGGGTTAAACCACAGAGCTTAGGACTTGCCGATCAGAAGGTTGGTGGTTTGAATCCCCGCGACAGGGTGAGCTCCCGTTGCTCAGTCCCTGCTCCTGCCAACCTAGCAGTTCGAAAGCACATCAAAGTGCAAGTAGATAAATACGTAGCGCTCCAGCGGGAAGGTAAACGGCATTTCCGTGGGCTGCTCTGGTTCGCCAGAAGCGGCTTGCTCATGCTGGCCACATGACCCGGAAGCTGTACGCCGGCTCCCTCGGCCAGTAAAGCAAGATGAGCGCTGCAACCCCAGAGTCGTTCACAACTGGACCTAATGGTCAGGGGTCCCTTTACCTTTACTATTATTATTTATACCCCACCCATCTGGCTGGGCTTCCCCAGCCACTCTGGGCGCCTTCCAACAAAATATTCAGATACCGTAATCCATCAAACATTAAAAGCTTTCCTGAACAGGGCTGCCTTCAGATGTCTTCTAAAAGTCTGGTAGTTGTTCTCTTTGACATCTGGTGGGAGGGCGTTCCACAGGGCGGGCGCCACTACTGAGAAGGCCCTCTGCCTGGTTCCCTGTAGCTTTGCTTCTCGCAGTGAGGGAACCAGCAGAAGGCCCTCGGCACTGGACCTCAGTGTCCGGGCAGAACGATGGGGGTGGAGACGTATTTAGGGTATTTAGGGCTTTAGAGGTCAGCACCAACACTTTGAATTGTGCTCGGAAATGTACTGGGAGCTGTTTGGCATTGGAATGTCAAAGTGCAAGTAGATAAATAGGTACCGCTCCGGCGGGAAGGTAAACGGTGTTTCCGTGCACTGCTCTGGTTCGCCAGAAGCGGCTTAGTCATGCTGGCCACGTGACCCGGAAGCTGTACGCCAGCTCCCTCGGCCACTAAAGCGAGATGAGCGCCGCAACCCCAGAGTTGGTCACGACTGGACCTAATGGTCAGGGGTCCCTTTACCTTTACCTTAATCCAGACCTATAACTTCCGCTACCTGCTCTCCCTCACTAAACCACCTCTTAGATATTTACTTGTCTTCCTAGCCCCTAACTGTTTCTGACTCAGCTTATTTCGCTACACTTAACTCAACCTACCCTCAGACTCTATCCCAATTCACTCCCACTCCAAACAACCACCCAACGGACTCCTCCCTTCGCCCCTCCCAGAGCTGGTTTTATAGTCCCTCTGACTCCACCCCCGGGTTCTGATTGGGTAACCTGTTTAACTATTTCACCTCCAGCACTCTCATATGTTAACGTCACATACCCCCCCCCAAAAAAAATATATTTTTAATCACCTTGGATGTGTTTACCTCTTAAATAGTTGTGCTGGATTTTCAAGACATGGGGGTTAGCACAATAAGAGAGGGGCTTTAGGGAGAAATCCCCACCCGCTAGTTTAGCCCACAAAATCCAGCCAGCAGCAGGAAAGGAAGCCCTTGTGAGAATCAAGCGGCAGGCAGAGAAATGTGCATTCGAGTTAAAGAGTAGGAGTCGTTTAACGCTTCCAAAGTGTCATTAGCGGTAACCTGTCACATAAAACGAGGTGTCAGATTTCCATTTTCATCTGAACTTCAGGTGTTTAGTAATCCAGAAGCTTTATTTAAGGACTGACCTTTGACCGGGGCTGTCACTCCAATTGCGAGTTGTTGATAGCCACTGGGAATCGATGGACAACATGAAGGTCACTTCCGAGAAAAAACTGTGGCTATCAACGTGTCAGTTCCAATGAAGGATTATAACCAAGCGGCAGAAAAGCAAATCTGGGGGTTGCCAGCACTTCGCTTCCCTCCTGGGCTGAGTCTCCGTCTCCTTGCTCTCTCATTAACTATTTGGGAGGGAGACAAATAGATATAAACTGGTATTAAATAACATGCATTTCCAAAGACAAACTGAATTTTCTGCTCCAGGGGGGATATCCACTGGGCTCCATTTAGAATCCTAACGCTCTGCTGTCCCAGATATGTGGAAGAGACAAGGTTTATTTCTTTACTTAAAGCAAAAGATGTCAGAATAATTTTCCAAGGGAGGTGGTAGCAGCAAGCCTAGTATTGGGGAGATAAAGGGTGCAACTAAATGGGTGTCAATTGTGGGTTCTGTGCTCCTCATGCCTGCAAGGTTTAGATTTTGTTTTGTTTTCTTGCAGAACCCACCCAAAATAGTCGACATCAAGATGTCAGCCGATTTTGCACCCATCTAATCCAGAATTTGACATTCTGGTGTTGTCAACTACTCATTTGTGGTATCTCAGTGACCCATTTGCAACATTGATTCCCTCCCCCCTCAATCTGGAAGCACCACTGAGTTGTATCCCATGCTGGTCTTTTTCTTTTCTACTGAGAGGAGACCCATTGATGATAATCAGTAATGATCAACAATCGGTGATAACAGGGTCCAATCCTATAGATCAGGGAAAACTTGGGCAAAAAAGTGTGGGTGGTAGTCAATTAAGTTTTACTTACAGAGTAGACCCACTGAAATTAATACACATGACTAACTTGGGCCCTTTCATTTCAATGGGTCTACTCTACGTAGGTCCAGTATTGGCTGCATCCCATTTTTAACTGAGATCAGCAAGCCCTTTTAATTTTTTAAAATTTAATTTTACCTAGAAGTTGAATGCCATGCAAGGTTTAATCAATGTTGTCTTTCATTTAAAGGGCCTGAATGAGATATAATGTTAAAAATTTTGAGCGGAGCGGAACCAAAATTTATCAGAAATAATTTTCAGATAAATTTCTGGCATTTCTCTCTCTGCCTCCCTCTCCCCCCCTCCCCCCCTTTCCTCCCAAACTGTTGGAGAATTCTTCCTCTCTCAGAGCACAGAATCATAGAGATACCAAGGGTCATCTAGTGCCATTCTCTGCAATGCTGGAAACACAACTAAAGAACCCCTCCAACCTCTCCACCACCTTCGGAGGGAGTCTGCTCCACAGTCGAACAGCTCTTATTGTCAGAAAGTTCATCTTTATGTTTAGCATATTCACGCATGCACCAATGTCATCACCTGCAAAGATAGTCCATAATTCTGGGCAGAACGTCATATTTCCACACCGCTCTAAATGCATGCAGATGTAGAACATATATTGTTTTGTTTAGAAAATAACTTGGGGGGGGGCACCAAGACTTCAGCATGCCAAAGCTGAAGCTAGTAACCACTGAGAGCCTTAAACTCCATGTGTTATTTTCATGTGAACTCAGTAACATACCGACAAATTCAGGTTGTGCAATGATAGTTGAGCAGTCTCATGCAACACATTTGCTTTCCAAAAAGATAGGGCTTTTGCTATAAGGAAAGTGGCAAGAAAATGAACGGGAAATAATGGGATGCTTGCTTTGACACAGTGTCATCTAACCTCCCTGAAAACAAATCAGAATGAATTCTCATTAAAGGGGCTAAATGATCGAAACCCTGAACTCAACACTGTGACATTTTGTGATAGGTTCTGCTTGTTATTTCATAACCCCAACTGCAGAATTTTGCGGTGGCAAATTGTGCTAATTAAGATTGGGATGCCAAATGGTTTTAATTCACATGCGCGCGCACACACACACACACACACACACACACCCCTCTCCTTATCTCTAATGGCATTTAATCAGAAGACATTGCAAACGAGGTTTTTCTTTCTTTCTTTTTTAAGGGAGCGTTTTATCCCCAGATTCAAAATTTTTTGCAGCCGTGGAACCAAATGGGAGGCCTCAGCTTGCGGTCTTGAGTTCATCTATACTAGTATTCCACTATGTAAACAGAGGCTACAGGGAATTAGTTTCATTTGAAATTAATTCAAGAGAAGAGGGATTGTGTTACATGTTGCCCAACTCATCAGTGGCTGGGCCCATAGTGTGAATTCACCCAAGAGGAGAGTCCCAGCTGAGTAACTCTTTAGAACATATCGGGCATCTGGTCGTATCCATGACATAAACTATATGAAATTGGAACCTTGAGTGATCAAAGGCACAGCTCGGCCAATGAGAGCGAAAGGTGGCCTTAATTCAACATTAATATTTCTCTGCTCATATTTGGGTTCAGGAACTGGATGAGTGAATCAGGCTGCCTGCCTTGTAAACGTTTGGCGAGTGCGGAATGATGACATATTGCAAGTGTGTTGTTTTAGCATTATACGGATCCATTGATTCATTATTGTTTGGTTGTAAACTTTGTGAGATAGATGATAGAAAGATAGATAGAAAGATAGAAAGGGTGGTACCTCTGGTTACGAACTTAATTCGTTACGGAGGTCCATTCTTAACCTGAAACCGTTCTTAACCTGAAGCACCACTTTAGCTAATAGGGCCTCCTGCTGCGGGATTTCTGTTCTCATCCTGGGACAAAGTTCTTAACCCGAGGTACTACTTCCAGGTTAGCGGAGCCTGTAACCCGAAGTGTTTGTAACTCAAGGTACCACTGTAGATAGATAGAAAGAATTTCAGTATGTCACCTTGAGTGGCTTTGAGAAAAGATTAACAACAGCAGCAATATTATTATTGTGGGTGTCATTCAGTGTTATACTATGATTAACATCTTCTCAATACAAGCATTACAGCTTACCAGATGAAGCAATCTCCCCTCTCCTCCATCTGTGTGCTGTTCTGGGGGTTCGCCTGACCTCCCCCAAGCCAATTGGGGGGCACCAGGGCTGTACAGGGAGAAGAGAGGAAGGGAAAGTCTCACTGTATAAGTGGAAGTCCTTACCCAAGGCTTGCACTGATGAAACACTTTAGGTGAATGTGTTTAAAAAGCCCTAGACACAACTGCTTTTCCCAAGAGAAAACAACCTGTTGATAGGGATTAGGAGGAAAGGAGCTTCACCACTAGAAATCGCTCTCCCCCCCAACCCAAGCATTGGAGAGGCAAACAACCAGAGCAGAAGATGAACAGCTAAGAGGTCCTATGCTTCTCTGCTGCAGATCCTTCCCCCGAATTTGCTTTTCTCTAGGAAAATCAGATGCTGGGCTTCTGTCGTGTGTCTCCCTGATTCTGCCAATTCCTTCACGGTCTCAACCACAGTCAAGATTTAGACTGTGAGCTCCTTGGGGGAAAGAGAGCTGTCTTTTCAGGATTGTTGTTGTTGTTGTTTAGTCGTTTAGTCGTGTCCGACTCTTCGTGACCCCATGGACCAGAGCACACCAGGCACTCTTGTCTTCCACTGCTTCCCGCAGTTTGGTCAAACTTCGAGAACACTATCCAACTATCTCGTCCTCTGTTGTCCCCTTCTCCTTGTGCCTTCCATCTTTCCCAACATCAGGGTCTTTTCCAGGGAGTCTTGTCTTCTCATGAGGTGGCCAAAGTATTGGAGCCTCAGCTTCAGGATCTGTCCTTCCAGTGAGCACTCAGGGCTGAGTTCCTTAAGAATGGATAGGTTGGATCTTCTTGCAGTTCATGGGACTCTCAAGAGTCTCCTCCAACACCATAATTCAAAAGCATCAATTCTTTGGCGATCAGCCTTCTTTATGGTCCAGCTCTCACTTCCATACATCACTACTGGGAAAACCATAGCTTTAACTATACGGACCTTTGTTGGCAAGGTGATGTCTCTGCTTTTTAAGATGCTGTCTAGGTTTGTCATTGCTTTTCTCCCAAGAAGCATGCATCTTTTCAGGATTGGAACACTCTAAACCAATCCTTTGCCGACCTGGTGCTTTTTGAGATGTTTTGACTGCGAGTCCCATCAGCTGGAGCCAGTGGAAGTTTTAGTCCAAAGCAATTTGGGTCCTAACGATTGCTCCGGAATACAAGGACCTGGTGGAATCTATTGCCTATCGTCACTCCCTGCCCAACAGCCCCCTAGGCCTCTTCTCATGGGTCCCCAAAACACCAACCACCTGAAGCAGATTTTCAAGGGGTGAAGGGTCTGCTGAGGGAATGGGATGTAGGTGGTAAATGCTGCTCCTGTTCAGCTGGTGGGTAGGATTCCAGTGGAATATTAGCTAGGATCTAAGCCACAGTATAAGGACGCAGGTGGCGCTGTGGGCTAAACCACAGAGCCTAGGGCTTGCCAATCAAAAGGTTGGTGGTTCAAATCCCCGCAACAGGGTGCGCTCCCATTGCTCAGTCCCTGCTCCTGCCAACCTAGCAGTTCGAAAGCACATCAAAGTGCAAGTAGATAAATAGGTACCGCTCTGGTGGGAAGGTAAACGGCGTTTCCGTGCGCTGCTCTGGTTCGCCAGAAACGGCTTAGTCATGCCTGTCACATGACCCGGAAGCTGTACGCCGGCTCCCTTGGCCAATAAAGCGAGATGAGCGCCGCAACCCCAGAGTCGGCCACGACTGGACCTAATGGTCAGGGGTCCCTTTACCTTTTAAGCCAGAGTATAGAAACAACATCTCTCTCCCTATCACTACAGTGGTTGAATGCACACAGGATTATCTTTAATCAATTGGCAATAACAACAACCTTTAATCAACCCCCAAAATGGGCATTTCCCACCATTGCTCCTGAAATGTGGAATATCCTTCTACCATACACGAGGCATCAGCTATTCATCACTTGACATCTCGTAACGCCATTATATTTTGGGATGGCATCCTATTATTAATGAATTCCTCTTTTTATCTTTTATAATACCGTTTTCCTGGTTTTTATGCGGCGCCTCTGTTTTTATCCCACTCTTTTTATATTTTATCTTTGTATACTCTACAGAGTTTTTTATATTAACAATTAAGGGATTTAGAAACTTTTTTAAAAAAATCAATCAATCAATCAATGGGCAATTAAAAATAACATTCCAAGAGGGGCATCATGTTAAACTCTTGCAGCGAAAACATTAATGAATCTAACAAATGCATTATGGCGTAAGCATTTCATGGACTCAGAGCCACTCCGTCAGCAGCGTAGAAAAAAAAATCTTAGTTGGCAGGCATATAAAGGAGAAGGCTGCAAGGTGGGAGATGAGTGGCAATGAAGTGCAAACATTACAGTCAGTGCTTTTAAATAGCTTAAATGTACGTTGAATAGAATTGCAAATATAAAATGTGATTTGCTTTTCCCCGTTGCTTATTCTGGGGCCAAATTCACACCACGCATTTAAAGCACTGTGATACCACTTTGTACACTCATTGCTTGCCCCCAGTGAATCCTGGGAGCTGTAGTTTATTAAGGGTGCTGAGCGTTGTTAGCAGACTCCTCTGCCCCTCACAGAGCTGTGCTTCTCAGGGTGGTTCAACAGTCAATCCCTCTTCCCAGAGAACTTTGGGAACTGTAGCTCCATGAGGGGAATAGGGGGTGTCCAGCAGATCTCGGCACCCTGAAAGAACTATAGCTCCCAGAAATCTTTGGCGGAAGCTGTGAATGCTTAAAGCTGCAGGGTGCGAATGTGACCTGAGATGGCCTCGACAGCAATGAGGAATTATCCGGCTTATTGGCATAAATGATGCCTGAGCGCCGCGACAGCAGTGGCAGTGGCAGTGGCAAGAAAGCATGGCTGCCTATTCTCTGTTTGTGGCAGCGGAGATCTCCGAGCCCAGGCCTGGAAGCAGCCCGAGCTTCTGTGCAATAAAGCAGCAGTGAGGAAAGCTCAGAGTAATTAAGTGGCTGACGCGCAGAAGAAACCGTTACAAAGAATTGACTAAATTGCCCATTCATTAGTAGCACGGCATGGAAGGAGAATTACAAGTAGACAATAGAGCCAGCGGTAATTCAATCTAACCTTGTACTTACAGAAAACAATGAGATAATGAACAGAAAAATTACCAGGCACATATTGCATTTTGTGAAGGGGAGGAAGGAGGGAGGGAAGGGAGAGCGCTAATGTGGGGTGGGGGGGGGGGAGAGAATTGGGGGCAGGGCGTGGTAGAAGAGGGAGAGGGAGCCCTGGCACATGCGATGCTAATAGCAACACTCAAGCTGAGCAAACATTTCTCCAACACAATCATTGCGCTCCGTCGAAGGGCCTCTGGGGAGCAGAGGCGAGGCTAGATCGTGAGCAAAAAAATGTAATTTATAAGGCGTCTGCGGACTGGAATGTATCATCGGATCCGCTTGCTGACGCTCAATTGATATGTAGTTGATTTCAAACAACACCCCCCGGGCGCCCACAGGGAACATTTTTTAGATTTTACGCTTGGATATATCTGTTTAACTCGCCATTTACCAAAACGACGGCTGATGACAGCACAAACAAGTCACTCTGGTGAAGAGAGAGAGAGACGGGAAGAAAATGCGCGCAACACACAAATAAATCCCCCGAGTATCGGAACTCTACTGGGTACATGTTGAAATGGAAGATAGAGATATCTATGAAACACAGGTATATTTATTTAAAGACATCAGAACATAAGACAAGGCCTGCCAGATCGGACCAAGGCTCCGCTTAGAGCAGCATCTTCCATTTATTTAAAAACGCCTCCCGTTTATTGAAAACATGTCTCCCTCACCTTTTCAAAACTTCAAATGGGATTGGCACCAAATATTAAAAACCAAAACTGTGGTGTTTTTTTTAAAAAAGGCACTGGTAAAAATAATGTAAAAGAGCAACATTTTGTTGATTAATTGATCAGAATATTTGATCAACTGAAAACATTTTGTTTTGTTTTATAAATTTTTATTGGAAATTTTATTTACAACATAACATAACCCCCCCACCCCCCACAATACAGAAATCCACCCTCATTAAACGTGAACATAACATACAGTAAGCATAACATACAACAATACAAACAACCAAATAAAAGACTTCCTTTATCCTGTATCTGGCCTCCTTATTTACTTCTTATAAGCTGTTTCCTTTATGAGTAATTATTAAGATTTTTCCAATTATAACTTAAATATCCACAAAGTCTCCTGCAGGCATTAATTGAAACAAGTCCAGGTATGAATTTTAGGGCACTGATTTGTATTCTCTGCATTTTCCCCATCCTTTTTGAAACTCTTGTCTAGTGTGATCTCTAATTGCCTCTGTTAATCTAGCCAGTTCAATATACTCTATAACAGTTTGTCTTGCCGTTCCTTTTTTGTGGTCACAGTTTCTTTTTTCCAGTTTTCCAACATTTTGTTGATTAATTGATCAGAAAATTTGATCAACTGAAAACATTTTGTTAGGAGATGAATTGGATGGAGAACGTTTTGCCAGGCTGAAAGAAAGGGTGCTTCTGATTCAACGGACGGCTGGTTGGAAAAGCGTTGGATTGTTTTTAAGACTGGTGACAACAGCATAAATCAAGCGACGTTATAAAAGAGGTGTCAGAGAGAAGGGGCGATGCCTCTTCAAAGATGGCTCCTGAGAGATACAGGGGCATCATCTGAAAACAAAGTACGGTTTTCAAATCTGTGACCATCTTGCTGCAATGTTTCCTAGAGTGGCAGGATGGCAGAGAGGTCTGCGCCAATCTGGTGCCTCCTACTGGTGCACCTGCGCAGACCCAAGCTCACAGTTGCCTTGACTCATCCTTGCACTGTTCAGGTAGGATGAATCTACACTATCACCCACCATGCCCAGCCACTCCTGAATGTTTCACAGATGAAAATAAGGATGTTGTTTCACTTGAGTGTATGGAGCCAGCAGATGAGTCTGGAATCCAAATGTCATGCACAGCAGTGAAAACAGAGGAGCTATTGTGCATAAATGGGTGGAGCTATTATTATTATTATTACAGTGGTACCTCAGGTTAGAGACTCCGCTAACCCAGAAATAATATCTCAGGTGAAGAACTTTGCTTCAGGATGAGAACAGGAATTGCGCGGCAGCAGGAGGCCCCATTAGCTAAAGTAGTACCTCAAGTTAAGAACAATTTCAGGTTGAGAACGGACCTCCAGAATGAATTAAGTTCTTAACCCGAGGTACCACTGTATTAACATTCTATACCACCCTTCATCCAAATATCACAGGGCGGTTTACAATATAAAAACACAAAAAATACATACAAAAACCACACAGTTTAAGAGGCCATAGATTTGTTTAATCAGCCAAAGTCTTGGGAAAAGAGGAATGCTTTTGCCTGGCGCCTAAAGATATGTAACGAGGGTCCCAGGGAAAGCTCCCTGCAGGGAGCATTTGACAAGCAGGGAGCCACTGCAGAAAAGGCCCGCACTCGTGTTCCCACCCTCTGGACTTCTTGTGAAGGAGGCACACAAAAAGGGCCTCTGATCATGATTGTAGAGTCCAGGTCACTTCATATGAGGAGAGGCAGTCTTTGAGCTATTGCGGTCCTCAGGCTTCATAGGTCAAAACCAGCCCTTTGAATTGGGCCTGGAAACTAATTGGCAGCCAATGCAGTCAGGTCAGGATGCCCAAACTGTCTTGTCCTGGCCCTTGAATTCTACACCAGCTAAAGTTTCTAAACCATATAAGGCATGTATCTGCCTATCTCTACATCTGTCCAAGAGTGAGCCGGCAGTAAATCACACCGTTCAAAGTTGGAGTTAGCTCTTTATTGGCAAAAACACAACCTTCACAGACTTGGCTGAGTGTCAGGCCTAATGATTACAGCAGCTCATCTCCAGTCTGTCTTACCATGAATCAGTTGCTGGGACTGAAATTCCCACAGTCATGTAAGTCCCCTCCTCTCCAGGGCTTTTCCCAGGCAATTGGAGAATTCGCCTGTGTGCAGCCTCCTGCTGCTCCACCCATTTCAACCCTATTCTGGTTCTGGGAGGCAAGGTGGGAGGGGAGCTGGTCGCAGCAGGAGGGGGAGACACCTGTGACTCTTCACTAGCCAGACACATCTCTGCCTCATGACCTTCCTTTCCAGTTTCAGCTTCTGTCTCTGATTCTGGACTTTTCTTTTATATATATATATAATATTTTATTAGGTTTTAACAATAGAAAAGTTTAAAAACACAAAAGGCAAATGCAAAACAAATACAAAATACAAAAACACAAAATACAAAAATACAGACATTGAACACAAAAAGAAGAAAAACACATATAGAAGAAAAACAAAATTTCTCTCTTTCTTAATCTCTCCACTTTAAATTGACTTATTTTCCTGACTTCCTCACGTCTCCCATTATTGTATCCCTTTTAAATTTAGTTCAGCAAATTCCTGATCTATTAGTTTATCTATTATTAGTCCCCTTATACCTTTTACCTTGTTGCTAGAGCCCCTTCAATTCATTTCAATGTCATCAACATTCAAAAATTTTACAATGTTTCTGCAAATAAATTTTAAATTTCCTCCAATCTTCTTCCACCGACTCTTCTCCCTGGTCTCGGATACTGCCTGATTCTGGACTTCTCTCTGGCACAGACTCTGCCCGCTCACAAAGCCCTGTACCTCTTCAGCTTCTGATGCCTCCTTTCCCCTGTCTTCCCCCTCTTCTCCCTCTGACCACCCATTGTTGTCCCACCACCAATGCCACCACCAATGAGCCTTCTTCCCTTGGGGATCCCCAGCTGGTTCCTCCCACCATTCCTCTGTGTCCAACCAGTCCATGAAAACATCTGTCAGAAGCTATTGCGCTCTCTCTCTCTCTCTGTGTATGTCCAAATGAAGAGCAAATAGCCTGTGTAAATTTGCATTAACTACTATTGCCTCTTTTATATTTCTGTACAGTGGTACCTCGGGTTACAGACGCTTCAGGTTACAGACGCTTCAGGTTACAGACTCCGCTAACCCAGAAATAGGGCTTCAGGTTAAGAACTTTGCTTCAGGATGAGAACAGAAATCGCGTTGCGGCAGCCGGAGGCCCCATTAGCTAAAGTGGTACCTCAGGTTAAGAACAGTTTCAGGTTAAGAATGGACCTCCGGAACGAATTAAGTTCTTAACCCGAGGTATCACTGTACTGGCAGTTCAAGCAACAAACCTTTCCTTTTCTTTAACTTTCTGTCTGCCATTTTGTGTAAATAAATATCTCAGTCATTTCAGACACCATGCTCCTTGTTAAACTCTCCAAGCTGTGATTTGCCATCCGAAAAAAGAAACGAAAGAAGGAACATGTAATTCCTTTGCAAAAAAAAAGGCAAAGTAAAAAAGGAGATGATAGATAGATGATAGATAGATGATAGATATAGATAGATGATAGATGATAGATAGATAGATAGATGATAGATGATAGATAGATAGATAGATAGATAGATAGATAGATAGATAGATAGATGTAGATAGATGATAGATGATAGATGATAGATGATAGATGATAGATGATAGATGATAGATGATAGATGATAGATAGATAGATATAGATAGATAGATAGATGATAGACAGATGATAGATAGATGATTCCTGATTTCCTTCTCCCCGTATTAAGAAACAGCACCTAGGGATGGAATACATACTTAAGAGTTGAAATATGGTGATTCCATAGACTGTTAGTATTTCAGCACAAAAGGTTTTCTGATTCACAGGCTAGCGAGTGATTGCGTGGGTTCTGAAGGATTGCCGCTAAAGCTGCATCAAATGGTTTGGAATAAACATTACCTGTGGCACATATTGCCATGTAACTTAATAAGCTTGACATGAGCTTTCCATGGGTGGGAACAGGGAGCCAAGCAATAGTGGGATTAAGAATGCAGCTTCAGGTTAGGGGTGCTTTGCTCTGCTCACCCCACCCTTGCAAAGTTATTTAGTTGCAAATCACATTCCTCATTCGTTTTACGTGTCGCTGTACACTCTGTTCTATAGTTGCCATTTCCAGGAAAGAGTTTAAAGGCTCTTTAATTCAAGTCCAGAATGGAAACAAAGAGCTGGGATGTCATTGACATCCCTCCCAACACATTCTGTGTCCGCACTGCAAATTAAACCTGGTTTGTGCCAGTTTCACAACCCTGTCCAACCCCACCCCCAGAATTATGTGAAGACACTGGGCAATTTGTCTGATATATCTAACACCTCCTTGAAACTGCAACCACCCCACATACTGCTATAGCCCCATAGCAGGCATATATATATATATATATATATATATATATATATATATATATGCAGGTTTTGGTGTCTTCGGGTGTCTTCCCGTGTAAGAGTTGGGGTGTCTAGGCGACGTTTCGACGAGGTCTCACTCGTCATCTTCAGGCTGGTGCTTTCGGCTTCTTGTTACTGGAACAGAGCAGGATATCAGTGTTTGAGTTCCTATAAATACTGTTGAGGGGGTGTGGTGTATAGCCTCCAACGTTCTGGGCAGAGAGGAAGTTCCCAGGTTAGTGTGCCTTTTTTTCTTTTGTTCATAAATTACTTGAGGGATATCTTGAGTGATTTCTTGAGTGATATTCTGAGTACCACTTAGGAGGGTCATTAGGTGTGGATTAGTTGCTAAAGCTTTCGTGTCTTGACCTCTTGAGCTTGTGAAGAGTTTTTCTGAGAAGATGGCTGTACTGCACTTAGTTGTGCTCTGGCTTGGCTTCGTGTATAGGGGCGAGCTGTGGTTTTGTGCCCTGTGCCAGCCAGATCTGTGTAGGGATTGCAGGGGGGTGCAGCATCCGGAGGTGCCACTATGGTTTGGCTACTGGATGGTGTCTGTAATTTATCTGTGGAGAGGGTCTGGGTTTGGGTCTGGTGTGGTTGATTGGAGATATACCCTGCAAAGTCTGCCCAGCCACGTACATTGGACAAACAAACAGACGAATAAATGCACGTATCGCAGAACACAAGAATGCCGTCAAAAAAGAAGAAAAAACTTCCTCTCTTTACCAACACATGAAAGAAACAGGACACGAAATTAATTTTGCAGATTCCAAATTGCTCTTTAACATGGAACATCACCACAAGAGAATAATCATGGAAGCCATCGAGATAGAGAAACACCCTCACAACATGAACAAGCGTGACGACACGTCCCGCCTGCCATACATCTGGAAATTAGCCCTCCCCACAAAAACCGACACCAGAACCAGAGACACACAGAACGCCATCTCCAATCAACCACACCAGACCCAAACCCAGACCCTCTCCACAGATAAATTACAGACACCATCCAGTAGCCAAACCATAGTGGCACCTCCGGATGCTGCACCCCCCTGCAATCCCTACACAGATCTGGCTGGCACAGGGCACAAAACCACAGCTCGCCCCTATACACGAAGCCAAGCCAGAGCACAACTAAGTGCAGTACAGCCATCTTCTCAGAAAAACTCTTCACAAGCTCAAGAGGTCAAGACACGAAAGCTTTAGCAACTAATCCACACCTAATGACCCTCCTAAGTGGTACTCAGAATATCACTCAAGAAATCACTCAAGATATCCCTCAAGTAATTTATGAACAAAAGAAAAAAAGGCACACTAACCTGGGAACTTCCTCTCTGCCCAGAACGTTGGAGGCTATACACCACACCCCCTCAACAGTATTTATAGGAACTCAAACACTGATATCCTGCTCTGTTCCAGTAACAAGAAGCCGAAAGCACCAGCCTGAAGATGACGAGTGAGACCTCGTCGAAACGTCGCCTAGACACCCCAACTCTTACACGGGAAGACACCCGAAGACACCAAAACCTGCATTCCTGTACCCGTGAAAATCTACGAAAGCAAATATATATATATATATATATATATATATATATATATATATATATATGAAGTATTTTTTAAACCAAACTTAGGCACCTTGCCGTGCAGTCCTAGAGTTACGTAGAATTTTTCTTAAATGCCTTATACAGTGGTACCTCAGGTTAAGAACTTAATTCGTTCCAGAGGTCCGTTCTTAACCTGAAACTGTTCTTAATCTGAGGTACCACTTTAGCTAATGGGGCCTCCCACTGCTACCGCACGATTTCTGTTCTCATCTTGAAGCAAAGGTACTATTTCTGGGTTAGTGGAGTCTGTAACCTGAAGCGTCTGTAATCTGAAGCATCTGTAACCCGAGGTACCACTGTATTCAATAGTATCTGAAAGCATGTACAAAATAGAAAGAAAATCATTATGCAGTTTTACCCTAATTTTTGACACCTGGGGTGAGGGAAGGAGGACTTCTGTGTTTAAGGCTCATCTTGTTTCTGTGGTTGTAAGTTGTTTCATACTGGCTTTAGCATTGTGTTTTCATTGTTGTAATGTCACCCTGGGACATTGGGGTGAAGGGCAGGCTAATAATGCCATTCCCTCTACCATATGGGAAGCATCGTCTGTTACTGAGCACATAGAAGAATAAAGCATTGGGCGAGCTGGCTGGATCAGGCCAATGGCCCATCTAGCCCCAGCAACCTGTTCTCATGGTGGCCAATCAGATGCCTGTAGAAAGCCAGCAAGAAGGATCCGAGCACCAATAACTGTATACCTGGAGAAGCGTCTCCACCCGCATCGTTCGTTCATAGACATCTTGCAGTTGGGGGGAAAGGGAGCGGGGAGAGAGCAGGGAGAGAGATGGGGGGTATTGTTCTTTAATTCCATTGCCTATTGTTAGTGCAGGGGTTTGTCTCAGCATCATGTGGGGAGGTCCTTTGTTTACATACTGTATTTTTCGCTCTATAAGATGCACTTTTTCTCCTTCAAAAATAACGCTTATCCACAAAGGCCAGGAGGGGAAGCCTTAAAAAGCAGCCGTAGCATTTCAGCACAAAATCCAGGGTGTGTCCATCAGATTCCAAAGGATCCAAGCTCCCTTGTCCTTTTGAGCAACGGGTACTGTATTTTTCGCTCTATAAGACGCACTTTTTCCCCTTCAAAAATTAAGGGGAAATGTGTGTGCGTCTTATGGAGCAAATACAGGCTCCTTGGCTTCAGCGATAGCAACGCGAAGCCTCCGAAGCACAGAGGGAGAGCTCCCCCCGCACTCCGGATGCTTTGCGTTGCTTTCGCTGAAGCCGCCTGAAGCCCCCGGAGGAGTTCCCGCTGCGCACCGAAGGCTTGTGGATAGCCGCCTGAAGCCTGGAGAGCGAGAGGGGTCAGTGCACACCGATCCCTCTTGCTCTCCAGGCTTCGCTTCGCTGGAGAGGCGCTGCACAGTTTTCCCTCTCTGCACAGCGCCCCTTCAGCAAAGCGGGAGAAGAAATGGAAGGGGCTCCGTTTCTCCTACAGCTTCGCTGAAGGGGCGCTGAGCAGAGAGGTGGAGAATTTTTTTCCCTGTTCTCCCCCTCCTATGGAGCGTCCTATAGAGTGAAAAATACGGTATTTATTTACTTACTTCTATTGATATTGCAAGAGATTAGGGGGTACGGAGCTCGCTTGGTTGCGTTCGGTTGTTGAGTCAAGTTAGCCATATTGATTTGTATGCTGTTGGAGGGAGATTGGTCATAGTCCTGTTGCGCTGTGTATGTGATAAAGGGGAACCACACCGGGAGGAAGGCGGCTGCCTCCTTTGCTTGTCCCCATGCTAGTTTATGTTTGATGCCTAACTTCTCTAGTAAGGTGGTTCCCCATACATTTTGGTACCAGTGGTCTATGTTCACTCCTGATAGGTCTTTCGAGTGTCGATAGTGGCGATATTTCTAGCGGCTGAGAGTAAATGACTTATGAGTTCCTTACTCGTGTGTGTGTGTGTGTGTGTGTGTGTGTGTAGTCGTTGTCCTGGAAGCACTGGTGGACATAGGTTGGGGTGGGGGAAGCGGTCACCCTGGGTGCCATCCCAGAGGCGTGACATTGCAGCCACCACCACCCCCCTCGGGCCGCTCGCTGCTCACTGCACATACCCTGGGACACATGCCGCTCACTGCGCATCCCCAATGCACGCCACGCCCCCTGCGGGCTGCGGGCCCATCATGGCTAAAAATTGGCTGCTGTTTCTTTAATGCTAAAAGAACTGAGTCAGCAGGAGTCAGTGGCCTACAAGGACTCATGCACTCTTTCACCAAATTGTACCTGTATACAGTGGTACCTCGGGTTACATATGCTTCAGGTTACATACGCTTCAGGTTACAGACTCCACTAACCCAGAAATAGTACCTTGGGTTAAGAACTTTGCTTCAGGATGAGAACAGAAATCGTGCTCTGGCAGCGCGGCAGCAGCAGGAGGCCCCATTAGCTAAAGTGGTGGTTCAGGTTAAGAACAGTTTCAGGTTAAGAACGGACCTCCCGAACGAATTAAGTACTTAACCCAAGGTACAGTGTATATAGAGTGGTCAATGTTAGTGTTGGGTGTGGGTTGGTCGGTTGGTTGGTGAAAGCTGGTAGTGTTGATGTGTGTACAGTTGGTCGTTTTGCAGATAAAGACTTTTAAGAATAAAAGCAGAAAATTCTCTGCAAGGACACTCTTCCCGTGGACTCTTTTATGCTGACAAGGGTCCGAGGACCAGGCTGAGGAGACAAAGGAATTCAGAACCTTTTTGTTTTCTAACACTGACACGGCCATGCCCCCTGGGACACTCACCATGCCCCCAGGATGCGCGCCAGCCACACCCCCCGGATGTACACCGCTCCCAGTGCTGGAGCAAATAGCTTTGCCACCGCCTGGAAGATACTGAAAAGGGCTACCGTATTTTTCGCTCTATAAGACGCACATTTTCCCCTCCAAAAATTAAGGGGAAATGTGTGTGCGTCTTATGGATCGAATACAGGCTCCTTGGCTTCAAGGATAGCTGCCTGAAGCCTCTGGAGCGCAGCAGGTTCCTTTCGCTGAAGGGTAGGTGCCCCTTCAGCTAAGGTGCAGCGCCCCTTCAGCTAAGCAGGAGGAGAAATGGAGGGGCTCCGTTTCTCCTGCCGCTTCACTGAAGGGGCGCTGCGCAAAGAGGAGGAGATTTTTTTCCCTTGTTCTCCCCCTCTAAAACAAGGTGCGTCCTATGGTCGGGTGCGTCCTATAGAGCGAAAAATACGGCAGTTCCGGAGTTTTGACATTCCTGGCCTAAACGCAGCTGCGACCACAGGCCTACACAGAGCTTCTCCGTTGACCCTGATCTTGAGTCAGATGCTAAAATGGCTTCAACTCTGCTTTCCTCCGCTAAGGAAGTCAAATGGGCAGGCCCCTCTCTGTCAGCTGTGCTTATGCCAGCCTCACGCAAGCCATTCTCGCCGTGGCAAAGTGCCTGTTCCTTCCCTCAAGGAACGCACTGCTCCTTTGACAAGGCAGGGTAAAGACCCTCCAGGGTTCTTCGGGAACATCAATATGTTTTGTATTTAATGTGCTGGCTCGGTTACAGCAAATTAAAGAGAGCGGGCCTGCTAGAAGATAATGCGGCATGCCGGCTCCCTACTCCCTAGTCAAGTGGTACGCGCTGAAAATGAGACTCCAGTGTGGGGAAACAGCCTCGCTTTATGTCCCCCTGCAGTACCAGAAGAGGCATTAGGCAAAGCCCTGAGCCTTAATGGTACGCATCAGGAAAACATCTGAGCTTGGGCCTTCAATCACAAACGCTGCAGGATTTAAAAATGAATAAACTTCACATTGTGATTCTCTTATTTATCCTTTATGCAAATTTTCCCTAGGAGGACACATTATGTACGCTGCGTGGTGCGGCAGAGGCCCACATTACGCTACGAGGGAGGCTCCGAGACGCTGTGGAAAAAATACCGTGGGCCCCATCCACGGGGTTCGCCTATCAGTGTCGGGGAAAGAAAGAAAGAAAGAAAGAAAGAAAGAAAGAAAGAAAGAAAGAAAGAAAGAAAGAAAGAAAGAAAGAAATCATAGAATCATCATAGAATCATAGAGTTGGAAGAGACCACAAGGGCCATCGAGTCCAACCCCCTGCCAAGCAGGAAACACCATCAGAGCACTCCTGACATATGGTTGTCAAGCCTCTGCTTAAAGACCTCCAAAGGAGGAGACTCCACCACACTCCTTGGCAGCAAATTCCACTGTCAAACAGCTCTTACTGTCAGGAAGTTCTTCCTAATGTTTAGGTGGAATCTTCTTTCTTGTAGTTTGGATCCATTGCTCCGTGTCCGCTTCTCTGGAGCAGCAGAAAACAACCTTTCTCCCTCCTCTATGTGACATCCTTTTATATATTTGAAAAGGCTATCATATCACCCCTTAACCTCCTCTTCTCCAGGCTAAACATGCCCAGCTCCCTTAGCCGTTCCTCATAAGGCATCGTTTCCAGGCCTTTGACCATTTTGGTTGCCCTCCTCTGGACACGTTCCAGTTTGTCAGTGTCCTTCTTGAATTGTGGTGCCCAGAACTGGACACAGTACTCCAGGTGAGGTCTGACCAGAGCAGAATACAGTGACACTATTATTTCCCTTGATCTAGATGCTATACTCCTATTGATGCAGCCCAGAATTGCATTGGCTTTTTTAGCTGCCGCGTCACACTGTTGGCTCATGTCAGAAAGAAAGAAAGAAAGAAAGAAAGAAAGAAAGAAAGAAAGAAAGAAAGAAAGAAAGAAAGAAAGTTATGATCCAGTTATTAAAGCATCAACAGGGAAAGAAGGAAGGAACTCTCGTTCAGTTTCAGGGAATATGGTCCATTAAACAGAGCCACAACCTGCAAGCGGCAGAGGAGTTAAGGCAGGCAGGTCATTTGCAAGTGCTCTTCCCATTGCCCTACGTTTGCCTTCAAAACCTCAAAGGGCAAGTCCTCTTGCTAGGCCCACTGAGCTCAGAAATGGACGCTGCTTCTAGCTCTATATTCCTAGGTTTCCTCTGGAAGAGAGGCGGCCCGCAGCTATCCTTAGTGTGCGATGCTGTGCTGTCAGGCTAGACTAGGTTGAACTTGAAAGCAGCTACTGTTTGGGACCAGACTCCAGCCTCTACTGCTCTAATTCGACTGGGTTTGCTCATGCCAGAACTGGATTCTTGGTCTCCAGCCACCCAGCCCTGATACAAGCAAAGTGGTTTGTCCAATGGTGCTGTGGTTTGTCACTGTCTCCTGCCATGTCTGTCTCTCTTCGCTCTTCTTCCATGCCATGTCTTAGAAGAAGAGGAGTTTGGATTTGATATCCCGCTTTATCACTATCCGAAGGAGTCTCAAAGTGGCTCACAATCTCCTTTCCCTTCCTCCCCCACAACAAACACTCTGTGAGGTGAGTGAGGCTGAGAGACTTCAAGGAAGTGTGACTAGCCCAAGGTCACCCAGCAGCTGCATGTGGAGGAGCAGGGAAGCAAACCCGGTTCACCAGATTACGAGTCTACCGCTCTTAACCACTACACCACACTGGCTCACCACACTCTGACGTTCTTACAGAATCATAGAACTGTTGAAAGAAGCCCAAGGGGTTTTCTAACCCAGCACCCCACAGTTCTTGCAGTTTAGCAATCAAGGCCTTTGCCCAGGGAACTCTGGGAATTGTAGCTCTTTGAGGCGGGTAAGGGTGTCTCCTAACAACTCTCAGCACCTTTAACAAAGTACAGCTCCCAGAATTCTTTGGTGGGAGAAGCCATGGTTGTTTAAAGCAGAATCATGGTGCTTTAAACGCATTGTGCGAATGTGGTCCCAGAATCCTTTGCAGTGTTAGGGGTTCCATGGCAGATGTGCGCAAGGGCTCGCATCTGCAAGTGAGTCCATTTTGGACAAGCTAGAAAGCTTGAGATAGGCTGCTGCAAGGCCACGGAAAAAGCAATTGTGAGTCTATTTCAGCCACTACCACAGAACTACTCAGCGGAGCAGGCAGTTTTTATAATTAGCCCCCCTGTCAATTTTATTTTTTCTATTGTTAGCACAGCAAAATGAATGAAAGGGCAACCTAATAGAAGGAAGGGAGTTGCATCGTGTTCCTGACCAAGAGTCCCTCTCCCCCTCTCCTCATACTTGCTTTCCTCCTGCCCGTCGCAAATGTTCATTATTAATATGTGGTCTCCTTGAACACACATTTACAGGAGTGCCAAGATCGCAAAGTAGCATCTGGCCCTCTCAACAAGCGGGGGGGGGGGGGGGGAGAGAAGAGAGGTGAATGGTAATTCAGGGACGTAGCTACCATGTTAACCACTCAAAGCAACAACAACAACGAAAGACAGAAGGAGATTTGTTAAGCAGTGCTTTGCGGGCAGACAACCAGGCGGGTTCATAAATGCTTAATCACAAATCCGTCTTTTTAAAAATTGCAACAGGTCAAGTCGTGAGCCCTCTGGACTCCAGATCGCAATTTCTGATGGGAGCTGTAGTCCCAAACATCTAGAAGCCTGCACGTCCCCCACCCTGCTCTCCTGGTCTGGCTCAGTATAAAGTAGGCATAGGCAAACTCCGGCCCTCCAGATGTTTGGGACTACAATTCCCACCATCCCTGACCACTGGTCCTGTTAGCTAGGGATGATGGGAATTGTAGTCCCAAACATCTGGAGGGCCGGAGTTTGCCTATGCCTGGCATAAAGCTACTTCCTATGTTACACTTCTCCCCCAGGTCAATAGCCAATCAGAGGAGGGAAGATTTCTTTCTAATTCCAAATAGGGCAATGGAGCAGTTATAAGATGGAGGCTGCTTTTGGCAGTATGGTGCTGCAGCAGGTCCTTTTGCCTTAGTACCCTCCATCCTGCCCTAGTTGGGTAGGCTGTGGTACATCCCAACCCCATAGCCCAGTGACACCCTCCTGAAATAGTACAGTTGGTACCTACCTGAATGGTAGATTTTAGGAGGCTTTGCCGGGCTATTGAGACCTCACCCTAGTGGGCGTTGCAATGGTTTGTATCCAGATGTTTACATATTTCCCTGTAGCCACCATCATTCACGAGTTTTTTCCTTATCGGGACATGAGTTTTCTATTATTGTTTTTACTTCCCTGTGTTGTGTTGACTCTGATGAGCTTGGCGACTCCGTAAAACTGATCGGGAGCCAATCACGTCCCCTGAAGCGTTTTCCCTCCTGCCTCATCATCTGGGCGGAGCAAAACTTTAACACGATGACCCACACCTGTCCACAGGGTAAATGTTTCCTTAGGGAACGAAAGTGAGGAGGAATTAAAGAACCTTTTAATGAGGGTGAAAGAGGAGAGCGCAAAATATGGTTTGAAGCTCAACATCAAAAAAAGGAAGATCATGGCCACTGCTCCCATCACCTCCTGGCAAATAGAAGGGGAAGAAATGGAGGCAGTGAGAGATTTTACTTTCTTGGGCTCCGTGATCACTGCAGAGGGTGACAGCAGCCACAAAATTAAAAGACACCTGCTTCTTGGGAGAAAAGCAATGACAAACCTAGACAGCATCTTAAAAAGCAGAGACATCACTTTGCCAACAAAGGTCCATATAGTTAAAGCTATGGTTTTCCTAGTAGTGATGTACGGAAGTGAGAGCTGGACCATAAAGAAGGCTGATCGCCGAAGAATTGATTCTTTTGAATTCTGGTGCTGGAGGAGACTCTTGAGAGTCCCATGGACTGCAAGAAGATCAAACCTCTCCATTCTGAAGGAAATCAGCCCTGAGTGCTCACTGGAAGGACAGATCCTGAAGCTGAGGCTCAAATACTTTGGCCACCTCATGAGAAGAGAAGACTCCCTGGAAAAGACCCTGCTGTTGGGAAAGATGGAGGGCACAAGGAGAAGGGGACGACAGAGGACGAGATGGTTGGACAGTGTTCTCGAAGCTACCAGCATGAGCTTGACTAAACTGCAGGAGGCAGTGGAAGACAGAAGTGCCTGGCGTGCTCTGGTCCATGGGGTCACGAAGAGGCGGACACGACTAAATGACTAAACAACATCAACACTTGCCATTCATCATCCTATTTCTAGAGTCCCACCTACAGGACAAACACATCACAGGAGAGGCTTGGCACTCTAGGCTTCTCACTGACATGCTCTCTCTCTGTGTGTATGTGTTCTCCCCACCCCCCTTGGCGAGCATTCAAAAGTGCAGACACCGGCACCCCTCCTCCTGAAATGGCGTAAGTGCAGGGGCAGCTTTCCCGCTAGGTTCTTCCGAAGGTAGAAACTCTCCCTGGCGTTGATCATATAAAAGTAAAGAAAGGAAAACCAGCTAGCAGCAATTGGGAAGATTTACAATCCCACCGGCCCTCTGGGCACCTCGTAAAAGAGAATGCACAACCGTCAACTTCAGCAGTGCTAGCTGGAGACCAGGCTGCCAAGAAGAAGCATATGTCTAGGCAGAAAGTGGCGGGCTGCCTTTGCAGAGACGGTCAGTATAACTCAACCGGTGCTCTCCTCCCAGTGGTTATTACTGGAGTTTGGCCAGTAAGAAATTCGCTGCAGAACACCCCAGCTGGGATCACCCCAGGTAAATCCAAGAACCGTTCTGCGTCAGGGTCTTTGCAGCAGCACTTACACTGGTGCAAAGCGGTCGGCATCCTGTTCCTACCTGCAATCCCTTGGCCTACCTTTCCCCAGGTTGTTGAGTTCACCTTGGCTTCTGGCAACAATGTCTTACCTGCACAAGAGAGTCCATTGATTGTGTTAAGATACAGAATGCAGCCACCCCTCTGCACTACAGGCAATCCTGTTTTCTGGTGCACCTCCCCACCAAAGCATTATCCCCCTTTGGCTTTAGGAGATTTTTAGGGTGACAGACATGAGACCAGTCTTGCAATTGGGGATATCTTGCAATTGGGGATATCTTCCATCAATGCTTATGAGTGGTGCTCTTCTTCTGACCACTGTATCACACTTTATAAATACAGTGATACCTTGGGTTACAGATGCTTCAGGTTACAGACGCTTCAGGTTACAGACTCCACTAACCCAGAAATAGTACCTCAGGTTAAGAACTTTGCTTCAGGATGAGAACAGAAATCGTGCTGTGGTGGCATGGTGGCAGCAGGAGGCCCCATTAGCTAAAGTGGTACCTCAAATTAAGAACAGTTTCAGGTTAAGAACGGACCTCCGGAACGAATTAAGTTCTTAACACGAGGGACATCCGGGTTAGTGCCTCCGGCAATGGCGGATTTCCTCTGATTGGGAGGAATCCGCTCCGTGGAAATTAAAATTGACAATATGGGACAAAAAATGACTGAGTTGGGACTAAAAGTGAATACCTATACAGAAATAACCCAGGATTTGACTCAGGAATCTGTTTTGACACTGCAAGCTGTGGAGAAGAAGAAGGAGAAAGTTATTGTTGAACCTCAAGTAATTCAAGTGGATAGAGCCTCGGCCTTACAGAGGCAAATTGATGAACATAAGCTGTTGCCCTTTACGATTGAATCCAGAGAAAGTCAGATTTGGAGGGATGGAGTCCCGCTTGGATTGGAGTCCTGCTTGGATTGGAGAAGGAAAGTTGGATAGATCCCCTTATGCAGGTTTGGGATCTGGATTTGGGTCAAGGGGAGATTGGAGTTGTGGGGGCCTTTAGCTTTGGAGGGACTTTGAAACACGCTCTGAAATATTGTTTGGACTTTAGTTCTGACTATGGAGAATGGGCTGACCTGTCGAGAAGGAACAATGACATTTCTAGGTTGGAGTTTCCCCAAGATCTACTCCTCAGTGCCAAAGGAAGGAAACTAAGAACAAGATCAGCAGAAGACAAAGTGAAGTACATGTATAGATATGAAGAAGACCTGCAGAAGGGACATGGAAAAGAGTTAAGAGCCTCGGATAGAAGATCACCAGGTTGATGGACCATATGGAACTGATAAAAAGGACTGACAGAATCCGAGTCCAGGGAGAAGAGACGGTGGAAGAAGATTGGAAAAAAAGTTTTAAAAATTTATTTAGAGAAATATTGTTAAATTAATGAGTGTTAGAAAAATTGTTGGAATGAAATTATACGGCTTTAGTAGAAATGTTATAAGGAGTTAAGTATATATAAGTTTTAGGATTTTAATGGTAAGATAAGGTTAACATAAATTAAGACAATTAAATGACAGAAAATAGTGAAAGATGGAAAGGATTTGCTGAAATAATTAATAACTAGAATACAAAAAAGGGAGGTGTGAGGAGGTCGATGAAACAAGTCAATGAAAGATAAAGATATGGAAATATTGGAGGTGTTTTTTAATTGTTTTTGCTTTTGTTTTTGTCTTTTTTTCTTTTCTTTTTCTTTATATGTACTGTAATGTCTTGATTTGTATTGTTTACCTTTGCTTTTTCTTCTTTACTTTGTTTTGTAATTCTTAAATTTTTAATAAATATTATTTTTTTTTAAAAAAAAGTTCTTAACACGAGATACTACTGTAAGGCATGCAAAAAATAATAATTATGAAATTATGTGTAATTGAGGGTTGTTTCAGTTATAGAGGTGCACTACAGCTGTAATCCTATTACGGATGTGGCGAATTTGTCCTGTTCGCGTTTTAATGAGAACCTGCTAATTCCCCCTTTCCAAACCAAAATGTGACCTGAAGCGCAGCTGTCTTTTGAAATTTGCACTGCTCAAAATTTTGTGATGTGAAAGTTCTCTGACTAAAATATGCATACAAAAAAAAAATGTGAATATGGGGGGAGGTTGCACACAAATTTGCATGTGTTAGTGGAAACAACGTAGGGAAATGATTATATTAGGGAGAATTGCTTGAAAAAACACACATATTAGGCAAAATTGCACACAAAACTGCATGTATTAGGAGCTACGTGCATCAAAAGGCATACAAACTTCCATGCAAACCTTTTTTTAAAAAATATGGAAACTGATTCAGAAATGGGATGAACTGATCTTAAACCAGGAAAATGAGAAACAGAGAGAAACTGAAATTGACAGATTCATCCATTTGGAAAAAATCCTATATGCACTTACTTTCTCTCCCTAGAGAGTCTCGCTTAGCATCAGGTTATGTTTTTCTAGTTCCAGACAAATGCCTTTTTATTTGTTCAGACCTTTTCACCTGACTAAATCTCTTTTAGATCTGTTTCAGCTTTTACTTTCTTTTAATCCTGCCTTTTAAAATAAGGACATGTTTTAGATTTTTCTCTGTTCTGTTTTCTGTCAGTTTCAGTGCTTGTGTCATTTATTTATTCATTGTTGTAAGCTGCTTTGAGTTACTTTGGCAATAACTCACAAGCCTCCCTCACTGGTCACTGATGGCCCTGTTGAAGACATGAGGATTCAGACTGGTGAATCCTCAAGGTTATACTTTGTCCTTTCCAGGCTAGGTCCCTGCTTCACATTATTCTAGCTTTAGTGGAGCCATTACAGTGGAGATGTACTAGGAGAAGCCTGTAACGTCTTTGTAGCACTTTCCCAACTTTTCATGCTGGTGACAAACTTTTTAGACTTGCATCATTTTGCAACACTAATTCAGTTTTACTAGCAAACTGCAGGTTAAATTAACCCCTTTCCAGCCCCGGGAGGAACGCAGGGAACGTTCACATGACACACCTACACACTGCAGCCAACACACCACTAATTAATTATTATTAATAATAATAATAATCATTTATACCCTGCCCACCTGGTTGGGCTGCCCCAGCCTTTCTGGGTGGCTCCCAACCGAATGTTAAAAACACAATACAGCATTAAACATTAAAAACTTCCCTAAGCAGGGCTGCCTTCAGATGTCTTTTAAAAGTCAGATAGTTGCTTATTTCCTTGACATCTGCTGGGAGGGCGTTCCACAGGACAGGCGCCAACACCAAGAAGGCCCTCTTCCTGGTTCCCTGTAACTTCACTTCTCGCAGTGAGGGAACCACCAGAAGGCCCTCGGTGCTGGACCTCAGTGTCCGGGCTGAACGTGTTGCGACACACAGTTTGGAAAGCTCTGCTGTAGTAGCTCAAACTGTATTGGTTCCAGCTTTTGGGAAGTCCTTGGGCCACTAAATTTCTTTGGCTGCTTCCCCATTGGCTCCCCATGTTCCTTTCGGTCCCATCAGAGCCACAGCCCAGAGGAAGAAGGCAATGGAACCTGGTGTTTTTCATCCTTGCCCCTCTCACTGCTTGCTCACTGCGAGATGGCAAGTGAATAGACAGCAATGGCAATGTTGGGTCAGGGAGCCTGACAACGCTGACTCCTTTTGCCGGTTGTGGTCCAAAAGCATCCTCAGAATAAGCACAAAGTGTCTGAGGCTAAAGGCACCTGGCACCGAATAAGTGGATCTGGCAGAATTTTATATGTTAAAAATATTGGGCATAATCCAGCCGAAGTTAAGTACTTTCAACCTGCATTGATTTCAGTGGGAGAGCCGAACACATGTTTAAGTTTCTTTGTAAAATCAATAGGCCTTAAAAGTGTTTAACTCTGGCTGAGACTTCCTCCGACTTCTGTTCCTGGCCTACCCAACCCCAGTTTTCAAATGTGCACCTGGACCTCATGGAACACAATAGCAATTGCTATTTGAATTATAGGAATCATTCTGAAATTGTCATCTGTAAACATTAGACTTTTATGCAAATCTGTGCCCTCATGTGCCCCACATTCAGCAACCCATAACTCACCGCCCTGCAATCCACAAATACCTAAACTGAGCAGTCGGTAAAATTATGGGATGCAGGTGTCATAAGTGAACCAGTGTGGGCTCGGTGGGTGAAACAGGGAGGGTGGAATGAAAATTGCTTTGTTTTATACAGTATTAGAAAGCAAGACAAGTTCAGGCAGTGTGGAATCTATTTCCTTTGTTACAGTGGTCACTTTTGGTGTGTTCATTTCCCCCCCTCTTTAAAAACAAGTGAGCGGAGAACTGAATAAGAATCCATCCATCCTGTTTGATCACCTCTAGTGTTGAAGTCCAGTCAAGCCTTGTAAACTGCCTGGTTGTGGAATACAGTGGTACCTCTGGTTGCGAACGGGATCCATTTCGGAGGCCCATTCGCAACATGAAAAGAGCGCAACCAGCAGTGGCGCGTCTGTGCACACGCGGGTTGCGATTCGCCGCTTCTGTGCATGCGCTTGACGTCATTTTGCGCATCTGTGCATGCGCGAGCGGCGAAACCCAGAAGTAATCCTTTCCAGTACTTCCGGGTCACCGTGGGACATAACCTGAAAGAACGTAACATGAAGCGGACGTAACATGAGGTATGACTGTAATACAAGAGCCACATGCTTTGAGCTTCCTTCAGGAAGAGCAGAATGTACTTCAGGAAGAGCAGAATGAAATTACTTTTAATAATAACAATGACCAGTGCTGCTGCTCAGCGAGCATCTTGCTAGTTGGCAATATCTTCAGCAAAAGCTTTGCAGCGAAGCGACTGGCACCTATGAAAGAAAGAGCAGAGTTACGGGTGGTCAAAAAGTAGAGCAGGGGAAAGGAATGCACTTACTTGCAAGCAGGGATGGGGGGGAAGGGACTCAGTTTAGTTTCATATTTAAAGGTGGACATACTCAATTCACACATTGCAAAACAATGCACCAGCCAACATACAGCCAATCTTCCAAATTCGCACTTCTCTGAATTTTGCAGTGCAGCTTTCTGGACAGTTAATGTGTGCAAAAAAAGCATATATTGAGGCACATATAGAAATGCATATATTTGTGAAAATGATGCACACAAATGCATTTGAGTAGGGGAAAATGCAAAAAAGTGTTTATTGGGAGAAATTTGCACTAAAATGCTGCTGAATTTTCTAGCAGATTGTGGGGTGTGTGTTTTTTTTTAAAAAAAGAACAATAAAAATAAATTACAAACTGATTTTGAAATTTAGAATACCACACTTAATGACAGTGGGGGGGGGGGAATGAGAAACTGGGTGAAACCAAAACTGACAAATTCTTCCATTCCTACTTGCGAGTAAGAGTGCAAGTTTGGACCTAAGACCTTGTGCACCAACCTAGTTTCATAATTTGCTGTATTAAAGCCGAACCAGCCTTGTACCAGAATGAGCCATTGCTGCTGTTGTAGGACTCTGAAGGTGGGGTGGCCTGGTGCTTCCTAGCACTTCAAATCAAAGGGCTCCCTGCTCTGCCTCTTCCGTTGAGAAATGTGTCCTGCGGACCCTTGGCGCACAGAACATAAGGCATTTATTCCTGCATTGTTAGAAACTACCGCCGCCTCCCAATCACACCGACACAAAGGAGTTCGCTCCACAGCACATTTTGCCCCTGAGCAAACACGCTTCCCCATTCAAGAAATGATCTCCTACTGTTTCCCATAAGAGCGCGAGGCAGCCTGGAGAAATAGAATAAAGCTGCGTTAAACACAACAGCCCCATTCCAGCAATTGAAACAAACGAGGGTGCGTGGCTGCCGAGCCGCGGTGCCTCTCGAAAGGGTATGTTAATGCCTGCATTAGGCATTAATTCTGCTTTTCTTCACCCCTCCCACTTCCCCCTGCCATTCTCGCCAGGGCATTATATGCTCCACGAAGCATCTATTTCGTCTTACCATTGCAATGTTTTGCTACCGTTGGGGCTATTGTCGTCGAGAGGGGCCTTTGCATACTCTTCGGCATGTCATCTGTCACTGGTCATGGTACATTCGAGACACTGCGGATGCTTTGACAAGTCGTCCAGAGAAGCTAGTCCATCACGTCTGGCTAATGGTCGGTGGTGTAATACGACACCAAGTTGGACGGCTGAAGCCCACTCGGCAGGTCCAATTTCTTAGGCTATTTGCATTCAGTTCCCCCCACCGCCGTGAAAAGAAATCTAAGCAAACTAATAATAATAATGTTCCAAATTTAGGATAATAGTTCTTTAGACTTACACTGTACATCATACTTTTAAAGCATGCACGCCCCGCCCCCAATCCGAATCCTGGGAAGTGTAGTTCACCCCCCCGAGAGCTTCAATTCCCAGCACCCCTAAACAAACTACAGTTCTCGTGTTTCTTTTTTTGTGTGTGTTTTAAATATATGGTGTGTATCATGAGGATTGGGACAGCCACCATTTCTGATGGTACATAACTTGCTTTTCTGCCTTGATCCACTCTGGATTCTGGTCAAGGAGGCTCTCCAGGCTTTGAGGGAGCTTCGAAAATTTGTTTGAACGGTGACAGAAGCATTGCAGAGAATCAGGAGATTCTGACTCAACGTCAGGAAGAACTTACTGATGGTAAGAGCTGTTTGACAGTGGAACAGGCTCCCTCAGGAGGTTGTGGACTCCCCTTCCTTGGAGGTTTGTAAGCAGAGGTTGGATGGCCATCTGTCATGGATGCTTTAGTTGAGATCCCTGCATTGCAGGGGGTTGGACTAGATGACCCTACGGGTCCCTTCCAATTCTATGATTCTACATGTGCTGGGCCAGGGGGTAACCCGAGTAACACGGTCGAGGTCCAGTCCCGAATCCAAGGGTTCCATTAGGAGTCAGTCCGACAGGGCCAAGGCAGGACACGAGGCAGGAAACCAGGCAAGGACAGGTACAGGATCTCAGGCAGGATGTAGCATACAGCAATGTTGCTCCTGCAACCTGGGG
Organism: Podarcis liolepis; assembly: GCF_965112155.1. Classification (NCBI taxonomy): domain Eukaryota; kingdom Metazoa; phylum Chordata; class Lepidosauria; order Squamata; family Lacertidae; genus Podarcis; species Podarcis liolepis. Next base: position 56,145,385 of record NC_139565.1, on the reverse strand, counting down.
CAGGGTCCGACAGCCTTTTCTCTTTGTCGGGGTAACGGCCGGTCCTGATCCCCTGGTGACTCACCTCCCTGTCTCGCCCGAAGGCGGGCACTCCTCCTGCGAGTACTCAGGTCTCTCCTTCTCTCAGACCTTAGTCTCTGCAGCTGAGGAGATGTCGGTGGGTTACTAGACCCAGGGGCCGCCTCAGCCTCCCCCGACCCAACCAGTAGTGGAGCAGCTGTGAGTTATGGCCCAGCTGGAGGCAACGAGGTAATCCCCGCATCTGGAGCCAGGGCAGGCTCAGGCCCCTGACTCAGCCCAGCTGGTGCTTGTTGCAGGGGAACCTGTGCAGACTGGGGATCTTCAGAATCAGGCCCCAGGCTAAGTTCAGCTGCTGCCTGAGGCAAAGGATCTGGTGTGGACCGAGACTCCTCTGGCTCCGAGTCCGAGTCCCAGGCCATCACACTACATTTGCTTTGGGAGGGAGGAAACCCTTGATTGCACCAATGCGAGATTTTCTTCCCAATGCAAAGGCATCTTCTGTAGAGGGGTTTCCCTTAGGCCATCAGCAAAGTAGAAAAGGGTAGATTTCCTTCCTTATGCCCTACTGCAGTCCTCATAATTATCTCTCTCACACACATTTGATGCAACCTGCAGTTTTTAGAAGCCTTCGCAGTAACTGCAAAGGTGCACAGTCCACAGACCACCAACAACTTAACGTCCCCAAACAAGGGTTTTAGCCATGCAGTTGTTTTGAATGGTGCTGATAAGAGTTGCTGTCAAAAACATCTAGAGGGCACGAGGTTGAGGAAAGCCGGTGTGATAAAAAATACAAAATCTCTGTTAGCTTCAGTGAAATGAGACTGGCGAGAGGCTTCCTGCTCTGTGAATATTAGTCTTGAACATGGTGTGAGAGGTTCCTGTGCTCAAAGCTCATGAAACTGAGGCACAGAAGGATAGGAGTCACGCACTGATGATGACAGGGAGGAGCTGCAGCTTCGTGGTGCAGAGCATCCTCTACACACAGAAGATCCCAGGCTCAGTCCTTCGCATGTGCCGTTAAAAGATCTCAGGGAGCAATGCTAGGATAGGCCTGTGCTCAAAATCCTGGAGAGTTATAAAAGTAGACAATGCCAAGAGAGATGGACCTACAGTTGGAACCAGGGTGGGACAGTTTCGTATGTTTGTGTTATCAGGTTAAACCAGCTGAGGTTCATGACATACATCAGGGGTTAAAATAATAGTAATGATATAATAATATTTTTTTATTTATATCCTGCCCATCTGGCTGGGCTTCCCCAGCCACTCTGGGTGGCTTCCAACAAAATATTAAAATACCATAATGCATCAAACATCAAAAGCTTCCCTAAACAGGGCTGCCTTCAGATGTCTTCTAAAAGTCTGGTAGTTGTCGTTCTCTTTGACATCTGGTGGGAGGGCGTTCCACAGGGCGGGTGCCATTACTGAGAAGGCCCTCTGCCTGCTTCCCTGTAACTTGGCTTCTCGCAGTGAGGGAACCGCCAGAAGGCCCTCGGCGCTGGACCTCAGTGTCCGGGCAGAACGATGGGGGTGGAGACGCTCCTGCAGCACTCCAAATACAGTTGGTCTACAGACTCCCATTGTCTTTGCTGGCTGGGGCTGCTGGGAGTTGAAGTGCAGCAACATCTAGAAAGCATCAGGTTCCCGGTCCTTCACTTCCACCATCTCAGCCTGCCTAGCATTACATGTGGCTTTTAGCAAAGATGATCCCCAATGGAATGTGAGTGTTATGCATAAAATCCCAGTTTATGGTCTCTGTGTGTGTGTGCCTGTGTGTGTGTGTTGCGTGATATATAAAATCTCAGCTTGGCACCAAAGGGCACCGAATGATATTTTCCTTTCTCAGTGTGTTCTCGATTCCCATTGATACTAATGGGACTTGCATGCCAGTATCAAGGGGAGAAAAGACCCCTGAGGTCTCACAAAATATGCAGATGACTGGTTTTTAATGAATGCAAAATGTAAAACAAAGGAAGTATCGCCGCTGAGTGGCTCATGCATAATAAAAAAATCCACTGTGTTTTTTTTAGAAAAAAAGAAGGAACACATTAACAACAACAAAAATCTCATGGCTTCAACTGTCCTTAATACGTAACGGGCAATTGAGAACAGCAGGCTGCCCAGAACCCACATCATCAAATCGCAAATACATTTTGGAAAGATGCGGCCATCAAGATTCTCATCTGCTGCCCCACCAGGTTATGGGGGAAATATCCAAGATTTCCCATGTATGTTCTGCTCTGTATGTTGGAATAGGCAAAAGGGATATAGTCCTGTAAGCGTGCTCCTTGATTAAGCAACATGGCTCCATCTTCCTAGTTTTTCTCTCTGGGAGTTGTTGGGAGAGCCCTATCTGTCTTGTGAAGCTACAAGTCCCAGAGTGGTGTAACAGAGTGCTTTTATTCAAATGGACTAGGGGGACTAAATTAGAGTATTAAAGTATTAAAGCCTGGCTCCTCTTTCCCAAAGCCCGGGAGGTTTCTGTTTGGCTTAGGGAGGGAGGCGTGATGCTCTGACAGGGTCCAAGAGCCCTCCTACCACCTGGGAAGGAGGCAAGAGATCTCCAACATCCTGTCAGAGACCAGGCATCTTCTCAAAGCCCAGGAAGCTTCTGCCCCGCTTTGGGAGGGAGGCATGATGCTTACACATATTCATTCATTCATTCATTCATTCATTCATTCATTCATTCATTCATTTATATCCCACCCTCCCCAGCCGAAGCCGGGCTCAAAACGGCTAACAACAGTAAAATAATACAACATTCTAAAATCATTTCATTATAAAATCAGTTCAAATCAAATTAATGGCAACCATTGGGCTAGAGTTCTGTGAGGATTACCAAAGGACTGTGCCTTGGCCAAAGGCCTGGTGGAACAGCTCTGTCTTGCAGGCCCTGCGGAAAGATGTCAAGTCCCAGAGGGCCCTAGTCTCTTGCGACAGAGCGTTCCACCAGATCGGGGCCACGGCCGAAAAAGCCCTGGCTCTGGTTGAGGCCAGCCTAACCTCCCTGTGGCCCGGGACCTCCAAGATGTTTTTGTTTGAAGACCATAAGGTCCTCTGTGGGACATACCAGGAGAGGCGGTCCCGTAGGTACGAGGGTCCTAGGCCGTGATGTCCTCGCGAGCTAGTGCCTCTGACCCTAACTGTTCCCCTATGAAAAAATTCACCACATGTCACTGGTTCAGACGTGGCCTTCACTTCATGGATTTTGGTTTCATGCCCCCTCCTGCTAGCCCAGGGGTCTGCAACCCGCGGCTCCGGAGCCACATGCGGCTCTCTTACATCTTTGCCGCGGCTCCGGGGCAGATACTAGCGAGGGGAGGAGGCGCATTGTGTGCTCCGACACTCCTCACTGTGGCGGGCGCTGTACTGGCTGTGACGTCGTATGGGGGCGGTGCGTGCGTTAGTCACGCACCGTCCCGACGTCACCTTCCCGCCCGCTGTCAGATCAGAGGGCAGCAGCGCGCATGCTTTAAATGTCGCAATGGTTTTGCGGCTCCCAGTTGTTGTTTTTTCTTCGGAAACGGGTCCAATTGGCTCTTTTTGTCTTAAAGGTTGCAGACCCCTGTGCTAGCCGCTTCCAGCTTTGGTCCATGTGACATGCCGACAGCTCCACAGCGGAATGGATGCATTGCATGTAGAAGGGCAGTATCCATGCCTGGCACCTCAAATTAAAGAGTTTGGAACAAGATGCACACATCTGCTACACCAGTGTCCCTGACCACTGGTCATGCTGGCTAGGAATGATGGGAGTTGTAGTCCAACAACATCTGGGGACCCACAGGTTGAGAAACACTGTGCTACACATTCCCTAAACGTACACAATTTTGTACATTTTGATTCGTCAGAGAACCACATCGCTAAATTCGGAGAGGCGTGAATTTCGAAGGGTGGTTGCAGTTCGTCTATTTCTTTGAGAAGCAAAAATCAGAGAGGTTTGTATTACAATATGAAATGGGCCAAATTCCTTCCATATCTGACTTAACAGAACAAAAGGGTACATGAAGCTATGTGCGTGTCGGTGGTTACATTAAAAACATCCGTTATGAGCTACAGCACAGAGTTGCATCTCTCCCCCCACACCTTCACTAAAAAGCAGGCTCTTACTTCTAAAATGAAAAGTGGGGGGGGGGGAGGCAACGAGATGGAAGATGCAATCCCCACCAGGCTGCCGAGGAAAAGCTGAAAAGCACACCATAAATGACATTAGTGTGGTAGCAGGGACATGTGTGACAATAACTTTTAAAATAAATGAGCTGCTGCAGAATAAAGTACCTTGCCGCAAAATGTACATGGGGGAGATGGAAAGTAAATTAAAAAAAGAAAAGAAAAACAGCAACGGATTACGGCAACATCTGTATATTAAAACCATCAGAAATGAGAACAGGCTCATGCTAACATTACAGCATGCAAAGATATGACAACGCTGTAATCCAGTTGAGATCGTTAAGGGGATGGTGGTGTCGTTTAGTCGTGTCCGACTCTTCATGACCCCATGGACCAGAGCACGCCAGGCCCTCCTGTCTTCCACTGCCTCCCGCAGTTTGGTCAAACTCATGCTGGTAGCTTCGAGAACACTGTCCAACCATCTCGTCCTCTGTCGTCCCCTTCTCCTTGGGCCCTCCATCTTTCCCAACATCAAGGTCTTTTCCAGGGAGTCTTCTCTTCTCATGAGGTGGCCAAAAGTATTGGAGCCTCAGCTTCAGGATCTGTCCTTCCAGTGAGCACTCAGGGCTGATTTCCTTCCGAATGGATAGGTTTGATCTTCTTGCAGTCCATGGGACTCTCAAGAGTCTCCTCCAGCACCAGAATTCAAAACCATCAAAGGGATGGTAGAGAACCAAAATCTGGTTCTTTTTGTCACCGGTTAAGCAGTTTGGTGGTGGTGAGATGCAGAGATGCCCTTCTGAGGCTGGCTGTGTCACTGCTTATCTGGATGGCACTGCAGGGGGTGAGGTCTGGGATGTGTGGGTGGTGTGGCTGGAGTACTGCTGCCACACACACACACACACACACACACACACACCATTCAGCTCTCCCTCAGGTAAGCAGCAGCATCAGGGTTGTGAGGGAAGCTCAACGGCGGCACCCAATCATGTACGTCAATAGTACGGTGAAGCTGCTGTTCAAATACTGACTCAGCTATAAAGGACACTGGGTGGACCTTGGGCCAGTCACAGTCTCTCAGCCTAAGCTACCCCACACAGTGTTGTGAGACTAAAATGGGGAAAGGAAGAACCACTGGAAGAGCTCCCTGGATGTCAGGAGCCCAGTCCCCGTCTTGATCACACAGTAAGCATAGTAATTAAAAGGATAATTTATTGTCAAAAGAAGCAGATAGGACGGCTCTAACTCAGCTTCCAACATCATCAGTCAAGATGACCCTTCTGAAGTTGCCTTCCGGGTTCTGTAGAAGTTAGGGAACTTTCGCGTCTTACGCCTCTTGTTTTGTTTCCGGTCTAACAGCCCTCCCCTTAGTCCAAGAATTGGATCAGCTCCCCCCTCCTCCCTTTCTGACAAACTACTTCCGTTTCTGTTCCCACCAGTTTGAACTTCCCAAGAACTATCTCATCCTCTGTCGTCCCCTTCTCCTTGTGCCCTCCATCTTTCCCAACATGAGGGTCTTTTCCAGGGAGTCTTCTCATCTCATGAGGTGGCCAAAGTATTGGAGCCTCAGCTTCACGATCTGTCCTTCCAGTGAGCACTCAGGGCTGATTTCCTTCAGAATGGATAGGTTGGATCTTCTTGCAGTCCATGGGACTCTCAAGAGTCTCCTCCAGCACCATAATTCAAAAACATCAATTCTTTGGTGATCAGCCTTCTTCATGGTCCAGCTTTCACTTCCATACATCACTCCTGGGAAAACCAAAGCTTTAACTATACGGACCTTTATTGTCAAGGTGATGTCTCTGCTTTTTAAGATGCTGTCTAGGTTTGTCATTGCTTTTCTCCCAAGAAGCAGGCGTCTTTTAATTTTGTGACTGCTGTCACCATCTGCAGTCATCATGGAGCCCAAGAAAGTGAAATCTCTCACTGCCTCCATGTCATCCCCTTCTATGTTTCTTTAAGGATACTGTTTTCTTGTTTCTGTTTTGGTTTACCGGAGACTTTAAATATCAAACAGCTTAGAAATACTTTAAAATAAATAAGTGCATTAACATATGCTTATTTTATGCAAACCAGCCTGGTCCTCACTTTTGGCAATGCATTTTCTCCTTTTTGGGTGGCACATAACTGGCCACCTTACTTGCAGCTGCTTTAAAAAACAGAAAGGAGGAGATCCTTATATCTGAATTCCCCACATCAAGTCCCACTGCTCCATCCACTGAAGTGATAAAGATGGAACGTAAAGGAAGAGATGGCCTGATAAGCATATTGGGACCAACCGTTTATTGGGCAACTGGGATTCAGCAAAGCTGCCCTTTCTCGCTCTTCCTTCATCTCCATCAAATATTACGCATGCAGTATGGGACTGGAGACAGAGCTGAATTTCCTCCCCATCCATAAATGGACATTTCCTGGCAATTGCTCCATCTTTTCTCAGTGGTCTACCACTCCAGTTAGATTTTTTTAAAAAAAAAACTGTCCTAAAAATAAGTGAAAATCTTTCATCCCTCCCCTCCCTCCCTTTCTCTAATTGCTCCCCTTTCTAAGCCCTCGATTTGTAAGGGGATCGCAAAGTTTCCTCTGCCGGAGCGTTGGGTATACATGATTCAATTAACCTTGCAGGTAGCTGTGGAAGTTGGTAATGCAGGAGATCCTTTTGTTAATTGGCAGCCTGACACAGGCAATTAAGCTTGATCAGATGAAGAGGGCGTCAGGGACATCGTTAGCATACGGTACTGAAGGCTTTGCGGTGTGTAAAAGTTGTTTAATTTCTGACGAGGAAGAAAGGGCGGAGGGAGAAGGGGGCTGGAAGGCGGGGCAAGAGAGGCCTTCTTCCACTGCCAGCGTTATGGCTGCGAGTGCTAAACGTTTTGCCTGTATTTGGGCTCTGCTTTGGTCTTTTATTTTTAAAAGCAGAGGTTGCGCCCTTTTGTTGGGAATCCCTGGGGATTTCCCACTTGACCAGGCTGACTGTTGGGTTCAGATTCTGGCTAGGGCCACAGAGCAATCCTTTGTAGGAAGTTCCATCAAAGGTGTTTTGGGGGTTTGTTTGTTCGTTGCTGTGCTTGTTCCTTTGCCAAGGAACCAGGTGCAAGCTTTGCATGACGCTCCAGCACAATGCAAAGGATTCTGGGGAATGGAAGAGGGAGGGAGGTGAAACTTCTATGAATACAGTCATACCTCTGGTTGAAGTTGAGCATTTTTGGGTTGCGCTCCGCAGTGACCCGGAAGTAACGGAATGCGTTACTTCCGGGTTTCGCATCTCGCACATGCGCAGAAGTGGCGAATCACAACCTGTGCATGCACAGGCGCAGGTTGCGTTCTGCTCTGGATGCGAACGGGGCTCTGGAACGGATCACGTTCGCATCCAGAGGTACCACTGTACTGAAATGAGCTGCTCTCTGATCTGCATCTCCTAGATTAATATGTGGATTGGAACACGTTGATCTTTTGGATGTTACACTTGGATTTTTACAATGCATTTCTTGGCTTGAGCATGAGAGAGCATAGGAGGAGCCTCCTGGATCGGGCCAATGGCCCACCTGGTCCAGCATCCTGTTCTCACAGTGAGCAACCAGAGAGTAGGAAGTGGGGAAAGAACATCGAGACTCAAGCAGGCCAGAAGAAGAGGCTAGCCAAATAGACTGGAGCCATTGCCGCTCTGCCCCCTAGTGGGGTAGCTATTAAAGGTAAAGGTACCCCTGACCATTAGGTCCAGTCGTGGCCGACTCTGGGGTTGCGGCGCTCATCTCGCTTTATTGGCCGAGGGAGCCAGAGTACAGCTTCCGGGTCATGTGGCCAGCATGACTAAGCCGCTTCTGGCGAACCAGAGCAGCGCACGGAAATGCCGTTTACCTTCCTGCCAGAGTGGTACCTATTTATCTACTTGCACTTTGACGTGCTTTCAAACTGCTAGGTTGGCAGGAGCTGGGACTGGGCAACGGGAGCTCACCCCGTTGCGGGGACTCGAACCACCGACCTTTTGGTCGGCAAGTCCTAGGCTCTGTGCCACCCACAGTGCCACCCATGTCTCAACTTTGAGTAGGTACCAGTATTAATATAGGGGTGTTTTTTTTAAAAAAAAATTGCTATTATTACTGTCCCTGGAAAATAGGGACAGTAAAATTATTGTCCCTGGAAAATAGGGACAGGAAAAAATACTGTCCCTGGAAAACAGGGACAGGAAAATTATTGCTATTATTACTGTCCCTGGACAGCTTGGTGCCCTGTGCAGGGGAACTGCCTGCACCTGCCTAACTGTGACTCTGATGAGAGATTCCATTGATGGAAGGCAGAACGAAACATGTCTGCTCTCAGTTCAGTTCCACCAGGCTTTCCTTGCTCCTGGGAGCTCATTTTCTTCTGAGCTGGTAATGGAAGCAAGATGTGAATTGCTCCTGCCTTTGTACACTTTCGGTGGCTTTAAAAGGAATTGCTTTATAATGTTTTATGCTATTTTGCAGGGTTGTAGCCTCATGCTAAGCTGCTTTGACCACCATGTGAGGGGAAATGTGTTGTAAATTTAAATACATCCCCTTTGACCTGCTCTGGAAGATCCAGCTGGTGCAAAAATTTGCAGCTATGCTGTTGATGGGGACAGACTATTGCCAGCATTTAACACGGCTGCTTAGAAGCTCACACTGGCTGCCCCTGTGCTACCAGGCCAGGTTCAAAGCTCTTGTATTACTTAACAACCCCCTTAGCAACTTGGGTCCAGGATATCTTAGACTCCTTATATTCCTGTCCAAGCACTGAGGACTTTAGGGTGTATGTGGGTGTCTGTTGCTAGTCCCCCCATTGCTCAGATGCACACTTCCTTCGATTACTCAGACCCAGGATGGGTTTATCAAAAAACAAGTCATGACAGATGAATCTCATTTATTTTTATTTGTTATTTTTGTTAGAGTTACAAGCTTGCTGTGGACATGATGTTGGGATTCAAGCCTTTATCAGGAGAAACTGGCCACTCTCCAGGCACCCGGCATGAACCACCGGTTGACCTCCCTGTCTGCATTCTCCAGCAGGATCCAGGCAGAGGTCGCGATCGGCGATCCTTCTCAGCGTGAGAAGGACACACCACTCTTCCCTGCCCCCCCCCCTCGTGGGCAGGGGAAAGAGATAGACAGAAACGTATTTACATGCCTTTATTTCTGTCTTTGCAGCGTTACGGAAAAACACGTCTGCTCTCTTCAAACTCCAGCAGCCGAGAGACAAACTCCTCCTGTACTTCCTGTACAGCTCATATTACACTCTGAGCTAATTCCGGTGCTTCGCACTGTGAATAGACTGTTCCTCTGTTTCCCACGGAACAGTCCCAACATTCCCATTTATGTTTTGCTTTCAAGCCACCAGCTCGCTGCCGCATTGCTTCTTATATCGTAACACATATTGCTTCTAGATTTTAGTAAGGCTTTTGGAAAAGTCCCCACGATTTTCTTGCGAGGAAGCTGGTAAAATGTGGGTTGAACGAGGTAGCTGTTTGGTGGTTGACCATGGGTAGGCAAACTAAGGCCCAGGGGCCGGATCCGGCCCAATCACCTTCTCAATCCGGCCCACGGATGGTCCGAGAATCAGCGTGTTTTTACATGAGTAGAATGTGTCTTTTTATTTAAAATGCACCTCTGGGTTATTAGTGGGGCATAGGAATTGGTTCATCCCCCCCCCCAATATAGTCTGGCCCCCCACAAGGTCTGAGGGAAAGTGAACTGGCCTCCTGCTGAAAACGTTTGCTGACCCCTGTGGTTGACTAACCATAGAGTTCCCACTAACAGTTCCTCATAATCCTGGGGGAGGGGAGTGACGAGTGGGGTGCTGCACGGTTCTGTCCTGGGCCCATTCCTGTTCAACATCTTTATAAACAACTTGGACAAAGGAACTGAGGGGATGCTCATCAAATTTGCAGGAATGAGACCAAACTGGGAGGGGTAGCCAATGACGCTGAAGAAAGAATCAAGGTTAAAGATGACCAATGGATGCAAGTTAAAAGAAAGGAGATTCCAACTCAACGTCAGGAAAAAACTTCTGACAGTAAGAGTTGTTCAACAGTGGAACAGACCCCAACAAGAGGTGGTGGGCTCTTTTTCCTTGGAGGTTTTTAAGCAGAGGTGGGATGGTCATCTCTGTCATGTATGATTTAGTTGAGATTCCTGCCTTGCAGGGGGTTAGACGAGATGAGCATTGGGGTCCCTTGCAGCTCTACAATTCTACAATTCTATGATATCAGCCAGGAGCTATGCATTCAAAATTATGAGCCCCTTGTGGCTGAGATTAGACAGGTCCTGTAATGGGAATTGGGGTTGCTTGTGCGTAAACTGCAAACTGCTCCAAGCTGGTTGTATAGCTAAACCTTTCCCTGGTTTGACAGCCCTTACAACGCGACTGTCTCAGTCACTGGCAGAATCCGTCAGTGGGCGTTTCCTAAACTTCCTCCAACATAAAAATTCCTTGACTCCAAGTCTCCTCCTAGATTCTCTGCGCGGAAGCCTTCCGCGCAGCGTGGGCGTGCCAAGCGGAGGTCCTGTGCTCTCTCCGCTGATTTCACTGGAAGAGTCTCAGAGCCTCCCCTCCGCAGTACTCTCAGCCTCCCCTTTCTCCCTGGTGTCCCCTGGATTTCCTTCCCCAGCGGAAGCTCTCTCTCTCTCCTTGCTAGTTCCCTCCCCTGCATCATTGGAGCGTCTTACCTCTCCTCTTGCCTCTGATGGCAGTTCCCTGACAGGTCCCTAACCCCATTCAACTTTTGGTGCCTGGTAAAGACCTTTTCATTTCAGCAGGCATGTTAAGTGAGCTTTCTGATTTTATAGTTTTTAACTGCTTTCTCTCAGTTGTATTTGTTCAGCTTATTGCACACCACTTAGAAACTACTGTAGTTAAGCAGTATATAAAACTGTTGAAATGAATGATTAGTTAATAAATTGAAACATGCCCCTGACATCTAAAGTGGGGTGGGGGTGGGGAATGTCGCCCATGCTGCCTTTGAAATGTCATCCCCAGAAAGTCACACAGCTATAATAATAATAATAATAATAATAATAATAATAATAATAATAATAATAATATATTGATACCCCGCCCATCTGGCTGGGTTTCCCCAGCCACTCTGGATGGCTCCCAACAGAATATTAAAAACACAATGAAACATCAAAAGTTTCCCTAAACAGGGCTGCCTTCAGATTTCTTCTAAAAGTCAGATAGTTGTTTATGTTCCTTCAGCAAAGAGCTTTTTAGTTTACCCTGATTTTTGAACCTTTTAACTGCTGTGATGTTTTTTATGATGCCGTGATACCTGCTGTTTTATCTGTAGTTATGCATTGCTCCACTGGAAATGCAGAGTGCAGGGTGAGGCATCAGCATCGAAAATAAATAAGTAGATACCCAAATCCTACAGCAAAGTCACATATTGATCAGATTCAGATGTAGTGTTCTGTACCAGAGCTTTGGATTTCTACACCCACCCACTCCTCCTCTCCATCATAGCTTTGGGAAAGAGATTTGGAAGCTGTCAATTCTGTTTCAGAGGAAACACAGTTATTCGTTATGTCTAAACCCAGAACCATGGTTATTCTTAACTAAGGCTTCAGGGGACAGCCTGGATCGTAAACCATGGTTTGAAACTTGCTTGTTTCCTTAAAAGATACGTAAGTCTAACCACAGTTCCCCTGGGTTCATGCACAATGAGTAACTGCAGTTAGTAAAAACCGAAAGCAAAAGTTTCCAGTCTTATGACTATATAAGCAGGGAGCAGGGGGGAAGCTTGTGTGTTCAAGGATCATTCCCATAATGCTAAAACATTTGTTGTTGTTTAGTTGTGTCCGACTCTTCGTGACCCCATGGACGAGAGCACGCCAGGCCCTCCTGTCTTCCACTGCCTCCTGCAGTTTGGTCAAACTCATGTTCGTAGCTTCGAGAACACTGTCCAACCATCTCGTCCTCTGTCGTCCCCTTCTCCTTGCACCCTCTATCTTTCCCAACATCAGGGTATTTTCCAGGGAGTCTTCTCTTCTCATGAGGTGGCCAAAGTATTGGAGCCTCAGCTTCAGGATCTGTCCTCCAGTGGGCACTCAGGGCTGATTTCCTTCTATGCTAAAACATAAAGGTAAAGGTAAAGGGACCCCTGACCATTAGGTCCAGTCATGGCCGACTCTGGGGTTGCGGTGCTCATCTCGCTTTATTGGCCAAGGGAGCCGGCGTACAGCTTCTGGGTCATGTGGCCAGCATGACTAAGCCGCTTCTGGCGAACCAGAGCAGCGCACGGAAACGCCGTTTACCTTCCTGCCGGAGTGGTACCTATTTATCTACTTGCACTTTGACGTGCTTTTGAACTGCTAGGTTGGCAGGAGCAGGGACTGAGCAATGGGAGCTCACCCCATTACAGGGATTCGAACCGCCGACCTTCTGATCAGCAAGTCCTAGGCTCCGTGGTTTAACCCACAGCGCCACCAGTGTCCCTTTCATGCTAAAACATAGTTTATCATTATTTCACGTCAGAGAATTGGGGCAGAAACAGACATTGGCAATGTTTGCGTATTCATCCCATGTCTATGAATGGAAATCAATTCAGCGAAGAGACCATCGCTTCTTGGAAAGCCTGATACAAACTTAAGTTACCCTTGAAGTCAATGTGCATGCAAATTGACCGCACCAATCTGAAAAGGGACATTTCAGTAAGCTTTCCACCAGTTCAGGACTACTCCACCCACATCTCTCTCTCTTCTCTCTCCTCTCTCTCTCTCCCTCCTAACCATGAACTCCCCCCTCCCCGCCACAACGCTGAATCCTTCTCTGCCATCCCTCTTTCTTTGTATGGCTAAACGGACGGCAATCATCCTGGAGGTTTGCCCTTAGCTGACACCGTCTCTGCGTTTGCAAACAGAAACAGACACTGCCGACCCTTTAACAAACTCCTGTAAGCTGATCTATTATCAGCGATGGGGGCTTGCTGGATAGCCGGCAGGCACATTAATTAATTTCTATGCATATCATTGCCAGGATCGCTTACCGATCCAGGGAGCAAGATCAGAGATGTCACACCATAAATTGAGTCAGAGACTTCACCTTCCCATGTTCGGCGTGCAATTTTGCACGGCGCTTGACAAAGTAGCTACCGGGAGGGAAGAAAAGGCCACAGCTCCCCAAGGTGATGGACGGGAGGAATTGGCCCAATAAATTGTTCCCAGTAAAAAGCAATGCTTTCCTCATTAAAAGGCAGTGAATTCTCTATTGCTTTTCATTAGTTTTGGCCTTGCTAGACACGAGGTTTAATTGGCAGTGTGTTTACAGGAGGCCAACCCCAGAGGTGAAGGAGACACAAAGACCAAAAGAGATTCTTATTTATTAAGGAGAGGTGACAGGCAGCTGCTTAATAAGTTTTTTGTTTTGCAGGGCCCAGAGAGAAGTTGCGGTGTTAGAGAAGGCGTATGGAACTGAGTAACCTCTTCTTTGCCACTGGATCCTTAAGGATGCTCTTAGGAGTACCTCCAAAGCAGGGGTCTCCAAACTTTTTCGAAGCCTAACAAATTGGGTCCTAAAAAAGACCCATTTCCCAGAAGAAAAACTGACAATGCTCCAACTTCCTCCACTCCACAAAACCCCCCATTATTATTATTATTATTATTATTATTATTCCTCCTTTTCCCCAGAATGAGTCTCAAGGCACAAACTGAAACACAGATAAAATACAAAAAAGATACTTATAAAAGATAATCATTAAACTCTAGCAGAATTAAAACAATATAAAAAGATCTGCCAAAGTACAGATAAGAAAAATAATAAAATCAGCACAGCACTGTTGTCGTTGTTTTTTTAAAAAAACCTAGATAAAACATCTGCACCTGCGCACGCACGCACACACACACACACACAAAACCCCAAATAACACAGAGGTCAAAAAAGAGGAACCAGCACCCTTCAGGGAAATTTAAACCCACTGTTCTGCCCTGATGGGGATGTAAATTGTCCCCTCCCTGGCCATCAGATCAATCAGCTAATGAGTGATAACCAAACTCCTCCATGGACCTGCATGGGTCCTCTGAGTAATCATAGAATCAAAGAGTTGGAAGGGACCCCAAGAGTCCATCTAGTCCAGCCCCCTGCAATGCAGGGATCTCAACTGAAGCATCCATGACAGAGGGACACAGGAAGAGGGCAGTGTGCATTTTCATGCAAGAGAGGACTGGCTACACTCACTTTTGGCCATGCACACTTCCAGCTTGTGACTGCATTGTGTTATTTTCATTGATTATAGTTTAGTAATCATTAATCATAGAGCACAATGATTAGGAGGCTTCATTGGGTCAGAATTGAGTCTACACTTCCAGAGTTAACACTAAATGCATTACGCCTGGTAAATGAGCTACCATAGCCGCTGGAGGGCCGTGAAAATTTGTGTCCCAGGTGGCGCTGTGGTCTAAACCACTGAGCCTTGGGCTTGCTGATCAGAAGGTCGGTGGTTCAAATCCCCGCAACGGGGTGAGCTCCCGTTGCTCGGTCCCTGCTCCTGCCAACCTAGCAGTTCGAAAGCATGTCAAAGTGCAATGGGTACCGCTCCAGCGGGAAGGTAAATGGTGTTTCTGTGCGCCGCTTTGGTTCATGAGAAGCGACTTAGTCATGCTGGCCACATGACCCAGAAGCTGTCTGTGGACAAACGCCAGCTCCCTTGGCCTATAGAGCGAGATGAGCACTACAACCCCAGAGTTGTCCACGACTGGACCTAATGGTCAGGGGTACCTTTACCTTTACCCATGTACCATCCAAAGCCAATGGGCATTGGTTGCCAGATGTGAAGTATATTGGCATTATTTACAGATCTCCTACCCCACTAGGAGGGAGGGGAGCTTGTTGCAGCAGGAAGGGAAGACCCCCTACCCCTCTTCACCAGCCAGACTCATCTCGGCCTCTTGGCCCCCATCCTGTCCAGCCTCTGCCTCTGATTCTGGACTGCTCTCTGCCGCAGAGTCTCCCTGCTCACTTAACCCTGTTACCTCTTCAGCTTCTGACACCTCCTCTTCCCAGGCTTCTCCCTCTGGCCACTCACTGTTGTCCCACCACCAATGCTGTCTTGTCCTGGTGGGCAACCTGGCCCTTGAATTCTACACCAGCTAAAGTTTCTAAACCATATAAGGCATGTTTCTGCCTATCTCTACATCTGTCCAAGAGTGAGCCGGCAGTAAATCACACCGTTCGAAGTTGGAGTTAACTCTTTACTGGCAAAAACACAACCTTCACAGACTTGGCTGAGTGTCGGGCCTAATGAGCACAGCAGCTCATCTCCCTTATGTCTTACCCATGAATCAGTTGCCGGGACTGAAATTCCCACAGTCATCTAGGTCCCCTCCTCTCCAGGGCTTTTCCCAAGCAATTGGAGAATGCGTCTGTGTGCAGCCTGCTGCTGCTCCGCCCATTCCAGCCCTATTCTGGTTCTGGGGAGCAAGGCAGAAGGGGAGCTGGTCGCAGCAGGAGGGGGAGACACCTGTGACTCTTCACTAGCCAAACTCACCTCTGTCTCTTGGCCTCCCTCCTCTCCAGTTTCAGCTTCTGCCTCTGATTCTGGACTTCTCTCTGCCACAGGCTCTCCCTGCTCACTTAACCCTGTTACCTCTTCAGCTTCTGACACCTCCTCTTCCCAGGCTTCTCCCTCTTCTCCTTCTGGCCACTCATTGTTGTCCCACCACTAATCCCTGGACTCTGAGCCTTCTTCCCTTGGGGATCCCCAGCTGGTACCTCCCACCATTCCCCTTCATCCAACCAGTCTGTGACCACAGATCCTGTTTCCCTAAAATTCATGACCTTAGAGGTCTCACTGGCTTCAAACCCCCCTCGCTGAGATCATGGGGGGGGGGAGAAGAAGAGGAGTTTGGATTTGATATCCCGCCTTTCACTCCCCTTCAGGAGTCTCAAAGCAGCCAACATTCTCCTTTCCCTTCCTCCCCCACAACAAACACTCTGTGAGGTGAGTGAGGCTGAGAGACTTCAGAGAAGTGTGACTAGCCCCAGGTCACCCAGCAGCTGCATGTGGAGGAGCGGAGACGCGAACCCGGTTCTTCAGATTATGAGACTACCGCTCTTAACCACTACACCACACTGGCTCTCAGAGTGGTGCAGGAGCCCACCACTCCAAGGTGTAGGAACCAGACCATGCTGTGTTGGAGGTGAGTAAATTGCAGAGCCATCCACAGAGCTATTACAGACAGCACGGCAAATAAAAATCCCCCATATTTATTTTAACTTCTAATTAAGGAAATACTTAAGAGTAAATTGCCCCTCTTCAGCCTGGAACTCCAAGGCTTGTTGTGCTTACAAGATATACCGGCAAATTGGGAGCCTTAAAATTAAGCAGCATGGAGTGTCCATTAATTAATTGGACTTTATATCTGTTGTTTATTTAATGCAACTTGAAAACTACTTTGAGGAAAGGAGGGAATGAGCGGAGTTGTGTGGAAATGAGCTGGGCTGCTCCCAAGCACAGAGAAGGACATGCCTACGGGGTCGAACAAGCAAGACTTTCTGGGCTGAGAATCTGAAGCAGGGGCAACTTTAATTTCATTTATTTAAATATATTTAACTTGCCTACTATCTCATACACAAAACACCAGGGCGGTGTTACGATGCAAAAACATAAAGCACTGTTAAAACAGTGGTCATTAAATATAATCAAAATGTGTCCATATTATTGGCACTTTTGCACTAGTAAGGGGACCCCTGACCATTAGGTCCAGTCGTGGCCGACTGGGGTTGCGGTGCTCATCTCACTTTATTGGCCGAAGGAGCCAGCATACAGTTTCCGGGTCATGGGGCCAGCATGACTAAGCCGCTTCTGGCAAATCAGAGCAGCACACGGAAACGCCATTTACCTTCCCGCTGGAGTGGTACCTATTTATCTACTTGCACTTTGACGTGCTTTTGAACTGCTAGGTTGGCAGGAGCAGGGACCGAGGAACGGGAGCTCACCCTGTCACGGGGATTCGAACCGCCAACCTTCTGATTGGCAAGTCCTAGGCTCTGTGGTTTAACTCACAGCGCCACCCGCATCCCTTTTGCACTAGGACGCAACAAAAGCATGACACACATACCCCTCGGGTATCTGGGGTGTAAAAAGCTACAGGACGTCTTCAGGGGGGGAAACGGTGCATGCAATGATTGGGAGTTAAGCAGCTCGCCTGCCCCCAAAATGTTTGTCGCCACAAAAGATGCTGAAAGCAGCATCACGTATAACAACCCTGATAATCCTCACAAACACAAGCAATCCTGAATGTACAATAAAGAGGCTGTTTGACTCCTGGAGGGAGCTGTATCTCATCAACGGGCATCGAGTATCTGCAAAATGTAGCAAGAGAAGCAGCCTTAGCAATCCTCCTTTTTGCCCCTTCCCACTAGGCTATCTCCACTGCCGCCTTTTAGAGACCCTGTAAACAAACTTGCTGCTCATGATTGAACATGTCTGCCTGCGCTTGCCATTTGAGGCGGCCCCCTACTTAATGGCGAAGAGGTCTTCTGATTCATCCGCCACAAGTGGAAAGTTGCAATTTAGCAAGCCACTCCACATCTAGGAAGTTTGTGGTGTTAAACAGCTGCGCTAAATTCTCTTAGGCAGCTGGGTGCTCAAGTGTTTGAGGGGGTGGTGGCGGAGAGGTTTTAACAGCAGCTGGAGCACATTACTATCCTTCCCCCATCTGCTACGATCAAGGTGAGCTGGAAAGCTTGGTGATTGCACTCACTTGTAGCGCACAGGCTCTGCTCAGATTTGCTCTTAGGTATATTCAAGTACAGAGGGACGCGGGTGGCGCTGTGGGTTAAGCCACAGAGCCTAGGACTTGCTGATCAGAAGGTCGGAGGTTCGAATCCCCACGATGGGGTGAGCTCCCTTGCTCGGTCCCTGCTCCTGCCAACCTAGCAATTGGGTTGAACCACAGGTAATACAGAGACGCGGGTGGCGCTGTGGGTTAAACAGTTC
This sequence comes from Podarcis liolepis, assembly GCF_965112155.1. Lineage (NCBI taxonomy): Eukaryota > Metazoa > Chordata > Lepidosauria > Squamata > Lacertidae > Podarcis > Podarcis liolepis. The sequence goes on along the minus strand of NC_139565.1, from coordinate 56,127,315 downwards.
GAATCCCCGCAACGGGGTGAGCTCCCGTTGCTCGGTCCCAGCTCCTGCCAACCTAGCAGTTCAAAAGCACGTCAAAGTGCAAGTAGATAAATAGGTACCGCTCCGGCGGGAAAGTATACGGCATTTCCGTGCACTGCTCTGGTTCGCCAGAAGTGGCTTAGTCATGCTGGCCACATGACCTGGAAGCTGTACACCAGCTCCCTCGGCCAATAAAGCGAGATGAGCCCAGAGTCGACCACGACTGGACCTAATGGCCAGGGATCCCTTTACCTTTACCTTTATATTCAAGTGCAGGTGGGGAAGAAATTCAGGTCAGTTTTCATTTATAGGCAAAACCTCCCAAATTTGCACTTTCAAAAACAGCACGTGAACTGACAACACAGCCACCTGCTTTGAAATTTGCAACGGGCTTCTCCAGCCAAGGAACGTGCACAAAAATGCAAGGCATATATTACTGAAAATGGTGTACAAAATGCCTTACATTAGGGAAAGCTTATTTGCTAAAATGTGTATGTTAGGTTGTTAATAAAGAGGTGGATATTATGATAAATTTTCACTAAATGCTGCTAAAGTTTCATGGGGCGGTGACCAGAGGAGGAATGACCACTGAGAGGACCACACAGAGAAAAAAATTGCTGCGGTGCATCTGCAGCAGCACAACCAGATGCCTTCATCTGCCCTAACTGCAACAAAACATGTCTCTCCCGTATCGGTCTCTACAGCCCCAGCAGGCGCTGAAAGCTTCCAATGGTTTGACTTCACCCCCAAAGGCGCACTCTTCCATTGACTCCAGAGACAGATGGATGCCAACATCAAGGAATTCCTGGGGCCCCTCGTTTTAAGAAACCACAAGGATTTATCCATTTTTATTTATTTATTTTGAAACTAAAAGTTGTTGTCATTTATATAGTGGCCTTCATCCAAGGATCACAGAGCAGCTTAACAATATAAAAACACAAAAATACGTAACATAGTAACAAACAATAACAATACCCCCCAGTTTTAAAAGGCCATAGATTGTTTAATTAGACAAAAACCTGGTTACAGAGAAACATTTTCGCCTGACACCTAAAGATATGTTATGAAGATGTCAGGCAAGCCTCTCTGAGGAGAGCATTCTACAAGTCGGGAGCCACCACAGAAAAGTCCTGCTCTCACGACCTCTCGTGAAGGAGGTACACAAAGAAGGACCCAGAGGATGATCGCAGAGTTTGGGTCAGTTCATATAGGGAGTGGTGTTGGGAGTTTGGGTCAGTTCATATAGGGAGTGGGGTTGGGAAACTGTGTACGTGCAGCTACTCACACAGAGTCAATTAGGGTTTGGCAGCCAGCCAGAAGGCAATCTGAAGGAGTAAGTCTACCTGGTGATAACAGAGACATGGAGACAACTCCCTGATTGGTCAACCTCTCTAAAGGGAGTGATAATTAATGGCCTACTAACTGGAATGTGTTAGTTCAGAGTTCAGTGGTTCAGTGTGTCAGTGAGTATAGGAGTTGTGAGTCGTGTCAGAGAGAGCTAGCAAAAGATCCGTGTTTTGTTCCTGTAAATAGTCCACTGTATATAATAAACACCTAACTACAAGTTCCTGGTTCCTGCTTCGTTTATCCTGTCTGCAACCAAGTTGCCAATTGCTTCCGTGGATTCTGCGTGTACTCTGCTAGGTCTGGCTAAGGTCCTGCAACTAGTCAGAAAGTTGCGAAACACCAAATAGGTTTTGCCAGTATGTGGTGCTCCTTGAGGTTTTTCGGTCCTGAGTCATTAAATTTCGACTGTAAGCTCCTTGGAGTGAGGGCCAGCACTCTCGTACTTTGTAAAGAACTCCACTCATTGATGGTGCTGTTAAATGCTGGATGCAAACGCTGCAAATATATCGTCAGCCCTGAGTAACATTGTTCAACCTTCAGGAAGATGAGACAATTCATATCCTAGTGATGGGTGTCGAAGACTGCGGAGTGTTCACAGAGGCATTATTAAAATAAGCCAGCATGTTAAGCAGTGATTAATTCAAAAAAATACACATCTCTTCATGGAGTAAGATCTCAGAAAATATGGCGGTGGTGAGGAATCCCTCTGTTCTTGTAAACTCTTTTCCTTATGGCTGTTCTGAGGACTGAAGGGAAGTGAAACAGCAGCCAATCCCTCTGTAAAGAGAGAATCAAAATCACTAATAGGGGAGAACTGTGCATATTCTACAACACAATGGCCTGGTTGCAAAAAGAAATCACACAAAGAGTCTGACCTGAGAAATACAACTTTGTTTAAATGCTTTCTTGTTTCTTAAAAGCATATGGTCCTCACTGGCATCAAGAAAATGTTGGAAATGTGTGACGGGGTGTAATATAATAATAATAATAATAATAATAATAATAATAATAATAATAATAATAATAATAATTTATTTGTACCCCGCCCATCTGGCTTGCTTTCCCCAATCACTCTGGGCAGCTTCCAACAAAGATTAAAAATATATTAAAATGTCACACATTAAAAGCTTCCCTAAACAGGCCTGGCTTCTGATGTCTTCTAAATGTCAGGTAGTTGTTTATCTCTTTGACATCTGATGGGAGAGCGTTCCACAGGGCGGGTGCCACTACCAAGAAGGCCCTCTGCCTGGTTCCCTGTAACTTGGCTTCTTGTAGTGAGCGAACTGCCAGAAGGACCTCAGAGCTGGACCTCAGCGTCTGGGCAGAATGATGGGGGTGGAGACGCTCCTTCAGGTATACAGGACCGAGGCCGTTTTGGGCTTTGAAGGTCAGCACCAACACTTTCAATTGTCCTTGTTCACTGTTCTGAAAATGGAAGCTTGTTGTCCCCCAGCACCATTCATTATGATATTTAAATCATTCCAGATCAAAACACTCTTCTGTGGAGTTACTATCCGCCAGGACACTGTGGATGCCACAGTTCTGCTGGCATATAGGAAAAGCACAGAATGCATGAGGAATCCAGTGCCCTGAGAATCTGAGTTTTGCTCTGTTTCCCACCTGCTCCCGCCAAAGGACAAGCTTCTAGTCCCCGTGGATGCAGAGGTATGTTTGAAAGGTCTGCCGTATCTTCAGAGGAAGAGGGTTGCTGAGTGAGAAACACAATGCACACCTCCACTTCCAAGGGCACTGCCAGAAGTCAGGATCCTTGGGCAGTTGCCAGGGCTCCAGTTTCCTGGGTGGTTGACATCTGACCTGGAGCACCTTTGACAGCCTTCCAACAATCACCTGGCATACTGGAGCTGCCATTCACTTTATATATATATATTTATTAACTTTTCAAAAATTATACAAAAAAGACAAAAAACAAAAATACAAAAATTAACAACATGTATAATTTCATTCACTTATTTTCTTTTAACTTATTTCTCGGACCTCCTCATACCTCCCCTTTTTGTATTCCAATTCAAATTATTCATTCAGCAAATCCTCACCCTTAATTTTCACTTAATTTTACACCTTTCTGGAGCTGCCATTCACATTCCCCACTTGCCCAGGAGCGAAGCTGTGTCTGATGCACTTCATTCCGCCCCGCCCCCCCAAAAAATTATTCATTTTATAACAAAACTAAACAACACAAACAGAAAAACAGACAATCCACACAAATTCTTGTCTTATCCTAATTTTTTCTAAACATTGTTAGGTGAGCTTCCCCAAGTCCCCCCTATCTGATTTTCATTTTATCTCATCTTTAGCGGTTTACATGTATCATAATTTTTAACCATTTTTTATCACACTTACTTTTACCATAAAAATCTTGACATTTTATCCCTTAGAAGTAATACTATTTTAAAATGCACTATCTTCTACTTCTAACCCTACGGCCTATATCCACTTCCAAAGCTATTCTAAGATTTAAATATTAACATATTTTTTCAAATATTCTTTAAACTTCTTCCAAACTTCTTCCACTGTCTCTTCTTTCTGGTCTTGGAGTCTCCCAGTCAGTTTGGCAAGTTCCATATAGTCCATCATCTTCATCTGCCATTGTCTGATGCACTCCAGGTGATGTTGGGAATCGCTCGTGTGAGAAGAAGAAGAAGAAGAAGAAGAAGAAGAAGAAGAAGAAGAAGAAGAAGAAGAAGAAGAAGAAGAAGAAGAAGAAGAGTTTGACCTGCTAGTAGCTGATCCAGTTTTTGAGTCAGATTCACAACACAGGTGAGTGGTGAAAAATTCACTGTCTCCTGCCATGTCTGTCTCTCTTCACTCTTCTTCCATGCCATGTCTTAGAAGAAGAGGAGTTTGGATTTGATATCCCGCTTTATCACTACCCGAAGGAGTCTGAAAGCGGCTAACAATCTCCTTTCCCTTCCTCCCCCACAACAAACACTCTGTGAGGTGAGCAAGGCTGAGAGACTTCAGAGAAGGGTGACTGGCCCAAGGTCACCCAGCAGCCGCATGTGGAGAAGCGGGGAAGCGAACCCGGTTCACCAGATTACGAGACTACCACTCTGAAACACTACACCACACTGCGAAACAAGGAAAAAACATGCAGTTTCTTACTTTGCATGACACATACAGCTCAGTGAATCCAGCTCTCCTTGGTTACAAAATCTGGATTACCTGGCTGCTGAATTTAGACTTTGGGGGGTTTATTTTTAAGCACCGCACACACATTTGCCCAATATCTACTTGCCTTTGCCATCCTATGCTCTTCTTCTGAGTGCATGTAATAAAGGTTTAAAGCTCTGGCCACATAAACCATCTTCTAGATACTTTTCCTGCAGTACAAACCATTCCCACCCTGCTCCGAAACAACAACAAAAGCCATCAACAATCCTTTTTGGCAGTCTCTATTCCCTCGGCTTCTTCCATTAAGGTTAATGGGAGTTTGTACTCCTGTTCTCTTCAGCCCAAAAGCCAGAAGAAGAACTTTTACTGCATCGATGCTTTCTTTTTACAGGGTGAAGCATCGCCTTTGGAAATGCAAAGCCATTTGGTCCCTTCTTAAAAGAAGTGAGTGATATCTTTCGCTGAAAAAGGAAGAGCCTGGGCTCTGCTTCCTAGAATAGCATTCCCTCCAGTGCTGGCTCAAGTTTTTGCCTTTAGACAGACACGGGTGGCGCTGTGGGTTAAACCACAGAGCCTAGGACTTGCCGATCAAAAGGTTGACGGTTCAAATCCCCACAACGGGGTGAGCTCCCGTTGCTCGGTCCTGGCTCCTGCCAACCTAGCAGTTCGAAAGCACATCACAGTGCAAGTAGATGAATAGGTATTGCTCCGGCGGGAAGGTAAACGGCGTTTCTGTGCGCTGCTCTGGTTCGCCAGAAGCGGCTTAGTCATGCTGGCCACATGACCCAGAAGCTGTACACCGGCTCCCTCAGCCAGTAAAGCGAGATGAGCACCGCAACCCCAGAGTCGGCCATGACTGGACCTAATGGTCAGGGGTCCCTTTACCTTTTTACTGAAGTTAACAATTAGGGTGTTAGGGATGTTAGGGGAGGGGTAGTACCTCTAGTGGAGGGGGAGTAAGTTGTGCTTCTCGGGTAGTTTCTTCACCTTTGGTCCCCACCCTGCACTCAGCTCTCATCTGTGGCTCTAGAACAGCAGTTCCCAACCTGTGGGTCCCCAGATGTTGTTGGACTACAACTCCCATCATCCCTGAGCTCTGGCCTTGCTAGCTAGGGGTGATGGGAGTTGTAGTTCAACAACATCTGGGGACCCACAGGTTGAGAAAAGCTGCTCTAGAACATGGGTAGGCAAACTAAGGCCCGGGGGCTGGATCCGGCCCAATCGCCTTCTAAATCCAGCCCGCGGAGAGTCCGGGAATCAGCATGTGTTTACATGAGTGGAATGTGTCCTTCTATTTAAAATGCATCTCTGGGTTATTTGTGGGGCATAGGAATTCATTCATCCCCCCCAAAATATATATATAGTCTGGCCCCCCACAAGGTCTGAGGTACAGTGGACTGGCCCCCTGCTGAAAAAGTTTGCTGGCCCCTGCTCTAGAAGCTGTCAGCATGTGACAACAGCCACATCCTGGGAATGGCTCTGACTGGCCAGCTCAACCAAGTGAAGGTAGCCAATGGGTGTCAAACCCTCAGTGAGTTAGGGACTTCCCATGGCCCCAGTGGATTGTGCAGGCAAGACCAATAGTGGGTCCAACAGTCAAGTAGATGGTTTCTTCTTGTGCTGTAGAGTAAAGGACAGATGGGGCTTGTCAACCTTGGAAGATAACTCATCCAGGAGAAGGAGAACTCTGATCCTAAACCTTGCCTTATGGGATCTTCAAGAGAAGAAAAGGTTGAGGAGCAAACCCTACTCCAATCTGGATCGGAGTCCCTAAGGTGGTTAGATGGCGTCTTGTATGCCTCCTTCTGGCAACTCCTGTGTGCTGGGCCCGGGGGTAACCTGAGAACCGCGGTCCAGGTCCAGTCCAGACCAGAATCCATAGGTTCTGCTAGGAGTCAGTCCGACAGGGTCAAGGCAGGACACGAGGCGGAAAACCAGGCAAGGACAGGTACAGGATCTCAGGCATGGTCTGGCATACAGCAATGTTGCTCCCGCAACCTGGGGTGGGGTCCGACAGCCTTTTATCTTTGTCGGGGTAATGTCCAGTCCTGATCCCCTAGTGACTCACCTCTCTGTTTCACCCGAAGGCGAGCACTCCTCCTGCGAGTACTCGGGTCTCTTCTTCTCTCAGACCTGAGTCTCTGCAGTTCGGGAGACATCGGTGGGTTAGTAGACCCAGGGGCCGCCTCAGCCTCTCCTGACCCAACCGGTAGTGGAGCAGCTGTAAGGCAACGAGGTCATCCCCGCATCTGGAGCCAGGGCAGGCTCAGGCTCCTGACTTGGCCCAGCTGGTGTTTGTTGCAGGGGAACCTGTGCAGACTGGGACTCTTCAGAATCAGGCCCCAGACTAGGTTCAGCTGCCACCTGAGGCAAAGGATACAGTGCAGACTGAGACTCCTCTGGCTCCAAGTCCGAGCCCAAGTCCCAGGCCATCACACTACATTTGCTTTGGGAGGGAGGAAACCCTTGCTTGCACCAAGGTGAGATTTTCTTCCCAATGCAAAGGCATCTTCTGGGACTCCAAGCCCGAGTCCCAGGCCATCACATCCTGCAGCTAAGCCAAACATTTTGCTCTGTTTTCCTTTGAAGCCACATCAGTCTTGTTGTCTAGGCAAACCAAGACCTCCATACACGCTGTCCAGGCTTGAGCCCCGGCGAAGTCGTGTTTGGTTTGATTTCACCACCAGAGGCGCACTCCATTGTCTCTTGAGACACTGTGAGTGGGACCCACAGCACTATGTTCTCCTGTGGACTGCTCCTGTTCAGTCTTCCATCCCTCCCCATAGCCACTGAGCATGCTCAGGCTGATTGGGAGGAGGTGGGGTCAGGCGGGGTCAGATCCTGCAGGGGTGCGGTGAGAGCCCTCTTCCAGAGCTGTGTGCCCTGAGCAGCACGGGATCCTTTAATGACGAAAATAATTTATTTCTCCCGGTGCTCAAACCTCTTTCTCACAGGACACAAAGACGCATCAGCCCACAGTTTGGGAATGACTCCTTTAATCTACAGACGGAATAAGGAGAGTCCGGGCAGCTTGTGGATGATATGACACTGTGGCAAATTCATTTCAGAGCCTGCTTTTTCATCAAGAAGCTGAAATCACTTTCTGCCTGTCCATTTCTAAATCTGGCTAAAAGAACGGGAGTTTGGGGGGTAAGGGGGAGAGGGAGAATGTTAACATAACAATTGCTGGAGAAGAGGCCTGTTGCCACATTAATGAATCTTCTTCCAGCATCCTCTGAAAGGGGCCATTTAACCCCTCTGATACCACTCTCCCTTTTTAATTCCTTTGGAACCTGTGTGTGTGTGTGTGTGTGTGCGTGTGTGTGTGTGCGTGTGTGTGCAGACTGTTGTGATGGAAAACAAGGCACATGCATGGTTCACGGGACTGCAGAATTGAGAGCTATTAAATACTAAAAAGACAAGGTGAGAAACAATTTGCAAAAATCTCCTCTTTTTATAGACTGCAGCTATTGAGAAAAATTGAGTGAATTCCCCAGCTGCCCAGGCGGCAGTCTCTTTCAAGATTCCATCAATTTTTTACGGTACAATCAATATTTATGAATCCCCAAAGAAAACCGACAAAGAGAAACATTACAAAATGTTGGCGTCTTGTTTTGTTTTTTAAACCGTGCCGTCGCAGAGATGTAACACAAGGACCTAAATAACTTTTAAAATCATCTCGCTGACAATCAAAGAACCCAACATAACCAATATGCTTTAATGCCCGTGGTTATATTAGCATTACTCAGAAGGAATAAAGAACGAGGAGGGTGGAGGGTTACCCAAAATGAACATTTGCAATGGAGTTGGGGGGGGGGGAGAATTGTCTCTGCTATAGAACATATTTTGCAACTCCTAAGTATTCTGTAATTTACTGCTTCAAAAGTCAAAGGAAATGCCATATTGAAGGGCATTTCCCCTCCAACTAATGCGCTAATGCATTAAGAAGATTCGCCATCATGCAAGCAATGGATTCCTTCTTCTCTCCCCCCTCCACCAGTCAGCTGGAAAACAGAAAGATTTCTATAAAAACTAAGCAAACAAATCTACATTCCTTTAATGGCTACTTTAGGTTTAATATCCAAACTTATTTAAATAACTCTGAACCCTCCTGCTGAGAAATATTGAAACTAATGGATTCCTGTGTGTGCAATCTCCATTTAAATGTAGAGTTTAATTTCCCTCTGGGCTAAACCTGTGTAAAACTTGACTTGAAATGTCCCTCTGTAAAAAAAACACAATGTTTAGGGGGAGATGCCTTTGATTTTATTTAAAATTTATTTTGTACATTACAAGCAAACGGCAAACTCTCAGATGAACTACCCAAATTGCACTTGTATAAGAGCCAACTTTAGAATTGTCAGTGGAGGTGGCGAAGAATTTGGGAGAGGCGGGTGGAGGGGGGTGTTGATGTACAGTAGACGGGGCTGATCCGGCTGCCTCGACAACAGTGGTGTAAAACTGAGGTCATGTAAGCTTAGTTAGGGAGTCACTTGCGGGAGAAGAGCAGAACCAAACAAGAAATCTGTTCTGTGTATTATCACAGAGATTGACTGAGATAGCAGATCTAGTTGCCATTGCATCTGGGCCTGGAGGGGAGGGAGGTAAGTTGAGGTTGAAACAGAGTAGGTAAATTAAAGCATTAAGTAAGGAGAAAGTGGGTGGCACTGTAGGTTAAACCATAGAACCTAGGACTTGCCGATCAGAAGGTTGGCAGTTCGAATCCCCGCAACGGGGTGAGCTCCCTTTGCTCGGTTACTGCTCCTGCCCACCTAGCAGTTCGAAAGCACGTCAAAGTGCAAGTAGATAAATAGGTACCACTCCAGCGGGAAGGTAAAGGGTATTTCTGTGCGCTGCTCTGGTTCGCCAGAAGCGGCTTAGTCATGCTGGCCACATGACCCAGAAGCTGTACACCGGCTCCCTCAGCCAATAAAGCGAGATGAGCGCTGCAACCCCAGAGTCGGCCACGACTGGACCTAATGGTCAGGGGTCCCTTTACCTTTAAGGAGAGAGCAAAGGAGAAAGAACTGAGTGGGGCCCAAAGCCCCAGAAGACACTGAAGAATTAGGCTGAAGACAGAGGTAATTTTTAAGAGCAGTGCGGGCAAGCATCCTGGTGGTGTACCTCCTTGTCTTAGGGTAAACTCTGAAAAATTAGATCAACTGGTTCGGTTGAAATTTACAGAAGGCTGTCTGTGGACAGCACCCATTGACCAGCATCTGGGACGTCACTGACACACCCTCCTCCCTGTCCACCTCAATCCCCAGAGCAGCTTTACAAAAAACAAAGACTGATGTTTGTAGTCAGCCAAAGGATGAGCTAGTGTCTGACTTGTTGATACAAGGCAAGATGCAAAAGTGAGACCATAGTATGGCTGACCCCATTTGTGCAATGCTCTCTCCCAGGAAGTCTTGCTTGGCAGCTTCATTACATATCTTTAGGCACCAGGCAACAATGTTCCTCTTCAACCAAACCTTTGGCTAATTAATATTATACAGCCTATTAAATGTGTTTGTGGGAGTTATTATTTTGTTGCTTTCATTTTATCTATTTGTGCTTTTACCTTTTGTTTTTATCTTGTGACGAAGGGCTGTATAATAGATCAAATAAATAAATAAAAATAAAAATAAAATGTTACATCGGACTTCATAGTCACATTCAGTGCCAGATTTACGTATAAGCTAAACAAGCTATAGTTTAGGGCCCCACTCTTTTGGGGGGGGCCCAAAAAATTAAAGGGGGAAAACTGGATGTACATTTCCAAAATATAAGATAAAAAACAAATAAAACAAAACCTACCTACAGCAAGTGTTTTGTGTTGTGTAGGCTCCTGTGATGTGAGTAATGGGCCCTGCCTGCTAGCCTGCTCCCTAAAATATCACTGGTTTGCTCATTTTTATATATAGGGTGCCTACATTCTGCATAGACTACTTGCATGGCAACATGGGCAAATGGCTTTCGATACCTATTAGGTCCATAAATTACCATCTAGCATATATTCAACACAAAAAACAGCGAGAATTTGTTGTTGACAAAGGACAGCTGGACATATAAAGGGCCCCATGACCTTCAGTAGCTTAGGGCCTCATCAAACCTAAATCCGGCCCTGGTCACACTGGCCTGGTTCTCCTGCAATGCTAAGACAAACTATGGCTTAGCAAGATCGAACAGGTGTGTTGGTCTGCAGGGAGGGAAATTGCAACCACCTTGTTCCTCGTCGCACTCTTGCCATGCCACTTGGAAATAAGCTATGGTTTGGCTAAGCATTATGTCGACATGCAAGCTTGTGGTTTGTCTCACTTCAGAACAAACTGTGAGCTGTGACCAAGGTTTGTTCTTGTTTTACCACTAGTGGTTTGTTTGGGGGCGTGGTGCTAAGCTAAACCAGGGCTTAGCACCCAGTAGCACAGTCAAAGTTTGACTTAGCGCTATGTGCGAACAAGGCACTGTGTGAAACCAGTACCCCATCTAAGCCAGAATAATTCATTCTGATTGGCCGTGATTCTCCAAGACCCAGAGCATGTGGTCTTGCCAGCCCTGAGATACTTTAAGTGGCAGGAATGGAACTGCCGACCTTTTCTAAGCAAGGAGTCAGCTCCACCTCTGAGCCACGTTTTCTTCCCAGTTAAGTCCTCCGCCCTTTAGAAAAGGTAGAATGGGACAAGGAAAAAGCAGCAGACAGTACAAATCCAGCCTATCAGCAGCCTGCTCCTGTTACAGTCTGGTCAAAGTACAGTGCCAAGAGAGCAGTCATTTTACAAAGTCCTTCTAGGACTAAACTATATTTCAGGCTGAAGTCTGTTGGTCACATTTACACACCTCCCTGTGATATAGAAAACAAGCACGCCAATAAGAGGGCTAAGCGTGAATCTCTTCTACATCCTAATTTTCTATGTGCAGGAAATTGTGTACATTTAATAACAATTAAAGCACATCATTCAGCCCATCCGCAGTCACAGTCCAGGAAGGACTATACCATGGTATTCAGCACACCATTTTGACTCTACCATGTGGTTCAGCACATCAACTTGACAATTGTAAAACTTAACCCGTGCCTTGGGAATGCAATGTGCTGGCTGGGTGTGGGTGGGTGGGTGTTTTGTGGGTGTGAACAGTTTCCTGCTGTTCATCTGTAGTTTGCCTCGAAACAATTGTGGAGATTGTAGAAGGTCAACAACAACAACAACAACAACAACATGCCTGAATTTGATCCAGCAGGAAGAAACACATTTAGAACAATACAAAGAGGTCTAGCAATGTGTGGAAGGGGTGTTCTAAGGTTCCTCTTTTGTGCCGGAAAATAGCCACTAGGACCGATTCTCCAACAGTCAAGGTCACCAAAGTCAAAATGCGAGGAAGTACATAGCCATCACGATATATTAGCATCTTTTCGTGACATCCAGGTACTTTAGTCACAGATAAGGCCTTGCATAATAATAACTGGCAGATTGGGGATGGACATTTAAAAGACCCATGCAGCCAATCCAATAGGACATGGATGGCCATTTCAAGAAAGACATGAGTGGCCTTCTGTTTCCTTGGACTTCTCTTTCGCTAGGCCAGGTGTGTAGGTCACCCAAGATTGCCACATGTGCATGAGGTAGGGCAGGGCATAAAGTTGGGGCCATTTCCTTAAGGGCCAAAATTGATGCTGAAATCCAGCATCGCCTGAGCTCTGCGAGTGCAGCTTCCTCCTGACTGAAGTGCAGAGTGTTTGAGGACCAGGACATTCACAGGGAAACCAAAATGCTTGTTTAGAAAGCTATTGTACTACCAACCTTACCGTATGCTTGTGAAACATGGACCACTTATAAATGCCATCTCCAACTCCTCGAAAGATTCCATCAACGGTGTCTCCAAAAAAATTCACACATCACTTGGGAAGACAGGAGAACTATTACCAGTGTACTGGAAGAAGCAAAGATCAGCAGCGTCAAAGCAATGATTCTCTGACATCAACTTCGTTGGACTGGTCATGTTGTGTGGATGCCCGATGATCGTTTTCCAAAGCAACTACTCTATTCTGAATTTTAAAATGGAAAGCGTAATGCTGGTGGTCAATAAAAGAGGTTTAAAGACTGTCTCAAGGCAAATCTAAAAAATGTAGTATAAACACTAACCATTGGGAAACAATGGCCTGTGAGTGCTCCAATTGGAGAACAGCCTTGAGCTGTTGTCATGGGCTTTGAAAACGCTCAAACTCAGGATGCAAGGGAGAAATGTGCTAAGAGGAAGGCACACTTGGCAAATCCACACCGTGATCAATTCCCACCCGGAATCCAATGTCCCCACTGTGGAAGGACGTGTGGATCCAGAATGGGCCTCCACAGTCACTTACGGACTCATTGTTAAAACCGTGTTTATGGAAGACAATCTTACTCAGCAACGAATGATCACAGAAGGAGAAGGAGAAGGAGAAGGAGAAGGAGAAGGAGAAGGAGAAGGAGAAGGAGAAGGAGAAGGAGAAGGAGACAAAATGGGAGAGGACAAAACCACACAAGCTGCCCATAGCGATGCAACACATTTCATTCCAAAATAAAACTCCATGCTGAATGTAATAAATAAGCGCTGTTTGCTCGGGAACAATCTCCCACGGTTTATTTTCAAGTATTCATATGGGGGAGGGGTAAAGAAAACAAATCCCTGTCGCTAGAAAAGTCCTACACCACAATTAATTGTCAAAGATGATGCTCTCCTTTAGATACATTTGGAACATTAGCTAGCACCGTACAGATGTGGAAGACTGTAATGTATTTGTAGATTTGTTTCGATGGAGGTTTATTTGTTTCAGTTTAATCAGTTGAGCCAGAATGCCGGCTCTTTATACGTCTGGTTTAAGTGTTTCTCCCTAGCGGAGAGCGCTCCCCCTTCTCAACAGCATTTACCAAGGTATCACGGGCAATTCAGCCTCTTTTTTTTCTTACCTAGATATCCCATTCAAGGGAATCTCTGTAGACCAGACTGTGCTGGATCTATTTCTATATTTAATGACACATTTCATCATCAGGGAATACTTTATTGAACCATCTCTGCTGAAATTGCACTTTTTCACAGCGTCAAGCCACAAAAGAACTATATGTTCTTAAAAGGGGTTGGGGGTTGGGAAAGAAAGTGTAAAAATGCCTATTAAGGGGAGTGGGGGGCTGAGGACAATCAGGCGTTGGCCTAGATATGAGTTAGGAGGCAAACCTATATACCCAGACCAGATTGCCTTGGTGGCTCACATGTACCTGCTCTGAAAACAAAACAAAACAAAATTAATTTTAAAACCCCTGCATTTAGAAATCCAGTTCAAGAAGGACACTGACAAACTGGAACGTGTCCAGAGGAGGGCAACCAAAATGGTCAAAGGCCTGGAAACGATGCCTTATGAGGAACGGCTAAGGGAGCTGGGCATGTTTAGCCTGGAGAAGAGGAGGTTAAGGGGTGATATGATAGCCATGTTCAAATATATAAAAGGATGTCACATAGAGGAGGGAGAAAGGTTGTTTTCTGCTGCTCCAGAGAAGCGGACACGGAGCAATGGATCCAAACTACAAGAAAGAAGATTCCACCTAAACATTAGGAAGAACTTCCTGACAGTAAGAGCTGTTCGACAGTGGAATTTGCTGCCAAGGAGTGTGGTGGAGTCTCCTACTTTGGAGGTCTTTAAGCAGAGGCTTGACAACCATATGTCAGGAGTGCTCTGATGGTGTTTCCTGCTTGGCAGGGGGTTGGACTCGATGGCCCTTGTGGTCTCTTCCAACTCTATGATTCTATGATTCTATGATTCTATGATCTCAAGGAGAATAGTCAGATGAAAAGCCTTCTCCCTAGCATCTAGTTTTCTAAATGCAAGCTTATTTATTTATATATTATATGAGATAACATCAAATCAAGGGCTTTTTTTGTTGATAGAAAAAAAAATGAGTAAGGGGCAACATAATAATCAGCATACTCCTCATTTCCCCCCTGTATTTTTATTTTTCTCCTTATGTAGAACTTATATTAATTGGTTGTTAATGCTTGTTTTTCTCTTTGCGTGTGGGCTTATTTGTGTTGTTCAACAACAAAAAAGTTTTGAAAAGTTTGTGCGTGGTGCACAGGGAGAATTTTTTTTCTGTACAAGGAAGTTTTTAATGTTTTGCGCTTTGCTGTGGTTGATATTTTAATATGTTGGAAGCTACCCAGAGCAGCTGAGGCAACCCAGCCAGATGGACGGCATATAAATAATAAATTATTATTATTATTATTAAAGATCCAGAGATCTAGCTTAACTAAGTGACTTGCTCCGAAAGGAGGCAGTCATGACCGCCAACTTTCAAAGAGGATTTTTTTTTAATGAAAATTTTATTGGTTTTTCAACATTTATAAAACACATACATTGCAATACACAATACAAACAAACAAACACATAAACACACAAGTATAATTTCAAATCTTTTATTTTCATAAGCCTTACTTCACCGACTTCCCCGTACCTCCCCTTTCTGCATCCCTATTTCCAAATTCATTTCAGCAAATCCTCCCCCTTACATTAATCTAATTTTCCTTGTTCTTCTCTTTTACTTGATCTTTTACAGCTGTAATCACCCCTTTTTCTATAACCTCAACATTTTAACACTCATTAATTTTACAATATTTCTTGAGATAAATTTTGAATTTCCTCCAATCTTCTTCCGCCGTCTCTTTCCCTTGGTCTCGGATTCTGCCAGTCATTTCAGCCAGTCCCATGTAGTCTATCACCTTCATCTGCCATTCTTCCAGAGTGGGTAGATCTTGTGTCTTCCAATACTTTGCGATGAGTATTCTTGCAGCTGTTGTAGCGTACATAAAAAAGGTTCTGTCTTTCTTTGACACCAATTGGCCGACAATGCCCAGGAGAAAAGCCTCTGGTTTCTTAGGGAAGGTACATTTAAGTACCTTTTTCATTTCATTATATATCATCTCCCAGAAGGCCTTAATCTTTGGGCACCTCCACCAAAGGTGATAGAAAGTACCTTCAGTTTCATTACATTTCCAGCATTTATTATCAGGCAAATGATAGATTTTTGCAAGCTTGACTGGGGTCATGTACCACCTGTAAATCATTTTCATAATATTCTCTCTTAAGGCATTACATGCCGTGTATTTTACCGGTGGTCCACAACTGTTCCCAGTCAGCAAACATAATATTATGACCAATGTCTTGTGCCCACTTAATCATAGCTGATTTAACAGTTTCATCTTGTGTATTCCACTCAACTTTCAAAGAGGATTAGACACAGTCGCAGGGCCGGCCGAAGACATGTTGGCACCTGAGGCGAACCACAAAATGGTGCCCCCAAACCTACCAGGGAAGAAGAGTTGGGTGAAGATCTGTATCAGAAACAAGCAGGGAATAAAGTTCTACATCAGGATCTGCTGACCTTATGGATCTTGCTGCCTGAGGCAGACACCTCCCCTTGCCTCATGGGTGGGCCAGTTCTGCATATTGGCGGAGAACCTGGATATCAATGGATAACAGCCTTGATGTTGGCTTTGTACTACCTTTACTGCTGGACAAAGCATGCCTCTGAACCATAGCTGTCAACTCTTCCCTTTTCTTGTGAGGAATCCTATTCGGAATAAGGGAATTTCCCTTAAAAAAAGGGAAACATTGACAGCTATGCTCTGAAAACTTGTTGTAAGAAATTACAAGTGGGGAGAGTGGTACTATGCGGCCTAGGACCAACGTACCTACGGGACCACCTCTCCTGGTATGCCCCACGGAGGACCTTAAGGTCCACAAATGACAACATTTTGGAGGTCCCAAGTCACAAGGTGGTTAGATTGGTCTCAACTAGGACCAGGGCCTTTTCAGTACTGGCCCCGACTTGGTGAAATGCTCTGTCACAAGAGACTAGGGTCCTGTGGGACTTGACATCTTTCCGCAGGGCCTGCAAGACAGAGAAGTTCCGCCTGGCCTTTGGTTTGGACTCAGCCTGACCCTTATGTTTCCCTCCCCTTATGGTCTTGATCTATGGGCTACTTTTAAAATGAGGCTGCATTTTAAATTGGTTTTATGATGATGATGATGATGATGATAATGTTTTTGCTGTAATTTTAATAGTTTTAGCCACCTTGAGCCCGGCTCTGGCCGGGGAGGGCGGGGCATAAATAAAAAATTATTATTATTATTATTATTATTATTATTATTATTATTATTATTAAACTCAGATCCTGCTTGCAAGCTTCCCAGTGATGTCTGGGTGGCCTCTGTACCGGACCAGAGGAGTCTTTGGCCTGATCCAACAGGACTTATCTTGTGTCCTTAGGATTTCGAAATCATTTCCTCCCTCTCTCATGAGGAGGAAGAGGAGCCACTCAAGGAAAATGGCTGGCAGGTTCCACACAGACAAAACGCAATCTCCCACAATGAATGGTTAACGTACAGAACTCCCAATCTTGTGACATGGAAGAGCCACTAATGTACATGGTTTTCTATAAAGCTAGGCCCCACACATGGAGGATGGTTCTGTCAATGGTCGTCAGCCATGGGAGCAAAACGGAATCTTTGCGTTCAATGATACCCCTCTGAATATGAGGAAGGGCCATTGCTTAGGGATAGAGCATCTCCCTTAAAGGTAAAGGGACCCCTGACCATTAGGTCCAGTCGCGGACAACTCTGGGGTTGCGGCGCTCATCTCGCTTTACTGGCCAAGGGAGCCGGCATACAGCTTCCGGGTCATGTGGCCAGCATGACTAAGCCACTTCTGGTGAACCAGAGCAGTGCACAGAAACGCCGTTTACCTTCCCGCTGGAGCAGTACCTATTTATCTACTTGCACTTTGATGTGCTTTCGAACTGCTAGGTTGGCAGGAGCAGGGACCGAGCAACGGGATCTCACCCCGTCGTGGGGATTCAAACCGCCGACCTTCTGATTGGCAAGCATAAGAGGCTCAGTGGTTTAACCCACAGCGCCACCCGTGTCCCAGAGCATCTCCCTGACTTGGTGATTAATCCCCAGCATCTTCAGGTAGGGCTAGCAGAGACTCTCTCCTGAAACACGGGAATCCCACTGCCAGTGAGTGCAGATGTTGCACTATATCAGGCTTCCTCAAACTCGGCCCTCCAGATGTTTTGAGACTACAGTTCCCATCATCCCTTAGCACCTTAGCACTTTGGAAGCTGTTCAATCAAAGTTTCTAAGGCAGATTTTTTTTCTGTACCACCATGCATCCCAAACACATCATTGAGACTGGAGGCAAGTCTCACTTCAGTAGAAGTACGGACTTGGCAAAGAACTCTTAACTTCTGGCTCCGCCTAAACTCAAATCCCCCAGGTTTACTATCCCTAGTATTTCAAGACTCCCATAAAAGTGCCTGGCTTAAAACGGTCTATCAAAAACTTCACTTTTGTGTCCTATCCCCACAACACCTACTCACTATGGGCCCCACTAAAGCAAACAGTCTAATTGGTCAACGTCTAAAAGACATCGAGCATCAGAACAACCTGGCCACTATAAGGAAATTCTGCCCTTGGTATGTTTAGTTTCCAGCTCTCCATTTTGATTCTCTGGCCCCATATCTGCACAAACTTATTATCCCAAAATACAGACGTGCTTTACACTTGCAAGACTGGGATGTTTTGCCATCTGCGGTACTTGAGGGTCAATTCCAAAAGATCCCGTCTGAGAAATGTCTTTGCCGCTGTGGAGATGGTAGCACCGAAACAGCGGCACACGTCCTCCTGTCCTGTACTCTCTACAAAGACCTGAGGAATGAAATCATCACCCCATTTGTACTAACCATCACAGGGTGCTCAACCACTGCCACAATGTCCTTTCTTCTATCAGATCAAAATGAGCAGATTAGAGCAAAGGTTGCTAGATTCATAGCAGGAGCAATCAGAATAAGGGCCACTAACTGACGGCTGATTCAGGACTTTAAATTGTGCTTTTATATGAAATTTCCTTTTCTGCGTATACTGTAATGTTGCTATGGCTAATGCGAATAAAGTTTTATATCTCTCCCATCATCCCTGACCACTGGTCCTGCTAGCTAGGGATCATGGGAGTTGTAGGCCAAAAACATCTGGAGGGCCGAGTTTGAGGAAGGCTACGCTAGATAGTTAAAGCTATGGTTTTCCCAGTAGTGATGTATGGAAGTGAGAGCTGGACCATAAAGAAAGCTGATTGCCGAAGAATTGATGCTTTTGAATTATGGTGCTGGAGGAGATTCTTGAGAGTCCCATGGACTGCAAGAAGATCAAATCTCTCCATTCTGAAGGAAATCAGCCCTGAGTGTTCACTGGAAGGACAGATTGTGAAGCTGAAGGTCCAATACTTTGGCCACCCCATGAGAAGAGAAGACTCCCTGGAAAACACCCTGATGTTGGGAAAGATGGAGGGCACAAGGAGAAGGGGACGACAGAGGACGAGATGGTTGGACAGTGTTCTCAAAGCTACCAGCATGAGTTTGACCAAACTGCAGGAGGCAGTGGAAGACAGGAGTGCCTGGCGTGCTCTGGTCCATGGGGTCACGAAGAGTTGAACACGACTAAACGACTAAACAACAACAACACCACACTAGATGAACCAGTGGTTCGACTCAGGACAGCTTCCTATCTTCCTACGAAGGAGAAACGAGAGGGAATGGCCCCTTAGTCTGGTTTCCAGAGCTACGTGGCTGGCCACTGTTGGACTAGGTGGAACATGGTCTTCTCCACCAAAACAATTGTTATGTTCTTTGTTCCTCCTGAGGAACTGGGGATGGAGGCAGACTACATCCACCAAATGCCAGTACAGCAAACCATTGACAACCAGCCCCACCAAGCTCTGATTTACCTTAATGACTTGGCCTGATACTATGCAGCCTTCTAATCTTTCGATCCGTTTTATCAACAGCAACACCCACAAAAAAGTCCAAACAAAGCGAAACAATCAGTGCCCCCAATTTGTGGTTTTGTTTGACTGCGAGTAATATTCATGTCTGCATGAGGATGGCATGTAATTAACATGTCATAATCAAAATGACTAAGTTTGACACATTATAATCACTGCATGGAGATTATAGCATAGCCACGGGCAATCCGAACAGCCTATCTTAATATCATTTGCATAATGAAAGCATGGTGTCAGTAATAGCTTTTCTCCCTCTCTCTCCTCTTGTTATCATAATTTCACCCAGGGCTGCAAAGGGCTTTCTGGTACTGTCAGATGGTGCATGCAAAAAACTACTGTGGCTTGAAGATTTTAGTCTAGATCAAGGCTGGACGGACACCAGCCTTGCATCCTCTACTGCTGTTGCGGCTGTTTTGCAAAGGCCGTCCAGGACATTTCAAATGTACAAAGCCAGAGTCCACACTCACAAACTCTTAATGGTTATGACATCACGCCATCCGAAGCATAAGGTCCTGCTTAAGTTCATAGGAAGCCCCTTGCTGGATTAAACCAATGCCTAGGGTGGAGGTCTCTAACATGTCACCCATGGGAGCCACAGTCCTGGCAGACGCACAGACCCCTGAGTACCCACCAAAGCTCCCTGATGCTCCTATGTTGCTTTTTAAAATCAAGCATTTGGGACTGTTTGTGGACTGCCAGTTATGAAGAGTTACCTGCTTATTTGTCTGTGTTTTACTCGTTTGGACAAGGTCTAGGTGCTTTGCCTGTTTTGGCTAAGTCTGAGCATTGTCAGTTTTCCTTCTGTGAAATGGGTATTTTGCGGTGCCCACGATGGATTGTTCGACAGTCATACCTCGGGTTACAGATGCTTCGGGTTGCGTGATTTCAGGCTGCACACTGCGCCAAACACAGAAGTACCGGAACGGGTTACTTCCGGGTTTCAGCGCTTGCGCATGTGCAGAAGCGCAGAATCACGAACTGTGCATGCGCAGACGCACCGCTGCGGGTTGCGAATGTACTTCCTGCACGGATCACGTTTGCAACTCGAGCATCCACTGTATTTGCAAATGTGCTGGTAGGTAAGAAAAGGTTGGGGCCCCTGGCTGTTTACTTATTTACAGTAATACCTTGGTTCTCGAATCCTGGACACCCCAAGATCTTTCTGCTCTTAGTACGTAGCTTCTTCATAGCTGCCCAGGATGGCTAGGGCAACCCAGGCAGTGTATAAATAAAATCATCATCACCACCACCACTTTCTGCTCACCGATAGCTATTTCTTCAGACACACAAGGATACCCTCACCTATTCCCTGGCCTTAGTCGCAGGAAGAAGGCTGATATCACTTTCCCCAGGTTTGGTGTGTTATTTTCCTTGCAAGCATTCTACAGAGATCTCTGTGTATCTCCCAAACACTGGGAGTGGGGGACGAAGGGACATTGACAATTCGTTCTGGTCCATTAAGCCATTTCCGCCTTGGAGGAGATGGGGTTGCAGGCTAACTCCTCCCACATGCGCGCGGGGGCTGGCCTTTGCCCCCGCGCGAGCAGGGAATCCCCGGGCCTGTCACCGAGCCGGCCAGCCAATCAGCTGGCCAGGGAAGTGGGGCCTGGCCTATTTAAGGCTGGGCACGCCCGGAGACCGCCCTCTTTCCACCTGGGCAGCCGAGAGGTTTTCCCGTCCCACCCACCCTTAGGCTTAGCTAGACATGACCTTGCTATGGACTTCGGTTGGTCGCCGCAAGGGGCCTGGTAGGAATTTTTCCAAGTTGGCGCAGTTTTAGCCTTTTGGTTTTTTCACCTACCTTGTTGCAAACGTCACAACTTCCGTGGTATTGGCGGTTAGGCATTGGCAGGGGGAATTGTTATGTAAATGAGAGGGGGGAGGAAGCGCCATCACCTTCCCCCAAGGAAAGGGTAGTCCAGTAGAGGACTCCGGGGGGCGTTGCCTTGTCCAAAACCTAGGGAGGTAAGGGCCTCCGGCACGCCCCCAAGCGGTGACACCCGTGGGATCCTAGTTGGCATACTTCAACAGGACCCCCACGGTTTGTGTACAACCCTTCCCGGTCTCCATGCCGGGTAGTCGATAGGAGCCAATGCCTAAAGCCCAATACCTTTCAATTCTGTAATCAATAAAGTTGTGGCCTTTTTATGCCCATTAACCTAAAATATTGTGTCCAGTGTCTTCATTTCACATGGGGGGGGGGGGAGACTTGCCACGCAAACAAGCAATTTGCCTGACGACAGCCAGAAACTTTAACAATATAATCAAGATACACTCTTGGAATTCAGACACATCTTTAAAGCACAGGAAACAAATGCAGTCTGTTGGAAAGAATTCAGCTGACAGATAATCCTCTCAAGGTCAGTTTAGGGAGGTATAATTTGGCCACTCCCTGAAGGGAATTCCACTTTGTGGCCAAGCTGAACATATTTCTGTGGGAAGATACCTGCCAAATGTCTCCTTATTGTTCATTTCTCACTTCATCTGTGCCCCTTAGTTGCTCTTGCGCATGTCTATCTTGCTTACAGTCACTCTGCATCATGGATTTTGTAGTCTTAAGGCCTCGTACGGCAGCTGCAGCTCTTTGGCATGTACCCGTTGTGTTTACATGTCGTACTGTGGGCTTTGTTGTCGCTAAAGCTACATAAACAGCAGTTTTCGTTTATGGTGTTTTAAGAAGACAGAATGCAAGCCTCACATTAATGCATTTGATACCTGTGAGGGGTTTTCCTCCCTTCTGAAGGGAGTTGGGTCGCCATCGTTCCCCTCCTCCGCCACCATCAGAATACATTTTCCTGACCTACTTTACTTGAAATACTGGTTTCTTCCACCACTTCTTTCGCGCCTCGGTTTGCATCTGATTCTATTACATTAGCACACAGTAATCCTCCAGCAATCGTACGGCATTAGGAATTATAAGGTTATCTTATGGCAAAAGAAAATGTAGCAGTCGCTGCTGTAAGGCAATCCTATATGATTCCCCCAAATGCTGAACCAAACACTCGTGAAGACAGCCTGCTGTGCAAGACAGTAGATTCATATATACCATTCAGTGCTTTGTCTCCAAAATCATGTTATTAGAACGGCCTGAAATGAATTGGGAAAATGAGAAGCTGCCTTACACTGAGCCAGATCATTGGTCTATCTACCTCAGTATTGTCAGCACTGGCTGGCAGCAGCTTTCCAGGGCATCAGGGAAGGCCCTTTCCCAGCACTACCTGGAGATGTCAGAATTTGAACTCAGGGCTCGTACCTTGGTTTTCGAACAGCTTAGTTCTTGGACGTTTTGTCTCCAGAACACCACAAACCCAGAAGTGATTGTTCTGGTTTGCGAACTATTTTTGGAACCTGAATGTCCGAGGGGGCTTCTGCAGCTTCCGATTGGCTGCAGGAGCTTCCTGCAGCCAATCAGAAGCCTCGCTTTGGTTTCCAAACATTTTGGAAGTCGAACGGACTTCCAGAACAGATTCCGTTCAACTTCCATGGTACGGCTGTAGTTGCTTCCAATACACGACGGTTCGGTTTAGAGCTGGTGTTATGTACTGAAGTTCTCACCCTGGGCCAGCAGGGGGATACTGTAGATAGTTCAGGTCCACATATGCAAATAAGGGATAGAAAGTGACGTTCAGTGATTGGATAGTTACAGAAAGTTGTTACAGTTACGTTGTACTGGAGCTCTATATAAGCAAGCTGGCTGAACCCTTCAGTTCAGTTCAGTTCTGACCTGTGAATAACAAGAGCTGTTTGGAGAATCGCTGTGTCGTCTGATATGTTCACCCACAACTTAACAACTGGAATGAATTTGCTCTGAATTAAATCCCCTCAAAATTTTCATGATTTTGATAACATATTCTCTGCCTATTCCCATATCCACTGAATATTCTGAATTTGTCTCTGGTATCTTGTCCACTGGTATTCAATACCTGACTCACAAAAAGTGTTCAATATCAGACAGAATATGATTGGTGAAATGCAATTTGAAGGATCTGATAGGTTCCATTCATATTTGAAATAATTTCATAAGGTATATGAACGATATTTTCTACAATCTGACACAGGACAACTGTCGAAATTAGAAACCCACAAGGCACTTTTAATTCTAATTTTCCACCTTAACAATTGAATGGCAAAAAATTAACATTGACAAATTTCCATACTTGTAAATATTTATTGAAATTCAGTTTCATTGACTGTATCACATCCTAACATTAGGATATTTTATAGTTGACAATGAACTGATATTTGTTAAATGATGTGCAACAGCATTTTGTAGTTGAAGGTGGCCGTTAGTAAGATTTCATATTTGACACTTTCCAGCAGGGGGGGAAAAATGACCCAGCAAGTGAAAAGCACGAGCGTTTTAAACTGGGGGTAAAAATGTTGCATTAAAAAGTCAAAAATGAAATTGGTATTCAAAGTCAAAATCTGGCTTGCAAAACTGTAAATGTTTGGCAGCGTTTGCAACCCAGCCTGATAGGAGGGGGATTATTATTACATAATTATCACCATTATTAGTATTCTTACCCTGTCTTGCTTCAAGAACGGAAAAAGAATGACAACTATTTTTAAATAAGATTTTTTAAAATCAGAAGATTTAAAATAAATGGGAAGACTTCAGCTGGACAGTCCAGATGGGACTTGATCACAGGCCTGCCTTTCCAATGCATTCTTATCACCAACTCGCTCCACTCATAAAGTCCCATTCTTAAATCAGGCAGAAAAGCAAAATCTCCGTGCTCACTCCCAGAATCGTAGTAGTTTGTGTGCTTTTTGAATCGCCTGCTTTATGTTTAGCAAATATGCCCCCCGGGAGCTGATTAAAGGTTTATGAGAACCAAGAAAATCTGATAGGATTTGGGTTGAATCCATCCAGTTTTAAGTTTTCCTACCCATAAGCTTTTAAGTACTTTCAAACCATTATTTCTGCCTTTGATGCAAGCAGGGGCTTGTTTTCCCCACCTCCGCCCGCTTCCCGGCGCAAAATGTGATGAATAAAAAGCAAATGCTAAGTCCCAGGGCAGATATTTTTAAAAATGATTATCAGATTTGGATAAGATATTTTTCCCCCTTTAGAAAAGCAAACAAACAAGGCTTTTACATGGTCCCCACATAAACACATCAGTTCAGAAAAGCTCTTTAGATTGTCATATTATTATGGCTTTCGATGGAGCCCATCGCCTTCAACCAAACACTAGGCTGGATTACTGCAATGCGTTATATGTGGGGCTGCCTCTGAAGACAGTTTGGAAACTTCATCTGGTGCAGAACTTGGCAGCCAAGTTGCTGGTGGTTTGTCAATGAAGTTAACTCTTTATTCAAAGAAACAAGACAGCTCAGCAACCCCTGCCAGCAGGTCTTGCCCCAGTGAGGCAGTTGCGGCAGCTGAAGGCCCACACCTTCCCACTGTTCTCCAAGGCTCCGCTTTCCCCAGCAACCTAAGGCTCCATCGTCTTTGTTAAGTTGTGGGTGAACATATCAGACGACACAGCGATTCTTCAGACAGCTCTTGTTTATTCACAGGCCAGAACAGAACTGAACTGAAGGGTTCAGCCAACCTGCTTATATAGAGCTCCACTACAACGCAACAGTAACAACTTTCTGTAACTATCCAATCACTGAACGTCACTTTCAATTCCTTATTTGCATATGCGGACCTGAGTGAAAACTATCTACAGTATCCCCCTGCTGGCCCAGGGTGAGAACTTGTACTGACATAACAATCTTGTCTCTCATTGCTCTACTCTTCATTTCTCTGTAGGTTTTGGTAGACCAGAGGGGAGGGGAGCTGGTCGCAGCAGGACAGGGAGCCTCCATGGATGTCTGGCGCCAGAGGAATCAACCCCCACGGCAGGTGGCCAGGAACGGATAAGACAAGGAAAGGTTCTTACCATCTGCTTTTTATTCAATATTTACAGAGAGGGGATAGAAAATGCAGCCTCTTGGAATAATGGTGTTGTCCTTGTTGAGAATTACATTCCTCCCAAGTTGCAGATGTGTGGGATTGTTACATGTCACATCTCTGTTTACATTCCAGCACTGATTGGAGTCTTGTGAGAGGAAAGGGAAATATGCTATTTCCGCTCTGTATAGCTTTTGCTTTTGCAGCTCTCTCTCCTAGGAAGAAAGACAGAGAGAGGAGCTGTGTTTTTCTTTGTTCTGTTGCGTTTGATTTAATTTGCAATAAATTAGGCTTAGGCGTTAGGGACTCGGGTGGCGCTGTGGGTTAAACCACAGAGCCTAGGACTTGCCGATCAGAAGGTCGGCGGTTCGAATCCCCACGATGGGGTGAGCTCCCATTGCTTGGTCCCTGCTCCTGCCAACCTAGCAGTTCAAAACCCTGTCAAAGTGCAAGTAGATAAATAGGTACTGCTCTGGCGGGAAGGTAAACAGCGTTTCTGTGCACTGCTCTGGTTCGCCAGAAGCGGCTTAGTCACGCTGGCCACATGACCCGGAAGCTGCACGCCGGCTCCCTCAGTCAATAAAGAGAGATGAGCACCACAACCCCAGAGTTGGTCACGACTGGACCTAACGGTCAGGGGTCCCTTTACCTTTACCTTTAGGCTTAGATGTTAGTCCTCAAGGCTAAGCTTCTGTTTGAACTCTACTTGTCGTGTGCTCATGTCCTTGGATATGGGCCACATCAGCGTGATGGAAGACTGGAGCGATGAACCCCTGGCGACGCTGCGTTTGGGGGAGGCACCAGGCCTCGGCGCTATCACCCAACAGTCCATTATTCCAAATCTCCACACACACCTCTTTTCTCCCACAACCTCATTCGTCAACAGCACCACCTCCCTAATAGTTGCTCCTGAGGGCCATCTGCCTCCGAGCAGTTTGCTCTCCTACTGTATTTTTCGCTCCATAAGACGCACCAGACCACAAGACGCACCTAGTTTTTGGAGGAGGAAAACAAGAAAAAAAATATTCTGAATCTCAGAAGCCAGAACAGCAAGAGGGATTGCTGTGCAGTGAAAGCAGCGATCTCTCTTGCTGTTCTGGCTTCTGGGATAGCCGCGCAGCCTGCATTCGCTCCATAAGATGCACACACATTTCCCCTTACATTTTAGGAGGGAAAAAGTGAGTCTTATAGAGCAAAAAATACAGTACTTTTAAGGCTCGTCGGGTTCTGGGAGATGGTGGGTCTGGAGTGCTTTCTAGTGATAAAGTGTTAGCCAGCTGCTCCAACTCTGCCTCCTCCTCTCCCATTATTTCCCAAATTTCCCCCTTATCTTCCTCTGAGCTGTGACTTCCCTCAAACCCCTGTTGTAATTCTGAAGTGTCTTCTTCTTCTGCTTACAGGGAACCAGGCAGAGGGCCTTCTCAGTGGTGGCGCTCGCCCTGTGGAACACCCTCCCACCAGATGTCAAAGAGAAAAACAACTACCAGACTTTTAGAAGACATCTGATGGCAGCCCTGTTTAGGGAAGCTCTTAATGTTTGATGCATTACAGTATTTTAATATTTTGTTGGAAGCTGCCCAGAGTGGCTGGGGAAACCCAGCCAGATGGGTGGGGTATAAATAATTTTTATATTATTATTATTATATTATTATTATTATTATTACTTATTCTCTAGAAGGATCAGACTGGGGAGGCGGTCTCCACCATTCCTTCTCTGCCCTGTCCCCAACACTGGCTTCTTCACCAGTCTGCCTCATCTCTGTCTCCTGGTCCCCCTCCTCTCCTGCCTCTCAGTCTGGACTGCTTTCTGCCACAGCCTCTTCCTGCTCACTAAACCCTGTTGCCTCTTCATCTTCCAGCACCATCTCCTCCCAGTCTGCTCCCTCCTCTCCCTCTGACCACTTATTGTCCCCCCACCTTCAGTCCCCTGGCTCTGAGCCATCTTCCCCTTGGGGGCTTCCTCAGCTGGAGCCTCTCATCAAGGCTTTATCATCTCCGAGACAACTACGCCCAAGTCTACCTAACCCAAGGCCATCCTTTTTGGATGGCTAGGACTGTTTTTAATTTTGTTGTATCTCTTTACAATGGTACCTTGGTTCTCACACTTAATCTGTTCCGGAAGTCCATTCCAAAACCAAAGCATTCCAAAACCAAGGCACGCTTTCCCATAGAAAGTAATGCAAAATGGATTAATTTGTTCCAGACTTTTAAAAACAACCCCTAAAACAGCAATTTAACATGAATTTCACTATCTAACAAGACCATTGATCCATAAAATGAAAGCAATAAACAATGTGCTACAGTCACAGAATCAATCGATCGATTAGTAGCTGAACTGGGTTCCACACAGTCACAAAAACAAAAAAAAGGAGCCACGAAAACACGAAATAAATAGTAAAAACAGACAGACCTCAGCGTGGCACTCAAAACTGAAGTGTGGCACTCAAAATGGAAGCGTAACACAGAGTGGAGCACGTTTGGCTTCTGAAAAAAGGTCGCAAACCGGAACACTTACTTCAAGGTTTGCAGTGTTTGGGTTCCAAGTTGTTTGAGTACCAAGGCGTTTGAGAACTAAGGTACCACTGTTTTTATAAGCTGTCTTAGGTTTGATTTCATTGTAGAAAAGTGACGTATAAATGCAAAAAAAAACAAAACCCTTTTTCAAAGTACCACTTACAATGGCTCTTGATTGATTATATCTATTGATCAATCAATAGATCAATTGGGACTTATATAAACACTTATTGTTTGAAGCATTTGATGCCCACCAGTCTTACAACAACCCTGTAAGCAAATCAATATTATTATTGCCACATTTCAAGGGAAGGGTTTGAGACAGAATACTGGCCAGCCCAAGGATACCTAATGAGTTCATGGTGGATATAGGATTTGTCTTTCATTGTTATCCACACAATGTGCCAACCCTCATGTGAACTTCTAGAAGAGGAAGGGAGGGAATTAAACCTTAATTTTCAAAGAACTCTTGGTCATTAGCAGCACCCTGATCCCAAATCAGTGGATTCCTCAGTTTTCCTGCTGAGACTGCATTCTCAGAGGCACAGAAATAGATCAGCGCATCCGAAACCTTCCTCAGATGAATATAGAAACTCACAATTAATTAGTTTTAATTGCTGTAAATATCCTTCCCAATAAAAATCTCAAGAATTTTCCAATCACACAGATTTATTGGGGCAATTAGAAAGCTGTTTGCAGATGTCACACTGCTCACCAAAAAAGCAATAATGCATGGCTAACACAAGGTTTCCCCCATCTCCCCCAAAAAAGTGGATTTCGGATATCAGAGCTGGGTGGAGGACAGCAAATGGAAATGGAAATGAAGCCAAAGCAAAAAAATAAAATAAAAAGGTGCAGACGTGGCACAGTGTGAATGCAGCAGCAGGGGGAATACTAGACAGGCTCTGCTGGTGTGTTAGCACTGTGATGACCTCACCACCTGCTCATTGCTGCCCCTGCTGATAAGCTACCGAAATGTCAGCGATGAGAAGTCAGGGAAGTGTTGCTGCCCCATCAACTGCTACTTGCCCCACCCTCAAAGAAACGAAGTAGCAAAGAAAAATGAAATGCTCGTGATTTTAAAAGGTGCTAGAATCTTATGGTCGCTGAGCAAACCAGACCAAAGTATTTTCATCGGGTGAAAAATGAAAAGCTCATGTTTTGGTGGGCAGAGTGAAAACTTTCATATCTGAGAAGTGATCAGAAGGGTTCTTTGCTTTCATAAGAAAAAAATATATCCTTTACTGTATTTGGGAGAGGCCTTAATTAGAGAAAAGAGCTGTAGGTTCAGAACAGAGCTGTAGGGACAACACACTTTTACTCAGATTGTTTTAGCATTATTAAGAGAAACTTTGCCAATTAATTTGCTTTATTTCATTTCCTGCAACAATTCTATGCCCAGGATCCTGACTTGTGACAGGGACTTCTTGGTGGTGGCTCTCCATAATGCAATAAATAAATTTGTGGAATGCCCTCTCTGGTGAAGTGTTACTATCTCCCTCATTATTAACATTAAGGAGGAACTGAAATACATTCCTGCTCACCCAAGCATCCGATGGCTGAAAAATACTGTTCCTGGCAACCTATGCATTTTTGGCTGTGAGGGTATGTGACAGTTTTTAATTGCCACCCTGGGCGCCTTTGGGAAGAAGAGTGGTCTAGGAATTTATTATTAATAGTGATAATAATGCCAGTGGCAACAGGAAGGAAGGAAGCAAGCTGTGCTCTTGCCACATCTAATGGTGATTCCCACCTTGAGAAACTATTGAAAATGTCTTATCTCGGAAGAACAAGGAAATCCCAACTAAAGAATTATGGCAAGAGAAATTGATGGACTATGCAGAACTGGCAAAACTGACACATAAATTACGGGACAAGGATAACTGTGACTTTAAAGATGAATGGGAACCATTTACAAAGTATCTAAAGATCCAACAAAGTGAATTGGACTCCTTGGCAGGCTTTGAATAAACACTTACAAACTTTTTATTGATAATAACCAGTTAGACAAATTAAGGATTTATACAATTTTGTAACGTGCAGAAAAATAGCATTTATAGAGAAACCAGAGATTGGAACTGAGGGAATTCGGGGTGGGGATGGGGAGGGGGGTTGTTTTATGGGAGGGGGGAAAGGGCGGGGAATTAAGGATGATACGTTTTAAGAAAATATGCTCTGTCTAAATTCCTAATAAAAAAATTCTAAAAAAAGAAAAAAAGAAAATGTCTTATCTCCTTCCTGCTGGAGAAATTAGATGAAAGTGCCTTTCTCCTCCTCCCCAATTTCTCTTCCCGCGCCCCTCAAGTAGAGTGGAGAATTTGAAGAGGCCATTTCCATATAGCTCAGTACAAATCCACTTTAAACGTCTCTGGTTAATTCGTGAATTTCTGTCTAAAAACCTCACTCGAGAGGCTGAATGAAAAACCCGATTTGACCCTGTGAAAGTGGATTAGATTTGTTTTAATTAGAAGGATCATTTGCTGATTATTAAATCGGGGAGGTGCTGGCAAAGGGTCGTGGAGCCACAGACAAGAGAGTTGCGGGTGTTGACCCCAGAAATGCAAAACACTTTACAAGCACACACACACAGTAGATTCATCTGAGGACTGCCTGCAAATTGAAACTAGGCTAAGCCGCCACATTTGCCAGGGAACAATGAAGGACGATTATCACACGTTTCATATCCGCTCTCACCGTTTTGCTAATGGCAATCATATGGAAAAGGAACAATAATTTGTGCCCTACGATGTAATCCTTGCACTCACAGGTTACATTAAATAACAGGTTGCCCAAAGACGATCGCAGGTGGCACCCATCCCAACACCAGACATCTGAAGCAATAAGGAAATTGCCCTTACCTCTTGGCCTGAGCCTTTAATGGTCTTGAAAGCTTCTGTTTTTGTCTAAATAAAGGTTTAGGAAATAGGTGGCGTGGTTTTAATGGAAAGATTAGCGGCTGGCATGGTTATCCTACCGCCATAACTGAGTCCTAAGAGGAGATTTCAGAGGTTAGGATTTTATTTTATTTGATGGAATTCCCTTGATTTGCATGTCTGTACTCAGCTCCCCCAGAATTACAAGGCATAGTAGATTTGGGTAAATGTTGGTGTTCAGTTTATTTTGTTGTTCTATTCATATGGCAGGATGGTCCATTCAAACTTCAACGTGGTGGATAAATTATCCCCTCCCAGGTTTTGAGACTTATGCAGGGGAAGGAAAGAAGAAAATCAGGCCAAGAGTTAAATGATGGCTACTCAGTAGTGAAGAATGCACAGATAAACCATGTCTTACTACTTCTACAACTAAATTCCCCAAAAAATCTGGGTCAAGCTTTGCAAGGAGCAGCTTTCTCACCTCTGCCCCTACAGAAATTCAATTATCTCCACCTACACGGGTGGCGCTGTGGGTTAAACCACAGAGCCTAGGACTTCCCGATCAGAAGGTCGGCAGTTCGAATTCCCGCGACGTGGTGAGCTCCCATTGCTCGGTCCCTGCTCCTGCCCACCTAGCAGTTCGAAAGCATGTCAAAGTGCAAGTAGATAAATAGGTACCGCTCTGGCGGGAAGGTAAACGGCATTTCCGTGCGCTGCTCTGGTTCGCCAGAAGCGGCTTAGTCATGCTGTCCAGCTCCCTTGGCCAATAAAGCAAGATGAGCACCGCAACCCCAGAGCCGTCCACGACTGGACCTAATGGTCAGGGGTCCCTTTACCTTTTACCTCAGTGGCAGACACTGAATGTTCACCGGTAAACATTTTCAGGGTGAAAATAGAACCTGCGAGGGGCAAAATATCCCCTAAATTCTCATTGATCCCTTCTGCCTTTCAACGCCATTGAAACCAAGACTTCTTCCTAGGGACAGAACCAAGTTATCAGGGATCGTGTAGCGCACGGGTAGGCAAACTAAGGCCCAGGGGCTGGATCCAGCCCAATTGCCTTCTAAATCCGGCCCGCAGAGGGTCTGGGAATCAGTGTGTTTTTACATGAATAGAATGTGTGCTTTTATTTAAAATACACCTCTGGGTTATTTGTGGGGCATAGAAATTATTTTTCCCCCCCCTTATCAAATTATAGTCCAGCCCCCCACAAGGTCTGAGGGACAGTGGACCAGCCCCCTTCTGAAAAAGTTTGCTGACCCCTGGTGTAGCGAATGTAATGGCACAACACAGCCAACCAGGTTTGGCTACACGCAAACTGGTTCAGAGAGTGATGGGAATGTTTCCTGCTCTCCCTCAGAATGGAGGAATTGTTGTTCTGGTTGGCGCTCATTTGTCTCGACATGGAGACAATGCAGGAGTTGCTGGAAGGAGACGTACAAGGCATCATCCAACCGCCTTAGGGACTCCACTCTGAATTTGTGCAAGGTTTAATCCTTTGCTTTTTCTTCTCACGAAGAAGGAAGCAGAGATTTAGGGCCAGAGTTTTCCTACTCCTAGATGGGCTACCTTAATACAGTGGTACCTTTGCTCTCAAACTCCTTGGTTCTCAAACGTGAAAACCCAGAAGTTTTTTGAACGTTTTTCAGAAGCCGAACATCCGATGCGGCTGTCAGCTATTGTTTCCGGGGCGCCTGCACCAATCAGAAGGTGAACCTTGGTTTTTGAACATTTCGGAAGACAAACGAACTTCCAGAACGGATTAAGTTTGGCGCTTTTGTTTTTGCTGTTTATTTTTGCATTTTTGTTTTTGAGGCTTTTTTGGTTAATTTGTTTTTCTCAGAAGGGTAGTAGGAGATGGGTGATTCACTCAATCACCCATCTCCTACGACCCCTTCTGAGGAAAAACCCCACCCCACCCTCCCACTATATATAAGGACCTGGTGGCTTCTGTTGCAGTGTATCTGAAGAAGTGTGCATGCACACGAAAGCTTATACCCAGAACAAACGTAGTTGGTCTCTAAGGTGCTACTGGACAATTTTTTAATTTATTTCAACTGCGTCAGACCAACACGGCTACCTACCTGAATCAAGGTACCACTGTAATCTCAATGGGTCCAGTCCCTGGTATCTCCAGGTAGGGCTGGGAGAAAGCCCTGTTTGAAACTCCACAGAGCTTCTGCCAGTCAGTGTAGACCATGGGTAGGCAAAATAAGGCCCAGGGGCCAGATCCTGCCCACTTACCTTCAAAATCTGGTCTGTGGACGGTCCAGGATTCAGCATGATTTTACATGAGTAGAATGTGCCTTTTTATTTAAAATGCATTTCTGGGTTATTTGTGGGGCATAGGAATTCGTTCATTCCCCTCCCTCAAATATAGTCCAGCCCCCCACAAGGTCTGAGGGACAGTGGACGGGCCCCCTGCTGAAAAAGTTTGCTGACCCCTGGTGTAGATGGTACTGAGGCAGATGGAATAAAGGCCTGACTCAGTAAAAGGCAACTTCCTGTGTTTGCAATGAAGGAGCCCAGCATTTTTCTGGAACCAAAAAGAAGCAGAGGCGTTCAAAAGACACTGATGCTCCGCAGAAAGATCAGCTCACTTGGTGACCTTGGTGTGGAAGGTCTTGATATGCAAGGCCTGGGACACAACATCCCCGACGTCCTCCCTGCTCTCGGCAGGTCTGTCAATGGATTGGCGTGGATGTGCTCAATTCCATTATGATGCTTTCCTTCCCCGCCGGGTGTCTAGAGGGATCGCTTCTGTGTCACAAGCGCAGAGAATAAACCTTGACCTTAATCTCCACCAGGATCAAGGGCCAACAGGAGAGATCAATTTTTACTTTAAATGGAAAAACACAAAAGATTTCTAAATCAATAATACAGAGGGACTCGGGCACCCGGCGAACGTGCCGGGCTTCTGATACCTTCCGAAACATAAAGTGGATGAGAGGTGCTCTTGTTATACCAAGCAAAGCAAAATGCTTTGATACGGACCTAGCTCTGAGATGGAAGAAATTGGTAAAGAGATGGGGCAGTGAAACTGAGCTGGAAAAAAGAATAGAGATGCATTTGGCTTGCGTTCCTACACTCAGCTGAGACTCTGCAGTAACGCAGGCTGTGGGCGTACCATAAATTTAAGGTGAAATTTAGACAAATGGCTTCCTCCAAATACTTCTGGGAATTGTAGTTCACCCCACACAGAGGTACCGTTCCCAGCACCCTTAGCAAACTACAGGTCCCAGGATTCTTTGGGAGAGAGTTGCGCCTCAAACACATTTTTACATGCACAGTATATATGGATCCACTTGCACTACCAGCCTGAGGCCTGGTTACTGGTTATGATGATGGAATAGGGTGTCCCTATTTTCATCAGAGAAATGTTGGAAGGGTACATGAGACCAGAAATAAACAAATAAACAAAAACACGCGGCTGCATCACTTTTAACAAAAGCATAGATTCTCCAAGAGAAGGTTTAATATTTCATGCTGACAAGCCCTCTGTGATATGCTGGGCGGATGTAAATAAGTTAAGAGAAAGTGATATTTACCCCCACCCCACCCCCAGCAATAAAACATTCATGAAAGCTGGGTTCTCAATAAAAGCTAAATATGACACTTTCTTCCCTGAGGGTCACCTCCAAAGGTTAGAGTTTTTGCTCTAACGTAAAGTAACATAAACCACGGCAATAATGTAAGCCACTGTCTTATCGGTAGAGAAATATCTCTTGGCGATCCTGGTTTTCTACTGCAATTACAGCTGTGTAAGCCAGGGCAGGAAAGCAAGGACGGGCTCCTCTGACAACATAAGAGGATCAGGTCCATCTGTCGTCACAGTGGCCAACCAGGTAAAAGGTAAAGGTAAAGGACCCCTGGAATGAGCTTCTCCACAGTCGTACAGCCTACAGTACGGAGGCGGCTTTTGCATATAGCCCACAAATTCTCAATGGGATTTACGTCCAGGGAATTCCCTGGCTAATCAAGTACCTGTATTTGCTGCTCTGTCACTAATTTCTTCACCACTTTCAATATGTGACAGGGGGCAATATCCCAGTACCATCAGGATACCTCTTTTCCAGCTCTGGAATAACTCTGTTTCCTAGAACCTCAATATATTGTGGCAACGCATCATTCATTCCATTGGCTGCAGGCTTCTGACGCCATAATGATCAACTGACTTTTCGTGTTTGTTTTGAGTACAGGATTACAAGAAAGATAGAAAACATGCTTTGTTTCAAATACCGTATTTTTTGCACCATAACACTCACTTTTTTCCTCTTAGAAAGTAAGGGGAAATGTCTGTGCGTGTTATGGAGGAAATGCCTACGGGTGGCATGCCTATGGATTTTCCTCCTCTAAAAACTACGTGCGTGTTAAGGTCGGGTGCGTGTTATAGAGCGAAAAATACGGTAATTCGCACAGGGGTGTATGTTGGAAGCTTCCCAGAGTGGCTGGGGAAGCCCAGTCAGATGGGTGGGGTATAAATAGGGCAAAGTGTGCGTGTGTGTAAATGAATACATTGGCAAAAAGAACGTGCAAAATTGCATCGCGTTAGGGGGAATCGGTTTGCAAAAAGGTGCACATTGCATGTAAAAATGTGCGTGTTAGGAGAGGTGAGCATTGTCAAGAGTCTTGATTGCACAAGGATGGAAGAATGAGGAAACCCCGACAAAAGAACAGTGGCAAGAGAAATTGATGAACTATGCAGAACTGGCAAAATTGACATGCAAACTACGAGACAAGGACAACTGTGACTTCAAAGAAGAATGGGAACCTTTTACAAATTATCTAAAAAAACAACAAAATGAATTGGACTCCCTGGCAGGTTTTGAATAAACAAACACAAATTTATTGAGGGACAACATAGAAGATAGATAATATAAGGATGCATACAGTTTTATAATATGCAGAAGTTAACATTGGATGAGAAATCAGAGAGAGGAGCTGAGGGAAATCTCGGGGGGAGGTGGGGGGAGGGTATGTTGGGGAGGGGGAGAGAGAAAATGGGGGGAATGAGGAAGATTATTTGTTTTGATCATTTGCTATGTTGAAATTGTTAATAATTTTTTTTCAAAAAAAAGGAGGAGAGGTGAGCATCAAAATTCTGAAAGAAAAACACCATAAACTGATGTGGAAATGTGGAGAAGTGCACTTAAGATGGGGGTGGGGTATAAAAAAAGAATAGTCACTCTTGTCTACACTCAAGTGCATTTTTAAGCATTTCCACAGGAAGTGAAGTCCAGAAATCAACAGCCAAACTCCAGAGGGCAACTCCAGAGTCCTGCCTCCCTGATTCTTTCCCCATCCTCTCTCCTTGGTACTAGAGCTCTTGCTCCTGATAGAATCGTCTAGAGAGATGCTGGAATCAGTGACGAGATGATGAATAGAGGCAATGATCTTTAACTAAGCCCTGGGATATATCTCTTGGGGCCACGCGAGCGAGTAAATCTTACTATTGATACCTTCAATGTGCATACTTCAGAAGAGATGATGTACTGCGGCACACACAAGTCATTTGACACATCTGCTGATTGCACCCCCGCCGAGAGAAAAGAGGAAACGCCATTGCAACTTATCAAGGGGAAGAAGCAAATCTAAACAACTTGGTCTGGAAGTGGCATTTTTGGAACGAATCAGCTGCAGTTGCGGTTCGGCACCTGGTGCAAGCACATCTTAACACTGTGGACCTCTCATGCACATGCAGGGATCTCCATTAACTTCCATGGAGGGATCTTGCCTGCACAGAGCATCCGTTCAGATGAGTGCAGAGCAGGAAACTGAGCAGGAGGAAATGCGTCTCTGCATTTGTCACATGATTTCTGGGAATGCAAATGTATCTTTAATCAGAAATGCAGGCGGGACACAGGCATCTCTGCTAAACCCAAGGCGGAACCCTACCAGGGCACAACGTCCATTGAAATGAATGGGTCTGTTTTCACGGGCAGAGGAAGATCTGTGTGAGCACTGCAAAATCAAAAGAATTCCATGGATAAAGAACATTTTATTAAAGAGTTGACCAGTCAAACCACCCAGAACACACAAAATTCCTGAGTATCCTTAGGGCTGTAAAGAGAGACCCTTACTGAATTTTCTGTATAAGCATGAATCGGGATTTCTATTCGTATTTTATGTTGGTGTTAAAGGCCTGTGTGGTGTTCTGTCAAACACAATTGTCTGTTAGATAATCAACAAAGATGATACTAGTGGCTCAGGAGATTTTAGGTGTGCTTGCAGAAGCCATTGCTGTGAAAATACCTAAAGTTATCCCAAGTTCATGTGCTGGTTCTTGCACATGAAGGGTCATAGTTCAGCCACTCTTGAATCACTCCGATATAGACATAAAGGTAAAGGTACCCCTGACTGTTAGGTCCAGTCGCGGACGACTCTGAGGTTGCGTGCTCATCTCGCTCTATAGGCCGAGGGAGCCAGCATTTGTCCGCAGACAGCTTCCAGGTCATGTGGCCAGCATGACTAAGCCGCTTCTGGTGAACCAGAGCAGCGCACGGAAACGCCATTTACCTTCCCACTGGAGTGTTACCTGTTTATCTACTTGCACTTTGATGTGTTTTCAAACTGCTAGGTTGGCAGGAGCAGGGACCGAGCAACGGGAGCTCACCCCGTCGCAGGGATTCGAACCACCAACCTTCTGATTGGCAAGCCCTAGACTCTGCGGTTTAGACCACAGCGCCACCTGTGTCCCTGTATGTCCCCTAGACATACTCCCTAGTTAAAGACTTGCCACTTCTTCCATCCCTTCCAGCCTGGCGAGTGTTTCCTTTGTAACCTGACATCACACCTTGATCAGTTCATCCTTTCATCTGATTCCCTAATATATATACCCAAATGGCTACATGGTGGCCAGTCCACAAATTCCAAAAAGCTAGATGGTCTTTCTTCATCAGCTGGCATTTACTCCATGCCAACCACACCACCCTCAGTGACTCTACCACCTTCAGGTTTGACCCCTGAGCTGGCCAGGTTTAACAAGTTAACCCTGTAATCCCCAAACACCCATGCAAGATTTATAGTGCTATAATAACAAATCAGTCCATTTTCTTCACACATCCACTTTGTCTTGATGACGTAGAAGAAGGATGTGCTCACCACAAGCCTGCCTCTTTACCCCCTCTCTTTTTCTCTCTCTTCTTTCCTCCTGTTCCTCTGATCTTCATTAGTAATTAGCATAGCAAGCTTGTTTATTTATTTCTTTTTCCCTTAGGTCGTAAGTCATACCAAAATTGCAATTTGGGGGAAATGACAAATGCCGGCACACATCCATTTGTCACTGAAAATAAATCAAAACACTTCCGTTTCAAAGAACTTGTGCCACACAGATGTCAGCACAAAAACAAAAGGACCCACTTTGCTACCCAGACTAGCAAAAGCTACTCCAGCTGTTTGGATGAATCTGCCAATAAGTAATACTCAGTGAGATGCATCACTGGTTTTCAACCAGGGTGCCGTGGCACCCTGGGGTGCCTTGAATGATGGCCAGGGGTGCTGTGGGCAACACTGGCCTCTGTCCCTCTTTCCTTCCCTCTTCTGATGCCCTCTCATGTCTCTGCCTCCGAAAGGCTTGCACAGCTGTTTGTTCCAGCAGCCCTGGCTCTCCAGCTCTCCAGCTCTCCAGCTCTCCAGACAAATGGTGGTTCTGGGGCTGCCCAGAGGACTCCCAAGGAGAGGAGGGAGGAGAGGAGAGGAGGGTGAAGGCATACTCCACAAGGGAGGGTGTTCGAAAAATGTGAGAGGCTGCCAGCTCTGCAGGCAAGGGGTGACAGAACTGGGCTCCTGAGCCCCACAGGGATGCTGCAAAAAGAATGTAGTTGGTCAGCCCAGGTCAGACTGGCAAAAATGTATAAAAACTGTAGTGATGTCTGTTGGAGATGCAACAACAGGACAGGAACCTTTCTACATATGTGGTGGGAGTGCAAAGAGATAATCACCATTCCATTGCTTATAAAGGAGACCATTCAGTAAATAATAGGGGAGGGTCTCTTTTGCAGCCACCCCACAAATGCAGTATTGCAGCTTACATGGAATTTTCCTAAAACAACTATCAGGAACAGCCAGTGACATCCAATTAAAACATAAAAGCTTCGCACTTCCGGAGGCGGCGCGTTCAGCAATGGCGGTCCTCTTCAGTTGCTGAAGAGGGGCTCCGCGGAAAAGGGTCGTGCGCTGCGGCACAGCGACGACCCACTCAGAAAAACCACGGGTAGAGTGAGCCCGTGGCCGTGGGGTTCGACGGGCACCAGGAGCGACCTCGGAAACGCAGAAGAGACCCCGTAAGGGGTTTCGGAACGTGGAGGGGGTAGCGGTGCTGTGAATCCATCGCTCTTTCCGCGGAAGTGAAGCCGCGCGGCTGCTGCTGATCAGCGCTGACCTTTCTTCTTTGAACAATTGAATTGAAACAACATACTCGTGAGTAAGAAATTTGAGGCTTTATTTGAACCTAATTTGGTGAATTTTGGCTGAAAGCGGGAGACGCTAAAAAGGAAGTCAGTCTTCCGGCTCTGTTTAAAGTATTGAGCAAAGACTCTTTAAAGTGGAAGCGTTGAAAGGAGTTCAAAAGAAGTTGGAATATACCCTGCAAATTCGGATTTGATTGATTAAAAGTTAAGGAAAAGCTAAAACTGTATTATAAGTGGACAGAGACTGTGATTCCTCTTTCTACCTTTTGTGGATTACAAAGTTATGACACCCTGCTCTCGGGCTGTCTGGATACAAAGTAACATCAGACTGCGGTAACTGTATATAAAAATATAAAGTCACATTGGGCTACTTTGTAAGCTGTAAAAAAGGAACTGTTGCATGCACCTTTGTAAAGAACTTTTATTCTCTGCAGTTAAAACTGAATTTGGAGGGCTCCCCCACTGTTTTGGATTTTACCTAACTTTTTTGTGGGAACTTTATGGTGGAAATTTTCTTTATACTTCTCCCTAATTTCTGGGGAGCTCCCCCTGCTGGATTGTGGAATTATTAGTCTCTGAGAACTGCTGGTCGCTTTGGAATTTTTTGGGGGGCTGGATGTTTACTTTTTCTGGATTGCTTTTCCCATGGGATTTACAATTTGACCTTGACGCTTGGACAGCTGTGGAATGAGTGGCGTACCAAAAACAAGGGCTGCTAAGAAAGCAAAACAAACTGAACTCTTGCAATTAACTTTGCCTATGCAGCCACGAAGATCGTCTGTTCCTATTGTGACAGGTCTGCAAGAAGGACAACCCAAGCAGCCAGCTTTTGGGGATATGGCTGCAGGAGGGCTAGACCCTGTTTCTAAAGAAATATTGGATCAGCTGGCAGCACTAAATAAGAAAGCTGATGAACAAGCAGCAAAATTTGAGGAACAAGCGGCCAAATTTGACCAGGTGACAGCTACAATTAATAAACTGACAGATCAAGTCGCACAAAATACACAGGCAGTAGGCAATATTGAAAAGATTACAACAGAAAATCGAAAATTAGCCGTGGAAGCAAATACAAAAGCAGACCAAAATAAAGAGAGGATAGAGGAATTAAGAGGAGAAGTAAGACCACTGAGCAGACAGGTCACTGAACAGCAAGCATTTCTGTCCATGGCGGAACTGAAAAACAGGGAAAGCAATCTCAGGCTGAGAAATATCCCAGAAACAGAAAAAGAAGACCTGATCGGTTTTTTGACAACAGAAATATCTAAGTTCTGGGGTTTGGCAGAAGAGAAAGACTTTAAAATTGTTACCGCCTTTAGATTGGGAAGAGTGGCCAAGAAGGATAAACCAAGAGACTGCTTGATCATTTTGAGATCTAAGCAAGAAAAAGATAACATACTCGGCCTGCACTTCAAAAATTCATTGGTGATTCAGGGAAAGACGGCAGAAATCTTCAGAGACATACCAAAACAGCTACTGGATTTAAGAGCTACATATAAAGACCTGGCAAGCCTATTGAGAAACAGCACAATCCCTTACAGGTGGGAATTTCCTCAAGGACTATCATTTACCTTGAAAGGGAAGAAGGTAAGAATCAGATCAGCAGAGGAGCAAGAAAAGTTCCTAAACGATCACGGGGAGGACCTTCGGAAAGGAGTAGCAGGAGCCTGGCCACCTCCTTCGTTTGGTCTTAATCCGGTTCCACCTCCAGACAAAAACGACAAAGGAGACACCCCCACAGGCCAATAAACTAGTCCGAGATGTCTCTGCAGCTCCTTAGTTGGAACATTCATGGCGCAAATTCTCCCGAGAAAAGGAAAAAGATTTTTCACATATTGAGAAAAGAACAATTAGATGTTATTTGCCTCCAAGAAACACATGTGACTAGGCTCCACAGGAGAGTGTTAATTAACAAGAGACTAGGCCAAGAATTTATTTCATCAGACAAGGTTAAAAAAAGAGGAGTAGTGATTTATGCAAAGGAGAGCCTAGCACCAAAGTTGGTCTTTAAAGATGAACAAGGAAGAATTTTGGCGATTGAAATACAATCACAAGGAGAAAAATTTTTGATAGTAGGAATCTATGCACCAAACGATAGGAAATCGGAATTTTATAAGAAGCTGCATGAGATAATGTTGGACTACATTGACTACACTAACATCATCTTGATGGGCGATATGAATGGGGTTGTCTCCACATACATGGATAAGTCACAAAATCAGAATTTGACCAAAGATGGCAGACTTCCAAAGACTTTCTTTGAACTTACAGACAATATGGACTTGATTGATATTTGGAGGACAAAGAACCCTCTAGGTAAAGAGGGAACATTCTTTTCTGAGGCCCATCTATCTTGGACAAGAATCGACCAAATCTGGACATCTAGAGGACTGGCTCCTAAGACAAAAAAAGTAGAGATCTGCCCTAAAACCTGCTCCGACCATAATGCCTTGAAAATAGACCTGAGACTTACACCAGCTGGATCCTTCAGATGGAGAATGAATGACTACTTGTTTAGAGATCAGGAGATCGTGAAGAAGGCCCAAAAAACGTTGAAAGACTATTTTGAAATAAATTTGAATACTTCGGTGGAAAAGAAAATAATCTGGGACGCGAGTAAAGCTGTTATGAGAGGGTTTCTGATACAACAGAACACTATTAAGAAAAAACTCTGGAACGGTAAAAGGACAAGATTGTGGAGAAGATAAGAGGCGGAGAGAAAAAGCTGAGACTTAACCCAAAATCAAAAGAAATTTTAAGAGAAATAAAATTCCATCAAGCACAATATGCGAAATTGATAAATCAAGAAATTGAATGGAAAATCAAACAGATGAAACAAAGATCATTCGAATCGGCAAATAAATGTGGGAAGCTGCTGGCATGGCAGCTGAAAAAGAGACAAAAATTGAACTTTGTTACCAACCTGGAGGTTGAAGGAGAATGTATTCAGAAACCAGAGGAAATTAGAAAGTGTTTCCAGAAATATTTTAAAAAACTGTTTACTCAAGGACCCCAAGTAGAGACTGAGATAAACAAATTTCTAAAGAGTTATGGCCTGCAAAAGTTAACACAAGATAAACAAACAGCCCTGAATTATAAAATAACACAACAGGAAATTGAAAGTGCCATTCAGAACATGCAATTAGGCAAATCCCCAGGCCCTGATGGACTTACCTCCAAATATTATAAGACATTGAAAGAATATTTGGTCCAGCCACTAATGGAGGTATGTAATCAAATTATGGAAGGGAAGGGGGCACCAGAATCGTGGAAAGAGGCATTCATTACTTTGATACCAAAATTGGAATCTGAAAAGACTCAACTTAAGAACTACCGTCCCATCTCACTCCTAAACGTGGATTACAAAATCTTTGCTGATATTTTGGCAAACAGACTGAAAAAAGTTTTAAATGAAGTAATTCATAAAGACCAAGCAGGCTTTCTCCCCGGTAGGCATTTGTCTGACAACACTAGGAATATTGCTGATGTTTTGGAATTATTACAGACAAATTTGAACACGAAAGCAGTTTTGATTTTCATAGATGCCGAGAAGGCCTTTGACAATATATCTTGGAAATTTATGAAGAAAAATTTGGAAGGGATGGGAGTGGGAGGGGCGTTTCAGAATGGTATCGAAGCAATTTATTCAGAACAAAAAGCTAAATTGATAGTAAATAATGTGGTGACAGAGGAGTTTAAAATTGAAAAAGGGACACGACAGGGGTGCCCTCTATCACCCCTTTTATTTATTTCTGTCCTGGAGGTGTTGCTGAACTTGATTAGGAAGGACCAGCGGGTAGAAGGAATACAGGTCCGAGAAAAACAATATAAACTGAAGGCTTTTGCGGATGATTTGGTTTTGACATTACAGGAGCCAGAAACTAGCACAAAAAGAGCTTTAGAATTAATCTCTGAGTTTGGTCGGGTGGCGGGATTCAAGTTGAACAAACAAAAAACTAAGGTTCTGGCAAAAAACTTGACACCTTCAGAAATAGATGGGTTTCAGAAGGAAACAGAATTAAATGTGGTTACAAAAGTGAAATAACTGGGGGTTAACCTGACTGGGAGAAATTTGAATTTGTTCAAGGATAATTATGAAAAATGTTGGTCGGAAATTAAAAAGGACTTAGAAACCTGGTCAAGATTGAAACTTTCCTTGTTGGGAAGAATTGCAGCAGTCAAGATGAATGTATTGCCAAGGATGTTGTTTCTGTTTCAAACCCTCCAGATCGTGGACAGAGTGGAATGTTTTGGAAAGTGGCAGAGGGACATCACGAAGTTTGTCTGGCAGGGCAAAAAGCCCCGAATAAAATTTAAGATACTAACAGATGTAAAGGAAAGAGGGGGGTCTGCCCTGCCGGACCTAAGATTGTACTATGAAGCTGCATCCTTCTGCTGGATGAAGGATTGGTTTTTGTTAGAAAACACTGATGTCCTAGATCTGGAAGGGTTTAACAATGC
Source organism: Podarcis liolepis (assembly GCF_965112155.1). Taxonomy (NCBI): domain Eukaryota; kingdom Metazoa; phylum Chordata; class Lepidosauria; order Squamata; family Lacertidae; genus Podarcis; species Podarcis liolepis. The sequence continues at coordinate 56,083,823 of NC_139565.1, read as the reverse complement.
TTTTGGGTGGCATGCATATCTGTGGTACGACAAGATAAAGTTTCATAAATTGTTTAAAAACCATATTGTCAGGAAAGCTCTATTTATTGTCTGGACTAAATATAAGGACTTACTCGAAAGTAAGACCCCGAGGTGGTTATCACCGACGGAGGCTAAGGCCGTAAAACTACGTAACATGGAGAGTGGCTGGGTAAAATACTGCGAGATAATAGAAAGAGTTGGTGATACTTGGAGGTTGCAGAGTTTCGAAAAATTGAAAGGAAAGGTGCGAGATTGGTTTCATTATGCCCAAATTTTAGAGATCTTTAAAAAAGACAAAAAAATTGGTTTCCAGGTGGAAAAATCAAAACTAGAGACAGAACTACTTGAACCTAAGACGAAAGTGCTTTCAAGAATGTATAACTTGTTGCTTAAATGGAATACTCAAGATGAGATAGTCAAATCAGCCATGATAAAATGGGCACAAGACATTGGGTACAACATTATGTTTGAAGACTGGGAAAGGTTATGGACCACCGGTATGAAATTCACGGCATGTAATGCCTTAAAAGAAAACATTATGAAAATGGTATACAGGTGGTACATGACCCCAGTCAAACTTGCAAAGATATACCATCTGTCTGAAAATAAATGTTGGAAATGCAAAGAGGCTGAAGGAACATTCTTTCACCTCTGGTGGACATGCCCGAGGGTGAAGGCTTTCTGGGAAATGATTTACAATGAGTTGAAAAAGGTGTTTAAGTACACCTTTCACAAGAAACCAGAGGCCTTCCTCCTGGGCATTGTAGGCCAGAGAGTGTCAAAAAAAGATAGAACCTTCTTTTTATATGCAACTACAGCAGCAAGAATCCTTATAGCCAAATATTGGAAGGCGCAGGAGTTACCCACGCTGGAAGAATGGCATTCGCAGCTGATGGACTACATGGAACTAGCCGAAATGACCGGCAGAATCCGAGATCTGGGAGAAGAGGCAGTGGAAGAGGATTGGAAAAAATTTAAGGACTATTTACAAAAACACTACAAGTTATATGAATGTTGAGAATTTGCTAAGTTTTGGGGAAAAACATGCTTCAGTATTGAGATTTGTAAATGAGGGAAATTAAGTCATGATTTTGAAAAGTATAAATTATAGATTATATAACTAAATGAAAGTACAAAAACACATAAAATAAGGTATCAATTTGCTGTTTATTCTTATTGTAAAGAAAGCAGGGGATGGAAGATGTGGGGAAGTCCAGTTGATTACGAAAATTGATTTGGAAAAGTGAATTTTCTTTTATAATTTCTTCTTTTTTCTGTAAAATCGCTTTTGTTGTGTTTTTGACGATGTATTCTGACCTTGGAAAAAAAGCAATAAAAAATTATTAAAAAAAAACAAAACATAAAAGCTTCAACAGAAACTTACCCGGGTTTAAGCGAACTTGCCATTGGTGCAATAACGGTGCATTTATGATGGGTTTATCCTGCACTTTATCAGTTGTTCTGCAAAGTTTCCCCAATATTACAGCATCGTTGCCGTCTGCCTAGGCAGTATAGCACAACAAAAGCAGGACAAGGATCACAGGACACTTGATAGTTGGTAGTGAGGTCAGTGCTGGATTAACAAACAGGCAGACTAAGCACATGTTAGGGCACCAGGAAACAGGCGCATAGAAAAATTGAGATTTATTTTTTTAATGTTAGCTTTGGGGGTTTTTTTAAGCATTGAAATAGTCATCAGGGGAAGTCGGAACTTTGTTACATCGCCTTACACTCTACACCCTTCCTCCATTTTTCTGTTCTCTTTTTATTACTTATCCCCACCTAAATGGGGGCCATCCTACTAACGAAGATCAAAATAATGCAAGGAAATCTATGCTTTGTTTGGTTTTAAAATTTTATTTTAGGGTTTAGCGTTGTCTTTATTTTGGATTACATATGGGGGCACTGTAATCGTAACAGTGCTTAGGGCCTCTAACTGTCTTGGGAGTGGGGGTCATAACCAGACTGGAAGATGGTCTGAACTGTATGTACTGCCTGACTCAACATTTCACACACACACACACCCAATACAGCTCTAGCCCTGCACTAGAATGTGGATGGGACTTTCTGATGCAGCAATTAACATGTGTGCCGAACCCTGCTTATATGTACGTGTCAGGGAACTGACATCAGAGGCACGGGAGAAGGAGAGGGTCTCTGATTCTGCAGGAGAAGGTCCCAGCGCTAGGGGGAGACTCAGCTGGGAAGAAGGGGAAGGGAATAAGTGTAACACCAGGGATCCAGGAGAGCAACGGGACAGGGAGGTGCAGGGGCTCCAGGACTCTTTGTTGGAAGTTAGTGAGGAGAGCCCAGGCACCCCGCTGCCCACGCCCACGCTGCACAGGAGACTCCCGCGCAGTGAAAGGCGGAGACGATTGGGCGTCAAACAACTCTTATGTTGGCAGCGCTTTAAGAAACGCCCACAGACAGATTCTACAAGTGACTAAGGGCAGCCACGCTGAGATGGGCTGTGCAGTCCGGAGGGTTTAACCAGGCAAACTAATGCTCAAACGGAGCAGGATTACGCACGAGTAACTCCCAACCACTACAGTACGTATCTCCTTAGCTGAATTGGGGTGCTCATCTTTAATTAAAAATAAATAACCTCTCTTATCCACAGAGGCTCAAGGCAACTAACAATTAGAAACACATAATGAAAGCATTCAACTCTCTCTCTCTCTCTCTCTCTCTCTCTCTCTCTCTCTCTCTCTCTCTTCTCTCACCACCCAGAAAAGAACTCCATAGTATCCCTGTACCCCCAATCCAACAGTCATTCCATATGCATAGCCATTTCATGCACACAGGTTCCTGCTGCATGCAATTCACTCACTATTTGCATTGACGTCAACCTTCCATGGGACACGGGTGGCGCTGTGGGTTAAACCACAGAGCCTAGGACTTGCCGATCAGAAGGTCGGCAGATCGAATCCCCGTGACAGGGTGAGCTCCCATTGCTTGGTCCCTGCTCCTGCCAACCTAGCAGTTTGAAAGCACGTCAAAGTGCAAGTAGATAAATAAGTACCTCTCCGATGGGAAGGTAAATGGTGTTTCCGTGCGCTGCTCTGGTTCGCCAGAAGCGGCTTAGTCATGCTGGCCACATGACCCAGAAGCTGTATGCCGGCTCCCTCTTCCAGTAAAGCGAGATGAGCGCCGCCACCCCAGAGTCGGCCACGACTGGACCTAATGGTCAGAGGTCCCTTTATCTTTACCAACCTTCGATGTGATCAGCGTGAGTTGCACACATGGTTGCAGTGGCGCAAATTCACATTATTTTAAACACGAAGGCAAAGTTGGTGTTGGCGCCTAAGAATGCTGGGCAGATTTCCAGGGCCCCAGCGCTCTTGCAAGGGCCACAATGTTTTCCCAGGAAGAGGGACTGATTGATAAACCACTATGGGGATTGTAACCACTCTTCGTACCCTTAACAAACTACAGCTCCCAGAATGCTTTGGGGGAAGCCATGGCCGCTTAGAGAGAGATAATAATGCTTTAAAGGGATAGGGCTTGAATCTGAATCCAGAGCAGTTCTATGCGTTTCCTGGTGTGGGCAGAGGATTGGCCCAGATTGCATACAGAGCTACCCCCATCACACCACAGGCCTGAACAGTTTTCTAGTGTGGACAATGGAGATCCGGTATGCCTTCTGGGTGCCTGAATTGCTGCTGGTTTTTCTTAAAGAAAAACCCGCCAATGACGGCACCTTAATACAGTCCAGTCTACAGCTGCTGCTGCTGCTGCTGCTGCTGCTGCTGCTGCACAGTGAAGCACTCGCTGGTGCGGAGGGAGAGGAGAAAAAGGACTTTGATGGTATTACATCTTGATCAAGGGATGACTGATAATATTCCGGCGTGCCCCATCATTCAGGCCCCTCGTTTGATGACAAAGCACAGCCTATGTCCCACCATCCATTATCTGCTTCCATCCCCGAGGCAAAGGCATCAATAACACTCCCTCTTGCCACTGAAGCCACATCTCCCTTCTGCGCACCGGAGAGGACATTGCGGCTGGGCTAGTGGGCATTTCCATATGGCAAGGGCACATCATTACAGTCCAGCAATCTTTCCTGCCGTGCATCCCGCTGTTACCCAGGCGCACGGAGCGGCGCTGGGGTTCAAGCCGACCCCCACCCCACCCCCACCCCCCGCAATTCCTTTTAACTATTTTGTAGCCTGCGAAAATGTGTCGAGCCGGCGCACGGCTGCAGTCTTTGTTGCCGTTTCTGTCTCTCGCACGCACACACACTTTTCTTTGCTCTAACATTCAGGCTCATCCATCCAAAGGGATAAAAAAAAAGCGCCAAGGAGCCAGAATGGGAAGGAAAGGGTCCTTAAAATTTCAGCGGCTGCTTATTAAAAAAAGAAACCACATCAACACCCAGCCGTGGAAGTTTTGGCAGGCAACCGCGGGTGTCAGATTTTGTGCGCCTGTGTGTCTTTTATTAATTAATAAGGAAAGTGGTACATCCAAGTGGGCTAACAGTTTGAATCTGAATGCAAACATCTTGAAACATCTGTTGCCATAATTTGGCTGGATTAACGGTCTAGTTTCCTAGACCATCTGCCGCTCTCCAAGACCGTCGTCAGTTCCTAGCAAATTCCAGGTCCTGCCGGCGCTTTTGTTCCATGGGCAGCATCCGTACGGGGGAGTGTTTCGGGGACCTTTGCCCAAGGCCTTCTTCTCCACTCCTTCTGGCAACTGGCTCTCGTAGCCTCATGGAGGGGGCAAAGGCCACAGCTCAGTGGTAGAGCATCTGATTTGCATGGAAAAACCTCCCAGTTTCAATTCCTGGCATCTCCTGTCTGAAAGTCTGGAGGAGGACCATTGCCAAATCAGCGTAGACAATACTGCATGAGATGGGCTGGTTCGGTTTAAGGGAGCTCCTTATGACTCCTCAATGGAAGGCTTGTCCTCTGAAGAACATAATAATATTTTGAAGATCTTATACTATTATGTATATAGTACATTAACTGACTTATCCCATGAAATAACAACATAAATGTTATGTACTGAGTTGAATAGGATTCAAAAGGCAGCAGTCTGATTGGTCCTAGAACAATAGGATTCAGAATGCAGCAGTCTGATTGGTTCTAGAACAATAGGATCCAGAATGCAGCAGTCTGATTGGTCCACAGGAGCCACCCAATCCAGCTCCAGGTGGAGGGGAATTCGCAACCTGATTGGCCTACAGGAGAATCCCAGAATTAGCCAATCACGTGAGGCCCATTGTGTAAATAATGTATATAAGGCAGACATTCTGGGGGAACTTCCATTCCTCCTCACCACTATGAGCTGAATAAAGAATGCGGAATCCACTCTCGACTCTGAGTATATTTCAATTTACATATAATACACTCGGAGCATTCTGCCTTAGCGCCTTCCTCTTTCTCATCAGACAGCAAAGAGAAAAAGAACAAAGGGCAATAGTCCCACTTCACGGAAAACAGTAATACCCAAACATCCTGTCTCTGTCACTTCCCACACGGTGGAATGAAAACAAACAGCGTCATGTGATAGACAACAATCCCATGACTGCAAACACGGAGCAAGAATCCTAACAAAGACCACCTTGGCTGGCAAGCTGATCTATTAAAGGGGCCGTGCTCTGACCTAGAGCCTAGGGGTTCTGTAGTGCACTGTGCACTGGCAGTATTTTAGCACCAATTGGCATCAGTCAGTTCGTGATGGCCATTTCGCCCTTTATCACTGTGTTCTGCCAGGACCACCTTTTATCAGAGCAGTAAGCAAGAGAAAGTAGTTACTACAAACCTTTCTCCTAATTGCTCGGTGCATGATAGATGTGCCTTCTCCCACCTGGGGCCACCATTCAAAGCCAGCTTCCCAGCTCACATCTAAGTCTTTCATATCTTATCATAAGCCCTCTTGATTTTGCTTTCACGTTGCCTTTGCAGGGAAAATGGACGCTTCTTTCACCTCTGCTAAAGAGGAGAGAGAGCCTTGTGGCTTTTCATCTACGCATCTCCTTTGTGAGAATCAAACGGAAAGGCAGATGGAACAGGCAGACACACTTTGCTCTTTGGTACTTACCAACTACATTTCCTCACGCCCTTTATTTTATCTTTAAATTGATCCAGGTGATAACTCCAGAATTAAGCAGCTAGGTCAGTGTCGCCCTTCAGATGTTGCTAGACTCCAGCTTCCATCATCTCTGACTCCTGAGAGCCAGTGTGGTGTAGTGGTTAAGAGCAGTGGACTCATAATCTGGTGAACTGGGTTCGCTTCCCCACTCCTCCACATGCAGCTGCTGGGTGACCTTGGGCCAGTCACACTTCTTGAAGTCTCTCAGCCTCACTCACCTCACAGAGTGTTTGTTGTGGGGGAGGGAGGAAGGGAAAGGAGAATGTTAGCTGCTTTGTGACTCCTTCGGGTAGTGATAAAGCGGGATATCAAATCCAAACTCTTCTTCTTCTTCTTCTTCTTCTTCCTGGCCATGTTGCCTGGTCCACAACATCTGGCGGGCCACAGATTTCATATCTCTGACATATTACTATTCAGCTATTTGCATGTGTGGATATAAACTAGGGGCTGTACCCTCACTCATGACACTTTATCAACCGCACCGGCTCCTACCCCTTGCCAAACTCCCACACACACTTGCGAGTTATTAATATTGGCATCGGAAGTTCTCTCTGATCTGGTCTCTTGTACGGAAAAAAAATAAATCTCCACCACAAGAATTAAGTTTCAAAGCTTCACTTGCAGAAACTTGATTTAAGTGTTACAAAAACAATAAATAATGCATTGTCTCAGTTATATATTTCCCTTCTTACGTATACTGATCACCATAGGCGCCGACTCCATGGGGCCTGAGGGGGCCCGAGCCCCCTCAAAAATTCGGTTGGGGGGCTCCGCCCCCCCAATAATCTCGGGCGCCCCTCCAGCAGAGCGCCGCCGCCGCCCCTGCCTCCTCCCCACCTGCTCCCTCGCCAGCCAGCCAGCCAGTCGCGCGCCCTAGCCGGAGAGCCCCGGCCGTCCCCGTCGCGCAATCGGCTGGATCTCCCTTCAGCAGGCCGGGCTCACAACTCGGCCCAGGGACCCCCCAGCAGCGGATCTCCGGCCCGGCTGAAGAATCCGGCAACAAGCCCCCTCCTCTCCAATCGCTCCAGCTCCGCCGAAATACGCTCCAAAACCCCCCAGATAGGCCGCCGGCCACCAAGTCTCGTGGCGCCCTGAGTGAGGGTCTCTCCCCAACACCGCCACCTCGAACTGCGTTCTCCCGGCTACCCGAGCGAACCAGCGGCAGCTTCCCGGGCACTCTTCCCGACTCTGCCTCCGAAGAAGAAGAAGAAACAGCCCCCGCCGAGGTGCATCCCAAAAGTTGGACAACGACGCGTCCCGGTATGGGCCCCCCCAATATTTTTTATAAGTCGGCGCCCCTACTGATCACAGTATAAGGCTCCGCAACATATCTTTCTTGAAAACCAGCCTTTTCAGCTAAAAACCAAAATAAACTCTGTCCCCCTCTGTTTCCAGCTTTGCTTGAATCTTGGGCAATGCCCAGAGGGATCTGGGCCTGCTTGCAAAACACCTCGTGACTCTGAGTAGTCTGAGCTGCTTCATTAACATAAGGAAACACTATGAAATTCTATCCAAAGACCTGTGACTCAGTCCCAAAAGCTAGTGCACCCCATCTTCACAGTGAAAAAAATACAAGCCTTCATCATGTGTTCACACATTTTTCACAGTACAGTGGTACCTCGGGTTAAGTACTTAATTCGTTCCGGAGGTCCGTTCTTAACCTGAAACTCTTCTTAACCTGAAGCACCACTTTAGCTAATGGGGCCTCCTGCTGCCACCGTGCCGCCGGAGCCCGATTTCTGTTCTTATCCTGAAGCAAAGTTCTTAACCTGAAGCACTATTTCTGGGTTAGCGGAGTCTGTAACCTGAAGCGTATGTAATCTGAAGCGTCTGTAACCCGAGGTACCACTGTAACTTAAAAAAAAACAACCAGTAAAATTAAAATTATACACTATTTTTAGGAATATTACATAACTTCAACACACCCACCCTTGCCAACACCCCCACAAAATTGCCCCTCAGACAAGGGGTGGGGATTTTTTAGTTGTGATTCCTGACTTGCAGAGAGTTATAGTACTCGTTTACCCTTTCGGCCCCTTCCAATTCTATAGTTCTGTGATTCTATGATCCAGTCAACACTACTTCAGTGTCAAAACCATCTCTTAACTAGGAATGGGGGGGGGGGGAAGTTTGGTTCAGGCAAATCAAGCCAGTTCATAATTCCTGAAACAATAAGCGGACCAAGACCCAGTTATCCTTTGAAATCTGCACTTTTCTGAATTTTGCAACCAAGAAATATACTAGGGCAAAGTGTGCATAACCACAAATATAGCTGTGGAAATAATATGCAGACATGCATTCTGTATGGGAAACTTTTTTGCAAAATTGTATTGGGCAAAATTGCATACAGATATGAGAAAGTCACACATAAGTGCTGTTGATTTTCCATGAGAAGTTTTTAGAAAACAACAATTTCACAATCTGAGGTGGAGATGTAGGGAACAGATTTTAACCTGAGGAAAATAAGAACATGACAGAAATGGACATCAACAGTCTTGCCTATCTCTAGCCCTGACCACTGACCAGCTTGAGAGCTGGAGTGACCTTTCTTGACCTTACATGGACCATTGGCTCCCTTGCCTCCACTTCACACTGATAAAATTTTGTGTTATAATAAATGTTTATGATTATTTCTGAAATATGGAGAGAGCCTTTGCTTTGTTATCCACAGCTCACTAAGCTCTCCCCCTGTCTAGGAACATTGCTCAGCCACCAATTACTCTTCCCCCATTATTTAAGACCATGTTACAATACAGAACTAGGCCACACACAAAAAATAATAAAGGAGGGGAGGAGCAAAGGTTGCATTGATTTAATAATTAGCAATTATGATTGCTGCAGTATTAATTGCATATTTCCATAGTTCACATGCCCCAAGGGCTGAACTACGAGCAGCGGTGAGAGACTGTTAAAACCAAAAATTAAAAGTCGTAAAAAAGAAGGAGAGCACAGGAAACAAACCCTCCAACATTTCACAGCAGCACTACCAGGGTGTGCTGGTCCCATGGGTTACCCGAGAGGCGAGGTCCAAGTCTGGTCTGTGGTCAAAGGTGCAATGTGGAGGCAGTCCGTAGTAGCTGAAGCTGGGTGCAGGGCAGGGAGTTGGGTGAAGTCAGGAACAGGCAAGCAAGCAGGGAGCCAGGGCTGGTCAGGAGCTCAGGCAGGAAGCAGGACAGGGTTCAGGCAGGAACTAGCAACCAACAATGTTGCTCCCACAACTTGGGACAGGGGCTGGCTGGCAAGGCATAGGGCGGCCCCGATCCTCTGGTGACTCACCTCTCCTGGCCTGGAGGCGAGCACTCCTCCTGCGGGAACTTAGTTCCCTCCGCCTCTCTGCCCTGAGCCTCTGCAGCTCAGGAGAGGCTGGAGGGTTACCAGACCCAGAGGCAACCTCAGCTTCCTCTGCCAGGGCTGAGAGTGGAACACCTGCAGGCAATGGGTCCTCCATCACCTCAGGAGCCAGAGCAGACTCAGCTGATGCCTGCACCTGAGGACCCAGCACAGGTGAGGACCCTTCAGGCTCAGGCCCCAGCCCTGGCTCAGCTGGTTCTGGAGGCGGGGAATCCTGTGCAGGCTGGGATCCCTCAGGTTCAGCATCCAAGTCCGAATCCCAGGCCATCACACCGGGGAAGACTCAGGGGCAGAAATCCAGGGCCCGGCTCAGCAGAGTGGGGCTGGCTTACCAGATGTGGAGTAATGCACGTCATCCTTTGGGTTTGCTAACTGGATGGAATAGGGTGTAGCAATAGATTTAGGCACTAGGAGAGGATATATTATTTTGTTATTATCCTTCCTTGCTCATGTGAGTGAGATCAGCAGAGTACCATCCTTTAAACGTGGAAGTAAATACAAGATTGATGGATTGATTTAACCTTCTAGAAACAACAGTCTAGGATGCTTTAAGGCAGACTAGATTTTCCTGGTACTACCCCTTTTCTCCCCCTTAAAAATAACCATCTCACACACACATTGTTTTGTGAAGAAGTAAAAGTAGTATTTACTTACATAATCTAGGTCTTGAAGCAAAGGTACAGCAGTAAAATGAAGGCAGGTTTATAACTACTATCTAAGTTACTAAAGTCCAAAATCTAAGTTCAAAGTGGTGTCTGAGCTGCAGAGGTCAGGGATGCATGTGTGATCAGCTTGGAGACATGATGAAGAAAGAGGCGGATGCCCAGACAGGAAGTATGTAGTGTTACAGCTTCCTGACAAGGCAGACAAGGGAAGTGATCTGACAGAGTTCTCTCTAGCAAAATTTTACAGCAAAGCTCTGTGAGCCTCAGCACCTTCACGTTCCTCTCTAGCAAGACATGAATTGTTGGTTTGACTGCAATAATGTATCACAGCAGAGAGGTGAAAACAGGTGAGTCAACTTATTCTAGTTGTGTCCATCCTCCTCCCTGTTGAGAAACAAAGGCTGGCTATCATTTCCCCCTCCGCTTTGCTGGACTGGTTGTACAAACCTTGTGAAAATAAACCAAGTCGTGTTTTTTTAAAAATCCACATTGAAACTGCATGGCTTTTTGCAAACTACTTTGAGGGTTTATTACAATCAAGCGGTACATCAATGTGGGGTGGGGTAAAGTGAGGGTAAAGCTGAGCTTGGTGGGAAATTGCCCCATTCATCCTAATGGACCAGCATCTACTGCAAGACTGAGAAGAACATGGAGCCAAGGAGATGTTTCCATGCAAGGAAGCAATGTTGTTCTTGTTGTTTAGTCGCTTAGTCATGTCCGACTCTTCGTGACCCCATGGACCAGAGCACGCCAGGCACTCCTGTCTTCCACTGCCTCCCACAGTTTGGTCAAACTCATGCTGGTAGCTTCGAGAACACTGTCCAACCATCTCATCCTCTGTCATCCCCTTCTCCTTACGCCCTCCATCTTTCCCAACATTAGGGTCTTTCCCAGGGAGTCTTCTCTTCTCATGGGGTGGCCAAAGCATTGGAGCCTCAGCTTCAGGATCTGGCCTTCCAGTGAGCACTCAGGGCTGATTTCCTTCAGAATGGAGAGCTTTGATCTTCTTGCAGTCCATGGGACTCTCAAGAGTCTCCTCCAGCACCATAATTCAAAAGCATCAATTCTTCGGCGATCAGCCTTCTTTATGGTCCAGCTCTCACTTCCATACATTACTACTGGGAAAACCATAGAAGGAAGCAATGAGGTACCAGCTAATCACCTCCAGCCTTGCAGAGACCTGGCAAGTATCCAACAGCCCGGGCCAGCACCTGCCAAGACCCCTGTTCTGATTTCCACAGGCAAAGGTGGTGCAACATAACTCCTGCGGGGAAATGTTTTTCTGAGACCGTTACCTGGCCTGTCGTTTGCACGGCGGGAGGCCGGCTGACAGGTGATGGAGCCGGGGCAAGACGTCAGTGGCTGGGATACAGATATCAAAATGGGAGATCGTGCCCCATTGTAATTATTCCGTGCCTGCAGCTCTTGAAGAAGAGGAGAGGTGTCTCTGCCGGTTAGCCTGGCAAGATTTCAACCCCGATAATTGCTTTCTGCCACTGTCAGTCTCCCCCGGTGCCATTTCAAAGGTTGGGGTAGAGAATGAGAGGCCTTCTTCACGTGAGCCAAGCTGAGCTGCTGTTACTTTGCATTGAGAGAGAAAACAAAAGAAAACCAGGCTGCATTCTTTGCAGATAATCCCCAAATTCCAACTTTTATGTGTTTTGATGTTGATTTGCAGCAAAATTAGATAGTTCCAGGTCTTAGAGGTTGCCGTACATCCAGGTTTCCCCAGACACTGTCAAAATGGTGTCCAGTGTGACTTTTGACGAATCGGCAGCTAGGGCAATTCTTTAAAGAAAAAAGGGGGAGGTGTTCCCCCCCAAAAAAGTTCAACAACTTTGCCCCCTTGTCAACATTTGTCCGGATTTTCGCTTTTGGGAATATGGCAACCCTACAGGTAGACCTTCATAATATTTCGCTCTGTGCGGGGCCATTTGATGCTCTCTCCATGGCCCTTGCTTAAGGGCTTAGGGAAGAAGGCACAAAACTCGGTCAGGGTCCTAGAGCCCTCCCACCACCTTCCCAAAGCCCAGTAAGCACTTGCCCAACTTTGGGAAGGAGTGCTATCCAAGGCAACACGATGACCAAGTACAACAACGCAATGTCAATATAAACTCTTTATATAATCTACACAGATCATTAAGCAGTATGAAATATACACTCTCTGCAAAACCAAATAAACGGAAATCTTATGAATCTCTGAAAGTCACAAATTATGCACTCTGGATGGATTCTCTTGAAAACATAGAACCAAATCAACATAAGTCTTATAAGTCTCTGAACATCTTTGTGGACTATGCAAGTCTCTGAAAGAAGCAATGGATCAGATTCTTATCTGGTGAAAACAAGCCATGAAGCTTTGTTTTATGACGTCCAATGCTGCCAAAGTGGTCCACAAACAGACGTAGTGAACAGTGATTCCGGATATATCCACTGTTTCATGGAAATCTTCTTCAGCACAGCAGAAGGATACAGAAATGCTTCATAAACCCATCTATATGGTGAATGGAATTGTATAACAACAATTGCTATGGAACAGAGGTCATAAAGGAGGCAGGACGGTCCTGTCAGAGCCCTCCCATCTCCTTCCCGAAGCCAGACAAGCGCTTACCGGCTTTTGAGAAGGCGTTCTGCTTGGGTACATGCCTGGTGAATCCACACTGCATGCACTGCCCTAAATCCGCTTCTTGGCATGTGAGAGAGGGAGGGAGGCTGATGCAGAGAACAATAACCTGTAGACCCTCAGGAAGACAGGGGACTTTACCACCTCAACCAGCATGCCCAATGGTCAGGGATGGTGGCATCGCTCCGATCTGGCCACAGTGTTCCATGCGACAGTCACCTCCAGGTTTGATTATTGTAACTCTACGTGGGGCTGCCCTTGAGACTGACCCAGAAACTCCAGCGGGTGCAGAATGCCGCGGCGAGGCTCCTTACAGGGTCCTCGCCGTGGGATCACATTCATCCAGTGCTTTACCAACTGCGCTGGTTCCCGGTGGAGTACAGGGTCAGGTTTAAGGTGCTGGTTTTGACCTTTAAAGCCCTACGCGGCCTAGGACCCATTTATAAAAGTGTTGTGGTATTTTTGATTAAAGGTGGTGGGTTAGTCTGTGTTCTTAGACCCTTCTAATTCCTGGATAAAGCAAGCATTAAAATCCAAGCTAGGATTCAAGTTCCCAGAATAGCCAGGCTAACTTCCTGGTGTGATTAAAGGTAAAGGGACCCCTGACCGTTAGGACCAGTCGTGTCCAACTCTGGGGTTACAGCGCTCATCTCGCTTTATTGGCCAAGGGAGCTGGCATACAGCTTCTGGGTCATGTGGCCAGCATGACTAAGCCGCTTCTGGCGAACCAGAGCAGCACACGGAAACGCCATTTACCTTCCCGCTGGAGCGGTACCTATTTATCTACTTGCACTTTGACGTGCTTTCGAACTGCTAGGTTGGCAGGAGCAGGGACCGAGCAACAGGAGCTCACCCTGTCGCGGGGATTCGAACCGCCGACCTTCTGATCGGCAAGTCCTAGGCTCTGTGGTTTAACCCACAGCGCCACCCGCGTCCCTCCTGGTGTGATTACAGTCCTCTAAATATGGGTTGTGAAGGTAACAAAGGAAGCGGCTCTGTGCCGGATGCCAAATGGCTGGGTTCCCCTCCTTCAACTCATTGGTAGTTAGTTAGACAAGACAAAGTCCAGAGCTAAGTTCATAGAATCATAGAGTTGGAAGAGACCACAAGGGCCATCGAGTCCAACCCCCTGCCCAGCAGGAAACACCATCAGAGCACTCCTGAAATATGGTTGTCAAGCCTCTGCTTAAAGACCTCCAAAGTAGGAGACTCCACCACACTCCTTGGCAGCAAATTCCACTGTCTAACAGCTCTCACTGTCAGGAAGTTCTTCCTAATGTTTAGGTGGAATCTTCTTTCTTGTAGTTTGGATCCATTGCTCCGTGTCCGCTTCTCTGGAGCAGCAGAAAACAACCTTTCTCCCTCCTCTATATGACATCCTTTTATATATTTGAACATGGTTATCATATCACCCCTTAACCTCCTCTTCTCCAGGCTAAACATGCCCAGCTCCCTTAGCCGTTCCTCATAAGGCATCGTTTCCAGGCCTTTGACCATTTTGGTTGCGCTCCTCTGGACACGTTCCAGTTTGTCAGTGTCCTTCTTGAATTGTTGTGCCCAGAACTGGACACAGTACTCCAGGTGAGGTCTGACCAGAGTTTTGTGTGCATGTAAGCTGGAAACTAGAGGAAGAAGTGGGCTGAAGCCTGCAAGGGAGAGCAATGCCTGATATCTGAATCCAATACCCTCTTAAGGTATAAATGCTGTGAACCCTTCAATTGTAGGCTTAGGTGGTGTATACAGGTATGTGTAAATAAATCATAAAGACATAGCTGCATGTATGATACATACATATATCATACAGACACCACAGTCTCTGCTGCCCTCATTCCAAACCCTGGGTAAGTGCCTGGAATCTGGCACCGCTTGGAGTTTGGGGTGGCAAGCAACATTACGGAAATGGACACCAGTTGCCACAAAACATACCCTCCGCCACTCGCTAACTTGCTGCATGCTTGGTGATTTTACACATCCAAAAAGTTGTGCCTCAGGTTTTGTTTTTCTCCCCTTTACTGGGATAATTTCGTATCTGTAACTGGGAAGCCACTTCAGAATCCATAGAGAAATCAAATTCTCCCCAAAAGAATGTCAATAAACCAGAAAATGCATCTTCCTTGCAATCTCCCGCTATTTAAACCGCCAGGAGCACAGCTTTCCTCACCATCGTGTGCACACACATATTATTGGGTGTCTTTCTGATCCTACTTATCCCTGAGAATTTCTTTTAAAGCTTGCGTTTGGAAAGCCATAAATATGAAGTAGCTGAGTGGATTTTATGTCTGGCACAATACTTAGCAATTGTGTCATTCCACGAGGTGCAGCATACAGTGGTACCTCGGGTTACAGATGCTTCAGGTTACAGACTCCACTAACCCAGAAATAGTACCTCAGGTTAAGAACTTTGCTTCAGGATGAGAACAGAAATCGTTCTCTGGCGGCGCGTCAGCAGCAGCGGGAAGCCCCATTAGCTAAAGTGGTACCTCAGGTTAAGAACAGTTTCAGGTTAAGAACGGACCTCCAGAACGAATTAAGTACGTAACCAGAGGTACCACTGTAAGTGAAGGGAGAGAGGGGGGGAAACACACACACAAACACGAAATAAGATACTGAAACTTGAAAACTAATTGTAACTAAGAAAGGATAAAGACAAACCCAACCACACAAGGTGCCATTGAAATTTGAGACCCCAAGGTCTGCCACTGACTAGATTTGGGGATAGATCGAAAGCCATAAGTGCTGCAATCCAATGGCTGACCTACGTATACAGTGGCCACCTAAAATGTACAGAATATATTTTCATGGGGATATACAACCGGAAACAGCATCCACACCTCTCTTGAAGAACACTGACTTTTCTTCCACAGTTTCCCACGACATATGGTTGCGAACAGAGATTTTAAACTCTGACAAATATGAAAGATCAAGAAAGAGGGGGACTTCTTTGTGTTGATAAGGAGCTGAGAGTTTGTTTGTCTCAAATTTTGTTGTTGTTTAGTCGTTTACAACTCTTCGTGACCCCATGGACCAGAGCACGCCAGTAAAAGTGAGCACACACCTCTCATTGAGTTTGTATACATACTTAAGGGGCATATGTAAGAGGCTCATTTATATCCTGGGAATGCTTCATGTTCTTAAAAAGGTAAAGGACCCCTCACAGTTAAGTCCAGTTGTGGACAACTCTGGAGTTGCAGCACTCATCTCACATTACTGGCTAAGGGGGCCGACGTGTGTCTGCAGACAGTTTTTCCCGGTCATGTGGCCAGCATGACTAAGCCGCTTCTGGCGAAGCAGAGCAGTGCACGGAAACGCCGTTTACCTCCCTGCCAGAGCGGTACCTATTTATCTACTTGCACGGCATGCTTTCGAACTGCTAGGTTGGCAGGAGCAGGGACCGAGCAAGGGGAGCTCACCCCGTCGCGGGGATTCAAACCGCCGACCTTCTGATCGGCAAGCCCAAGAGGCTCTGTGGTTTAGACCACAGCGCCACCCGCGTCATGTTCTTATGTAGCTGCATTGTTTTATACTTTCCAGACGTCCCATGATCATATTCTAAAGTAGTTGTGTTCTGTGTTATGAATCAAGCCCTGCTAGTTGTGTCCCCCCCCCAATCTATTTCTTATCAATAAAAGATTCAACGAGGTGCGAGCAAATTTTTATTCTGAAAGTGTGGCCCAGAGGGAACCACTGTTTTAAGGGGGTGCAGGAATCAGCTTCCCAACTCGTGTATTTGACCAGAAAAATACACTGTTCTGTCCTTTCTCATGTTATATAAACAAAGACAAAATAAGCAGTTGGGCAAAAAATAATGCAACATGTGAATTGATCCTAGACAGCACAGAATAAATGATTTTTTTAAAAAATAATATTTATTACTTTTACAACAATTTAAACACTACCAAAAAAAACAAAGAAAAAACAATACATTACAATACAAAGACACTACCTTACACTAAAACATTAAACTAACAAGACAAAACAAAAACAATTTAAAAACACATCAACAAAAAAAGAAAAGAAAAGAAAAAAAGAAAAAAAATTCAATATCTTATCTTTCTTTCACATATTTCCATGACCTCCTCACACCTCCCTTTTTGTATTCCACTTCTATTAATTATTTCAGCTATTCCTTTCCATCTTCCCCTGTTTCCTTTCCTTTAATTATCTTAACACATTTCAACCTTATTTTTCCTTTAATACTCTATTAATCTATTTGTACTTAATTCCTTATAACTTTTCTACTAAAGCCATATCAATTCGTTCCAACATTCTTCTAGCATTCCTTAACAGCACAGAATAAATGATTAAATACAAAAGAAACAGGAGGGTGCTTAATTTCCCAAAATACAAAAAAGACCAGCAGGATGAGCACAATATAAAGTCCCATAGCTGATCTAATTTGCACCCTGTTGAAGTACAGTATAAACTCTCAATGCAGAAACCAGCTTTTCCTATAGTGAGACAGATCCTCTTGCCCCAAGAGAGGGATAAGGACTGATCCATTGACTATGAATTTAATTTATCTCAACACCTTTCACTAGTTAAACAGTTAGGAAGACAGCTTTGTCCAGTATGTGTGCATACACATATTAGTGTACGCTATTTCCCGTACCACTTATCCCCGGGAATTTACTTGGAAGGTAGCTTGCGGAAATTCATAAGTATGATGCGATTCTTTGGATTTTTACCTCCCGGTCAATGTTTAGCAATGTAGTCATTCCGTAAGCCGTGACACCGAGGGTTAGGCAGAAGGACGGCGAAAGAATACGTAACAACATTCGGAGAAGGGAGGGGGAGATGGATGAAAAGCTCATCCGAACCAACGAATCATAGCAGGTCAGACCGCTGACCAAATTAGGCGCTGCAAATGCACAACACATGTGATACAACGCTGTGTCTGCTCTGACTTCTTCTCCTCCTGATCAGGCTAGTCTCATTGAAATATACTCAGAGTCGCAAAGTGATTTCATGCTCTTTATTCAGCTCATAGTGGTGAGGAGGAATGAATGAAAGTCCCCTCACAGTATCTGCTTTATATACATTATTTACACAATGGGCTGCACATGATTGGCTAATTCCGGAATTCTACTGTAAGCCAATCAGGTTGTGGATTCACTTCTATCTGGAGCAGGATTGGGTGGTTCCTGCCAACCAATCATACTGCTGCATTGTTCTAGGACCAATCAGACTGCTGCATTCTGAATCCTATTGTTCTAGGACCAATCAGACTGCTGCATTCTGGATCCTATTGTTCTAGGACCAATCAGACTGCTGCAGTTTGGATCCTATTCAACTCAGTACATAACACTCATCTAGTCCAGTGCCCTGTTCTCACAATGGCCAACCAGATGTCCATGGGAAGTCAGCAAGCCAGACCTGAGCACAGCAGCCCTTGTAGCAGGCCAACAATCACCCATCAAATTGTCACTGACAAGCTCCTGCTCGCGGCTGCAGCCAATCACCCATCATCGTCGTCCCCCATTCACTATCCGTGTATAAGACGAGACACATTTTTTAACATTAAAGGTAAAGGGGCCCCTGACCATTAGGTCCAGTCGCGGGCGACTCTGGGGCTGCAGTGCTCATCTCGCTTTACTGGCCAAGAAGGCTGGCATTTGTCCACAGACAGCTTCCGGGTCATGTGGCCAGCATGACAAAGCCGCTTCTGACGAAACGAGAGCAGCGCACGGAAACGATGTTTACCTTCCCCCCGGAGCGGTACCTATTTATCTACTTGCACTTCATGCTTTCGAACTGCTAGGTTGGCAGGAGCAGGAACCGAGCAACAGGAGTTCACCCCGTCACGGGGATTCAAACCGCCGACCTTCTGATCGGCAAGTCCTAGGCTCTGTGGTTTAGACCACAGCACCACCCGTGTCCCTTTTTAAACATTATTTTAGAGTAAAAAAAATTTGTCTTATACACAGAAAAGTCCAGTAAATGCTTCAGGGCAGAGTTTTAAATGTGAAGACTAGGCATGTGGGTTTAGCCTCCCTTGCATCATGTTTAAACTGCTGGCATCCGTCTGTCTCGAGAGACAATGGCATGCACGGGGGGGGGGGTGCGCGCAAGCCTGGGTAGTGTGAATGGAGATCCTGGGCTGCCCAGATGACAAGACCCTGTCTGACCTCGCTGATTTGGTGCAATGGAAAGTAGGTCCAAAGGAAAGTGAGCTTCCTTGAGTCTTGCACTGGGAGAAAGGCAAAATAAAACATAAATTTTAAAATTCCAGGCATCTTCATGTAAAACAACAACTGCTCCTCACATAGTGTCTTCACCTGGTTCTTAGAAAATGGTCTCCAGTCCAAATAGATAAAACTATGAATAGATGGGTCCAAGTTCTGACTCGGAATAAAGCAGTTCCTTGTGTGATCCTTCGTAAACAGCATACATTTATTTTATTTTTTATCTATTTTTTTTATTAATTTTCAATATCACATCAAATAAACATTTAAAAAATAAAAATAAATTAAAAACCTTACAATACTGTTTACACATTCAATAAAACATCCAACTGTGGGATTTCTCAAATCCCTTGACTTCCCTCTGCCCCTTCCCGTGGTTCCATTATTTCATCATTAATTCATGCATGTCTGTGTAATATTATTCATCTTATTGTATCCCATTGTATCTTTTATCATCATATTGCAAATGTTTCTTAAAATCCTGCCAATGTGTAAACTTGTATACATTGCTTTAATATATATGCAATAAAAGCTTCACATTCGTTTTCAAATTTGTTATTGTCTTGATTTCAAAGTTTCTCCCTTAATTTAGCCATTTCCACATATTCCATTAATTTATTTTGCCAGTCTTCTTTTGTGGGGAGCACGCAGCATACATTTAAAGGCCATGGCTGCCTCAAAGAATCCTGGGAATTGTAGTTTGTTAAGGGTGCTGGGAACTTTAGCTAGTTGAAAGGTAAACTAAAGTTCCCAAGATTCATTGGAGGAATCCATGTGTTTTGAAAATGTATGGCATATACACAGCCAAAGATTGGGCATGTTGTGAGTTTTTGAGTGACGAGTGAGATATAAATTCTACAAAAACATAAAATAAAATATTCCCTCTCCTCACACACGAGAAAGAGGTTCTTTCAGCAATTGTTCAAATAACTGTTGTAGAGTACGGGTAGTATCAGATGTCTGCAAGCTTCTATCTACTTTTTTTTACTTTGCCTTTAGAAATATTCTGCATTGCTATAATTAGGTGTACAGACTCTTGCACTTATTTCACAGATATTCTTCCTTGGAAATTATGTGCAATACTCTCACATCTGTATCAAGTCAACCATGAGGGATTGAAACTTGTGGATTTAAAAGAAAACCCTGGAAGTAGAGAGCATTCGAACCTTCTCTTGCCACACAAACACAAAAACACCTTCAGGGACTGAATCACACACACCTCCTTCGTGTTAAAGGTCAGAAAAAGTGGGCGCGTCTCATCAACGCGTTAACACAAAATATCTAATTGGCTTGATTTTTTAGTCTTAAGGCAGACAATCAAAACAACCCCACATGTACACTCGTATTTACAAATCCTTCTAGCGGTTGATAAAAAAAACAACAACCAGCGGCGAAGCAGTTAAGCTATTGGCAACAAGCAGTTCCTAATAAACACTCAGCTAATTCTGTAGGAAAAGCACTAATTAGAAAAGCAATAATAATCGGTGTAATTGCTCTAAATTACCCTCCAAACAGAGAAGTGTGTTTGGGTACCATAAACGCAGCTGCTGGAGGAGAGCGTTCGCTCCTAGCCAAAGCCGACTCCGCTTCTCACGACTGCCCTCTAGAGGTGTTTGGGAGGGGGGAAAACCTGGGAGCCCTTAGACGTGGAACAAAATATTCCGACACGAGGGCACCCGGTGGGTGTATCATGTAGTTGGGTTTTCAAGTGGTGGAGTGGGGGGAGAGAGCGAGAAAGAGGCCACATTACAAACAATACAACACCATTTGTATTGATATTTTTCTTTTTTATGATTTGTGATATTGCGTGTGTTGACGCTGGTCTGTGACCGTATTAATAAATTCATTCATTCACACCAGCAGCCAGTGATCAGTCACACAATTAACCGGCCGTATTGAGAACGATTTGGAAGCATCAACTAGGAGAGTTCTGACTCAGAATGAAGCCATTTCTTATGTGATCCTCCGTACACAGCACACAGTTAAAGGACATGGCTGCCTCAAAGAATCCTGGGAATGGTAGTTTGTAAATTAAAAGACGCCCGCTTCTTGGGAGAAAAGCAATGACAAACCTAGACAGCATCCTAAAAAGCAGATACATCACCTTACCAACAAAGGTCCATATTGTTAAAGCTATGGTTTTCCCAGTAGTGATGTATGGAAGTAAGAACTGGACCATAAAGAAGGCTGATCGTCGAAGAATGGATGCTTTTCAATTATGGTGCTGGAGGAGACTCTTGAGAGTCCCATGGACTGCAAGAAGATCAAACCTCTCCATTCTGAAGGAAATCAGCCCTCGCAGGACAGATCCTGAAGCTGAGGTTCCAATATTTTGGCCACCTCATGAGAAGAGAAGACTCCCTGGAAAAGACCCTGATGTTGGGAAAGATGGAGGGCACAAGGAGAAGGGGACGACAGAGGATGAGATGGTTGGACAGTGTTCTCGAAGCTACCAGCATGAGTTTGACCAAACTGTGGGAGGCAGTGGAAGACAGGAGTGCCTGGCGTGCTCTGGTCCATGGGGTCACAAAGAGTCGGACACGACTAAATGACTAAACAACAACAACAACAAGGGTGCTGGGAACTCTTTGAAGGGTAAACTAGAGTTCCCAAAATTATTTGGAGGAAGCCAGCAGTGGCGCACAGCCGCTCCAGGCGCTATGAGTTCATGCAACACCCCTGCTTTCTCCATAGACCCCTGACCAGCAACTGTGTTCCTCTGATGGGGCATCGTTAGGAGAACCATTTGCCTACAGATACGTGTGACCCACTAAAAACTGCCCCCCTTTAGCATTGAAGTTCCGGATTTCTGGAATGTAATTAGGCAAGCGCTTAGCATTCTTACCTTTAGGAGGCTACAGAAAACATCTTTTTAAAGGGAGCCTTCCCTGAAGTATGACTCAGGCATTTTATAATAAAGGAACATAATTTGATGTTTGTGTTTGCTCGGTGTATATAATTATACACTCTGTTTTCTAATAACATTATAGTATGGGTAGGCAAACTAAGGCCCAAGCCCAATTGCCTTCTAAGTCCGGCCCAGGGACAGTCCAGGAATCAGCGTGTTTTTACATGAGTAGAATGTGTCCTTTTATTTAAAATGCACCTCTGAGTGATTTGTGGGGCATAGGAATTCATTCATATATATTTTTTCAAAATATAGTCCGGCCCCCCACAAGGTCTGAGGGACGGTGGACTGGCCCATGGCAGAAAAAGGTTGCTGATCCCTGCTTTATAGCATTCCTCATCAGAAATGTTCCTTTAGAAGCTGTTTATGCTTTCTTAAATAAACAAGCCTTTGCTGATAAAAGAATCCAGAGAGAAATACCAATCATATGATTGTCCATGCAAGATTTTGGCCCAAAGCTCAATGATGGAGCGTATCCTTTGCCTATAGAAAGTCCCAGGTTGAATGTGTGTGACTCTAGTTTGCAGGGTGGGGGATGCTCTCTGGATGTAAGCCTCCAACTCACATCAGCCCCAGCCAGCATGGCTGATGGTCAGGGATGATGGGAGTTGTAGTCCAACAACTTCAGGAAGGACCAGTTGGCTGAGAGCCAGTGTGGTGTAGTGGTTAAGAGTGGTGGACTCGTAATCTGGTGAATCGGGTTCGCTTCCCTGCTCCTCCACATGCAGCTGCTGGGTGACCTTGGGCTAGTCACACTTCTTTGAAGTCTCTCAGCCCCACTCACCTCACAGAGTGTTTGTTGTGGGGGAGGAATGGAAAGGAGATTGTTAGCTGCTTTGAGACTCCTTCGGGTAGTGATATAGAGGGGTATCAAATCCAAACTCTTCTATCCTGATTCTAAAGATTCGGGTCTGCGAAAGGCCTCTGTCTGAGATGTTGCTTGTCAGAGGAGACAAGACCAGAGTAGGTGAGCAGTAGTCTGTCAGGTTCTGATGTTAACAGGCTAAAATGTGCTTCAATAATTCTTCTTGCACCAACGGCAGCTCAGTTAGCAGCGGGAGCCTTCTGCCAATCTCCACAACACGGTCAAGATTACTCTCTCCTTGTGTAATTATAAGCCTCCGATGCACCTATCTATGTAGCAGGGTTATTTATCATGGCTTAACGACCCATTAAACACATACTGTACTTCATGAAGTGCCAAGACCACTTACGAACAATTACAGCCTCGCTACGAGAGAGCAAAGAAGAAATGTGAGTGGAAAAACAACAACTGGCCTCTGCATTCAACCACTGGTTGGGCAAGACCACCAGTTGCAGGAAATTTTGAGCTGTGGGCCTCCAGAAGGCGGCATCTTCTGAAACGCCACCTCTTTCGAAGTCATTGATTAAGTAATAGTTGTAGTAATATTTCTACTACTGCTACCATACAGAACTGTTCTTTGTTTTTACTATTATTTTTGCATTTATATCCCATTCAGGCCTCCCAGTGGTTTATAGCATTCTTGCAATGTGCAAGATAAATTGTACAGCACTGACGTGA
This sequence comes from Podarcis liolepis, assembly GCF_965112155.1. Classification (NCBI taxonomy): domain Eukaryota; kingdom Metazoa; phylum Chordata; class Lepidosauria; order Squamata; family Lacertidae; genus Podarcis; species Podarcis liolepis. Next base: position 56,060,434 of record NC_139565.1, on the reverse strand, counting down.
GCTCTCCAGGGTGCAAACTGTCAGCATGCAGAGGGTGGCAAGGCCAGCTGGTTAGCCCCAGCTGGGTCGTCTCCTTCCAGCCGTCCCGCTGCGAAGACCCATCGGCCTCTGCTCCGACGTACATCAGCGACCTGGGCTTCAAAGCCAGGGCACACTATTTCAGCACAGCGAACTGCGCACACAGAATAGGCATGAGGCTTGTGGAAGCATACTACAACTACGGATTTATTAATCATAAATCAGGACAAAGAAACATGTCGTCTCTCTCGTTGTCTTCCCAGAGAGACAGAGAAAAGCAAAAGCTATAGACACAACGAAAGTTCCCAGCATACTGTCCTGGAATGTAAACAGACATGTGACATGCAACAGTTACATGTCAGCTCCTTAAGGTGGAATGGAAATCTCAACAGAAACTTGGGCAGTGTGTTTGGAGACCCTGGGCTGCCCAGATGACAAGACCCCCCTCTCAGTCTCACTGATGTGCTCCAAGGGAAGGCAGAGCAATAGGCTGGGCACCAGCTGGTTGCAGGAGTTGCCTCAAGGGAGCATACAGGGTGCCATCCAACCACCTTAGGGACTCCACTCCAGATTTTTTTGTAGGGTTTATTCCTTGGATTTCACTTGATTTATTGACCAGAGGCTACTGTGTGTGGTAGCTGACCAGTGAGACACAGCGATCCTCTCCCACCAATGAAGACAACCCACAGTGCTCTGAAATATTACGAACAATTCAAATCTGCACATCGAACCATCTCAAAGCCACCAGAAACACAGTAGCACAAAGTCAGTGTTAAAACCAGCTTAATGCCAGTAATCTGTCCTTCACTGGAAGGACAGATTGTGAAGCTGAGGCTCCAATACTTTGGCCACCTCATGAAAAGAGAAGACTCCCTGGAAAAGACCCTGATGTTGGGAAAGATGGAGGGCACAAGGAGAAGGGGACGACAGAGGATGAGATGGCTGGACGGTGTTCTCGAAGCTACCAGCATGAGTTTGACCAAACTGCGGGAGGCAGTGGAAGACAGGGGTGCCTGGCGTGTTCTGGTCCAGGGGGTCACGAAGAGTCGGACACGACTAAATGACTAAACAACAACAACAAAATGCCAGTAAGGGGGAAGGAATTTGGTGCAAGTATAGATCAGGGCTTTTGGTACCATCAACCACAGTCACCATGGGTATTGTAGGACTGGGAAGGATTCAGAAAAGGGCAGCCTCTTATCTGGGGGGTGGCACGGCTCCCCTGTAGAGGAAGGTTGCAAAAAAATGGGAGGGGGAGTTATTAGTTTTAGAGCATGGGTAGGCAAACTAAGGCCTAGGGGCTGGATCCGGCCCTATCGCCTTCTCAATCTGGCCCGCGGACGGTCCAGGAATCAGTGTGTTTTTACATGAGTAGAATGTGTCCTTTTATTTAAAATGCATCTCTTGGTTATTTGTGGGGCATAGGAATGTATTCATTTTTTCCCCCAGAGTACAGTGGTACCTCGGGTTAAGTACTTTATTCGTTCCGGAGGTCTGTTCTTAACCTGAAACTGTTCTTAACCTGAAGCACCACTTTAGCTAATGGCGCCTCCCGCTGCCGCTGCACGATTTCTGTTCTCATCCTGAAGCAAAGTTCTTAACCCGAGGTAATATTTCTGGGTTAGCGGAGTCTGTAACCTGAAGCGTCTGTAACCTGAAGCGTATGTAACTCGAGGTACCACTGTATAGTCTGGCCCCCCGCAAGGTCTGAGGGACAGTGGACTGGCCCCCTGCTGAAAAAGTTTGCTGACCCCTGGTTTAGAGAACAGGGGAGTGAGAGGAGACATGTATGAGGCGTATATAATTATTCATGGGGTGGAGAAATTGGATAGAGAGTTTTCCTCTCTGTCTCATAACACTAGAACTTACAGGCATCCAATGTAACTGAATACAGACCAGGACAGATGAAGTATTTCTTCACACAGCACAGAGTTAGACCATGGCATTGACTCATGTTAGATGCAGTAAGGACAGCCACCAGCTACCCATGCGTAGCGTGGGTTGACAGCACCCGGGGCAAGGCAAGTAATTTGCGCCCCCTAACCCGTGGATTTGTGCCCCCTAACCCTAACCCCCAGATGTTGCGCCCGGTGCGGCCGGCCCCCCCTGCACCCCCCACGCAGGGTCCAGGGTCAGGCTGTTATGGGGTAAAGGAATGTGATAGCAATGAAGTGGTTTCTCTGCTAGGGCCACCATGTTTCAAAAACTTCTTTTATGAAACCACCAAAATTGTTGGGCTTTTTTTTTTAGACAAACGCCAAAGTTGTTGAGCCTTTTTAAAAAACACAACAAAAATAACCATGATTTTTTGACTAACTTGCTTAAGATCCAGGACAAAGCGCGTCGCCGTTTGGAAATCCCCCCTGGACATCAATTCCGCCTTTGAAATCCTGGTAATGTCCTGGAAAATCCTGACGTATGGCAGCCCTTCTCTCTGCAGAACATGTAAGAGGCTGCTGCTCTCTGAACACACCAGTTACGGAGTAAGCCCCTTGAATACAGCGGGGCTTACTTCTGAGTAAATATGCGGCACACCCTGCAGGCATGAAAGTGGCTTGCATTTTGTATTTGGGGAGGTTTTTTTCTTTCGGCTGAAAAGGTTTCCTCCCCTTCATTTTATACGATCATCACAAAATTTAACAAATAACATTGGCGGTGGAAAGAAAAGGGGGAAACGAAAGAAGCAGGGCAATTCCCTCTTCCCCTATTCATCCCTGACAATAAAGAGGAACATTTGAGAGAGTGGGTGATGCAGGCTGGCGTCACTCCGCTGAGGCAGCAGCTCCTAAGAACCTAAGCGATACTTCTTCTGTTTTTTATTTAGTCCTCGTAGATACATATTAAATGCCTGCTGTTTCTTTTACACACTCTCTCTCTCCCCTCCTTCGTCCCCCCTTCTTTTCCAGACGCCCTCTTGTGTCTTGAGACCTCTCTTATTGTGCCTGGCCTGGCAGAGTGGAAAATTTAATTTGAAACTAATTAGCTTTGAAGTTGGTGAACATCCTCAAGTTACGAGGCTTCACCTTTCCCAAAGCGCGAGAAGGCCCAGACTCACCTGTAGCCAACATTTGACAATGCCGGAATCAAGGGGGAGAGAACAAAAGACCCAGGATGGGCTATTGTGTGGGCTGAGAGGTCGAGGGTAGTTTATGACAAGGCTCTAATTAATAGTTTATTACCCGTAAATGACCGAAGGGGTCGCTTTTGTAAGCATTTAGTATTATTAGCTAAAGGTTTGGTTAGCATGCCAAAAGATCCTTATCAGCACAATCAGCTTGTTCCGCTTTTCTTTGACTTTCAAACAACATGGGCCTTCGAGGTCCTTACTTTTGAGCTTCTCTGCACAGCCGGTTCTATTTGTGTCAACAACATTTCAGGTGAAACCTAAGGAGGACCCGGGCGCTCAATGGAGTCTCGGTCACGGAAAGGTCACTCCTGAATGGAAGCGGTCGTGGGCTCCCTGGCTTGGCGGCCTCGCCAACACAAAGGGACTAATTCTCCCCTCACACTGCCGGCAGGACTTTCACCTCTGACCCAACGCCCCTTCGGAAACCAGAGTCCTGCGTTGCGGTGGTGGACAGGCTAGACAGAGCCGCTCAAAGCCAAAATGATGGGGGACTTTCTCTTCGGTATTATTTACGCACCTGCTTCCTTTACAGTGGTACCTCTGGATAGGAACGGAATCCGTTCTGGAGCCCCGTTTGCATCCTGAAGCAAACGCAACCCGCGTCTGCGCATGCACGGGTCACGATTTGCTGCTTCTGCGCATGCACGTGACCATCATTTTGACCGTCTGCGCATGCGTGAGCGGCAAAACCCAGAAGTAACACGTTCCGTTACTTCTGGGTTGCCGCAGAGCGCAACCTGAAAACGCTCAACCTGAAGCAATTTCAACCCGAGGTATGACTCTATTTGGAGCAAACCTGTTGATGCCCTCAAGGAAAGGGACAGTATGAAATAGTTCCAAAAATATACGTGGTTCTTGTGGGGCTTCCATGACATCTGCGCACTCAGGGCAGCTATGCACCAATCATTAGAAATTCTTTTTTCTAGTATTACTGCAACTTGCTTGTTTGCGGTTTACAGAACTTCCATTCACCCAACTGAGAACCATAGACTCAGACTTGTAGTAATACCTCTGCTTTTTTCACCCTTTATTCTGTGATTTCCCCCCCCCCCCCCAGATTTTTTACGATTACTTTTTTTAGTTATTGGATTTTACCAGCGGCTCAGAGGGAGAGAAAGATGCTTTGAGCTCCTTGGAGGAAAACGCAGAATATAATGCGATAAATAACTTGGGCGTAAAAAAACATCCCTGCAAAACAGAAGCCAGGGGAATCAAATCAACAATCTCCAGAGAGTTGCAGGGCCCCTAAACCCTGCCATAATAAACAAGTGTGGTTCTATTGTGCATATTATATTTCTTTTTTCTTTTGTATTCATTTTTTTAAAAAAATGATTTTTAATCCATATTTTGATTTCTTACGTCCACTTAGGTTTCTTTCATGTTTGATTTTATCTGTATTTTCTGACCAATGTTTTATATTGTTCTTGGGAGTCTGTGGGATTTGTTTTTTCCTGATTAAGTGGTATATCAATATTGTTAAATAAAAAATAAATAAATCAAAGACGGTGCCAGAGGACTTTTAGGTGTGCATCTGCTGCCAAAGATTAACCCCACCCTGGAAAATTGTGATATTTTCCATTTCTTTTACCTGCCCTTCTTTTCTCTCACCTGCTCCAACATACAGCCTCTTTCATTTTCAGTGCTGTGAAGTTTAGTCAGAGAACTCTCTTCCCTCAGTTCCCTGTTTCTCCATTATTTTCATGCAGGGCCTCATTCTGTACCCTTCCTACGGGTTCTTTCCCCTCCAGCCTCCTTGGCTTCTCCGCATTGGTTCCGGATTCTTCTTTGCCTCTCGCTTCACCATCCCTCAGGACCAATGCCCAGTCCTGAGATTGCCCAAACTGAATATTTCAAAATTGGTTTTATTGCAGTTTCTTATTTATTTATTTTACACCAAAGCTCGATTGAATACTTGTGTCAGGGTTCGTTATTATTTTTACATCAGTTTAAAGAGATGAGTTATATCAGCAGAAGTATCTGCCTTATTTTGCCAAACGCCCATCATTAATAACACAGTTCCCGTTTTGAGAGAATCTGTAACTACTAGCAGTGCAGCAATAAAATTGCTAACACACTTGCTAAACAGGGTCCAATATGGCTTCAAATTGGATGGGGGACAGTTCTATGGCAGTGTTTCCCAACCTTTTTTGGGCAACGGCACACCTGTTTAATGAAAAAAATCTCGCGGCACACCACCATTACAGCCCCGTGACGTCAGCGTGCAGCGTCACGCCGGGAGGGACGCACGAAAGTGAAAGTTTTTCCCCTCCCCCTTGCCGGGGAACCTCCAAGCTTTGGGGGTGGGAGGAGGCAGCAGAGCGAGGGACTGAGGGACGGTGGCAACTGAGGCGGCGGCGGCTGTTGTGGTGGTGGCGGCGATAGCGGGCGGAGGAGGGGGCGGCGACGGGGCTTGAGGAGCCGTCGCCGGGAGTTGCTGCTGCTGCTGTTGCTGCTGCTGCCCGGACATGCCGGCCTCCTCCTCCTCCGCTGTCTCGCGCTCCTCCCTTTTGCACGCGCTGCCCCGCCGCTCGGCACCACCACCGCGGAGCCGCCCCCGGCTCGACGCGGATCCTCGCCGCCGCCGCCTCTCACCGCCCGACTCGCCCGCCTCCCTCCCACGGCACACCAGCCAACGTCTCACGGCACACTAGTGTGCCGGGGAACACCGGTTGGGAAACACTGTTCTATGGTTCTTTCTATATTTTTATCCCGCTCTTCCTCCATGGGACTTAGGAGAGCATATGTGGTACACAACTGTGGAATGTGATTCATGAGAGACAGTCAAGTACAACATTCCTTATAATGCTAGAGAAGACATGCGAGGGTTTGGTCCAGCCAGTCGAAACTTCCTGTTCCTCCTGGCTGGAGCATCCTTCCTTTGGCATGTGATCGAAGGTGGGCGTGGCCTTACCTGTCCAGGTAACAAAAGGATGAGTCACGCAGCACACCTCTCTCTTTTTGACTTCCTTCTTCATTTGACCAGCTTCTAGCTAGGAATGCTCAGCTAGCAGAAGCACTGGAATTATTCTCCCATATGGGGTAGTTCCACATGTACATATTTGCAACTAAGTCTGCCTTCAGAAATCCAACTGTGAACTGATGTGAGTTCTTTTCATAGAATCATAGAATCATAGAGTTGGAAGAGACCACAAGGGCCATCGAGTCCAACCCCCTGCCAAGCAGGAAACACCATCAGAGCACTCCTGACATATGGTTGTCAAGCCTCTGCTTAAAGACCTCCAAAGTAGGAGACTCCACCACACTCCTTGGCAGCAAATTCCACTGTCGAACAGCTCTTACTGTCAGGAAGTTCTTCCTAATGTTTAGGTGGAATCTTCTTTCTTGTAGTTTGGATCCATTGCTCCGTGTCCGCTTCTCTGGAGCAGCAGAAAACAACCTTTCTCCCTCCTCTATATGACATCCTTTTATATATTTGAACATGGCTATCATATCACCCCTTAACCTCCTCTTCTCCAGGCTAAACATGCCCAGCTCCCTTAGCCGTTCCTCATAAGGCATCGTTTTCAGGCCTTTGACCATTTTGGTTGCCCTCCTCTGGACACGTTCCAGTTTGTCAGTGTCCTTCTTGAACTTTGGTGCCCAGAACTGGACACAGTACTCCAGGTGAGGTCTGACCAGAGCAGAATACAGTGGCACTATTACTTCCCTTGATCTAGATGCTATACTCCTATTGATGCAGCCCAGAATTGCATTGGCTTTTTTAGCTGCCGCGTCACACTGTTGGCTCATGTCAAGTTTGTGGTCAACCAAGACTTCTAGATCCTTTTCACATGTACTGCTCTCAAGCCAGGTGTCCCCCATCTTGTATTTGTGCCTCTCATATTTTTTTTTTGCCCAAGTGCAATACTTTACATTTCTCCCTGTTAAAGTTCATCTTGTTTGTTTTGGCCCAGTTCTCTAATCTGTCAAGGTCGTTTTGAAGTGTGATCCTGTCCTCTGGGGTGTTAGCCGCCCCTCCCAGTTTGGTGTTTTATTGACTTTGAATAAGATTGTGGTGTCTTTATTCTTTTAAGAGGGATTCAAGGGAACTTACCAGGAACGTACAATTCAATCTGAGACAGATTGACTTGTATAATAGTGAGAGGCTCACACGAGCCTGCAACCAGCTATCTGCTGTGCATGTAAAAGGGGGGGTGTAACTCTGCTGCATAAAGGAACTTGCTAGCACAAGTTAGGAAGGATACTAATAAACAATATATCCTCTCCTGCCACCCTGAACATTCCCAGAACAACCACACATATATTTTCCCATGAAAAATAAGTGCTGGAACTCACTATGAGGATGTTAAGTCACCAGGCAACTCAGGGCAGCCCTGAATATATGCCGGTTTGACAGCAGCTTCGCTCACAGCCTGCAGAAGTGCTAAAAACTATGGCAAGCTACCGTATCTCCCTAACTGATTTGGGGGTCACCCCTGGTTCTGGTGCAAATAAATGCACCCCCGCCTCCCTCGTTCTTTTGGATTCGGGCAGATGGCTAGGGCAGCTCATAAGGGACCTCACACAAACGTACATGTGTGTGCAGCAGTAGAAGCCTAGCTTATAGCCCGCAACCACTACATGGGAGACAGGTTGAAGACAAGGAAATATTTATTGGCCCTGCCCAATAGCTCAGACCAATTGCAGCTAGGAGTTAGGTGGAGTCATAGATTTGGAAAAGAAAAGACAAGAAAGTATAGACTCACAAACACTGGCCAGCTTCCATTTTGACTTGAAATGTTCGTATTGGGCTTCTCAGAAGTAAAGAGATCGGTGTCATAATCTGGCTGGACGCAGAGGAGTGGTGGGATGAACCAGCAGGCGAACTCCCAAGGCAAGGAGGCTCAGAGCCTAGGCATTGGGGGTGGGACAACGTTGAGTGGTCAGAGGGAGAAGTCAGGGAGGAGGAGGTGACAGAAGCTGAAGAGGTAACAGGGCTTAGTGAGCAGGGAGAGGCTGTGGCAGAGGGAAGTCCAGAAGCAGAAATGGAAGCGGGAGAGGAGGAAGGCCAAGAGGCAGAAAGAAGTTTGGCTGGTGAAGAGGCATGGGTGTCTCTGTCGGAACACACCTGGGGGGGGGGCACATGCAGCCCCCGGAATGAGACAGACCTCTCCGGGCATCTTCCTGATGAAGCGCTGCCCGGGACGTTTGCAAATCAGTCCCAATGCGCACCCGAGAAACATATCAAAAGATATGTGCACTCTCAATCAGCAGAGTACAGTGGTACCTCGGGTTAAGTTCGTTCCGGAGGTCCATTCTTAACCTGAAACTGTTCTTAACCTGAAGCACCACTTTAGCTAATGGGGCTTCCCGCTGCCGCCACGCCGCCGGAGCCCGATTTCTGTTCTTATCCTGAAGCAAAGTTCTTAACCTGAAGCACTATTTCTGGGTTAGCAGAGTCTGTAACCTGAAGCGTATGTAACCCAAGGTACCACTGTACAGTTATACCTCGGGTTACAGACGCTTCAGGTTGCGGTTTTTTTTCAGGTTACAGACGCGCCAAAACCCGGAAATTCTGGAATGGGTTACTTCCGGGTTTTGGCGGTCACACATGTGCAGAAGCGCCAAATCTCAACCTGCAAGTGTGCAGACACGCCGCTGCGGGTTGCGAATGCTGCCGGTTGCGAATGTGCATCCCGCACGGATCACGTTCGCAACCCGAGCGTCCACTGTATAGCAGAAACAATCGTGGCGTGTGAGTGTGTGCATTCTAAGTATTTATTAAGCAATATACACAGGACAAAGCAATCATGGCCTCCTCTCACATCTTCTCCAAAAGAGAGAGAGCAAGAAAGTACAGAAGTACAGTACAGCGGAAGAGAGATAAGACTGACTTCCGTTCTCTCACTTTCCAAGCCTAGAAAGTAAACACTGACATGCAATGTAACAACGACACATTCAGCAACGGAGGAGGGAAATGCTAACAGTCTCGCCCTCCTGCTGTAACAAGCTCCCCTCCTCCCTGGCCTCCCAGAACCAGGAGAGGCAGGAAGAGGGAGGATGAATGGCAGATGCACAGGCACAGCCTCAAATTGCTTGGGAAAGATCCTGGAGAGGAGGCAACAGGCAGTTGTGGGACTCTGCAGCTGCCTCATAGGGGCAAGATCTACCAAATAAGAGTCTCTGTGTTCATTAGACCCGGCACTCCTGAGCAGATCCTGTGCCGTCTAATAAAGAGTTAACTTCACCTGCTCTGTGTGATTTACTGCTGGCTCGCTCCTGACACTCGGATACTATTGGGTACTTCTAGATCTAGTCCAAGACTCTAACTGCTACACCACACTGCCCAGGGATCAGAGATAACAGATGTCCAGCAACAATAGGAGGGCCACAGATTAACCACCCCTTGTCTAGAATCTGGGGTGTTATTAACACAGGAGGAAATCGCTATCAGATCAGGCTAACCCGGAACAGTGAAAGCGCAGAGTGGTTGCCCAATGCCCTTTTCAACGGACTGGGGCATCTTCCCTCCGCTTTGATGCGAATATAGATTTGTATACATATGCAAGAGTGTAATAACCTTGAAACAGATTCTTTTTATTTTTCTCTTCTCCATCTAGCCGAATACAGCCCCGTGTAATAATGGGGTTTGTAATATAATGATACAGAATCAATACCGGGATTGGTATGCAACTGTCAAGCTCCTCGTATAAATCCCAGCTTAGTTTTCCTTCCGTTCTGTTGTTTATATTTATGGATTGATTTGCAAGAAATATTGCAAATTAGAAGAGATCAGGCCTGCCTTTATCATGCGTGGATGCAATGGTGGAAAAGATTGTGTTGCAAATACAGAGTAGGAGAGAGGGATTTCAAAGAATTCAGCACCACCTGTTGTTAGAGGTTGGTAGTGTATGTCTCCTTTCCCATACCACCTGTTTTCTTTCGTATGTACACTTAGGAAACTGCAATATCTTAGAACTGTAGAGTTGGAAGGGAACCCTGAGGGTCATCTAGTCCAACCCCCTGCAATGCTGGAATCTCAACTAAAGCATCCATGACAGGAGGCTATCCAACTTCATCTTAAAAAGATCCAAGGAAGGAGAGTCCACCACCTTCTGAGAGAAGACACAGAATTAAATATGGACCAGCCTTTGCAACCTGGTGCCCTCCAGGTATGTTGGGCTACAAGTCCCATCAGGTGTGCTGGCTGTGGTTGATGGGACTTGTAGTCCATCACGGCTGAAGGGCACTAGGTTCCAAAAGCCTGGCTTGCACAGTGAATGGTCCTGGCAGCGGCGGAAGCAAACCAGGGTGGATTTGATTTAAATCACGATTTAAATCACTAGCCAGTAAGACTTGATTTAAATCTTTTTTCTTTTCTTTTTTTACAGAAATACTCATTCTTGCTGGTATAATCTTAATATTTACAACCAGATGAAGCTTTCATTTTTAGAATAATAAATTTCCAGAGTTGTTTTTACAGTTATATCAAAAATTACTGATTTGGTTATACTGTTAGAAATACATAGACAGATAATTATGAAATTTTTGTGAGGTTTGATAAGTTAACTGTTTATATTTGGACAACTTTTCTACTTTACTTTAGAGGATGGAGAAAAATAATCATCTCCTTAATAACAATTTAAACAATTTATTTAACTAAGACAATAACAAACATGGATACATATGCTATTATTGTTAACTGATGTGGTTAAACAATTAAAAAAACAAACTTAGACTGAGTTTTAGCACACATGAAAAACTTAAAACAAATCCTTATTTCCTGATGAATAGGCCCCTTTGGACTATAATGTAACTTAAATAGAAAACTATTTTTAGAAAGATTTTTTCTCCAGGGAAAAAAAATTATTTTAAAAATCCATTTTAAATTTTAAAAATCAGATTTTTTTTAATCATTGATTTTTATCCACCCTGAAGCAAACAGAGGGAAAGAATTGGGCGTTGGACCATTCAGTTGCTAGCAGGTGGGTTAGTTTGAAGAGTACAAACACGACAGCAGCAGCAGCAGAAGAAGAAGAATTTATTATTCGTACCCCGCCCAACTGGCTGGGTTTCTCCAGCCACTCTGGGTGGCTTCCAACAAAGATTAAAAATACTGTACACTAAGATGTCACACATCAAAAACTTCCCTGAACAGGGCTGCCTTCAGATGTTTTCTAAATGTCAGGTAGTTGTTTATCTCTTTGACATTTGATGGGAGGGCGTTCCACAGGGAAGGCGCCACTACCAAGAAGGCCCTCTTCCTGATTCCCTGTAGCTTTGCTTCTCGCAGTGAGGGAACCACCAGAAGGCCCTCGGCACTGGACCTCAGTGTCTGGGCAGAACACTGGGGGTGGAGACGCTCCTTCAGGTATACAAGACCGAGGCCATTTAGGGCTTTAAAGGTCAGCACCAACACTTTGGATTGTGCTCGGAAATGTACTGGGAGCCAGTGTAGGTCTTTGAAGACTGATATTATGTGGTCTCGGTGGCCGCGCCCAGTCACCAGTCTAGCTGCCATATTCTGGATTAGTTGTAGTTTCTGGGTCACCTTCAAAGGTAGCCCCACGTAGAGCGCATTGCAGTAGTCCAAGCGGGAGATAACCAGAGTATGTGCCTGCTAGATGTCCCATCAGTGGTCCATCTGCTCCAACATCTTGCTCCCCCAATGGCCAATCAGATGCTTGTGGAAAGCCAGCAGGCAGCACAACCCATTGCAAGGCAAATGGGATGTGCTGAATCTTAACGGACTTCATCCTTCTCATTGCATGGGCTGGTAACAGGCAGAGCAATCTTAGCAGTGATTAAGTGGCAGAGAGTCCCATGGACTCCAAGAAGATCAAACGTATCCATTCTGAAGGAAATTAGCCCTGAGTGCTCACTGGAAGAACAGATCCTGAAGCTGAGGCTCCAATACTTTGGCGACCTCATGAGAAGAGAAGACTCCCTGGAAAAGACCCTGATGCTGGGAAAGGAGAAGGGGACGACAGAGGACAAGATGGTTGGACAGTGTTCTCGAAGCTACCAGCATGAGTTTGACCAAACTGCGGGAGGCAGTGGAAGACAGGAGTGCCTGGCGCGCTCTGGTCCATGGGGTCACGAAGAGCCGGAGACGACTAAATGACTAAACAACAACAACAAAGTGGCAGATCTGAAACCTCGCCCTGCTCTCACCATCGTGGGAGAAGGTGGGACTGAGTGTTCTACTCTAAGGAGGTTGTCAATGGCACCTGTGGTTTCCTATTCTCTGCTACCATCGTGTGGTCGCTTTGTGAAACACAATGCAATTGGTGCTGAAGTCATGCTGGGATCAGAATTTGTAGGACCTGCAAAAGGGTGGTTTTCGCCCCGCTGCAAAAAAATTATCTTTTAGACAGAGGTGGTTTCCCACAAACTTATATTCCAAGGGAAGAGAACAGGGGGAGCCTCTGTCTCAAGCACCTGGGTGAGGATAAGAGACTGATTTTTTTTGTGTGGGGAGGGGTAATTTCAGTTTCACCAACAATGTAATGGATCACCTAGATCAGGCATGGCCAAACTTGGCCCTCTAGCTGTTTTGGGACTCCCATCATCCCTAGCTAACAGGACCAGTGGTCAAGGATGATGGGAATTGTAGTCCCCAAACAGCTGGAGGGCCAAGTTTGGCCATGCCTGACCTAGATAAATATTTTTTGGCCTCTTATTTCAATTTCATTTGACTTCGTTTCAGCAGTTGTTCCCAACAGTGTCAAAGCCCTTGGCTTCAACTGAAGATGTGCTTTTGTGCATGTGTATGAATGGGTTTCATATGCAGAAACACTGCACCATTTCATCAGGTTGCATAAGCAGTGCGTCTTAGTCTCATACATGTATTTTGCTCAGAAGAAAGGGGGGAGGAATATGGCATAGGCCAGACTTAGCGTATCATCCCAGCTGGTTCTACTCCAAGGTTGAGTATCTCATAGATGATTGTAAGACAGTAAGGCAGAGAGAGGGCTTTGGGGACTTCTTTTGCAACCGTAAACATTGGCACCTGTCTTACTTTTTTGCTGCCTGTGAGAGCCATATAGTGCTGGCACCCACAGGACTTTTATCAATATATTACTACCAGCACCTCTCTCTTTTTAACCAGCTAAAAAAATGAAAAGCACTGCTGGATTAAGGCCTTTAGAGGCCATAGGCACTTACAAGGCTATTGTGCCCCACCCATATGTAATTCAAAATACAGTGGTACCTCAGGTTACAGACGCTTCAGGTTACAGACCCCACTAACCCAGAAATAGTACCTCAGGTTAAGAACTTTACCTCAGGATGAGAACAGAAATTGCGCGGTGGCGGCACAGCAGGAGGCCCTATAAGCTAAAGTGGTACCTCAGGTTAAGAACAGTTTCAGGGTAAGAACAGACCTCCAGAACAAATTAAGTTCTTAACCCAAGATACCACTGTAAAAGCAATACTAAACCATTATTTTTATTTTTCAAAATGACACAAAACGTACATGCATGCTGAAATTTAAAAAGCTCCTTTCTAGATCTTCTGATCGCAAAATTCCGAATATGGTCATCAAAGCTGACTCAGTGAAGCATGTCTGCTTCCATACACGGCAGAGAAAGTGAATGAAGTTTCAAATTTAGCGGTAATTCCTGCATTTCATGGGGTTGGACTAGATGACCCTCAGGGCCCCTTCCAGCTGGAGAAGTCTATGAATATATGATTCTATAAGGGGCCACACAGCTCAGGGACAGGGCATCTGCGACACATGCAGGAGGTCTAAGGCTCAGTCACCAGCATCTTCAGGTATGACCAGGAACGGTCCTTGCCTGAAATCCTGGAGAGCAGCTGCCGATCAGTGCAGACATTACTGAGCTATATGGGCCAATGATCTCAGTATAAGTCAGCTTCCTGCGGTCCAAGGGGCAGCAAAACTGAAATGCTGAACAGAAGGCTGGGTGAATTAGAAGGGGTTATGTCCTTAAACAGATAGCGTTTCAGTATCCTGATGGAGACAGGGAGGACAAGGTGAAAAAAGCAATAATTTTGCCCATTGACTGCCTTCAGAGCTCTTTATCTTGGCATTCTTGATAAATTCATAACTGGATTTTTATTGCGCAGTTGCCTGGAGCAGTCCATTAGCTCCCCCAGTCGAATCGCAACCCCAACAATACCTTATCATTCCATCTCCTTTGCATTTGGCATGATGCAATTGTGCTAATTAACCGGCCTCTTTCGGCAGCTTCACTCCGCCCCCATCCTTTGAAAGATAAAGATCCAAGGCTGCTGGATTCTACTTTATTTAAATGCACAGTCACATGTGAATTTGCACTCGGAGCTGTGACGTGGTCGATCAAGGCCATCAGAAGCCCATCAGACATAACTTTGCCTCTGCAGACAAGGATATTTTAAAAATCAGTTCCCAAAAGCTGGTTTTTAAGTGACATTTGACGTCTTCCACTATCTTCTAAGCTGACGTGATGTTTGTTCCTTTAGAAGCTTTATCGCCCTGCTCTGTAGTACACTATCCCGGCAGTTGCTGGGAATGTTTTGATTCCCCTGTGAAATGAAAGAAAACATCCAACAGAAACCTAAATAAGTGGGATGCTAGCAGAGAGAAGCATTTTTCTAACCCTGACCTGGTAAAAATATTCAGGGGTGTCCATCCAAACAGACCCAGAACCTGGAGAATGTCCTGGAGCAGATTTGGGGACCTGTGGGAATCTGCAAGGAGAAGGATCTGGTACATAAGTGGAGGTTCATTCACAAAACACTGGATGTTGCCAATAATGCTTAACCGTGGTCAAAAGGGGATGGTGGTTTCTTGCCTTCAACTGGGCTAAAGTTCTCTGGCTTAAAACAGGGAAAGGCACAGTTTAGGAAAGGCAAAGATACCCAATGGGTGTATACAGTGGTACCTCGGGTTACAGACACTTCAAGTTACAGACGCTTCAGGTTACAGACTCCGCTAACCCAGAAATAATACCTCGGGTTAAGAACTTTGCTTCAGGATGAGAACAGAAATCACATGCCAGCAGCGCGGTGACAGCAGGAGGCCCCATTAGCTAAAGTGGTGCTTCAGGTTAAGAAGAGTTTCAGGTTAAGAACGGACCTCCAGAATGAATTAAGTTCTTAACCCGAGGTACCACTGTATAGGGAGAAACCAATGAGTGCAGCTTGGGGTGTGTGTGTGGCTGGGTGTAAGTGAAACTCTTAAGCATGTCTTGCACATAAGAACCAACTGCTGGATCAGGTCCATGGCTGAGGAAGCCGGCGTACAGCTTCCGGGTCATGTGGCCAGCATGACTAAGCCGCTTCTAGCGAACCAGAGCAGCACACGGAAATGCCGTTTACCTTCCCGCCGGAGTGGTACCTATTTATCTACTTGCACTTTGACGTGCTTTTGAACTGCTAGGTTGGCAGGAGCAGGGACCGAGCAACGGGAGCTCACCCCGTCGCGGGGATTCGAACCACTGACCTTCTGATTGGCAAGTCCTAGGCTCTGTGGTTTAACCCACAGCGCCACCCGCATCCCAAACTGATCGCCTTATCCTTCATGAATTTGTTGGCATCCGTGTGTCTTCGCTGTACTCTTTTTAGCACCTGCTAAAAACATTTCTACCCAGATATGTAGAATGACGTGTTTCAGTTCATTTGTTCAGTTCAGTTCCAATTTAAATAGTTGCTTTTAACAATACAATAGTTGTATTGCTTTACGCTTTTGCAAACCAGTTTGAGTTCTGTTTTGTTTTTACAATCAAGCAGCACATCGGTTTCATGAAAGGAAGAAATAAAATCAAAGCGGGTGGGGGGAGTATTCTTTACCCTGCCGAAAATTTCTTGCTCCCAGTTAAAAGCCCCACCCCCCACCCCTCGGTATTACAGATGGGCTTCCAAGGATGACATTTATGAAGGGGAACAATCAGATCTCAAGGCAAAACAGGCTCAGATATCCGCGCAAACCGGCACTTCTCATCCTGGTTTCAAGGTCACTGTTTATCCCATGGGTTTAAGTGTTCAGCTGCACAAGGACACAAACAAAGGCCTAATCCAGGCCCTCAACAGCAGGTAACAGCACAGCTGCAGAACACACTTGGCACAGAGAACATCCCAAGGTCAACTCCCACCACCTCCAGCTTCAAGCGATAGTACAGAACCCCTTGCCATGTCTGGGGGGCAGGAGGCTGCCTTAGGGGTACAGAGAAGGCCCTGTGATGTTCAGTTCTGTCCTGCAACACGAGTTGTGATTTGAGGACCTGCCACCCACTTGAGGATAAAAAAGACACATGGACACGGTATATAAGGTTTGTTGTTGTTGTTTAGTCGTTTAGTTGTGTCCGACTCTTTGTGACCCCCTGGACCAGAGCATGTCAGGCACTCCTGTCTTCCACTGCCTCCCGCAGTTTGGTCAAATTCATGCTGGTAGCTTCGAGAACACTGTCCAACATCTCGTCCTCTGCCGTCCCCTTCTCCTTGTGCCCTCCATCTTTCCCAACATCAGGGTCTTTTCCAGGGAGTCTTCTCTTCTCATGAGGTGGCCAAAGCATTGAAGTCTCAGTTTCAGGACCTGTCCTTCCAGTGAGCACTCAGGGCCGAAACGCCCGCTGCCAACACAGGAAACGGCTCCTGCTCACAACTCCTCCCCTCTGTAAGGAGAGGCTTTATGCCCTGATCGGACACAGACAGACAGACAGAGACATACAAACACTGCTGTAACAAATATTTGAGTGCAGCAGTGGTATCACCAGCGGCAGCAGCTACACTTTGGAACTCCCTGCCGATTGACACAAGGCAGGCGCCTCCGCTGTGCCTTTTCATTATCTGCTTGCTAGCCTCTCTAGAAATGCAGAGCTGCAGAGGATGGCAACATGAAATAGGCATTTTTCTGCAGTGGCTCCCCTTTCGTAGAATGCTTTCCCCAGGGAGGCTTGCCTGGTGCCTTCCTTATACACGTTTAGGTGCCAGGTGAAAACATTGCTCTTCAACCAGGTTGATTAACATCAGATACCCTTTTAAACGCGGGACGCGGGTGGCACTGTGGGTTAAACCACAGAGCCTAGGACTTGCTGATCAGAAGGTCAGCAGTTCGAATCCCCGCAACGGGGTGAGCTCCCATTGCTTGGTCCCTGCTCCTGCCAACGTAGCAGTTCGAAAGTATGTCAAAGTGCAAGTACATAAATAGGTACCACTCCGGTGGGAAGGTAAACGGCGTTTCCATGCACTGCTCTGGTTCGCCAAAGCGGCTTAGTCATGCTGGCCAGATGACCCGGAAGCTGTATGCCGGCTCCCTCGGCCAATAAAGCGAGATGAGCGCCATAACCCCAGAGTCGGCCACGAATGGACCTAATGGTCAGGGGTCCCTTTACCTTTTTTACCCTTTTAAATGTCTTTGCGGGGGGGGGGGGTGTTATTGGTTTGTTTTCGCTCTAATCTTTATTACACATTTTGTCATTTTCATATTGTATTTTCATGTTGTGAACTGCCCTGAGATCTACAAATGAAGGGTGGTATACACATCTAACAAACAACAAAATAATCAAAGTTACCTGTACCATTTTTCCAGAACTCACCATGAACACTTTGCTTGTTCTCTTATAATGGCAATGGCACCCACCTGAAAGATGCCAGAACTGAGTTCCATCAAGTTCCGGCTGGGGGGGCGAAAACCCCCTAGTTACACGTTTTCTCTCTTATCAGCTATTGTCAATTATAATTCACATTTTCAATGCTTTATGTTTTTAACTGTTTTTCTGCTGAGAATTTTAAAAGCTCCATTTTGCCCAGCTCTACCTCTCCTTTAAATCAGAACCAGTGAAGGTCCTGTGTGAGTGCCTGGAGGCGGTTGGAGGACAGATGGCGGCTAACAGATTGAGGTTGAATCCTGACAAGACAAAAGTACTGTTTTTGGGGGACAGGGGGCGGGCGGGTGTGGGGGATGCCTGGGTCCTGAATGGGGTAACTGTGCCCCTGAAGGACCAGGTGCACAGCCTGGGAGTCGTTTTGAACTCACAGCTGTCCATGGAGGCGCAGGTTAATTCTGTGTCCAGGGCGGCTGTCTACCAGCTCCACCAGGTACGCAGGCTAAGACCCTACCTGCCCGCGGACTGTGTTGCCAGAGTGGTGCATGCTCTAGTTATCTCCCGCTTGGACTACTGCAACGCGCTCTACGTGGGGCTACGTTTGAAGGTGACCCGGAAACTGTAATTAATCCAGAATACGGCAGCTAGACTGGTGACTGGGAATGGCTGCTGGGACCACATAACACCGGTCCTGAGAGATCTGCATTGGCTCCCAGTACGTTTCCAAGCACCATTCAAAATGTTGGTGCTGACCTTTAAAGCCCTAAACGGCCTCGGTCCTGTATACCTGAAGGAGCGTCTTCACCCCCATCATCCAGCCTGGACACTGAAGTCCAGCTCCAAGGGCCTTCTGGTGGTTCCCTCACTGTGAGAAGTGAGGTTACAGGAAACCAGACAGAGGGCCTTCTCGGTAGTGGCGCCCGCCCTGTGGAACGCCCTCCCTTCAGATGTGAAGGAAATAAGCAGCTATCTTCTCTTTAAAAGACATCTGAAGGCAGCCCTGTTCAGGGAAGTTTTTAATATTTAACGCTGTATTGTTTTTAACACTTGATTGGGAGCTGCCCAGAGTGGCTGGGGAAACTCAGCCAGATGGGCAGGGTATAAATAATAAATTATTATAATATTATTATTACATTTCTGCAAACGGTTTAGAGGTTTGCTATACAGTCGACAAATCTTGTTAGATAGATTTGTGGCGTTTATGCTCTCGCCTCCATTGTTGGAAGCCGTATGCTTCTGAATACAAGTTTCTGGGAATTTCAAGTGGGGAGGGTGTTGTTGTGCCCTGGACATGATTGTGGGCTTCACATAGACATCTAGGTTGACCACTGTGGGGAAAGGATGCTGCAGTAGATGGGGTTTTGGGGGTCTTCTTCTGGAGGACAGTCATCACTGTTGGGATGCGTCTGGGAAGACGGGGGCAACTGCCAGGCCCCCAGCTGGCTCCAGCCCATCGGCCAGCAGCCGGGCGAACTCCGGTTCTCAGAACACCATCAAAACTGCAACTCAAGCCTTTAGAGACTGAGTACGCAAGCCAGCAGAGATAAGAGCTCTTTACAACAGAAGTAGCGGACAGAGGCATATGTAAGCATATTTACAAACATTTATTCAGCATCAGGACAAAGGAAAAAACATGTCTGCTTCCCTTAGCGTCCAAGCAAAAAAGCGTAGGCAAAACCTATACACAACAGAAGTTCCTAGCAGACTGTGCTGGAAGTAAACAGACATGTCACATGCAACAACTCCACATGCCTGTTCTAAAGGTGGAATGGAAACTCAATATCCTAACATCCTCCCCCTTACCGTCTAATCTGTATTACCTGTGGTTGAACCCAATTGCAACCGCTGTACATAAACCTTAAGTTGTTCTCTGTTAACAACATTAGACAACAGAGCTGCAGGAATCTTGTTTCCTGGCATGTAGGACACCTGAATGAATCCTTTCTGGATACATTCCCTTGCACAATGTAACTTTATCTGCAAGTATTTGGTTCTTTGCTTGCAACTCTCTCCCCATCTCAAGCATCTAGGCAGACACATCACTTTACCTAACGATAGGGCCGGTCCTCCATGAATTGCTGACTGCTACTGTAGAGCATGCTAGCTGTAGGAGCACTTCCAACAGTGGTTGAAAGCAGAAAAGTAGTGGCATATTGCTTTGTGTAGACACACAGTTACATCATTTGACAGATCACTTAGCTGCCGACCATGTGGTTTGACTAAAGGAAGAATTCCATCCTTCCTAAATGAGCTGTGGCTCCCTTATAAATATCTCCTTTCATGATTTCAACATGCATCTTTTATGAAATATGGATTTCATTTTCTTCCCTCTCTCATTTTAAGGCCAGTAATATGCTCGTGTTTTAAAAATAATTCCCAGTTCTAGGTTTCTATGACCAGGGGCTACAACTGCATTTCTTTTTATTTTTTACAATCCAATTTAAAAATGGCAAGGGAGAGGGGATTTCAAATGCACCATAAAAATTAGCAGTTCATGGTCAAGAGGGAGGCCTTTGATGTATGGAAGCCTTCCATTCAAGTCCAGAAATCCTGGTGGCCTCTAGTAACGTTTTTAAAAAAACACCTTAAAAATACAACGCAAGTAATTTCCTGTGCAACTTCTCTTTCAAGTTGAGTGGAATCATGGCTTTTTTTGTGTGGGAGCAGCAGAAACAAATAAAAGTGATTCTGGTTTTGATCACCAAAAGAGAGAGTGTATGTCTCTCCCAGTGAGCTTTCTAGAACATTCTATCTCCCCAGCGTCTCTTTGGCAAAACACCATTTAGCAGAATACAAAACAGTGTTTCGACTTTTTGAAGACAATGGAATAAATTCAATATGGCACTAAATTGAAGTTCTTTAGCGGTGTGCTAGCGAGATGCGGGTGGCGCTGTGGGTTAAACCACAGAGCCTAGGGCTTGCCGATCAGAAGGTCGGCGGTTTGAATCCCCGTGACGGGGTGAGCTCCCGTTGCTCAGTCCCTGCTCCTGCCAACCTAGCAGTTCAAAAGCACAACAGTGCAAGTAGATAAATAGGTACCGCTCCGGCGGGAAGGTAAACGGCGTTTCCGTGTGCTGCTCTGGTTCACCAGAAGCGGCTTAGTCATGCTGGCCACATGACCCAGAAGCTGTACGCCGGCTCCCTCGGTCAGTAAAGCGAGATAATCACTGCAACCCCAGAGTCGGCCACAACTGGACCTAATGGTCAGGGGCCCCTTTACCCTGGCAGGAAAAGGCGCAGGAAGCCAGCACGGTTTTTGTGTCTTCTTGTTCAGCGATCTGGTGTCACCCCAATACCCCCATTTGAACAACAAACTTCCCACTAGTGCAACTGTTGCGCTGGATTTTGAGACTGCAAACTGCTCTGTGATCCTCAGGTGAAGGGCGCTATATAAATTTAATAAGTAACAAAAAATAGTAATGATTTCATATTGTGTCATCATTACCCCATTAGCCCAACAAGCCTTTTGCTGGCAGTCAAGGAACGTTGACTCCAGACCATAATTTCCTGAACCATGTGCCAAGATCTACAAATGAGACAATAAATAAATGAATTAATTAAGGTTCCAGGATTTTTGACACAAGAAGGCTCTTAGCCCGTAATCTGTTACCTGGTCCATTTAACTGAACATGCCAAGGCTTGAACCTGGGACAAATTTCCGTGCCAAATGGAGGCTCTGGCACCAAGTGACTGGTGCAACTCCACTCTGGTCAGAACACACTGAGGCTCTACCACCCCAGAGGACCAAATGTGCCCCCCCGGGTCTTCCTTTGTGGCCCTTGGGACTCTGAAAAGGCCACACCCTTCCTTTGTGCCCTCCATGAATGTCTTTGCCTGGATCAAATGGGTCCTCCAGCAGCAGGTATGCCTCGTCCTTCTCCGCTTGGGATGCCTGCAGAAACTTCAGTTGTACACATCTATTGCTCCACCCATCCTTGCCTCTGACCCCAGACACCACTGGCAAGAGACCCCTGGAAAGTTCCCCACAAGGAATCACAGAGCTGTAGTGCAACCTAGTCAACCCCCACTGCAATGCAGGAATCTCAGCTCAAACATCCATGATAGATGGCCATCCAACCTCTGCTTAAAAACCTTCAAGTAGAGTCCACCACGTCCCGAGGGAGACAGCTTCACTGTCAAACAACTCTTACTGTCAGAAAGTTCTTCCCAATGTTGAGTTGGAATCTCCTTTCTTGTTACTTGAAGCCACTGGTTGGATTCCTTCCTTCTGAGGTGCAGGCTATCATAGCAAAAGCTGGGTATTTTTAGGGGTGCTTCGTAACAAGGGAGGGTGAGAAAAAGGAGGATGGCATAAAGAGGGGCGGAGGCTGGCACACAAAAAAGTTGCAAATGAAAGTACAGTGGTACCTCGGTTTTTGAACGCCTCCGTTGATGAACATTTTGGTTTTCGAATGCCATAAACCCGGAAGTAAATGCATCGATTTTTGAACACGCCTTGTAAGTCGAACATACCACGTGGCTTCTGTATTGGGTTTTCAGTTTTCGAATGTTTCATAACTCGAACGGTCTTCTGGAACGGATTACGTTCGAAAACCGAGGTGCCACTGTATTCATAAAGGGCCCTTCAATTGTTCTCTCAGGGCAGTTTTCAAAAAGAGTAAAAATGATACAAAACCCAATTAAGCAAAAAAAAAAAAAAAAGTCTCAAGACCAGCATTGAACAGTCAGCAGAATCAAAACTGCACCTCAGAAAGAAACAAAAAGGTCTTCATAACAATTAAGGGCAACAGCAGGCAAAGATTTCTGGGGATAATGTTCCACCAACGGGGATGTCATCAAGAAAGCCCATTCTGTCAGAGTCATCTCCTTTACCTCAAATGGTGAGACACTCACCGGGAACCCTCAATTGCAAATTGCAATAGTGAGATACACACAGGCAGGAGAATACTGAAGATCTCACACGTGCGTTTATGTCCACATTACCAAATGCCTCAAAACCTGAGAGGTTTGCACTCCCAGGCAATGCTTCCTTACTTCACAAAACGTCAAAGCAGTCTGCTCCATTCTTTCACTGGTGAAGTGATCCTTGACTTGGGTACCGTTTCTGGCGTTTCACGCCAAAACTTACCTTTCTGTAAGGTCTGGATCAGCGTTAGAAACTCAGATATATTAGCTAGGTGCCAAAAGGCCCCTTAAACCAAAGGTTACAGGTGCCAAAATGGAATGTCTACTTGCCATTTGGGGGCAAGGTGGTTCTAAAGTCTTATGTTTCAAATGATGGACTGACTGTGGTTCATTATCAGTTAAACATCTGGTGAGTTCAGATGACAACCTTAAGCTAGGTCAAATGCTTTGAGAACTTAAAGAAGAAAAGTCACCTGCTCGAGGGGCAGTCCACATATATACTGGTCTGTTCCGACCTCTTTTTCTTAATGGTGACTGATCTTGCTCAGGCGACACAGGAAAAAGCATTTTGGTTCCAGAAATTCATTCAGATTATAGAGATAAATATACTGTATTTTTCGCTCTATAAGACGCACCAGACCACAAAACGCACCTAGTTTTTGGAGGAGGAAAACAAGGAAAAAAATATTCTGAATCTCAGAAGCCAGAACAGCAAGAGGGTTCGCTGCGCAGTGAAAGCAGCATCCCTCTTGCTGTTCTGGCTTCTGTGATAGCTGCGCAGCCTGCATTCACTCCATAAGACGCACACACATTTCCCCTTACTTTTTAGGAGGGAAAAAGTAAGTCTTATAGAGCAAAAAATACGGTAACCCATAAAATTCTACAGGATGGGGTATTAGTGTGTGAAAACAGTCCAAATCCAATGGTCCACAGGTGTGCACCTCAAGACGGTGGAGATGTCGGGCACTATCCTGGCACCCAGGCACCTTCACTTGGTCGCAATTCAGGTGCAAAATGAACCTAACTAATTTTGATCACTGGTCATGATGAAGGGAGCCAAGGCACTGACAGAGCACCATTTACTCAAAGTCTCCTTTTGCAGAGAATTTGGTTTTCGAGACCTCTCGCCCCCTGCTTTCTTCCTGGACCCAATTTATACCTGTAAATTGTGGCCTGGCTGTCTTTTATTACTCAATACCTGGAAGGCCACAAGCTCCACATCCCCCTGCAACAAGGGTGAGGCCAAGGAAAACGTTACAGCCCTGACTTACATCCACTGGAAACAGCATTTAAAAACTCTTCTGTTTTATCAGGTTTTTAAATGGCTTCTAAGTAGCACACCACCAACTTCACTTTCAGCTATCATAATTGAACACAGGCCACTGTTCAAGAGGCACAGCTGAGAGCCAAGAATTTCCGTCCATTTTTGCAAGTTTTGCATTGTTCCATGTCTTTAGGCATCTTCCTTTGGACAGTTCCGCCCTGCCTGTGCAAGTTTTGCATTAACCAGCTCTATATTTATCATTGACAGTTCAATGAACTTGAGCACCTGCCAGGAAGGGGACGGTGCCTTCGAACCAAACTGGAATAAATGAGTAGGGCGCCATTGGAACAAAATTCAGCATACTCTTTTGCAGGGTATCATATGAGACAAGCTGGCTATAAAGCCTCTCTGACACAATGCATAGAGCGCGGACCCTGACCACAGCTCAGCAGATTACACAATTCCCCTTAATATGATTGGAAATAAAAGTTGTCACTAAAACACAAATTCCCATCCCTCAGATTTTAACAGCTTTTCAAGAGAACAGCAACCAGCAAAACGCTTGTGCCATACACTTGTTTCTCTACAAAAGAAAAAAGAAGACTACCACCAGGCATGGATGATCACAATGTTTACCAACTTTAATAGGTTATTGCCACTAAACACAACAGTGTAAAGCCCTTTAGCCTGATCAAGTGCCAACAGCTGAGATTTTGTAGGGTTTTGTCGTTTTTGCCAAGGAGCAATGTGATGGCAAGAGGAAGGAAGGAAGGAAGGAAGGAAGGAAGGAAGGAAGGAAGGGAGGGAGGGAGGGAGGGAGGGAAGGAGAGTAGCCTGAGTAGGACAAAGGTATCCTGAGGAAATGAGAAAGGCCCAACCACAGTTGCCCCGCTTTTCACAACAAATGACAATTTGGCTAGTTTTGCTTTCAAACTTGATATTATGGCACTGAGGGTCAGAAACTGGTTTTTCCTTTAACTTAAGTTCTGTGAAAGACACTTTCCACAAATGTTTTGTGATTACTGCCTGACAGCAGCCATGTCTTCTATACTGATGCATCAAGTTCCTGGAAATCACTCCAGCAATACACACAAACCACTGTGCTTTCACACCTGCTAGACAATGAAAGCATTTTGTCCCCCCCAAGGAAGCAAAAGATGCTCAAAAGAGCCGAAATTTCCAAGCCCACAATGTCAACCATGGACATACCCAATTATTATTATTTTTTAAACCTCACATGCTTTTCTGCTTTGGAATGGCCGACCTGCTCCCATCAAACCATGCCATATTGCAAATCCCACCCCCATCTCCAGTTTCAAGAGAGCCTTACAATCTCTTGGGGATGTTGTTCCACAAGTTCAATCAGACTCCCTTAGGCATGCAAAACAAGTCACAGTGTTTTGGATCCTGGACCAGTTATATTCACAGATAGTATATGAAGCAGTTCTCTAAGCAGAGGATGTTGCTGCTTAACCATTCAAACAAGCCATGGTGAGAATTAAATTTTTTTTTATTAGTGTATTCACATATTAGGCAAATGCAACACGCATGAAAGCTTATTTCTTAGGTTCACAAGTTCTACCAATACATTAGGCTACTGGTAAAACTACACAAATTGGTAATGGCTTCGCCAATTCTTTTAAAATTGTCTGACCCACTTTGATTGCCCACCCTCAGGCTCGATATTTGGTATTGCTCCTATGCCCTATCTCTTAAGGCATAAAAAAATCCATCATTTATCTTCCGTTCAGTCAGCTGATTGCAAAGCTTAACACTGGCCACGTTTGTTCTCAAAGCTGAAGTTGTCACTAGGTGTACTTACAAAGTACAATACTAGTGCAAATAAACGATTTGGGGTGGGGCGTGGGGGGGGGGAGGAAAGAAAACAGACAAAAAAAGGCAATCCTGCTACTGCCACAACAACATGAGAATGACAGACGGCTAGATCACAAGATTGTTAGTAAGATGTATACTTTTCAAGTCAGAATAACCCTGCTATACAGTTTCCCAACCCTTACCCAACCCAGACTTATCTGTAGAATATAATTCAAAATACTTCTTAAAGCAAGGTTCAGATGTAGTGTCCAAGGGTTCTCAATAACATGTACTAGGGAATCTTCTCTTTTTATGGCTGGTCGCAACACCCAGCCTAGGGAGTCTGCAGAAGCAGTGACTTCGGCAAGATCCACTCCTTCTGCAATGGATGCTCATTAAGCAAAGCCATACAATTTTGTTCGGACCAGCCCGGTAAACCTTCAAAGAAATGTTAAGTTTTATGTTCAAACCCTTGTGGAAGTTGCATTTCACTGTGTGGGAGAGGGGAAAACTGGTAGGGCAGCCACATTAAATCTGATTTAGACTTTTATCTTTAAAAAATCTACCAGTGAAGCAGGAGATAATTGATGGTGCGGCTGCTCTCAACCGTTCCTTTCAATCTGCGTATCTGGAGTCCCACTACACCTTAGGAGGGAGAGGAACTGGAGTTTGTTTCTCCTGCATTTCAGCAATGGATTTAAGAGCAACAGAGATGAGACTCTGGGTTGCATCCTGGCAACCTTTTAAACAAACAAACAAACAAACCCCTGCTGAGTGCAAAGGGATAGAGTTCAACTCCTGCATTTCACATACTCATCTCTGCTGTCTGGATAAGGGAAAGTTCGCATAAAGGGTTTCGAGATACAAAAGGACCAGCAACATCTTACAGCTGCTCGCTTGTCACTACTGAAAAATAAGGGTGCTGCTTTGAAAGTACACACTCACCAAACTGAAGGTGGTGAACAAGTCTTTCTTGGGAGAAAAATGTGGATTATTCTGTCAAAAAAACTTATTTTGCAACAGCTGCATGTGCGCATGCGCTGCAGACCTAGAATTTAAGAGATTGCAACACTCCAGGCAAAGGGCTGATGACGGCAGTTAAGAGATTCCTCGCTTCCACCCAGGTCTGAACCCCTCCGCTCCCTCCTTGATCCCAGCTAAGCATGATCCCAGTAGCATTTGTTAGCCATGGTCAAGGTGAAAAACCATTAGCATATGAATGTTGATTCCATGGTAATTAACCATGGCTAACGGCAGGAGGGAGGAGAAGGCAGGAAAGCATAATCCTCCTTGTGCTCTCTTAACCCTAGTCAGAAGACCACACAATGTTACAGCTGCAGTGGCCAGTTGGTGCATCTCCCAGGAACAACCTCCCGCCATATTTTCGAACTAAGGTGCAAGCTGGACCTCAGGGCCAGCAGCACCCATCGCCGGCAACAGATGCCACTACTTTAGGTGGGCAATGGAAGGATCAATTTTTTAAAGCATGGTTTGGCCCGGGGGAGGTGGGCGTGGGGGCAAGGAGTGAAAGGTTGAACGTGGCACTGCCTATTTCAGGCCCACTAAGCATACTCAACACGCAAGATTTCAAGAGATGGAACCCAAGAATCGCTCCCGCTCCAAAGAGGGGTTTTTTAAGGTGGCAGCTAGTACACTTGGAAAAGGTTGGGGGGGGAGGGAAGATTTTCTGGATAAAGTCTGTTATAGGGCAGCGGAAAGCCTGCATATATATTTATATATAAAAATATAAAAAAATATAGAGAAGCAAGAACTTGGGCTTTTTTACGAGATGGCTGCCTAAGTCAAGGAGCTCTGCACATCTATCAATGGGAATTTAAACTCAGGACAGCAGAATGGTGTCAAAATTGGGGGGGGGGGTCCCATGATACATTAACTGAACCACTCATGTTATTGGTAAACCTTTAGGACACTCAATTTATATATACCCAATAAAAAACACCATTAAAGTATTTAATATGTCCCTCCCTCCTTCGGCAGAAGGCGTTTCTATACACTAACTTTTCATCTAGAGCATCAGAGTATAGGAAACAAAACCCACAAGGTGCTTAGAAACTGATGAGACCCTCAAGTGCTTTTCTGTCTCTCTCTCTCTCTCTCTCTCTCTCTCTGAACTTTTTGGATAGGAAACAGTTCATGGAGACCACACACGAGTTACTACGACAGACGAGCTGTTAACATTTAAGTCTGTTGCCTGGACTTTGCATTTCAAGCGCGCTAGTGGAGACGAGGAGCATTACGACATGCTGGAGCAGCGCACTGAGGGAGAGCCCATCTGAGTCAATACTTTGTCCAGCCACTGTAAAGGCCCGTTCAGGTGAAGCTCAATCCAACAGGGAGTGCTTGTTACCGTCTGCCGCCTGAGGAAGGGAGAAAAAGTTGGGGGATGAAATACACTGTGAAGCCAGCATACAAGCCAAGGGCTTAGGCAAACTAAGGCCCGGGGGCCGGATCCAGCCCAATCGCCTTCTAAACCAGGCAGAGGGCCTTCTCGGTGGTGGCACCCGCCCTGTGGAACACCCTCCCACCAGATGTCAAAGAGAAGAACAACTACCAGACTTTTAGAAGACATCTGAAGGCAGACCTCTTTAGGGAAGCTTTTAATGTTTAACAGACCACTGTATTTTAATACAGCGGTACCTCAGGTTACATACGCTTCAGGTGACATACACTTCAGGTTGCAGACTCCGCTAACCCAGAAATAGTACCTCGGGTTAAGAACTTTGCTTCAGGATGAGAACAGAAATCGTGCTCCGGCGGCGCGGCGGCGGCAGGAGGCCCCATTAGCTAAAATGGTGCTTCAGGTTAAGAACAGTTTCAGGTTAAGAACGGACCTCTGGAACGAATTAATTAACCCGAGGTACCACTGTACTCTGTTGGAAGCCACCCAGAGTAGCTGAGGAAACCCAGCCAGATGGGCAGGGTATA
The DNA here is from genome assembly GCF_965112155.1 of Podarcis liolepis. Taxonomy (NCBI): domain Eukaryota; kingdom Metazoa; phylum Chordata; class Lepidosauria; order Squamata; family Lacertidae; genus Podarcis; species Podarcis liolepis. Next base: position 56,031,909 of record NC_139565.1, on the reverse strand, counting down.
AATAATAAATTCTATTCTATTCTATATCCGGCCCGCGGATGGTCAGGGAATCAGCATGTTTTTACATGAGTAGAATGTGTGCTTTTATTTAAAATGCATCTTTACCCCCCCCCCAAAAAATATAGTCCAGCCCCCCACAAGATCTCAGGGACAGTGGACCGGCCCCCTGCTGAAAAAGTTTGTTGACTCCTGGTTAGAGTCCCCGCTCAACAATCAGCTTGCAGGGCCACTTTTAAGACCACAAGGGGCAAAGAACCAGTGCCTCAACACCCCCACCCCCCAGCTGTCACCAATTTGGGGCTGGGCACTATCTGGTTTTCAACACTGCGATATATCACCAGAATGGTTTTAACTATAGGAAAGGTGGCATACAAATAAAATCAGGGCAATGATTTTATTTATTAAATTTCTATTTCACCCTTCATCTGAAGATGACAATTATGATGATGATACCGATTTCCTTAATTTGTAAAAGGGAACGTCAGGCCTACATTAACATCCCGGCTGCAGGATGATTCTACCAACAAGGAGAGGAATGCCACTCTGTACCTGTATTCAGCGCCCCATCCTTTAACAAAACTCATCCTTATGGTGCACATTCGGGTTAGCTGATACACTGCTTCAAAGCCCTGATTTACAGACTGAGCCAAAAGAGCAGCAAATTCCTGGTTATTAAAGATCTTTAGGTTGCAGCCTACAAAAAAAGAAAAACGGTAAAAGGATGAATGATCGGTACCACTACATTACACACGTTTAAGTGATTCAACCCCCCCTACCCAACTTTTTTCAAAACATATTTTCCTTAGGCATCACAGCAAGGCAAATAAATACATTTCAATACACTGAAATGATGGCTGATCTCTGCTGGTTATACACCTCTTACCTGGTGGGATTTTGCACACGGTTGCAGGATGCCAGCCATATCTCTGATTACAATTGGGGCTCTGAACAAAGATTGCGCTATCGCTTAGGCACTCAGCAAAAACCTCTCCGCCAATGTAATACAGGCGCACTCCCCTCCCTAGAAAAAGAAAAAGAACATTAAACGAACAGAAGCAGCTAAAATTTGCCAGATCCAACATACTGGCAAGTGCAAACGGTCTTGTTTAGCCAATCTCTGGTTACATATTTTCTGGATGCATGTGCTCTTCCAGTAAGCACCTGCTACTCTGCTGCTTAGTTTTGTTTTACTGCCTGTTGCCCATTCTTCATATATTTTAATATATATCACTAGCAGATCTGAGGGGCCCCACGATGCAGCGATATAAACATACCGTTCAGCTACTGTACAAATGACCTACTGTGCTGCCATTACTTAGATGAAGAAATAACAAACGATGTTCAATTTAAAAAGAAAAATGCAATGGAAGGAACTGTTTTTTCAGCAGATCAAGGGAAGAAGGTTAGAGGAAGCAGGAGAGCCGCTGGAATACGTGGCAAGAAGTACATACCTATGTGCCTTCTTGTCATCTCCACAGTGGCGTTTCTATTAACATTGGAGAGCAAGCCTAGGCAGAATCTTTCAGAGTTTGATGGATCCGTAAAGCCATCTACAGTAAGTGAAGGCTGCGACGCATGGAAGGTTTCTCCCACCCTCTGATTTAATTCATAATATGCTATAGAACACCAAAAAGCAGGCTCTGAGTAGGTAACTGGCTGCAGGTCTGGAAGGGAAAGAGGAAGAATTCTTGTGGTTAACATGTATTCATGCTGCACTATCATTTGGCAACAGGAAGCTAGTCAAGGCTATACTCCCCAAATCCTCCTCTAGTTGTGCTCCTTAAACAAGGCTGTTCCCTTGGTTGGACAGTGTTCTCGAAGCTACAAACATGAGTCTGACCAAACTGCGGGAGGCAGTGGAAGACAGGAGTGCCTGGCGTCCTCTGGCCAATCGGGTCACGAAGAGTCGGACACGACTAAACAACAACAAAATTCCCTTGACTTCTGTTAGACTTCTCAAAGAATTCTTAGCTGCACTTTGTATTTGATGCAGTTTCATTCACTGGCTTAAATAAACATTTAATTGACTATTGTTTGAGCTGAAAAGACATAATATACCGTATTTTTCGCTCCGTAAGACGCACCTGACCACAAGGCACACCTAGTTTTTAGAGGGGGAATGCAAGAAAAAAAATATTCTTTAAAGGGAGCGCTGAGCAGAGCCTGTATGCATCCCAGACTCTGCTCAGCGCTGCCTTTCACGAGCTGCATGGAGCATGTGTGCGGTGCTTGCAGGCTTTTCCCTGAGGAGTCACTGATGGGCTGCCCTTCTCCCTTCTCGGGGAAAAGCCCCCAAGAGCCACACACACACTCCGTGCTGCTCTTGGGGGCTTTTGCGGGAGGTGGGAGAAGTGACAGAGCTGTGCGCTCTTCTCAATTCCCCCACCTCCCACAAAAGCCATGGATAGCCGCGCGAAGCCTCCGCAGGGCAGCGGGATGAAGGCTCCCCGCTGCCCTGCGGAGGCTTAGCCCACGAAGCCTGCATTCGCTCCATAAGATGCACACACATTTCCCCTTACTTTTTAGGAGGGGGAAAGTGTGTCTTATAGAGCAAAAAATACAGTACTTTCTTCGAAACCTCTGCATTTCTTCTCTTTCATCTTGTGTGACAGATCCAACAAGCTTAACATATTTTTAATGCCAATTTACAAGTCTCCAAAACTTCTAGTTCTCTTCAAGTTGCTTCAACACACTCTGTGTGTGTGTGTGTGTACACACACGTACACACAAAATTAAAGGCATGTTCTTGTCTGGAATGCTTGATTTTTCCAAATGCTCCACATCCAGAACACCTTGTACTATACAAGACATGCTTCGTGACATACTGTCAACCACCTCTACGTTTCCCATGATCAAAAGAAGGAAGCAATTACATTATGTACTGTGGAACCTAACACAGCAATATTCAAGTTTAAAGGTGCCCAAAACACAGAGTCAATCCTCAGAGAAAATGTTACTAGAAGATGCTGAATGAACTAGATATCAGCTCAGCAGTGTCTAGTTTTCAAGAGATTCTAAGGGCAATCTTAATCATAGGTCACAGAACTGCAGGGACCCCAAGGGCCATCTAGTCCAACCCCCTGCAAGGCAGGGATCTCAACTAAAGCATCCAAGACAGATGGCCATCCAATCTCTGCTTTAAAAACTCCAAGGAAGGAGAGTGCACTACCTTTCATGGGAGTCTGCTTCACAAATAGCTCTTACAGGACAATATGATATAACTGTAACCACAAAGTATGTCCCTATTATAGATCAACTACCAGCCAAAATCGACTGTCAACAAGTATTTCTTTGCTCCTCCTCAAACCATTCCACACTGCCAACTAGGACAAAAAAATAAACCAGGCAATTCTTCCCTTTCCATTTATGCCAAATAGTCTGCCTGACTATTTCTATTAAAAAGTGGCAGACTACTGAACAGTCCAGTAACCTCTCACAAGGGTTGCAGTAACAGAACAATATGCTTTTTTAAAAAAAATAACACCCCAGAGATACAGAAAGGGATTTTATTTGGGGGGGGGGGTCAATGTAGCAGAGTGGCCAAGTAACCAAGCCATGAACAACAAAAGCCCTGGGTCAAATCTCCCCCCAACTTTGCTCACCCCATCAGAAAAGGCCCTCTAAGCCTCAGCTTTCCCATATAGGATACAGCTGACATTACAAATCTACCTTGGAGGACTTCTCAAAAGGACTGCCGAGGAAGAGTACAAAACAGCTACAACACTAAAAAAGCACTATTCCAATGTTCTGAATATTGTAGTTACTTTAGCCTGCAAGTATATGACCAGTAGATATTCCATATATTGCTTATTTAGGCATAGCACATTACCCAGTGTGTCTACTCAGCAGGCCACCTGCACAACACTGTTCAAGCATAGAACACACCTTGATTAAAACACACAAGACAGCAATTAAACCATAGGTGCCCATACTTAAAACATGACACAGGAGAGGTGCTTAAAAGAAAATTAAAAAGAGACTGTCCCTGCTAATCCCCGCACCTCAATAAACCGCTTCTCCCCATACTCCACAAGTTAATTCCACCTGCAATGGATTCTAATATAATCAACCAAATGCAAGCACATTTACCTCATTTATTATAGAGAAGTGTTTACAACTTACCCAGGCTGTGATTGACAGGAGAGAGTGTACTGGGAGACAGCTCTGCTGGAGATCCTGAGGAATTAATACAAAAAATTGCTAGTTCACAACAAAAAAATCACTTTAGTAATCCCATTTGGAGGCTGTGCCAGCAGCAGTTTTGAGGTCCTGGGACCCGTTTTCACTAGCACAATCCCATGTTAGATTTACTCTGAATATGCTACAATATTGCTACTGTTCAGCAAAAGTATATTTTGGAAAGTGAGCCAAAGGCAAGCTTTTTTCTAACTTAACAAATGCCAGTAACCTCATGCCATATGCACAGCAAATATTGTCCCTGTATTACAAAGACTAAGAAATACCCATGTTTGCAGCCTGGGACGGGGCGTCTGCCATAACTGAAGGCGAGCAGAAACTGAACCGTTTCCTCGGCTAACTTCGGTTGGCTTACTACTTAAGCCTACCCCTATCAGGAGTAGCAAAACAAAACAAAAACCCAAGGTTATGGGATCAGGGTGGGGGGGACGGGCACACACAAAAAACCCCATACACATAACACCATCAAACAAGCTGATAACCTGTGCTTTCGCCACTACATAATTGCTCCGCAAAGAAAAAGACAAAACTTTGCAAGGTTAGTCCTACGACAAGCACTGCTCTTTGATCTGCACACAATACAATTCATGCCTCTTGACACATTTCAAGACTTCCCAAGCAATGACCCACATTCAGCGCAGAGTATCTTTGCAGGCATTTATCTCCACAACACTTCAACCTCTCACCAACCACAGCGTCCCCATTTTGACCCTGGACACTGAAGGCCATGTTGCCCCTTGCTTACATGAAGTAACTCAGGCAGAGTACAGTATTCAGAGGATTTGGACTAAACTCAAATGGTTGCCTGGCCACTTGCAGAAACTAAAGGTCTGGTTTAGACACAACAACTGCTTGTTGGACTAGGGCTAGTTCACAGTTTAAAATGGATAGCCCTTCTTTTTTGCTGCATGCAAACTTGGCAAAGTGGAGCTCACGCAAACTACAGCCTGTTAAATTGGGGTATCAAAAGCGAGGCTTGTTTCTAGTTTGTACTTGTAACAACCGGGGTTTTTTATATCAGAGCTGGGCCCCAGACCTGCCTCTTTCCTGCTGTGAAGAGGTGTGCAGCTGCCTCACTCCCTTCCTTTCTTAATAGAGCTACTGGTTCTATAGTAAGGAGGGAGACAAAGGTAGCCTGCACATGTTACATTATTCCCACTTCTTGCCTTCAAGCATACCTTGAGGCTGAAAAAAGGCAGTGCGGTGTGGTAAACCTCCTTTACCAACCACATTTACTGCAAAAACGTCACACCTTTAGGGGTAAAGGGATCTTGAGACACGGATCCATGCTTTCGTAACCTCAATTAACTACTACAAGGGGCACAACTCAAGACAACCCATGAAGGCAACTTGGAAGCTGCAGCTAGTGCAAAATGTACCTATCAGCTGATACAATTGGAAGTGGAGTCATATTCCAAGGGGTGAACCCGGAGTCAGCCTGAATTAAGGCTGAACCCCATGTTGAGACACAATTAGATTTCATTTTGTTAATGTAAGCCACCTTGAACTGTGGAAAGGGGGGCACAGAAATGTTTTAATAAATCTTCATCAGTACAAAGGGAGGTTTGCTAAGCCCCCTTACATATTTGAAGTCTTCAGTAAGAATCAAGACCGTTACCTGTATCCATGCTTTGGTTCAACTGCTGGTCACTGGTTTCTCCATCTTCACTGATATAGCCGGGCGGTGGTGTTTCTACCAAAAGTACAATCAATGAGCCATTAAATGAAAGGGTTCTCTCGGTGTCATGTACAACCTGAACACATTAAAGCTTTCGAAATTTGCAGAATTTGCACACAGCCTTTATTTTATAAATTGCAGGGGATCTCATTATGTCACTGTCTATGTTATGTGAGTAAAGAGGAACAAAACCCACCAGCCACCTGCCTTTTACCCTGCTCTCTACACTACATGCCCCTCTACACTGTGGATGGATGGATTTCTAGCAGAGTTGATTGAAAAAGAGGCCACGCAGTGTGCACCACAAATGGGGCTAGATTATAACCAGTCCGAAGCAAGCCAAATACCAACTGACATGCCAATGGGCTCTAGTCTTCCAGGGAGAAAACAAAAACACCTCTCATCTTCCCTCCTCCCTTGGGGAACACGTACTGTAGAACATGAAGTACCGTATTTTTTGCCACATAGGGCGCACCTAGGGTTTTTTTGGGGGGGGGTTAAAGAAAAAAATTATTTCCCCCCCAGGTGCGGGGCGGGGGAAGCCCAAGCTTCCCCCGACCCCAGTACCCAGAACAGGCTGCTATCCGCAAGTCGTGGGAAAGCCTCGCGAAGCTCGAAGCCTGGGGGCGCTGAGCTCAGCGCCCCCCAGGCTTCTGGGTGCAGGCAGCTCTCTGCAAGAGGTGGGAGAGCTGTGTGACTTTGCACAGCTCTCCCACGGCTTGCAGAGAGCCGCGCGAAGCTCGAAGCCTGGGGGCACTGAGCTCAGCGCGCCCAAGGGTTCGGGGTGCAGGCAGCTCTCCGCAAGCCGTGGGAGAGCTGCGCGAAGTCGCGCAGCTCTCCCACGGCTTGCAGAGAGCTGCCTGGAGAGCGAGAGGGGTCAGGTGTGCACCGACCCCTCTCGCTCTCCAGGCTTCAGCAAAAGCCTGCTTTCGCCCCATAGGACGCACACACATTTCCCCTTCATTCTTGGAGGGGGGAAAGTGCGTCCTATAGGACAAAAAATAAGGTATATGGCAACCTACATAGCTTAAAAAAAAAAGATGTTAAGAAAAATGAATCAATGTGTATTCATACACATACGGGATCTGTTTCCATAGTGTAGATCCTATCTGCCTGCCACAAAACTGCAGGTGGCTTATACGTAAAATGTAAGAGAACAGAACAATCACAAAGTCAAATCAATGTAGGGCATGGGTAGGCAAACTAAGGCCCAGGGGCCAGATCCAGCCCAATCGCCTTCTAAATCCAGCCCGCAGACGGTCCAGGAATCAGCGTGTTTTTACATGAGTAGAATGTGTCCTTTTATTTAAAATGCATCTCTGGGTTATTTGTGGGGCATAGGAATTCGTTCATTATTTTTTTTCCAAAATATAGTCCGGCCCCCAACAAGGTCTGAGGGACAGTGGACCGGCCCCCTGCAGAAAAAGTTTGCTGACCCCTGATGTAGGGGAACAAATTGTGGCTAAACACGGCTAGAGGCACATAGGAAGTTAAATGGATTAAACCCTGGAAAAAGAAGATGCAACACTTCTTTGGTTTACAAATCTTCAGGAAGAGGATTCCGATGTGTCTCTAGGCAGACAATGCTGGGCCAGAGCTCTCTGACATCCCATAGCCAAGAGAGCAAGCAGGGGTCAATCTGCATATCTTAAAGGACAAGAGGGCTTCTATGTAAGAAGTACTCTCAAAGATATCCTGGACTCAGCCTATACAGATTGGAACATATAAAGCCACCTTGAATTAGGCTTTGAGGAACAGAACAAGGAAGAAGGATTTAGTGCACGTTTACTGCCTACACATTAAAATCTACTAGAAGCCCGAGTGGACTGTGCCTCTTATCCCAAATCCAGGATGTCAGCAGATGATCAAATGTCAAGACCATTCCCAACAATCCATTGATACCAAACTGAATTGTGAGTTGGGCAGGTTATCAATCCTGATAAAGATTCTTTTTGAAAGCTGAACAGGCTTCTAAAGGGTCAGAGAAGCTACCACCAGCACAGCCGCTGGAAAGAAACTCAAATCCTGGGGTGCCCTACCCTCCTCCCTGCATTATTTGCTTTTTCTTTGGTTGCTATACTTGAAATTAGTCCTTCAGGTGGCAAGAGGCCACTCGTCGCACCATTTGCTTTCACATAAATACCTGGTATGTAATTGCTCTGTGGTTCAATTCCTGCTGGAAAGTTAGTGTTTTCGGGAATGGAATGAGTATAGTCATCAATTTGTGGAAGTTCAGTCAGAATCTCTGTATGTCGTGGTACGAGGACAGGAGGCAGAACTGGGAGAGGAGAAACAAATTCCCAAAAAATGTTAAGAGACTGCCTAGATTTCCTATAGCTTTGCTAGATTAGTGCAGACACTAAGTTGCATCAATCCTATCTGTGGGACTAACAGTGCAGTTCTATGGATGTTTACTTGGAAATAACCCCCATTTTGGGACTTACTTCAACAGACAACCACAGAATTGCACAGCTACTGACTTGGGTAAATAGGTCTTTCTGAAAGCTAAGCATGCACAGGATTGCAGCCTCAGTATGTTAGGTAATATCATTTTCAATCAGTTATAATGATCAGTTTTGTTCTAAGAAAAAAAAGACAAGATAAATATAAGGTAGGAGAGAAGTCACAAGTATCCAGTATGGACAACATGCCAAGTGCTATCTCACCTGGAATCAAGCAGGATGTATTGATTTTTTAATTCATTTTATTTAATAAATTTTATGAGCAACTTTTGAAAACAAAACATAGTTAAAACCATGCTCAAGGTGGTTTACAACATGAAAAAACATAATTACAAAGATAACAAAAGCAGTCATAAACAATAAACATTTAAAAAAAATCACAACCCAATTAAACACTTTTGACATAAATTGTGGTAAGCTCTAAAATAAGGGTACAAAAAATTAGTATCAAAAAGAGAAACAACCCGGCTCACCCGCCAGCAAGCAATACCCCCACCCAAAGGCTGTTCAGCAGCCTCAGCTTTTGTAGCTGGAGTCAATCAGGGCCCCATCGTTCCAGGCCAGGTGGGAAAGGCCTGCAAAAAGCCATTTCCTTAAATAAAAAAAGACCTGGGTTCAACTACCCTATTCATTCAGGAAGCTCCTTGAGGGTAACCTCCAAGCCACTGCATTCTGCACCAGCTGAAGCTTCCAATCTTCAAAATGTAGCCCAAGACAGAGGAGACTCCAGCTTTCCAGACTGGATTTAAGCTGCACTGTATCTAGATAGGCTTATTGCTAGCTGCGACCCTAAGTTGATAAAAGACACTATTAGCCAACAACGAATGTGAAGCCACCCCCCAAACTATGAACCTGACCTTTCAGAGAGAATGCAACCCTACCCACAACAGATATACGAAGGGTCTTTGGCTCAGCCTTCGTCTCTTGGCTCTCCGTTCCCTAGGTGCTTTCTCAAGCAGAAAAGTTTAAGATGGACAGTCGCATTTATTTCCCCTTCCTCCATGGAGTTTTGGATATCATGGCGTTCCCTGTTTTTAGTCATAACCACTTTGTGAAGCAGGTTTAAGGCTGGAAGACAGAGGATGGCCAAAGGCCAACCACTGAGTTTTACAGTCAACACCTGAACCCTGGTTTTCTCAGCTTTGTCCAACATTCTGTTACAGAACATAAATCCAACTAGGACAACCAGGGTGCAAATCCCAACTGAGCAACAAAGGTCACAGGGCTGCCTTGAGCCAGACATTATTTCCCAGCATACGGCTGGGTTGTGAAGATAAAGCAGGAGTGGAGACGCAACATTCTAAGCTCCCTGTACAAATGCCAGTAAAAAAATTAAATGCATGCACCTCTTTTTGCTACTGATGCTTGAACTTTTACTGGCGGAAGCCACAAGGGAGACGCACTCCAGCTAGTAGCTGCTCACCTATGGAGTCCACTCCCCAGATACAAAAAAAAGGCTGAGCGTACAAGTCAGCTTAGTGGCTACGACTAAAAAAGGGGGGGGGAGCCTTTAAGCTGTATGTGCATTTATTGAACTTATGTTAAAAACTACTGTGATTTGCTTCGAGTCTCTGCAACTGAGAACAAATAGTTTTGAAAGAGACGCTCTGCTGCCCTAGCTGCAAGCATTCTTGTTAACATTTTGCAATTCCAAACTATCCTGGGAGGCGCCAAACACATGCATTCAATACAACAACAATGCCTTTCAACATTTAAGCACCATTGTCCGATTAAATTTTGGATTAGCTCTCACTCAAGCTCTTGGAATTCCAAAACAATAACATGGACTCCTTTCACTTCAGCTTTGCACACATTGTTAGTAAGATTCTTAGCAAAAGAAGCCAGGGCAGCAGACACCGATACGCCAAGAGCAGCTTGCCATCTTCCTACCTGGAGTCTCCACTCTCTGGTAATGGTAAGGGTTTACGCATACTTCGTCCTTTTTAAGATTAAAAGCATATTCACAGTTTTCAATTGCCTTAAGTTCATGGTGACTGTGAAGGTCAGGCCAGCGCCACAAACGGCAGTAAATAACATGTGGCAATCCTTTACGGTGGGATACTTGCAGGCGGCCATCAAGAGACCTAAAGGGAGGAAAAGTATTCCAGAACATTTAGGGAAGTTCTCAGGAAGCACATATAAGCCAAGATATTCCGTATCATTAGGCATATACAGCACCTCTCATTGCCACCACCCCTTTAAACCAGAGAGCCAACAAAAGACATTTATGATGTTCTCAAGTAAGAGGTAGTGTTATCGTTAAAGCATACACTACTATTATTGGCACTTGAAATCAAGGAGTCCTTGGGGGACAGGGTGTGCTGGTGACAATGACTGCACATCTAAGCAAACAGTACATTACACCTAAGCCTGCTCACCATGAATACTATGCTACACTTTAGTTGACGCTGCTCCTTGCTTTAAGCACATCTCTGTCATACAAGATTGCGCGTAAGGTTACAGCAGTCAGATCTCCAAGCAATCCACATCACTTCCCAACCTGAAGCTTGCGTTCGGCATACACTGGGCTTGCTTATGGTTTCACGGTCGGTTCCTCGGACCCCTTGCTGCTACCAGTTGAAAAGGTTTGCTAGTTTTAAGATAGACTGCCTAGGCCTACACAAATGCAGATGGTTTATGACTCATGGGATGGGAAAGACAAACCTCAGTACACAATGCGAGTAAGGGTGACATGGAAAAAAAACCATCAAAAACCTAAACAAGCTGCTCACTCCCCAAGTTGTGTCCCACACCTTCCGTAAGTCTCTGAATGCACATACCTGATCAGCTAACCCCACGCCCCGCCAAAAAAAACACCCCAGTGTGCAATCTGTTTTAAACACACACACACTTGCCCCCAATTCTTATTAAACAAATACAGACCATATGGTTGCAGCCCCCACCCCACCCCAAGTTTTCCCCTTTTCAGAACGGCACTGATGTGGAGAGAGGTTTTTTTCTTTTCCAAAATTAGAATTTCATTGGTTAAAACATCAGCTGAGAACACTTAAGGCAAAATCAGGTTTTTTTTAAAAAAATGCTTTGCTGACTAGGAAGCATTTCCACTAGACAAGACCCTTGAAAGCCAACCCTCCCACAAGATCTCTATAATGAGACACAGGGCAGAATATTCACCTGGTTTGTTCAGAGAAGCTGTATAGGCCTGTGGTATCCCACTGATCTATCGTGTTTGGTGTACTCAGTCCCCAAATTTCAGAGCAAGTGCTGTGTATAAAATTGAAAAAAAACAAAAACAAAAAAGTTGATGTGAATATGGAAGCATGGTTATTCAAACTACCATGATGTAAAGACATGGGGGGAATGTACAGAAAGCTTCCTTTCACATAGAAGATGCAGCTTTTCTTAAGCCTCGAACGCTGTATATTCTATATGAAGAAGGCCAATAAAATGGAACATGTGATTCAAGGTAAAATGATGTTTCCAAAAAGGTGAACAAGTTCGCTGGGTTTAAGCAAACAGCATACTTTGAATATACCTTAAAACAGGCAAAACCTCCTCAACGTGGCAGTACACAGTAGTATCTTCTATCTTTAGGGAGTATATTTGCAAGCATATGAAAAGTCACAGACTAAGCCATGTCAGTATGATGGTAGATTTCCACAAGTTGTTAACACAGCAATCAGGAACCACAAGAGCGATGTAGATCTATTACTAGCTTGAGTGTGCAGGCTTTTTTTTTCTGTGTAGTGGAAAGGCCTTATGACAATCCTCTCCCATTTTCTTCAGTGCCATATAAGAAAAAGGATACGTCCAATGTTATGCTGTTGCAAAGTACACATTTATGCAGGCTGAAATCCAACAGGAGAAGTTCAAACAGCTCAACTTAAGGTACAAGAAATGCCATTTATTAACTCAAAAAACCTTTAAGTTGCCAAACGAAGATGGCAGTCATTTCACAAAAGACAAAGATTTAATGGATGTCCCAGCAACCAACGTCATCAATATGGGTACAATATTACAACAAACCTGATTTATACCTGTGACAGAATGCCTACATGGAATATCACTGACTGTTTATTCTATACCGTTTTGTATTCTTTAGGAACCAGCCGCTGCACTTTGCTTTCCACCTCCTGGAAGAGTTCTCAGTTATGCACCTTACTCTCTGGCAATAATGCCCTATTTCTGGATGGCCAAATGTCACAAGTCAAAAGAAGCAAGCCAATTTACATGCTTAGTGGTATAAACTTCATTTGCTTAGAATTTTCTTCACTCTAGCGGTTACCCAACAGTGACTGGTCAACACATCCCTTTTTTGATTTCCTCAATTCACTTTCCAAGTACAATGAATAAATAAATAACCTCTTTGAATATATTTGAGTCACCCCTTAACTGAGGGTTCTCTGGGTGACACAGTTTAAATGGATACACAGTCATAAAACATAATTATGGCACAGCACTGAAATCCATCAGAACCACAACACAGGAGACTTAACACGCCTCTTCACTGTCATGTAACACAGCAGTCTTGACAGCAGATACTCAATATCAATAAAAGATGCTAGCACTATATTAAACTGACTTTTTTGTAAACTAGAGGGTTTGTTTTAACCATCAAACTGCCTATTAATTTTGCTAAATAAATAAATAACCAATTAAAACACTAAAAACCTTTAGTGAATTAAAGGACTTGTCTAGCACCAAAAAGACATTAAGCCAGGCAAGCCTTTCTAAGGAGTGTGTTCCAAAACTGAGAGGTGGGAGGGCACTGCTGAGAAAGCCTTCTCTGTAGCTTTCTACACTTCAGAATCAGGAAGAACTTGGAGCAGTGCCTCTGTAGATGTTGGAGGTCAGGTAGAGATTTATGAAATAAGGTGGTCCTTTGGGTATTGAGGTTCTAAGCCCACATGTATGTGTGCTATATAACACTAGCCCGGTTTGCTAGTGTCAGTCTCCTGTAGCTGAAATGCAGAAGAATGAAAAACTTCCACAATTCTTTCCTAATTGGAATTCCTGGTGCGATTCTGACCAGTAAGTGGTTATTTGTAGTCTTCAAAATACACAACTTTCTTGAAAATATCAAGTCCATTTCTGGTCTTACTTCCCATCACACCCCAATGTCTTAGAGAGACTTCAATTAGGAAACAGAGCCAATTCCCATGCATGGTTTTTCTTCCAGCCACCACTGCATGTGAAAAAATAACTCAGTACTCAACCCATGAAGGTTTTGCAGCAACGATCTATCAACTGGAAACTGCTCCTGCTCATAAATTGTAATCGCACAAGTGTTATGGATGTTTCATCTGAGGTTTTCCGCATGTGTGCAACAGATATAAATAACCCTCATCAACACTCGTTTATTGCAAATTAAAGATATCCCAAGTGGTTCAGAACAATTAACCATAGTTGAGGAACCAGGACTTGGCCACAGATGATTGCATATTCCCCCATGGAAGTTCCCACCAAGTGCTTCTTGGTGCTGTGCATATACCATTCACAAACTGAATAAAAAGAAGTGTTAAAACTCCAATGAAGAACCTGTTAAAGGAGGGAAGGGAAAATTCATACAGCCAAGTAAACCAAGCAGCAGCTGCCGCCCCTCAATTCCTAAATTATGGTTGAATTCTAGATGGCATTGGCTCACCCTAGTATTGACAGCAGCCACAAATGACCTTTTAAAATATAGAAAATATTTTAGCTGCTATCACTAGGACCTATAGATGTTCAATTCGCCAGATTCCAAGGAGGTCCCACAAAACAGTCCCGTGTGTGTGTGTGTGGTTTTGTCTGTTGCTCACATGCCAATCTACACCCTTGAAGTCCCAGGGTGTGGGCTGAAGGCACATGAAAAAAACAATTTGCTGAAGCTAAGCAATTCTGGATTTAGTTAGTGCCTGGATATGCACTGGTTCCGTGACAAAAGAAAGGAATAATATAGATGTAAGAAAATTAAATATTTAAGCATAGCGCTTGACTCCAACCTCACTGAAGCCCCCTGGAAATAAAATGAGGCTGTTGCGCTTTATTCCTGCATTTCATTCATTTTCTGTATTTCATTAAGTTAACTTTCTGGGAAAGTTTCGTACGCAGACCACAAGGACACTTCTGAAAAACAGTCTCTGAAGTGTCTCAAGCCCACAAGACCATTTTCTCCCTTTGGAAGAAGCTTCCAAAGCAGCTTTTCGTTTGGCACGCACAGTTTTAGAGGAATGGTTTTGGAAATTAGTACCTGCTAAGGTTGGCCAGAACTTCCTGTTGACTCGCTAAATTTTTAGAAAGCCCCTCACCCAGTTAAAAGAAAACTGAGCGAAAGTTCCGGATGCCAGAAATCACTATATGTTTTTGCTATTCTGACGCTACCTGGTTAACTGAAAATTTAAAGTTCAAGTAATACAAACTCATTGCCAAAACAACAACTTAGCCCAAACATTTGTGTTTTGTAAGTATTTACTAAAAGCTCTAATAAGGCTATTTATGCTGGTACCCTGAATCAGAAATACTATTTTAGAAAAGACAATACATATTCCCCAAGAGTGGGCTGATTTTGAAAAGCTTCTTTATACGTACATCCCTACTATGGCAGGTCCAAATATGTAATCTAATATGGGAGGGTCCTATATGTGCACTCTTTGTGAGTAAGGCTTTAATAGCCAGTTATCTCTGCTTCAAATGGTTTCCAGAATCTCCTGACTCCACTGCGTTGGGAGGAAGACGAAAGTTGAGCGGTCAAAGGCAGTGTTTCTTTCTACCATAAAACTTTGGGGGAAATGTCTCAGGAAACGAAACACAAATTCGGTTGCGATTCTATGCTTCAGATTCTAGTATGAGCACACAAAGGTCCTGATGATGGAGAATGACACATGTTTCAGTTCTACCCATAACGCTTGGAAAGCAAAGCTGGAAGGTCTATTACATATATATCTGGGGTCACTAGACAGAATGGGTTAACTCCCAGAGCAGTAACTGTGGGAAATGTTTAAGCATCGGAGGAAGAAGAGCAAAAATGAGGGCACTCCTTTAAACATCAAAGGACTATTACGACCTTCCACGCGTGTCATATGAATTTGAGAATGCTAATTATAAGGAGCTGTTTTCAAGAGCCTGCAGTAAATGGAAACTACTTTTAAAATCCACTGCTCTTGAAGCATTGACAGAGCTGCCACGAAGCAAATCCTTCAACAGTGGTTGCCTTAGCAAGTTTCTTGGGAGTGTACAGAGGTGATAATAAGGTGCACAACGGAAGATGTGCAGATGAAAGATGTTTTTAAGCAGAACTTGACAAGCTGCAATGATGAGCATCAGATTGTGCGCTACAGTTTTTCACATTTGCCTCCTTTCAGATATGCAACGCAACTCTCGGAAACCGCCAGATAAAGTTTGGGCAGCTGCTACTGCCTGGTTAGAACTAGCCTCCTTTCCTGCTGGTGAAGAACAGGAAGTAGTAAGCATTACTTTAGGTCCAACTAAGAATTCACTGTTCTAGGAGCCTCAGTCATCACTTCCCAGAAAACCAAGGGAGATTTGCATGGGGGAGAACAAGCAGGATGTGTGCTTAACCCTTCTCACACAATTTTTCTCCACTTGGTGTGGCAAATGTGAAGCAGCTGTGGGATTGCAGAGGCAAGCATCTTTTTTCCTTGCTGTACACTGAAGCAGCAATAACAGGCTTCCAGACCTGTGTTCCGCAGGAAACCGCAGACCTAAAACAAAAGATAGGAACAGAAGTGTATGCATCCCTCCCTATCTTAGCCCAAGCAGGTCCCGTGGTATTTCAAGACTAACATTTACTGTAGAATGAGCCACAACAACGAGAACGAGACTGGAAGTCTTGTGTGGTCTCCTTTATTAGAATTCTCATAGTCTACCAATGTGTTTTACATTTACAACCCTGAGCGTGCATACTCAGGATTTATTAATTAAGACATAACTCATCTATGTTAAGTGACCTTCAGTAAACGCTCTTGTTCAGCCATAATTACTTTTGCACGATCAGACCTAAGCCCACTTAGTCCAGCATTCATAGAATTGTAGAGTTGGAAGGGACCCTGAGGGTCATCTAGACCAATCCCCTGCAATGCAGGAATATCTAGTTGTCATATGGGGATTGAACCTGCAACCCTGGTTATCAGCACCACACTCTAACCAACTGAGCTATCCAGGCATTCTTTGTAAGGATGCCATCACTAAGCCAAAACTGGCCAGTAGTCCAAGATTAGGTTACAAGGCACCTTCTGTCCACCAATGGACAAAAGTCTACTTCATCATATGAACTTTCAGAATGTCGGCAAATACAGAAATGGTTCCAGATGAGCGAGGGGGATTACTGTATTTTTTGCTCTATAAGATGCACTTTTTCCCTCCTAAAAAGTAAGGGGAAATGTGTGTGCGTCTTATGGAGCGAGTGCAGGCTGCGCAGCTATCCCAGAAGCCACTCCCTCTCGCTGTTCTAGCTTCTGGCTTAGCCGCGCTCTGTCCCTTCCTCCACCTCCCAGAAAAGCCCCCAAGAGCCGCGCTCCCTTTAAAGAGCTGCGCAGAGCATGTGTGCGGCTCTTGGGGGCTTTTCCCCGAGGAGGGAGCAGGGCAACCTGTCAGTGATGCTCCACGCGGCTTGTGAAAGGGAGCGCTGAGCAGAGCCTGGGATGCACACAGGCTCTGCTCAGCGCTCCCTTTAAAGAGTATTTTTTTTCTTGCATTCCCCCTCTAAAAACTAGGTGCGTCTTATGGAGTGAAAAATACGATATTATTTATTGATTAAATTTGAATACTGCCCTTCATCCAAAGATCACAGGGCAGTTCCCAACATAAAAATAAAAAATGAGAATGCAAAATGCATAATAAAACAAAAACCAACCAATAACCCCCCCTCCCACAAACACATTTAAACGTTAATAGAACGTTAATCAGTCCCTAAAAGCAGATCCATTACCAAAGGGGCATTAAAGCCAACTGCATTTGTATCTCACCTTTCCTCCAAAGAGACTGAAGGAGCAAACTATGATTTTCTCCCTCCGTGTTATCATCGCAAGGACACTGTGAAGTTATGTCAAGAGATAAGGACTGGCCCAAGCTCACACAGTGAACTTCATGGTCAAGTGGCGGTTTGAGCCTGTGTCTCCCCAATCCTACTCCAACACTCTACCCACTACACCACACTGGTGCTCTCTAGTGGTTCAGCACACTAAACCATTACTGGTTGTTGCTCTGCTTAACGAACACCTACTTCAAATGGGGGTACTACAAACTTAGCCTACTTAGGGATAAGAATTGTCAAATCTCTACTCCAAATGTCTCTCATATAAAGCATCAAGGAGGAGTACAACAAATTATGCATAGAAGAACAATGAAGGGCAACAGAACACCACGAAGTAATTAGAGAGACCCACCTTTTGTGACTATCCAGAAACCATGCTGTAAATTACTAGCCGGATAAAGAGTCAAGAGTAGCTCTGCACTCAGCCTTCACTTTCATTCATTCATTCATTCATTCATTCAATTTGCATGCCTTACTGACCCAGTAATCCACTTCCTCATTTCTCAAACTAGTAGCCTGTGTGGTTACTAAAGGTGCTTTCCCTGGATAATGGTATTTCATAAAAAGACACAAGGTATTTTTATGTACCAACATAACAATATACACCTAAAGTGATAAAGTACCTAATATCACCTTACTAAATAAAGAGGATCGTGGCTATCAGGATTTAACACCATTTTAGTTGCTTTTAGGGCTGCAACATTGAATCCACTGGTTATGTTAACCCACTTCAGCACAAATGTAGAGGCTCCAAGTTGCTCTTCAGTGGTTCTTTTTGCCGCTGTGACATAGTTTGTCCCATAGTTTAAGGCTCATTATTTGTCCATGACAGCTAACCCTCGACCAAGTTCTGACAACGCACTAAGACAAACTATGTTCAGTGCAGTGCAAGCTCCTATCCAAAAGCCCACACATTTGGTTATGGTTTGGTTTAACATTGCAAGGCTTCATGTCCTTCCATGACTGTCAGTCTGCATGGGTGAGTCATGCCTGAGGCTCTCTGGAAAGCAGCCAGGACATCTTAGGATACCGTATTTTTCGTCCTATAAGGCGCACCGGCCCATAGGACGCACCTCATTTTTTGGGGGGGGGGAATGAATTTAAAAAAATTATTCCCCCCCCCAGCCCTGGCTGCCGCCCCAAGCCTTGCGCTCACCTGCCCGAAGCAGGGGAAGCCCTCCGGAGGGCTCCCCATGCTTCGGGGCGACAGGCTGCCGCCCCAAGCCTCGTGCACCCGGTGGGACCTCCTGCCGGGCGCGCGAGGCTTGCAGACACTCGACCGAAGCAGGGGGAGCCCTCCGGAGGGCTCCCCGTGCTTCGGGCGACATGCTGTCGCCCCAAGCCTCGCGCACCAGCGGGACCTCCTGCCGGGCGCGGGAGGCTTGCAGACACTCGCCCGAAGCAGGAGGAGCCCTCCGGAGGGCTCCCCGTGCTTCGGGCGACAGGCTGTCGCCCCAAGCCTCGCGCACCCGGTGGGACCTCCTGCCGGGCGCGGGAGGCTTGCAGACACTCGCAGGGGCTGCAGGCTGCTGCCCGCAAGCCTTGTGAGCCCATGGGTACTCTCACCGGGCTTGCAAGACTTGCGGATAGCTTCCTGAAGCCTGGAGAGTGAGAGGGGTCGGTGCGCACCAATTCCTCTCGCTCTCCAGGCTTCAGCGAAAGCCTGCATTCGCCCCATAGGACGCACCCAGATTTCCCCTTCATTTTTGGAGAGGAAAAAGTGCGTCCTATGGGGCGAAAAATACGGTACCTCTTTTCCTGGACAAGGTGTGCTTTCCGGCGATCTAAGGCAATTACTTACAAGAGAAAGCAGAGAGCATCCAGTTTACCAATCTGTCACTAGAGGCCGAGACAGCTTGCATTTCTTTGTGAAACCGCACTTATACCTACACACACAAACACACACAGCATGAATCAAGTTGATTCACAAATGAGAAGGTGAAATGTCCTTCAACTCTGGTGCAAATGCACCCAAGACCCCAACAGCTTTATGAAGTTTATTCAAAGTTTATTATTTGCAGTGTTCGAAACTCCCATTGTTCTAGGCACATTTTGCAACAGGGAATTTCATTAGCGCAAGCAGTTTCTGAGCTCTGCGTGCAGTACTGTGCCTAAGATTTCAGATTAAAGCTGCAGAGTAGAAGGAAAGAAGGACCTTTTTTCTGCCTCCCCACTCCCAGTTACTCTCTGAAGACTGGAGAACAGACCCTCTTAAGAATATTGGGGGGGGGGGGGCAGGGGAAGGACTGGATCATGTGAAAAATGAACAAAATATTTTAGCTGCAGTTCATTCATTTTCAGCTTTGTATTCTTCTTATTAAAAAGGCACACCTAGATGTTCCATTGTTGCACTCATCACCTAGGTTTAAGGTGCTATTTAGCTCATAGCTTTCATATCTCAGTTTCTTGCACTGATTATTTGGAGCGGTCAGTGGAAAATGCCAAAGCAAAACTGTTAAGAAATGGGGATGAGAGTTTGGAAATATTTAATGCATTTCTAAAAGCAAATTTAGACCAGACTGTAACAGAAAAAAACGTATCCAGACATAAATTAAAAGGAAATCAAATTAAATTAAAACAGGATTGCCAAATATACAGGAATTTCAGATGAACAATAAAATAATTTTTTTGCAGCAGGGTGTTAACGTAAAATAAAATTTCTACATGGTTTTGTACAGCTGACATTACTCCTCAAAAGAAGATAAACTGTGAAGTCAGTAGTACCTGTGGGAAATGTGGGAAACTTGCATCGCTTTTCCTTTTCCTTCACACATGGAGTTATACAAACACTATATCTGGAAGAAGTCTGTAGCTCAGACAAGATGATTTGATACTCTATACTACCAACCCTTTACATACTTTACTTGGGCATTTTAAAGGAGTTATAAGATGTGAACATCTGGAGTTAGTAAGAAACCTCCTAACAGCAACAAAGATAATTATACCTACTAAGTGGAGACCATATAGTGGCATATAGCCTCAGTGGTTAAATTAACAACTTTTGTTCATTTGAACAACTCTGGATATCAATTATTTATATTAAAATATAATGCTGATAACAAGTATCTGCCTTACTGATGTGAAATATTGTTAAGATCCAGATTAACAATCTCTCTCTCTATATATATATATAGTTACTATGTTTGACTGTTATATATTATAAATTTATTATTTTCTTGGTATAGTTTGTTTTGTATATCTATAATTCATTAAAAATCAAGATTAGCTGGCTCAATTATTGTTAAAGATGGTCAATTGTAATGAACTTATGTAGTAGTTATTGCAGGTTTTTTTGTTATTGTTGAACTCTAAATAATGTAGAGTTTTTAAAAAACAAGATTAGCTGGCTCAGCTATGAAGACAAGGTTATTTTAATTAAGCTCTATGATGGTCAGTTCAAGAAAATAGTTCAGAGTACAGTTTGGCAGAATCTCAGCTGTTGATGAAGCATCCTATATTAATAAATAATAATAATAATAATAATAATAATAATAATAATAATAATAATAATAATAATAATACATTTATTAATATCCCGCCCTCCCCAGCCAAAGCCGGGCTCAGGGCGGCTAACAACAATAAAACAGTACAGTATTATCTGATCTTTCCCCTTTAAATTAAAATGCAGTTATTTTAAAACCTTTTTTGTGTTCTTCAAAGGCTCTGGATAGGAGTTTCCATCTAAGTTGAAAGTGAACGGGGGGCGAGAATTTACAAGAACTCTGGAAACAGTTTTCCAATAAATAGCTTGAACCTTCAGGAGATAAATAAGCAACTTTGTGTTTTATCTTCACTGAGCAACAGCATATGACTTGTTTGTGACCACATTTGAAACCCTTGGTTTGTTTTCCATGTTAGACTGAAGTTCTGCAATTGGCTTGATGTGAACCATATGACTGATTGCTAATTATGCCCCATAAATCTGTCTTTTAAATTTAGAAATGGAAAACCAAGAGTAAGATTAATTAAATTTCCAACTGCAGCTACCAAATGATCCACTAGTGTCAACAGGAGGGCAAAACATGGAAGAAGGTGACACAGAGAAACTCTATAGAAGTAAGCAAATGAGCCAGCAGCTTTATTGACTTTGTGATGTTTGGGTTACTTGCTTGCAAAGGAATTAGACTGAGATCTCAAGCATAGAGCTGTCAAACATATGGTCCAAGGACTGAATCCATTTTTTTTCTACACCATGGACTTTGGAGACTTTGCCAACTCTAATTTTAAAAAAGCAAGATCACTCCCATATGTTAAATTGGGAGTCTTAAGACCACATAAAAATGAAAGCTCGAAGAACATGCCACCCTACAGGATTATATTAGTCTTTTGAAAACAGAATTGGTGGTTATTATTGTACTTGTCTACATTTAGAACAAAAGAACTGATTAGGGATAGTCATAGGTCTAGCCCAGGCATAGGCAACCTCGGCCCTCCAGGTGTTTTGGGACTACAATTCCCATCATCCCTGACCACTGGTCCTGTGAGCTAGGGATGGCGGGAGTTGTAGTCCCCACACATCTGGAGGGCTGAGTTTGTCTATGCCTGGGCTAGTGTCTCTTCAAGGAAGCCATGCTTCTGGCTTACCACCTGTAGTGGCTAACAAACCTGTGCCCAACATAAATAATTCCATGGCGTGTAATTCCATAAACTAGGATGTTTTAAAGTTAATTTCTATGTCACTCATCATGATTTTACCATACTCCAGTATCATCCACTCCACTTATTTATAAAATTTTGAAGGTTAAAATTATTATTTAAATAATTTGTCCAGTAAATAACAGTTGTAATAGATCACATCAAAATGCAAAATATTGTGCATCCAGATTTAACAGTCTTATGAGCATCTGGGCCTACTGAACCCCCCCCCCCAAGTGCTATTTAAATCCTGAGTGGGTCGCTGGAAGAGGAATGAATACACCTTCTGATAAACAGGCAATCCTCGTTTTGCGTGGGATATGTTCCAGACCCCCACGCGTGTTGGTAGGGCCCGAGTAAAGTGTTCCATTCTTTTAGTAACATTTTCAGGTTCAGTGCTGTGTGCACATGCGCAATCACACGTCAATTGGAAGTGCATAAATCAGTCATTGCCTGCACATTTACCCTTCAACCATGAAGAATACTTGCCACTTGTTTCTATATTTGTAACCTTTTAACAAAAAGGGCAACAATGTTTCCAAAGAGCTTTTTATCTATCCAATAACATTGTATCAATGAATTAATCTTGCCTACATTTTTTAACAGCCATAAATAATTTGTGATATAAAAGAGGAAACAATTCCTTTGCAGCAACAACGGTGCCTCTTCCTCAGTAATACCCGATAAATATATAGATGAACAATTGTCTAAACAAAATTGTATACCAATTTACTTAATCTGGGCTAACACAGTTCCTTCTCTTCTACTTTCTTAACTTCCTTTTATAATGGACTTTGCATTCTAACAATGCTAGCACCTTAGTTATACTTATGACCTTCAACTGCTGTGAGCGTAACTTTAAAATGTGTGAAGTCATGAAGGAATCCGATCCTGGTGGATACCTGTGCTGCAAAGAATACTTTCCACTTCACCATACATGAAGCTTTCCTTTCTTATGCTGAGAGCACCAGAAGGATGTTCCAGAAATCCAAACACAGGACAAGCAGACATTCTGGAACCGAAACAGACAAACTAAGACCCATTCATATCGTGAAAACGTTGTTTTATACCGCTGAAACAAGACCAGTGCATAAAACTTTAGGATGGCATTTACACATGGCTAGCGAACTGAAGTGTTGACCAAGGAAAGAGTCAGTTAATGTGTCTTTCTAGGAATACACATGTCGGTAGAGCAAGAAATCTAGGTAATACAATTTAACTATTCTAGCTACTTCTTAGAAAGAAAATGTAGTTAGCTTAAAATACAGGCAAAATAAGGAAAGTAAACCCATGTAAAAAGGTATTTGTACCATTAAATACCTTGCTGAAGGACTTTTTATTTAAAGACTTAAATTGCTGTTTGCTTTGGCACTGATTTGTTTCCGATCTATAGAGTTCTTACCTTGGTATTGTAACACATTTTGTATTGCAATTTTGAGTGGTGATTGCTTTTTCAAGCTCATCCAGTTGTCCTGTCTTCTTGAGCTTCTTCACCAAACTTTTCACTGCTTTCTCACACCATTTTTCTTCCTGACCATTCTGCTCACCCCCACCAGCACCTCCTGAACCAGTGGCAGACTTCTTCCATCCCAACAGTCTCTTCACAACAGGTGGAGTAAACGGTAATATAGACGACATGGCCCAGATGTGGCTCAACTTATGCAATGGTTTAGCTGCCCTTTAGAACCTACGGAAAGAAGAAATCTATTAGAAGATTTAAGGAAGAACACTGCCTGATCTTTCATCTAATCTAAACAGTTCTGACCACAGTACTTCTTTTAAGAATGAGCACCCACATTCCCATTTGCACCTACTTGCTGAGGCTTAACTTCAACTGAAACCAGGAGGATATGCAAGAGCCCTATGCATGCTTTAGTCTACGCAATTCTGAGGGGTCTTACTCCACAGTAAATGGGCATAGAACTGTAGCATTAATTAGGCATAACTCATCATTCAGTTGTGCCTAGAAAATGTATGCATGATTTGCTACAATTCACCAATCCTTGTGAACAAGTTCCCAAGCAACATCCTATGCATCACTGCAAGCAGCAGATTTAAGCAGAAATTTTAAAAAAATTACTTTTCCTGAATTTCAGCTTATCACGTCTATTTTGCAACTAGGGGAGACAGATTTTTCCTTTGAATTGGTGTTAAAAATACTAGAATGGTATGGCAAGGGTGTCTTCTGGTCATTCCAATACATGTTGGGAAGTTCTTTTTATACATTTTAAATAAATTCTAAAACTCAAGAGTAACAGGGGGGAAAGGTTGCCCATTTCTGTGTCAAGGCCAGCTACAAGAGTGCTGAATGTGTGCATAATGCTTTGTCACAGCGCAATGTACTAGCCACTCTCAGCAAAGTCCATTATCAGAGTCTCTGTATTCATTTTACTGATTACAAAGCTCAATCAATGAGGATAAGTCTGAAAACAAGTTTCTGGTTTTCATGACTGCAGTTACATTTGATTATGTGCAATCTTTGCAAACGGTTGCAGTGTCAAGACACCACAAGCTTCTACACCTTCCTCACACATCTCTCCTGTTCAGAGTTTATTAGTTGTTTGCCAAAAAAATTCAGGAGAAACCTCAGCTATTGGGATTTAATTAGAGCATGGAGATCTGGTTTATTCACACAAAAATAGAATGCAGAATTCAGTCCCGAGGACTAAGGTTTAATTAACTGCAGAATATGAACTCTGCTGTATAGCACTGAGAATTATGCAATTGCTCATCCTTCTTCACCACTCCTTTGGCAAGCATGGCAATTCCCTGTTTTCCTCTTCCTCTTGAAATGGGGGGGGGGGGAGAGAGAGGATTGGCCCAGAGACCTTGCATCTATGTCTCCCAAGCTCAGTGTAAGGAGAGGTAAAAGATCCCACCTCTCCCACAATCAAGACCACACGTTTTTGTGAATGTTTGATTTTGTGAATGTCTGATCTGTGGCGACATCTCTTTTCTTCCTGCCATTGGGGTCCAGCACGTCCACTCTATTGGATTGCAGAAAACATTTGTATCATGAAACCTCCTGTCATCACCCAAAACTACACAGGGGTAGGTGCATTCAGAGTAAAAATGATGTTTACCCTTTAGTAAAAGAAAGCAATGTCTTTAAATAACAGATTTCTAATAAATTTTGTTTTATCTTTTAAAAAAAGAAGGGGTGGGTGGAAGGAAATCTGTTTTTCTAACGTTGAGGAAGAAATGGACTCTTTCTACTCGGCTGCTGCAGGCGACTCTAGAAAAGCTTGAACTTGGTATTAGACAAAACAGTGCCAAATCAAGCTTGTGCCCTATTTCTCCTGCAAGTGCTCCAGTAATAGGGCGAAAAAGACAGACAGAAACAGAAGGCCCCAGCTTGCACTCCTCTACACAAGCACGGTGAGGAAAAATGGAAGTTGGGTGAAACTAGAAGTATGCTGAACGGAAGGGACCCCTCTGTTCAGGAATCTCAGCTAAAGCCTCCACACCAGATGGCCTTCCAACCTCTACTTAAAATGCTCCAAAGGGAAGTCCACAACCTCCCAAGGAAATCCACTCCACTGTCGAACAGCTCTTACTGTCATAGTTCTTCCTGATGTTTAGTTGGAAACTCCATTCTTGTAACCAGTTCTTTTGCCAACTACATCCACTGTGCTAAGTTCTACCCAACTACTCAACTGGCGACAAATGGGGCAAAAAAGTCCAAGCAGCAAAACCAGCTCAGCTCTGACACTACTACTTAGCAAAATTAAAAGGGACAGCTTTCCTGTCTGAAGAAATGCTCTCATGCAAAGCATCTTGAACTGACTAAACACCCTGCAGTTAAAATTCCAACATAAAATCAAAATGTTTATAAAGGCCTTAACACAGCTATAATGAACACCATATACTAGATTTACAATGCATCTGAGAACATGCAAAACGGTCGAGGCTCACTTTAAAGTGAGATGCAACTTGCTAATGCTACAAAGCACCTCATTTCTTCAAGGGAACTGCACTTTGCATTCATTCTTTACCAAGATGAGGATCAAGTTTAACAGTACCATAACATTAGGAAATATATGGTTATCTTTCCAGTCAAGACTGGGTTCTGTTGGGGAATTAATTCTCAAAGAACCTATTTTCATTCATTCCTGTGCTGTGGAAGAACAGGTTCCATCTATAAGTTGGATATTAATAGGAACATACAGTCATACATCGGGTTGAATGTGCTTCAGGTTGAGTGCTTTCGGGATGTGCACCGCGGCAACCCGGAAGTAACGGAGCACGTTACTTCTGGGTTTTGCCGCTTGCGCATGCACAGAAGCTCAAAATGATGTCACACGCATGCGCGGAAGCGGCAAAACGCGAGCAGCGCACGCGCCCTCGTGTCTCACATTCTATTCAGGATGCGAACAGGGCTCTGGAACGGATCCTGTTCGCATCCTGAGGTACCGCTGTATATATAAAATGGGAAAGCATTTCAGACTCTCTATGGCTTGAACTGGGATTATGGAACCTTTGTCTTATTCAAAGACTAAATCGTTCCTCCGTCATCAGTTTGGTCACACACAGACTTCACATATGCTGTATGCTTCTCAATTATACAAAGGTAAGAGTCACATCCATTACTTCACCTACTTTTCGTTTCCAGAGCAGCTTGTCACTGGCATGTGGCCCCCAGAAGCTTCCTCATAAGAAACTGTGGCCCTCTGGCTAAAAAAAGGGTCCCTCCCTCCTCCCAGCCCGAGTTTAGAAAAAAATGGCAATTGGAGGGTGGACATCAGAGAGGTTTAATAAATTGTGCATGGTGTAGAGAAAGATACCTTTTTCACCTCTTATTAATACTTGAACACAGACTCATTCAATGAAACTGATGGGCAGAGATTCAGGACAAACAAAAGAAAACACTTCCTCACAAAGCACTCCCATTTATGAAATTTGCAGCCACATAATGTGCTGATTGCCACTTACTCAGATTACTTTTAAAAGGGGGTTAGATGAATTGGAGGATGTGCATCAATGGTTAAAGTCATGAGAATTATATGCGAATTCCAGGCCTTGGGTACTTCAGATCCTGTTTATAGACTTTTCACAAGAGTGAAACAGGATGTTGGCCAAGCTGGATTCAGCATGAGTCCTCATGTTCTGGACCAGTCTCCCCCAACTCAGTGCCTTCTAGTCATTTTTCACTACAAATCCCATCAACCCCAGCCACCGTGGTCACATAGCTGAAGGGCAACGTTGGGAAAAGACTGGTTTTTAAATTTATCCAACTACTCGGTCTGTTAAACATCTAATGATAACTGAAGGTTCCTGTCATGAATGAACGAAAAAAGGTACCACAGCAATTACTCATTTCTATTAAAAACACTCGAGGCGCTGATCAGTGTTACATATTCCAATTAACAGCCAGCAATGGAATACAAAGCAGAAATAGCAAGACCACAGATACTGCATATCCACCAATAACCCAAGAGTGCTAAAAGGTCTCTAATGCTGTCTCACATTTACAGCCATATTTTTTCATTATTTGAGCTAAGGGCACTGTGCATGGGGGTTACCCTATTTTTCTCTCTTATCTTTACACAACAACTGTCTGAGATACATTAGGCTGAGAGTGTGACCCAGTGTGTCGGAGTGTGAAGTCAGGTAACCCAGTGAGGTCCACGAACAAAGAGAACTGGAATTCATGTTCCCTAGCCCAACTCCAGCACCAAAAGTTAACCCATGAAGGTCCAATTAGAAAGTAAAATTTGGTATCTTGGGAAATAAGGGAAATACACAGAAAGGTTTGGAGAACATCTCAAATGGAACAAGGAACTTCATGCTGTAGGATGGATAACAAGAGATGAATAGAAGGAGCCCTTGACCACGGGCATTCTACCAGTGTAAGTCGCATTTCCTCCCTGCTGAATATAGTGCCGGCGCATTCTCTTTTAGCAGACTCAGCAGCTTAGAAATACCCTTCAGCTGCTAAGCAGAGACAAAATTATTTGATCATTCAAGCTGCCAGAACATGAGGGCTCCCAACTCTGAAGAGCAAATAGAACATTTCTTGGATTATTATAGACCAGTGTTTCCCAACCTTCTTCCTTGTGACTGAGGCCCCCTTTCGACCTTGTTTCCTTCCTGTGCCCCCCCCCCTGTCCTACTGGTAGAAAGGTAGCTATTTAAATGTTTTGTTTGTAAATAGAACACTTTTTATCTATAAGTTTTATAATTTATACAAAATACATTTACATAAAATGATAGGAATATAATGAAATATTGCTGAAGCAGGGGGGAAATAGAATCATAGAGCTGGAAGGGATCCAAAGGGTCATCTTTCTAGCGCAACGCCCTGAAACGTAGAAAACTCCGCTAAAGCATCCATGACAGATGGCCATCCAACCTCTGCTTAGAAACCTCCAAGGAAGGAGAGTTCAGAACCTCCCAATGGAGTTCTATGTTCTATGTATTACAAAAATTAAACACTTATTTGACCCCAGTTATTTGACACCTAATAAAATTGCCTCTCTCCACATAGGTACCAACCTGAAGGCAATCCAGAATTCACTGTGGAGGCCCTTTTGTTTGTACCACCACCAAATAAAGTCCAGGCTGCAAGACTCATAACAGGAATTCTCAGTGGTGGAACCCTGATTGTGGATTCCTCTCCTCTCACTCCTTCCCCAACCTGAGGAAGGCACTGACAGCAGTTAGTTTTTGGCACCAGGACTTTTGAACTTTGAATTCTGGAGAAGGACAGATGGAGGAATGTCAGATACAGAATTAAATTCTGAAGGTTAGCAGATAATTTTTTTCAATATACCATTTTATGTAGTTTTGTATGTTGAGACCTGACCAACAATGTAAATTTTACAAATAAATAAAATTAAAATTAACACCTGAAGGGTCACAGGTTAGCTACCTCTGGCTTATACAATAAAGCGAATATAATTTCTAATGTACTTCAAAGCTGGCCTTAAACTATCATGCAGATCTTCAGACCACAGCAAGGGGCCTGGCCACAAAATGTAGAAAGAGAAGGGTATAAATAGAAAGTAGCATGAAAAGGGAACTAGTTTCACTAGTGCTCTCAAAACGTTCAAACTGCCTTTGTTGTAGTAGTCACAATGTACGTCAAAAAGAGAAATCATTTGTTCACTTTTACTTCTTGGTCATTTATGGGGCAGAACGACATTCTTATCAAGTATCTATAAACCAGAACAAAACAACAACTGAAGTCAACAATTTGCCTCATCAATTCACAGACTTCAAAGATTATTATTTTAACTTTTAGGCACCTCTACTTCTTGTAGTCGACCAGAGATCACAAATACCACAACTACTTTCTACTTCATGGAACAACTAATCCTATCTCATGACTTGCAGCAATTCAGTTTAACAGGTCAACAATTACAAATATTCTAACAAAGTAAGCTTAGGTATTGTCTTGTGGATTTAGAATAGAAGTAATTAAATCCAATTTGGAAAGCAGAATTTACAGCTCACTTAGCAAGTCAAACCCCTAAAGGGATGCTTCCAATTACAGAATTTACATGCATGGTCCAATAAGGTAATACAATGTACATCTGAAAACCCTTAAATTGTTTAAACAATAGCCCAGTGCACAAAACCTGGTATAAACTTTTCTGCATTCATCTACAGCAGGCATAGGCAAACTCAGCCCTCTAGATGTTTTGGGACTACAACTCCCATCATCCCTAGGTAACAGGACCAGTGGTCAGCGATGATGGGAATTGTAGTCTCAAAACATCTGGAGGACCAAATTTACCTATGCGTGATTCACAGGCACTGTTCACATGATTAAAGGACAATACTTGATCCAGATGCCACTTTTCCAGAAGTAAGAGAGGGAACCTAGACATGGTTGTATATTCCGATACTGCCATTAAGTTTTTTTTAAATAATAATAGTAATAACAACAATAATTTTATTGTTTATACCTTACCCATCTGGCTGGTTTCCCTAGCCATCCTGGGCAGGTTACAGCACATATAAAAACATAGTAAAATTATATCATAATAATTATATCATTCACCAACAGTGTAACAGTAAAACTTATGCCTTTTCACATTTAGCCAACAGAATATCCACTTACACTACACTGTATTATCAATTTCAGAATACTATCACCACTTTGTGTCTATTTCCCATATTTCTCAGTACTTCTTATCAAAGCGAAGAATTCCAGGATGGCCATTAACCAGTTATCTCAGAAGTGGGGAAACAAAGT
Source organism: Podarcis liolepis (assembly GCF_965112155.1). Lineage (NCBI taxonomy): Eukaryota > Metazoa > Chordata > Lepidosauria > Squamata > Lacertidae > Podarcis > Podarcis liolepis. The sequence continues at coordinate 56,001,745 of NC_139565.1, read as the reverse complement.
AAAGTAGGAGTGAAGTAGTGGGGAAAACAGAAGCAGATAAGTCGCAGCTGGTGTACTCAAGTCACTTCTCAGTGGTAATAAGAGAGGGGAAGGTTAGGGTGCATATTATAATTGGAATCTTGGCTCAGAATAATGAGCATCACTCTAAGGTGCAAGTGGTCAGCATTCTATAACTCCAGGCACTCACACTGTAAAGAAACTATATTTTTGGTATTGCAAGATCATTTGTATGCAAACCTCTTACAGTTTAAAAGACTTTTTTCCTCTGTGAACCAGAGTGCTATAATAAAGAATTTGTTAGTTTTTTAAAGAGCACTGACCATGCTATTCACAGGGCAATAGATGGCCCCACTGCCCATCCACATTTATTCCTCACTCTCCTCCCTTCAGCATGAATGACAATTCACAGGCCCTGCTGCATCCTATCCGCTTTCCACACTATTAACACATCCTGGCCTCTTGGTGTGACAATACACAAGAGGATGCCCCCCCATCATCACAAGGCTCAAATGTTCATTGCCATTTGCAAGAAGGGTGAGGGTTTTCACCCCTGAAATTCAGTATTCATCAACTGCTGCTAAGATGGCAGAGATAAATGCAGCCCAACACAGCCTCTATCTTCCTCCAAACCCCTCAAATAACTGGAATAGAGAGGCCTGCTAAATATACTTGTAGTCACAGGATAGGCTGGCAAAAGAGCCCTGGAACAACTCAGTAAAGCCCAGAGTCCATAACAGGGATAGCTAACTTGGTGTCCTGCAACTGCTGTTGGATTACCAACTCTCTTCGTAACTGCTTATTCCTCAGGCTGGGTGGGTGGATGAGAATTACCTCTGCAGGTCAACACACCAGCTAACCTCAACGCACAGCAAGTCTGACCTTTTGCACTGCATTTCTGTTGTCTACAGTGCCTACATTTAAGAATGCATGTAAAGAGAACACTCATAAGAGATATACAGTGCAGTCATACCTTGGATCTCAAACACCTTGCGAGTCGAACGTTTTGGCTCCCGAACACCGCAAACCCAGACGTGAGTGTTCCGGTTTGCGAACATTCTTTGGAACCCTAACGACCAGCGGGGCTTCTATTTAAGTACTGAGCTACTGAAAGACCGTAACTCTTAATCCTCGTAGAAGTCACGTGAATTAGGAGCCATCACTACATCCCGTGGTACGGAACTCAATAATTTAATAATGAACTGTGTGGAAAAGTGCTTCCTTTAGTTTGTCCTAAAACTAATTCAAATCAATCTCCTTGGTGATCTGAAGTTCTAGTATTATGTGAGGGGCGGCCTAAATGTGTGAACACTTAACACTGTGGGTAGTGAACACACCTTGCTGTCTGCTGCAGTTGTGAAACTACACTAAACACATGATTAAAGCAGTTATCAGGTGCTCAGGGATGTCATTACTCACAATGAAGCAAGGAAGCCTCATTTAACATGGCAAGGACAACCACCACCTCCTCTAGACTCTACACTGCACAGGTTGCACAGATGTTCTGTCCTTCCAAAAGAAAATGTGGCAAAAGCCCAACTCTACTCAGATGACAAGTTTGCTTAGTGAGATCCTGTACTGCTGCTTCCCTTCTTCCCAGAGTGATCTATCTAGTAGATCAGAACAGTCTCAACTTTTATACAGCCTCTTTGCAGCCAAGTGAATACTTACAGGAACATAAATTGCACCTTATGTGATGTAAGGAGCTTTCATCTCAAAAAAGTGCATCCATATGCATAAGCAGTTACTTGATATACTATAGATGCTATGGCCTGTCGGCTATGCAAATAAAGTCTATTGATTGATATACTATAGATAAGGGATAAGCAGGTGGCAACAGCTCAGATGGGGGAGATACTGTTTTTAGCCTTCTCCTTTTCTACCCCACTTGACAGCCACCCCTTCAGGCAGGAAATGAAAGGAGAGGTCTCATTTCCTGCTTCAAGTAGTGTCTACCAGGTGTGAAGCCACGCCTCTGCCGTAGCATTTGACAAGGTCCAACCACCATATTAACAAAATTTCGTTGAGGAAACAGCATAGGTTGAGCCAGGCAAAAATTAGTTCAAGCTAACTGTTCAATTCTTCCCTAGCTTTCTGCCAGTGGGAGATCCAGATTCTCTTCATCCGAAATCTGGGACTGGGTGTCAGTGATGGGCATCACAACAAAGTCTTGGATCACCAAAGAGCTTAACTGTGCAAAATCAGCTCTGCAAGTGAAGAACTTTGCCATTCTTGCCTTGGGCTGTGTTTCCAAACAAGAGATAGCCACAACAAATGCCCCCTTGTTACTGGTGATGCATCAATGACAATCAAATTGCTACTGTGCCAGGCCAACAGCCACTCCCTTGATTTATTTGTAACTGTACATAGTGCCAATTTTTTTTTGGGGGGGGGGGGCGATGTACCATCACCATTTGTCGTATAATACCTCTAGCGTTTGGCTACATAACTAAACTACCACTACATTTCCAAAGTCAGACATGCCAATATTCCTACCAAAAAACACTTTGATACTTGGCAATGTGAACTATGCTATTAAACGACTAGTGGCAAATATGCAACACAGTAACTACCAATACAGATTCTTCAGTATTGTGCCTAAACGCACCATAGATGCAGACAGTAATGTTCAATTACCTTTTTTTTGTCCTTGGAAATACAACATATTTAAAGGAATGTGGACAATCTCACTGTATCAGTAAGAACAAACTATTGTCTCTTAATGGTTCTCTCTCATTTAGAACCAAACAATCTCTTCTAACAGTACTGACTATATGGGTTTGTAATATCTTAAGAATTTCACATTGAACTTCACATTGAAGCAGCTCTCTGGCTAGACAACTGCCATCTGAGGAATTTAAGAGTACTGGTAAGATTGCAAATTTAGACTTCCCATCAAGTGCAGAGTAAGAAGTCTAGTCTAATAACCTCCTCTTTCCACAGCACTTTTTAAAATACACAGGTGTCAAATACTGAAGTGAGAGTCATTTTAGCTAAGCTCCTGCGAGTAACTGCTTGGAGGAGGTGCAAATTCACACATGCCCCCTTCTCTGACATTATACTGCTCAGCCAAATAGGCCTCTCACATGAGCATTTACTTGTGAGAGTGAGTCAGTGAAGATGAAACTTGCAAAATCTAGGTAGCTCAGTATTTCTCTTGAATCAAGAAATGCAGAAGATATCTCTGTAGTTAGAACAAAATTAAGAACAAGAATTGTTTTCCCCATATTATTTTACTAAATCCATTATTTGCTAATGAAGAGAACAGTAATCAGCTCCTTAGGTCGCAAGCTCTGACCCAATCCATTTGTAAAAGCATCAAATACGAACATGCAGTATAATCCTTTTGGCACTCATAAGGACATCCTGAAAAAAACATTTCCAACAATCCTGAATACATTTCAATCTAAACTAATAAGTGAACATAGGCATATAGATTGAAATTAGAATCTTACACATTTTGACAGCTAAGAGCACCCCAAAATTTAAACAGAACACCAGACTCCTGCAACTCAGGATTAGGTAGAGTGCTGACACCTGGTCTCAATTCCCAAATTAACAACAGATTAAAAACAGATTCTCCTCATGGCCTGGGGCAAGTCTACTAAGGCTTCAAGTATCAGCAATGCACCTTAACAGGGTTATTGCAAGGTCAAGCAAGCATTTGTCAAATACTTTTAATGTGTGAAATACTATTTTAAAAACATTCTCCTGCCCTTCAGATTGCACAAAGCCAATACTCTTGTGAGAACAGAAATTTCCAGAGGAAATTATGAAAATTTACAGACTGGGGGGAAAGCAGTTCACCTCATCTTCAGACAATGCTGTCTTGCAAACACACCTAGGAAAAATAAAAAATTCCTTCCAGTAGCACCTTAAAGACCAACTAAGTTAGTTCTTGGTATGAGCTTTCGTGTGCATGCACACTTCTTCAGATACCTAGGAAAGTTAGAGCTCAAAGAAAGATTTCCTAGCCCACATTGCCTAATAGGCCTAGGTAGTCCATCTCTATGCATGTTGGCTCAAAGTCGATCTCACCAAGTTCAGTACTTCCAACTTAACTAATGTAAAGCTTCACAGCTTAGTGAGTACTTGTAACAAGACAAATAGCAACTTACAAATAACATTAAGGCAACCTTGTAAACCACAATACATCACCTGCTTTTTGCTATTAGAACTCATTTTAAACAACAGAGGACTTTCAAAAGATTACTTCCACTCCACTGCAAGTCATTCAAGTTCTTCTGTACGTCCCTCACTCCTTTGCCCAGCATGCCTATTTAAATTAAATTCTTTCAAACAGATGTTTGCTGCTTGCCACATGAGTGCATAACATGTTCACAACCTTGATCACAGCAGGTGCTCATAAGTGTGTTTTTCTAATGCATGCACTTCTGTATTTTATTTACTGGATTTATTTATATCCTGCCCTTCACCACACAGCAATTCCAAGGCAGGTTACAGTAAAAGTAAAACCACAACAGCCGTTAAATAACAAAAATAAAAATTTAAAATTCACAGCACATAATACTCAAGCTGTTCCTGCAACAATACACGGCCGCAAACTCACCTCTAATCTCATACTTAGTATGATAATCAAGACTTTGTACTGCACAAGGCAGACAAATTACTCTGGAGCACAACTTAGCTCAACAGAAATGCACTTCAAGTACATTACCTTTTACAATCAGAATCAGCCTTTCCTGTATTACAAGAACAAATCTAACCCACTCAGCAGTAAGTTAGCCTGAAGAAACTCACTTGTGTATGACCCAGCAGCCCTGACAAGAATACCAACAATTCCCAGAAGCCTCCCATGTTGACTGTCATGGCATACACTGCTGCGCATCCCAGTCCCAATCTTTTACACATCAAATGATGTACACTGCCTTTTACAATATGGTGTGCCTGCAGATGTGACCAGCATCATATTGCTGGTTCTTTAACACACCTTGTTTCAGAAAGCCTCAGCTTTCAATTTCACAACTTGTGATTAGTGCAAATGGCAAAGTGCTCAACTTCTGTGTTTGCAGAATGTATAAACACTTGTCCTAATCTTGTTTTTAATGGAACCCTGGAGATAAAAGCCATAGAACTCATTTTCTCTATTTAGGAAGAGATGTTAGAAATACAGTTCTTAGTCTTACTGCTTGTTTGCTAGAATGGCGCAGGGAACAAAGAAACACCAACATTAAGAAAGGACTGTCCTAAAAATCTTATTTTGGACATTTCCTTCCTAATATTGCTGCTTTTTGTAGCACAAATTTGAAGTAAATACTTTATTCTAGTAAGAAGAATTGTGGGAGGGGGAATTTTACCCTTTTCACCCCCACGACTGCTAAAAAAATGTTGATGGGCTAACTCTTCCCTCCATCCCTCCACTCCAACAACAGAAAGTGTACACAGCAATCCTTGGCATACTGAGAAGTCAATCTGTGCAACCTTTTAAAATACGCACATGGTTGTAAGGAAACACAGAATTCTGCAGCCGCTTGAATTTGCTTGCCTCTTACCCAACTAACAGCATCTAAGGAAGAGAGATAAAGAATAAGTGGGTAATCCTAACCATGTTTACTCAGAGGTAAACCCCATCAACTTGCGGCGGAACCGACTCCTTAGTAACTGCGCCTAGGGCTGTAATCCTTTCATGCACACATTACTCAGGGGGTGGGGAGGGGAAAGCCTGAAGTCGCAACAGGGGCTTACTTCCGAGCAAACACGCCTTCCGAGGTCGGCGCTCGCACAAACTCCCCGCGTCCACCAACTCCCAGGCACGTCCGCTCAGCTGCTGCTGCTGCTTTGCTTTGTTTTCGAAGTGGTGGGGCTCGAGGACTTGTTAACCCCTCTCCTCCGGAAAGTTAAAAGCACACAAACACACACACACACCCCTCACTTGAACTGGGAGAGGACCCCCGGCGGGTGCTGGCTCCGAAGCGCACGCGCGCAACGGGGGAGGGAGCGGAGCAGAGAAGGGGCGGCGATCCCACGCGCGTTTCCCACCTTGGGAGTAATGAAAAAGAGTGGGGGGGGGAGCAAAGCTGATTGAATAGAAGGGGGTGCGTGTGGCCTGGCTGGCTTCCTTCCTACTAAGCTTGGTCAGAGGAGAGGGGGGGCGCAGAGTACCAGCAAACAATCCTCCTCCCTTCAAAAGCCCCCCCCGAAGGAAAGTGGGGTCTTTTGAGGGGCTGGGGGGCAACACCATCACCTTCCTCCTTCTCCCCTCCCCCACCCACCCGGAGGAGGCCTCCCCTCCCCCCGCCGCAGCACCGCCTACTCCCACCACAACAAAGCGAGGGAGCCACCCCCCTCGCGCAGCCCAGGCCGCGGGGCCTAGGCCGCTGGGCGCCCCCCGCCCGCCCTTCCGGGACCCCCGGCCTGGGCGCCCCCTCCCCTCCCGCCGCCCCTCGACCCGCCGCCGCCCCGCGTCCCCCTCAGAGACCAACCTCCTCGCCCCCCGAGCTGCGCCTCTGCCACCCTCGCTCCTTCTCTCGCTGGCAGGCCCCTCTCCCTCTTCTCACCCCCCCTCACCGCGAGCTCGCCTGCTATTGGCTATTGGGAAGAGGCCCCTCCCGCGGCGCACCTCATTGGCCGCCGCCGCCGCCCGTCCGGGGGAAGCCGCGGCGTCGAGTGGGTAAGGAGGGACGGGAGGGGAGGGGTTTCGAGCGGCCACGCCTCCGCCGACTCCTCGGCCCCTCCTCCCCTCCCGCTCTCTCTTGCTGCCTCAGCTCTCATTGGAAAAGCGGCGAGTGGCGGCGCCGGCCAATCGCCTCGCACGCAGGGCGCGCGGCGTCGGAGGGGAGGCGGGAGGAGAGGGAGAGGCGCCGCCCTCGCTAGGGACGGGAGGCGCCGGCGCATTGGTCCAGGCGGGTGTCAGCTTGGCCCTCCCGCCTGTTGTCGGGCTACCTCCCCGTATTCTCAATATTTGGGGGTTGGTTGCGCCAAGGCGGGTGGGGGGTGGGAGAAATTGGGTTGAGCTGCAAAAGCGCTAGAGGTGGAGGGAAAGGAGGTCGGCGGAGAACTCCTCCGCCAGATGCGCTTCGTAACCTTCCGCGCGGGAATTGTCTCTCTCTCTCTCTCTCAGCGGGAAATAGGCCCCGAGCTCCGCCACGTCCTAAAAGCAGAGCAAAACAACACAGTTACATACAGTTTCTCAGCTCACCTTAATAAAAATAAAGACATATTTTAAACACAATATGCCACAAAACAATCCGTTCCCTCCCCGCTCAGCCTGGCCCCCGCACACGCCCAACATCACACCTGTGTGTGAGGTAAAATTTCAGAGACCACAGAATTAGGCCTTCAGAACAAAATATGGTTTAAGAGTGTAGCTGAGGGAATGAACTGTGGTTTGTTTGTTTTTTTGGGAGGGGAAAACTTGGCTGTTGAAAAACCATGTCCATAATCGCAGTGTGTGCGGTCAGGTCTGCAAAAGTGTGGATGGAGGCCGATGAAGAAGCGCCCTCAAAATGTATGCCTTAGGGATGTTGTAAACGGAATAACACAGGGCCGGGAAGCTCTGGCCCTCCGGACATTGTTGGGGCTCCCAGCGCTCTTTTGCCTCAGCCAGCATCCCCCAAATGGTCCAAGTCGAGCTGGAGCTGAAGTCCAACAACATCTGGACATCTACAGGTTTCCCACCGAAGGGAGGGAGACAACAGCAGTCATGGAGATCAAGTGTGCGGCGTAGCTCAAAGGTCTCTCAAAATTAGACTTCAGGTCAAAAGAACAGAAGAGAAGTCTGATGGATTTGTTCCAACATCCTGTTCTCAAAATGGCCAGTGGGTATGACCTGTATGTCAGTATTCTGGCCAGCTATCAGCACAACATGATGTGAAATTAGGGGACATGAGATGTATCTGGCTGTTATATTCACTTACTTTCTAAAAGATGTCTTTTTCAAAGATGGCACCCTTCAAAGATGAAGCACTCTACTCCTGAGGAGCCAGAATTTCTGAAAAAAATTGGCAGTGTCATTGCCATAATTTGGTCCATAAAGGGCTAAACTATCTCTGATGATAACCATTCAAAAAGGAAATGGCTGAATAAACATCACAAGTCTTTTGCTCCTTGGGATTGCCAATGCCTTAACTGGCCCCTAGGTACAGTCTTTAACACCAGCTTGATCTACAACAATTCACGGGTGACAATGTACCAGCAAAAAGTGCTTCCAGCTGCATACAGTTTTTATCAAGTCCTTATTCCTTTGTAAAGTTCTAATTCCTCAGGAAATAGATTATTTTTATGCTGAGCTTAAGTGAGATAGTTGCTGGGTAGAACTTTTCCAATTTGTTCAGAGATAACAGAAATCCCTCCTGTTGCAAAATAAACCTTATCTGAGTACCAATGAGATCTTTATCAAGAACTGGCCAAATGAACAGTCCTCCCACTCCTATTTCAGCAACCCAAGAAAAGTTAGCTATTCTGTGCATGCCAAATTGCTATTATGGGGATTTAATGCACATCTTTTATATGTATGTGGCCTTATTGGTGATTGAACTATTTTGCTCAATCCTTGCCCCTCCTGGTAAGCAACAGCGACTCAGCTGCTGAGAAGCTAGGGTAGCAACTAAATTTGGAATACTGTGTACAGTTCTGGTTGCCTCACCTCAAAAAGGATATTACAGAATTGGAAAAGGTTCAGGAAAGGGCAACCAAAATGATTGGGAAAATTCAGCCACTCTTGTCAGGAAAGCTTGCAGCATTTGGGAGAGGTGACATGATAGTTTATAAAATTATGCATGGGATGGAGAAAGTGTAGAGAGAAAAGTTTTTTTTCTCCCTCTCTCATAACACTAGACCTTGTGGACATCCAATGAAGCTGAATGTTGGAAGGTTCAGAAGACAGGCGAACTAATGCCAGTGTACTGGAAGAAGCAAAGATCCCCAGTGTCGAAGCAATGATTCTTCAACATCAACTTCGTTGGACAGGTCATGTTGTGCAGATGCCTGATTATCGTCTTCCAAAGCAACTATTCCGAACTTAAAAATGGAAGGCGCAATGCTGGTGGTCAAAGACTCTCTTAAAGGCAAATCTTTAAAAATGTAGTATAAACACCAACAACTGCTGTTTGGAGAACAGCCTTTACCAAAGGTATTGTGGACTTTGAAGACGCTCAAACTTAGGACGAAAGGAAGAAACGTGCTAAGAGGAAGGCATGCTTGGCAAACCTTCACCGTGATCAACCCCTGCCCAGAAACCTATGTTCCCACTGTGGAAGGACGTGTTGGATCCAGAATTGGCCTCCACAGTCTCTTATGGCCTCACTTTTAAAATCGTGTTTATGGAAGACAATCTTACTTGCCTACGAGTGATCGCAGAAGAGGAGGAGGAAGAAGAAGCAGAAGAAGCAGAAGCAGAAGAAGCAGAAGATGATGAAGAAGAAGAAGAAGAAGAAGAAGAAGAAGAAGAAGAAGAAGAAGACGACGACTACTAGGGGACTTGCTCCCACATGTGGCAGTGATGGCCACCAACTTGGATGGCTTTAAAAGAGGGTTGAATGAATTCATGGAGGAGAGAGAGAAATCGGTGGCTATTAGCCACAATGGCTAACCGTGTTTATGGAAGACCATCTTACTCGGCCACGAGTGATCGCCAAAGAAGAAGAAGAAGCTCTGCCTTCACAACCAGTAATGCAGAGGCAGCGATGCTTCTGAATAATAGTTGCTGGAAACTCCATGAGGAGAGAGTACTCATGCTCAGATCCCGCTTGCAGGTTTCCCACCGGCATCTGCTTGGCCACTGTGAGAACAGGAAGCTGGACTAGGTGGGCCACAGGCCTGATCCTGCAAGCCTTCCTTCTGTTCTTATAGAATTGCAAGGATCTCTTTCTGCTCTTGAAGCATAGACTCGGCATCAGTGAACACAGAGCAGCTCTGCCTTAATCGTTATATACTGTAATCTGCAAAATGCAGTCATGTTTTACATTTACAAAACAAATAGCTGGACCTCGAGGGTGATAGCTGTTGGGGGGGGGGGTGGAAGCAGACAAAAGTCAGCCTGTCCCTGGGATGCAAATTGGAGAAGGGGAGTGTGTTCTATAGGTCAGACGCTTACTAATTCCTAATGGCTGACTAATGGTCACTTTAGAAGGAATGTATTTGAGGTCTTTCTCAGGGCTCGGCTGAACAGTTAATTCATGACTGATCTCGTTATGATTTAAATCTGTCACAATCTCACTGTGTATCTGTCTCTTCCCCTAGCACATAACACTTTGTGGCTTTTCCCCCTTTCTTTCTTTTCCCAGAAGGTGAGGTAGTTTCCTAGAGACTTCACAGGCTATTTATAATATCTTTTGCCCTTATGTTTCATGTAAATTTATGCAGATCTTAGAACAGCCCTTTGCTTAACCTTGAGACTGAGCTGAGAGAAGCATCAATGCTGCCTTTGTATAGAAATGGCCTTGTCCTCTAGTCTAGAGCACTATTCTTCAACCTTTGGTCTCCAGAAGCTGTTAGACTACAACTCTCCTCGTCCCTGAGCATTGGCAAAGATAACTGAAGATGATGGAAGGTGAGATAAAATGCAATAAATTAACAAACAAAACAGATGTTTCTGATTATTATTGCTATGATACTACGCAGCCAGGACCTAGTTGTCAGATTAATGTACTGACCTTGCACACTGCGCAACCCGGGTCCTACGTGCTAATTTAAAAAGTGTTTCCTCCAAAGATTACTTCACCATCTTTCACATCTGTGTCTAAAGTCTGGTTCCATGGACTTACCTTTACAGACATTACGATTTAAATGACACACCTGCATTTTAATTCCAAAAAGCTTTTTAAAAAGAAATGAATTGTTGGAAGGCTGAATTGCATTTTTTAAAAAATAGCGGTCTTCCTTTTGTTATATTTTAATTGCTGCTGGCTTTAAAACATTTTTAAAAATTATATATGTTGTCTAAATTTGTTGTTCTATTATAGATAATCTCAGACATTTTATAGAGAAGGAGCAAACAAGGTTTATAGATCAATAAATCATACCTCACTTTATGCATCAGGCTACATACATCTGCCTACATAAGCTTATGCCATAATAAATTTGTTAAGTCTTTAAGGTGCCACAAGCCTCTTTATTCTTTGTTTTTATTATACATCTGTTCTCCTCTACAGAGAACTTGCTCTTTCCCAGTGTGTAAACCCAGATTCTGTGTAAGTTAAGGTTGAATATGATGGTTGTGAACTTATTTGTCTCACTTGTAAACTTGCATAATGATTTCTCTCGGGCTGCTTCCAGAGTGTGGCAAATTCAGGTTGCAGAATTATAGCAGACTGGGAGGTCTTGCGCAGCAAACCAGCTTCCCCCAAAGATTTGACTTTTTGCAATGAGCTATGGTCTCATCCCACTTCCCAGCAAATGCAAAGCATACAGGAGTCACCTTCTACCCATGGATCTCCTTATCTGGATTGGAGTGCAGATGGGATTCCTCTCCCAGCCCAGCCCTGACAATGGACCTGTCTTAACATTGCCTTGTTCTTAAATTTACATCCCACTTTTCAAGGCTGGTCTAGGGTGGCCACCAAGGCAGTTGTACCTGATGGAGTCTGAACTTTGGCAGATGTCTCACGATGGCAGGTGCAGAACTGGCCCTCATGCTTACACCCACACCCCTCTTGTGAAAACAACAATGTCCAAAGCATCACACAACTTAAGCCAATCCTTTCTGCATGTTTTTGGGCCACCCCAAACCATATTTATAAAGTCATAATGCTGGAATTGAGCAGGGGTCGTAATAGGAAACCAAGGGTTCTTTGGAAGTCATGTGAGCCCAATTAAGTGCATGCAATAATCTTGGGCTTAGTTTGATTAACCCTGATCTCACCTTTATTCTTTTCTCATTTATCTCTTCAATAGGATGAAGTTAATACTCAGCACAATATCTGAATGACACAGACAGGAAGATAAGAATAAGCCAATTTACTGTACGATCAGTCAGTTATTGCAATACAGTCTGCTTCCGATTTATACTATGTAAAAAAAGGGCTAGGGCTAATTAAGCATATGTTTGTGCAGATTAGGGCCTAAATGAGATTTACCCCAATTTTCTACACCATCTGTGCACACTGGAAACATATGAGAGGGAGATATCTATCTATCTATATCTATCTATCTATCTATCATCTATCTATCTATCATCTATCTATATCTATCTATCTATCATCTATCTATCTCTATCTATCTATCTATGTATCTATCTATCTATCATCTATCTATCTATCTATCATCTATCTATCTATCTCTATCTATCATCTATCTATCTATCTCTATCTATCATCTATCTATCATCTATCTATCATCTATCTATCTATCTATCATCTATCATCTATCATCTATCTATCATCTATCTATATCTATCATCTATCATCTATCTATCTATCTATCTATCTATCTATCTATCTATCATCTATCATCTCCTATGCAAATTTGGAGTGGAATCCCCAAAGCAGTTGGATGGTACCTTATACACCTCCTTCTAGCAATTCCTGCAGCCAAACTGGTGCTAAACGTCTTGCTCTGCTTTTCTTTGGACCACATCAGCGAGGCCGGGGGGGGGGCAGGTTCTTGTTGTTTGGACAACCTAGGACCTTCATACACACTGCCTAGGCTTGTGCCCTGGGGAGGTCTCTTCAATCCTGCTAATACAGTTTGACTTCACCCCCAGAGGCACACTCCATTGTCTCTTGAGATGGAGAGGGAGTGTGGCATGGGGAGTTTTGAGAGCCAGATAGAGAGGTCTGGGGCCGCATTTGGCTTCCAGGCATGAGGTTCCCCAGCCCCATTCTAGAGCCGATGAGGACATTGATGTCTCTCTCCTGCCCCCAAGCCAATTTGAATCACGCACACAATGTGGAGTTGAAGGAGCTGGATATGTTTAGCCTGGAAGAAAGGAGACTGAGAGGAGATATGATAGCCATCTTCAAATATCTAAAAAGGGCTGTCCCATGGAAGATGGAGGAAGCTCGTTTTCTCTGAAGGGTAGGACTCAAACCAGTGGCTTCGACTTCGAGTTACAAGAAAGGAGATTCCAACTAAACATCAAGAATAACTTTCTGATGGTAAGAGCGGTTCGACAGTGGAAGGTGGTGGACTCTCCTTCCTTGGAGGTTTTAAAGCAGAGGTTAGATGGCCATCTATCATGGATGCTCTAGTTGAGATTCCTACATTGGACTAGATGAGGCTCCGAGTCCCTCCAACTCTACAATTCTATGACTCCTTCAGGCCTCACAGATGTGCAAAGATGCTTGCTTGAGTGCTAAAGTCACATCTACTCAATATGCAAAACTTCTTGTATGTCAGTCACCCATGATTGAATTATTCATATATTTATGTAATTTGTAATTGTCTCTCTCCCCCACCCCTTTCTTTTTTTGCAAGATGTCATCATCTTCTCTCCACCATTTCCTGCCAGGCATGTGGATAATTTCCTCTTCTATTAATTTATTCCCCACCCCATCCCAATTTTACCTTTTCAGATATTTGGAAACCTTGCCTCTAAAATGCTTTTCACAAGATAGCACATGCTCCCATCTCAGCTTACTTTGAAGTTTATGGCTTCCACTTGGACCTCAACTGATCTCTGTGGAGTAAAAGGGCACTCAAAGGACATGGAGAATGGCATGCGGATTGGAGATCCACGTTTCCATTCTTCAGAGCAGATGGCGGGGGGCGGGGGCTGTCAGGAGCCATTCCTGACCCGGGTTGGGTATTGTCCAATCCAGGATCTCTGACATCTGGAGCTGGAGCTGAAAGCCAGGGTCCCAAATTCTGCAAGCAACAGGTGCTTAGTACTTTATTAAGAACCTGCCAATGGCCCATCAAGTCCAACATCCTATTATCACAGTGGCCAATCAGATGCTGATGGGAAATCCGCAAGCAGGACTTTGGACCTTGGACGAAGAGCCCGGGCATCATGGCTAGTAGCCATCTGTTGCTGTCCCCTCCATGAATTTGTCTAGTCCTCTTTTAAATCCATCTAGGCTGTTAGCTGTCACTGCCTCTTGTGATAGCAAGTCCTTCAGTCTAACTGTGTGCTGTGTCCATTGGGTGTCCATGACTTATACACGGGACGCTGGTGGCTCTGTGGTCTAAACCACTGAGATTCTTGGGCTTGCTGATCAGAAGGTCGGCGGTTTGAATCCCCATGACGGGGTGAGCTCCCGTTGCTCGGCCCCAGCTCCTGCCAACCTAGCAGTTCGAAAGCACGCCATTGCAAGTAGATAAACAGTTCCCGCTGTGGCGGGAAGGTAAACGGCATTTCCATCACTCTGGTTTCCATCACAGTGTCCCATTGTGTCAGAAGCGGTTTAGCCATGCTGGCCACATGACCCGGAAAGCTGTCTGTGGACAAACGCCAGCTCCCTCGACCTGAAAGCGAGATGAGCGCTGCAACCCCATAGTCGCCTTTGACTGGACTTAACCGTCCAGGGGTCCTTTACCTTTACAGTGGTGCTTCGCAAGACGAAAAGAATCCGTTCTGTGATTCTCTTCGTCTAGCGGTTTTTTCATCTTGCGAAGCAAGCCCATTGACGGATTAGCGGCTTTTAGCGGCTTTTAGCGGCTTATCTGCTGATCGGATCAGCTGATAAGCGGCTTAGCGGCTTAGAAAAAGGGGGGAGGAAAAAAAACCTGCAGGAACTCGCAAGGCATTGTCGTCTTGCGAAGCAAGCCCATAGGAAATTCGTTTTGCGAAGCACCTCCAAAACGGAAAACCCTTTCGTCTAGCGGGTTTTCCGTCTTGCGAGGCATTCGTCTTGCGGGGCACCACTGTACCTTTTTATCCATGAGTTAAAATACAATGCACTAGCAAACATTCCCCATTGACATCAGTGGGAGTTAGAAGTAAACACACTTATAATAATAGAGTTTGACGTCAAGGGCTATTTAACAATACCACTGATCCATTTGAATCAGGCAAAATTCTCCCTATGTTAGCATTGCATCTAGATTAAAACTGGCTACAGGTAACTGGAGAGGCAGAGTCAACTTACTAAACCATAAGTGGATTATGCAATATGCATTTCTAATGCTTCCTGTGTTCATTTAGTTGGGCCACCATTTTTGCTTTGAAGAAGTCACATGATGTGGAGGAACAGGAAGCTCTGGTGATGAACTCTTGGCTCACCCCAAACACCGCAGTCTGGTTGTGGTCTGTTCACTCTCTCCAGCTCTCTGCAGCCCAGAAATAGATTTCCATCATGGGAACTATTTGATGGGATATTCATTTATTTGTCACCTTATTTCACACAATTCATTTCGGATGTGTTGTAAACTTTAAAAAATATCATTTTTTAAAAAAACAACCCCTAAAATTCATAGCAGGGCAATACCTCCTTGTAAACCGCTTTAAGGTGTGTGTGTGTGTGTTTACAATCAAGTGGTGAATAAATTTTATGAGACAAATAAATGAAATAAATACCACTATTAGGCAGAGGAATGTTGCAAAATAGCATGCAGGCATTTCGCTTCCACAGAACTCTTTATCAGGCCTTGAGAAGATAAAATAATTTCATATCTTCGTAATAAATAAGCACTGTGAAGTTTGTCTGCGACAGTTTCCCACATTATTTGTTACAGATAGGTAGCCGTGTTGGTCTGCCATAGTCAAAATAAAGAAATTCCTTCCAAGAGCACCTTAAAGACCAACTAAGTTAGTTCTTGGTATGAGCTTTCGTGTGCATGCACACTGTGTATCTGAAGAAGTGTGCATGCACACAAAAGCTCATACCAAGAACTAACTTAGTTGGTCTTTAAGGTGCTGCTGGAAGGAATTTCTTTATTTCCACATTATTTGGCCACTAGATGGTGTTGAAGAGCTGCAGAGATTATTGTTCTTAAGCCATAGCTCAGCGGTGAAACATCTGCACTGCATGCAGATAGACTCAGGTAGGACTGGGAGAAACCCATTTGAAATTCTAGAGAGTCGCTGTCAGTCACTGGAAGGAGTAAGGAACTCAGGCCCGGGGCCCAACCTCTGCTTATAAACCTCCAAGGGAGAAAAGTTCACAACTTCCCGAGGGAGACTGTTCCACTGTCAAACAGCTCTCACTGTCAGAAAGTTTTCCCCTATGTTTAGTCAGAATCTCATTTCTTGTACAGTGGTACCTCGGGTTAAATACTTAATTCGTTCCGGAGGTCTGTACTTAACCTGAAACTGTTCTTAACCTGAAGCACCACTTTAGCTAATGGGGCCTCCTGCTGCCGCCACGCCACCGGAGCACGATTTCTGTTCTCATCCTGAAGCAAAGTTCTTAACCTGAAGCACTATTTCTGGGTTAGCGGCGTCTGTAACCTGAAGTGTATGTAACCTGAAGCATATGTAACCCGAGGTACCACTGTAACTTGAAGCCATTGGTTCAAGTCCTACTCTCCAGAGCAGGAGAAAACAAGCTTGCTCCATCTTCCATGTGACAGCCCTTGAGATATCTGAAGAAGGCTATCATCTCTCCTCTCAGTCTTCTCTTTCCCAGGCTAGACATACCCAGACCCTTCAACCATTCCTCATAAGGCTTGACTTCTAGATGCTTGATCACCCAAGTTCTCCTCTTCCTGCACACATTCCAGTAAGTCCTGTTTAATTTAATGGGGAATTATTTCAGAGCAAACATGTACCAGATGGAACTTTTAGAAGGTTGAGGATTAGGGAGGCCTTAAGAAACAGGGACGTGGGTGGCGCTGTGGGTTAAACCACAGAGCCTAGGACTTGCTGATCAGAAGGTCAGCAGTTCAAATCCCCGCGATGGAGGGAGCTCCCGTTGCTCGGTCCCTGCTCCTGCCAACCTAGCAGTTCGAAAGGACGTCAAAGTGCAGGTAGATAAATAGGTAGCACTCCAGCGGGAAGGTGAACGGCGTTTCCGTGCGCTGCTCTGGTTCGCCAGAAGCGGCTTAGTCATGCTGGCCACATGACCCGGAAGCTGTACGCCGGCTCCCTCGGCCAATAAAGCAAGATGAGCGCCCCAACCCCAGAGTTGGCCACGACTGGACCTAATGATCAGGGGTCCCTTTACCTTTTTAAGAAACAGATGCAGATCATATAACAACACATAATTCTGAGAGGTTTAGGACACTGGTTGATTTGAGATAATATTTTATTTTGTCCACGGGTTGCAAAAATGTGCAATAGGTATGTTTACAGGACCGGCTCCTTGTCAGTGGATGGGATTTGCAATTTCTTCCCTGCCCCCAAATAAATCAAATGGAAGGAGTCTGATCACATTCTGCTCTACAGCAATTAGTGCAAGTAAAACATTTGCTCGACATGTTCACATGGACCGCTTACTGCCCTGGCCAGAGATGCTCATGCAAGCTCATTCTCAGTGTATCTTGAAACATCTGTGCAGAACAACCAGTTGACTAAAAGGAAGGCTTGCAGAATGATTGCCTCTGCCCCATGTCCAGGACCACATGGGTAACATTTGAAGCAGGGGGAATGCCATGGTTTGGGACTTCCATTTCATTTCCCATGTCAAGTGTTATCGGTGTGTAATGAGATCCAATCATGTGGAAAGATCAAAATAGTTGGGGCCATGTGTACTTAATAATAATAATAATAATAATAATAATAATAATAATAATAATAATAGTCTGCCTCTGAGCAATACAAAAGCTGGGTCCTGTGGCTTGCGTAAATTATGTAAACTGAGCAATGCTACATCATTTATTTCAACTTTGCATCGCTTATACTGCAGGTTTTCACCCCGCCTACTATTCTGCACGATCAGAAGGTTGGCGGTTCGAATCCCTGTGACGGGGTGAGCTCCCGTTGCTCGGTCCCTGCTCCTGCCAACCTAGCAGTTCAAAAGCACGTCAAAGTGCAAGTAGATAAATAGGTACCACTCCAGCGGGAAGGTAAAAGGTGTTTCTGTGCGCTGCTCTGGTTCGCCAGAAGCAGCTTAGTCCTGCTGGCCACATGACCCGGAAGTTGTACGCCGGCTCCCTCGGCCAATAAAGCGAGATGAGCGCCACAACCCCAGAGTCAGTCACAACTGGACCTAATGGTCAGGGGTCCCTTTACCTTTACTATTCTGCACAATTGATTCAGGTTTCTCAAGTCACAAGGAAGGGCTAAGGTGGGCCCTGAATCCTTGTGTGCTGGCGATTTTTAAACCGTCTGCTGAAATTTCAGTTAACACACACACAAATCTCCATTGCCCCTCTCTGCTTCCATGGGCTGCACCGTGCAATTCTCCTCATCTACCACAACAAAGGTGGTCACTGTGGACCGGATACCTGTACAAAGCAATGCCTGCAAAGTGCTCCCCTCTTTCAGAGAATTCCCTCAAAAAGCCTTTGGGAAGGGTGGATGAATCCAGGCATCAAAGCTTTGGGGCCTATAGCAGAGTATTGGACTGGGGCATTTTATTGCAATCTGTTCTTCGATTGGTTTACTCAAGTGTTTCCCACCACTTCCTTCTCTCTCAAACTTGACCACTGTGCACTTTGTGATTGGCAGCTGAAGGTGTGAACTGACACCACTGGAAGACCTGTGTGTTGGAAGTGCAAGCCTGTGGTTTTGCATCTGTGGTGGTCCATTCAGACATGCCTGTGATGGTCCATTCGTCACTTGGGAATCAGCCCGTACTCAGGAGCTCAACCCACTTTTAATATTGATTCCTATGGGCTTTGGGCAGCTCAGCTATGCTGGACTGTGGCCTGTCAGATTTTGCGTTGTCTCCAGCAATACCCTTGATCAGAATGAACCTCCCTGGGCAAGCGGGTGCATCAGAATATTCATCCTGCACATTGTGAGGAATGAGTTACAGGATAGCGAGCACCCTTAATATTCTGCATGAGTGAGAGGCCCACCCCTCCAATTCTGATAAATGGAACAAAACAGTTGCAATTCATGCAAATATCTTCTGCACAAAACCCTGCTCAGTTATATGCCAGTTTTATTCTGGACCAGAATAATGTTGGAGATGTGTATTGGGAATGTCTGCGTGGCAATTTCCTGCTTTAGCACTAGCAGATGTGATGGGCAAGTTCAGGTATTACCCTCTAAATGTGGGGAGACATTTAAAGCACACTATTCTCCCTGTGCCAGCATCTTCTAGGGCAGAGGTGGTGGACCTGTGGCCCTCCAGATCTTGCTGGACATCTTCCCTGACCATGTTTTCTTGGGCTGTTCAAGTCCAACAACTGGTAAGCCACTGGTTCTTCATCCCTGATCTAGGAGGCCTTGATGTGAAGCTGGAGGGATTCCTTCTGGGTCACACCATTCCCCAGTTCCCACAAGAAGAAGAGTATTTGCACCTGCTAGCTGCATCTACCTTCTCCTTACCAGAGAGAGAGCATCTGTGTCTACTATTTTCACAGACCTCTCTGGCAGGAGCTATTTTTGCCTGCAGTTGGAGTGGAAAGAGGAGGCAGAAAAGCCCACAGTTGCTTCCACCTGCATGGCAGACATGTGGATAACTTTGGGGGAATTGAAACGCAAGGCGCATGGGTAGATGATGAAGCTCAGCAATGCAGCAGATGCATAACTGAGCTTCAAACCTATTTCCAAAGTTTCAGAAGCTGCTATAGTCCAGAACCTGTCCTGTGATGCCGACACAGAGAGAAAGAGCTTCTGCGGAAGCAAGATTTCCTGTTCACTTCAGTGGAGGGGCAACCATCCCTTTATGTGTGTGGTGTGCTGAAATCCTTTTGTAGAGCAGATCTCTCACCAGGGCACCAACCAGAGCTCACTGCACCAAAGTGAGCAGCTGTCCATGTCGCATGACTTCAAATGTATCTCCAAAATCATAGGGTCTAGAAGGATGCATTATTTATAAAAACAAAAACAAAGAGAAATAAAACAAAGGAAAGTGGAAGGTTGTCAGAATCTAGGTTCCAGATGCTGTGGAAAATTCTACACGTACTTGATCACAGGGAACAATTAGTCAAGGGCAGGGCAGCCCACAATGGGGTATTCTCCCCCTCGAAGCAGGCAGCTGCAATTATGGGATGCCAGGGGGCCTGCACTGCAGTGAAATGTCAAGAAGCTGCGAGAGCATTATGGTCTGTAAATGTCCCTTCCACCAGAAAATGAGCCCAGCCACGAGCCAGCTAACATATAACCCAAATGAGATCATCCAGGGGCAATCAGCCTTAACTTGTTAACAACAGCAACACAATCAGCGTCCATTGTTCCCTTTAACAATCAAGAAGTCTAATAAGGTGCAAAGTCACATGGAAAAGGCTTTTGGAAGCAGCCCAGTCTGGGGGTCCCGTGAGTCAAACAGAATGGCACTAAATGTACAGAGGTGGGCTTGAACTAAGTGTTGTAGTTCAAAACGTTTGAAGGGCACCAGGTTGGGGGAAGGCTGGGTTAAATTTTGGAACACCTGCTGGCATCTTTTCACACATTACGTTTCTTCGGTGTACCTTGAAGATGTCTTAAGGACATACGCTTACAAACACGTGCATTATCGAAGTACATTTGTCAGAAAGCCATGACCGGCCATGGTTATGTCACCTGCTGAGTGTACACCTGGCGACAAACCCAGGTTTGCTGTCCTGTCATGTGTGAATCAGCCTTTTCCTTCCCTGTGTTTTACTGATGTGCATTTTTTAAAAACCCTGCATGTTGCCAATAATTTAAGAAAAAGAAAATCAACTAATACTGCTTAATAAATACATAAAAGTATCTTTTCCGGTCTTTTAAAACAAGAATCTAGAGCGTCCACAAGAGTTAAGGATGATTGTCCCTTGATTATCTAAGGCAAATCTGTTTGACATGGTATCCCACCCCCATTCTTCTTTTTACATAAAGCAGTCACATAAAAATAGTTATAAATAGAAAATTTCCAAAGGATCTTCCACCCTCCTGACAATACCCCATCCCAACAAACAGGAAACATAAGAAAAGCATGTCCCTTTTGCTTCAAGTTCTTGTAGATTATACAGTACTCAGAATCTTTGGATATTTTACAAGGACTCCAAATCGTAGGACACTCATCCCCCCCCCACAAGCCCTCCCCACACTCAAATAACCCCTCAAAACCTGAAGGAAGCCATAATCTGCAAAACAGTAGCTCAGAAAGACGTCTGTACATTTAGAAACAAAAATAGTCTGACGCAGTTCTCGAAAGGTTCTGTTCTCCTTCCCCACATTGGTGCAAATAAGAGAAGTCTTTTGGTGGGTTTTAAACAAACGCAGGCAGTTTTTTTTTGGGGGGGGGTGTGATTTAATTTTCAACAGTCTTCCAGTAAGAAAAAAAAGTCTTTGATCCTTGAAAGGTCCCTTCACCAGAGGGAGCCAAGCAGTGCTGAAGGGGGCCTATGGAGAGAAAAAGAAAAGAAATTTCAGGTACTGGGAAAATTGCTTTCAGTAGTCCATTCTTTAAAGTCATGGTCCTATGGTTTTTCTTTCATTATTCTTGGAAGGAAGGTTGCACATAAAAATGGGGGGTCACCTTGCCATGCTCTCTGGTAACCTCCCAGCTAGACTACTGTAATGCACAGTTTGTGGGGCTGCCCTTACAGACAACCTGGAGGCTTCAATGAGTGCAGAAACCGCCTGCTGGAATTTCAACTGATACATATTACACCTATTCTGAAAGAATTAACATTGGCCGCCTGTGTGCTTCCAGTGCTGGTGCTTTAAAGCCCTAAACAGCTCAGGACCCCAATGTTTCTTCCCATAACAGACTGGCCGTGTCCTAAGATCTAGCACTCCTCTCCTCTGTTGCGTTGGAGAGACAGTTATCTAACGCTGCCTCTTCTTCAGTGTTCATGGAGATGCAGCCATTGCAGTCAAGTCACTCACACACAAAACAAAATGGCAAATGTAATAAGATCCAGTGGTACCTTGGTTCCCAAACGCCGAAAACCCAGATGTAAGTGTTCCGGTTTTTGAACATTTTTCGGAAGCCGAACATCTGATGTGGTTGTCGGCTATTGCTTCCGGGGCGCCTGCACCAATCAGAAGCTTCACCTTGGTTTTCGAACATTTCAGAAGTCAAACGGACTTCTGAAATGGATTCAGTCTGGCGCTTTTGTTTTTGCTATTTATTCTGTGTTTTTGTGGCTTTTTCGGTTAATTTGTTTTTGTGACTGTGTGGAACCTAGTTCAGCTACTCATTGACTGATTGTGTGACTATGGAATGGATAAAAGCCCCATATCTAAAGAACTACTATCATCAGTGCAGGTAAGAAAGAAATAATAATTTTAATTTTTATCATCTACAATACTGTCTTACTTATTTTGTAGTACTGTACATTGATTATTAAGGGATGCGGGTGGCACTGTGGGTTAAACCACAGAGCCTGGGACTTGCCGATCAGAGGGTTGGCGGTTCAAATCCCCATGACTGTCTGTGGACAAAAGCCAGCTCCCTCGGCCTATAGAGCGAGATGAGCACCGCAACCCCAGAGTCGTCCACGACTGGACCTAATGGTCAGGGGTACCTTTACCTTTTAACAACCAACCCCTAGCCCCTATCCTGGACTGGTTGGATGCAGAGGAATGGGGGGGGGTACCAGCTGGGTAACTCCCAAGGGAAGAAGGCTCAGAGCCTGAGGTCTGGCGGTGGGTTGATGATGAGTAGTCAGAGGGAGAAGGGATGTGGGTGGCGCTGTGGGTTAAACCACAGAGCCTAGGACCTGCCGATCAGAAGGTCGGCGGTTCAAATCCCCGTGACGGGGCGAGCTCCTGGCAGTTCAAAAGCACGTCAAAGTGCAGGTAGATAAATAGGCACCACTCTGGCAGGAAGGTAAACAGCGTTTCTGTGCGCTGCTCTGGTTCGCCAAAAGCGGCTTAGTCATGCTGGCCACATGACCCAGAAGCTGTATACTGGCTCCCTCAGCCAGTAAAGTGAGATGAGCGCTGCAACCCCAGAGTCAGCCACGACTGGACCTAATACATTGCTTTCATTTTATGGATCAATGGTCTCATTAGATAGTAAAAATCATGTTAAATTGCTGTTTTAGGGGTTGTTTGTAAAAGTCTGGAATGGATTAATCCATTTTGCATTACTTTCTATGGGAAAGTGCACCTTGGTTTTGGAACGCTTTGGTTTTGGAACGGACTTCCGGAACGGATTAAGTTTGAGAACCAAGGTACCACTGTACTTCCCATGTGACCAGAGTTAACCAATCACATGTACTGTATGGGAGAGAAAGAAGTAAAGAGTCAGTATTGCACATGATTTGGCTTCCTAGCTGAAATTTAGCTCCTCAGCCAACAGTCAACCTACCAAAACCATCCATTGGATAGAAGGTGGCACTTAGTTGCTCGCTTCGGAAATGGGAGCAAGGTGGTTGAGTCCCGCCAGTCCATTGAACCCCGTCCCCCAGGGGTCGGGAAGGGAGAAATACGGCCGGGCCGAGAGGCTCTCGTTGTGGCCCAGCGCGAAGGCAAATAGGCCTCCGTTCCTCTCCACATCCAGGTGCGTCCGCCCAAACAACTTCATTTGGGTTTCCTCAAACTGGCTCTCCAGCTCTTGCAAATTCAGAGCGTTCTTGGCCCCGTCCATAAAATGCTTAGGGCTGGGGCCCGGAAGGCACATGGCCGCGCTACCAAGATGGCTGCTCATCTCCTGGAGGGCCGGAGGCACCAGGAAGCTCTTGTCGTCCGGCTGGCCGTTCTGCGCAAACAGCAAGCTGGCTGCTCTCCAGGTGGCCGGCTTGCGCCCCCTCCTGGGCCGGGAGATCCGGCAGCTCTGGCGCTTGATGTGGCGGTGCAGGTGGTCCGAGCGGGTGAAGCTCTTGTAGCAGAACTTGCACTGGTAAGGGCGGATGCCTGTGTGGATGCGCATGTGGTTCTTCAGGTCGTAGTTGTGGACGAATTTGGCGTTGCAGTGGATGCAGAGGTAGGGCCTTTCTCCCGTGTGCTTCCGCATGTGGATCTTCAGCTTGTCTTGCCTGCAAAAAAGGAGAAGCAGCATGATTAGTTCGGGGCAGCGCCTCCGAGACCACATAACACCGGTCTTGAAAGACCTACATTGGCTCCCAGTACATTTCCGAGCACAATTCAAAGTGTTGGTGCCGACCTTTAAAGCCCTAAACGGCCTCGGCCCAGTATACTTGAAGGAGCATCTCCACCCCCATCGTCCAACCCGGACACTGAGGTCCAGCGCCGAGGGCCTTCTGGCGGTTCCCTCCCTGCGAAAAGTGAGGTTACAGGGAACCAGGCAGAGGGCCTTGTCGGTAGTGGCACCTGCCCTGTGGAACGCCCTCCCACCAGATGTCAAAGAGAACAACAACTACCAGACTTTTAGAAGACATCTGAAGGCAGCCCTGTTTAAGGAAGCTTTTAACGTTTGATGCATTACTGTATTTTAATATTTTGTTGGAAGCTGCCCAGAGTGGCTAGGGAAGCCCAGCCAGATGGGTGGGGTATAAATAAATAATAATTATTACAGTGGTACCTCAGGTTACATACGCTTAAGGTTACAGACTCCGCTAACCCAGAAATAGTGCCTCAGGTTAAGAACTTTGCTTCAGGATAAGAACAGAGATCATGCTCTGGCGGTGCGGTGACAGCAGGAGGCCCCATTAGCTAAAATAGTACTTCAGGTTAAGAACAGTTTCAGGTTAAGAACGGACCTCCAGAACAAATTAAGTACTTAACCCGAGGTACCACTGTATTATTATTATTATTATTATTATTATTATTATTATTATTATTATTATTATTATTAGGTTCTCTCTGAATCTGTGGCCCTCAGACTACAGTTTGCAACATCACTTATGGCTGGCCAGGTCAGCTGAGATGGATGGGAGTTGGGAATCCACTACCATCTGGAGATTGGGGGGGGGGAGGCTAGTTTAGGAACACAGGAATGTTCTGGAAACCAAGCCTTATGAGGAACGGTTCAGGGAGCTGGGTATGTTTAGCCTGGAAAAGAGGAGTTTGAGAGGAGATATGATAGCCATGATCAAATATCTAAAGGGCTATGGAACATGGAAGATGGAGGAAGCTTGTTTTCTCCTGCTCTGCAAAGTATGACCAATGGCTTCACGTTACAAAAAATGAGACTCTGACTCAACATCAGGAAGAACCCGACAATTCTATGATTCTGTGAATCAGATGGAGACTCTGTGGGCCATACAGTGTTGATGGACTATAGCTAAAGG
The DNA here is from genome assembly GCF_965112155.1 of Podarcis liolepis. Lineage (NCBI taxonomy): Eukaryota > Metazoa > Chordata > Lepidosauria > Squamata > Lacertidae > Podarcis > Podarcis liolepis. The sequence goes on along the minus strand of NC_139565.1, from coordinate 55,976,692 downwards.
AAAAGAACCACAAGAGAAACACAACTTTGAAAAGAACAGTTAAGGGGGAACGTTCAATTAGAAATTGTATAAACATTGCTTTTTAATACTCCATAAGGAAGAAGAAGAAAAAGAAGAGGAGGAGGAGGAGGAGGAGGAGGAGGAGTTTGGATTTGATATCCCACCTTTCACTCCCCTTCAGGAGTCTCAAAGCGGCTAGCATTACATTCTCCTTTCCCTTCCTCCCCCACAACAAACACTCTGTGAGGTGAGTGGGGCTGAGAGACTTCAGAGAAGTGTGACTAGCCCAAGGTCACCCAGCAGCTGCATGTAGAGGAGCTGGGAAGCGAACCCGGTTCCCCAGATTACGAGACTACCGCTCTTAACCACTACACCACATCACATGAACATCATAAAAGAATATAAATATGAGGAAAGAACTTCTACGCCACTGCCAGTTAAACATTCTGCTCCTAAAAATGTCAACAACCAGATGCCTTTCGCAGTGGCCTTCATGTGGATCTTCACGTTTTTGAAATATTAAGATCCCGTTTTGAATTTTCAAAAAAATAATTTATAATTTGCATTTTTGAATTCCTGTGTTTCCTCTCTGGAAGCCGCCTTGGGGGGCCCTTTTTGGTGGCATGTAAATAAACTGTAACAATCCCCAGGTGGGTGGGTGCTGCTTACTAAACATGGGCCCCACGATTTCAGCCTTGGTGGCAGTTCCAGAAAGTGCCTCAGCAATCGCTTGGCAGCTGCTATACTGTATTACATTCATTGGCTCCTTTAGGTGTTTTGAAGCATCTCTAAGAGATGACTGGCTAACCTTTTTTAAAAAAACAACAACTCCAAGAATCCTTGGGTAGCTTAATCATGGAGAGAACAATACCTGTTCCTCCATACTTACTTTTCTTAATTTAGGTAAAGGTAAAGGGACCCCTGACCATTAGGTCCAGTCGTGGCCGACTCTGGGATTGCGGTGCTCATTTCGCTTTACCGGCCGAGGGAGCCAGTGTACAGATTCCGGGTCATGTGGCCAGCATGACTAAGCTGCTTCTGGCGAACCAGAGCAGCGCACGGAAACGCCGTTTACCTTCCCGCTGGAGTGGTACCTATTTATCTACTTGGACTTTGACGTGCTTTCGAACTGCTAGGTTGGCAGGAGCAGGGACCGAGCAACGGGAGCTCACCCTGTCGCGGGGATTCGAACCGCCGACCTTCTGATCAGCAAGTCCTAGGCTCTGTGGTTTAACCCACAGCGCCACCCGTGTCCCACTTTCTTAATTTATTCAACTGCAAAAAAACCCCAACAGTACTTGGCGTAAAGACATGGGCTACATTGTCAAATTCGCACGCACAGTTCTTTTGATGGGTCTGGCTGTTAACCAACAGGATGGTGGTTCAAGCCCACCCAGGGACAGCTGTGGGCAGGATCCCTGCATTGCAGGGGGTTGGACTAGATGACAATTCTATGATTCTAAAATGGGCTAATCTAGTTGGGGACTTTACTTCCAAGAACTGGATCAAGGCAACTGAAGAGAGGCCACATCAAACAGAAGAACTAAAAGGCTGAGGAACCTCCAACTTTTTGCCACAGTAGATGCAGACACAAGTCAAACAATGATTCCTGGAAACCATCTTAGATGCCGCAACTGGACCTCGCTGTGCAGAAAGCTTAGCACACAAAGAACTGAGCGAGCAGCAAGTTCCTGGAGCCAGCAGGTGGCAGCACAAATCCACATCTCAAATCCGCATCTTTCATTCTGTTTTAAATGTAGTTAAGGGTGCTGAGAGTTGTTAGGAGACACTGGTCCTCATCAGAGAGCTACAATTCCCAGAGTTCCCTGGAAAGAAGGACTGATGGTTAAGCCACCATGGAAATGGGAGATCTGTTGTTCCCAAGATTCTGTGGGGGAAGCCCCAGCATCTTTTAAAGGCGCACGATGCTGCTTTAAATGCATAGTGCTGACGGCAGGGGAGGTCCTACTATTGGGAAGGAGCCATAACTCAGTGAACACGCCTTAGATGCAGAACTCAGCCTCCAGCAATTCTGTAATTCAGGGCTGACTTCAGGGTTGAGGGAGCCCTGGGCAAAGTCTCATTCCATGGCTCCCATGCTGATTGGCAGCGGCTCTCCAGGACTGAGGGACCCCTGGGCAAAGTTCACCCCATGGCTCCCATGCTGACTGGCTCTCCAGGGTTTCTGAAATGGAGTTTCTCCCAGCTCTACTTGGAGCTGCTAGAGGTTGGATCTGAGGCCTTCTGCATCCAAGGCACGTTCTCTGCCACTAAGCTATGGCCCTTTTCTTAAACATGCCAATATTTGGCTTTGCAGCACTCATATACACACACACACCCCGTATTTTTCGCTCTATAAGACACACCAGACCACAAGATGCACCTAGTTTTTGGCGGAGGAAAACAAGAAAAAAAATTCTGAATCTCAGAAGCCAGAACAGCAAGAGGGATCACTGCACAGTTTCTGGGATAGCCGCGCAAAGCTTCTTCAGGGCAGGAGTGTTCTTTCCGCTGCCCTGAAGAGGCTTCATGTTGCTATCCCAGAAGCCAGAATAGCAAGAGGGATCGCTGCACAGCGAAAGCAGCGATCCCTCTCGCTGTTCTGGCTTCTGTGATAGCTGTGCAGCCTGCATTCGCTCCATAAGACGCACACACATTTCCCCTTACTTTTTAGGGGGGGGGGAAGTGGGTCTTATAGAGCAAAAAATACGGTATTTAACTGCCGCTATATCTGAATTGTCTCTGTTATACCCAATTGCAATTCAATATATCCCTGTTGTGTTTTAAGATTTTCCTGATATTGTAAGTGACCTGGAACTGGTCTATGACCGTAATAATAAATTTCTAATTCTAATTTCTCAATGCATGCCCACTTTTGCTGCACCACTTCATTGGCCAGGTGCTGAACGTTTTGACAGTGGGGTCACAAGATCAGTCTGAGAAACAGGGTCACAGGGAGGGCTCTGGTGAGCGCCTTTGTCCTTTGTGCAAACTCCACCCTGTTACACAGTCAGCCCGCATGGCTTCTATACGAATAGTTTGCCACTTAAAACAACAACAACAAACACTTCTCTGGTGCACAGTGTATTCTGGGTGTAGCCAAGGGTTGCTGTTTACCTTGCACACAGGTTGAGACACCCCACCCATGCCCAGCTGAAACAAAGCCGGAAAATGCATTTGATTGTTGCATCTGCTCCTAAGAAACCTCCAGTGGTCTGCTTTGTACGCTGTCCAAGCCCAACCAGAGCCCACAAACAGGGCTTGGAGGTGATGGTCCTCTCCTGTAGATGCTCCTCATCAACTGATATTCAGAAGTATACTGCACCTGAACATGCAGGTTCTATGTTGCCATCCTGGCTAACAGCCTTTGATCTTCCACCAGAAACACGCCTTTCATCTTCTTAAAGACACATAAGCCAGCGACCGTCACCACTTCCAAGTTTCAATTACCGTATTTTTCACTCTATAAGACTCACTTTTTCCCTCCTAAAAAGTAAGGGGAAATGTGTGTGCGTCTTATGGAGCGAATGCAGGCTGCACAGCTATCCCAGAAGCCAGAACAGCAAGAGCGATTGCTGCTTTAGCTGTGCAGCGATCCCTCTTGCTATTCTGGCTTCTGGGATTCAGAATATTTTTTTTCTTGTTTTCCTCCTCCAAAAACTAGGTGCGTCTTATGGTCTGAAGTGTCCTATAGAGCGAAAAATACGGTATGTGTTTGTATGAAGAAGTCCTCCATTTACCCATCCTAAATCTTCCAAGATTCAGTTTCATCGGCTCTCCCTGAGTTCTAGCATTATGAGCTGGAAGAAAAGCTTCTGAGAGCCAGTGTGGTGTAGTGGTTAAGAGCGGCAGTCTCATAATCTGGGGAACCGGGTTCGCTTCTCTGCTCCTCCACACGCAGCTGCTGGGTGACCTTGGGCTAGTCACACTTCTCTGAAGTCTCTCAGCCCCACTCACCTCCCAGAGTGTTTGTTGTGGGGGAGGAAGGGAAAGGAGAATGTTAGCCGCTTTGAGACTCCTTAAAGGGAGTGAAAGGCGGGATATCAAATCCAAACTCTTCTTCTCTTCTTTTTCTTCTTCTGTCTACCCATAGCTTTCTCGTCACCGTTTTGTGACACCTCAACCTTCACCGACTCCCTGCTGAATCATTTCTTCTTCTAGACTAAAAGATCTCAAGCCCTTTGATCTGTCCTTCTAGTTTTCCAACCCTTCATTCATTTAACAGAGCAATTGTTCGCTTCTTTGCTTAGACGTAAGAGGCATCTAATTCAATAGGACTTATTCTGATGAAAGTGCATAGCCGATCTGGTACCCTCTGGGTGGGACTACAAAGCTCATCATTCCTGGGCTTTGGCCAAAACATCTCGATGACGCAATGCTGGCTATCCCTTATGTATGTTTCCCAGCAATGCAATGTCTTTTTTGAGGTGAAGCACCAAGGACTGTGCACCCCTTGTTCCCTATCCCCCTGCAATCCATTCTCCATCACCCTCAACCTTTACACCGTAAGCTCCTCCATGTAGGGGGCATGCCCCTTTTGTCTATGTGAGAAAGCACCACGTCCACTGATGGGATAATAATAATAATAATAATAATAATAATAATAATAATAATAATTTATACCCCGCCCATCTGGCTGGGCTTCCCCAGCCACTCTGGGCTGCTTCCAACAAAATATTAAAATACAGTAATGCATCAGACATTAAAAGCTTCCCTAAACAGGGCTGCCTTCAGATGTCTTCTAAAAGTCTGATAGTTGTTTTTCTCTTTGACATCTGGTAGGAGGATGTTCCACAGGGCGGGCGCCACCACCGAGAACGCCCTCTGCCTGGTTCCCTGTAACTTGGCTTCTCACAGCGAGGGAACTGCCAGAAGGCCCTCAGCACTGGACCTCAGCATCCGGGCAGAATGATGGGGGTGGAGACGCTCCTTCAGGTATACTGGGCAAGGCCGTTTAGGGCTTTAAAGGTCAGCACCAACACTTTGAATTGTGCTCGGAAACGTACTGGGAGCCAATGTAGGTCTTTCAAGACCGGCGTTATGTGGTCTCAGCGGCCGCTCCCAGTCACCAGTCTAGCTGCCATAAACTAATAAGCTGTAGACTAATAAGCCCAATAATTCCACCATGTTCCACAGCTCAGCCCCATCCATTCATTCCAAGGTGAGCTGTACCGGCATGCAAGGTCACAGCTTGTGCTCTTGGAACCAGCCCTTCAGAGGGTTTGCAAACAGCGTGATGCAACCTGGGCAGGTCAGGAAAGAGCAATTGCCTCCCTCTGTGCACAATGGATTTGCCAATGGTCCCGTCATCAACTTGCATGTTGATACCAGTCCAAGGATGCATGAATCATGGCTTGGCATGATGCAGTCCTTAAAATAAAAAATTAAAAATCCACACAAAACTGCAGCAACACTTTAAACTACTGCTACAATCTTAGCATTTGTTTTTGCAACGCCAGGGCACTTGGCACAAACCTGGTGCCACCATGGACTGGGGAACCCGTAGCGCTCTGGAGATTGTTGAACTGCCAACCCCCCATCATCCATCACCAGGGTTCATGCTGGTTGGAGCTGATGGGAACTGGAGAATCATTGATTATCTGGAGAGACATAGGTTCTCTGTCTGATTTTGGAGCCAACTTCTAAGGCCACAAAGCCATCTTAGTGGATCCCAGGAAGCCCTGCCAGACTGTAATTGGAAAGCGTCAAAACATTTTTGTTCATAAGGAAAATGAGCCTCCCAGTATAGGAGCAGTGTTACTTCAAATGTGAATTGTGACTGATGCCCACAGCGCTTCCTCAAAATTCCAGATGTGCTCACCGGCACGAAAAGGCAGACTTCGCCTTGCTAAGGGTGGAAGTTAAAGCCACCCTGTTGCTGGTGGTCTTCCTAAATAGGCATCAAGTTGGCTACTGGGGGAAATGGAATGGTGAACCTTTGATATGATCTGCTAGTGCTCTTCTTGTGAATATACTTCCTCCCTAAAGTTAAGTGTGTGCATGCTCGTGAGAAAGATTCCACATCAGATCACGGGAAGCCATAGTACAGTCATACCTCGGGTTACAGACGCTTCAGGTTGCGTTTTTTGGGGTTACGGACCCACCAAAACCTGGAAGTACCAGAACAGGTTACTTCCAGGTTTCGGGGGTTGCGCATGCGCAGAAGCGCTAAATCGTGCTTTGTGCATGCGCAGAAGCACCGAATTGCGACCCGCGCATGCGCAGACGCGCCGCTGTGGGTTGCGAACGCTGCAGGTTGCGAATGTGCACCCCGCATGGATCATGTTTGCAACACGAGCATCCACTGTACCACTCTATTTTGCCTTGGCCAGACTGCATTTAGAAACCTGTGTCCAGTTCGGGGTGACACAGTTCAAGAAGGATATTGATAAGATGGAACATGTGCAGAGGAGGGCAACCAAGATGATCAAGGGTCTGGAAACCAAACCTGATGAGGAACGGTTGAAGGAGCCTGGAGAAGAGGAGACATGATAGCCATCTTCAAATACCTAAGGGATTGTCATATGAAAGATGGAGTAAGTATGTTTTCTGCTGCTCTGGAGGGTAGGACTTGAACCAATGGCTTCAAGTTACAAGAAAGGAGATTCCAACTAAACATCAGGAAGAACTTTCTGGGAGTAAGAGCTGTTCAACAATGGAACAGACTCCCACAAGAGGTGGTGGACTCGCCTTCTTGGATCTCATCTAGTCATCTGCAGTTGTTGGACCAGATGACCCTCTTCCAACTCTACAATCCTGATTCTCTGATCTGAACGTGCGCATGTCTGAGTTTTGTATATAATGCCCTGCACTTCTTAGGAAATCCTTACTTGCTAGGTAAGACCTGCTGTATAAAAGAGCCTTGCCATCTTTAACAGGAGAACGCAGACCCTTGTTTATACAATGGAAATGTCTGGCAGTAGCAACAGAGAAGGTACGGTAATAGGGGTCTATTTGCATGCTAGAATATGCTTCCAGCCTCCAGACTGCTGCCTGGAAAATAGAGTAGCTACAATGAATGATTGCTGGGTACCATTGGCCTCTTGATATTCTCTGCCCTATTTGTGGACCAATATAGTGGTGGCTCCACTACTCTACTCTACTCTACTCTACTCTACTCTATTCTATTCTATTCTATTCTATTCTATTCTATTCTATTCTATTATTATAGGGATGCGGGTGGCGCTGTGGGTTAAACTACAGGGCCTAGGACTTGCTGATCAGAAGGTCGGCGGTTCGAATCCCCACGACGGGGTGAGCTCCTGTTGCTCGGTCCCTGCTCCTGCCCACCTAGCAGTTCAAAAGCACGTCAAAGTGCAAGTAGATAAATAGGTACCACTCTGGTGGGAAGGTAAACAGTGTTTCCGTGCACTGCTCTGGTTCGCCAGAAGTGGCTTAGTTATGCTGGCCACATGACCCGGAAGCTGTACACCAGCTCCCTTGGCCAATAAAGCGAGATGAGCGCCGCAACCCCAGAGTCGGCCACGCCTGGACCTAATGGTCAAGGGTCCCTTTACCTTTATAGTGGTGGGTGGGGGGCAGGGTACCAATTCACAATTTTTTCCAAGGGCAAGAGAAATTCTTCAGCTGTTCCTTGGGGTTGAGGGTCTTCACGAGCAGTGACAGAAGTGCAGCTTCTTTCTTTCCCTAATTTTGTTTGAAGGCAGCAACAAAGGAGGGGCAATGCCTCTGGAGAAACTTCAGCGATCACAGAAACAGGTCTTTCACTCAGTCAGAACATCGGTTCATCTAGTTCAGGCCTGCCTATGCTGAACGGCTGTGAAAGGCCAGGATTTCAGGCAGAAATCTTCCCCCGTCCTGCCTGGGGGTGCCAGGAATTGAACCAAAACCAGCATCTCTACCCCCATCGTTCAGCCTGGACGTTGAGGTCCAGCACCGAGGACCTTCTGCCGGTTCCCTCACTACAAGAAGCAAAGCTACAGGGAACCAGGTAGAGGGTCTTCTCGGTGGTGGCGCCCGCCCTGTGGAACGCCCTCCCATCAGATGTCCAAGAGATAAACAACTACCTGACATTTAGAAGACATCTGAAGGCATTCCTGTTCAGGGAAGGTTTTAATGTGTGACATTTTAATGTATTATTATTATTTTATATTATTATTATTCTACATGCAAAGCAGATACTCTTCTACTGAGCTACGGCCCTTCCTGCCAACAGAACTTGCCAACCTGGCTTTAGAGTGAAATAAACAAGCATCGGAGCACAGTCATAAAACTAACTGCATGTGTGATGGGAAAGGGGAAAGCCCGTGCAGCGATTTGTTTCCAAACTGGCAGAGTTGGCCACAAGCGACTGCTGTTGAAATTGGTTTTTGATGTGAAGTGGCAACTGCTGATTGCTGGGGGCCTTGGCGATGGGGTGCCAAAAGCCACGCCCCAGGCACGGTGCCAAATGCACACCACCAGATTGCTATAAAGCTGCTACAAGAGGTTTCCCAAGCCTTTTCCGCCATGGCTGCCACATTCATGTCCCCTATGTCTACTTAGCTGCTGGTGTGCAGATTGGCTACACCGCACCAGATAAACCCAAGGCCAAATGCTCACACTGAATGTGAGTAATCCTGAAAGCAACGTTGAGCGATGTGGGGTTTGTGCATCTTTCACACACTCGAGTGGCAACCATGCCCAACCTCTGAGTGGGTCACAAATGCTTGCACCCCTTGCCAAAGTGAGCAAACAAACCAGGATGTCTTCTGTGAACCACTGTTCCCTGTTACACCCAAACTAGGAAACTATGGTTAATATAACAAGCCAGGATAGGAAGCCATGGTTGGGAGTTGGCTGCAGAAGGAGGGAGTGAAGCAGGAACAGCCAAAAGGCTTGTATATATTTCAGCTTACTGAACCGAAATCTGACCATGTGAGTGCTAAAGAGGCACATTGTCCTATGCACCCTCTCCATTCAACTCAGATTAACTGCAATATATACACAATATGAGAGGGACAAGGGTGGCGCTGTGGGTTAAACCACAGAGCCTAGGGCTTGCCGATCAGAAGGTCGGCGGTTCGAATCCCTGCGACGGGGTGAGCTCCCATTGTTCGGTCCCTGCTCCTGCCAACCTAGCAGTTTGAAAGCACGTCAAAGTGCAAGTAGATCAATAGGTACCACTCCAGCGGGAAGGTAAATGGCGTTTCCATGCGCTGCTCTGATTTGCTAGAAGTGGCTTAGTCATGCTGGCCACATGACCTGGAAGCTGTATGCCGGCTCCCTCGGCCAATAAAGCAAGATGGGCACCGCAACCCCAGAGTCGGCCACGACTGGACCTAATGGTCAGGGGTCCGTTTACCTTTACCTTTTATACACAACATCTCCAGCTAGCTAGCTAGCTCATTAGATAAAATGTAAATATGTGAGAATCTTAATGTCATGCTATGTTATGGATGTGATCATTTCGATGAAAGAAAATTCTCAACAGCAGCTTTAGATGCTGTTTCTTGTCCTTGGTACCGGATTGATGCAACTCTCTGGGGGGGAAAACACTCCCTTGCCTGATCTCATTGGTTCCCACACATATCCTTAGGGGAGTGTGAGACTGGGGTTTGCCCCTGCCCCCAGCACCAGGGGCTTTCAGCGGCTTCTACAGGCCTAACCTTCTTCTGCAGAAGAACCCTTTCAAAAATCCTCCTGGCAAATTAAATTGGACTGCAGAGGCAAATCAATTCCCAGGCCTGTTCTCGCAGATGATAATTAATGGTTAATGAGCACGGTCTTTTAGCATAATAATACTCTCAACCAGAACATGATATTGGAGATTACAACTGGGAGACGGAGACGCAGATTCTAGCCAGCAGCTTTCTGGGGGCGTCTCTGACTCTCTTCCCTGCCTCCCCTTTCTCATCGCCAGCCGGCATGAGGTTGACTTAGCCTGTTAATAAACGCACTCAGACGGCATCAGCTCCCAGTCCTGGAGGGCTCTCAGGCAACTCATTCCCTCATGCCTGTCCTTCCTCACCAAGTCTACCTCCTCACTGCAGCAAGAGGGAGGGCTCTTGTCAAAGAATCATAGAATCATCGTAGAGCTGGAAGGGACCCTGAGGGTCATCTGAAGGAGCGTCTCCACCCCCATCGTTCTGCCCAGACACTGAGGTCCAGTGCCGAGGGCCTTCTGGCGGTTCCCTCACTGCGAGAAGCCAAGTTACAGGGAACCAGGCAGAGGGCCTTCTCAGTAGTGGCACCCGTCCTGTGGAACACCCTCCCACCAGATGTCAAAGAGAAAAACAACTACCAGACTTTTAGAAGACATCTGAAGGCAGCCCTGTTTAGGGAAGCTTTTAATGTTTGATGCATTACTGTATTTTAATATTTTGTTGGAAGCCACCCAGAGTGGCTGGGGAAGCCCAGCCAGATGGGCGGGGTATAAATAAATTATTATCATTATTATTATTATTAGTAGTAGTAGTAGTAGTAGTATTTAGTCCAACCCCCTGCAATGCAGGAATCTTTTGCTCAACCTGGAGCTTGAACCCACGACCCTGAGATTACGAGTCCTGTGCTCTACCGACTGAGCTATCCCAAGGACTGGTGGGCTCCTGCTGAGGTGTGAGCCCTAAGCATTGCCATTACCCAAGTTCCCATAGTGTACAAGTGACGCTATTAAAAACAGACCTGGGCTACACCTGCACCATCCATTTAAAGCACTATTATATCACTTTAAACAACCACGGTTTCCCCAACAGAATCCTGTAAACTGTGGTTTGTTAGGAGTACAGAGTGTTTGTTAAGTGCTCTGAGAGTTTTTAGGAGACTCCTATTCGAACTGATTTCTTTGCACTGAGGAATTCTTTATGCAAAGATGAGAAAAATATTTTTCTCCAGAAGCTGTTTAACTTCAGCTTCCACCATCCCTGACCTTTCAACCTTTTAATTGGGGTTGATGGCAGTGGGAGCCCAGCGACACCTGTGGGTCTACATTTTCTCCATCCTTGGGCCAAGGCATTGGGCTAAGACCCGGGAGATCATGGTTCAGGACACCAGTTGCGCATGACACCTACTGAATTTTTTCCCAACCTACCTGTCAGGGTTGCTGTGAGGATTAAGATGGGGGGGGGGAGGAAATAACTACCGTATTTTTCGCTCTATAAGACACACCGGACCATAAGGCGCACCTAGTTTTTGGAGGAGGAAAACAAGAAAAAAAATAATATTCTGAATCTCAGAAGCCAGAACAGCAAGAGGGATCGCTGCACAGTGATCCCTCTTGCTGTTCTGGCTTCTGGGATAGCTGTGCAGCCTGTATTCACTCCATAAGACGCATACACATTTCCTCTTACTTTTTGGGAGGGAAAAAGTGAGTCTTATAGAGCAAAAAATACGGTACATACGACAGCCTGAAGTCTTTGTAAACAGAACAGGATAAAGCATGCACTCATTATATACCACATAGGAAAAAATCTTATATCTGCTGGGGTGCCTAGTATTTTTATAACGTGTGCAGACCTGGTAAATCGGACTTCACAGATATTGCACATATATGGCTTTTCCCCCGTGTGGGTCCTCATGTGCCGCGGCAGCTTCCCGGCTCCCATGATTATTTTGTTGCAGATGGGGCACTGCTGAGAAGCCTTGGGCTTGATCTTCCTCTCTTCTGGCCACCGAGGAAAGACTCCCCCAAAATGGGCAGCGCTGAGGAAGTTCAGGTAGGCTCCGTAATCATTCTCCGCCTTGATGTGCCCCAAATGGGTCACCGGGTTGTTGGCAAACATGTCCTTGAAGAGGTCGTTGGGGAACGGGGCAGGAGAAGGTTCCTCCTTCTCCTCCTCCTTGATCTTCCTCTTCCGGATGACCAGATCCAACGGGCCATTGTCCACCTGCTGCTCCTCCACCTGGGAAAAGGCGCCAAAGTCTCCGTTCCACAAGTGCGGGAAGAGGTCAGGGACAAAGGGAGACAGAGCCGGCCTCCGTTCTGGCATGCTAGATTTAGGGTACAAGTTCTCTCTTAGGAGGGACTCAATGGAGAAGTCTCTTATCACGCCCAAGGAGCCATTGGAGTTGTTCGCCTGAAAATGGTTGGAGAACCCACTTGGTCTCTCTGAGTAAGCTTCCTCTGTGAGGTCAGATTTGGAAGGACTTTGGTGGCAGCCAACGTCTTGGACGTCTGTTAGGTTCTGGTTTGCGAAGTCTCCCACGTCTTCTTCTTCCTCGTCCTCCTCTTCTTCCTCATCGTCCTCTTCTTCCTCCTCCTCCTCCTCCCTCTCGTCTCCCTCCTCCAAACTGGGCTCCATGATTTCTAGGCAGACGTTGATGACACACTGGATCTCCAGCATCCTGGCCGCGTTGAGGATGTGCTTGAGGTTCGAGGTGGTGATGGTGAGGGTCGAGGTATAGGCAAACTCGAGGATTGCCGAAAGTGCTTCAGGCTTAACAAAGTCAATCTCGTAAACATAGGGCTGGTCTGCTAAAGTGCCGGTAGTGAAGAGTTTCTTAAAATATTGGCTGCAGGCAGCCAGGACAGACTTGTGGGTCCTGTATTCCTGGTCCTGGACAATGAGGATGACATCGCAGAGGAGGCCGTTGTGCCGCTGCTCGTTTAAGCCACAAAGGACTTCGCTGCTGTGGTTTGGGAATGGGATCCCTATAAGGTCTTCAATGCCATTGGCCATATTCTCACTTAGAGCCCTAGGATGAAACACACACACACATACAAAATGAATTAGCGCATTCGTATTTATCCTTGAAGACAGCAGAGACAGAAAATCCCCAGAAAGAAAAATCTTTCAAAACCTGGGACTCAATCTGCCTTTCGATACAGGCAATTGATCACCATCACCGCCATCTTTTAAGGGATTTCTAGATCGCTTTATAACCTCCCAAGAAGGATTGCTTGCAACCAATCAGCCCAACACAGCGCTCACATTTGAAAATTTAAAATAGTGGTACAAACAATGCAAAACATCAGGATAAAAGCAACAGACAAAACAGTTCTGAAATGGAAGGGCCATTTACAGTGTTCCTAAAGGCCAACAGAGAGGGGGTTGTACAAATTTTCCTGTGCTGGGCATGCCAGAACAGGACCACCTTAGAGAATGATGCTCTGATCCTGGGACTTATCAACCTCACTGTTTTCAATGCAAGAGCCGGATGCCCACGAATCCAGTCAATTCATTGGCCCACCCAGTTTTGCTCCTGGTCCTGCCCACCCTGCTACGTGGCCCCTGGAAGGTTTCTCCAGAATTTACTATTTCCCCATGTGACGTTAACATATGAGAGAGTGCTGGAGGTGAAATAGTTAAACAGGCTGCCCTGTCAGAATCCAGGGGGTGGAGTCAGAGGGACTATAAAACCAGCTCTGGGAGGGGTGAAGTGGGTGGTAGGCTGGAGTGGGAGTGAATTGGGATAGAGTCTGTGGGTAGGTTGAGTTGGTGTAGCAAAATAGGCTGAGTCAGGAACAGTTAGGGGCTAGGCAGACAAGTAAATATCTGAGAGGTGGTTTAGTGAGTGAGAGCAGGGAGCGGAAGTTATAGGTCTGGATAGGCACCCCCATGAATGTAATTGACTGATACTATTTATGAAACCACACGCTTGTTAAACTGCAATAAATAAACAAAAGTTTATGTTTCAATTTAACCCTGACTGGACTCAGTATTTTACCAGGTAGGGCCTGGGTGGTGGCAGCGGGAAATAAAGTGGTGGCACAGGGATCAATAGACGTCCGGGGACCCTGTCTGATCGCCACGCGCCACCCCATCAATATTGCCATGATTACCCAGGCTATAGATTCCAGCTTACGTTGACACTGAATTTTTGTTTCCCGTCCCCAGCACAAAGCGTCCCCAGCCCCCTTCCCAGAAAGGTGCCTCCCTACCCTTCCTGTCTCTGCTTCCCCACCCTAAATGCCCATCTATCATCTCACTACTCCTGCAGTCCTTATCGCCACCCCATCTTTGCTCCTTCAGAAAGCGCATTAAGGGAATCACGATTAACATCGCTGGCTGCTCCCAGGTGCCCCAGACACATCGCGTCTCGCCGTGCGCGAGGCATTGAATTCCTTGTTCTGTCCTTCAAGGCCCTCCGTGATCTCATCCCACACCCTGCCCTGCACTCTCCCCTCCCTCCCCTCCTCTGTCTGCTCTCGGTCTTTATTTAGACTGTTCCCGACAAATGGAGCCGCCTCCCATTATTCTCCTGTGCCTTCGGCCTCCACCTTCATTTAATTATCCCTGCCGCTGCACTCCTCCTTGGGCGCAGTGTCTCCCACATCCTTCCATCCCCTGAAATACTTGTTCTGTGCCGCATGGGTTTTTCAAGCACAGAGGGTGCAGCTTCACCGTGTGAGTGAAGCACAAGCTCCAGTCCAAATTTGGTGTTATGGGCGCAACTCTTGCTCGGATGCAGAGGGTCGGGCAGGGGCGCTGCAACACGCCTGAGCATTGCAGCACAGCAAAGTTGCCCCAAGAGGTTGGGGCACTACAGAGCGTGTTGTCTGCCTGCCTGTGTCCTGCGACAGGGGCAAGCTGACTCCTCTGTGAACTTGATTTCAGAGGCATTGCACAATGTAACAGCAGCAGCAATTTATTTATTAGCCTCCCATTTAGAATGTTTTTATGGTTCTCCCTATTTTGGGGATTTTTTTGTGAGTTGGTGGCACCATTTTGCCTACATACGGATCCACGTTCCGAGAAAGAATTTGCTGATAGTGTGTATGATGGTGGTCAGGATAATAAGGTTATCAGTAATAAAACATGTTGCTGTTATACATTGAAGTACAGTGGTACCTTGGGTTAAAAACTGAATTCATTCCGGAGGTCCGTTCTTAAACTGAAACTGTTCTTAACCTGAGGTACCACTTTAGCTAATGGGGCCTCCCGCTGCTGCTGTGCGATTTCTGTTCTCATCCTGAAGCAAAGTTCTTAACCTGAGGTACTATTTCTAGGTTAGCGGAGTCTGTAACCTGAAGCATCTGTAACCTGAAGCATCTGTAACCTGAAACTGGAATAACTGGAATAAACTGGAACGTGTCCAGAGGAGGGCAACCAAAATGGTCAAAGGCCTGGAAACGATGCCTTATGAGGAACGGCTAAGGGAGCTGGGCATGTTTAGCCTGGAGAAGAGGAGGTTAAGGGGTGATATGATAGCCATGTTCAAATATATAAAAGGATGTCATATAGAGGAGGGAGAAAGGTTGTTTTCTGCTGCTCCAGAGAAGCGGACACGGAGCAATGGATCCAAACTACAAGAAAGAAGATTCCACCTAAACATTAGGAAGAACTTCCTGACAGTAAGAGCTGTTTGACAGTGGAATTTGCTGCCAAGGAGTGTGGTGGAGTCTCCTACTTTGGAGGTCTTTAAGCAGAGGCTTGACAACCATATGTCAGGAGTGCTCTGATGGTGTTTCCTGCTTGGCAGGGGGTTGGACTCGATGGCCCTTGTGGTCTCTTCCAACTCTGTGATTCTATGATTCTAGGATTCTATGAAACATCTGTAACCCGAGATGCCACTGTATAGTGAGAATCTGCCTGCCTGCTCACCCAACCAGCCAGTGGAGAAAGAAAGCTGCAACTGGTAATCAAGAGGGAGCAAGCTTGCTTTCTCCTGTTCTGGAGGGTAGAACTAGAACCAATGGCTTCAAGTTCCAAGAAAGGAGATCCCAATTAAACATGCGGAAAGAGTTGTTCAGTGGTGGAACGGTCACCCTTGGGAGGTTATGGACTCCCCTTCCTTTGAGGCTTTGAAGCAGATGTTGGATGACCATCTGTCATGGATGCTTCACTTGAGATCCCTGTATTGCAAGGGGTTGGGCTACATGACCCTCAAGGTCCCTCCCAACTCTACAATTCTATGATTCTATGCACATAACGGGACGCGGATGGAGCTGTGGGTTAAACCACAAAGCCTAGGGCTTGCCGATCAGAAGGTCGGCAGTTCGAATCCCCGCGACGGGGTGAGCTGCCATTGCTCGGTCCTTGCTTCTGTCAACCTAGCGGTTCGGAAGCACGTCAAAGTGCAGGTAGATAAATAGGTGCCGCTCCAGCGGGAAGGTAAACAGCGTTTCCGTGCGCTGCTCTGGTTCACCAGAAGCGGCTTAGTCATGCTGGCCACATGACCCGGAAGCTGTACACTGGCTCCCTCGGCCAATAAAGCGAGATGAGCACCGCAACCCCAGAGTCGGTCACAACTGGACCTAATGGTCAGGGGTCCCTTTACTTTTTCCTATGCACTTAACATCACATGTTGTTTGGCTCTAAGAATGAGGAAACCTTCTTTTCCTTTCCGGTCTTGTGGATGGCTTATGCTTCCTTGCTCAGAAACGTAGCAAAACAAACAAACCAAACCAGACTGGAAAGAGAAGCTGCTGAATTGCAACTCATTACCAAACTCAAAACCATGGAGAGACCTGGTCTGAACAGAGACATTGGATTCTTATCTCATTATACATGACTAAGCCATTTTTCACCTTCTCACCCCTTGCCTTTTCCTGTAAGACCTATTGCAGTCGTTAAGAGTCGTCAACAGGCTCATCTCAGCTATCTGCCAATCTCCCATTCCCACCACCCTTCTGAGTAATACCCCTCCCCACCTTCTCACTATATAGAAGGATCTGGCAACTTCTGTTTCAGTGTATCTGAAGAAGTGTGCATGCACACGAAAGCTCATACCAAGAACTAACTTAGTTGGTCTTTAAGGTGCTACTGGAAGGAATTTTTTTATTTAAACAAAGCAAACGTAGCCAAGCAACAACCAGAGGCACCAGCAAACATACATGTTGGACACGCATGAAGGAGATTCGGAGACCTCTCTGCCCGGTCGCTGCTGGAAACCTAGAACCAGTTTCGATGGCTGGTGCATCTTAAACAACTCTTCTACCTCGAAAAGTCCAGGGGAGCTTGTCTCAGGGTACAGAGGGAAAGGAATGTGTTCTGATTGCAGAGCAGTCCGATGTTTACGGCGTGGGCTTCCTCAAGCGTGCCACTTCCCTCCCGCCCACAGAAGATCAATCAGCAGCTGAGACCTTGAGGTTATCTCTCTGCGCCATGCCCACTGCCCACACTCCCAGCCAGCCAGCCTCTCTCGCTTGGCAATTACTGTGTGGGAGAAGGATGGCCGGCCTTGGGAGATGGGATGAAAGCAGCAACCGAGAGCAGCTGCTCTTGCAAGCCAACCTTCCTCAATTTAATTTAATTTATTAGGATTTATACACCGCCCTTCATCGTTAAGCTCTCAGGGCGGTTCACAGAATAAAATACAGGATAAAAACAAGCAAATAATTAAAAGCAAAACAACAGCTTTTGGCTTGGCTGGTTATTTGGGTTTTTCTGGCGGTGTTAAATCCGCGTTTTCTGTATTATTTAAGTTTTGTTTTAAACCATTAACTCGAGACATCTCAAACCTTGGGAAATCAGCTAGTAAATGCCCTTCATGATACTTCCTTGGTTATATTCAGAACAAAAGACATCCTTATGTGCAGAAACCTGTTTTTGAGGGCACCCCTTTTCCCAACCTGGGCTATGTTGTTCTCACAGGCAGACCAGCGCGTGGGCTTTGCTGTGTCAGATTGTGGGATAGGAGCTCACACGGCTGAGGACTTCTACATGCGAAGGGGTTTCCTGCACACAGAAAGCTAAAATGCCAGGGAGAAAGGTTTCTGGCCTAGCTCGTTCCTCAACAGCTAATTTTCTGGGTGCAAAGAACTTCCTTCCACCTGTACAGAGGGGAGCAGTCTGTACACTTTGCAAGTGGTACAGCTCGCCTCAAAAGCAGCAACAGTGCTGAAAATACATCTTTTGAGGGAATGTTTATGTTTCTAATTGCAGGTTAATGTAGAAATGGATTGAAACACGGGGCAAAAACTTGTGAAAGTGAGATTCGTCCATCCCTAGTTATCGCTCACTTCCCAAGAGAAAATATTCCAGATACAAAGCTTAGCACTGACTCCTTCCATGGCTGACCCTGTTTAGATCTTAAGTGAAAATGTGTGCTCTTCAGCACAGTTGCAGTGCATCTATAGCCTGTAGGAATGGGAAAAGCCACCCATTTTGGTTTCTCTCAGTTTCTCATTTTCCCAGTCTTGGGATGTTATGTGCAATACAGTGGTACCTCGGGTTAAGTACTTAATTCGTTCCAGAGGTCCATTCTTAACCTGAAACTGTTCTTAACCTGAAGCACCACTTTAGCTAATGGGCCTCCTGCTGCCGCCGTGCCGCTGGAGCACAATTTCTGTTCTCATCCTGAAGCAAAGTTCTTAACCTGAAGCACTATTTCTGGGTTAGCGGAGTCTGTAACCTGAAGCGTATTTAACCTGAAGCACATGCAACCTGAGGTACCACTGTATTGCCTAATATACACATTTTTGCAAACCAATTCCCCCTCATACACAGCAATGGAAACTTCTATGTTATTTTCACCAATACACCCCAGGCTTACCCCTAAAGCCAAAACGGTGTATAGTCAAAACACTTTGGGTGAAAATGCAGGATTGCCAAAGGTTCTCTCCCCCCCCCCCCCCGATGGCTGCCTGCCTTTTAAATTTTTTAAAAATTGCCTAGCCTGCAAAGCTGAATGTGCACATGTTAAATGCACATAAGTTAAAGGTAAAGAGACCCCTGACCATTAGGTCCAGTCGCGGATGACTCTGGGGTTGCGGCGCTCATCTCGCTTTATTGGCCAAGGGAGCCGGCGTACAGCTTCCGGGTCATGTGGCCAGCATGACTAAGCCGCTTCTGGTGAACCAGAGCAGTGCACGGAAACAGTGTTTACCTTCCCGCTGGAGCGATACCTATTTATCTACTTGCACTTTGACGTGCTTTCGAACTGCTAGGTTGGCAGGAGCAGGGACCGAGCAACGGGAGCTCACCCCGTTGTGGGGATTCGAACCATCAACATTCTGATCGGCCAGTCCTAGGCTCTGTAGTTTAACCCACAGCGTACATTATGAGCATATGCATTTTTGGTACACATTGCTTGGCGGAAGAACTGCACTGCCAAATTTAGAGAAGGGCAGATTTGATGGCTGCATTTCGGTCCACATATTGTTTCGGAAAGAGAGGCTTAGTTAGGCTCTCCTTTCAATGCAAACTGAATCGAATTTATCCCCCAACCCTAATGCTCTGTCTCTGCGCAATTCAGTGTCTTCCAATGACCTAGAGGGCTAGGCCTGTTTACCTGCAGCAAAAGAACTGCACTCTCCACCCCCCACCCCTCAGATCATTTGCTAATTATCCCGACTATCCCTCTAAACAACATTGACATAAGTCTGGAGAAAAGGCCTCTCCCAGCCGCCCTTTGGCCAGCCTGACAATTCGACAGCTGTGTTGCTCTGCACTGCTGGACAGCATGCAACAGCCGGCTCTGCAGTGACCTTCAAAATCTCATGCCCTTCAGGGTGAAACTGGCAGAAACCGAGACAGAGCGAGAGAGAGAGGGATGAAGGTGACACCTAACAGCAAGCTGGCCATTTCTCTTCCTAGCCCCTTTCTGTTTTATTTATTAACTGGGCAGTCCTATCCAAGGCTACTCAGAAGTCAGTCCTGTTTTGTTCTGCCGGGCGTGCTCCTTGCTAAGAGTGCAATTAAGTGATGCCTTTGGGGGCTTGCCACCACCCAAGGTGGCTTACGGCAGAGAATTAAAACCCTGCAACAATTTTATTTATTTTTAAAATCCAAATAACACATCCCAGTGACAAAAGCTAAAAGCCGCAGCTTAAAACCCAACTGGCAATACTTTTCACTGAATGGAGATTTGAACAATTTGGTTTTTATGTTACATATGAAAACTAATGAGGAAGGAGCCATTTGAACTTCTTCTAGGAAGAGCTCCAGGGATATGGGGCCACCAACGAAAAGACCGCATCTCTAGTATGATATGATAGCTATGTTCAAATATATAAAAGGATGTCACATAGAGGAGGGAGAAAGGTTGTTTTCTGCTGCTCCAGAGAAGTGGACACGGAGCAATGGATCGAAACTACAAGAAAGAAGATTCCACCTAAACATTAGGAAGAACTTCCTGACAGTAAGAGCTGTTTGACAGTGGAATTTGCTGCCAAGGAGTGTGGTGGAGTCTCCTACTTTGGAGGTCTTTAAGCAGAGGCTTGACAACCATATGTCAGGAGTGCTCTGATGGTGTTTCCTGCTTGGCAGGGGGTTGGACTTGATGGCCCTTGTGGTCTCTTCCAACTCTATGATTCTATGATTCTAGTACACACAATTTTGATGAATGTTGACAGCAAGTCTACAAGTGGGGATTCAGAGGCCAGTCTTGGGCCGGGGGGGCGGTTTATATGGGTGCAGGCGTTCCTTCAAATAATCTGTTTCCAAACTGTTTCAGTCCCAGTCTTCACAGGGCTGGTTGTCTTCAGATGTTTTGAACCACAGCCCTCATCAGCCACAGCTTGCTCACAATTAAAACTTTAGTGTCAACATGCAACAAACAATAACATGGCATGGGGGTTTGGAAGGATATGTGTCTGCATGTTTATCCATTAATAATCTTTCCTTTTCCGTTTTTGTATCCTCCGACACCTGGACTAGTCTGAATGAAGTATAACCAAGTGTGCTGGTACCCACTGATGGGCTGTTGACATCCCAGAGGGGTGGGATCCAGAGGATTGTTTTGTCTTCCTTTTGTTCATATTCGTTTTGTATGTTGCAGGATGCGCGCCAACTGGAAGCAAAACAGCACATCCACCTGGAAACCTTTCCGGGTACAAACAGTATCAGAAGCAGGATTGCGTATGACTGCCCTGATATCATCATGAGCGCAAATTGTTGTGACTGCACAATACAAAGGATGCTGGAGGGTCCTAAGTACAGTCGTACCTTGGATGTCAAACGCCTTGGTACTCGGATGTTTTGGCTCCCGAACGCCGCAAACCCGGAAGTGAGTGTTCCGGTTTGCAAACATTTTTGGGAAGCCAAACATCCGACGTGGCTTCCATGGCTTCCGATTGAGTGCAGGAAGCTCCTGCAGCCAATCGGAAGCCACGCCTTGGTTTTTGAATCTTTCCAGGAGTCCTGGAATGGATTAAGTTTGACAACCAAGGTACCACTGTACAGGCAACTGCAATAAGTGCATACTGCTGTGTCCACATTTCTCTCTTCCTCCTCAGTTGACGCACGCATCTTGATTTATAGACTGCATGACTCTTAGGCAGGGGCAGACTTTGGTAATTCAAATTTCAGCAGCGCCCTATGCAAGGTCAAAATGTGCCCCCCCCCGCCACCTCTCGCCTTCTGTTGTATGCGTTCAGTACATCATAGTCACGCTGACCTCTGCAGCTCAGTGCCCAGTATGGGGGAACCCACCATGCTCCCCGAAATCCAGCTCTGTTCTCTTAAATTGTGCAAACCACCTTACACATGGACAACGCTCTGTAGAACCTGATAATCATCTACACCAGCAGGAGACACCTGGTGCCCTTCAAATGTTGTGGACCACAACTCTCTTAATTCATTACCATCAGCCACGTTGGCCAAGGCTGATGGAAGTTGTGGCCCTGAAGGAGCATCTCCACCACCTTTGGTCTGCCCAGACACTGAGGTCCAGCGCCGAGGGCCTTCTGGCGGTTCCCTCACTGTGAGAAGTGAAGCTACAGGGAACCAGGCAGAGGGCCTTCTCGGTAGTGGCGCCCACCCTGTGGAATGCCCTCCCATCAGATGTCAAAGAGATAAACAACTACCTGACATTTAGAAGACATCTGAAGGCAGCCCTGTTTAGGGAAGTTTTTAATGTTTGATATTTTATCATGTTTTAATATTCTGTTGAAAACCACCCAGAGTGGCTGCAGAGGCCTGGCCACATGGGCAAGGTATAACTAATAATTTTATTATTATTGTTGTTGTTGTTGTTGTTGTTGTTGTTGTTGTTGTTGTTGTTGTTATATATGGAGGGCACTATATTGCCTGCCCCTGTCCTACACTTTAAGTTGATGCCACATGCATTTCTTCTTTACAACCAAATGGCGTGTCCCAAAAGATGGGACTTTGCTCCTGCTAGAAGAGGTACAGCCTGTCTGGCAAAGCTTCCTCGTGGGTAGAGTGGCCTTGTTACAGAGCACCGTCCTCTATTGGAAAGGCGGCTTGGTTCAGTTTGAAGATGAAGAACCTAAACAAGGGAGAGCAGGAGGGAGCTTTGAAGCTCTCCATCCCAGTTAGTAGCAACTGGATAGCAGGCTTTCACCTGGTCCCAATCTTCCCAGCTATGACGAGACGCATGTCTAATTTAAATGACTGCACAGGGGCACCTTACCCATAGAGGCTAGTGGTGCGGGGCGCCAGGGCGCCAAGTTCTGGAGGGCACCAGGGAAGAGGCGGATGCTGGACGCGGCGCCTCCCGGCATCAGCTCACCATCCTCACCCGCCTCCGCCACGCTGCGCCAAAGCAGCACCGCACCCGGAGGCTCCGTCTGCCGTGGCAACTATGGCACAAAGCGGCCGGCTGAGCCAGGAGGCCCTGCGTCCAGCCTCTGCCTCTTCCCCGCCGGAGGAGCCGCCCTCCAGCTGCTGCCCACCTCCTCCAGCCCTGCTGGCAGCACAGTCCTCCCTAAAAAAACTCTGGGAAACAGGGGGAGGGGGCCGCAAGAGGGAGCTTTGCACCACGGCGCCAGATATCCTTAAGATGGCCCTGTGACTGCTATTGTTTCTTAATTTGCAAATAAGTTAGCACATGTGCATTTTTATGCAAAACGGTGCTCGCTTTTTGAGGAGTGATGAGGAAAGGTGCGGCCTACGCACAGGGCTTATGGGAGACACTTGTGCAGGAAGGGGTCAAAAATTGTTGAACGAGAGCCCGGTCTTTGTAGTGGTTCAGGAACGGACTCTGTACATGGAGAGAGTGTGTATGACCTGAAAGAGCTTTGGTTGGGAGCAGCCTTCTCCCTTCTGCATATAAAAACGGCAGCCATCACTGGCTGAAAATAAACTTCAAGCCAGTCTGTACAGGGTTGGGGTTTGAAATTCAAGCTTGCAAGGTAAAAACCAGAATCCATTAATCCGCCGAGACGCCCACTCCCCCGAGCCACGAAGCATTCCAAGCGAGGCAGGCTTTGGCTCATAAATCTCCTGAACCGCCTTATGAGCACCAGCAATCAACAACTCCCTCCCTCTGCTCTCTCTTTCGCCCCCCCCCCGCCACTCCTCCAACGCACACACACACCCAACCACACAACACCACAAGATCACAGCCGGAGGGGGAAACCTGCCATTGTCTCTCCTTTTGGCATGTGGGGCTCAGGCCAAGTTTGTTATTGCAAACCTCCCCTGGACACACCCTGGAGACTATATTTGCGAAACCACAGCCAAACCCACCCTGGCCTCTGAAAGAGGCTTTGCTTTGCAATCTGCAGTGCTTCGAGATTTATCTCGGGGTTCGTCGTGTCCCTACTCCACCCCTCTTTTCAACTTCAGATTCTCTGCTGTGAAAAATTGCCTACTACAGAGAAGCAATAGTGTAGCCGGTATTTATTTAATTTATTTTTAAGGGAGGGAGAGCAAGTAAAAGAAAGGGGGGAATATGTGTAAAAATGGGGTTGCCCTCTGGAATATTCTTGTTCAGGGCTGCAGCCATGCGGCCCTGGCCCCTTTTCCAAATACTCCCTTCCATTCCCACCTCACCCATGGTGTTCCGCTTTCCCCCTCAGACAGCATTCTGTGCCCAAGGAGCGTGCTCCATCTTCATCTAGTGCAGCCTTTCTCAACCTGTGGGTCCCCAGATGTTGTTGAACTACAACTCCCATCACCCCTAGCTAGCAAGGCCAGAGCTCGGGGATGATGGGAGTTGTAGTCCAACAACATCTGGGGACCCACAGGTTGAGAACCGCTGATCTAGTGTCTCCCCAAGCCTGCTGATAGCTCTTTGTCTGCCTTGGTGGTGAAGTTTTGGCTGCAGAAAGGTCCACGCTAAGAGAACTGAGGTTCCCAACCAGTCTCCTGCTCGCGAACTAGACCAACCCACCACTTCGCTTCAGTGAGTGGTGTTCTGTGCCTTAAAAACCCCACCCTGGTCTGGAAATGCAACAGATTCTGCCTGCGACTTTTTCTAAGCGAAGCAGATTTTCTGCCACGAACCCAATGCATGGGGAAACAACCCTAACTTGGTCTACTCAGATGTAAATCCTCCTGAATCCAGCAGGGCTTACTCCCAGGTGAAAGGAGCTGGGATGGCAGCCTCAGCCTTCACCCGGAACCTGAAAGTCAATGAATTAGGCATCAACAAATGGAAAGAAGAAAGAGCTCTACAAGCAAGGTGCCATTACTTAGAAGACCCTGTCACTGGTAGTTACACACCTTCCTTCGGAAGATATGTGCAACGCACCCAGAGTCGGATCTTAGATCATTTCAACAACTAGGCAGACTGCTGTTCAGATACATTGGCTTAAAACTTTGAAATTAAAAATTGAATCAAACCCAGAAACAGACTTGTAATGGGTGATGATCTTGAAGTATCTGGAGTAAGTATCTGGAAAACTCTTAGGGCACTGCCAAGCACCTTGGGAAAGTCTTCCATAATGTCAGTACCAAAACCCAAACACAACAAGCAGCATAAGGTAAGCTGGAGAGCTCTAGAAATGTCCAATGAAGGCTTAGAAAGCAAGTAGGGACCAGTAGAGCTGGAAGAAGACAGTTTAGCTTTCCTGGAGTCACCACCACTTCTCTAGGAACTAGAATCAATATTCTAAGTGCACAGCCACCGGGAACCTGGGATTTTCTGTCCTTGACAAGGGCCCTGTAATGGAGTTCCAAATGACCTTAAGTTGAGTTAAAATGTCTTGGAAGGGGAGGGGAGCTTTCCCTCCCCTCAGCAGTTGGCATCTGGCGATTTCCATTCTATCCCTTTGTGGAGGAAATGAGTAAAACGGCGACTGCCTGACCCACCAGCAGAAACATGCAATTTTCGGACATAATTGCACATTTCCATGTAATAGCATGATCATAACAAGCAGGTTCGATTTGCTCAAGTTTCGGTCCAGGCCGCCCCTCTTCCATATTTAAACATCCTGGCCTCCTCTTTGCCCATAATTTTAACTCTCTGGCCGTGTGGGTGCTGACAGCTGTTGGGTTCTGGGACCGTTGCTTATCGAGGGGGACGGCAATTAAATACAAATCGGCGGAGTTGATTTCCTGAGATGAGATTTCCTCTCCCACCCTCCTCATCCAGTGGCTTCTGCTCCAAGAGCTCCACTGCAATGAAATATATTTTGTGTACCAAGGCAATGACATCAATCAACTGGCCCTCTCTCTCTCGGGCTCCACACCTTCCCGCATTGCACCCACCAAGAGCTTATCACCAATTCCACACGGCTTGCAGAATTAACATGGGAGGCATGATTCACCTTAACACCCCAGTATATTTTGTTTGAAGAGTAGGGGAGAATAGGAACATATGAAGCTGCCTAATAGCGAGTCACACCATTGGTTCATCTAGATCAGGGGTCTGCAACCTTTAAGACAAAAAGAGCCACTTGGACCCGTTTCCAAAGGAAAAAAAACCTGGGAGCCGCAAAACCATTGCAACATTTAAAGCATGTGCGCCGCTGCCCTCCGATCTGACAGCGGGCGGGAAGGTGACGCCGGGACGGTGCGTGACTAACGCACGCACCACCCCCATGCGACGTCACAGCCAGTACAGCGCCCACCACAGTGGGGAGTCTCGGGGCGCACAATGCGCCTCCTCCCCTCATTAGTATCCGCCCCGGAGCCGCGGCAAAGGTGTAGAAGAGCCACATGCGGCTCTGGAGCCGCGGGTTGCAGACCCCTGATCTAGCTCACGACTGTCCACAGAGACCGGCAGCGGCTACCCAGGAAGAGTTGGCTCATTCAGTTGCATCTGAGCAAACAGGCTTCAGAATTGCCATTCCCAGCACTTACTGGTACTGGTGCGGACTGGGGAAAGAGGAAGGAGCTAGCTATCACGTAGGTGCTTCCACTTGCTCGCTGCTAGCTTTGGCTCATGCTATAGATATCCACGGGACGCGGGTGGCGCTGTGGGTAAAACCACAGTGCCTAGGACTTGCCGATCGTATGGTCGACGGTTCGAATCCCCGCGGCGGGGTGAGCTCCCGTCATTCGGTCCCAGCTCCTGCCCACCTAGCAGTTTGAAAGCACCCCTAAGTGCAAGTAGATAAATAGGTACCGCTTTATAGCGGGAAGGTAAACGGCGTTTCTGTGTGCTGCGCTGGTGCCGGCTCGCCAGAGCAGCGATGTCACACTGGCTACGTGACCCGGAAGTGTCTGCGGACGGCGCCGGCTCCCGGCCTCTAGAGTGAGATGAGCGCACAACCCTAGAGTCTGACAAGACTGGCCCGTATGGGCAGGGGTACCTTTACCTTTATAGATATCCGCACAGCATTCTGTTCTCACAGTGGACAACTAGATGCCCATGGGAAACCCACAAGCAGGATTCAAGCACAACAACAGCACTATCCCTTCCGGTGGTTTCCAGAAACTGGTTTTTGAAACCATTACGTATTGCCTCCAACTGTGAAGAGAAAGAACATTGGCTCCAACATGGCTAGCAGTCGTCAACAGGCCTCATCCATGAATTTGTCCGATCCTCTTTTAAACCCTTCTAGAGGTTGGTGTCCCTTACTGCCTCTTGTGGGAATGAGTTTAGTTCTTCCTTTCGCCTGTCCTGCATCATCGGCTGTCTACCAGTCCAGTTTGTTGGCATTAGTAAAGCAAGCCAGGGGAGATCAGAAACCCTTGCTGATTTCCTTCAAATGGTCAAGGAATTGGCCAGCAGGTCTCAAGTCTATGCTATGCTCAACCCTCTGGTACAGAATACCACTGCAGGCAAAGGAAATGTACCAACCAAAGGCTTGAAACCAATAGGGTAGAGTCCACAGCTGCCAGCCACAAAGCAAGGCAAAAGTGCAAGCTGAAGTACCTCCTCGATTCAAGCGGGCAGATGAGAAAGACAGAAATGGTGCGCGGAATGTCTGAAATTTCCTCCCCTGCTTTCTGGGGGCCAGAAACAAATGAAAATGGAGCTAAGGGACAGCTTTTTCTAAAAAAAAACCAACCAAGGCATTTTAAATCTGGGCAAGGGGAAGAGGACTCTGCATTTTTCCAGGCTGGTGAAACCAGAAATTCTATCTGGCAGCAGCCACCTACAAAAGCCACCATCTTGGCTATTAGGGTTCTCGTCCTCCTCCTCCGACTCTCTCATTTGAAGGGGGGCGGGAACCAAGCCTTCAGCAATGACAATGCTCCCTGTGTCTTCTTCTTCTCCTCCTCCTCCTCCCTTTCCTCTGCTGAGTCATTCCCCTTTGCCACAAACCACACAGGGCAGTCCACAGCTGCGATTGGAAATGCAGCGTCAGCAAACAGGAGAGCTGTTTAAGAAAACAACTGTGTATGTGGTTGAGAGAGCAAGAGCGTAGCAGGTCGCACCGGAGAGAAGCGGCAGCTCCTTTGGGGGGGGGGGAGAACGATGGCCGGGTCTCCCAGTCGCTGTCAGTTTCTGACCCCAATGGATTTGTGTTTTTCCATCTTGCAGACAGGAGTAGGGTGGGATATTTGCATATGTTTGGGCCGATAGATAAGATAGATAGATTAGATAGATAGATAGATAGATAGATAGATAGATAGATAGATGATAGATACAGCAGCAAGAATATTGGCACAGAAATAGAAACAAGAAATGGAAACAAGAAGAATTACCGGCGAAAGAGGAATGGCAGATGAAATTAATGGACTATGCAGAATTAGACAAGATGACAGGAAGGATTCTAAACCTGGGGGATCAGAGATTCTCAGAGGACCGGAGTAAATATGCGAACTATTTGAAAAGCAATTGTAATCAACAGATTACGCTAGTAGGATTGCAAGAAGTTTTGCAAGGAGGACTACATGAAATATTGCAGAGAAAAGTATGAAGAGAATTTTTAGCAAAGGACTATTAAAAGTAATAGTGAAATTAAAGAATTGCAGATAGACTGAAAAAGACTGAAAAATCTTCAGATGTGGTTGATGGAAGTCCAAAACACTGAATAAGATGAGAAAATATGTTGTATGTTTTTTGGAAATTTCATGTAAAAATTAATAAAAATATATATATTTTTAAAAGGTAGATAGATAGAGAGATAGAGAGATAGAGAGATAGAGAGATAGATAGATGATAGATAGATAGATAGATAGATAGATAGATAGATAGATAGATAGATAGATTAGGGTTGCCATATTTTGAAGACCAAAAAAGAGGATGCATTTACTGGCTTCAAATGGGAACTTCAGTAGGAGAGAAGAGCCAATTTAGGGCCTGAGGGTAATTCGCAAGGAGCTGCCACCTGCTGTTCAGTGGTTCACCACATGGGGGAGCCACTCCCTGACCCAGCAACTCCGGAACTTCATCCAGGAAGTGACCAAACTCAAGACCTGCTCAGCTTCCAGCGAGGTTGTTACAACATGTGCTCCCCAACCCATGCACGTTGAATCCGTCGAAATCACCCATGTGACTAGTTTAGGAAGGTGCAGGAGCCAGGGGATGAAATGATGCCAAACAGCGCTTTTATTCAAAAGGGAGCGGGGGAGGTGAACATTCACACAATCGAAGTATTTTTCGGAGGGAGGATTCAACTCTGCTGAGAGATCCAGTTTCAACTTGAATATTCAGCACCGCCCTAAATAGTGACCACACAAATAAGGGTTTGTGTTACAGCCTCCTTAATCCTTCTAGTGTGCAGTTCCAGGATAATCACTCAATGTGGCATCAGGTTCCCGGGCCTTAGGAAGCAGAAATTTCAGGAAGCAATCTCTGCGGCACTGTGGGCCTGTTCAGTGGAAGTGAAAGGCTGGCTTTGTTTGGTTTTTCCTTTACCATCTAAGATTGGCCGATACTCCCTGTCCCCATTGTAACCACGCTGAGTGTGTGGAGGCAACCATTGTCCTAACTCAAGACCCATGTTCCCTTTGGAGCAATCTCTCAGGGGTCCCCTCTCTCTGTGTGTGTGCCACCCCTTCTATCTCTAGTCCATGGGTAGGCAACCTAAGGCCCGGGGGCCGAATCCGGTCCAACCGCCTTCTAAATCTGGCCTGCAGATGGTCCAGGAATCAGCCTGTTTTTACATGAATAGAATGTGTCCTTTTATTTAAAATGCATCTCTGGGTTATTTGTGGGGCATAAGAATTCGTTCATTTTTTCCCCTTCAAAATATAGTCTGGCCCCCCCCACAAGATCTGAGGGACAGTGGACAGGCCCCCTGCTGAAAAAGTTTGCTGACTCCTGCTCTAGTCTCTTCCTGGGATGCCAGAAGAGGGGCAGATCAACTCTTGCAGGAGGCTGAACTGATGACCCACTGATGGCGCTTTTGAAATCTGGCCAAGAAGAGAACCCACTCCTGGCACAGGGGACAAGAGAGACACTGCCCTCCATGGCAACAAGGGTGCTGACCCCACTTCTGATGGCTCCACACACAGTCTGGACATTCAAATACGGGCTGTGCATGTAGAATCCTATACAGTGGTGCCTCGCAAGACGAACGCCTCGCAAAACGAAAAACTCGCAAGACGAAAGAGTTTTCCGTTTTTGAGTCGTTCCGCAAGACGAATTTCCCTATGGGCTTGCTTCGCTGCCGCTTGCCAGCATTTTAAAATCGCCCCGGGACAGCGGAGGCTTCGCTGCCGCCCGCCAGCATTTTAAAATCGCCCCGGGACAGCGGGGGCTTTTAAAATGCTGGCGGTCGGCAGCAAAGCGCCCCTGTCCCCGGAGCTTGCGGGGCGGGAGGTGGGGAGAAGGGCTTTTCTTCCCACCGCCAGCCTTCAGAACAGCCTTCTGAAGGCTGGCGGTGGGAAGAAAAGCCCTTGTCCCCCCCCCCAGCCTTCAGAAGAGGTCGGGGGACAGACTGTCCCTGGACCTGGTCTGAAGGCGGTTTCCCTAGGAACGCATTGATTGATTTTCAATGCATTCCTATGGGAAACCGTGCTTCGCAAGACGAAAAACTCGCAAGAAGAAAAAACTTGTGGAACGAATTAATTTCGTCTTGCGAGGCACCACTGTACATGTAGACAAAAACAAAGAACATAATATCCCACCTATCGGGACTGTTCCAGTCTGGGGTGGCATTCAGATTCCCCTGTGAGAGCAGGGCGATAGACTAGATAAGCAGAGGGTCCCGCCACTGTCCGTACGGCGTTCAAGAGCCGCCGCCAGCAAACCGCTATGTACAACGCACGCACTGTACGTAGCAACGCTGCACATGCGCTGTACATAGTGGTTTGCTGTCAGTGCCGCCCAAACGACATATGGACAGTTTGGGATCCCTCTGCTGCCGCCGCAGCCAAAAGTGGAGGATCTTACCACCGTCCGTACAGTGCTCGGGTGGTGGCAGCGGCAAACCACTACGTACAACGTGTGCACGGTGCTGCACGCATGCGCTGTATGTAGCGACACCATGCATGCATCATACATAGTGGTGCAATGCATGCGCAGTCGGCGGTTTGCCCCACCCTGGGTGTTGGTTAGCTTTTGTTCACCCCTGAAAAGGACGCAGATAGTACTCTATTTATTTCATCAGCAGGCAGTTGAACTAAATGATCACTTATGATGATAATTTTATTATTAATATCAAGCCCATTTGGCGGGGTTTCCCCAGCCACTCTGGGAGGCTTACCTCAGGTTAAGAACTTAATTCATTCCAGAGGTCCGTTCTTAACCTGAAAACGTTCTTAACCTGAGGTACCACTTTAGCTAATGGGGCCTCCCGCTGCCGCCGCACCGCCACCGCGTGATTTCTGTTCTCATCCTGCTGCTACTAGTACTACTTCTGGGTTAGCAGAGTTGGTAACCTGAAGTGTTTGTAACCCAAGGTGTTTGTAACCCGACGTACCACTGTATAAAAATGTAACCAAACAACACACAAACAAAACCCAGAATCTCTTATACAGACTGTAGGATTCTGGGACCATGCTCACTATCGCAAGAGGCAACGTGAAATCTGCTGTTGAAACACACACACACACCCAAAAAGTACCCCCACACACCACAATTCCACACAACAGTAATGAGGAAGGTTTCACTGCTTCCCAGACACCAGCAACAAAGCCCACGGCATGGGTGAAGCTCCCAGCTCCCAACCTCTGCCTTTCTCTTGCCATCTCAAACAGCACCAACCTACCAGCAGCAACAACAACAAAAAGATGGTTCCCTTTTCCATGTTGATTTGCGCAAGGCAGTAAGGAGCGGATTAAGATCCATACACAAGATTACGCTAATCCGTCCAACTACAGAAGACGTCCTGAAGAAAAGATTTCCTGCTAGAGCTTAAATCGCTCCTTCCTGCCTTTGTGTCATGCTCTGTGTTGGTTAATAGATAATTGAGGCCCCTTGCCTTCCGTACTTGCTAATGGCTTGTCATCTGACTTTCATTTGTTGCCTCAGTTTCCCCCCATGTAAGCTGGCAGAGACAGCTCAGAGCTGCAGAGGGTGGGGGGCAAGGCAGAACAAAACGAGTATTTGTAGCACTGTATGATGATGATGATGATGATGATGATGATGATGATATATTATTATTATTTATTATTTATACCCCGCCCATCTGGCTGGGTTTCCCCAGCCACTCTGGGCGGTTTCCAACAAAACACTAAAATACAATAACCTATTAAACATTAAAAGCTTCCCTAAACAGGGCTGCCTTCAGATATCTTCTAAAAGTTTGGTAGTTATTTTTCTCTTTGACACCTGATGGGAGGGCATATGACATCTCCAGAAGTATTGGGCTCTCCTTCCTTGGAGGTTTTTAAGCAGAGGTTGGCTAGATGCTTTAGCGAGATTCCTACATTGCAGGGGGTTGGAATACAGTGGAAATTAATTCGTTCCCTGAGTTTTTTCATCTAGCGAATTTTTCATCTTGCGAAGCACGGTGTCGGAAAAGTTTTGGAAAAGCTTCAAAAATCGCCAAAAACCTCAAAAAAGGCTACCACACCGCGTTCTATGAGTTGCTCCTCGAAGTCAAGTCGCAACTGTATTAAGGGTGTTAAGAAAAAGGAAACAAACTTGCAAAAAATGCAATACGTTTTTGTCTTGCGAAGCAAGCCCATAGGGAAATTCGTCTTGTGAAGCAGCTCAAAAACCGCAAAACCCTTTCGTCTAGCGACTTTTTCGTCTTGCAAGGCATTTGTCTCGCGGGGTACCACTGTAATTGATTTTCAGGGTCCCTTCCAACTCTACAATTCTGTAATATGGTAGAGTCTCCCAGGGCAGGAGTCTTCAGCTGTTGCATCGTGACCCATTATTGTCCTTGCTTCTACGTAAGGGAGGTCGTAGCAATGGCTCCACTCTCATTTTATTTGCTTCTTTTCCTAACAAAGAAAGGGGAGGAAGATGGGAAGACAGAGAGTTGGGGGAAACGCAGGAAGAGGCGCAAGGAAGAAGTAAGAGAGGGAAGGAGGAAGCAGACAAAAATGATTTAGCATGGTGGCTAGAAAAGAGGTCTAGCACCATGCTAAGCTGGCTGTGTCTCTTACTTTACGGATGATGGTCCTCCTTTTGAAGAGCTGTTCAGTCCTAGTTGAAAGGACCTTTAAAAAAGGAGAACACCAACAATTTGCAGCTCCTGGAACTCAGAGCGAAAAGGCACACAGCCCACCTATAGTCAGAGTGCTCC
Organism: Podarcis liolepis; assembly: GCF_965112155.1. Taxonomy (NCBI): domain Eukaryota; kingdom Metazoa; phylum Chordata; class Lepidosauria; order Squamata; family Lacertidae; genus Podarcis; species Podarcis liolepis. The sequence goes on along the minus strand of NC_139565.1, from coordinate 55,944,144 downwards.
CCGCTGAACTTTATTCAAGCCAGGCTTAAATATAGTACCAAAAACTCAATGCTACTGTCAGGGAACTGCCATCGGAGCCAAGAGTGGAGGTAAGGCTCCCCGACCATGCAGGAGAAGGGACCAGTAGAGGAAGAGAGAACACTCCCTTTGGGGAAGGTAATCAGCGTGACACCGGGGAGGAAGGGTATCAGGGAAGGACTTCGGAGAGAGGGCTCCAAGACTCTTCCACAGAGACCAGCGGGGAGAGTCTAGGACCTCCGATGGCTACGCCTACTCTGCGCAGGAAACTTCAGCGCAGGGAGGCTAGGCGGAGACTGGGCATCAAGGAATTTTTATGTTGGAAGAAGTTCAGGAAACGCCCACTGACGGATTCTGCCGGTGACTGACACAGCCATGGAGAAAGGGCTGTCCAGCCAGGGAAAGGTTTAGCCAGGCAACGTTGCCTAGAGCTTCAGCATCCTTTACGCACGAGCAACCCCAATTCCCATTACAGCTACTTCTGGGCATGCAAATAAATACAAATTCATGTGGCTGTATGGAAAGGGAATCTGGGTTTGGTACAACACTTCATGGGTTGTGTGTCTACTTGGATGCAGCCGGCAAAAAGAAGATAACTAATCTTACTAACTAATGTGGTTTGTGTGTCATTTCCGTCCTAGGTTATGTCCTCCATTGCTCTTTATTAACTTCAAGTCAATACATGCAATTTTGCATGTCACCAAATCACACATCATATTGTTTCAGCTCCTCATTACCCTAGATAACGGGGGACGGACATTATATGGTCCATATCTGTCAGGTGCTGGTGCGGTTGCTCGAGAGCAAACAGGCAAGACTCCAACCTGTCTTTTCCAGGCTTTATTATCTGTACAACTATTTACAGGGCAGAGCGTTGCAAGTCCATGTCTGCTTAGTCCCTAGCAGAATCTGGGAGTGGGAAGTCAGTCCTTATACCTTCCCCAGCATAACAGCCGTGTGACCCCCAACCTTCTCCTCCCCTCTCTGTGCCTAAGACTACTGCGCAGAATGGGCGCTGGCAAAGGGGGACTTGCCTCCCTTCCGCTTTGCTCAGGCTCGGTGTTGAGCCTCTCCCTAGCATCTTCTGACCCCTGCACCTCCTCCCCACTGGAGGTGGGGCTTCCCTCCTCGCCAGAGGAAGAACTGCTTCGCAAGATCTTCGGAGGCTCCCTGTAACACAACTGCCCTTCCACTTCTCGCCTCTGAGCTGATGGCAGTTCCCTGACAATATCCTTCAAAGGCAAGAGTCCCAGAGTGTTACAATGTCTTTGCAACAGTCTGATTTCTTTCTTTGCAAGCTGTTCAAGCCGAGCAGGCATTATAGGGGCACAGAAGCAGACTCACAGGCAGGCAGATTCACATAAATATTGGTTGAGTCCTCCAAAGTCAAAATTTAGTCACAAAATGGAACAGGCAGCCCCTGTCCTGGCAGGTTGGTGCAATGGCTTTAGAACAACAGCCAAGGGGTGAGCACATGGACCTCACATCTTTATTCACTCTTGTACATCAGGCAGTAGTGGTTTTTGCACCTGTGTGCAAAAGGTGGTGGTGTTTGTCCCACTTACTTTCAGTAACCAAACAACCCCCTGTGTTGCAAAGAGAACGTCAGCAACGTCTAGGCCAGTGTTTCCCAAACGTTTTTGGGCAACGGCACACCTGTTTACTGAAAAAAAATCTCGCGGCACACCACCATTAAAGCCCCGCCCCGTGACGTCAGCCCCGTGACAGGCAGGCAGAGCTGGGAAGGGGGTTTCCAGGGGACACGGCAGCTCCTCAAAAGGCTTCTCTCAGCTGCGCTCAATCCTCCTCGGAGAGGATTTCCCCTCCGGTCCCATGCCTTCGTTTGGGGCATCGCTCCGGCTGCTCCCTCTCCCGCCGCGCAGGAGCGATGCCTCTCTCTGGCTCTCCCTCCGCGCAGGCTGAGGGAGGGAGGGAGGGGCGCGTGTGACCCGTCTCTGCTGGGAGACCAAACCCAGCGAGGCAGAGTCGCGCGGAGGCGCCCAGGCAGCGCTGCCGGCTGCGAGGAGGAGCGCCAGGCAGCAGCAGGAGGCGCGGCCTCTCCTCGCTGCCGCCGCCCCGCCTCTCGCCGCCCGACTCGCCCGCCTCCCTCCAGGCATCTCGCGGCACACGAGGCAACGTCTCACGGCACACTCGTGTGCCGCGGAACACCGGTTGGGAAACACTGGTCTAGGCAACACGATGACCATGTACATATGCAATAAGCAACCTTTTATAGAATTCCTTCAAACCATAACAAGTCCAAAATGAAATATTTCGTCTCAAAGTCTCTGAAAATTGTTAAATGAAGCAAGGTACCAGACTTTGTACGATGACAGACAAGCTGTGAAGCTTTGTGTATTCAGCAAATATGATGTCCAACACTGAACAGTGATTCCGGATATAGACTACTTGTTTTGTATAATTCTTCGTCAGTGTGGTGGGAGGATAGAGAATTGCTTCATAAACCCATCTTATTTCGAATGAATGTACAGTGGTACCTCAGGTTAAGTACTGAATTCGTTCCGGAGGTCCGTTCTTAACCTGAAGCACCACTTTAGCTAATGGGGCCTCCCGCTGCTGCCGCACTGCCGGAGCACAATTTCTGTTCTCATCCTGAAGCAAAGTTCTTAACCTGAGGTACTATTTCTGGGCTAGCAGAGTCTGTAACCTGAAGCGTATGTAACCCGAGGTACCACTGTATGTAAATGAAAATATCAAATGCTGTGGAACAGTGCTCATGTAATAACTTACTTTCAGGGCATATGCTGCCCTCGTCATATATTTGGGGATTAAATTATCTCACGTTCTACCCAGTTTGAATAGCAACGTTCCCCTGTGAGCCCAGAGATCTTCTTTTCTAAAGGCTCGCGCTTGTTGTCTCCAAAGGCCCCTGGCATCCTGGAGGCCTCAAGGGCCAGGTTTTTCCACTGATGTCTTTCTTCCTTCCTCGGATTTCACCTGGAAACACGTCCGCGGCAGAATTTCCAGCCTCTATGGACAGAACTCGGTGCGTGGGAGGCGGTTTGCCAGCTTCCACCTTCCTGGCTGCTAACTTCCAGGGATCAGGCTGCGGCTCTCTCTAGCATGGCAGAGCGCCCAGCATTTTCTCATTTGGCAAACACAGAGCGCAGCTGGGATTTCAGGCTCTCTTGGCATCAGACTCCATGGCCCTCAGACTTTGAGGCTGCCCTTCCCAAGCTGGCGGCTCTGGCTGCCTGGCGTGGTGTGAAAAGGGGAGGGCATTTCACCACCGAAGGTGAGAACACGGAGGTCTGTTCCACACATTGCAAACTCAGGTTTGCTGCTGATTGTACGCTCAGTGGGCAGCTGTAGACAACAACGAGAGTACCTCTTCCTATTTTATATCCGGATGAATCCACCGATTTTGGTTTCTGCAGGGCCGGATTAAGACATTTAGAGGCCCCAAGCGCTTAAAGGATTTTGGTGCCCCCATATACATCTAATTCAAAATACAGTGGTACCTCAGGTTACAGATGCTTCAGGTTACAGACACTTCAGGTTACAGACTCCGCTAACCCAGAAATAGTACCTTAGGTTAAGAACTTTGCTTCAGGATGAGAACAGAAATTGCACAGCAGTGGCATGGCAGCAGCGGGAGGCCCCATTAGCTAAAGTGGTACCTCAGGTTAAGAACAGTTTTAGGTTAAGAACGGACCTCCAGAACGAATTAAGTTCTTAACCCGAGGTACCACTGTTTAACAACCTTAAAATAAAATTTTATTTTTTGAAATGAAACAAAGCCTACAAGAAGATGGGAAACGTTTATTTGTGTATACTTCCACTTTGTTTATATCTGGGGGGAAATTCTCTTACTTTTTCTAATTGCAAAGTCTTTGATCAGATCCTCTAAACAAATCTGCTTCAATACTTAGTAGAGATGAGGCACACAGCCTGCCTTGTTGCATAGTTGTTCTGTTGGGATTTTTAATATACTTTAGCTGAGAAAACGAATGTTCAGCTGTGCAATTTGTGACTGTCAATGTTAAAAATCCGGCAATGGGAAATTTCTATGGTGTCCCCCTTTCCTTGATGCCCTAAGCCTGTGCTTATTTTGCTTAATGGTTAATCCAACCCTGGGTTTCTCTCAGTTTCTCATTTTTCCAGTCTTAAGTTTGGTTCTCTGCATTTACACATCAGTTTGCTATCTTTTTGCTGTTGTTGTTTTTAAAAAAAGTCCTTGTGAAAATTCAGCAAAATTCGGAGCAGCGCAAATTTCAAAGGATGGCTGTATTTTCCATTTACGCATTGCTTCAGAAAGTGCAAATTAGGTTTGCCTCGAAAGTGAATTCAACCAAGTTTCTCCCCAATCCTATACAGTGGTATCTCTGGATACGAACGGGATCCATTCCGGAGCCCCGTTCGCATCCAAAAGCGAACACAACCCGCGTCTGTGCGTGCACGGGTCGCGATTCGCCGCTTCCGTGCATGCGTGTGACGTCATTTTGACCGTCTGTGCATGCGCGAGCGGCGAAACCCAGAAGTAACATGCTCCATTACTTCTGGGTCACCGCAGTGCGCAACCCGAAAATACTCATCCTGAAGCTACTTCAACCCAAGGTATGACTGTACATAAGTCTCACTGAGTCCAGGTAAGTGGAAACAGGACCACAACCTCAGTCCCTTTTCTGCTAAACCTGAAAAAGGCACTAAATTCTTAGCCCAGGCTTCAGTTGTTTTGGACCACAACTCCCATCATCCCTGACCGCTGGCCAAACGGGCTGGGGCTTGTGTGAGTTGCAGTCTGCAAGGCATTCCGGACATCTGAAGGGCATCAGGTCAGACAAGGCTGCTTTAAACTTGTCTCCTGGGAAAGGTGTTTCAACTAAGCAGGTCTTTATTTCATTCTGTCAGGCCAATTCTCTCTTGCCCTGTCCCCAAAGAGGATATAAATATACATATATAAAACCCTGTTTGACAGCAGACTCAATGGGTGGGTTTCCTTCCTGACTGAAAACTCTGCAGAATATGAGACTGGCTTACCCACAGAAAACTGGTTTGGCTCAAAGCTGCCCAGAGAGCGCCTCAGGCCGGACGAACCTGGACAGCGTCCTGTCCTCAGAAGCTGTCAGGATTTGTCAAGAAAACCTTAAAATAGGCCACTCGCCACAGGAAGAGAAAAGAAAAAAACACAGAAAGGGAGACGAGTGGAATGGGGGGGAGAAGGTGAGGAGAAAGAGGATGGGGACGGGCCGTAGGCGTGTTTTTCAAAAGCAAATTATATATATACAAACGGGGGGAGGGGAGAAATCACAACGCAGAGCCCTCAGGGAGGAACGAAGGGGAAGCTGAGGTTGGCGTGTTGGCACATTAAATCAGAAACATATGTGCCCACATGGCTGCAGCTCTCAGCCTGAAGGACTGAGTCACCGAGAGGAGGGTGGGACCTGTGTGTGTGTGTGTGTGTGTTGTGTGTGTAAGGGGAGTTATCTTTCTATCAGGGCTGGGTGTGGGGCACAGGAAACAATGCAAACGAGGAAGCCACTGAGCGTCTGAGCAAGTTTACGGTTGGATTAAAAGCAGGTACAGGCAAGCCCTGGACAGAGTCTCCAGGCAAGAGTGTGAAAGAGGGTTTCTTAATTATAGATATTTAATGATAAACACACACACATATATAATAAGGAAGGGACCTGTTAGCACATCCAGTGCGTCCCCTGCCAAGACAGGATTGTTCCCTGCAAATTCAAACATTGCCCTCCTCTCCGCACTGTGTTTTTCCAAGGATGCGCCTGAACCACTCCAGCTGCAGGGAACACACACCACTTCCCTTGGAAGGGAAGTTTTATTGACCTTACCATGCAAAAAAATTTTCCAGAGGTCCAGCCCACAATTTCCCCTTCTCTTTCTCTCTCTCTCTCTCTCCCCCACATACTCCTCCTCAAGTCCAGCTTTTTGATTCCTTTGCTCTTCATCCCATTGCCCAGCCCTGTGGCTGGTTCCAGATTTTATTGCTTCCAATTCCCCCTGCTCCATTCTGAATTAAAGTTCCCTGAGGAGAATTACTGGCTCATATTGTAAGGTGGTGCTTCTGAATTATGGTGCTGGAGGAGACTCTTGAGAGTCCCATGGACTGCAAGAAGATCAAACGTATCCATTCTGAAGGAAATCAGCCCTGAGTGCTCACTGGAAGGACAGATCATGAAACTGAGGCTCCAATACTTTGGCCACCTCATGAGAAGAGAAGACTCCCTGGAAAAGACCCTGATGTTGGGAAAGATGGAGGGCACAAGGAGAAGGGGACGACAGAGGATGAAGTGGTTGGACAGTGTTCTTGAAGCTACCAGCATGAGTTTGACCAAACTGCGGGAGGCAGTGGAAGACAGGAGTGCCTGGCGTGCTCTGGTCCATGGGGTCATGAAGAGTCGGACCCGACTAAACGACTAAACAACAACAATTGTAAGGTGGGGAGGAGGAGTAAAAGAAGGCCCTATAAACTGGTGTGGGGTGGGAGTGTGGAAAGGGAGATTGCACACCATTTTTTGAAAGGTTTGGGACAGCAGAAAACATCATTTGGGGCAAGTTGCTCCTTTTTTCTCTCATTTACTACAAAGACAATGGAGCTCCTCAGTCCCCCATCCCCTCAATATCACCAAAGCAGCCTCCTCAGTTTTGCCCCCTTGTGATCAGATTGATGGATCTGGGTGAGACTTTGCATTCAATCCTATGCTTGCTCCAAAGACTACATTCATGGATGGTGTGATGGCCTGGGACTCGGGCTCGGACTTGGAACCAGAGGAGTCTCAGTCTGCACCAGATCCTTTGCCTCAGGCATCATCTGAACCAAGGCTAGGGCCTGATCCTGAAGAGTCCCAGTCAGCACAGGTTCCCCTGCAACAAACACCAGCTGGGCCGAGTCAGGGGCCTGATCCTGCCCTGGCTCCAGATACAGGGATTACCTCGTTGCCTTCAGCTGGACCATCACTTACAGCTGCTCCACTACCAGCTGGGTCAGGGGAGGCTGAGGTCTAGTAACCCACCGATGTCTCCCGAGCTGCTGAGACTAAGGTCTGAGAGAAGCAGAGACCTGAGTACTCGCAGGAGGAGTGCTCACCTTCGGGTAAAACAGGGAGGTGAGTCACCAGGGGATCAGGACCGGCCGTTACCCCGACAAAGATAAAAGACTGTCGGACCACGCCCCAAGTTGCAGGAGCAACATTGCTGTATGCTACATCCTGCCTGAGATCCTGTACCTGTCCTTGCCTGGTTTCCTGCCTCGTGTCTTGCCTTGGCCCTGATGGACTGACTCCCAGTGGAACCGTGGAACCTTCGGATTCTGGACCGGTCCTGGACTGCGTTTCACAGGTTACCCCCGGGCCCAGCACAGATGCAGAGTAAGGCTGCTTTTCAGACACACACATAGCCCGCAACATTTCCCTGATGAAAATAGGGATGGCCTATTCCCTGATGATGCTGATTATATTTATACCCCACCCATCTGGCTGTGTTGCCCCAGGCACTCTGGGCGGCTTCCAACATATATAAAAGCATAACAAAACATTAAACATTTTTTTAAAAAGCTTCCCTATACAGGACTGCCTTCAGGTGTCTTCTAAAGGTTGCATGCCTACTTATCCACTTAGCTCGGGGGTAAACAGGGGCATAGGAAGGGGGATGGTGGGGGTGGGCTGCCCTGGGTGCCCTCACTGAGGGGGGGTGACACCCGGCGCACTGCCCACCCACAACTCCCAAGCCTACCCCAAAGTCTGTTGGTAGTGATGCATATTGGCCGGAGAATGCATATTCTTCAAGTTCTCTTGGAGATTATGCACATTGACTGGGAAATGTGCACAATTCCCTCTTCATGGGTAGATGGTGTGCACATTCTCCAGGAGGCCTGTTGAACATGCCCAGTGCCCATTTTTTATGCACATTTACTGCTCAATTTAAATTAAGCACCCCCACCCTGAAAAAATGGGGGTGGGGAGTTTTGCATATTCTTACCTGGGGCTCTCAGGTAACAGGTTGCTAGTTGAGAACTGTCCAGTGGATCTCATCTATCTCTGAGCAGCATCGGAGTTAACAGGATGGTAAATAAACTCTCCACACTGCGGCCACTATTGTTGGATCTGGGGCTTGAGCTGCCGCCGAATTTTACCTGAAGGGAAAATTCTGAGGTGAATTTTGAGGTTCCTGCTCAGGAGAAACACCTGGCAATCTTCAAAAAAACAAAAAAACACCCTTTTGACAAAACTAGCAAAGTTTCCCTGAGGATTCTCTGTGAGAGCAGCCTTAACCTCGGCTGCCAGCTGACCACAGTATTTGCTGAGCTTTGTCAAAAACTGAGGACAGGATGAACGCCCCTTCTCCGGCCCAAGGTCCCTCATTTCGAACCCGCAGCTGGGTGAGTCTTCCTGTCTGTCAACAAGACTCTTGGCAACCTGGGCCAATGTCAGAGCCAGAGCCTGTGTTTATACGAGGACACTTTGTGGGGTAGGCTGAACGCTCGAAAGGATAAATTGGACAGTTTGACCGATAGGAAGCAAATGATTTTTTTTTTAAATAATGATGAGCGTGAAGGAGAACTAAATGCACAAGTGTAAGATGGGACGTTAATATATCTATCTATCCATTCAATCAATCTATATACCAAAGATATGCAGGACAGCAAACAACAACAACAACAACATTTAAAAAGCATTCTAAAACCAGTTTTAAAGTATTCTCTCAAACAGCGGCCAGCAAAAGGATTTTCCAGCCCTCAAATGCCTGGGTAAGAAAGAATGTATTGAGATTTCTCCAAAAATTCAACAATGTTCTGCAAATGGGGAGCCACCACTGAAAAGGCCCCGTCATGGGTCAACAGCATTTAGGCAGCCAACCAAGTAGCACCAACAAAAAGGCCTCACTTGCCAATTGCGGGGTGTGAAATATTAGGGAAGGCACTCTCTTAGTTCACAGAACTTTTAGCAGAATCATGTATATAGCTAGACTGGTGACTGGGAGTGGCTGCTGAGACCATATTACACCGGTCCTGAAAGATCTACATTGGCTCCCGGTATGTTTCCGAGCACAATTCAAAGTTTTGGTGCTGACCTTTAAAGCCCTAAATGGCCAAGGCTCTGTATACCTGAAGGAGCGCCTCCACCTCCATCGTTCTGCCCGGACACAGAGGTCCAGCTCCAAGGGCCTTCTGGCGGTTCCCTCCCTGCAAGAAGTGAGGTTACAGGGAACCAGACAGAGGGCCTTCTTGGTGGTGGTGCCCTCCCTGTGGAACGCCCTCCCATCAGATGTCAAGGAAATAAACAACTACCTGACTTTTAAAAGACATCTGAAGACTGCCCTGTTTAGGGAAGTTTTTAATGGTTGATGTTTTATTCTGTTGGGAGCCACCCAGAATGGCTGGGGAAATCCAGCCAGATGGGCAGGGTATAAATTATTATTAATAATAATATATAATAAAAGATGGCAGGATCCCCCAAAACACGCTCTATGCGGAGCTGGCTTCAGGCACTAAGCCTGTTGGCAGATCAACTCTGTGTTATAGAGATCTCTGCAAACATTACATGAAGGCTGGCGACATTAACCCTGTCATGTGGGAATCCCTTGCAGACTACTGCAGTGCCTGGAGACAGGCTGTCAAGTCGTGTTTCCACTGCATTGACCAGAGTAGGAATGAACACTGGAAGGAGCACAGAGAGAAGAAAATCCATGGTACATCTGAAGCAGCACAACCAGACGCCTTCATTTGCCTCAGCTGCAACAAAACATGTCTCTTCCATGTCAGCCTCTACAGCCACAGCAGGCGCTGTAACTCCACAACAGTTCAACTTCACCCCCAAAGGCCCACTCCTCCATTGTCTCCCGAGATAGACGGATGCCAACTACACAAACATACTTTTTAGGTACTTAAGTCCCAAGAAATTTAGGATCTGTACTCTAGTACTAACACTTTGAGCTGGGCCCAGTAGCTCACTGGCAGCAGGACACGGGGTCACCCTATTTAGGAGGTGTGGCACGTTTTTAGGATGGGTGTGTGTGTGAAACTCACCAGTGTTCCTCCCACTTGCCATCTTTAATTCCCCAGAATGCTCTGGGACAATAATCCCCCAATGATTGAGAACTTTATTACACCCAAGATAAGGCTTTGTTTGGTTTCTGCCAACAGGGTGTAACTGACAGCCACTAATAATGGGGGAAAACAAACCGAACCAAAGTAGCTGCTTTGGCCCAAGGGACCATGCCAAAGTTCCCAAGGCGTTTAGTTAGGGAGCATCATCCAAAAGTGGTTTAACCGTCAATCCCTCTTTCCAGGGGACTCCGGGAACAGTAGCTCCACGTGGAGCCGCCTAACAAACTCTCATGTCAGGGCTGGTTCAGCACAGAGACTCCGAGATGAGCAGTAAGTTGACTAGCCTGATGAAGCAGTTGCCAGTAATAATAATAATAATAATAATAATAATAATAATAATAATAATTTATTATTTATACCCCACCCACCTGGCTGGGTTTCCCCAGCCACTCTGGGCGGCTTCCAACAAAGTATTAAAATACAGTAGTCTGTTAAACTTTAAAAGCTTCCCTAAACAGGGTTGCCTTCAGATGTCTTCTAAAAGCCAGATAGTTGTTTATTTCCTTGACATCTGGTGGAAGGGCGTTCCACAGGGCAGGCACCACTACCAAGAAGGCCCTCTGCCTGATTCCCTGTAAATTGGCTTCTCGCAGTGAGGGAGCCGCCAGAAGGCCCTCGGCGCTGGACCTCAGTGTCTGGGTAGAACGATGAGGGTGGAGACGCACCTTCAGGTATACTGGACCGAGGCCATACTGAGGACCTGATCCTCTCACTTCATCCTAAGGCTCCTCCCCAGCTGGCTGCCTTCCCAACAGTTGCAAACCCCTTCAAGGAGGGGCTCTCTGTGCCTTTTGTTCTGCTACATGTAATGCCCTCCTCGTTTTTGGAGACAGGGAGGAAGGGAGAGGAGAAGAGTGGAACCGGCAGGGGCTGAAGATCTGCGGGAGCCTCAGTCTCCTCCTCCTCCTCAGCTGCCTCACTCTCACTCAAACCTGCCGCTTGCTCAGCCTCCAACCCACCTGCCCCACACTTCTTCCTCTGACCTGTATCCCACCACCAGTCTCCTGGCTCGGAGCCTTCCTGCTCTGATGATTCCCTGGGGGTTTCCCTGCCTGTAGCCTCCCACCATTCCTCCACATCTAGCCAGTCCTTGACATCTCAGCAGCCTTAACAAATGAGCGCTCCCACAATACTTTGGAGGAAGCTGTCGTTGTTCAAAGTGGAACGATACAGCTTTCAACATATGGTGGGAATGTGGCGACAGTGGCCAACCAGAAGCCTATGGCAAGTCTGCAGGCAGGATCTGAATGTAGCAGATCCTCTCCCCATTAGTGATTTCCAGCAACCAATACAGTGGTACCTCAGGTTACAGACGCTTCAGGTTACAGACACTTCAGGTTACATACTCCACTAACCCAGAAATAGTACCTCGGGTTAAGAACTTTGCTTCAGGATGAGAACAGAAATCGCGCAGCAGCGGCAGCAGGAGGCCCCATTACCTAAGGTGGTACCTCAGGTTAAGAACAGTTTCAGGTTAAGAACAGACCTCCAGAACCAAGGTACCACTGTATTTGGAGGCACAGTGCCTCCTAAAGTGGATCGTGTCCTTTAGTCTAGGGACATGGGTGGTGCTGTGGTCTAAACCACTGAGTTTCTTGGGCTTGCTGATCAGAAGGTCGGCAGTTTCAATCCCCGCAACGGGGTGAGCTCCCGTTGCTCGGTCCCAGCTCCTGCCAACCCAGCAGTATGAAAGCACACCAGTGCAGGTAGATAAATAGGTACCACTGTGGCAGGAAGGTAAATAGCGTTTCCATGCACTCTGGTTTACATCACGGTGTTCTGTATGGCAGTTTAGTCATGCTGGCCACCTGTCCTGGAAAACTGTCTATGGACAAACGCTGGCTCCCTTGGCCTGAAAGCGAGATGAGCGCTGCAACCTCATAGTCGCCTTTGACTGGACTGAACCGTCCAGGAGTCCTTTACCTTTACCTTTTACCTACACACTGATTTCAGCCTCACATCCCAAACGCAGTCCTGGCATGTCTGGCATGTCGCCAATCTATATAACAGGCTTGGATTTTGCTTCGAGGCCTTTGTCCTGAAGGATTCCAGACACTGTATCACAGTTAAGGAAGCCATGTGAACAAGCGAAGAGACGAAAATGCCCCCTGCTTTTCACAGTTCTCATTCTTGAGCAGGGTGAGAAGCAGGGAAAAGGAAGAAAATGTTACTCTCCCGTGTAATCCTCAGAGACCTGCAAAAATAGATTTCCTTTGCCTGGGGCTCAGGTTCCACCTGCAACTCAGCAGCCCTGATAGTGTTGGGTTCTGCCAGCTGCCCTCCTTTAATGGGACGAGAATTCAGGATAAATGAACCTGCCTTTCACCTTAGTGACTAAATGAATTGCAATGTTTTGAGTACATGTCTCATGTGCTCCTGTTGAGGCTTCTGTGTTCAGCTCTGTGAGTGCCACTGGATAAAAATAACACACGTACACACAAAATCAATATGCTTATCCAGCCAAGGTAGGGGTTTGCTAGAAAGGAGATCAAGCTGGTACAACGTTGTGGTTAAGAGATCTGAGGGATGACTCAGGAAATCCTCATTTTCAGCAAGTTGCCTGCCATGAGTCTCAAACATTCCCAGCATGTTCGCACTCCTGTCTCAGAGACGTCTACGCTGGCTTGGCCATGTCCACAAAACAGAAAGTGGCAGGATCTCCAAGGACTTGCTCTATGGGGAGCTGGCTTCAGGCACCAGGCCCATTGGCAGACCAACTCTGTGTTACAAAGATGTCTGCAAACGGGACAGGAAGGCTGGCAACATTAACCCTGCCCTGTGGGAATCCCTTGCAGAAGACCACAGCGCCTGGAGACAGGCAGTCAAGTTGTGCATCCATAGCAGTGACTAGAGATCTGCATTGGCTCCCAGTATGTTTCCGAGCAAAATTCAAAGTGTTAGTGCTGACCTTTAAATGGCCTCGGTACTGTATACCTGAAGGAGCGTCTCCACCCGCATCGTTCAGCCCGGACACTGAGATCCAGCGCCGAAGGCCTTCTGGCGGTTCCCTCATTGCGAGAAGTGAGGCTACAGGGAACCAGACAGAGGGCCTTCTCGGTAGTGGCACCGCCCTGTGGAATGCCCTCCCATCAGATGTCAAAGAAATAAACAACTACCTGACATTCAGAAGACATCTGAAGGTAGCCCTGTTCAGGGAAGTTTTTAATATTTAATGCTGTACTGGTTTTAACACTTGATTGGGAGCCGTCCAGAGTGGCTGGGGAAACTCAGCCAGATGGGCGGGGTATAAATAATTAATAATAATAATAATAATAATAATAATAATAATAATAATAGGAGAAGTGACTGCAGAGAGAAGAAATGTCATGGGCATCTGCAGCAGCACAACTGGACGCCTTCATCTGCCCCAGCTGCAACAAAACATGTCTCTCCCATCTTGGCATCTACAGCCACAGCAGGTGCTGCAACCTTCCAACAGCTTGACCTCACCCCCAAAGGCTCACTCCTCCATTGTCTCCCCAGACAGACGGATGCCAGCTACAACTGCCTGCCATGAACTCACGAAGCAAGCCTCTCTTTCTGCCTCAGCTCCCTCACCTGTAACATTGGGGTAACCTGTCTTGTCAAGTTGGCATAAAGCAAGGGTGGCACGGGACGCGGGTGGCGCTGTGGGTTAAACCACAGAGCCTAGGACTTGCCGATCAAAAGGTCGGCGGTTCAAATCCCTGCAACAGGGTGAGCTCCTGTTGCTCGGTCCCTGCTCCTGCCCACCTAGCAGTTCGAAAGCACGTCAAAGTGCAAGTAGATAAATAGGTACCACTCCGGCGGGAAGGTAAACGGCATTTCCGTGCGCTGCTCTGGTTCACCAGAAGCGGCTTAGTCATGCTGGCCACATGACCCGGAAGCTGTACGCTGGCTCCCTTGGCCAGTAAAGCGAGATGAGTGCCGCAACCCCAGAATCAGCCACGACTGGACCGAATGGTCAGGGGTCCCTTTACCTTTACGTAAGGGTGGCAAACGGGATTTGCTGGCAGGCCAAGGCCTGAGCTCCCCTTGCCCGCCATGATCCACTCACTTGCCTGTCACCTTATATCAAGTAGCCCAGTTTCCAAGGAAATAAGCACAAGAGCTCTCTGAGACCCATAGGAAGAGGCTTTCAGAGACATGTTAATGTATCGTGTTGGGTGAAGAAGCCCTTAGGCACTGAGATCAGACCCATTTGTCTAGCTGACGTTTCTGAAAGGAAATTCTTGCTTTCCTTTCCCAGACGTTAAAGCTGTCCCTGTGGCTGGCAACTCTGACAATACAGATGCTTCTAAAGTCTCAGCTCCTCCACATGCGTAACTTGCAGGATCAACCAAATGCACATACAAACAGGGAAGAATCAAGCTCTGCTGACTCAAAACTTCACTCCTTGGCATATCCTCCAATCTTCTTTCCTTCAACTCACTCTTAGTCCAGTATGTAGTACCTCTATCTTTGACTTTCTATTTCATTATTTGATTTGATTGACACCTTATGCCATTTTAAAATGTGTTTGGGGGGTGTTATTGGGTGGCTGTTGTTGTTTTTATTTATGTATTTTGTAGTTTTATATTCTGATTTTATCCTGTGAACCGCCCTGAGACCTGAGGGTATAAGGCAGTATAATAATAATAATAATAATAATAATAATAATAATAATAATAATCTGCTCGCTCTGTGTTGCTGTAATCAAACATTTTGATCAAGCCACACTTCCCATCCAGAATAAATCAGATAATTTCTTCTTTGTTTCCTCCTCCTCCGCCTCCTCCTCTCTCTCTCTCTTAAAATATTAAAAATAAAAGTCTATCTGGTGCAATGTACTTTTGGTGAACCCATGTCATATATCACTGATGTTAAACTAACAGCTCTGTACTTACTCAACATTGTTTTACTTCTAGCACAAAGCTCACCCACCCAGGATCGCCTTTCAGAGGAGAATCAGTTTTGTGCCAATTACAATCTGTAGACTGAGAAGCACATTTGTTCAACGCAACATCCATAATATAATCACTGCTGAGGTTTTCAGAGACTCGTGATTATAGCAAGCCCCATGGTATATACTCTCAACTAGGAAGAGAAAACTTAAGATTTGACAAATTGTTTGCATTCCTCCCAAGACTTCAGTATAGCTATGAACAAATCTGGCAATTGCATTTTCTCATTTTTATAATCTCCAGTTTGTCTCACTTTTGCATCAGTGTGTGAATTTGCGTGTTTTTATGTGCATCTCTTCCACATTTTTTTGCATGCCATTCATGCTTCTGGCATCCAAAGCCCTATAGAGTTTGGGACCAGGATGCCTAAAAGACTGTGAGGAAGGGCAGGATATAACCTGAATAATAACTAAACAAATGCATTATTACTCCAAAATGGCATCAAAAATGAAATCTGAAAGGGCAGGCTTCAAGGATCCACACTGATAAAACAAAATTCAAGATGTAGCCCTTTGATTATTTTGTTTATTTATTGCATTTAAATCCTACTTTTCTCTCGAGGTGCCGTACATGGTCCTCCACACTCCTCACACAATCACCACAACAATGCTTTGAGGCAGGCTAAGCTTTGGTTCAGGAGAGAACAGATCCATTTCTCAAGATACTATGCTAGGTAATTCTATGGCGTTCCTCAAGGCCCACCAAAGCGGTTTTGCATCTGAGAAGAACCTGTGGCCTGGTTAAATGCAGATTCCAGAATGCATTTGTATGGTTGGCAGGGGGTTGGACTCGATGGCCCTTGTGGTCTCTTCCAACTCTATGATTCTATGATTCTATGGTTTTCACATACATTTTCCCTACCCCACTCTCAAGAAAACTGTATCCCATTCCACCCTCTCCTCCATTTAATTCACAGCAAAGACTGCGGTTGCTTCTTCTCTGTTTATTTATTTATTTTTACAATTGCACTTAAAATTTGAAGCTGCAATTTTAAAAAGAGAGAGAGAGACAGCTCACTAGGTGGTTTGTTCCTCAAACTCCTAGAAAAAAGCCTTTTCTATGGCAATGAAACTTGAACCCCAGTGTCTGGTTGAATCCATTCAGCCTAATTTGGGCACTGAAAGGAGGAGGAGGAGGTGGTGGTTGGAGCGAAGTCAGAGTCTGCAGTCCATCTAGTCGATCTTTCCTGACATGTCACACGAAAACCCTCCAATGCTCAAGGGAGCTAGTGTTGTGCTACGATGCCATTGGGAATGTGATGGTGTGGCTGTATCCTGGGGTCTGGGCTTAGGCTGCAGTGCTGGAGAAACACTGCAAAAGTCCAGAATTGTCAGGCAGAATTCAGCTTCCTAAGGAACTGTGAGAATTTCCCGTTTTTAAAAAATGGAGTTTCCAGCCTTCATGTCTGAGAAAGCAGCGTCAAAACTGTGTGGGTAATGTCCCTTAAAATCTCAGAAGTTAGAGCGAGGGGCAAGGAGAGGATGTTTCTTAAAGGTTTTCACCATGGGTAGGCAAACTAAGGCCCGGGGGCCGGATGCAGTCCAGTTGCTTTCTAAATCCGGCCCGTGGACAGTTTCGGAATCAGCGTGTTTTTACATGAGTAGAATGTGTGCTTTTATTTAAAATGCATCTCTGGGTTATTTGTGGGGCATAGGAATTCGTTCATTTTTTTCTTCAAAATATAGTCTGGCCCCCCACAAGGTCTGAGGGACAGTGGACCGGTCCCCCGCTGAAAAAGTTTGCTGACCCCTGGTTTTCACAATACAATCAGATATGGATAACAGATATGGTAAATAAGAAACAGCTACAAAAAGCACAAATAAAATACAGAGCCTTCTCTTAAAGGTACCATATTTTTCGCTCTATAAGACGCACCAGACTACAAGACACATCTAGTTTTTGGAGGAGGAAATCAAGAAAAAAAAATATTCTGAATCTCAGAAGCCAGAACAGCAAGAGGGATCGCTGTGCAGCGAAAGCAGCAATCCCTCTTGCTGTTCTGGCTTCTGGGATAGCTGCACAGCCTGCATTCGCTCCATAAGACGCGCACACATTTCCCCTTACTTTTTAGGAGGGAAAAAGTGAGTCTTATAGAGCAAAAAATACAGTAGCTCCTAGATCTTATCATCCACAGAAGGTAGCAGACCCTCTCAGCTCTCATCTGGTACCTTTCCTTTCTCTTTCCAGCTTCTCACCTTGGGAGACCAACATTTCTCTTCCTCCCACCCACGGTCCCTTCATCAACCATCTACCACTCCCCATGCAGGTACAATCCCACATGGGATTGTACCATGTGCTATACAAGTGGCGCTGTGGACTAAACCACTGAGCCTCTTGAACTTGCCGACCAGAAGGTTGGCGGTTCAAATCCGCACAACGGGGTGATCTCCCGTTGCTCTGTCCCAGCTCCTGCCAACCTATCAGTTCGAAAGCACACCAGTGCGAGTAGATAAAAAGGTACCACTGCGGCGGGAAGGTAAACAACATTTCCATGAGCTCTGGCTTCCATCACGGTACATTTGCACCCCCCCCCCACTTGTCATGGAAAGCCCCCAGCAACTTCAGTGACTCCCATTCCTGCTTGCTTTTGACCATGATTCAGCACCTAGATGACTCGGGCAAGTGAGCCAAGCCACAAGCGATGGTGGGAAACAGCTCCACCCAATGGTTTTATGACAAGGACCTGGTTATTAATCAAACAATTTGCACAGCAGCGCTCCCAAACACCTTAGCAGTAGCTGGGGCTCTCTGTGGTTATGACCTTACATGTTTCTCTCACTTTATTCTGCCAGCTTTCTAATGGGAACATAAATCTCAAAAGAATATTTTAAGCGCTTTATTTCTCTTCCTTTCCCCCACCTTTTTTTTTTTTTGGAAAACTGCAGACTCAATTGCTGAGATAATAGAAGCAGTATTTGGAGTCACCATTAAGTCCAAGAAGATGTGGTCGTCTGTCATGATTCCGCCCCCAACCCCAAGCTATAATTGCCAAACAGACATTTTAAGCAGAAAAGTCTTTCTAGCAAGCCCAGCCCTTAAAACTTAATTTTGGCTTCTAATTCTGGGTGGGAAGGAAGTGGTTTTAATTAGGGGGCTGTGCCTCTGCCACCCCTTGTTTTCAACAACACGAGAAAGGTTAACCAAGAATTATTCAAAATGTAATAGTGGATTATATATCTATATACAAAATAAAATAATATGAATCTGTGCAAGGAATACATATAACATAAGTAGTATAATGAGAATTATGGGAAGTTACATATTTTAATTTGTTATGTAAGTGTAATATATTGTATTTGTTTGTTTGTTTTTCTAACTTTTCTTACTTTATTGTTTTTATTCATTTGTATCGTCTTTTATATTATATATTTATTTGTCTATGTGAAAATTAATAAAGATTTTCTTTAAAAAAAGAGAGAAAGGTTAAGGTTCCCCCCCTTCCAGATGCCCACCTTGCACGTGGCTATTTAATAATAATAATAATAATAATAATAATAATAATAATATACCCACATTTTTTCTCTTTAAAACATTGCACTGTCCATAGCACCGGATGGTAGGCTAAAGGACAGCTAACCAGAGCTAACAAAGAAATCACATTTAAGCAGCAGAGAGTACATTGGAGGAACAGACAGACTGCCTAGATTACTCACATAAGGCAAGACAGCGGTTGAAGCAGAGTCAATGTGAACTCAAGGTCATTTATCGCATTAGAGATTGATTGACTTGCTTAATTTACTACAGCAGCACACTTATGCAGAACTACTTCGCCTTTTTTAAAAAAATAATAATATGTTTTTAAAATGTACATCCTGTTTTCCATTTTGCATTCTTGAGACCCGTCAAAAAGCTTGCATCGTAAAAACGACGCAAAAGCAACAGCCCCCTACTACCAAAGGCAGTTACAGACTCAAAGCAAATGAAGAGCAAAGGAATCAAATGATCAATGCCTCTCTAAAGCCCAGCAGAGGACATTGCCGTCACCGGTATCCTGAAACCCCAGCAGATCAGGCTTGATGTGCTTCTCAGAGAACAAAGTTCCAAAAAGAAAAAGGAGGGGGGAGCGCCATTGATATCCATTTAAGCAAGATTGACTTCTAGATCGACTAGTCTTTCCTTCCAATAAAGCTGGCAGGAAGTCAATTCAGAAGCAAAAACAAAGGAAATACTTCCTTACAAGAGAAACAATCCATTCATGGGATTAACTCCTGGAGGAGGGATAGGCAGCCAGATGTTGTTGGACTACAGTTCCCATCATTCTTGCCCATGCTTGCTGGGAGTTGTAGTCCAACAACATCACATTGATAAGCCCTGTCTGGCTAAGGTGGCTACAAGCTCAGATGACTTTATGGAAAAGATTGTGCTGTTTAATGGAGGGAAGACTAACCAACGACCATTAACCATGACAGCTAAATGGAGGCTTAATTTTGAGGCTCAACGTGGATGCTTATTATGATCATCGTGTTACGCTTGTAAATTTCACAAGAGCATCTTTCTGGACACGGGACCAGAATGCTGTAAAATGTGGGCATCTCTGTTCAGGTTCATCAAGCTAATGTGGTGCCGTGTGAATTCATAAATACGTCACCTTTTTACCAAGGAATCCAACGCCGTTTACAATTCTAAATATTAGAATATAGTCATACCTCATGTTATGTTTGCTTCAGGTTACGTTCTTTCAGGTTGCGTCCCATGGCGACCCAGAAGTAGTGGAAAGGGTTACTTCCGGGTTTCACCACATGCACAGAAGTGCTATATCGCGCCACGCACCTGCGCAGATACGGCGCTTCAGGTTGTGCTCTTTTCATGTTGCGAACAGGCCTCCAGAACAGAGCCCGTTCGCAACCAGAGGTACCACTGTAAACAAATGCTACAAAAATATTCTCAGGCCAGTTTCAGGAGCCAACAGCATGAACTCAGTGGCCTGGACTTCCTTGCTCAAGGACTTGGACCAGTAAGATCTGGGCTTTGCCATCCAACTTGACCAGGAAGCTGATGGGGTGATATGGGCCGTGTCGTGGAAGAAGAGAGCTCATATATGTCTCTCTGAGCTTCTCAGAGGAAGGCTGATCTGAACGTGTGGTAGATGGAGAGAGGCTTACAGTTGGTACAGCCATGAAACACCAGACATGAAATAAGATGTGAAATGATTTAATAAAAGAGATCAAGCAAATGTTAATACCTGGTTCTCCTATCAACCTAGCCCCAAGCACAAAAAGCCAGGCCAAGAAAATAGGTCTTGTAATTTATCTATACCATGGGTAAAAAGCAGAGGCATCACCTTGCCAACAAAGGTCCGTATAGTTAAAGCTATGGTTTTCCCAGTAGTGATGGATGGAAGTGAGAGCTGGACCATAAAGAAGGCTGACCACCAAAGAATTGATGCTTTTGAATTATGGTGCTGGAGGAGACTCTTGAGAGTCCCATGCACTGCAAGAAGATCAAACCGATCCATTCTGAAGGAAACCAGCCCTGAGTGCTCACTGGAAGGACAGATCGTGAAGCTGAGGCTCCAATACTTTGGCCACCTCATGAGAAGAGAAGACTCCCTGGAAAAGACCCTGATGTTGGGAAAGATGGAGGGCACAAGGAGAAGGAGACGACAGAGGACGAGGTGGTTGGACAGTGTTCTCGAAGCTACAAACATGAGTTTGACCAAACTGTGGGAGTCAGTGGAAGACTGCTGTGGCTCTACGGTGTGGTCAAGATCTAAATCCTTCTAAATCCAGCTCCAGGAATCAGCGTATTTTTACATGAGTAGAATGTGTGCTTTTATTTAAAATGCATCTCTGGGTTATTTGTGGGGCATAGGAATTCGTTCTTTCTTCCTTCCCCCCCCCCAAATATAGTCTGGCCCCCCACAAGGTCTGAGGGACAGTGGACCAGCTCCCTGCTGAAAAAGTGTGCTGACCCCTGATCTATACAAAAAAGAGTCCTATCAGGCCTTCACAGCTTCCGTTGAGTGGGTCTGCATTTCTAAGGCCTCTGCATTTGTTAAAACTCCCTGCACAGAGAAAGGTAGCCCTTCAGGGAAAGAGCCCACGGTGGAGGACTTAACGGTAGACACCTGAATTCTAAACTCCACATAAATAACAGCCCTGAAACGCTGTAGCAGGACTCTTTGGGAAGCGTCTGAAACCAGTTTTAGAAGTGACACACCACTTTTAATAAAAAAAAAAAAAAGGAAGAACACCAACGAGTCACAACCAGGCACACAACAAAGACGCAACCCTAAAGAGCACCGTGAGGTCAAAAGACAATGCCGCACCCTTGCAGGGTGTGGGGATTTATATAATTAACCCACACCCCAAAATCTATTGCTGCAGTTACCGTTTATGCAGGGCTGGCTCATGCTATTTTGTTGCCCAAGGCAAAATCTCATTCTGGCAACTTCCCACCCAACCCCTGAACCTTTATGGGTGGGTTTGGGTTTTCATTTCGTTCTGCCACAGACACTGCTCCCTATTGCGAAGGGAAGGGAGTTTCACCCAGCTCACTTCAATAGGGATTGGCAAATCCATCCATTTAATTTCTCTCAGTTTTTCTGGACTTCACTTCACTTCTCCACATTTCCAAAGCAATTTGAATGAAAATAAAAATAAAGTCCTCGTGAAAATTCGTCAGCATTTTAGATAAAAATTATCTTGACATACACATTTCTGCATACAGTTTTGCCTGATAGGATCATTTTTTGCAAGCGATCTGGCCTAACGAAATGCTTTTTCAAATTACTGCATTCTCTAATATTGTGCATTTTAATCTATTACTTTATCACAATACACACATTTTTGCACACATTATTTCATTGCAACCATGCATCCTGCCCTGATGTACAGTATATTTTGCTGCAGGAGGCTTAGTTTGGTCTGAATCATGCATACACTACCAGAGCTAACGTTAAATACATTGCTTCTGGTAAAAATTGTGTCCTGGGCTTTTTAGACTCGTCTGCCCATGTACTATCTGAAATCAGAGGGGTGCCTTGGTTGCCAGAGGTGAATTTCCCCCCAGTAATAGAGCACCTATCAGAGGCTACAAACCTTGATGCCTATGCGCTACACCAGGCTTCCTCAACCTCGGCCCTCCAGATGATCCCTAGCTAGCAGGACCAGTGGTCAGGGATAATGGGAATTGTAGTCTCAAAACATCTGGAGGGCGAGGATGAGGAAGCCTGCTCTACGCTTCCTCTTTTAGAGGCAGCAGTGCTACTGAATTGCTGGAACGCCAGGAAGAAAGAGTGCTGTTGCCTTCAGGCGCTGCTTTCAGGCTTCCTATGGACATCTGGTTGGCCTAATAATAATAATAATAATAATAATAATAATAATAATAATAATTTATTTATATCCCGCCCTCTCCAGCCGAAGCCGGGCTCAGAGCGGCTAACAACAATGAAAGTAATCTAAAATCAGTTCATTCTAAAATCAATTCAGAATCAAATTAATGGCAACCGTTGGGCTAGAGTTCTTTGAGAATTACAGGAGGAGGGGGTCAGACTGTGCCTTGGCCAAAGGCCTGGTGGAACAGGCCCTGCGGAAAGATGTCAGGTCCCTCAGGGCCCTAGTCTCTTGTGACAGAGCGCTCCACCAGATCGGGGCCACAGCCGAAAAAGCCCTGCTCTGGTTGAGGCCAGCCTAACCTCCCTGTGGCCCAGGACCTCCGAGATGTTTTTGCTTGAAGACCGTAAGATCCTCCGTGGGACATACCAGGAGAGGCGGTCCCGTAGGTACGAGGGTCCTAGGCCGTATAGGGCTTTAAAGGTTAAAACCAGCACCTTAAACCTAAGAGAAGGAAGCTGGACTAAATGGGCCATTGGCCTGATCCAGTGCCTTATGCCCATACATTCTCAGCATATTAGATAAAAGGTAAAGGGACCCCTGACCATTAGGTCCAGTTGTGGCCGACTCCGGGGTTGTGGCGCTCATCTCATTTTATTGGCCGAGGGAGCTGGCGTACAGCTTCTGGGTCATGTGGCCAGCATGACTAAGCCGCTTCTGGCAAACCAGAGCACCGCACGGAAACACTGTTTACCTTCCCGCCAGAGCGGTACCTATTTATCTACTTGCACTTTGACATGCTTTCAAACTGCTAGGTTGGCAGGAGCAGGGACCGAGTAACGGAAGCTCACCCCGTCGTGGGGATTCGAACTGTCGACCTTCTGATCAGCAAGCCCTAGGCTCTGTGGTTTAACCCACAGCGCCACCCGCGTCCCTGGGAGCCTATTGGATAGCGATGTATAAACAGCTGGGAAAGTGTTTCCATTTTTGCGAGAGCAGTAAAAAAAATAAGCAGCGCTTTGGAGGGGGAAGTTTAAAGGAGGCCCCCCCCCCAAGACATAACGAGCTGGGAAACTTCAAGAAATCGTTCAGGAAACAATAAAAGCTTCTTTGCAATCTGCGCAAGGGGCGGACAGTGCGGAGGGAAAGAGTCAGCCTTAAAAATATGATAGCGACGCGTCGGAAACGGGGATATTCAGAGACGCAGCCCATTTGTTAAGCGGCCGCTTTCCTGTCATCCTCAAGGAAGATGGAGGGGATGTGGAGCGGCTTGAGACAGGTGTCGTATTTCACGGCGAAAAAGTGGAGATGATCTGTAGATAGCAGTGGGGAAAGGCTCCTGAGGAGATTTCAGCCTCATAAGAAAAGGCAGGATGTTGGCTCCAGACACTCTGAGGAAATGCTTCAGGGAGAAGCGGGTACTTGCCTTGCATGGATAATGAGTAGTGGTTATTATTATTATTAATTCATGCATCTACTATATATTTTGGAAAATCCAAATTTTGCACCATGGTTCCTGACAAGGCAAAGCAGCTCTCCATCTATGCTTGGATACAACTGGGCGCCATTTTGAATCAAGATGGTGGAGTGATTGTATTTTAGTGTTTTGTTGGAAGCCACCCAGAGTGGCTGGGGAAACCCAGCCAGATGGGCGGGGTATAAACAATAAATTATTATTATTATTATTATTATTATTATTATTATTATTATTATTATTATTATTATTGAAACGGGACTGATTTTAACCACTGGTCAACACTTCACTGACTTTTTTTGTTTCTTTCTTAAGCGTTCCCAAATAACACTGGGTATGAGGCTGTTAGTCCTGTATAAGACAAAGAATATTCACACTTCACAGACTATCGTAAAAATGATAGCTGCCCCTGAGGCACTTACAATGTTTTATGACTACCAAGGTTCCGCTTACAGCCTTCCGACTTTTTATATTTGATTTTTGTTTGCTGCCCATAACTTGCCTATCTTCTCTCCTGAGGCTGTTTTCTTGTTGCACGGATACAGCGTTTTTCTGAGCGTTTAAAACAGCATCACGTTTGTACCTGAAAATAGGCAGCCAGTCGTTCCTGGCACATTCGCGGCTATTGTGATTTCCATGCAGAAGGTTACTGCTTGGATACAATGGGTACTGAAATGGTTCTAGGGGTTGCTCGTGCGTAAGTTGCCGCCACTCCTGGCTAGGTTACCTGGTTGAACCCTTTCTGTCTGGGCAGCCTCTAGCTTTGTGGCTGTTTCAGTCGCTGGCAGAATCCGTCAGTGGGCGTTTCTTGAACTTCTTCCAGCAAAGAAGTTCTTTGACGCCAAGTCTCCTCCTACTCTCCCTGCGCGGAAGTCTTCTGCGCAGGGAGGGTGTGGGCAGCAGAGTACCCGTACTCTCTCCGCTGGTCTCCGGCGAGGAGTCTTGGAGCCTCCTCTCCAATTCCCCCATCTGCCCCCCTTCTCCACTGGTGTTACGCTGATTTCCTTCCCCAGCAGATGGGCTGCCTCTCTCCCTACTGGGACCCTCTCCGGCATCCCTCTGGAGCCTTCCCTCCGCCTCTAGCTCCCATGGCAGTTCCCTGACAGGTACCTATCAGATATTTCCTGCGATGTAATTCGGGATCACCCATGTCACATTTTAAAGTCTTTTGAAGTTATGCAGGGTGTGAAAAAAGTAGAGAGGGATGTGTTCCCCCTGCCTTTGCCGCCACAACAGTACTATAATTTGGAGGTCATCCAGCGAAGCTGATTGAAGATTCAGGACAGACCAAAGCAAGTAGTAGAAGTAATAATAATAATAATAATAATAATAATAATAATAATAATAAATTTTATTTATACCCCACCCTCCCCAGCCAAGACCGGGCTCAGGGCAGCTAACAACAAATAAAAAACAAGTTGATTGAAATGCAACTTAAAAAACAAGATTAAAATACAACATTAAAACATTACAGTCATACCTTGGAAGTCAAACAGCTTAGTTTAAGGTTACCAAAATTTTTTCAACTTCCTACTAAATAGATGGATTTTGGCAGCGGACTGATTTGTAAATCCGGGGACTGTCCCCAGGAAACGAGGTCGTCTGGTAACCTTAGCTTAGTTCCCAAACATTTTGGCTCCTGAATGTCGCAAACCCGGAAGTGACTGTTCCAGTTTGTGAACTATTTTTGGAAGCCAAACGTCCGACGGGGCTTCCACGGCTTCCAACTAGCTGCTGCAGGAGGTTCCTGCAGCCAATCAGAAGCCGCGCTTTGGTTTTCGAATGTTTTGGAAGTCAAAAGGACTTCCGGGATGGATTCCGTTCGACTTCCAAGGTACGACTGTAGTCCTTCTTAGCTAAACTGCAGAATTCACTCCCACAAGATGGCCACCATTTTGGATGGCTTTTTGGACAAACTCATGGGGGACACGGCGATCAAGAGCTACTAGCCACAATGGCTACATTCTACCTCCACTGCGGACAGAGTCTAGAGAGTGTTGTTGCACCCGGGTCTTGCTTGCGGGTTTCCCGTTAGACCATACGCTTGGCCGCTGGGAAGACAGGCTGCTGAAGTATATGGGCTTTTGGCCTGATCTAGAAAGGCTCCTTTAACATCCCTTATACTCCCACCCTCCCACTTTAATTTTTTAAAAATATTTTTATTATACAATACAGTCATAGCAAAGCAAGACAAAGAACAGCTATTGCATCATTTTACATGGTCTTAAAACATTGGCAGTGCGCATAGGTAAAGAGAGACAGGTTTGTGAGGCTGGTGGGAGAGCGTTACTTTCTTCTTCCCTTACGGATAAAAAAAGGGGGGGAGACCAGGTTTCATCAATATTTTTCTTTATGACCCCATTTGCAACTCTTCTTCAGCCCGTTTAGTCACTCTGAACTAGCTATACCCCCAAAATTATTGAACCAGGTCTCAAGAGGCAGCTCCACCTGGGATTTCCAGTGATACGCTATCACTAGATGTGCGACTACCAGTAGAAAAAGAATTAAATCTTTAAGCTGGATAGTAGGGTTGGAATCTGGAATCTGCGAGAATTAATGTGAATTACAGGAAAGCTTTTAGAAGACATCTGAAGGCAGCCCTGTTTAGGGAAGCTTTTAATGTTTAATAGGTTATTGTATTTTAGTGTTCTGTTGGAAGCCGCCCAGAGTGGCTGGGGAAACCCAGCCAGATGGGCGGGGTATAAATAATAAATTATTATTATTATTATTATTATTATTATTATTATTATTATTATTATTATTATTATTATTATTATTTAGGGAAAGCAGGGCTTAGGCTGGGTTTGGCAATAGGGGTTGTTTAACAATTTGGGAGGTAATACCGAAGACCCTGGTCCAAAATATATAAACAATTTTGCATCCCCACAAAGCAAGCACTCCCACCTTTGAAACTATTTACCACCTCTAACCAATATCCTTTCTCCTGTGTTGCAATTCTGCTATTTTCCCTTCCTCCCTAATGTGTCCTGCAATACCTCTCCCTGTCTGTTTGTCTGTCTTTCTGTCCGTCTGTCTGTCTCTTTCTCCAAGGTGCCTTTACCTATCTGGGTGTGCGAACTTCATTTTAAACCATACTTTGCTTCCTCCATCACCACACACAAATTATTTGAAGGCGGTGGACTCTGTGGCGGCCTCAGGCGTCCGGAGTTCCAGGCAGGGGCCACTCCCAGCCCCACCTAGAGACACTGGGGACTGAATGGAAGGCCCCAAACCAGCCACACTCTCTCCTGCGCAAACATAACACACGCTCGCTGGATGTCTGCCGCTTTATTAGCCTTTTGCAATGTGTATTTTGGTGCTCTGAAGGCTGTCCGTTCCCCCGCTCCTGTTGTGCTGAGCACGTCAAACAGGACACTAATTAAATCCTCTAATCCTTTCAGGAAGCAGAAATAATTATACTCGGCAAAGGGACTTCTCAGTGGGCGGATTAGATCTCCTGACTCTCGTTGGTGCCTGCATCAGGAGGATGGGATGAGAGAGTGGGTTTGTGAACTTGGAGCAACAGGCAAGGACAACACATGTCACCCACACAACCACCCATGGAGTAAGCAGGAGGGAGGTGGAAGTACAGGCTATCCTGTTCTTTTCGTAGACTCTCTCTTTATTTGTATTTTTGGGGTGGAGGATTCTTTTTCTAATTGCAAAGTCTTTGACCAGACCCTCAAAATTAATCCAACGTTAACACATCAAGCAAAGATTGCCCATGATGAAGCGATGATTCTTCAACATCAACTTCGTTGGACTGGTCATGTTGTGCAGATGCCTGATGATCGTCTTCCAACTACTCTACTCCCAACTTAAAAATGGAAAGCGTAATGTTGGTGGTCAACAAAAGAGGTTTGAAGACTCTCTCAAGGCAAAGCTAAAAAAATGTAGTATAAATACCGACAACTGGGAAACACTGGCCTGCGAGCACTCCATGTTTATGGAAGACAATCTTACTCGGCTATAAGGGATTGCCAAAGAAGAAGAAGACTTAGCAGAGATAAAGCATCTTCGGCCTGCCTTGTTGCATAGTTGTTCTGTTGGGATTTTCAATATGCTTCAACTGAGAAAACGAATGCTCAGCTGAGCAATCAGTGGCGGTCAATGTTAAAAATCCAGCAATGGAAAACTTCTGTGGTGTCCCTCTTCCCCTGATGCCCTAAGCACGTGCTTCTTTTCCTTGGTGGTTAGTCCAGCCCTGCTGGGGCTGCTGCCTGGAAGTCATTCGGGGTCACTGCCCGGCCTGTCCCAAGCCTTCCCATGGTTTGGGCTGATGCCCAGGGTGCCTTACCTCACTTGGTGTTCCGACGTTCCTTCCTTCACTCACGTCCAGGCAGCAGCCAGAGTGAGAGAAGGCCAATCTATTTATTTATATCGTGTGGACCCACGTAAACGTGGTCGTGTGTGAGTGGAATGGACGTAAGTGGCGGGGTGGTGGTAGCTGTCCTTACTATTTTCAGTCTCCCATTAATCCTTGTGGTGCACACCATTTCAATTTCATTTTTTTAATGGATGGGGAAGAAGAAGGAGGAGGAGTTAGGACTTGAATCCCGCCTTTCACTCCCCTTAAGGAGTCTCCAAGCGGCTAACAATCTCCCTTTCCCTTCCTTCCCCACAACAAACACTCTGACGTGAGTGAGGCCAAGAGACTTCAGAGAAGTGTGACTAGCCCAAGGTCACCCAGCAGCTGCATGTGGACGAGCGGGGAAGCGAACCCAGTTCACCAGATTACGAGTCCACCGTTCTTAACCACTACACCACACTGGCTCCCAAAGTCACAAGAAAACAACTTGACCGAGGCCACCCACATTGCTCAAGGCTAAGAAGCGGTTTGAACCAAGCTCACTGCTTCTCTGCCCGCAAGCGCAGCCCTTAAACTCACTTCCACGCCACACAGAAGGGGGTCTATGTGACCTTCCGTTGGCTCTGCCTTTCCCCTCAGCCACAGGAAGGCAGCTCAAATGAAGATCCCCCCACCCACCTTCTCCGTTATACCGTTACTAAGAATAAAAAGCCAGAAGGCCTCTGTTTCTGCTGTGGCTCTACGGTGTGGTCAGATAATTGCACAGCAACTGCTGCTATAACTGCAAGGCGGCTGTAACCGGCCAAAGGCCGCCCCGGTGCCAGGCTTCCCCCATTCTATTATCCCTTTATTAATAGAAACCAAATCTACCTTTGCAAGGGCTGCAAGACCAGAAACGACATTATGCGGTCTTGCAGATGTTTCCCTCTGCTGCGATTTGCCATTTGGGGCTGTGTGTGTTAGAGCGGACAGCCCTCTCAGGTTCATCTGGGAAGGCCCAGGCAAATGCAAGAGTGGCGATTCAGAAAAGTCCAAAGATGTCCCAAGAAGAAGGGCACAGCTCAGCTGTGGAGCACATCCTTTTGAATGCAGAAAGCCCGCGTTTTTATCCCTGCCATCTCCACTCTTTGGGGAAACAAAGAGGCCAGCTTAGCAGACAATGGGAAATAGACTTATCTACCAACAAAGGTCCGTACAGTTAAAGCTATGGCTTTCCCAGTAGTGATGTATGGAAGTGAGAGCTGGACCACGAAGAAGGCTGATCACATTGATGCTTTTGAATTCTGGTGCTGGAGGAGACTCTTGAGAGTCCCATGGACTGCAAGAAGATCAAACCTATCCATTCTTAAGGAAATCAGCCCTGAGTGCTCACTGGGAGGACAGATCCTGAAGCTGAGGCTCCAATACTTTGGCCACCTCATGAGAAGAGAAGACTCTCTGGAAAAGACCCTGAAAAGACCCTGATGTCAGGGTGTAATATGCCCAGGGTCCCCTTCATTGTGAAGCCAGCTTGAACAAGGAGGGCTCAAAACCTAACCCAACCAAGAACAGGAGTTAGGATGGCGCACTGGGGGATATCTCATAGGAAAACCAAGGCAGATATTAGCGTGGAAAGCCACATAAAGGCAGCAACTGAACGGAAGACTAAGTCATTTGCTGGTTGAGTTTGAGCTGAGATGTTTGCCTGAAGAAGACTCAGAGGGAAGGCAGCAGCCTTCAGTAAAACGCTGAAGCTGGAAATCTAGCAGGTTAGCAAATTTCCCCTTTGAAGATGACCAGGAAGCCACCACGGGTCAGGAAGTGGAAAAATTGATGCACACCTTACTGGCTAGCTCTCATAGGCACAACAAGAGAGGAGGAGCCAATGGGCTGCAAAGGGGGAGGAGCCAAGTTAAATCCTGGGATGGCTATACTGACATTTCCCCCTCCCGTCTGCAGCTTTGTGTGGCCCACAAAGGGCATCAGTGTGCAAAGTCCCAAGAGACCCCAACTCTCTGCTCGCTTGCACACCCTTGATAAGATCAACAGAGCTTTCAGAGCAGACATGGCTAAGCATTCGTATTTTTAACTAAGATGACACCACCAGGTCACCAGGAAAACAGAGGGGGCCTAATAGAAAATTCTATTAGCATAAAAATGACTTTCAGTGATTAAGGTGCAATAACTTGATTTCTTTGCGGACCCGGGGACAATTCAGAGGTACAAGAATCCTCGGCCAGCCCATTGTTCAGAAGGCTCCGCTTTCTCCGCTGCTGGTTTAGAAAGGATGCAGCTGGCAGATCGAAGGTCAGACGTTTCAAGGAGTAAATTGGTTTAATGTGGCCGCAGATAGCCTCGGCAGAGAACCTAATAAATATGCAGTGAAATGTAAGGAGGGAAGACCGCAGACAAGAGAAACAATTACTCTGAAACCAGGATAAGAGCCATCAGCGAGCTCAAATTAATCAGTGTAAAGAGTTTTATATCCCGGCAGTAGATTTAGTATGCATAGCAGGTACAGGGTCATCAGCTGGAGGGGCTAAGGTTTTCCTTTTTTGCAAGCAGAGCGATGGAGGACAGATAGACCTCTCTGGTCCAAGAGGGGGGATGGGGGCAGCCCCTGTGCCAGAGCCCTGCCCTCCAACTGATCAATCCCTGCCCCCTGAGCCATCAGGCACAACAGTGCCTCCTCTTCTTTTGAATGATTTTGAACCGTCTCCTATCCCATTTAAGTTTCAGGTGAAGAGCTTAAAGGTAAGGTAAAGGGACCCCTGACCATTAGGTCCAGTCGCGGACGACTCTGGGGTTTTCGGTGCTCATCTCACTTTATTGCCAAGGGAGCCAGCGTACAGCTTCTGGGTCATGTGGCCAGCATGACTAAGCCGCTTCTGGCAAACCAGGGCAGCGCAAGGAAACACCGTTTACCTTCCCGCTGGAGCAGTACCTATTTATCTACTTGCACTTTGACGCGCTTTCGAACTGCTAGGTTGGCAGGTGCAGGGACCGAGCAACGGGAGCTCACCCCGGCGCAGGGATTTGAACCGCCGACCTTCTGATCAGCAAGCCCTAGGCTCTGTGGTTTAACCCACAGCGCCACCTGCGTCCCGGTGAAGAGCTTAGTTTGCTTCAAATCTAGCTGAGAGAGCTACCAATATTTCAGCAGCGCCACACCAAACTGGAGCAACAGCCAAGCGGCAGAATTCCCGAAGGAGACTCTCTAAAATGGTCAAGGATAGGTTAGGGTTAATCTGGCCTGCTAGGGAACTGCCTCTGGAGCTTCCAGTTCCAGGAGCCAGGCACCAACTGAGAGGAGCTCAGGTGGAAATGCACCTGGATTCAGACGTCCCTCTACGAGTGCCAAGACTGCATAAGCACAGTCTCTCACTGAACAACTTTCAGACGGGAAGTAGTGCCTACTGCCCCATGTGGGGAACCTTGGAATTGCAGCCTCTTCTAATCTTATAATCTAATCTTCTAATCTTGCCCTAGGCAAGGAGGAGTATAATGGACTTTCTATCCCAGCTTGGGCAATAAGGTCCACCTGAACTCTCAAGCTCATTTCCTTTCTTGGTCCAGTTCTCTGCTGCTGCCTTCCATGAAGCTCTCCAACCTTGACTACTCTTTGCTTCTGATTCTTGAATTCTTCTCTGGTCCCGCTCCCCAGTTGCCCTTTGTCACAGTGCTGTCAGACGAGGAATTAACTCTTTTATTGCCCAAAGTACACTTACACCAGGTATAGGCAAACTCTGACCCTCCAGATGTTTTGGGACTACAACTCACATCATCCCTAGCTAACAGGATATGTCAGGGATGATCTCAAATCTCCATGATGGAGCGAGCTCCCATTGCTCTATCCCAGCTCCTGCCAACCTAGCAGTTCGAAAGGACGCCAGTGCAAGTAGATAAATAGGTACCACTGCAGCGGGAGGGTAAACGGTGTTTCCGTGCGCCCTAGTTTCCGTCATGGTGTCCCGTTGCGCCAGAAGCGGTTTAGTCATGCTGGCCACATGACCCAAAAAGCTGTCAAGCATTGGCTCCCTCAGCCTGAAAGCAACCCCATAGTTGCCTTTGGCTGGACTTAACTGTCCAGGGGTCCTTTACCTTTTACCTTTTACCTTTACCATAGTAAGGACAGGGCATCCAAACATTATAGGTGGGCCCTGGGAACAGCATACTTTTCCGGAATGTTTCAGTGTCTTATGACTCACATCCCTTCTTGTTAGCCTCTGTCCTGGACATTTAACTATATATATATATATATATATTCTAGAAAAATAGGTGCCGGTTACTCATCATTACAGTAAGGGCCACACTTTATAACAACAGCAACAAAACAAAACAAAAAAGGTGCCGGTACTGCGTACCCTTGCGTACCCCTGGGGTAAATTGATGTATTGGGGCAATTTTTCCTCCTTTAAATACGGTTTGCACCTGCAAATATTTCAGATATACTGCTTTGTTTCTGACCGGTGCATATCCCATAACTTCCTGCTGAAACGCTGCCACTTTTATAACACAAGATGCTCTGAGAGTTGGGGGGGGGGGTGGCTGTTGTTGTTTTGCCTCACTTTTGTTGCGCTGTAGATCAATATACCCCTCCGGGTGGCAGTAATGTGATAACACTGGGGCAGCGTTATGGAGTAATAAATAAAATTGAATGGTGTATGGACAGTCCAGAATAAATCCACCACTATTGCAGTATTATTGCACCACTGGGTTGCAGAATATGCCCACACATAAACCGCCCTCCCCCCCAAAAAAAAACAGTCTGGAAGGGTCGTCAGTGAGAGCAACTGGTTCCCACTGAAGCGGTGATAAATACTGCCTCTCAGCACACAATGGCACATTCAAAGGAAACATCCAGAATGCAAAATGGGCGTGCTGGAATCACCACATCAGAAAGCAGGAAGGTGATTGCATGCGTATCCCATCACCAAATGGGATGAAAACTTGCCAATAACCAAGCGAGAGATTTGTCTATGATTACTATTTTGGTGAGACCCATAATTGGTTTGGACACAGGTGCGTTTAGGGTAGCACGGCGCGATCTTTGTTTATGAAAACTATTTGGGGAGAGTCTTGGGCAGGGCAGGAATCTGTGCATCTGTTCAAACAAGAGCAACGCCAGGTGACAGAACCAAACAGGCTTCAGGTGGTCCTCGGTACATCCCACTTTCTAACGAATACCCACCGCGACTGATATTTATAAGAAGCAGCCACCATTGTTTGCACGAGAGGGTTTTCTGCAAAATGTAAAAAAGTGATGAAAGTCCTTGTGATCGGGGAGTGAATGTGCGAATGGCTTAGTTATTACAGGTAGAGGCTGAAATGCTAGAAGGGGATGAATTGCTAAGGAAGAAAAGGCATATGTATTTTTCCCTTCACAGCCATTCACTGCATTTTGAAGGTCTGAAGCTCTGTTCTGAGGGCAAGAATATACGAGCTACTTAAAGCGTGGGTTGGTGTTTTTTGTGGTATTAACTTCAAAGGAGGCAGACAGAAAACAGGGTCTACCTATTGTACGGTATATATCTTTCTGCCAACACAGATTGGATAATGTTCAGCAGGGAAAAAGAATTATGCAGCTGCTAATTCTTCTTGTACATTCCACCCCCCTTGCCCTTACGTTAATCTCTTTGCTCATGGCTTCTTCTCTTTTTTGGTATAGCAACTTAGATAATGAAGTAGAGGAGGTTCTGCCCAAAAAGAGTTTTAATATGATTTGGACTGTTTATGTATTTCTTTACAGGCAAACCCCACATTTACGCAGGGGTTACGTTCCCAGGCTCTGCGCATGTGAAATCACGTATTTTTGATACACCATTGGAAAAGTCTGCAAACACCCCATTTCATCCCCGCACACCCTGTTCTCACCCTGCCCTATTCCACCCCTTTTTGTGATGCTTTGGGGTCACTCCTGGGTTCTGCATGATGCGTCATTTCATGCACATATTGACCGTGTGTACAGTGGTACCTCTGGATGCGTTCCGGAGCCCTGTTCGCATCCTGAGTAGGACGCAACCCGCGTCTGCGCATGCGCAGGTCACGATTAGTCCCTTCTGCGCATGTGCATGATGTCATTTTGAGCGCCTGCGCGAGCAGTGAAACCCAGAAGTAATGCGTTCCGTTACTTCCAGTGGAGCGTAACCTGAAAACACCCAACCTGAAGCATATTTAACCCGAGGTATGACTGTAAATGGAGGGGTTGCCAGTGTGGTGTAGTGGTTAAGAGCTTCTTTCGTGGCAATAAAGGCAGGGAAGGAAGGGACGTGGGTTCAATGGGGATGTTCCAGCTTCTCAGCTGTGCGTGCGTTCAGGCAAAACTTGGAACAGTTTTGCTGCAATTAATTATGGAGCAATTAAAGTAAATGGATGATGATGATGTGAACTCGAGGCAAAATCTTGGGAAAGCACAGCCTGTTTGGATTTTGCAACGGCCCCAGGGCTCCTCCCACAATGCGGATTAGGAACCGTTTGATTCGCTAGAGAGCTGTTGATATCAAAAATATCTCACTTTTTCCTTCGGGGCGGGGGTAAGAGCTATGGCCTTCTGCACGCATCTGTCTGTGTGGACAACCCTCAGCTGTGGCCTAGAAAAAAGGGAGACTAGTCACCCAATTCCAAACCTCAGTTCTTCTTGGGGAGGTGCAATCCAGTGAGCAGCATGTCTAACATTCTCACATTAAGTCATGAGCAGCATTTCTGTGTGAATGGGGGGAGGCAGATAGCACTGTTAGCCCTGCCCTCCTATCCCATGTACTACCACATCTGTGCATTTGCTCTGAACATCTGCAAAGCCACTTCCGACGTAGAAAGGAGGTGGGGTTGCGGGCTTCACCCTCCCACCATGCGCGCGGGGGCTGGCTCTCAGCCTCCGCATGATTGATGGAATCCCTGATTGCATCATCCCCTGGCCAGCCAATTGGCTGGCCTGGGGGGCGTGGCCTGCTCCATTTAATGCAGGGGAGGCCTGGGATCTCCCTCTTTGCCGCTTCCAGCTGCTCCAGTTTGTTATGTAGATGGAAGGTGGGGAGGAAGCGCCATCACCTGCCCCGCATATTGAAGGGTAGTCCGATAAAGGATTCCAGGGGGCGTGGCCCTGTCCAAAGCCTCTGGAGGTGAGGGCCTAAGGCACGCCCCCGAGCAGTGCTCCTAGGGGAGTTCCTAGTTGATGTGCATCAGCAGGACTCCCCCTACTGGTGGTTAACCCTTCCTGGACTTCAAGCAAACAGGCTGAAGCCGGATAGTCGGTTAGGACCAATGCCTAAGCCAATACCACTCATCACCTGTAACCAATAAAGTTGTGGCCAATTTTAGCCCATTAACCTTAAATATCTGTGTCATGTGTCTTTATTTCCACTGGGGGGAGGCGGGAACTCGCCACACAAAGGGTTGCTCACTTATGGGGAGCATCATGCGCTCGAGGATCCTGACTGCATGGCGCACCAATGCACATTGAGCTCCTCATACACTGGTGGCCCTTTAGAGGTGTTTAGTGCAAAGACACAGAGGCAGGGATTCACAAGCTATTGGACAGGGGATGTGACCCCAGCTTCTCCTTCTCAGTGCAAAGGTTATGCACGTTATTTAACACATAACCGAGACTCAGGGAAAAGAACTTTCTGTGGTAGTTAGGGAGCCATCTGCCAGAGTCCCCATGTTTTAAAGGAATGATCCTTTAATGATTAGGATCAGGGATACCTGGCATTGTTTCAGAGGGTGCTGAGTCAGTGTTATCCTGAATCAATAAAAGCTGCCTACATGAACAAGAAACTCCTGCAAGATTCCGCAATACAGTAGCTCTTGGCTTACTATCCCAGGTAGGGTTGAAATCTCTCTCTCCTCGAATATCCCTGGAAATGCCAATCACAATTCATAGCTCTCACACCCTACAGGCACATTTGGGTGGCACCCTCGATCAGCCAACTGTTAGAGGGAGGGAGGGTTGGGTGAAAGAGCTTACTCTCCATTAGCAGAGTTAAGCACAATGGTGATTGCATCTGTCTCCATCCACCTTTATACAAACATTTCCCATGAAAATACTTAGGCTAGAATAAATCACAGACACTTAGCTTTGCAAATAAGCGGAGATTTTACCCACAGTGTTTCCAGAAGTTATAGCAAACAAAGTCTCCATCTGCTGGCAGTAAAATAAAAATGGGAAAAGATTCCAAACGACTTTAAAAAGAAAAGAGCTTGGTTTCCTTACAAAAAGGATCATGGGTTAGCAAAGACGCAGGCTGCACAATTTGCTTTTTGGAGATCTTCATTCACTTGGCTTTTCTTGCAGCTGGGAGCCAATGGCCACATGCCTGCTAAGCTACACCCACTGGCAACCTGAGCTCTGGGCTCAGGTTAACTCTTTCATGCACACAAGTGTGAGTCGGTAGCTGTATATTGCAATAATGACCGGTGGCCCTGCCTGCCACAACATGTGAACTCCAGAAGGCTGTCCATGAATGGATGCAGCCAGCAAGCTGAAAAAGGTTCATCACCCCGGCACAACTTACAACAACAAGCCCCAAAGCAGATCACTTTGGTTCCCACCAATGACTGGCATCCATTGAGATCATGATCAAGCAGGCCCTAAGAAGAATCTGCTGGATCAGGTGTGTCTAGCCCAGAACTCTGTTCCCACAGTGGCCAACAAGATGTGAAGTCTGGGATTCCCAGGAACTGATCTTCAAAGGAACGCTTCCTCTGACAGTGGAGGGAGAACAAAGCCATTGTGGCTAGTAGCCAGTGATAGCCTTGCCCTCCATTAATTTGTCTAACCCCTTTCCAAAGCCATCCAATGTGTTAGGCATCACTACCCTTTGTGGAAGCAGATTCCATAGCTGGAACATGAAAAAAAGCAAAGGATGCTTCGGTGGTCTATGAGAAAAACTCCACGGTTGAAGAATGCATTTATTAGGACCAGCCAAAATTTCCCAATGAAATATACTCGGAGTCGAGGGTGGATTTCATGCTCTTTATTCAGCTCATAGTGGTGAGGAGGAATGGAAGTTCCCCCACAATATCTGCTTTATATACATTATTTACACAATGGGCCCCACGTGATTGGCTAATTCCGGGATTCTCCTGTAGGCCAATCAGGTTGCGGATTCACTTCCACCTGGAGCTGGATTGGGTGGCTCCTGTGGACCATTCAGACTGCTGCATTCTGGGTCCTATTGTTCTAGGACCAATCAGACTGCTGCATTCTGAATCCTATGGTTCTAGGACCAATCAGACTGCTGCCTTTTGGATCCTATTCAACTCAGTACATAACATCCAAAATGGTGAGAAACGTTTCACGTTCTCTAGAACTCTTTATTCGGGGTGGATGATATGCAAAGTACAGACGGAGGGAGGTGGAAAACAAAAGCAAAGAACCTTTGGCTGGATGATGCAGCCATAAAGTGTGCAATTAGGCTCAGTTTCAAGATGGAGACTGGAGACAGATTGAATTAAGAGTCTGCCAGGTACTGCTGCCATCATGCGACGCCTAGGATTCCGCAACAAGGAAGTGACTGCTGGCACCCTTTTCGAAAATGTAAAGCCCACCAGCTACCTAGCTATATCTTGAGCATTCAGCCTGAGACAGAGTTCTGAAGCCCTTGAGAACTTGCTCTGACCATTCCGGGCTTGGCATAGCTTGGCCACATTACTCAATGCCCTGGAAACCTGCTGAACAGATGACTGCAATGCACTTCATGCAGCCCTGCTCTTGCGGCAGGAACATAGCTGAGTGGTAGAGCATCTGGTTTATATGTAGAAGATTCCAGGTTCAGTCTTTGGCATCTGCAGGTAGGGCTGGCAGCAAAATCCTAAAGAGCCGCTGCCAGTTAGATGGATCAGTGGTCTATAGATTCCTATGTCCTCTTTTGGAATTACAGTGGTACCTCAGGTTAAGAACTTAATTTGTTCCGGAGGTCCGTTCTTAATCTGAAACTGTTCTTAACCTGAAGCACCACTTTAGCTAATGGGGCCTCCTGCTGCCGCTGCACCGCTGGAGCACGATTTCTGTTCTCATCCTGAAGCAAAGTTCTTAACCTGAAGCACTATTTCTGGGTTAGCGGAGTCTGTAACCTGAAGCATCTGTAACCTGAAGTGTATGTAAGCCGAGGTACCACTGTACTGCACTGCGGCTTTTGGAGTTTTGCAAATGTGTGAATAAATCTGTCAATGGCAGCTAAAGAGAACCTCTATATCCAAAGGCTATACAGAGATCCCTGCTTGCAAGCGTCCTACAAACAGCTGGCAGAATAAGCAAGGCAGAACACTGAACTAGAGTTAGACCCTTGTCTAGTATGATCTCAAAAAGCATGGGGGAAATGCAGAGAATACTTCACAAAACAGTGTCCTAAAATTCATACCTGGACTTGTTTCGATTAATGTCTGCACGAGACTTTGTGGATATTTAAGTTATAATTAGAAAAATCTTAATAATTATTCATAAAGGAAACAGCTTATAAGAAGTAAATAAGGATGCCAGAAACAGGATAAAGGAAGTCTTTTATTTGGTTGGTTGTATTGTTGTATATTATGCTTGTTGTTTGTTATGTTTGTGTCTGATGGGGGTGGATTTCTGTGTTGGGGGGTGGGGGGTTTGTGTTATGTTGTAAATAAAATTTCCAATATTTTTTTTAATAAAAAAAATAGAGTTAGACCCTTAGTTCGGTGCAGCTCTTCTGTTACAACTTTTTTAGAAGATAAGAATAAGAATAAGAATATCTTTATTGTCATTGCCCCCTTCGGGGACAACGAAATTACTTGACTGCTCCATAAAAACACTAATTAAACAATACAATATAATACAGCAAGGGAGATTCGATGACTTTCAAAGTCCGGGCTTCCCATTCAGGGCCGAGATCGCTCTGGAGAAGAAGCTGTTCTTAAGACGACTCGTTCTTGTCTTCATCGACCTGTATCTCCGTCCCGACGGCAAGAGCTCGAAGAGACAGTGACCAGGATGTGATGGATCTTTTACTATGTCCAGTGCCTTCCTATGGCACCTTGTGGCATAAATCTGCCCTAAGGTGGAGAGTGGGCAGCCAACAATGCTCTCTGCTGCCTTAACAACCCTGCACAACCCCATCCTGTCCTGGGCAGTACAGCTTCCGTACCACACACATAAGCCATAAGTGAGCACGCTCTCAATGGCACAGTGATAGAAGGCAAGCAGCAGTTTCTGAGGAAGATGGTTTTTCCTTAGTATTCTCAAAAAGAATACTGCTCCAGAGGGTAGGTCATGAAACAATGGATTCAAGTTACAAGAAAGGAGATTCTGACTAAGCATTAGGAAGAACTTTCTGGTGGCAAGAGCTGTTTGACAGTGGAATGCACTGCCTTGGAAGATGATGGACTATCCAGCACCGCAGGATTTTAAACAGAGGATGGATGGACATCTGTCATGGATGCTTTAGTTGAGATTGCTGAATTGCAGCGGGTTAGACCAGATGGCCCTTCTAACTTTACAATTCTTATATTTTTATCATCAGATGATCACAGTCCAAAATGCCCCAAGGCTTTGGGGAAATAACTGATTCTTTCCTCCCCCCACCTCTCTCTTTATAATGACACTAGAGTTTTTGGTGAGATTTGCTTTGCAATTCTGAAACGCTGTGTGTTGGCAGTCCTGGTGCACCACTGAAATAAGCAAGGAAGAAAGGAAGAGAAAAGAAAGAATGGAAGTGAAAGAGCCCTGACTAATGTGTTGGGTGTCTCCAATTGGCTCTTGGCATTAGAAAAATAAATAAAAAACCCCAGCCTCTTATCCCCTCCCTCTATTCATCCTCCGGGGCTCCCTGCCAAAGGAAAATGAACCACGCAGCTATCTCACTGACCAAACCTGTACAGTCGTGCTGCTGAATGGGAACATGGCAAGCAAAACACTTCTGGACAATTATACACCTGTGTAATTACTGTAAGCGCGGAACAGACCCCGCCGCATGTTCCTGAGCCTTATCCCCAGCGCTAATCTTTATATTCAGAAAGGGAAGAGCAAACCTGGTCGCTGGCTCTGCCAGACTGGAAACTAAGTGCCATTTGAGCCAGTGGCCTCAACTGAGCCCGTGTTTTCCCCCATATATATATTAAATTGAGCAGGAACAGGAGTCAGCTTGCTGGTGCAAAATACAGGGTGTGCAGCTATAATCAGCACAGGACTGGGGGGAGGTGGTATTCTGTCATTCTTGGTAATTACTACTACTACTACTACTACTACTACTACTAATAATAATAATAATAATAATAATTTATACCCTGCCCCTCCTGCTGGACTTCCCCAACCACTCTGGGTGGTTTCCAACAAATAATTAAAATACAGTAATGCATCAAACATTAAAAGCTTCCCTAAACAGGGCTGCCTTCAGATGTCTTCTAAAAGTCTGGTACAGTGGTACCTCAGGTTACATACGCTTCAGGTTACATACTCTTCAGGTTACAGACTCCGCTAACCCAGAAATAGTACCTCGGGTTAAGAACTTTGCTTCAGGATGAGAACAGAAATTGCGCAGCAGCGGCACGGCAGCAGTGAGAGGCCCCATTAGCTAAAGTGGTGCTTCAGGTTAAGAACAGTTTCAGGTTAAGAACAGACCTCCGGAACGAATTAAGTACTTAACCTGAGGTACCACTGTAGTTGTTGTTCTTTTTGACATCTGGTGGGAGGGCCTTCCGCAGGGAGGGTGCCACTACCAAGAAGGCCCTCTGCCTGGTTCCCTGTAACTTGGCTTCTCGCAGTGAGGGACCCACCAGAAGGCCCTCAGCGCTGGACCTCAGTGTTCGGGGTGAATAATGGGGGTGGAGACGCTCCTTCAGATATACTGGACCAAGGCCATTTAGGGCTTTCAGTTCATGATCTGTGTACATGCCAGCAACACCTCTGAGCCTAGAAGAGGAACGACGCATTCTGGGAGCTCTCATCTCCCCCTCCTTTTCTCTACCCTACTTGGTTAGCTGTTGTTTATGGGGAACAAGGAAAATCGTATGACACCCTTATGGCAGGTGGAAGGAAAGTTGGCATTACAGCTGCCATCATCACTGAGTATGCTGGCTGGGGCTGATGGGAGTTGGAGTCTAACAATATCTGGAAGACAAAAAGTTCCCTATTCCTGGGGAACATCTCCTCCCATATAACGCCCCCCCCTCCGCCACATGAAATCTTGCCACCTTGCTCTGGGTTACGTCTTATAGGGAGGTGAGTTCAGCCTCAAGCAGCAGGGTCTTCTCTGCTGCAGCCCCAATGCTTGGGAGCTTTCTCCCAAAGCAGGTTTCCACTGCTTCCTCTCTGCTAGTTTTTTGCAGACAAGCAAAAGTCAATGTATCCCAGCTGAGCTTTGAAAATTAGAGTTGACTGTTCTATGCTATGTCCTAGAGCTGTTTTGCTGTGCTTGGTTGTTGTTGTTTTTTTTTCACAAACAGTTGTTTTATTGCTTTATTTAAGGTTGCAATACACTGTGATCCATAGCTGTCAACTTTTCCATTTTCTTGCGAGGAATCCTATTCAGAATAAGGGAATTTCCCTTAAAAAAAGGAAAACGTTGCCAGCTATGCTGTGATCTGTTTTATAAACAGCAGTATATAAATCAGTTTAAATAAAGGAATGAGGGAGAGGAGAGGTGCAGCTACAGAGATGTCCTAGCATGCATTTGAAGACTTAAAAAAACTCACCAAAAGATCCTAAGAAGTTCTTGGATCCATGTGCTGCTTCTGGGCACATTTTGATTATTTCATGGGTTTCAGGTGCCAGCCGGCAGGATCCACAGGGGCAAGAAATCCCAATGCAAATTCCCACCCACTTTGTTCATGACCAAAATCTTCAGTCACCCTTTCTTCCCTGGAAAGGAGGGGAGCACCATTTTGTGATTTGCCTCAGGTGCCAAAATATATTGGGACAGCCCTACTACCTGAGGTCTGTGATGTGCTGCTCTCCAGCTGTTTTAGACTACAACTCCCATCATCTTTTACCATTGCCCATGTTGGCTGTGTTGAAGGGGTTCCTGCCCTGTACTGTCTCAGGCCAGGCCTGCCTAAAGTTAGCCAAGGCTTCAAGGGTGGCTGGTTGCAAGCACAGAGTTCTACAACTAGAATCAGGCAGGCGGTTGCTGGGGAAGAGGTCTCAGAAGCCCTGCCATTCTTGCGAAAACTCTCTGTGCAGACCACTGTGGATTCAGACCACTAGCTGCCTTAGGAATACATTGCACAACAGCCTTGAAGAACGCTCCCTGATTTTCCTTGCAAACTCTCCATGCAAAACCTGACAATAATAGCCAGGAAGCCACTGGAACTTGGATCGCTTTCTGTCATAGTAAAGTCGTAGCCAAATCTAGTTTCAAAGAAGAGGAAGCTGAGCAACAACGGTGAAGAAATAGAAGCGAGCGAATTTATCTTTTTTAAAAAAAATGCGGAAGAAAAAAATCTGCTTCGGTTTCTAGAGAGGCGGGAGTTTCAGTGATGAGTCTGAGGAAAGTCAGTGGAAAGCCAGCATTGGGCAAGCTTGGCTGTTTCCATGTTCTTAGCTTTGTTTACTAAATACAAGTTGAAATGCTAAATTAGATAATTGTCTAGGGCAGCGGTGGGGAACGGGATCCAGCTGGCAGGCCAGATCCTTATCGTTCTGACATCCTGTGGCCCAAGTATGACAGGAGAACAAAGTTGACCCCTGTCCATCACCTGGTGGTGACAGCTATGAAGAGAGCAATGCAAGCCTTGGCAATCAGCTGGCCTTCAAGTCCTGTACGTACTCCAATGGGCAAGTGATTTTCAGGGCTGGCACTACACCTTGCACGGAGCTATACATGCCCCTTGGGCCTAGTTACAACTTCACCTGCCCCATATATGACACCAGGCACAGGGCAGGTAGAAATGGCTTGGCCAAAGCAACCTTGTGAGAGCCAGATGGGGAGGCCTAACTATGCTTGCAGACCAGAGATTTTCCCCGTTCTGCTCTAGGGCACCAGGAAATTTTCCAATGCACATGGAACATTTGAAGTGTAAATTACTGAAACTTGCCCAGGAAAGATTCTGGAAAACCCACATTGTTGACCAGAACACAGCTTGAAGGCCATAGCTGTAGAGAACATTTCTACTTTGGAACAAACTACCACCACCCAAAAAAAGTACTAAAGTATTTTGGACAACGAAACATATGGACATATTCATTTTCACTTATTAACAAATAGGACCAGATGTTGATGGTCTTGCATTCACAGCTGAACCTTTGTTCAATCCATGGAGACAGACGGGGTGGCAGCGATTCCCTGCCCTGCCCTCCCACTCCTTTTACCTCTTAACTATGTTCTCAAGTCGTTGAATTTATGGAGGCTGTGGGCTGAAAAGATGTAGGAGGGGAGAGGGGGAAATAGACTAATTATATCCCCACACCCATCCTGAAATTTGGGAGGGGACAAGTCTCCCCTATAATTACACCCACGGAGATGTGAATTAATAGTTTCTGTGTGTTCAGCATGTTGCGCTGCAGCTCAGGGTCAGCTTGACCAATCTGCATGTTCTTGGTTCTTACACTATTATTACCATTCCACGTCAAATTACACGGTGACATTCAAAGATGTCTAGGATGCCAGAGCCTAATATTTCTCTCAAATGTCAGTGGTATCTCGAGGACACCTGCGTGAGTCAT
This sequence comes from Podarcis liolepis, assembly GCF_965112155.1. NCBI lineage: Eukaryota > Metazoa > Chordata > Lepidosauria > Squamata > Lacertidae > Podarcis > Podarcis liolepis. The sequence goes on along the minus strand of NC_139565.1, from coordinate 55,900,459 downwards.
CAGGTTCAGCCCCTCCCCAGAAGCAGGAATCTTTCTTAGAAATACTTACTTCAAAAGACTAATCAGTGATCTTCCTCGTGTGAGAGGGTGACCTTGGCTGGAAGTGATCTCACTGTCTCAGGGACTGAACTCATCCATGCCTAGTCAACAAAACCTAGACCTGGTTCTCCATGGAAGGGTTAGTTGTGTTTGTGAAAGGACCATGATGGGATGTTCCCTCCAATTTCACTGCCCACAACCATGGGGGGCAGAACTCTTTCAGCTAAGGGGGCATGTAGAGGGAGGACTCAAAACTCAAAACACGACTTCTGTCGCTTGACTGCTGACAGCCACCATGTTGAATTCTCCTTAATATATCTCCTAGCAGGAAGCTATGTCATGACACAACGTTGTTCCAAGGAGCATTCTGGATAGGAAATGGTGATCTCTATGGGTGGCTACCTGAATACATCCCACTAGCATCATTCCAGAGGCATTGGGGGGGGGGGACATGGCATCCGGTGGCAGCTGGCCATCAGGAAGAGACAAAAAACAACGAAGAACAAAAAGTGAAACACAGTGTGCCGCAGCTAATAGACCACTCCATGCAAACTCTGAACTGTATTTTATTCTCTATCAAAACTGACCGTCTGATTTGGGGGTGGGGGTTCACAGCCCTGTTCTTGAATTTTGCACAAAGTTTTTCTCAGCACTACTTTGGGATATACCACTGCAACTGCAGTTGAGGGCTCACAAATGGGATGTGAATGAGATCAGGGCCGCCCCTCACTTGCTGAGGGCTTCTGCTCAAGGTTCAATCAGGATTTGACACCCCCTCCTTTCCATAGCATACTGGAGTGCTTCCTGTCACATGATCACATTGTGGACTTCCCTGTTCCTGTGTGCCATTCCAGTGGAGGCCACTGGCAGGGCAAACTCAACGCAATAGCAGTGCAAGATGAGGAAACCTAGATATCATAGCAGTGGAGCGGACAACTCACCAGTGATAGCCATTTTCAAGCACATCCCCCACGCACTGTAACACACTGCCCAGTTCTTTAAAAGCTCTGATGATGGAGAGTCTTCAATTACTCAGAATGGTCACCCCATTTCATCCTGAGGTCTACATTCCATTGTGGGACAAACAAAACCAACAAAATAAACCTCCCCTTTACCCCAGCCTTATTACCAATTCTCAAAAGAAGAAAAACCTGACAAGTCTCCATTCTTTTGTCATACCCCAAGTACTTCCAGTTTTTCATCTCCATCTTTCCTCATATGATTCACAAGTTTCAGGAAAATGTGGAAATTCTAGTGCTGGGAATTTCGTTGGAAGTTCATATGGGGTCATGCAGAAACTTGCTGATGTCATAAATGCTGGGTTCACCTTCCAGTTGTTGTTTTGATGATGGCGATGATGACATAACTTTTTGCCCGGGCTTTCCCTGGATCCCCAGATATCTGTTTTAGTTCCTTCCATATGCTTTCTTGTCTTTTTATATTGCTGTTCTATTGGTTTTAGGTTGCAGTTTGGTTTTAATGATATATTGCTTGTTTGTCTTAGACCGTACACGGCTCAGGGATTTTTGAACTAGGAAGCGGGTTAGAAATGATTTTATCTAAAGCAAATGCTGACATTGTTTCGTGAATTGCCTCCCACATATGTTTCCCAGGGTGACTTACAGGCAGTTCGAATCCCCGTGACCCAGAGAGCTCCTGTTGCTCTTTCCCAGCTCCTGCCAACCTAGCAATTCAAAAGCACACCAGCACAAGTAGATAAATAGGTACCACAGTGGTGGGAAGGTAAACGGCGCTCTGGCTTCTAAGTTACTTAACTAACTGAACAATCACGTTGGTTCTGCCCCCAACAAAAGTCCTGCCCTCCCCCACTGAGTTCTGCCCCCCCCCAACAAAAAATCCTGGCTACGCCCATGTCATCTACCCTTTTAATTTTACAGGCAAATCCTTAAAAACACCTGAAATATTTTTAAAAAAGAACTGAGTAAGGGTTGAAAACACACACAAAAAGAACACCTAAAGCAGAAACCTTTTCAATGAACTGGGAAATTTGTGAACATGTGTGTCACACACAGGAGGACTTCACAACTATTACATGGAATTCTTGTTGTTCATGAGGAAATAAAGCTCTGGATCAAAAAGGGCCACAGAAGTAACCAAAGCAATAACACAATTCAAAATTCAGATTAATTCAAGTGGTGATTATTTGCATTTTTACGTAAATTGATAGCCTAGTCTTCTAAAATGTATTTAATTCCAGTGTAAAGTACAAATTTATGTACAGTTTTTGACTGGCGTGAGGAGATTCTAAGAGCACACATTAAAAACCACATAACACAGAGAAGTATGTGCCACCCAGCAAAACTCTACTGCATGTTTAATTAAAAGATTCTTCCGTGTGGTGCCTTGCTGTAATTGCTTCCTGTTCACCATGCCCAAAAATTATTGATGAATTGCCCCTGAATTGCCCCACTTAATTCCTTAGTTCCAGGGGCTTTAATTACTGTTTCCTCTCACTGCTTTTATTTTTATTGCTCTACATGGTGAAAAAGCAAAATTAACAACAGACAACAATAACTAAAGTGGGGAATACAGGGAGGCTAATTAAGAGACAATTCAATAATACCATATCCCCCACTGGTCAGGAGAAATTATAAGGACAGGAGCCACAATAAGAAAGCTTCTAATTAAGAACTACTTAATTAGTCGTTGTAAAAACTTCTGTTTAATCTAAAGAACTAGCACCCCAGTTTGCATTTTCCCTCTTCTCTGCTTGTTCCTCCCCCCTTCTGTGTCATGACTTCTAGACTGTAAGTCTGTTGCTCTAGGAACCTTTTTGGCTCTCCCTCTCTATATAAATAAATAAAAACAACCAAAAACTCATAAGCTCTGAAAATCCACACTATGAAAGCAACTAGCAGGACAGTGGGTGGTTGTTCTGGATTCATTAATCTAGAACAGGAGTGTGGTTTTCTGTGCACAATGTAAAATGAACACATACTGAATCAGTACTAGGAGGTTTTATAAACCCAGTACAGTGGTACCTTGGTTTGAGAACACTTTGATTTTGGAACTGACTTCCGGAACTGATTAAGTTTGAGAACAAAGGTACCACTGTATGCCAATGCACTAGCGTTTTGCAAAGATGTGTCTTCAGAGAGTCCGCTGATATTCTTGAGAGGGGTCCATGCAAAGTGGGGAAACGAGACTTAACCGAAAAGATGTCTCCACGTTCCACAGCTAGTATACTAAACTGAAACACTGGAAATAAATTATGTTCCGAAGAAGTAATCCCCAACACCCAATGCATTATGCAAATCAAGCAGATTTGCATAACCATGTTGCTTGCTTAGAGGTTGCTTGGTCAAGGAAGATGAATGGAGAAATCCTCAAACTGATGTCGGATGGAGAGCAAGTGGGTATTCAGACATGTTTAAAAAAGGTAAGGGACCCCTGACTGTTAAGTCCAGTCGCAGACGACTCTGGGGTTGCGTTGCTCATCTTGCTTTACTGGCCAAGGGAGCCAGCGTTTGACCACAGTTTTTCCAGGTCATGTGGCCAGCAGGACTAAGCTGCTTCTGGCGCAACGGAACACTGAAACCAGAGCAGCGCACGGAAACACCGTTTACCTTCCCGCCAGAGCGGTACCTATTTATCTACTTGCACTGGCGTGCTTTCGAACTGCTAGGTTGGCAGGAGCTGGGACAGAGCAATGGGAGCTCACCCTGTCGTGAGGATTCGAACCGCCAACCTTCTGATCGGCAAGCCCAAGAGGCTCCATGGTTTAGACCATAGCGCCACCCGCGTCCTGTTCAGACACGTACACACTCACAAATACCACAAGCTCAGGTGCTGTGTTATGACTGCTGTGGCTCCAAATTGGGGCTACCAAAAAAGAAAACGGAGGTGCCACTGTCATGCTTGAGGGAACCACAAGGTTTGTCAGAATACAAGCATGCTTTACGACAAAAGGTCCAAGAGAAGAAGAAAAACAGAAAAGCCGAATGGGACTTGAATATGTTCAATGGCGGTAGGATGCTGGGAGTCTGTTGAACTGGAGGAAGCAGGCGGACAGAAAACCAACCAGAATGGAAGAGAGTGGAATGGATAATCTCTGAGTCGTAGAATCATAGTTCGAATGGACCCCAAGGGTCATCTAGTCCAACCCCCTGCAATGCAGGGATCTCAACTAAGGCATCTATGAGAGTTGGCCATCCAACCTCTGCTTAAAAGCTTCCAGTGAAGGAGAGTCCATCACTTTCAGAGGGAGTCCGCTCTACTGTCAAACAACTCTTACCTCCAGGATGTTCCTCCTGATGTCTTGAGCAAGAGCACTCAACTGGGCAACCTCTCATTTCACTTGCTATGTTGCATGCACAGTTGAGCACTTTTTCAACAAATATGGGGCGGCAGGCAACAAATTAGGTCCACCAAGGTAAGGATAGATAGATGATAGATAGATAGATAGATAGATAGATAGATAGATAGATAGATAGATGATAGATAGATAGTAGATAGATAGATAGATAGATAGATAGATAGATAGATAGATAGATAGATAGATAGATAGATAGATGATAGATAGATGATAGATAGATGATAGATAGATAGATAGATAGATAGATGATAGATAGATAGATAGATAGATAGATAGATAGATAGATAGATGATAGATAGATAGATAGATAGATAGATGATAGATAGATAGATAGATAGATAGATAGATGATAGATGATAGATGATAGATGATAGATGATAGATGATAGATGATAGATGATAGATGATAGATGATAGATGATAGATGATAGATGATAGATGATAGATAGAGATAGATAGAAATAGATAGATGATAGATAGATAGATAGATAGATAGATAGATAGATAGATAGATAGATGATAGATGTAGATCAGAAACCAGCTTATAAAACACACTTGGGGGTACAGTCACAGAAGGAAAACAAACAATTAAAACCATGTACAACAATAATTTTAAAACAATGTACAACAATAAACTACCGCAGGGAGCTGACCCAGAGTCACCCATAAAACCAAGTTTGGGGATTTTCTTAACAAACTAGTTTGAGTTGGGGGATGGTCTGCGCCTCCAAATCTGTACACAGAATCTGGCGAACATCCGGGTGGTCTTCTGATCTTTGCCTAACAGGAAAAGGTCAAATTTTTGTTTTTCTGGGAGGTCAGCGAGCCTCACCAGCAGGGGATCAATGGTCTCACTACGTGCCTCTTCATAAAAGGGACATCTAAAGAACAAGTGCTCTGGGCTTCCTATATCAACCAATGAACAGGCGCAAAGTCTCTGAGCGTATGAGACTTTTTAAAAGGCTCCTTCCAGGACCGGCGAGGGCAGGGCCGAGCTTCTGGTGAGTGTAAAGGCCCTTCTTGCATTTTTGGATACCAGAAAGAAGAGATATGCTGCCGGGGCGGCTATATATCTCTCGTTTTCTCCAATTTTATAGGCCAGGGTAAGGACTTTTGACAGCTCAGTGGAATATTCCTCCTTTCTTCTTGCCCTGTGTACCCCTAAATCTGTTCTGGAGGTTCCCCAAACCCTCTGGAACAGATTTTGGGGGGGATGTGGGAGCATAGAGCAATGGAAGGGGGTGAGGGAGTTCTCCTGTGCAAATGGAAATCCTTGCTTTAGCAGATCTACACTCAGCTCTAGAGCTCAAAAGGTAGGGCTGTCCGTCTGAACCACTGCCCTTGAAGAGGGCATATGTAATAGGTATGAGTTACTCGTGCGTAAACTGGTGCCTTTCTCGGTTAATTTGCCTTGTTAAACCTTTCTGACTGCACAGCCCCTTCTCATTGTGGCTGCCTCAGTCACTGGCAGAATCCGTCAGTGGGCGTTTCTTGAACCTCTTCCAACATAAAAGTTGTTTGACACCCAGTCTCCTCCTCCTCTCACTGCGCGGGAGTCTTCTGCGCAGGGAAGGCGTGGGTAGCGGAGGACCTGGGCTCTCCTCACTGATGTCCAATGAAGAGTCCTGGAGCCCTCTCTCCAATTCCCCCTGTCTGCCCCCCTTTATCCCTAGTGTTGCGCTGATTGGCTTCCCCCTCTACTGAGCTGTTTCTCCCCCTGCTGCTGGGTCCTTCGCCAGCATCATCTGGGAGCCTCCCCTTTGCCTCTCGCTCCGATGTCAGTTCCCTGACAGCATATTTAGAATAATAGATTCACAGCACTGTAGACCTGGAAGGGACCGTGAGGGTCATCTAGCCCAACCCCCTGCCATGCAGGAATCTTTTTGCCCAGCACGGGACTCGAACCCACTGCCCAAAGATTAAGAATTTCCATGCTCTTCCAACCGAGCTCTATTTGCTGGAGCACATTGCCTTTGCAATCAAAACAAAAGCAATAACTTAAAAGAAGCATCCTTTAGCACCAGTCTGAGCCATCGACAAGACCCACAACAAAGGGATTCGGGGGTGTGATAGTTTTGTGGTGAAATCCATCGCTACAGTGTGGTTTCAGCCATGCAGTGTGTAGAGAGAGAAAATGCTGACTCTAGCATGAACGCAGCGGGAAAGTGATTAGGTCCCACAACAGGCCTTTGGCTGAAACGGAGAGATATGAAGACCCTCCGTGGGGTAAAATATCACAAACAACCACAGCTCTATTCTTTGGAGGCTCTGATTGACTACTTTGACCACAAACTTAAATGCTATTGTAGGTTGGGGCAATGACATGAATTTCCATGCTTGCTTCGCTAGGAACATAACTGGACACCTGAACGGAGTGCAGTTTCAGAGAGCGGAATTCAGATTTCAATCCCAGCTGCAGGGATTTAACAACAGAAAGACATACTGCTGTAGCGCAACTGCTTTCCCCCCCTTTTTATAAGATTTTATTAAGACTTTTCATAATACATTACCAAAAAAAACCACAGAAAAGAAGAGAAGAGAAAAAGAAGAATACAAAGTCCTCTCTCACAGGTAAATCTTAACTCTTACCCCACTCAGAAAGAGGTGAATTCTCCCAGCTCTCACCTGGGAGCTTCCCTTTCTTCTCCTAGCCTCCCATCCTGGGAGATCTTCTCTTCCCTGCTTCTCACACCAATCATCCATCACCATCACAATTCAAAGTGTTGGTGCTGACCTTTAAAGCCCTAAACGGCCTCAGTCCACTATATCTGAAGGAGCGTCTCCACCTCCATCATTCTGCCCAGACACTGAGGTCCAGCGTCGAGGGCCTTCTGGCGGTTCCCTCACTGTGAGAAGTGAGGTTACAGGGAACCAGGCTGAGGGCCTTCTCGGTAGTGGCACCCGCCCTGTGGAACGCCCTCCCACCAGATGTCAAAGAGAAAAATAACTACCAGACTTTTAGAAGACACCTGAAGGCAGCCCTGTTTAGGGAAGCTTTTAGTGTTTGATGCATTACTGTATTTTAATATTTTGTTGAAAGCTGCCCAGAGTGGCAGAGTGGCTGGGGAAACCCAGCCAGATGGGTGGGGTATAAATAAATTATTATTATTATTATTATTATTATTATTATTATTATTATTATTATTATTATTATCTTCATAGCACAACTGTTCAAAGGGCCTCACATGCATTGAGTTGGTTCGCACAACATCCTAAGCCAAACCTCATTTCTTTTTGGGCCACAGCTTGTAGAGGCAGCTTGGTCCAGTTCAGAGGCAGTCCCAGTTCAAACAACACACTGAACCAAACCTGGCATGGCTGCAAAAAAGGATCCAGTGTTGCAAGATCATCTCCGAGAGCTTGTAATGTCCACTTACTGTAGACAAATGGGCCGAAGAGTCAAGAGAGACACTTTCTTAAGGCGCCTTGGTGAGCTCATGGCAGAGGTGACATTTGAAGCAGAAACCTAGCTGTGATTTAGGCATCCCAGCGGGCCTTTCCAAAGCTTACAGAGGTCCTTTCCAAATCTACAGTTCCTTGATTCTATGGCTTCTGAATTGATAACTATGCTTTAGACACTATGTTACGCCAGTTCTCAATTTCATTTAATTTATTTTTTGCATGCATTCTACTGAACTGTACTAATTTCTGGTGAATGCTGGTCTTCTGCCTAGCAGTAGAGGGTTGTCTACTGGGCACTTATTTGGGCTACAATGTTATGTTTTCTTGCTTAGCTGTTGAAACTAACTCTGCAAACAAGCACAGGGCTCCGAAAATCCTTAAAAGTACTGCCAGTGAATGTCATGTAATCAGAGCAACTCTAAGAACATGTTTATTACCCTGAAATGTGAAAAATATAATATGGGGGCTGCAAGGAAATCTATATTTTGGAAATGGAGGCTCTCTCGGGTAATGATAAAGGAAAACTTTGCTTTGGTTTGCACTTTACAATATGCAAAGCAAAACAGATCCATCTTTTGAAACCTGCATTTTGCTGAATTTTGCAAAGTTCTCCAACCCAAATTGTGTATATCAGGGGAAAGTATGGATGAAAATACACATATTATTAAAAATAACATTTAAAATGCATTATATTAGGGGGAATTTCTTGCAAACAAAAACGCTTGCAAAAAAGAAGAAATCTGCTCTAAAATGCTGACGAATTTTCGTTAGGAATTTTCGTTAGTCTTTAACAAACAAAAAAAGCAAAACAATGTGGAAATGTGGCAAAGTGAACTTAACGTAAGACTGAAATAATGAGAAACTGGGAGAAACAGAAATCGACAGTTTTGTCAAACTTGGGGAATAAATACCACTGGACTCGGGGCTAACCCATTCAACTGCCGTCTTAAGCCTCTGTGTGTATATTCCCTGTGTATTCCTGCACTTAACCCTTGCTACACCTGCTTCTTCCTCTGCCCTCCCTCCATGTTTTTAGCTCCCCTTTACAAGGAGCAACCTCCTTGCTTGCCTGTGTTGCACAGGAAAGCAGCACATATAATGACAGCACTATAAATAATATTACTAATAACGTCAACAGCAACACTAAAAGACTTGCTTGTTTGGCTCGCGCAAGATCTTTCTACGACGCGAACCGATTTTGTCAGAAAATACAGAGAACCTAGAGCTACCGCCCACGTTTCACCTAGAGCAACAGTGAAAGCAAAATCCGGAGAGTTTCTCATGCAAAAGATGCGAGGAATTTGGGAAGGAAAGCAAAAAAGAGTTCTGTAAAGACTAGTAAACATTCGTGGGGTGGCAGTGGCAGTTGTACTTCCTGCATGTCACAAAGCAATCACTGGATTTTTCCTAAAGAGATATTCGAGGAGAATTTTGAGCTTCTTCCTCAGTTAAATTTCAAGGAAATGTTCGGTACAGCTAGCAACGTTTTCCAGCAAAGTTTGAGGGAAATGTTAAGCCTCTGAAGTCTTTGGACGAAAATGGGTGTTTGTGTACAAACATGATAAACACATTGTTTTGTGTGTGTGTGTGTTTGCAATTTCTTAACAGATATCCATGAGACGATTGTGCCTCAGAAATCCCAAGAGTGATAAAAAGTTCAGTGTCCTTAATTTTGGTGTGATTTAAGGAAACCCACAGTCCAACCATCAATGGATTGTTTAAATAATCTGTACTCCAGTCCAAGCAATTCCTACAAGACTGATGATATCAAGCTGCTCTTTACTAAAGAAACTGAACAACGCACTATTCACGAAAGGCCATATAGCAGTTTTCCATGAAGATTTCAGGTACGTATTATGCAGAAGAAGAAAAAAGCAAATGTATACATCCTGGCTAAGGAAGGGGAACAATTTGATTCCATTTACATTTAAAAGTGAACCTGCCTGATTTGTACTTTACAGAACAATACACAAACTGAAACACAGCCATCTTTTTATTTAAAAAATTCACACCTCTGAATTTTTCAGGGCACTTCTCCAAGCAAGTAATCTGTACAAAGAGGCATATAATGGACTGTGTGCATCTATTATTATTGACAGCATACAAAAATAAGTTATTTTTTTGGGTGGGGGATGCTTTCCAAAAACGTGTTTATCAGGGGAATTGAACACAAAACTTCAGGAGTAATTTGATGGTGAACTTTCACAAGGGATTTTTTCTTTTAAAAGAAAAAGAAAACATGTAGAAATCTTAAGAATGGAAAAATGGGAAACATAGATTGACAGATTTGTTCATCTTGAATCCTGACCTCATTCAGGGCTCATTCAGCTATGAGAGGCAAGAGGTTAAACTATCAGTTTAACGATCAAGCACATCGCTGCGATTTCTATGTCACACCATAAGGTATAAAACATTATTTTCACCATGATGATCCAGAGAATGTTTGCAACAATTTTTTTTTAAGCCAACATACACCTGAGCCTGCAGTCCTATACACACTTACTTGGGGCCTACTTCTGAGTAGACACACACAGGTTGAACTGTGAAAAGACAAAGATGAGTACCTCATCTGTTTCCTAGTATCTGATTTGCAAAAAGGAAAAAAAGCCACACAAAAGTTGCACAAAGCTATTCACAGGATATTCCGTCCTGAGTTTCGGATCACAGTGACACAATGGTTATAAGATAGTTTCTTGTTTTCCGTACATAATGACAGACTTCTTCCCTGAGAGCAGTGGAACCAGCTCTGAGTGGCTTTTTAAACTACAGCCCTGAGCATCCGAAACATTAAATTCCAGGGTAAGTCTTTACTCTACATGTTTGTTGAGGCACAAAGGAGCATAAAGGCGACCGTCAGATATACGAATCAAACCCCATGAAAAAGGGAGATTCAAACAAAGCTGAAAGAGACAATTTTGTCGGATACAAAAATCCAGCATGCCCAAACTCACAGTAAGACACTAAAACAACAAGGTATCTCCATGGCACATTTTAGCAGCCAAAAAAGAAAAGAAAAAGAAGATTAAAAATAATGTATTGAATCCAACATGGGGGGGGGGACATGCACAAATTGAAGATGCTGTTACTATCTGCTGGGTTGACGTCAAGCCAAGACGCCAGTGTGTTTTGGAAGGATTTAAGAAGCACTAAAAAGACAGGAGAGAAAATCACAGCTTCTCCTTTGAATAGCAATTAACAAAACATGTTGGCTGTGATAGACTGTAAAAGAGAACAACAAACCGAAACACGCTAAGGCACTTCAGGCAGACTGGAAACATTTTTTTAATTAACCAAATTAGCCTCTGCACAGAGAAGACAGGATGCTTCCTTGTGATTAAATAAACTTGGAAGCACTGAAAATAATAAACTCCAACCACCCTTTCTCGGGGAAAGAGCGAAGCAGGGGAGAGAGAGAGAGAGAGGAGACTAGCCTGACCTACCTCCGCAACTCTTTCCTCCTCCTTTCCCCTGGAGCCTTCAGTCGTAAAAACGTGCTGTTCTGTTTTAGAAAGACATCTGCAAAAAGGCATTCTCCCCGTGCGTCTGCAGCAGAACGTAGTAGCTTGTCCCTCATTTGAAAGAGGAAAGTTAAGCCCTTCTAGGAGCGGTTTGAAGGATTCCTTCCCACCACTCCCTCTAAACCAAAAGAATTTGGCAGCCAGCCCTGGCTGTCCACCTGTACGAAAGGCTTAACAGTACGCGGGGGAAGCTAGCGCCTGTTTCGGATGCTCCCTTCTCAGCAACTGCCTTCTTCTGAAAAGACTTTCTCTCTCTTCCCTCCTTTCTTCTTAAAGAAAGGCAGGCTCTTGCCCAGGCTTCTGCCATCTAAGCAGCAGTTTTGCAAACCGAGAGCACAGGCACCGAATAACTAACTAGGCAAACGGCAGATTTAAAAGGCAGATATAGTTAAAACATAATTAAATTAGGGGAAAATGCAATCAGTAACACCTTAAGTATTAAGAATGCATTCCTTCTGTGCAAATTTAAAAGACATCCGTGGATCACAGAGAGCTTAATTTACACACACACATGCAATATGCCATAAAATATCTATGCCATGCAAGGTTTAAACCTATTGTACTGCAATATATAGTGAACTGTGTTTGGGGTATGTGTTTAGAAGGGAGCAGGGAGGAGATTGCTTGATGTAGGTTTGTCTCTGCTAACCTGGTTACAGATTACATTGGTACCTCAGGTTAAGTACTTAATTTGTTCCGGAGGTCTGTTCTTAACCTGAAGCACCACTTTAGCTAATGGGGCCTCCTGCTGCCACCGCGCCGCCAGAGCACGATTTCTGTTCTCATCCTGAAGCAAAGTTCTTAACCTGAAGCACTATTTCTGGGTTAGTGGAGTCTGAAACCTGAAGCATATGTAACCTGAGGTATCACTGTACTGGTTACAGGGAACCAGGCAGAGGGCCTTCTTGGTAGTGGCACCTGCCCTGTGGAACGCCCTCCCACCAGATGTCAAAGAGGAAAACAACTACCAGACTTTTAGAAGACATCTGAAGGCAGCCCTGTTTAGGAAAGCTTTTAATGTTTAATAGACTATTGTATTTTAATATTCTGTTGGAAGCTGCCCAGAGTGGCTGGGGAATAAATAAATTATTATTAGTATTATTTGTATTATTATTATTATGCCTTCCAGAGGTTTTGACTACAACTCCCATAATGCTGGCTAGTCCAAAACTTCTGGAGGGTTTAGCAAAGGCAGATACAGGGCATTTTAAGGGTAGTAGATTTGGTACATTGACAACGAATGAAACAGCAGTTGTGGAGGGATCTAGCCAGTTAGAAGAAGGAGAGGAAAAATGGGTGAGGAGGGTAGAGGCGATTATCTGGGCAGGAATGTGTGTAGGAGATTACTAGTTCTAACTGCATCCTTCCCAGGCTGAATTCCTGCACGTAAGGGACTGAACCCCTAGCCTGATAGCTTGATAGCACATGCCATGCTATTATTAATATATAATACAACTGCAGTAAAATGAAGTGGTAGAATCCTGTGGTGGTAGAATAACAGACCCTCCAAGTGTCCCTATTTTCCAAGGACTGTCCTGGATTTACAGAAGCCATCCTGGTTTCTGATTTGATCCTGGAATGTCCCACTTTTCCTTAAAGGTAAAGGACCCCTGACAGTTAAGTCCAGTCGCGAACGACTCAGGGGTTGCAGCGCTCATCTCGCTTTATTGGCTGAAGGAGCCAACGTTTGTCCACAGACAGTTTTCTGGGTCATGTGGCCAGCATGACTAAGCCACTTCTGGCGAACCAGAGCAGTGCATGGAAACGCCATTTACCTTCCCGCCGGAGCGGTACCTATTTATCTACTTGCACTTTCTGGGGTGCTTTCAATCTGCTAGGTTGGCAGGAGCAGGGACCGAGCAACGGGAGCTCACCCCATCGCGGGGATTCGCCAACCTTCTGATCGGCAAGTCCTAGGCTCTGTGGTTTAGACCACAGCGCCACCCGCGTCCCACTTTTCCTTAGGACGTCCCTATTTTCATCAGAGAAATGTTGGAGAGTATGGAATAGATAGTACCACTACATGTTTTGGAGGTCTTTTCTTTTGAATGCACTACCACATTTTTATTTTTATTTTAAATACCCTTTAAAAGCAGCAACAAACTTTTGCACCAAGGAGAAATTAGCTCAGCTCCTTCCCTCTTGTGCTAGCTTCCTCTTCCAGGGAAGAGGGTGATTTGCTTTGCTTTTAAATCTAGGGGTTGCCATATGTCCTCTTTTTCCAGGACACCTCCTCTTTTTCATGGGTATGTAAAATGAAAGTCGTCATAGCGATCCACAGTTAAAAATTGAAGTCGGCAAATGTGTCCTCTTTGTTGCTCTTCAAAATATGGCAACCCTAAATCTCCAGTCCGTCATATTCTGTTCTACCACCTCAGGAGCAATTTACCTCTTAATTCCCGTCTCATTCTGCATGCTTGGACCGCCAGCTTTCAGCTTCTGAGCTATCAACTTGGAAGATCCCCACTGAAATCCCGACTTTACTATGAACCATTTTTTGGGTGCCTTTAGGCATGTCTCCCCTACTCCTCCCCGCCCCCAGCCTCAGTCCTTCCATCTGCCAAATGGGTGTGATAATATTAATCAAATTTATGAGGTTGCTGTAAGGACTGCCGAGATCGGAATACTCTAAATAATTCCATGGAAAGGCTAAGTTTGATTACCCTTATCGACGACACCCAAAACTTTATCCAGCCCAAGTTTTCTGCTTGCTAAGGGCAGAACTCCTAAAATACGACCAGCCAATTCAAATGACGAACAAGCAGCAATCTGTGTGCTGACAAGTTGGGTGAGGCTTTACTTTAATTGCAGAAGTTGAATGCTTAGGGGAATTTTTTTATTTTTTATTTTTTTAAAGGTTTTGGAATCCTTTGGTTTCTGAACGTCCTCTCCCACCTTTCTCCTACGATCCCACACCCAACCCGCTATCAGCAACTTCTCTGGCTACTGGTTTCTAAGGAGTGTCTGGGTACATTAATCAGCAGAGCCAGTGCAAACCATATGCCTGCCCCGAGATAAGGTCCTAGCAAAATCTGGGCCATGTCCAGTAAATGCCAATCTACCCAGCCTTGGAAATGAAGAAGAAAAAAGAAAATTGCCTCCCAGTGTTTTTCCGGTTATATCGCCCTCGGATAAATACACCCTTGTGTATATCTGCTCTTCCACCTCCCAGTTTGAGCCCCCACTGATCATGATTTCTGGGAGGAGAGTAAGTGTAGAAAGAACAGAAGGCTAGCACCGTAAAGTTGACCATGGGAGGAGAGAAGATGAAGGGCAAAACCCCTATAATAACCAGCCAAAAGGCAATAAAGGTCTCCCCTTAAGGGGCTGCCACATGGAAGATGGAGGAAGCTTATTTTCTTTCTTTCTTTTTTAACGTTCTTGTGTTACATATGTATACATTGTCATATACATTACATGACTTAAAGGTAAAGGTAAAGGGACCCCTGACCATTAGGTCCAGTCGTGACCGACTCTGGGGTTATGGCGCTCATCTCGCTTTATTGGCCGAGGGAGCCGGCGTACAGCTTCCGGGTCATGTGGCCAGCATGACTAAGCCACTTCTGGCAAACCAGAGCAGCGCACGGAAACACCGTTTACCTTCCCGCCAAAACACTTTCCCGCCAAAACACTTACTTGCACTTTGACGTGCTTTCCAACTGCTAGGTTGGCAGGAGCAGGGACTGAGCAACGGGAGCTCACCCCGTCGTGGGGATTCGAACCACAGACCATCTGATCGGCAAGTCCTAGGCTCTGTGGTTTAACAGTGCCACTCATGTCCCATTACATGACTTATTATAGTATAATTTCCAACATGTATACAAAGCTTATATACAAAATTTATATACCTAAAGAAAGGGGGGGAGAGAAACTATTCCAAAATCATACATGTACCAACACTACAGACTTCCTGTCAATCACATTGTATATTCCTTTTTTACAAATGAATGTACTCTTATTATTGTACAGTGGTACCTCGGGTTACATATGTTTCAGGTTACATATGCTTCAGGTTACAGAATCTGCTAACCCAGAAATAGTACCTCGGGTTAAGAACTTTGCTACAGGATGAGAACAGAAATTGTGCAGCTAATGGGAGGCCCCATTAGCTAAAGTGGTGCTTCAGGTTAAGAACAGTTCCAGGTTAAGAACGGACCTCTGGAACAAATTAAGTACTTAACCCGAGGTACCACTGTACATTCCTTTACATTTTATCTAATACATTCCTATATCAATATGTACCCTTAATCTTATTTCTCAACTCAATTTCTCTCCAACATCAATAAAATACTAGCATAGATAGCGAACCTTTACTGTATTTTTTGAACATATATCTTTTATCTATCCCACTTTTCCATAAATTTTTGTTTTGAGTTGCCTCTCAGGCTGTTTGTCAACTGCGCCATTTCAGCAAATTCTTGTAGCTTGTTATGCTAATTCGTTATTGTCGCGACTTCTTCTTCCTTCCGCCCCTTTGCCACCAAAGTCCGAGCTGCAGCCGTTGCATATAAGAATACCTCCCTAAAGGCCTTCGGGAGCAAGCGTGTTTCCTGCGGCCCCAGAGGGTAGAGCCCGAACCAGCAGAATCAAAACACAGGGAAGGAGATTCCGATTAAACGTTGGCAAGAACTTTCCGGTGGCAAGAGGTGTTTGACAGTGGAATGCAAACTTATGCTGAAATGACGAAATTAGCTGCCAGACAAAGAGGACATAATGGCGAAGCGTTAAAGGAGGAATAGAGACCATTGATGGATTATCTATCAAAGTATCACCCATACATGAAGTCGAGGGCAGCATTTGAAACAGAAGCAGTGGATTACTGAAAGAACTCAGAATAGCAAAGTTCAGATAGTAAAAGCACATGTATTGTAAAACAGCTAATAAAAAGAAGTAAAAAACAAACATCAGGAAAGGAGGGGTGGGAAGTCAAAAAGAAAGTTATGTTGATGTTTTTTGGGTTTTGGTTTTTTTGTATAGGATGGTAAATGTTTTGGGGTTTTTTGGAGATTTAATAAAATTTTAATAGATATTCCTTTTTTTCTAGAAAAGGAGGTGCAGGAACTCCCACTTTTTTAAGGAGCAGCCCATATAACCTGGCAAGTAGGACTAGTAATCACTGTCAACTTTTCTTTTCCAGCCCGTAGTTCGCCGTCATTATTTTTCTAGCATGTGAAACAAACCACATAACAATCACATCATTAATTATGCTATTACATGTGGCTACAGCTTTGGGCTTCCCCCAATGAATCCTGGGAAGTGTAGTTTGTTAAGGGTACTGAGAGTTGCTAGCAGATTCCCTGTTCGCCTCCCAGAGTTCCCTGGGAAGAGGGACTTATTTTAGAAGTCCACTCACCGCTTTTGGTGCTGCGACATTGCGGGACGGAGGAGGCTTTGCTGGGCCCAGACGGAGGAATTCAAACTGCTGTGCCCTTCCTGGTGGGTAGAGGAGGCATAAGCCCCCACCGTCTATCAGGAACCAGATCCTAGCTTGCACCCTTCTTTGGCGAATGGGGGTGCAGGCTGGGACCTGGGCTGTGCCAGGGGGCAGAGCTGCTGGAGCCGACAGGGGGCTTCCCTCCGATCTGCCCCTTGCCCATTTAAGCAGCCTACACCTGGGGCTCAGCCTGTTGGTTCCTATGCCGGGTTTTCCTGCCCACCCACCCATGGTTTACACTGCCAGTCAATGACTTTGCTGTGGCTACGGTGGTCTCCGTTCTTTATGGGGCCGGGTAGGAATTAGCCCACCAGGCTAATTGGCACTGACCCGATGGTTTTGCCTACCTCATAGCAATCGTCACAACTGGTTGGGCATTGGGGAAATCCTTTGTTTTGGACGGAGGGGAGGTTGTGGTCTCCGCCTGCCCCTCTAAACGCTGGGGTATCCCGTTAAAGGGATCCGGGGGGAGTGACCATATCCGTGTGCCCAGGGGGGCCAGGGCCGAAGGTGCTTCCCCCTCCCCACGGTGGTCCCTGTGGGGTCACCCTATGAACCCCCCATCTGGAATGACCAGACATCACTTCCGGCAGGCAGGCTGGAAGTATTTCGTTTACCCCATGCCCAAACCAAACTTCTTTTGTCTTTACAGTGGTACCTCGGGTCAAGAACTTAATTCGTTCCGGAGGTCCGTTCTTAACCTGAAACTGTTCTGAACCTGAGGTACCACTTTAGCTAATGGGGCCTCCTGCTGCCGCCGCATGATTTCTGTTCTCATCCTGAAGCAAAGTTCTTAACCCGAGGTACTATTTCTGGGTTAGAGGAGTCTGTAACCTGAAGTGTATGTAACCTGAAGCGTATGTAACCCGAGGTACCACTGTATTAAAAACATGATAAAACATCAAACATTAAAAACTTCCCTAAACAGGGCTGCCTTCAGATGTCTTCTAAAAGTCAGATAGCTGTTCATTTCCTTGACATCTGATGGGAGGGCGTTCCACAGGGCAGGAGAGGAGTCTGTAACTTGAAGCGTCTGTAACCTGAGGTGTCTTTAACCTGAGGTACCACTGTATTCAATAAAACCGGGCCTGTTTTGACCCCAAACCAGTCTTATTGGTCTCTTATTTATATAGGTTTGGATATGGGGATATGGGGAGCCCGATGCCTGGTCCTGCCACCACTCTGCGAATTGTTAGTCTGTGAGGGGAATAGGAACTTCCTAAAAATTCTCAGCACCCTTAACAAAGCACAGTTCACAAAATTATTTGGGGGAAGCCGTGACTGCTGGAAATGATATGATACTGCTTTAAATGTATAGTATGGACAGGGCCTTAAAGATTTCAGCAGGCCAAGAAAAAACTCCCCATCATTTTCCTGAGTTGAACTGAGCCACTGATGTATCTTCTGTTTATAGTCACAAAACTTTATTTCCTTCCTTCTTTCTTCCCTCCGCCTCTTTTTGCTGCAGGCAAACATTTAATATTGCTTCTCCCGAACTAAAATATCCAGCTGACCCGATTTCCTCCCTCTGCTGCCATCCTCCGTATTACGTCTCAAATGTGCTCCAAGACTGAGAATGTATTGACCGAGTTCCAGTTGGAAATTAAACTCTTTATGGCCTTCCTACAAATCCAATGAAAAATATATACATGTCCATGAAGAAAATATGCTACAGTCAAAGGCCGGCTCTTCTAATCAGCCACATTGCACCACCTGTTGTTTAATAGATGACCTGTCTTAGCAATCCGGCAGAAAGGTGCATTTTTCACTCCAGGTTCGAAACGGAAAGACGTGGGTTTTATGCACTTCTAAGTAGAAGTTGCTGATAGCTGCAGTTGAGATTCCCCACAACACTAGTGGCAGGGCCAGAGACAACAGCGGACAGAGAGAGATGAATACAGTGGTACCTCAGGTTAAGTACAGTGGTGCCTCGCAAGACGAAAAGAATCCGTTCTGTGATTCTCTTCGTCTAGCGGTTTTTTCATCTTGCGAAGCAAGCCCACTGACGGATTAGCGGATTAGCGCTATTAGTGCTATTAGCGGCTTTTAGCAGCTTTTAGCGGCTTTTAGCAGCTTATCGGATCAGCTGATAAGCGGCTTAGCGGCTTAGAAAAAGGGGGGGAAGGGAAAAAAACCCGCAGGAACTCGTAAGACATTTTCGTCTTGCGAAGCAAGCCCATAGGAGATTCATTTTGCGAAGCACCTCCAAAACGGAAAACTCTTTCGTCTAGCGAGTTTTCCGTCTTGCGAGGCATTCGTCTTGCGGGGCACCACTGTACTTAATTCGTTCCGGAGGCCGTTCTTAACCTGAAACTGTTCTTAACCTGACGCACCACTTTAGCTAATGGGACCTCCCGCTGCTGCCACGCCGCCACCACACGATTTCTGTTCTCATCCTGAAGCAAAGTTCTTAACCTGAAGCACTATTTTTGGGTTAGTGGAGTCTGTAACCTGAAGCGTATGTAACCCGAGGTACCACTGTACAAGGTTCACTTTCATACAGTAGGTTAGTTTCTGTTGGTTCAGAAAAGATCTATGTGAGTCAGATTTTTAAAACACTGTTTATGGTTTATTTTGCTGCCGCCACAGACCACCATTTCCCCCCCACCCTCAAAACACCTCAGACACAACATTGCTGAAACACTGGGCAGTGGGGGGGTGCCCTTCCCAACCAGTGTTGACCCTCCTAAAGTTTTGGGATTTTTTGAATGAAAGAAAAGAATTGTTTTTCTCTTTATAATCACTATTATTTGCAAGATCTCCCCCCCCTCCCTTAAACACCCACCCACCCTTGGTTATTCCATCACACTGTCACAACAGAAACATTGCTTGTGGGGTGAGGGATGTGGTGTGATGCTGAACTGTGAAGATTGGCAGGGAAGAGTAAATTAATTTCCTTAATTGGGCGGCTGGCGCTGGCATCAAGGAAAACCTGCAGCCCATTTGCATGAGGCTGGGACGGAAGAACTTTTGGCTTTAAGGAACTGGTTTTGGAACTGGTTGGTGGATGATGCTGACTCCAGAGAAGGAAAGGGCGTTGAGGGAAAGAGGCAGGGAAGGGTGGCTGTGGAAACTTGGGCAAGAGGAGGGAGAAACTTTAAGAGACCTTTCATTGCGCACATAACACAAGCGTACAAAGCGTTAGAAAATCTGCAAATTGCTGCAGGAACTGTGGAGAACTGAATTCAAAGTTGGAAAAACAAGAGACAGAGAGAAACAGATCTCTAAATAAACCAGGGTTGGTTTGGACATTTATAAACTTTACGTGGGGCTACCTTTGAAGCTGCCCCGGAAACTACAACTAATCAAGAATTTGGCAGCTAGACTGGTGACTGGGAGCGGCCGCCGAGACCATATAGCACCAGTCCTGAAAGTCCTACATTGGCTCCCAGTAGGTTTCTGAGCACAATTCAAAGTGTTGGTGCTGGCCTTTAAAGCCCTAAACGGCCTCGGCCCAGTATACCTGAAGGAGCGCCTCCACCCCCATCATTCATCCCGGACACTGAGGTCCAACTCTGAGGGCCTTCTGGCAGTTCCCTCACTGCAAGAAGCAAAGCTACAGGGAACCAGGCAGAGGGGCTTCTCGGTAGTGGCACCCTGCCTGTGAAACACCCTCCCATCAGATGTCAAGGAAATAAACAACTATCTGACTTTTAGAAGACATCTGAAGACAGCCCTGTTTAGGGAAGTGTTTAATGTTTGATGATTTGTTGTATTTTTAAATATTTTGTTGGAAGCCGCCCAGAGTAGCTAGGGAAACCCAGCCAGCTAGGAGGGATATAAATAAATTATTATTATTATTATTATTATTATTATTATTATTATTATTATTATTATTAACTGCACTCCCAAGGCTCAATGTTGAGGCAAAATCATTTTTTAAAAAAGTTATGTCTACTTGCTCTTAAACTATTGATTTTATAAGGCTGAAAGACCATCTCCTTCCCGGGAGATGGCAGCTTCT
Source organism: Podarcis liolepis (assembly GCF_965112155.1). Taxonomy (NCBI): domain Eukaryota; kingdom Metazoa; phylum Chordata; class Lepidosauria; order Squamata; family Lacertidae; genus Podarcis; species Podarcis liolepis. The sequence goes on along the minus strand of NC_139565.1, from coordinate 55,879,767 downwards.
GTGGCAGCTCCTAACTTGTGAAACTTCCTCCCCACAAAGGTGCGCCTCACACCTTCACTACACGTTTTTCGGGGAATGCTGAAGATGCACCTCTTTACCTCAGCCTTCGCCGCCTAAGATGTATCATTCTAGGACCCACCCATCTCTTGCGATCGCTATTTGTTTCAAACAGATCTCAATCTTGCTTTTTAAACAGTTGTGACCCGCCTTGGGACCTTAAGGGGAAGGGCGGGTCAATATTCACCACCCCCTATATTTCGATAATTGTATTATAGCTACTTGTTTTTAACCTCTCTTGAATTGGCATTTTATATATATTGCATTCAGGCTTTGTTTTCACAAGCAGCCTATAAATGTCATTAAATAAAATAAACACATCAATAAATAAAATCCCTTCAGGCACTGCAGGCCGGGAGTCCCAGGCACACAAACTTGGAGAAATCTTTTCACTGTGGCCATACTACAAAAGTGACCTGGCACAGGACAGATAGGATCTCTGTTGGATAAACAGAGAGCTCATTTATTTGGGTATATTGTTCAGAAGTCCTAAATAAAAGGGGTTTGAAAACGCCGGGCGCCCATTTCGGATGGACAATGCTCGGAAATGCGGAAATAATCTTCCCACTTGCCGTGGTACCGCAGAGCTAATGAAACAGATGAATTATATATAGAACAGACCCGTATCGCTTCTCTCTCCCCACCCTCTGGGGAACATTCAGTCACACAATACGGCTTCCTATGGGCAGCGAACACCCGGCAGGGAATATGCAGCTTTGTGCTATCACTCTCCCCATCAGACTGCTGTCAATCGGAGCCCATAACTTGGCCATATAGTCTAAACACAGCGGGAGACTCACCCCAGTCTTGCATTCATCGCCCGACAGAAACTTGAGTTCCCATATCCACCCTGAACTCTCCCCTCTCCTTCCTGGGATGGGTGGAGGTGGCAAAAGTGCAAAGCCTTATTGAGTCAAAATAAATACAGGCTTTAATAATAGTAATATAAAAGGGCAAGATTTGTTAAACAGAAATAGAAAGCCGAGCAAGCCAGCCCCTTGCAGGAAGTCCGAATGGCCCAAAAATGCTGTGGTCACCTCGACTCAAAAAAGGGTAAGGGTTCAGAAAAGGGCAACAAAAATGATCAAGGGCTTGGAGCAACGTCCTTTGTGAAGAAAAGCTACAACATTCGGGGATTTTCAGTTTAGGAAAAAATGGTGTGTGATATAGGGGTACAAAAAGGTGGATGGTTTGGAGGAAGTAGATAGGGAGATTTTTTTCTCCCTTGCTCACGATACCAGGAGCCATCTAAGGAACCTGAATGTTGAATGATTCAGAGCAGACAAAATGAGGTGTTTATTGACAGAATGTATCACTGTGGATTAAACCACAGAGCCTAGGGCTTGCCGATCAGAAAGTTGGTGGTTCGAATCCCCATGACGGGGTGAGCTCCCGTTGCTCAGTCCCAGCTCCTGCCAACCTAGCAGTTCAAAAGCATGTCAAAGTGCAAGTAGATAAATAGGTACTGCTCCAGCGGGAAGGTAAACGGCGTTTCCATGCGCTGCTCTGGTTCGCCAGAAGCGCCTTAGTCATGCTGGCCACATGACCCGGAAGCTGTACGCTGGCTCCCTCGGCCAGTAAAGCAAGATGAGCGCCGCAACCCCAGAGTCAGTCACGACTGGACCTAATGGTCAGGGGTCCCTTTATCCTTTACCTTTACATAGCTAAATTGTGGAATTTGCTCTCACAAGGTGCGGTGATGACTAAGGCTGGGCGATATATCAATATATCATCCAAAATTGGTTTGAAGTCCATATTGTGATACAGTGGTGCCCTGCAAGACGAATGCCTCGCAAGAAGAAAACCCGCTAGATGAAAGGGTTTTCCGTTTTGGAGGTGCTTCGCAAAACGAATTTCCTATGGGCTTGCTTCGCAAGATGAAAATGTCTTGCGAGTTCCTGCGGGGGTTTTTTCCTCCCTCCCCCCTTTTTCCCAAGCCGCTAAGCCGCTTATCAGCTGATCCGCTAAACCGCTAAACCGCTAAACCGCTTATCAGCTGATCCTCTAAGCCCGCTAAGCCACTAATAGCGCTAAGCCGCTAAGCCGCTAAGCCGCTAAGCCGCTAAGCCGCTAATGGGCTTGCTTCGCAAGACAAAAAAAAACGCAAGATGAAGAGACTGGCGAAACGGATTCTTTTCGTCTTGCGAGGCACCACTGTATTGGTTTCATAATTTTTGACCCGGCAATGTACGGCAAACCAGCTGCATAGCTCCATCCTTATTTCAGACATTGTGATATATCGGTATATTATGATGTTTAGCTGGTGAACTAAACATCTGTTGAAAACCACATATCACCTAGTGATCACTACCAACCTGAATGGCTTAAGAAGAGGATTTGGCCAAATCATGGAGGACACAGCTATCAATGGCTACTTGCCGCCACAACAACTACTATATGTTTTACCTCCACTGTCAGAGGCAATATGTCTCTGAATACCGGTTCGAGGAATCACAAGTGGGGAGAGCACTTTTGTACTCGATTTCTGCATGCGGCCACTGTGAGAATGGGATGGTGGACTAGATAGGCCTTTGGTATGATCCTGCAGGCAACTACTGTATTAATTCTTTGTGAAATATGCATATTCTAGAGTGAAGGGTCCCTGGAAAAGACCCTAATGTTGGGAAAGATTGAGGGCACAAGGAGAAGGGGATGACAGAGGATGAGATGGCTGGACAGTGTTCTCGAAGCTACCAGCATGAGTTTGACCAAACTGCGGGAGGCAGTGGAAGACAGGAGTGCCTGGCGTGCTCTGGTCCATGGGGTCACGAAGAGTCAGACACGACTAAACGACTAAACAACAAGAGTGAAGGGGAGGGGGCTTCCTATCTTTCGAATGCTACGTCGTATAATGCATGCAGACAGAGAAATGAGGAATCTCCAGGAAAGCAGAAATAATAATAATAATTTTAAAAGATGCTAGCTTGTTTTAATCACCCTCCCACTGTATAGTTAACAGCAACCTGACACACAGAAATGTATCAGCTTTTCCTAATGTGGAGATAACGGGTGGTCAAAGCTTCAGCTGCCTGCACTGTGTGTGTCAGGTTGCGTTCAAGACATAGGCGGAAGAGCAGTAAACAAAAAGAGGAAGTGGCAACCCAAGATGCAGGCATCTCTTAGATCAGGGGGCCGGTACACTGTTCCTCAGAGCTTGGGGGGGGGGGCGGACTATATTTTGGAAAAAAATAATGAACGAATTCCTATGCCCCACAAATAACCCAGAGATGCATTTTAAATAAAAGGATACATTCTACTCATGTAAAAACACGGTGATTCCCAGACCATCTGTGGGCCAGATTTAGAAGGTAATTGGGCCAGATCCGGCCCCCGGGCCTTAGTTTGCCTACCCATGTCTTAGATTGTGCCTGTGGCCCCATTGTGAGGTATGTCCGTAGCTCTTTCACATCATGTCATTTTGAATGCCTCGCCATGTCAAAATACGTCTTCTTCCCTTTTTTCCACACACCCCAAAAAAAGGTGTGTGGGGAGAGAGAGAGAGAGAGAGAGAGAGAGAGCGCACTCTGGTCAAGATTGATGGGAGTTGGAGTTCCAACAGCTAGGTCACACTTAAATCACTATTGTACAACTTCAACAGTCATGAATTTGCCCAAAGAATCCTGGGTGGTATAGTTTGTTAAATGTGCTGAGGGGTATTAAAGGTAAAGGGACCCCTGACCGTTAGGTCCAGTCGTGGACGACTCTGGGGTTGCAGTGCTCATCTCACTTTATTGGCCGAGGGAGCCAGCATACAGCTTCTGGGTCGTGTAGCCAGCATGACCAAGCTGCTTCTGGCAAACCAGAGCAGAGCACAGAAACGCCATTTGCCTTCCCGCTGGAGCGGTACCTATTTATCTACTTGCACTTTGATGTGTTTTAGAACTGCTAGGTTGGCAGGAGCAGGGACCGAGCAATGCGAGCTCACCCCATCACGGGGATTCGAACCGCCAACCTTCTGATTGGTAAGCCCTAGGCTCTGTGGTTTAGCAGACCCCAGTTCTCCTCACTGAGTTCCCTTGGAAGAGGCATTGATTGTCGCACCACTCTTGTAATTCTAGCTCTGTTAGGGGAAATAGAGGTTCCTCGTCCCCAATTTAGGTCAAAGGAACGTCTGCTTTGCCAGGAAGCTCTCCAGGGTCCTGTTGAGCTCACTCTGCCCTTGTAATCTGGATCCAGTTCCTTGGAAGCCAATACCTGTTGCCTGATATGGACCGTGAGGTGACAGCTGACTCCAGCTGCAGCCAAGCCCCATTCAGACTGTCCCTGGCACCCCTCAGGTTCTCGGATCATTTGATACAAGACAGAAAAGCCCTTTGGCAACTGTCCAAGGAGAGCTACTGTGATCGCCCGTTGACACAGAGAGCAAAGAGAACACTTTTTAATCGGTCTTACAGATGGTGATAGAGCGCAAGGGAAGGGAGAGCCTCTGAGCAATTTGGAACGCAAGCAATTTAAGACCTGCAGATCAAATACGGCAAGTTATTTGTTTGTTTCTGCACAAGAGGAGATGGTTCCAGAAATACCCTTGAAAAGAATCAAAGCACTTCTTGGTCCAAAGCCAACCTTTTCTTCCCGGCACTGTGTTGCAATTAAGCAGCCCACATGGAGTTCAAGTGCCAAGCCTGAGGGAAGGAAGGTCTTAACAGCAGCAGTCGAGTCTTCTTGGTTGGCTTCAAGAGCGTGAACTGAGCGAGGGATTCCCAAGGCTCAACTCTGAAGCCTATTTTCAACATCAGGGCCATTGAATGCTACACTTTCTTGCATGGAGTAGGGAGGTCCGTCAACCCCCGATACTTGAGCACTGATACTTCCATTGGCATTCCTTAGTGTGGATGGAGAACTTGTGGCTCTCAAGATGTTGATCTACCACTCCCATCATCCATTGGCCATGGTGGCTGGGCTTAATGGGAGTTAACAACACCTGGAAGACCAGATGTTCCTGTACTCTAAAGGAAGACTCAACACACCTCTTCAAAACTTGGCCACTCCTATTCCATTGGAAGATGCTGGCATGAAAAATATTACGCACCCACAGAAAATTTTGGTACTTTAATGGGAATTGCAGCATAATCTCTAGATAAGTTGTTTCTCCAATAGATCAGCCCTGAATCCCAAATGCTTTGTTAAAAGCTTGGCTTGAGCCCCTCAACCTGCTTCTTCCGTATGATGCAATGTCTGGGGCTATTTCCTCTTCCTTCACCCAATTTGGCTACGATGGTCATATAAGCCTTAGCAACATCTAGACTGGATTGCTGTAACACACTCTGTGGAGCTGTCTTTAACGACTGTTCAGAAACTTAGGGTATTTCCAAACACAGCAGTCAGGCTATTAACTAGAACTAGAACTGTTTTTTTGTATGAACTATACCGACAACCAGTTTTTCTTTTTCAAATAACACGTATTCCATTTCATACTTCAAAGGAGTGTCAAAGCGGTTTACCAACGTTGCAAAAATAACACAAATCCTCATTCTGTTTGCACCAGGGCCAGGGTATTTTCATGTTTGTATTCTGTTAAAAGAACTAAATATTAATCGTATTGTGATATGCATAGAATATTGTAAAGGGAATTGGGGGTTGCTTGTGCGTAGAGGGTGCGGATGCTCTAGGCAACGTTCCCTGCCTAAACCTTTCCCTGGCTGGACAGCCCTTACTCCATGGCTGTGTCAGTCACTGGCAGAATCTGTCAGTGGGCGTTTCCTGAACTTCTTCCAACATAAAAACTCATTGACACCTAGACTCCCTGCGCAGAAGCTTTCTGCGCAGAGTAGGTGTAGCCAGCGGAGGTCCTGGACTCTCCCCGCTGGTCTCTGTGGAAGAGTCCTGGAGCCCTCTCTCCGAAGTCCTTCCCTGCTCCCCTTCCTCCCAGGTGTCACGCTGATTTCCTTCCCCAAGGGAAGTGTTTTCTCTCCCTCTGCTGGTCCCTTCTCCTGCATCATCGGAGAGCCTTACCTCCCCTCTTGGCTCCGATGGCAGTTCCCTGACAAATATACATTCTAATAAGAAATAATTTAGAAAAAAGAAGGGAAAGCATAGTTGTTAACAAACATAAAGGGCTCTTCTTATCAAGGATATCTAACAGGACATCTCTTTGGCTCACTTTCTGACCTTTATTCATTTAAACAGGTATTTGGCCAGGTTTTTATGTTAATTTTTTCTTTACCCCATCTTTACAATCTGCGCTTTTGATATGGTAGCTCCTTTGAGTGCTTAACCATGAAATGGAAAGGCAGGATCGAAACCTTGAGACAAATAAATTTAAGAAATACATTTCAGCAGTTCACCCATTTTCCCTATTATCTTAATTTTAGGGGGTGTTCGGAAAACCTGCTTCTTTACTACACAACTTTCAAGCAGACCTGAATCCCCATGGCATAACAACAACAACAACAACAACAACAACAACAACAACAACAACAACAGGCTCCCATAGATTCTGTTCCTTTTCCCATGAGTAAAGCTGCAGTCCCCGATAAGAGCAAAGCAAAGCCCCAGGCCAAAACCAGCATTTCTCTTTGCTGCTCGAGGATAAAGATCAGGCAGCAAAATCCCACTGTAAAGGATAAACTCTGCAACAAATTCACCCCGGATCAGGCAGGGCACTATCTGTGCACAATCATGTAGCAATAAAGGAAACATGCTGCAGATCTCATTCCTGCCGATGTCTTCCCCAGGAGCTGTCCTTTTGCAATCAATGGCATCGGCTCACGTGACGAAGAACTTGTACGTTCAGTCCTTGCACTCCAGAAGAGGCGACTGAGCCAAACCCACAGGATCGATAAAGCAGCAGCATATGCAAAAAACCTTCTGTGTTTACTAATGTTTCCAGCAGCAGAACCAAACACAACACTGATTCATACTAGGCGCTCAATAGCAATAAGTTATTTGTACAAGCCAAAGCTGAACTTGTTCATAATTAATGGTAGGCACCGGCCCTGCTGGCCATTTTTCCACAGCTACTTTGAATAGTGTCGAGAGAGGGGGGGGGACCACACCCCTTTTTGCTGAGTTTTGGTAAAGGTAAAGGACCCCTGACGGTTAAGTCCAGTTGCGAACGATTCTGGGGTTGCGGCGCTCATCTCGCTTTACAGGCCGAGGGAGCTGGCATTTGACCGCAGAAACCAGAGCAATGCATGGAAACGCCGTTTACCTTCCCACCGGAGAGGTACCTATTTATATACTTGCACTGGCCTGCTTTCGAACTGCTAGGTTGGCAGGAGCTAGGACCAAGCAATGGGAGCTCACCCCGTCGCAGGGATTCGAACTGCCGGCCTTCTGATCGGCAAGGCTCAGTGGTTTAGACCACAGCACCACCCGCGACCCTTGAGTTTCGGTAGCTCCTTTCTAAAATATCTGCTTACCCAGATTGATTGCCCCCATGATGGCATCATCATGAAGCACACTGACTGTTTCTGATTTTGCGAGCATTGGTTGGCTCCGTCAAGTTGGACACTTCCTGCTCACGAGGGCCATAGCTCAGCAGCAGAGCATTCACTTTTGCATGGAAAAGGTCTCAGGTTCAATCGCCAGCGACAGTTCCAGGTAGACCAAATGGGCCAAAGTTTGACACAGTATAAAACAGCTGCCTATGTTCCTACGTTATCACAACTTAATTCAGAAAGAACCAGGAAAGGAGGGATGACATATACGAATCAGTGGGAGGGAGCTGAACCGGAGTTTAAAATGTCGAAGTTTAAATAATTTTCAAGCAAATTGCTAAAATTGTCATTTTCAACCTGAAAAAAATCTATGCTGGAGTACTGGATAGTCACTTGAGCAACCCCCGAACTAACAAGAGGAAGGCAACAAGTAATGAAAGGAGATGGAAGATGGAAAGTACATTTCCGAGCACAATTCAAAGTATTGGTGTTGACCTTTAAAGCCCTAAATGGCCTCGGTCCAGTATACCTGAAGGAGTGTCTCCACCCCCCATCGTTCAGCCTGGACACTGAGATCCAGCGCCGAGGGCCTTCTGGTGGTTCCCTCACTGCGAGAAGCCAAATAACAGGGAACCAGGCAGAGGGCCTTCTCGGTAGTGGCACCCGCCCTGTGGAATGTTCTCCCACCAGATGTCAAAGAGAAGAACTACTACCAGACTTTTAGAAGGCAGTCCTGTTTAGGGACGCTTTTAATGTTTGATGGACTACTGTATTTTAATATTTTGTTGGAAGCTGCCCAGAGTGGCTGGGGAAACCCAGCCAGATGGGCGGGGTATAAATTTATTAGTAGTAGTAGTACCATAACCTGGAATCTGTGCCTCTCATCCTAAGAGTGGCAAGGATGGTAACTGAGGCTGAATGGGGTTGGGGAGACTCCTCTGTCTTCCTACTCAAGCTTGCATGCCACAGAGAAGGGCTCTTCTTCTCCCTGATAAGCTAGCTTTTTGTATACCATACATTTTGGCCAAGGGGAAGGTTGCCTCTAATAAAGATTCCTTCAGATGCCTCAGACAACAGACTGGGCTTGCATGTAGACTGACTGGAATCAGGAAGGAAGTTTCTCAAGGTCAGGATGACCACTGATCATGTGTGTGTGTGTGTGTGTGTGTGTGTGTGTGTGTGTTTAAGTTCATTGGCCAATCTGCTCCAAAGGAAAATCTTTCCAGACAGATCCTGCACATCCCTGTTTTAATTTCTATCCCCCCACCCTTTCCGCTTTTGTCTTGCTTTTTCATCTTCCCCCTGCAATGCGCAACTTGGCTCGATTGCTTGATTCACCTGGGGCCGGTGGCTTTTCAGGCAGCTGAAACCGACTTGCGTCACACAGTAATCTGGACTGCCTAGGCAACTCTGTGCAGGGCAGTGGGCAGTGTCACAGAGGACTGAATTGCCTGCCATTTAAGATTTAAATGCATACAGGCTAGTGCTATTAACGGTTAGTGGCCACATGGAACCCTCCCAGTTCAGTACACCAGCGGCTCGGAATATCAGGTGTTTGGGAACAACAGCAGGAATAGGGTGCCAGCATTTGGGAGGTGGAATTCAATAACATTCAGGTTTATGCAATTACTGTAAAGTGCTTTGGAGCAACACATCCACTTTTTATGACTATTTGCTGTTAGGCAAGTGACAGGGTAATGCATTAAGAAAGTGGGATATAGAAGTGATTTATGGGAAGACTTATTACCTCCACACAAGGGAATCAAGATGAGTGTTCATTGTCGTACAACCGTCCCATTTTTTTATTTCTATACCGCTTTATATGTTTAATAAAAATCTCAAAGCTGAGTACACCGTATTAAAATCAATAAACAAATAAAACATTAGCTGGGTGATGTTCCTCCGGCCTCACAAGGAGCCTCTTCAGGGTGACTGGTGTGTCTGTGCCCAGTCCCCTAGGCCAGGTGGAAAGGGCCTTGTGGGGTGTGGCCTCCACGCCCCACAGCCGGGCGATGTTCCTCCGGCCTCATGTTCTACGCACATGATCTGTCAGTGACATGAATAACACGCAGGTGCTCTCATGGCTTGGTTCTGACGCAGAACTAGGTGGCTGATCAATTATTACCCTCACTATTATTCACTGAATTTCTCTACTGCCCTTCATGCTAAAACAGTTTAAAATAAAAAAAAAACCACAGAATACACACCATAATAACAAACAATAACAATAACCCTCACACACGGTTTTAAAAGCCACAGATTGGGATAAGAGGAATGTTTTGCCTGGTGCCTAAAGATATGTAATGAAGGCACCAGGCGAGCCTCCTTGGGGAGATCAGTCCACAAGAAGGGGGCCGCTGCAGAAAAGGCCCCATTCTTGCGTTGCTGCCCTCTGGATGTCTGGTGAAGGAGGCACATGAATAAGGGCCTCAGCTGATGGTCCAGGTTGGTTCAAATGGGAAGAGGTGGGCCATGCCCACTTTTATTATTATTATTATTATTATTATTATTATTATTATTATTATTATTTATTTATACGCCGCCCATCTGGCTGGGCTTCCCCAGCCACTCTGGGCGGCTTCCAACAGAAAATACAATAACCTATTAGACATTAAAAGCTTCCCTAAATAGGGCTGCCTTCAGATGTCTTCTAAAAGTCTGGTAGTTGTTGTTCTCTTTGACATCTGGTGGGAGGGCATTCCACAGGGCGGGTGCCACCACCAAGAAGGCCCTTTGCCTGGTTCCCTGTAACTTGGCTTCTCGCAGGGAGGGAACTGGACCTCAGTATTCAGGCAGAACGATGGAGGTGGAGACGCTCCTTCAGGTATACGGGACCAAGGCACTTTTGAGGAATTTGGGATGTATCAGACCCATCACAGAGGCAGCAAGTAGGGAAAGAGCAGCTTGGCCGGGCAAGTGCAATAATGTGACCTCAAAGAGGCTTCAGCCAATGGTTGGCATCTGGACTCAAGCCCTGGGAAGACATAAGCCATGCATGGCAAAGGCCACGTGTCCACAGAGTGTCCACTGTCCCGAGGAGGCAGGGACAGTGATTCTTCAAAGCAGGGAGGGGACACCATGGAGAGGGCAGATAGTGTCAAGCATCTGTTTGCCTTCATCAGGAAAACCCGCACAAAAGCCCAGCAAATGAAATGACACAGCCAATCTTCTGTGTCAGGGTCAGCCTGGGTGGAGGGCAGCACACTGGACATCTGTACTGCAAAGGAAGGAACTTGGGCTGTTTTTTGTGCCCACAGCACAATGACTGCGGAGAGGTCTGGCCTATGGAGAAAAGATAAATGGGAGCTGGGAGCTGGGCTGGGGAGGCAGGAAGTGGGTGGATGTTGCAACAACTTCCTTGTTCAGTTTATATCACCCTGGTTCAGATCTTCACTTGACCCACTTAAAGATTTCTGGCTCTCAATACAGTGGTACCTCAGGTTAAGTACTTAATTCGTTCCGGAGGTCCGTTCTTAACTTGAAACTGTTCTTAACCTGAAGCACTACTTTAGCTAATGGGGCCTCCCGCTGCTGCCGTGCCGCCGGAGCACGATTTCTGTTCTCACCCTGAAGCAAAGTTCTTAACCTGAGGTACTGTTCCTGGGTTAGTGGAGTCTGTAACCTGAAGCGTATGTAACCTGAAGCGTATGGAACCCGAAGCACCACTGTATCTGGCTTCAAGAGCCCCTTCCTGGAGTAATAGAGATTCCACATCCCAAAGCTGATTGGATATTATCGATAGATTGACTACAAAACTAAGGGCTTATCCCTCTTGCCCCAATCTTTCCAGGCACAGATCCTTTCTTAAAAGCTCTGTGTCCAAACGTGAGTTTTTCTGCCTGCAAAAACCCGCTCTTTGGCGCTCAATTGGAGCAAACTTCAATTGGGGTTTTCTGTACATTGCTGTTCACTCCGGCGGAGTGCTAAAGAGCAGGTTTTCACAGGGAAAGCTTCAGAGCAGGGGGGGAAAGGTGCTCAAAAACAGAGGTTTTGCTCACGGACCACGCTTGGAAAGCACAGAGGAAAGGGAAGTGTGGATAAGCCCCAAGCGTCAGGGAATCATGACAGAACACATGGCCATAAGAATAAACAGTGAGAGAACACCCTTCATACGCAAATATCACTAATAGATTCTGTTTCAAAATATGCGGTAGAGATCAGATCTGCCTTGGCAGAGAATTGGAGGGCAGTCCTATTGTAAGGTGCACTGGGCTCAGGCGGTGTTAAGTCTCCAAACATAGCTCAGCCAATGAAACATTTGGGTGAGCTGTGCCAAAAGTCAGTGTAAATCTGCCCCCCCCGGGGGGGCATGGGGGGGGGCAAAGGAGGAGACTTAGTCTGAATCTTAAGCGCATTCAGCTTGGTCACACGACCTGGCAACCCAGCACAGAACACTACTTTTAAAGGATTATTTTCTCTCTTTCAGGCTCAAACAGAGCATCACCAGCCCCTCTGATGAACCAGGTTAATAATAATAATAATAATAATAATAATAATAATAATAATAATAATAATAATACCCCGCCCATCTGGCTGAGTGTCCCCAGCCACTCTGGGCAGCTTCCAACTGAGTGTTAAAAAACAATACAGCATTAAATATTAAAAACAGGGCTGCCTTCAGATGTCTTTTAAAGATAAGATAGCTGCTTATTTCCTTCACATCTGAAGGGAGGGTGTTCCACAGGGCGGGCGCCACTACCAAGAAGGCCCTCTGTCTGGTTCCCTGTAACCTCACTTCTTGCAATGAGGAAACCACCAGAAGGCCCTCGGCACTGGACCTCAGTGTCCGGGCTGAACGATGGGGGTGGAGACGCTCCTTCAGGTATACAGGACCAAGGCCGTTTAGGGCTTTAAAGGTCAGCACCAACACTTTGAATTGTGCTCGGAAACGTACTGGGAGCCAATGCAGATCTCTCAGGACCGGTGTTATGTGGTCCCGGCAGCCACTCCCAGTCACCAGTCTAGCTGCCGCATTCTGGATTAGTTGCAGTTTGGAACCGGTGCAATTGTATGTCCGCTTAACTTTAAGGCTTGCTTTAAGCCAGCTTCTGGTGCATGGGGTTGGTTGCTTAGTGGGAAATCTATGCTGAAACCAATCCAAATGGCGCAAGCAAGCCTTGCCCATTGCATTCTGCAAATGGTAGCATAACCTTTGCAAGTCAAAATGCTTCCATGCGCCAACACAGGTCATTGGTCCGTCTCAGTATTGTGAACATCTGTGTTTAAGAACCCTGGGTCACCAGACACTGTTGGATTACAACTCCCATCATTCCTGACCATTGGCAAAGCTGGCTGGGGATGATGGGAGTATATACTCTAATTCTATTTGGGGTTTTTTAAATTTAGATGCTATTCAATATCATTGTTTCCAAGTCGTGTGGAACAGAGATACAGAGGACTTCCTAAACCTTTCCTCCCCACGGACGACTTGAAAACTGCTGAGGATCTTGCTGGACCACTATTCTGCAGTGTTTGAGTTACAAACAACAGGATTTTGGGGGTCTGTTTCAAAGCGGGACTTCTGAATCGGCGCATCTCCAAACCCTGAAGAAGAGACTTGTCAAGAGAGGCGTCAGGTGTGAGCCTCGTAAATTCCACTTCTGCAACGAACCCACGATTGCCAGAGTTACTTAGCCGGCTGATTAGGAGGAGGGGAGAGCCCTACAAAAATGCCACAGTAGCTACTCCTATCATCTCGTGACGTCCAAAGGGCATCTCACTCATCCAAAGATTGCTAAGGAGTTGTTCCACAAGAGGATGAGCACCCGCTGCCCTTTACTCAACTCCAGGCAGACCCTTCCCCCATCCGTTTTCATTTTACCTGTGCGACATTTTAACTGGCTGCACAAATCTGCCCTATTATGTCCTTGAGCATTAATTAACTCATCAAGAACATACGGCAACCGCCTGATGTCTTGGGAAAAGGATTCTGGGTAATGGCTGCCTGTTCCCCTTGATTTTCATTTGCATTTGACTTTGCCACCCGATATACAGTCTGGAAAAACCAGAGAGGGGTGGTCTCACACACACAAAAACCTTTTTTGAAATTTTGCTTGTAGCTTCTGCTAAGAGCTGCTCCTTCCAGGAAGCTGGGGCCAGAGGCTAGTGAAAGGGAAAGGGTGAGAGTGTGTGTTAATGATTAAATACCTGGGGTGTTTAACCATAGCAACCTTCATTTATCGACTTCGGCTGGTGGCAAGCAGAGAGATGTTCTCCTATAGTTACCTAAGGCCAGGTCACTGTGCAAGTCCAGTATGTCATAAGGTGCAGGATCCTCAAACATGTGATCACAGCGAGTGTGTGACTAAGTCAGGGGTAGCAAACATGGTGCCCTACAAGACCTAGCACCTGGCCAGCAGGGCCAATGGTCAGAGCTCTGCAGAGCTGTAGTCCAAAACTTTGAGTGGGCACCATGTTAGCTAGCCCTGAGCTAAGCCACACCTATTTTTCCAAAGGCCTCCAATATAGAGATGAGAAATGTAAACTGGGAAGCTGTACATGTGCAAAGTTCTGCTATCTCAACGTTAAGTAAGAAAATATAATATGTATGTATGTATATGTATATAGAAGTTTTGTTGTTGTTGTTTAGTCGTTTAGTCGTGTCCGACTCTTCGTGACCCCATGGACCAGAGCACACCAGGCACTCCTGTCTTCCACTGCCTCCCGCAGTTTGGTCAAACTCATGCTGGTAGCTTCGAGAACACTATCCAACCATCTCGTCCTCCGTCATCCCCTTCTCCTTGCACCCTCCATCTTTCCCAACATCAGGGTCTTTTCCAGGGAGTCTTCTCTTCTCATGAGGTGGCCAAAGTATTGGAGCCTCAGCTTCACGATCTGTCCTTCCAGTGAGCACTCAGGGCTGATTTCCCTCAGAATGGATAGATTTGATCTTCTTGCAGTCCATGGGACTCTCAAGAGTCTCCTCCAGCACCATAATTCAAAAGCATCAATTCTTCAGCGATCAGCCTTCTTTATGGTCTCACTTCCATACATCACTACTGGGATAACCATGGCTTCAACTATACAGAAGTATACAGAAGTATAGTGTCTCAGTCAAGGGAAATGGTACCACTCTTTTCTGCCTTTGGCGGACCACACCTTGAGTACTGTGTCCAGTTCTGGTCGCCACAATTTAAGAAGCATATTGGCAAGCTAGAACGTGGACAGAGGAGGGCAACCAAGATGATCAAGGGTCTGGCAGCCAAGCCTTATGAGGAATGGTTGAGGGAGTGAGGAATGCTTAGCATGAAAAGTAGGAGACTGAGAGGAGGTCTGATAGCCACGTTCAAATTTCTCAAGGGCTTTCACATGGAAGATGAACATGGCTTGTTTTCTCCTGCTCTGGAAAGGAGGACTCAAAATGACAGCTTCAAGTTATAAGAAAGGGGATTCCGATTCAACATCAGGAAGAACATTCTGACAGTAACAGCTGTTCAGCAATGGAATGGTCTCCCTTGGGAGTTTGTGGTCTTGCCTTCATTGGAGGTTTTTAAGCAGAGGTTGGATAGCCATCTGTCACGGATGCTTCAGTTGAGATTGCATTGGACTAGATGGTCTTCGGGGTCCCTTCCAACTCTACAATTCTGTGATTCCATGTGTATTTACATGCATATTTCGATAGATGGGTGGTCAGGAGTTGTTGGGAACTGTGGACAGCTGCCCCATGTGGTGAGCCAGTGAATTGGGAGTGGCACCCTTCTCCATGAAGTAACCTTCACAACCCTGAAGTGGCTCCATCCCCATTGGCTGCCTGGAAAGTATCGGGTATCAAAGGACCTCCTGTTCCAGATGAGCTTTGCTTGCACAGCAAGGCCATCTTGAACCCTAGTGTGTTCCTGTAACCTGAAGCGTATGAAACCTGAAGCGTATGTAACCCGAGGTACCACTGTATTGGCAATAGATAAGATAGATAAATTAAGGATCTTTACAATTTTATTATATGCAGAGAATAACATGTGCTGAAAAACCAGAGAGGGGAGCTGAGGGAAGTTGGGGGGTGGGAGTGGTTTTTTTTTCTTTTTGGGGGGAGGGAAAAATAGGGGGGAAATGAGGATGATATGTTTTTGATAAATTGTTATGTTGAAATTTCTAATAAAAAATATTCAAAAAAATTACCAACATTATCACCCTCATTTAATGTACATATCGCTTAGTTGCCAAAGTAGCTCCTAAGCAGTTGAGGTTTTGATTCTGGCTTCCTCCTTAATCTGCATTTCCATTCACTTCTGACCCACTTTTTGGTCTTGACTACTGGCCTCTCCCATGGTTCCTGACTCACTTCGGACTGATGCCCAGCCCTGATATATGCAGATAGGTAGGGAAGGATTCCTGCCCAAGAATTGAAACCAGGAATGGAAAATCTTTTTGACCCAGCAGACCAAACCCTTATTGGTCCCCATCCCCATTGGTCAACTCTGACAAGTGGGTGTGACAGCCCTCCTGCCAATCATCTGACCAGATGACTGTCAGCTGTGTTGTCAAAAGTCCCTTATGCAATGCTTTCCAAGCACCAACCACCAGTGGTTGTTGGAACTGCAGCCTTTGCCAGCCTGGTGCTCAGTGTTTCCCAAGCAACAGGCTGGTGAGTCTGCTTTCTGCAGGGATGGGCTGTGCAACTGGGGAAGTCATGCAGGTAACCCCCAAAGGTCTGGAGGGTGATTTCAACCCTGCTTCCTGCAGGGATTAGCTGTACAATCAAATTCCCCGTGGGGATCTCAGTTGTGCAGCTGGTCCAGGCATGACTCTACCTGCTCCACATGTGACATCACAACTGGTGCCAGGTGTGGGTCAGGTGAATGGCCTCGTGGGACAAATTAGGGCCCATGCCTGGCCAAACTTCACCTGCAGGTGGAGGTTCTCCTCTCCTGATTAAGACAATAGTGGTCAAGATGGGCCAAGAGTCTGAGTAAAAAGGTAAAGGGACCCCTGACCATTAGGTCCCGTCGTGACCAATTCTGGGGTTGCGGTGCTCATCTCGCTTTATTGGTCAGTGTATAGCTTCCGGATCATGTGGCCAGCATGACTAAGCCAGTTCTAGAGAACCAGAGTAGTGCATGGAAATGCCATTTACCTTCCCACCAGAGTGGTACCTATTTATCTACTTGCACTCTGATGTGCTTTCGAACTGCTAGGTTGGCAGGAGCAGGGACCGAGCAATGGGAGCTCACCATGTCGCGGGGATTCGAACCGCCGACCTTCTGATCGGCAAGTCCTAGGCTCTGTGGTTTAACCCACAGCGCCACCCGCGTCCCTAAGAGTCTGAGTAGGAGGTGCCATATCATGGACTGAGTCCATGATATCTCCTGTCAAAAAGATATAAGGATTGGAAGAGGCCTTAAAGCTGCTTCAATACCAAGCAATTTCATACACTACTGGCTGGTGAGTCAATTTCTCAATTACTATTTTCTAAGCCACAACTTTTGTTGGGATTTGGGTGTTCTTAAGAATGCCCAAAGCCAAGCATTTTCTTTTCCGTGGAAATGTGGGGGTTGGCACTAGAATGATCGTTGGGAACATGAACCGAGAGCACTCTGTTGGTCACAACATCAACTTTTGTGACATTTCAACCCTGGCCCTGTTCTAATCTTAAAACAGACCAGTAAATGCCAACACTGACCGAGCTTACAGCAACACACATTGCCCTTACAGTAAAATGTATCAACTTACTTTGCATAATTTATTTGATTTCTGCTGGTTACAGGAGAAGGTAATGGGAGCTCTTTAGCGCTGTGAAGCACCACTTTTAACAGTTCCTAGTTAAAATTCCCATGTTACTTGTTTTCCGTTGGATCCAGAAACTACCTCATAATGTCAATTATCTGGTGCACACACAAAAAGTTACCGAAACTTGCAGCTTTACAGGCTGTTGGGTGTGTGATGCATGTTTCAATCACATGGTTAGAGAGCTAGACTAAGACTGGGGACACTTAGGTCAAGCCTCTACTCCTCTACGAGTGGTTGATGCTTGTGTCCTGCAAATAGGCTTCCCATCTCCTTGACCAATGGAAACAGAATACAGTGGTGCCCCGCAAGATGAATGCCTCGCAAGATGGAAAACTCGCTAGACGAAAGAGCTTTCCGTTTTGGAGGTGCTTCGCAAAACGAATCTCCTATGGGCTTGCTTCGCAAGACGAAAATGTCTTGTGAGTTCCTGCTGGTTTTTTCCCCCTTCCCCCCCTTTTTCTAAGCCGCTAAGCCGCTTATCAGCTGATCCGATCAGCAGATAAGCCGCTAAAAGCCGCTAATAGCGCTAATCCGCTAATCCTTCAATGGGCTTGCTTCGCAAGACGAAAAAACCGCTAGACAAAGAGAATCACAGAACGGATTCTTTTCGTCTTGCGAGGCACCACTGTACTAAACTAGGCAGGACTTTGATCTCACCCAGCGGAGTTCTTCTTATGTTCTTAAGCTCACTGAGTAACTCCCTCAAAGTCTAGTCTACCCTACAAGCTGGTTGTGACGATGGAATCATGGGGATACGAATAGATAAAGCAAATACTTGGTTCCCCCAGGCTCCCCACATTCCCCCCACTCTCTCTCTCCCACTTAGAATAGCTTATACACTGGGGGTTGAAATCTCCAAAAAAAGATGTTTTTTTTTCCTGTATGCCACAACAGCTGCAAGAATACTGCTAGCGAAGAATTGGAAGAAACAAGATTTACCAACTATCAAAGAATGGCAGATGAAGATGATGGACTATATGGAACTTGCCGAACTGACCAGGAGACTCTGAGACCAGAGAAAAAAGGCGGTGGAAGAAGATTGGAAGAAGTTTAAGGAATATTTGGGGAAAAAATGTTAATATTTAAATCTTAGAATAGCTTTGGAAGTGGATATAGGCGGTAGGGTTAGAAGTAGAAGATAGCGTATTTTATAAGTGATAAAATGTGAAGTTTTTTATGGTTAAAGTAAGTGGGGGTGGGAAAGATGGTTAGAAATTATGATATATGTCAACTGCTAAAGATGAAGTAAAATGAAAATCAGATAGGTGGGACTTGGAGAAGCCCACTTAACAATGTTTAGAAAAATAAGGATATGAAAAGAATTTGTTTGTATTGTTTGTCTTTTCTGTTTGTGTTTTTTATTTGTGTTATAAAATGAAGGGGGGAAAATTGGGGGGGGGACAGAATAGCTTATACACCTTCCTCTGCCCCAGCTGCAACAAAACATATCTCTCCTGCATCAGTCTCTCCAGCCACAGCAGGCGCTGAAACCTTCCAACAGCTTGACCTCATCCCCAAAGGCGCACTCCTCCATTGTTTCCCAAGACAGGCAGATGCCAACAAACTTAGAAAAGCTCACACACAGTCCTGAAACAGTCCTCATCTAGGCAGGTTGATAAGCCAAACTCAGTAATTTATATTTTGAAACTCATTTTAACCTTGACCTTTAAAAAACCATCTCATTTTCCCCCTAAACCACTTAGAGGTTTTATTTACAACGAAGCGGTATGAGAGGTCTAATAAATAAATAATTTCAGCATGGGGGAGTATGTTCTTATGCATCCTCTTTGCTGCCAAGCTGGTCTGGGCAGGCTCTCCTCACCTCTGATTTCTCAGCCAGACCCCACAGCCTGATTCACAGCCCATTCCCTGGGTCTTCTCCTTCACCCTTGTCGCCTTTGACTGTTGCCTTGCCTCATTAGAGGCATCCAGCTTAGCCCTCTTAGTAAAGGTAAAGGGACCCCTGACCATTAGGTCCAGTCGTGACCGACTCTGGGGTTGCGGTGCTCATCTCGCTTTACTGGCTGAAGGAGCTGGCGTACAGCTTCCGGGTCATGTGGTCAGCATGACTAAGCCGCTTCTGGCAAACCAGAGCAGTGCACGGAAACGCCGTTTACCTTCCCGCCGGAGCGGTACCTATTTATCTACTTGCACTTTGACGTGCTTTCGAACTGCTAGTTGGCAGGAGCAGGGACTGAGCAACGGGAGCTCACCCCGTCGCAGGGATTCAAACCGCCAACCTTCTGATCGGCAAGTCCTAGGCTCTGTGGTTTAACCCACAGCACCACCCGCGTCCCTCTTAAGAGACCCATAATTCCTCTTCCAAGAATTCCCCTTTCACTTCTATCTCCTCTGCTCATCTCATTGGCTTCCTTTGCCTTATTAACCCAGCATGTGAAGAAACAAGGCTGTGTGGCATCAGTGACCCTCTCGGAAGGAGCACCAACCCAAACCAATAATTTCCTGCTTTCCTTTTTGAATATTCACATGAGCCGAATCACCTTCTGGCAGCTCGGCTGTTTCTTGAAATGGCAAGGAGGAAGAAAGCGACCAAATGATGGCCTGCCTTTCTAAAATATCAGACTGTATTGCAAGTCCCTCCTGGTTTTCCCAGTGCTGGCAACTGCTCTAGCCTAAAGCTGTCCCCTCCTTAACTTAAAGAAAACAAAAGAGATTATTGTGGCCTTTAGGAAATGTAAATTGAATATTCAGCCACTTATTATTGAGGGGAAGTGCGTGGAACAGGTCTCGGTGTTTCGATTTCTGGGAATGGAGTTGAGAGATGACCTAACCTGGGGAGAAAACAGCAAAGACCTGATGAAGAAAGCACAGCAGAGGTTATATTTTCTGAGAATCCTCCGGAAAAACAATCTCTCAAAGGACCTGTTGATGGTATTTTACCATTGTACTGTGGAGAGTGTATTAACGTATGGTCTGTGTGTGTGGTTTGGGAGCTGCACAGTCAGGGGAAAAACAATGCTGTCCAGGGTTGTAAAGACTGTGAAGAGAATAATTGGGTGCCCTCTTCCCACCTTGGATCAAATCTATGCTTCCAGGTGCTATAAGAAACCTGTAGAGATAGCGCAGAATAGTGCGCACCCCGGAAATGATCTCTTTCAGCTTCTGCCTTCTGGAAGAAGGTACAGGGTTATAAAGACTAGGACCAGCCGCCTGAGAAACAGTTTCTATCCAAATGCGATTTTGGTTTTAAACAGAGTGTAAGGAGTCTCTGTGGGAGTATATTGTACAGTGGTACCTCGGGTTACATACGCTTCATGTTACAGAATCCGCTAACCCAGAAATTCATGGAACTTTGAAGTGTCAGGCATAGCCCTATTGGCTTTAGCCCAAACGTAGCAGAGTTTTCCTGCACAGCGAAGAAGCTAGTTGCGGCAGTAATGACTAGTCAGCTAGACTCAGAATAACTATTTACAGGATTTATTAAAAGGAAAAAATAAAACCAGCAGAGTTTCTGCATACAAATAAAAGCAAAATAAATCCTTTCTTTCTCTCTCTCTCTCATAACCATACACAGCACTTCTAACTCCTAACACACCTCACACCAAACTGTGCTAGCAATCCTAGATAACAGAGTTGAGTGCTGGTCGTTAACCAATCAGAGTGAGTAGTTTCTAGGTCAAGCAGACCTGGGCTTTCTGCCAAGAGTAAATTGACACCAGCTTGAGTTAATTGGTGAAGCTAGAATCTGCAAGTTTCTCACGAGAACCAATTAACAGAAACTGAACACCCCCTCACAGATTCTGCTGGACAATTAACACCAAATACACCTATGTAGGAGATCATTTTTCCAGCAAACCTAAACCCTTGCACATTCGCTTGTTCTCTATCTTTGCCAATGGTTTAGTTAACACATCTGCTACATTTTCTTCACTTGATACATAAGTACAGGTGATTACATTGTCTTGTACACAGCAACGTACATTTTGGTATTTTACAGAGATATGTTTGGAACGCGATTTGAAACCCTCTGTTTTACTTAAGGTTATACAAGCCTGATTATCAATGCAAACTTGTACCGGTTCTCCACAATTTACATTTAAATCTGCTAACAAATGCTTGAAATAAATCACCTCGTTGCACAATTCACTCAATGCGGCGTACTCTGATTCCGTTGATGACACACTTACAACGTCTTGCTTGCGTGACCGCCAGCTGATTAAAGCTCCACCGACCATTATGACTAGTCCTGTGACAGATTTTCTATCTGGCAAATTTCCCCAGTCACTATCACAGTAGCAACTCAACATTTCATCCTCTGAAGAATTTAATTGTAACATATAGCCAATTGTCTGTTTGAGATATCTCAGAACTTGTTTTACCCCTTTCCAGGCATTTAGTGTGGGTTTTGAGACCAATCTACTTAATATGCCTACTGCATAGCTAATATCAGGTCTGGACCACTGTGCTATATACAATAAACTTCCAATTACAGAGTGATATACATCAGGATGTTCAAATTCAGGACTCTCATCTATATGAAGTGTTTTTATGAAACCTGGATCCATAGGCACCGCTGCCCCTTTGCAATCCTGCATCCTGTATGTAGTCAGTAGTTGTTTAACTTTGTTCTGCTGACTAATTAGGCAGCTGCCATCTTGGGCCCAGCACACTTCCAACCCTAGATATGTCCTAACCGGGCCTAAGTCCTTCACTTTGAACTTACTGGACAATTGCTTGGCAAACCTTTTAGTTTGTTTATCTGTTTTACAGGCATACAATACATCATCTACATAAATCAGACAAAACTCTTGATCACTGCCTGTACCACGTACATAAACACAATTGTCAGCTGTACTCTGCTTGAAACCAAATGACACTAAGGCCTCATGGAAACATTTGTTCCAAGATCTTGCAGCCTGTTTGAGACCATATAGAGCTTTGTTTAATTTTAACACTCTATTGGAACCTGTCTCATAACCAGGCGGTTCGGCTAGATACAGGTCTTCTGATATTGATGCATGTAAATATGCAGTCTGAATGTCAAAATGGTTTAACAGGAGTTTTCTCTTTGCTCCAAGCGTTAAAATCAGCCTTACACTGTCCCCCTTAGCAGTAGGGGAAAAAGTTTCGTCATAATCTTTTCCAGGCCTCTGAGAATATCCTTGAGCGACTAAACGAGCTTTGTATTTGTACTCTCCTGTCACCAGAGGTTTAAGTTTGTACACCCACCTGCAGCCTACAATCTTTGCCCCCTCAGGCGCTGCTACTGGTGTAAAAACCTTGTGCTCATTCAGAGAGGACATCTCTTCCTCCATTGCCTGTTTCCAGAGCTCTGCCTCCTCTTTTGGTAACTTTAACACTTCCTGAAAACTCTTGGGCTCTGCAATTACACTAAACACATTTGCAGTATCAGGAGAAAAACGCACCGGAGGCACTCCTTTGTTTTGTCTTTTAGATCTTCTGGGAGAAAATTTTTCTTCTGACCCACTTTCCTTCTCAGAACTACGACCTCTCTTTTGTTGCTTAGCAACTGGTCTCTGGCTAACTCCACTTCCTTGAGAGCTCTTATCTGAACTTTCCTCCCCCTCAGACTCTGATTCTCTGTGTCTACCTTCAGAGTCATGAAGCTCCTGGGAAGGTTCAAACCAAACCTCAGTATTGGCATGTAGTCTCTCCCAGCCACTATGTTCACAAAAACTGGCATTCCTGGAGATCACAATGCCATTTGTCCCTTCAGCAAAGCGGAAACCTTTTCCCAGCTCCTGGTAACCCACAAACACTAACTGTTTGGTCTTAGGATCTCCCTTCTTCCTCATTTGTTTTGGAATTAATACCCAGGCTTTTGATCCAAACACATGCAAATGGTCAATTTTAGGTTTTTTCTGAAACAATTTAAAGTACGGGGTTGTACCTATTGTTTGATGAAAGAGCCTATTTTGGAGATAACACGCGGTGAGCATGCTCTCCCCCCAATAAGACATGGGTAAATCAGCATCATCAAGCATGGCAAACATCATATCTTGTAAAGATCTGTTTTTTCGCTCTGCAACGCCATTCTCCTCTGGGGAAAAAACGTTCGTTTTTCTATGCCCAATGCCACGCTTTTGTAACCAATCTTTAAAGGCATTTGACATAAATTCGCCACCTCTGTCCGTCTGTATCCTTCTGAGTTTAATGGACAGAAATCTTTCCACAGATGCCACCCAGCCTTTAAACTTAGTGAACACGTCACCCTTATTCTTCATGGGAAAAACCCAAGAATAACGCGTGGCGTCATCCACAATTGTTAGTGAAAAACGCGATCCACCCCTGCTTACAGCAAATGGACCAATTACGTCCATGTGAACCAGCTGTAGCGGTGACTCACTAACTCTGTCACTTCTGGGGTAAGAGACTCTGGGTTTTAACCTTTTTACACACATTACAATCAAGGTACTTGTTACAACTCTTTAAATTACCCCCATCAGCCAATTCAGACATTTTTAGTACACTTTTCCAGCAAGCATGCCCCATTTTCCTATGCAATAAGTGCACACAGTTGTCATGTATAGCTTTGTTATTCACTGCAGGCTGAGATTTACTGACTACTGCTGCAACTTGAGATCCTGCTTTAAGCCAAAACAAGCCTCCCTCTGACTTAGCAGTGCCTAAAATCTCACCAGCCTTCTTAATAATGCAACTGTCTCCTTCAAAATACACTTTAAACCCAGCTTTTAGCAAACAATCTACAGACATCAGATTGCTCCTTAATGAAGGCACACAAAGTACATTTTGCAGGCATTCACGAAGACAAGGAACAAAAACTGCACCCCCCGAAATCACTTCGGAAGTACTTCCGTCTGCTAGAGCCACCTGGCTGCGCTGTGCTGAGTTCTTGGAAACAAACAATTCATCTGAATTCACGATGTGGCGAGATGCTCCAGAATCGACCACCCAGACCGCTTGTTTCTCATCAGCAATCTTGACCTCGCCGGTCACCAGCTGAGCCGACTGTTTTTGTTTGAAGAATTTCTTTTTACGCTGCTGCTGCTGCTGCTGCTGCTGATCTCGTCTCTGCTCCTGCACCGGCAACTGAGACTTGACCAACTCCGGACATTGTCGTTTTAGATGCGCTGAAGACCCACATCGGAAACAACGCCTAACAGCAAACGCTGACTCCTCACCAGTACGCTGCTTTTGCTCCACCTCTGGCACGGCATGAGAACTCCTTCCAAACCGCCCACCTGTAGAAGCCTCTGCAGCCAACAACCTTTCTTGCCTCTTCTGCCATTCTTCAATCAAACGCCCAGTAACGTAACTGACTGATAAATCACGCTCCTGTATGCCTTCTAGAGACAAAACTAAATTATCCCAGCTTTCCGGGAGAGAACTCAAAATAATAGCCACCTTCTCCTGCTGGTCTAACGCACAGTCTCTTTCCTGTAGCGCAGCAAACTTTAACTGTAAACTGTGTAGGTGTTCCTGCATTGTAACCCCAGGCTGTAACATTGCCTTGTACAATGCCTTGCGAATGAACAGCTTGGAAACCGCTGTCTCACGCACATGGAGTTCTTTAAGTGCTTGCCACACACCTCTAGCTGTCTTGATTCCCCTCACATAGGGCAACTGGGAATCTTCCAGCCCCAAGACAATTGTGGCCCTTGCTCTTTGGTCTTTATCGAGGTCTTCATCATCAGGCTTCGCAGGAAACTTACTCACCACTTGCCAGAGACGATCCCTCTGCAGCACTGCCTGCATGCGTTCCGACCACAGCAAGTAATTGGAGTCATTCAGACGCTCAAAAGCCATCTGAACTGGTTGTGAGGCCATCTTGAGAGCGATGTCCCTGGAACCCGGAACCAGCTACTCACGACCACCGAGAGAGAAAACAGGAACCACAGCACCCAGCACTCACACGCTGCAGCTGTTGTCCTTGAGTCCGCTGCGTCACCAGCTCACCACGGTCAGGAACCAGCCAGAGAACAACAACTTCTGGAACTACTGGAACCAACGCCGTTAATGCTGACACCACCGCAACTCAGGCTGGCAGCACAATGCCCATAACCTCATGGAACTTTGAAGTGTCAGGCATAGCCCTATTGGCTTTAGCCCAAACGTAGCAGAGTTTTCCTGCACAGCGAAGAAGCTAGTTGCGGCAGTAATGACTAGTCAGCTAGACTCAGAATAACTATTTACAGGATTTATTAAAAGGAAAAAATAAAACCAGCAGAGTTTCTGCATACAAATAAAAGCAAAATAAATCCTTTCTTTCTCTCTCTCTCTCATAACCATACACAGCACTTCTAACTCCTAACACACCTCACACCAAACTGTGCTAGCAATCCTAGATAACAGAGTTGAGTGCTGGTCGTTAACCAATCAGAGTGAGTAGTTTCTAGGTCAAGCAGACCTGGGCTTTCTGCCAAGAGTAAATTGACACCAGCTTGAGTTAATTGGTGAAGCTAGAATCTGCAAGTTTCTCACGAGAACCAATTAACAGAAACTGAACAGAAATAGTGCCTCGGGTTAAGAACTTTGCTTCAGGATGAGAACAGAAATCGTGCTCCGGCAGCGCGGTGGCAGCAGGAGGTCCCATTAGCTAAAGTGGTGCTTCAGGTGAAGAACAGTTTCAGGTTAAGAACGGACCTCCGGAACGAATTAAGTACTTAACCCGAGGTACCACTGTATTTAAAAATGGGATATCAGAATTTTTAGGAGGCTAACCAGATTTTAATGGCTGGGATAGCAGGCTTGTTGGTTTTTGAATGTCTTATGTAGATTTTTCAATTTTGTTGTTCTGTATGGGACAATGATCGCCAAAGAATTGATGGTTTGAATTATGGTGCTGGAGGAGACTCTTGAGAGTCCCATGGGCTGCAAGAACCTATCCATTCTTAAGGAAATCAGCCCTGAGTGCTCACTGGAAGGGCAGATCGTGAAGCTGAGGCTCCAGTACTTTGGCCACCTCATGAGAAGAGAAGACTCCCTGGAAAAGACCCTGATGCTGGGAAATATGGAGGGCACAAGGAGAAGGGGACGACAGAGGACGAGATGGTTGGATAGTGTTCACGAAGCTATCAGCATGAGTTTGACCAAACTGTGGGAGGCAGTGGAAGACAGGAGTGCCTGGCGTGCTCTGGTCCATGGGATCACGAAGAGTCAGACACGACTAAACGACTACACAACAACAACATGGGATAATGACAATAGAGATTCTCATATCGTATCGTTTTGTATCATATTGTATCGTATTGCCTCGGAAATATAAATGCCATCTTCCTTACTGTCAGGCTGGTCTTGCCTGACTCTCCCACCTCCAATCCCTCTGCCAGCCGCTACAGCCTTAATTCCTGTGAAGGCAGATTGAGGAATGCAATGTAACCGCAAACACCCTCTCGCCTCTCCAAAGGAGAGATGACCTCAACTCCCTCTCCCCCTCCGGCCCAGCCCAATCTCGCTACCAAGGCCGGGATGTTTTTCTTATCCCTTCCTACACGTTTTCGCACAGCTCGCCCTTCAGTCTCCGAATGCACCCGAGTTCGGCACAGAGGCGGCCAGGGCTTTTATTAACTTGCAATTAACACACAAGCGGTTCATAAGGGTGGGGGAGTTCTCTCCCTTTTCATCCTACTGACTTTGTGCAAATGATAAGGCGCCAGGAGATTCTGGGACATTTAACAGATGCAGGGCGGGCATATTTCGGCAGGGTTAGTCCGTTGCAGCGACGCAAACCAACTTCCCCAACCCCCAGCAAAATAGCAAAGGGTCTCATGACAGCTTAAAGACTAAGAATATTGTTACAAAAGTTGTGTGTAACACACCTCACTCTCTGCAAGGTTCCAGGGGGTTCCAAGCACTCCTTCAGGTCTGCGTTCCTTTGGAGAATTGAGACACAGCAGAGAGTGTCTTAGCTTTAAGAAATATGGTTTATTCACCTATTTATACCTTCAGTCTGCATGGAGGGAGTCCAGATCTTACAGCAGGGGTCAGCAAACTTTTTCAGCAGGGGGCTGGCCCAGTGTCCCTCAGAACTTGTGGGGGGCCAGACTATATGGGGGGGAATGAATGAATTCCTATGTCCCACAAATAACGCAGAGATGCATTTTAAATAAAAGCACGCATTCTACTCATGTAAAAACACGCTGATTCCCAGATCACCTGCGGACTGGATTTAGAAGGCGATAGGGCCGGATCCGGCCCCCGGGCCTTAGTTTGCCTACCCATGTCTTACAGCATGGTCATTCCAAGAGGGGCTTGTCCCCCACAGCAGTGCAGCCAGCCTTCAGCCAGCCTGCCCAAGATGGATGCCCGTCTCTCTTCCTGCTCTTTCTTCTTCCCAGAACACCTTGCTAAAAGTCTCCCTTTTCCTGTCTCTTCACACCCACCCTGGCACCTGTCTCCCCAGGCTAGAGGCTTCCTCTCGGATGGCCCCTTTGTCATGTTAACAGATTTGCTCTTCGCTAAGCCAGTGTTATGTACTGAGTTGATCCAAGTATATTTCAGCCAGCCAGGCTGGTTTGCATGAGCCAGCCCAGGAATTCCTTCTCCGGCAGCGTTGTGCAGCCTGTACTTTCATCCATATCCCAATTAATGCAAATCCTACCATTCATTAATTTCTAGGGCTTAGTGGGAGGCCCCCTGATCTATAACACCATATATGACTTGCAGCAGAGCTTCTGGCATCGAAGCCATGAAGCGAGAACCTAAACAGGAAGGTCCATTTTAACTCAAAAGAGACTGCTATTCTGGCTATTCGGAGCACACCTCTAAGCGCTAGTCGCTGGGAATCGCAGGTTGGAAGAGTGTTATTGTGCTCAGCTCAAGCTTGGGGGAATTCCCATTATGTCATCTGGTTGTTAATAATAATAATAATAATAATAATAATAATAATAATAATAATACTTTGTTATTTATACCCCACCCATCTAGCTGGGTTTCCCCAGCCACTCTGGGTGGCTTCCAGCAGATTAAAATAGAATAACCTATTAAACATTACAAGCTTCCCTAAACAGGGCTGCCTTCAGATGTCTTCTAAAAGTTTGGTAGTTGTTTTTCTCTTTGACATCTGGTGGGAGGGCATTCCACAGGGCAGGTGCCACCACTGAGAAGACCCTCTGCCTGGTTCCCTGTAACTTGGCTTCTCGCAGTGAGGGAACCGCCAGAAGGCCCTTGGCGCTGGACCTCAGTGTCCAGGCTGAACGATGGAGGTGGAGATGCTCCTTCAGGAATACTGGACCGAGGCCGTTTAGGGCTTTAAAGGTCAGCACCAACACTTTGAATTGTGCTCTGATATCAGGATGCTGAACTACATGGGCCTTTCGTCTGATCCAGCAGGACTCATCTCCTTACGAGAAAGAGGGAGAAGGGAAACAGAGACGAGCTGGAATTTCTTGGAAAGGAGTTTTCCGAGAAGACATCTGAGGGTCTCCCAAATTTTCTTTTTGACCTCCTCCCACAAAAAGAGGTGGGTTTTGTGGAATATTCTCCAAATATGCCCCAGCTTTTTTGGAGTGGCAGCTCCCATTTGTCCCCCTCCTCCCCCACCCCCTATGGGATGATGCTCAGACTAGGGAACATTGTTGGGGGTGCAAAATGGTGGATACGCTGCAAGCAGGGTTGCCAAGAATAAAAATTGGAGGTGAGGAAGAGGGGGAAAGCTGTGCCGGTGGTGATGGACAGTCCCTTCCTACCCACCCACCCCCCCAAAAAAAAAATGTTAAAGAGACTTTTTGCCAAAATGGCGTGCCCCTGCTATTTTGCAGTCTGTAAATAAGGTGGAGAAATTCAGGAGGTATTTTTGCTCAGATCTGGAAAGAAAGAGTCAAGGGACAAGGGGCTGAGCAATGCAAGAAACAGCAGTATACAGGGGCACTGCCAGTGTGGTGTAGTGTTTAGAGTGTCGGATTGGGACCTGGGAAAGACCAGGGTTCGAGTCATGAGAGCCAGTGTGGTGTAGTGGTTAAGAGCGGTAGTCTCGTAATCTGGGGAACCGGGTTCGCATCTCCGCTCCTCCACATGCAGCTGCTGGGTGACCTTGGGCCAGTCACACTTCTCTGAAGTCTCTCAGCCTCACTCACCTCACGGAGTGTTTGTTGTGGGGGAGGAAGGGAAAGGAGAATGTTAGCCGCTTTGAGACTCCTTAAAGGGAGTGAAAGGCGGGATATCAAATCCAAACTCTTCTTCATGAAGGTCACTGAGTAACCTTGGGCCAGTTCCTGCCTTATGGCCTAACCTTCCTGGCAGGGTTTTTGTGGGGATTAATGGAGGGGGAGAATGGAGGATGAAATTGATGGACCACGCAGAATTAGACAAATTAACAGGAGGGATTCGAAACCTGCGGGATCAGAGATTCTTAGAAAACTGGAGCAAATATATGAACTATTTGAAAAGTCATTGTGAGGAACAGATTACGCTAGTAGGACTGCAAGAAGTTCTGTAAGGAGGATCATTTGAAATATTGCAAGAAAGACTATGAAGAGAATTATTAGTTAGGGACAATTAAATGCAATACAGAAATTAAGAAATGCAGAATAAAGAATGGGAAAGCATCAGAGGTTTTGACGGAAGTCTAAAACAGTGTTTCCCAACCTTTTTTGGGCAAAGGCACACTTGTTTCATGAAAAAAATCTCGAGGCACACCACCATTACAGCCCCGTGACGTCAGCGCGCAGCGTCACGCCGGGAGGGACATGAATTGCTAGCAAATTACATAATCACCTCCTTGAGGGCTGGCTCATCTTCTCCGAAGGCAGAACCCCATTAATTAACAGCACAGACTCACACCATAGCCAAGACGAGGGGGAAAAACCTCAGTCATGCACAGTCATGCACATGTGGGGGCTAAATGAGGACGAAGACCGGGCAGAGAGCAGGGTTCAAATCACCCCACCTGGCCAGGACAATCCCTGGGTGCTCCCTTGGGCCACTCGCCTGACCCACCTCGCAGGGCTGTTGTTGCGAGGATAACACGGGGAGAACCACGCGCGCCCCCGGGAGCTCCTTGGAGGAGAAAGCGGGCGATGAATGCAATGCACGAAATATATGAGAGGCGACCAGGTTTTGCAGGTGAGGGGCCCCCGCCAGCCTCCGCTTCCAACACCCGGCGCAACGACGCCGAAGTTTCCCCCCGGGCTCGGCTCAGGGAGCAGCGCTGCTCCCCCCGGCTCCCCTTCGCCCTCCCAGCTCTCTCTGCTGCCCACTGGGGACCCCCCTCACCTGCCAAGTCCGGAGCGCCGGTGGAAGTTGCATGCATGCATGCAGGGCGCTGCGTTGCCATTGCATTGCACTGCACTCCATGCAACGCCTGCACGCATGCATTGCCTTGCACGCCTGCCAAGGGGTCTCCCCGTGGTCCGATGCGTCCCCTCCGGCGCGGATGCAGCATTGCAAAAATAAAAAACCCCCGACGCAGCCCTACCTGGGGGGCAGCCTCCGCCGCTCCGCCTCCGCGGGGATCCCCGGGCTCCATCCTGCCACCCGATCTCTGTGGGGGCGCAGGCAGGCTGCGCGGGGGCTGCGCGGAAGAGCCCCTGCCCGCCCGGCCGCCGCCGCTGCGCTCATTCCATGGCCGGGAGAAGAGCGCTTCAAACAAAACGCCCGGCCCGCCAGGCCACGCTGGGAAACGTAGTTCGCGCAGGCCGCGCGGGCGCGGAGCCCAAGGGCGAGGGGACTACAGATCCCGGCAGCCCCCGCGCCGGGGACGGAGGGGGAGAGGCCGGGTGCAGGGATGGAGGGACGGGTGGGCGAGCGAGTGAGTGAGTGGAAGCCGCCAAGCCTTGGCCAGGAAGGGCCTCCCCGGAGGAGGAGGAGGAGGGAGGCGCAGAGCGGGAGGGAGGGAGGGAACCCCAGGGGTCATCTAGTGACGGCGCCCCAATCGAAAATTTGACTTTAAAAATATATATATATATCTTTCGAATTTTTTAATTTTTCCCGTGGCACACCAGGCAACATCTCGCGGCACACTAGTGTGCCGCGGAACAGTGGTTGGGAAACACTGGTCTAAAACATTGTATAAGATGAGGAGTTATGTTGTATGACTGTTGGAACTGATATGTTAAAAAATCAATAAAAATGTATAATTAAAAAAAAGATATAAATGCAATGAATACGTCAAAAAAATAATGATGATCATTGCTAAGGCAGAGGCAGGGAGGGTATTTCTGTTCAGATTCCATCTGCTAAGAAAAGGC
Organism: Podarcis liolepis; assembly: GCF_965112155.1. Lineage (NCBI taxonomy): Eukaryota > Metazoa > Chordata > Lepidosauria > Squamata > Lacertidae > Podarcis > Podarcis liolepis. The sequence goes on along the minus strand of NC_139565.1, from coordinate 55,848,479 downwards.
TTTCTGTGCAGAGAGCCTTTTTGGCTCTGACGACATCTCCTTCTCCTCCCTTCTCCACTTCCCACGCACTTTGGCTTCCCCACGCCTGGTTCCATCTCTGTCCATCTCCAAAGCCCAGGGAGGGGCGTCTCTTTCATTCATGTCCTCCACCACTCCCCCTCTTTCTGGAACGCTTTTCCTTTCCCCTCCCTTTCCTCCATCTTCAGTCCTCTCCACCCTCCCTGCAAGCAACTGAGTCACTTCCTCCTCCTCCTCCCTCTCTCCATAATTCTCCCTTTTTTTCTTCTTCAAACCTCCTCTGCTGCCTTTGGCCAACAGTCTGCTCTCCCCGAGGGCACAACCCTGCAAATGTTTGCCACTGTGAAAAGATTTCTTTTCCCCATGGTTAGCCAGCAGGCTGCCCTTAAGAGGGGGAGGGGGAGGAAGAAAGTACTTCTTCACACAGCGCATAAACTATGGAACTCACTGCCACAAGAAACAGTGGTGGCCACCAACTTGGGTAGAATTTAAAGGGGGCCAGACAAATTCACAGGGGAGGACAATATTGACTTGGTGAAGACTTGACGTTTTCATCCCCCAAAAAGTTTTTGATTTGAGTTTCTACTGAAAGGAGGCTGCATTTTAATGTTGTATTTTAATCTTGTTTTTTAAGTTGTATTTCAATCAATGGTTTTTATATCTGGTGTTAGCAGCCCTGAGCTAAATTTTAATAATTTTTTGTAATGTTTCGGAGTTGTTTTAAACTGTTGGGTTGTGTTTTTTTGCTGGCAATTCTTTAGCTTCATTCCCTTTGTAAACTGCTCTGAGGTTTCGCTACAAAAAGAAAGAAAGCAGTGTATAAATTTTGTGAAGTAAATCCCTCAGCTCCATCTTTAACCCAGCCTGAGCAGGGGTGTGACTCCACTGGTGTGACACTCAACCCTGGTTCCCCTTGTCTAGCCCTCCTTCCCCTCCCTTCCTTTGCTCTTCTCCCTACCTCCTAAACCTATATTGGAAGCTCCTTGGGGCAGAGACCCATCTTCTCCTTCCCTTAAGAGAGCTCCAAAAAGCCCTGCCAAATGATTTTGGCTTCACGGAAAATGACAGCACTTGCACTCGCAGTAAATACTAAGGACTATTATGAGTTTCTTGAGGGAAGGAGCATAGTGCGGTGAAGTAGCAAGGATGCACGTCAACAAGATTAATGGCGCTTCTCATTCCTAAAGATTTTACACACACACACACCAACACATGGACGCCCTTTTCCGGCCACTTCAGAGACCCAGACTGCTCCAGCTCTCATTACAAGCTATTAGGACTGAACAACATGTTTTGAAATGAGAAGCTTCTCTATTCTCCCTCATTTTAAGTTCCTCGTAAAAAGAAAAAACTGGAAAAGAAAGGAGTCCGCCCACATCGGGGAATTTCTCCCCAGCTGCCGATTCAAAGTTCCTCTTTTCCAGGGAAAAGTGACTTTGACACAGGATTAACTTGACCACAGCAAGGCTAAGTCCTGCAGGAGATATAAGCCAAGCCTGGAGGAAAGGTCTTCCTGCAATTTATATCCGGGGATAGGCTGTAATCCAAGCTGTTGTCGCCATTATCATTATCATTATCATTATTATTTTAATTAATTCTGCCCACACCCCAAACATAATGAAGGCAGCAACCTGCATAACTTATGCAAATAGGGAGCCAACTTACATAATCGTGTCTCCAGATTTGCAAATTTTGTCCCGATGACGCTAGCCGCGGTTACGCAAGGCATGAATGGGCTGCGCTCGGATGCTGGAAATCTTGCCAACGCATCATTTCACAATTCCGAGGCTGCAACTTCCAGGTAATCCTTTGCACCCATACGGACTAGAAACTTGTTTAAGGAAATAGTGGCAGCTGAGAATCCCAGTGGCCTGAATTTTGCATCCACTACCGCAATTCCCACCCCCACCCCCTTTGCACGGGAGGAATTGCAGCAGAAAAATCTGATGATGATTATTATTTTAAAAATCCATCTGCACACCGGAAATAATTATGTCCTACCTCTCAGGGGTGTTGTGAGAAGCACAAAAGATCATAAAGCACCTTCAAAAGACCTCGTGCCTGAGGAGTGGTAGGATCCACATTTTCCATCCTTTCTCTACCCTGAGGAATGCTAACAAGATTGAGAGATTACATCTGGAGCTGTAGATTCATGCGTTTAATCAAAGCACAAAATAAAGCCCAGGAAACGCTTTAGCTAAGATTCCTGCATCACAGGGGTTTGGATTAGATGACCCTTATGGTCCCTTCCAACTCTACAATTCTGTGCTTCTATGAACCTCAGCCAGAACACCTACCATGGTGTGGTGGTTAAGAGCGGTGGACTCGTAATCTGGTGAACCGGGTTCGCTTCCCCGCTCCTCCACATGCAGCTGCTGGGTGACCTTGGGCCAGTCACACTTCTTTGAAGTCTCTCAGCCCCACTCACCTCACAGAGTGTTTGTTGTGGGGGGGAAAGGGAAAGGAGATTGTTGTTGTTGTTGTTGTTGTTCTTCTTCTTCTTCTTCTTCTTCTTCTTCTTCTTCTTCTTCTTCTTCTTCTTCTGCCAAATTTGTTAGGTGTGCAGGACACACATACAGTCCCACAGATCGCTTCCCACATCTGTCATGTATGACCTAGCTGAGATTTCTGCATTAGAAGAAGAAGAGTTTGGATTTGATATCCCGCTTTATCACTACCCTAAGGAGTCTCAAAGCGGCTAACATTCTCCTTTCCTTTCCTCCCCCACAACAAACACTCTGTGAGGTGAGTGGGGCTGAGAGACTTCAGAGAGAAGTGTGGCTAGCCCAAGGTCACCCAGCAGCTGCATGTGGAGGAGCGGGGAAGCGAACCCGGTTCACCAGATTATGAGTCCACCGCTCTTAACCACTACACCACGCTGGCTGCCTTGCTTCCTGCCACGGCAGGGGACTTTATTAAATTTAATAAAGAAATTAAAACAAATAAAGGAACCTGAATGGCGTTCCTGCTACAGACCAGCAACCTTAAACCGAGGACAGCGTGAGGTGATGGCTCTACACAAAAGCGAGTGCAAGTCCTTTGTGAGAGGCAATACAGTGTAGTGGTTAGTGTGCCAGACTCGGATCTGGGAGATCTGGGTTCGAATCCCCACTCGGCCACAAAGCTCACTGAGGAAACCTTGCCTCTCAGCTCACTGCCTCTCAGCCTAACCTACCTCACAGTGTTGTTGTGGGATGAAATGAGGCAGGGGAAACCAACTAGGCCACCTGGAGCTCCGTGGAGAAAAAGGATGGGGCATAAATGCAATTTACGAACAACAAACAAATGAGAAGAGGTGTCAGGCGGCTATTTTCCTGCGGGGCGACACGCTGCCTCGGTGGAACACAAGCCTAGTCGTCACGGTTCATTCATGCAACAAGACTGCCTCAGCTTGGCAGTGCAGAAGCAGGCCAGGGAAGGGAAAGAGATGCTCTTGGGCTTTTTGAAGGCAAGTGCGGAAGCCCATTTGCCACCCTGCCCAAAGCGCTACAAGGAGGCTTCGCTGCCCAAAATACACCGCAGCCTTTGACGCTGGTTCAGTAGGTGGGCAAAGGCTGTCAGCTCCTGTCGGCATGGGAGGAATGTGAAGTGCCAGCCTGCAAACAAGGGCACTGTCTGAAGCGGGTGGAGGGCAGCTTGGTCTCGCAACGCCCCTTTGGGATTGTCAGAGACAATTAGGGTGGCTCTCTTCTCCCGTAAACGAGCACTTTCGGTACTCGATCCGAACACCACAGGTGGAAAATTGTAAGTTGCCTGCTGACTCAGCCTGCGACACTCCATTCTCTGTGTTCATGGGTGCAGCAGAGCGCACAACGTAATGTCAGAAACATTTGCACTTAAACATGGTTTTAGCCAGTGCACATTCCCCCCCCCCCCAGGGGATACCGGCACCTCTTTTGTTGGTTGTTGTTGTTAAAAAGTGTGGCACATACTGTAACAATTTCATGGTGAGTACTGGCTCCTATTTTTCTGGGGGGCGGGGAGCACTGGTTTTAGATCACTGTTCCTCTAGAGCAGCGGTTCTCAACCTGTGGGTCCCCAGATGTTGTTGGACTACAACTCCCATCATCCCTGAGCTCTGGCCTTGCTAGCTGGGGGTGATGGGCGTTGTAGTCCAACAACATCTGGGGACCCACAGGTTGAGAACCGCTGCTATAGAGCATGGGCAGGCAAACTAAGGCCTGGGGGCTGGATGCGGCCCAATGGCCTTCTAAATCCGGGCCACGGATGGTCTGGGAATCAGCATGTTTTTACATGAGTAGAATGTGTGCTTTTATTTAAAATGCATCTCTGGGTTATTTGTGGGGCCTGCCTGGTGTTTTTACATGAGTAGAATCATAGAATCATAGAGTTGGAAGAGACCACAAGGGCCATCGAGTCCAACCCCCTGCCAAGCAGGAAACACCATCAGAGCACTCCTGACATATGGTTGTCAAGCCTCTGCTTAAAGACCTCCAAAGTAGGAGACTCCGCCACACTCCCTGGCAGCAAATTCCACTGTTGAACAGCTCTTACTGTCAGGAAGTTCTTCCTAATGTTTAGGTGGAATCTTCTTTCTTGTAGTTTGGATCCATTGCTCCGTGTCCGCTTCTCTGGAGCAGCAGAAAACAACCTTTCTCCCTCCTCTATGTGACATCCTTTTATATATTTGAACATGGCTATCATATCACCCCTTAACCTCCTCTTCTCCAGGCTAAACATGCCCAGCTCCCTTAGCCGTTCCTCATAAGGCATCATTTCCAGGCCTTTGACCATTTTGGTTGCCCTCCTCTGGACACGTTCCAGTTTGTCAGTGTCCTTCTTGAACTGTGGTGCCCAGAACTGGACACAGTACTCCAGGTGAGGTCTGACCAGAGCAGAATACAGTGGCACTATTACTTCCCTTGATCTAGATGCTATACTCCTATCGATGCAGCCCAGAATTGCATTGGCTTTTTTAGAATGTGTCCTTTTATTTAAAATGCATCTCTGGGTTATTTGTGGGGCATAGGAATTCATTCTATTTTCTTTTTCCCCAAAAAATATAGTCCGGCCCACCACATGGTCTGAGGGACAGTGGACCAGCCCACAGGTGAAAAAGTTTGCTGGCCCCTGCTCTAGAGAAAAGGATGAAGACTAGTCTGGCACCTCCACAGTCCTGAGCGAAGGCAACCTGGAGGTCATCTTGTAGACTCTGTTGCAAGGTGGAGATTGCAGGCTGAGTTGTCCCTTCCAGGTGCCAGACAGAGCTATCAGGTTACACACCTAGGATCCTGAGATAAAGCAGCCACCTGCAAACTGTTCTGCTCAGTGACCTCATCAGGAGGGTGTTTCCAGGGAGCTGCTTCTCTCCTAGACACCCAGAATCTGCAGCAACGTAACTATGGAACTCTACATTAATACCTGAGTGCAAATGCAATCCACAAGGAGCGTCTCCACCCCCATCGTTCAGCGCGGACACTGAGGTCCAGCGCCAAGGGGCCTTCTGGCGGTTCCCTCATCGCGAGAAGTGAGGCTACAGGGAACCAGACAGAGGGCCTTCTTGGTAGTGGCGCCCGCCCTGTGGAACGCCCTCCTATCAGATTTCAAAGAGATAAACAACTACCTGACATTCAGAAGACATCTGAAGGCAGCCCTGTTCAGGGAAGTTTTTAATATTTAACGCTGTACTGTTTTTAACACTTGATTGGGAACTGCCCAGAGTGGCTGAGGAAACTCAGCCAGATGGGCGGGGTATAAATAAATTATTATTATGATGATGATTATTATTATTATTATTTAAAAAGCCACAAAACACAGAGCTGAAAACAAGAAGAAGAACAATCATATCTTTCATTTGCCAAGATAGGTGTATTTTAAAATATTCCTCCTGTAAGTCGAAGCATTTTTACACAGCTTGAAACAAATGCACTGAGTTGCATCAAGTGAAACAAATGACTGGAAGATTCGTGATTTTAAAAAAAACAGAAACACCACATCCGCAAGGCACCAGGTTGGGAAAACGTGGTCTAAATTGTTCTGGAAAGTCCACCCTATGTAGGCAAGAGCATGGACCCATGCGCTAGGATGCCGTTCATGGCTGGAAGCCATTTTGATTTGTTTTTATTAGTTTTTATTAAATATTACAAGAAAAGAAAAAGAAAAAAGAAATAGAAACAAAAATCAATACATAACACTGTAAACACATTTGTCTACGTATTTTCCAACATGCAGACTAGAAAAGAGATGAAAGATAAAGGAAAAGGAAAAAGAAAAAGAAAAAAATACCGTATTTTTTGCTCTATAAGACTCACTTTTCCCCTCCTAAAAAATAAGGGGAAATGTGTGTGCGTCTTATGGAGCGAAGGCAGGCTGCGCAGCTATCCCAGAAGACAGAACAGCAAGAGGGATTGCTGCTTTCACTGCGCAGCGATCCCTCTTGCTGTTCTGGCTTCTGAGATTCAGAATTTTTTTTTTCTTGTTTTCCTCCTCCAAAAACTAGGTGCGTCTTGTGGTCTGGTGCGTCTTATAGAGCAAAAAATACAGTACTTTTCATAATCAATAATAATATACTTCAAACATTACAATATATAAATCCTAGTTAAAATATTCTAAAAGACTTCCACCACATTCACCACATGTCTCTCAGTTTCTAGTTCACCTTTACATCTGCCATTTTGAGAGGATGTCCTTGGGTGAAGCAAGACTAACAGGCTTTTCTATAATACATATAGGTTTAACTGTACCAAAAATATTGGCAGCATCGAGCCTTGCCCCTTCCACCCAGGTGCTTGGGGCAACGCAGAGGCAATTAAGCCACGGTAATAACAATTAAAGCGGATTTAATGTATACACAATGTAAGAACATGCTGTATTAATAAGGGAGACATTGTGGTATCATTCAGGCAGGGCGCGGGTCTCCTCCCTTCTCCACTGAATCACATTTGCAGAGAGCTAGTCATTAGCATCCCAAGAGAGGGCCAGGTGTTTGGATTCCTGGTGGGTCTTCAGGGAGGTCTGGGTTTTATTATTCCCCTTCCCAAATGAGTTTCCAACCTGGCACAGCCTCTGCATTAATAGCCTTATGTGAAAGTTGCTGCAACGAGGGCAAAGCGTGCTCTTTCCAGTGTGGAGCCAGTGTGGTGTAGTGGTTAAGAGCGGTGGACTCGTAATTTGGTGAACCGGGTTCACGTCTCTGCTTCTCCACATGCAGCTGCTGGGTGACCTTGGGCCAGTCACACTTCTGTGAAGTCTCTCACCCTCACTTACTTCACAGAGTGTTTGTTGTGGGGGAGGAAGGGAAAGGAGAATGTTAGCCGCTTTGAGACTCCTTCGGGTAGTGATAAAGCGGGATATGTGCCTGGCGTGCTCTGGTCCATGGGGTCACGAAGAGTCGGACACGACTAAATGACTAAACAACATATATATTACAGGCATGGTTAAACTTGGCCCTCCAGATGTTTTGGGACTACAATTCCCATCATCCCTGACCACTGGTCCTGTTAGCTAGGGTTCATGGGAATTGTAGTACCAAAACATCTGGAGGGCAAAGTTTGGCCATGCCTGATATATGAATAACTTGGTACTCATGTAACATTTTTACACGTATTTAGTGTAAAAAAAATATTAATTTACGTTGTCTCTTGTTGCTTCGGGTTTTTGTGTGTGTGCTGTTTAGGGAATTTTTAAAATATATTAAGTAGTCTGGAAATTAAATCATCCATAATCAGTTCATCGCCCAGCCCTGTTCAACAGGCTAGAGGTGGCCTATGAAACTCCGAGTTCAAGTCCTCAGTTAGCAGATAGGTATATTGTACATAGGTAAAGGTAAAGGGACTCCTGACCATTAGGTCGAGTCGTGGCCGACTCTGGGGTTGCGGCGCTCATCTCGCTTTATTGGCCGAGGGAGCCGGCGTACAGCTTCCGGGTCATGTGGCCAGCATGACTAAGCCGCTTCTGGCGAACCAGAGCAGCGCACGGAAACGCCGATTGCCTTCTTGCCGGAACGGTACCTATTTATCTACTTGCACTTTGATGTGCTTTCGAACTGCTAGGTTGGCAGGAGCAGGGACCGAGCAACGGGAGCTCACCCCGTCACGGGGATTCAAACTGCCAACCTTCTGATCAGCAAGTCCTAGGCTCTGTGGTTTAACCCACAGCGCCACCCACGTCCCCATATTGTACATACTCAATGTCAATTAAAACACAAAAGGGGGGAAGACTGGAGAGGAAGGATTGTACCCAGGCAACCACTTGTACCTGACTGCACCCTCCACTCATCTCACACTTTGGGAAGCCAGGATGCAGAGGGTTAATGCGGGACCTTCTGCTCTGTGCTGATAAAAAGACTGGGAACTGTTCCCAGGCAAAATCCTTAAAGCCCTGACCTTATCTGCTTTCAAGTTACTCCTCAAGAAAGAAAACCACCCACAGCCCACTCTCTTTCCAAAACACACAGGAAGCGGCAAGCTGATAATTTCTCCACAGGTGGTTTCTGCTACCTCTCTGACCCGGGTTAACCGTTTTCTCCCCCTCCCCTCCCTTAGGCTGAAGAATACATTTTGCTTTAAGTCTCACTCTTCTAGATATATTACAGGTCTTGCTTTTAAAGTGCGACTCGCCCAAGCTGCGGGAAGCAAGTGGCTAGCAAGGGGAAAGAATGGAAACAGAAACCAGAAATTTCTTCTGAATAAGAGAGGCTATTCTTATGTTCTTATTGACTTAGTAACTTAAGAAAATAAGAAGAGCCTGCTGGATTAGGTCAAAGGTTCATCTAGGCAAACTAAGGCTCGGGGGCCGGATCCGGCCCAATCGCCTTCTAAACCCGGCCCGCGAATGGTCCAGGAATCAGCATGTTATTATTATTATAATAATAATATATTATTTATACCCCGCCCATCTGGCTGGGTTTCCCCAGCCACTCTGGGCGGCTTCCAACAAAACACTAAAATACGATAACCTATTAAACATTAAAAGCTTCCCTAAACAGGGCTGCCTTCAGATGTCTTCTAAAAGTTTACATGAGTAGAATGTGTCCTTTTATTTAAAATGCACCTCTGGGTTATTTGTGGGACATAGGAATTCGTACATTTTATGTTTTTCAAAATATAGTCCGCCCCCCCACAAGGTCTGAGGGACAGTGGACCGGCCCCCTGCTAGAAAGGTTTGCTGACCCCTGATCTAGTTGTAGAATCCTATGATTCTATAGAATCGTAGAGTTTGATGGGACCATGAGGGTCCGATCCTGCCATGCAGAAATCTCAGCTAAAGGATCCATGACAGATGACCATCCAACCTCTGCTTCCAAACCTCCAAGGAAGGGGAGTCCACGGTCTCCAGAGGGAGACCGTTCCTCCGTCGAACAGCTCTTACGGTCAGAAAGTTTTTCCTGACGTTTAATCAGTATCTCCTTTCTTGTAACTTGAAGCCATTGGTTCAGGTCCTAGCCTCTGAAGCAGGAGAAAACAAGCTTGCTCCATCTTCCATGGGACAGCCCTTGAGATATTTGAAGATGGCTATCGCGGGTGGTGCTGTGGTCTAAACCACTGAGCCTCTTGGGCTTGCCGATCAGAAGGTCGGCGGTTCGAATCCCCGTGACAGGGTGAGCTCCCGTTGCTCGGTCCCTGCTCCTGCCAACCTAGCAGTTTGAAAGCACGTCCAAGTGCAAGTAGATAAATAGGTACCACTCCGGAGGGAAGGTAAACGGCGTTTCCATGCGCTGCTCTGGTTCGCCAGAAGCGGCTTAGTCATGCTGGCCACATGACCCAGAAGCTGTACGCCAGCTCCCTCGGCCAATAAAGCGAGATGAGCGCCGCAACCCGAGAGTCGGCCACGACTGGACCTAATGGTCAGGGGTCCCTTTACCTGTACCTATGGGTGCTGCAATGGAGTTTCTAGGTGTGCTTTTTAAAAACAAGAATACAGTGGTAACTCTGGTTGCGAACGGGATCCATTCTGGAGGCCCGTTCACAACCTGAAAGGAACGCAACCAGCTTGTGTGTGGGTTGCGATTCGCCGTTTCTGCGCATGCGCATGATGTCATTTTGCGCGTCTGCGCATGCATAAGCGGCAAAACCCGGAAGCAACCCTTTCCGGTACTTCCGGGTCGCCGCCGGACGCAACCTGAAAACGCTCAATCTGAAGCAAACGTAACATGAGGTATGACTATACAAAGCTGAAAATGAATGAACCGCAGCTAAATTTTTATGTTCATTTTTCACATGGTCACATGACCCAGAAGCTGTATGCTGGCTCCCTTGGCCAATAACGTTAGATGAGCGCTGCAACCCCAGAGTCGGTCACGACTGGACCTAATGGTCAGGGGTCCCTTTACCTTTATCCTCTCTCCATTCAGTCTCCTCTTTTCTAGGCTACATATACAGTGGTACCTCGGGTTAAGTACAAATATATGAACTATTTGAAAAGTAATTGCGAGGAACAGATTACGCTAGTAGGACTGCAAGAAGTTTCGTAAGGTGGATCATTTGAAATATTGCAAGAAAGACTATGAAGAGAATTATTAGTTAAGGACAATTAAATGCAATACAGAAATTATGAAATGCAGAATACAGTGGTACCTCAGGTTAAGTACTTAATTCGTTCTAGAGGTCCGTTCTAAAGCTGAAACTGTTCTTAACCTGAAGCGCCACTTTAGCTAATGGGGCCTCCCACTGCTACTGCACCGCCGGAGCACGATTTCCATTCTCATCCTGAAGCAAAGTTCTTAACCCGAGGTACTATTTCTGGGTTAGCGGAGTCTGTAACCTGAAGCGTATGTAACCCGAGGTACCACTGTACCCAGATCCTTCAACTGTTCCTCATAAGGCTTGGTTTCCAGACCCTTGATCATCTTGATGATTTGGGGTCCCCTCCCCTCAGTTAAGCCCCGCCCCGCCCCGCCCGCTATGACTTTTTAGACTCTCGCAAAGCTCTGGCATTTCCCACTTGTGTGTGGATGCTGTTGTGTTGACTGCAAAGCTAAGAGCGTGCAGAGAGTGAATTTGCTGTGTGTGTGTGTGTGTGTGTGTGTGTGTGTACGTAATATGCAACGGCCCATTTCACACAGCCACTCCATCCCCCAAAGGGTCCCTGAGAAATGCAAAACTCGCCGAGCCATAAGTTTAATTGGGAAGTGCAGTGGGAGGGTGGAGGGGAGTGATCTTATTTATCTACCAAGAAGTCAAATTCCCAGAGACTCTTCCCAGAACTCTCCTCCTCACCCAGCTCTCCCTAGCACCTTTTTGCAAAAAAAAAAAAAGCCCATAGCTTCAGCCCAAGCAAGCCATTAACATTCCCTTCCTCTTGTAAATATTGCCTGAGAGATCCAGCCTCTCTCCTGGCCTCAATTAATTGTGGCCTGGGGGAGAAGGAGATAAGTGAGTGCTAAAACTTTAGCTACAGCTCCACAGATGGTAAAAATAAAGTTTGATGTGACAAGCGAGGGCAGCCTGGGGAATAGGGAGCTGGTTTCGGAGTAGACACTTGCTGTTTAAAAAAAAAAAAGAGGATTTTTGTAATAATATCTTGCTCTTTAAAAAATAAAATGAATCTGGTCCCAGTCATTAGCGTGTTCTCTGTTTCACTTAATGATTTTTGTGGTCGGGCACTTTTGCACTTTCGGTTTCCATTGCTGGAGAAACTGTGCTGACATTGTAATTATTTGGTCCTTAGGTGTCCCTGTGAAACCCCCACCCGCTTGATATTATTCATGGCGTGTTTTTTTCAAGAGGCCATGGAAGGTGTCTCTCCCGGGAAAGGCCTGGGGATGAAAATTCTGCAGCCGAGCCAAAATAAAATTAAAATCACTGCAAAGTTTGTTGAGTGTTGCTTATTTCCACCATCCCACAACTGGGTGCAAAGTCTACTTGCATTGTTTGGAGGGGTGAGGTTTGGGTTTTGGTCTTTTGCAAGCGTCACCCAAGAATGGCCATAACCCAGAAAACTTCCAGAGAGTGCCCTGCAGGCAAAATTTCCTAGATTGGGAGAGATCCTGTCTGAAACCCTGGGGAGCTGCTGCCAGCCAGTGTCAACAATATTGGGCTAGGTCAGGGGTTGGCAAACTAAGGTCCGCAGGCCAGATCAGGCCCAATTGCCTTCAGGATCCGGCCCATGGACTGTCCGTGGATCGGCGTGGGGATTCTGTTTGTTCGGGCTGCGCCATTTTCCCCCTGCACCATTCCATTTCCCCCTCTCCCTCACACACACACACCGCGGCAGCACCTTCTCCCACCCTCCCTCCTGGCTTCTCCCTGCCCTGCCTAGAGGAGGAAAGGGGCTGAGCTGGCTGAGTGCCATTTTAAGCAGCCCCTCTCCAGAGCCAACCCTTCCTGCCACCGCTACCACCCTAGTGATCCTGTGGGCCATAGAGCAAAGCGGACGAGCTCTCTCTGCCTACCCACGAGAAGCAGCAATGGTGGTGGTGGTGGTAGCAGCCCCAGGGAAGGTAAGCGCAGCGGCTGGGGCTGGGTGGTAATAATAATAATAATAATAATAATAATAATAATAATAATAATAATAATTTATTATTTATACCCCACCTATCTGGCTGGGTTTCCCCAGCCACTCTGGGCGGCTTCCAAAAGAATATTAAAATACAATAACCTATTAAACATTAAAAGCTTCCCTAAACAGGGCTGCCTACAAATGTCTTCTAAAAGTCTGGTAGTTGTTTTTCTCTTTGACATCTGGTGGGAGGGCGTTCCACAGGGATGGTGCCACTACCGAGAAGGCCCTCTGCCTGGTTCCCTGTAACTTGGCTTCTCGCAGTGAGGGAACCGCCGGAAGGCCTTCGGCACTGGACCTCAATGTCCGGGCAGAACGATGGGGGTGGAGATGCTCCTTCAAGTATACTGGACCAAGGCCGCTTAGGATTTTAAAGGTCAGCACCAACACTTTGAATTGTGCTTGGAAATGTACAGTGGTGCCTCGCAAGACGAAATTAATTCGTTCCGCAAGTTTTTTCTTCTTGCGAGTTTTTCGTCTTGCGAAGCACGGTTTCCCATAGGAATGCATTGAAAATCAATCAATGCATTCCTATGGAGACCGTCCGGGGACAGAGGGGAAGCGCCGTGCGCCTTCCCCTCTGTCCCCGGACCTGTTTAAAGCAAGGGGCGGCGGGGAGAAGATTGCTTCTCCCCGTTGCCTGCCCCGCAATCTCCGGGGACAGGGGGAAGCCGCGCGCGCCTTCCCCTCTGTCTCCATACCTGTTTTAAAGCAAGGGAAGGGGCAGCGGGGAGAATCGCTTTTTGCGAAGCAAAGCCCATAGGGAAATGCGTCTTGCGAAGCGGCTAAGAAAACAAAAAAACTCCTTCGTCTAGCGAGTTTTTCGTCCTCCGAGGCATTCGTCTTGCGGGGCACCACTGTACTGGGAAGAGGACTACTTGCCCCCCTCACCTCCTCTTCCAGCTCCCCCCTTCTCTGGCCCACCACAAGGTCTGAGGGACAGTGGAGTGGTCCACAGCTTTAAAAAAATTGCCAACCCCCGGGCTAGATGGAACAATGATCTGACTCGGTATAAATTGCCGTTCTATATGTTCCCTGGATATCATGATAAAGCAAGACCCCTACTCTCTGAGGGCTCATCCCCACTTTGTCTCACCGCTTCTCCCTGTGAAAACCCGCGTTGTCATGATGAATCAAACCAGACAGCAATGGGGTTTTCTGCAGATTGCTGTTTGTTCCGATTCAGCAGTAAAGAACATGTTTTCCAGGGGAAAGTTGTATAGCGGTCGTGAAACCACTCGCAATCGTGCCTAGGCAGCGTGGAAGAAGCGGAAAAGCTCTTAGAGACATTCTTTCTGGACACGGGACAAGAGGGATGAGCCCTTAATCTTTAGGTCATAGAGGGGTTTGGGGCAGGTGGACCTCATCACGCTGTGATAATACCAGGAAGGTCAGAGGTACCCTATCCTTCATTTGATCTAGCTCAAAAGCTTCCAGTGTGGTGTAGTGGTTAAGAGCGGTAGTCACGTAATCTGGGAAACCAGGTTCGTGTCTCCGCTCCTCCACATGCAGCTGCTGGGTGACCTTGGGCCAGTCACACTTCTGTGAAGTCTCTCAGCCCCACTCACCTCACAGAGTGTTTGTTGTGGGGGAGGAAGGGAAAGGAGAATGTTAGCCGCTTTGAGACTCCTGAAGGGGAGTGAAAGGCGGGATATCAAATCCAAACTGTTCTTCTTATTCTTCTTCCTTGGCGTCACCAGCAAATACAATTGAGGTGGATCGTGGGTGGGGAAGCTCACACAGTGAGGAGGACTCCAAAACAGTAAAACTGGAAGGTAGAAGCCACAACAGGGCTGGAGATTCCTCTGGAACTATAACATCCAGATGAGCTCTAAGGGGCTGGTTCCGCAAGTGGTGAGAAAATGGCAATTAACCACAGGGGTGGTGCCTACATCCTCTCATCCTGCCTAATTTATCCCCCAGCTTAATTAAGAAGAGGAGACGGCTTGCTTCAGCTTTTTAAGGCAAGCCACAACACCGCCAGAAAATAACCGATCCCACGGGCGTTCTGCAAAGAAGCATTTATTCCCATTGTAAAAGACCAACAGGTTACTTGGAGAGCAACCAGGCCTGTGTCTAAAGATGCAATGAAACATCTTTTTTTTTTAAAAAAAAAAAATAACTTTCTTTTTTAAAAGCGAAAGCCACAGCAGTGAGAGATTTCATCTTTCTAGACCCCCTCCGTATAATACAACGCTGTCAAATGGGACCCCCATGCTAATATATTTTCCTTTGCATTGTAAGGTCCCCATTATGAAGTCCTGCAAGCAACACTTTCAATACCAAGGCACAAGAAAGGGGAGGAAGGGGGGGGACACTCGCTGGCTCCTGGGCTTTCTTTGAAGCGTGCTTTTTCCAGGATGGACAGCGTTTTATCTTTTCACAAGCAGCTCTTAACCATGGAACAATTCTGAAAGGGGGCAAGCGGAGGCCAGAAAGTTGGTCTCCAAGCGGCATTTTTGAAACGTTTCGTTAGCTGCGCCTCCGGGTTCCAGGGGAGCGATTCTGCCAGGAGGCGCGTCGAGAACTTCCAAATTGGTTGCCGGGGTCTCGGGATACTGATTATTCATTTCGTCCAAATATTAGCGAGCGCCTTCTGCCCTTTTCAATGCCTGCACGTAGGATCTTTGATGCATTGTGTGACTTGAAAGCCCAGCACCTGAAGAAGGAAGAAGACTCCCCCACTCTTTTTTTTTTTAAGCTGGGGGCTGGAGGGGGGGGAAGCCAACGCTTTCATATCGAATGAATTCCGTTCTCTTCTGCACAATGCATTCAATGGCGTTGAAACCGTGACCTGCCTTGTGTCTGAAAGGGCTGAAATCTCATACGTGCAAGGATGAAACAGCCGCTCGTATCAATACAGAAGTGTAAATGCTCACAGCTCTCTATTAACAGGAGGACATTATCTATAGCCCCCTCCCTCCCCCCAGCCATGGAAAACCAATGAAATTGGATGCAGAGATGGCTGGCCCAGGAAGGGGTGTCTGCGCTAAGAAGTGACCCCTTCTTCAGCTCAATCTCTTTCTCTCTTTGGGGTGCGTGAGGACGGGAGGGCTGGAGTGGAGCACAGCTGGAAGTCTAGCCAACCTAGATTCATTTCCTTTTGAAAAGACACCCTCTCTCTTTGTTGGCGATGTTGCAAACTACCCATTATCGCGCCCTGCTTTGCATCCGCTCCATGAGAGCCTTGTCAGATGCCTACAACTCAACAGTGGTCCTGCTATTATCCCCAGAAGTTGAGCAGACCTTTCCTTTCAGGATGAGGTGTACTATAGAAAAGGGAAGTTTTATGAACGCATCCCTCAGATGGAAGCCAGAAGACTTAGTGTAGGAGGGGGAGCTTCTACATGTAGGAAAATCAGGCACAGCTTCCCCAAGAACCATGAGCCATATGGACTTCCTTATACTGAATCAGACCATTGGTCCATTTAGCACAGTACTGTCTACAGCAAGGTTTCCCAAACTTAAAGTCTCCAGCTGTTTTTGGACTACAACTCCCTTCTTCCCTAGCTAGCAGGACTGATGGTCAGGGATGATGGGAATTGTAGTCCAAGAACAGCCTGAGACCCAAGTTTAGGAAACCCTAGATCAGTGTTTTTCAACTTGTGGGTCCCCAGATGTTGTTGGACTACAATTCCCATCATTCCTAGCCAGCATGACCAATGGTCAGGGATGATGGGAGTTGTAGTCCAACAACATCTGGGGACCCACAGGTTGAGAACCGCTGCCCTAGATAGACACTGACTGGCAGACAGGTCTGGATTAAGACCTTCAGAGGCCCCCAAGCACTTAAATGATTTTGGTGCCCCCATATATATCTAATTCAAAATAGAAACAATAATAAACTGTAAAGTAAAATTTCATTTTTTCAAAATGAAATGAAACCTACAGTAAGATGGAAAGCAATGTTTATCTTTTCACTTCCACTTTATTTATATTTGAAAAATCTTTTTTCTCATTGCAAAGTCTTTGATCAGATCCTCAAGACTAATCTTATGTAACACATCTGCTTCAATACTTGGTAGAGATGGGGCACACAGCCTGCCTTGTTGCACTGTTGTCCTATTGGGATTCTTCATACACTTCAGCTGAGAAAATGAACACTCAGCTGAGCAGTTTGAAGCCATTAATGTTAAAAATCTGGCAATGGAAAATGACTTCGGTGCCCCCTTCCCTTTATGCCCTAGGTAAAGGTAAAGGAACTGCTAGGTTGGCAGGAGCTGGGACCGAGCAACAGGAGCTCACCCCGTTGCGGGGATTCAAACCACCGACCTTCTGATCAGCAAGCCCTAGGCTCAGTGGTTTAGAGCACAGCACCACCCGCGTCCCTCTTTATCCCCTAAACACATGCTTATTTTGTTTAATGGTTAATCCAACCCTCTTGGCAGAGCTTCAGGCAAAGGAACTCCTAACCCTACCTGGAGATGCCAAGAATTGAAGATGGGACCTTCTGTGCAAAGCAAACACTCTAACCCTGAATCACACCCCTTTCCTGTTGAAAGTAAGACCTGAGAACAGTGGCAGAGCATATGTCCGCATTGCCATGGGCAAGTGCGCTCCCGAGAGGGGGCATGGTGTGGAGGGTGCCCCCCCCAGGTGCGGAATAGCAAGCCACCCATGGCGGACATTTGGCGCACCAAAACGGAGTTACAATTCCCAGAGTTGCCTGGGAAGATGGGTTGACCGTTAAATGCCTCTGGGAATTGTAGCTCTGTAAGGGGAATGGGGGTCTGCTAACAACTCTCAGCACCCTTTACAAACTGCAGCTCTTGGGTTCTTGAGGGAAAGCCATGACTGGCACCATTAGGGCTTTAGATGTGCGGTGTGGTTCGAATCACAGAACTGCAGTGTTGGAAGGGGCGCCTGTGGGATGTGAAACACAAGAGCAGCCAAGTAGAACATTCCTAGAGTGAACATGTTTACACATGGGGAGGAATGTTTGTCCAGCCAGCAGGTAAACTTCCTGTTTCCTTCTGAGCTGGGACAGACTTCCTCTGCATGTGACTAGAGGTGGGTGTGGCCTCACCTGTGCAGGTAATGACAAAAGCACAGGGTAACCATCTCTCTGTCTTTGACTACATGTATCGAAGAAGCAACATCTGCTTAGCCAAAGATGCTCTCTTGGCCTCCAGCCAGGAGAGGACAGAGGGACTGTCTCCTTATGAGATAGTTTCCAGGTGTATGTTACTTTTCTAAGCTAAGTCTGCCTTCTGGGATCTGATTGTGAACAGAACTCTTTTTATACTTTTATAGAAGACTGTGTCGTGTCTTATCTTTTATGAGGGAATAAGGGGGAAATACCAGGACAGTTATTATAGAGGCTTTAGCGACCCTGAGCAAATGCATCCGCTGTGAGTTTAAAAGGGGGGGATGTTACTCTGCTAAATTGTGAACTTGTTTACACAAGTTGGAAAGACTATAATCAAACAATATATCTGTTGGAAATGTAAAGAAACTGAAGGTACATTCTTTCACCTTTGGTGGACGTGCCCAAGGATTAAGGCTTTCTGGGAGATGATATATAATGAACTGAAAAAGGTATTTAAATATACCTTCTTGAAGAAACCAGAGGCCTTTCTCCTGGGCATAGTCGGCCAATTGGTGCCAAAGAAGGACAGAACTTTTTTTATGTATGCCACAACAGCAGCAAGAATACTCATCGCAAAGTATTGGAAGACACAAGATCTACCCACCCTGGAAGAATGTCAGATGAAGGTGATGGACTATATGGAACTGGCCGAAATGACTGGCAGAATCCGAGACCAGAGAGAAGAGTCGGTGGAAGAAGATTGGGAGAAATTTAAAGACTATCTACAGAAATATTGTAAAATTAATGAATGTTAGAATGATGTTGGATAGAAATTAAGTGGTTTTCAGCTGTAATACTATAAGGGAATGTGAAAAATGGATTATTAATAGGCAAAAATTTAACGTTACAATATTTTAAGATCAATGATTAGGATAAACAAAGAGGGGAAGGATTTGCTGAACCAACAAACTGAACTGGAATACAAAAAAGGGAGGCGTGAGGAGGTCTGGGAAATAAGCTAATGAAAAATAAGTAATGGAAAGAATGAGTTGTTTTTAACCATTTCTATTTTGTATTTGTATTTGTATTTGTATTTGTATTATTATTATTATTATTATTATTATTATTACTTTGTGATACTTTGAAAACTTTAATAAATATCTTATAAAAAAAATATAATCAAACAATATATCCTCTCCTGCATCCCTGAACATTCCCACAGCGCCGAGGGTCACCTCTACAACAATGCAGGGCTCCACTGGACTTGCTTAAGGCACCGCTTCCATTCAGAGAACCAACAATCTGAGAACAAGCCACCCGGATGCTCCCTCTTCCCAGGAAGTTGAACTCTCCTGTTGACAGGTTTGGGACACTGGCATTCTGCAGAACCCCATAATGACAAGACTGCCTGTGGCTGAGTTGCTGACAGCACTTGGAAGTATGTTTCTCAGCAAGCAATTTATGCTACAACCCTGCCGTGCTTGGCTGCCATTAGGCAGTCAGTCCCCAGGTTTGAAAGAAGTTCATTCCAGTCCCTCGAGTGGGTCGCCTTGTTATTGGGGTCCCACCTTGCATCACCTTTTGACTCTAAACGCAACAGACTCTAAATATAGCAGCGTAAAGATACCCGAAATAATGAGCTATAGCGCGATCTCTGCACTCACGCTAATGCATATAGTTGCAAGTCTCTCTCTCTCTCTGTTTAAGTAGATGTCTTAGAAGCCCTTATTAAAAAGGCAATCGAGGCATTTATGTATTTTGTTCTGTATTTTTAAGGGAGGCCCGCGTGTTGCAAAACTGGCTTGCTGGCAGCAAGCTGACAGGTCATTACTTTGCATCCTCCAAATTCTATGTGCTGATAAGAAAACGGCACCAATTTGATGTTTTATCAGTTTCCCGGATGGAAGGGGGAATTATGCAGGCCTAGATAACGATTCTAACCACTTTGCCATAGATTAGAGTTTCGCTTTTGGGTGGAGGGATCGTTATAACCACAGTATGTGTGTATACATCCACCGTAGCAAACTTTCTTCCCTTGCTCACAACCAACACTAAAAAGCAGACAAAGAATGTTATTTTGAAAGAGGAAGAGCAAAAGGCTAAAGTATGGGGGCAAAAATTAGGGATACTGCAGGACACTGAGCAAAATCAATCTGTAACACTCAATGTTCCAGCTTACAGTCTAAAGGTACATGAGTAGGGTTGCCATATTTCAAAAAGTGAAAATCCGGATACAAAAGTTAGGGATTGTTGTTGTTTGGCAAAGTTGTTGAGCAAAATCTCAAAAATAGAGAGAACTTTTGAGCTATTTTTAATGAGATTTACCAAAACTTACACTACCGACATGGGCTGCCATACACCCGGATTTTCCTGGACATATTAGCAATTTCCGCTTGGGCGCTGTTTAGGAGGGCTGAATACCAGCTATGTCCGTATGGCAACCCAATACATGAGGCTACCACCTTGCTGAAGCTAAGCAGGTCTGGGCCTGGTCAGTAACTGGATGGGTGACCGTGCTAGGAACACATATATATACCAGCTTGGACTCCATGGCGGAAATGGGTAGGATATAAATTGTTGTTGTTACTGGCATCCGTCTGCCTCAAAGGACAATGGAGTGTGCCTTGGGGGGTGAACTCAAACTGAAGCATCAAAGTGACCTATCCGGGGTGTAAGCCGGGACAGTATGTAGGGAGGTCCTGGGCTGGCCAGATGACAAGACCCTGTTGTAAACAAAAATCTGGCATTTTTCCCTTATGGGGTATCCAAGAGCCCATATAGAGTCCTTACGTAGGTTCCCTATTGGTAGGAGAAAATAACAGAGGCCAACCAGAGAATATTGAGAAGCAAAGCAGCTAGTAAGCCTGATCTTTATTGATCTGTTGCAACAGGGTGCTCCCCTCACACACAGGAGGGAGGAGGAACCCAGAACAATGGCGCGCAAGGCCTTATAAAGACATTTTAAATTCCCTGCCCTGGAGCTCAAGACCACCCCTCCATACATCATACATACATCACAGAAGGGGTGTAACCCAAGACCACCACACACACACCCCGATACATCATACCTACATCACAGAAAGGGAGGTTTACAGCAGAAATCTGAGTGGTTTATTTACCTCCTGTCTGCCAGGTTACCTGTTTAATGGTCACTTGATTGGATTGCCTGGGAAGCCTGGCCAGTCTTTTGTAATGATAAATACTTAGTTCCTGAGCCAGGTCACAGCCTCACTCCCTATTCATATCTTACATGTGCCCTTAAGACAGGATTTGTGAAGGAAAAGACAATGGGGAGGCTTTTCCATTTTCCTTTGACCTTGCAGAGAAAACATTTGCTCAGTTTGGGAATCAAAATGGTTTCAGGTCGGTCTTCCTGCGCTGATCTACATACGTGCTAGGTTGGTACACTTATGAACATTTAACAGATATCTAAGACCTCAAAATTCCTATCACAACCCCCCTCTCGGTCTCGCTGATGTGGTCCAAAGGAAAGCAGAGCAAGATGCTTGGCATCATCTTGGCTGCAGGAGTTGCTGGAAAGAGGTGCTGAGCCGAGGAGGCGCCAAACTGAGAAAATCCATAATTAAAGAAGATCTATTTGGGAGGGCCTTTGTTGGCAAGGTGATGTCTCTAATTTTTAAGACAGCATCTTAAAAAGCAGAGACATCACCTTGCCAACAAAGGTCCTTATAGTAAAAGCTCTGGTTTTCCCAGTAGTGATGTATGGAAATGAGAGCTGGACCATAAAGAGGGCTGATCGCCGAAGAATTGATGCTTTTGAGTTATGGTGCTGGAGGAGACTCTTGAGAGTCCCATGGACTGCAAGAAGATCAAACCTATCCATTCTGAAGGAAATCAGCCCTGAGTGCTCACAGTAAAGACAGATCCTGAAGCTGCGGCTCCAATACTTTGGCCACCTCATGAGAAGAGAAGACTCCCTGGAAAAGACCCTGATGTTGGGAAAGATGGAGGGCACAAGGAGAAGGGGACAACAGAGAATGAGATGGATGAATGAGTGTTCTCGAAGCTACCAGCATGAGTTTGACCAAACTGCAGGAGGCAGTGGAAGACAGGAGTGCCTGGCGTGCTCTGGTCCATGGGGTCACGAAGAGTCGGACACGACTAAACGACTAAACAACAACAACATTTGGGAGGGGGCAAATGTTGGCCCCGCTCAGGGTGCCATATTACCAAACATTACCAAAGTCCAGCCTGATGCCTTGTTTTCCCTATTTCTGCTTAATTTGCTTCTTCCCGTAACTTTCTAGAAATGGAATGCAAGTTGTATTGTTTATGTACAGGTGACTGGCTTTATTTTCAATGTTTCTTTACAAAGCAACAAAAATAAATATTCTTTGCAGTTCTCTCCTTCTTGAGCATGTCTGCTCAGCGGCAAATCCCACTTACTTTAACTTTCTTTGGAAATAAGCGTGTGCCCTTAAGTCAATAGTCTTGGCTATGATTTCTCTGAAACAGCCAACTTTAACTAGCTCATTTATGGGAGTAAAAGAGGAATTTGCTATATACTCACTGTTTGTCTCGCCTTTGTGTCAAACTTCAGAAAGGCATTTCCGCCCGTGATACTCTGATCGCTTCCTACAGGAAGAAAGTTCAAAAAGAAGAATATTGGAGATAATGATCATGTCCTTGTTCACACAGGTAAGTGATAGACGCCCTAATTTCAAACTAGCAGAGGTTTCCGAGCACCATAGCCTTGAGAGGGGGACAGCCTCCCCCAACCTGGTGCCCCCTCCAAATGTTTGGACTACAATTTCCTTTGGTCCAAAATCTCTGGAAGGAGCCAAATTGAGGAAGGCTGCTGTAGAATATGGTCGCACCTGTTCCCCTCCCCCAATGACAAGTTGACACTTGGCAGGGAAATTGTGCAAGGGAGGAAAATAACCTTCCTCTGCCACAGTCCCAATCTAGATAGGCAGCCCCCACCCCATCTGATTTTTATAAACAGGGGAAATTGTTATTGTAGGTGCATTTTGGAATCACAAGCGAAGAGTCACAGCTTTTCCTAGCTTGGGCCATGTTGATCACTGGGACAAGACGATTTGATCGTATTACACCAATCCTGGCCCAACTGCACTGGCTGCCAATTAGCTTCTGGGCCCAGTTCAAAGTTCTGGTTTTGACCTATAAAGCCTTAAAACGCTCAGGACCACAATGCCTCAAGGACCGCCTCTCCCCATCGAAACCAACCCAGACTCTGTGTTCATCATCTGAGGTCATCCTTCATGTGCCTCTTCCACATGAGGTCTGGAGCATGGCAACATGGGAACAGGGCCTTTTCTGCAGTGGCTCCCCCCAGGGAGGTTCGCCTGGTGCCTTTATTATATATCTTTAGACACCAGGCAAAAACATTCCTCTTCAATCAGGCCTTTGGCTGATTAATATTATACAGTGGTACCTCAGGTTAAGAACTTAATTCGTTCTGGAGGTCCGTTCTTAACCTGAAATTGTTCTTAACCTGAGGTACCACTTTAGCTAATGGGACCTCCCACTGCCGCCGCCACGCAATTTCTGTTCTCATCCTGAAGCAAAGTTCTTAACCCGAGGTACTATTTCTGGGTTAGCGGAGTCTGTAACCTGAAGCATCTGTAACCTGAAGCGTCTGTAACCCGAGGTACCACTGTACAGCCTTTTAAATGTATTTGTGGGAAAGGGACTTTATTGTTTTGTTGTTTCTGTCTTAGCTATTTATTTGTGCTTTGGCCTTGTATTTTTATCTTACGAACCGCCCTTTTGATAAAGGGAAGCATATAAATCTAATAAATAAAAATAAAATAAACTTGGGGCCCTCCATAATTTATTAGGCTACAACTCCCACTATCCCTTACTGCCTTCGCTGTGTCAGATTGTACAGGCTCCTCAGAGCAAGGCACCCGTCTTTGGGTTGTGATTCTGGTTGCAGCTGGCGGAGCTTGTGGTCCAAAACAACTGAAGGCCCTCAGGTTGGGGAATGCTGCACAATTGCAGTGAATACTGTTGGGAAATGTTAATCATTCACCACTTTGGCTCCTTCTACTAAGAAGCTGGTTCTCTCATCAGAGTTGACTCAAGCAGAAATAACAGGAAAGAAACAAAAAAAAGCATAATCCTTTATATTTGTAGGTGTCCACGCACTCTTGAAATTTCATTCCTGGCAGATAGGCAATGAGCATGGACCCTTCAAGCCTCGATGGTTGCAAAGGGATTCATCCTGCATGGCTAGAAAGGGTGAACAGCCACTATCCATTCCTCTGTGGTCTGAACACCCCTTTCTACGTTGGAACGGACAGGATGTAATTGGCAGCCTTGTTCAAATATCCATTTGAACATATGGACTGCCTGTGCTAATGGATACATTTAAGCCAGGACCGACAGAATGTTTTCATGGTGAGTACCAGATGAAGATATTTATTTCCCTTTTCTCTGCTGTAGCTGCAAAAATAATTGTTTTTTAACGCGTGCCCCCACTGCTTTGCAGTTGCTGTATTTCCAAAACCATCTCCCCCCCCCCATGACAGGTGCACCCCTTTAGGAAGCAGTGGTGTTAAAAAAAAAACACTAATAAGGAAATCGAGATGCAGTCGACAATCCCAGGAGGCGAACTGTGCCAGGCAAGGCACGCGACAGTTTGCAGAACGCTCGTCAATATCCTTTAATTCAGAGCGCAAGCACAGGCTTGCACTAAGGTCAGCAACAAGCGCCATCCGCCGCCCCGCTCTCCCTTCCCCAAAGCTGCTAACGATTCCTTCTGCTGCGGAGACCCTTAACAGCATCCGACCTCCTGCCCTTTAGCCTGTCGCTTCTCCTTCGTTGCCGCGCCAGCCGAGATCATTAGGCTGATGTGCAACGGCTGCGCTCAAAGCTAATGGTTTGGTCCCTGGCCACAAAGCTGATAAACACCAGCAAGCCATCAACAAGAAGGGAAAGGGAAATGCTTCGCGCAGCCAGCTCAAAAAGCGGTCTTACAGGAAGTCCCGATTCCCTACAAGGGGTGAATAAACTCAGGTCTCTCTATTTGGCCAGGGAGATTCTCCCCACACCATCCGCCAGCCATTCCCAAACCAATCCTCTCTCTCTCTCTCCAGGACATGACCTTCACCAGCTTTCCTTTGCACCCTCTTTTGGTGTGTTGGCCTGGCTGGAATGTGTCCTCAAACGCTGATATTGTGGACTGGTTGGACGCAGAGGAATGGTGGGAATAATAATAATAATAATAATTTATTGTTTATACCCCGCCCATCTGGCTGGGTTTCCCCAGCCACTCTGGGCGGCTTCCAACAAAACACTAAAATACAATAACCTATTAAACATTAGAAGCTTCCCTAAACAGGGCTGCCTTCAGATGTCTTCTAAAAGTTTGGTAGTTATTTTTCTCTTTGACATCTGGTGGGAGGGCGTTCCACAGGGAGGGTGCCACTACCAAGAAGGCCCTCTGCCTGGTTCCCTGTAACTTGGCTTCTCGCAGAGAGGGAACCAGTTAGGGAACCACGAAGGGAAGAAGGCTCAGAGCCCAGGAAGTGGTGGTGAGACGACAGTGAGTGGTGAGAGGGAAAAGGCTGGGAGGAAGAGGTGTGGGAAGCTGAAGGGCTTCATTTTCATTTTTTATTTGTATGCCCCCTTTCCAGTTAAAAAAACAACGCTCAAGGCGTCTTATAGCATGACAAGATTTACATAACTACAAAAGTCATAAACAATAAATAAACCACATCCAAAAATGTTAAGTTGTGGGTGAACATATCAGACGATACAGCGATTCTTCAAACAACTCTTGTTTATTCACAGGCCAGAACAGATCTGAACTGAAGGGTTCAGTCAGCCTGCTTATATAGAGCTCCAGTACAACGTAACTGTAGCAACTTTCTAAAACTATCCAATCACTGAACGTCACTTTCGATCCCTTATTTGCATAACTATCTACAGTATCCCCCTGCTGGCCCAGGGTGAGAACTTCAGTACATAACAAAAAAAATACACAACCACATGGGAAGCAATTTCCACATAAATCAAAATCTAAAGCTAAGAATACAGCATTAATATCACAGTTTCTTCGGGAGCTGGGGGAGTTTGCGGCGGAGAGAAGTCCAGAATCAGAGGCAGAAATGCCATTTTGACAACACAGAAATCGCCATCTGCATGAGTTAACCCCCATCCCATTCCCATTCTGAAGCAGAGCCAGCCGCACAAATGCAGATCTGAATCACCATCATGCGCTGCGTGTGCAAATAGCATTATTGCGCAAAGAGCGCTTTCATCATTCATTAATAAGCCACAGATTTGCTGATAACATTTACACCCTTGCAGCAAGTTCGGGACTCTTACCCGCAACCTCACACCTGGGCTGTGTGTGGAAGAACCACTGCTATTCACGACATGCCAAGCCTCAACATTACCTGCAGGCTCATGGCTATGGGATCCCAGGAGCCTCGCCCACTTGCCCTGTAATCTCCATTTTAGCTGCTCTCCAACCAGCTGGTTGATAAAGAGCTGCAGAGCTTATTATGGGGAAGGGCTGTAGCTCAGTGAAAGCACACTTGCTTTGCATGCACAAGGTCCCAAGTTAAATCTCTGGCATCTCCAGATAGGGCTGGAAAGGACCCCGGCTGAAATCCCGGGGAGAAACTGTGCAGACAATACCAAAGCAGATGAGCCAATGGTCTGATTCAGCACCTTCCTATGTTCCGATATTGATTATTGAGGGGAAGTGTGTGGAACAGGTCTTGGTGTTTCAATTTCTGGGAATGGAGTTGAGAGATGACCTAACCTGGGGAGAAAACAGCAAAGACCAGATGAAGAGAGCACAGCAGAGGTTATATTTTCTGAGAATCCTCCGGAAAAACAATCTCTCAAAGGACCTGTTGATGGCATTTTACCATTGTACTGTGGAGAGTGTATTAACGTATGGTCTGTGTGTGTGGTTTGGGAGCTGCACGGTCAGGGGAAAAACAATGCACTCTTGGGTGCACTCTTCCCACCTTGGATCAAACCTATGCTTCCAGGTGCCATAAGAAAGCTGCAGAGATAGCGCAGGATACTGCGCACCCCTGAAATGATCTCTTTCAGCTTCTGCCTTTTGGAAGAAGGTACAGGGTTATAAAGACTAGGACTAGCCATCTGAGAAATAGTTTCTATCCAAATGCGATTTTGGTTTTAAACGCAGTGTAAGGTAGTCTTTAGGGACGCGGGTGGCGCTGTGGGTTAAACCACTGAGCTTAGCGCTTGCTGATCAGAAGGTCGGTGGGTTGAATCCCCGCGACGGGGTGAGCTCCCGTTGCTCAATCCCTGCTCCTGCCAACCTAACAGTTCAAAAGCATGTCATAGTGCACGTAGATAAATAGGTACCGCTCCAGCAGGAAGGTAAACGGCGTTTCCGTGCACTGCTCTGGTTCGCCAGAAGCGGCTTGGTCATGCTGGCCACATGACCCGGAAGCTGTATGCCGGCTCCCTCGGCCAATAAAGCGAGATGAGCACCGCAACCCCAGAGTCAGTCACAACTGGACCTAATGGTCAGGAGTCCCTTTACCTTTACCTTTAAGGTAGTCTTTATGTGAGTATATTGTATTCAATTATGGGGTATCAGAGTTTTTAGGCGGTTAACCAGGCTGGGATAGCTGGGATAGCAGGCTTGTGGGTTTTTGAATGTCTGATGTAGATTTTTTTCTATTTTGTTGTTCTGTATGGGACAATGACAATAAAGATTATCGTATTGTTTCGTATTGTACTAAAAATTGAGATTTGGAGGCTGCTAGACTAGCGATACAATCTTGAGAAAACAAGAGGAGGAGGAGATGTTTGATGCTCTTCCTGCCTGCCTGTCCTCGTTCACTCAGATTCAGGGCTTCTCTATGTGCCTGTGAACATCATCTGTTGGAGATGGGAACACTGGATGTAAGAAGCTGTCTTACACCAGGTCAGACTATTAGTCAATCTGACTAGGAAGGAAGGTAGCTCGGTGGTCCAGCCTTGGAGAGACTCCCTCTCTGAAACCCTGGAGATCAGCTGCCAGTCAAGGTAGACATTGCTGAACTAGATGGACCAAAGGTCTAACTTGGCATCTTCCTACTCCTTCTGTCAGGGACTGTCAGGATGCTGACAATTGTGCACGGGGGAAAGAGGGGCTGGAGTCTCAGGAGAGAGGAGCCAGTGATTTGTGGGGAATTGTACCAGCCAGGAGGCAAGAGTTGGAGGCAGGGGAAACTTCAGAGCTGGAGGGTGTGGGATGAGCCAGAAGAAGAGAAGGAAGAGGCAGATCAGGCAAGTGCTTCCCCACCAATGTCTCCCAGAACCAGGATGTCAGGTGTGTGTGCAGGAGCCAGGCCCTGTGACCAATAGGACTCTGCAGGACTGGGGCCTTCCTAAGTTTGTTCTGAAGAGGCAAGGCATGGCCGCACAAGTGAGGCTGATTGGTAACTCACAGCACCTGGTGGCAAGAGCCAGGAAGGGATATAAGGTTTTTTCAGCATTTTCCCTTCAGCTCTTTACCACAGCAACACATTCCCTGCCTTCCTGCATTTGACTCCTTGCTTCTTGATCCTCGGACCCCTGACTTTGTGACTCCCAGCTCTCTGACCCTCAGACTCTTGGCTTTCTGACTCCTGGCTTCTGGACTCCCGTTCTTGCTCCCACCCTCTTGCCCCTGGTCCCGACTTCCCCAGCTGGGACTTTGATTGCCCGTGAACCAGACTGTGACACAGGAGGGGACTGAAAAGGGATGAGCGAAGGAAGTTTCCATGCAGGTGTAGTCTCTGCTTGCGAGTGTGCAGCCTATAACCTGGTGGAGGGGAAGTGGTCCCCTGTTGCTGCAACTGCTCCATAGAGCACAGACCTGGGAACAGCTGCCTAGATGCTAGACAGGTGTGTGTGGGTATCTAGAGCTGCAGAAGCGACTGTGTTATCTTTGACAGTAAAGAGTTAACTCTCTGCTGTGTGCATTCCTTTGGCTGGGAAGCGCCCTTGGCACCTACTGGCTGTCTAGGGCAGGGCCAACAATGCAACACCCACAAATACATATGTGACTGCAGGGTCCCCTCCCACCGCTGAAGTTAGCTCTGAAAGAAGCTTTCTATTGTAGTCAGTGAGAGTGTGTGTGGTGTCCGTGACAGTTTCTCCAGCTTGCAAATGTGCCCTCCTGCCCAGAAAAAGCCCGCTAGTGATCTAGAGCAGGGGTCAGCAAACTTTTTCAGCAGGGGGCCGGTCTACTGTCCCTCAGACCTTGTGGGGGGGCCAGACTATATTTTGAAGAAGAAAAAATGAACGAATTCCTATGCCCCACAAATAACCCAGAGATGCATTTTAAATAAAAGCACACATTCTACTCATGTAAAAACACCAGGCAGGCCCCACAAATAACCCAGAGATGCATTGAAAATAAAAGCACACATTCTACTCATGTAAAAACACCAGGCAGGCCCCACAAATAACCCAGAGATGCACTGAAAATAAAAGGACCCACTCTGCTCATGTAAAAACACACTGATTCCCGGACCATCCACGAGCCAGATTTAGAAGGCGATTGGGCCAGATGCAGCCCCCAGGTCTTAGTTTGCCTACCCATGCTCTAGAGTCTCAGTGTCTTTTCAACAGCCTACTACTCCATTTGTTTAATTTGAGACACAGGAGACTGAACACAGGAGACATTCTGCATGCAAAGCCCGTACTCCACCGCTGAGCACCTGAGACCCGTGGTATCTGGGTAGCCCCTCTTAAACAGAGCGTGCTGGACTAGATGGGTGATGGGCCTGATCCAGCAGGGCTCGTCAGAGTCTCATTCCCAAGCAGCTTGACTGAGAATAATCTCCTCCACCCTCCTCCATCCCAGGCTGAAGAAGTTGGTCATCCTTCTTCTGAAGGACGCTGTCGTTTTTACTCATACTATCAACAGGATGGACTCTGAGAAACCCCAAGAACATCAATCAACCCTTTCCAGCTGGGAGGAGCAGATTGGAGAAAGGGGGGGGACACACACCTCAGGATCCTACGTGGCTGTCTAATTCAAATTGCTCTACGGCCGGTCTAATTTCTCCCCATCGACTTGAGGAACAAAAACTTATATTCACCACAAGACTATCGCTGTGTTTCTCCCCCACCCACCCTCCAGATCCAGATGCAGGTTTTCTTCCTTTTTCTTTTAAGTCTCTACATTCATTATTTGAAAATTGACTGATCTTCTTTTTGGAGAGCTGCGCACTTGTTTGTATAATAAAATGACGGGGCAGATATACAGGATTTTCCACCAATTCATTCCCCCTCCTTTCGAAAAGAAATCTATTCATTTGAACAAACGCCAGATAAAACCTTTTGTGCTCGGTTTTGTTCCGTCAGATAGCCGTCTCCTTCTTCTTTTCCTGCCTCCACCCTTCTCTCCTTCTATTTCTGCGTGCTGATAACGAATTTTCGCCGAACGAGCCCTAATCCAGACGAGTGACTGCTTTATCAGTAGCTATAACTTTGCGTTTTTAATTTCTCCCGGTAACTGGGAATTGCTTGCCGCTATCTACATCTCAAAATACCTCAAATGTGGGGTGTGGATTCCCCACATCCACCAGCTTCACTTTTCCTATCACTGCCGAATTCTCGTTGGGCCATTATTTGATAGCACACATCAAGTATGCTCCTTCTAACTACCTTTATATATGGTTGTGCCTTTTGAAAGAAAGTTGTCCTAACAGCTGGTTTTGCTCAAAGACTGGGAAGGGATGAGAGATGGTGACAGCAAATAATCATTAACTATAACACTGCCGGCCATCAAAACCCAACTGCATCTGTTACAATCTCTTGATTTTTATTTCCTGAACGGGTAATCGGGGGCCAGTGAACCTGGTGATAGCAAGCAGCAGTCCAACTGCACCAGGACTTGTGGAACTGGAACCATGACCCCTATGAGTATCTTCCCTTGAGCTTGAGGAACCATGCATCTCTTGCACAACCACCACCTAGGGAGTGAACCAGATGGGAGAACATGGAGAATGTCCATCTCTCGCCAAGCATCTCTCACACAACAACTACCTAGGGAGTGAATCAGATGGAAGAACATGGAGAATGTCCATCTTCAGGCCAGTAGACTCCCTATAAGAGACTGTGCCCACAAAGGAAGCAGAGCATGAGAGGGGTGACTTAAAAGGCCTTGGTTCGCCTTGGAGAAAGTGGCTCACAAGGAGCTCTCCTTGGTCCTACAAGAACCAACCTCCCTTGCTCCAGAAGACCAGAGTGAGGCAGTCCAGGTTTAACTACAAGTTCAGACACCATGGCAAGCTGTGCTTAAGCAAAAAAAGATGCAAGAGCTTCTGAATTCCAACTCACAGTAGGGCTGGGCGATATATCTTCCAAAACTGGTTTCAAGTCCATATCACGATATGGGTTTCATAATTTTTGACCTGGCATTATATTGCGATTCATGATGTATGTGCAAAAACCACAACGTAGGGGGAAACCGTGAAGCCAACCGTGTGGCTCCATCCTTACTTAAGACATCATGATATATCAGTATATCGAAATGTTTAGCTGATGATATATCGCGTTGTTAGAAACTAGTCATCGCCCAGCCCTACCTCACAGCTGAACTGAAGAGAGAAGGAATGTGTTTTTGCTTCTCTGAGTTACTGAGGTCCAATGTGAGCATCAGGAAGATAAGAATCTGCCTTACGCCACATCAGACCATTGGTCCATCTAGCCAGTACTGACAACACTGATTGGCAGCAGCTCTCCAGCGTTTCAGACAGAGACCTCTCCCACCCTGACTTGGAGATGCTGCAGAATGAACCCTGGGATCACCTGGAAGCAAACCAGATGCTCTACAACTGAGCCGCTGCCCTTCCCCAAAGCTTGCTTCTTCCTGTAATCCTGAACTATGGTTTATCATTTGTCTGAACTAGCCCACCAACTCCTCCAGGAGGTGCCTGCTAGGAAATGTGCATCATCTAATAGCTAAGGCCCAAGGGCAGCTTCGAATAAAAGGACACTGTGGCTTTATTGCAGTGCCGAAACAACTTTCCGACGCTCACCCTGCTCCACCCAGTTTTACAAGCACCCTTGGAGCAAAGAGCTGGATCAAAACGCCCTGAGCATTTCCAATCCAAAACAGAACCATTTCTCTCCCAGTGTGAGCGCCGGAGGTGAAAGAGCAGGGAGGAGGACATACCACCCTATTCTGCAGTTTTTCAGACCTTCTCCATACAGCAGCCTACAACCCCTGGAGCACTTTTGCAGCTGTTCCCTTTTTTTAAAAAAAAAAAACCTGCATGTTTTATTTCCATACGGCAAAGGGTGGTTGTATAAACTAATACAGTGGTACCTCGGGTTACATATGCCTCAGGTTACTGACGCTTCAGGTTACAGACTCCGCTAAAGAAATAGTACCTTGGGTTAAGAACTTTGCTTCAGGATGAGAACAGAAATCGCGTGGCGGCGGCAGGATGCTCCATTAGCTAAAGTGGTGCTTCAGGTTAAGAACAGTTTCAGGTTAAGAACAAACCTCCAGAACGAATTAAGTTCTTAACTCGAGGTACCACTGTATAAACATACGTACAGCTGCACTAAAAAACCCAACCAACAGGCCCCCTGAGAAACGAAGCAGGGCCAATGCAGGTTGCAGATCCAGCAGTTGAACTGCTAGTAGCTGATCCAGTTTTTGAGTCAGATTCACAACACAGGTGAGTGGTGAAAAATTCACTGACTCCTGCCATGTCTTTCTCTCTTCGCTCTTCTTCCATGCCATGTCTTAGAAGAAGAAGAGTTTGGATTTGATATCCCGCTTTATCACTACCCGAAGGAGTCTCAAAGCAGCTAACAATCTCCTTTCCCTTCCTCCCCCCCAACAAACACTCTGTGAGATGAGTGAGGCTGAGAGACTTCAGAGAAGTGTGACTAGCCCAAGGTCACCCAGCAGCTGCATGTGGAGGAGCAGGGAAGCAAACCCGGTTCACCAGATTATGAGTCCCCCGCTCTTAACCACTACACCACACTGGCTCTAAGGTACCAGTTGCCAGTTGTTGTCAGGTTGTAACAATGACATGGGAGGAACCAAAGATTAACATGCCCAGCAATAATTTTATTCTCTGAGTCTGTTGACTTGGAGCAAGCAGCACCTCGGAAAAATCACAGATCACCTGCTTTTATTGCCAATACCTCCAGAACGAATTAAGTTCTTAACCCGAGGTACCACTGTACGCTTGAAGCACAACTGAAGCACATTTCCCCGGGCAAGAATTCTGGGCACCATAAGTTGTTAAGGGTTGCTGGGAATCATAACTCTGCAAGGGTTAAACCAGAATTATTGTGTGGGGGCGTGTGCATTGAATGTGCTTTAAAGGCATAGTATGTACACAGCCAAAGACTGGCTATAATCTAACCTCCAGGAAAGCTTTGTGGGAGCAAACCAGGACGAGCGTCCAATAAACAGCTCGTCTGGCGGAGCCCCTAGATGAACGAGCCAAACTGGCTTCACCATGACCGTCTGTTCTGGGAAATGTCTTTAGCTGGTCAGAAGATGTTTGCAGCCGGAAGCTGCCAAGCAGCCTCCTCTCTCTGCACAGCCCATCTCGCCCTCCGCCCTGCTTGGCACTTGGCAGGCAGGGAAGGGCACCGCAAGCAGCTCTCCAGCCAACACCCCGCCCTGAGAACGGGGCCTCGCCCAGGCCCCGAGCCCTTCCCCATGAAAGGGCGAATTCCTGGATGGGCCCCAGCTGTCAGCTCCCACCCTCAGTGGCTGACAGATTTGCATGAGTCCTAAAGGGTGGGGCAGGTGCTTTTCCTCCTCAGAAGGGTGATCCAGCTTTAACCCTCGTCCGTCCAGGGTCAGCAAAGACTCTCCTGCCATTGCGGTGGAGGCAGCAAGCCCGTGTCAAAGGGCCGTGCTCGGATCTGGATAGCACACCTTTGTAAAATGGAAGGAGGAGGAGGAGAACGAGACGCAATCCAGCATTGGAAATGGCAGCATGGCACATTCTGCCATGCAGACTGAGATCCCCTTAGCTTCAAACCCAGATGCTGTCATTCTCCAACGGAGGAAATATCAACGGGAGACTGCAGTGTGAAATGCCTGGCCAGGAAGTTCGATTCTATTCAGTTTGGCTTGAATCATGACGGTGATTTCCTGTCCTGTGACAGCAATCAGCTTCTGCCGTCTATGCTCGGCAGTCTGTGGTCTAGGTTGGATTAACACAGGTCCTGAAAGTCCTACTTTGGCTCCCAGTACGTTTCCCAGCACAATTCAAAGAGTTGGTGCTGACCTTTAAAGCCCTAAATGACCTCAGTCCGGTGTACCTGAAGGAGCATCTCCACCCCCATCATTCTGCCTGGACACTGAGGTCCAGCGCCAAGGGCCTTCTGGCAGTTCCCTCACTGAGAGGATACAGGGAACCAAGCAGAGGGCCCTTTCGGTACTGGCACCCACCCACCCTGTGGAACGCCCTCCCATCAGATATCAAGGAAATAAACAACTATCTGACTTTTTGAGGACATCTGAAGGCAGCCCTGTTTAGGGAAGTTTTTAATGTTTGATGTTTTATCGCGTTTTTAATACTCTGTTGGGAGCCGCCCAGAGTGGCTGGGGAAACCCAGCTAGATGGGTGGGTTATAAATAACAATTATTATTATTATTATTATTATTATTATTATTATTATTATTATTACTGCACCATGTTATAAGTGGGGCTGCCTCTGAAGACATTTTGGAAAGTTCAGCTAATGCAGAATTCAACGGCCAGGTTGCTTACTGAAGAAAAGACTGTTTGAGCATATTACACCGGTTCTGGCCCGACTGCACCAGTTGCCAATTAGTTTCTGGGCCTAATTCAAAGTGCTGCTTGTGACCTATAAAGCCTTACATGACTCAAGACCACAATACCTCAAGGACCGCAATACCTACCTGGAGCCTCAGATCATTTTCTGAGACCCTTCTTCATGTGCCTCCTCTACAAGAGGTCTGGAGAGTGGCAACACAAAATGGGCCTTCTTTGTAGTGGCTCCCCATTTATGGAATGCTTTCCCCAGGGAGATTCATCTGGCACCACCATTATATATCTTTTGGCGCCAAGCAAAAGCTTTCCTCTTCTCCCAGGCCTTTGGCTGATTAAACAATCTATGGCCTTTCAAACTATGCATGGTATTGTTTTGTTTGTCATTATGTGTGGTGTAGTGGTTAGAGTGTTGGACCAGGACCTGGGAGATCAGGGTTCAAATCTCCACTCAGCCATGAAGTTTGCTGGGTGACTTTGGGCCAGAAACTGTTCCTCCCTCTAACCTACCTTTCAGGGTTGTTGTGAGGAAAAAACAGGAGGGGCTGTGTATGCTAACGAGCTCCTAAGAGGAAAGGGCAGATATAAATGTAACAAATAAATATAATTAAATATTTTCTATCTGTCTTTATGCCTTCATGTGGGTAAAGACAGGTGGATGGATGGGCAGACTGACAGCTCTGCCAACTGAGGTTTACATACCTGTTGGCTCTTGTCCACAAAAGCTTATACTACAATGGAGCCACTAGTCTTTTAAGTGCCACAAGGTTATTTTAAGAGACTAAATGGCCCTCTGGAAACAGTTCAGTAAGGAAGTTGAGAAGATGCAACGAGGAATCAAAAGTCTGGAAGGAACTGTTCTGTCCGAGGAAGGGCCCTAGAACGCAACCTAATTTAGCACATGTGTTTTATTTGTGTTTCGTAAGCAAAGCTAATAAGGGATGCAGGTGGCACTGTGGGTTAAACCACAGAGCCTAGGACCTGCCGATCAGAAGGTCGGCGGTTCGATTCCCCACAACGGGGTGAGCTCCCGTTGCTCAGTCCCTGCTCCTGCCAACCTAGCAGTTCGAAAGCACGTCAAAGTGCAAGTAGATAAATAGGTACCGCTCCGGCGGGAAGGTAAACGGCATTTCCGTGCACTGCTCTGGTTCGCCAGAAGCGGCTTAGTCATGCTGGCCACATGACCCGGAAGCTGTACGCCGGCTCCCACGGCCAATAAAGCGAGATGAGTGCCGCAACCCCAGAGTCAGCCATGACTGGACCTAATGGTCAGGGGTCCCTTTACCTTTTAAGCAAAGCTAAAGAAAAAGAAAAACCTAATCTGGCCAAGCTTGCCTCCTGTTGCATCTGCAATTGACTTCGACTCACTCTGACCAATGAAGTTATGAAATGGAAAATCTTCTTCAGAAATTTTCCAACTCACATTGGGGGGGGGGGTTGGGGTCCTGGGCAGTTGCCCAAGAATACCAGGTGCTGATACCTGCCTGGTGAGTTAAGATCTGAATATACCTGAATTTGGCCAGTTTGGATCTTTGATTGGCACCCCTGTGCAGGCTCATGGGAGGAAGGCTGGAAGGTTTGGATCTTCCATGCCTTTTGTGGTTCCAGCCCATGGCCTGCCACCATTTAGGAGTCTAAAGCAGGTTTGCACCTAATAATAATAATAATAATAATAATAATAATAATAATAATAGTTTTTTTAAAAGAAATTATACCCCACCCTTCCTGGTTCAAAAACCGGGCTCAGGGCGGCTAACAACAAATTTAAAACACTTAATTGTAAAAGCAGCATAAAAAAGTATAAAAACATTAATAACTATAAAATTCAAAGCTCAGAAATCAATTTAGGGGAAATCCATCTAATAAGCATTAGATAATCCCCAGGGCTAGCTGGCTGAATTGGTCCTACTTGGGCCAGCAAGGAGGCCAGGGGAGAATTAGCTGTGGGGTCTCAGAGCGGGTGATCTTCATAAAAGGGGAGGGGGAGGGAAGAGAAGGGAAATAAAAGATTAGGCTGAATTCAAATTAAAGGCCAGGCGGAATAGCTCTGTCTTACAGGCCCGACGGAAGGAGGTTAAATCCAGAAGGGCCCTAGTCTTATGGGACAGGGCATTCCACCAGGTCGGCGCCATCACTGAGAAGGCCCTGGCTCTGGTGGAGGATAGTCTGACTTCCTTAGGGCCCGGGACCTCTAAACTATGGTTATTCATGGATTTTAAGGTCCTCTGCGGGGCATACCAGGAGAAGCGGTCTCGTAAATATGAGGGCCCTAAGCCACAAAGGGCTTTAAGAAATAAGAAATGCCCATAGTGCAGAAATAAACATGGCGGCGCAACGAGCATCTTTTGAAGGTGCCGACCCCCCTTCAAGTTGGCCCTTCCCTCCCCACTGTGCCTCTTAAAGAAATTCCAATGGGATGGTATTCCGTTTGCTGACATCAGATTCGCGGCATGTTGTTTTGCATGCAAAGGGTGCTGCCGATCAGTCGGGCATGCTAATCTGCACTTGCAGAAGCATTTTGGAGCCGTGTGGCTGCCTCCTTTCCTTGCGCAGAGGTTGAGTGAGTTGCCGTATCTGCGGCTGTTCCCTCCCTCCCCCCCCCCACCAGGACTCTACCTGAAAGAGATTTTAAGTGACGGCAAAAGTACCAGAGATTGACTTGTCGGGCTTTGAAATCTCAGCCGCGAAAAGGGAGAGTGTGGGGCTGCGGTGGCTTTGCTAATTCTGGCTAATGACTCTCCTCGGCATACTGAATTAGGGAGACAATTGCCTTCTGAAAGTCTGTCAAGAGTTGCATGATAAAATGTGCCTTATTGTACTACCAAATGGAGCCGAGTTTGGCCCGATAGGGCACCTCTCATCTCCCGCGCGTTTTTCCCCCAAAGTGCTTCGCAAGGTAATGAGCTGAATACCACGAGTGTAGCCAAGTGGAGTAGTCATTATGAGCTCAACAATAGCTCTCGCACAACCTCGCACGCCGAGAGAGAGGAAATATTGGCCGGAGCATTGTGGGGGACCTGGCAGTTGTGATTGATACATTCCATCAGATCTTTTCGAGACGGCGTTTGAGACGCTCCGGAGGAGTCCTATTGTACGTGCCTCCTTTAATCCAACATCCCCTCCCTGCGAAGACCGAGGGAGGCATGCGGGGCACGGAATACGTCTCGGCTGTCCGAGTGTGGGCATTCGGGTTGACAAATGGACGAACGGCAAATTAATGAGTTATCTACGGCTATCTTTCAAAGGGACAAGAAGAAATAGGAGGCATTAATGACTAGGCAAGGGACTATTATGAAGGGTACCTTATCTGTAGCCAAGTGGCTGAGGTGCTTGTCCAGCTGAATCTTCCTATCTCATCCCTGCTGTCCGGCTTATGTGTCTGCTGTGTATATTGGTGCCATGTGATTGGCAGAGAGACTAAATCTTATAGATGAGGGCATTCAGCACCATGTAACTGGGCACCTATTAAATGCAAAATGACAGCTCAGACCTGAGGTTTTTTTACCTGCTTGCTTTTATTTGAAAACAAGCTTTGTACATAGGGTCAAGTAGTAGATTGGTCTTGCCCAACACCGGCCAATATTTCCTCTCTCTTGGCGTGTGAGGTTCCATTTGTTCATGATTTCTTCATGATGGTGAGGACTGGTGGGAATGAGGGTTTTGAATGGCTTTGAAAGAGGATTGAACAAATAAGATATACTATTCATTGAATTGTAGATTTCAACAGAAGTAGCTCATAAAGTTCAACGGAAAAAGTAGAAGACCCAGTGGATCAGTTCATTCTCTGATCAGTTTGTGCATAAGGTCCATATATGTGAAAGTGTCTATTCCACCTGTCTGTTCATAGAGTCCAACAATCCACACCAAAGGTTGTTACAGTTCCACAGAATCCTTTCACAGAGTCTAAGACAAGGATTTCTGGAATGTTAGCCTTGTTTCGCCATCCTGTGCTTCATCAGTAGTACCAACTCATACAGTGGTACCTTGGGTTAAGAACTTAATTCGTTCTGGAGGTCTGTTCTTAACCTGACACTGTTCTTAACCTGAGGTACCACTTTAGCTAATGGGGCCTCCCGCTGCCACTGCGCTGCTGCCGCACGATTTCTGTTCTCACCCTGAAGCAAAGTTCTTAACCCAAGGTTCTATTTCTGGGAGTCTGTACCAGTGGTTCTCAACCTGTGGGTCCCCAGATGTTGTTGGACTACAACTCCCATCATCCCTGAGCTCTGGCCTTGCTAGCTAGGGGTGGTGGGAGTTGTAGTTCAACAACATCTGGGGACCCACAGGTTGAGAAAGGCTGTGTGTAACCTGAAGCATCTGTAACCTGAAGCGTCTGTAACCCGAGGTACCACTGTATATGATATCACAGGACAGTGGATCTTATAGCATAGTAGTAGCTATAGTAAGCTAAAGGTAAAGGGACCCCTGACCATTAGGTCCAGTCGTGGCCGACTCTGGGGTTGCGGCGCTCATCTTGCTTTATTGGCTGAGGGATTCAAACCGCTGACCTCTTGATCAGCAAGCCCAAGAGGCTCAGTGGTTTAGACCACAGCACCACACCAACACCACCTTTTTTGTGGAAGGTATCCACTGACTGTATCCACCAGCCACCTATGGAAATTTGGTGCCTGTTTGGACAGCAATAGTCATACTGTGTGTCTAGGTGGAAAAGTGAGCCAGAAAGAAAGGTGTGGCGCTGTTAAGGAGGGGGACCAAGTCAAGAGCATGCATACACAATTAAATGGTGTGGGAAGGTAGGATAAGCCCACAAACCAGCCAGTACAGCAACAGGTAGCCAACTAAGCTTGCCAAAATAGGCAATCTGCTCCTCTCGTTGGGAAACCTGGGTGATGGAGGTAGAGATGTAGCAAAACTGGATCTGGGTTGCTATGAAACACTATGGTAGGTGGCAGCTGACATGCTGTTTTGCCAAGACAAGACACCCTTGTGGCTGCTCCTTCAGCAAATTCACTCATACAGGATACCACTCGCCTGCAATGGCTGACAGTGACCAGAATATCCCCAAACAACTTTTAGAGGTGAACTACCAAAGGAGGGACACGGGTGGTGCTGTAGGTTAAACCACAGAGCCAAGGCTTGCCGATCAGAAGGTCGGTGGTTCAAATCCCCACGACGGGGTGAGCTCCCGTTGCTCAGTCCCAGCTCCTGCCCACCTAGCAGCTCGAAAGCACATCAAAGTGCAAGTAGATAAATAGGTACTGCTCTGGCAGGAAGGTAAATGGCATTTCCATGCGCTGCTCTGGTATGCCAGAAGCGGCTTAGTCATGCTGGCCACATGACCCGGAAGCTGTATGCCGGCTCCCTCGGCCAATAAAGCGAGATGAGCGCCTCAGCCCCGGAGTCGGCCACGACTGCTGGACCTAATGGTCAGGGGTCCCTTTACCTTTTTACCAAAGAGGAGGAATGGGGCATCAGTATCCCTCCAGAAGCTATTGGGCACCAATGCTCAACCTTAAGGGATGTTGTGGGATGAGGTCATTGAAAGACTGGATAGCCCAGCTGGTTAGAGTGTGATGCTGATAATGCCAAGGTTGTGGGTTCGAACCCTAAATGGGACAGCTGCATATTCCTGCATACCAGGGGGTTAGAAAAGATGATCCACAGGATCCCATCCAATTCTATGATTCTATGAATAGCTAGCGACCCACAGAACTTCCACATTACCCCATGCCATGGCCAACAATAATCCCCATACTTCAGAGAAA
This sequence comes from Podarcis liolepis, assembly GCF_965112155.1. Lineage (NCBI taxonomy): Eukaryota > Metazoa > Chordata > Lepidosauria > Squamata > Lacertidae > Podarcis > Podarcis liolepis. Next base: position 55,808,520 of record NC_139565.1, on the reverse strand, counting down.
GCAAGATTCTCACAACCTCATCAAAAGTCAAAACCCACCCACGCACGATTTCAGGTACACTCTGAAGAACCACTCTGTCCTCTAGGGAACAACAGAAGATCATTTTTATCCCAACACAAATCATTTTGAACGAGCCAGCCCGCATATGAAATATTTCTTAAGCAAGACGCTAGGCAGCAAAAGCCCCTGCTCAGATTTTGTCATAACCCAAAATAAACCGAACTTTATAGGTTCTAATTCTGGCCTAATCTTCCCTTGCCATGCTTGTATGGTTTCTAATTATTTTGTCCTCAAGCTCTGCGTTGATGAATGGTTGTACCTTTTCCAATACACAGTGACTTGTAAAGTGCCTTAAAATGACTGATTAGCTCCTTTTGTTAATTTCCAATATAAAGAAATCAGCAGATAGCATCCAAATGTAGTTTCATCAGTTTTTAAATTATCACAATTAGAAGGGAAAAGAAGTGGGTCACAATTTGTACAGAAATTCCCAATCTAGGCATACACAAAAACATTAGATTCCCCCTCCTCTCTCTGAAAAGTTGTTAAAGGCCATAAATCCATTATCCAGATACAGATCACTCAATAATTTAATGTCTTTAGCTTGGCATGCTTCCCGGTACAAATTCCCTTTATCTGCCATTATTTTCAGGTTATAACAAATTGAGGAGTAGTTGGCGGTTTTGAAATCTTGAAGAGATAGAGGCAATCATAAAGAGTTCTGAATACAGCTGCCTCTTTGATGCCGAGAAGTGTTCCATTAGTGAGCAAGGGGGAGAGAAGACCGGAGGGAAGGAGAACAGAAGGTTGAATAGAACTTTTGACATAAATGTCCACGCCCCAATCATTTTCTAGACTCAGGGGCAACTTTGGTGGAGGAGGGGGAGAACACATTTTTTGTAGCTGGTCCTTCCTCAGGACAAGAAAGAAGATTCTGACGAAGCATCGGGAAGAACCTTCGGACAGTGAGAGCTGTTCAGCAGTGGAACAGACACCATCAGAAGGTGGTGGACCTCTCCTTCCTTGGAGGTTTCTAAGCAGAGGTTGGAAAGCCAACTGTCATGAATGCTTTAGTTGAGATTCCTGAATTGGACTAGATGATCCTTGAGGTCCCATCCAATTCTATGAGATGATGGGCCACCAGTTGTCAAGCAGATCTATAATCGCCACCAACTCACACCACAACTTCAGTTGGAGCCCAGCTAGTCACTTCTTGGGACCAGGCCAACGGAAAAGGAAAAGATGGACATCATTTGCTAGGGAATGGCAGGATCCACATCCCAACTAACGCCCAAGCGTGGAGGCGGAGGGGAACACATAGTGTGCCCAGATGGGATGGGTGGAACAAACTTGAAATGTTTCTGCTATTTGCCTTAAGTCATTGGAAAAAAACTCAGTGTGACGGGATAACTCAATGTTATGCTTAGTAGCTGGGCTACACATTACCCTCAGTAGGGCTGAAGCAACCATGCTCTGACTCTCTCCTAACAGCCTTGGGAAACTGGAAGGGTGTTCTGTGAAATCATACCAAGAAGGAAGGAGATGCTGTTGGCCAGCTGACTTTTCGGTTCTGTTATCTCACCTAGCAAATCTTCTCCAGCAGTTGGGAGGGGAGGAGTAAGTACTATTGGACAGCCTAAACCTTGTTAACTAAACAGCTATATCAATGATGTTCCAATGATGAAGGACCAATGATGTTCCACCTTGCCCTGCAAGTCTGCAGAATATCTCCCAGTTCTGCCTTTGGAGCAACTCTACCTTCACTGTCAAGACTAATAAGAGCCCTGCTGGATCAGGCCAATGGCCCATCTAGTCCAGTGTCCTGTTCTCACAGTGGCTAACCAGATACCTGTGGAAAACCTGCAAGCAGGACTTGAGCACAAGAGCTCTCTTCCCCCTCCTGCGGTTTCCAGCAAACTGGTATTCATAAGCAGTACTTCCTCCAGATGTGGAAACTGTCCTGGTACTTGACCAACTACACACCCTTCCTTGCTTGTCCTATGACATGTTTAATCCAGAGGTAGCCATCATGGCACCTCTAGTTGCTGCAGACTCCAACACCAACATAAACCATAGTCAGCATGGTCACTCGCCAAGGATTATGGGAGCTGTAGTCCAAAACATCTGTGAAGCATCTTACTGGCTATCTTGGGTCTAGCCTGTTGTGACATGTAGCCTGCCTGTGGGCTTGCACCTTCATTGCTCCATGTGCTTGCCAGTCCTGATGGACAACTCTTCACTGAGAGTCACAATCCAGCTATGGAAATTGCACCACCTTGCAGCTAGTTACTACCACCTGCACCAACAGGTAGTGGTTGCCCACTGGTGCAGATTACAGTCTGGGAGCACATGACTAAGCACAGACTAAATCCCAGCTGATTTCTGCATATGCTCTATGATGGCATCCATTTCACAAAGGAATGCTGTGCAAATGAGCCAATGAACCAATGGTTCGTAAGGTCTGCCTGCAAAAATGAAAATGTTAAGTACACTTTTGTTGTTGTTGTTGTTTAGTCATTTAGTCGTGTCCGACTCTTTGTGACCCCATGGGCTGGAGCACACCAGGCACTCCTGTCTTCCGCTGCCTCCTGCAGTTTGGTCAAATTCATGCTGGTAGCTTTGAGAACACTGTCCAACCATCTCGTCCTCTGCCATCCCCTTCTCTCCTTGTGCCCTCAATCTTTCCCAACATCAGGATCTTTTCCAGGAAGTCTTCACTTCTCATGAGGTGGCCAAAGTATTGGAGCCTCAACTTCAGGATCTGTCCTTCCAGTGAGCACTCAGCGCTGATTTCCTTCAGAATGGATAGGTTTGATCTTCTTGCAGTCCATGGGACTCTCAAGAGCCTCCTCCAGCACCAAAATGTGGGAAGTGAAATCTTCTGGGTCTCTGGGCTTGGAGGTTAAAGGAGACTAATAAAAAAAGAAAGGGTGCCATAGATCTTCCTGTTCATGGACAAGGTTTTCCAGTTCCATAACTGCCACATTCATTCTAAACCAGAGAGGGGGAAGGGGGGGAGAGATTTCCATAAAGCAGAAATTAAGAAGTACAAACTTGGGAATGGCTTTGTTCTCTTGAGGCTTAAAGGGAGTCGAAAGGTCCAAAGCCAGTGCACAAGAATATTAAAGCAAATAAATCAAAAGAGAGAATCGACCTCTTCGGGTGTTTGTAAAAGAAGCTAGAGAAATCCTCCATTTCTTTCTGCCTAACAAGAGGCCATTGCAGAACTAGCGATGGCCCAGAATTTTGCCGTCATTGGATGAAGCCATGACCTGCTCTTTCTCCTAGAAAGGTGACAATCCGTCATTGGGATAAAATGGTGCAAGTAGCACAGGAAAGGACTCAGTTCACGATTTCTTGTAATACTTTATCCTGTTTAACTTTGGAATGTTTTGCAGTGGTTTTTTTAGGATGCTGTATTTTGACCTTCGTTCGGTCTTACATGTGAGTTGCTTTGTTCCATGGAATAGTGGCATAGGAACATGGGAAATTGTATTATACCAAGTCAGACCATTGGTCTATATAACTCAGTGGAAGTAGCTCTCCCGGTTTTGGGGACAGTCCCTCCCTGCCTTACCTAGAGATGCCAGGGATTGAACTTAGAACCTTCTGCATGCAAAGCAGATGCTCTACCACTAAGCTATGACCCATCTCCCAGAGAGAGAGAGAGAGAGAGAGATCCATTCCACTCCAAGGGTGGTCCAGAAATTTCTGTTCTTAGAATGCATTAAAAAAATGATCAACATGCCATTTTAACTAATACATACTAATAAAGGTAAAGGGACTCCTGACCATTAGGTCCAGTCGTGGTTGCAGCGCTCATCTCGCTTTACTGGCCAAGGGAGCCGGCGTACAGCTTCCAGGTTATGTGCCCAGCATGACTAAGCCGCTTCTGGCGAACCAGAGCAGCGCACAGAAACAACGTTTACCTTCCCACTGGAGTGGTACCTATTTATCTACTTGCACTTTGACGTGCTTTCGAACTGCTAGGTTGGCAGGAGCAGGGACTGAGCAACGGGAGCTCACCCCATTGCGGGGATTCAAACTGGCAACCTTCTGATCGGCAAGTCCTAGGCTCTGTGGTTTAACCCACAGCACCACCCATTTCCCAATACATACTAATACATGCAAGCAATTTTCCATTTTTAAATGTCCTTTTTACTACAATATGCATTTTTACGCAGTTTTCCCTAACACATACATTTTGGTAGACACTATTCGGTCAGTGAACTGCATCAGAAAATTTGGAGAAGCACAAACTTCGAAGGTTGGCTGTGTTTGGGTTCATCTATTGGTTTGAGAAGTCAGAATCGGGTGGCTCCTCATTAAAATGCAAAACTGAATTCCTCCTCCACGCCTAGTGCACACAGAGATGAGAACTTCACCGACGGGAGGCTGCATTTTGTTCCTGCCTCATGGTCATTCTACCTCACCCATGGGTGACGTATGGGAGGCAACTGCGGAGACATTTTTTCACCCTGAGCCATGAAAAACAAGACAGATCTTGAAGCAGGAACTACTGGAAGACAGCAATCCCAAAGATCAGAAGCCTTGAACCAGCTGGTCTCTGTCTGTCTCCTTCTCTCTTAAAAATCCTGTCTGTGTACTCCAGACACAAAATACTCTCGTCCCTAAGTTGAAAAATGCAGACCAGAAGCTCAGCTCTCAACCAGTTTCTTCCTTCCCTGCTTTCTTGATACGGTGAAGAAATCCTCCGACATTCTCTTGTAATATTCGCTTGCAAAAAGGGAACAAAGGTAGAGGGCCTGTTCCCCTAATCCTTTCCCCTTCCCACCTTCGCCCAGGGGCAGGCACTAAGCTGCAAGTTATGACAAATGTTGGGATATAAATGCAGAAGCAAGCGAAGGGAGGGACGGGCAAAGTCCTCCCAGGTTTTGAGCCTTTCTGGGTCGAGCTGTAGCTTGCTAGCCCAATGAAAGGGGTGGGTTGGCACACGGTGTTGGTTTCCTCACTAGAAAGAGAGTACACTGTGTTTTATCCCGATCTTGATTCACTTAATTCCCACCCACCTCCAAAGCTCTTTGGAAACCTGGGGAGAGTGCCTCTGGAGTAAACACTGAACGGGCCTGTCAGACTCAAGATTCCCGACTGATCCAGCAGGGAATCTGAAGAGGATGTTGGTTCTACTCCCCGTATTTTTCATTCCGCCGTAGTTGCCTCACGGCTGGTCCCCCTAGCCAACGTTGAGTTAGATGACCAGTTGTGAAGCAAGTGCAGTGGAAAGTCAAAAAGACATTGATGGGTGAGGAACCATTATATTAGCAAGTTGACTGAATCAGAGTAGGGTTAACCATCGGGAGAAAGAGTCTACAGAGCAAGGACCAAGCCATACTGGGCACCTGCTGTAAAGAAATTTGGGCATTTGTGCTTTTACGAATTTGTCACATTCAACTGCCCCCTCAGCCACTGGCGCTGCTAACACACATCACAGCTGTCATAAAACTGGTTCACGGATAGGGAGGGGCAAGTTTCTCCATTTCAGTTTTTCTCAGTTTTCCGTTTTCCCTTCTTAGGCTCACAACTCTACTCAGTTTGTGAATTATTATTGTTTTTTAAAGTACCCACGAAAACTCACCAGCATCTTAATGCAAAATTATCATAATACACTGTCACCCCAATCCCTGCCAAGCCGTACATGGAATTCCAGGGGATTTGGCTTTGGCGACTGTTGCAGTCTTACGAAATGCAATTTGTTCACATTTTTATACCTGAGTTTAGTTGAAGGGAGTTCAGATCATACAGCATGGTTCATCTCAAGAGGGGCTTGTTTCCCACAGCAGAGCAGCACTGGATTCCAAGACATATCTCCCAGCCTACTTTCAGTCAGCCTGCCCAATCACACCTTGCTAAAAGACACTTTTCCTGTCACCTCACACACAGAGAGACACTGTCATCTTGGCAACCTCTGTCTGCCCAGGCCCAAGGATTCGTCTTAAGATGGCCATCAACACCTTTTGTCACGTTAACGGCTTTGCTCTCCACTAGTCTGCCTAGGCTAGTTTGCAGAAGCCAGCCCAGGGATTCTTTGTCTGGCACAGCGCTGCAGCTTATATTTTCATTCATATCCCACATAACCAAAATCCTAACATTTATTAATTTATAGGGTTTAGGGCTAACCCACCCCACCCCCGCAAATAAAAACTACAAACAATATACAGGTTTATATTCAATTTTGCCCAACAGACAATTTTTTACAAAGCAATTTCCGCAAACAATGCAGTTTAGTACGTTATGATGATTATTTTACAAATATGCACATTTTTGTGCAAACTTCACCCTAGTGCTTGCATTTTTTGTATACATTACTTGGCAGCAGAACTGCATGGCAAAAGTCGGAGTCGTGTGAATGCTGAAGTCTGGCTGTGTTTCAGTTCTCGTATTGTTTCATAAAGTGCAAATCAGGTAGGTCCGCCTTCAAGCATGAACTGAATTGAATTTCTCCCCCACCCCTACAGTCACAGACTGGTCCTGGGAGAATCTGAGAAATGTAATTTCATGGTGAAGGGAAGAACAGCCGCAACCAAGCCAAGAACAGGCCTGGGCTTGTGTAGAAGTGATCCAAGCCAATCGGAGACCACAGTGTGATGACAGGACTAAGATCAAGCCCAGCCCAGTTAGCAAGGGCAATGATTCCTGGATTGGTCAGGTGGGTGACCCTAACCAATCAGGAGCACATTACCTCTCCTCTAAGCAGTCAGAGTGTTTGCGAATTGACAAGAAAGGGGATGGGATCCACCGCTTTTCAAGTTAAAGGGAGGTGATCTGTAGCATGATTTGCAATTCCATTCCTCTCCCTCTTTCGACAAAGCTCTTGCATTAGGGACAAAGGAGAAATTTGATTCAGTTTGGCATTCGAAGTTGCATTCACTACCGTATTTTTTGCTCTATAAGACTCACTTTTTCTCTCCTAAAAAGTAAGGGGAAATGTGTGTGCGTCTTATGGAGCGAATGCAGGCTGTGCAGCTATCCCAGAAGCCAGAACAGCAAGAGGGATTGCTGCTTTCACTGTGCAGCGATCCCTCTTGCTGTTCTGGCTTCTGAGATTCAGAATATTTTTTTCCTTGTTTTCCTCCTACAAAAACTATGTGCGTCTTGTGGTCTGGTGCGTCTTATAGAGTGACAAATACGGTGAGTTGCACCTTCCAAAACAGACATCCCTCGAAATTTGTACTACTCTGGATTTTGCAGCGCAGTCAAGTAATATATGCAAAAACACATCTGCTAGGGTAAAGTGCACGTTAACATGCATATATAAGTGTAACAGGTAGAAATGTGTTATATTACGGGAAATATAAATAGTAAGGAAAATATGCTTTGCAAAAACGTGTATACAGTACAGTGGTACCTCAGTTTACGAACTTAATCCATTCCGGAAGTCCGTTCTTAAACCGAAACCATTCTTAAACTGAGGCATGCTTTACCTAATGAGGCTTCCCGCCGCCGGTGCCCTTCCACCATCCAGCTTCCATTTTTAGACCAAGGTAAAGTTCGCAAACCAGGACGCTACTTCTGGTTTTGCGGAGTTCGTAAACCGAATAGTTTGTAAACAGGGCTGTTCTTAAACCGAGGTACCACTGTATTAGGCAATGTTGCATGCAAAACTGTGTGTATTAAGAGCAATTAACAGTAAAATGCAGGTGAATTTTCATGAGGACTTCTTTTTTAAAAACAACAACAACAACCTGATGTGGAAATGTGGTACTGAACTTAAGGATGGGAAAATGAGAAGCTGAGAGAAAATGAAATTGACAGATTTGCCCATTCCTACTTTCAATTGGGGGGGGGGGAAGACGAGCCTTCGCAAAGGAGCAAGCAATGTTATGCCTTTTCACAATCATAGGGGGCAGGGTCTTGGTTTTTTCATATCTGATTAAAGTTTTTTTTCTCCATTCACCTTCTCTTTTGCTTTAGCACTGTGATCTCCACATTAAGGCAACAAATCTTACTGCAACACAGTAAGTAAATAAACAGTCGTGCAAATGGGTTCTCTGTCCTAGTTCGCACCTCTGACCTGTTTTTCCACATGGGACGGTGGAGCGGAGGTGGGGAAGGGAATGGCTGGAAGCCCAGCTGGCGACCAGACAAAACACTGTTGGCCTAATTAAGGTGGAAAGTTTGGGTATTTTTTATCTATTATGAGCAACCCCCAACCTGGTGCATTAATGGAAGCACAAATCGGAGACCAATCAGCTCCATGGGCTGCTTGCTTTGAATTTCTTAAGAAAGGCTTGTTTTCTTTTAAGTGTACGTGAAAGGGAATACATTCCTCGCTGTCGTCTGATTGCAACAATTAGTTTCCCTGCCATGAAGAATCACAAGCGGAGCATTGACTCCTGCTGGCCTCCCGCCCACCAGTGTGCCAAGAAACAGTCCATTTTGAAAACACGGTGTGCCTTTGAGGGAGAAGCTGAATACTTTCTCCCATTAAGTCGGGCAACAGGCAGCTTATCGGCCATTTTCGCGCAATCAGTTCTCTTGGCGACCCAAGGGCACCGTCCGCTGAAATTTACACAATGCCCTTCGTTTCAGCAGGGCTTGCACAGGTAAGATTGCACCGAGAATTCCGCTTTTGTGAACTTTGTGAGAGGAAAGGGATGCAGGATTACTTTGAATGTCTCGCAGCAAATCTCCCCGCCTATATGGGACAGAACATCTCCTGGTTCTCCACTCAAGCAAAGAGAATTTTAGCCTCCCCTCTTGACCTAAATCACAAAAGCTTTACAGCTTTAACAAACACCGGAGAATGTCAGCGTATGCTCACTCCAACACCGTTTCAATAGCTTCAGGCCAGGCTTAGCTGACACTGGCCAATAGGTGCATGTAAGTAGAAGAGGATGGACTTGGATAATAGCATAGAAAAAGTAGGTGATGGGGATGTGGTGCGTTAGCAGCAAGGCCTAAACTTGCAAAACCCTTGCAGTTTGCAGAGCCGAAGAGAAAACCAGCGGGAGAAGTAGCTGATCCAGGAAGTGGAGCAAAGCCTGGAGTGTGAAGACATGCGATAGTATCAAATCGTTAAACAAACTGTAAACAGGTAAAGGGACCCCTAACCATTAGGTCCAGTCGTGACCAACTCTGGGGTTGCAGCGCTCATCTCGCTTTATTGGCTGAGGGAGCCGGCGTACAACTTCCGGGTCATGTGGCCAGCATGACTAAGCCACTTCTGGTGAACCAGAGCAGCGCACAGAAACGCCGTTTACCTTCCCACCAAAGCGGTACCTATTTATCTACTTGCACTTTGACGTGCTTTCGAACTGCTAGGCTGGCAGGAGCAGGGACCGAGCAACGGGAGCTCACCCCGTCGCGGGGATTCGAACCACCGACCTTCTGATCGGCAAGTCCTAGGCTCTGTGGTTTAACCCACAGCGCCACCCGAAAACAAACTGTAGCAAATCAGAAATTCAGCAGCCACAGGTGAATGGAGAACTAAGTGGTACTTAGTGCAAAGGAAGAGGAGGGTATGAACGCAAGAAAAGCCCTGCTGGATCAGGCCAAAGGCCTATGTGGTCCAGCATTCTGCTTGCCACAGCAACCAGCCAGACACCTCTGGGGAGCGCACAAGGATGTGACTGCCATAGTGCACTCCTGCAAGGAAACTTATCAGTGCAGAAACCTAAATGCAAGTGAATTTTTCACGGCCACCCCATTCCTGTGACTGTTGTTTTCTTTTGTTTTGCCCTTTTCTGAACTTTTTCCATCTCCTCAATAGCAGACAATAACAGAAAACACTCTTACGGTTCTCCTCCGATTTTACCAAAAGAATAATGCACTGTGTCCCCTGTTCCCCTTCGCCTCTGTTTTACTTTACATGCAATCTAATGAAGATTTATAGGGGACTCCCAATATTTCTTTCTTTCTTTTTAAGATATAAGAAGATTAATATTATTATCATCATATATACTTCTGGTATTGAACACAATTATAAAATTTATAGAAAACAAATTTAAAACTGACTTCCAATTAATCTCACTGTACTTTGTCTATCCATTACTTTATACCGCACAGTTACATATTTCTTATATAATTTCTTTTTACCTCCCTACGAACTTATATTTATACAATACAGGGATCAGTCTAATTCTGCCAAGATGTTTCCTTTTATTCCATAGTTTTCTAAATATTCTTTAAAGATTCTCCAATCCTTATAGACTTTTATAGCTCGCCCAATATTTCATGACATTTATTCTGGTCCCAATAAATTGCCCAACTGTGTGGACCAACACGCAGCTAACTGTGTATTTTGCAAAGTGCACAATAGCACCCCTAATTTCATCTGTGAAATGCTGGGACTGACAGTGCATAGGTGCTCGTACGCACGAATAGAACATTTTGGTGGCAATTGTAGAATCCAAGTTATTGGACTCTTGCAGACCAAACTTGTTCCGCAGGGACTCAGCTCCTACAATCCTGACCTCTCCAAGCCTTTCTTTGGGATCAATTAACCTAAATGGCTGACCTCTTTCTCCCAATCTGTTTCTCTCCCACTTAAAAAAAAACACCCAGGCAGATATGAGCACTCTTGTGAAGAGGCTCTGATTGCCCTATTGTTTTCAAAAGTGGTTGCACGTAGAGCAAGGCTGATGGTAGGTAGCTGCTGGAGAAAACTCTGTACCACTTAACCGCCACGTTCCTCCTGGGGTCATTAATTAGGACCAGAAAAAGAAACTAAAATAAAGATCATGGAGGTACTTAACGTGATTGCTAGGAGCAACGCAGAACTGAAAAGGGCAGAGTCAATGGACATCAAAGATGCTGTGGATCTGAAAATGAAGTCTGTCTTAAGAATGATACAAAACATCCCTGACTAGCAGGAGTGGAGATGTCACTTGGCCAGGGTCTAGCTCAGCCTTCCCCAACCTGGTGCCCTTCAGATGCTTTGAACTACAACCAGGAATGAAAAGGGGAAATATCCCACATGTACCAGTGAGTCCAATCTTCATAAAAAGGGGAGGGGGAGGGAAGGAAGGGGAATAAAAGTTCAAATTGAAAGCTAGGTGGAATAGCTCTGTCTTACAGGCCCTGTGGAAGGAAGTTAATTCCTGCAGGGCCCTGGTCTCATGGGACAGAGCATTCCACCAGGTCGGTGCCATCACTGAGAAGGCCCTGGCCCTGGTGGAGGATAATCTGACTTCCTTAGACTGATGAGGTCTAAAGGAAAGCAGAGCAAGATGTTTGGCACCAGCATACAAGGAGCCATCCAACCATCTTAGGCAGATTTGTGTAGGGTTTACTCCTTTCCCTTTTCTTCTCCTGAAGATATCCCACATGTACCGGTGAGTCCGACTCAGTATAAGGCAATTCTGTTATGTTCCTAATGAGTCTTTGAATGCTGGAGTTTTCTTTTCCCCAGGCACAATGAACGGTGATCGTGATCATCCAGGGCGATTGCCTGCTATTCCTATGAAACAAAAACATATATCCATAGACTAATCAAAGGTGTTTCTAATTTATTTTCCATTACCCTTAACTTTCACTTAGGCTGCAGAACTCCATCTTGTAAACCTCCCCCTTTCGCACAAAGTGTCTATTTAAGGAAGTAGGCAAAAGAACTTAAAAATAGCTATTCTCATTCAATTTATAACACACTTGTTAGCATTTCTGACGTTGACAATTCATAGACACTAAAATACACACAGGAGCTTGGGCTTGCCTGAGGGAGAAGCAAAATGCCCTCCGGTCACCAGGTAAAGCTATCCAATTTGGCTTCTATTGACTCTTAGCCAAGTGGACCAGCTAAAATTAATATCTATCTTTGTTATTGTAAGGTTTTGTTTCTTCTGCTGCTGCTCCCTGCCTTCGAAGGGATTCGTGTGCTCTAACACTAGATACAGATCCAAATAACTTGTGGCTTTTATATTTTTCCAAAGGGAGAACATCGATTGCTTCTTTGACCCGCTTCGTTTGATGCAACTTGAGGCGCTGTGCTTTTGGCACACTACCTAATTAGTCCTCAAAGAGTTTCTAAACCATTGTCTTTAAGACACGGAGCAGAGCAGACTCCATCAGGAGAGATGGAACTGCCAGCTGCTTTCTGCCATGATGGCTAAGGAAAGCCTCCATCTTCACAGGACGTAGATCACTGTACAGTGGTACCTTGGGTTACAGATGCTTCAGGTTACAGACTCTGCTAACCCAGAAATAGTACCTCGGGGTAAGAACTTTGCTTCAGGATGAGAACAGAAATCGTGCTGTGGTGGCAGCGGGAGGCCCCATTAGCTAAAGTAGTACCTCAGGTTAAGAACAGTTTCAAGTTAAGAACGGACCTCCAGAACGAATTAAGTTCTTAACCCGATGTACCACTGTATATCCCACACGGGGCTGCCTCTGAAGGCTTCAGGCTGGTGCAGAATTTTGCGGTCAGATTGCTCACAAGAAACTGGTAGTTCTAACAGTTCTAGCACAACTGAGCTGGCTTCCAAGATGATTCCATTAGGGACCCTCTGCCTGATTCTGTAGGGCTTGTCTTGTGTTCTCAGCCCCATTCCCAACAACATGTTAGTCTCCTCTTATTTTAACACCCAGCCTAAAGAAACTGCTAGAAGCTGTCTGCATGGGGCAGCAGCCACACCCCAGGTAAAGGCTTTGACTGGCCAGCTAAACCAGGTGAGGATAACCGATGGGTCTCAAACCCCCAGTGAGTTAGGGACTGCTCTTGCATGCAAAGACAGGCTCCAGAGGATTGAGTGGGTGAGACCAAGAGTGGGTCCAATGGGCAAGAAGGAGATTTCTGCTCAAGCTGTAGAGGGAAGTGAGGGGCAGATGAATGAATGAATTTATTATTTCGGTCACAGACCAGTTCCAGCTCACATACAATATCAGGGAAGTCATAAAACACGATAGGGATACATTTGGATCTGCAATTGGGTATAACAGGGACAATACAGATATAGCAGCAGTTAAAAATATATAAGTTAAATCTTAATCACTAAAATATAACCTAAAATTGTCATTTAAGGCCTTAGTCATTATGGTAGCACAGCTTGTTCCCTACGTTTTATGGCAGTCAGACAGAATTTGGCCACCCTTAGTGTGATCTCTGGACCCTTGCCCTCTACCAGGGATTTTAGACATTGAAGTTCAGGCCTGAAGTGAAGGGCATGAGGCAGGAGTTGGTAATGCAGGTGAGCTGTACACAAGCAAGCTGCCAGCTAGCTCTGCCGAGGCTCTTTTTATTAGCACAATATGCAAAACCAGTCAGATACATTTTGGACTGTGCCCTTTATATATGCCAATCATGCAATCGTGGGGTGGTACAAAGTTATTCTGGCACCTGCCTTCCACCGTGTCACTTTCCCCTTGAACAATGTATAACAAAGGAGACAAAGGTCACAGACAGGACACAGCAGACCACTGAGAAAGCCAAATGTTAGAAAGAGGGCATGATGTTCAGACAGCTGTGGCTCATCTGCGGATGGAAGTGTGCTCCACACCTGAAGGTCACGCGTTCAGGACCCATTTGGAGATTTTTGTATAGCAGGGATGATAAATGCCGAGTGTATATCCCTGTAGAAACGACAGCGTAAGAAGGCATGAAGAGACAGTTTCTACCTCCATCAAGCCTCAGGGGCAGACTCATTCCGCGTATAGTTTACCCTCGAATCTGCCCTGCAATAAGGCAGATGGCAGCACGTTGAATCTAGCGAGGGTAAACGAGGGGCAAGTGGGACTTGTCAACCTGGGAAGGTAGCCCATCTTGGAGAAGGAAAACTCTGATCCTAAGTCTCTGCTGCCTTGAGGGATATCTTTCAAAAGGCTGAGGAGTAAACCCTACACAATCCAGAGCAGAACCCCTAAGAGGGTTGAATGGCGCCTTGTACACCTCCTGAACTGCAAAGTTTGTGCAAGCAATTTCCCCCAATGTGTCTACTGGGCAGAAACCTGTATCAAAATGCATCTCTTAGGAGAAATGTGGAAGAAAATACATACCAAGGTGGAAAGAAGATAAAGCCCCGACCAGAGACGATTGGTTGATGAAGAAGATGGACTATGCCGAAATGGCGCAAATGACCAAGAAAATCAGAAACCAGGAAGAGAAGAACTTTAAGAAGGAATGGGAAAAAATGTACAATGTATTTAAGAGAGCACTGTAAACAACTAAAAACTTTGGCAGGACTTGAGTAACACTTGTAATGTATTAAAAACTAAGGTAAACAATGGATTGTTTAAGAAAAATAGAGAAAATAAGTGAAGCATTTGGGGGGAAATGTTTGATAATGGTAACAGAGGGAAGTCAAAGGATTCAGGGAATTTTAAATGATGATGATGATGATGATGATGATGATGATGTTTAATGTTTGAATTTTAATATGCAATGTAAGACTCAATAAAAAAGATTTGGGGAAAAAGAAAAGAAAATACATACAAATGTTCATGCACTTTTAAAAACAGATGCATAAATGAAGCAAACAGAGTGTAAGGCTGGAAAAACCGAGGAACTGAAAGTGGCATATTCATCTATCCTTAGTTGCCACAGGTACTTGCGGTGGGAAGCTGGGACTGGCATCAGGTTCCCACCGTAAATACGTAAAGCGAACCACAAATGTTGCCTTTGGTTCTTGGGGAGAAGGAGGCTATGAAGCAGAAACCTGCATGGAGGCAGCACAGAGACCGCACACATCCTCTGCAAGGAACAGCAGCGGAAGGCGACAATGGCTGCTTTGTGACACATTTTCTCAGCTGGTCCTGAGAGAGCGTGTTTTTGCTCCAGCTCCGCACACAGAAACTAAGGATGCCTCGGGAAGCTCTTCCAACTGGTGCCGGCCAAAATAGGGAAAGGATGTACTTAGGTGTCAAATCACCCACTGGGAGCGTTCTTCAAAGCTGGCAAGGGAATCTGTGACCCTCCTTTAGTCTTGCAGTTTGGAAATGCGGCAAAGACCTAGCATGGTGTTCGGTGATTCTCAGAGTAGACGCATTGAAATTAAAGAACATGGCTAGGTTGGGTCCATTAATTTAAGTGGGTCTAAGGGACGCGGGTGGCGCTGTGGGTTAAACCACAGAGCCTAGGACTTGCCGATCAGAAGGTCGGTGGTTTGAATCCCCGCGACGGGGTGAGCTCCTGTTGCTCAATCCCTGCTCCTGCCAACCTAGCAGTTCGAAAGCTCATCAAAAGTGCAAGTAAATAAATAGGTACCGCTCCAGCGGGAAGGTAAATGGCGTTTCCGTGCGCTGCTCTGGTTTGCCAGAAGCGGCTTAGTCATGCTGGCCACATGACCCGGAAGCTGTACGCCAGCTCCCTCGGCCAATAAAGCGAGATGAGCGCCTCAACCCCAGAGTCGGCCACGACTGGACCTAATGGTCAGGGGTCCCTTTACCTTTACCTAAGCTGAGCAAAACACAGTTGAATACCACCCCTTGACTTTAACGCTGGGCTATGGAAGCCAGTGGTGATTCCAGAAACCTTACTTATTGAGCATTCATCTCAGATTGTTTGCAGAGAAGTGAGACGGCGTTGGCTATTTAACGAGCATTTACACTTATTTGTTTTCTGGGATATATTGCACCAGGCAAGCATTTCCCCAAACTTTCCCAGGCAGTTTTCCATCACTTGCCTTTTCACAAAAAAACCCCAAAATATTTTTAAAAATCCAACCTTTTTCGGAAGTGGGCTTCTTGCACAAGCACTCCAATCAGCTTTAATTGCACACTCTGAATTTGTCAGGATGCGACTGAATCCCACCCCAAAAATAGCAACCGCCTGGAGGTTGCCTCCAAATGCAACAACCGTGGCTTGAAAGCTATAAATCCATTACCTAAACAGACAACCATTATGTCTTCATAAAAATGACTTGTATACTGCAATTTCATAACATAACAAATCCAGGGTGGTTTGGTACAATTACATATACACAATAAAACACACACAAATTACTGATGGCCAGCGAACGCTTACAGCAAAATTGTTTTTTTAATTGCCTGCATAAGCCTGGCAGCGTAAAAAAAAAGTTTCAGTATGGAAAATGCCTGTTGAATCCCTATCAGAAGATCCATATTAAAGGTTTGGTTTCTTGCTGATGTCCAATGAGCCTCACCAATTCGGTGGATGACCAGCAACACTCCTACAGGTGATCTCAGTGGGATACCTAGGTGGTCCCTAAGAGATCATGGACCTGAGCTGTTCAGGGATTTGCAAATTAATACAAGGACCTTGAAATGGGCTCAGTAGCCTGATCCCAGATTTTAGTGGGTCCACATGATGCCCACAACTACCATCACTGGGTGACCTTGGAGCACAGTTATGGCCTCTCAGCCTTACCTACCTCATAGGGGTAATAATAATAATAATAATAATAATAATAATAATAATAATAATAATAATTTATTTATACCCCGCCCATCTGGCTGGGTCTCCCTAGCCACCCTGGGCGGCTTCCAACAAAGTATTAAAATACAGTGGTCTGTAGAACCATGGGTGCCATTTTGAACTCCTGAGGGGGGTGAGAATAGGATATATTAGGTGTTTTGTGGCACCAGTTCTATAGTAATTACTCTCCATTTTGTCCAGAGGTAGATTTTTGAAAATTGGGTGCACCTCCACCACCTTACGGGAAGAGGAAAGCACTCACCCACTCCTGGCTGTAGTTCTAAGAGAATGAGTGGTAAAATCTTAGCTCAGCCATGAACTCCCTGAATACCCCTAGGCAAGGTGTTCCCTCAGGGAGGATAATGCTCCAAGGTTTTTCCTAACAACTAACTGGGTTCGTGGTGAGGATGAGATTTGAACCGAGGAGTTAGTTGCTCATAATTCACACTCTTAGACCCCCCACAATGTGCTGCCTGAAAAGCATCAGTATTTCAGGGCCCCAATATTGCCTGAACCATCAAAATGTGAACCCGGCTGGTGAGTACCGTATATTTTGCTCTATAAGACTCACTTTTTCCCTCCTAAAAAGTAAGGGGAAATGTGTGTGCGTCTTATGGAGCGAATGCAGGCTGCGCAGCTATCCCAGAAGCCAGAACAGCAATGTGCAGCGATCCCTCTTGCTGTTCTGGCTTCTGAGATTCAGAATATTTTTTTTCTTGTTTTCCTCCTCCAAAAACTAGGTGCGTCTTGTGGTCTGGTGCGTCTTATAGAGCAAAAAATGCGGTAAATGCACGATATAAAATTAGTACCCGGGTGAAGTAAAGGCAGCACCAAAATAATAGTTCAAAAGCCATTCCCAACGAATTGTTCCACAGCACCTTTGGGTGCTGGGCCTCCCTTCTAAGGAGATTAATGTGCTGCCATGCCTCTTCTGAGAAACTATTTATCATAAAACTAAACGTAGGGCAACACCTTTGTTATGCCCAACTAATTATTTATTGCAATCCATTTTAATAACATATCGGCGCCTTTATTAGGTCCTAATAAAAGTATAAGTCTACTGTGACTTCTGATTTCACCACCACCAATGGTGGGCCAACACACCTCAGTCCTCGGTGAAGCTTTGAGACGACTCCAGTGAAGGATTTGCACACAGGGCTTGGTGATGGCCTCTAGGGTGTGACAAAGGGGTTTGACACCCAATTCATACCTGAGTTCTGGGTATCCTAACGTTGCCAAAGAGATTCCACAGTGCCAATTCCATACAGAGAATCTGTGCCCTCACCTGGTGAGAACCGGTATTTAAGCTATGAGGGAACTACTGAACTACCAGGAATTACCAGGTCACACCGCTTGGGGGTGCATTCGATTTAGGGGCCTTTGCCAACTTGATGCCCTCAAAATGTTTCGGATGACAATTCCCATCTGGCCCAGCCAGCACTCATAGCAAATACTTTCCCTGAGGGTTGCTCCAAGCTAAAACACAACCATTCAAGCACAAGGGAGAGCTACCCGCTAGAGCATAGCTGTCAACTTTTCCCTTTTCGTGCGAGGAATCCTATTCGGAATAAGGGAATTTCCCTTTAAAAAAGGGAAACGTTGACAGCTATGTGCTAGAGGTGTGCACCAAACACAACATTTTATTCAGGCCCCACTTCAGCATTTCAGAAAGTGAGTCGATTCTCCTCAGACCACTTCGGTGGGCGGCCATTTTGCCTCAAGTTCAAATCAGAACCTCCTTCCAAAGCTTTGTGCCACTCTAGTGGTCATCACAGGGAAACCAGCAAATGGCTGCTGGTTTGTCTTTTTGACTAAATTGGATAAGAACTGCAAGCACAGCAGCCCCTTCTGAGTGGGTGATGCTTGCCAAAGGGATGCAGGGTTTTAAAATTTTATTTATAATTTATAGGAAGCCAGTGGGCCAACTCTAGTCCAACCCCCTGCCATGCAGGGATATTCAAAACAACCAAAAGCAATACATGGCTAGTAATGGACTAACAAGTGTTTATGCAAATTCCTAAACAAAAAGTATGTCAGAGTCACACATATAAATGTTCATTGAACAGAAATAGAAGGTGTAGACATTCAGTATCACTAAGAAGGAGACCAAACACCTTTCAACAGCCAAAAAGCTGCAGATACCTTTATGTGGTGATAGGTGCTCCGAACGTAGAACTGTATCTTTAAATTTCCTTAAATTATATGTGATTCAGTACACCTGTGGGCAGCCTTTATAATGCTGCTAGGGCTTTGCCTTCAGTGTCAGCTTACTACAGTATCAAGTGACTGCTGATCCATTGCTACTTTATGTACCTATAGGGACAATTCATTGGGTATGTAGTTATTATTTATTATTGTTCATACAGGTCCGTCATTTCAATTTCTGTATTATATTTGAATTCAATGGATTTCTATTTCTAATATTGTCAGCTGATGAAGAATCCTCATTGAAACAGTTCAATTATCCAGAAAAACTGTCGTTCTACGTTATATTTGTGACTCTGACATACTTTTTGTTTATGAATTTGCATAAACACTTGTTAGTACATTATTAGCCGCGTGTTGCTTTTGGTTGTTTAGAGTTCTCTGTTTTGCAACATGGGATTTCCTTTGTTGTACACGCAGGAATATGCAGCTGTCCCATACAGGGATCGAACCTGCAGACTCGGTGTTATCAGCACCACGCTCTAACCAACCCAGCTCTTGGTTCTCTTGGTCCTAGGTTCTCGATATGGCCTAGGACCCTCATACCTACGGGACCGCCTCTCCTGGTACGTCCCATGGAGGACCTTACGGTCTTCAAACAAAAACATCTTGGAGATCCCGGGCCACAGGGAGGTTAGGCTGGTCTCAACCAGAGCCAGGGCTTTTTTGGCCGTGGCCCCGATCTGGTGGAACGCTCTGTCACAAGAGACTAGGGCCCTGTGGGTCTTGACATCTTTCCGCAGGGTCTGCAAGATGGAGCTGTTTCACCAGGCCTTTGGCCAAGACACAGTCTGACCCCCTCCTTTGGTAATCCTCACAGAACTCTAGCCCAACGGTTGCCATGAATTTGATTTTGAATTGATTTTAGAATGAATTGATTTTAGAATGCTGTGTTACTTTTATTGATGTTAGCCACTCTGAGTCCGGCTTCGGCTGGGGAGGGCGGGATATGAATAAATTATTATTATTATTATTTATTATTATTTATTATCCAGGCCGTCAAGTGCTCGGCAGCCGTGATGCAGGAGGCTTTGGCAGCACACACACTAAAAAGTCCCAAGCCTATAGGTTGACAATGCTGCTTTCTGCAGGGACTGTGTGCCCCACTGAGCTCCCCATGGGGAACTGGGCTATGCGGCTGACCCAACTGCATCTCCACCTGCCCCACAGCAAGCAGGGCCCGAACACAGGAGCACCCGCCCCTCCTGCAGCTTCCAGCAACTGCTATGTGTTACTTACACACACACACACACACACACACACACACTCACTCACTCACACCAGCAATGGCAACCAGCCGTCTTTCCCATGTGAGGCTGCTCGGGGATGTTTTCCACGTGCCAAACAAAAGCGGAGACCTAGGATTCACCTTGCCTTTCAGCTAAGCCTATGCGGAGATCACAGAAGTGGATGTTCGTGAGGCAAACAGAGCAAGCATCTCTCTCGGCAGCTGTTGATAGACCAAGCTGACCTCTCGCGTGGCTTGTAAGCACAGATAATGGGTACCGGGGAGAAGAAAAAGGGAGCGCAGAGCCTGGACTTGTGAAGGAAGGAGGTGTGTGTGTGTGGAGAAAGAGAGGGGGGAAGCAGGAACATTGAAAAGCCCGTTGCAAGATGCTCTGTAATGGGATCTGCCAGATAGGAAAGAGAAACCACTATGTTCAGTTGCTGTGTCTGTGTGGAGGTGAGATGGGATGTGAAATGGCTTCTTGCCTGCTCTCCGGTGACCTGTGTGGCTCCCCCTGATCTTCATCTGCTCCCAAGCCCTCATGGGTATACCTGAGGGAGCGTCTCTACCCCCATCATTCTGCCCGGACACTGAGGTCCCGCGCTGAGGACCTTCTGGTGGTTCCCTTGCTGTGAGAAGCCAAGTTACAGGGAACCGGGCAGAGGGCCTTCTCAGTAGTGCTCCGTTACTTCCGGGTTGCTGCGGAGCGCAACTCAAACACGCTCATCCCGAAGCACATTCAACCCGAGGTATGACTGTCTTTGCTGAGATTTATGCACTAGAGTTTGCCAGAGCCCAAGTTTGAGATCTTCATCCAGCAGCCAGGACAGAGGGAGTGCCCCCAAAATGCCCCCAGCTCCCAACTTCCCCCGCAAGGTGGGAGCCGGCCACACAAGAACATTGCTCCCCAAAACCATTATCAGCAATATTATGACAAGCCGGGGCGTGGTTGTCTGGGTGAGCTGATACATAAAGCATTCCTTGGTCTGTTAATCCCTTTGTTGTCCTATAAGCACCGCATCAGATGAAAGAGGAGCACAGCGCTTATATGAAGACAAAGATTTGCTTCTGTCGGGATCCCGTTGGGTGGCTTTCGGGAGGTGAAGTCTGACAGACGAGCAGAACGCTCTAAACGACTATTGTCGGGGATCAAAAGCAGCAGCAGCAACAAAAGTTTTTAAAAATTAAAGAGCCGATATCTAACAAAGCTTAAAAGAGGCAAAACTACCCCACCCTGTACATTTAAGCTCCGGGCGAACTGTGCCGTTTTCTATGGAATGAATCGCATCAGATCTTTAGATTTGAAAAGAAAGAATCAGTGCTTTGCTTTATTCCAATGAGCTTCCTTGGGCATGCCTGACTCTGCAGGTCTTTGCAAAACACACACACACACTACAACAACCCAGTATTATTCTGTTGTTATGGCAGGCAGGGTTCCCCTAAAACAAAGTGTAACAACTTTGGCGCTCCCTAAAATAGAGCTTAGTGTCTGTCCCAAAAAGGTGGGAGTTTCTGCACCTCTTTTTCTAGAGAGAAGAAAGCACTGGCGGCAGAGGTTTTTTTCAGGGTGGTCAGTCTGCATGATGCCTCGAGTCCCTTCCAATTTTGGGGGTTCTGTACCCAACAAGGATTAAAATCTGTAAAGAGGATTCTGCTGCTGCAAGTGTCCCTATTTTCCAAGGACAGTCTCCGATTTACAGAAGCTGTCCCGGTTTCTGATTTGATCCTGGAATGTCCCACTTTTCCTTAGGACATCCCTAACTGGAACTAACGGTCAGGGGTACCTTTACCTTTACCTTTACCTTTATAGCTGTCCAATAATAAGAGTTTTCTGGGCAGCTCACAAAATAAAACAATAATGCAGTTTTAAAATGCCACACGAAACAAAAAATTGTCAATGCATTGATTTTAAAACTGGAATACCACTAAAACACAATTTTAGAATCTAAGCATGGATCCAACATTCTCCTCCTGCTGGTTTTTCCTCTATGTCCAAATCCTGCAAATCGCAACTCTTGGTTTTGCTGTCAGCTCCACACGTGCCTTGCCTGTTGGGACAACCTTATGAGAATAGGCATTGACCTGCCTCTCCGGCCAATTCTATCCATACCCTTCAGTTAGATTCTTCCGAGCCCCTCCAGCTCACAGCAATCAAGCGAGATAAGGCTGAATGCCAAAACTCAGTTCCACTGAATCTGCAGCTCAAATCTTTGGCATCCTACCAAAACAGTCCTTTTGAAATCCAGTCTCGGCTTAGCAAATTTCATCCTTTTTCCTGATGAATCTGTCTGTCAGCACCCGTAACAGGTTGACAGTATTCTCTGTTTTTCTCAGCCGATTTCATTAGATTGCTTTCATAGCTCTTTCCTTTGTCTCATTGTGGCTTGAGAGTCGTAATCTTGTGATAGCTATAGGTTGCGTTAGAACAATAAATTATTCTGGTGCACCTATAGACTTGGCTTTTCCCGTAATATTTAAACATTATGAGGACTCACGCCTGAATTTCCAGGGGCCTAAATTCACCGATAAAAATCCCAAATGGAGGCCGACACCAGTGCCGAGCAGAGAAGAAGGTCTGTCGTCACCTGACAATTTTAAGGAGAGAGAGGGCATCAGCTGCATACATGGCTGTTTCATGAGAGGCAGTGTGGTGTAGTGATTAGAGTGCCAGTGTAGGACCTGGGAGACCTTGGGCCATGGATCTCACTGGGTGACCTTGGGCCAGTCACTATCTCTTGGGCCAACCTACCTCACAGGGTTGTTGTGAGGATGAAAGGTGGAGCAGGAGAACCATATGCACTACCCTGAGACCCCTGGTATATAAAGGTAGTAAATGTACAGGGCTAGTGTAGGCAAAGAGCTCTTAATACGCAAAGGTAAAGGGACCCCTGACCATTAGGTTCAGTCGTGACCGACTCTGGGGTTGCGGCGCTCATCTCACTTATTGGCCGAGGGAGCTGGTGTACAGCTTCCGGGTCATGTGGCCAGCATGACTAAGCCGCTTCTGGCAAACCAGAGCAGTGCACAGAAACACTGTTTACCTTCCCGCTGGAGTGGTACCTATTTATCTACTTGCGCTTTGACATGCTTTCGAACTACTAGGTTGGCAGGAGCAGGGACCGAGCAACAGGAGCTCACCCCGTCGCGGGGATTCGAACCGCCAACCTTCTGATCGGCAAGTCCTAGGCTCTGTGGTTTAACCCACAGCGCCACCCACGTACAAATGCTAAGTATTATTTCCAAAGCGCAATCCCATGGAGGTGACTACCATGCTCATGCTCTCAGTCCATGGCAATCTATGGCGGGTGGGCTTCAATGTGCACATGAACCTTCCCCGCCTACAAAGCAAAACTAGGTTGTGCTGAAATTCCACGCACCCTGGGGCACATACAGAGCTCTGGATCAGAGCACCCGCCTATCGATTAACATTGCGCAAGACAGACATTCCCACTGACACATACATTTCCCATGCCCCTCCCCTTGTTCTCCATATGCACAGGGAATGCATTCTCTATGAGTCAACGTAGCAGCAGTTCATAAAACCCTTTATTTGCATCTCGGAAGGGTTTGTGAGAGTTCCACCTCTGCAAAGGAAACACAAGACAGGAGAGCAGCCAAGCAAGAGATAACAGCTTCTTCTGTCGGATCTACGGGGGTGGGCAAATTTGAACCATTTCAAATTTTTCCACTCTTCAGTGCAGCTCCCTCCATTTCCATATCAGTTTGCAATTAAAGGAGGGGGGGGTTATTGAGAAAGTGCATCAGCATTTGAGAGCTAATTTCTCCTAAAATGCATATTTCTTGCATGCCGTTTTCCCTCTCTGCAAAGCTGATTCCCCTACGATGAGCATTGTTCTGTACAGGTTACTGGAAAATTTGCACCCAAAAATCTGTAGAGATTTCGTGCAGATTGCTGGATTCAGAGAGGTGCAAACTTTGAAAGCGTTCTGAGTTCAGGAAGGTTAACTCAGATTAGGTAGATTCCCCTTGGAATGCAAAGTGAATCGAATGTCTAACCCCCCGCGGTCCCTAAACAGATCACACATTCTTTCATTGCTGAACTAAGCAAGGAGAGTACTAAATGAATGCAGTTGACTGGGCAGCCTATAAGCAAAAGAGCAGGTCAGCTAAATCAAGCCATTTGTGGTGGGCCAGGGTTTAAAAAAGGAGGAGGGTGGGGAGGTTAAATTGTGCCCAATCACTGGGTTACTATGCAACCAGATCAAGTATTTATGCAGGAGGATGTTGGGAACAGACCACACCCTTTCTGATGGCTTTGTTGTCTGAAAGGCAAGCTGCCTACCCTAGAATCCCAGTCCCTATATTTGTCTCGGGACACAATTGCATGTTATGAACGCTTCTTAAAAGTGTGGGCTACGCAAATGGCATTGGGAACATTGGGGGGGGGGGGAGTTGAGTGAAACTGAAAGCAAGCCAGTCAAGTGCACCAAGAAGGTGCAAATTGGTTTTTGAGGAAACTGTGCAGCAAAATCTCCACAGACGTTTCTTGCAACCGCTAGGGCTACTGAAATGAAGTCTGCTTGTTTGGTTCCTAAATATAATTATTTCACTCGGGGGGGGGGGGGAATCTGTGTTTCCTGATATGATCCACAGAAAAGTAAAGTAAAAAGGTAAAGGACCCCTGGACGGTTAAGTCCAGTGAAAGGCGACTATGGGGTTGTGGCGCTCATCTCGCTTTCAGTGCTGAAGGAGCCGGCATTTGTCCGCAGACAGCTTTCCAGGTCATGTGGCCAGCAGGACTAAACCACTTCTGGTGCAACGGAACACTGTGACAGAAGCCAGAGTGCACGGAAACACCGTTTATCTTCCCGCCATAGCGGTACCTATTTATCTACCTGCACTGGCATGCTTTCGAACTGCTAGATTGGCAGGAGCTGGGACCGAGCAATGGGAGCTCACCCCGTCACGGGGATTCAAACCGCCAACCTTCTGAACGGCAAGCCCAAGAGGCTCAATGGTTTAGACCACAGCACCATTTGCCCACTCCAGCAGGGGTGCTGCCTCTTCCCTAACACCCCATATATCTTGAATACACCTGCAGAAATACACACACATTGACAGAACCATTATGAAGGAGCACTACGTTTCAGCCCCATCTCAGTTATGGGGATTGCAACACTGACTAACCTTTATTTTGTTATTTAAATAAGGATGCATGTATGGGAAGCCCTTCTGAGTATTAATAATAATTTATTATTTGTACCCTACCCATCTGGCTGTGTTTCCCCAGTCACTATGGGAGGCTTCCAACAAAGATTAAAAATACATTAAAATGTCACACATTAAAAACTTTCCCTGAACAGGGCTGCCTTCAGATGTCTTCTAAATGCCTGGTAGTTGTTTTTCTCTTTGACATCTGATGGGAGGGTGTTCCACAGTGCGGGCGCCACCACCGAGAAGGCCCTCGGCGCTGGACCTCAGTGTCCGTGAAGAACGATGGGGGTGGAGACACTCCTTCAGGTATACTGGGCCGAGGCTGTTTAGGGCTTTAAAGGGGTGTGTGTGTGTGTGTGTGTGTGTGTGTACACACACACATATATATATGACAGTACATGAGGTAACAGTGTGATTTGCTTTCTATTTTCCCTGTGACCAATAATGAAAAGCCAAATTGCAGCCAATTTCTCTCTTCTTTCTTATTTTATCCTCACATCATTAGTTGGTTTGACCAAATACAGCCTAGTCCAACAACTTTTCCTCTGGTCTCTTTTACAGAAAGGCTTCTCATTGTGTTGTGCTTTTAAAACTCTTGCACCAGTGATCATCTATGAAACTAATTCACAGTCTTACTTTTTCAAACTTTGATAAAAGCTGAAAGAAATCTATTTACAGTGAGTTCTGATTTCCTAGGATTGCACTGATTAAAGGCCATCCTACCTCGCACTGGGGACGCAGGTGGTGCTGTGGTCTAAACCACTGAGCCTAGGACTTGCTGATCAGAAGGTCGGCGGTTCGAATCCCGGCGACGGAGTGAGCTCCCGTTGCTCGGTCCCTGCTCCTGCCAACTTAGCTGTTCGAAAGCACATCCAAGTGCAAGTAGATAAATAGGTACCGCTCTGGTGGGAAGGTAAATGGCATTTCCGTGCACTGCTCTGGTTTCGCCAGAAGCAGCTTAGTCATGCTGGCCACATGACCCGGAAAAACTGTCTGCGGGAAAACGCCGGCTCCTTTGGCCAATAAAGCGAGATAAGTGCTGCAACCCCAGAGTCATCCGCAACTGGACTTAACTGTCAGAGGTCCTTTACCTTGACCTTACCTTGCATTGGGTCCATATACCTTCATGTGTTACGTTTTCTCCAAAATCTAAAGCTTGGCCAACTCTTAAGCCTCCTTAGCAGCTACACACAATGTAATCAATAAATTTAAGCAACAGGTAATGTTGTTTATCATGTTCTCAACCTTGCATTTGCCTCCAATTCTCAACAGTTCAGCTACCAAATAATTATTTGACACCAGCTCACAAAAACAGATTGTTTGCTATTTCCACACAGTGACTGTCCTACTTCTATACAATGGCCCGGTTCACTCGTGACAGTATGCCAAACTATGGCTTACTGGGACTGAGCTAATGTGCTGGTTTGCAAGAGAGAAACTTGAGAGTGTCATCTGAATCTGGGGCTGCAGTTAAGCTCTCTCCTCCTTGACCATGAGCTGTAAGCCAAGGTCAAACCTCGGTTGGGCATAATATTATGTGCAAACGTGGCCATTGTTCATCAAGCTCGTATACCCGCCTCCTGCTGTAGAAAGCCAAATAAAAATAAATGCTGGACTTTCTAAATTTGTTTTGCATCAACGTATTCCATATTGCATATCTAGATTGTGTTACACTCCCCATGCAACTTGATGCAACTCCTACCACAAATTCGGTACCCTCTGTTATATGCTGATTAGAATTACCTGGAACAGAAAATTTAATTGAGGCCAATAATGGGATTTTAGCGGCTGGCATCTGCCTTGCAAATGACAAATTCCCTTGGAACTGTCTTTCCATCTTAACTTCCTGTAAAAAGTCCCAGTGTTCTCTTTTTCCTCTTGCCCCATTGTTATTTATACATTTCCATTTCGTGCTGGAAAAAGGGCCAGGCACAGTGCAGGATGAGGGGTGCAGAGAGGAAAATGGTGGGTGGGTGGGAGGCTTAATTAGCACATCCCTCCTTCCTGTCATCTCTCCCCTGAAATTGTCCCATTCCCTTCCTTTGCCAGTTACTGGCAAACAAAACAGGGACTACCAAATGTCCAGTCCTGGCCTCCATGTGCTGGGCCCGGGGGTAACCTGGGAAACACAGTCCAGGACCAGACCAGAATCCGAAGGTTCTGCTAGGAGTCAGTCCGACAGGGCCAAGGCAGGAAACCGGCAAGGACAGGTACAGGATCTCAGGCAGGATCTAGCATACAGCAGTGTTG
The DNA here is from genome assembly GCF_965112155.1 of Podarcis liolepis. Taxonomy (NCBI): domain Eukaryota; kingdom Metazoa; phylum Chordata; class Lepidosauria; order Squamata; family Lacertidae; genus Podarcis; species Podarcis liolepis. The sequence continues at coordinate 55,781,338 of NC_139565.1, read as the reverse complement.
CTCCCGCAACCTGGGGTGGGGTCCGACAGCCTTTTATCTTTGCCGGGGTAGCAGCCGGTCCTGATCCCCCGGCGACTCACCTCCCTGTTTTGCCTGAAGGCAAGCACTCCTCCTGCGAATACTCAGGTCTCTCCTTCTCTCAGACCTTAGTCTCTGCAGCTCGGGAGATGTCGGTGGGTTACTAGACCCCATTAGCTAAAGTGGTACCTCAGGTTAAGAACAGTTTCAGGTTAAGAACGGACCTCCGGAACGAATTAAGTTCTTAACCTGAGGTACCACTGTATTGTGTTTTTAATATTCTGTTGGGAGCCACCCAGAGTGGCTGGGGAAACCCAGTCAGATGGGTGGGGTATAAATAATAAAATCAATAATAATAATAATAATAATAATTAATAATAATAATGAAATTATCTTGCTGCACCACTGATAATTGTTACCAGCATCACAGGGTTGCCATGAAGGCAAAACCTATCAAATACAGCAAAGAACTTTAAGGTATACATGCTGTCCACCCACCCCAATATATTTTTATTTTTGTGACATTTCAGTCAACCAAGGATGATGCCTGGGTCTGCACAAGAGGTCCCCTGCTCTGTGAGATCCCGGGGAGGGTGGGGGAAGGAACTGAGAAGACCCCCAGCCTGTTACCCAGTTCCCAAAGGATACTGCCTCGCTTCCCTGTCAGATATCAAACTGGTTCTGAGATTGCTTTGATGAAATAAGGTGGCGTGTCATTTGGAGACTTCCTTGATTGGCAGTGTTTATCTCTGTGGGTACCAAGAAACTCCACTGGAGGTTAACTTGCTTCCGAGTTCCAAAATCGCTCCTTGTGGGGAACGGTGGTACAGGACATTCTGTTCGGATACTGCCAGGGAGACAAAGTCCATCATGGCCCCCAAGCCGTGTCCGGACGTCCATCGATCTCCCGTAGACACGCAGTATCAGCAATTAGCGACATGAGCTCCAGAAATAGCCTGCCACATTCCAGAGCCGATGCATGCTCTATCAGCAGATAATTCACAGCGAAAAATGCACGCAGGAGAGCATATTTACAAGTTTATTCAGCGTTGATCAGAACAAAGAAAAAACATGACTGCCAGCTTCAGTGTCTCTGGCATAGAGTGAGCGAAAACAAAGACACAACAGAAACATCCTGTGAAACAGGAAATACGCAGACTCTGTGACTCACAAAGCCTGCCCCCTTTTAAGGTGGAACGGAAATATCCTAACACATTCGAGTCCCGTTTGCAGACGGACAGACGCTCTTGGACACAGAAAGTTGGCTGGCTGGTACCAAGTCAGACGTTTGGGCCCATCTAACCCAGTGCTCTCAACACTGACTGGCAGCTGAAACTATTAAAGAAACTGTTGCCCGGGCCTAAGCTGCTGTTTGCAAGGGTGTGGCTGCTCCATCCTGTCTCCACAGCAGCTAACCAGACTGCCTATAGCAAGTCCAAAAGCAGGACCTGAACAAAGCACTGTGCTTGTTAAGTTGTGGGTGAACATATCAGACGACACAGCAATCCTTCAAACAGCTCTTGTTTATTCACAGGCCCAGAACAGAACTGGGCTGAAGGGTTCGGCCAACCTGCTTATATAGAGCTCAACTACAAAGCAACAGTAACAACTTTCTATAACAATCCAATCACTGAACGTCACTTTCAATTCCTCATTTGCATATGTGGACCTGAGTGAAAACTATCTACAATATCCCCCTGCTGGCCCAGGGTGAGAACTTCAGTACATAACAGCGCTCCTCAGCTGTGATCCGCAAGAACTTGTCTACAGTCTCCAACAATGGAGGTACTGCTACACAGCCACCTGCCAAAGCTTCCTTGAACATCTCACAGCTGAGGGGAATGCAAGGGGGGCAAACAGGTCAGGACCACAATACCTCAAGGACCGCTTCACCCCATATACACCGTCCCGGACACTGTGTGTGCCTCCTCCATGTGAAGTCTGGAGGGCAGCAACACAAAAACAGGCCCTTTTGTGGTGGCTCCCCACTTGTGGAATGCTCTCCCCAGGGAAGTTCGCCTGGTGCCTTCATTATATGTCTTTAGGCACCAGGTGAAAACATTCCTCTTCAACCAGGCCTTTGGCTGATTACGGTCTTCAAATAAAAACATCTTGGAGATCCTGAGCCACAGGGAGGTTAGGCTGGCCTCAACCAGAGCCAAGGCTTTTCCGGCCATGGCCCCAATCTGGTGGAACGCTCTGTCACAAGAGACTAGGGCCCTGCGGGACTTGACATCTTTCCGCAGGGCCTGCAAGATGGAGCTGTTCCACCAGGCCTTTGGCCAAGGCACAGTCCTTCTGAAATCCTCATAGCACTCTAGCCCAATGGTTGCCGTTAATTTGATTCTGAATTAATTTTAGAATGTATTTCAATTAATTGATTGTGGTTTTATGTAAACTGTGCTATTTTTACTGTTGTTAGCTGCTCTGAGCCCAGCTTTGGCTGGGCAGGGTGGGATATATATATATATATATATATATATATATATATATATATATAAAATAATTCTGCAGTCTATTAAATGTGGGGAGGGGGTTCCCCCTAAAAAGAGCTCACCAACTTTGGGTGCAGTTCCCCTTAAACAAAGGTCAACAAATTCTGCCACGTCTTTTTCTAGAAAAAAGCCCTGCCGGCACTTCTTTTTATGCTGTTAAAAACTCTGGTACTTACTGTAATCATTTCATGGTGAGTTTTCTCCTTTGAGACTTGAGACTTTTAAATGTGTGGTATTGCTTTGCTGTTTCATTTCAATTATTTACTTGTTTTTATCCTGTATTTTACTCTGCGAGCCGCCCCAAGATCTTACCATAAATAATAATAATATTAATAACCTCAAAATGATGGTTTGCACCTGCGGTCCCATACTAAGCAGTGTAGGATTTTGCCGGTCTCTCCGGATGAGGAATGCAAATCTGCTTCAGGATCTAGTTGCAGGTGGGTACTGCTGGGTACATGTTAGAATGGTTCCCCCATACAAAAATAAAAATAAAAATAATTCTAAAAATCCCTGCACGCAGAATGCTAGCATGTCAAGAAGAATGGTGCTCCCTGCCACGCTAGCTTTCTGCATGCAGGAATTTATTTATTTTGCAGTAAAGCACCTTCAAACATACACAGTCTGAGAAACAGGTTTACTGCTCATAAGCTGTCTGCGAAACCCGCCCATATTTCCATTATTAGACGATTTTGCTGAGTGAAAACACAGAAGACAATTTAGAAGAAGAAGAAAACAACTCCCTTCCTGCCCAATGAGCACACAACGTGAAACATAATGTGGCACTTTGAGCAGAACAACTTGATTTTTTAATAAAGATTTTTTGGGGGGTGTGGGGACGACGACAATATCGCCTTCACAGTTCTCCACCCTTCCATCTAAAGGGCACGATCTAGTCCTCCAGTGATTTAAAAACAAACACACACACACACCAAAAAAAGAAAGACTGCAAAGCTGAAGATGATTAGACGCCATGAGAATTCAGGCAGCAACTCCCCAAACTCTGCAGCAGAACGAGACAGCTGCAGAGGCAAGCTGTGAAGAAGATTCATCCAAGGGTTTCTGACCCCGTCTCACATGCCAGGATACCGAAAGAGAGGAAGTTGCCGGCGGCCATGGGAGATCTCTGGTGGTTGCACTGCGGCAAAGGGGAAAGGCCAGGCAAGTCAGAAACAGCCGCGTCCTGCTGTTATTGGTGTTGACAATTAGAACGAAGAACGGAAGCAGGGAAGCAACGGTAATAGGATTTGTGCGGTGCTCTCCCCGAGAACGCAGAGGGCTTCCCATATTCATATCCTCATTTAAATAATAAAATACAAGGGTACCTCAGGTTAAGAACTTAATTCGTTCCGGAGGTCTGTTCTTAACATGAAACTGTTCTTAACCTGAAGCAACACTTTAGCTAATGGGGCCTCCCACTGCCACTGTGCCGCTGCTGCACAATTTCTGTTCTCATCCTGAAGCAAAGTTCTTAACCTGAGGTACTATTTCTGGGTTAGCGGAGTCTGTAACCTGAAGTGTCTGTAATCTGAAGCGTATGTAACCTGAAGCGTATGTAACCTGAAGTACCACTGTAAAGGTTTGTCAGTGTTGCCATCCCCATAACTGAGATGGGGCTAACAACAACAACAACAACAACAACAACAACAAATTTTATTTATACCCCGCCCTCCCCAGCCAAGACCGGGCTCAGGGCAGCTAACACCAGGTATAAAAACAATTGATTGAAATACAACTTAAAAACAAGATTAAAATACAACGTTAAAATGCAGCCTCATTTCAGTAGGAACTCAAATCAAAAACTTTTGGGGGGATGAAAACGTCAAATCTTCACAAAGGCCAACTATCCAGTCTGGTCCTACATGGGCCAGAAAAAAGACAGGGAAGTCCCCAAATAGGAGTTCCATCACAGAAGGAGAAAGGAAAAAGGAAAGAGGGCTTAGTGCCCTTCCATAATGGTTCTGTGAGTGTGTGTGTATTTCATAGAATCAGAGCTGGAAGAGACCACAAGGGCCATCGAGTCCAACCCCCTGCCAAGCAGGAAACACCATCAGAGCACTCCTGACATATGGTTGTCAAGCCTCTGCTTAAAGACCTCCAAAGAAGGAGACTGCAGGTGTATTCAAGATATGGGTGTTAGGAGGGAGGTAGCACCTCTGATGGAGGAAGGTGGTGGTGCTGTGGTCAAAGCCACAGAATGTTCGAGTCTGCACGATGGGGTGAGCTCCCATTGCTCTGTCCCAGCTTCTGCCTACCTAGCAGTTCGAAAGCGCACCAGTGCAAGTAGATGAATAGGTACCACTACGGCAGGAAGATAAACAGCGTTTCTGTGTGCTCTGACTTCTGTCACGGTGTCCCGTTGTGCCAGAAGCAGTTTAGTCCTGCTGGCCACATGACCCAGAAAGCTGTCTGTGGACAAACGCCGGCTCCCTTCGCCTGAAAGCGAGATGAGCGCCGCAACCCCATAGTCGCCTTTCACTGGGCTTAACCGTCCAGGGGTCCTTTACCTTTTTACTTTACCTTTCTGTGGATATCAGGAAAGCCAGGAGGGAAACTGAATCAACCAATCAGACGGGACTCATTGTGCAAATAACGTATATAAAGCCTGAGGTTTTTTGGGGGGGAGGGAATTCATTCACTGTTTTAGAGCTGCAATAAGGAGCATGATATCATTACGCGACTCCGAGTATATTTCACAAATCATTCTCCCATCAGTCTTGCGGGCTAATGCAACAGATGAACCTATTACGGTGGCAGATGCAACACTCTCTGCACTGAGTGGGAAATTGGTTGCAAAGACCCTTTCCCTCCCTCCCACTCCCTGGCCTCACTGCTGACCTGTGCTCATTTGCTCCCAAACCAGCAGGTTAGATGGATATGTGGACCAAAAGGGGCTTGAGGGGGTCTTTTAAAGTGCGGAGCTTGGCAGGCGAACGAGGTGCTGAGCTCACCTGCCTGACCTCCCTCCGACTCCTCAGCAGGAGTAAGCTGGCAGCAGCTGATCTCATTAATAAAACAGGCCTTGCCTCCCTTGGGTTCACCGCGGTGCTCATCAAGATTTCACCTTATGCTCAAGCAGCCAGTGCCGCTCCATACCCCGCGCTGAAGAGAATCGGGGCTGTCAGTTCATCTCCGCCTGACATACCGGAAAGCACGGAAAGACAGGGGTGGAAAAAATACCCACACAAAATGTGAAATGGAGACAGGTTCCTCCTGTGACCTAAAGGATAAGAAGGCAGTGCCTATATTTAAAAGTGGCTCGAGGGGATAGCTAATGAGAACTGGCCCATTTAAGCTTTACGCCCGGGCCCGGTTTCTCGAATCATCGTCGTAAACACAGGCCCAGGAGAAAACTAAAACTTCCACGGCCGGTATCTAGGTTGCTACACTTTGCCATTTCAGGTTGGGCAAAATTCCACACTCCAGCGCTGTGGTCTAAACCACCGAGCCTCTTGGGCTTGCTGATCGGAAGGTCGGCAGTTCGAATCCCCGCGACGGGGTGAGCTCCTGTGGCTCTGTCCTAGCTCCTGCCAACCTAGCAGTTCAAAAGCACAACAGTGCAAGTAGATAAATAGGTACCGCTCCGGTGGGAAGGTAAACGGCATTTCCGTGCGCTCTGGTTTCCGTCACAGTGTTCTGTTGCACCAGAAGCGGTTTAGTCATGCTGGCCACATGACCTGGAAAGCTGTCTGTGGACAAACGCCAGCTCCCTCGGCCTGAAAGCGAGATGAGCGCCGCAACCCCTTTAACTAGACTTAACCACCTTTAACTGGACTTAACCTTCCAGGGGTCCTTTACCTTTACCTTTTAGTAAAAGAAATGGAAAAGCACTCACAGGGGTACAGATTTGCGTTTTTATCTGTTCTCACTGGTGAATGGAATTTCCAAACCCCAAAAATACCCTTCAGAGGCATATAGAAGCTGCATATTTTTAAGACGCTTATTGTCAGAAGATTCAGGTAGGTAGCTGTGCTGGTCTGACGCAGTTGAAATATATTTTTAAAAAAAATTAAAAATGTCCAGTAGCACCTTAGCAACCAACTAAGTTTGTTCTTGGTATAAACTTTTGTGTGCGTGCACACGAAAGCTTATACCAAGAACAAACTTAGTTGGTCTCTAAGGTGCTATTGGACAATTTATTTAATATATATATATATTTATTGTCAGAAGGTTGAGGCATCATCACCAACTGACTCTGTTTACCAGAGAGAGTTCTTATTCACTAATACATGTCTCTTGGAAAATGTCCGGCTCACCTTATCACACCCCTTTAAAAAGTCATGACTTCCCCCAAAGAATCCTGGGGACTGTTTGGAAACAGGGGTCTCCTAACAGCTCTCAGCACCCTAAACAGACTACAGCTGCATTCTTTGGGGGGGGGGTTATGACAGCCATCTTCAAATACCTGAAGTGCTGTCTCGTGGAAGATAGAGCAATCTTGGGGTAACTGTGCCCCTGAAGGACCAGGTGCGCAGCCTGGGAGTCATTTTGGACTCACAGCTGTCCATGGAGGTGCAGGTCAATTCTGTGTCCAGGGCAGCTGTTTACCAGCTCCATTTGGTACACAGGATGAGACCCTACCTGCCTGCGGACTGTCTTGCCAGAGTGGTGCATGCTCTAGTTATCTCCCGCTTGGACTACTGCAATGTGCTCTACGTGGGGCTACCGTTGAAGGTGACCCAGAAACTGCAATTAATCCAGAATGCGGCAGCTAGACTGGTGACTGGGAGTGGCCGCCGGGACCACATAACACCGGTCCTGAGAGATCTGCATTGGCTCCCAGTACGTTTCCGAGCACAATTCAAAGTGTTGGTGCTGACCTTTAAAGCCCTAAATGGCCTCGGTCCAGTATACCTGAAGGAGCGTCTCTACCCCCATCGTTCAGCCCGGACACTGAGGTCCAGCGCCGAGGGCAGTTCCCTTGCTGTGAGAAGTGAGGTTACAGGGAACCAGGCTGAGGGCCTTCTCGGTAGTGGCCCCTGCCCTGTGGAACGCCCTCCCTTCAGATGTGAAGGAAATAAGTAGCTATCTTATCTTTAAAAGACATCTGAAGGCAGCCCTGTTTAGGGAAGTTTTTAATATTTAACGCTGTATTGTTTTTAACACTCGATTGGAAGCCACCCAGAGTGGCTGGGGAAACTCAGTCAGATGGGCAGGGAATAAATATTATTATTATTATTATATTTTATTATATTGGCTTTTTGCTGCTTCAGACAGCAAGACCCAAACCAATGGATTCAAAGGACAAAAAGGAAGATTCCAGCTAAACACCAGGAAGAACTTTCTGGAAGCAAGAGCTGTTTGACAGTGGGACGGGCTTCCTCAGAAGGTGATGGGCTCTCCTTCATTGGAGAGGTTAGATGGCCATCTGTCAGGAGTTCTTTAGCTGCGATTCCAACTCTGCAGAGGGTTGGACTAGATGACCCTTGGCATCCGTTCCGATTCTAGGCTGCAATCTTGGCATGAGGCACTACTGAAAAAAGAGCTTCCCTTTCTCCAAGATGCCAAAAAAATCACACCAAAAATCACCACCACTGCATATTTCTAAAGCACCCAAGTTACGTAGCACTGATTCATAATCCGATTTGGTGGTGGGAGGAAGGGAAAAGCTGAGCAGCTTCAGGCATGCATCAGGTGGTAACTTTTCCAAACACTCAGCACTGGGCATCTGTTGTGTTTTGCTGCAGTCACTGCCAGTCCTCCCTCTGACCTCAACAGGAAGAAATCAGGGCAGACTCAAGAGCCTTGGAAAAATTCATTCAAATGGATGGGTGATATATTTTCCCCCTGTTGTTTGCAAGCAAATATAACTCATTAAGGAGAGTTGGGCGTTTCAGAAGAAAGCTTTAGAAAAAATGGAGAATAATGAAACATCTAGCATTTCATGCAAGGCTCCAAATTTCCTGCACCCAAAAACCATAAAAACCTAATTTGGCGTCAAAAAACTCAACCTTTTCTTCTTAACCATTTATTTCATTATTATTTTTTAAATCACTGTCCCATTGCCTTTACCAAGCGCTGGTGGTGGTTCACCACAACCACCGTAAAAACACTAAAGCAAATAATGGAGCAGAGGTCGTTTCCATACTTCTTTTGGCAAAGCTGACTCCTTGCTTTGAAGGAGACAGGCTTCCCAAGGAATCGGAAACTTGCTGGCGAGGGCTATCAAAAAACATGCAGAAAGAAGCATTAATGTTCCATGGCCACCTCAGGATCAGCGATCGCCTCTTTGGTCACTGCTCTACAAGGAGGAAAAGACTCTCTGGAACATTGGAGTCATTTATTTTATGTACCTGTTTAAATGGTTTTACCCCATTCACTCGCTGAGATTTGAAGATTCGCATAGCTGCCTTTTGTCCTAGCTTGGCAACATCACTTCTCTTCCGATGGGCTCCTCCTGATCTTGCTCACCACCCTCAAAAGGTAAAGGTGCCCCTGACCATTAGGTCCAGTCGCGAACGACTCTGGGGTTGTGGCGCTCATCTCGCTTTATTGGCCGAGGGAGCTGACATACAGCTTCCGGGTCATGTGGCCAGCGTGACTAAGCCACTTCTGGCGAAACCAGAGCAGCGCACGGAAACGCCGTTTACCTTCCCGCCAGAGCGGTACCTATTTATCTACTTGCACCTTGACGTGCTTTTGAACTGCTAGGTTGGCAGGAGCAGGGACCGAGCAACGGGAGCTCACCCCGTCATGGGGATTCAAACTGCTGACCTTCTGATCGGCAAGTCCTAGGCTCTGTGGTTTAGACCACAGCGCCACCCGCGTCCCTTGCTCACCACCCTTACTATTTATTAAATTTATATAGTATACAAAGTATATAAATACTTTCAGGCCAGCTGCTAACCTGAGCAACAAGCTAACTCTGAAATTGTAGCTGCTGTCATTCAAGGTGTCAGCACGAGTGTCCAAAGCCCTAAATGGCTTGTGACCCAGTTACCTAAAACAGCTCCTTCTGCAATCTCCACCATTTTGGCCCCTACAAATGACCTTGTCATTTGAAGTTACCCATTTGTAGAATCCCCTCCATGGTGATTTCTGTCTCTGTCTTTATTAACTTTAAGGAGGGGTTTCAAAACATTCCTGTCCACCCAGGCATTTGATGGCTCACATTCCGTTCCTGGCAACTCTGACATTATGAACTGTGAGAGTATGTGGTCCTCTTGAGACATTTTTACATGGCTTTTAGATGTTTTTATTATTATTTTTTGTTTTATTATTAATTGCACAGTTTTATCACTGAGGTATTTGCTGCCCTGGGCTCCTTTACGAAGAAGGGGAGGGTATAAATTTATTAAATATCACCATGTTGCTCCTCTACCTGGATGACTGTTTTATTCTGTCCCGTTATTCTCCTGGCATATCTTCGGGAGAAGAAAAGGCAAATGCAGGAATCTCCACTAAAGCAACCATGACAGATGGCTATCCAGCTCCTGCTCCTCAACCCGGGGGCTCCCTCCTCCTCCCTCTTCAAAAATTCCTGGAAATCCTCATTTGGTAAAGAGACTAAAATTTATTCTTATTTACTAGAGAGAAAAAGAGAGAGCTCTAGGCTCCTCATAGAACCATAATTCGCAGGGTTCCCTGTGGAGAGGGATTGAAGATTAACCCAGGGTTTCCAAATCTGGGTCTCCACCAGTTTTTGGACTACAATTCCCATCATCCCTGGCTAGCAGGACCAGTGGTCAGGGAAGATGGGAACTGTAGTCCAAAAACAGCTGGAGACCCCAGTTTGGGGAATCCTGGATTGAACTACGTTAAGAGTGCAATTTGGTGCACACTCACCCAGTAGGAAGCCTCCATGTGCATCACAGGATTTACTTCTGAGTAAACATATCAAGAGTCATGCTGCGCACCTTTAACAGCTCTCCCTTACTGGATCAGGGCAATTGCTTTTTTAATTCAAAATTTCTATTCGCACTTAAAATAAAATAAAAACTTGCATAACTTAACTGGGTTTGGAAGCTGGTTGTGCCATGTAATTCTGTTACTCACTCCCAGTTCATGCTTCCCACCCAAAAGTATAATCATGTTTCCTAGCTAGAAAAGTGAAGCGGGAGGGAAACTATAAAAACACTTACGCAAAGGTCATAATAACAATCTGCAGAGATTTTTACAGCTGCCTCTCTCTTATTTGAGGGATCCGCTTCTAACCATCTCCTACGCGTTTGTTATTTTTGACCTTTGCACATGCTTTTTTTTTTTAAAGGGGTGGGGAAGGCGGAGGAGGGAAGTACCCACACAGATTTGGAAGTGGTTTTAAAATCCAGGGCCCAAATATTGAGACTAAAATTTATAAATATGGGAGAGTGCCTGGCCACTCAGAATAAGCAGAATCATGGGCGTAGCGAAGCGGGACACGTTTTTTGTTTTGTTTTATTTCTTGCTCAGTGCCCTTTTATTTGTGGGGGGGGGGGAGACAGAGAGAGAGAGAATATTTCTGGACTATAACACCTCCAATCCTAGGTGCGTTTCTGTGAGTGTAGGTACCACCAAAGTCAAATACCCAACATGAAAACCTAAGTATGCTAAGGGCTAGAGGTGCAGAGGATTTCCCCACCCACACATTCCAAATAAAAGTGCATACCTTCCAACATTTCTCTGATGAAAATAGGAGTGTCCTATTCTATTATTGGACGTGAGAGCTGGACCATAAAGAAGGCTGATTGCCGAAGAATTGATGCTTTTGAATTATGGTGCTGGAGGAGACTCTTGAGAGTCCCATGGACTGCAAGAAGATCAAACCGATCCATTCTGAAGGAAATCAGCCCTGAGTGCTCACTGGAAGGACAGATCCTGAAGCTGAGGCTCCAATACTTTGGCCACCTCATGAGAAGAGAAGACTCCCTGGAAAAGACCCTGATGTTGGGAAAGATGGAGGGCAGAAGGAGTAGGGGGCGACAGAGGACGAGATGGTTGGACAGTGTTCTCGAAGCTACCAGCATGAGTTTGACCAAACTGCGGGAGGCGGTGGAAGACAGGAGTGCCTGGCGTGCTCAGGTCCAGGGGGTCACGAAGAGTCGGACACAACTAAACAACAACAAAAAATGCTGTTGTTGTTGTTATACCCCATCCATCTGACTATGTTATCCCAGCCACTCTGGGTGGCTTCCAACATATATAAAAACATTATAAAACAACAAACATAAAAAATCTTCCCTATACAGGGCTGCCTTCTAAATCTTACAGAGTTAGTTATCTCCTTGGCTCGGGGGGGGGGGGTGTCACATAACCCTCCAATATTTCTCCAATGAAATCAGGGACATCCTACCATAACCTCCAACATTTCTCTGGTGAGTTGAGGGGCGTCATAAGGAAAAGTGGGACATTCCAGGATCAAATCAGAAACCGGAACGGCTTCTGTAAATCCAGTACTGCCATTGGAAAATAGGGATACTTGGAAGAGGTTGGACTGGATGACACATGGGGTCCCTTCCAACTCTACAATTCCTATGAAGCGTTACGGAAATTATGGGGGGGGCACATCTTTAAAGTTAAATGTTACAAATATTACGCCTGAATGTATCCTTTCAACTTGACAGCTCAGGGAAGTTACCTAGCTTTAAAAAATAATATAAAATCAACTCCTTTGCCAGTTTCTTTCATTCCAAAGCTATTTTCTCCTTGAAAAAGAACTCCAGGAAGTTCCCAGAGGTGACAATTGCTGAGCTGATTGTTGGCCAAGGAAAGCCTAATCCCATCACAGAACTTGCCAAGGAGCCAGACATGCAAAGGAAGTTCTATTGTACTTTGGGTGGTGGGACTTCAGAGGTGTTTGCCTATGCTAATCTTATACCTGAGTCTTGCCCTGCCATGTCTGCTTATGCTAATCTTGTACCAAGGACTTGTCTGGACATGTTTGCCAAGGTTAACTCCTCCCTTTTTGTGACATGTTACAGATAGGTAGCCGTGTTGGTCTGCCATAGTCAAAATTTAAAAATTCCTTCCAGTAGCACCTTAAAGACCAACTAAGTTAGTTCTTGGTATGAGCTTTCGTGTGCATGCACACTTCTTCAGATACACTGAAACAGAAGTGGCCAGATCCTTCTATATAGTGAGAAGGTGGGGAGGGGTATTACTCAGAAGGGTGGTGGGAATGGGAGATTGGCAGATAGCCGAGATGAGCCTGTTGACGACTCTTAATGACTGTAATAGGTCTTACAGGAAAAGGCAAGGGGTGAGAAGGTGAGAAATGGCTTAGTCATGTATAATGAGATAAGTATCCAATGTCTCTGTTCAGACCAGGTCTCTCCATGGTTTTAAGTTTGGTAATGAGTTGCAATTCAGCAGCTTCTCAATCTCCCAGGACATTCTATACAAGATCTCAAAGTAGCTGTTTTACTACAAAGGAATTTCAGAAATAGACTGGAAAGAGAAGCTGCTGAATTGCAACTCATTACCAAACTTAAAACCATGGAGAGACCTAGTCTGAACAGAGACATTGGATTCTTATCTCATTATACATGACTAAGCCATTTCTCACCTTCTCACCCCTTGCCTTTTCCTGTAAGTACTATTACAGTCATTAAGAGTCGTCAACAGGCTCATCTCGGCTATCTGCCAATCTCCCATTCCCACCTCCCTTCTGAGTAATACCCCTCCCCACCTTCTCACTATATAGAAGGATCTGGCCACTTCTGTTTCAGTGTATTTGAAGAAGTGTGCATGCACACGAAAGCTCATACCAAGAACTAACTTAGTTGGTCTTTAAGGTGCTACTGGAAGGATTTTTTTGTTGTTGTTTTTGTGACATGTCAGTGATGTAGCAATGATGCTGTACGAACTGTATTCTGGGATATGGTGGGAAAGTTTTAAAAGTCTTTGTCACCCCATCCTTGGGGTTCAAAATTCCTCTTTGAACCTGTTGCGCAATAAACTTTGATCTACAGCTATATGCTCCGGTTGGTGGCTGGACTCCTTCCTTTATTCCACAGGGACCCACGGGTTCTGCCCGACCAGCTGGGTGACTGAGCAGCCTCACACCTAGATTCTTCCATAACAGAAGGAATGCAAAATTTTGCAGCCACATTCAAAAGATGTGCTTGTAAAGGGAGAATCACAGAACGCGCCACAGCTCTGATTGTTGACACTGCTGGAAGCTACCGTTATAAGCATACAGACAAGCGATTGTGCCCCCATTCGTAGGGAATATTTGAATGAGGTTTTTTCTTTCTTTCTTTCTGGAGTCCAGTGGCTATAAAGCCCCAGCCCGCTTCCTCAAGCGTTCCATGTTCTTCCGATGGCAGAAAAGTTTGTTGTGACAGCTGCGGTGCAAAGGCAGCGATGGAAGCCATCTGTATTCATGGGGCAAAAGAGAAGGTCGCTGGAAAAAAACCTCTGTAGAACGGAGAATATCGCACGTGATTTCCGCCCCCCTCCTGTCATCCCCACTACTGCAATAAACTCCTGTGGGTCCCTGCTTAATCAGTTCTTTAAAAGCCATAATCAGCGGCTTCAGAATGGGAAAAGGGCAATCACAGAAATATCAACCCTAATTGAAGTTCAGGGGCATGAGATTTGCCTGGAAAACTTAACCTTTAAGGGATCGTTGTTACACTCATGGTTACAGTTTAAAAGACATGATGCACCTTCCTTCCCCACCCCACCCGCCCCCACACTTGCTGAATGTGATTAAATTATGGCAACACTGGCAATTCATTTTTATCATAATGCGCATTTAAAAAACAAAACCAGAACTTTAGAGAATCATATGCAACATAATCAAATGCTTCCGGAAAACCTGAGGAAACCCATTTTAATAAAGGAAATGGCAAAATTAAGTTAGTGACATATGTAGACATATCTATATATCTATAGATGATGATAGATGATAGATAGACAGATAGATAGATGATAGATAGATATAGATGATGGATAGAGAGATAGATGTGATAGATAGATAGATAGATAGATAGATAGATAGATAGATAGATGATAGATAGATGACCGATTATATAGATAGATAGATGATAGATAGCGAGATAGATGATTAGATAGATAGATGATATAGATACAGTGGTGCCCTGCAAGACGAATGCCTCGCAAGATGGAAAACCCGCTAGACAAAAGGGTTTTCCGTTTTTGAGCTGCTTCGCAAGACGAATTTCCCTATGGGCTTGCTTCGCAAGACGAAAACGTCTTGCGAGTGTTCCAATTTTTTTCCCCGCTTTCCCCCCCCTTTTTCTAAGCCGCTAAGCTGCTAATAGCCTTTTAGCCGCTAAGCCGCTAAGCCTTTAATAGCCGCTAATCCGCTAAACCGCTAATAGCGCTAATCCGCTAAGCCGCTAATAGGGTTGCTTCGCAAGACGAAAAAACCGCTAGACGAAGAGACTCGCGGAATGGATTATTTTCGTCTTGTGAGGCACCACTGTAGATGATATAGATAGATGATAGATAGAGAGATAGATGTTATAGATAGATAGATGATGATAGATAGATATAGATATAGATAGATATAGATAGATGATTAGATAGATAGATAGATAGATAGATAGATAGATAGATAGATAGATAGATAGATAGATATGAGAGAGAGATAGGCCATTTTAAATTCATCAATTAGTTGGCTTCTCACGCTGTAATTAGAATGAGTCTCTACACCCTGAAGTCTCTACCCTAGTCTGGCTGAAACAGGCATGTAAAGGTTTGTACAGTTACACAATTCAAGCTAGTAATCCAGCACCCGAAATCTGTTTTAAAAGAAAACGCATAATTAATGGTTTCGAATCTTTTTGATCCAACAGTTTATCAGTGTTCTAAATATGGAAAAGAAATAAGTTGAGTGGCCCGTTTTTAAGCTGAGGGGAAGAGAGCTGAAGGGCACACTTTAATTCCGGCTCTGATATGTCAGTGTACTGGAGAATGGGAAAGAATAATAACAACATTTCATTTTCATCTTCTGACAATGAGCACTAATGTCTGCGCCAGCTGTGCATGTCTGCCCCCAGCCCAAGCCAACAAGACTCTTGCCCCTTACAGTTCTCCTTAAGAGTTAAAACAAAGGCAGCTGATTATTAGGTTTTTAATTAAAAGGCATTAGCAATAACCTCATGCTGATTTACAAGGCAATAACCTTGTCTCCAAACTGAAGCGCTTCCATTGGCAAACTGCCATCAATAAGCAAACATCCACACACAGAGAGACTCAATAAAAAGGCAAGATAGCATGGCAATTTTTGAGACATAAAGCAGAATTAATATAATGTTCTGCTGAGAAACGCAAGATTCTTTCCTCACACTACCCAGTTGCAATGTGGGTCCTGTGAGATGGAGGTCTCAAGAGAGCAGCCTGAAAATCTATATGAGAACTACTATTGTTAGGGACGCGGGTGGCGCTGTGGGTTAAACCACAGAGGCTAGGACCTGCTGAACAGAAGGTCGGCGGTTCGAATCCCCACGACAGGGTGAGCTCCTGTTGTTTGGTCCCAGCTCCTGCCAACCTAGCAGTTTGAAAGCATGTCAAAAATGCAAGTAGATAAATAGGTACCGCTCCAGCGGGAAGGTAAACGGCATTTCCGTGCGCTGCTCTGGTTCGCCAGAAGGCTTAGTCATGCTGGCCACATGACCCGGAAGCTGTACGCTGGCTCCCTCGGCCAATAAAGCAAGATGAGCGCCGCAACCCCAGAGTCGGTCACGACTGGACCTAATGGTCAGGGGTCCCTTTACCTTTACCTTTACTATTGTTAGAGGGTTGGACTAAAGCTGGGAAGTCCTGGGTTCGAATCCCTTCTTGGCCATGAAGCTTTTGGGAATTATAGGGACAGAACTACCTAAATTGTATAGAAATTTATTTATGTAGCAGCAAGAATGTGACTTGCCCAGAAATGGAAAGAAGCAGAAGTCCCAGCAAAGGAAGAATGGATACAGGAACTTGTGGAATATACAGATATGGCAGAACTCACTGGAAGAATAAGAAATCAAGATAACAAACTTTTTATAAAAGAATGGAAACAGTTTATTGAATATTTACAGATAAATTGCAAACAGATAAAAACACTGGCAGGATTATTGTAATAACATGCAGTTTCTTAAGAGTATATATCTAAAGTAGATAATTAAATGAGCAAATTAAATTACTTTGGATATGCAGTAGATATTTAAAAATAAATGTAAGGAACTGCTGAAAGTGGGGGAAGGAAGTCAAACTTTGAAATGTTAAAATGATTGTAAAATTAATGAAATGTATAAATTTGAAAAGTATAAATAAAAACTTTTTTAAAAATAAGAAAAGAAGTGACCTTGGGCCAATCACTGCCTCTCAGCCTAACCTACCTCACAGGGTTCTTGAGAGCAAAACAGACAGCATGGGGAGAATGATGCATGTCACCTCGAGGTCCTAAATTTAGGATATAAATGTAGATGACGACAGCAATGATTTGAAGCCCATTCCATGTCAAAAGGGTAGGTATAGAAAACAATAAATTTCGGGGAGGGGGTGGATGGAGGAACTTTTAAAAAATAATAATAAACTAGGCAGGCTTTAGAAGGGATGCGGGTGGCACTGTGGTCTAAATCACAGAGCCTAGGGCTTGCTGATCAGAAGGTCAGCGGTTTGAATCCCCGCAATGGGGTGAGCTCCCGTTGTTCAGTCCCTACTCCTGCCAACCTAGCAGTTTGAAAGCACATCAAAGTGCAAGTAGATAAATAGGTACTGCTCCGGCGGGAAGGTAAACGCCGTTTCCGTGCACTGCTCTGGTTCGCCAGAAGCGGCTTAGTCATGCTGGCTACATAACCCAGAAGCTGTCTGCAGACAAATGCCAGCTCCCTCGGCCTATAGAGTGAGATGAGTACGCAACCCCAGAATCGTCCGCGACTGGACCTAACGGTCAGGGGTCACTTTAACGTTTTAGGAAGGCTTTGCCTTGCCTGCAAGAAGGTTGTTCCCCCCATTCACAGGATCCCACACGCCCCAATTCTACCCATGTTTACGTGGAAGGAAGTCCAACCCAGTTCAATAATAATAATAATAATAATTTATACCCCACCCATCTGGCTGGGCTTCCCCAGCCACTCTGGGCAGCTTCCAACCAAATATTAAAATGTCTCGTTTTATTGGCTGAGGGAGCCGGCGTACAGCTTCCGAGTCATGTGGCCAGCATGACTAAGACACTTCTGGCGAACCAGAGCAGCGCACGGAAACGTCGTTTACCTTCCTGCCAGAGCGGTACCTATTTATCTACTTGTACTTTGACGTGCTTTTCGAACTGCTAGGTTGGCAGAAGCTGGGACCGAGCAACGGGAGCTTACCCCATTGCGGGGATTCGAACCGCCAACCTTCTGATCGGCAAGTCCTAGGCTCTGTGGTTTAACCCACAGCGCCACCCTGTATAAATGGGTAGTGTAACACAATCAGGAAGCTAACGTCACCTGATTTCTGTCTCCTTTGAGAGGAACGGCAACTGGTGTGTGTGACCTTCCCCTTTCTCCTCTTCCCGTATCAGCACAGAAGCCACTTACCTTCTTCGGTTTTTAATTGACAGAGAACACGGTCAGCGGCACACCGCTGAGAATTGATGCGGAAAGATGCGCAGCAAGTTCCCAAATGTCACACTCAACTGCCCGGAAGGCATGGAGAAATCGGCAGCTGCAGGAGGAAATAATCTGCAAAAGCAGCCTCAGACACGCAGCTTCCAAGGGAGGAGGCCTTTTCCGAGTTGCACGCTGTGATGGGAGGCACACGGACTGCCGACTCACCTTCTGGAGGTACACAGAGCACAGGGGGCTGCTTTGTGCTGAGCTGGACCACTGCTCCATGTAGCTCAATATTGCCTACACTGTCTAACAGCAAGATTTGAGGCCAGGATCTTTCCCTGCCCTACCTGGAGACGCCGGGGATTGAACCTGTGACCTCCTGCATGCAAAGCAGAGGCTATACCACTGAGCTACCTCCCTTCCTAGTGGACAGTTCTTAGACAGATGGACTATGTCAGGACTGTGTGCAGGAGACAGGCCCTGTGACCAGTAGGACTTTGCAGGACTGGGGCCTTCCTAAGTTTGTTCTGAAGAGGCAAGGCACAGCTGCACAGGTGAGGCTGATTGGTAACTGACAGCACCTGGTGGCAAGAGCCGGGAAGGGATATAAGGTCAGCATTTCCCTTTGGCTCTTTGCCACAGCAGCATGTTCCCTGCCTTGGCGTGTTTGATTCCTTGACTCCTTGCTTCTTGATCCTCGGACCCTTGACTTCGTGACCTCCATGCTTCTTGATCCTCGGACCCTTGACTTCGTGACCTCCATGCTTCTTGATCCTCGGACCCTTGACTTCGTGACTCCTTGCTTCTTGATCCTCAGACCCTTGACTTCGTGACTCCTTGCTTCTTGATCCTCGGACCCTTGGCTTCCTGACTCCTGGTTCTGGACTCCCGTCCCTGCTCCCACCCCACCATCTTGCCCCCGATCCCAACGTCCCCAGCCAGGACTTTGATCGCCCGTGAACCAGACCATGACAGACTAAAAGCCTGACCTATGAGGAGCAGTTGAAGGAGCTGTGCATGTTTAGCCTGGAAAAGAGGAGATATGATGGCCATCTTCAAATATCTCAAGGGCTGTCCCATGGAAGAGGGAACAAGCCTGTTTTCTCCTGCTCTGGAGGGTAGGACCAGAAGCAATGGAGTCAAGTTGCAAGAAAGGAGATTCCAACTCAACATTCAGAGAAACTTTCTGACAGCCAGAGCTGTTTGACAGTAGAATCGTCTCCCACGAGTAGCGGTGGACTCTCCTTCCTTGGAGTTTTTTAACCAAAGGTTGGATGGCCTTCTGTCATGAACGCTTTAGCTGAGATTCCTGCAATGCAGGGGGTTGGACTTGATGACCCTCAGGGTCCCTTCCAACTCTATGATTCTGTGACCTGATATAAGCATCTTACATCCTATGCTCGCATCTCCGGGGGATGATGTTCACAGGTGCATAGAGAAGCCCTGTAATATGAGGAAACTAGGACAGGCAGGCAGGAGGAGCATCAGACATCTCTTCCTCCTGGAGGAAAGGCCTTGTTTTCTCAAGATTGGGGGGGGGGAGGTAAATGACCCCTGGACAGTTAAGTCCAGTCGAAGGCAACTATGGGGCTGCGGCACTCATCTCGCTTTCAGGCCGAGGGAACCGGCGTTTGTCCACAGAGAGCTGTTTGGGTCATGTGGCCAGCAGGACTAAACCACTTCTGGTGCAACGGAACACCATGATGGAAACCAGAGCACACAGAAACGCTGTTTACCTTCCCACCACAGTGGTATCTATTTATCTACTTGCACTGGTGTGCTTTCAAACTGCTGGGTTAGCAGGATCTGGGACAGAGCAATGGGAATTCACCCCGTCATAGGGATTCGAACCGCCGACCTTCCGATCAGCAAGCCCAAGAGCCTCAGTGGTTTAGACCACTGTGCCAGCCCAGTCTAGCAGCCTCCAACTCCTCTAATTCTTAGTAGGAACATCAGAAGGTGCCTCAGACCATCGGCTCAGTGTTGTCTGCACAGTTTCTCCCTAGGGATTCAGCCAGCGCTACCTGCAGATGCTGGGGATGGAACTTGGGACCTTCTGCATGCAAAGCAGGTGTCCCACTACTAAGCTGTGGCCTTTCTTCTGGCAGTTAGAGGGCGACACCACAGCAGCAACCTCTGCCCTCAGCATGCCCACATCCATTGTAAGGACTGACACCTACTGGCCATCCTTTTACACCTATGAATGCACAAATATCAGGTCAGATATTGCCCCATAAACATGTGTGTGCAATGGGCATGCTGTCCATGTCCGGAATTTTTTTTAGGAATTCCACTTTCTCAGATACTGTTTTAAAGAACAGCCATGTGTTTGTGCTTAGAAAGAGCTTTTGTTTCCCCTATTCCCCTCACAATACTCAAAGTTCCCTGGGAAGAGAATTGCAAGAGGATTAGGGGGTCTACAAAGAACAAAGACCACAAACTTGACATGAGCCAACAGTGTGACGCGGCAGCTAAAAAAGCCAATGCAATTCTGGGGTGCATCAATAGGAGTATAGCATCTAGAGCAAGGGAAGTAATAGTGCCACTGTATTCTGCTCTGGTCAGACCTCACCTGGAGTACTGTGTCCAGTTCTGGGCACCACAATTCAAGAAGGACACTGACAAACTGGAACGTGTCCAGAGGAGGGCAACCAAAATGGTCAAAGGCCTGGAAACGATGCCTTATGAGGAATGGCTAAGGGAGCTGGGCATGTTTAGCCTGGAGAAGAGGAGGTTAAAGGGTGATATGATAGCCATGTTCAAATATATAAAAGGATGTCATATAGAGGAGGGAGAAAGGTGGTTTTCTGCTGCTCCAGAGAAGCGGACACGGAGCAATGGATCCAAACTACAAGAAAGAAGATTCCACCTAAACATTAGGAGGAACTTCCTGACAGTAAGAGCTGTTCGACAGTGGAATTTGCTGCCAAGGAGTGTGGTGGAGTCTCCTACTTTGGAGGTCTTTAAGCAGAGGCTTGACAACCATATGTCAGGAGTGCTCTGATGGTGTTTCCTGCTTGGCAGGGGGTTGGACTCGATGGCCCTTGTGGTCTATTCCAACTCTATGATTCTAACTCTCTGAGCCCTTAAACTACATTTCCCAGGATTCTTTGGGGGGAACCATGATTGCTGAAAGTGGCATGATACTTAAGTGCATAGTGCAGAGGGGGCCATAGTGAGATTTGCTGGGTTAGTAGAAGAGCAAAGGGCCTTTGCAGTAGTGCCTCCCCCTCCCCAGTTATGGAAAACCATCCCCAGGGAGACCCATAAGATACCTACTCCAATATCTTTTCAGCCCCTGAGAAAGTCATTTTTATTTCCCCTGGCCTTTCGAACTACGTTGCTGTTCTAATATTGTTCAGCTCTATGGATTCTTATCCCTCTGCCCTCCATTTTTAAATCCGTACGTCTGTATGTTTATATTTTGATGCCCTTCATTTTGAATTAACCGTTTCGGTTTTATTACTGATGTGTTTTTCCACTTGTTGCTTTTAACAGAATGATGATTGCTCAAAGAGATTGTCTATATGTCACACAAGCCATTCGCTGGACCAGTGTTTTAAGGTGGCATGAAAAATAATGTAAATAAATTAATAGTTCTAATTTGTGGGATAAGGACAGAATCCCTTGATGCCCAGAGAAAGGAGCTGCTATCGAAGCAAGCTGGCAATTACTATTAAAGAGAACATGACACACAAACACCGCAATAAGAGCTCCAGTTATAAACAGCTGCTCATAAGCGCACCCATCGATTCTTGATTTCATCACAGAGGCAGTTTAAAAGGGCTGCAGTTTCCTTTCCTTTTTTAAGGAGATGAACTGCACAGATCTAAACATAAACTGCTCAGGTCCAGCCTTGTGTCTCATGAAACTTCATTAAGGCTGCAGACTTAAGCATTTTTACAAGGAAATTGTCCTCATTTGATTCCATGGGACTTTCTTCTGAGGAAACTCCACCAGATTGGGCTTATGCCCAATTATTTTTACATTTGGCACTTTACAAGCCAAAGAGACAGGAAGTTTCCAGAAGATGAGGAAGTGAGAGGTATAAATAACACTCCCTTGGTTAGAGGGCAACACCCCAAAGTCAGCAAAAAAGAAAGAAAGAAAGAAAGAAAGAAAGAAAGAAAGAAAGAAAGAAAGAAAGAAAGAATTATAATGGTGTTTGTCCATTTTTTAAAAAATTAAATCAGCATTAATTTCAGATACATTTCTAACACATGGGGAAAGACCATTTTTCAAAAATCAATATAGCCTCTTGAACAACACAGGCAACCCACCCATTATACTCTTTCAAACCCTGCTCCAACTTGAAGTGTTTCAACCCAATTATCAATATATATGTCTAGTAAACCAGCAGCTTGCAAACTGAGTTTCTGGGGATTACAACCAGAAGATGCAAAGAACTACGGAAGACGTACTAAATGCTTAGACCAGAGGTGGGGATACTTTGGTCTTCCAGACGTTGCCAAACTCCAACTCCATTCAGCAAACAAAGCCAATGGCCAGGGGTTGTGGAAGTTGTTGTTCCGCCAGAGGTGTAGGAAGGGGGGAAGGAGGGGGCTGGCCACCCTGGGTGCGACTCTGGGAGGGGTGACAAGATGGCCCCTGCCTCCCCCCAGCTGTAGAGCGGCCGAGGGCATGTGCAGTCCATATAGGTGCCACTCGCGCGCCATCCGTACAAGATGGCACTCACACAACAGCCTGCACGGTTGCCGTGCAAGAGGCAGCCCATACAGCTGCACGCGAGCAGCAGCCCATACGGAGTGCACATGTGCAGCATTCTGTACAGAGTGCGCACGATGCCACACATGCACAGTCCATACGGGCTGCGCCGCCCTGGGTGCTGGAGAGGGTTCCTCCACCACTGAGTTCCACAACATCTGGAGGGCCAAAGGTTCCCCCACACCTTTTGGGGGGCATTTGCTTGGCATCATCAACAGTCAACAACGTCATTTCCAGGGCGTATATCATTCACTGCTCTCTGGTAAAAGTGAAAGAAAATTCTGTCTTTCCTGAGAGCATAGTTCTTAGATCTGGACAGCCTTCTGCAAGCTCATGTTTCGGAGTACAACTTCCCACAGCCTCAGCCAGCACAGTAGGGCATCTGGTTAGGGAAGGAAAGCCTACGGCTGTAGAGAAACAGCAAAGCCAATGGTCAGGGAGGATAGAAGTTGGAGTCCAACAACCGCTGGAGGGCATCGCTTTTGCTGCTTCTGCATTCAAATATTCAGCTGCCTTGCTAGGGAAATGCAGCCCTTCTTGGAGACAGAAGGCTTGACGGAGCTGTGGAGCTTGTTGGGTCAACATCAGCCTTCTCTGGGAGCTCTCCCTGGTCCTGAAGGCCCTTTCCATAGGTTTGCTACCCACTGCAAGATGATTTCCTCCAAAGGTCTGTTCCCTCCAAGTTTCGCTTGGCATCCCATGAGCAAAACAGGATCTAGCCATGGTTTATTGGTGAAGCTTGGTCAAACACAGAACCCAGGCTCAACAAGGCCCAGGCATGACCCACAGCAACCCTTGAACATGGAAGGGTTACTTGCACTGAGACAAACCACTCACCCATCTAGCTACAGCAATTGGCAGCGAATCTCCAGGGCTTGATCAGATGTGTCTCCCAGCACTAGCTGGATATAGCAGGGATGGAACACAAAGCAAATTCTCTAACACTGAGATACCACCCCTAACCCTTCACTGAAACTACTACACAATCTCCAAGGATAAGAAGGAGCAGATACATTTTGTCTTCCTAAGGCAGACATCTTCCTTACAGATGTTGCTGGTCTACGGTCCCATCATCTCTGATCACTGGGCACACTGGCTGCCACTGGTGGGAGTTTGTATCCAACGGTGTCCATGAGCAAGCAGAAGAGACTTCTGCTAGCCAACCATTGAAAAGAGGAGTGCAGCTATTGGGGAGTGGAGATTATAACAGAGTGGAAAGCAGTGAACAAGACGGAGTGCGAAACTTGCAATTTGCCTGTGTTTGCAGCCAAGAGGAAAGGGTGTGGATTGGTGGCAATGACTTTTAGTCGTTGGAGAAGGAGACTTGGGTGATCAGGATGTTTAAGCTGGCAGCACTGGGGATGGGTGGAGAGTTGTTCTGGCCTGCTAGAGGGTTTTTTTGAAAAACCATCATCATCAAGGAGGAAGGAGAGTTCAATTCTGGGGAGCCGGTGATCAGGGCTGGCTGATTTGAGCTCTGTGACTTTACTTAGACCACTAAGAAAGACCAACGCTAGTCAAAAACACAAATTGCTGTAGGACATACAAGAATGATTGTTTCGTTGCTCAACAGTTACAACGAAGCCTTTTGCTTTTCCTTTTTGTGGTTACAAAGTAGGCTGCATGGATTTGTGTAAGAGCTCATAACCCACCTACTCTCAGCAGCCAGAAGCATAATAATGATAATAATAAATTTTATTTATATCCCGCCCACCCCAGCCAAGACCGGGCTCAGGGCAGCTAACACCATATATAAAAACAATTGATTAAAATACAACTTAAAAACAAAATTAAAATACAACATTAAAATGCAGCCTCATTTCAGTAGAAACTCAAATCAAAACTTTTGGGGGATGAAAACGTCCAATCTTCATCAAGGCCAACTATCCAGACTGGTCCTACGTGGGCCAGAAAAAAGCCACAGAAGTCCCCAAATAGGGGCTGCATCACAGAAGGAGAAAGGAAAGGGGAAAGAGGGGGAGGGGATCAAGTTGATTCCAAGGCAAAGGCCAGGTGGAACAACTCTGTCTTACAGGCCCTGCAGAAAGAAATCTGATCCTGCAGGGCCCTGGTCTCATGAGACAGAACGTTCCACCAGGCCGGAGCCAGTGTTGAAAAGGCCCTGGCTCTGGTTGAGGCTAATCTGACTTCCTTAGGGCCCGGGACCTCTAGGGTGTTGCTATTTATGGACCTTAAGGTCCTCCGTGGGGCATACCAGGAGAGGCGGTCCCATAGCCAGACACTGGAGAGACCTGTCAGGAGTAAGCATGGACCAATGGTATCAAATAGTATGGGAAACAACCTTATTAGAAAAACTAACCAACAAACTGAAACTGACATGGGACAAACAGAAGAAGATGCCTTCACCCTGGTATGCTTACCCTTTAACACATACACAGCCCAACAAGACAACAACAACAAAACCCAACAGCATTCGAATCAATCTGGTTAACCTGATACAAACACACACTCCACTCACACACAAAAACAAATTTCACTACAGCCAATCAAAGACAACCAACCACACCTAGGCCAGCCCCAACCTCTCTCGCCAACAAAGAAATACAAGCAAATAGTAAAGAGAACGATCACTGCAGATGGTGACAGCAGCCACGAAATTAAAAGACGCCTGCTTCTTGGGAGAAGGGCAATGACAGGCCTAGACAGCATCTTGAGAAGTAGAGACGTCACCTTGCCAACAAAGGTCCGTATAGTTAAAGCCATGGTTTTCCCAGTAGTGATGTATGGAAGTGAGAGCTGGACCATAAAGAAGGCTGATCGCCGAAGAATGGATGCTTTTGAATTCTGGTGCTGGAGGAGACTCTTAAGAGTCTCATGGACTGCAAGAAGATCAAACCTATCCATTCTTAAGGAAATCAGCCCTGAGTGCTCACTGGAAGGACAGATCCTGAAGCTGAGGCTCCAGTACTTTGGCCACCTCGTGAGAAGCGAAGACTCCCTGGAGAAGACACTGATGCTGGGAAAGATGGAGGGCACAAGGAGAAGGGGGCGACAGAGGACGAGATGGTTGGATAGTGTTTTCGAGGTTACCAGCATGAGTTTGACCAAACTGCAGGAGGTAGTGGAGGACAGAGGTGCCTGGCGTGCTCTGGTCCATGGGGTCACGAAGAGTCGGACACGACTAAACGACTGAACAACAAGAAGTAAAGAGAACATACACAAGTGACGATGACACAAAACCCCACAAATACACTAAGTAGAACAGAAGCATTGACACCAGACTCGGACCCCTCTTTCCACCTTTTCTTCCTAACCTAACATTGAACAGTGGTACCTTGGGTTACATACGCTTCAGGTTACATACGCTTCAGGTTACAGACTCCGCTAACCCAGAAATAGTGCTTCAGGTTAAGAACTTTGCTTCAGGATGAGAGCAGAAATTGTGTTCCAGCGGCACAGCAGCAACAGGAGGCCCCATTAGCTAAAGTGGTGCTTCAGGTTAAGAACAGTTTCAGGTTAACTACAGACCTCCAGAACGAATTAAGTACTTAACCTGAGGTACTACTGTATACAACACTAATGTCTCACAACAAATGAAACTGATCTGTAAAAAAAAACAACTTGAAAAAAGAGACAATGCATGTGTATTTTTTGTAAATTAAGAAGTCTTTAATAAAAATGTATTTTTAAAAAAACCAAAGTAGGCGGCTTCGATTTGTGTTTGTGAATATAATCACTTTTTTATAACTAAGTGCCTCCCGTCAGCTTTGGTAGGTGACATAGTTGCAACCCTATCTGGATGGGGACAGCCTAGCTTCTGTTGCATATACCCTGGTGACTTCTCTGTTAGATTACCACAATGCATTATACATGGGGCTGCCTTTGAAGATGGTTCAGAAACTCCAGCATTAAGAAGCCAAATTGTTGGCTGGGACCAGGTGGTCTGAGTATGACCTGAGTGCATTAGCTACCCCTGGCTTCTGGGCTCAATTTGAAGGAATGGTTTGGACCTGTATTGTGGCTCGTGATGCCCCAATACCTCAAGAACCACCTCTTTCCATACGAACCTACCCAGATTCTACATTTCTCATCAGAGGCCCCTTGCCATGTGTCTCCTTCAAGGGAGGTGCCAGAGGTACCAACGAGAGAGTGGGCCTTTTCAGTGGTGGCTCCCTGGCTATGGAATGCTCTCCCTAGGGAAATTAGCCTGGTGCCAACCTTGTCAGTGTTTTCTCAGCCAGGCAAAAACACTCCTGTTCACCCGGGCTTTGGGGTCTTAAGATTGTGGCCTGTAGGATTGGTTCTTTTTGTGCTTGTTTGTGGGTGAACATTTACAGTCGTACCTTGGATCTCAAACGCCTTGGCTCCCAAACAATCGAAACCTGGAAGTTAGTGCTCCGGTTTTCGAACGATTTTCGGAAGCCGAACGTCCGGTGCGGCTTTCCGATTGGCTGTAGGAGCTTCCTGCAGCCAATCAGAAGCCGCGCTTTGGTTTCCAAACGTTTTGGAAGTCGAACTGACTTCTGGAACGGATTCTGTTAAACTTCTGAAGTACGACTGTCCTCCGTTTGTTTTTTTATTTGTGGGGTTTCAAATAACATTTGTTCTGTATTTTAATATTTTGTAAGTTGCTTTCAGATGACTTGTAGAAAGCAATGAAGATAAATAAAGAAACGCACACATGCAGACTTGACACTTGATTCTCCTGCTGCCTCCTCCATAAATATATATATATATGGTTTTGCAATGACAACTTTGAGGTTCCTGTGCAGCTTTGCAGGGGTGGGGGACTTGATCCTCAGACCCACGTGAGCAGAATGCCCTGTTGCAAAGAGACTCACAGACATTCCTGTAGCCAGTCGAGGTGCCAACTTGAATAAAATATTGGTGGGGGGCCACCAGGTAAGCCCTGCCCAGTGGCGTAGCGTGGGGGGT
Source organism: Podarcis liolepis (assembly GCF_965112155.1). Classification (NCBI taxonomy): domain Eukaryota; kingdom Metazoa; phylum Chordata; class Lepidosauria; order Squamata; family Lacertidae; genus Podarcis; species Podarcis liolepis. Next base: position 55,753,734 of record NC_139565.1, on the reverse strand, counting down.
GCAGGGGGGCCGGCCGTACCGGGCGCAACATCTGGGGGTTAGGGTTAGGGGGCGCAAATCCACGGGTTAGGGGTGCAAATTACTTGCCTTGCCCCGGGTGCTGACAACCCACGCTACGCCACTGGCCCTGCCCCACATAATCGATCACAAGACACAGCATGCACACACTGTCTGAATGGCAATGCCCATCAACTTTGTGGGGGCCCAGCCCCTCAAATATTTTATGGGGTGGGCCAAAGGTCCCTCATCCCCTAGGAGTTGGATCTAAGGGTTTAGGATTCAAGGATTAAGGACATACGGTCACTGGGAGTGACTTGTTCAAGGACACAAGGCATGGATAAAATAAAAAAATTCCTTCCAGTAGCACCTTAAAGACCAACTAAGTTAGTTCTTGGTATGAGCTTTCGTGTGCATGCACACTTCTTCAGATACACAGTATATCTGAAGAAGTGTGCATGCACACGAAAGCTCATACCAAGAACTAACTTAGTTGGTCTTTAAGGTGCTACTGGAAGGAATTTTTTTATTTTGACTATGGCAGACCAACACGGCTACCTATCTACTACTGAAGGCATGGATAGTTCATTTGACTAGTGGTTAAGGTGACTATGGAACTGGAAGACAGCATTACCTATTTATCAATTCAAAAGCATTTCTAAACCACTTTCTATTTCCAATTCTCTAAGCGGCATGCAAAAATACAGCATAAAAGCAATAAGACATTTAAAAAAAACAAGGCAGTATCATAAACATAGGAAGAAACAGGAATTCAGTAATAACAGGATCTAATTTTACAGGTCAAGGGAAGTCTGTGCAAAATGATACGTCTGAACCGACCGATGGATGACGTGTCATGTTATCTAATAATCTAAAGACAAACAATGTTGCATCTTTATTTTTAAATGTGACCTGCCAGAGCTCCAGGGACAGAGAAATCAAAAAACCCCAAATATCTATTTCTGTAGCAAAGCATTAGTGTAGAAACACTTTCTTCCCCTCATTTGGACAAAAACTTAAAAAAACAAAAAAAACAGGGACCAAATGCCCTTTGACCTCACCAAGGGCAGCCTGAGCCTCTCTGTTAATGAGCACATTTTTAACTTTTTCTCCTTCTTTTTTTTTTTACAACAATAAAAAGAGAGGGAGCGTGCGATATAAAAGTAGTGTGTAAGAACGAAGTCCTGTCAACAGTGATGGGTGTTGCCAGGCAACCAGGAGGCAGAGATGAGAGATAATAAGGAAGAGGGCCAAAGTCACAGAGGTGTCAGTGACAGCTGGAGAAGGGTGAGAAGAGGTTCCTGCGGCTGGACAGAATTAACCCCGTGTGCTCCTAAAGCACAGGGAAACAGAAGGAGAAAGCAAAACAGGCAAAAGCAACAGTCCAAGATGCTCTCTGTTCTCTCTGCCCAAAGACGATGCGCTGGTACTGCCAGAACCCAAACAGACTGGGAATTAGATCAGGGCAATGAATTTCCTCCTGGCAGTTTCAAAGAAAAGACGCTTAGGGTGTGTGGTGTTGTTGTTGCTGTTTTGCAACAGGTCGTTGACTCATTAATAGCGCATTCATGCTGAACCATCCACACACACCATTGGGCTTTATGCGTTTCTCTTTTTATATATATAAATATTTTATTAGGTTTTCAAATACAAAGTTAGAAACATACACTGAAGAAAAAAATAGAAGAACAAGAAAAAGAAGAAAAGAATAAAAGAAAAAAAGAAAAAACCAACCATTCAACACATTTTTTATATAACTAACTGGACTTCCTCGCATCTCCCTTACCCTGCATTCTTTATAATAAAAATATCAGCAAATTATTACCTTGTTTCGTACCTTATTTTGTACTTTTCAAATACTATACCTCTAAATTTGACATACTTTTCATCAATTACTTATATCTTAAATTAAACATAGTATTACCTTAGATTTTAACCTTTTCTTACTTAAAATATAATTTCATACTTCCCAACTTTAATTGCTGAAGCTATAGTTTCCAAATCGTGTAAATTTTTAACATTCATACAACTTATATTGTTTTTGTAAATAGTCCTTAAATTTTTTCCAGTCCTCTTCCGTTGTTTCTTCTCCCAGATCTTGAATTCTGCCAGTCATTTCAGCCAGTTCCATGTAGTCCATCAATTGCGTCTGCCACTCTTCCAGTGTGGGCAAATCTGGTGTCTGGGCTTTATGCGTTTCTCTACAATGCTTCCCCAATGTTAGAGCACCGATGGTGTCTGGAAGGGCACTCTTGCACTGTACGACAACAAAAGCAGGACTCACACCCCAGAACCTTCGTGGTAAAGAAACGTACAGGATTTTGTGAGGGTGTTATGTGAAATGCACTATTGGAAATGAAGCTATTTCAATACTACAGTGGTACCTCGGGTTACAGACGCTTCAGGTTACAGACTCCACTAACCCAGAAATAGTACCTCAGGTTAAGAACTTTGCTTCAGGATGAGAACAGAAATCGTGCAGCGGCAGCGGGAGGTGCCATTAGCTAAAGTGGTACCTCAGGTTAAGAACAGTTTCAGGTTAAGAACGGACCTCCGGAACGAATTAAGTTCTTAACCCAAGGTACCACTGTCTTGGTATTGAAAGTGGGGTCATGTATGACTGCCCTGATACCATCATGAGCACAAAACGTCACAAGCCATGCACAATAAAAAAGGACGTCCGGAATTATACGCCGTGTGAGGAAGATGAGAAATCAAACTGTAGCAAAGATGTGAAGCAGACTAGTGGGGGAAATAGGAGCCCCTACCCCCAATTAGTCTGCTTCACACCTTTGGTACAAATTCAGGCAAACAGCATCCAACCTGCCAGGGGGAAAAACTTTAACTAGCTGAGAGCAGGTCACAGCATTCCCTTCCCCATCCGCAAAGATTACAGAAGGCTCCCAGGCTATTGCAGCTTGGGCTGGGAGCCAGAGTGCAGTGGCGTAGCATGGGTTGTCAGCACCCGGGGCAAGGCAAGTAATTTGCGCCCCCTAACCCGTGGATATGCACTCCTAACCTGTGGATTTGCGCACCCTAACCCTAACCCCCAGATGTTGCGCCCGGTGCGGCCGGGCCCCCCTGCACCCCCCACGCTACGCCACTGCCAGAGTGTAAGGAATAGCTGATCAGATAAAGAGGTAAGGAGAAAAGGTTTTATCACTCTCCGCAGAGCCTCCAAAGATGGCTGCACCCACTCAAAAATCATTTTGCCGGCCCACATGATAACCCTGTCCTTGGTGCCCCTCCCCCCCCCCCAAAAAAAGGAATAGACCAGACAACAAGGTATGGGTTCGAATTGGCCACAACTTTACTGAATTCAGATTTCAGAGGTAGGCAACCTGGCCTTGGCCTTGGAAGGCATCCTTCTCAACCCCACGGGGGGGTGGGGCTGAGGATGTGCAGGGAGACAGCTGCAGTGTGAGGGGACTGCAAAGCGTGAACTTACACAGCGTGCCCACGCACAGCACCAAATTGGGAGTTTGACCTTCATGCCGCCGCTCTAGGGCCAGGGACTCCACAAACACCCTCTAATGAGCCCTGCAAAAAGGCCGCCGCACGGGGGTACATGAGATGCCACCCCCTTTCACTCAAAGACAGACTAAAGGATACCTAACAAGGCCCAAAACCGCCACCCGAGGCCCAGGGGCCTCGCCGCCAAGGAGCCTACAACTTATTTATTAAATCAGTATACCGCTCTTCATCCAAAGATCACAGGGTGTATCACGATGCAAAATTTCATGCAAATTTGCCTGGCAGGGAAGTGGGAGCTATGCCTGTTGAACATCTGCCTGCCCTTCAGCTCAAGCCACTGCAGTTGCACAAGAAACAAAAGCATGGTAACCCTTAGGGAGGCAGTACCACAGAGCCTAGGACTTGCTGATCAGAAGGTCGGCAGTTCGAATCCATGTGACGGGGTGAGCTCCCGTTGCTCAGTCCCTGCTCCTGCCAGCCTAGCAGCTTGAAAGCACGTCAAAGTGCAAGTAGATAAATAGGTACCGCTCCGGTGGGAAGGTAAACGGTGTTTCCGTGCGCTGCTGTGCTGGTCCCGGGGGGTAGGTTACCGTTATCATAGTCAAAGATCAGTCCTGAGTCACTAGCCTGGAAACAGTCCACAAAGAGCGAGGCAAAGTCCGAAGCAGGAAGCCGGGCGGGGACAGGAACACTGGAAGGTCAGAAGAAGGAAGCCGGGCGGGGAACAGGGACACTGGAAGGGCAGGTCTGGGTCCGGGTAGGAGCAGGTACTCAACGACGACGTTGCTCCCGCAACCTGGGACCGGGCTGACTGGCCTTTATCTTCTCTGAGGCCAGGGGCGGTCCCGGCCCCCAGGAGACCCGCCTCCCCTGGCCTTAAGGCGAGCACTCCTCCTGGGAGAAACCAGCTCCCTTCGCCTCTCTGCCCTGAGCCTCTGCAGTTCAGGAGAGGCTGAAGGGTTAATGGACCCAGGGGGAGACTCACCTGTAGGCACTGAGTCCTCAATCACCTCCAGAGCCAGAGTGGAATCACCTGGTGCCTGCTCCTGAGCATCCGGCACATGTGCAGGCGCTTCAGACTCAAGGTCCTGCCCCAGTTCAGCCGGCCCTGGAGGCGGGGACTCCTGTGCAGGCTGGGATTCCTCCGGTTCAGCCTCTGAATCGGAATCCCAGGCCATCACAGCTGCTCTGGTTCGTCAGAAGCGGCTTAGTCATGCTGGCCATATGACCTGGAAGCTGTACGCCAGCTCCTTCAGCCAGTAAAGCGAGATGAGAGCCGCAACCCCAGAGTCGGCCACGACTGGACCTAATGGTCAGGGTCCCTTTACCTTTACCTAATGGTCAGGCAGCATTGCAGCCTGGCATGAGAGATCTGGCACAGACTGGGCAGGATTGCAGCGTGCCCACAGATCGACCAATCTTGGGCAGTCTTAGGTGCAGGAGTTCGCCAGGGGGCAGCCCCAACTGGCCAATAGGCATCTCTTTGGTCCATTCCCAGGTGGGATAAATTGAAACCTGACCATGCTTCTTCCCCAGTTCGTATTCGGGTGGAGGGCTTCACTGTCTATGCGAGTGTCGTCACCTCTGCAGACCCCCCCACCTCAAAGGCTGGCACCTGTTCAATTACCTTAAGAATATCGTGTGTGCTAGATCCCTGGCTGGTGAGATCACAGTCCTGGCTCTCTGAGATTGCAAAGCAAAGCAAAAGCTCCATCGTGTCTTGTACACAAAGATGAGCAGGGAAAGTCCTTTGGAGATGAGCTTTCCCCCTTTAGAAAGTGTTATGCCATCCTAAGGTATGGTTGCCACATTTTTTTCAATGAAACCGGGGGCACTTTCTGTTTTTTTGTTTTTTTGTTTTTTTTTAAGCTGAGTAGCAACAGAGAGTCAGTAGTGGGGATGGTGAGGCAAAAGACCCTGGGCCCAAGCACACATGCATATTGTATAAAGGTGCAAAGCCCTTCTTTCATACCCTGTGGAACATAAATGCGCAGAGTTTTTAAAAAACTGGGCAATGGCGTGACTCCCGAGCCTCCCCCGATCTCCTGCCCCCTTCCTCCTTTGTTTTGACTGATTGGGGGAGGCTTGGGAGCCACAGGCAGGCGGCTGTTGCCCAGTTTTTTTAAAAAAAACTCTGCACATTTATGTTTCATAGGGTACAGAAGAAGGGCTTTGCACCTTGCCTGGCAGAGAAACCATGCACCTTGCGCCCCTTCTGGGCAGCACCCGCCTGCCCATGACTCCTGAGCCTCCCCCGATCTTACAAAACAAAGGGGGAAGGGGGCAGGAGATCTGTACCACCGGACGTCCCTGGTTCCCCTTCGGCAATGGCGTCAGCAGCAAGCAGCTTCAGAAGCCAACCAGAGCCAACTGAGCTACCAGGCTGGCTCTGGGCTGCTGAGGCTGCCGCTGCCACGTTTCCCGGGGACAGATTTGCAAATCTGGGGACGGAATTTGTCTGAGGACAGATTTGCAAATCCGGGGACTGTCCCCAGGAACCGGGGATGTCTGGTAACCCTATCCTAAGGATCACCTGACCCTGTCTTTACGGATAAGACCAGTTAGAGAATCCAGGTGCATCTGTGGTACAACCTCAGGGCTGTATATATTTCAGTGTAATAAAAATAATATTTGAAATAATTTGTGCACCGTGAATAGCTCCCTGTCCCTGAAAGCAGGACTGATTTCTCTTCCACCAAACATTGGCAGCTGGTGTGTGTTTCAAATTCTCTTTACCACTTGGCAGGGCGAGGTGAATAACCTCGCTGTTTTGGTCAGTCTGTCTTGTGTGATGCATATTGATAATTTGGGGAAACCAAAGGAACCCAAAGGTGCTCAACTTTGGCCACACTGAGTCTGGAACTATTGGGTACCCTGGATAATTATGTCCCAGAAATGTCACCTCCAAGCTCCTGAAAAACTGGTTTGTTTGCACAGCTTAAGCCCCTCTTCACAGGAAATCTGGTTCAGCTCTTATTATTCATTTCACATATTTATATACTGAAAAACAGTCTCTATTCTAATAATAATAATTTTATTATTATTACCCTGCCCATCTGGATGGGTCTCTGAGCCGTTTACAAAACAAGAAATGCAAGCTGCAATACGACGCACTGAGGTGTCGAACAAATCTTTCGATGCCTTGCAAGGAAACGACAAAAGCCCCCAAAATAACAACAACAAAAAAACACAGCAGCGCATTTTTGAAACTTCTTTCGAATCACAGATCCCTTAGCCAGTTGTCGTTGTGGGTTTTTTTAAGTGCAGACCAGGTAGCTGCTTTCTTAACATCACATTACTCAAAGAGGGAGTATCGCATCCCTTTTTGCACCAGTGGGCTGTAAAATTAGCAGCACTCACAAGTGCTGAGTTTAAAATACAAAATGGGACACACCCTGCTCCCTGGGAACACCTGCCTCCCCTTCCCTTTTCCCCTCCCCTGCTTTCCACATCCTCCTTCTCTCAGCTTGCCAAGCTCCATTTGTTACAGCTGAAGTGTTTCCTTTTCTCTCTCAATATTTCCTGTCTGTCCGGCATCTTTTTCGTAGCTCATAAGGGATAGAGATTTAAAGTTACATCATTCCCACCCTCATACACACATCCTAACAGAAGGGGGTCACGTAAAGAAGGGGGCAGGTTGTGTTTCTGGGTGCTCCTGTGTTTCCCCACTAAGATTTCATCAGGTATTACTATCATTAGGAACGCGGGTGGCGCTGTGGGTTAAACCACAGAGCCTAGGGCTTGCCGATCAGAAGGTCGGTGGTTCGAATCCCCGTGACGGAGTGAGCTCCCGTTGCTCGGTCCCTGCTCCTGCCAACCTAGCAGTTCGAAAGCACGTCAAAGTACAAGTAGATAAATAGGTACCACTCTGGCGGGAAGGTAAAATGGTGTTTCCGTGCACTGCTCTGGTTTGCCAGAAGCAGCTTAGTCATGCTGGCCACATGACCCGAAAGCTGTACGCCGGCTCCCTCGGCCAGTAAAGCGAGATGAGTGCCACAACCCCAGAGTCGTCCACGACTGGACCTACAGGGGTCCCTTTACCTATCTGGTATTGAGAGATAGACTGCCACCATATATGGAAGTTCCATTTTTACCTATTATGATGACTACCCCTTGATAGACCTAACCACAACGAATTGATCCAATCTCTTTTTCCTCCTCCTTATTCCAACCGCTGCATTGGCAAATGCAATGAGAGCTCCCCCTCCTGTTCTTGATGGGTCGTAATCATGGCTAATTGGGAAATTTGCAAGAAAACTCTTCAGCTTAGGAAATGGATTGTGCCAAACTCTCCCCTCTCTCTCCCCCTTCCTCTAACTTTTCCACAGTTCCAGCCACAGCTCTGAGCCTAACATGGCTCAGAGGAATTGGTCTACAGAGGTGTTGCAATTATGTCCGTAATAAGCTAAAAAAGTCTGCCTCTCGTTCACACAGCAGTGCCCTGAACCTTTCCCCCATTAACGTCTACGGAAGCTTTGCAATCAATTTCAAGCAGTCCTGCGTCTTAAAGAGAGACACTGTGAAATTTAGCACGGAGGAGCGAGGGGAAGAGCAGTGATCAGTCCTAACAGCAGTTCTCTGGAAAGCGACACCTGTTCTTAATGCACAAGGTTGAGCAAACGAGGTTGTTGCTTTAAAAAAAATTGTGTTGCAATTTCCACAAATCACCCTAGGAGGCTATCTTAACTGAGAAAGGAGTTCTCATTCAACTATTGTTTCTCGCTCTGTGCAAAAGCTATTAAGCAGAGATGGTGTTGCTATCTTCCAGGAGAATAAGAGAGAAAGCTGGCCAAAACCCTCCAGGAAAAAAGATCTGAAGTCTTTGACTGGCAGGAGAAAGCACTCAAGAGCACCGCAGGGGAGAATCTCCTCTCTGGCTAGGAGGGAAGACAGGCTGGCTGACCTAATAGGGCCATTCCCGTCTTTATTTTCTATAATTTAGGGACCTGCAGCGCACAGGAAGGAAGGGGAGAGAGAGAGGCTGTAAATGTGATAAGGAACCTCGAGGGAAGGATATTGCTACGAACAGCATCATGGCTTATTGCTCGTTTCAAAAAGGAAAAGAAAGAAACACCAACTTTTCCAAACCCAAGACTGAACATGAAGTCTGAATGGCCTGCCCTGGCTATTTGGCCCACAACTAGGATAGAGATATTTTTTATTTTTGCAATGGAGAGCAAGTTAAGAAGCACTGTAAATAAACTCCAATGACAGGTTTGCAACCTGAAGTCGTGCTAGGCTTCTGCTGTCCTCTAGGGGGCATCTGTAGACTGGAAAGTTCAAGAGGCAGGGAGCCATCAGTATGTCTCTGTGCAGAAGAAGGCAGGGCCTTCAGCATCCCTGCCAGATGCAATACTGCTGCTGCAACATGCCTTACTGTAGCAGCAGCAGCAACATCTTGGTAGCTCAATCGGTAGAGCATGAGACTCTTAATCTCAAGGTCATGGGTTCAAATCCCACGTTGGGCAAAAGATTCCCGCATTGCCGGTGGTCAGAGAAGATGACCCTTCAAACTCTACCATGCTATCATCCTAGGATCTGACGGAGGAGGCCATTGCCTCCACCTCCTCAGCTATCCATCCCTGCCAATGCCACCCACGGAGGAACGAGCTGAGCGATAGGGAGCCCCCACCCCAAGTGCAACCCATTAAACTGGGGGGGGGGGTGTTAAGATGCATTCAGCTCAATCCCAATGGCAAAGGAGGCTTCGTAAGGCTAGGCTTTGGGGCTAGGCAGCAAGGCGATCCAGGTTGAGACAAGTTGATGTTAAGCACCTGAGGTCTTGCGAGGGCATCTCCCGCAACATGCTAACAAGTTAAAGAGAAATATGGCTGGCAAAGGCTGTGGCAGAAGATCAAGGGAGTACCAGCACATCATCTTAGCTAGGGATAAGCAACCTTGGTATTCAGTTAAATTTGGGGGCTACTCCCATTGACACACACTGCTTTCATTCATCCCATGCACAGTGGTACCTTGGGTTACAGACACTTCAGGTTACAGACTCCGCTAACCCAGAAATAGTACCTCAGGTTAAGAACTTTGCTTCAGGATGAGAACAGAAATCACACAGCAGCAGCAGGAGATCACATTAGCTAAAGTGGTGCCTCAGGTCAAGAACAGTTTCAGGTTAAGAACGGACCTTCAGAACGAATTAAGTTCTTAACCCGAGGTACCACTGTACTGCTTACTCACTTTACCTTCCAGCCTCAACCACTGTATTTCTTGTTGGTGCTGTTTATGAGCCGTCCCTTAAGGATCCTTATAGCAAGTCAGAGCTCAGTACTGTCTAAACTAACTGGCAGTAGCTCTAGCCAGTGTGGTGTAGTGGTTAAGAGCGGTAGACTCGTAATCTGAGGAACCGGGTTCGCTTCCCCGCTCCTCCACATGCAGCTGCTGGGTGACCTTGGGCTAGTCACACTTCTCTGAAGTCTCTCAGCCTCACTCACCTCACAGTGTTTGTTGTGGGGGAGGAAGTGAAAGGAGATTGTTACCCGCTTTGGGACTCCTTAGGGGGATAAAGCGGGATATCAAATCCAAACTCCTCTTCTTCTTCTTCTTCTTCTTCTTCTTCTTCTTCTTCTTCTTCTTCTCCTCCTCCAGGTCATTCCTACCAGGGAGCTTTCTCTGCCACTGAGCTATGGCTACTCCCTTTGGCCAAAGGAGTGAAGAGGGCTGTGAGGCCAGCAGCCATTAAATTAGAAGCAGAAAGGGGGTGGGGAGATGCTGGGACTTACCTGGACCCCGCCCCGCCCCAGTGCCAGCACTCAAACCAGCTTCTGTTCCAGAATCTACACCATGCTCTTGGTAGGCAAGGGATTAAGGACGTAAAAGCAGCCCTGATGGATCAGACTAAAAACCCCCCTGCTCCAGCATCCTCTTCCCTCAATGGCCAGTCATAATCTCATGCCAGTCACCCCTAGGCTATCAGTATTATGTGGGAATTCAAAAGCAGGCCAGGAATGTAGGTTTGTGCTATTAAAGTGCTCTGGCACTCAGGTGTAACAAATCCAAAGGTTTAAAAAAAAACCACCCCAAAAACCCGCTCCGTCTTTTGCAGTTAGGAAAGTGGTGAGAAAATGCACATTGAGTGTGGGATAAATGATCCATGGACCAGAAGATATATAAGCTCCACACAAGCAAATCCAGATGGATGCTCAACAAACAGGTCATGCAGAGAAGCCAGCTGTGTCACCCTAAAAACTAGATTTCAGCCTTTGAGCAACAGGATTCTGTGCAGCCATGATGACCAGTAGTCACTGAATATGTCCTCGTGGGTTACTGCCAGATAAATGAATAATGTTCTTAAATGGCATGACATGTAGCCAAATCCTGTGTCCCATTAAATGTAAGGGAGCTCACTCCTGAATAAGCATGCACAGGATTGCAGCCTAAATATGTTAAAAGCCAGTTTGAGCCCAATCCAACATAAAAGGTAAAGGTAAAGGGACCTCTGACCTTAAGGTCCAGTCGTGACTGACTCTGGGGTTGCGGCGCTCATCTCGCTTTATTGGCCGAGGGAGGCAGCGTACAGCTTCCGGGTCATGCGACCTGCATGACTAAGCCGCTTCTGGCGAACCAGAGCAGCACGCGGAAACACCGTTTACCTTCCCGCCGGAGTGGTACCTATTTATCTACTTGCACTTTGACGTGCTTTCGAACTGCTAGGTTGGCAGGAGCAGGGACCGAGCAACGGGAGCTTACCCCGTCGCGGGGATTCGAACCACCGACCCTCTGATCGGCAACTGCTAGGCTCTGTGGTTTAACCCACAGCGCCATCCGTGTCCCTCCAATCCAACCTACTTCCTAGCAATTGTCCTTTTCAGACTGCACCCCCCCCCCAAAAAAAATCAAACGTTCTCAGTAATAATTCACTTGTAATAACATTTGATCTTATTTGCAAAGGGACTTTTTCATAGATGAGAGTGACTGAAAATAAGCAATTGTTCCAATTGTTTGTCTTCATTCCTCTGGGGGTGAAATTAAGAGAATACACGCTGCGGCTGCAATCCTTTGCTCACAGACCTGAACTCAGTGGGTCTTACTTCTGAATAGACATGCACAGGATGGCATTGTTAGGAGTAATGAGAGACTTCCAGAATTACCTGTTATCCGGTTCTCCCTACACTACAATTAGATCCCATAAAATATCCCTAAGGGGCATTGATACAAAGCCTCCAGATAACAAGGTCACAAGGACTTCCTAGACAACCTGTTTCATAGGCAAAATCAGACTTCAGTGCAATCCTACACCATGTTTACTCAGAAGTAAGCCCACTGGAGATAAATGGGACTTTTGTCTCAAGGAAGAATGTGTGGGATTGCAGCCTTGGCCATAAAGTTGCCATCTATTAAACAACAAACAAAAAGCTTGCTTGCAGCTAAAAATAATAATAATCCTGTTATTCTGGCAATCTGACAATTTACAACATTCAAGAACGGAAAATAAGAGGGTCCCGGTATAATTGATGCACCCCATGTTTACACGGAAGTAAGCCCACCTGCGTCTCATACAGCTTACTCCAAAGTGTGCACAGAACTCCCACCTTTACAGTGATACCCTGTAGCAGCTTACCAAAAATAAAGTCCCATTGGGTTCAGTAGCACTTACTCCTAAGTGAGCGTGCACGGAACTGCATCCCTGAAGTGATGTTATGACCACAGAAGTCCCACGTTCAAAATCTCGCTCAGCGCTCGAAGACATGACACAACCTCTCTCTACCTTACAGGGCTGTCGTCCCTTTCAAGGAAACAGGCACCGATGTCAGAAAAACCCCTCCTGGTCAGCCATCGCTCTCCAAATGAAGGGAGGAAAAAGTCTAGTCGGAAAGCCAACTCGTTTTTTCAATATCCGGTACCGGCCGAGATGTTTTGCTACTGCGGGTACCGAGAACAATCAGCCACCTGCCTCCCCTCACTCATTTTGGAGGGTCGTTTTTCCTGAAAGGCCATAAATTTCCTTGGTTTTCCCTGCTGCATAGGGCGATACATCTACCGACCTCTCATTACTGGGCAGTATGTTTTAAGTAATGACCCTGGGTTTTGTTTTATTTGGGAAATGTCAATTTGGTGGGGGGTGTTTTTATTAAAAGGGTAAGCTGGGAAAGTCTGATCGAAACGAGAAGCGCCGCACATCGAAAAGCGCTGCAAACGAAACGGCTTTCCCATTTGCCAGCTCCCCACACCACGAGACAGCTTCCTTGCAAATTCAAACAAAAACGGAGAATGAAGGTTTGTGGGAAAACGCTCCACGCGGGCGCATTTCAAATCCACTCGGATTCTCTCGGAAAAACTACTGCACCCAAAAACTTCCTTCTTAAGAAGGAAAGAAAAGGAGAATAGGAGAAGGGAAAACCCACCAACCACCTGTGCGCTCGCGCCACCGTTGCGCGCAACAGCTCCGTGCGCAAACCCTGATCCGGCTGGCACAGAGCCAGTGGCCGCTGTCCGCTCGCCCGGCGCCCGGCTCGCCTTGCCTCCCTCCCTCCCGGACCTGCGACGAAACCCTCCCTCGCCAGCGGGGGAAACCGGCGGCAGTTGCTACCACCGCCGACCAAAGGAGGGCGGAGAGAGAGAGGAGACTCGATGGATGGATGGAAAAGAAGGAAGGAACGGCACCAACCTGGCGGCGAGGCTGCCTGCAGGTGGGAGAATCCTCTCGGCCCGGCTCCTCCTGGGCAGCCGCGGCGGAGGCGCGCCTTCTCCTCGTCGCCGCGGCCGCTGTCCGCTTCCCCGGGCTGTGACAGCGACCGCTGGGCACCCAGGGCGGCTCGGCGCGCCTTGGCGCAGGCGGACGCGGCAGCACCTGCCGCCGAACTTGGGCAGCCTCGAAGGACTGGCTGGCTAGCGGCTGGCTGGCTGGCTGGCGTCCTCCACCTTCCCTCTCTCTTTCTCTCTCTCCAGGCTGTGGAGGTGGCGGCTGCAGCAAAGGGGCTAGGAAAGGAGGGGTGGTGGGAGAGATCAGGAATGTGCAAAGGGCCCGGATGTCTGGTGTCTCCAGCCTGCTCCCTCCTTCCTCCGCCGCCCCCTTTACGCGCAGCCACTTGGCGTGGCGGGGAATCTCCAGCGCTCCTTGGGGAGTCAAACTGTTGCTGGAGGCGAAGGAGGAGAAGGAGGAGGAGCTTTAGTCGTCTCTGTCGGGGAGGAAGCTTTTCCTTTTTTTAATTAAAAAGAAATAAGCACACACACACAAAGATTGAAGCGCTCCCCGCGCCTTTCCAAAGCGCCTCTTTGCAAACCATTGTCCTTTTTGCTCAGACTCCCCTGGCACCTGTTTCCAGCGTGCGAAGCTTGCTAAAAAGCCTGGCACAGGTCGCTAGGAGCAAAGGCAGGGCGGGTATATTGTCAGGATAGTCGGCCGGTGGCGGCCGGTGAGGTATCAGAGCAGAAGGAAAGAAGGGAGCGCTTCTTCGAGGGGCGCGCGCCGGCAGGAGCGCAGCAGCGTGCGGCTTCCACGGCCAGGCAAGATCACGGGAGACAAGATAGCCCTGTCAATGGCTGTAAGACATGGTAAGCTAGATGGAACTTCCATGGCCAGAGGCAGTGTACCTCGGAGTTCCAGCAGGTGGAGAGAAAGGGCAGAAGTGGTGTGGTTACCTTCTGTGAGCTCCCCTTGGAGCATTTGACTGGTGAGTGTTAAGAAGGCAGAAGCCGGAGAGGTGAGTGAACGCTCAGTCTAGTCCAGCAAGGCCTCTGATTTATGTACGTAAAAGGTAAAGGTACCACTGACCGTTAGGTCCAGACGCGGACATGCTGTGCAAAACACACACAGAAATACAACCTTCAGCATAACCCCCAATTAATTCCAAATAATTTTTAAACCACTGCGAGATTTCGCGCCCTTGAGCGAGCACCAGAACTACGCAGAACTGTTAAAAAAAATATATTGTATTTTAACAGTCGTTTAGGTCGGGCGGGGCCTGATTTCTCGTTTGTAGGGATGTACAGGGATGGCATTAAACATCTCCCTGTTTACACACACATAAAATCCTATCTATTCTTAATTCAGCAGGCGCACCTCCCTAAATTTATCCTCACAACAACAACCACCCTGTGAGGTAGGCTAGACTGAAAGATTGGCCGCATCCTTTGGGAAAGACGGAAAGCTCTCAGCGCACCGGGCATTGGCGTCGCTAGGGAGGCGTTTCGTTGAGACGCAGCGCGCTGGGTTTCCTTAATGAAATGCGTTCCGGAGAGAGAGAGAGAGAAATCCCGTAATTCATTGCCAAAAAAGAAAAAGGAGCGGAGAGAACCGCCTGCCAGGGATGGGCTCTTTATGATTGTTTGCACTGGGGGAGTTCCTGCTTGCATTGCTGGCGTGTTCGCGCTTAGCTGAAAGGAGGCGTGCCGCCTTCGTCTGGACTTTCCGGGCTTTTCTTGCCCGCACAAAAGAGACGCCTTTTCGCCTCCAGCCGAAGGAAACCGGGGAGAGCCCTGCGCAAGCGGGCGCGGTAATGAACGCGCGGAGGAAGGTTATGGTGGCGCAGGACGGCGTGTGCGCAGTAGCCTTCCTTCATAGCCCCGGGACTAAACTCCAAGGCAAGGGGTAGGAAAGGAAAAGGGAACCTTTGTGAGCCTAAGGGACACATTCCCATTTGCACAGCTTTTCCAGAGGCCAAATGCCAGGGGTGGCCGAAGCCAGAGGCAGAAGTGGGGAAGAGCAGCGAATGTAAACTTTCCCATTGCGCAGTAGGCTTGGGGTGTTAGGAGAGGGGTGGCACATTGGGTAAGGGAATTGTTGTGCCCCTTTTTGGGTAGTTTGGCCACCTCTGGTTCCCACCTTGCACTCAGCTCTTACCTGTGGCTTCCTAAATAAGCTGTCAGCATGCAACAGCAGCCACAATCCCAGGAATGGCTTTGATTCGCCGGCTAAACCAGGTGGAGGTAGCCGATGCATCTCAAGCCCTTGGTGAGTTAGGGACATCCCCTAAAGACAAGCTCCGGTGAATTGATCAGATGAGACCAATAGTGGGTCCAGCGGTCAAGAAAGGCGGTTTCTTCGCATGCTGCAGAGGGAAGTGAGAGGCAGACGGGGCTCACATACTCTCCAGCATTTCTCCCATGAAAATAAGGATGGCCTATTCCATAATAATAATTTTAATATTTATACCCCGCCCATCTGACTGGGTTGTCCTAGCCACTCTGGGCGGTTTCCAACATATATAAAAGGGTAATAACACATTAAGCATTTAAAAACTTCCCTAGACAGTGGTACCTCTGGTTGCGAACGGGATCCGTTCCGGAGGCCTGTTCACAACACGAAAAGCCCGCAACCTGAAGCGCCATATCTGCACGGGTGCGTAGCACGATTTGGCGCTTGTGCGCATGTGTGAAGCGCAACTTAGCGCTACCATGCATGCGTGAGCAGCAAAACCCAGAAGTAACCCTTTCCAGTACTTCCGGGTCGCCGCAGGATGCAACTTGAAAAAACATAACATTAAGCAAACGTAACATGAGGTATGACTGTACAGGGCTGCCGTCAGATGACTCAGGGGCTGGATAACGCCATACCCTTGAACATATCTCCGATGAAAATAGGGACATCCTAAAGAAAAGCGGGAGATTCAGGGCTCAAATCAGAAACCAGGACGGCTTCTGTAAATCTGGGACAGTCCCTGGAAAATAGGGACACTGGGCTCACCCACCTGGGAAAATAGCCCATCTAGGAGAAGGAATACTCTGATCCTAAACCTCCGCTGCCTTGTGGGATATCTTTAGGAGGAGAAAAGGCTAAGGAATAAACCCTTCACAAATCCAGAGTCGCTAAGACGGTTGGATGGAGCCTTGTACGCCTCCTTCTGGCAACTCCTGCAGCCAAGCTGGTCTGTTGGAACACATCAGTGAGCCCAAGACGGTGGTCTTCTCAACAGAGCAGCTCCAGGGAGGTCACTTTGGTGCTCCTAACACAGTGGTTTGACTTCGCCTGAGGAGATGCACTCCATTGTCTTTAGAGACAGACGGATGCCAACGACAACAGTAGGCTCGGTTCTACATACACCAACACTTCCTCTGTCCTCTATTCAGGCAATTAAGTGGCAACATCAGTTTTAGTATATGTGCTGCCGAAGCGAGCACTTAAGTGGCAACATCAGAGTTCAAGGACACGTTCCCACCAGACAAAGATGTGGGAGCCAGCGAGTGGTGTGGCCTGGGAGAGAGTTCCAGGGGGCAAATATAAACACCTTGAGGGCCATCAGGGGGTGCTCCCTACAGTTTAGTCTCAATCTGTTTTGGTCTCTTTCAGTTTAGTCTAAACCAGTGTTTCCCAGCCTTGGATCTTCAACTGTTTTCAGGCTAGAATTCCCATCATCTGGAGTATAGCAAGCAGTAGTGCAGTCTGAGCTTCTGTGCATTGCTTAGAACAAAGCTAAGGTACTGTTTTCTCCAACGCTGGTGTGCTCCCACTGCTGGTGTTGATGGAAAGATTCCATCAATGGTGTCTCCGAAAATCACTTGGGAAGGCAGACGAGCAAATGCCAGTGTACTGGAAGAAGCAAAGATCACCAGTATTAAAGCAATGATTCTTCAACATCAACTTCTTTGGATTGGTCATGCTGTGCAGATGCTTGATTATGTTACCCTGAGCAATTTGGCACCCACCTAAACATCTTATTTTCCACAATAATTTCTTTATACATTATTATTATTATAATTATATATATATATATTATAATTATTATTAATTATTTTATTTTGCACTCCCTTGGCTTGCTGCCCTGTACAGAGGACCCACCTGCACAGCCCTAAATCCAGCGCTGCTCCCCCACCGCATCCTGGGAACTGCAGTTTCTTAAAGGTGCTGTGAATTGTTGCTCTGTGAGGGGGAAAATACAGTTCCCCGGGTTCGAGGTTGGGAAAGCCATGTGCATCGATTTGATTTGATTTGTTATATTTCTGTGCCGCTTTTCATTCGAATGAATCCCATTGGATGGGCTTTAAAGGTATGGTGTGGATCTACTGGAATCTTTTATCAGCGGGTGTGACCAGATGGCTGGCGAGTCTCTGCTGTTGTTTGCGCATGTGCAACAGCTCCCTGAAATGCAGCCGTCTCAGCAACGACAGCAGCTTCAGATGGAAGCTGGATGGAGGAAAAGGGCATCAGACGGGAGTATTTCTCAAGCAGCTACGGGAAACCTATATGGCTATTATCTGTGTGCTTGGCTTCAAACACCTTCTTCTCTCTTTGGCGATCCCTCTTAGCCGAGTAAGATTGTCTTCCATGAACACGGTTTTAACAGTGAGTCCGTAAGTGACTGTGGAGGCCAATTCTGGATCCACACGTCCTTCCACAGTGGGGACATTGGTTTCCGGGTGGGAGTTGATCATGCTGAGGGTTTGCCAAGCGTGCCTTCCTCTTAGCACACTTCTCCCTTTCGTCCTGAGTTCAAGCACCTTCAAAGCCCATGACACCTTTGGTAAAGGCTGTTCTCCAGTTGGAGTGCTCACAGGCCAGTGTTTCCCAATTGTCGGTGTTTATACAACATTTTTTAAAATTTGCCTTGAGAGAGTCTTCAAACCTCTTTAGTTGACCACCAGCATTAAACTTTCCATTCTTAAGTTCGGAATAGAGCAATTGCTTTGGAATTCCCATCACCCCTGACCACTGGGTCTTGGTAGCTAGGAATGATGGGAGTTGTAGTCCAAAACCAGCTGGAGAAGCAAGGTTGGGAAACACTGGACTCTAAACCGTTTCCCATGCAATTTGGAGAGGTGCCACCACCGCCAGAGATCCCTGGAGTCTACCTAGCCCCGTATTGTCTCAGTCAATGGAAACAATATTGGACGAGGTGCACCCGTGGTTTGACAAAGATCCATCCCCAAAGCAGTTTTGTGCCTTCATTTCCAGGAACACCCCATGCAATCACTGACAAGACATTGCAGTCCTGCCTGGAGGGATTCCTAGGTCAAATATGTCTTCCTGACTCCGAATCATTTCCCACCCTTACCAAGCGAATCTCTGTTGCAAAGGGTAAATTTAGCAGAATTCCAATTTTGGGTGGCCATATGCTTAAGTTTGAGAGCACAGCTGGCTGGTGAGGAACATCTGCCAAAGTGTTTCTAATGAGGGTGAAACAGCGGTAACCGGTTGTCATGGAATCATAGGATTCTGAGAGATCTTGAAGGGTCAGCGAGTTTACCCGGCTGCCATTGACAAGTACCAAGGAAATTATTTCCCCCTTATAGCAGTAGCCAAGCCTAATCAGTCAGTCAGATAATGAGACCGGAACGAATCGTGAATTGCATAAATAAGTGCATACGCAAAAACAGAAACAGATTGTTCAGTAATGTGTGTGAATGAGCCGCTACAGATCCGACAGCAAAATTGCAATTCTCATGACGCCTCAAAGAATCCAGTGAACATTCAGCTGTGAGTCGTCAAGCACTGAACATTCATGTGAAGCACTTAGGCATGAGTGAACTGGACCATTCTTGCCATGTTCTTTTTCCCCCCAGATTAATTCCTGGCTCGAATACTTTATTGACAGGCAAACAGTCTCAGATCTTTAGCTTCTGTCCCAAGGTGATGATTAGGCTGCAATCCTTTGCACGTTTTCCTGGAGGAAGTTCTGCTAAGAGGTGTGTGGAGGAGGAGTACCTCTGGTGAGGAAAACGTTGTGCTCCTTCTGAGGTCGTTTGTCCACCCTGCACTCAGAGCTCACCTGTGGCTCCTAGAAACTGTCAGCATGACAACATTGCAACACTGACAGCGGCCACACCACAGGGAAAGGCTTTGACTGGCTGACTAAACCAGGTGAGGGCAGCTGATGGGTCTCAAACGCTTGGTGAGTTAGGGACTTCACCTGCATGTGAAGTCAGACTCTGGTGGATTGAGCAGAAAAGACCAATAGTGGGTCCAAGAAGAAGGTTTCTGCACGTGCTGTAGAGGGACGTGAGGGGCAGATGGGACATGCCAACCTGGGAAAGGACCCTTTTCGGATTATCTGAGAAAATATTATAGTCAAATGAAATCACAGGCAGGACTTGAGGAATGGTAAAGGAGTGTAATGTAGGATACAGGTATATGTTTTGGAGAAATATTACTTTTATGGCAGTAGGTGAATGATCTGAATTGAAACATCATGGAATAAAGGGTGGAAAGCCAAAATTATAAGGGAATATTGTGCTGAAATTGAACTGAATTTGTTAAACTGTTTGAAAACTCATAAAAAAATTTTAAGCAAAAAAAAGGATCTTGTCCCAAAGTAGAATTTCATATTCAGCAACCTGCTTTTCACCCTCTGCTTGCAACTTTCCCCCTCCTTGTTGGTGCTATTTCTAAGGGCTGCAGTATCCTGTTCTTCAGTAAGACTTCCATCCGGAAGGTTTCACTTTTGACCAAGAGGGTTAAAACACAAAAACATGCAACGCTGGATTTAAAAGCACATAAACTGAAGCGGAAATTCCTGACACCGAGGGATGGGACATTATGAACAACCCGAAAATGTGATGATGATGCTTGCAATAAAACCCAAGGAACTAGGAATGTGGACAGTTTTCCACGCATCATTTGCCATCTGGGAATATTGCAAGCTGTTTTGCCCAGATGGCCCCACCCACTTTGCAGCCTCTGTCCCTCCCAGCAGAAGCCGTCCCATCAGGCTACACTGATATTCATGTGGGCAAAAAACAACAACATTGCATGTGCTCCTGCTCTGCACGTTCCCAGACTTGCATGCAAAATCAAATACTTTGCATGCAAAATTAGACATATAACAGGCAGGACATTATGGCTGCTTTGGGCTCTCCAGGTACACCACGTTGCAGGTAAATTTGACTCACACATCAGACCTGCCAACTTTACCCCTTGTGGATAATATCACAATATCCGATCATATCATGATGTTACGTAGCATTGAGCACCCAAAGCATTTCCCATACATCCCATTGTTGCCATTTTTTTAAGAGGAGTTGTTGTTGTTGTTTAGTCATTTAGTCGTGTCTGACTCTTCGTGACTCCATGGACCAGAGCACGCCAGGCACTCCTGTCTTCCACTGCCTCCCGCAGTTTGGTCAAACTCATGCTGGTAGCTTCGAGAACACTATCCAACCATCTTGTCCTCTGTCGTCCCCTTCTCCTTGTGCCCTCCATCTTTCCCAACATCAGGGTCTTTTCCAGAGAGTCTTCTCTTCTCATGAGGTGGCCAAAGTATTGGAGCCTCAGCTTCAGGATCTGTCCTTCCAGTGAGCACTCAGGGCTGATTTTCTTCTTGCAGTCCATGAGACTCTCAAGAGTCTCCTCCAGCACCATAATTCAAAAGCATCAATTCTTCAGCGATCAGCCTTCTTGGTGGTCCAGCTCTCACTTCCATACATCACTACTGGGAAAACCATAGCTTTAACTATACGGACCTTTGTTGGCAAGGTGATGTCTCTGCTTTTTAAGATGCTGTCTAGGTTTGTCATTGCTTTTCTCCCAAGAAGCAGGCGTCTTTTAATTTTAATTCCGTGACTGCTGTCACCATCTGCAGTGCAAAAGATTCCATCAACGGTGTCTCCAAAAAATTTTACACATCCCTTGGGAAGACAGGCGAACGAATGCCAGTGTACTGGAAGAAGCAAAGATCCCCAGTGTCAAAGCAATGATTCTTCAACATCAACTTCGTTGGACTGGTCATGTTGTGCAGATGCCTGATTATCGTCTTCCAAAGCAACTACTCTATTACAAACTTAAAAATGGAAAGTGTGGTGCTGGTGGTCAACAAAAAAGGTTTAAAGACTCCTTCAAGGCAAATCTTTAAAAATGTAGTATAAACACCAACAATTGGGAAACACTGGCCTGTGAGCACTCCAATTGGAGAACAGCCTTCACCAAAGGTGTCATGGACTTTGAAGACACTCAAACTCTGGAGGAAAGGGAGAAACACACTAAGAGGAAGGCACGTTTGGCAAACCCTCACCTTGATCAACTCCCACCTGGAAACCAATGTCCCCACTGTGGAAGGATGTGTGGATCCAGAATTGGGCTCCACAGTCACACACCATTCAGACCATGTTCATGGAAGACAACCTTACTCAGCTACAAACGATCACCAGAGAGAGAGAAGAAAGAGAGAAAAACCCTCTTAAGGGTGGACAGTATTATTATACCCATATTACAGATGAGGTTGCTGAGAGTGAAAGGGAGACTTGCTTGAGATGAGATCTGAACCCAAGGTTTTCCATTTTGTGGCTGTCTCTTAGCCACAATGCAACGTTCTCTAAGGAAGGAAGAAATATACAGTGGTACCTCAGGTTACATACACTTCAGGTTACAGACTCCGCTAACCCAGAAATAGTGCTTCAGGTTAAGAACTTTGCTTCAGGATGAGAACAGAAATCGTGCTCCGGTGATGTGGCAGCAGCAGGAGGCCCCATTAGCTAAAGTGGTGCTTCAGGTTAAGAACAGTTTCAGGTTAAGTACAGACCTCTGGAACGAATTAAGTACTTAACCTGAGGTACCACTGTATGCTCAACTCTTCTGCCCTCAGGGCCCTCTGGGCAGCTTCACATTTAGGAACTACAAAACATAAAACATATTTCAGAAAGTGAAAGTATGAATTAAAAACTATCACAAATAAACTGAAAAGAGCAGGCCACAGCTCAGTAAAAACAAGACAAAACATAGCTTCTAAGGCCAGCAGCAGTGTAACTTTGAACATGAAAAATCTGTCAAAAGAAAAGCCTTTTCAGGTTAGAGTGAAAACAAGGCCAGAGAGGCGATCTGGTGGCTCTCCTCAGGGGTGATATTTGAGAGTCTCTGGGGCCACCACTGAAAAGGCTCTGTCTCTTAAGCAAAGGAAGAATAAGCTCTGAAACCCTCAAAATGGAGCCTAGAGACAAACAGGCAGGCAGTTACTTCGATGCAAAATTGGAATGACATAGTCCAGTCAAAGGAACCAGAAAACTATCTAGCAGCCATATTTTGGACCAATTCCCAAGTTGTTTTTAAAGGCAGATACATGTAAAAAGCACTGAAGCAGCCCAGGCTGCTTTGTCTCCTCAAACATTTATCCTAAAGGCTGCTTTGCCTCATTAAGCAACACAGTTTGCATTGATCCCTGCCTGTTGCTAGTGTAATCCTCTACTAAATTGTATTCATTCCTTCATTCGTAATATTTATATCCTGCTCTCAAAGGGGCTCTCAAAGTGGTCTCCAAAAGATGCTCAAACCTAGTGCTTCAACAGGAATGACATAGGGTGTCCATAAGGAACCGGATTAATCAGGCAGGATTTGCTACCCTCGTCCTTGTGATTCCCAGGGATCGAACCATAGAATCATAGAATCATAGAGTTGGAAGAGAGCACAAGGGCCATCGAGTCCAACCCCCTGCCAAGCAGGAAACACCATCAGAGCACTCCTGACATATGGTTGTCAAGCCTCTGCTTAAAGACCTCCAAAGGAGGAGACTCCACCACACTCCTTGGCAGCAAATTCCACTGTCAAACAGCTCTTACTGTCAGGAAGTTCTTCCTAATGTTTAGGTGAAATCTTCTTTCTTGTAGTTTGGATCCATTGCTCCGTGTCCACTTCTCTGGAGCAGCAGAAAACAACCTTTCTCCCTCCTCTATGTGACATCCTTTTATATATTTGAACATGGCTATCATATCGCCCCTTAACCTCCTCTTCTCCAGGCTAAACATGCCCAGCTCCCTTAGCCGTTCCTCATAAGGCATCGTTTCCAGGCCTTTGACCATTTTGGTTGCCCTCCTCTGGACACGTTCCAGTTTGTCAGTGTCCTTCTTGAACTGTGGTGCCCAGAACTGGACACAGTACTCCAGGTGAGGTCTGACCAGAGCAGAATACAGTGGCACTATTACTTCCCTTGATCTAGATGCTATACTCCTATTGATGCAGCCCAGAATTGCATTGGCTTTTTTAGCTGCCGCATCACACTGTGGAAGTCGCTCCCTCTGAGACACAGGAACCAGGAAGTCGCTCCCTCTGAGACACAGGAACATAGGAAGCTGCCTTCTACTGATCTGGACTAATGTCCTTATTAGCCTTACCTGGAGATGCCAGCGACTGAACATGCAAAAGGAGATTTCTACCACTGAGCTGTGGCCCTTCCCCAGGGAGGCTCCACAACTACTCAGGGGCCTCCCTGGACCCTCTTTTCCACACACACCCCATTCATAGCTGCCAACCTTCCCTTATTTGGCGGGAAACTCCCTTATTCCAGCGCCGTTTCCCGCTGCTATCCCGGATTGTTGATATCCCGTAAATTTCCCGGGTTTCAAAGGAAACAGCTCCTCTCCCTCCCTCCCTGCCGGCCAGGGAGGCTCCTCAACTGCGTTGCTTGGCTGCGTTGCTCACCAATAAGGAGTCTGAGAATGACTGGGGGGTGGAGCTTGCATGCCTTGAGCCAATCAAATCGGCCGCGTTGCCTGGGGACTCGCCTTTGCTCAGCGCTTCCCAGCGGAGAGGTGATGGTGTGGTTTTCCTTGCTGCATCCCCTTTGCCGGGTTGCTGCGCTGTGGGAACCACCGCTTGAGGATTTGTTTGGCTGCTGGCTGGGCTTTCTGCCTTTGGGCCTGTGGCTCAGAGGGGCTCTACTCTGTGTGTGTGTGTGTGTGTGAGAGAGAGAGAGAGAGAGAGAGAGAGAGAGAGAGAGAATGAATGTGTATGTCTCACTTAAGCTGATAGTAGGAATGCTGTAGCTTCACACCCTTACCTTCACACAATGTGTAATTAACTTGGGGAATTTTTTTACTGCAGGATGTGGTGAGGTGGTCAGTACTTTAGATTTACAAGGGGATCTGAGAGATGAATGGGAGATACAGTTTGTCATTATTAATGGACAGCGAAATAGAAACTTAACCCCAAAAGTTAGGAACAAGATTCAAATCCTGACTGGGTAACTTTGCTCACTAGTAACATTGAGCCACAAGGACGAGATGGTTGGACAGTGTTCTCGAAGCTACCAGCATGAGTTTGACCAAACTGCGGGAGGCAGTGGAAGACAGGAGTGCTTGGGACAGGTGAGTCTGCTGATCTCTTATTTTGGCTGCTGATCCCTTATTTTCGAGGCTGCTGATCTCCTTATGGAGAGCCAGTGTGGTGTAGTGGTTAAGAGCAGTAGTCTCATAATCTGGGGAACTGGGTTCACGTCTCCGCTCCTCCACATGCAGCTGCTGGGTGACCTTGGGCCAGTCACACTTCTCTGAAGTCTCTCAGCCCCACTCACCTCACAGAATGTTTGTTGTGGGGGAGGAAGGGAAAGGAGAATGTTAGCCACTTTGAGACTCCTTAAAGGGAGTGAAAGGCGGGATATCAAATCCAAACTCCTCCTCCTCCTCCTCCTCCTCTTCTTCTTCTTCTTTTCAAATCTGAAAGTTGACAGCTATGACCCCATTTTGATAAGACTCTCATCTGAAAAGGAGAGGAGGAGAAGGTCCCTCTGCCTCACCCTGCCCCTCTAGACCTCCTCCAGGCAGACCCCATTCCGCACTTTGCCATAGCAGGTTCGGACCAGAGGGCAGGAGTGAGAATTGTGCCACCTGAAGACTCTCCACCCTCTTCCTCTTTCCTCCTTTCAGCATACAACTTGGTTGGATCCGAACTGTTACTGGCTGCCTTTAGCTGAGCCTAGAGAGAGGTGTGCCAGAGATCTGGAAAGTTGACAGGCCAACAGAGTGACATAGAATGGCCTAGGATCGGCGGACTGGGGGGAAATCCGCAGAGGAACAAGGAGGAGATAAGCTCAATAGCCTTCAGAGGCCTTCAGAAAGGCCATGTCAAGGACACTTCCCAGCCAAAGGAATTCACACGGCGGAGAGTTAACTATTGTCAAAGATAACATTTACAAGTCGCTTCTTCAGCTCTGGGTACCCAAAAAAATCAGTCTAGCATCTAGTTTCTTCCAAATCCCAGTTACACCACAGTGGTACCTTGGTACACAAACTTAATCTGTTCCGGAAGTCCGTTCCAAAAAGCAAGACGCGCTTTCCCATAGGAAGCAATGCAGAACGGATTAATCCGTTCCAGACTTTTAAAAACAACCCCTAAAACAGCCATTTAACATGAATTTTTCTATCTAATGAGACCATTGATCCATAAAATGAAAGCAATAATCAATGTACTATACTATAAAATAAATAAGACAGTGTTGTAGATGATTAAAAAAAATTCCCCTTAGCTGCACTGATGATAGTCTTTGTTTGGATGGGGGGCTTTTATCCATTTCGGCAGTCACACAATCAATCAATCAGTAGCTGAACTGGGTCCCACACAGTCACAAAAACAAATTAACCAAAAAAGCCCCAAAAACGAAAATGCTAAATAAATAGCAAAAACAAAAGCGCCAAACTGAATCCGTTCTGGAAGTCCATTTGACTTCCAAAATGTTCGAAAACCAAGGCGCAGCTTCTGATTGGTGCAGGCGCCCCGGAAACAATACCCAACAGCAGCATCAAATGTTCAGCTTCTGAAAAATGTTCAAAAACCAGAACACTAAACTTTATTTATTTTTGGCATTTGGGAACCAAGGTGTTTGAGAACTAAGGTACCATTGTATTACCAATAGTTGAATGGCAGTGGTGGAGAAGTCCTCTTTGAAAAATAACTGTATTGTGGATTTTTTTAACATTTAAACAAAGCATAACAAAGACAGCAATGAGCACAAGTCTATACCCTACACTGAGAGGTGGATCGGTATGACAAAAAATACAACAGATACACATTACAGTGGTGCCTTGCAAGACGAAAAGAATCCGTTCTGTGATTCTCTTCGTCTAGCGGTTTTTTTGTCTTGCGAAGCAAGCCCATTGACGGATTAGCGGATTAGCGCTATTAGCGGCTTTTAGCGGCTTATCAGCTTATCGGATCAGCTGATAAGCGGCTTAGCGGCTTAGAAAAAGGGGGAGGGAGGAAAAAACCCCGCAGGAACTCGCAAGACATTTTCGTCTTGCAAAGCAAGCCCATAGGAGATTCGTTTTGCGAAGCACCTCCAAAACGGAAAACTCTTTCGTCTAGCGAGTTTTCCGTCTTGCGAGGCATTCGTCTTGCGGGGCACCACTGTATTGGACTTGAGAGAGGTTCACATTTAATCCAGAACCATTATCCCAAAGATCACCGTGAGTATTTGGTGGTGTAAAATTGTTTTCTTTTTTAGTGGCATATTCAATGAAGTGATACACTTCTACACATTTTTCTTATTTGGTTCCTTTCCCCATCTCTTTAAGGCTACAGGTTAAATTTTCCATCTGTGCCATCTGTCTCCATATGTCTTGCTGCCATCGTTCTAACAAGTTCACATACAAGGTTTTTATTTTTATTATTCTTTTTGCAATTGTCAACTTTGCTGCTGCTAATAGCACAGTAAATAGATCTTCAGACGTCACTCTGCCTACTGAATCATCATAATCATCATAAATGTCCAATAAGGCCATCTGTGGAAAAGGACGGAATGTTTATCTTGTGATTTTTACCCATTTTAATAAAAGCATGTATTTAGTGGTACAAGCGCTCGTCATGACAACCCCATAGCTATACATCTGAGGAGAGACTGATGCTGGTTTAAATTTGGAAATAATTGGAATTATTTTGATATTAATTGGAATCTGTATAATTGGTGAAACTCTGGTAATACAGTATTGGGTAAATATTGGAAAATTAATAAAAAATAATAATATTAAAAACAAAACAAGGCCCAGGCATGGAAGAACGTGATCTCTGCATTCATTTTTTTTGTGATAAAAGAATTCTTTCCACATATGAAGTGTTCGTTGGTGTGTGTGTGTGTGCACAAGCAGGCAATTAAAAATTGTGTGCAGGCCTTTTTTCCCAGCTGGAACTAGGGCATTTTTTTTCAGGGGGAACTCACAGGAACTCAGTTCCACCAGCTCTCAAGTAGGTACCATTGCTATTCTAAGAGAACAAGCGTTCGTGGTGAGTTCCGGCATCTCCTTTTCTTTTCTTTCTTTTTTTAAAAGATATTTATTAAAGTTTCAGCATATTACAAAAATAAGAGAAAAAAGTAAAAGAAAACAAAAAAA
Source organism: Podarcis liolepis (assembly GCF_965112155.1). Classification (NCBI taxonomy): domain Eukaryota; kingdom Metazoa; phylum Chordata; class Lepidosauria; order Squamata; family Lacertidae; genus Podarcis; species Podarcis liolepis. The sequence goes on along the minus strand of NC_139565.1, from coordinate 55,726,293 downwards.
AAATGAAAATGAAAATACAAGGTAAAAACAGTTAAAAACAAATCAGTCTTTCCATATCTTATCTTTCATTTGCTTGTTTCCCTAACCTCCTCACACCTCCCTTTTTTGTATTCCAGTTCAATTAGTTAATTCAGCAAATCCTTTCCCTCTTTGATTTTATCTTAATCTTTTATCTTAATATATTATAACTTTAGGTTATCACCTGTTAACAATCCATTTTTACATATTCCTTTATAATATTGCTGCTAAAAACCACTTAACTTCAATCCAACATCATTCTAACATTCATTGATTTTGCAGTATTTCTGTAGATAATCTTTAAATTTCTTCCAATCTTCTTCCACCGACTCTTCTCCCTGGTCTTGGATTCTGCCAGTCATTTCCGCCAGTTCCACGTAGTCCATCACCTTCATCTGCCCGGCATCTCCTTTTCTAGAGTAGTAGCACAGGTGAGAAGGAGGAGGGCCTTTTCGGTGGTGGTGCCTCTCTGTATGGAATTCCTTGTCTACAGGGATGTATGCGATAGGGTAGCCGCTTTGGTTAGGAGGGAGATTCAGCATCTTCCTATTTAAAAAGGTATTTGGTGGACATGTCATATGCTTCCTGTGGGTCCTGTAGTTTCCTTTTCCTCTGCTGTTTAAGTTTTTCTCCCGCATTTTATTTTGCATTTTACAGGTAATTAAGGCACCCGGAAACAATGCCAATAGCTTGTTGGTCCACTGGGGGAAACAGCAGCAGCAACAACGACAAGAAGACCAGCTAAAATATGTTGCAAAGTCATTAATACCCAAACCAGACTCAGATCTTTTACAAGTTAAAAATTATAGGCCGATTTCATTATTAAATAATGATTATAAAATATTTGCTAGTATCTTTGCAAATAGGTTGAAGAATATTCTAAATGAAGTAATTCATGAAGACCAAGCGGGTTTTCTTCCAGGCAGAGAGATGAAGGACAATATAAGAAATGTCATAAATATTATTGTATCTTTGATGGCCAGGAATGAAAAGCAAGCAGCATTGATTTTTGTGGATGCAGAAAAGGCCTTTGATAACGTATCTTGGGAATTTATGAATAAAAATTTGGAGTTAATGGACTTAGGACAACGGTTTATAAGAAGTATAAAAGCAATATATTCTGATCAAAAGGCAAAACTTATAGTGAATAATGTTTTAACTGAAAATATTGAAATCACCAAAGGTACAAGACAAGGGTGTCCATTGTCACCACTACTATTCATATCGGTACTCGAAGTCCTCCTGATGATGATAAGGAAAACAAGAAGTTAAAGGAATTGCAGTCAGAAGAAAGGAACATAAAGTTAAAGCCTTTGCTGGTGACTGGATACTAACAATAGAAGAACCGTTAGTCAGTACTAAGAAAGCATCAGAGGAAATTGATAAATTTGGACAAGTAAATTAAAACCATACGAAGAGGTGAAAGGATTTGTTAATGATTGGCTGCATTACTACCAAATTAATGAGATGCTTAAGGATGATCTGAAGAAAAATGGATTTGGAAATATCAAATTGAAATATTGAATAATAAGTATAAAATATTGTCAAAAATGTATAAACTATTGTTGGAATGGCATTTGAAGGATGAAGAGGTAAAGTCGGCAATGATTCATTGGGCTAAAGATTTTGGTTATAAATATACAGTTAGAAGATTGGGAAAAATTATGGAAAGAAGGAATGACATTTACAGCATGTAATGCTTTAAGAGAAAATGTGATGAAAATGATGTATAGATGGTATATTACACAGGTGAAGCTAGCCAAACTTTATAAAGTAAATAACAAGTGTTTGAAATGCAAAGAAAAAGAAGGTACCTTTTATCATATGTGGTGGGAATGCAAGAAAGTGAAAGTCTTCTGGGAAATGATATATAATGGACCAAATTTGCAAATTATTTGAAAGACTATTGTATTCAATCAACTCCGTTGGTAGGATTGCAAGAAGCTTTGTAAGGAAAGGTACAAAAACCACTGCAGATAAGAATAAGAATGTATGATGTTTTAATGTTTCTAATTTTGAAAGCAATGGTCAAATAGTGAAAATGCAGAAATTTTAAATAAAAGATAGAAAATCATAAGGAAGGTTTGAAGGAAGTCAGGGCCCTACAAAGCCAAAATGTGTAATATAAGAGGAGAGATTGCAATGGAAAGTATTATTGTAAAACTGATAAAAATGATATGGGGGGGGGGAATATGTTGCAAAGTACCTAGAAAGCTTTTCAGGTCCCCATAAACTTTTTCTTGGGTTGTGTTAAACAAGCAGGGGAGAGGGAGGATGTCTCCGGGGGGGGGGGGGGGGACGACAACAAAAACTCAAAGCCAGTGTGGTGTAGTGGTTAAGAGTGGTGGACTCGTAATCCGGTGAACCGGGTTCGCTTCCCTGCTCCTCCACATGCAGCTGCTGGGTGACCTTGGGCTAGTCACACTTCTCTGAAGTCTCTCAGCCCCACTCACCTCACAGAGTGTTTGTTATGGGGGAGGAAGGGAAAGGAGCATGTTAGCTGCTTTGAGATTCCTTAAGGTAGTGATAAAGCGGGATATCAAATCCAAACTCTTCTTCAAATCCAAACTCTTCAAATGGTGCATTTTATAGGATGGACAGAAAGAGCCCCCCAGGAGAGGCTGCAAGGCGAGATGCAAAAGAAATAAATCTATGAGACGTATTAAACGGATCAATGAACATTCCTCAGGCATTAGGAATGGGGAGTGAGGACAGCACAGGCAGGCAGGGCTGCCAAATGTCCCTTAATATACAGGACATTGCGATCCTGTTATCTGGTTCTGGAAGTCAAAGCCCAGGAACAGAGAGGGGATGAGATCAGTGGGAGCAGATCCAAGTCTCCCCACCACCCCAGAAAGCAGGATTAATGGATCCAATTTACTGGATTTCTATCCCGCCCATTCTCCCGAAGGAGCTCAGGGCAGCAAACACATCAAATCGAAAACAAGAGCAAAATGTCTAAAAACAATTAAAAACAGGCGAACTGTAAAGGGTCTGCGTTTCAGCTTTAAGGGAAACTACTGGGCAGTAAGAGTGACTCAACCATGGAATCAGCTGCCCAGAAGAGGGGTCACCATATTCTTTTTTTTAGCCTCTGGGCTCATCTACATGCCAGAGAAGCTGTTGTGACTGTTGTTGTTGTTGTTGTTTAGTCATTTAGTCGTGTCTGACTCTTCGTGACCCCATGGACCAGAGCATGCCAGGCACTCCTGTCTTCCACTGCTTCCCGCAGTTTGGTCAGACTCATGCTGGTAGCTTTGAGAACACTGTCCAACCATCTTGTCCTCTGTCGTCCCCTTCTCCTTGGGCCCTCCATCTTTCCCAACATCAGGGTCTTTTCCAGGGAGTCTTCTCTTCTCAGGAGGTGGCCAAAGTATTGGAGCCTCAGCTTCAGGATTTGACCTTCTAGTGAGCACTCAGGGCTGATTTCCTTCAGAATGGATAGTTTTGATCTTCTTGCACTCCATGGGACTCTCAAGAGTCTCCTCCAGCACCGTAATTCAAAGGCATCAATTCTTTGGCGATCAGCCTTCTTTATGGTCCAGCTCTCACTTCCATACATCACTACTGGTGCGACTGTACAACGCCCCAACTATGTGCACACCACAACCTGCTCTGGTCAGCTCTAGAAAAATGCTTTCTTCAACAGCCCTGCCCAGTAGGCTCAGCTGAAGAGATGTTGGCTGGCCCAAAATCCCGCTGGCTCTCATTCTCGCAAAGGTGAGATGTTTTTAATCCTTTTTATTTCTGAATTTTAACTTGTCCTTACCCACCCTGGGACCTGCTGGTGAAGGGCAGGTAATAAATGGCATCATCATCATCATCGTCACCAAAGTCAGGTCAGTTGCAAATGAAGACAGGTAAAACAGATGGTCTATCAAAATGTTTTGTGAGCAGATGCGAGTATTTTCCCCTTCTCCTACTGACCTGAAAGGCTGGATTAAGGTAGAATGAAAGTGAGCCCATGGGAATAACAAGAACTCGCCGCAAACCAGCCCCTGAGAGCAATGAGCATGGATTGCTAGCATTTTATAGCAGCCATAATATATTTGCCAAGTTCTTGCATCCCCTTGCGGCCGATTTCAGAACAACAGGGAGGCCTAGAGAATTCTGATAGAAGTCTCTAGACTGGAATACGAATGCATGACAAATTGACATCTATCATCTATCATCTATCTATCTATCTTCTGGAGAACTAAACTGTAGTTTGCATTACATCCACGGAGCCCTTATTAAGAGAGGCCTGCTATTGGCAAAAATGGCGGCACTGGCAATGCCCCTGTGACTCTGGGCAAATAGATAAAACAGAGCATGTGCTTCTCTGGTGCATATACCATAGAGACATTTGTATTAGCCTCCTCTCCCCACTACTCCATAAGTACCCAGGGCGCACAGAACAATTCTATACCTCCCTGCTGCTTTCAGATGCCAAGCCTGCTACAACATACAATGGTGCCAGATTCTGCACAGCAGTGCTCAAAATGCGTCGGATGATGACCTGTGCCACAAACTAGATTTAATGAACATTCACATCAGAGTGCTCTCTAAATTGGTAGTTAGTAGTCTTTTATACGGGTGATGCGGGTGGCGCTGTGGGTTAAACCACAAAGCCTAGGGCTTGCCGATCAGAAGGTTGGCGGTTCGAATCTCTGCCACAGGGTGAGCTCCTGTTGCTCTGTCCCTGCTCCTGCCAACTTAGCAGTTCAAAAGCACATCAAAGTGCAAGTAGATAAATAGGTACTGCTCCAGCGGGAAGGTAAATGGCATTTCCATGCACTGCTCTGGTTCACCAGAAGCAGCTTAGTCATGCTGGCCACATGACCCGGAAGCTGCACGCCGGCTCCCTCAGCCAGTAAAACAAAATGAGTGCCACAACCCCAGAGTCGTCCGCGACTGGACCTAACGGTCAGGGGTACCTTTAACTTTAATAGATGGAAAAGTATGGTATTTGCCCTGTCATGTTGAAAAACTGTGGAGAATGTTCGAACGTTGAGAGATTTTCTGTGGGGGGAAGCTACGCTATTTTTTATTACTTTTTTCTTTTGAAATTTTGTACCCCTAAGAATTTTGTGCCCAGGGCAACTGCCCCTGTGGCACTGCCTACGCTACGCCTATGCTATCCTCATAGGATGTGAAGGCTTTGCAATCTCTCCATCCAGGTGCCGGTTATATATGTGTATAGATAGAACCATATATAATAAAGACACCACAGTCTCTGCTGTGCCTCATTGTCTCAAAAGGGAACACAAACCTGGTAAGCACACCTGGAACCACACACTTCTTGTGGAGATTGGGGTGGCATGTGACAGTAATAACACTTTGAACTTGGCCAGGTAGCAGATCTGCAACCAGTGCCGATCTCAATGCGCAGGTCACGTGTTCTATGCTGGCAAGGCCACACTCCTGTCAGCAACCGTGCTGTAGCATTCTGCACTAACCGTAGCCTCTGGATCAAGCACAAGGGACACCCCACTTAGAGTGCATTGCAGTAATCCATCCTTGAAGTAACTAACACATGAACTGCTATGGGAAGACTTCCCTGGTCCAAGAACATCCCCGCCTATCTTTTTCTGCTGAAATGAAGAAAATTTGTAACAGGTTTGGGTGTAACCAGGAATGGGTTTTTTTGTGGGGGAAGACTGTGAGCTCTGTTCATTTTCGGAACTCGGAAGAACTTTGTGGATGCAAAAGTCTTTTGTTTTCAGTGTATGTCTTTTGCATCAAGCTCTGGTTGGATTCTCATGTTCAGGATTTCAGTGGGTTATGCCCCATTCTATCTCCCAGTTTTGTTTTGGTTTATTATTTTTCTATGCCACTTTTCATTCACATTTTTTCTGTCTCCACAACCCGCCCCCGACTGACACACACAGTAGTCAGTAGGCACCAGGCATGCTTCTGCAATTAGGGGAATATACAATATTGAAGGATCGGTCTAAATAGCATCTTCTCCAGATTAGGGAAGGTTCCTGAAACACAAATGTAGAAGAATTTTATTGCATACTACAAAATGGGGGGGGGGATGCAAAGATGTGTAGAGCAGGGAGGCTGGTTAGGTGTGAACTTCCATTCTACAGGCTTACTTTTAAAATTATTGATGCAGATTTTATGTTCAGGCTACTCATTCTAAATATGAGGTCTTTATGTTGGGCTGTGTTTAACTATCCACTAGAGGGCAGTTAAGCATTGGCTTAACCAAAAGAATCTCGCTTCAAGCAACACACAGGTCCACAGGGAAACTTGAACTATTGCCTAAGCCAGGTTGCTGTGATGGATGATATTAATAATTCTTAGCACTTACAGAGACATGTTTGAGTGTCCAGAGCATTGCACATACATTGTCTCAATCATCCGTGCAGCAATCTTGTGAGGAAGGTCGGTGTTACGATCCTCATGCGTAACTGTCGCCTGTCTTTATTGCCTTTCCACTGTGACATTATGCAGCCAAACACCCAGAGAATTTGCAAGCCACCCCATAGCTTTTCCTGGGAGTGAGTTATTTTGCATGCACACTTCGCCAGGGCTAAGTCCCATTGGCCACTGTGGGTCTTACTTCTGAGTAAACATGTATAGGATTGGACTGCATATTGCCAAAAAAGCAAAAAACAAAAAAGGGGAATTTTGACAGTGTTCATTGTGATTGATTTACTTTTATTATTTGTCACAATAACTATGGCAATGTTGCTAAGAATTATTTCGGGGCTGGGGAGAAGGCAGGGTTGGGTTGTATCCTTCAAGCTTCGTAGGAGCTCATCCTGCTTCTTGTGTGACGATTGAATATAACATTATTCAACTCCTCGAACGATTCCATCAACAGTGTCTCCAAAAAAATTTCGCATCACTTGGGAAGACAGGCAAACTAATACCAGTGTACTGGAAGAAGCAAAGATCACCAGTGCTGAAGCAATGATTCTTCAACATCAACTTCGTTGGACTGGTCATGTTGTGCGGATGCCTGATTACCGTCTTCCAAAGCAACTACTCTATTCCGAACTTAAAAATGGAAAGCGTAATGCTGGTGGTCAACAAAAGAGGTTTAAAGACTGTCTCAAGGCAAATCTTTAAAAATGTAGTAAAAAAACACACCAACAATTGGGAAACACTTGCCTGCGAGTGCTCCAATTGGAGAACAGCCTTTACCAAAGGTGTCAGGGGTTTTGAAGACACTCAAACTCAGGATGCAAGGGAGAAACATGCTAAGAGGAAGACACGCTTGGCAAATCCACACCGTGATCAACTCCTACCCGGAAACCAATGTCCTCACTGTGGAAGGACGTATGGATCCAGAATTGGCCTCCACAGTCACTTACAGACTCATTGTTAAAACCGTGTTTATGGAAGACAATCTTACTCGGCCAGAGAAGAAGATTCTGCATCCATGCTGCCAAATGTCCAGCTCTGAGGATTTCATCCCTCTAAAAGCCGTGGCACCAACAAACAAAAGATGCTCTTTCACACACACACACACACACACACACAGTCAGGAAAATGGGTTGCAATGCTATTCCCTACGCACAAAATTACGAATGTTGTAGCAGTGCACACCATCCACACAAATTGCAACAGGCCCCAACATTTGGGGAGATTACTGTGCAATAATCAACTAGAATTGCAATATTATTTGCAGTGGATACATCTCCAGCGTTGGCAAGTTTTTCATTTCATTTTGGTATTTTGCTGTAAATATCAGAACTATGAAATGCTGCAGTTAAAGTAGAGGGGGGCAGCTCTTTTGGCTTTGTGCATCTTTATCTTTCTTCATTACATATTTGTATCTTGCCTTTCTTCCCAGGACTTCAAGGTTGTGTATGTTACACTCCCCGCCCTTCCCACCAGTGGCGTAGCGTGGGGGGTGCAGGGGGGCCGGCCGCACCGGGCGCAACATCTGGGGGGGCGCTCGCACTCGCAGCTCTCTGCCCCTACCTGGCTCACTCACTCTCTCTCACTGCAGTGCTGGCTGTGCTAATCCGATCCGAGCCGCTGGGTCGCCGCCCACTGTGGAGGGGGTGGGTGCCAGGCGTGCGGTGCGGAGAGAGAGCGAGGGACTATCTGGGGGAGGGACAGTGCAGCGGCTGCCCAGCGCAGCGCTGAGCGCGGGAGAGAACCACACCAGACCAGACCAGGCAGCAGCAAGAAGAAGCTGGCAGTGGCGGCAGGTTAGGGGTTAGGGGGCGCAAATTACTTGCCTTGCCCCGGGTGCTGACAACCCACGCTACGCCGCTGCTCCCCACCCTTTAATAATTGTAACAGCCCTGAGAGGTAGGCAAGGCTAAGTTAAGACATGCACATAAAGCAGCAGTTCTTGCCAACGGATACAGTAATCTGTCTACATACGGTGTACCAGACCCAGGAAATCCTCTTGGTATCCCTGTGTAATTTTTTTTGGGGGGGGCATAATTATGGGTCTTTTAAGACAAGGGTCTTCCAGTTAAGTTTATAAGTTCTTATAAACCACAGCACAGGTAAAACTAAGTTTTGAATAAGGCACAGGAAATGCCACATCAGCACAGTGGCCGTGAATCTAACTGTTCAGAGGATATACTTGGTAAGATCAAATCAAAATTATTAAAGGCTTGCTGAGCTTCACAGATCTTGAGTATCATTTCCTTCCCCTTCAGACAAAAAATAGTATGTGCAAGATACTTTATATTGTCAAACCTCTGTATAAACATTAATCAGTCCCAGCCAAATGGAACATATACCTAGATAATTCTGATCTATGCTCTATGGGGTGTGTGTGTGTGTGTGTGTGTGTGTGTGTGTGTGTTTGTACGTATGTGTGCATGTTTAAAGAAAGCTGTCTAGCTTTGAAATATTATATTAATAAATGCAATAAAACTGTAAACGGTGCACTGCACCCAGAAAGAGAACCTCCATTCATCTGATATGGAATGTGTTATGAATGATTTACTGAGCTTCAGCTGACATCTGAACAAAGGAGGATGAGAGCGGTAATATCTTTCAAATTATGAAGACACAGGACCTTATAAAGATGCCTCTGCTGTAGATTATGTCTAGACAAGTTATTGCTAAAAATTAAATGGGAGCTTCTCCAAATGACGGGATTTCACAATAAGGTTATAATAATCTGTATACTGTAGAGCAGTGTTCCCTGTACTCCTGATAACTGTAGTTGCTCATTTCCCCCCGAATTAAAATCCAGAGATATGCAGAAAAGGAAGAGGTAGAATTACACTATCTCCAAGGAGCCCCTCTCTGTGTTTCTGCATGAGTCCTTGTTCGTTATGTTTATATCTTGTCATGCTTGGGTCTGATGCTGGAGCCCATAGGTAAGGCATTTCAGGACCACGGAGAGCTCAATGTGAGCAACCTGATCCCACGGAGGTTGAGAGCAGACTGGGGGCTTTTAAGCTTCAGGCCACCTCTTCTAGGCTCCACCCCCTTGTGGAACTTCAGGTTCTTAAAGGGCCAGCCCTCAGGCCTGAAGACAGAGTGACACTCCCTTCTTGATTTCATGGCCTTTGGTCGGCTGGAGGCCCTGTACTACTAGTGGGGAACAGTGGGGAGGCATTTGGTTCCTCAGGCTCAGGGGAAGGTGCGTCAGCACCCTTAGCAAACGACAGCTCTCAGGATTCCTGGTTGTGAGGGGAACCATGACTGTTTAAAGTGGTATGATACAGCTTTAAATGTATAATGCAGAGGGGGTCCCATAAACTAATGATGTGTTGTGGTTTACGCCTGGGATGAGGTGCAGACTGCCCTGTGTTCAGTTGGAAAACATATGGAGACAATCGTTCATATGAGAGTACAGTAGTACCTCGGGTTACATACGCTTCAGGTTACAGACTCCGCTAACCCAGAAATAGTGCTTCAAGTTAAGAACTTTGCTTCAGGATAAGAACAGAAATCGTGCTCCGGCAGCGCGGCGGCAGCAGGAGGCCCCATTAGCTAAAGTGGTGCTTCAGGTTAAGAACAGTTTCAGGTTAAGAACGGACCTCCAGAACAAATTAAGTACTTAACCCGAGGTACCACTGTGCAAGAAATAGCAAAGAGTGAGATTTGTTTATTTTTACCATATTATTGTGTTTTATACAAACAAGATATATTGCAGCTTTGGACTTCCTTTAGCGTATGATGGCCAAATCCAATTTTAAGTTCATAAAATATGCACTCATTTAAACAAATGATGTGCTTGCGAAGCCAGACACTTTAGGGAGCAGGCAGTTTGCAGACATGCACTAAAGCTGCATTTTTCTGTTTCCAACATAAAAAGCACTTAAGCAGTAAGTGCCATATTTAGCATTTTTCCCAGGGACCAATAAACTCCAGAGGCATGAATAAGCAGCAGCAGGATGGCTCTCGCAGTCTACAAAGAGTGTCTTAAATAATAAAATCTGGTTATCCTCATGTCAGGGCAATTAAACGAAAAACACTCTCCCTTTTTTTGCAGCTACCGTGGAGCTAAAATGTGTGGGGCTGCCACAAAACAGATTAAATAATTTGTCAAGTTCTGCAGGGCTTCTCTACTTGTGCGCTCAGAAACTCTGAATATCTGGTATTATGTGTTATCATTGTCTTGTATTGCAAGGCAGTGTCCTTCAAACTGCAATTTATAAGATTGTGTACACATTACTGTTTACTCCGGCTCCAATGTGCTCCCATTGCTGGAGTTTGAAGTCGAGTACCCCTGACATTAGCCACAATCCATATTTACTCTGTAGTTGCTTGAGAAATACTGTTGATAGATGAGCTTTCCGGCAAACCAGCTTCCATCTGATTTGAAAAAGTAAGCTGTGGTTCAGCTGGTGTGCGTCTATTTGAGACAGCCGTTGGGCATGTGCAGACGATACCTTCTTTGAATAAGTGCAGGGGGCAAGAATGCCACCTTGCTCCATGCGATGTGCTGACATCGTGCACACACCATGCGCTGTGTTGAGGTGTGACGCACGTGCCAGAGTGTGCATGCCATGTGGGCTGTGTGATTAAGGTGAGCATGTCACACAGAGTGCATGGGCAGCCGCTGCAAATTTTCCCTTCTTGAAAATTTTGGGGGGCCCTCCTCCCCCAGCCTCCCCTAGATGGCACCTATGCAGGGGGGCAGGTGTGTGAAAGCAAATCAGGTAACATGTCTCAGGTGAAGACATCCTTGTCCCCTCTGCTGTTTACATCTATATATAAATGTGAACTGAAACACAATGGCAGGAAGGGAGGGGGGAAACCTTGCTGTGTTTGAAGTCACTAATATGTACATATACAGTGGTACCTCGGGTTACATACGCTTCAGGTTACAGACTCCACTAACCTGGAAGTTGTGCCTCAGGTTAAGAACTTTGCTTCAGGATGAGAACAGAAATCGTGCTCCGGCGGTGCAGCAGCGCAGCAGCAGCAGGAGGAGGCCCCATTAGCTAAATTGGTGCTTCAGGTTAAGAACAGTTTCAGGTGCTTCAAGTTAAGTGGTGCTTCAAGGTTAAGAACAGTTTCAGGTTAAGAACGGACCTCCGGAATGAATTAAATACTAAACCCGAGGTACCACTGTAGTAGCCTATACGTACGCGGGTGGCGCTGCGGTCTAAAACCACAGAGCCAAGGACTTGCCGATCAGAAGGTCGGTGGTTCAAATCCCCACAACAGGGTGAGCTCCCATTGCTCGGTCCCAGCTCCTGCCAATCTAGCAGTTCAAAAGCACGTCAAAGTGTCAGTAGATAAATAGGTAGCACTCCAGCGGGAAGGTAAACAGTGTTTCCGTGCACTGCTTTGGTTCGCCAGAAGCGGCTTAGTCATGCTGGCCACATGACCCGGAAGCTCCCTCGGCCAGTAAAGTGAGATGAGCGCTGCAACCCCAGAGTCATCTGTGATTGGACCTAATGGTCAGGGCTCCCTTTACCTTTAGTAGTAGCCTAAACCTGCCATTTGCTTTGGCTGTCCTGTTTCTTCTTTGCAATTGCCTCTAAGCATCTCTGAAGTGCCCAACACCTTCACCTGACTGCGAAGTTTGCAAGCAAGAGAATTGTCTCATTTTCCCCCCTCCTTAGACTCAGAGGGACTGTTAATTGCATTGTTCACGTTTTAAACAAACAATGTGTGTGCTTAGCTCTTGTGGGCAATTGCTGTTATGATTCTGTATAATTAGGGTTGCAAGTAGAGAAAAAACAGTTCACTATTGATATTTGCCATTTTTATTTCAACTAAGACCTGCAGAACACAGATATTACCCAGCTCTACCATTAAGCACAAACACACAAACATTCCTGTGTGCTCAGTCCCTTTTCCAGGCTTCCTCAAACTTGGCCCTCCAGATGTTTTTGGCCTACAACTCCCATGATCCCTAGCTAGCAGGACCAGTGGTCAGGGAGTATGGGAATTGTAGTCTCAAAACATCTTGAGGGCCAAGTTTGAGGAAGCCTTCCCTATTCCATGAGCAGTTATGAGTGACATGGAAGCACATTGTCTGTGGCAAATGCAACTTTATTAAAACTCAGGCTATGTGAGTTCTAAGTGGAACTCTGGCTAGTAACCTGACGACTTCTGGGACCTATTGACGTTTTTAAGCTGTCTTCAAGGGATCATAGCTGTCAACTTACAGATTTGAAAATAAGGGACCAGTAGCCTTGAAAATAAGGGACCAGCAGCCAAAATAAGGGACCTGCGGCCTCACTTGTTCCAGGCACTCCATTCTTCCTGTCCTCCTGCAGTCTGGTCAAACTCATGCTGGTAGCTTCGAGAACACTGTCCAACCAACTTTGTAACCAGAGGTTCAACTGAATAGAATCTGAATCACATGCACCACAAGGCCTATGCAGCCTCAACTTAAGATGGCTCCCCAGCCTGGCTTTGCACTGCAAAGTTTGCAGCAGCACGTGCAACAAAATGGCGTCCAGCATTCAAAAAAACCCTCAGCTTGCATTAACTAGCCACACACAAGGCATGCAAGCTCCACCACCCAGTCGTTCTTAGACTTCTTATTGGGTGAGCAACACAGCCAAGCAACACAGTTGGAGCCACCCTCCTCCCTGGCTGGCAGGGAGGGAGGGAGGGAGGGAGAGGATCTGCTTCCTTTGAAATTTAAGGGACATCATTTAAGGGACATTTAAGGGACATCCATCCATAAGGGACAGCAGCGGGACATGGCGCTGGAATAAGGGACTGTCCCTTCAAATAAGGGACACTTGACAGCTATGCAAGGGACAGCTCCACATACTAAGCTTGACAGAGTTAACCTTTTACCTATGAACTGTTACCATTCTGTAATCTGCCAACATGGCCAGATGTTTGTTCACCCGCAACTCCCCTGTTTTATTCCTATCTTGAGAAAAGCAAAGGGGCTTAAGAGACAAGGAACTTGGTTAAGCAGGTATTGTTAATGTTGCTTGCTAACATAGCACAATGCACAGGTAGTGGAAATGTTTTTGGAGCTTCAAAGTGGTTATACTGGAAAACACAGGTAGGGGACTCGCAGCTAACCGAAAGTCAAGTATTTTGTTTTGAAAGTTAGTGGAAACTTTGTTGGGAAGATGCAAGGACAATCAAAGAAACATTTAAACATTTCAGTGTAGCTCACACCTCTCATTGTGTTTAAGGTACATATGCAAGAGGCTCGTTTATAATCATATTTTGGGAATTATTCATGTCCATATGTAGCTGCATTGTTTTATAGTTTCTGGATGTTTCGGGATCATATTATAAAGTAGTTGTGTTCTGTATTAAAAATCAAGCACTTCTAGGAGCTGTTCCTTTTTGTTTTCCAGTGTATTTCTTATCAATTAAAAAATTGGTGTGGAGCAAGCTAGTTTTCATCCCAAAAGTGTGGCCCAGAGGGGGGGAAACTGAGAACCACTGTGCTATAGTCAGTCATTTGGAAGCACTTACAATGCCATCTGTCATTCACTAAAGGTGTCCAGAGATGGAGACTGCTAACAGATCCCTGTCTATTTCCTTGCAAGAGCTTCACCTTGGCTCTGACAAGAACATTAATAAAAGAGTGTGTCGGGGTAGCGATGCTGAGCGACGGAAGCTACAAGTCAGTGCAAATCTGGAGAACACAGACAGGCTGTAGCCTAATAAATGGTACCCTTTCTACAGCCTGAGTCATCCCTTGATGTGCTGGTCTTTAATGAAAATCAATGCTGCCCTGCCTAGGACCAAGTTACATGTTTGAAATGCTGCGGATAACAAATGGCAGTAGCTCTTGTCTTGCCTCCCACCTCGCTCAGATTTCTCTGGAGCCAGTTTAGTCTCAAGGCGAGATCAAATTTCCTTTAGATGCAAAAGGGGTGCAGTTATACTTGTGCCAGAGCTGGATGGGGCAGAGACCATCTCATACCCTCTAACACTTGGAAGCCAAAATCTGGCACACCACATTCCCAGACACCATCTTCCCATTTTTTTTATTGTGGGACTAGGCGGCTGTTATGTACTGAGCAATAGGATCCAGAATGCAGCAGTCTGATTGGTCCGCAGGAGCCACCCAATCCAGCTCCAAGTGGAAGTGAATCAGCGACCTGATTGGCCTGCAGGAGCAGCCAATCAGGCTTCTGAAGGAGGTGAATCCGCAACCTGATTGGTCTACAGGAGCAGCCCGGAATTAGCCAATCACGTGGGGCCCATTGTGTAAATAATGTATATATAGCTAGACATTTTGGGAAAAGATTCATTCATTGCTACTATGAGCTGAATAAAGAGCATGAAATTCACACTCGACTCCAAGTATATTTCAGCAGCCATTTCAGTTGCTGTCTTCTTGAGCAATTTCACACCATGGTTTTCTCCCCTAAAAAGTGTGGGGGGGGGGGGACACACAGTGCCTCCAAACACAGAGATCACAGCTTCAAGAAAAGTGCTTTTTCCAGGGAGGGGGAAATTGCCACATGAAATCGCACAAGATCATGGCAGCCATAACAGGATACTTGCGGGTTATGCAGTCTCTACAGCTTACTCAAATGTGGAACTTAAAGTGGCAAAAAGATGGTGTTATGTTATAAAGGTTTGATTTTTCTCTGCTTGGCTCAATGGGTCGGCTGGCACCAGCTTAGAATAGGGGTAACTTGTTGTGTCTTCCTATACCTAGGATTGTCCTGCCATCAGTTTTCATGCAGCTATAGGGGCCTGTTAAAAAGCTGGCAACCCCATGGTGAGCGAAGTAACTGTTTTGTGTGGGTGGGTCTGGAGAGCTAGAATTTGGGCAAAAGGTCTGAAAGGGAAAAACCCAGAACAAAAGGGCATTTTCCCCAAGTACTGATACCCACCAGAGGTGTGAGGTTGCTATGGCAACATGCCGACAAAATGCTGTGTATGAGGAGGCCTGAAATAAAGAACAGCAGGATCCAACAGTTTCAGAAGTTTCTTTCTTTTTTAATTTAAAGACCAGCAAAGTCACTCCGAATCAAATTTGTTAGATTTCCAGTACGCTTGGGTCTCCAACTATTGTTGGACTTCAACTCCCATCATCCCTAGCTAGCAGGATCAGTGGTCAGGAACAATGGGAGTTGTAGTCCAACAACAGCTCGGTACCAAAGTTTGAGAAATACTGTGTTGGGCTGCAATCTTGAACCCACTCATTTGGGAATAAACTCTGTTGAATTCAATAGGACTTATTTCTGAGTAGATGTGTTATGTACTGAGCTTGGATCCTAGAACAATAGGCAGGTAGGATCATAGAAGGCAACAAAGCCTGCAGGAGCAGCCCAATCAGGTCCCAGGAGGAAGTTAATCAGCCTATTAGGTTGGTAGGATCCTAGAATGCAACAACCTGCAGGAGCAGGAGGGAAGCAGAGTCAGCCAATCACAGGGGACCCATTGTGTAAATAATGTATATAAAGACTGAGGTTTGGGGGGGAATTCATTCACTGTTTACAAATGCAAAGCATCTTTTCTGTGCTTTGATAAATACTTCCAGTTTCTTTCATCTTTGAGCTGACTCTGGTCTCTTTCTGATCGCCCTGGAGGAAGCTCAGTGGAGTGAAATGTCGAACCTGTTTCCAGTATACAGCTTAGGACAAATCTCTTTACCTCGGTCAGCCTCTGGCTATTTTGGACTACAACCCCCATCAGCCTCAGCCAGGCTGAGCTTGCTGAGGCTGATGGGAGTTGTAGTCCAAAACATCCTAATGGCCTTAGATTGAGAGAGGTTGGTCTAGGCCTTTGGATGACTGGATTCTCTTCCTGTTTTGTTGCTTTGTGATGCTCTGCTTTTTGTGGTTTTTGTTTATTATAGGAATGTAAATTGTACTTACCTTATTTGTGGTATTTTTGCAACTTGCTGCGGGACCATGATTGGGGGGAAGTGGGGTGGGGTATGGGAAAGAGATGTAAAAATAACAAACAAAAGTATTACCAGCCCTGAAAATGGAATAATGCCTTCAGGCTGCACTCCTGTATGTTTTTTACTGAGAAGTAAGCCTCACTGAGGGGACACGGGTGGCGCTGTGGGTTAAACCACAGAGCCTAGGACTTGCCGATCAAAAGATCAGCGGTTCGAATCCCCGCAATGGGGTTGCTCGGTCCCTGCTCCTGCCAACCTAGCAGTTCGAAAGCACGTCAAAGTGCAAGTAGATAAATAGGTACCACTCGGGCGGGAAGATAAACAGCTTTTCCGTGCGCTGCTCTGGTTCGCCAGAAGCGGCTTAGTCATGCTGGCCACATGACGCGGAAGCTGTACACCGGCTCCCTTGGCCAATAAAGCGAGATGAGTGCCGCAACCCGAGTCGGTCACAACTGGACCTAATGGTCAGGGGTCCCTTTACCTTTAAGCCTCATTGAACCCAGTGGGACCGACTTCTGAGTGCATTGGGTTAAACTGTTTGATGTAGCATATTAATCTTGGTCCCACAACAGGCCAGGCCAACAAGAAGCAAACGGAGACAGGGCTCCTGCACCTTTAATAGCCGCATAGATGGAGAAATTTCAGCAGGTATCTCCTACACAACTATAACAGGGGGCACATCGTTGTCCTCTTTTCTTTTGCATCTGGTCCTTTACGAACAAATCGGCAGTTCCACAGCCTATGGCGGTCTGCTGCCTCGTCTGCAAAATTACTTCAGAAAAACTAAATGTGTTCTCATTTCTGGCCTGCCTTCTGAGGGTGGTGCTCTGAGTGATCAATCTAGATGCACCTCTGTTGGCAAAGAAACTCCCCTCCCTGCTGCAATCACGAGAATCCATGTGTCCATAATATATATACACACACACACACACACACACATATATATATCATTTCCAACAATAATTTAACATATTTTCATATCTTATACAGTGTTTTAGACTTCCATCAACCGCATCTTGCAATACTACTAGCGAATCTGTTTATTACAATTGCTTTCCAAATAATCCAAATATTTACTCCAGTCCTCCAAGAATCTCTGGTCCCGCAGGTTTTGAATCCTTCCTGTCATCTTATCTTATGTAATTCTGCATTCTCCATTAATTTCACGTATAAGCTCAAGCTATAGCTTAGGGTGCCACTCTCTTGGGGGCCCCAAGAAAATTTAAGGGGGGGGGGGAATGGATGTACATTTCCAGAATATAAGATAAAAAACAAATAAAATAAAACCTACATACAGCAACAGTGTTTTGTGTTGTGTAGGCTCCTATGGTGTAAGTATTGGGCCCTGCCTGCTAGCCTGCTCCCTAAAATATCACTGGTTTGCTCATTTCTATATATAGGGTGCCTACATTCTGCATATTTTGTTATGTGCAAATGCCTTTAGATACCTATTAGGTCCACAAATTACCATCTAGCATATAATCAACACAAAAAACACAGCGACAATTTGTTGTTGACAAAGGTCAGCTGGACATATAAAGGGCCCCATTTAAATCCGGCCCTGCGCAATCGCAGCGCCTGGAGGGGGAAAAGACTCTCCCAGGTGCGTCCGATCGCGCACGTCCAAAATACAATCCCTCCATCTCTCTCTCCTCCCCTCGAAGAGGAACTACATTTCCCAGGAAGCTTAGCGCGTCCCTTTCTTTTTTAAAGTCTATGCACGTGGCTCGTTGGGAGGAGTTGGGAACGTCACATTCCTGCATTCTCTTAGCCTGTGTCACAGGAGCCCGGTTTCTGTGTCGTTGGACAGCCTGGAAAAATAAGAGCGAAAATAAGCCCTCCTCCTGCCTCCACCTTCCCAAGCTCTTCCCAGTCGGGACTCATGCACCTCCAAGAAGGAATCTGACCCCCTTCCCCTTTCCTTCCTCCCTCGGAATCCACCCAGAGGCTCCCTTTTCCTCCTCTCCAGCCCAGCCTTGGCTCTCCAGAAAGGTAATCATCATCATCCGGCGCTGTTGTGGGTTTGGGCTGCTATGGGGTTATCTGTAGGGCTGTGTTAATGCGCGCGCAAGGGTCCTTTTGTGGGCATCCGTGCTGCGCCTCGATTGCCAGCAAATGACTGGTGGTGATCTATATCCATGCGTACGCGCCCGACACACCACAATACCTCCCCAGCCTGGAGGCGTTGCAATAAAAGGGACGAGGAGGGAATCCTCCTTTTTACGCATAGGATCCAAACGCGTTTTTACGCATTGGATCGCGCGCAGGTGATGGTGGTGGAGCCCTTTCTCCCGGGGAAAAGCGAGGAAGAGAAGGCGAAGGGCGCTCGGGGTCTCTCCCCTGTTGTTGTGGCGGCTGCGTGACACCCGCGTAACTCAGGCGGGGGGCGAGGCGGGGCTCCCCTTTGTTTTGCAACCGGGGGACCAAGTTGCAAGGTGTTCCTGCGTTATTGTTGCGGGGGGGGGGCGGGAATCTCTGCTTCAGATCAAAATAGGAAGAGCCGGCTGCTCCCTTCCCCCAGTTTCCTCTTCTCCTCGTCTGCATAGGCCAAAACTGGAACGGAGTTTATTTTGCTTTCTTTTCTCCCCCCACAAATCGGTCCCATGTGATTCTCTCCCCACCCCCCTTCTGCGTGGATATGTGCGTGTCGATTGCATGTTCAACTCCCCCTCCCTCTTTTCTCCTTCCTCCCCCTTCATGTCGGCTCCCCCCACCCCCACCCGCTTTCTCTCTCCCCCCCCCCCCACCTCTCCGTTTCCAACCAGTGCAGTTTATGTCCGGGAAAGTCTTTTTCTGATTTGCAGCCCGGGCCTGGTGGCATTTATCTCAGCCCTTTTATGAAAGGCATCATTCCGGCATGATCTCTCCCGAGACGCGCAGATAGGCTCCCTTGCCCGAATTTGGGCGGGGAGAGAGAGAGAATGGATGTTACTCGTAGTTGTAATTTTTCACAAGCTGCGCTGTGTGTAGTAAAAGGATTCAGACTCACCCCCCCCCCTATTTAAAACCCCCTCGCCTATAAATCCTTGAAAGCATGTGTGTAATTTGATTTGAGCGTATATTATGCAACTGCGTATGTCTTTTTGGAGGGGTATTTTTTGGGTGGGGAGGAGAGGTGGAATGGAAGATTTGTGATCTCTCCAGGATTTCCTGTGTTAAAAAGTCCTCCAGAATCATAACCCTCCTCCATTGATGATGTATCTTGAGGTCATCTCCCTCCATCCCTCCCTCCTCCGTAATACGCGATTAATTGTTCAGAGGCTATTGTAATCCTTTTCAGCTGCCCAATGGCCCTGGCTGCTTTACACAGATTTTTCTGAGCGATTCCACATCCACACACACCGGGCAATGGCTTGGATTGTTTTGCTCTGTCCGAGAGGTGGTGGGGTTCACGCAATTTCGGTTAAATCTGGAATGTTTCAAGATTGCATTATGGAAAGGAAGAGCCGCGGCCAGCACGGTCCAAGCACCCGTAGGATTTTAAAAATGTCCTGCATTGATAGATACTCAGGTTTGCCGTGTTATTAAAATGCAGATCTTAGATTATCCGGATTTTCAATGTTCTGGGGTTTTAAGTGAGCCAAAGGGTATCCTTTGTGTGTGTGTGTGTGTGTGTGTGCGGGCAGCACATTATGTTCAGGCAGTGTGCAGTTCTACACAACGCTCTGTTGGGTGACAGTGTGATTTGGGGCATATCCTAGCTGGATTCCTTTTCCATATATCAAAAAAAATCTAGCAGATTTCCATTAAAACAATTAGATTTAGTTTGCACGGAAGCCGGTGGCCTCATTTTGAGTGTTAATTCTTGACGTGGCAAGAACATTTCCATTCCGAAATCCCTGATATCGTTTTTAATCTCACGCTGCCTTGTTACCAAGGGGGAAGGAAAGGGGTTTGAGCGATAGATAAGAACAGAACATCCCAGAGCATCGTCTCCTAGTACTGTCATAGAGCAGAGGCTAAGGTGCTTTGCCATTGGTGACATTTCCTGCATTGTCCCATTGAATCCAGCTGTGGTTACCCCAGGCATGTGAGCATAGGATTGCAGCCTTAAGATCCATCCTCTCTGCATGGATAATGGGGAGCGATCCTAGGCTGGATCAGCTTTCAGGCACGTTATGGGTGCGGTCCATTTTTAAAATATATATAATATATTTTTCCTGCAGTGGTTTTTATTCTGGTGCTTCGGGGTGATTTTTGTACCTGCTGCCCTTAACTCATCAATCTTGTAACAAGGCGCAACTCCTAGGTGATCATTCCTGCCATTCTTAGTTATGGGGAAGGATAAATGCTTCCAAAGGCCAGAAAGCGGAAGGTGAGTGGGGTGGGGGCTCTTGCTCCTAGCCTGTGCCACGTAAGAGCTTTCTGTACATGAGTTTATGCTGCAGTATTGAGGGGAAGAACAGATTGTGGGGGGGGGGGAGCAGCTAGATCAGAGAGCAAGGCTCTCTCTTTCTGCCACAGTCCTTCCCTTCCTCCAGCTTCCTTCAGGGGAAACACATCTTTGCATTTAGCAAAATCGCCAGCGGCTCTGCAAAGAGCTGTCTATGCTTTTTATCTGCTGTATTTAAGAGGATGCTCACCTCAATGTGGTGTCAGGTTTGTGAAATCAGGCGCCGAAATGTCCGATATCTTGACGGCTGGATACTGCTGCTTCTCAGAGGTCTAGTGGGCAGCCGGATTTGAATGGTGGGCTTCTAATCGGAAACACAAACTGCTGTTCTTTTAATCCAAGTTTTTGTAGGTGGGTAAATTGGAAAATGAATGGAGCTTGGATACACTAGCGTGTGCTGTATTTTAGGAGCAAACCGTTTCCCCTTTTCTCATTCAAAGTGCACTTTCTCTCAATGAGAGCTAGAAACTTGTACAGAAAAGTATTTTTGTCCTATGTGAAATGAAATGGTTTATCTCGTGTGCCTTTGCAGTACACGCAGGAAGAATTTGCTTTATGAATCCTTGTGCAGTGGGATTGTGTGTCATTAGCAAATCTTTGGGGCGGCACAGATCACAGTGTGTTTGCCATTTCTAGAGCAAACTGCTGCATTTTGGCAGTAGGATATAATCATAATATGGTACGTAGCCAAGGCTTGTCCTCTGATTACAGCCATGGTAAAGGAGGTGAGACTTCGGCCACAATCCCAGGTTCGGATGACACACCAAGCCAAACAAGCATATCACACTGACCTAAGAAAACCGGAGAAGAGCAAAACACCTGTGATTTTCTCCTCTGAAACCAGCATGTTTGTGAAGTCATGGTAGGCCATGCTGGGGCTTGCTCTTCAAAGCAGACCTTTGAGTTCAAAGTAGACCTTTTAGCTTGCAAATCCACCCCCCCCCCAAAAAAAACCCTCTCACACGTGGGTTTAAAGATGGTTAATCACTGCCTTGGCATCACCAACCATGGTTAGGCCTAACCCTGGTTTGGAGCTGTGTTTTGGTGCTGGTTAGCAAATTCTGGCTAAGAGAGCCTGGCAAACTTTTAACAGTAGGTGAGGTCAGTACAGTGGTGCCCTGCAAGACGAATGCCTCGCAAGACGAAAAACTTGCTAGACGAAAGAGTTTTCCGTTTTGGAGGTGCTTCGCAAAACGAATCTCCTATGGGCTTGCTTCGCAAGACGACAATGTCTTGCGAGTTCCTGCTGTGTTTTTTTCCTTCCCCCCCTCTTTCAAAGCCTCTTATCTGCTGATCCGATCAGCAGATAAGCCGCTAAAAGCCACTAATAGCGCTAATCCGCTAATCCTTCAATGGGCTTGCTTTGCAAGACGAAAAAACCGCTAGACGAAGAGAATCACAGAACAGAATCACAGAACGGATTCTTTTCGTCTTGCAAGGCACCACTGTACTTAAGGTGACACTTAACGGTGATTAGGAAGGATAGAGGGGAATTTGCATCTGTTGTCAGGTCCCTGTGGAGAAGTGATCATAAGATATTCGGCATCTTACACCTAATCTATACAGTACTGTGGTTAAGTGATGGCATAGATAGCTATGCACATTGCTCTCAGTGTGACTCCAGAACTGGGAACTCTATCTCTGCGAGGGGTAAACTACAGTTCCCATGATGCTTGTGTGTGTTTTAAATGTAAAGTGTGCATGCAGTCTTACAGTTGTAGCCCCAGACACTGATGTCACTGGGAAAGCTATTGTAGACCTTGCTGTTTCTGTACCATTCTTCCTTTAAACCTGGTGCCTTCCAGCTGTTTTGGACTACAATTCCCATCAGCTGCAATCATGTCATGATGGCTTTTGTAGTCCAAAACATCTAGAATGCACCAGGTTGGGGAGGGCTGAGCATGAACCTATCTGGAAAGGGAATAAGAACCAGATCTTAAAATATTTAAAAACAAAATAAAAGTTCAGCAACTCTTGCTAATAAATATACTGCAACCAAGTTAGGAATGACCAGCCCAGGAATGCCTTAGGAATTAGAGGAATTCTAAGCAGTAGGTCCTCAGAACTCATTGGAGGAGAGGGGATTTCACATATCTGGTGCCCCCCCCCCCAGGATGAATGCATAATTTTCCTTGGCAGGTCATAGTTCAGCTAATGGAACTACTTCTTTCCAAAATGCCTTGTATGAAATGGAAGCAACCTTATTTGTTGCAGGGAGAGGAATGGGCCTAGGGGCTGGGCCACTTTGCGTGGTGGTAAATGAATCTGCCTTTCGCAAAGTCAGAGCATTTGTCCATCTAGCCCAGAGATGCCTGTTCTGACTGGCAGTGGTTCTCCAGTTTCTCAAGGCGAGGAGGGCTCTCCCCCCCCCCCGGTGCACCAGATATGTTGTTGTTTAGTCATGTCCGACTCTTCGTGACCCCCTGGACCAGAGCACGCCAGGCACTCCTGTCTTCCATTGCCTCCCGCAGTTTGGTCAAACTCATGCTGGTAGCTTCAAGAACACTGTCCAACCATCTCGTCCTCTGTCGTCCCCTTCTCCTTGTGCCCTCCATCTTTCCCAACATCAGGGTCTTTTCCAGGGAGTCTTCTCTTCTCATGAGGTGGCCAAAGTATTGGAGTCTCAGCTTCAGGATCTGTCCTTCCAGTGAGCACTCAGGGCTGATTTCCTTCAGAATGGAGAGGTTTGATCTTCTTGCAGTCCATTGGACTCCCAAGAGTCTCCTCCAGCACCATAATTCAAAAGCATCAATTTTTTGGTGATCAGCCTTCTTTATGGTCCAGCTCTCACTTCCATACATCACTACTGGGAAAACCGTAGCTTTAACTATACGGACCTTTGTTGGCAAGGTGATGTCTTCTTTTTAAGATGCTGTCTAGGTTTGTCATTGCTCACCAGATATACCTGGCCCTTTTTAACTGGTGATGCACCAGGGACCTCCTGCAGAAGAATCATATGTATCCTTACCACTGAAATCCTGTCTATTATTTTTATTTTTAATCCCACTTTTACTCCCAAAGGAGCTCAGGCTAGCAAATAAATGCTAAAACAAAAACATCCTTAAAACTATTGCAATGCAGATGCAGACCTGGAAAGCCCTGCCCTGGAAAGGCTCTTAGGAAGAGGGAAGTTTTTAAATAGGCGCCGAAAAGATGACAGAGCTGGCCCCCAACTTTCAATGGGAGGGAATTCTAAGGGCCTGGATCCTATACTGTGTGGGGGACAGACCTCCTGATAATACGGTATCAGGAGGAGGCCATCCACAGAGGTATCTGCAGGAGACCCATCGACTGGGTAAACAGTGGTAACTCTGGTTACGTACTTAATTCGTTCTGGAGGTCCGTTCTTAACCTGAAACTGTTCTTAACCTGAAGGACCACTTTAGCTAATGGGGCCTCCCGCTGCCACTGCGCCGCCGTCGTGCGATTTCTGTTCTCATCCTGAAGCAAAGTTCTTAACCCGAGGTACTATTTCAGGGTTAGCGGAGTCTGTAACCTGAAGCGTCTGTAACCCGAGGCACCACTGTATAAAGTATGTGGAATATGCAGGCCTAGTTTGTTTATTTCATGGGTAGGCAAACTAAGGTCCAGGGGCCGGATCTGGGCAAATCACCTTCTAAATCTGGCCTGCAGACGGTCCAGGAATCAGCCTGTTTTTACAGGAGTAGAATGTGTGCTTTTATTTAAAATGTATCTCTGGGTTATTTGTGGGGCATAGGAATTCGTTCATTTTCCACCCCCAAAATATAGTCCAGCCCCCCACAAGGTCTGAGGGACAGTGGGCCAGCCCCCTGCTGAAAAAGTTTGCTGACCCCTGCTTTATTTAATGATTTTATTACATTTCTATATTGCCTTTCATCTGAGAATCACAGGGTGGTTTATTTGTGGTGATGCAGCGCTGGGAAAATTCAGCCAAAAACTCCTCTCTCTCTCTCTCTCTTTCTCTCTCTGGGGAATGGGGGAAATGTCCTCTGTTGTTCCCCTCCACCCGTTTTCATATCACACACTTGTGCCATGCGCATTCTAGAGATCTCACAGCTTGTTGACTGCACCACGGGCCGGGAGGGGGGTTGCAACTTTGATATGTGAAATATAGGCATTGCAGAGCTAACAGATGTCTCCTCCAAGCCGACACTTTTCAGTGGAGTCGGGTCACACATTCCACTTGCTATCCCTCACGTTTTGCAGTGGCATTCTCACAATCGCAGAAATCTCGGCCAACTGTGCCAATAAGCCTTGGCTGAATCAACGGATAAATCAGTGCAGATTTGCATATGGGAAAAACCAGTGAGTGGTATCTACTGTAGTGCCAAGTGAACATTCCATCGCGCGAGGAATTCCTGCTTGCAGAATGGAACCTTCTTTCTCTATTCCCCCCAGTAGGGCTGGGCGAAATATCATCCAAAATCGGCTAGAAGTCCATGTCGGTTTCATAATTGTTGACCTGGCAATATATCGTGAATCGTGGTGTGTGGTGTCTGTGCTATGTAAAAAAAATTATAATGTGGGGGAAACTGTGAAGCTAATCAGTTCTTCTCCATACCTCCATCCTTGTTTCAGACATCGTGATATATCAGTCTAATGTGATGTTTAGCTGGTGATATAACATGTTGAAAACCAGATATTTCCTTTTCCCCCCAAACATTTTTATTCATTTTATAACACAACTAAACAACACAAGCAGAAAAACAAACAATACAAACAAATTCTTGTTTTATCCTTATTTTTTCTAAACATTTTTAGGTGAGCTTCCCCAAGTCCCCCCATCTGATTTTCATTTTACCTCATCTTTAGCAGTTCTAAATTTCATAATTTCTAGCCATTTTTTATCGCACTTTTACCATAAAAATCTTCACATTTTATCACTTACAAATAATACTATTTTAAAATACACTATCCTCTACTTCTAACCCTACAGCCTATATCCACTTCCAGAGCTATTCTAAGATTTAAATATTAACATTTTTTTTCCCCAAATATTCTTTAAACTTCTTCCAATCTTCTTCCATCGTCTCTTCTCTCTGGTCTGAGTCTCCCAGTCAGTCCGGCAAGTTCCATATAGTCAAAAACCAGATATTTCCTACTCCACAGCTATGTTCCAGGGGTTCCCCAAACAAACTGTTCCAACACCAATATTTCTGAAGAAAATACGTTTTCCTTCCTCCACCTGATGCATTTCCAGGTATTGTCAGACTCCCTCCTGTCATCATCTGAAGGGCTGAAGGTTAGGAAACTCTGGGGTACATTCTTCCTATTCTTCACGGGTCCTTAAAGGTAAAGGTAAAGGGACCCCTGACCATTAGGTCCAGTCATGGCCGACTCTGGGGTTGCGGCGCTCATCTCGCTTTATTGGTACAGCTTCTGGGTCATGTGGCCAGCATGACTAAGCCGCTTCTGGCTAACCAGAGCAGCACACGGAAATGCTGTTTACCTTCCCTCTGGAGTGGTACCTATTTATCTACTTGCACTTTGACGTGCTTTCAAACTGCTAGGTTGGCAGGAGCAGGGACCAAGCAATGGGAGCTCACCCTGTAATGGGGATTCGAACCGCCAACCTTCTGATTGGCAAGTCCTAGGCTCTGTGGTTTAACCCACAGCACCACCCACGTGGCGTCACGGATCCTTGTGTGAACGCAATTAGATATTTAAACTTGGGATAAAAGAAAAGCCTTATATATTGAAATGAACACTGCCTCCCATGTTCCCAACCATCCTTTTGTGCCTCTTTTGCCCGTTACTCAGTACGTTCCATCTCTGAGAAGTCCTGAAATGTTTGCAAGTCAGATTAATACCTTAACGAGGCAGTATCCATTACGATATGTAATGGTTTCCCTTTGTCCCAAGTTGAAATACCTGTTGTGTTTTCTGTAAGTGCCCCTCAAGCAGTGTGTTGCTTGAAACATCCCGATTGGATTTTTAAAAGGATTTAACAGGTTCAGTTAATTTATGTCGCCTTGGATCGGTACGTTGCAGCAAACTGTGGCCTACACATGCAAGATACACCATTGCTGTGTAGAATGCAAAATTGAATCTTGCCATTTTTGTAAGATCATAGAATCATAGAGTTGGAATAGACCACAAGATCAGGCAAAGAATAGCAGGTAAGTTCAGTATCCTTTTGTTTAGGTGTTGCTGAATCCGTGGTCTGGCTCAGTTGACATCAGACGGCTCTCGAGTTGCCATAGTAGCCCCTTGAGGATTCCCCCAGAGGAAGGGGTTTCTGATCCTGCTTATGATGGTGCAATCAACACTAAATCCGCAGCTACTCCGATGACGTCAGGATGGTTACGTCAGCCTGTCAGGATCTTGCCCTGCTACACAAAGCCTTCCTGAGTTACATGGCTGCTCTTTGTCTTTGGTCTGTGTGCATTTAGGGCTCATTTCTCCCCCCTCAAAGTATTCTGGGAACTGTAGTTTATTCCTTACAGTCCTCAGCATCCTTAACAAACTATAGTTGGATACCAAAGTTGGGTGCTTTAAATTATTATTATTATTATTAATAATAATAATAATAATATAATTTATTATTTATATCCCGCCCACCTGGCTGAGTTTGCTGGCCTCTTCTTCCCTTTGGCAAATGACTACTGTTGAAATGGCGACGAGATCGCATTGGCCTATTTATTCTGAATGTTTATAAGTGATGCCAATAAAGGTTTGATGATGATGCTGGTGATGATCTGGCTGAGTTTCCCCAGCCAGTCTGGGTGGTTCCCAATTGCGTGTTAAAAACAGTGGCAAAACCAATTCATTTCTGTAGCGAGGTGAGTTTCTCTCACACTTTTCTGCACGCATGTTGTCCTGCTGCCTCTTTTTGGTTCTTTACAGTGGTGCCCCGCAAGACGAATGCCTCGCAAGACGGAAAACTCGCTAGACGAAATAGTTTTCCGTTTTGGAGGTGCTTCGCAAAACGAATTTCCTATGGGCTTGCTTCGCAAGACGACAATGTCTTGCGAGTTCCTGCTGGGTTTTTTTCCTCCCCCCCCCCCTTTTCTAAGCCGCTAAGCCGCTTATCAGCTGATCTGATCAGCAGATAAGCCGCTAAAAGCCGCTAATAGCGCTAATCTGCTAATCCTTCAATGGGCTTGCTTCGCAAGACAAAAAATCCGCTAGACGAAGAGAATCACAGAACGGATTCTTTTCGTCTTGCGAGGCACCACTGTACCTAGTGTTGCACGCCACCTCAGTCTCCTGAGATTCCAGGGGTTCCAGGCGCATACCCAGGATTCGTGTTTCCTTTTGGCAATGAGGCAGAGCGGAAACTGTGGTGTCTTTATGATATATGGTTTACACATATATACAACCTGAGCCTATGATGGAGGGGTTCACATCATTAGCACTCCAAGAGGATCTTGCTTCTCCCATAGTTGCAGCCTTTTCAAAAAGAGCAATGTGCCTCTTTTCAAGGTTGGAGCTGACCTATTTGGTTGCATAGTTCCTTTTTGGGCTGACCAGAAGAAGATTCACAAAACAGATTGAAATCTGGTTATCTTGTTGTTGGAGTTCTATTGGAATTGCACCAGCAACAAGTATACATATAGTTATTGTCTTGGACTTATTGCAAGAATATTAGGATGGGGGTTTTTTTACAATGCCAAAATAATAATGACATACACAACTCAATGTAATGGTGCCTCGGTTTTTGAACGTCTCTGTTGATGAACGTTTTGGAACTCGAACACCATAAACCTGGAAGCAAATGCTTTGGTTTTCAAACGCACCTGAGAAGACAAACCAGAAACGTGGCTGCCTTATTGATATTTCCGTTTTGAGTTTTTGGTTTTCAAACGTTTCGGAACTCAAACAGTCTTCCAGAAAGAATTATGTTCGAAAACTGAGGTACCACTGTATTGAGTTGTGTATGTCATTATTATTTTGGCATTGTAAATAGCATTTGAGACTTTAAGTATTAGAAGGCATTGAACTTTTGTACGTTACTGTTAATGAATTTTTGTAAACCACATACAGAAGTATTTAGTTTGTGATTTACTTCTCTGTATTCCTTGGAAAGTTGTATCGATCTCTGGCTTCCCAGCCTGCAGCCCTCTAGGTCACATCACAGCAAGTTCTGACCCTCTCAAACTCCTGCTTTGATCTTTTAAGAGTTGGGGAAGAAGCCCCCACCCATTTCCTTTGTTCTCCTAATGGCCCATCACCCAGGTGATTACCCGAATCCGGGAAGCTTGCCTGGTTTGTTCCTCCCTCTGTAATGTATCGCCAGATCGTGATGTTTGGCTGGTGATACATCGCAATGTTGAAAACCTGACATCACCCAGCCCTAGAGTAAATGCTACTCAAGTCCAGAGTGGAGTCCCTAAGACAGTTGGGTGGTGCCTTGTATGCCTCCTTCCGGCAACTCCCGCAGCCAGGCTGGTGCCAAACGCATTGCTCTGCTTTCCTTTAGTGAGGCTGTGTGTGTGTGTTCTTTGTTGTCTGCGCAGCCCAGGACCTCCAGGCGCACTGCCCAGGTCTGCGCCCCAGAGAGGTCACAATGCTAATGTGGTGGTTTGACTTCACCCTGGGGGAACACTGCTTTGTGTCTCAAGACCGACGGATGCCAACAGCCACCCACCAGGGAAGTTAGTGCTTGTCCTTATCATGGGGGTATTCAGTATTCGGAGCTGCCTTTCAGTGGTTCAGACAGTAGTGTGTTGTTGATTTCTTCCACAGGGAGAGGGATAGAAAACTAAAACCAGCACCTGCAGTTTGAAGGGATACAGTCCAGGAAAGTCCTGTCCCACTATATTTTTCTGATTCCCAACCACCTTTCTTTTTTTAAAGCTCTCTGTAAGTTGCAGCAGTTCCTGCCATCTGGCTATGCAAATGCTCATGCAGGATTTTGTACTTTGGGTCCAAGGGTAAAGCTTGCATCATGCAATCTGATCAGGTTAGTTACGTTGCCCTTGGCTGAACAGCAAACACACACACATGCTGTCTGCTGTGCAGAGAGTGCTGTCCGGTAGTTATACTGCTTGAAAGGTAGCTAAAAGTTTTCCTGACTTTGCATCAAACATGTCTTCCAGGTGCAAGCCACAGTCTCTTTCTCAGAGGATGCTGGGAAGCTTGGACAATTGGTGGGCTCCACATATTATTATTATTATACCCATCTGGCTGGGTTTCCCCAGCCATTCTCCATCAAATATCAGATGGAGATTGTTACCTTGTCTGGGGACCATCCTTCTAGGCCTGATGGGAGTTGCAGTCCCCAAGATCTGGAGGGCACCAGGTTGGGGAAAGCTGGAGTAGATCATTACACAGATTAGAACCGAGGTACTTCCCTTTTGAACAAATTGCTCTTGCTGCAGGCTGTTCTTAGAAACACAGCTGTCTCCCTGTGACTTTTCCATGGGGAAAGGTTCAGTGGGGCAGTGGTAGAACAAATACTTTGCATGCAAGAGGTTCCAGGTTCGATCCCTGGCGCCTCCACGTAGGGCTGAGAATGTCGCCTGACTAAAACCCAGGAGAGCTGCTGGCGGTCAGTGTAGACAGTCCTGAGCTATAGATAGACCAGTGGCCTGACTTGGTGTAAGGCAAGTTCCTGTGCATTTACAGCAGGTCAAAAGTGCGTCCATCTTGCTCTCCGTGGCAGCATCTCTCCTGGGTGTTTTCCATATACCTGCTTCTTGTTGGGGGTCGAACCTGAACCCGTTTGCATGCAAAGCAGACAGTCCAGCCACTGAGCTGTGGTTCGCCCTTTCTTGCGTGTACAGTCGTACCTCGGAAGTCGAACGGAATCCGTTCCAAAACGTTCAGAAACCAAGGTGCGGCTTCCGATTGGCTCCAGGAAGCTCCTGCAGCCAATCGGAAGCCACATCGGATGTTTGGGTTCCAAAGAACGTTCGCAAACCGGAACACTCACTTCCGGGTTTCAAGGTACAACTGTACAGTGGTACCTCGGGTTACAAACACTTCAGGTTACAAACGCTTCAGGTTACAGACTCCGCTAACCTGGCAGTAGTACCTCAGGTTAAGAACAGGATGAGAACAGAAATTGCACTGCGGTGGCAGCGGGAGGCCCCGTTAGCTAAAGTGGTACCTTAGGTTAAGAACAGTTTCAGGTTAAGAACAGACCTCTGGAACGAATTAAGTTCTTAACCAGAGGTACCATTGTATTGTAAGCTGCTCCGAGTACAAGTCTTTGTGTGGGAAATGACGCAGCCTGTAGTAGGATTGGGCATCAGTTGTGCAAAACAAACGGCGAAAAATCTCAATGCTCAGGATAAACGGCACATAAATAAAAGGCAAATGTGCTGACATTGTATATATACCTTTCCTCGAAAATGTGTGCGCTCACACAAACACACTTCCCTGGGGAGATGTGCATTCCTCAAAACTCTGGAAGCCAGCCAGAATAGACCTCTGGCAATACAAGGGCACTTCATGCATTAACAATATCATATGTGCTGAGATTATTAAGGTGGTTGTTGTTGATCAGTCAGTGTTCATTTCACAGCAGGCTTCTCCAAGTTGGTGCCCTCTAGACATTTTGGATTTACATTTCATGTGTTGGCACTGTCTGGAGCGTTAGTCGTGATGCTCTCTTCGGAGAGCTGCTTCAGAGTATAATCATCCTCCAACAAGAGGCTTCTTCTAAAATAATTTTTAGTTACACATGCTCTTTTTTGTTGTTGTTAAAGGCTCCAATTTGTAGTTAAAATGGCATCCTTCCAGTTTTGGTTTAGAAAAAATGTGAGTTGGCTACTTAGGAATCTGGGGATGTCTGGATGTTGTTTAGTTGTTTAGTCGTGTCCGACTCTTCGTGACCAGAACACGCCAGGCACTCCTGTCTTCCACTGCCTTCCGCAGTTTGGTCAAACTCATGCTGGTAGCTTCGAGAACACTGTCCAACCACCTCGTCCTTTGTCGTCCCCTTCTCCTTGTGCCCTCCATCTTTCCCAGCATCAGGGTCTTTTCCAGGGACTCTTCTCTTCTCATGAGGTGAAGTCTCAGCTTCAGGATCTGTCCTTCCAGTGAGCACTCAGGGCTGATTTCCTTCAGAATGGAGAGGTTTGATCTTCTTGCAGTCCATGGGACTCTGGATGTCTGGATAAAAGGGATCAAATCTTGGAGAGCGTGCAGTTATGCATTCTCGACTCTGCAACCTCAGATCAAAAGTAAATTCTGTCGGCCTGAATGGAGCTGACTCCTGAGTAAGCGCAACCAGGTTCAGGTTGCAAGTTGTACATTATCACACTCACATCCTCTTGTGATTAGCCGCTTGGCAAGAGACGCTGCAAGCTGACTCCTTGGGAGCAGTAGCCAAACTTGTTTTGCTGCACACATGAGTCCTTTTAGACACAGTCTGGGACAATGGGGGGTTTGCACGCTATGACCTCCTTCTAGCAATTCAATATCAGATGCGTGAAGACACTCTCAACATCAAGCACGACTTACTCAGCTTCTAGATTCTGCTGCAGGTTTCTGTTGGTGCACAGCCAGGCTTTATTTATTTATTTATATTTTTGGCATTTGTGGGCCACCCCGTAACAAAACATTATCTGTGCAGTTCTCAATTATATACCGTTTTTTTCGCTCTATAACACGCACCCGACCATAACACGCACGTAGTTTTTAGAGGAGGAAAATCCGTAGGCATGCCACCCATAGGCATTCCCTCCATAACACGCACAGACATTTCCCCTTACTTTTTAGGAGGAAAAAAGTGAGTGTTATGGTGCAAAAAATACGGTATATATTATTAAAAAAAAAGTTTCCATTGCCTGGGGTTCCCATTGCCTTGGAAGGAGATCTATCTTTGTGTAGATCTATGGGCACACCAACCCCAATGCAGAACAAAGAAACAAACATTATAAGGAACTTGTAAAAGTGTTAGTAATAGTAATAATAATAATATATTTATACCCCGCCCATCTGGCTGGGTTTCCCTGGCCACTCTGGGCGGCTTCCAACAAAATATTAAAATACAGTAGTCCATCAAACATTAAAAGCTTCCCTAAACAGGGCTGCCTTCAGATGTCTTCTAAAAGCCTGGTAGTTGGTTTTTCTCTTTGACATCTGCTGGAAGGGCGTTCCACAGGGCAGGTGCCACTACCGAGAAGGCCCTCTGCCTGGTTCCCTGTAGCTTTGCTTCTCGCAATGAGGGAACCGCCAGAAGGCCCTCAGCGCTGGACCTCAGTGTCCGGGCAGAAAGATGGGGGTGGAGATGCTCCTTCAGGTATACTGGACCGAGGCTGTTTAGGGCTTTAAAGGTCAACACCAACACTTTGAATTGTGCTTGGAAACGTACTGGGAGCCAGTGTAGGTCTTTCAAGACCGGTGTAATGGGGTTTCCGTGGTCGCAGATCAAAGCGGTCAAGGTCATGTGGCTTTGCCAGTGGGTGTGTTCAGAGTGCTGCCTGGTCCTGGCTTATTAGAGAATCTCTCCCGCCCCCCGTTATTTTGGTCTGTTGATGTGGACAAGTCTGAGTGACCACCACCAGTGTGGCCAACCCTTGTCCTTAACTTGGCACATCTAATTCGTGTTTGAAATTAGCCAGGCGCCAGGTACTTTTTGCGACTGGCAACTGGTCCAGTTGCGACCTAGCCTTAAGAACAGCTAAAGCCGTTTTAAAAACAGCACCGGGGTCTAGGTTTAAAAACGACACAGAATGAACACACATGGCAGAGTCCCTTTTACATTGGCTTGTGCTGATAGAAAATACTTAGGTCCCTGTCTAGTTGACAGCGTTGGATCCAGAAACATTCCTAAACTGTGATCCTGATCTTGAGCACAGCACCTTCCATCACAGGCTGAATACCCCTGCAACACGCTGTAAATCCGACTGCCTATGGAAATGATCAGGGCAGCTTCGAATAACCCAAAACAGGGTGTTACAATAGCTAACGGGGACCGGACATTTTGAGTGCACGCGAAACAGTGGTAGGGGATGTCTTTTGGCCTGAGGGACGCATTTGGTTCTGTTTTTTGTTTTCCCCCCAATTTTTTTTATTGATTTTCCAAAATTTTAAACAAACAAACATAAATCATAACTGAACTTGGTCCAATCTAAGTAACGTTGTTAAATGACTTCCTCAAATTCCCTTGACTGAATTTCATTATATATCATTGTAACGGTTTTCCAAAATAAAATCCCATAACATTTACTTAGTCCTCTTAACATCTCTGTTTCTTTTCATCTTAACTTTAAACATGTTGTTCTATAACTTCACATATTTAAATCCTTAGCCTAGCTATTTTTTTGCAAGTGTTTCTTTTTAATTTATCTTAGCATATTTGAGTAAATAGTCTTTGAAATTCTTCCATTCTTCCTGGTGCTCCTCCTCCTTCTGGTCATGGACTCTTCCTGTCAGGTCAGCTAGCTCCGAAAAATCCATCATCTTCATCTGCCATTCCTCCACTGTTGGTACTTCTTGTGTTTTCCAATTCTTGCCTAATAAAATTCGAGCTGCAGTTGTGGCATACAAAAACAGTCTAAATCTTTTTGGGGCAATTCCAAACCTATTATTCCAAGAAGAAAGGCCTCTGGTTTCTTAACAAATGTGTATTTCAACATTTTTTTTCAATTCATTATAAATCTTCTCCCAGAAGTCTTTCACCTTGGGACAGGTCCACCACATTTGATAAAAGGTACCTCCTTTTCTTTACATTTCCAGCATAGATTATCATTATTGTGATAAATCTTTGCTAATTTTACAGCGGATAAGTACCATCTATACATCATTTTCATAATGTTTTCCTTTAACACTGTACATGCAGTGAACTTGAGGGGGCCGCATTTGCTTCTGGGCAGTCTTCAGGGGCCGCATGCCAGTGGTTTTGCGAGGCCAGGGACAATAGTGAGTGGAACAATGAATGTAGTTTTTACCTTTGTGCGCTAGCTACCTTTGTGCATACCCCTCCTAATTCTCCACCCCAGGAAACAAGAGCCATTATCGGAATTCAAGGACACATCCCAGTCAGGTAAAAACTTTCAAGCAGGGTGTGGATCAGGGCAAGTACTGTCTGTAGGTTGAGGAGGGTGTGTGGCCTGGGGAGACTTCTGAGGGCCAGGTTGAGGGGCTTTGAGGGCCGCATTTGGTCTCCAGGCCGGAGGGTCACTTCTTTTGCTCTGGACATTGTCATCCCTTCTTAATAACACCAAGAATGGGATTTATAGTTGCGACTTTGCATGCTGAAAACATTGTGGGAATTGTGAATGACAACTCCATTTCAGTTTAGAGTTGGTTGCAGCAAAAAACAGCCTTGGGGCCCATTTAAAGACTAAAACTTAACATAGCACAAGCTTTTATAGAGTCTGCTGCAACAGATTATCTATACAATGGTACCTCGGATTAAGTACAGTGGTGCCCCGCAAGACGAATGCCTCGCAAGACGGAAAACCCGCTAGACGAAAAGGTTTTCCGTTTTTGAGCTGCTTCGCAAGACGAATTTCCCTATGGGCTTGCTTCGCAAGACGAAAACGTCTTGCGAGTGTTCCGATTTTTTCCCGCTTCCCCCCCCTTTTTCTAAGCCGCTAATCCGCTAAGCCGCTAATAGGGTTGCTTCGCAAGACGAAAAAACTGCTAGACGAAGAGACTCACAGAACGGATTATTTTCGTCTTGCGAGGCACCACTGTACTTAATTTGTTCCGGAGGTCCATTCTTAACCTGAAACTGTTCTTAACCTGAAGCACCACTTTAGCCAATGGGGCCTCCTGCTGTCACCAGGCCGCCGGAGCACGATTTCTGTTCTCATCCTGAAGCAAAGTTCTTAACCTCAGGTACTATTTCTGGGTTAGCTGAGTCTGTAACCTGAAGTGTATGTAACCTGAAGCGTATGTAACCTGAAGCGTATGTAACCTGAGGTACCACTGTATGCAGTTAAGAAAAATAGATTTTTTGGGTGGGGGGGGGGATACTGGAGGAAGCCTGAAATTGGTTTCCTGGTAGTTGAAATTCTTGTACTGCAGGATTTTGAGCCTAGTTGGTCTGCAGGATTAATTAAAAGCCACATTCCCGCTGTTCTGGGTTTTCATTAAGCACTTATCTTCGTGTGTTTTTTGCTTTCATTGAGGATGGTTAAAAAACGTGGCTGATGAGCTCGCTGAACTTTGACCCTCTTCTGCTTCATCTGGATAGTCCAGCTTGACCCATCAGAGCTCCACAAAGAATCTCTGATGAAGATTTGGATCTATGCCCTCCCCGTCCTGTAATATAATTTCACGTAAAGGTTAAGAAGAGCCTTGGAAGAAAGAGAATTGCGTGTTAGCTGCAGATGGTGGAGAAACCCCCGGAGCGCAGGTTTCGCTAGAGAAACTGCAACCCTGTGATCAGTTGACTGACCGATATTTAAAGAATTAGTTCAGTGACATGTAACAAAGAGAATTGGCTAATCTAAAGCAGAACAAAACAAAAAACCTTGTCTACTCATATAGAGGAATTCAATGTCTATTATCTCCTGTTATTCTAATTCGTAGTTGTTGTTTTAATTGAGTTTTCCAGAAACAAACACAGTTAAGCAATATGAAGTGAATCATAATAAATTGAGAGGAAAGATGGGGAATGGCTGGTAGTCCAGACCAGCCACGTAGAACAAGGCTATCAATGGCTACCAGCCGTGATGGCTGTCCTCTGCCTCAATGGTCAGAGGTAGGAATGCTATCAATATATCTTCAGGCACAAGGCAAAAACTTTCCTCTGTAATTATTATTATTATTATTATTATTATTATTATTATTATTATTATTATATTTATTTATACCCCACCCATCTGTATGGGCTTCCCCAGCCACTCTGTGCGGCTTCCCAAAAAAATATTAAAATACTGTAATACATCAAACATTAAAAGGTTCCCTAAACAGGGCTGCCTTCAGATGTCTTCTAAAAGTCTGGTAGTAGTAGTTCTCTTTGACATCTGGTGGGAGGGCGTTCCACAGGGCGGGTGCCACTACTGAGAAGGCCCTCTGCCTGGTTCCCTGTAACTTGGCTTCTCGCAGTGAGGGAACCGCCAGAAGGCCCTCGGTGCTGGACCTCAGTGTCCGGGTAGAACGATGGGGGTGGAGATGCTCCTTCAGATATACTGGACCGAGGCTGTTTAGGTCTGTAACCAGGCCTTTGACGAAACAAAATAAGAAAATTCCTTCCAGTAGCGTGTTAGAGACCAACTACAGTGGTACCTCGCAAGACGAATGCCTCGCAAGACGAAAAATGCGCTAGACGAAAGAGTTTTCCGTTTTTTGAGTCGTTCCGCAAGACGAATTTCCCTATGGGCTTGCTTTGCAAGGCGAAACGTCTTGCGAGTTCTTGCGAGTTTGTTTCCTTTTTCTTAAAGCCGCTAAGCCGCTAATAGCCGTGCTTCGCAAGACGAAAAAACCGCAAGACGAAGAGACTCGCGGAACGGATTAATTTCGTCTTGCGAGGCACCACTGTAAGTTTGTTATTGGTATGAGTTTTCGTGGGCATGCGCACTTCTTCAGATTCCCACATGGCTACCTACCTGTAACCAGGCCTTTGACCTTTAACTATCTGTGGCCTTTCAGAGGTGGGTGGGATGTTTTGAATGCATTTCCTTTTCCTCTTAATTTTAATGTATCTACGTGGGGCTTTTGTCTGTTTGTTGGGTTCTAAGTCACTTTGGTTTGCCCTGGGCAAGATAAAACTGGTTGGCCGCTCTAAGACCAGGGTCATAGGCTAAATGGGACAGTTGCTCCATCTGGCAGGCTTTTATGTTTTGTTTTGTTTTTAAATGTTTTTAAATGTTTTTATTAGCAATTTCAACATAACAAAACATAGAATATTCATTATTTCCCCCCCTTGCCATCCTCAAACCCTCCCCCCGAGACTTCCCTCAGCTCCTTTCTCTGATTTCTCAACCCATATTATTCTTCGCATGTTATAAAATTAGACAAATCCTCACATTATATATCTACCATGTTATCAATCAATAAATTTGTGTATGTTTATTCAAAACCTGCCAAGGAGTCCAAATAATTTTGTTGTCTTTTTAAGTAATTTGTGAAAAGTTCCCATTCTTCTTTAAAGTCTCAGTTGTCCTTAACTCGCAGTTTGTATGTCAGTTTGGCCAATTCTGCATAGTTCATCAATTTCTCTCGCCACTGTTCTTTTGTCGGGGTTTCCTCATTCTTCCATCCTTGTGCTATCAAGACTCTTGGCAGGCTCTTACGTCCCAATGCTCCAACATCCAAGCAAATAGATCTTCAAGCAGTCCACGTATCGGAGAACTTCCCTATCTATCTCCTCTTTGACATCCCAGGGACTCGCCTCCTCTATGTCGCAGCAAAACAAACAGATTTAGTGATGGGCCTGATCCCTGGGCATTTCTGACCTTTGCTAGTGTCATAAATGGTTTCTGTGTATTTGCTTCCTGTGGTAGGTTTGGCGTGGTGAGTCTGGTTGCAATTCTGTACACACTTACCTGGGAGGAAGTGCTACTGAAATCAAGCGGGGCTTCTTAAAGAGACGCGTATAGTATCGTACTCAAAGAGTGTAAGCTGCCAATTGAGAAATCC
This sequence comes from Podarcis liolepis, assembly GCF_965112155.1. Classification (NCBI taxonomy): domain Eukaryota; kingdom Metazoa; phylum Chordata; class Lepidosauria; order Squamata; family Lacertidae; genus Podarcis; species Podarcis liolepis. The sequence goes on along the minus strand of NC_139565.1, from coordinate 55,688,197 downwards.
CTGGTTCAAATCTCTCTTCAGCCATAAACTCGCTAGTTGGCGAAATGCAGTGGCGCTTCAGAGGCGCGCGGAAGTTTTGCAAGCACCAACAACCGGCTGGTTTCAAACCACAGGGCCAAGGGAAAATAGGTCACAGGATAATTGTGGCTAACAGGCAGGTTGGTTCTGTGCACCTGCCAAAGCTGGCTCACTGGGCAGTTTGGAAAGGTAAGGATCTAGTAAGAAAAGCCTCAGTCTCCACCCTTGCAATATGCAAGATAATAAGTTTTGTAACGTGTTTGCAACCAAACCTGGGGTTGAGAATTAGAAAAGGGTTCTCTCTCTCTTCTAAATACAGTCACACCTCGGGTTACAGACGCTTCAGGTTGTGTGTTTTCGGGTTGCGCACTGTGCCGAACTTGGAAGTACTGGAACGGGTTATTTCCGGGTTTCGGTGCTCGCGCATGCGCAAAGCCACTAAGTCGCGCTTTGCACATGCACAGAAGTGCCGAATTGCGATCTGTGCATGGGCAAGACGTGCTGCGGGTTGCAAACGTGCCTCCCGCACGGATCACGTTCGCAACCCGAGCATCCACTGTACATAAATGAGACTGGGGTGGGGACTTTCGAATGATGTCAAATGTTACCCCCAGGCTTTCTATAGCCCAACTGCCAGGACTCTTGAGGGCCTCATCTAAACTTTGGGGGAAGCCACGATGGTTAAAGGTGGCATCACAGTCCTTTAAATGTGTAAGGACAGATGGGGCCTTAAAGCACATGACCGACCCCCCCCAAAAAAGCAATGGTTCCCAATTGGTGGTCTGTGGACCCCAGGGGGTTGTGGCACCATTCACATAACCAAAAACTGCCATAGAGATAGCGCAGTTTTCAAAAGTAGGAGGTCCATGGCTTGGCTTTTGATAAACGGGGTCTGCAGTACTTAGCTAATTTGGGACCACTGTCCCAAAGAATCCCATCTAAATTGGTGGAACAGAAGCGCAGGTGTAAGGGAGGCCAGCAGAGAGTGAAAAAGAATGGGACTAGGTAGGTTTACAAGTGTAGGATTGAGAAAGGGAGACACGGAAGGCTGTTGCCCAGGTAAAGTTTGAGGCCTGATCTGGAAGCCCTCGCAAATATCGAAATAATAGCATTGGAAGGAGCATCTTGGCCAACTCCCTGCAAAGCAGAAGCCTCACAAAAATAAAATCTATATGCAAATATGTCACAGGCCCATAGGGCTCTGCGCTTGCGATAAGGCCGTTATAAAATACTACAGTGGACACTTTTCCTTTCTTTTTTCTATCATCAGGGCATTCGGCCGTCACCAAAGTAAGCTTAAAACCTGCCAAACCGGAAAACTTTATTGATGCTACAACAGCTTGCTTTTCTCGGTGTGGACTTTGGGTTACTTTGGGTCATGGCATGTGCTTTTTCTTGACAGGCAGTGTACATAACCCTGGTTATCGCCTGGCATTGCTGATGTCCAACTTCAGAAAAGTCAAGGGTGACAGCAAGGACACCTCTGACACATCACAGATCCTTCACTTTGTGTTCTTCTGCTGTGCTCATGATCTGGGGTGGGAGAGAGGCGTTTTGGGAGCGTTTTGTCCACTGTGTGAGCTCTGGAGGGGAGGAAACAATTTTTTTAAAAATGCATTTAATGCACTATCTTGCCGTCGGGTGAATTGTGCTGTGCGAGCCACTGTTTTTCATTGCGGAGAACGATCAGGAAATCTGTTGTATCAGATTTCTAAATGGAACTCTGAGGGCCATAAGTCCTCCTGTATCTCAATACTGCACATTCTGCATTGTGGTGGTTTGTACTTTTTTTTAGTGCATGGAATTTAATGCATCCTGGAAAAAGAAAGCTCTACACACAAACACATACACACACCAGCTGTTTGCACCCAGCTTGAATTTGGGGAGCAGTATACTGACATAGGGGACGCGGGTGGCGCTATGGGTTAAACCACAGAGCCTAGGACTTGCCGATCAGAAGGTCGGCGGTTTGAATCCCCATGACAGGGTGAGCTCCCGTTGCTCAGTCCCTGCTCCTGCCAACTTAGCAGTTCGAAAGCACGTCAAAGTGCAAGTAGATAAATAGGTACCACTCTGGCGGGAAGGTAAACGGCGTTTCTGTGCGCTGCTCTGGTTCGCCAGAAGTGGCTTAGTCATGCTGGCTACATGACCCGGAAGCTGTACATCGGCTCCCTCGGCCTATAGAGCGAGATGAGTGCAGCAACCCCAGACTGGACCTTTAGCTTTATATTGACATAGTACATCATTGGTCCATCTAGCTCACTTCTATTTGCAATGCAGCATCTCTCTGGGGGTTCAGATCAGGATTCTTCTCTAGCCATACCTGGGGACCTTCTACCACTGAGCCATAACTGTTGCCGTAATTGTAAGTTGGGTATGTAAGGTAAAGGTAAAGGGACCCCTGACCATTAGGTCCAGTCGTGGACGACTCTGGGGTTGCGGCGCTCATCTCGCTTTATTGGCCGAGGGAGCCGGCGTACAGCTTCCAGGTCATGTGGCCAGTATGACTAAGCCACTTGAACCACCAACCTTCTGATCAGCAAGCCCTAGGCTCTGTGGTTTAACCCACAGTGCCACCCGCGTCCCTAAGTTGGGTATGTAAGGGAGGTCAATACAAGGCCTTCCCCCTTTGATATAAGGAAATAAGGCAGAAAATACGGGTAGAAATCTTTGCTGCCATGTGTATTCTGTAGCATCTGTTTTGAACATTAGGGGAGAACCCTTGATAGAGGGTATTTCACCCCCCCAGTCTTGCTTTCTGAGATCTTGGCTCAGCAGGCGTTGGCCTTCGAATTTATGGGGTTTACTTTGCTCTTTCGTAAAGCTTCAAGGTCTACCAGATGGAGCCAAGTGCAGAATAGGGGCTTAGAACTGTGGGCAGACACAGAATAAAAGGACTCTTAGGCCTAGAATTTGTCTTCAGTACTGGAAATGAACTCTTGTTCCTGTCACCAGTGGAAGGGAATCAGGGTCTGGGAAAGGTAATGTGGCCCTTCAGGGCTCCCTGTCTGGCCCCTGAGAGTCTACGCAGGCCGTACACACAAACAACAGGCTGCAATTCTCACTGGCCCACCTCTGCACCCTCCTGTGTGTCTGGCCACACCCATCTCTATCATGTGGCCCCCAAAAGGTTGCCCACAAGGTCATGTGGCCCTGAGGCTTAAGAAAGGTTTCTCGGCCCTGGTTTGTTTTTGTTTTAACTATCTATTTTGTGCTTTTACCCTGTACTTTTCTATATTGTGAACCGCCCTGAGATCTTCGGATGAATGGTGGTATATAAATGGAATAAATAACCAGTCAATAATCAATAAGCCCAACTTGGTGTAAGGCAGTTTTATGTGTTAAGAATAGCCAACCTTCGTTCATATTGGTCCTACGAAGATTGCCATGTGTCATTCTCTTCCTCCTGGTCCTCCCACCCCTACCAAAATCCGGCTTTCCACCTTGAGATTCCTTGAGCCATTGCATGCCCTCCTTCTAGGAATTTCTTTCTTTATTCGAAGCGGGAGGAGTCGCCGTTACGTTTCAGTTTGGGGTGTGTGCGTTGGGCGGGGGGGGGGCGCGTGTGTGTGCTTTGTTCACATGTGTCTGTGGGGAGATGATGATTGATGGACTGGAAATTGCTGGCTGGAGCAGAATCTCTTTGTGCTTTTCAGGCTGTTCTGCGTCTGCCTGCCTTGGAGGTGATGCAATGGAAGCCGGTGCAGAACATTGACTGCTATTATTGCCGGTGCACGATGATCCCTCAACACCTGAACCAAAGCTTAGGCAGAGCGTCTTTTTATACTCCCTTATGAGCTCCCACCCTCACAAGCTAATGTGATTGTGTGTAGTCAGGACTCGGGCTGGACTAAGGCAGGACATTTAACTGTCTCACACAGTGTTAGAAACTGAGGTGAGAGCTAGGAGCTAAGTGGGATATTAGACCTAGGTTATAGGTGCCACAATGGAGTTTCTAGGTGCGCTTTTTAAAAACAAAGAATACAGTGATACCTCTGGTTGCGAATGGGATCTGTTCTGGAGGCCCGTTCACAACCTGAAAGGAACGCAACCCGCGTCTACGCGTGCGTGGATCACGATTTGCTGCTTCTGCGCATGCACATGATGTCATCTTGCGCATGCGTAAGCAGCGAAACCCGGAAGAAACCCTTTCCGGTACTTCCGGGTCGCCGCCGGACGCAACCTGAAAATGCTTAACCTGAAGCAAACGTAACATTGAGGTATGACTGTACAAAGCTGAAAATGAATGAACCGCAGCTAAATTCTTATGTTCATTTTTCACATGGTCTAGTCCTCACCTGAAGACTGCAAAAAACAAAGCTATACTTCTCCTGCCTGCCCCCCTTAATATTCTTATGAGGGTCCCTTCGCCAGTCTTCAGAGAGTGGCTGGAAGTGGGGAGGCAGGGAAAAGGTATTTTCCGTCCCCTGCAGTTTTAATCTGAAATCTTAGGTGCGGTACTGCGCCCAGAGCTCAGAAACTGCTCACATTGATGAAATTCCCTGTTGCAAAATGCGCCTAGAACAGCCTTTCTCAACCTGTGGGTCCCCAGATGTTGTTGAACTACAACTCCCATCAGCCCTAGCTAGCAAGGCCAGAGCTCAGGGATGATGGGAGTTGTAGTCCAGCAACATCTGGGGACCCACAGGTTGAGAACCGCTGGCCTAGAACAACTGGAGTTTTCAACGCTAGTCTCACAGGCTAGGAGAGGATTTAACACCTATGCAATGGACCCAAGCTCACTTACCATATTTTGCCCCCATAGGACGCTCCGGCCCATAGGACGCACCTAGTTTTTTTTTTTGGGGGGGGGTGGGGAAATAAAGAAAAAAAATTCCCCCCCCCCAGGTGCGGGGCTGGAAGAACCAGGTCGGGGAACAGTGGGAAGGCACGCTTTGCCTCCCTGCTGTCCCCCGAGCTTGTGGGGCTGGCGATGGGGAGAAGTGCGCTGATCCCGGGACGGCAGGCAGCTCTGCGTCGCCATCCGGAGCGGGGCAGGACTTAGCGCCCCGCTCCCGATGGCGGCGCAGAGCCGCGCTGATCCCGGGACTGCAGGCAGCTCTGCGCCGCCATCCGGAGCGGGACGGGACTTCGCGCCCGGCTCCCGTGGCCACGCAGAGCTGCGCTGATCCCGGGACTGCAGGCAGCTCTGCGCGGCCATCCGGGGCGTGGCGGTACTTCGCGCCCGGCTCCCGGTGGCCCTGCAGAGCTGCGCTGATCCCGGCACTGCAGGCAGCTCTGCGCGGCCATCCGGAGCGGGGCGGGACTTCGCGCCCCACTCCCGATGGCCGCGCAGAGCTGCGCTGATCCCGGGACTGCAGGCAGCTCTGCGCCGCCATCCGGAGCGGGACGGGACTTGGCGCCCGGCTCCCGTGGCCGCGCAGAGCTGCGCTGATCCCGGGACTGCAGGCAGCTCTGCGCCGCCATCCGGAGCGGGGCGGGACTTGGCGCCCGGCTCCCGTGGCCGCGCAGAGCTGCGCTGAGCCGGGGACTGCAGGCAGCTCTGCGCAACCCTCGGAGCCGGTCTCCCGAGGGTTGTGCAGAGCTTCCTGAAGCCTGGAGAGCGAGAGGGGTCGGTGCGCACCGACCCCTCTCGCTCTCCAAGCTTCAGTGAAAGCCTGCATTCGCCCCATAGGACGCACACACATTTCCCCTTCATTTTTGGAGGGGAAAAATTGCGTCCTATAGGGCGAAAAATACGGTAGGTGGGGAGTTTCCTTGAGCTCAAGCATTCATGGAAATTTGGCTCATGGCTCAAATTCAGGAATGGCTCAGACAGCCATTGGCCCACCAGTTTCAGAATTGGCTCTTTGCTGCTTCTTTTTCAAAATCCTGTTATTTTGTGCTGTTTCACAAATTCAGCCCAGTGTAAATGGAGGATAATATGATGTGCCTTGAATATGATTATTAGCAGACCCCACGAAAGGGAGGGTGGAAGTCAGCGAATTCTATAATTTTGGATTGTATTTTCTTTTTTATGAATGTAAATCTAAATTGTAAAACCAATAAAAAATTACTATACACACAAATTCAGCCCAGTATTACCCACACCAGAAAATTGGAATAGGAAGAATGCAGGTGGTAATTGTTACTCACAGGTGCTTAATTGTTGGTGGAATTCTAGGAAATGGATGGAAGGGAGAAGCTAGCAGAGGTTTTAGAAAGGTGCTGGAATTGTGGTGCCAGATGTAAGGCTAAACCATGGTTTAGCATTGAGAACAAGCTTTGTGCTCATCTTTCCCCCTTTCACACCAGTTTCTCTTTATGATTCTAATATTGTTGTTATATCTGATTTGGGCATACTTCGATCTTTGCAAACCATAGTTTGCCTGGGTCAGATGCCACTGCAAACCATGATTTGATTCCTAAATCAGAGGGAAAGTGTGAGCCAGTAAGGTGGGATAGAAATTTTTCTAGCGCTTTATTTTTTTCTGCAGAAAATTTTCAGTTTTATAAGTGCATTAGTCTGTGAAAGATGTCAACTGCAAATACAGTATTAAGCAAGTGTTGCAGTTTTTTGCTGCATTTACAAGTAAAATAAACATGTTAGTGCATCAGAATATTTTGTTACGCTAACTGAAATTTTTTGGGATGCAAATTTCCCAATGCAAATCATTCTAAATTTTCTGGAAACCCCAAGACCACTAGTTATTAGTACAAGGCATGTTCCCAAAGTGCCATGTCTGGTATCATGTCTGAACAGACTTTTTGATATTCGGAGAGATTTCCATTTCGCCCCAGAATAACCTGTTTTCCAAAACACAACACATTATGTCCCTGGGGAGTTGGTAGACCGGACCGACTGAAATCAGTGAAGCTATTCTCTGCCAGATAGCATCAAACAAGTTTAGCAGTGGGCAGGCACAGTCCGCAGATAGCTTTCCGAAAGAGTTTGTGTTCGATTTAGATAACAGATTTTCGGAACTGTTGATGTCTGCCAGCTGAATATTCACGTTACCTGCAGGTGAATTTTAAGAAAAGCTCAGCTGGCTAAAATTTGGGGGAGGGGTGTTGAATCACCTTAAGCAATTCATCCAGGGAGTCTCATAATGAGTCAGCAGCTCTGGAATCCATACTCAGAATTCCCGGCATTGTTAACCATGCCTTTAAAAGGCTTCCTGGCTTTGTCGGCTTGTCAGTCCCTCATCCAGTACACAAAGCCTAGCTGCAGAGGCCCACAGAGTTTCACCCCTATGTTAACTGTTGACTTGCCCCCCACAAGGGAAGTAAGACGCGAGCTGTGCAGGATCGCCCGGCTGAACCCTTTGAGACTGCAGTGTGGGGACCTCGCATGCTTGAATGCGCCGCACCCCATATAAAATGCTCGTTGCACATAGACGGCAACACCTAAACTAGAGTCCGTTCTCCATCACAAAATTCACACAGCAATAGGAAGTGGTACCCATAAGATGCACTCTCTTGCATGATGGATGGTACCCAAAACAATTTTAATTAGAAGAAACTGAAACATTAGGCGGGGACGCGGGTGGCGCTGTGAGTTAAACCATAGAGCCTAGGGCTTGCCAGTCAGAAAGTCGGCGGTTTGATTCCCCGCAACGGAGTGAGCTCCCGTTGCTCTGTCCCTGCTCCTGCCCACCTAGCCGTTTGAAAGCACGTCAAAGTGCAAGTAGATAAATAGGTACCGCTCCAGCGGGAAGGTAAACGGCGCTGCTCTGGTTCGCCAGAAGTGGCTTAGTCATGCTGGCCACATGACCCGGAAGCTGTATGCCAGCTCCCTTGGCCAATAACAACATTAGCCATCGCCTCAGCTGCCTCAGGGACTGGTCTCTAGGGCTTTCTGTAAGACCTAGACTGGAACTGCTGCAGACTCTGGTGAATAGGGGCACACACACAAAGCATGGACTGGACTCCCTCACATTACAGTACAGTGGTACCTTGTGTTACGGATGGGGTCCTTTCCAGAGGCCTGCCCATAATGTGAAAAGCCCGCAACTTGAAGCGTCGTGTCGGCGCACGGCGCGATTTAGCACTTCTGCGTTCCGGTACTTCTGGGTTGCCATGGGACGCAGGACGAAAACACAACCTGAAGCGGATGTAACATGAGGTATGACTGTACCCTCTAGCAAAAGGAGCTCACCACATCATTCAGCCATCATCTTGGCTGTGTGGAATGAACTGAGCCATAAGAGTATCTTTGATGATAATTCCTCTGTTCCGTATGTATGTGGTGGTACACTTTGGGGTTGTTGTTGCTGCTGCTGTTGTTTGCATAATTTATTATTGGTTTGAATAAGTCAGTCTTTCATATACTTCTTGGGTTTCTGTGTCTTGGTCACTCCTGCTCTCTGCTCTTAATGTCTGAGTCTGTATGAGGCGGTTTAATATGTTGGTAATGTTTAAAGTCACACCTAAAGGACGCAAGTGATTACTTAAATTGCTACAGAACCTAGGAACTGCGGGCTGGGATGCAGGCGACCCATTTGGGGTTCCTTATTCTGGAGAGCTGGAATCATGCCGATGGGTATGAGATGAGTAATATGACTGGTGCATTGACTGACCACATCAAAACGTCTCAAGACTGCTCAGCCAATATTCTGTAGCTTTCACCTCCTTAGTTCCTAGAGGACATAGATATTTGGGTTAGTTTTCTGTGAGATGGTAGACTGTGGGGATATCAGATGTGCCCTGCTGTTTCCCGTTCTCACCCTCTGGGCTCACTGAGGCCCTCGGTCAGCAGAAATGGTCAATGGTTCATGAGTAGGCAAGTGAGCTAAATCACGAGCCTGCAAGCATGTGTGGGAAATATAAGTGAGTGTTGTACAGCTACACAGTTGTATGTTCCTCTGGGTCAGGGGTCAGCAAACTTTTTCAGCAGGGGGCCAGTCCACTGTCCCTTAGACCTTGTGGGGGGCTGGACTATATTTTGGAGAAAAGAAATGAACAAATTCCTATGCCCCACAAATAACCCAGAGATGCATTTTAAATAAAAGCACACATTCTACTCATGTAAAAACACGCTGGTTCCCGGATCATCCGTGGGCCGGATTGAGAAGGTGATTGGGCCGAATCTGGCCCCTGGGCCTTAGTTTGCCTACCCATGCTCTGGGTGAATATTACCCAGTGCGAGATCATCTGTGCTTGGCAATCTTCTGTGTTTTCATGTCATTCGTTTCTCTGCATTCTGAATTTTGCCTGTGCACATACACACACACTGGGCCTTTCTAGAATCACGGGAATGCCTAATCACCGCATTATTTAAAGTGAAAGATTAGGTGGGTGCAATGTCAAATGAGACAAAATGTTTGATTAGCCAGTTAAAATAAGGCATTGCAGCAAAACGCCAACTCTGAATGGGTTGGAGAAGCTGAGAGCCGACTGTTCCTCCAGGCTGGTGGGGAACCGATAATGAGTGTAGAGAACAGTGGTTAATTAGAGGTTTGGAAAGGAAGCCGGCTTTGGCGTTAAGAGAGCTAAATAGGCTGCCAACCAATGAAAGAATATTTAGGTGATTAATCATTAGTCATTTAACTAGCTAATCAGTTAAGTTTAGGTGAATTTATGTATTGCCAAAACTTCAGCATTTTTGAGATATTAAAGGAAGTATAAGGTAGCTTGTGCTTTAATGATCCAAAGTTGCTGCTTATTTTTGGGGTGGGGGTGGGGGCTGTATTTCCTGCTGCTGGTAATGCATCAAGAGCAAAGTTTCATTTATAGCTCTTCTGGGGTTTTAAAAAAAATAATATTTCCAGTTAATGTTGGCCTGCTAATTTAAGCAAATATAGCTATAGTAGATTGGACTATATAATCTGTGGAGCGAAAATTGCAGGCCTACAAAAGATTATAGCTGTGGAGGTGGTAAAGGTAAAGGGACCCCTGACCGCTAGGTCTAGTCGTGGCCGACTCTGGGGTTGCGACGCTCATCTCGCTATGCTGGCCGAGGGAGCCGGTGTACAGCTTCCGGGTCATGTGGCCAGCATGACTAAGCCACTTCTGGTGAACCAGAGCAGCGCACGGAAACGCCGTTTACCTTCCCGCCGGAGCAGTACCTATTTATCTACTTGCACTTTGACGTGCTTTTCAACTGCTGGGGGGCAGGAGCTGGGACCGAGCAACCGGAGCTCACCCCGTCGTGGGGATTCGAACTGCCGACCTTCTTATCGGCAAATCCTAGGCTCTGTGATTTAACCCACAGCGCCACCCGCGTCCCTATGGAGGTGGTAGGTACATTTATATATATATATATATATATATATATATTTTCATGACAGAGCAGGCAGGTATGGTTAAAAATAAATGGGGGGGGGTTTTGGCCAGGAGGGGAGAAGTGGTCAGTCAGAGGTAAGGCACACTTTTGATACACTTGTCTGACACATACATGGCTTAATGGAAGAATGACTACTGGCCTTTGCATAGCTGGTCAACCTGAATCTTCAGTTAGCTGATTTTTTGAAAAGTGAATATTGATTAGGATTGGAAAGATCTGCCAACTTGGGTTCCTCTCTGTTTCTCATTTTTCCAAATTTAAATTCAGTTCTGCATCTTTCTGTTGCAATTTTCTTCAAATCCTTGGTAAAATTCATTGGTATTTTAGTGCAAATTTCTCCTAATAAACTTCTGCATCCAGTTTTGACGGATGCGAACATCTTTTCAAAGCAATTTTTCTTAACATCATGCATTTTGAAGTTATTTCCACTGATATGTGCATTATTGGTTTTTTTTTGCACATTTCTCCATAATAAACGCCTTCTTAATAATCATTGTTCAGTAAGAAAACTGATTTGCAAAATTGGGAGAAATGCGAATTTTGAAGGTTAGCTGTGTTTGGGTTCACGTATTGGTTCAAGAAGTGCAAATTCTGTAGTTTGTCATCAAAATGCAAACTAAATCAAATTATGCTCCCTCCCGCATCCCTTGTTATGATGCAGACTGATTGCATTGCCCAGCCTTGTCATCTGCTCTTGTATTTAGGCCCACACAGCCAATTGTTTGGGTATGGTAAAGGTCCAGTCCAGTCGTGGCCGACTCTGGGGTTTCGGCACTCATCTCGCTTTATTGGCAAAGGGAGCTGGCGTACAGCTTCCGGGTCCTGTGGCCAGCATGACTAAGCCGCTTCTGGCAAACCAGAGCAGTGCTCGGAAACGCCGTTTACCTTCCCGCCGGAGTGGTACCTATTTATCTACTTGCACTTTTTGGGGTGCTTTTGAACTGCTAGGTTGGCAGGAGCAGGGACCAAGCAATGGGAGCTCACCCCGTCACGGGGATTTGAACTGCTGACCTTCTGATCAACAAGCCCTAGGCTCTGTGGTTTAACTCACAGCGCCACCCGCGTCCCATGATCAAAGTAGGCCTAAATGTTAAGAAAATGAACATTTTGAATTGTTTCGTCTTGGGTAGCAGGACAGCGATAGAAACTCAGCAATACAAACATGTGTGTTGTGCATCGAAGGCCCTTGGCATCTCTTCCCCTCCCAGCTTTTATTTTAAAAGGAGGAACTCTGGCACAAGTGCCGTATCTCACAACCAGCCTAATTGGGAAGTGCTTCTTTTTTCTAATGTACAACAACTGCACCTAATTTCTTTCTGGCAGATAGTGGCGCCGGATGCCTTGGGGCGCTTGGAATTAAGGCTCAAAAGAGTTTTGCTTTTATGGATGCCTTCCAAACTTTCACCATGCTCTAGGTAGCATTAAACAGCTGTCGGAAACAGCTGGCAACAGGTGAGCCTGCGTTTCCCTGCTGTGTGCGGATAGAGAGAAGGAGGCACAGGGGTGATTTCGCCAGGTCTCTGCGGCACAGTTGTAACTGCGATTGCCGGCAGAGTCGGAAAGCAAAGCGTGGGTCACCCTGCGGAAGCCTTGGGACGAGTGCCCAGTTCTGAGGCGCGCATGGGGAGCGTGTGGCAGGAGCAGGGCTGTTTTGAAAACAGCTTTGTTCCGATTGCTAATGCCGCTCTCCTCCCTGAACTCTGCTGATAAGAGCTGGCGGGGGAACAGTGGGAAGTTTCCAAATGGCTTGGATTCAAGAGCCAGGGGTTGGAAAGCATGGCTTGGAGGCTTTCAGGCCTTTCAGAGAGCTGTTTCCACAAAGCTGCACTGCCACGGAACGCCAGTGGGTTAATCTGTGGAACTCACTCCCACTGGAAGTGGTGATAGCTTCTAACTGACTTTGTTGTTTAGTCGTTTGGTCATGTCTGACTCTTCGTGACCCCCTGGACCAGAACACGCCAGGCACTCCTGTCTTCCACTGCCTCCCGCAGTTTGGCCAAACTCATGCTGGTAGCTTCGAGAACACTGTCCAACCATCCCGTCCTCTGTTGTCCCCTTCTCCTTGTGCCCTCAATCTTTCCCAGCATCAGGGTCTTTTCCAGGGAGTCTTCTCTTCTCATGAGGTGGCCAAAGTATTGGAGCCTCAGCTTCATGATCTGTCCTTCCAGTGAGCACTCAGGGCTGATTTCCTTCAGAATGGATCGGTGTGATCTTCTTGTAGTCCATGGGACTCTCAAGAGTCTCCTCCAGCACCATAATTCAAAAGCACCAATTCTTCGGCCATCAGCCTTCTTTATGGTCCAGCTCTCACTTCTAACTAATTTGGGTGGCTTTAAAAGAGGGATTAGACAAATTCATAGGAGGAGAGGTCTGTTGACGGCTACTAGCTGTGATGGCTCTGAATATTCTTCTTGGGTTAACTGAATCATAAGGATTTTAGAGTTTAAAGGGGCCATGAAGACCAGTCTCCTGCTCAGTGCAGGAATCTCCAGTGGCCCTGATAGGTGGCTATCAAACTCCTCATTAAATGCCTCCAGGTGTTGAAGCAACTCAAAGTTGTCTTTGCTCCAGTGCTGTTTTTTTTCAGCCGGAGATCAATTCTGTCACCTCTCAGTTTGGTGTCATTGTGGGCCGGCGCTCCCCCCCCCCACTTCTTGCCTTTACATAATTCTGAGAAAGCCCCAAATGAACATTTCAAGTCAAAGCAGAAGCTGGCCAGTGTGTGCAGGTCTACACTGTTTTTTTAGATCTATGATTCCACCTAGCTCCTCGCCGCAATTGGTCAAGCGGGGGGGAGGGGCGCTGGATGGACAAATGAGTCTGATCCTGGTACAAGCGCCCCCCACCCTTCTTGTGCTCCGATCCTGCCATCCTCCGAAGTCTCAGTCCTTCAAGGAAGCATCACTTAGATTTCTTTTTCCTTCTTAAGTCGGAGCTGAGCACCTCCTTTGGAAAGTAAACACAGTTTTGGTCCTGATTCGTTACACGGTAGAGGAGAAGCAGCCACCTGTTCTTCATTCGCTTGATTTTCAAGGCAGCTGATGGAAGCAGGGCAGGAATGGCGGTAGGAATCCGGGAGCAAGTGCCCATGTCAAATGCAAAAGGCAAAAGCAAAGTTCTGCAGAGAGGTAGTCATTTATTTGCTTGATTGCTACAGCTGGCCTGTGAAAACGCGAATTCTCCTGGTGGCTTGCAAATAAAACGCAACCATTTTAGATGCTGTGTGAAACGATAACAACCGAAATGTAGTTAAAACACAGCTGTTTTTGACTTATTGAGAAGAGGAGGAAGAAGACGAGGAAGAAGAGTTTGGATTTGATATCCCACTTTATCACTACCCTAAGGAGTCTCAAAGCGGCTCACAATCTCCTTTCCCTTCCTCCTGAAGGGCTAGAGTGAAAAGAAAAGTCTTCTCCTGGAGCCAGAAAGAAAACGAAGATGGTTGCAAAGTGAAGCAGGGGCCCAAATTTGAACCCGGGGCCGTTTGCATGCAAAGCAGACACCCTGCCACTGAGTTGGGCACCTTCCCTTTCTAATTAGGCCAGGTACCCCCAAACTCGGCCCTCCAGGTGTTTTGGGACTACAACTCCCATCATCCCTAGCTAACAGGACCAGTGGTCAGGGATGATGGGAACTGTAGTCCCAAAACGTCTGGAGGGCCGAGTTTGGGGATGCCTGGATTAGGCATTGGAACATGCACCCATTGATAAATCTGCCGTCCGCGAATTTGCTGTAATAGTCATCTATAACAAGGCTGCCAAAGTCCTTGGCCTTAGCCAACTGCCTATCAAAATCTCTGTGTGCCAAGAACCAGTTTGGCATTAATAAGTTTTGCTTAAGGGTTCCTCACCCGCTGTAGGCCGAAGGGCTTTTTGCCATGTGCTTTGAGGATCTTGTGACTTTGCTTCTGCCATTGGCATCCGCGTGTCTTGGGAGACAATTTAGGAGGGCGCCTTTGGGGTTGAAGTCAAACCTTTGGAAGGTTTTGTAGCCCCATGTTTTTTTTAAAAAAAAAGGCGCAAAGGATAGCAGAGTTATTTTCCTAGTTTTTTCCACCTAGCTATATCTACTTGCTTCTGTGATTCCTAAGAAATGATATCAGCAATATTTGACAGGCATCAACCAGAATTTCCAGGTGAATAAAAACAGTATCTGGCTTGGTCATCTATTCTGGGGGACTTCAAAGGAAAAAGACACCACTTTTAATTAAAGGAAGTTTTTTTTTAAAAAATGGATGATTTTATATGCCCCACACCATATATTGAAACAGACACCGTTTGGGCTTCTTCTCTGTCCCACCGTGTGTGTAGGTGTGCATGTTCAAAGGGAAAACCTCCAAAGATGCAGAGAGGGAAATTGGTGTACCCGGTTATTTAAACGGGGAACACGGCTGCATGCAAGAAATGCAACTTGAAACCTTGCAGAGCGTTACTGGGATCTTTGGCACGGCTGTCGCGGCCTATTTTTGTCTCCCTGGTATGCATATTGTGAGGCGTGCGCAAGCACACACACATATACAGAGAGACTTGCACTCAGTGTTGCTGTTTTGCTTGGCTGTCAGCTCTGGAATGTGTTCTGAATCCCAGCCGCGGGTCTGTGTGCAGGGACAACAGCGAAAGAGAAAGAAAGCACAAAACCCCAGTTGCTATTGGGGCTGTAGGCTTGGCTTTATAAAGGGGGGATTAGCTTAGGTTGCAAAAGGTCTCCCTGGTGGTCACATGACCCAGGGCTTCTTGCCCGCCCCCCTGGCCTCATGCAGAATTATTTCCGTGTATGAAATACCCCTGTTCATTCCCCGAACTCTCTGCATTTCTGAGAGATGGGGCTGGTGCCAAGCGGTCCTTGCGTTGCTTGCTCGGAGACGATAATTCCATTTCTCATCGTTGCTTTCTTTAGAAAGAAAGAAAAGGTGTTGGCTGGAGGGCTTTGAAGGTAACCCTGAGATGCCTGGCTGCACATCGTATAAGAAGCTGGTTTGGTACGGTCTCTGGATACGCCACATCTCTAAACAGATAACACCTGGTTTCTAGAAGGCAGGATGTGTTAAGAGAGGTCTGATCTGCCGATGCAGAAGGAAGTGAAGTTGCAGGACTAAACTATTAATTTGTTGTTTAGTCGTTTAGTCGTGTCCGACTCTTCGTGACCCCATGGACCAGAGCACGCCAGGCACTCCTGTCTTCCACTGCCTCCCGCAGTTTGGTCAGACTCATGTTTGTAGCTTCGAGAACACTGTCCAACCATCTCATCCTCTTCTCCTTGTGCCCTCCATCTTCCCCAACATCAGGGTCTTTCCCAGGGAGTCTTCTCTTCTCATGAGGTGGCCAAAGTCTTGGAGTCTCAGCTTCAGGATCTGTCCTTCCAGTGAGCACTCAGGGCTGATTTCCTTCAGAATGGAGAGGTTTGATCTTCTTGCAGTTCATGGGACTCTCAAGAGTCTCCTCCAGCACCAGAATTCAAAAGCATCGATTCTTCGATGATCAGCCTTCTTTATGGTCCAGCTCTCACTTCCATACATCACTACTGGGAAAACCATGGTTTAACTATACGGACCTTTGTTCTATTAAACTATTAGACTATTAATGCAAGGAGCCAACTCTTTTTCCAGCTCTGGCACCTGCATGCTTCCAGTCTTTGTTGTAGTATCGGCCACTGACGGTGCTGTTCCAGGGCTGGCGAAATGTTCCTACATGTATAGGTAAAAATAGGTAAAGGACCCCTGGACGGTTAAGTCCAATCAAAGGCAACTATGGGGTTGGGGCGCTTATCTCACTTTCAGGCCAAGGGAGCCGGCGTTTGTCCACAGACAGCTTTCTGGCTCATGTGGCCAGCATGACTAAGCCGCTTCTGGTGCAATGGGACCACGTGATGGAAACCAGAGCATGCGGAAACGCTGCTTACCTTCCCACCACAGTGGTACCTATTTATCTACTTGCACTGGCGTGCTTTCGAAATGCTAGGTTGGCCGGAGCAGGGACAGAGCAACGGGAGCGCATCCCGTCACGGGGATTGAAACCGCCGACCTTCCAAATGGTAAGTCCAAGCGACGCAGTGGTTTAAGCCACAGCGCCACCCGCGTCCCTTTCGAGATGCAAATTAATTAAGGGTTTTGAGATGCAAATTAACTGTCGTCATTTTGCTTGGGCAGCTAGAGTTACCTTTGTATGGTAGTCAAAGGTCTCAGAGTGCTGCTCTGTGGCCAAATGGAGTCCCTTGCAATGCAGAGATCAGGGATTTTTGAGACAGTCTGGCATGGATGCAGCAGCATGCAGCAGTTTTCCACTTTAGGGACCGTTAATGGCTGAGACGAGATTGACTCATCCCTGTGTCTGAGGCGACGTTGCCTGCTCTTCCCAACCTCATCTCTCTGGAGGACCTAACTCAAGAGAAGCTTGTAAAATGAATGACGGGGTATGTGGAAGCTCCTTTGCTACTTCAAGGTTCTGCCAGTAAGATCCAATTCCCGTATACCAGATGGGGTTTTTCTCCCTTGTGGAGGGCTTGACTCTTACAAAGGTTTGTCTAGGCTGGACAGGCACATGTTGCAGAAGCACTTTTAGGTTTGCCTATTCTCAACCTCTAAGGCAGCGGTTCTCAACCTGTGGGTCCCCAGATATTGTTGGACTACAACTCCCATCATCCCTGAGCTCTGGCCTTGCTAGCCAGGAGTGATGGGAGTTGTACAGTGGTACCTCGGGTTACAGACGCTTCAGGTTACAGACTCCGCTAACCCAGAAATAGAACCTCAGGTTAAGATCTTTGCTTCAGGATGAGAACAGAAATTGTGTGGCGGCGGCGGCGGGAGGCCCCATTAGCTAAAGTGGTACCTCAGATTAAGAACAGTTTCAAGTTAAGAACAGACCTCCGGAATGAATTAAGTTCTTAACCTGAGGTACCACTGTAGTCCACATCTGGGGACCCACAGGTTGAGAACCGCTGCTCTAGGGGAATGAGCTTGGCGAACCTTGAGAGAAGTCCAAAGGCCCATTTAGTCCAGCGCTCGGCTCTCACAAGGGATGCAGGTGGCGCTGTGGGTTAAACCACAGAGCCTAGGACTTGCCGATCAGAAGGTTGGCGATTCGAATCCCCGCAACGGGGTGAGCTCCCGTTGCTCGGTCCCTGCTCCTGCCAACCTAGCAGTTCGAAAGCACACCAGTGCAAGTAGATAAATAGGTACCGCTCCGGTGGGAAGGTAAACGGTGTTTCCGTGCGCTGCTCTGGTTCGCCAGAAGCGGCTTAGTCATGCTGGCCACATGACCTGGAAGTTGTCTGCGGACAAACACCGGCTCCCTCGGCCTATAGAACGAGATGAGCACGCAACCCCAGAGTCGGTCACGACTGGACCTAATGGTCAGGGGCCCCTTTACCCTTTACCCTTTACCTCGGCTCTCACAGAGGGCAGGAAGATGCCAGGGGGAAGACCACCTGCAAGGCCTGGACGTAACAACGCTCTCCCCATCTGCTGCAACTTGCATTGATCATTTGGTTCACCCTTTTGTGTATTGGACAAAGTATTGATCAAGTCTGGCACCACCATCGGTAGCTGGCAGTATTTCTGAAAGACCTTTGATAGAAATCTTTCCTATCATCTCAAGTCCTTTCCACTGGAGATAGCAGGGGTTTAATTTGGGTCCTCCTGTACGCAGAGTGGGCACTCTTCTCCTGAAGCATTGAATTGCAGAGTTGGACACGGGGCTAAAACCCTTGGAGCTACAGCTTGGGGAGAAAGGTCTATGGTCTCTGAGCGGGGTTGTGGGTTGTGGGAAAGAGTTCAAGGACTAAGTAGAACCATACTTATAATGAGGGACTGCGTTGCAGTTGAACCAGTTTGCAGCGCTAAGCATTTTGCCAGCTGGATTTGGAAAGACATCCCCCACCCCAGTCTGTTTTTCCCCTCCCTCCCTCTCCATTTTCTTTTGCTCAGTCAGCTAGATGACACTGTCAAGAGCAGTCGCTTTCATCTCATTACTTTTACTGGCAAAATCCTGATATTAGATGAGGCAAACACTATCACTTGGGGCCAAAACAGACGTCACACTGGAGATCCATGATCAATTCTTCCCTACTCTTATTTTGTTTTGTTTTTTAACTTAAAAGCAGTGAAGGGCTCTGATTTTATTTTTTTAAAAAAACTCAAAGCCACCATATTCGGGAGGGGATCTTAACCGTCCCCCCCCCCCACCCAACACACACATTTTCCCTTATTTTTGTCATCTTTCCTCCCAGGAGCAGCTCTTAATTGCACAGGAAAAAAAGGCAGGAGTGTGTATTATTTTTGCTCTCCCAGGCAGGTCTAATAGTAGTTTTGGAAGGGGTTAAATTCCCTACCCATGGGCATTGACAAAGGGGAGGCTAAGAGGGCAGGTGCCCCCCTCCATGAACCATAATCCCCATACAGTGGTACCTCAGGTTACATACGCTTCAGGTTAGACTCCGCTAACCCAGAAATAGTGCTTCAGGTTAAGAACTTTGCTTCAGGATGAGAACAGAAATTGTGCTCCGGCAGCGCGGCAGCAGCAGGAGGCCCCATTAGCTAAAGTGGTGCTTCAGGTTAAGAACAGTTTCAGGTTAAGAACGAACCTCCGGAACGAATTAAGTACTTAACCTGAGGCACCACTGTACAGTCATACCTCGGAAGTCAAACAGAATCTGTTCTGGAAGTCCATTCAACTTCCAAAATGTTTGGAAACCAAAGCGTGGCTTCTGATTGGCTGCAGGAAGGTCCTGCAGCCAATCGGAAACCCCATCAGACCTTTGGGTTCCAAAGAACATTTGAAAACCGAAACACTTACTTGTGGGTTTGCGGCGTTTGGGAGCCAAAACGTCCGAGTACCAAGGCGTTCAGGATCCAAGGTACGACTGTATTCCTTTTTTAAAAAAAAGTAAATTTATTGTAGATAAATTTATTGAGATAGGAGGCAAAATCTACAGGCACTATATTTTTCCCTTTTTTGTGAGAAACTAGCCCAATCCAACTCTTCCATTGTTTTTACTTTGAATCCAGACCACCCTGGAAAAATTCTTATCGACGCCATGGGCCCAACTTCCACCCTTCTCTGTGCCACGGCTGCAATGAAAATTGAAGCTCATTACCTCTCATCATTTTTCATTTAAAAAATAAAATACTGGAAGAACAGGTCTGGAAATTCCCATCACTTTCTTTATATGGAATATTTTTTGCATAGTACATTGGTACCTCTGGTTGCGAACAGGATCCGTTCCGGAGGCCCATTCGCAACGTGAAAGGAACACAACCCGTAGCAATGCGTCCGCGCATGCGTGAGTTGCGATTCGCCGCTTCTGCACATGCGCGTGATGTCGTTTTATGCTTCTGCGCATGCACGAGCGGCGAAACCCGGAAATAACCCTTTCCGATACTTCCGGGTCGCCATGGGACATAACCTAAAAGCATAACATGAAGCGGACGTAACACGAGGTATGACTGTAAAAGCAAATGAAAACACAGGCTATTCGATGTGAGCAGATTCGTGCAATAGTGCTAAAATACAAACAAGCACCTATAAAATATGCAAAATATGCATTACACAACAATTGCAGTGTTTGCAGTGTAAAAGATACCTCCAGCTCGTCAGTTTCCTGCCAACTAATACCAAAATGACAGTATTATTAAGAAACTATTCTCTACGTTAAAAAAAAGCAACAACCCACATTGCCAGTCTCTTCAGTTTGGTGACATGCCATATTTTAATTAACCATTCCATCTTAGAATGTATGTGCGTGTGTTTCTTTCTGCTAATAGTCTGTTGAATTCATGAATTCATTCAGATTGCCTAATAAAGTTCCTCCTAGTTTTGTCCTGTGTTGCATCTGTTTTGGCTACCAGCATTTTGGATATATGAACAGGTACTAGGGTGACATGATAATATGAATATCAGTATTACACCGGTGTGTAGGGTGCTTTGCAGAGAGACATAAAAAAGAGCAGACTTTGGGTGAAGGGAAGCCATGGGTCGGGGGGAGGGAGGCATAGGGCAATACCTGGAAAATTGCTAAGGATGCCTAGGTGATTTAAGAGGCTAAGAACAAGGAGTTAAAAGAAGACTAACATTAAAGAATAGAAAAACAAGGGAATTTGAGAAGAATTTGGTACAAATGAAAATATGTGAGCCATGTTTTTGCTTGTATTCTGGTTTATTTTGGATGTAAAGTCTTCTGTTGAAAGGACTGTACATAAAATAAAATAACATTTAAAAAGAGCAGACTTTGCTTCAAAGATGCTTAGAATCTGAATTCTGATAAGGGGATAGAAAAAAGTATTTCATCAAATCCTGTATATCCCCCCCCATCCCCACTTTCATTGGCCGTATTTTGCCATGACCCTACAGATTTTCTAAATTTCCATATGTTGTCCTCTCCCCTTCTCCTAATAGGGATTATTTTATGGTCTCAGCCAGCCCTTGACCTCTCATGCCCTTCACATTCTCGGGTTGTTTTTTATCATCCTTACTTTTCCTGCCTCCTCCTGGTTGGGGTACATGTCAAAATGGCTCCCCTGCCTGATGGAGATAGATGCCATTTTCCAATATGGCCGACAGGAGGCCATTCATTTTCCGAGTCTCCCCCCCCCCCCCAAACCTCAGGGCCTGCCTGAGAGCCAGCCCAGGTCTTGTGCTGCTTCTGTGCTTCTGGAATACTAGCAAAATCTTCTTCTTCTTTGGCGATCACTCGTAGCCAAGTAAGATTGTCTTCCATAAACACTGTTTTAACAATTGAGTCTGTAAGTGACTGTGTAGGTCAATTCTGCATCCACACGTCTTTTCACAGTTGGGGACATTGGTTCCTGGGTGGGAGTTGATCACGGTGTGAATTTGCCAAGCATGCCTTCCTCTTAGCACGTTTCTCCCCTGCATCCTGAGTTCGAGTGTCTTCAAAGCCCATGACACCTTTGGAAAAGGCTGTTCTCCAACTGGAGCGCTCGCAGGCCAGTGTTTCCCAATTGTTGGTGTTTATACTACATTTTAAAAGATTTTCCTTGAGACAGTTTTAAACCTCTTTTGTTGACCCACCAGCATTACACTTTCCATTTTCAAAATACACCAACCTTCATTCCAACATTCAGCCATGCTGTTGGTCACTTCCACTGGGAAATCTCCTGATCTCTTTTCAACATGAGAGAAGCATGGTTTGTGTTGCATTCTGCCACTCTCTGCTTTGGGTTCCTCCCTTTCTTCCCAAAATCTTGTACCCTGTTAAAATGGTGTCCACACACTTATTTACTCGGGGATTTGTACATAGCTGTCAACTTACAGATTTGAAAATAAGGGACCAGCAGCCTCGGAAATAAGGGATCAGCAGCCAAAATAAGGGATTTTCCCAGCACAGGTATGTTCAACTTCTGAGCCCCTCCGAGCCAAAGGCAGAAAGCCCAGCCAGCAGCCAAGCGAAGCCTCAAGCGGTGGTTCCCACAGTGCAGCAACCCGGCAAAGGGGATGCAGCAAGGAAAACCACCGCCCCCTCTCCGCTGGGAAGCGCTGAGCAAAGGCGAGTCCCCAGGCAACGCGGCCGATTTGATCGGCACAAGGCATGCAAGCTCCACCCCCCAGTCGTTCTTAGACTCCTTATTGGGTGAGCAACGCAGCCAAGCAACACAGTTGGAGCCTCCCTCCTCCCTGGCCGGCGGGGGGGGGGGGGAGGAGCTGCTTCATTTGAAACCCAGGAAATTTAAGGGACAGCAGCGGGACACGGCGCTGGAATAAGGCACTTTCCCGCCAAATAAGGGACAGTTGACAGCTATGGATTTGTAGGATGTCATTTGTCCAGGACAGGTGAGAACAGATGTGAGGAACCTGGGGTTCTCCTGTTGTCGGTTAGCTACAACTCCCAGCCCCCCTGGGGCTGATGGGAGTTGTAGTTCAGCAACACCTGGCGTGCCAAAAGTTCCCCACATCTGGGCTAGAAGGACATAGTTCTGAAATTGTGGTTTATTTACATTTCTTGTTGCCTTGATGCAAATCGACTACTTTATTGTTTTAATTGGAGTTTATCGTACCCTGTCCTGCAATTGACTATGGCGATGAGCAGATTAGAAATGTTAAATTAAATGAAAGAGCCACTGGCCTTTGGGTGATTGATTGCTGTTATAACATCATTAATGCCTCTCTTCGCATTGCTGTCTGAGCATATGAAGAATCTGCCTTTTACAGCAGGCGTGGTGAACATTTTTGGCTCTGCGAATAGTCAGCCCCCTGACATCACGATGACATCAGGTGCAAGGTGCTGTGAACATTGTTAGAAATTTAGATATATAAGCTAATCACCAAATGGCACCTTAAACCTAGGTTACGGTCGCCACAAGGGAATGTATCTGTGCCTTTTTTCTTTTCCTTTTGCAATGAAGTCTATTATCATTATTCATTTCATTTCTACACCGTTTAAAAATTTAAAGAAAAAGTCTCAAAGCGGTTTGCAACACATTAAAACATCAAATAAAACAATGCAGAACAAAACGGAAGTCAAGCTTCAAGGAAAATGCTTTCAGATCCTTCTCTCCTTTTTGCTTTCCCCATATTTATTTACCAACCTAATTTATAGAGCTGTCCCATAGGAAGAAGAACTCTCGGAAGCCAGGGTGGTGTAGTGGTTAGAGTGCTAGACCGGGACCTGGAAGATCAGGGTTCAAATCCCCACTCAGTCATGGAGCTCAGTGGGTGACCTTGGAGTCAGTCACAGCCCCCTTAACCTACCTCACAAGATAGTCGTAGGGATTAACTGAGGAGGGGGGTGAACATGGAGAAAACGGTGGGCTATAAATGCAATAAACCCAGCCAGATGGGCAGGGTATACATAAATAAAAAATATAATTAATGCAGTGGTACCTCTGGTTGCGAACAGGATCCGTTCCGGAGGCCCATTCGCAACCTGAAAAGAACGCAGCCCGTGTCTGCGCACATGCGGGTCGCGATTCACCGCTTCTGTGCATGCGCATGATGTCATTTTGTGCATCTGTGCATATGTGAGCGGCGAATCCCGGAAGTAACCCTTTCCGGTACTTCCGGGTCACCGCAGGACGCAACCTGAAAACGCGCAAACGTAACATGAGGTATGACTGTAATAATAAACAAGCTTACCTGCTTAAGGTCCGCCAAGTGGAGATGTCTGAGGCCAACCTGGTGTCCAGAGATCTCTGTGTGGTTGAAATTGCACCTGGCTAATTTTGAACACTGCTTCAAAACGCCTTGCCAAGGTACTTTTAAACACTGGCCCAGTATTTCATAATGTTGGTTGGCATCTTTGCTTAGAAGACTCTCAGCAGCAGAGACCAGGAGAATCGCAGACCAGGCCTGAACTTGTAACTCTCCTGTATGTGAAGCACATTCTCGGATCCCCTAAGCTGCTCCTCCTCTCAGACCTTCTTCCTTCATGGTCAAAGCCTTACAAAAATGTCTGATTATTTTTTTATTTTTTAAAGGATAAGCTTCACCTCCATATTTCCATCCCCATTCAGCTTGGCAGCGTGTTAATTTCCACCGGCTCATTTCCTTCTAATCGTCATCATTAATTCAGCTTAGGTGTCGCCTAACAAACATGTTCTCTGGGCGACATACAGACCAGAGTAGTCAAATTTAAAACATAACCCATAACACGACACTGAGAACACTTTTTGGTGCCGCCACCACCTGATGTAAGAGTTGGGGGAAGAGCTTCAGGCAGAGGCAACGATTGCTTTTAAGCTCAACGTTATTTGACGGAAATTTAATAGAGAAATTAAAAAAAAAAAATCCCTGCCATCTCCTCTCCTAGCGTGGTGCGTTTAAATTAGTAGCCCGGTTTTAAAAAGCTGAATTGGTTCAGGATAAACTGCAAATCACATTTGTTCATTGCATAATTGGAAACCTTTCCTGGTTGTAGAATTCAGCTTTCTTCTTGACACAGAGCTTGGGGTGTGTGTTTTTCTTTCTTTTGGCACCGAACATGTACAAACCCTGATTATATCTTGGCATTCCGCTTTCTTAAGCATATCTGACACCTCACAGCAAGCCCAGGTGCACAAAGGCCAAATCCCATCACATTACCTTGGCAGGAGAGCTTACAGCCTAACGATACAAGCCAGGAGCAGGAGGCTAGAGCATAGCAAGGCGGCTGCTTGGGATATTGCTGGAAGTTCTTCTCGTGGACTGAAGTGTGGTAGGAGAGCTTAAGGGGGAATTTCAGAAATAGACTGGAAAGAGAAGCTGCTGAATTGCAACTCATTACCAAACTTAAAACCATGGAGAGACCTGGTCTGAACAAAGACATTGGATTCTTATCTCATTATACATCACAAAGCCATTTTTCACCTTCTCACCCCTTGCCTTTTCCTGTAAGACCTATTGCAGTCGTTAAGAGTCGTCAACAGGCTCATCTCAGCTATCAGCCAATCTCCCATTCCCACCACCCTTCTGAGTAATACTCCTCCCCACCTTCTCTCTATATAGAAGGATCTGGCAACTTCTGTTTCAGTGTATCTGAAGAAGTGTGTATGCACACGAAAGCTCATACCAAGAACTAACTTAGTTGGTCTTTAAGGTGCTACTGGAAGGAATTTTTTTTATTTTGACTATGGCAGACCAACACGGCTACCTATCTGTAACTGAGACCACTAAATGTGAAAGATAACTTCTTGGCTTGTATGCCCCCCACCATAGCTCCTGCCTCCAAACTTCTAGAGCAGGTGTGGAGAACCTCCAGATGTTGATCATCACCCACCATTCCTGGCTATGCTTGGTGGATCTGATGGGAGCTGATGTCCAGGAACATCTGGAATGCCAAAGGTCCCTCAGTCCTGTTCCAGAGAGCTCCAGAATGAAGGACAAGACTGTAGCTCATGGGTACAGCACTTGTTTTCAGAACGTCGCATAGGAAGGTGTCTTGAATTCAGTGTTGGGTATATCAGGGGACGCGGGTGGCGCTGTGGGTTAAACCACAGAGCCTAGGACTTGCTGATCAGAAGGTCGGTGGTTCGAATCCCCGCGGCGGGGTGAGCTCCCGTTGCTCGGTCCCTGCTCCTGCCAACCTAGCAGTTCGAAAGCACGTCAAAGTGCAAGTAGATAAATAGGTACTGCTCTGGCGGGAAGGTAAACGGTGTTTCCGTGCGCTGCTCTGGTTCGCCAGAAGCGGCTTAGTCATGCTGGCCACATGACCCGGAAGCTGTACGCTGGCTCCCTCGGCCAATAAAGCGAGATGAGCGCTGCAACCCCAGAGTCGGCCACAACTGGACCTAATGGTCAGGGGTTCCTTTACCTTTATATCAGCTAGACGCCAATTGGCTCCTTAAACCAAAGGTTACAGTCGCCAAAACAGAATGTCTAGTTGACATTTTGGGACAAGGTGGCTCTAAAGTTTCATTTTTCAAATGATGGTCTGACTGTGGTTGATTCTCAGTTAAAACATCTGGCTAGCTCAGATGACAATCTTGAGCTAGGTTAAGAGCTTTGAAAACTTTAAAGAAGAATAGTCACTTGATCCAGGGACAGTGCCCATATATATTGGCCTATTCCTACCTCTTTTTCTTAATGGCGACATGGACCGTAACACAGGAATATTCTTCACAGCTGTGAGCAGGGCGGGGGGGGGGGGAGTAAGTGAAGACAAGCTACAATAATTAACTACAGTGGTACCTCGGTTTAGGAACTTAACCAGTTCTGGAAGTCCGTTCTTAAACCAAAACCGTTCTTAAACCGAAGTGTGCTTTCCCTAATGAGGCCTCCCACCACCGGTGGCCTTTCACCGTTCAGATTCCATTCTTAGACCAAGGTAAAGTTCGCAAACGGGTACACTACCTCTGGTTTTGTGGAGTTCATAAACTGAATAGTTCGTAAACAGGGCTGTTCTTAAACCGAGGTACCACTGTACAAGGTTGTTCACTGTTCCTGCCCAGTATACACAGAAGAAGCATTTTGGTTCCTGAAATTCATTCTGTTGGTGCAGCTAAAATATAACTGATAGAATTCTACAGGATGTGATATTAGTTTGTAAAAACAGTCAAGATCCAACGATCTCATGGCAAATACCTCCAGATGGTGAAGACTTCCTGGCACCCAGGCATCCTCACTTGGTCGCGTGGCAGATAGTCAGGTGCAAAATGTGCCTGGCTAATTTCAAACATTGGTCTTTCTACCAAGTCAGACCATTGGTCTCTGTTGCTCAGTGTCATCCGAATTAACTGGCAGCAAGCCTGCAAGGGATAACTTCCAGCCCTACTTGGTTCAGTTGGCACTGTTTCCTCAAACATTGTGGGACTACAACTGGCAGCAAACCTGCAAGGGATAACTTCCAGCCCTACTTGGTTCAGTTGGCACTGTTTCCTCAAACATTGTGGGACTACAACTCCCGTCATCCCTAGCTAGCAGGACCAGTGGTCAGGGGTGATGGGAGTTGTAGTCCAACAATGGTTGGAGACTGAATTACTGGCAGCTTTAATAAATAATGGGGGCAGGCCTCCTTGCATTGTCTTCTTACAAGAACGCTGGGATATACATTTGAAACTGAAATCATTTGCATGGGCTGGCAGGAAGCGGCACTACTTGTTTTCCTCACTTCCTGGATTAAAGATGGACTCTGAGCTGCTGTTCTTCTACTCTGTTCCACACCAGAGGCAGGCGAATGGCATTCACTTACACAAAAGCATCTCACTGCGTAGTTTGTCCCTGGCTGCTGCATTAAATCTGCAGTGTGTTTTGGGGAACAAATAGAGCTGATGCAAGACTGAGATACGTTTTAGTAATTAGAATGGTTCCTGCTCGTAACAGTACAGTCATAGCTCTTGTTACGTTTGCTTCAGGTTGAGCGTTTTCAGGTTGCGTCCCGTGGAGACCTGGAAGTACCGGAAAGGGTTACTTCCGGATTTCGCCGCATGCACAGACGCGCAAAATGACGTCATGCGCAGAAGCGGCGACCTGCGCACGCGCAGACGTGGGTTGCATTCTGCTCATGTTGCGAATGGGCCTCCGGAATGGATCCCGTTCGCAACCAGAGGTACCAGCTTTTCCCTTTAAAAACCTGTGTTTTCCAGGGGATTAAAAGTTAACCGGGAAACTCCTTTCCACGCAGTTCAGTTATTCAAAGGTTAGCGCCAGCTGTTATTACTGCCCCAGAGCGGAAGCGCTTGAGAGAGAGAGAGATACTCTTCTCATTTTCTGCTTTGATTGCATCTTGTCTCTGTATGCCTCCACCTGATCTCCCATGCGTGGGGAGGCTGCAGCAAGATCTGCCATTGCCAGATCTGGTCCTGCCAATTTCTGACTGTGGTCAAGAGAGAATTCTGAAAAATGGGCAGCTCTGTGTGTCGGCAGAGAAGCCTTCAACCAGCCTTTCCCGAATTCAGATTTCATAAACGGAAGACAACCTACTTAAAAATGTTTTCTTCGAGTCTCCGTAGAGCATGGGTAAGCAAACTAAGGCCCGGGGGCCAAATCCGGCCCAATCGCCTTATAAATCCAGCCCGCGGACAGTCCGGGAACCAGCGTGTTTTTACATGAGTAGAATGTGTCCTTTTATTTAAAATGCATCTCTGGGTTATTTGTGGGGCCTGCCTGGTGTTTTTACATGAGTGGAATGTGTCCCTTTATTTAAAATGCATCTCTGGGTTATTTGTGGGGTATAGGAATTTATTCATTATTATTTTTTCAAAATATAGTCTGGCCCCCCCACAAGGTCTGAGGGACAGTGAACCGGCCCCCTGCTGAAAACGTTTGCTGACCCCTGCCATAGAGGTATTTAGGAAGTTGCCTTAGACAGAGTCAGACCACTGGTCCATCTACCTCCATGTTGTCAACTCAGACTGGCAGCAGCTTTCCAGGGTTTCAGGCAGGAGTCTCTCCTCAGAAGAGAAGAAGTAGAAGAGTTTGGATTTGATATCCCGCCTTTCCCTCTCTTTAAGGAGTCTCAAAGCGGCTAACAATCTCCTTTCCCTTCCTCCCCCACAACAAACACTCTGTGAGGTGAGTGGGGCTGAGAGACTTCACAGAAGTGTGACTGGCCCAAGGTCACCCAGCAGCTGCAGGTGGAGGAGCGGAGACGCGAACCCGGTTCCCCAGATTACGAGACTACCGCTCTTAACCACTACACCACACTGGCTCTCAAGTATGCAAGTCAACTTTCAGCCTACATTCACGAGCCTGCAGAAAACACAGATCAGTTTAAAGAGCAGTAGTTGACAGGTGACAAGCTGGTTATTGAGCAGGGATGCAAACTATGCTTTCTTTCAACCAACATGTTGTGTTATAAATCAAGGATAACTCTTTTACGAGCTCACCTTTGCTCAAAGGACCTCAAGGTGTGGTGTCCATACATCTCTCCCTCTCTCCACTTTCTCACAATAATATCCCTGTGAGGTAGGGCAGGCCAAGAAGCAGTGTCTGGCCCAAGGTCGCCCAGTGAGTTTCCTGGCTGAGCAGGGATTTGTATGGAAGTGAGAGCTGGACCATAAAGAAGGCTGATCGCCGAAGAATTGATGCTTTTGAATTCTGGTGCTGGAGGAGACTCTTGAGAGTCCCATGGACTGCAAGAAGATCAAACCTCTCCATTTTTAAGGAAATCAGCCCTGAGTGCTCACTGGAAGGACAGATCCTGAAGCTGAGGCTCCAATGCTTTGGCCACCTCATGAGAAGAGAAGACTCCCTGGAAAAGACCCTGATGTTGGGAAAGATTGAGGGCACAAGGAGAAGGGGATGATAGAGGACGAGATGGTTGGACAGTGTTCCCAAGGCTACTAACATGAGTTTGGCCAAATTGCGGGAGGCTATGGAAGACAGAGTGCCTGGCGTGCTCTGGTCCATGGGGTCACAAAGAGTCGGACACAACTAAACAACAACAACAACAATTACCTCGACTCCCAACTCCATCCCAGCCAGCATGGCCAATGGTCTGGGGCGATGGGAGGCCTACAGCAGTGTTAGAAACTAGGATAGAAAAGCCATTTGTCACATGGCTCCCAGAACTTAGGTTCGGGGTGCAAAAACAAAGTCTTGTTGGGATTTTATTCTTTTACTGTATTCTCTCAGTTGCCACACATGGCAACAAGACTTCTCGAAGAGTTTTCACTCTAACAGTCCCCAGTTGCAAAATGCGCCTGGCGCCCGGCTAATTTCGAACGCTGGTCCATAGGTTCCCCATCCCAGGATTATCGGATACTGGGGACAAAGCACAGTAGTTCTTTTGCCATTTATTCTGTGCTTGTGGACTCCAGATTGGTCCCTGGACTCAGGGTGCCAGCTGGGCTAGGAGGACCATTTTGCCATGTACAATGCTTTTGACCGTCTTTATGTTCAGAACGTAAGGGACGCAGGTGGCGCTGTGGGTTAAACCACAGAGCCTAGGACTTGCCGATCAGAAGGTCAGCGGTTCGAATCCCTGCTCCCATTGCTCGGTCCCTCCTCCTGCCAACCTAGCAGTTCGAAAGCGCGTCAAAGTGCAAGTAGATAAATAGGTACCACTCTGGCGGGAAGGTAAACGGCGTTTCCTGATTTTGATTTTGATTTTGAGATACAGTGGTACCTCAGGTTACATACGCTTCAGGTTACAGACGCCACTAACCCAGAAATATTGCTTCAGGTTAAGAATTTTGCTTCAGGATGAGAACAGAAATCGTGCTCTGGCGGCACGGCGGCAGCGGGAGGTCCCATTAACTAAAGTGGTACCTCAGGTTAAGTACTTAATTCGTTCCGGAGGTCCGTACTTAACCTGAAACTGTTCTTAACCTGAAGCACCACTTTAGCTAATGGGACCTCCTGCTGCTGCCGTGCCGCCAGAGCACGATTTCTGTTCTCATCCTGAAGCAAAATTCTTAACCTGAAGCAATATTTCTGGGTTAGCGGAGTCTGTAACCTGAAGCGTATGTAACCTGAAGCGAATGTAACCAGAGGTACCACTGTACTTACATTTAGCATGATTTGTATACCACTTCGTCATTTTTAAAATATCAGCGCTTTTCATGAAATGGTGTAAAATGCTTAAAGTAGCAATTAGAAGTGGCAGACCTAATAAACAGATAACAAACTAGCAGATTAAAAACAAGAACAACCCCTCACAATGAAACATAATAAATTTACATGTCTGGGTAGGCTTGTCTTAAGGGGAACGTTTTAGCGGGCACTGAAAGCAGTACAATGAAGGCACCTGCCTAAACGTCAATAGGCAGTGACTTCCAGAGATTTGATGCCGTCCCACCGAGAGATGGATAGCTTGCATGAAATTGCAGCAGGTATGCTGAGTTACCCCCCAGTTAATAGCATTTTTAATATTTTTTTTAAGGGGGCCAATGAGCCAAAACCTGAATCCGGATCATTTGCAGTCCCTACTCTGGAGTCAGCAGTTCATTCTGTCCCGCTATCCTCTAAGAGCCAGTTAATTATTTACTCTTCCGTCACCCCCTGTGCCGTGTTTATTCATGTTCCCATATGTCACGCCTGGCTTGGCATTGTCCATCTGTCAGTTCTGCAATAAGAGCCCTGGTGAGTGGCGGCCTTTAACGGCTTCTCTCCATTGTCGTGTTGCAGGAGGGACTACAATGGGCTGCGCTTTCATGCGAAGGTTTAAGCAAAACCTTTTGTCGCAGCTTCGCTTCTTTCGGGGGTCCGCCTGCAACGCTGCAGAGCGGAGCTCGGAAGAATCTCTTGGCTTCCTGCACTCGAAGAGCTAAACGTGTCCCCCGCCGTCGCCTCTTTTCTTTGCCTTGCCCGGTGCTGAGCCTTTTGATATCCCATTGTTAGCTGACCTTGGTAATTGGGTCTCTTGTTCGGCCATCTTTGGCTTGCCACGGGGCTCAAAGCACATGCTCACACAGATTGGAAGGAGCTAATAATGGCTTGCTTCTTGGAACCCCCCCTCAAGGGTGGTGAAGGTGTGTGAAAGAGGAACTCCTGTGCTATTTTAATTCTTTCACGTGCGTCTGGCGCAGGGCTGGGCAATGTTAGATTTTCAGCATCGCAGCGCATCACCAGTCAAACATCATGGTTTGAAGACTATACCGCGATATACTGTTTCCGAGCCCAATTCAAAGTGTTGGGTGTTGACCTTCAAAGCCCTAAATGCCCTCGGCCCTGTATACCTGAAGGAGCTTCTCCACCCACATCGTTCTACCCGGACAATGAGGTCCAGCTCTTGAGGGTCTTCTGGCGGTTCCCTCATTGCAAAAAGTGAGGTTGCAGGGAACCAGGCAGAGGGCCCTCTCAGTAGTGGTGCCCGCCCTGTGGAATGCCCTCTCTTCAGATGTCAAGGAAAGAAACAACTATCTGACTTTTAGAAGACATCTGAAGGCAGCCCTGTTTAGAGAAGTTTTTAATGTTTGACATTTTATTCCACGTTTAATTTTCTGCTGGGAGCTGCCCAGAGTGGCTGGGGAAATAAATTATTATTATTATTATTATTATTATTATTATTATTATTATTATTACAGTGGTACCTCTGGATGCGAACAGGATCCGTTCCGGAGCCCCGTTCACATCCTGAG
The DNA here is from genome assembly GCF_965112155.1 of Podarcis liolepis. Taxonomy (NCBI): domain Eukaryota; kingdom Metazoa; phylum Chordata; class Lepidosauria; order Squamata; family Lacertidae; genus Podarcis; species Podarcis liolepis. The sequence goes on along the minus strand of NC_139565.1, from coordinate 55,656,509 downwards.
TAGAGTGTAACCCGTGACTGCGCATGTTCAGGTCGCGATTCGCCGCTACTGCGCATGCAAGTGACGTCATTTTGAGTGTCTGCGTGAGCGGCGAAACCTGGAAGAAATGCGCTCCGTTACTTCCGGGTCGCCGCGGAGCGTAACCTGAAAACGCTCAATGTGAAGCACATTTATCCTGAGGTATGACTGCATTCTTATTATTATTGAAACAAGCTGCATTAGCTTTAGCAGGTTAGATGCAGGGTGAAGCTGTCACAGAGCTCACCGCCGTAGCTGGGGCCCTTTCTCTCCAGTGCCTCGCAGCCTAGGGCCAATGCATCTGGCCTAGACCACTGCTCACCTTGGGGGTGGGAGGGCTCCCCCCCCCCCAGCTGAGCGAGCCCCGATTCCTCAGCAGCATCGGGCTTCACTCAGCTGTGGTGTAGAAGAAGCCTACCCCATCTGCAGCTTGTTTCTCCCTCTGCACAATATGAGGACAGACTGTGATGCTGGTTTCACTCAGCAGTACATTGCTAGTGAAACCGCCGTGTTTCTGAGCCCCTCTGCCAGCAGCACCCTTGGATGAAGTTGCACCGCTGGCAGAGGGACTCAGGAGCACAGCAGTTTCAGCACCAGTATACCGCTGAGTGAAACCAACATCGTAGTCAGCTCCTCATACCGGTCCTGGGCGATATAGCGATATATATCTCCCAGGCCTAGGCTGGCATGTTCCCAAAAGATTTATGTTTCTGGTTGCTGCTGAAAATCCCTCCCTCCATGCCCCAATCTAAGCCTAAGGGGCACATTCGCACCACAGACTTGAACCGGTGTAACTATCAGTCCTTCTTCCCAGAGGACTCTGGGAATCGTAATGTGCAGCGTTGGAAACAAATGGCTCCTTAAACTAGGGTTACAATAGCCAAAACTGTTAAGTTGTGGGTGAATATATCAGACGACACAGCGATTCTTCAAACAGCTCTGGTTTATTCACAGGCCAGGACAGAACCGAACTGAAGGGTTCAGTCAGCCTGCTTATATAGAGCTCCAGTACAACGTAACTGTAACAACTTTCTGTAACTATCCAATCACTGAACGCCACTTTCGACCCCTTATTTGCATAACTATCTACAGTATCCCCCTGCTGGCCCAGGGTGAGAACTTCAGTACATAACAAAAACGGAATGCCTCATTGCCATTTTGGGGTCAGGCGGCTGGAACGTCGTATTTTTTCAATATAGGTTTTTTCGTTCCTGAAATTCGTTCTGATTCTGCAAATGAAATATCACAGGTAAAATTCTAAAGGATGCGTGGTTGGTGTGTGGAAACAGTGCAGGTCCAAAGATCCCCAGACAGATGGTGGAGCCGTGAGCAGTTCTTCAGACTTCTCTGTTTTTAAATGCGAATATTGGCACATAGGTAAAAACCATGTCTTCTCTCTCCTTCTCCTACCCCTCCTGCCCTTAGGCCCCTTCCGCTCTTGGCTCCCTATCCAGAGTGATGGAAAATTCCTCTGCGGCTTCTGCCTCGTCTGAGGCAGGGAGCAACCGTTCGCAGGAAATCGAAGAGCTGGAGCGTTTCATCGACAGCTACGTTTTGGAGTATCAGGTGCAAGGCTTGCTAACGGACAAGACGGAAGGGGACGGGGAGAGCGAGAAAACGCAGTCTAATGTCTCGCAGGTGCGTACAGGTGGGCGAACTTGGACGAGGGGCTGTAAGGTGCAGTGGGGAGAGTACAACGAATCGGGTGCCATTTGCGATGATGAAGAATGGCATTTATATTCTCTCCCCATACGAACTGACCCAGACCCTGCGATCATCGTCTGAGGCCCCTTTTTGTGTGCTTCCTCAGCCAGAGCGCCGGAGGGGCAGCAACACGAAGACGGGGCCTTTTCTGCAGGGGCTCCCCTTTTGTGGAATGCGCTCCCCAGGGAGGTTTGCCTGGCGCCTTCATTATACAGTGGTACTTCAGGTTACATAGGCTTCAGGTTACATGCGCTTCAAGTTACAGACTCTGCTAACCCACAAATAGTGCTTCAGTTTAAGAACTTTGCTTCGGGATGAGAACAGAAATTGTGCTCTGGCGGTGCGGCAGCAGCAGGAGGCCCCATTAGCTAAAGTGGTGCTTCAGGTTAAGAAAAGTTTCAGGTTAAGTACGGACCTCCGGAACGAATTAAGTACTTAACTTGAGGCACCACTGTACACCTTTAGGCGCCAGGCAAAAACGTTCCTCTTTAAATGCCTTTTATAAATGTATTTGTAGGAAGGAGGTTATTGGCTTGTTTCGGGTTTTCTTCTCGTTTGTATTTTATGTTGTATTGTGAACGGCCCTGTTATCTTCAGATGAAGGATGGTATACACATTTAATAAATAACAACAACAGGAACAATAATATCCCACCTTTTTCTCAAGCTGGTTTGCAGCTCACTCTTCCCCCCCTCTCCCCCCCGTGAAGCTCCTCTTCCAGTTATATTATTTATTTCATTTATATCCCAACTTTTTCTCCCAAGGAGCTCAAGGTAGTGAGCGTGGTTCTCCCCCTCAGCATTTAACCCCCAAAACGACAACCCTGTGAGGAAGGTTAGACTGGGAGGCAGTGACTGGCCCAAGGTCAGCCAGTGAGCTTCATGGCTGAGTAGGGATTTGAACTCTGCTCCTGGTCCAGCACGAACCACCGCTGCCTCTAGAGCAGGGAAACCAGGTTTTTTTTGGGAGGGGGCTCCAATCCCCTCCCCTTGATTAATTTTATCCATTCCCTGCAGCTCCATCAATTTTAGGCTGTCGATATTCCACAAGTGGCTGGCCTGTGGGCAAGCTGGCTAATAAATAAATTTGTGGGGCAGTAGCTTTCTGCATAGACTCGCAGCAGGGCTGGTTTAAAATGATTCCCCTTCAATCTCCAGTTTCAAGCTCAGACAAAGTTCTTTGTGAAGTTGTTCTCCTCCCGGTTTTACAGCACTGACTTTCCAGGGCTCCCTCAAAGCAGTTGTTTCACATGGCGCCTTTGTGTCCCGTTCTCTTTTGTTTCAGTGGACAGCTGACTGCAATGAACAGGTAGAAGGCAACCGTTCCTCCTCGCGAGGCAAGAACGTAGCACCTCATAATCAAAACCAGGTAAGGGAAACAGGAGCCTTCCGCGAGAAATGTCTGTCTGTCTGTCTGTCTGTCTGTCTGTGTTTTGTGGCTTTCTTCCTTGCCTCAAGGCTTCACCTCCCAAGACTTGAGATGTCTTGACAGCATAAAATAATGTTCCCCAGAAGGATTTTGAAGCATGACTTTGGGTTCTTGCTGATAACTGCTCACAAACCTTCCCTCTTAAATGCATCTGAATTTTCACTTGCAATGTACGACTTTGGGAAATTTTATTTCTGGGTGATCCTTCTGAAAAAGGAAGAAGGTAGCTTCTGAAAAAGTCTCGTTTTCAACTACACTGCTCTGCTATTTGAACTGGGTGTGAGGCAGGATTCTTTCCCCCAGCCACAACTCACCAGACCTCAGTTCCGGCACCTCTCAGGTGGGCACCATAGCCATTATAAGAGAATCATTCCTGGTGAAAATAAAAAATTCCTTCCAGTAGCACTGATGCTACTGGAAGGAATTTTTTATTTTGACTATGGCAGACCAACACGGCTACCTATCTGTAACATTCCTGGTGAGTTCTGGCACCTTTTTTTCCTAGAAAAATAGTACTGGTGGGAGCCAGTTTTGAAAGCTGCTTGTTCCTCTGTGTTGTGATCTTCCAGCGTGGCCTATGTTATCCTTTGTTTGCTTTCAAAGCTGTTTGCTAGATCATGAGAAGTTGTTGGACTCTGATACCTGTATTTACTATGCTACAGAAGCCAAGCTAACTAAATAAAAACCAAAGACCTTGCAGCAGTGCGAAACAGCCTTTTATTAACAGTATTTTATAAACCTTAGCTTGTTTGCAAGCTAACTCTCTGTAAGCCGCTTTTAGGGTTTTTGCAATCAAGGGGTATATAAATCTTATCAACAAAATCAGGCACCCCCAAACTCGGCCCTCCAGATGTTTTGGGACTACAGTTCCCATCATCCCTGACCACTGGTCCTGTTAGCTAGGGGTGGTGGGAGTTGTAGTCCAAAAACCTCTGGAGGGCCGAGTTGGGGATGCCTGAACTAAATGAACAAACTTGAGCTGCTTAGTTTTGCTGAGGTTTAGCAAAGTTCTCCAACTTCATTAGCTCTTTTGCCAAGCACCCTAACCAGAGGTGTTTCCAGATGTGGAAGATTTAGCAGTGCCCAAACCACTGCTGTTCTGCTTTAAGCTGGAAGTGGAAAAGCAGCTCTTTCCAGGCTTCTGAAAACCTGCATCCGAATCATCACTCCTCCTTTATCCAGCCGCAGTTATTGGGAGAAAGGCAAGTTGCACTGGGACCACCGTCCGTGGGGAAAGGGTTAAGCGCTCCCACTCCTCACCTGCTGCAATTTGGGAAAGTTGGGGGGGCTGGATATAAAGGCAATGCTATTGGGAAGGGCAGAGCTACAGTAATAGATATGATTACTTCAGGGGAGAAACAGATCGTAGGAAAGAACGCAATCTAGGGACCCGTCTGCCCTATGCAAGTACAGTGGTGCCCCGCAAGACGAATGCCTCGCAAGACGGAAAACTCGCTAGATGAAAGAGTTTTCCGTTTTAGAGGTGCTTCGCAAAACGAATTTCCTATGGGCTTGCTTCGCAAGACGACAATGTCTTGCGAGTTCCTGCGGGGTTTTTTCCTCCCCCCCCTTTTTTCTAAGCCGCTTATCAGCTGATCCGATCAGCAGATAAGCCGCTAATAGCCGCTAATAGCGCTAATGTGCTAATCCTTCAATGGGCTTGCTTCGCAAGACGAAAAAACCGCTAGACGAAGAGAATCACAGAACGGATTCTTTTTGTCTTGCGAGGCACCACTGTAAAGCGATATCATGCCACTTTAAACAGTCACAGCTTCCCAGAAAAGAATTGCAGCAAGTACACTTTGTTATGGGTACTGTTAGGAGGCCCCTGTTCTCCGCACGGGGCTACAATTCCCAGAGTTTCCTGGGAAGTGCGTTTGACTGTTAAACCACATGGAGAATTGTAGCTCCGCGTGAAGAATAGGCGGTACATGGAGGTACCGTTTGTTGTGGGACTCAGACTCACTTTGGCCCCTGCAGCATAGCCAATGAAGAGGGGTGATGTGAATTGTAGTCCATCACCATCTTGAGATGAGAGACAGGGCTCCTTGCTTATCTGATTGTGCATCACCTCTGAGAGATCTATCCTCCATCAGTTTGTCTATTACTGTGATTATTTTTTCTAGGCCATCGAAGCCTTTGGCAGCAAATTCTATATATTACGTTCCACAAATAAATGCAGTGGTACCTTGGTTCTCAAACTTAATCCGTTCAGGACGTCCGTTCCAAAACCAAAGCGTTCCAAAACCAAGGTGCGCTTTCCCATAGAAAGCAATGCAAAACGGATTAATGTGTTCCAGACTTTTAAAAGCAACCCCTAAAACAGCAATTTAACATGAATTTTACTATCTAACAAGACCATTGATCCATAAAATGAAAGCAATAATCAATGTACTGTGCTATAAAACAAGTAAGACGGTATTGTAGATGGTAAAAATTATTATTTTTTCTTACCTGCACTGATGTAGGATGGATGGGGGGCTTTTATCCATTTCCACAGTCACAAAATCAATCAATCAGTAGCTGAACTGGGTTCCACACAGTCACAGAAACAAATGAACCGAAAATGCCTCAAAAACAAATACTCAAAATAAATAGCAAAAACAAAAGCGCCAAACTTAATCCATGCCAGAAGTCCGTTTGACTTCTGAAATGTTCGAAAACCAAGGCGAAGCTTCTGATTGGTGCAAGCAACAAAAGCTGACAGACGGGTTCTCAGCGTTTGGGAACCAAGGCGTTTGAGAACCAAGGTACCACTGTATTTTGTTTTGTCTGTCCTGAATCTCCTGCCAGCCATTTTCATTGGGTGACCTAAGTTCTAGTATTCTAGCAGAGAGAGAGACAGAGAACCTTCTGTAATCCTCTTGACTTTTTTCATACCATGCCTAACTTCTAAAACCAGCACCATGCTCCACCTGAGTCACATTTCCCCCCCCAAACCAAGGATTGGGCAACCAGTAACCCTCCCGACGTCATTTAACTACATATCCCATCATTGCAATTCATGAGACATTCCGGCTGGGGCCAATGGAAACGGGAGTCCAATAACAACGTTGCTGTTGTTTAGTGTCTGACTCTTCGTGACCCCATGGCCAGAGCACGCCAGGCACTTCTGTCTTCCACTGCCTCCCGCAGTTCGGTCTTCTCTTCTCATGAGGTGGCCAAGTATTGGAGCCTCAGCTTCAGGATCTGTCCTTCCAGGGAGCACTCAGGGCTGATTTCCTTCAGAATGGAGAGGTTTGATCTTCTTGCAGTCCATGGGACTCTCAAGAGTCTCCTCCAGCATCAATTCTTCAGCGATCAGCCTTCTTTATGGTCCAGCTCTCACTTCCATACATCACTACTGGGAAAACCATAGCTTTAACTATACGGACCTTTGTCAGCAAGGTGATATCTCTTTTTTTTTTTTTTAAAAGATTTTTATTGGTTTTACAAATTTTTAAGAAAAACAAACAAACACTAAAAATGACAAACATACACGTATAGTTTCAAACATATTTTCATAAACCTCTTTTCTTGGACTTCCCCATACCCCCCCTCTCTGCATCCCAATGTCCATAGTTCAACTAGCAACTCCCAATTGTTACTTTCCAATCTCAGTCATCTTAGTCCTCTTTTATAGTCTAACCTTATGTCCCTGTACCCCTTTGTCTCTGAAAACCACGACATTTTAGCATTCATTAAGTTTATAGTAGTCCTTAAGGTAGCTTTTAAATTTTCTCCATTCTTCTTCCACCGTCTCTTTTCGTTGATCACGGATTCTGCCTGTCATCTCGGCCAGTGTCATATAGTCCATCACTTTCATCTGCCATTCTTCCAAAGTGGGTAAATCTTGTGTCTTCCAATACTTTGCGATGAGTATTCTTGCTGCTGTTGTGGCATACATGAAAAAAGCTCTATCTTTCTTTGTCACCAATTGGCCGACAATGCCCAAGAGAAAGGCCTCTGGTTTTTTAGGAAAGGTACATTTAAGTACCTTTTTCATTTCATTATAGATCGTTTCCCAGAAGGCCTTAATCTTCGGGCATGTCCACCAAAGGTGATAAAAGGTACCTTCAGTCTCTTTACACTTCCAACATTTGTTGTCGGGCAAATGATAGATTTTTGCCAGCTTGACTGGGGTCATGTACCACCTGTATACCATTTTCATAATGTTTTCCTTTAAGGCATTACATGCCGTAAATTTTATACCGGTGTTCCATAACCATTCCCAGTCAGCTGACATAATGTTATGTCCAACATCCTGAGCCCACTTAATCATAGCCGATTTAACTGTTTCATCCTGTGTGTTCCATTTCAACAACAAATTATACATTCTAGATAAATTCTTAGTATTGGGTTCTAACAGTTCGGTTTCTAATTTTGATTTTTCCACCTGGAAACCGACTTTCCTGTCCTGTTTAAAAAATTCCATTATTTGACGATATTGGAACCAATTTTCTACTTTATGCTTCAATTTCTCCTGACTTTGTAGTTTGAACTTATCTCCATCCTGTTCTAAGATTTCCCAATACTTCGGCCATCCGACCTCCATATTGAGTTTCTTCACTGCTTTAGCCTCCACTGGTGACACCCATCTAGGGGTTTTGTTTTCCAATAGATCTTTATATCTTATCCAAACATTAATCAATGCTTTTCTGACAATGTGATTTTTAAAGGCACTGTTAACCTTATCATACCAAAGATATGCATGCCAACCAAAAGCATTATTGAAACCTTCCAGATCCAAAATGTCCGTGTTCTCGAGGAGCATCCATTCTCTGAGCCAGCAAAAAGCTGCTGCCTCATAGTACAATTTCAGGTCCGGCAGGGCAAAACCCCCTCTTTCTTTGGCATCTGTCAATATTTTAAATTTAATTCGGGGCTTTTTGCCCTGCCAGACAAATTTCGAAATGTCTTTGTGCCACCTCTTGAAACATTCCATCTTGTCAATAATCTGCAAGGTCTGAAACAGAAATAACATTCTAGGCAATACATTCATTTTGATTACTGCAATTCGGCCTAACATTGACAGTTTCAAATTTGACCATATTTCTAAATCTTTTTTGATTTCTGACCAACATTTTTCATAATTGTCCTTATACAAATTCTGATTCTTAGATGTTAAATAAACCCCTAGGTACTTAACCTTCTTGACCACAGTCAAACCTGTTTCCTCTTGAAATTTCTCCTTTTCCATATCTGTTAGGTTTTTCCCTAAAACTTTGGTTTTTTGCTTGTTCAACTTAAATCCAGCTACCTGGCCAAACTGTTGTATTATTTCTAATACCTTTTTCGTACTAGTGTTTGGCTCTTGCAAAGTCAATACTAGGTCATCTGCGAACGCTCTTAACTTATAATGTTTAGCTCCGACCTGCACACCTTTGACCTGCTGGTCATTTCTTATCATGTTCAGCAACACCTCCAGAACTGAAATAAAAAGTAATGGGGAAATCGGGCACCCCTGTCGTGTTCCTTTTTCTATCTTAAGTTCCTCAGTCACAACATTGTTTACAATCAATTTAGCTTTTTGTTCAGAATATATTGCAGCCATACCATTCTCAAAACCCCGGCCTACCCCCATCCCGTGAAGATTCTTCTTCATAAAGCTCCAAGAAATATTGTCAAAGGCTTTCTCCGCATCCACAAAGATCAATACTGCTTTAGTGTTTATATTCACCTCTAGCTTTTCCAGAATGTCTATTACATTCCTTACATTGTCTGCCAGGTGTCTTTTAGGGAGAAAGCCTGCTTGGTCCTTATGAATCTTCTCCATCAAGACTCTTTTAAATCTTTTTGCCAAAATGTCTGCAAAAATTTTGTAATCCACATTAAGGAGTGATATTGGGCGGTAGTTCTTGAGTTGGGTCTTTTCAGTCTCTGACTTTGGTATGAGTGAAATATATGCCTCTTTCCACGATTCAGGCGCCCTTTTTCCCTCAAGGATCTCATTGCAAACTTCTTTTAGTGGTTGAGTCAACCATTCCTTCAGCGATTTGTAGTATCTAGAAGTCAGTCCATCCGGTCCCGGAGATTTGCCCAATTGCATATTCTGAATGGCAGCCTCTATCTCTTGTTCTGAGATTCTCTGGTTTAAGTCCATCTTACTTTGATGAGAGATGTTTTGTAGTCCATATTTTCCCAGGAATTTGTCTATATCTTCTTCATTTTGCGGGCCTTGAGTGTAGAGTTTTTTGAAATAACTTAAAAAGCAATTTCTGATTTCATTGGGTTTAGATATATTCTTTCCATCCACCTCAAGGCTTGTAACTGTATTTAGTTTCTGCCTTTTCTTCATTTGCCATGCCAAAAGTTTACCACATTTGTTTGCTGATTCAAAGGTCTTTTGCTTCATTTGCCTTATCTTCCATTCAATCTCTTGGTTCATCAATTCCATATATTGTGTTTGATATAGCTTGATCTCTCTTAAAATGTCTTGAGACTTTGGTTTTGTTCTTAATTTCCTCTCTCCTTCCTTTATCATTTCCAAAATCTTCTCTTTTTTCTCATTTTGTTTTTTCCTCTTTATTGAATTTTGTTGAATCAAAAATCCTCTCATAACCGCTTTGCTTGCATCCCAGATCACTCTTTTCTCCACGTCGGTCCTCAAATTTATTTCAAAATAGTCTTTTAGAGTCTTTTGGGCCTTCGTGAGAATCTCCTTATCACGAAAGAGGGTGTCATTCATTCTCCATCTAAATTGACCAGTTATTGTAAGTTTCATCTCCATCTTCACGGCGTTATGGTCGGAGCAAGTTTTTGGGCAGATTTCCACTTTCTTAATCTTTGGAGCCATTCCACTAGTAACCCAGATTTGATCGATTCTGGTCCAGGTCATCATTGCTCGGGAGAAAAAGGTTCCCTCTCTCTCCAGAGGGTTCCTTGTTCTCCAAATGTCTATCAAATCCATGTTTTCAGTCATTTCGAAAAAAGTCTTAGGGAGTCTCCCTTCTTTGGTGACTGTTAGTCTTTGTGCCTTGTCCATATTAGTGGAGACCACGCCATTCATGTCTCCCATGATTATCATCTTGTAATCCAGATAATCCATCAACGTTTCATGAAGTCTCTTGAAGAAGTCGGATTTGCCTTCATTTGGTGCATAAATTCCAACAACTAAAAATTTTTCTCCTTGTACTTGTATCTCCACAGCCAGATATCTCCCTTGTTCATCTTTGAATATCATTTTTGGAGCCCATTTCTCTTTCACATATATTACAACTCCTCTCTTCTTAACTTTGTCGGATGAAATAAATTCTTGTCCTAACCTTTTGTTTGTAAGTAATCTCCTATGGGCTCTGGTTATGTGAGTTTCTTGTAAGCATATCAAGTCCAGTTGTTCTCTATTTAATACATGAAATACTTGTCTTCTCTTCAAAGGCCCATTGAGCCCATTACAATTCCAACTAAGGAATTGCAGCGCCATCTTGCTATTTTTCTAAGGCTCCTCCAACAGCTCCCAGTTGTTGCTCTTCTTCTGATGGTGGTAGTTTTTGTCCAAACGAGAGATTCAGGATGTCCAACGCTCTCCTCTGTTCTGCGAGTACGTCCACAGTCCCCTTCTGTAGATCCTCCTGGTGTCTTGCCAAAAATTTGTCTTTATCTTGAATTGTCTTTATTTTCACCTTGTTTGCCTTGTAATCAAATGACAGCCCTTGTGGGAATTCCCACCTGAAGCGGATAGAGTTTTTCTTTAATAAAAGGGCTAAATCCTTATAAAAGTTTCTTAAGTCCAGAATGTATTTTGGGATGTCTTTGAAGATCTGTACAGCTGAGTTTCCAATTTGCAAGGCCTTTTCAAAGTGTAGTCCCAATATTTTGTCTCTTTCCTCCTTGGATCTGAGTGTGATCAAACAGTCTCTCGGGGTCTTTCTGTTTTGCTTTTTGCCCAATCTAAAGGCAGTCGTAATTTTGAATTCGTCTTCCTGGAGGTCCCAACAGTCCACAAACTCCCGTGTCAAGTATTCCACAAGGTTGTCTCCTTCATTCTCCGGAATCAGTCTTATTTTTAAATTTCTCTCTTTCCTCTGTAACTCCCACAGGGCCAAAGTTGCATCATGCTCATAGACCTTCTTAGCGATCGGCTCTAATTTCTCCTGTGTCTCTCCCGCAGTAGCTTTGGCGTCTTCGGCAATTTGGCGCGTAGTGGCGTTTTCCTCCACCAATTTATTTATAGATTCTGTATTCTGATTTAATCTTGCTGAAATTTCTGTTAGTTTTAGTGTATTCTCTGAAGTCTGTTTTGTCAGAGACTCCAGAGTTTGGTTTATCTTGAGCAGGGCATCTGTCACAGCTTCCATAGAGACGGCTGCTCCTTTGTCTTGTCCTGTTGTTCCTGTTGATCCAACTGTTGCGCCTGAGATTGAGCCTCTTTTCTTTACCTGTAGCTGCTGCAGCTGTTGTTGTTGTTGCTTGGTTTTGGCTCTTGTGACTATCTCTTCTTGTGCGCCACTCATGTCAAGGTCAGTTCCCACGGGATTTATTCTCCCTTGGAAAATTCCACTGTCTTAGGCCGTGCCGGGCCTCACTTTGTCCTCTAGAGGGAGCAAATCAAAATGGCCATAGAACAAAGTTTCCAAGTATAGAAACAAAGGAGACTGTCCAGAATGTAAAAAGGGAGGTTAACACAGTCAAAGTCAGTATTACTAAAAACTTGTTACTTCAGATTGCCACAGTTTGCCACAGTTGCCCAATTTATGCTACTTCTTCTTATATTGTCCAGTAGTCAGGCACTGTGGAAACTTTGTATCAAGGTATCACTTCACAGGGAAAAGTCAGTTCAATGTGGTACAAAGGCAGACCGTTTCGTTTTCAAATAGATGAGACAGCAGAGGTTTTTTTACTTCCAACAGATCATGCAGTTATTGTTCAAATTCACCTCCCCTCTGCCCTGCTAGCTAGAGGGGAGATCAAAGGGTCTAAATGTCCGGTTAAGCTGATCAAAGAGCAGGTTTAAACGGATGCAGGTTTAAAGCTCCGTTGCTTTCACTTTCATGCAGTCGGGGGGAGGCAGACTTCCTTTGTTTAGATCTCCCCCGTTTTTAGCCCAATTTTTAAAATTTAAAGGGTCCCGATTATATTTCAGCTCTTACTCACGGGGATTCAGTCCAAATTTTCTTTTCAGGAAGGAATCGGCGCTCTCCGCTTATGGCGACGCGGCTTCACTTCGCAGGCTGGGTAGCGACTCTCAGCACCGCGCTCACTCCCGATGTCGATCCGTAGCCTTTAAAAAGGCTCTTTCACGGTACCGGGGGGCGCAAAGGTGCCCACCGAGTCTCCTTGCTCTCAGGCTTCAGCGCCTGGGATTTTAGGGGTCCCCCGCTTGCCGTAGCGGGTAAGACCCGAACTTGCGAAGCAGTCCTTCTCCGGAGCTCGGAGGTAGGACCGCCATTAAGCGCTGGCACCGACCGGATATCTCTGCATTTTAAGATGCTGACTAGGTTTGTCATTGCTTTTCTCCCAAGAAGCAGGCATATTTTAATTTTGTGACTGCTGTCACCATCTGCAGTGACCATGAAACCCAAGAAAGTAAAATCTCTCACTGCCTCCATTTCTTCCCTTTCTATTTGCCAGGAGCTGATGGGACCAGTGGCCATGATCTTAGGTTTTTTTTATGTTGAGCTTCAGACCATATTTTGCGCTCTCCTCTTTCACCCTCATTAAAAAGTTCTTTAATTCCTCCTCACTTTCTGCCATCAAGGTTATGTCATCTGCATATCTGAGGTTGTTTATATTTCTTCCGGAAATCTTAATTCCGGTTTGGGATTCATCCGTTCCAGCCTTTCACATGATGAATTCTGCATATAAGTTAAATAAAAGCAGGGAGATAATATACAGCCTTGTCGTACTCCTTTCCCAATTTTGAACCAATCAGTTGTTCCATATCCAGTTCTAACTGTAGCTTCTTGTCCCACATAGAGATTTCTCAGGAGACAGATGAGGTGATCAGGCACTCCCATTTCTTTAAGAACTTGCCATAGTTTGCTGTGGTTGACACAGTCAAATGCGTAGTCAATGAAGCAGAAGTAGATGTCTTTCTGGAACTCTCTAGCTTTCTCCATAATCCAGCGCATGTTTGCAATTTGGTCTCTGGTTCCTCTGCCTCTTCTAAATCCAGCTTGCACTTCTGGGAGTTCTCGGTCCACATACTGCTTAAGCCTGCCTTGTAGAATTTTAAGCACAACCTTGCTAGCGTGTGAAATGAGTGCAATTGTGCGGTAGTTGGAGCATTCTTTGGCACTGCGCTTCTTTGGGATTGGGATGTAGACTGATCTTCTCCAATCCTAACTTGCTGGCATATTGAGTGTAGCACCTTAACAGCACCATCTTTTAAAAATTTTAATAGTTCAGCTGGAATATTATCACTTCCACTGGCCTTGTTATTAGCAATACTTTCTAAGGCCCATTTGACTTCACCCTCCAGGATGTCTGGCTCAAGGTCAGCAACCACACTACTTTGTTATTGACAAAGACAATAACAACATGCATGCCCTAAACTCAAATGTCTCCATGTTTTAGAAATGTCTCATTTCTAACTCGAAAACGTATGTGCTGAGTACTGTCTGTACGTACAGCAGAGTTCTGCTATGTCTTTATGGTTTTAAATGGTCTCAGCTTCAGGAATGCAAAGGCATATGCACACTGCGTTATCATTTTGCCTATCGGAACAAGCAGAGCTTTGAAAAGTAGAATAATTTCACTTGGTTTTAAGTTTGGTAATGAGTTGCATTACCTGGTTTGAACAAAGACATTGGATTCTTATCCCATTATACATGACTAAGCCATTTTTCACCTTCTCACCCCTTGCCTTTTCCTGTAAGACCTATTACAGTCGTTAAGAGTCGTCAACAGGCTCATCTCAGCTATCTGCCAATCTCCCATTCCCACCACCCTTCTGAGTAATACCCCTCCCCACCTTCTCACTATATAGAAGAATCTGGCAACTTCTGTTTCAGTGTATCTGAAGAAGTGTGCATGCACACGAAAGCTCATACCAAGAACTAACTTAGTTGGTCTTTAAGGTGCTACTGGAAGGAATTTTTTTATTTTGACTATGGCAGACCAACACGGCTACCTATCTGTAACATAGATTAATGTGCGTTGGGAGGACTTGCAGTATTTGCATTTCTGCTCGTGGGCAGGATTCCTGCTTGATGTGTGTTTCCCCGTGGCATCAAGACTGTTTTTATGGAACCTTCAGGGATGTTCACATATGAAAGGGTTTATGATCTCTTCAAAGCAGCGTTTGCCAACCTGGTGCCCTCCAGAAATTTGGGGCTGCAACGTCCAGTGTTCTCAGCCAGCACAGCTGTGGGCACCAGGTTGGCAAAAGCTACTGCACAGGCAGAGAACCAGTGGCCTCCCATCAGTCCTGACCAGCATAGCTAATGGGCGCAGGGATCATGGTATTTGTACCAACAGTTCCCCATCCTTGGGGCCAACTCTTAATTTATTAGTGTAAATTTAGAATTTCATACATCACAGAAATCACTTAGAAGGGTACCTGCACCTTTTACTTCATAAAGGCTGCTACTAACACATGCTATATTTCACTATTTGGGAAAAGCGACACCGGCAGCTTCCTCTCTAGAGAGCTCTGTTTAACTTTGCGGGGGGAGAACCTCTCTGCCAGCGTCCAGCTGCCAGCTCACCTTGCACTGGAAAAGCCACATCACCCTCTGCTGCAGCCTGTGGGAGGTGCACCCTTAAAAAAACATTTTTCCCAGAGCATAAATTGCAAGGTGAATCTATGCTTTTGTGGGAAGGGAATAATCAGTGCCGGATTTATCTATAAGCTAAACAAGCTATAGCTTAGGACCCCACTCTCTTGGGAGCCCCCTCCCCCAAATTTTACTATTAATATACTTTTTCTTGTGGGTTAAACCACTGAGCCTCTTGGGCTCGCCGATCAGAAGGTCGGCGGTTCGAATCCCCGCGACGGGGTGAGCTCCCGTTGCTCGGTCCCTGCTCCTGCCCACCTAGCAGTTCTAAAGCACGTCAAAGTACAAGTAGATAAAAAGGTACCGCTCCGGCAGGAAGGTAAACGGCGTTTCTGTGCACTGCTCTGGTTTCGCCAGAAGCGGCTTAGTCATGCTGGCCACATGACCCGGAAGCTGTACGCCGGTTCCCTCGGCCAATAAAGCGAGGTGAGCGTCGCAACTGCAGAGTCGGTCACGACTGGACCTAATGGTCAGGGGTCCCTTTACCTTTGATACTTCTTCTTAACTGTATTTCAGTTCAACAATTACTTTGATAAAATACATATTTTGTTATGTTCAAATGGCTTTAGATACCTATTAGGTCCATAAATTACCATCTAGCATATATTCAACACAAAAAACCAGCGACAATTTGTTGTTGACAAAGGACAGCTGGACATATAAAGGAGCCCCATTACCTTCAGTAGCTTAGGGCCTCATCAAACCTAAATCTGGCCCTGGGAATAATAACTCAGTCAGATGAGTAGATAGTAATAATAATAATAATAATTATTATTATTCTTGGAAACACACTGAAACTTGATCAGGCCCTGTCAAATCAGTTCACTAGGGTTTCTCTCTCTCTCTCTCTCTCTCTCTCTCTCTCTCTCTCTCTCTCTCTCACACACACACACACACACACACACACACTCATCAGGGCCATTCTACACATTATCCTTTAAACACCATTTTTTAAAAAAAGGCCCATGAAGTGATGCTGCTTTGAAGTCCATCTTGAAAGTGCTGCTTAATGAAGTATTCTGCAAATGGCGCAACCTAAAAACTGCATTTATTATTTACTTGAAAGGATTCTGAAGAGATGACCTGTTGCACCCTCCCCATTTGAAAAAAAAGAAGAAATAAATGCAGTCTTGTAATCTTTGTGTACGATTCCAACCACACTAATTTTTTTTGTCATAGTGTGCATTCTGTAGAACGGAATGCACGCAGGACATTACAGTGGCAGGATAATTCAGAGGGTGGGTATTTGCTGCCGCCTCCTGGTTCCCAATAAGAACTGCATCCAGCTCAGGGTTTCACAAATTCTGTGCGTTCAATGACTCCTTTGACAAGCTTATAAAATTATCATCAACCCCAGCCCAGGTTCTTAGGCATTTAAAGAAAGCAAATTCAAGAAATATCAATATAAAATCAACACAGATTACTCAATCGCCATTATCAGACGCCATAAAAGGCAAGAAAAGAATTTTGCAGTCTGTCTGTCTGAGAATATTGTGTTGTGGAATCGTTTTATAAAATACGCTGCCCTTTATTTCTGAGGCTCAGAGTTCCTAAATACATATTTTGTACCTCCTAAACTTCTTTTCCTCCACTGCCATTTTGAACCTCCTTTTAACCCCCCCCCCCACTTCTACTGACCCCAGTGAGTCAACATTTGACCGTTCTGGGAAATGCTGCCTTACTCTAACACAAAACAGAGAAACCAGTAGGAGAACACTTCAATCTCCCAGGACATTCTATACAAGATCTCAAAGTAGCTGTTTTACTACAAAGGAATTTCAGAAATAGACTGGAAAGAGAAGCTGCTGAATTGCAACTCATTACCAAACTCAAAACCAAGGAGAGACCTGGTCTGAACAGAGACATTGGATTCTTATCTCATTATACATGACTAAGCCATTTCTCACCTTCTCACCCCTTGCCTTTTCCTGTAAGACCTATTACAGTCGTTAAGAGTCGTCAACAGGCCCTCCCAGCTATCTGCCTATCTCCCATTCCCACCACCCTTCTGAGTAACACCCCTCCCCACCTTCTCACTATATAGAAGGGTCTGGCAACTTCTGTTTCAGTGTATCTGAAGAAGTGTGCATGCACACGAAAGCTCATACCAAGAACTAACTTAGTTGGTCTTTAAGGTGCTACTGGAAGGAATTTTTTTATTTTGACTATGGCAGACCAACACGGCTACCTATCTGTAACATAGATTAATGTGCGTTGGGAGGACTTGCAGTATTTGCATTTCTGCTCGTGGGCAGGATTCCTGCTTGATGTGTGTTTCCCCGTGGCATCAAGACTGTTTTTATGGAACCTTCAGGGATGTTCACATATGAAAGGGTTTATGATCTCTTCAAAGCAGCGTTTGCCAACCTGGTGCCCTCCAGAAATTTGGGGCTGCAACGTCCAGTGTTCTCAGCCAGCACAGCTGTGGGCACCAGGTTGGCAAAAGCTACTGCACAGGCAGAGAACCAGTGGCCTCCCATCAGTCCTGACCAGCATAGCTAATGGGCGCAGGGATCATGGTATTTGTACCAACAGTTCCCCATCCTTGGGGCCAACTCTTAATTTATTAGTGTAAATTTAGAATTTCATACATCACAGAAATCACTTAGAAGGGTACCTGCACCTTTTACTTCATAATTCCATTTTTTAAGGAGACCTAACTCTTTTTTTAATGGAGGGAACCTCTTTGCAGTCCTTCTGGTTAGCTTTAAGTGTGGGCGACCCTTCCAGCTAAGTGTGCGCATGTGTCTGTCTCTGTTTGTGTGCTTCTCCTGAGTGCGCATTGCATTTAAGCGCTGTTGAACCCTGCTTATCCTGTTCCATCCCAAGCAGTACGTTTCCGAGCACAATTCAAAGTGTTGGTGCTGACCTTTAAAGCCCTAAACGGCCTCGGTCCAGTATATCTGAAGGAGCGTCTCCACCCCCATCGTTCTACCCGGACACTGGGGTCCAGCTCCGAGGGCCTTCTTGCGGTTCCCTCACAGTGAGAATTGAGGTTACAGGTAAGCAGGCAGAGGGCCTTCTTGGTAGTGGCACCTGCCCTGTGGAACGCCCTCCCACCAGATGTCAAAGAGAACAACAACTACCAGACTTTTAGAAGACATCTGAAGGCAGCCCTGTTTAGGGAAGCTTTTAATGTTTGATGTATCACAGTATTTTAATATTCTTTTGGAAGCCGCCCAGAGTGGCTGGGGAAACCCAGCCAGATGGGCAGGGTATAAATAATAAATTATTATTATTATTATTATTATTATTATTATTATTATTATTATTATTAGCTGGGCTCACCTGAGATCAGTTTTGTTTTAACCTGCAAAGAATTTTCGCGTCCCTGATGGACGAGGAACAGTGTACTTTGCTCCCTCAAGATAGCATCACCTCAATCTGTTGCTTGGTCAGACAAGATCTGAAATATATACCGTATTTTTCGCTCTATAGGGCGCACCGGACCATAGGGCGCACCTAGTTGCCGTTTTTTTTTGGGGGGGGAATAAATCAGAAGCCAGTCAGAAGCCGCGCCAGACGTTCGGGTTCCAAAGAACGTGCGCAAACCAGAACACTCGCTTCTGGGTTTGCAGCGTTCGGAAGCCAAAAGGTTTGACTCTCAAGGCGTTCAGGATCCAAGGTGCAACTGTACCTTGGTTCCTGAATCCAGGTCACAGGCTCACCCTATTCATACACAAATATGCCCTTAAGATAGGATTTGTAAGCGAAAAGACAATGGGAAGGCTTTCCTTGTTTGCCTCGCTTACTGCAGAGGAATATTTGAGGTCCTTGGAAGAGTCAAAATGGCTTCAGGATTGTTCTCCTGTACCATTTCAGACACATGGGTTATATATTTAGATATGTGTGCATTTATGAATATTCTATATTTGAGACCTTAGAATTCTCAGGACAGAATGCGGCGCAAAATAGTCAGGATTCCTAGTTCAGGATAACAGATAGGTTTCAGATATTGAAGGCGAGCAGTTGTCTCTAGGCACCCCAGACTTAACTCTCTCCCACCTGCTTCCTGCCCTACAAAAAAAAAAAGGCGTTTATTAGCTTTGATAAGTAGCCCTTAACTAAAGTGAGTTGTTGTTTTTGATGTTTCCAGGAAGAGTGGGATCACAGCAGCAGTGGCAGCTCAGGATCCCAGCCTAGTTCAGGCTCCAGGCATGGGTCTCTGTCAAAGTCTGGCGGCCGAGGGAGAAGCAGCCAGTTCAGTCATTCAACCAAGGTATCCTCTAGTGGTTTTGCTGGTGGTGGAAGACAAGACTAGGAAAGCTGGAAGAGATGTCTGGTGATGGCTGTTCATTGGAGGCCTCATCCTGTAAGGACATGAGTCTTCAGTGTGTGTGTGGCCACATCCACACATTCGAAGCACCGCTGCACCAGTTTATAGACATTTCCCCCTGGAGAATCCTGGGAACTGTAGTTTGAGGGTGCTGAGCGTTGCTAGGAGACCCTCCACCCGTTCCCCTCGCAGAGCTGCGGTTCCTAGAGTGATACAACAAATCGTCTATTCCCAGGAAACTCTGGGAACTGTAGTTTTGTGAGGAGAGAACAGGCATCTCCTAGCGACACTCGGCGCCCTTAACAAACTACAGCTCCCAGGATTCTTTGGGGGGAAGCAATGACTGTTTAAAGTGGTATGATAGTGCTTTAAATGTGTGGTGTGGATGTAATCTGTGTGGCATAGAGTCTGTGGTTGAATGAGCTAGGCCTCACTCCTCAAAAAGGACCCACGTCCTGTGACCATAACACCCCACGTTCCTACAACTTGATAGTAAATTACACATCTGCACACGTTTATATGAAAAGCTATAATTTGTTGGGTTGGCCCAAAATTTAACTCCGTTTTCCTCCCCCCCCCCCTTTTAAAAAAAATAGAATTAGAGTTTTGCCTCATTCAAACAACCGAAGGAACTTATTGATTTTGGGGGTGCTGACTGATGGATGGTAGTTAGGAGAGAAAAACGGCAACCCCTTAATGCCTGAAAAATGAAACTCCCAACTGAACCACCTTCCTTTTAGGCAGAAAAACAAAATTAGTCCTACAATTCCAGGCTGTGTCTCTCTCTCTTTTTACTGATTTTGTTTTTAAAAAAATGGACATGAAAAGAAAACATACGGCATCACATGGTGTAAGTTGCAAAGTAAAGTTATCTGTACAGAAGGACAAGAACTTGACCAACAAAAATGAATGTGTTTCTTCTCAATAGAATTAACAGAGATCTGGAAAGGTTGCTAGCAAGAGCCCAAAATCTTTTGAGTGGATAGCAACATTTTACAGATTTGGATCTTTTTTGAGAATAAAAATCCATAAGTCTACTTTTACGTTAAGTCCAGTTTCAAAATTTCCAAACCATTAACAAGCCAAGCGATAACGAAGGGTGCACTTCTTAAGCCCAGTATTTTGCTATATGGGGATTTTGCTCTTGCAAACAGGTGGCGTCCCATGGTTTGATACTCTCCAGGGCATCACGAGAGTTTGACTATGTCCACATGCGCTCAGCGTCCTGAGGGAATGTGGCTGCCACAACTGCAATGCGGACGGCTCCTGTGACCAAAATGTAGGGGAAGGTGTGGGTATCATTTTGCACAGCCCTAAGTGAGACTCCCACGTCATGAAGCCTGTCAGCACCTGATAAATCACACACAGAAGAGGAGTTGTGCTTTGCCTGTGGACTGTGTTTAGTTTGTTGAGGGTCACAAGTTGTTGTGTGGCCCAGCTTGTAGTGTTTCAACAAGCTAGATGTTGTGTTAGCCTCCAAACTGTGAGCCCATCAAAAGGATGATTGTCTGAATGAGAAACTTCCAGCTACAACTGTTGTTTCAGCCAGAACTTATTGCTGATTATCTGTTTTAAGCGTCGCCTGCCGGAGAATAACAGGCCTTCAGTTATATGGTTTGGGGGAAGGGGGAATGAGGGAAATATCCCTGATCTCGCTAGGTGCTTTAACTCTCTTCATCTTCCAATTCACTCCATGAACGACAAGGGCTGATTAAATCTGTGCCGAGCCATGTTGTCTATGTACTCTGGGGTAGGTTTTGGTTACAACCCATTTATCAGTTTTATTCCTGATTCACTGTCCAAACTCATCTCAGTTTCATTGGCTCACATTGTTCTCTGGAACTGAGATTCGGCAATGGCAGAATTGCTTCCAGACCATCTGTATTTTACGAAAGGGATTCAAGTTTGCACAGCTAAACTGGATCAGTGCGCCCTGGCGCTTTAGCCCAGCAAAGGAAAGGAATAAGACTGTTTTTATTTTATTTTTTTGCAATTTGGGGGCGAAACGCATTGAGAAGAGTGGAGCGAAGAAATGGCTAGCGTTAAGACGTGTAAAACATCTCACAAGAAGACCAGGGTGAATGCTCAGCAATAAAGATTATTGTTTTCATATATTAGATTTGTATATAAGCAAGCTTGGTGCAAGCAAATATTGCTGAATGCTCAGTAAATGGGGAATCTGAAAGCGCTCTCCGTTATTTAAGGCAAAGTTGCATGGTAGACGTGTCGTTCTGCTTGAAAGTAATGAAGATTTTGCACCTTCTTTTTAGAACGGCAACAATGACAATTCCCTTGACATGCTGGGAACAGATATCTGGGCAGCCAATACTCTCGAGTCCTTCAGGTCAGTTCACCTCTTAAAATGTCACCGTACCACCCCGCATTTCCATTCGGTTACCTGCTAATTTTTTCTGCTTGCTTCTAAACCTCTTAATCTCACTGCTGCACAGTGTTCTACCCATTACAGTTGCAATATCTATTCTGGTTTATGATGATTGCTGGGAGGAAGCAAATGTAAAATTCTCAGCTCCAGGCCATCTGCCTTGACGAGCATCCTAATGCTGTTTAGCTCTGCAAGCTGGATTTTTGCCTTTATATAACATTTCAGCTGATTATTAAAATCAGTCAGATTGCCTCAAAAGCTTTCTTTTTCCCCTGCAGAGAGGCAGGCACCAAAATAAGATGCCCTAATAAAATTAGGCAAGATACCTTTTTGGAAAATCTTCACTATTTTTGTTCATAGAAATTATTCTAAGATGCCACCTGGTGGTTTTTAGAAGCAGCAATCTCCACTTCTCACACCAAAGCAAGTGCTACTTGTAAGGTGATAAAGGGACCCCTGACCATTAGGTTCAGTTGTGGCTGATTCTGGGGTTGCGGTGCTCATCTTGCTTTATTGGCCGAGGGAGCCGGCGTACAGCTTCTGGGTCATGTGACCAGCATGACTAAGCCGCTTCTGGCGAACCAGAGCAGCACACGGAAACACCATTTACCTTCCTGCTGGAGAGGTACCTATTTATCTACTTGCACTGGCGTTCTTTCGAACTGCTAGGTGGGCAGGAGTAGGGACCGAGCAACGGGAGCTCACCCCGTTGCAGGGATTTGAACCGCCGACCTTCTGATCAGCAAGTCCTAGGCTCTGTGGTTTAACCCACAGCGCCACCTGCGTCCCTGTAAGGTGGTACCTACTGCAAAATAAATAGGCACCATGGAACGAGTGCCTATGCTCATCTAGTCCTCATTCGCCCACAGCAGTCTAATAAAAGCACACAAGGTTGGTGGTTCATTCAACTCCCAAGTGCCCTGTTCAGTAGATCCGTGCACAGTTTTAAAAAATCATTTTGTGTTGTGTGCGTTTCAACTGCTCTGTGTCTCATCCCCTCTTTCGCTCTCTCTCTCCTTCCTAGCGGTGCCACCTGGGACTTGCAACCTGAAAAACTTGACTTCACGCAATTCCACAGAAAGCTCCGCAACACCCCCAAGCATCCCCTCCCACACATAGACAGAGAAGGGTGAGTAGGTCGCCGGGCTTTGTTTACTTTCTGGTTGGGAGGCAGGAAACCCAAAGACCATTGGAAGAGAAGCCCTGCTGGGTCGTCCCAAAGGCCCTTCTCGTCCAGCGTCACACAGTGACGAACCAGGTGCCCCCAAATGAGAAGGACATAAAAATAGCCTGCTAGATCAGGGCCAATGGCTCACTTGGCCCAGCATCCTGTTCTGACCATGACCAACCACACGCCTATGGGGTTGGAAGGAGAACAGGAGCGCAATTCAGAAGCATTTCTGCCTCCAGCGACCGCATTTTTCGCTCCATAAGACACACTTTTTTCCTCCTAAAAAGTATTGGAAATGTGAGAGCATCTTATGGAGCGAATGGCGCTGCGCAGAGAGGTAGAGCTGCGCAGCGCCCCTTCAGCGAAGCGGGAGGAGGAACGGAGACCCTTCTGTTCCTCCTCCCGCTTCGCTGAAGGGGCGCTGCGCAGCTCGCCCTCTCTGCGCAGCGCCTGTCCTGGAAGCCAGAGGAGGAACAGAAGGGTCTCCTTCTGTTCCTTCTCCGGCTTCGCTGAAGGGGCGCTGCGCAGTTCTCCCTCTCTGCCCAGCACCTCTCCTGTGAAGGAGAGGCGCTGCACAGAGAGAGAGAACTGCACAGCGCCCCTTCAGCAATGCGCTTGTCATGCGAAGCCAGAGGAGGAACAGAAGGGACTTCTGTTCCTTCTCCAGCTTCATTGAAGGGAAGTTCTCCCCTCTCAGAGAGGGAGAACTGCGCAACGCCCCTTCAGTGACGTGCCTGTCCTGGCTTCTGCCTTAGCCGTGCGCAGCTGCCCTGAAGAGGCTTGGCGCAGTTATCCCAGATGCCAGAAAAGCCACACGGTATCCCAGAAGCCAGATCCCTCTTGCTGTTCTGGCTTCTGGGATTCAGAATAATTTTTTCTTGTTTTCCTCCTCCCCAAACTAGGTGTGCCTTATGGTCTGGTGTGTCTTATGGAGCGAAAAATATGGTAGTAGCCATCGATAGCCCTCTTCTCCTTCAATGACAGGACACAAGTCCACCATCACTCTTCCCTCTTGAACTATCCAGCAGCTGTTCTGGTCGGCTGCTTCAAGGATTCCTGTAGCAGTAACAAGCCACATTTGTGGTGTGTCATCAGCCTCTAAGAGGACTGCTCCTGCGCGAGGTGTCCGCAGTTTGAGGCAGGAGTTTGTTTAGAGCTCATAGAGGAAGAGGAGAGGTTTCAGGAGAAAGACAATTCCCTATTTCCCCCCACCCATCCAGTCCTCTCTAGCTGTGCTTCCAGGCTTGAACATAACCATATAATTTAAGGTGCTGGTTTTGACCTTTAAAGCCCTATGCTGTCTAGGACCCACATACCTATGGGACCGCCTATCTTGGCATGCCCCGCTGAGGACTTAAGGTCCACAAATGACAACACCTTGGAGGTCCCAAGTCACAAGGTGGTTAGATTGGTCTCAACTAGGGCCAGGGCCTTTTCAGTACTGGCCCCGACTTGGTGAAACGCTCTGTCACAAGAGACTAGGGCCCTGGAGACCTTGACATCTTTCCGCAGGGTCTGCAAGACAGAGCTGTTCCGCCTGGACTCAGTCTGACCCTTATGTTTCCCGCCCCTTATGGTTTTGATCTGTGGGCTACTTTTAAAATGAGGCTGCATTTTAAATTGCATTTTAACCTTTATTTTAAATTGGGTTTTTTTGTCCTATTACATTTTTACTGTAATTTTACTGGTGTTAGCCACCCTGAGCCCAGCTCTGGCTGGGGAGGGTGGGGTATAAACAAAAATTATTATTATTATTATTATTATTATTATTATTATTATTATTATTATTATTGATGGTGGGTGGTTTCTGGAGATGCAGAAAGGGAAGAAGTATCCTTTTTTACTTTCCACTGCTCCTGAAACCTCCTTTTTATCATGGGCAGAGAAGGGCTCAAGGCACACATGTCTCTGACCCTAATCCTCTGCCCCAATACACATGAGACTGTGCATTGTTTGGGGTTCAAACAATACAACCTCCCCTCTATTTTCCTACCCCGCCCCCACTGACATCCACAGGTGCTACAAACTTGTTTTGCGTAGATCCTCATTGGGCCGTTCGAGAAGTTTTCATTTCGTGGGGTTTCTTTTAATTGTCTTCTAACTTGCTAGCCAATATAATTCTGCATTCCTGGGAAGTAGCCCTTGACTATAGAAACCACTGCCTTAATTTTGTTTTTGCACCCAAACAGGTAGTAGGGTGCCAGACCACCCGAGTTCAGTATTAGGGGATGATGATAACATTAGCAGAGGTAAATTATTACGTGCCTTTTGTTTTAAGAAAAAAGAAGCAGCATGAACGACATTTGCTCTCTTGGGTTGTCGCAACAGCCTTGTAAGACAAGTAAACATCCCACTTCATAGAGGGAAAAGCAAATGTTGAACTGCCCTAGGCCGCCCTGTGCAATTGGTTCCAACACGTTTCCAAGCAGCTAGGAAGCCTGTTTAGAAAATCCTATTGAAATGGAAGGTGTGAGCTTTTCATGCACCTAAATTCCGCGCCCGGTACGACAAGCTTGTGTTTTGTCCTGTCCTTCTGCAGAATTGTGGCACACACGCAGCCTTTCGTATAGGATATAGAATCCTTTTGTGCTACTGAAACTTTAAGGTGCAACAGCTTAAGCAGGCGGTTGCTTCAAAGTCTCATCCTGGGGGTGGGTTTTTAGAATCCTTTCACATCAAAGACATTGGGTCAACAAGTGTTAATCCTGCGAGGAAACGCCATTGAATCCAGTTTCTGCTTTTGTTCCGAAAGAAATGTAAGCATGCAACCAGGGGAAAAGGTTTAGGTTTTTCTGGATTGTGTTATATTCTCACCACGAGTTCCATAGAAATCCACATTGCCCATTGTTTAATGATGAATAACAGTGGAGCTAGCTTTTCTGCAAATATGCGGTCCATGTGGCATTGAAACTCCTGGCAGTCGTATTTTTGTTGGACTCTTGCTGTTTAAAGAGATTGCAGTAAGCCTTCCTGACCTTTTGCACAGGCTACAAATAGGTACACATGTTTCCACGGGCACCTCTACATTCCAGATTTAAAGGGACTTGCTAAAAAGTCTCTCCCCTCCCCACTTCCACAATGACCCCTGGGAAATGTAGTTTGGTTGGGAGGGGAGTATCTTTAATAGAGAAACTGCATCACCAAATACCGTATTTCTCGCCCCATAGGACGCACCGGCCCATAGGACGCACCTAGTTTTTTGGGGGGGGAAATAAAGGAAAAACATTTTTATTTCCCCCCCAGATGTGCTGCGCTAATCCCGAAGCTTGGGGCGTGCGGAGCTCAGCGCGCCCCAAACTTCTGGGTGCCGGCAAGGTCTCCGGTAGCCGTGGGAGAGCCGCGCAGCTCTCCCAGGGATAGCGGAGCGCTGCGCTAATCCCAAAGCTTGGGGCGTGCGGAGCTCAGCGCGCCCCAAGCTTCTGGGTGCCGGCAAGGTCTCCGCTAGCCATGGGAGAGCCGTGCGGCTTCACGCGGCTCTCCCACAGCTAGCGGACCGCTGCGCTAATCCCGAAGCTTGGGGCGTGTGGAGCTCAGCGCGCCCCAAGGTTCTGGGTGCAGGCAAGCTCTCCGCTAGCCCTGGGAGAGCTGGGTCTCCCACAGCTAGCGGATAGCTTCCTGAAGCCTGGAGAGCGAGAGGGGTCGGTGTGCACCGACCCCCCTCGCTCTCCAGGCTTCAGCGAAAGCCTGCATTCGCCCCATAGGACGCACACACATTTCCCCTTCATTTCTGGAGGGGAAAAAGTGCGTCTTATAGGGCGAAAAATACGGTAGTTCCCAGGATAATTTCAGGGGAAGTTGTGTAAGCTTGCAGCGTAGATCTTATTTATTTGCTTGCTTACAAGGCCCTAGAGTGATGTACTGTGATACCTTGGTTTACGAACTTAATCCATTACAGCAGTCCGTTCTTAAACCGAAACTGTTCTTAAACCGAGGCGTGCTTCCCCTAATGAGGCTTCCTGCCACTAGTGCCCTTTCACCATTCAGCTTCTGTTCTTAAACTGAGGTAAAGTACGCAAACTGGGACACTACTTCCGGTTCTGTGGAGTTCGTAAACCGAATACAGTGGTACCTCGGGTTACATACGCTTCAGGTTACATATGCTTCAGGTTACAGACTCCACTAACCCAAAAATAGTACCTCAGGTTAAAAACTGTGCTTCAGGATGAGAACAGAAATCGCGCGGCTGTGGCAGCAGGAGGCCCCATTAGCGAAAGTGGTGCTTCAGGTTAAGAACAGTTTCAGGTTAAGATCGGGCCTCGGAACGAATTAAGTTCTTAACCTGAGGTACCACTGTAGTTCCTAAACAGGGCTGTTCTTAAACCGAGGTACCACTGTACATCAATGCAAATAGTAAAGCAGGTTGAATACAATCCTGTAACTCCTTAAGTTACAAAAGGAGAAAGGCGGCATTAAGTTATTAGTCACTTCCATACAAAATCCAACTGCAGGAGTTCATTTAACTTTTAACTTCTCCTCCCAAAACTTGCTGAGATTTTTTCTTATTAAAAAAAATGTAATGAAGTGGTCAGATGAACCTTTAAATGTGCCCAAAGTGTACGTGCTTCTCAATGCTGGCACTTCTGCACTTCTACTTTACCTGGAATATTTTTGTCACTGCTATTTACAGGGAAAGCAGCCAAAAAGGCCCTTGCTGGGCTCTGTGCGTTGAATGGAGGCACAGACAGGTCTCCCTCTGCGTGCAATAAGCTCCCCTTCCTGCTATGTTATTTATTTCACTCATACCCCAGCCTTTTTCGCCCAGGAGCTCAGGAATCGTATAAATGGTTCTCCCTCTCCTACCTTTGTGAGGCTGAGAGGCAGTAAACTGGCCCAAGGTCACCCCAGTCAGCTTTGTGGCTGCCTTGGGGATTCGAACCGCTGTCTCCCGGGTCCTAGTCCAGCACTCTTAACTCAAACTGCAGCTGCCTCTGTGTCCAACCACAGACTTGCAATGAGCTTATTACTATTCTCTGGAGCTGCCATGATTTCTTTTGGGAATGTGTTATCGTGTCACAATGGTACGCATCTCAGCAGCTGAAAGCCAAGTTGGTTGATTTATTTAATTTATTAAATCTGTATACTGCCCTTTGTCCGTAGATCTCAGGGGTGCAGTTCGCAGCACAGATTTACATATAAGCTAAACAAGCTATAGCTTAGGGCCCCACTCTCTTGGGGGCCCCCGAAAAAATTAAAGGAAAAAAGCCTGGATGTACACTTCCAAAATATAAGATAAAAAACAAATAAAATAAAACCTACATACAGCAACAGTGTATTGTGTTGTGTAGGCTCCTATGATGTAAGTAATGGGCCTGGCCTGATAGCCTGCTCCCTAAAATATAGTGGTACCTCGGGCTACATATGCTTACAGGTTACTAGAAATAGTACCTCGGGTTAAGAACTTTGCTTCAGAATGAGAACAGAAATCGTGCTCCGGCGGCGCAGCAGCAGGAGGCCCCATTAACTAAAGTGGTGCTTCAGGTTAAGAACAGTTTCAGGTTAAGAACGGATCTCCGAGGTACCACTGTATCACTGGTTTGCTCATTTCTATATATAGGGTGCCTACATTCTGCATGTGCAAATGGCTTTAGATACCTATTAGGTCCATAAATTACCATATAGCATATATTCAACACAAAAAAACAGCTATCTGATATGTGTATCTGAAGAAGTGTGCATGCACACGAAAGCTCATACCAAGAACTAACTTAGTTGGTCTTTAAGGTGCTACTGGAAGGAATTTTTTTTATTTTGACAAAAAAACAGCGACAGTTTGTTGTTGAAAAAGGACAGCTGGACATATAAAAAGCTAAAGAACCTAAATCCGGCCCTGCACAGAAAGACAATATAAAAACCACTAATAATAATAATAATAATAATAATAATAATAATAATAATAATTTATTATTTATACCCCGCCCATCTGGCTGGGTTTCCCCAGCCACTCTGGGCGGCTTCCAAAAGAATATTAAAATACTGTGATACATCAAACATTAAAAGCTTCCCTAAACAGGGCTGCCTTCAGATGTCTTCTATTATGCACAAAGCGCATAATAAAAATAAGAACACAAATGAACTATCCCCCACCTCACATTTAAAAGGGTATTGTATGTTGGTCAGCCAGAGGCCTGGTGGAAGAGGAACGTTTTCGTGTAAGGTGGATCGTTAAGACATGGGAATAAAAATTGGAGCCGGGGAGGGGCGTGGAGAAGAAGAAAGATCTTTCGGCGTTTGCCATGTTGGGAGAAACACCTGCCGGAGTTTTGTTTTGTGGTGTTTGTCACTCCTTTGTAAGCCATGAGCCACCAGCCTGTGCATGAACACATTTTCGCGCATGGTGTTCATTCTCCCCTTTGTCTGTCCCTGACTCAGGATCGGAAAAGGGAAGAGTGAGGACGGAGATGGAATCAACCTCAACGACATAGGGAAGGTTCTCCCAGCCTGGCAGGTGAGTCTTTCCCCAGATCTCCTTTGTACACCTTGTTCTGTCTTCTTGACACCCAAACAGGAGAGCCGTCCATCCCCCAAGCTCCCAACTGTGTCTGAAATATGCTCGGTCTCTGGCCATTCAGGCCAAGAACCATTCCTTGCTGTCGTTGGAGCATTATGTTCTATAAAGGGCTCCCCCCCCCCATTGTCTAAATTGCATTTATGGATTTTTGAGTTCGATGTAAGAATACACACAGCACTTTGGGTATTTGCAGAATGAAGCCCATGTACATCAGTGTAAAGGGTTGCATCAAACACATCACTGGGATAAGGTTTTAGGCCAGGGGTGAAATCAGTTATAAGGGGTATAAATATTTTTACTACCCTTGAGTTGTGGACTCAGAGGAGCACAGGGTCATTTTTCACACAGAAGTGAGGACTGAGAGTCATTAGTGAGTTAAAATCAAATTATAAGGAGGTAATTGCTTTTTAATAAAAATTGTTTTTTAAAAAAAGTGATTTCTATAATTATATTCTGTCTGCAATATTTTCCACAGAGGTGTGGGCATGATATATTATTAAATGTAGTGTTTTTTTCTAAAAAATAATAATAAATGTTTAGAGGTACTCTTATTTTCCCACTCATATTGAAATACTGCCCCTCAATGAGACCAAACTTAGATTCACAAAATGCTTAGGGGTATGCATACCCTGCGCCCCCCCAGAAAAAAAGCACTGATTAAAAGTATTCTTATTTACATATTTTTTTAAGAATTTGCCCTCTGAGCCCATGTACAAAAAGATGCCCCTTTCCTGTGTTACGTGACTGAAAGGCTCCTGGCATGTTTTCTTAAGCGCATCTGTTAGGAACAGTCTCCACAATATCGAGGTTTTGGGGCAACTGTTATCTTTGTGCTTCCTTGCTGTGGTGCAGTCAGAATTCGGCAGGTACAGCCGGCCAGCACAGCTGGATATTCTGAATACATGGATGTCAGATTATGTACAGTATCTGCTTCTCGGTGCTGTGGAGTCTCAAAAGATTGTCGGTTGTCAATGAATCGTGTCGAGGCCGCAGTTTCTTCGTAAAGTTTTCAGTATTTTTTTATTTTTATTTTATTAAAATAATTCAACATTAATACATACATATTACAAATATACAGACAAACATACATTTCATACAATCCTTTAAAATATTCATATATACCCACACTCAATCCCACACATAGCTCCTTTTCCCACCACCATCCCTCACCCCTCACCCCACCCTTGTGTTAGACTTCCAATCTACTCAATTGCAATTTCTTTCCACTTCTATTATTTTCTTTCACACACTTTTAAACCAACTCTCTCCTTCTTTTTCTGTTACACATTGTTATCCATCTTTTTAGTATTTCAGTACTTATAACGGAACTCATTTATTCTAATAGGAGTTCTGATTTTTGTATTTTCATTATAAGTACAAATCGCATAAAGTGGGGAGCGCTCTTTAAATGTACCCCCTCTGCCGCTCTCTCTTCAATCCATACCAAAACTACCACATCCAAAAATATCCACAACAAGAATTGAAGCACTGGGGCTGGCAGGAGACTGGAGGACATGTGGGAAAACCGTGGCTGCTGCTGTGCTACCCCACAAATCGGCTGCTACCTGGGGAGGCTGAGCAGTGTAAACAAAGCCCCCTGTGCCTATGGTCTCTTTGGGGGCTTCCTCTGCCCTCACTGACTTCTTCAGGCTCCGGGGAGAATCCCCTTGCCAACCACAAGGACTTTCCAGCTCCCTCCCGCCATTTCCAGGTACGAATTGAATTGCTTGATTATTTCCCGCGCATCTACACGGTCGCAGGTGAGTTAGAACGTGTGTCAGTGGGGGCGATGCCTGTAGCCAATGTTCATTTAGCGCCTTGAATTCATTCCTTGGTATCCGTCGCCCCGCAGAGATCAAAAGCTTTGAATAGGATGGATAAATAGGGGAGCAAGCGCTCCTTCGGACAAAAGCACGATGCCTGCAGCTCCACTCGCGCCCTCGGAGACATCTGGTGCCAAGAACAGCCCACCCCTAAAAAATACTGACATTCAGAAAAAAAGTATTCAGTTGCAGAGAATAGGCCAGATTGTGGTGTGGGCTGGATTGCAGGATGTGTGTGGTGCCAAGCACAGTTGTTTTTTCCAGTTTGCAAATGCTCACAGCACCCCAGAAATGTTGGCAACCCCTGTTGTCATGGGACGAAGGTGGCACTGTGGTCTAAACCACTGAGCATCTTGGGCTTGCTGATCAGAAGGTCGGCGGTTCGAATCCGCACAGTG
The DNA here is from genome assembly GCF_965112155.1 of Podarcis liolepis. NCBI lineage: Eukaryota > Metazoa > Chordata > Lepidosauria > Squamata > Lacertidae > Podarcis > Podarcis liolepis. The sequence goes on along the minus strand of NC_139565.1, from coordinate 55,625,104 downwards.
GGGTGAGCTCCCGTTGCTCGGTCCCACCTAGCCGTTCGAAAGCACGTCAAAGTGCAAGTAGATAAATAGGTACCGCTCCAGCGGGAAGGTAAACAGCACATCCATGCGCTCTGGTTTCCATCACGGTGTTCTGCTGCACCAGAAGCGGCTTAGTGGTTTAGTCATGCAGCCACATGACCTGGAAAGCTGTCTGCAGACAAACGCCAGCTCCCTTGGCCTAAAAAGCGAGATGAGCGCCGCAACCCCATAGTTGCCTTTGACTGGACTTAACCGTCCAGGTGTCCTTTACATACACACACACACACACACACACACACACACACACACACACCATCCAAGATGATATTTACGCTGCAGCCTTAACATTTCCTTTGCACCAGTTTTCCTGCCGCGCCGCCCCTCGAAGGATCCTGGGAATTGTAGTTGGGAACCGCTGACTTCTCGGTTCAGAGACCTCTGCCCTCTCTGAGGGAAGTACAGTTTTCAAAGTTCCCTGAGGAGCAGGAGTGACCATTGAACATACTTGAGGCCTATACTCAGAACGTGTTTTGCACTGCCCTTCTCTTAGGTTGAACGGTCAGTTTTGGAGCGGATGTTGTGCCATCTGGCGGCCATTGGTGGAAGGACACGCTCCTGTAGCAGAGTCATCTGACTGAAAACCTGAAGTGCTGAAGCAGTGCCAAACTCCCTTTTGTTTCATTGCATTTTATTATTATCTATTCAACTTATATCCCTCCTTCCTTCCAAAGGAGCTAGTGGAAGACACCATAGACTTTTCAGTTGGATACCTCAGTCGCTTAGAGCGTGGTGCTGATGACACCAAGGTTGCAGGTTCGATCCCTGTATGGGACAGCTGCATATTCCTGCATTGCAGGGGGCTTGGGCTAGATCAGGGGTCAGCAAACGTTTTCAGCAGGGGGCCGGTCCACTGGTCCCTCAGACCATGGGGGGGGGTGAACGAATTCCTATGCCCCACAAATAACCCAGAGATGCATTTTAAATACAGTGGTGCCCTGCAAGACGAATGCCTTGCAAGACGGAAAACCCGCTAGACGAAAGGGTTTTCCGTTTTGGAGGTGCTTTGCAAAACGAATTTCCTATGGGCTTGCTTCGCAAGACGAAAATGTCTTGCTAGTTCCTGCTGGGTTTTTTTCCTCCCCCCCCCCCCCTTTTTCCCAAGCCGCTAAGCCGCTTATCAGCTGATCCTAAGCCGCTAAGCTGCTTAACAGCTGATCCGCTAAGCCGCTTATCAGCTGATCCGCTAAGCTGCTAAACCGCTTATCAGCTGATCCGCTAAGCCGCTAATAGCGCTAAGCCGCTAATGGGCTTGCTTCGCAAGACGAAAAAACCGCAAGACGAAGAGACTCGCGGAACGGATTCTTTTCGTCATGCGAGGCACCACTGTAAAAGGACACATTCTACTCATGTAAAAACACGCTGATTCCTGGACCGTCCGTGGGCCGGATTGAGAAGGCGTTTGGGCCTCATTTGGCCCCCGGGCCTTAGGTTGCCTATTCATGATCTAGACCAGTGGTTCTCAACCTGTGGGTCCCCAGATGTTGTTGGACTGCAACTCCCTTCATCCCTGAGCTCTGACCTTGCTAGCTAGGGGTGGTGGAAGATAGAGCAGGCTTCCTCAACCTCCGCCCTCCAGATGTTTTGGGACTACAATTCCCATCATCCCTGACCACTGGCCCTGCTAGCTAGGGATCATGGGAGTTGTAGGCCAAAAACATCTGGAGGGCCGAGGTTGAGGAAGTCTGAGATAGAGGAAACATAATAGGTGTTGGGGTGAACATTTGTGTTCGCTTTGCAACCTCTCTTCACACACACACACACACACACAGAGAGGGAGAGGGAGGGAGAGGAGGAGGAGGAGGAGGATGGCTTTTAGCATCTTGGTCCATCTTGCTCAGTTTTGTATCGACATACCTTTTCCAACCTGCTGTTCCTCCAGATGTTGTTGGGCTACCCTGTATATATCCTACTCTCTGATAAATTTTCCATCTGTAACATTCCTGTGCCTTGCTGATAATCTCACCAGTTCAGTGTACTCTCTTATTTTATTTTGCCAGTCTGACTTAGATGGGATATCCTCTCCCTTCCAGCCTTTTGCAATTATCAGAGAGTAGGATATATTCAGAGTCTGTGTATGGGATGCAGGTGGCGCTGTGGGTTAAACCACAGAACCTAGGGCTTGCCGATCGGAAGGTCGGCGGTTCGAATCCCCGCGATGGGGTGAGCTCCCCTTGCTCGGTCCCTGCTCCTGCCAACCTAGCAGTTCAAAAGCACGTCAAAGCGCAAGTAGATAAAATAGGTACTGCTCTGGCGGGAAGGTAAACGGCATTTCTGTGCACTGCTCTGGTTTCAGTGTTCCGTTGCTCCGGAAGTGGCTTAGTCATGCTGGCCACATGGCCTGGAAAAACTGTCTGTGGACAAACGCCGGCTCCCTCGGCTGTAAAGCGAGATGCACGCCGCAACCCCAGAGCATAGCTGTCAACATTTCCCTTTTCTTGTGAGGAATCCTATTCGGAATAGGGGCATTTCTCTTTAAAAAAGGGAAACGTTGACAGCTGTGCCCCAGAGTCGTTCGCGACTGGACCTAACTGTCAGGGGTCCTTAAGCTTTACCTTTTTTACTCCATTCAAAACATGTGCACTGAGCTGCAGCCCTTGTCCATTATTCTGATGTTCAGGGCATATTTCCAGATCTTAGGGGGTATCTTTCAGGGGAAGAAGCTCCACCAGATGTATTAAGCACATCTCCTCTAGTCCTCTGTCTTTCCCTCTTTGTTTCAGGCACCCCTGCGGTTATTTTGATAAATACGCAGTTCCATCCAAGACTGTTAGAGTAACAGATAGGTAGCCGTGTTGGTCTGCCATAGTCAAAATAAAAAAATTCCTTCCAATAGCACCTTAAAGACCAACTAAGTTAGTTCTTGGTATGAGCTTTCGTGTGCATGCACACTTCTTCAGATACACTGAAACAGAAGTTGCCAGATCCTTCTATATAGTGAGAAGGTGGGGAGGGGTATTACTCAGAAGGGTGGTGGGAATGGGTGATTGGCAGATAGCTGAGATGAGCCTGTTGACGACTCTTAACGACTGCAATAGGTCTTACAGGAAAAGGCAAGGGGTGAGAAGGTGAAAAATGGCTTAGTCATGTATAATGAGATAAGAATCCAATGTCTTTGTTCAGACCAGGTCTCTCCATGGTTTTAAGTTTGGTAATGAGTTGCAATTCAGCAGCTTCTCTTTCCAGTCTATTTCTGAAATTCCTTTGTAGTAAAACAGCTACTTTGAGATCTTGTATAGAATGTCCTGGGAGATTGAAGTGTTCTCCTACTGGTTTCTCTGTTTTGTGTTAGAGTAAGGCAGCATTTCCCAGAACGGTCAAATGTTGACTCACTGGGGTCAGTAGAAGTGGGGGGGGGGGGTTAAAAGGAGGTTCAAAATGGCAGTGGAGGAAAAGAAGTTTAGGAGGTACAAAATATGTATTTAGGAACTCTGAGCCTCAGAAATAAAGGGCAGCGTATTTTATAAAACGATTCCACAACACAATATTCTCAGACAGACAGACTGCAAAATTCTTTTCTTGCCTTTTATGGCGTCTGATAATGGCGATTGAGTAATCTGTGTTGATTTTATATTGATATTTCTTGAATTTGCTTTCTTTAAATGCCTAAGAACCTGGGCTGGGGTTGATGATAATTTTATAAGCTTGTCAAAGGAGTCATTGAACGCACAGAATTTGTGAAACCCTGAGCTGGATGCAGTTCTTATTGGGAACCAGGAGGCGGCAGCAAATACCCACCCTCTGAATTATCCTGCCACTGTAATGTCCTGCGTGCATTCCGTTCTACAGAATGCACACTATGACAAAAAAAATTAGTGTGGTTGGAATCGTACACAAAGATTACAAGACTGCATTTATTTCTTTTTTTTCAAATGGGGAGGGTGCAACAGGTCATCTCTTCAGAATCCTTTCAAGTAAATAATAAATGCAGTTTTTAGGTTGCGCCATTTGCAGAATACTTCATTAAGCAGCACTTTCAAGATGGACTTCAAAGCAGCATCACTTCATGGGCCTTTTTTAAAAAAATGGTGTTTAAAGGATAATGTGTAGAATGGCCCTGATGAGTGTGTGTGTGTGTGTGTGTGTGAGAGAGAGAGAGAGAGAGAGAGAGAGAGAGAGAGAGAAACCCTAGTGAACTGATTTGACAGGGCCTGATCAAGTTTCAGTGTGTTTCCAAGAATAATAATAATAATTATTATTATTATTACTATCTACTCATCTGACTGAGTTATTATTCCCAGGGCCAGATTTAGGTTTGATGAGGCCCTAAGCTACTGAAGGTAATGGGGCTCCTTTATATGTCCAGCTGTCCTTTGTCAACAACAAATTGTCGCTGGTTTTTTGTGTTGAATATATGCTAGATGGTAATTTATGGACCTAATAGGTATCTAAAGCCATTTGAACATAACAAAATATGTATTTTATCAAAGTAATTGTTGAACTTAAATACAGTTAAGAAGAAGTATCAAAGGTAAAGGGACCCCTGACCATTAGGTCCAGTCGTGACCGACTCTGCAGTTGCGACGCTCACCTCGCTTTATTGGCCGAGGGAACCGGCGTACAGCTTCCGGGTCATGTGGCCAGCATGACTAAGCCGCTTCTGGCGAAACCAGAGCAGTGCACAGAAACGCCGTTTACCTTCCTGCCGGAGCGGTACCTTTTTATCTACTTGTACTTTGACGTGCTTTAGAACTGCTAGGTGGGCAGGAGCAGGGACCGAGCAACGGGAGCTCACCCCGTCGCGGGGATTCGAACCGCCGACCTTCTGATCGGCGAGCCCAAGAGGCTCAGTGGTTTAACCCACAAGAAAAAGTATATTAATAGTAAAATTTGGGGGAGGGGGCTCCCAAGAGAGTGGGGTCCTAAGCTATAGCTTGTTTAGCTTATAGATAAATCCGGCACTGATTATTCCCTTCCCACAAAAGCATAGATTCACCTTGCAATTTATGCTCTGGGAAAAATGTTTTTTTAAGGGTGCACCTCCCACAGGCTGCAGCAGAGGGTGATGTGGCTTTTCCAATGCAAGGTGAGCTGGCAGCTGGACGCTGGCAGAGAGGTTCTCCCCCCGCAAAGCTAAACAGAGCTCTCTGGAGAGGAAGCTGCCGGTGTCGCTTTTCCCAAATAGTGAAATATAGCATGTGTTAGTAGCAGCCTTTCTATACAACATCCTGAACAAGGGTCAGGGCACACGTTCTTCCCGCCGAAGTCGTGGCGGCTGACCTCAGGCTTACCCAAGCGAAAGGAGCCTTGCTCTGCGGAGGCAGGACCCAGCCTGGCACGAGTGCAGTGCCCTGCCGTGATCCTGGCTCTCGGGAAAGGGGGTGGGTGGGGGAAAGCGAGAGCCGCTGCGGGTTTCCCTGCATTCACGCCGTTTGTCATCCATGTGTATGTGTGAGAGGGAGAGCTTTGCAGCTGGCTGCCCCTCCTCCCATTGCTTGTCCTGCCTTCTGGGAAGCTTTCTAGAGAAATGGCTGGCCACTGTGCTTGGACCATATGGCTTCCAGCTAGGAGTGGGTGAATTGCTTATACAGCGGACGCACGGGTTGCGAACCTGATCCGTGCGGGAGGCACGTTCGCAACACGCAGCACCGCGTCTGTGCATGCGCGGGTTGCAATTCGGCACTTCTGCACATGCGCAAAGCGCGATTTAGTGCTTCTGCACATGTGCAAAGTGCCGAAAACCAGAAGTAACCCATTCCGGTACTTCCGGGTTTCTGCGCGTCTGTAAACTGAAAACGCACAGCCTGAAGCGTCTGTAACCCGAGGTGTGACTGTATCAGGAAAGTTAGATTCCAGAGAGAGACAGACAGACTGACTCTAGGCTGCAGAGACAGTGAATCTTTAGGGCTGCAGGGCTGTGATCTGATCTGATATTATTCCATCACTCACAAGCGCCACCTAGCATACCCAGTGGTCAAGAACTGGAGGGCTACAGATTATTATTATTATTATTATTAAACAACAACAACAACAACAAAATAATTATTTATACCCTGCCCATCCAGCTGGGTTTCCCCAGCCACTCTGGGTGGCTCTCAACAGAATATACCGTGTTTTTCGCCCTATAGGACGCACTTTTCCCCCTCCAAAAATGAAGGGGAAATGTGTGTGCGTCCTATGGGGCGAATACAGGCTTTCGCTGAAGCCTGGAGAGCGAGAGGGGTCGGTGCACACCTACCCCTCTTGCTCTCCAGGCTTCAGGAGAGCCCGGTCACCAGCCCCGCAAACTCGGGGGACAGCGGGAGAGGCGCAGCGCGCCTTTCCTGCTGTCCCCTGACTTGGCTAGAAGGCTGGCGGGGGGGGGAGAAGCCTGCTCCTCCCCGTCGCCAGCCCCGCAAACTCGGGGGACAGCAGGAGGCACAGCACGCCTTTCCCGCTGTCCCCCGACTTGGCTAGAAGGCTGGCGGAGGGCTTTCCTCTCCTCCAGCCCCACAAGCTCCCAGAGCGATGCCAAAGCTGCCAAAGCCCGAGCTTCCCCAGCCCCGCGCCTGGGGGGGAAAAAATAATTTCTTTCCCTTTATTTCCCCCCCCAAAAAATCTAGGCGCGTCCTATGGGCTGGTGCGTCCTATAGGGCGAAAAATACGGTATAAAAAAGCGACAAAACACCCAACATTAAAACTTCCCTAAACGGGGCCACCTTCAGATGTCTTCTAAAAGTCAGATAGTTGTTTATTTCCTTGACATCTGCTGGGAGGGCGTTCCACAGGGCAGGTGCCACTACCGAGAAGGCCCTCTGCCTGGTTCCCTGTAACCTCACTTCTGGCAGGAAGGGAACCGCCAGAATCCCCTTGGAACTTGGACCTCTGCTTGCACCACTCCAAATTTCTTACTGAATAGAAATATGCTGGAAAACAAAAAAGAAACAACTCCTAGTGGTGCTTGTTTAATTGTTCCACAGAACGCAATTACTTTAGTGTATGATCACAGGGCATTCAGAAACTATACAACAATCCAGCTACATGAGAACGTGAATCATTCCCAAAATAAAATTATAAACGAACCTCTTACATATGTAGTTTAAGTACACATTCAATAAGAGGGGTGAGCTAGCTTTTGCCAGATAATCTCATTTATATTGGATCTGAGACCAAAAAACAAAGAAACCCGCTTATCTCATCAACACAAATAAGCCTTTTTTTTCCTTCTCTGATCTTGCATATTTGTCAAAGTTGAAAATCCACAATGGTAAGTTGTGGAGAACTGTAGCAGAACAGCCAATGCTCTTGAAGACAGACATGACTACTCTTTCTGGTTGTATAGCCATGCTACACTGAAATGTTTAAATGTTTCTTTGATTGCCCTTGAATCTTCCTGCCTCTCCTGCCACACGCTTTGAGAACCACTGACTTAGCTGCTCTCTGCACACAAACAGAGAGAGAAAGTTTTTCTCTCCTGTAACACTAAAACTTGGCAATATCCAATAAAGCCGAATGTTGAAAGATCCAGGAGAGGCGGGGGGAGGGGGGGAGAGAGACATCTTCGTTACTTCATTAAGAGTGTGGAATTTCCTCACCAAAGAGATAGTGATGGTCGCCAACACGGATGGTCTTAAAATGGAAGTAGACAAATTTGTGGAAGTCAAGGCCATTGGTGGCTCACAGGGCTTTGCCCTGTCTTAGGCTCTTAACATTGGGAAATAGCTGCTGAGGTGCCTCAAACAAATATTCTGACAGAGTTTGGCTCTCCGTACAGTGGATCGCAAATGAGATCCGTGCGGGATGCACGTTTGCAACCCGCAGCTGCACGTCTGCGCACATGCGGGTTGCGATTCGGCGCTTATGCGCAAAGCACGATTTGGCGCTTCTGCGCATGTGTGACCGCCGAAACCTGGAAGTAACCCATTCCGGTACTTCTGGGTTTCGGTGGTCCGTAACCTAAAAAAACCGCAACCTGAAGCATCTGTAACCCGAAGTATGACTGTACTTGTCTTCATAAACCATTTGCCTCATGTGAATGTAGCTTAGGCAGGGGCGAAACTAGGCTTTATTTCTCCTGGGTCAAAGACTCAGTTTGGCACGTGCGCACACGCGTGCTCGCACATACACACACACACACAGAAACCATATGCATTTGTGTACAGTACACACACACAGGCTGGAAACCTCAATGGCCCCCCTCTGGAGACTTCACCCAGGGGTAAAAAAAAACCTGGCTAGCCCCATCCCCCAGCTCTGACTTAGGAAAGGGATTTAAATTAACCTGGATTGATTTCGCAACCAAAAACACTGTAATAAGGGTAGTAAGTACATGCATAAATGCACACATGTTTTCGTGTCTCCTGTGCTGCCACCAGCACAAAATTGAACGGTTTTGCAAATTATATCAAAATTATTTTTAACTTCCTTACATTTCTACACAGTCGTTATGCCAGATCAGGACCCTCTAAATTTGCTTTAGATCTAACTTTAGTAGAAAAAGTTAGGGGAAACTTCTTTTGTTTTGTTTTTTTAAAGCTACGATCAAAGTCGTTCTCCCTCTTTGGCGGTGCCTAATATTAGCGTATTAAACTTCGGGCTGCTTGCTAAGTCTACGCTAATGTTTCATCCTTTGTTTGGTACTTAACCAGTTAATGTTTCCTGTTGAGACTAAAAATGGGTTCGTAACTCACTGAATCCTCTCTGTTGTTTTTTTTCCCTGAGCGCCCCCCCTTCCCATCCCCCCTTTAAGCATTTCCTCTGATGTTATGAAAATAGCAACCAATACAATATAGGAGACCAGAAGTTCTTAAAATGCTGGCTTCCTGTCTGCAGCAGGCAGGTAATCACTTAGGAGCCATTGTCAAATGCTCCCTTCCAGTCTGGGATCTTGTGTTCTCTCTCAAGTGTGTGGAACTAAAGCCCAATTTTAACAAACGCCAGACATCTAAGAAAAAACGTGGCGTGTGGGGCTCCACGTGCCTCATTCAAACCAGGAGACGCAAGACGTTTGTTGGTAGCGAGCCAGAGATGTGGGGCAGGGCCCATGTAAACGTGCTAATTCTGTATTCTTGCAAGTAAGCTGGTTTGAGCAAGTTGCTCTCCTGTGTGTGTTGTTTAACACGGACTGCATTTTATAATGGGCCTTATTCGCCGCAGGTGGGGGAAAGGAGCTTTTTGCTGTCTAATTATTATCATTATTACTACTGTATTATTGTTATTATTTATTATTTATACCCCGCCCATCTGGCTGGGTTTCCCCAGCCACTCTGGGTGGCTACCAACAGAATATTAAAATACAACAACCTATTAAACATTAAAAGCTTCCCTAAACAGGGCTGCCTTCAGATGTCTTCTAAAAGTCTGGTAGTTGTTTTTCTCTTTGACTTCTGGTGGGAGGGCGTTCCACAGGGCGGGTGCCACTACTGAGAAGGCCCTCTGCCTGGTTCCCTGTAACTTGGCTTCTTGCAGCGAGGGAACCACCAGAATGCCCTCGGAGCTGGACCTCAGTGTCCGGGCAGAATGATGGGGGTGGAGACGATCCTTCAGGTATACTGGACCGAGGCCATTGAGGGCTTTAAAGGTCAGCACCAACACTTTGAACTGTGCTCAGAAACATATAAGAAAGGACCACTTCAGAAACTTCCTTGGTTGCTAAGGTCGCCTCCAGATTGACAGCATTTTTCAGGCATGGCAAGGGCATACAAGGAATTTAGGTTTGTGCCATTGGGAAGGATGAAACCTAATGCCGCAGGAGACAGAATTTGGATTCATAATGACCTGAACATGTTGGAAGACGGGGCCCAAACTAACAAAATGAATGTCAGTAGGTAAAGGTGAAGGACCCCTGGACGGTTAAGTCCGGTCAAAGGCAACTATGGGGTGCGGCGCTCATCTCGTTTCAGGCCAGGGAGAACAAATGTCAGGTTCTGCACTTAGTCCGGAAGAACCAGCTGCACAAATATAAGATGGGGGGCACCTGGATTGCCAGTAATGTGCTGGCTTCCCGTCTGGCTGACCGCTATGAGAACAGAGAACTGGACTAGAGGCGTCCTTTGGCCAAATCTAGCAGGACTCTCCTGGTGTTTGTATCTAGGCTGATGGACAGAGAGTTCGCTGGCTTTCCTTGGGCTGGCTGGTGAGTAGATGGTGGAGGCAAGTTTTGGGTTTGGGGGCAGTCTACCTTTCTGCTAACTCTACGGCGGCTACTATTAATGTTATGACTCTCCATATTATTAAGTTGCAGCAGCTGTCTCCCATGTGTCCAGCTAGAGGGCAAGGGGGGGTCAGAACTGACCTCAGTTGAGTCTAGACTAAATAGATCGCTGACCAAGTCGAACGTGCGCCCAAGGGCCTCTTAGCTGGAAAGAACAAACGAGCGCAAAAATAAGCCCATCAGTGTGTGAAGAACAGCCTTCCTTGCAATCACATTATCGTTTTTCTGTGCTTTTTTTTTTTAATGCTTGGTTTAGCAATTAAAAGGCGACACGGCAGTTTGGGTTTTTCCAGTCGGCCGCTCAAGGCGACCCTCGTGACAGTCGGTTTAAAAACATCGTTATACAATTCTGCCCTGTGTTTTTGGGAAAAATACCTCTCACTATTCCTTTACCAGCAAATACGAAACTTACTTGATTTCATTTTCGTGTTTGGTGGGGGGTTTTGATGGTTTTTTTGTAGACCTGTGTCTCCTTCTGCACACTCGTTCCTTTCCCCCCCCCCCCCCAGATTCAAACCTTGACACGCCAGTCTGGGTGTCTGCCGCTTCCGCCCCCCACAATTTCTCTCCACTAACCCATTCAAAAGTTCTTTTCGTTTGCTTAGATTTCTGCTCCTTTCCTGGCTGTGTCTGCCTGCGTGTGTTTGGGGCTGCGGGCGGGAAAGTACGTGATATCTGGCAGGTATTTGTGAATGGGCCTCAACCCTGTGACTCCCCGTGGCTCGGCCAAAGCGGGTTGGGAGGCGACGGCGAGGGGAGGAATCAGAAAGTGACTCTCTGCGGCTCAACTTGGCTGGAAAATATTCTCAGTGTGGCAGTTCAGAAGCCAGGAGGAAGCTATCTTCTGGCCTAAAAACAATAAAGGGGTCAACGGCTTGATCCTTTCTCCTACACCCTTTTCCTTCCATTGTGAGATTTATCCAGGCTGCCTTAGAGACCTAAGAGAATAGAGCAAAGGCACATGACATAACGGGGGGTGGATGTCTGGACTGGCCCAGTGCGATTTTTAAAAATTATTATTCTTGGTTACACCAAAGAAAGCAGTCGGTCTCTTGGGCCTCCTGCATTCTCCTCTATGTATGGTGTCGGTAGCAGAGATATTAGAAGCTGCAGGAGTTTCTAGTCTCCCAAGGCCTCCAGTTTTAAGCATTGGGAGGCTGGAATAACCTGCAGCCATCAAAGGTTGTGGAAGTCCAGCATCCCAAGACAATGAAGGCAAGAGCTGTCTCGCCAGAGTGGTGCATGCTCTGGTTGTCTCCCACTTGGACCACTGCAATGTGCTCTACTTGGGGCTACCTTTGAAGGTGACCTGGAAACTGCAATTAATCCAGAATGCGGCAGCCAGACTGGTGACTGGGAGTGGCTGCCAAGGCCATATAACACCGGTCCTGAAAGACCTACATTGGCTCCCAGTACGTTTCCAAGCACAATTCAAAGTGTCGGTGCTGACCTTTAGAGCCCTAAACAGCCTCGGCCCAGTAGACCTGAAGGAGCGGCTCCACCCCCATCATTCTACCCGGACACTGAGGTCCAGCGCCGAGGGCCTTCTGGCAGTTCCATCCCTGAGAGAAGTGAGGTTACAGGGAACCAGGCAGAGGGCCTTCTCAGTAGTGGCGCCCGCCCTGTGGAACACCCTCCCATCAGATGTCAAGGAAATAAACAACTGTCTGACTTTTAGAAGACATCTGAAGGTGGCCCTGTTTAGGGAAGTTTTTAATGTTTGACATTTTAATGTGCTTTTAATATTCCGTTGGGAGCTGCCCAGAGTGGCTGGGGAACCCCAGCCAAATGGGTGGGGTAATTATTATTATTATTATTATTATTATTATTATTATTATTATTATTATTTGTGGGCAAGGTGCTTGGATCAGTCAGGGCAACCGCTTGCTCTCTGGTCCTTAATTCTTCTCTGCTGATAATAACTAGCAGAGAGGCTCCACCCGCCTGTCAAATTTTGTGGCATGCGTGGAGAAGAAAAAGATCTGATCCGCCATACAGATCCAATTCCTCGCTCCTGCTTGTGTGGCCTCAGACTGCAAATAAGGCATGGCAAGTTTTGACTGCTCTCCTAGCAGGACAGGGGTGTTGGCCAGTTGTTAGGCATGGTGAAGTCCAATACCGTTACCACATTGGCTCCACATGCTGAAGGAGACTGGAGAAGTGAAATTCATTGCACTTAGAAAGCTAGCAGCTCAGGGAGAAGGCTAGCGGCTAGCCTTCTCTCCCTGAGAAGCTAGCTCTCTGTTCTTTTATCGAGCGGAGCATTCAAAACACGAGTCTCCCCTGAGTCGTGGAAAAGGTTGTGTGTCCTTTCACCCATTTGGGCACCGCAGTTTAAGAAGGATGTTGACAAGCTGGAACATGTGCAGAGGAGGGCGACCAAGCTGATCAGTGGTCTGGAAACCAAGCCTTGTGAGGAACGGTTGAAGGAGCTGGGTATGTTTAGCCAGGAAAAGAGGAGACTGAGAGGAGAGATGATAGCCATCTTCAAATATCTCAAGGGATGTCCCATGGAAGATGGAGCGAGCTTGTTTTCTCCTGCTCTGGTGGGTAGGATTCGAACCCGTGGCTTCAAGCTATAAGGAAGGAGATTCCACCTAAATATAAGGAGGAACTTTCTGACAGTAAGAGCTGTTTGGCAGAGGAACAGACTCCCTCGGGAGGTGGTGGACTCTTCTTCCTTGGAGGTTTTTAAGCAGAGGTTGGATGGCCATCTGTCATGGATGCTTTAGCTGAGATCCCTGCATTGCAGGGGGTTGGACTAGATGGCCCTTGGGGTCCCTTATTCTAAAATCTATACATTGACCCGGCCAAGGACATCGCTCTACCTATTTCATACGGCAAGCTTCCCTCCATAAAACAGAAGGGTTTTTATTCCACCCCCCTTCTCCACTTCGTGCTTTGCACGTAAACCCATCCCCGTAAACGGGTTTACTTGAACTGACAAAAAGGTGGCCCTGGGCCAACGTCAACCTTTGGGAAGCGTCTCCATGTAAATGGACACCAATAACACGTTGCCGCAACCTTTTTAGGTTGCTGGAGCCAAGGATTTCCTCAGAGGTTGAGTGGCTTTCCTGGAGACAGGCTTTCTCGCAGGAGAGGAAGCTGCCGCAAAAAGGGCAAGTTCCCTCTTTTCACAGAGCTATACGGCCAGGCCTTAAGTACGTGCTGCCTGACACAATCTGTAGGGAACCAGAGGTTGGGGGGGCGCGCGCGAGGGAAATGCCACCCCTCCCTCTGCTCTCCTCTGTGGGGAGTGTATGCGGGCCTCTGGGAAATCCTGTAAATGCAGAATGGGGGGGGGTGCGTCTATTGTATATCGCAGGATATGCAAGGTAAACTCCACCTTGGGCTGCTCCGCACATCCCTTGAAACACACACTCACACAAGTTCCCTCAGACCTGCGTTTAATGAGTAACCTGTGAGCGCGTAGCCTCACACCCTAGTGCAAACATAGGCGGTGCCGATCCGCCACGACAGGGTTTGCTCTGCAGCCAGGCAAGAAAAAAAGATTTTACGTTCCCGAGTTTGGCTGAGCCATTTTGCGCTCACATTGTGGCCGCCCGCTTTTGTGTCAAGTTCTGGGCTCCGAATCGCCTTCTGCACCCTGAGGAGTTTCCCCTGCCTACCCAAGTGAAAACCATGCCTGTTACAATAATAATAATAATAATAATAATAATAATAATAATAATTATTATTATTATTATTATTATTATTATTATTATTATTATTATTTATACCCCACCCTCCCCAGCCAAGACCGGGCTCAGGGCAGTATAAAAACAATTGATTAAAATACAACATAAAAACAAGATTAAAATACCACATTAAAATGCAGCCTCATTTCAGACAATTTCAGTAGAAACTCAAATCAAAAACTTTTGGGGGATGAAAACGTCAAATCTTCGCCAAGGCCAACTATCCAGGCTGGTCCTATGTGGCCAGAAAAAAGCCAGGGAAGTCCCCAAATAGGAGCTCCATCACAGAAAGAGAAAGGAAAAAAGAAAGAGGGGAAGTTGATTCCAAGCCAAAGGCCAGGTGGATCAACTCTGTCTTACAGGCCCTGCGGAAAGAAATCAGATCCTTCAGGGCCCTGGTCTCATGAGGCAGAGCGTTCCACCAGGCCGGAGCCAGTGCTAAAAAGGCCCTGGCTCTGGTTGAGGCTAATCTGACTTCTTTAGGATGATAATCTGGCTTGAGAGCAGTACATGTGAAAAGGATCTAGGAGTCTTGGTTGACCACAAACCTGACATGAGCCAACAGTGTGACGCGGCAGCTAAAAAAGCCAATGCAATTCTGGGCTGCATCAATAGGAGTATAGCATCTAGATCAAGGGAAGTAATAGTGCCACTGTATTCTGCTCTGGTCAGACCTCACCTGGAGTACTGTGTCCAGTTCTGGGCACCACAGTTCAAGAAGGACACTGACAAACTGGAACGTGTCCAGAGGAGGGCAACCAAAATGGTCAAAGGCCTGGAAACGATGCCTTATGAGGAACGGCTAAGGGAGCTGGGCATGTTTAGCCTGGAGAAGAGGAGGTTAAGGGGTGATATGATAGCCATGTTCAAATATATAAAAAGGATGTCATATAGAGGAGGGAGAAAGGTTGTTTTCTGCTGCTCCAGAGAAGCGGACACGGAGCAATGGATCCAAACTACAAGAAAGAAGATTCCACCTAAACATTAGGAAGAACTTCCTGACAGTAAGAGCTGTTCGACAGTGGACTTTGCTGCCAAGGAGTGTGGTGGAGTCTCCTACTTTGGAGGTCTTTAAGCAGAGGCTTGACAACCATATGTCAGGAGTGCTCTGATGGTGTTTCCTGCTTGGCAGGGGGTTGGACTCGATGGCCCTTGTGGTCTCTTCCAACTCTATGATTCTATGATTCTAATCTCTCTCTGGGCAAAAAGATTCCTGGGTTGCAGGGAGTTGGACTGGATGGTGACCCTCGCGGCGCCTTCCAACTCTACAATTCTGTGATTTTGTGTAGTTGGAAGTGAGAAAACCGGAAGTAGTTTTATGGGCTCCACACACACAGCCCAAAAAAGGGGGAGAGCCTCCTCGAGATCTCTCCCAGGTGACAGATGGTAGAGGAGTATCAGGTGGTCCTGTAAATGAAGCCCATCAGTGCTTCAGAGATGGGGAGCGATTCTTTGTGAGCAGGTTGTAAGGAGTAGGAGAGGATTTGTGTTGGAGGGATTGGTTAATAGAGACAGCATGTGAGGAAGTGGACGGGTAGAATGGTTGGCAAGAGTGAGATGGGGTTGTAGCAACAAGACTCTTTTTGTTGGTTGGGGTTTTGCATTATTCTTCCTTGTAAAGGTAAAAAGGTAAAGGATCCCTGGACTGTTAATTCCAGTCAAAGGCGCTTCTCTCGCTTACAAAGCTGAGGGAGCCGGCGTTTGTCCACAGACAGCTTTCCGAGTTCATCTGGCCAGCATGACTAAACTGCTTCTGGTGCAACGGGACGCCGTAATGGAAACCAGAGTGCACGGAAACGTTGTTTACCCTCCTGCCACAGCAGTGCCTATTTATCTACTTGCACTGGCGTGCTTTCGAACTGCTAGGTTGGCAGGAGCTGGGACAGAGCAATGGGAATTCACCCCGTGGCGGGGATTCGAACTGCCGACCTGATCGGCAAGCCAAAGAGGCTCAGTGGTTTAGACCACAGCACCACCCGTGTCTTCCTTGCAACACTCTCTGGCAGTGCTATTTTTCTAGAAAAAGAGGTGCCAGAACTCATCACGAATGCCCTCACTCTTTCTCCTGGAAAGGCAATGGGATCCGCCTGATAGGTGCTGGAACTGAGTTCTGGGGAGTTCCCTTTGGGGGGGGGGAGCCCTGCTCTCTGACTTTCTTTATATTGCTGTTGTGGATATCAGAAATGTGAAGGCTCTTATACTAAAACGAAGAATAAAACCGCTAGCGTTTTTACGATGCTAAGCAGGGTCCGGTATGGTTTCACGTTGGAGGGGCACTGCGTGTTGAAATTCCTGCATTGCAAGGGCTTGGGCTTGATGCCATCCTACTCTACCATTCTACAACTGGTAAATACAGTGGTGCCTCGCAAGACGAAAAGAATCCGTTCTGTGATTCTCTTCGTCTAGCGGTTTTTTCGTCTTGCAAAGCAAGCCCATTGACAGATTAGCGGATTAGCGCTATTAGCGGCTTTTAGCGGTTTATCGGCTTATCGGATCAGCTGATAAGCGGCTTAGCGGCTTAGAAAAAGGGGGGAGGGGAAAAAACCAGCAGGAACTCGCAAGACATTGTCGTCTTGCGAAGCAAGCCCATTGACGGATTAGCGCTATTAGCGCTATTAGCGGCTTTTAGGGGCTTTTATCGGCTTATCGGATCATCTGATAAGCGGCTTAGCGGCTTAGAAAAAGGGGGGAGGGGGGGAAAACCGCAGGAACTCACAAGACATTATCGTCTTGCGAAGCAAGCCCATAGGAGATTCGTTTTGCGAAGCACCTCCAAAACGGAAAACTCCTTCGTCTAGCGAGTTTTCCGTCTTGCGAGGCATTCGTCTTGCGGGGCACCACTGTACTGCCACGCACTTGCTTCCTGACATCATAAGGGCGCCTGCTATATTCAGGTTCCGATAATAATGTCTACTTATTTTAACTAAATTATCATTTTTGATTACTGTTGTTAATTTTTCTTAGTGATAGTTTTATTGTTTCATCTTTTTTGTAAACGGCTTTCAGGGTGTGTGATTTTTTTAAACAACAACAACTATCAAGCAGTCTATAAATTGGGTGAAATAAATAAAATAAAAAACACCTTGGTCGCCTCGTGTTAGCCTAGGAGCAACACTCCTGGGACTGAGTGTGCCATGCTTCCGAGTAAATATGTGCAGGATAGGAGAATTCAGATAAATGTGTGTACTATCACGTAATTCCAATTGGTGTTATGTTGTTTTGTTGCTATGGCCTTCAGCTCCAGCCTCTGAGTAACTTCTCCATTCGCGATGAATATTGAGGACGTTTCCATCTTAGGAAATTAGGTGTTTCTACGAGAACTCCTTCCTTAATCACCACAGACAGGAGACCATGTTCGGTAAGAGGAGAGAGAGCTTGGAGTCATTTGCCTAGTGCAATGTTGTTCTTTTGAAAAGCGTGTTAGAATAGTTTTTCCTCTAGGAAGCCTCAGGCGTTTCCTTCGCTTCCTCTCTCCGGGGTTTGTTTGGGTGGGGATTTCAGGAAGGCTTGTTCACTCGCGCAGGGCTGGCTGAGCAGCGAAAGGCATCTAAGCTCCCGCTTGGGGGCGCCAGTGTGTTCGGAGGTGCCAGCAAAGCAGTGTGTGATTTGAGAGGCATGACTCCGGATTAGATTACTGCAATGCGCTATGTGTGGGGCTGCTGTTGAAGACTGTTCAGAAACAGCCGCCCAAGGCAAGGAAGTCAGAGGGAAGGAAGTCACCAATCCTGGCCCGATTGCACTGGCTGCCCATTAGTTTCTGGGCCCAATTCATAGTGTAGGTTTTGGCCTGTACAGTCATACCTCAGGTTACAGACACTTCGGGCTGCACGATTTCGGGTTGCGCACTGCGCTGAACCTGGAAGTACCAGAACAGGTTACTTTCATGTTTCGGCGCATGCACAGAAGCACTAAATCGCACTTTGCGCATGCGCCGAATCGCGACGTGTGCATGCGCAGACGCAGTGCTGCGGGTTGCGAACCTTCTTCCCACACGGATCACATTTGCAACCCGAGCATCCACTGTGAAGCCATATTCGGCTCAGGATCCCAGTACCTCAACGGACACCTCTCCCCACATGAACCAACACAAAACCTCTTCTTCTGTGGCCCTTCTCCATGTCCAAGGGAGGTGCAGAGAATGGAGGCATGAGAACGGGCCTTTTTGGTGGTGGCTCCCTGTTGATGCAATACTCTCCCCATCGTTTTTGTAGGTGCCGGACAAGAACGTTCTTACTCACCTTTGGATCTTATTTTTCTGCGTATCTCTTAGTGGGATGGGGTCGAGTTGGACCTGTTTTTCATTTAGATACTGCTCGTGCAATTTAGGTGGTTTTCTCTTCCTTTTTATCCTTCTTTTTATGGTTAATAATAATAATATAATTTATTACTTGTACTCTCCCCATCTGACTGGCTTGCCCCAGCCCCAGTCTGGGCAGCTTCCAACAGAATACAAAAACACACGCAATACCTCAGACAAAAGGAAGACAGAAGGTTGATTGCAAATGCTGTGTGTGTGTGTGTGTGTGTGTGTGTGTGTGTGTGTGTGTGTTCTTATCCATCATTTCTTCCCCCCTGCCTTTTGCCTCAACGCTTTTCTTTTTTGTGACATCTTCTCTTCTATTTCTGGTTTTTGCATATGTGGTGGGTTTTTTATCTCTTCACCCTCCCACTCCACCCCAACCCCTCTACTTCTCCCAGCAAGAGCAAGATTAAAGTTATTTGTTCCGGCATTGTGTAAATGAAAATGAAAAGCAAAGGCATGAAGAACGAACTACTCTCTGGGAAGCACCACTTCAAGAGGTTAAGGGAAACGTGCATCTGGAACAAATATAACCCTCGCCGAACTTCCTCAATAACTCAGCCCCACAGAGCTCGCTGCTGCCAGACAAAGAGAATGTGGTTTGCTGTCGAGTCTTTGACTCCGTTTCCCCCGCCAAGCCCACGGAATTTATATTAACCTCCAGCCTTCTTTTGCTAGTGGGAGATCTCCCTTTGCTTTATCAGTTGGTGGTGATGCATGGATCCATCACAGCCCAACTTCAGCTGGGGAGCAATGCAAGTATCAAGGTTTGTCCACAACCTTGCGGACAACTAATATAGTTCACGCACCGGTGAGCAAAAATCAGTAACATCACTCTTCTGGGGCATGGGAGAAGCGTTGATGTCGCCACTGAAGCAAACCGACACATTTGTTTTAAATGTTCAATTCTTTTTTATTTTAAATGTTTTCCTATATGCCCACAAAGCAGAGTTCTTCATTCAAGCCAGGGCAGTTAAGCTGTCAAGTCGGGGAAACGTGTAGTCTAGAGAGAAGAGAACAAGTTCATGGGAACCCAGACGTGCTTTGGAGGGGAGGCAAAGAGAAAATGTAAAATCCCAAAACACCAGAGTTGCAAATATAGAAGACCTCTTAGTAGAGTGGGAGTCTGCTGCTATAATTATAATTTATTGTTTTATGTGGTTATAGGATGTCTTTCAAGACGGCCCCTCGCAACATCTTAGAAGCAGTAAATAACATTCTTCCCTATATTGTTGGGTTTCCACCAGTCCCAGCAAGACGTTGTGAGGAGGGCACCAGGTTGGGGAATGTTGATCTATAACGTTACAGATCATAAATTAAATTTTGAAACCTGCCTGAAATGCAACAGTCTGTCTAAAATTCAACACAGCGGTCTTCATCAAAAGATCTCAGGGTGGTTCAAATGATGATGATGATGATGATGATGATGATGATGATAATGATAATGATAATAATAATAATAATAATAATAATAATAATAATTTATTTCTACCCCACCCATCTGGGCAGCTTTCAACAGGGCTGCCTTCAGAAAAAGTCTGCCTTCTAAAAGTCGGATAGTTGTTTATTTCCTTGATATCTGATGGGAGCGTGTTCCACAGGTTGGGCGCCACTACCGAGAAGGCCCTCTGCCTGGTTCCTTGCAACCTCACTTCTCGCAGGGAGGGAACCAGCAGAAGACCCTTAGAGCTGGACCTCAGTGTCCGGGCTGAACAATGGGGGTGGAGACGCTCCTTCAGGTATCCTGGGCCGAGGCCGTTTAGGGCTTTAAAGGTCAGCACCAATACTTTGAATAAAAATGATTCCAGCTGACAAAATAATAACAGACGGCAACAGATATCAGCACTTGACCAGCATTGTAATGAGCAACGCAGTGTGAAATCCAGAATTCACCCTGCCTTGGGCTCACGATAAACTGGCATTTAATGCACTTCTGAGCCCTGCAGTTTTCACATCTGCATGTATATAGTTGCGCATGCGCAGTCGGCACTGTGGTAGCCCTGTGTGACCCGCACACAGTTCAGTGTCAATTGTCTGCTGAAAACCAAGTGCAACTGGTTCCCATCGCCTGGCCTTGGATGTCTCCAGGACACTTGGGGTTTTTCCTTGGCCGAGGAGAACGTGTTTGTGATGCAATTGACCGTGAGCTGAAAACTCTTGACATTGACAGCGCAGGCTTTGCAGTGAGGAACTCCCACCTGTCTGCAATAGATCCACCAACCGAGGGTTCAGAATGCTTGCATTCCCTCTGCCTCTCAACCACCTCTGGTCTGGTTAGCATCTTGAGCGTCTACGCTCCCACTGTGTGTTCGGACATGCAAACCAAGAAGCAGTTTTTCAAGGAACTAGACCAGGCTGTCAGAAGGTTCCCAGACTTCAAAAACACCTATTCCTGCTGGGAGATTTCAACGCCAGAGTTGAGAACGATCATCGCACGTGGGACAACCGCATTTGGTCCTGGCCGCATGAACGAGAACAGACAAAGGCAACTTGAGCTGTGCTCTTATCACAGCGCAGCAGCACAACCGGATGACTTCATCTGCCCCGGCTGCAACAAAACATGTCTCTCCAGTATCGGTTTCTGCAGCGACTGCAACCTTTCAACAGTTTGACTTCTCCCGCAAAGGCTCACGTCTCCCAAGGCAGACAGGTGTCAACCAACCCAACTTGCTCGCTCACACTCTTGTTTCCTCCAGAACTTCCCAAGTTTCACAAAGCATTGCCCAAACTCCCTTTCTGTTTATCTTTGTAGTCCTGAGGACTGGAAACTTGCTTTTTAAGAAACTATCAAGAGTCTACACATGCTGTATTCTGTACCCATTGCCAGTTTCTTTATGCAACTTGACCTGTACGAGTCTGACCTTTTTCAAATCTGCAAGACTCTGCTCACTTTGCTTGGGAATAAATCTCATTGGACTCACTTGGGCTTCCTTTGCAGTACAGTGGTACCTCAGGTTAAGTGCTTAATTCGTTCCGGAGGTCTGTTCTTAACCTGAAACGGTTCTTAACCTGAAGCACCACTTTAGCTAATGGGGCCTCCTGCTGCTGCTGTGCCGCTGCTGCACGATTTCTGTTCTCATCCTGAAGCAAAGTTCTTAACCCGAGGTACTATTTCTGGGTTAGCAGAGTCTGTAACCTGAAGCGTATGTAACCCAAGGTACCACTGTAGAGGGTTTGTTCTCTTTGAGAGCCTTCCTGTGCACTTCTAAAGTTTCTGGTGCGGACTCAGTAAAGATTATCTGCCGCAGGGACGTGCTTTTATGCTTTTTGTAACGCTCTTTCCTAAAATTTTGCCTTTTGTTGGCTTTCCCAATCATTTGACTTACGGGCTGCACGTTATTTTGATTTACCCAATAGTTCGCCAACCGTGGTTTCTTTCCTGTTTTGTGGACAGTGTGCAGGTACCCTGATACTAGAGTCTGTTTTTAAATGTGACCCCTGGCACAGGAAATGCATACAAATAAGCAATAAACCCAAACAAAACTAAAATAACATCAGTTAAAACAATTACAGTCACATCCACTCACAAGGTATTGTTCCATTCCCAGCCGTAACATGGGAAAAGAACTCTGGATTTCCTAGATCAGATTGTAACTGATTTTTTTGCATTGACTGGCTGATTCTTCTAACAAAAGGGATTTTCTTTTGTGAGTTATTTTTATACTCCTTCCCAAAGTAGGTTATGCAACCTTTGCCATTTTGAGTACACCAAAGCAAGCAATGGTGACCTAGAGAGGCTGAAGGCTTGAATCCAGGCCCCTGTATTTGGTATGAAAAAACCTGTGGTTTCATTCACTTTCTAAAAAAAAGGTAAAGGGACCCCTGACCATTAGGTCCAGTCGTGACCGACTCTGGGGCTGCGCCCTCATCTCGCTTTATAGGCCGAGGGAGCCAGCGTCTGTGACTGAGGAATTTCCAGAGAAATGGAAACAGACTGCCTTTCTGTTTAAAACAAAAACAGAGATGTTTCTAGTCCTCATGATGAAGGTGATAAACCGAAAACATACATCAAGTTATCAAGGGCTATGCTTGTTTTCACAGACCGCAAAGCAAAATGCATACCGTTGTGTAAAAGCAACAAAGAGGCTTGTGGCAAAATAAATGTTAACGAATGTATTACGACGTAAGCTGTCATGGACTCCTGTAGTCTTCATCAGATTCCTGAAATGAAATCTTGTTTTGTTTAGTCGTGTCTGACTCTTCATGACCCCATGGATCAGAGCACGCCAGGCACTTCTGTCTTCCACTGCCTCCCGCAGTTTGGTCAAACTCATATTAGTATCTTTGAGAACACTGTCCAACCATCTCGTCCTCTGTCGTCCCCTTCTCCTTGTGCCCTCCATCTTTCCCAACATCAGGGTCTTTTCCAGGGAGTCTTCTCATGAGGTGGCCAAAGTATTGGAGCCTCAGCTTCAGGATCTGTCCTTCCAGTGAGCACTCACAGCTGATTTCCTTCAGAATGGAGAGGTTTGATCTTCTTGCAGTCCATGGGACTCTCAAGAGTCTCCTCCAGCACCATAATTCAAAAGCATCAATTCTTCAGGGATCAGCCTTCTTTATGGTCCAGCTCTCACTTCCATACATCACTACTGGGAAAACCATAGCTTTAACTATACACACCTTTGTGGGCAAGGTGATGTCTCTGCTTTTTAAGGTTCTGTCTAGGTTTATCATTGCTTTTCCCCCAAGAAGCAGGAGTCTTTTAATTTCGTGACTGCTGTCACCATCTGCAGTGATCACGGAGCCCAAGAAAGTAAAATCTCTCACTGCCTCCATTTCTTCCCCTTCTATTTGCCAGGAGGTGGTGGCCATGATCTTAGTTTTTTTTATGTTGAACTTCAGACCATATTTTGAAATCTTTGTTGATGGCGATACAGTGGCACCTTGGTTTTTGAACGTAATCCATTCCGGAAGACCGTGAGACAACCGAGGATCAATGGGCAGTTGGCAAAATCCATTGAACACAATGGAGAAACGCGCCTCAGAAGCCGTTTGACTTCCGAGGCGCATTAAAAAACGGAAGCAATTACTTCTGGGTTTTCGGCATTTGGGTTCTGAATCGTTTGGCTTCCAAGGCGCTCCAAAACCAAGGTTCCACTGTATAAGGGAGAAAATTGCAATGTGGGTCTTGAATACGAAATTAATGGACTATGCAGAATTGGACAAAATGACAGGAAGGATTCGAAACCTGCGGGACCAGAGATTTACAGAAGATTGGAAGAATTATTTGAAGAGCAACTGTAATCAACAAATTATGCTAGTAGGACTACAGGAAGTTTTGTAAGTTGAAATATATGAAGTGTTACAAAGTAGAAAAAGATAGAAATATTGATTATGAGATTGAAATGTAATAGGGAAAATGAAAAATGCATACTAAGAGATTAGATTGGAAAATTTTCAGACAGGACTGATGGAAGTCAAAAAAATTGAATAAGATGTAAAAGTATGTTTAATTACTGTTGAAAATGATATGTTAAAAAGTAATAAAAATTATATAATGTGGGACTTGAATAAAAATCACAGTTGGTGATCATTATAGCCGAAATGTCATTGAGATTCCTGCATTGCATTGGGTTAGACTAGATGACTCTCAGGTTCCCAACTCTTATGATTCTATCACAGCTGGATTCTCATGCAAGAATGGTAGCAAAAAATAGCTTTGTTCCCGGCTCCTGCAGCCCACTTCACTGTGTTTCTCTCAGCCTAGTATCCAGGGAAACCTGGGTGCTGAGGTGCCCTTTAGATATTTTCTCCCACGCAACCAACATCCGCCCGTGTGTGGGTAAGGCAAGTTATTTAAACGCTTCTGCTCACGTACAAAGCAGCTCCCTCGTACCTGAGATCATGTTTGAAAGGGCAGCTGAGTTCAGGGTGCCGGTGAGTCTGACAGTGGGGAAGGTGGCAGCTTCCTGCAAGCAACACCGGTTCCTGAAAGTTTCTCATTTGTTGTAGTCACTGGCGTATTCCCCCCCCCCCGCCTCCTTCTCTCCTGCAAAGCAACGTCCTGGAGTATTCTAAATCCGTAAGATATTTCACCATCCCAGCGTGTTAAATGCCTTTTCGCAGAGCTGTTCCGGATGGTTGAAATAGCCTGTTATTATGATAGAAGAAGAAGAAGGGGAGGAGGAGGAGGAGTTTGGATTTGATATCCCGCTTTATCACTACCCTAAGGAGCCCCAAAGCGGCTAACATTCTCCTTTCCCTTCCTCCCGCACAACAAACACTCTGTGAGGTGAGTGAGGCCGAGAGACTTCAGAGAAGTGTGACTAGCCCAAGGTCACCCAGCAGCTGCATGTGGAGGAGCAGAGACGCAGAGACACAAACCCAGTTCACCAGATTACAAATCTACCGCTCTTAACCACTACACCACACTGGCTCATGGAGCAATGGCAGGAAAGGTTTGCAAGGACCCTCTCTGACTCTGTTCACTCCTGTTAGGGGCACAGGAGGCTGCCATATAGCAGGTCGAACCATTGGTCTACCAACAGGGCTCAGCAACCTAAGGCCCATGGCCACAAGCGGCCCACAGGGGTTGTTTAACTGGCCCACTAACCGCCCCCAAACTGAGCCACCCACTTGGTGAGTCCCTGCGCTAAAGCGGCACAGCGTGGGGACTCGCTTCCATGGCACCGGAAACCACACATGCACAGATGCCAGAAATCGCACACGCACGTGCGATCTGGCCCACAAAGGATCTCTGCTGGAGTGAACCAGCCCAGGCAAGGGAAACCTTGCCGACCCCTGGTCTACTGAGCTCAGTACAGTCGTACCTTGCCCAGAAGTGAGTGTTCCGGTTTTTGAACGATTTTCAGAAGCTGATGCAGCTTCCGATTGGCTGCAGGAGCTTCCTGCGGCCAATCGGAAGCCACGCTTTGGTTTCCAAATGTTTTGGAAGTCGAACGGATTCCGGAACAGATTCCATTCGACTTCCAAGGTACGACTGTATTCTCTAGCCCAGTAGATCCCTGCTCTAAGAGGCAGGGAGCTTTGGAGGTGTAAATCACAGACTGTGAAGTGCTGGCAGCAAGTTCAGCCTTTTCTGTGGTGGCTCCCCGTTTGCGGAGCGCTCTCCCCAGGGAGACTCACCTGGCACCTTCATTACATAACTTTTAGGTGCCAGGCAAAAACGTTTCTCTTCAACCAGGCATCTGGCTGGATATTGTTTTGCCTTGCTTTTGTTTCATTGTGTGTTTTGTGTTGTCGTTTTGCATTTCTGTGCTGTGAACCGCCTCATGATCTTTCAATGCAGGGCGGTATACAAATAAATAACCAGTTTTAATGCACTAATCAGACTAGTTTTAATTGGGTTTTGAACGAACACGCAGTCATTTGTTACTGCTCCAAATTTAATTTTGTTATTCTCTTCCTTAGTGGGTTGCACAGGGCTCTGTTCTGAAGAATAATGTTTTAGAAGGTAGATTAGGAGGCACTGGGGACGAGTTTATGGAACCAAGGGGACAGTGGCGCGAAAACATTTGGAAGCGACTGTTCTGCACAGACTGGCAGCAGTTAGCAGGGTTCCAGACAGTCTGTCAGTCATTCCCAGCCCAACTTAGAGATGTTGGGGGTTGAGTCTGGGACCTTGTGCATGGAAAGCAGATGCTCTCCCACAAAAGCCATGGCTTTTCCCCAACAGACAATAATGCACCACAGAGACCAGAGTGCATTTTATTCAGCTGAGTGCTTAGAGGGCAGAAAAGGAATGCCAGCCCACAACTGTGGCTTTATGCTCTGAAGCTCTGACGATCACTGCCTGTAATTTTTGTACCTCATTGCCATTCATCTCCCACCTGACAACTCCCTCCCTCTGTATACCTGCCAAATAAGATTTCGCTTCGTGCATCTGACTGGCTGGGCTTGAGCCCACGAAAAGTGTGTGCCATAATAAATTTGTTAGTCTTTAAACCTCCACGAAACTCTTGGTTGCTTTTGGTGCAGGAGGTGAACATGCTCCCCCTCTAGAAATTTTTGCAGGAGGAGTGACTGAAACTCTCTGTTTTGCATATAAGGACACTGTTCAGTATAGGCAACCCAGATGATTGAGAGGTTTAGAGGCTCCCCTATAAAGAAAGTTTGCAGCGTGATGTTGGGAAAGATGGAGGGCACAAGGAGAAGGGGACGACAGAGGACGAGATGGTTGGACAGTGTTCTCGAAGCTACCAGCATGAGTTTGACCAAGCTGCGGGAGGCAGTGGAAGACAGGAGTGCCTGGCGTGCTCTGGTCCATGGGGTCACGAAGAGTCGGACACGACTAAACAACAACAGTCCCACATATGATAACAGATGGGCCATTGACCCTGATCCAGCAGGCCCCTTCTTTCATTATGAGGTCATATTCTCTTCCTCCAAGATCAGAGCCATAAACAGAGTGGGCCAAGAGTACAGGACAGCTCTCTTACCACACAGTTCTTCCCTCAGACTTGATGGCAGCTGGACCCCTCACAAGAGAAGGGGGCTTGATGGAGTTCCCACCTTGTACTCTCTTTCCTTGCGCCCTTTAGGCTCATGGGCTCCTTTCTCTCCTCGCTTCTGTGGTCTGTGATCACCATGGTTTGCTGTGACGTCTGAGTCGGGCAAACTATGGTTGGCAGTAGGCAGGAACTGCCCCCAAACCAGGATGTTTCAAGCCCGTTTCAAATCATGGTTTGGAGTGGAGTGAAATACTCTCTCCCTCCTCAGTTGTGATTCACTGGCTTTGTGTCAGAGGAGGCTCCCGAAGGAATCCTGGGTAATGGATCATTATGGGTACCCTAAGAGTGGCTTTTACAAAGCTTCTTTTACAGCCGCTCTGCAAAGCACCGCGTTTCATAAGTAAGAGGACGTTTAATGCCTATAGTGGTTGCGACAGCTTTGTAGTTCTGAGAAAATAAATAATACTTTGCAATTTTTAGAAAGCAGCGTTTCCAAGAACCACAGAGCTCTTTACACAAACTAATGAGGCCCCAAAACATCTCTAAGACCGGGCCAGACATACCATAACACTCGTTCCCTGAGGCTCAGACAGAGTCATACAGAGAGAGAGAGAGAGAGAGAGAGAGAGAGAGAAATTCCAGCACAGACTACAGGGCAACGCGCAAACTGAATCCATATTCAAGGGGTCTGGCAATCCAACTAAACCCTCTAAATTCTGTGACTGGAATAAATGTCCGCCTGTTCAGCAGATTAGCATATATTTCATTTGAATGCTTTATATATATGTATTTAAGGGGGGGCGTGTAGAATGTCACTTCTGGCCGGAAAGATGGGTGTAGAAAGTTGAAACTCAACGGCAGGTTATACAGGAGAGGCGTGATGGTCTGGAAACCATAAGGAGGGGCTTAGACACTTGGAGAGGCAGAGAACCCTCCCATAAAATTGCAAAGCACACAGCATCTTAAAAAGCAGAGACATCACCTTGCCAACAAAGGCCCTGATAGTCAAAGTTATGATTTCCCCGGTAGTGATGTATGGAAGTGAGAGCTGGACCATAAAGAAGGCTGATCGCCGAAGAATTGATGCTTTTGAATTGTGGTGCTGGAGGAGACTCTTGAGAGTCCCATGGACTGCAAGAAGATCAAACCGATCCATTCTGAAGGAAATCAGCCCTGAGTGCTCACTGGAAGGACAGATCCTGAAGCTGAGGCTCCAGTACTTTGGCCACCTCATGAGAAGAGAAGACTCCCTGGAAAAGACCCTGATGTTGGGAAAGATTGAGGGCCCAAGGAGAAGGGGACGGCAGAGGACGAGATGGTTGGACAGCGTTCTCGAAGCTACCAGCATGAGTTTGACCAAACTGCAGGAGGCAGTGGAAGACAGGAGTGCCTGGCATGCTCTGGTCCAGGGGGTCAGACACGACTAAACAACAACACACACCAGTGCCGAACCTTTGCAGCCACAGACGATGCTAATTCACTCCGAATGGAGGAGAATTCACTCCTGCCTGCCTGCTGTTTGACGTTTTGCCTTCTGGGTTTTTTCTTGAAGCTTGCAGGCGATGGTTTGTGAGTTCATGGGCTCCCAACCGCAGCCTGCTGGACTGTGGCACAGACCATAGTTGCTGGGTCAGGCCAGTCACCCAGTCAATCCAGCATCCTGTTCTCACAGTGGCCAGCCAGTTGTCTGTGGGGGAAACCTGCAAGAAGAAGAAGAAGAGTTTGGATTTGATATCCCGCCTTTCACTCCCTTTAAGGAGTCTCAAAGCGGCTAACATTCTCCTTTCCCTTCCTCCCCCACAACAAACACTCTGTGAGGTGAGTGGGGCTGAGAGACTTCAAAGAAGTGTGACTGGCCCAAGGTCACCCAGCAGCTGCATGTGGAGGAGCGGAGACGCGAACCCGGTTCCCCAGATTACGAGACTACCGCTCTTAACCACTACACCACACTGGCTCACCAGTGTGGACCCGAGGACAAGAGCCCTCTTTCCTCCTGTAGTTTCCAATAACTGGCCTTCAGAAGCAGTGCTGCCCTTTTGGCTAGCAGCCACCGATAGCCCCTTTCTCAATGAATTTGTCTGATCTTTTAAAGCCACCCAAATTGGCGGCCATTGCCGGCATCCTGTGGCAGCGAGTTCCGCAGTTTAACTAAGTGGCTTAAACAAGCACCGCAGGCAATACTGGGCAGGAGGGAACAATAGTCTTGACATTTGGTAAGGGAGCTTCCTATGATCTTAAGCACCCTATTGGATTAGGGGTCCAGGAAGCTTGTGTCCTGTTGTCTTTTGCAGCATGGCCAATACCAACTTTTACCAACTGCACTGGCTCCCGGTGGTTACAGGGTCAGGTTTAAGGTGCTGGTTTTGACCTTTAAAGCCCTTCACGACCTAGGACCCACATACCTACGGGACCGCCTCTCCCGTTATGCCCCGTGGAGGACCTTAAGGTCCACAAATGACAACATTTTGGAGGTCCCAGGTCACAAGGTGGTTAGATTGGTCTCAACTAGGGCCAGGGCCTTTTCAGTACTGGCCCTGACTTGGTGGAACGCTCTGTCACAAGAGACTAGGGCCCTGCGGGACTTGACATCTTTCCGCAGGGCCTACAAGACAGAGCTGTTCTGCCTGGCCTTTGGTTTGGACTCAGTCTGACACTTACGTTTCCCTCCCCTTATGGTTTTGATCTATGGGCTACTATTAAAATGAGGATGCATTTTAAATTGTATTTTAACCCGTATTTTAAATCGTTTCTTCTTCTTCTTCTTCTTCTTCTTCTTCTTCTTCTTCTTCTTCTTCTTCTTCTTCTTCCCTATTATGTTTTTGTTGTAATTTTACTGGTGTTCGCTGCCCTGAGCCCGGCTCTTGCCAGTGAGGGCGGAGTATAAGTAAAAATTTATTAGTAGTATTATTATTAGCTTCTGCCTCTCCCCCCTCTTTTTATTTTAAAAAATGACTTTGCTTACAGTGGGAGGGCTGGGTGTTGTCACCTCAGACCCACAGACCAAATGCCCAGGCTTCTGTACCCGGTCCTCAGAGCTCTCTGCAGGCTATGTCCTTCTACAGCCTTACCCTCTGCCCCCCTTGAGTGCTTTTGACTATATAGAATGTGTCCTTGAACTGTGATAGTCCCTCCTTGCTTGGCTGGACAGGGGGTGACGATGCGTGCGACTGCGCAGAAACCTCTGGGTTTTTTTGCATGGCTGTACGAAGGCCACACCCATTGCTCTGTCTGCTTATGCTTCTCTGGGCACACCTGCCGCTGCCTTGTGGCCCTCAGAAAGTTGTAAATGAAAGAAAGCGGCCCTCGCTCGCGGCCCTGTAGAGCGCATTGCTGGTTCCTCTAGCCTCCTCAACATCTGAAACAGCCCATGAGTGAACTTAACTGGGTGACCGTGAATCTTACTTGGTGTCTGTGAGGCACTCCCTCACAGCCTTGCCTGCCTCTTGGGGTTGTGGTGAGGAGGATGAAATGGGCACAGGGGAAAACCCATGACCACGGATAATTGTGATTGCAGGCGTTGGGGCAGAGGATCCAGTCCACGCACACTGTACTGTGACCAGAAAATCCTTTATTTACAACACATACACACACACTTGTCAAACTAAACATGAAAATAATCGTACAGAATCAAAAGAAAAACAAACAACAACAAAACACACACACACAAAAAATACAAATAAGACATGATAACGTACAAAACTTACACAAAAACAAATAATAATATATATGTACCATATTTCAGTTCTTCTCAACACAGTTCTTTTTTTGTAAACTGTCTCCTTTTTAGTTCATTATTATCCCCTTTTTCTTTCTGTTTTTAACTTAAGTACCTTAAATTATTCTGCGGAAGTTAATTGAAGCAGGTCCAAGTATTAATTTGAGGGCACCGCTTTTTAAGATGTTCTCTATATTTTGCCCATTCTTTTTTGAATTTTTGCTTCTTTTGACCCCTAATTGCCTCTGTCAATCTAGCCAATTCAATATTGTGACCAGAAAATCCTACTGGGATGTACATGGCTAGAAGTAAGCCCCAGCATCAGGAACGAGAGTCTACCCCCGCCCCCCCAAAGTTGGCCTAAATTTGCATCTGCGCCTTTTTGCATCTGGAAATCTGTGCCGTGCCTCAAGTCTCTTAAGTACCTTGCAACACCCTGGTACTGGATAAACTAGTAGTGCCAGTCTCTGCATTTGGGGATTGCCATGAAGTACGTTGTGGTTTGTTTATGTAGCATTTTTTGGCCCAAAGGCCAAGGCAGTGAGCAGCATGTTAATGCAGCAAAACACGTCATAGAACTTGCAATGGTGTGTGTGCTTCTTTCCCAACTCAGTCCAAAGTGCTGGTTTGGTGTACATAAAACCCTGTACATCTTGTGACCTGGGATACCTTAAATACTGTCTCACCCTGTATAAACCCATATTATATTAATGAGCTGAATACACCGAAAGATTTACAAGTCATGGAGGTGTGAAGAGTAGGTGTATGAACACCTAGTTTTTGTTTTGGTTGCTATTTTGTTAATGTTGATACTGTTTTATATATTATAAATGCTGTATTGATTTCTTAACAATATAATCTGACTTTTGCTTTAATTGGGTTATTTTTTTTAGTTGCTCCTTTGTTAACAGTTTCTTTATAGATCGTAATTGTTTCACTGATGGCGTGTTAATTATTCCGTATGACCTATGCTGTATTTGTGATGTTTGTATCATGTTGTTGTTGTTTATCATTTGCAAGCCGCTTTGGGATTCATTTTGAATGAAAAGCGGCGGCGAAGTACCGTATTTTTCGCCCCATAGGGCGCACCTAGGTTTTTTTTGGGGGGGGAATAAAGAAAAAAACTTTTATTTCCCCCCCCAGGCGTGGGGCTGGGGCGGGGGAAGCCCAAGCTTCCCCCGACCCCAGCCCCCAGAACTGGCTGCTCTCCACAAGCCGTGGGAGCCCTCCCACAGCTTGCGCAGAGCTACCTGAAGCCCGGCGGCTTCAGGATAGAGGCAGCTCTCCCACGGGCTCCCAAGGCTTGCGGAGAGCTTCCTGAAGGCTGGAGAGCGAGAGGGGTCGGTGCGCACCAACCCCTCTCGCTCTCCAGGCTTCAGCGAAAGCCTGCATTCGCCCCATTGGACGCACACACATTTTCCCTTCATTTTTGAAGGGGAAAAAGTGCGTCCTATAGGGTGAAAAATACGGTATATAAATCAAATCAACTAATCCCTGTTCTGTTCAGCAGTGGGGCTCCAGCAGATACAGCCTTAACTTTCATCAAGCCTTTTAAAGTAGATATCCTTCCCAATCTACATCTGTATTGGAACTGAGGGGTTCCTTCTTAGATGTTTTGATATGTTTTATTGCTTGTGTGTTTGCTGCCCATTGAGAAGAAGGATGGGATCACAGAATCATAGATTGTAGAGTTGGGAGGGACTACAGGGGTCATTTAGTTCAGTTCTCTGCAATGTGGGAATCTTTTGCCCAACATGCTGCTTGAACCCACAACTCTGAGATTATGAGTCTCGTGCTCTAGTGCAGGCATAGGCAAACTCGGCCCTCCAGATGTTTTTTGGGACTACAACTCCCATGATCCCTAGCTAACAAGACCAGTGGTCAGAGATGATGGGAATTGTAGTCCCAAAACATCTGGAGGGCCGAGTTTGCCTATGCCTGCTCTAGTGATTGAGCTATTTATAAATTTAATAAATGATCAACTAAAGGTCACATGACAGTGAACACTTGACTGATGGAGCATCTAAAATTATTAGTTTGCTAAGGCCGCATTTTCCTCTTTCTTGGTGCTGAAACTCTAGCACAGAGGTCCAGTTCTCCCCATTCGGTGACCTGTGTCATTCAGAGGACTAGCTGAAAGATCCAAAAGGCATGGTCCTCTTTGGTTCTAGCAAAGTACCATGATGGTGCTGTGTAAATAATATTCTTGGGTGAGTTCCAAAAGAGTAGCCTTTTTGGATGCATAGAAGGCGATCATATTAAACCTTTTTGGTGCAACGCCTTTTTCATGTGCTGATAGTTGCATAACAACGAGGCTGATTGTGTTGAGCAGTGTGAGATTCCTCCCCAAGTCACAGTAAGTTTATTTTGTTCCAGCAGCTCAAAGGAAGTTGAAATGGATGATTCATTCAAGCCAGCGTTTGAGTCTGTTACAAGGACATCGTAAGAGCCTGGGAGCGCCAACATCCTGCCTCTTATGAGCTTTAAGTGTCACTGGCTCCTCTCTTTGAATTAATGACTGTCTTATTTCTCCCCTTCCTTTTTCTGCCAGGGTTATCACCCGTTGCCACACGAAGCTGAAATCGCACACACCAAAAAATTGTTCAGGAGGAGGAGGAATGACCGGAGGTAGGGAGAATGCTTTTTGAACGGGCGATGCTTTTTGTGTGTTTATTATCTACCTAAAGAAGGAAAATCCTGCACGCATTAAAATCACAGGTGTTCGCTGAGATTTCAATCTGCAGGGAGCAACCCAAAGATGGAAGTCCTGGAGGGTTGTGAGTGGCATGTATTCAACATGTTTTCTTGTGCCCAAGGTCTTGTGCCCAAAGGAAAGATGAGTTATTGGCCTGGTTTTCACATCGTGAAAGTACTGTTTTGGGGGGACAGAAGGCGGGCAGGTGTGGAGGATTCCCTGGTCCTGAATGGGGTAACTGTGCCCCTGAAGGACCAGGTGCACAGCCTGGGAGTCATTTTGGACTCACAGCTGTCCATGGAGGCACAGGTCAATTCTGTATCCAGGGCAGCTGTCTACCAGTTCCACCTGGTATGCAGGCTGAGACCCTACCTGCCCACGGACTGTCTCGCCAGAGTAGTGCATGCTCTAGTTATCTCCCGCTTGGACTACTGCAACGCGCTCCACGTGGGGCTACCTTTGAAGGTGACCTGGAAACTACAACTAATCCAGAATGCGGCAGCTAGACTGGTGACTGGGAATGGCCACTGAGACCACATAACACCGGTCTTGAAAGACCTACATTGGCTCCTAGTATGTTTCCTAGCACAATTCAAATTGTTGGTGTTGACCTTTAAAGCTTTAAACGGCCTCGGTCCAGTATACTTGAAGGAGTGTCTCCGCCCCCATCATTCTGCCCGGACGCTGAGGTCCAGCACCAAGGGCCTTCTGGTGGTTCCCTCATTGCGAGAAACAAAACTACAGGGAACCAGCCAGAGGGCCTTTTCAGTAGTGGCGCCCGCCCTGTGGAACGCCCTCCCATCAGATGTCAAAGAGATAAACAACTATCTGACATTCACAAGACATCTTAAGGCAGCCCTGTTCAGGGAAGTTTTTAATGTGTGACGTCTTAGTGTATTTTTGGTCTTTGTGGAAGCCGCCCAGAGTGGCTGGGGAAACCCAGCCAAATTGGTGGGGTACAAATAAATTGTTGTTGTTGTTGTTGTGGTTTAGCAAAGTGCAGCAAAACAAGTAGAGTCGGGCAGAGTACTATTATTATTAATAATAATTTCATTTCTATACCGCTTTATATTTTTAAGAAAAAATTCAAAGTGGTTTACAGAATATTAAAACATCAATAAACCAATCTGAAGAAAGTCAAATATAGAGTATACCGTCAAAGCAACATAATTAACAGAAAACTAAAATATTATCTTAAAGGTTTCAAAATAAAACATTACCATCATCATCATCATCAAAACCTTTATTGCATTAGCATACAGCCATAGCAAAATAAGACAATACAAAAATGCTAGAGACAAAACCAAGCAAAATACAAGGTGATATTGCTGGCGTAATGACATTTAAATTAAGACAATAATGCAAAGATTTAGTTGCCAGCGCCAACAATCTAATATGCGGATATATATAAAAAGTAATAAAAAGAATTAAAACAGGTCCAGGCCTAGGACACACTACCCTGTCAGAGTAGCCCTGAGTTTCAGAGCCTGCACTATGAAGATTGCCACCCCACGTGAAATTTGGGGATTTGCGTAAAACATTACAAAGGAGGTCAACTACAGAATACATATTTAACAAAAAAAAATCTTAAAACATTTCAAAATAAAACATTGCTAAAGTGAAGTCAAATATAAAATGCACATTTAAAACAGCATAATTAGCACGAGAATAAAATATCATAAGCATGACATGGCTGTTTGGCAGGCACAAAAAGATGGGGCAAAAGAATCCAATAATTTGGATTTGTTGTCAGGCATAGTAGCCACAGTCTCCTCTTCCCAGAGCTCACAGGCTTGCGTGTTCATGGTTTGGCTTAGCATGACATGCGAAGCAAGCCATTAAGTAGGACAGGACTGGATAAAAGAGTACGGTAATGGTAAAGGGACCCCTGACCGTTAGGTCCAGTCATGACCAACTCCAGGGTTGCGGCGCTCATCTCACTTTATTGGCCGAGAGAGCCGGCGTACAGCTTCCGGGTCATGTGGCCAGCATGACTAAGCCACTTCTGGCGAACCAGAGCAGCGCACGGTAACGCTGTTTACCTTCCCGCCAGAGCGGTACCTATTTATCTACTTGCACTTTGACGTGCTTTCGAACTGCTAGGTTGGCAGGAGCAGGGACCGAGCAATGGGAGCTCACCCCGTCGCCTGGGATTCGAACCGCCGACCTTCTGATCGGCAAGTCCTAGGCTCTGTGGTTTAACCCACAACGCCACCCACGTCCCATTGGATAAAGGAGAGCAAGAGCTAAAGGATGAAGAGGAAAGTTGAAGGAGGGAAGCTCTGGCTTGAGGGCCAAAGGCGGTGAACAGAATGTCTGGAACAGCATTGTTATAAGCCCCCCAAACAATATCAGGGTTGAAAGACCAGGCAACAGTAAAGAAAATTTGGGAAAGTTCAACTCCTTGTGTCTCTCGAAACAGCTTTTCTGGGCCGGTAGACCTGCAAGGAGTGTTGGAGACCATGTAGGAAAAGGAGGGGAGCATTTTGTCTTAATCGGGGAACCTTTGACCCTCCCGATTTTGCTGGAGTCCCATTATCCTTGACCATTGGCCATGTGGGCTCATGAGAATCTCAGATGACCCAATTATCAACAGAGGCAATGAACCAAGTGAGTCACCAGCAGCTTACAAAACACTTCTGTTTAAAAAAAACGCAGCAAAACAACACAAAAGCACACACTTTTGCTACTCCAAGGGTTTAAGTGGAAAGTAGGGCGCCATTTTCTCAGGATGTGAAGTTAATTAAACATCTTTAAAAACCAAACCAAACCAAAATCCCGCTAGCTCCACTTGATCATTTAAGTGTAAAGCCAAGCTAACAGTAGGAAGCCCACCTGAGCAAGACTGTAACTGGAAAGTTAGGGACATGTTTGTAATCCTGTTATTTAACAAAGGAACGTCACTCAGGGCTGTTTTGAACTCAGTAAGATCCGCGATGGGGAACCTGTGGCCCTCCAGATGTTGTTTTTCTCCCATTTTTGTTCTGTTTTGTTTCTAAAGTTTGGAGGGCTTGTTTTCTAATTCATTGATTTAAGCTGCAAAGTGTACACACTTACTTAGGCATAACTCCATGGGGCTTCTGAGGAAACATGCGCAGGATTGTACCACACGGAATTCAAGGTTCAGAAGCTCCAGCTGGTGCAGATTAGACTGCTCACTGGGTGAGATTGCTGGCAGCATGCGACACTTCGCCTGTAACATTTGTGCCGGCTGCCTATATGCTACTAGTGGGTCAGGCTCAAGGTTCTTGTGTTGATATGCAAAGCCCTGGACAAACACTCGAACACAACCAGTTCAGGACATTTCATCTTCCTGCTCTTAGTAAGCAAATGGGACAGGATAGTGGCCCAGTATCACCTCAAATCACACGAGTATCAAACTAAAGTTTATACAGGCTGCTCCGAAGCCTTTTGTAGCAGCGATACATTTGACTGCGTTTTTGAATACCTTCAGTACTCCTTTAGCTAGTGATCTATCATAAGGATGAAAACCAGATATTGCCCAGTCTTAACAGTGACTTTAAGTCTTAAGAGACACAACACAAAAGGAAAAAAAGGAATAGGGTGAGAAAGAGGAAAATAAGCGTATTCAGGTAGTTCATTATAGGTGTACTTGGCTTGTTTTTGTTCTTGTTCTTATTATGTATTTTGTGGTTTATTTATCTTGTATTTTTATGCTGTGAACCGCCCTGAAATCTACAGATGGAGGGTGGTGTGATAATAATAATAATAATAATAATAATAATAATAATAATAATAATAATGTTTTCATACCTCCTGTCGGTATATCCAGAGTTTCATTTATTTCATATTGTTACACAGCAAACTATATAATGACCAAAGGCAGTTCTGGGAGCCAATGAGTTAGAATGGCGGTTTTCTCCAGTCAGGCCATTCTTCCCTCAAATGCAGCTGGGAGGAATTGTGGCTGAGGGCGCAGTCCTTGTAGTTAAGAGGGTGAACTGTGAGCAGAGAAACCCCAACCCACTCCCCAAAACAACTCACCTTTTCCCAAAACTCACTGTGTGGCCTTAGACGAGACACTCAATCTCAGCTTTTTCACCTGCCGCGTGGGTACGGTTACAAGGTTGTACCTGGAAGAGGAGGTACTGAGAAAATGTCCATTTCATCTTGCAGCACCCCCAGTACATAGGGTAGTGTAGTGAGTGAGCTCGTGAGGTGTTTGTAGTTATGAGATTCTGTCTGGCCTGGTAAGGTGTAGAAAAACCGCTTCGACATCTTTCCCTGGGATGTCGTGGGTGGAGTGGCAATCTGCCCAGTTTTCATTCCTCCCTTTCATTGCTAGAAAAAGAAGACCTTCAAGTGAAAGAGAAGGAGATGACAGATTGTGGCAGCGTGTTTAGTGGCTGTTCCTTTCTGAAAGTAGCTGCTTGCCTTGCACAAATTTTCTTTTCTTTTTTAAAAAAATAATATTTATTAGATTTCCAACAAATTAAACACAACACTACAAAAAACCAAAAAAAGAAAAAACATACAATACAAAATAAAAGAAACAAACAAAACAAAACAAAAATCATTTAAAACACAATCCAATTTCAACATCTTATCTTTCTTTCCCTTATTTCCTCGACCTCCTCATACCTCCCTTTTTGTATTCCACTTCTGTTAATTGTTTCAGCAATTCCTTTCCATCTTCCTCTGTTTTCTATCCTATAATTGTCTTAACACATTCTAACCATATTTTTCCCTTTAAAGCTCTATTAATCTATTTATACTTAATTCCTTATAGCATTTCTACTAAAGCCATATAACTTCATTCCAACATTTTTCTAACATTCATTAATTTTACAGTATTTCTGTAAATAGTCTTTAAACTTTTTCCAGTCTTCTTCCACCGACTCTTCCCCCTGGTCTCGGATTCTGCCAGTCATTTCCGCCAATTCCATGTAGTCCATCAACTTCATCTGCCATTCTTCCCTGGTGGGTAAATCTTGTGTCTTCCAATATTTCGCGATGAGTATTCTTGCTGCTGTTGTTGCATACATAAAAAAAGTTCTATCCTCCTTTAACACCAATTGGCCAACCATGCCCAGGAGAAAGGCCTCTGGTTTCTTAAGGAATGTATATTTAAATACCTTTTTCATTTCATTATATATCATCTCCCAGAATGTCTTAATCCTTGGGCACGTCCACCAAAGGTAAAAGAATGTACCTTCAGTCTCATTACATTTCCAACATTTATTATCGGGCAAATGATAGATTTTTTCAAGCTTAACTGGTGTCATGTACCACCTGTATATCATTTTCATTAAATTTTCTCTTAGAGCATTACATGCCATAAATTTCATACCTGTGGTCCATAACCGTTCCCAGTCAGCCATCATTATGTTATGTCCAACATCTTGTGCCCATTTAATCATAGCTGATTTCACCGTTTCATCCTGAGTGTTCCATTTCAACAGCCTTGCACAAATTTTCTTGACTCTCATTTTCCCCTCGCCAGCCCATTCCGTCGTAACATGGCTGCCTTTCTACCAGAAGGTTGCATTGTTTTAGTGATGCCCCCTAATTCCATAGCATCCCAGTTTTATGTTCCACTTCATGCAGAACCACGTACCTGCTAAACACTTACATGGTTGAATAATAAATAATAATAATTTTATTATTTGTACCCCACCCATCTTGACTGGGTTGCCCCAGCCAGCCTGGGCAGCTTCCAGCACATACAAAAACATAATAAAAGATTAAACATTAACTGCTCCCCTATAAAAGGCCTGCCTTCAGTTGCCTTGTAAAGGTTGTATAGTTACTTATCTCCTTAATATCTGATGGGCAGCTGTTCCACAGGGCGGACGTCACTATCGAGAAGGCCCTCTGCCTGGTTCCCTGTAACTTCAATTCTCGCAGTGAGGGAACCACCAGAAGGCCCTTGGAGCTGGACCTCAGTATCTGGGCTGGACGATGGGGGTGGAGACGCTCCTTTGGGTATACTGGGCCAAGGCCATTTAGGGCTTTAAAGGTCAACACCATGGGTAGGCAAACTAAGGCCCGGGG
This sequence comes from Podarcis liolepis, assembly GCF_965112155.1. NCBI lineage: Eukaryota > Metazoa > Chordata > Lepidosauria > Squamata > Lacertidae > Podarcis > Podarcis liolepis. Next base: position 55,586,063 of record NC_139565.1, on the reverse strand, counting down.
CCCGGTACTGGCTCAATTGCCTTCTAAATCCAGCTCACAGACGGTCCAGTAATCAGCATGTTTTTACATGAGAAGAATGTGTCCTTAAAATCCATCTCTGGGTTATTTGTGGGGCATAGGAGTTCATTCATTTCCCCCCAAAAAATATAGTCCAGGCCCCCCACAAGGTCTGGGGGACAGTGGACTGGCCCCCGGCTGAAGAAGTTTGCTGATCCCTGGTCAACACTAACACTTTGAATTGTGCTCAGAAATGTACTGAGAGCCAATGTAGGTCTTTCAAGACCGGTGTTATGTGGTCTCGGCGGCCGCCCCCAGTCACCAGTCTAGCTGCCGCATTCTGGATTAGTTGTAGTTTCCGAGTCACCTTCAAAGGTAGCCCACGTAGAGCACATCACAGCAGTCCGAGCGGGAGATAACCAGAGCATGCACCACTCTGGCGAGACAGTGCACAGGCAAGTAGGGTCTCAGCTGGCACACCAGATGGAGCTGGTAGACAGCCGCCCTGGACACAGAATTGACCTGCGCCTCCATGGACAATTGTGAGTCCAAATTGAAAACTGCTGTAAGCCCCTCCTCTCACTCACTGGCTGAGCTGCTGTGATGTCATAGAATGTTCATGAGTATGTTCATTCAGTCATAAAATTCTGTGAGTCATTAGTCCAATGGTTGTAAGGAAAGCAGAAGGCAGATGGTCTGAAGGGAAATTTTCAAAAGGCAAGTGAAGAAATGTGCTCTCCTGGGGAAAGGGGCAATGAAAGATGGGTTTGACTGTGATTTGTAGCAACCAGACGAATCTTCGGCTGCACATCTCTTGCGATGGATCCACGTGGGGGAACGAGTTACGATGATCTCACACTGGAAGGGCTTGGTGCATGCTTCTGAGCTTGATGTGCATTTTTGCAAAAACCGCAATTCGGAAGTAACCAAATGCCATGGAAAATTGGGATTAGTTCATCCTTCCTGAGAGCCCCTGAAGGAGCTTACTGTGGCTGATGCTGGAACAGCCATTGTTTGTTGACTGCAAGTCCTACTGCAAAATATTTTATGTGGAATAAAGAGACTACAGAGGAATGGCTCATTGCCCTGGGTCAAAGATTCATGGAGATGTAAATAAAAACAGCTGTAACAAAAAGGGAGGAGGGGCAGGGAAATAGTTTAAATGCGTAGACTATTTAGAACTGTGAAGGGTGAAAGGGGACCAGGTTGTGACTCTGTGGGGCTCCAGCTGGGATTATGTGAGCAAGTGGGAGGCGGGGGCATGTGGGAGGAGTGGAATAATTTTAAAGTAAACTTAGCCGGTGCCTGGTCATTTGATCTCGGAAGAAGTTGACAGGTCTCTTTGTGAACTCGTCAGGAGTGCAAGAACTTTTAGCCGCCCAATGACACAGAATAATAATGTAAAAATTCTGTACGGAACGGACGTCAACGGAGCAAGGAAGTGACGAAATAAATTATTCTATGCTTATCTGGTCTCCAGTTTTTTAATATGCTATTTTGCCCCGTGTTTTACATGATTTCAGAGCAAATTTCACATGCTCTGTGTAGACTCTGCGTGTCTACTCAGAAATATAGTCCTTGGAAAAAAGAATTTGTGCCAACGAAAAAGGAATGGCAGGATAAATTATTAGATTATACGGAATTGGCCAGATTAACGGAAACAATTAGGGGACAACCTAGACAAGAATTTCACAAAGAATGGAGGAAATGCAGAGAATACTTTACGAAACCGTGGCCCAAAATATACACGTGGACTTGTTTCGATTAATTTCTACAGGAGACTTTGTGGTTTTTTAAAGTCACAATTAGGAAGAATTGTAATAATCACATATAAAAGAAACAGTATACAAAGAAGTAAATAAAGAGGCCATTTACAGGATAAAGGAAGTCTTTTATTTTTATGCTATTTTTTCTTTGTGTAAGGGGATAGGAGTTTAATTTTGATAACTAAATTGTCAATGGTGGTGGGTTTGTTTGTGTGTATGAGTTGTTGTGGTCTATGTTGAAAATAAAGTAAAAAAAAGTTGTTTTTTAAAAAATAAATATAATCCTGCTTGTAAGATTGCAGCCTTAAATTGGGCTCCCACAATGGCACTCTCAGAAGCCACATCGCATAGGAACAGTAGCCCGAGGGTGATAAGCCTTAGCAAACGCCATAATCTTCGATGTGCATTTTAAAGCATTGCTGGCCAGAGTTGCCATAGTGATGCTGTGAGTGGAGGGAGGATTTCAGAGATGTGTTCTGCGTGTGTTTCTTTGTTTTTAAATAAGTACCAAAAAAGTATACATTAAATACAATAAACAACCGGCGCAAAAAACACACACCCTGTAAACACAAGGACAGAAACGATAATACAGGGGTACCTCACAAGACGAATGCCTCGCAAGACGAAAATCGAGCAAGACGAAAGAGTTTTCCGTTTTTTGAGTCGTTCCGCAAGACGAATTTCCCTATGGGCTTGCTTTGCAAGACGAAACGTCTTGCGATTTTGTTTCCTTTTTCTTAAAGCCGCTAAGCCGTTAATAGCCGCTAAGCCATTAATAGCCGCTAAGCCACTAATAGCCGTACTTCGCAAGACGAAAAAACCGCAAGACGAGACTCGCGGATTAATTTCGTCTTGCGAGGCACCACTGTACAGTGGATGCTCGGGTTGCGAACGTGATCCATGCGGGATGCATGTTCGCAACCCGCAGTGGCATGCGCGGTTGCGTTTTGGTGCATGCACAAAGCGCGATTTAGCGCTTCGGTGCATGCGCGACCGCCGAAACCCGGAAGTAACCCATCCAGTATCTCCGGGTTTTGGCGGTTCGTAACCCGAAAAAACGAACCTGAAACATCTGTAACCCAAGGTATGACTGTACCATTAAAATTAGTCACCTTCGGTTAATTAACAGTGGTGCGGTAGTGATGTTCTGATCTACGAGCTCAGACATGTTGCTCCTGCAAATGCAGACTTGAGGATGGTACCTGCACTCATTCTGCTCCAATGTAACACGGAGACACTCCTGCTAGGCTGTCAGAGAGGAATGCTCCCTCACCTGATTTTCCAACCAGTTTTCTGGTAAAAGACGGTCCAGTGTCTCATAAACTCAGCCAACCATTTTTTTAAAAAAAACCTTAAGCACGAATTCCTTCCATTACCACAGAAAACAGGTCAGCTCTTCCTCTGTTTAGCCAAACACAAGGGCTCAGTCTTGACAGTTAAGAGCCAGTTGGCCACAGAAAGGAGGTCTGACCTCCTACGGGAGCCAAGGAATACAATTTTGATGGACAAGGTTGGTTTGGCAAACAAGCCCGGGGGACAGTTTTAGCCACTGACCAGCGAAGGCTAATGGCCACTTCCTCCAGCGAAGCACATTTTAAGCCGGTCAGCGCAAATTTGTTTCTTTGCAAAGTAAAACAAATCTCTGTGCCTTTAAAAAAATAAATGTTTAAAATAACATTTCTCCAGAGGGGAATTATTCCTGAGATTGTCGGGTGGAAGCAGAGCTTCAGAAAGATGATTTCTTGTTCTTATGGCGGGTATAAGTTAAATATTTCGCTGAACTAAGTTTTGTGAATCGCAGTAGTATTCACAAATTGCCTGCTCCTGTGCTGACGTGATTGTTTTATTTGTTTGCACGGCACTTTACAGAGATTGAGAAGACACATCCTAAACCCCAATGGCTAAATATCTAAAAATAAAGAGTTTTTGGTTTTTTAAGTGGAGGGAAATGGAGACAGGGGTAAACAGAAGAACACAGGAAGCTGCTGTATTCAGTGGTACCTCGGGTTAAGTACTTAATTCGTTCTGGAGGTCCTTTCTTAACCTGAAACTGTTCTTCACCTGAAGCACCACTTTAGCTAATGGGGCCTCCCGCTGCCGTTGCACCGCTGGAGCACGATTTCTGTTCTCATCCTGAAGCAAAGTTCTTGACCTGAGGTTTTATTTCTGGGTTAGCGGAGTCTGTAACCTGAAGCATATGTAACCCAAGGTACCACTGTACTGAGTCAAACCACTGGCCTACCTAGCTAGTATTGTCTGCACTGACTGGCAGTAGTTCCCCATAGTTTCAGGCAGGGGGGCATTCCTGACCCTATCTGCAGATGCCAGGGATTGAACCTGCAACCTTCTGCATGCAAAGCAGATGTTCTGTGCCTGAGTTCTGGCCCTTCCCCTATCATTGCTCCTGCTTCCAGTTACAGATCTTCTTGTTGAGCTATGGCCTTGAGGCACGGCTTAATGAACTTCTGGTTTTGTTGCCTGCCTGACAAGAAACATCTTCATAATGCCTGCTGCTGCTGTTGTTGTTGTGCAAACAGAGAGATTCTCCGGCCTCCGTACACAGATGATGGGTTGTGTCTGGCCTGGTGTGTAACAAGTGCTATAGGTCTGCACTATGTCCGTTAATGATAATTATTACAGAGAATGTTCTGTGCTCATAAGCCTGTCTGCCTTCTCCTCCTGATGTTCTCCATGGTGAGAGAGGCACTGGCAAGCATTTCAGGGAGAGAAAGCAGTTGACTGCCTGCGTTTAGTCTATTTGTGACCTTCCGCTGGTGACAAAGCCTCCCAAACAGGGGTCCACACATTTTGGCTGCGTTTGGCAGACAAATGTTGTTTCCAGTGGTCAGTGAGGTTCAGCTCTCTTGCCCCCTGCCCCACAGAGACAACGCACCATATTTTTCGCTCTATAAGACGCACCCGACCGTAAGACGCACCTAGTTTTTAGAGGAGGAAAACAAGAAACAAGAAAGCACCGCAAAGCCTCTTGAGCGAAGAGGCAGGATTGCGTGGGTATCCCTGAAGCCAGAAGAGCAAGTGGGATCTCTGCGCACCGATCCCTCTTGCTCTTCTGGCTTCAGCGATAGCTGCACAGCCTGCATTCACTCCATAAACGCACACACATTTCCCCTTACTTTTTAGGAGGGGGAAAGTGTGTCTTATAGATCGAAAAATACGGTACGTGTTTCTCGTAGTACATGCAGTCTAGTTATTGGCAACTGTCTATCGCAGGAGGCGATGCAAGAGTGTGCCTTTGTGAAGTCAAACTGTTGGACTTAGCACCTGCTATGACATGTTTTGTTGCATCTGGCGCAGATGAGGATGTCCGATTGTGCTATTGCAGATGCACCATGGCGTTAATTCTCTCTGCGCTCCTCCCAGAAGTCATTCCTCCCCTGGTCACTGCCACAACAGGGTTAATGTTGCCAGCCTTCATGTCATGTTTGAAAACATCTTTGTAACGCTGAGTTGGTCTGCCAGTTGATCTGGTGCCGGAAGCCAGCTCCTGTAGAGCACACCCTTAGGGATCCTGACATCTTCCAATCTGCAGACATGACCATGCCAGCATAGACGTCTAAACCACCGAGCTTGCCGATCAGAAGGTCGGTGGTTCGAATCCCTGCGACGGGGTGAGCTCCCATTGCTCTGTCCCAGCTCCTGCCAACCTAGCAGTTCAAAAGCACGCCAGCGCAAGTAGATAAATAGGTACCACTGTGGCGGGAAGGTAAACAGCGTTTCCATGTGCTTTGGCTTCCATCATGGTGTCCCATTGCACCAGAAGCGGTTTAGTCCTGCTGGCCACATGACCCAGAAAGCTGTCTGTGGACAAACAGCGGCTCCCTCAGCCTGAAAGCGAGATGAGCGGCGCAACCCCATAGTCGCCTTTGACTGGACTTAACCGTCCAAGGGTTCTTTACCTTTACCTTTTAAATATCACTGAGACAGCAGTGTGAACTTGTTGGGAATGTGGGCTTGGGAGAGCCCATCTTTGTTTGAAACTCTTGGAATTTATTTATGTATGCAGCCACAGTGGCCCGGGTGGTTATATGCCCAGATATGGAAGGAAGTTACAGCCCCTACAAGGGAGACTGGCAGACTAAATTAATGGAATATTCTGAGATGGCTAACTTAACAGAGTTTGAGATCAGGAAGAATTTTTAAAGAAAGAATGGGGGGAAATTGTGGATTCTTTGAAAATTTATTCCAAACAGCTAAAAACGTTAGCAGGATTAGAATAATTGCAGCAGGAAATGGTAAATGCGTTATAAATTGGTTAAGATTAAATAAGGAGTAACTAGAATATGCAGCAGTAAAAGATAAAACAACAATGAACCATGGAAGGGAAGGGGAGGGAAGTCAAAATTATGATGATGGTTTGGTTATATTGTTCTGTGAATTTGTTGTAAAATTGAAAATGAGAAATATTTTTTTTTTAATGAAACTCTGTTTAGAACAAAAGAATGGACTCCCTCACCCAGTGCTTTTTTCTGGGGGTGTGAAGGGGTACGCATACCCCTAAACATTTTGTGAATCTAAGTTTGGCCTCATTGAGGGGCAGTACAGTGGTACGTCTGGTTGCGAAGAGCGGAATCCGTTCTGGAGGCCCATTCGCAACATGAAAAGAGCACAACCCGCAGCAGCACGTCTGCTTACACGCAGGTTGCGATTCGCCGCTTATGCACATGCGCATGATGTCATTTTTGCGCTTCTGCGCGAGCGGCGAAGCCTGGAAGTAACCCTTTCCGGTACTTCCGGGTCACCGCGGGACATAACCTGAAAGAACGTAACATGAAGCGGACGTAACATGAGGTATGACTGTATTTCAGTATGATTAGGAAAATGAGAGTACCCCTAAACATATTTTTAGAAAAAAATCCCTGTGGGCCTCACCCCTTACCTTAGGCTAAGTGAGGTTCTGGAGATGGTCTGACTCTGCCTTGGCAATCAACAACCTGTCAGGGGGGATTACTGCCACCTCCACCACCAAGTCAGATTCTGGAGCACATCAGGTGTTCCTGATCAGGAGGTCTGGGCTGCTAATTCCAAACACAGCTCCTTCCTCAGGCAGCTGGCTTGATAGACAGAAAAGCAAACCTATGCCTTCTAAAAGACGAATAAATAAACCCACAAATTAATTTTGTTCTGTAGAAATGAATGACAGCTAGGTGCCACTAGAGGTCACTGTTGCCGCAGGGGCAAAACCTCCCTTCTAGGAACATGGGAAGCTGCCTTATATTGAGTCAAGCCATTGATGCATCCAGCTCAGTATTACTTACATCAACCTTCCTGCATGCCAAGCGCTGAACTATCACCCTTCCCCAGTGTGTAACCTGCCTCCTAGTGATGATCCTGTGCATCTTCTCAGCCCCCTTGAAATATACAAGTGCTCCTTACCCCAAAACTTTGCATTTCACGGCAATGGGTGCTTGGCTAGTCAACACAGAGAGAGGAGTCCCCTGGTTTTACAAGGACCTGAAGAAATTAGAACTTCTCTTGCTGGCCTGCAGCTCCATTTCCTGTTGACATTTCCTTCGGAAATTTCTGCATCGTGGTAATCATTCAGGCCTTGGAAATCATTGGCTTTCAAGAGTCTGGAGAGTTAAATGACAAATGAGACCATCAAGCCCTACTATATACAGTAGTCTGTGTTTAAAATTCCTATTCCTGTACATAGAATTCCAGTGAAAGAGGCCAAAAAAGAATCAGCTCATGTTGTGATCAGCTCATTAGCTGCAGGTGAAAAATGTTTAATCGGATTTTAATTGGGATTTCCCCATGCAAAACGGCCTGAGCGCTTAAGAAAGCACTGGAGCTTTGAAATACTATTTTAATTAGAGCTGAGCTGAAATTTCACAGGAGACATTTTTCCCCCCTGAGAGCTACTGAGAATTTCCTTTTTTCTCCCCTGGAAAAAGGAGGTCGTGATGCATGAAATTGTCAGCCATGTGATGGGCACCGCCTCTCTCTGCATCTTACTTACATCCAGTCTAGGAGGTGGCATGGGTTGTCAGCTTCCTTCTCCCTGGTTCCAGCTTTGCCTTTGTAGAATTCAGCAGGGAGGAAATTGGGGACAAAACCAGAGTTAGTTGCCTCTACCTATCACTGGCTCTAGCGCCATCTACTGTTGGCCTCCCAGCTTTCCACCCTACCCGTTCCAATGGGCAACAACCTCCACCATTATGGGGGGGGGGGGAGGAAATAAGTTGTGCTATTCCCAAGAAACTTTTTTTAAAAAAAAATATTCCTGAAGAAGTTTGTTGAAAAGGGCTTCCCGGTTTCTCTGTTTGCAAATAGGATGGAGACTTTTGAGAAGCCATTTGCTCACAGCTCTAATCTAATGCAATTTGAAACAGACGATGTAACATGGAAGCTCTGGAAACGAAGACACTTCAAAGACGCACCAAATCTTGGCTCCTCTGTAACTTAAATGGCCTTCAATTTCCTTAATTTTATTATTATTATTATTATTATTATTATTATTATTATCTTCTGCGTTACAACCGACAATAATGTGCCCTTTTTGGAAATCTGTGGTGTCTGAAGATCAGTGAGAGGATGCAAGACACCCTTTTGGGCTGCAATTGCAGGCAGAAATCCACCCCACCCCCCCTTTTGCAAGGGTCAAGAGAAAAATGCCCTTCACTTTTCAGATCTCTGTGATGCAAAATGAGTAGTAAAGGTAAAGGAACCCCTGACCATTAGGTCCAGTCGTGGCCGACTCTGGGGTTGCGACGCTCCCCTCGCTTTATTGGCCGAGGGAGCCGGCGTACAGCTTCCGGGTCATATGGCCAGCATGACTAAGCTGCTTCTGGCAAACCAGAGCAGCGCACAGAAACGTCGTTTACCTTCCCGCTGGAGCGGTACCTATTTATCTACTTGGACTTTGACGTGCTTTTGAACTGCTAGGTGGGCAGGAGCAGGGACCAAGCAACGGGAGCTCACCCCATCGCGGGGATTCGAACCGTCGACCTTCTGATCGGCAAGTCCTAGGCTCTGTGGTTTAATCCACAGCGCCACCCGCATCCCGGAAACCAAATAGACCCCCCCAAAAAAACCCAATTCTAATGAATAGGAAGTCTGCCTTCTGCAATTCAACTAACCTCTCAAAATCATGAATTTCTCACCTGTGTGTGCAGAAGGTTCAGGTTTCAATCCCAGCAACTTCAGTTGAGATGCTTAGGCAAGAGGAAATGGAGAAGACCTCTGCCTAAGACCCCAGACGGTCACTGTCCGTCGGAACAGACAGGACTGAGCTAGATGTCGCAGTTCTCTGACCTCTGATAGGACAGCATCCTGTGTGCGTTGGGAAACCATGTATCAGCAACAAATTCTATACCGTACTGTGCGTGGGGATTTGTTGCTGTTTGCTGAGGACAGTTCAGGCTCTGTAATTTATTGGCCGAGCTGTTTTCATGTCACATAGGCCAGAGCTACATCTTACCTGCCTCTGGCTGGGCTTGAGATGGTGCTTTGATCTTAAGAGAGCAGGACAAGACGTTGATCCTCTTGGGAAGAAGAAAGCAAAGCCCCAACAGAGTAGCAAGACAAAAGAGGGGAAGACTCAAGGAAATAAGCTTTGGGGAATTGATGACCCTCCAAATGTTGTGGACTCTACAGCCCCCTTCCGTCCCTGCGTCTGCACACACCACAACCTTCCTCAGATGAAAACAGGGACATCTATTCTACAGCAGTGTGTTGTCCACTGTGCCCCCTATATACATGCACTGCCAGTGGAATATGGGGAAAAGGTGGGGCTGGCTAAGCTGCCCCAATGGCTGTTACCAAGAGGAGTACAGTGGAACCTCGGGTTACAGACTCCGCTAACCCAGAAATAGTACCTCGGGTTAAGAACTTTGCTTCAGGATGAGAACAGAAATCACGCAGCGGCAGCGGGAGGCCCCATTAGCTAAAGTGGTACCTCAGATTAAGAACAGTTTCAGGTTAAGAACAGACCTCCAGAACGAATTAAGTTCTTAACCCAAGGTACCACTGTATGTAACAGTATCATGCTGGCAAATGTCTTGGTTATATGCGGGAGCCTTTGGTAAAACCGTAAGGCTTCCATCATTATCATCATCATCATCATCATCTAATAATAATAATAATAATAATAATAATAATAATTTATTATTTATGCCCTGCCCATCTGGCTGGGTTTCGCCAGCCACTCTGGGCGGCTCCAAACAGAATATTAAAAACACGATAAAACCTCAAACATCAAAAACTTCCCTAAACAGGCAGCCTTCAGATGTCTTCTAAAAGTCAGATAGTTATTTATTTCCTTGACATCTGATGGGAGGGTGTTCCACAGAGCAGGCGCCACTACCAAGAAGGCCCTCTGCCTGCTTCCCTGTAACCTCACTTTTCGCAGTGAGGGAACCGCCAGAAGGCTCTTGGCACTGGACCTCAGTGTCCGGGCTGAGCAATGGAGGTAGAGGCCCTCCTTCAGGTATACTGGGCCGAGCACCGTGGGTGTCAGAGAAGGCATCCATGCTGGATTTTTACAAGGTGGTACTTCTGCTCCACCAACATAGTCTCTGTGGTCAGTGGGCTATGACCATAAATGGACCCCTGTTTGCCTACACAAGCCGGGGCCCCTTAGGCTGCTTCTACTAAGGGGAATTGAGGCAGGGGTTGTGATATGAGATAGCCAACAGGGAAGCGTTAGATGGAGAGGCAGGGAAACTGGGAGCGCAGGCAAGAGATAAGGGGTGCACATGCAGAAACGATGAGGGGATGAATTTTTGCAAACCCATTTGAAATGGCCACGTGGTCCTTGGGCATTCTCAGGCCTCGAATAAATGTGTACAGTGGTACCTCGGGTTAAGTACTTAATTCGTTCTGGAGGTCTGTTCTTAACCTGAAACTGTTCTTAACCTGATGCACCACTTTAGCTAATGGGGCCTCCTGCTGCCACCGCGCCGCCGGAGCCCGATTTCTGTTCTCATTCTGAAGCAAAGTTCTTAACCTGAAGCACTATTTCTGGGTTAGCGGTGTCTGTAACCTGAAGCGTATGTAACCCGAGGTACCACTGTACTGCAAGAGAGCAAGAACTCCACATCTTTGCAGATTTACAGTATCATCAATCAGCCTCTTCCTCTAACCAAAATATCTTAGATTTTACCGGAAGCCCCTTCCGCTGACGTCAGCAGCACTTGCTTCCAAGTAAGCAGGCTTGGATCACAGCCCTAAAGCCAACGATCACTTTAGGGTTATAACTTGCTTGTAGGTTTCCCCCAGATTTAAATAAATATAAGAGATGCAATCTTTGTGGTGAGGGGTATGCCATTACGGTGGCCTGACCCCAGGGCTGTTCTGCTTGTAAAAGGAAGTGTAGTGCTTGGAGGTAGTTACTGTGTTATGACAACATGAGACAGAGATCTGCCTCGTTCGCAGGGTTTGGCAAAACTGGATTGTTGACTTCTGTACCTGATTTTATCTGGGAGACAACAAAAGGCTCTAGGGGTCGGCTGCGACTTCAAGCTTTTGCAGAAAGGGAAGGGAAGGGCGGTAGCTGTCTAGTTGAGGGTGCGTGCTTTGCGTGCCAAAGGTCCCGGGTTCAAATCCCCAGCGTCTCCGGATAGGGCTGAGTAAAGGTAAAGGGACCCCTGACCATTAGGGCCAGTCGTGGCCAACTCTGGGGTTGTGGCGCTCATCTCGCTTTATTGGCCGAGGGAGCCGGCGTACAGCTTTCGGATCATGTGGCCAGCATGACTAAGCCGCTACTGGCGAACCAGAGCAGCGCACGGAAACGCCGTTTTACCTTCCCGCCGAAGCGGTACCTGTTTATCTACCATAGGCGCCGACTCCATGGGGCCTGAGGGGGCCCGAGCCCCCTCAAAAATTAGTTTGGGGGGGCTCCGCCCCCCCAATAATATCGGGCGCCCCTCCAGCAGAGCACCGCCGCCGCCCCTCCCCCAGCCCAAAATGCACAGGGTCGGGCTGCATGCCTCCTGCCCTCCCTCCCGAGCAAAAGCTCCACCCAATTTCCTTCGGAGCTGATTAATAGGCGCAGCACGCTCTCCCCTATTCGCTCACGAGGAGGCGGCGCCACTTTATCTGCATATTCATGAGCTTATTTATTATTCATGAGCTTTCGCGGGCTCCCCCAATATTTTTTATAAGTCGGCGCCCCTGTTATCTACTTGCACTTTGACGTGCTTTTGGACTATTAGGTTGGCAGGAGCTGGGACCAAGCAACGGGAGCTCGCCCCATCGCAGGGATTCGAACCGCCAACCTTCTGATCGGCAAGTCCTAGGCTCTGTGGTTTAACCCACAGCGCCACCCGCATCCCTAGGGCTGAGTAGAACTGGGCAATATATTGATAAATGGTCGGAAACCGATATGGCTTTCAGATTGTGATACCGGTTTCGGACATTTTGAGCTCTGGTAATACATTGCGCTGGCTCCAAGTGCCTGCAGGCGGCAAAGGCGCAGGCAGGCAAAGCCCCAGAAGGTTTCGGGTGAGCACGCTAGACTGGTGTCTGTGGTGCCTCCCGCTACCGACGCGCCTCCGGAGTACGATTTCTGTTCTCATCCTGAAGCAAAGTTCTTAGCCCAAGGTACTATTTCTGGGTTAGCGGAGTGTGTAACCTGAAGCGTATGTAACCTGAGGTACCACTGTATTTGGAGTCGTAGGAACAACTGTTAAGTGTCCGCTTTTAACAATGCAGAGTTAACTATCTGCCGTGTGTGTTTCTTTAGCTAGGGGCCCCTGTGACATCTGGGCACTCTCCTTGCCAAGGGGGCAGGAGGGGCGGCGATACAGCTCCTTGCCCAGGGTGCTCCTGATAAGGAGTATAAGGAGACTCCCTGTACAAGTAGCCGCTGCATGTATCAGCCCATATCAGACAGGCTCTGTCTCTGTTATCCTCTTGGCGCCTACGAAAGCCTTTCCTTTTTCCAACAAGCTACTTGAGTGGAGAGTTTTGTCCCAGGCTGTGGATGCGCCGTACATTTAAAGCACATCCTCCTCCTCTACCCCACACTCCAAAAGAAAGAGAGAACAGGATACAATCTGTATATGTGTTGAGCTCAAAATCGTTTTTAGGTACGTTTCATGGTTAAATCGCTTCGGGATTTTTTGGTGGAAGCGATTCACAAATGCAACCAATGATATCTGGCAGAGTGGGGCTGCCGCCGCCACATTAAGACCTGTTGCTGCAATAACTTATTTTCTGGGGTGCCAATTGGTTTGTTCGTCTTTTTGTTTGCCCGTTGGGTGTTTTTTCTGCCCCATCCTTCCTCTGATCCGGAGTACAGGACGCCTCCACAAAATTAATTGTTTTTAAAACAACAAGGACGGCAACGACCCCTAACAGCATAGGCACAACAAACAGATCTCTATAGGGAGGCAGTGTTACCCAGGATAGAATATATCACAGGCCGGATGCCCAAATGAACAAGAACGTTTTCAATTGGCGTTTTGAGATTACATTTGGGGGGACAGTGCTCCATAGACTAGGCTGCACCACCGAAAACAGCCCTGCCACCCTCCTAGCTTCTGTGCCTTCCAACCTCCTATGTCAGTGTTTCTCTAATTTTGGGTCCCCAGCTGTTATTGGACTACAACACACATCATCCCTAGCTACAGGACCAGTGGTCAGAGAAAATGGGAGTTGTAGTCCAATAACAGCTGAAGACCGAAGTTTGAGAAACACTGTCCTGAGTATTATTATTATTATTGGTGAAATTGCAGTAGATGGTATTTTATTAAAAAATAAATGAGTAAAGCCCATACACTGCTTGTCAGTATAATGTCAGATACTGTTGGTGAGTTCTGTCATTAATGTCTGGGAGGCAGAAGATCTTCTAAAGCCCTTAAAGGTAAAGGGACCCCTGACCATTAGGTCCAGTCATGGCCGACTCTGGGGTTGCGGCGCTCATCTCGCTTTATTGGCTGATGGAGCCGGCGTACAGCTTCTGGGTCATGTGGCCAGCATGACTAAGCTGCTCCTGGCAAACCAGAGCAGTGCACGGAAACGCCGTTTACCTTCCCTCCGGAGTGGTACCTATTTATCTACTTGCACTTTGACGTGCTTTCGAACTGCTAGGATTTGAACCACCGACCTTCTGATCAGCAAGTCCTAGGCTCTGTAGTTTAACCCACAGCACCACCTGCATCCCTAAAGCCCTTGGGTGTTCCCAAATGCAGCTGCAGGTACAAAAAGGCCCAAAAGAAAACAGATCACATGCATATCTTCCGGAATTAACATTCATTGGAAATATTCTGGAAATCCATTCAGGCTGATACCGCTGATAAATTAGGATACCATATCCCCTTGGAACCTAAAATATTTCTGCTTGGCTATCTAAAAGATGATATAATGGGAAATGATCACGAAATAATGGTTCACCTTATAATTGCAGCTAAGATTACAATAGCTAAAAAGTGATACGGGGGAAGAATATATATTCCTACAATATCTGAATGAATCGAGAAGATTTGGTCCATTGAACTATGATTAAGCTACCTTATTATAAAAGAGTACATATGAACAGGTTTATGGGGAAATGGGTGTTTTTTATAATGCTCAGAGCAAGAAATTCAGTGGTAATGTCCAAGCTTGTGCTGCTTTCAACCTGCTGTAATAGTTATTTATTTACGCTCTTTATCTTCAGTTTATAGAATCATACAATCGTAGGATTGGGGGGGACCCCAGGTTCCATCTAGTCCAGGCATAGGCAAACTCGGCCCTCCAGATGTTTTGGGACTACAACTCCCATCATCCCTAGCTAACAGGACCAGCGGTCAGGGATAATGGGAGTTGTAGTCCCAAAACATCTGGAGGGCCGAGTTTGCCTATGCCTGATCTAGTCCAACCCCCTGCAGTGCAGGAATCTCAACATGTGCTTCCCCATCCCATTTGAAACCATACCGGAGCTTAGCTTTACAACTGTTCTGGGAGTTTTATTGTTGCTCCGGGGCGGGGGGTGGATATGTTTGTTTGATATTTTTAAAGGTATCTATACAGTGGTACCTCGGGTTAAGTACTTAATTCGTTCCGGAGGTCTGTACTTAACCTGAAACTGTTCTTAACCTGAAGCACCACTTCAGCTAATGGGGCCTCCTGCTGCTCCCGCCACGCCGCCGGAGCACAATTCCTGTTCTTATCCTGAAGCAAAGTTCTTAACCTGAAGCACTATTTCTGGGTTAGCGGAGTCTGTAACCTGAAGCATATGTAACCCGAGGTACCACTGTACTGAGGTTCTGGTAATGTGAAAATATATTTATGTAATTACAAATGGAAAAAAAATGTGCTAACAGATTCAGCATTTTTTTAAATAAAAAAAGGAGGAAGAGGACTAAATCAATAACCCCTCTGCTTGTCTTTGCAGGAGGCAAAGGGCTCCTGGGGGAAACAAGTCTCAGCAACACACGGAGCACCAACAGGGCACCGCCAAACACAACAGGGAACACCAGAAACCCTCGCAGGGAGGCCAAGCGCCGCACTCCGCAGGCCGGCCCGGCCATCACGGCTACAGCCAAAACCGGCGGTGGCACCACAACCAGAAGCACTCGCCCAACGACAAGGAGGCGCACAGAAATGCCAAAGAGACTGAGAACCTGAAAATCGAGGACGCCTCTGTCTGCACGGTGCACATCCCCCTGGAGGTCCACCGCGGCAGCGAAGGCACGGACAGGCAGTCGCCGCAGTACATCCAGGACCCGGAGAGCAGGCGGAAAGACAGTCTCCACGAGCGGATAAGCGAGAGGCCCAAAGTCAACTTGCTCCAGTCCTCCAAAGACAGACTACGCAGGAGGCTAAAAGAGAAGGTGACTCCCTTGCCCCTTGAAGCTGAAACGCAGGCACCCCCAGCCCAGACGTTAGGTAGGGGGAAGCCACTGCTTCGGGCGGCAGAAGCCCCGGAAGTGGCACTCCTGCGGGTGCCGCAGCTGCCCTGCTGCTTCCGCCACTGGCGGAGAAGCAGCGCCGGCATCAGTGCCGATTTTGGGCAGGGTCTCACCCGAAATTGGCTCCCGATTCTCGGCCTGCAGTGGCGGCAGCAGGGCAGGGAAGCACTTTCTGTTTGGGCTCAAGCAGCAAAATGGGACGAAGCTGCCCCTGCACTTATATGCCCAGCAGTTTTCACAGGGGAGGGCTGAGCTGTTTGGAGAAAGGGGCAGGGCAAAACCCCTTGCCCCCTGATCTCTGGAGCTCTCAGAGAGGCCTTTGCTAGTTCCTGACCCCTTCTCAGAACTGGCTTAGCATGCACATTTTGCTCTGCACCATGAGGTCTAGAAACATTGCAGGTATATCCTGTGCTCTTTCCACCCCCCAAAGGCAAAGGGAGCCACTTCTTGTGCAGAAGGGTGGAAGCAGCTAGAGCAGCGGTTCTCATCCTGTGGGTCCCCAGATGTTGTTGGACTGCAACTCCCATCGTCCCTGAGCTCTGGCCTTGCTAGCTAGGGCTGATGGGAGTTGTAGTCCAACAACATCTGGGGACCCACAGGTCGAGAAAGGCTGAGCTAGAGAGAGCCATTCTGCTCCTGCCAGTTCAAAGTGAGAGTCGCGTTTGTGGATTCTTAGCTGCATAAATGCTATGTGTTCATTGACATTATCATTGTCGCTTGTAGTGCAGTGGGAATGCAGCAACTTCCTGTTTCTCCAAGAAGATTAAAAATAAGCACACACAGTTAGGAGGTTAGCAGACAAACAAATCCTGTCCGAGCCCTTCCCTAGGCGGCTTACCTTGGCATAACCCAGACAATGGGCCCCTTTATGTGGGTGGTGTGGGCTCTGTTGTGCCAGCCTAATGTGATGCTGGCATGGGCACGAGCCAGAGATTGGGTCTTTCTATCCCAAGTGGCAGAGGAAGGAATTCCATGCTGCAGTTGCTAAGTAAGAAGGGAGTCATGGGCAGGGGGGAGACAGAAGAGAGGGAAAGTGTGGATTGGAATTGAGAAACCACAAACCCCAGTGAGCCAACCTTTCCCCCCGAGTTTGCAATAAGCATCCCGCATCACAGACATCTCTGAATATTGTGGCTCCGAGCCACAATCTGGGGTGTCCATTTTAGTAGTTCTCCTTACTGGGAACATAATGTGTTGTTTTCATCACGCAGGTATATTTTTTCATCTTCACAAAGGTCTGTGATGGATTGTGTTCAAACCCACCCATATAGATATTTGCACAGATATGTGTATATATATTTATATAGGACACCGCTGGTATGTTTTAGTTGGCTTTTTCCAGGGTATGTGCTTTATGTTCAGAGTTGAGTACTATGGAACTCGGGGAAGGTTGATCCTATAGGAAAAAGTGGTTGTTGTGGAATTTCCTTTTGCCCTCTGTCTTCTTTTTGCATTAGAAAGGTTGTTGCCACTAGGTGTCGCTATATGTCATTGGTTTTCTGCCTTAACGGGTCCAGCGCAGTGTCCTCTAATTCCGTGTCTTACCACTAGGTGTCACTCTGTGCTGTTTGTTGCTTTTGCCTACGAGGACTAATACCCCCAAAACAATATACATTCACCCCTATTTATCACCTCTTGTTTAAAAACGTTGCCACAGACATGTGCCCAGTAACCAGCTATGGAAAGATAGTATTTATTGTGCTAATTTCCCTCAACCAAAGCACCCATGAGAGATCCAACTTCTGCTT
The DNA here is from genome assembly GCF_965112155.1 of Podarcis liolepis. NCBI lineage: Eukaryota > Metazoa > Chordata > Lepidosauria > Squamata > Lacertidae > Podarcis > Podarcis liolepis. The sequence goes on along the minus strand of NC_139565.1, from coordinate 55,568,696 downwards.
AAAAACCCCCAAGGACAATCAGTCCATACCACCACCTAAAGGAGTCTGTTCCCCTGCCGAACACCTCTTTCCGTCAGAAAGCTTTTCTTAGCCTGCAACGTGCGGCAGAAATTCCACACATATGGCTTTTCAACGGCATCTCATGGTGATCTTGGGATAGCTGCGTTCCTTCAATTCTTTCTGCCAGGTGGCTGTTAAAAGCACAGAGCTTCCATCCTTAAAAAGTGGCCCATTTGGCTGCAGAGTTTTGGACTCGCAGGCCTATCCAGATGTTTGCTTGGAATAGGTTTGTCTTTTGATTGCTGCGGTTTCCTTAAGATTCATTCCCACAAGAGGAGCCTATAGGCACTTCATCCAGTTCCATTTCTGAAGCTCAGCATATCTGAGCCGAGCTGTTCTAGTTAGCTGCCTGGTGAGCACAGGAACACAGGGTTTATATTGAGTCAGGCCATTGGCCCATCGAACTCCAAATTGTCTGCTCTGACTGGCAGTCGCTCTCCCGGGTTTCAGGCAAGGTTGTCTCCTAATCAGAGGTGGAGCTAATCAGAGGTGGAGCAACCCCCACCGCACCCCCCTTCCTCTGCCCCTGCCCCCAGTCCTACCTGAAGATGCCAAAGACTGTTTAGGGAAACTTTTAATGTTTACCATATTTTTTGCTCTATAAGACTCACTTTTTCTCTCCTAAAAAGTAAGGGGGAATGTGTGTACGTTTTATGGAGCGCATGCAGCCTGCGCAGCTATCCCAGAAGCCAGAACAGCAAGAGGGATTGCTGCTTTCACTGCGCAGCGATCCCTCTTGCTGTTCTGGCTTCTGAGATTCAGAATATTTTTTTTCTTGTTTTCCTCCTCCAAAAACTAGGTGCGTCTTGTGGTCTGATGCGTCTTACAGAGCAAAAAATAGGGTAATATGTTATTGTATTTTAGGGTTCTGTTGGAAGCTGCCCAGAGTGGCTGGGGAAACCCAGCCAGATGGGCGGGGTATAAATTATTTATTTATTTATTTATCAATCGAACCCGGGACCTTCTGCATCTAGCCCCTAAGCTATATGCCCCTGCCCCAACTGAGCTGAGACAGTTACATGGGATTCAGTGTGCGGTGTAGACATGCCCTCGGATGTTGTGTCCAAGCACCAGTTAAAACTTAAGCTGCTCCTCACTGCAGGTTCGGATTTTTCGCAGCATGCTTACTGTATACTTTAATTGCATAGGCCTCCTTCCACGCTTCCAAACTTGTCGTTTGCTTGGTGCAACTGTGCTGATCTGTCTTTTTTTCTTTTTCTTTCCTTCCTTTTTCTTCTCCGCCCCCCCCCCGCCCCGCCCCGCTCCACGTTTCCCTTGCATAACAGATGCCTTGTCTTTCCCTTTTCACGGATCAGGACGAAGTGGCCGTGGAGTCCACCAACCCTCAAAAGAACAAAATGGACAAACTAATTGAAATTCTCAACAGCATGCGGAACAACAGCAGCGGGGTGGACTCCAAGCTCACCAACTTCATGGAGGAGGCCCAGAACTCCACCAACTCTGAGGAGATGCTTGGGGAGATTGTTAGGACCATTTACCAGAAGGCCGTGACGGACCGCAGCTTTGCCTCCATGGCCGCCAAGCTCTGCGACAAGATGGCGCTCTTCATGGTGGAAGGCACCAAGTTCCGGAGCCTCCTTCTCAACATGCTACAGGTAACCAGACAAATCGCAGCCGCGGCTTTTGCTGCCTTTGCTGCTGGCATGCCGTCGCTTACGGAGAGAGAAGTCCGTAAGTTCTGACCGTGCTTGAGCTGCCTCCTTCGTTCCATTCTCACCCAATTAATTTTAGAAAAATGAAAGCATGGGGGGGGGGACCCAGGGCAGCATTTCTGTGTTTGTTTACATGAGCGTTTCATGGTTACGACAGACTGATATAATTTTATAGGCGCTGCCCGCCTCCTGTTCTATTTTGAATGCCCGCTTTGGCAATTGTGTGGTCTCTCCAAAGCACATGTTCATCTCACTGTAAGACCAGGTGGATCTGTACAACGGATTCTTTGGTTTTGGACTTTGTTTTTGTTTTGAACTGATGGGCGGCCTCCATAGATTTGGGGAAGGCAGGGCAGAATAGGTAGCCTCGGATACCTGCCCTGAGGATGAAGGGCCCAGCAGATGGGCGGCTTCTGAAGGTGGTTTGCATAGAATTTCGAAATCGCGTGTGAATCTGGTGGCCTGAAGAGGCTAAAAGAGGCAGGTGGAGGGAGGGAGGGGGTCAAACCTCTCACAGGACCATGAAGGCTTTTCCCACAAGACATTGCAAGGCAGACCTTCGTCGCATGTATGGAAGCACCACAGAGTAAGCCCTGCACCAGAATCGAGCCTCCCCAGTGGAACTCAGTTGGTGTGTCTGTGCCATCATAGAGGAACAGACTTGGACCCAGGAGGACATCTGCCTGCAGAGGTCATGTCCCCCAGCCCTCTCTCCAGGCTGAAATTAGGCCTGGAACAAGACAACAAAAGGTTTTTCCAAGCCTGGAAGAGAGCAGGGTTAACTTCAGTAAGCTGCATCATATGTTGTCTATGTCTTAAGACCCGCAAGACCTTTGCTTCCTATCCCAGAAAGTGAGGGTGTTCTGTGGCTACACAGTAAGTTGTGTCCACACTACAAATTTAAACCAGTTTAAAATACCTTTAAACTGCCCTGGTTCCCAGCCACAGAACTCTGCGGGGTTGTTGCTCTGTGTCGTAACAGGGTTTGTCTTAATGCCAGATTCTCAACACTCTCCTGCAACTACGTTTCCCACAATTCTTTGGAGGAAGCCATGAATGGTCAGCCTAGTTTCTTCAATACAGTGAATATATGTCCTGTCCATGCTCAGGATCAAGCAACAATGAGTTCACCTAAAAAATATTGGTGTTGGTTCTTCTTCTTCTTTGGCGATCACTCGTAGCCAAGTAAGATTGTCTTCCATAAACACGGTTTTCACATGAGTCCGTAAGTGACTGTGAGGCCAATTCTGGATCCACACGTCCTTCCACAGTGGGGACATGGGTTTCCGGGCGGGAGTTGATCACGCTGAGGGTTTGCCAAGCGTGTCTTCCTCTTAGCACGTTTCTCCCCTGCGTCCTGAGTTCGAGTGTCTTCAAAGCCCATGACACATTTGGTAAAGGCTATTCTCCAATTGGAGCACTCACAGGCAAGTGTTTCCCAATTGTTGGTGTTTATACTACATTTTTTAAGATTTGCCTTGAGACAGTCTTTAAACCTCTTTTGTTGACCACCAGCATTACGCTTTCCATTTTTAAGCTCAGAATAGAGTAGTTGCTTTGGAAGACGATAATCAGGCATCTGCACAACATGGCCAACAAAGTTGCTGTTGAAGAATCCATGCTTCAACACTGGTGATCTTTGCTTCTTCTAGTACACTAGCATTAGTTTGCCTGTCTTCCCAAGTGATGTGTAAAAATTTTCAGAGACACTGTTGATGGAATCTTTTGAGGAGTTGGAGGTGGCGTTTATAAGTGGTCCATGTTTCACAAGCATACAGTAAAATTGGTAGTACAATAGCTTTCTAAACAAGCATTTTGGTTTCTCTGTGAATGTCCCGATCCTCAAACACTCTGCATTTCAATCGGGAGTAAGCCGTACAGGGCTGGATCCCTATAGAAAACAGGATGCCGGGCTCAGTGCTGACTTGTGACAGCTGTCATTTTGCAACTGCGAGAGCCAGGTGAACAGAGGGGACCCCGATTCAAGTTCCTGCTCTGGAGAGATGGTGACCGACTAGCCAATGCTTCTGTCGGCCAAACCTATCTGGCAGGGTTATCACAAAGCTGAACGTGCCTCAAGTCAAGGCAACTAAAAAAAATCTGGGAATCTGGGTTTTGGGGGTGGAACCTCAAATCACCAGCGTTTCCAGATTGAATATAAAACTGTTATCAATGCGAGTTGTTGCGAACTTCCTGATAAAACACGAAACAGGCTTTGGCTAGGAGGAGCCAGCAGCAGGGGTTAAGTTCACACCTCCTTATCACCAGGGATTAAGGCAGAATTGAATTCACGATAAAGCCTCTGCGGAGGCCTTGTGCATTATCCCCGAAGGGTGAAGGACCTTTTTTAGCCTGATGTTGCCAGGCTGTGCAAGGGTGTGATAAATAGGGGATAAGCATCTTTCCTCATTACCGCTAAAGCCTCTGAATTCTCAGTCCAGCCACTGAGCAGGAACGGTGGACCTGAACCCCTCGCATATGGGCCTAACAGATGCTCGTGTTTTTAAAGAAGGCCCAGCGGACTCAGAAGCAAATGGCTGCAAAGGCTTAGGCAGGCTGGCAAGAACCAGTCTCGCAGCACGCTTCAGCAGAGGGCCTAACACACTCAAGCACTGGCAGGGCTGGGGGCCACGTGCAGCCCCCCAGACCTGTCTGCCTGGCCCTCTAAATCCTACGCAGGCTGCACCCTTCTGCCGCGGACTGGTTGGATGAAGAGGAATGGTGGGAGGAACCAGCTGGGGAGCCCCCAAGGGAAGAAGGCTCAGAGCCCAGGAATTGGTGCTGGGATGTTAATGAGTAGTCAGTGGGAGAAGACAGGGAGAAGGAGGTGGCAGAGGCTGAAGAGGTTACAGTGTTTAGTGAGCTGGGAGAGTTGGTGGCAGAGAGAAGACCAGAAGTGGAAGCAAGGGAGGAGAGAGGCCGAGATAAGCCAGTTTGGGGAAGAAGCCAGGATGTCTCCCCCTCCTGCTGCAACAAGCTCCCCTCTCCCCTGGTGTCCCAGAACCAGGAGAGGCATGAAGAGGGCGGAGGAGAAGTTAGCTTCATGGAGGTGCAGTCTCAGATTGCTTGGGAAAGACCCTGGAGAGGAGGGGATTTCAGCAGCAGTAGGAAGGCAGGGACCTTCAGACTCTCCGCAACTGCTTCATTGGGCAAAGGCCTGGCAGAGATGAGATGCTGTGCTCATTAGATCCTGCTTTTGCTCGTAAAGAGTTAACTCCAACTTGCCCAGTGTGATTTATGGCTGGCTGGCTCCTGTCACCTTCACTGCCCTGCTATGCTCTTGTAACTCCTTTTATGTTTACTCCTCCTTAAACTGTGAAAATGCCACTTCCTTGCCTGGTTGGAGAATGGAGAGTGGCGTCTGTCCGTCACCTATGATATGTGGCCCTCAGAAAGGTTGGCCATGATGGAAAGCGGCCCTTGGGTTGAAGAAGGGTGTGTGTGTGTCCCCACTCACATGATAGTGGACCATCATACATGGTGTGCTATGCTCAGAATTGGGCCCAGAATTCTGAGATCGGTGCACTCAGGCCGGGATGGGTGCCATATGTTCAAACCCATTATATCTGAGCAACCTGGCCACTGAATTCTGCACCGGCTGAAGTTTTCAAACAGTCTTCAGAGGTGGCCCCACATGTTGCAGTAATCTAACCTAGAGGTTGCCAGAGGGTGACAGAAGCTAGGCTATGTGCGGACAGGCGTGCAGCTGGGGCACCAGCCGAAGCTGATGGAAGGCGTTCTGCGCCACTGAGGCCACCTCCAGCTGCAGCAATGGATGTGGAAATACCTCCTCGAGGTAACCCCATTGAGAACAGGCAAACCATTCCATTTTCTAAGAACGTGAGGGAGGGAGACCTGTGATTGTGGAGTTTGGAAAGATACTCCCCCTGGGAGTCTTCTGGCAACCATTGTTATAAATACCAGCAGTTGCATTGGCCGGAGTGTGTGTTTGTGGGTGGGGAGGGAGGGACGTTAATTGGCTTGCCTGCAAGCTCTGGGTATGTAACCTAAGTTAAAGTATTCCTCTGTTGAAATCTGCGTGCTCTTTATAACCGAGAGGTGTCTGCTTCTGAAGTATGCATAGCAAAGTGTATTAATAGAGAGGGCATCACTGGGATTGTAATAGAACCCTTCTCTCCTTAGCAACCGTTCCTAACAACACATCAAACAGAAGGATGTGATACCTTTCGGGAGAGGAGGTGGGGTCAAGGGAGAAGCACTAAAACTGCCAGATCCGTATGCAGTTATTGAGACGACCGGGATGTTGCAAGACAAGAGGGCGTGAAAAAGGAGATTGAGACACATCCCAAGATAAGGCCTGAAGCTGGAGAGGGGAAACCTTCCTTAGCCCAAGGGACACATTCTTCCTGGGGGCCACCGTTGCCAGGGGTGGGAAGGGCCAGGAGCGAACGAGGGCGGAGCAACATAAATAAATTTTAGCTTTGTGCTGTTGTCGGCATCCGTCCTTTTTGAGATACAATGGAGTGTGCCTCCGGGGGTGAAGTCAAACGGCTGTGTTAGCAGCACCAAAGTGACCTCCCCATGGTGCAGGCCTGGACAGTGTGTCTGGGGGTTCTGGCACAACCCCACTCTCACTGATGTGATCTAGAGGAAAGCAGAGCAAGACGCTTGGCACCAGCTTTGTGGCAGGAGCTGCCAGAAGGAGGCGCCACCCAACCGTCTGCAGATTTGTGTAGGGTTCACTCATTAGCCTTTTCTTGTCCCGCAAGGCAACGGCGGTTTAGGGCCAGAGTTTTGCTTCTCCTAGATGGGCTATCTTCCCAGATTGATGAGCCCCATCTACCCCTCATTTCCCTCTACACCTTCTTGACCAGGGGTCGGCAAACTAAGACCCACGGGCCGGATCAGGCTCAATTGCCTTCAGGATCCAGCCTACGGACTGTCCATGGATCGGCGTGGGGATTCTGTTAGTTCAGGCTGCGCCATTTCCCCCCCTGTGCCATTCCATTTCCCCCCCTCTCCCTCCCACACACCGCAGCGCTGCCTCCTCCCTCCCTCCTCCTGGTTTCTCCCCGCCTTGCCTAGAGGAGGAAGGGGGCTGGGCTAAGCTGGCTGAGCCAGTGGCGGCGCAGCGGGGTGGGGGGGGCAGTACGCCCCAGGTTCCATGCCTGCGGGGGGGACAAGAAGTCACCCCGCGGGGGCTTGCAGCGGCGCAAGCAGCCGTTGCTCCGCCGCAGCTGCCTTTGGAGGATCCTCCGTTTGCAGCCACGAGCAGAGGATCCTGGCACCAGTGGCAAACCGCTATACAGCGCATGTGCAGCGTCGCTACATACAGCCCATGCGTGTGACATTGCACATGCAGTGTACTTAGCAGTTTGCCGCCGGCGCCACTCCAGTGCCGTACAGACAGTGCCAGGTTCCTCTGCTTGTGGCTGCAGCCGCAACGGAGGGATCCTGGCACCGTCCGTACAGCGCTGGAGAGGCGCCGGCGCCAAACCGCTATACAGCACATGTGCAGCGTCACTATGTACAGTGCATGTGTGTGGCACTGCACATGCACTGTATAGTGGTTTGGCGCCACTCCAGCGCCGGCCAGCTGGTGCCAGGATCCTCTGCTCGTGGCTGCAGGTGCCCGGCACCATCCGTACGGCGCTGGAGAGGCACCGGCAGCAAACCGCTATACAGCGCATGTGCAGCGTCACTGTGTACAGCGCATGCGTCATACGAAGCAATGCCGCACACGTGCCCTATGTCGTGACATCTGCCCCTGGTGTCACGACTCCTTCCTTCGCCCCTGGGCTGAGCGCCATTTTAAGCAGCCCCTCTCCGGAGCCAGCCCTTTCGCGCTGTTCATCTCCCCGCCAACGCCGCCACCCTGGTACTCCTGTGGGCCAGACATCGCAGTGGATGAGCTTGCTGTGCCTACCTATGAGAAGTAGTGGTGGTGGTGGCAGCGGCAGCCCCTGGGAAGGTAAGCGCAACGGCGGGGGGTGGGGGGGAAGACTACTTGCCCCCCTCGCCTCTTCTTCCAGCTCCCCCGCCGCCACCGCTTCTCTGGCCCACCACAAGGTCTGAGGGACAGTGGACCAGCCCACGGCTAAAAAAAAATTGCCGACCCCTGTTTTTGACCATTGGACTCACTATTGGTCTCATCTGCTCGATCCGTCGTAGCCTGTCTTTGCATGCAGGGGAAGTCCCTAACTCAACAAGGATTTTAGAGACCCATTGACTACCCTCACCTGGTCTAGCCGGCCAGTCGAAGGCGTTCCCAGGGTGTCACATGCTGACAGCTTCTGGGAGCCACAGGTGAGAGCTGAGTTTCTGTGGGCATCTCACAGATCCGTCTCCATCCACCCAGAGTTCAAAGACATTCAGAGTGTAAAGTAGGACGGCTGAGGGGCGTGGCTTTGAAAAAGTGGGTGTGGTCTGGAGGGAGGACTGGGAAGTTGCATCTGAATGATAGGAGGCCCCCTCAAAATCATGTGTACGCCTGACTTGGGTTCCGTACTGGAGGAAAGGTGGGATTTAAGCGTAATAACATTAATAATGCCGGTCAGCATCTGATATCCAAGCCCTCTTCACTTAGTACTGAAGAGCTCACGGAATCTGGTTTTCTAACATCTGTTCCATTCTCCAGACTTTCATATCCTCGGAGAGACGAACTAAATGTAAAATGAGGAAAGACAAAGTCGTCATCACCAAATATGACAGCCAAGGGTTGAGTTATTTCCCTCCACAGCAGCGTGTGATATACCGTATTTTTTGCTCTATACAACTCACTTTTTCCCTCCTAAAAAGTAAGGGGAAATGTGTGTGTGTCTTATGGAGCGAATGCAGGCTGCGCAGCTATCCCAGAAGCCAGAACAGCAAGAGGGATTGCTGCTTTCACTGCGCAGCGATCCCTCTTGCTGTTCTGGCTTCTGAGATTCAGAATACTTTTTTTCTTGTTTTCCTCCTCCAAAAACTAGGTGCGTCTTGTGGTCTGGTGCGTCTTATAGAGCGAAAAATACGGTAATTTATGCCATCCCCTATCGGTCTGTTTCTGGACCATGTCAAGTTCACATGGGTTCATTCATTAAGTCCGTTCCTTCCTGTTTCTACTTCAAACTGTGATTGAGTGATTGATTTAAAATCCACACAGAAATTCATAAAATATTTTTATCGTAAAATGCATTAAAATGCACATTTTACCTCAATGTACGTGTTTCTAAATCTCATCTTAAAGTAGACAGACGTGATTTTGAGGCTTGATGTTTTTAAAGCCTGAGGCAATTAAAAACTGAATTATTTCCTTCTCCTGTGAATCGACATAGGGGCACCAGAGGTGTTCCCGAACATGCCTTTCCAAAATGAGAATTGGGAGGTTGTAGAACATTTGTGTCTCCTGCCTCAGGCATTTAAAAAAAATCTCTCTTTGGATCGGGCCTTGAACCAAAACGTTTGCCAGGAACTTGGATCCTGTGGGTATGAATACAGTATTTACAAAGGCAAAGCTATAAAACAGAAATGGAACGGCTTCATTAAAGGACCCAGACAAGCAAACGCGTTTAACTTTGTAGTGTAGGGTTTACAACTTCCTTCTCCCTTAGTGCCGAGGTCTTTATGGTTTATGATTTGTGCTCCGCAAGGGGGGGGGGTGGAATCGCGGAAGTCTCCCTCATTTATCAAGGTCTGATGAGTTATTTTGGTGAGTGAACAGTTATCTGCTGTAACAGATTGATAATCGCTCCCCTGAGGCTTGTTTGCAGGTGATTGGCTTGTAGTAGCGTTATTAATAATAATAAAACCCCGACAATCGCAGAATGCTTTTCATCTCTGGATCTCCCGGGAGTTTACGAAGGAAGGTGCGCCGTCAAATGGACCACGTGCCAGACAGAATCCAGCAAAGGAAGTCAAAATGGCTTCCGCGCAGCCGTCCTTGATGCTATTCTGCAAGCTGCGAACCTATAGCAAAGGAGCCAGGATACTTTTCTACCTGAGTGGAAGGCTTTGTTCTTCAAAGGCAGGATGTCCAACCGAGGGGGCGGGTTCAAAGTGTGTTGTTTTCCGCCTTTTTTTGCTAGATTTTCCCATCGGGAAATTCTCACAGAGAGGAACCTCAAGATTTTCAGAGTTTTGGTCAAAGCTTCTTTTACAGGCTGCGCAAAAGCAATAGGTAGTTGTCTTTGTCCACTTGAGAAGATCACAGTTGATTGGCACATTTGTCTCAAGCAACTAAAATGCCACCACATGAACAAGCTTTCCAGTTCTCCAGAACTCTCCTTCAGATGAAGCATACAGAATTACATTTTCTTGTAATGCAATGAAACGATTACCTTAAAAGAAACCCAACAGACCAAAGATGGGTTTGACTCTAACTCAGGCTTCCTCAACCTTGGCCCTCCAGATGTTTTTGGCCTACAACTCCCATGATCCCTAGCTGGCAGGACCAGTGGTCAGGGATGATGGGAATTGTAGTCTCAAAAATCTGGAGGGTCGAGGTTGAGGAAGCCTGAACTAACTGAAAGCCTATATTTCGTGTAGGATGGAGTAACAATGTAATCATTGATTATTATCACCTCATTACATCCATGAGATTTTAGCAGCTTTGCTGTGATGGTCCTGCAGGTCAGGTGTCATAAACTGAAGAGTATAGTTCTTGATAGCATTGTCAGCCCAAACTATCATTTAGTTGTTAATTTCTATTGTAAACCACCCCGTGACCATTGGACAGTATAGAAATTCAATAAATATAATAATAAACATATCTCGCCTCAGCCACAAATCTATTATTCTTCCTTCCTCAGCTTCTTCCCCATTTGTAAAATGGGGACACTACCACTTCACTTTGCAGAGCTGTTGTTGAGATTACCAGTTCACATAGGTTGTGTAAAGGCACATATAGCCCTTGTCCACACTTCTCATCTTGGCTTGCTGGTCTAGTTTATCTGGGTGTAGTTCTCTATGGTCAGGCTGATGGGAATTGCATTCCAAAATATGTGGAGGGCACAAGGTTGGGGACTACTGCTGTCAGCACATGAGAAAGGCATGGCAAGCCCCAGGGTTAACCCAAAGACCCTTGACTGGTATTAAGACAACCACGTGCGCTTTGCACAAATGTGCACGGCCTAGCCAGGCATCCCATAATGCCTTATAGTGCTTTAGCTTCAGTGTGCAGCCGCATTACCTGAGTGGCAGGCAGCAAATTCCTGTAGGGAGCGCAGCCTTGTAATCAGAGCTGGCCCCAGTCACACTGGAATTCCAGGCATGCGAGGAGCAGGTCACAGAACAATCCAGAATGTTCTCTTCGGCCATATCTTCCTCCATGCTAAAACCCACCAGCGCTTGGTGAAAGTATCGCATGTCGCAAACCGTTGCTCAATGGCCCACGCTCTTTTTCTTTTTTTAGAGTTTCAGTTTTCCTGCAAGGTACCAAGAGTACGATTTAAAGAGTTCTCTCCTTTTGTGAACTCGAAAGCTTCGTTCATCGTTAAATATCATCGGCCTTGCCCACATTTGCACCATGCATTTAAAATGTGGTAGTACCATGGTAAACAAGGAGCCGGTACATAGCTTGGGGGTACTTTTGGGTCCTTTGCTGTCGCTTGAGGCTCAGGTGAGCCAGTGTGGTGTAGTGGTTAAGAGCAGTAGACTCGTAATCTGGTGAACTGGGTTCGATTCCCTGCTTCTCCACATGCAGCTGCTGGGTGACCTTGGGCCAGTCACACTTCTCTGAAGTCTCTCAGCCCCACTCACCTCACAGAGTGTGTGTTGTGAGGGAGGAAGGGAAAGGAGATTGTTAGCCAGTGGCGTAGCACGGCAAGGCAAGTAATTTGCGCCCCCTAACCCGTGGATTTTAGCAGGGGGCAGAGAGCTGCGAGTGCGAGCGCACCCCCCCCTGCACCCCCCACGCTATGCCACTGTTGTTAGCCGTTTTGAGACACCTTCGGGTAGTGATAAAATGGGATATCAAATCCAAACTCTTCTTCTCTTCTTCAGGTGGCCTCGGTGGCCCAGAATGCCTTCCATCAGCTTGGGCTATTGGCCCAGCTGCGCCCCAATCTGGACAGGGAGAGCCTAGCTTCTGGCATCTATGCTCTGGTAACCTCTAGGTTAGATTACTGCAATGTGTTATGCATAGGGCTGCCCCTGGAGATGGTCCGGAAACCTTAGCTGGTGCAGAATTCAGCAGCCAGGCTGCTCACCAGGGCAAGACAGTTTGAGCATATGACACAGATCTTGAGCCAACTGCCCTGGCTACCAGTTAGTTTATGGGCCCAATTTGAAGGGCTGGTTTTGACCTATAGAGCCTTAAATGGCTCAGGACCACGTCTCCCATATGAACCAACCCGGAACCTGCAGTCATCATCTGAGGCCCTTCTTTGTGCATTACTGTATTTTAATATTTTGTTGGAAGCCACCCAGACTGGCTGGGGAAGCCCACCCAGATGGGCAGGGTATAAATAAATTATTATTGTTGTTATTGTTATTATATTTGTGTGCCCCCTCCACAAGAGGCCCGGAAGGTGGCAACATGAGAAAGGGTCTTTTCTACAGTGGCTCCCTGTATGTGGAACACTCTTCCCAAAGAGATTTGGCTGGTGCCTTCATAATATACCATTAGCTGCTAGGTAAAAACATTTATAAACAGGCTGATTAACCCCTTTTAAATGTGTTTGGAGTTTGGAGGAGGGGGAATTTCGGGTTTGTGTCTTTTGTTCCTTTTTTTGTGTTTTTATAACGTACTTTATGTTGTGAACCACCCTGAGATCAGCGGATAAATGGTGATATACTACTACTGCTACTAATAATAATAATAATCAGCCAATAATAATAATCAGAGCCAGTGTATTCCTCCAGGTATGTCATACCTCGCAGACGACCACTGGACATTGATAATACAGTGGTGCCCCGCAAGACGAATGCCTCGCAAGACGGAAAACTCGCTAGACGAAAGAGTTTTCCGTTTTGGAGGTGCTTCGCAAAACGAATCTCCTATGGGCTTGCTTCGCAAGACGACAATGTCTTGCGAGTTCCTGCGGGGTTTTTTTCCTCCCCCCCTTTTTCTAAGTCGCTAAGCCGCTTATCAGCTGATCCGATAAGCTGATAAGCCGCTAAAAGCCACTAATAGCGCTAATCCTCTAATCCGTCAATGGGTTTGCTTCGCAAGACGAAAAAACCGCTATACGAAGAGAATCACGGAACGGATTCTTTTCGTCTTGCGAGGCACCACTGTATCCCAGTCTCTGCCATTCACCCCATTGAATCACCTTGGCCACTTACCTCTTAGCCTCAGGAAAGAAAGAATGCATTTACAGTGGTACCTCTGGATGCGAAGAGGATCCGTTCCGGAGCCCCGTTTGCGTCCTGAGTAGAACGTAACACGCGTCTGCGCATGCGCGGGCTGCATTTCGCCGCTTCCGCGAATGCGTGTGACATCGTTTTGAGCGTCTGCACATGCGCGAGCGGCGAAACCCGGAAGTAACGCGTTCTGTTACTTCTGGGTCGCCGCAGAGCGTAACCTGAAAACGCTCAACCTGAAGCATATTTAACCCGAGGTATGACTGTACTTATTTCTTATGGTCTGCATCCTCTTCGCCCTCCAGGAAGCTCCAGGCGCTGTGTGGGGGCCTTTCTCGCTTTATTCTCACAACAACCCTGTGGAGTAGCTTGTCCCCAGTGATTTGAACCCAAGTCTCCCCGATTGGAATTAGATCAGTCTTTCCCAGGCCATCTTTCTCCACTCCAAGTGGATCATTGGAGCTTGCACAGAAGAACTTCCCAATGGACTGTTCCCTAATTTTTTTGGGAAGCCATAGAAGTAGGAGGGTCCCCCAGGGGGCATCTAGTCCATCCTGGTGGCCCGGACAGAGCATTGGGGCCAGGTTCAGCTTCCTGCTTAGCCCTGAATTCTGTGGATGGTGTTAGGAAAGTCACAACCCCTTGGTTTTTCATTGCCCAGCCGTGGAACAGAAACACTTCCTATTTGCCCTCCCTCACAGGGGTGTTGTGCGACTGAGCAAAATCAGAATCATCAGGTGCCCAGCACATTAAAGTGTTATAGATATAATTGACGGTTAAAAAGGGAGAAAAAACTGAGATGAAATCCTGCAGCTTACTGCGTTCCTGGGCTCAGCCTGATACCAGGGATTTGTTCCTTTACCCTTGAACGTCTCCGGGTAATTCTGTAGCGACGTGTTTATCTCGTACACTCCTTGGTAGCCAGGGTGTGCAAGCGTCTGCAATCACCCAAATTCCACCTTGAGACATGAGATATGGGGGCAGAGGAGAGGGGGGGGTTTGCCAAGAGAGGAGAAGAGAAGGGGGTCCTGGACGGCTGCCCAAAGAGGCAGGTGAAAATGAAAGCTTGGAATCAATTAGGGCTATAGGCACCTCCGGCTGCGCCACGACTTCGCTCGGAGCTGGGAATGTTCCGCCACGGCCCACTGAGTCTGGCCAAGCCGCCTGCCTTTGCATATTTTTCTTCCCTAATCTCCTGATAGGCTTTCCTCGCTGTGTTTTGTTAATGTTACGGGAGCCGCTCTCCGCCGGGTCCCATGCAGATAAAGCGAGCTATCGGAGAAGCCCGTATTAAGTGTCCGGCCACATGGCTCCACAAAGTTTTCCCGGTGTGTAAGCGGAGCAGCGGCACCTCTCGGGCTGGGCCCGTCTGAGCGGCTAATGTGAATATCCTTTCCGTCACCCCGAGCCAGCGTGGGAGGAGGGGGGAGCCTGGGTGGCTGGGCGGATTCCTGCCTAGTCAGGCAGGCAGACAAGAGAATCCCAGCCATGCTAACTAGCAATGTGCTGAATCTCAGCCTAAGGCAAGAACGCCCGGCAGCCACTCTCAGGAACAGGCTGCTTATACCTGCTGGCTTGGGCAGAGAGGGGGGTTTAAAGGGAGGGCGGATCCTGGCAACGTCCAGCCACGGAAAGTTTCCTTGCCGTGTTATGTAATGCTCTCCCTTGGGTGCCTCTGATGATAAGGCAGCAAAGAGGGAGTCCGGAGCAGGCTGTGATAAGCAAGGCCCATTGTGCTCAGAACAGGGAAAGGGAACCAGATCCCAGCAAGGGGAGGCATGGCCAGATTAGCATAGCTGGGATGCTGTCCTGCTGCGTGGTAGGATAACCAGGTGAGGGTAGCTGATGGGTCTTAAACCCTCAGTGAGTTAGGGACTTCCTCTGCATGTGAAGACAGGCTATGGCGGATCAAGCGGACAAGTGGGTCCAACGGTCAAGAAGACGGCTTCTTCGTGTGCTGTAGAAGTAATAATAATAATTTATTATTTATACCCCGCCCATCTGGCTGGGCTTCCCCAGCCACTCTGGGCAGCTTTCAACAAAATATTAAAATACAGTAATGCATCAAACGGGACGCGGGTGGCGCTGTGGGTTAAACCGCAGAGCCTAGGACTTGCCGTTCAGAAGGTCGGCGGTTCGAATCCCCGCAACGGAGTGAGCTCCCGTTGCTCAGTCCCTGCTCCTGCCAACCTAGCAGTACGAAAGCACGTCAAAGTGCAAGTAGATAAATAGGTACTGCTCCGGCGGGAAGGTAAACGGTGTTTCCTTGCACTGCTCTGGTTTGCCAGAAGCGGCTTAGTCATGCTGGCCACATGACCCAGAAGCTGTACACTGGCTTCCCTGACCAGTAAAGCAAGATGAGCGCCGCAACCCCAGAGTCGGCCACGACTGGACCTAATGGTCAGGGGTCCCTTTACCTTTATCAAACATTAAAATCTTCCCTAAACAGGAAGTGTGGGGCAGATGGGGTTCATCCACCTGGGAAGGTAGTCCATCTAGGAGAAGGAAAACTCTGATCCTGAACCTCTACTGCCCTGTGGGACATCTTTGGGAGAAGAAAATGCTAAGGAGTAAACCCTACACAAATCCGAAGTGGAGTCGGTGGGATGGCACCTTGTATGCCTGTTAATTCCTCCTTCCGGCAACTCCTGCAGCCAAGCTGGTGCCAAATGTGTTGCTCTGCTTTCCTTTGGACCGTATCAGTGAGGCTGACATGGGGGTCTTGTCACCTGGGCAGCCCAGGCCCTCCAGAAACGCTGTCCAGGCTTGCGCTTCAAGGACCCCACTTGGGTTTGACTTCACTCCCAGAGGTGCACTCCATTGTCTCTTGGGACAGACGGAGGCCAACAACACGCTAGGAGGAAAGTGAGATGCAAGCTTCCATTTGCCAGTTCAGCCATTTAGAAGAGGGTCAGAAGAGCCCTGCAGGATCACGCCAAAGTCCAGCATCCTGTTCGCACAGCAGCCAACTAGCTGCTATGGGAAGCCTGGAAGAAGGATCTCACTGTGGCTAACCTTTGTGAAGCTCGCATGCAACCTCTGGTAGATCGCAGGGCTATTGCCCCGTCGTTCCAGCCTATCGCCAGGGAGTGCCAAGGATACTTCCCTTTCCCCGGACGCTGGCAGCTCACAGCACAACGCTGCATGCAGTCGTTCTGAAGCTGCACATCGTGTCCTTTGGGTCCTCAGTTCTGGACATCATGCCCACCATCGCAGGCTGACCCCTGGCAAATGCACCGCAGGACTGCAAGCCTTCTGCGCAAGGAAGGATGCCTATTCGATGTGAAATAGCTGTAAGAGGTGCACAAAATTCAGGCTATTTCCCCCCTCCCATTGAAACCCAATCCTGGGTCACTGTCCAGTTGGCTTTTCCTATGCCTGGGGCAGATTGCATTGTCATTCAAAGGGTGGCATCCTGCCCCAAGTCAGGAAAAGAGCCCTGAATCTTGCCAGCTGAAGGACTCAGCCAGTCTAATGCATTAAGTCTGCAAGGCCATCTGCTCCTGAACAGGCCGTCTTAAATCCAGGTCAGTCTGCTAGAATCTCTTGAACTTGAACCTTTTAGTTTTATTGCCGGTGTTAGCCGGCTGCAGCGTTGGGAAATCCCAGATCCTGGCACCAGACAACTAATGCCGGAAAGAGCCGGCTATCCTTAGATGGTCCCTTCACATTGCATAAATAAGATTCAAAATGATTTCCTCACTGGTTTTTCCTGTTCAAAAACGTCTTATCTTAAGAGAGCAAGGGGTCTTTCTTTCCCAACATCTGGGTCTTTTCCAGGGAGTCTTCTCTTCTCATGAGGTGGCCAAAGTCTTGGAGCCTCAGCTTCAGGATCTGTCCTCCCAGTGAGCACTCAGGGCTGATTTCCTTCAGAATGAATCGGTTTGATCTTCTTGCAGTCCATGGGACTCTCAAGAGTCTCCTCCAGCACCATAATTCAAAAGCATCAATTCTTTGGCGATCAGCCTTCTTTATGGTCCAGCTCTCACTTCCATACATCACTACTGGGAAAACCATAGCTTTACGGACCTTTGTCAGCAAGGTAATATCTCTGCTTTTTAAGATGCTGCCTAGGTTTGTCATTGCCGGCAAGCCACTCCAGTATCCCTGCCAAGAAAACTCCATGGACAAAAACAGCAGGTATATTAGGTGGCTGCTTTTCATGTGAGGGTGCTGTGATCTCACCATTGGTGGGGACATTCGTGTAAATCAGAGGAGGGCAACCCATGGGCTTCATGTGGCCCTGACCTCCCTCAGTGTACCTTTCTGACAACAATGGCAAAGAAAGTAAGAATGGTTAGATTGAGAAGGGGCGGAATGTGTGTGAGAGAGAGAGAGAAGGAAAGGAGTAAAAGATGAGAGCATGGCAGAGAAAGAGAAAATCCTATCCCCACCCACTTTGGGGTGTTGGTCCTTCCCATTGCCAGTTCCTGCTACACCTACAGCCTATGGGTGGCCCCCAGCCCCTTCCCACCAAGGTCCTCAGACTTTTAAAAGGGCTAACGGATTGAGGTTGAATCCTGACAAGACAGAAGTACTGTTTTTGGGGGATAGGGGGCGGGCGGGTGTGGGGGATTCCCTGGTCTTGAATGGGGTAACCGTGCCCCTGAAGGACCAGGTGCGCAGCCTGGGAGTCATTTTGGACTCACAGCTGTCCATGGAGGCGCAGGTTAAGTCTGTGTCCAGGGCAGCTATCTACCAGCTCCACCTGGTACACAGGCTAAGACCCTACCTGCCCGCGAACTGTCTCGCCAGAGTGGTGCATGCTCTAGTTATCTCACGCTTGGACTACTGCAATGCGCTCTACGTGGGGCTACCTTTGAAGGTGACCTGGAAACTGCAATTAATCAAGAATGCGGCAGCTAGACTGGTGACTGGGAGTGGCCGCCGGGACCACATAACACCGGTTCTGAGAGATCTGCATTGGCTCCCAGTACGTTTCCGAGCACGATTCAAAGTGTTGGGGCTGACCTTTAAAGCCCGAAATGGCCTCGGTCCAGTATACCTGAAGGAGCGTCTCCACCCCCATCGTTCAGCCCGGACACTGAGATCCAGCGCCGAGGGCCTTCTGGCGGTTCCCTCATTGCGAGAAGTGAGGCTAAAGGGAACCAGACAGAGGGCCTTCTCGGTAGTGGCGCCCGCCCTGTGGAACGCCCTCCCATCAGATGTCAAAGAGATAAATAATTACCTGACATTCAGAAGACATCTTAAGGCAGCCCTGTTCAGGGAAGTTTTTAATATGTAACGCTGTACTGTTTTTAACACTGATTGGGAGACGCCCAGAGTGGCTGGGGAAACTCAGCCAGATGTGCGGGGTATAAATAAATTATTATTATTATTATTATTATTATTATTATTATTATTATTATTATTATTATTACATTGGAAATGATAGCTTTATGGCAGGCCTACCCCTGTCCTGTGGATCTGAAAACCACCCTAGAATGGGTCGTTATCCTTTGGAGAGACAACAGGGTTTGTTTTGTGCCTGCAAGTCTCAGAAGAGGGAAGACCTTTGACAGCCCACAGAGTTTGTTGGCCTGTTTTGCTCCACTTCCTTTGAGCCGGTTCCATCAACAAAGGCAAGGCTGAAGTTTCCCAGACCAATTTGCATCCAATCTATTTTCAGCGGCTTGCGGTATAAAGGAGAAGGCGGCGTCTCGAGCCACTTCTCCAGCTGCAAACCCCTCGTGTGGAGGACAAGCATAGATTCTCAGATAAGCGCGTCGGTTGCCACCTCCGGTCAAGAGGGGCTCCTGTCATCGCTTACAGCTTTCCCAGGGGAAAGAAGAGCACTGCCCTTTTGAAAGCCATTAATAGGGCAGTGAGAATGTGTCTCCGTGGTGCTTAAAAGGACCCAGGGATTCTCCAGGAATGGAAACACAGGTTGCTGGGCTCAGGTGCCAAGGTGCTCTCTTGAGTGCCACAGTTTGGGGGTGCCTTAAGCTGTGACATCGGCAATAGAGCACATGGGATCCCATGATCTTAACACACACATGCACAAAATGTGTGGACCGATCTGCACACTGGGAAGGAGGGGGGATGGCCAAGGCTGGCCAAGGGTCTCTTAGAATCATAGAATAGAATAGAATAGAATAGAATAGAATAGAATAGAATAGAATAGAATAGAATAGAATAGAATAGAATAGAATCACAGAGTTGGAATAGACCACAAGGGCCATTGAGTCCAACCCCCTGCCAAGCAGGAAACGCCATCAGAGCACTCCTGACATATGGTTGTCAAGCCTCTGCTTAAAGACCTCCAAAGAAGGAGACTCCACCACACTCCTTGGCAGCAAATTCCACTGTCGAACAGCTCTTACTGTCAGGAAGTTCTTCCTAATGTTTAGGTGGAATCTTCTTGCTCCATTGCTCCGTGTCCGCTTCTCTGGAGCAGCAGAAAATAACCTTTCTCCCTCCTCTATATGACATCCTTTTATATATTTGAACATGGCTATCATATCACCCCTTAACCTCCTCTTCTCCAGGCTAAACATGCCCAGCTCCCTTAGCTGTTCCTCATAAGGCATCGTTTCCAGGCCTTTGACCATTTTGGTTGCCCTCCTCTGGACACGTTCCAGTTTGTCAGTGTCCTTCTTGAACTGTGGTGCCCAGAACTGGACACAGTACTCCAGGTGAGGTCTGACCAGAGCAGAATACAGTGGCACTATTACTTCCCTTGATCTAGATGCTATACTCCTATTGATGCAGCCCAGAATTGCATTGGCTTTTTTAGCTGCCGCGTCACACTGTTGGCGTCACACTGTTGGGTCTCAGATGATTCTGTCAATTGATGCTGTGAATAATAATAATAATAATAATAATAATAATAATAATTTATTATTTATACCATTCCCATCTGGCTGGGTTTCCCCAGCCACTCTGGGCGGCTTCCAACCAAATATTAAAATACAGTAATACATCAAACATTAAAAACTTCCCTAAACAGGGCTGCCTTCAGGTGTCTTCTAAAAGTCTGGTAGTTGTTTTTCTCTTTGACATCTGGTGGGAGGGCGTTCCACAGGGCAGGTGCCACTACTGAGAAGGCCCTCTGCCTGGTTCCCTGTAACTTGGCTTCTTGCAGTGAGGGAAGCGCCAGAAGGCCCTCAGTGCTGGACCTCAGTGTCCGAGTAGAACGATGGGGGTGGAGACGCTCCTTCAGGTATACTGGACCGAGGCCATTTAGGGCTTTAAAGGTCAGCACCGACACTTTGAATTTTGCTCGGAAACGTACTGGGAGCCAATGAAGATCTTTCAAGACCGATGTTATGTGGTCTCGGTAGCCGCTCCCAGTCACCAGTATAGCTGCCACATTCTGGATTAGTTGTAGTTTCCGGGTCACCTTCAATGGTAGCCCCACATAAACATCAGGAAGAACTTTCTGACAGTAAGAGCTGTTCGACAGTGGGACAGACTCCCTCGGGAGTTTGTGGGGTCTCCTGTATTGGAGGTCTTTAAGCAGAGGTTAGATGACTGTGTGTTGTGGATGCTTTAGTTGAGATTCCTGCATTTCAGGGGGTTGAATCCTTGGGGTCCTTTCCAGCTCTCATAAACAAGTCCCAATGAGTTCAGTGAGACTTGCTCCAGGGCAGGTATGTGTTGGGACTGCACTCTTAAGGATTATACCCTCTCCAGCCTCCCTAATGTAAAGGAATAAAAAAAAGACGAGGGTGGTGCTGTGGTCCAAACCACAGAGCCTCTTGGGCTTGTCGATCAGAAGGTCAGCAGTTCGAATCCCCACGAAGGGGTGAGCTCCTGTTGCTCTGTGCTAACTCCTGCCAACCTAGCAGTTTGAAAGCTCCAGTGCAAGTAGATAAATAGGTACCACTGCAGCGGGAAGGTAAACGGCATTTCTGTGCGCTCTGGTTTCCGTCACGGTGTCCTGTTGTGCCAGAAGCGGTTTAGTCATGCTGGCCACATGTCCCGGAAAGCTGTCTGTGGACAAATGCCAGCTCCCTCAGCCTGAAAGCGAGATGAGCGCCACAACCCCATAGTCGCCTTTGACTGGCCTTAACCGTCCAGGGGTCCTTTACCTTTTTACCTTTCAATAAACTAGCATAGGGTTGTATCCAATGCGAGTCCTACTCGGAGTAGACCCCTTGATGTTAATGGGCGTGTCTGACTTGGCTCCATTAATTTCAGTGGGTCTGCTCTTAAGTTGGACTTACGTTGGATACAATCCGGCATTATTTTCTTACACCAAACCCGCAAAACTGGCGAGGCAGAGGGGAATGACTTTCCCAGGAGTTCTGAAGCCCGGTGGCCCTTTCTCCATCCAAACCCAATGCCACAAGTCACTTTGCTGTTTGTTGTCATCGTTTGGCATTGAGAAGGTCTAGGAGCATCCATCTGCAATGGGGTGTTTTTAAACATATTGGTTGCTTGCATTAACTTTCCCCTTTTGCTCATCTACCTGCCAGCATTCCTTTTGCTTCAACCTTTAAAGCCGAGATTTGCCCGTCAAGTGCACACTCTGATATAACGTGGCATCTTTGAAGCTTCGTAGGGGACTGAGCCACCTGTAGGTGGCGCCTATGTTGTTTAGGACCTGGTCAGATGCAAATACAAGGTACCGTATTTTTTGCACCATAAGACTCACTTTTTCCCTCCTAAAAAGTAAGGGGAAATGTCTGTGCGTCTTAAGGAGCGAATGCAGGCTGCGCAGATATCCCAGAAGCCAGAACAGCAAAAGGGATTGCTGCTTTCACTGCGCAGCGATCCCTCTTGCTGTTCTGGCTTCTGAGATTCACAATATTTTTTTCTTGTTTTCCTCCTCCAAAAACTGGGTGCGTCTTGTGGTCTGGTGCGTCTTATGGAGCGAAAAATACGGTACTTAATACACACAAAATGCACTCAGTCCCTCTGCTACAGGCTTGAAGCAAGCACTTCAATGTGTGCTGTGTTTTGCAAGTGTCTTTCTCAATGAATTTTGTTCCATAAAGTGGAAATTTAAAATGCACCGATCATAGTTAAGCATTTTGGGGGAAGTGGATGCATTGTGGACACTGTGTGGGTGTGTTTCCTGGCCTAGCTAAGAAGCATGACTGCTGTTAATGAACATCCAGCGTTTTTCTCTATTAACCTTGCTTTAAAAGGGGGGCAGGGTGGGGGGGGAGAGAAGCATGTATAATATCGGTGGAGGCAATAATTTGATCCAGCTTGACGTTTTGGCATGTAGACCAAGGTCTGAACCGCACGAACGGTTTCTTTTTTAACCCAAAGTAATGAAGACGGCTTGCATAATTCAAAGCATTCTGCAGAATCGCTGGCTAATTAAGTTCCCCCCTGGAATCGCTTTGCAAACACAGGGCCCGCAAACATGCTGTGCCTGTTGCCACCCTGGCGAGCGAAAGCTGGACTGTGTCCCACGGAGATAATAAAACTGCTCTTGATATTACCCAGTGGGACTAACCAACAGGTGACCTCCTACAGGGGGGGCAGCAAATGGCAAGGTGAGGATACCAGCGGTGCAGGGACCCTACCAACTCCTTGGAACACCCCACTGTCTTGAATTTTTGCGTTTCCATGTGGCAGGAACTGTTTAGGGGAGCCTGGAAGGGGCAGCCTCCGCTACCCACCTGCCCAGGGTTCGAAGAAGAAGATACATATACTAGCCCACAGCAAAGCATGATGTTACTGTGGTGGGCACACTGCTGTATGTCATGCATCTGTCAGGTATTCTTTAGCCACGATTCCTGCGCTTCAGGGGGTGGACTAGATGACCACTGGTGTACCTTCCAACTCTGAAATTATATGATTAAAAAAGAAACCGGGGGGCGGGGATCAAGGGTCTGGAAACCAAGCCTTATGAGGAACAGTTGAGGGAATTTGGTATGTTTAGCCTGCTAAAGTGGAGACAGAGGAGATATGATAGCTATCTCAAAATACAGTGGTACCTCGGGTTAAGTACTTAATTCGTTCCGGAGGTCTGTTCTTAACCTGAAACTGTTCTTAACCTGAAGCACCACTTTAGCTAATGGGGCCTCCTGCTGCTGCCGTGCCGCAGGAGCACAATTACTGTTCTCATCCTGAAGCAAAGTTCTTAACCTGAAGCACTATTTCTGGGTTAGCGGAGCCTGTACCCTGAAGTGTATGTAACCTGAAGCGTATGTAATCTGAGGTACCACTGTATCTAAAGGGCATGGACTTGTTTTCTCCTGCTCCAGAGGCTAGGGCCCAAACCTATGGATTCCAGTTACAAGAAAAGAGGTTCCAACTAAACATCAGAAAGAACTTTCTGGTGTTATGAGCTACGGAACAGTGGAACAGACTCCCTAGAGAGGTGGGGAACTTTCCTTCCTTGGTGGCTTATAAGCAGAGGTTGGATGGATATCTGTCATGGATGCCTTAGCTGAGATTCCTTGCAGAGCTTCTCAACTGGGATCATGCTTTCCCGAGGGGGCTAATGGCAGGGCCAGGGCTTTGGCTTGCATCAGAGAGGCAGATAAGCAAAAGGAGGATGAAGCAAAGCGGAGCGGTAAGAATGGAAAGAGGTGTAACTGGCTGGTCTCAAATCCTCAGCCAAACAGCAGCATATTCCCAGCTCCCGGGTCAGCCCCCCCCCCCTTGCAGACTAAACAGTTGCCGCGTTCTCTTCCCCTCTGTCATTTCGCGACCAAAAGAATTTAGAAAAGAGCCTGCAATTGCTTGCACAGCCCTGCCGCCTCAAATATCTACGGCTTCGGTCTTTCCGTCGGCTCCCTTTGCTTTCTGCATCTGGGCTGAGCCGCTTCGGGGTGCTGGCAGGAGGAGTGCAACGTGACTGAATGCCTCCTCCATGCGAGACAGCTCCCCGCGATTAGAAAGCTAGTGTGTCAGGGACAAACCTAGGCTAAGCCCTGTCTCCCTGATGCACTACTTTTCTAATGTACAGGGGATTTCTTGCATGGAAGCACAGTCTGTCACGAAAGTGTGTGTATGTGCTGCAAGCCCAGGCACAAGACTTACTACCTGTGCGGACATTAGGCTTCAGTCGCAGGTCTCACCTCTCATATTTCTTAGCATTCCTCAGAAGTACCTGCATAGGTCGCCAGATCATTGATTCTACACAAACAGTGACGGTAGCTACAACCAATTAAACGGGCCTCAGTACTAGGTATAAGTGCAAAGCACACGAATTATTTTGCTTCAGCACAAACAGTGGGTCTCCTGTATCAATAAAACTGCAGTAGTTTTTGAAAAGAAGAATTGTGACAGGTGGCTTTGAGCTTTGCTTTTTGCTTTTGAGAATGGAATGCACCTAGGAGCATTGCTGACTCTCACCCAGAACCGTCTCGCTAAAATATCTTATCCCAAGCCTCTTCCAAAATGGTGCCTCGGAGAGGCCAGTTCTAGCCTACATTGGCTCTCAGTACGTTTCCGAGCACAATTCAAAGTGTTGGTGCTGACCTTTAAAGCCCTAAACGGCCTCGGTCCAGTATACCTGAAGGAGCGTCTCCACCCCCATCGTTCTGCCCGGACGCTGAGGTCCAGTGCCGAGGGCCTTCTGGCGGTTCCCTCATTGCGAGAAGCAAAGCTACAGGGAACCAGGCAGAGGGCCTTCTCGGTAGTGGCGCCCGCCCTGTGGAACGCCCTTCCAGCAGATGTCAAAGAGAACAACAACTACCTGACATTCAGAAGGCATCTTAAGGCAGCCCTGTTCAGGGAAGTTTTTAACATGTGATATTTTACTGTATTTTTGGTTTTAATGGAAGCCGCCCAGAGTGGCTGGGGAGGCCCAGCCAGATGGGCGGGGTATAAATAATTATTATTATTATTATTATTATTATTATTATTATTATTATTATTATAGCTTGGTAAGCTTCTGCCTTAAAAGATTTCAGGGAGGAAGTTAAACCTCTTGCCCATGGGTAGGCAAACTAAGGCCCGGAGGCCGGATCCGGCCCAGTCGCCTTCTAAATCCGGCCCGCGGATGGTCTGGGAATCAGCATATTTTTACATGAGTAGAGTGTGTGCTTTTATTTAAAATGCATCTCTGGGTTATCTGTGGGGCATAGGAATTCGTTCATATATTTTTTAAAAAATATAGTCCGACCCCCCACAAGGTCTGAGGGACAGTGGACTGGCCCCCTGCTGAAAAAGTTTGCTGACCCCTGCTCTTGAGTATGTGCATCTTGACTTTGGTGTGCACACACTCAGGTATACACTTAAGTACAGCCTGAGCGCAATGCAGCTGTGCAGGCATGTTTTATTACGTTGGTCCCCAGCAACTGGTATTGAGAGACATACTGCCTCTGATCCTGGGGGAAGCCATTGCTATCCTCTTATCCTCTGTGAATTTGTCTCATGCCCTTTTAGTGCTGCCTAAGTTGGCTGGCATCATAAGCGAGTTCCATAGTTTTAACTGGGTGTCGGATGGAGAAGTACCGTATTTTTCGCTCTGTAACACGCACCCGACCATAACACGCACGTAGTTTTTAGAGGAGGAAAATCCGTATGCATGCCACCCGTGGGCATTCCCTCCATAACACGCACAGACATTTCCCCTTACTTTTTAGGAGGAAAAAAGTGAGTGTTATGGTGCAAAAAATATGGTAATTCCTTTTGTCTGTCTTGAATTCCCCACCATTCAGCTTTATTGGATGGCAATGGGATCTAGTAT
This sequence comes from Podarcis liolepis, assembly GCF_965112155.1. Classification (NCBI taxonomy): domain Eukaryota; kingdom Metazoa; phylum Chordata; class Lepidosauria; order Squamata; family Lacertidae; genus Podarcis; species Podarcis liolepis. The sequence continues at coordinate 55,543,121 of NC_139565.1, read as the reverse complement.
TATACAAGAGGAGGAGAAAAACGCCTCTCCACTCTCCCCACACCAGGCAAAACTTGCCTTTTGTTCTCTAAACTAGCCAGCCTCCAAATATTGATCCGGCCCCACTCATCATTTTGGTGCAGCAGACACAGGCTGTTGAAAAGTAAACTAAGGCAACCAGTGTTCGAAATTAGCCAGGTGCCAGGCGCATTTTGCTACTGGCGCCGGTCCAGTTGTGACTACGTGAAGGTTCAGTACAGTGGTACCTTGGGTTACATATGTTTCAGCATACAGACACTTCAGGTTACAGACTCCGCTAACCCAGAAATAGGACCTCGGGTTAAGAACTTTGCTTCAGGATGAGAACAGAAATTGTGTTCTGGCGGCGCGGCAGCAGTGGAAGGCCCCATTAGCTAAAGTGGTGTCTCAGGTTATACGGACCTCCAGAACGAATTAAGTTCTTAATCTGAGGTACCACTGTATACCTGAAGGAGTGTCTCCACCCCCATCGTTCTACCCGGACACTGAGGTCCAGCGCCGAGGGCCTTCTGGCGGTTCCCTCGCTGCGAGAAGCGAAGTTACAGGGAACCAGGCAGAGGGCCTTCTTGGTAGTGGCGCCTGCCCTGTGGAACATTCTCCCATCAGATGTCAAGGAAATAAACAACTACCTGACTTTTAGAAGACATCTGAAGGCTGCCCTGTTTAGGGAAGTTTTTAATGTCTGGTGTTTTATTATATTTTTATAATACCTCCAGGGTGACTGGAGAAACCCAGCCAGATGAGCGGGGTATGAATGAATGAATGAATGAATGAATGATAGTATTAGTATTATATTCCTTTGTGGTGCCCAGCTTATATACTTGAGTTTCTCACACTGAATGCAGCAGATCCTTCAGCAACGCAGTGTTTCGGTGTATGTGTGTGAGCCAAATGCACTTTCTCCATCTGAATGAGTATGTGTACGCCTTCATTGCAGGGGGTTGGTCTGGATGACCCCCCATGGTCCCTTCCAACTCTACATTTCTCTGATTCACATTGCAGTACATAGGAAGCCACTGTGTACCGAGTCAGACTATTGGTCCATCTAGGTCACCAGTGTCTACACTGCTTGGCTGTGCCTTTCTGGGGTTCTAGGCAGGGGTCACAGAATCTTAGAACTGTTGGACGGGACCTCGAGGGCCATCTCTAGAGTCCAACCCCCTGCCAGCCCTACCTGGAGCTGCTGGGGATTGAACTGGGACCTTCTGCATGCCACGCAGGTGTCCTGCCACTCAGCCATGGCTCTTTGAGTGCCCTTGAAGGGGGGGGAGCTCAGAACTCGCCAGGTAAGAAACGAAGTCACCTTATTCTGCCTAAGCCGTCTTGCTGAGTTCATGGCCAAGGTGAGATTTCAGGCCGGATGCTGCCTTCAGAAATAATAATAATTTTAGTTATTGGACTATCTGACTTTTAGAAGACAGCTGAAGGCAGTTTTTAATGTCTGATGTTTTATTATATTTTTAATATTTTGTTGGAAGCCGCCCAGAGTGGCTGGGGGAACCCAGCCAGATGGGCAATGTATAAATTATTATTATTATTATTATTATTATTATTATTATTATTATTATTCCCCTATGGTGACCGCAACCTAGATTCATTCTGTCTGTGACACCCAGGGCCAGATTTAGGTTTGATGTGGCCCTCAGCTACTGCAGGTGATGGGGCCCTTTATATGTCCAGCTGTCCTTTGTCAACAACAAATTGTCACTGTTTTTTTGTGTTGAATATATGCTATATGGCAATTTATGGACCCAACAGGTATCTAAAGCCATTTGCACATAACAAAAATACGTATTCTATCAAAGTAATTGTTGAACTGAAATACAATTAAGAAGAAGTATTTTAATAGTGATATAATTATTAAGCTCTAACTTAAAATGATTGGGGGCCCATTACTTACATCATAGGAGCCTACACAGCACAAAACACTGTTGCTGTATGTAGGTTTTAGTTTATTTGTTTTTAATCGTATATTTTGGAAACGTACATCCAGTTGTTGTTTTTTTCCTATAATATTTTGTGGGGGCCCCCCAAGAGAGTGGGGCCCTAAACTATAGCTTGCTTAGCTTATACGTAAATCCGACACTGGCTGACATTGCTGGCATTTTGCGCTTACGATCGATCGTAAGAGTATCGAAAGAGGAAGAAGACCCCCGATAAGTGCACATGAATGGCACCTTCCCTTTGCATCCCCACCCCCTCGCTCCCTCCCTCCCCCTCCCCTCTACCCTTTTAGATTCTCTCGCATCTCTCTTTCCAAACTTGGCAGCTCCCCATAGACTCCTCGGCACCTCGGCCTTATAAAATGGACGCCCTGCGAGTGTGAAGCTTAAAGGAAGAATGCGGTCTGTTGGCAAACTCCAGCTCGTGGTGTCCACGGCCTACTTGCTTGCATGTGACAGGGGACACACGGCCGCTTCTGGTTACATCCTCTCCTGCTTTTTCGGATTGCAAAACTTTCCGGCCTTCGGTGCAAGCATCAGTGTGTGAACAGACAAGGCAAGAGCTTCATAATGCTGTTGCATGCATGCATGCATCTTCCACACCTGTCAAATGCGCTGGTGCAATATATATTTTACAGCCACCGCAGGTAGTTCAGCTGTGTTAGAAACAGAGACATGAAAGCTAGGAGCTAAATCTTAAACCTAGGTTTACGGGCGCGACAACGGAATGTCTAGGCTCGCTTTTTTAATCACAAGAATACAAAAGCTGAAAATGAATGAACTGCAGCCAGTGGTGTAGCGTGGGAGGTGCAGGGGGGGGGCCGGCCGCACCGGCCGCAACATCGGGGGGGGGCGCTCTCACTCGCAGCTCTCTGCCCCTACCTGGCTCACTCACTCTCTCTCACTGCAGTGCTGGCTACGCGAATCCGATCCGAGCCGCTGGGTCGCCGCCCACTGTGGGGGGGGTGGGTGCCAGGCGTGTGGTGAGGAGAGAGAGAGCGAGGGACTATCTGGGGGAGGGACAGTGCAGCGGCCGCCCAGCGCAGCGCTGAGCGCAGGAGAGAACCACACCAGACCAGACCAGGCAGCAGCAAGAAGAAGCTGGCAGCGGCGGCAGGCTAGGGGTTAGGGGGCGCAAATTACTTGCCTTGCCCCAGGTTAGGGGGCGCAAATTACTTGTCTTGCCCCGGGTTAGGGGGCGCAAATTACTTGCCTTGCCCCGGGTGCTGACAACCCACGCTACGCCGCTGACTGCAGCTAAGATGTTATGTTCATTTTTCGCATGGTCTAGTCCTTCCCCTGCCCACCCCCTAATATTCTTAAGAGGGGTCTCTTCTCCAGTTTTTCCTCCCACTCTGCAGTTTTAATCTGAAATCTTAGGCGGAGTCCTGCGCCCAGAGCTCAGAAACTGCTTGCGATAATGAAATTCCCTGTCGCAAAATGCGCCAGGAACAATGGGAGTTTTGAACACTGCAATTCAGAGATGCAATTGGATTGCAGCAATGTACAAATATTGTTGGGAACAATGCACCCTAATCTTGGAAGTATCCTACCAAAGGGCTGCGTCCGGCATCCCCATTTCATCCTCAAAACAACCTTGTGTGGTAGGTTAATCCAGGAGGGAGTGAACAGCCCATGTTCTCCTGGGAAGCTTCATAAGTGAGTGGGGATTTGAACCTACGCTGTGTACACACCATACTTTTAAAGCACATTAACACACATACACCCCCCCCATTCTGGGAACTGTAGTTTAAGAGTGCTAGGAATTGTAGTTCTATGAGGGGTTGGCTACAAGTGTTTTAAAGGCAGCAGCCCTATATTTCGCTCTAACCACTGCACCACACTACCTGATGCTTCTCTGGGCTCCACACTTGGAACTGGAAATGGGGTCCTTTCCACGCTGCCAGCATTCCCACCCGAAGCTGCCAGCTGATTCTGCACAGCTAGCTGCCCTGCCAGTAACTGGAGCCAGGGGCTTTAAGACAGCATTAGATGAATTCACAGAGGATGTGACCTGCAGTAGCATTTTGTCACCGCAGCTAAACAGAGTCTGCCATTTAACACAGCACCTCAGATTTCATGACATGCTTAGTTATTACCACTCTGGCCATGTAGTCATTCCCACCTCTAGTAACAAAGGGTAAAGGTGGTTTATTTTTGTTTTTATTTATTTTTTGTTAAGGTGTCAACACTGACAGCTTGTTTTCTTTTTTTATCCTTTATTTATTTGGTTTTTCAAATCAAAGTTGCACGATCACATATCCAGAATACACCATAAAAACAAAACTCCAAAGAATTTCCTGGATTTCCCTCCTCTCCTTTGTGGGTTCCTATTATATAATAATTATAATAATAATTTATTCCATGTCCATCTGGCTGGGCTTCCCTTATTGTTAACCATTCCCTCCTGTGTCTTTTATAATAATCCAATTTTTTTACATCTCCATTATATCAAAAATTCACCATTAAACTACAAGTGTTACAACGATTTTAACTTTTTGCAATGGTTTTTAAGATGAATTATAAATTTCCCCCATGGGTAAAGGTGGTTTAAACCACCCAGCCCCTTGGGCTTGCCGATCAGAAGGTCAGCAGTTCGAATCCCCACAACAGGATGAGCTCCTGTTGCTCTGTCCCAGCTCCTGCCAACCAAGCAAGTAGATAAATAGGTACTGCTGTGGTGGGAAGGTAAACAGCATTTCTGTGCTCTCTGGCTTCCATTACGGAATAATGATAATAATAATAATAATAATAATAATAATAATAATAATTATTATTATTATTATTATTATTATTATTATTTATACCCCGCCCTCCCCAGCCAAGACCGGGCTCAGGGTGGCTAACACCCGATATAAAAACAAGTTGATTGAAATACAACTTAAAAACAAGATTAAAATACAACATTAAAACATTAAAATACAACCTCATTTCAATGGAAACTCAAATCAAAAACTTTTGGGGGGATGAAAACGTCAAGTCTTCACCAAAGCTAACTTTCCAGACTGGTCCTACATGGGCCAGAAAAAAGCCAGGGAAGTCGCCAAATAGAAGTTCCAGAAAGCTGTCTGTGGACAATCGCCGGCTCTCTCGGCCTGAAAAGCAAGATGAGCATTGTACCCCATAGTCGAAGTCAACTGGGCTTAACCGTCCAGGGGTCCTTTAACTTTACCATAGCTCAGTGGAAGAGCAAGGAGTTGGACTAAGCACCCTTGTGGATTCCTTCCAACTATATGATTCTTTGTTCTTTGCATGCAGATGGTCCTATTTTCCAGTCTCTGGGTAGGGTTGGAAATGTCCCCTGTCTGAAACTCTGGAGAGGCACGCCTAGCCAGTGTAGACCAAGGGTGGGCTTGTCGTAATGTTCCTGGGCTGCAGCTCCCACCATTTGTGACCATTGGCCATGCTGGCTGGAGCTTCCAGGAGGCCACAAGCAGCTCACCTCTGGTGCAGACAGCACTGAGCTACTTAACATGGATCAAGGGTCTGGGTCGTTATAGGACAGTTTCCTCGGCTGAGCTGAGGGCAAACGGGACGAAGAGATGCGAAATACAAAGTGGGTGCAAGCGGTGTGTGGTGGACGCACTCAACAGGAGCGTCCTTGTGCGCATTCCTCATCGGGTTACGTCTCTTCTGTGAAAGACCAGCGGCTGCCGAGAAGGCTGCGAGGGGAAATGCCGGCACTCGCAGAGCCCCACTCCCTTACTTGCTCTCCGTTTTTGCTGACCCGAAGGCACCCACCAGACTCCTTGGCACCTCTGCCTTGAAATGAAGACGTAGCGAGCATGTTTGTGCGTGTGAGAGGAAGGAGCTTGGAAAGAGGGTGTTGGAGATGTTCAGCAGCCAGCTTGCTCCTTCGCAGATGTGCGTGTAAGTTTTCTCCGGGGCCCTTTGGAGAGAGAGAGATTATATGGGCTCTCCAATTAAGACGGAACGGAAAACCCAGTGGTAATCATCTTCCTCCATTATTGGTGACAGCAATGCTCCTGAACTGCTGGGAACTGCAGGAGGGGAGGGCTGTTGTGTTCAGGTCTGGCCACTATGAGAACAGCATGCTGGACTCGATGAATCACTGGCATGATCCAGCTGTTCCCATGTGCTTATATTTACAGTATTTTGGTAAAAGTTGGGGCTTTCCCCCCCTTCCCATTCCTCCTTTGTTGCTGAGTGTCTGAACATCTTGGGAGCAAGTAGTTTGAGAGCCAGCGTGGTGTAGTGGTTAAGAGCAGTAGTCTCGTAATCTGGTGAACCGGGTTCGCTTCCCCGCTCCTCCATATGCAGCTGCTGGGTGACCTTGGGCTAGTCACACTTCTCTGAAGTCTCTCAGCCTCACTCACCTCACAGAGTGTTTGTTGTGAGGGAGGAAGGGAAAGGAGATTGTTAGCCGCTTTGAGACTCCTTCAGGTAATGATAAAGCAGGATATCAAATCCAAACTCCTCCTCTTCTAGCATGGCCTGCGCTTCGTCCAAGGTGGATTCCCCAACTCCCAGGACCTGCCTCAGGCATTTTAGTGCCTGCTGTGGAAAACAGTGTCCCTACACACACAAGTAAATCTTACGCTCTGGACACTTCATCTGCATGAGACCCGTGCAAATCCCTAGGGGTGGCACATGAGGGCAGTTTTATACTGTACAAAAGAGCATTCAAGCGCATGGTTCCCACACCTCCAGTCAGCTGTGATGCAATCCAGAAACGGTTTTGTCCGCCGTTGGCATGGAATCGCCCCCCTGCTGCATCGCCGCCTTCCGCTTCTGCTGGAATGCCTTCCCACAACACAACATGGCAAATTACAAACCAGCATTGTGGAAGGGCACCTCGTCTCAAAATGGGGCTGAGTTCGAGTTTCGGATTTGTATGGAGATGGATGGATGGATGGATCAATCCCGATCGATAAATAAATAAAGACAGAAGGCAGACACACCTATATACAGTCATGCCTCAGTTTTCAAACAGCTCAGTTCTCAAATGTTTTGGTTCCTGAACATCGCAAACCCGGAAGTGAGTGTTCCAGTTTGCGAACTATTTTTGGAAGTCAAACGTCCGACGGGGCTTCCGATTGGCTGCAGGAGCTTCCTGAAGCCTATCAGAAGCCACGCTTTGGTTTTCAAACGTTTTGGAAGTCGAACGGACTTCCGGAACGGATTCCGTTTGACCTCCGAGGTATGACCGTATAGCGTTTGCTTCCCTGATTTCTTTGTCTGACAAATTGCTGTGAAGTCGCAGTTCCTTGCAAACCTGTTCGGACGGTGTCACGAGCACATTACCACAGGCTGCTAAACTGTCGGGTCTCCATCCAGGAGCCCCCGCAGCCCTCTTGTAGGCCTGCCCCGAGACCACTTCCTCCTGGCCCGCCTTTCGAAGCATCCGAGCCCTGGCTCTGTTCACATCTGGCAGCAGGCTGACTTTTCACACCGCAACGCAAACTTGTCTGAGAGGCCTCCCGGGAGTTCCAGCTGCCTCTCTTGGGCTTCTAAGGAAGGGGGTGGAAATATGGGGGTGGCGGGGGAACTTAACAGCAAGGGGGATTTTGCACCATGAAGCGGAGGTTGCCTGGCTGAGCTATTTGTGACGTGGCCGGTAGGGCCTTGGAGAATCTGCTGCATAAACAACCACAGTAATAAGAACCATGAACGGATTTCTGCGCGCATGAATTCATGACATGCACAAATTTCTCTTGAATGGCATCTATATCTGCCTGTCTATATATACAATCCGGTTTCCAGCATTCTGTCACACTCTCCGCACGACTAAGAGACCATGCATGGGGCTGTGCAGGAAGAGAGGCCGGCTAAATTCCATGAGGCTTGGTTTTCAATGGATGGGGTCAATGAGAGCAGGTTCACCCCCCCCCCCATCCACCCCCATTTCTCCCAACCGCACCCTTTCCTTCCTCCTGTTTAAGTGAATGGGTGCTTACCCCTGTGATGGCCTGGGACTTGGGCTCAGACTCGGAACCAGAGGAGTCTCAGTCCGCACCAGATCCTCTGCCTCAGGCGGCATCTGAACCAAGTCTGGGTCCTGATCCTGAAGAGTCCCAGTCTGCACAGGTTCCCCTGCAACAAGCACCAGCTGGGCTGAGTCAGGGGCCTGAGCCTGCCCTGGCTCCAGATGCGGGGATTACCTCGTTGCCTTCAGCTGGGCCATCACTTACAGCTGCTCCACTACCGGTTGGGTCAGGGGAGGCTGAGGCCTCCTCTGGGTCTAGTAACCCACCGACGTCTCCCGAGCTACAGAGACTAAGGTCTGAGAGAAGGAGAGACCTGAGTACTCGCAGGAGGAGTGCTTGCCTTCGGGCGAGACAGGGAGGTGAGTCACTGGGGGATCAGGACCAGCCGTTCCCCGACAAAGATAAAAGGCTGTCGGACCCTGTCCCAGGTTGCGGGAGCAGCATTGCTGTTTGCTAGAACCTGCCTGAGACTCTGTGCCTGGCCTGACCTAGCCTGCCTGGTTTCCTGCCTTGGCCCTGTCAGACTGACTCCTCGCGGAATCCTTGGATTCAGGACCGGTCCTGCACCGCGTTGCTTGGGTTAACCCCCAGGTCCAGCACAACCCCAATGGGGAGAAAAGTAAACTAGCCTTGTGTTTAAGCTCTAGCCCGGCAGCATGGAATTCCATTCAGGCAAGTGAGGAGGTTGGTAGAGTGCTTTGCCCCTCTCCCGCCGGCTTCCAGCAAGCTAGCGGACAGTTATGCAGGCCAGTAAATTTGGTGGGCTTATTTACAAGGCTGGAGTAACCACTATACTTCCCCATAACAATCGGTATTTTGTGGGTGCCCAGAAAACCTCTGGCTGCCTGTTTTTTTGGAAACAGAGTGTGGGACCTTTGCTCAGACCCTGCAGGGGTCTTCTGATGTCAGTGGTAATAGTACCGACCGACCTTTTAAGGTTGTTGTATGGTTTATTGAGACAACGTATGTAAAGTACCGTATTTTTTGCTCTACAATACTCACTTTTTCCCTCCTAAAAAGTAAGGGGAAATGTGTGTGCGTCTTATGGAGCGAATGCAGGCTGCGCAGCTATCCCAGAAGCCGGAACAGCAAGAGGGATCGCTGCTTTCACTGCGCAGCGATCCCTCTTGCTGTTCTGGCTTCTGAGATTCAGAATATTTTTTTTCTTGTTTTCCTCCTCCAAAAACTAGGTGCGTCTTGTGGTCTGGTGCATCTTATAGAGCAAAAAATACGGTGCTTTATACACTCTCAAAGTGCTATATAAACGTGAGGCATTGCTACTGCTAATTAAACCAGGCTCCTACCTACCGTCTCTTTTCTGTCCATTTATTTTAACCAAAACAACATCACAGGATTTTGAGAAGTACGTAGTTTGATTGATCATGGCATTCTGATCCACATAAAAGTCCCGGAAGTGAGAGCTGGCTTGGATTACTTTAAAACGTGAACTCCTCGTTGCTAATATATACACATACCGGCATCTAAACATGCAGTTTCTCAAAGTCCTATCTGGACCCTTCTTATAGCCATCGAGGTAAATGGGAGTTTTATAACTGTATTATTAGGAACATTTTCTTTGAAGGGATTTATTGGCATCGAGGAGAGCTTAAAATAACGGAAAGCCGGCAAGGATCACCGGTGTGTTATAGTTCACGTATTCCTAGTTATCTGGCCAGCTTCACAGCAGCTTTTAAAGCACCCAGCATGAACTACTTACAGCTAATGGCAGCCCATTGCCAGTGATAAATATGGAGAGGTGCATTTTCTATTTGAAGCCCTTGAGCTGGCAACAAACCCCATTGCTCTGGCCGTAGTCAAAACATAAAATCTCCCGGAATTTGTTAGTTAAGATGAAAAGCGTGCCTGCCTTGCACTTTTTAAAGGTTTGGCTTCCCTCTCTCTCTCTCTATATATATATATATATTCTATAGGGACTTGCCTTCTGAAGCAGAGTTTAAAGAAACACCAAATCAAGGACACAATCCTGCCTATGTCCGGCGTTTCTGAGCCCTGCTGCTTTCAGCTGAAAAGTCAAAACACATGGGTAGAGCGCAGCCCTAAAATATGCTTGTGCGTTGTCCAAGTTTGTAACGTTTCCACATTTTAGAGCAAACCCATATAGCCCAAGTGCCAGTTGTGTGCCCTAGCAAATGAATTGTGTTATGCAGCTCTGTAGTATATCTTTGCCCCACTGTTTCCCATGGGCTAAGGGGTGGCATTGGAGGAATCCCATCAAAATGTTGGGGCTGCCTCCCCCTGTGCCCAAAGTGTTCACAATCAGAGGTGCGGTGCTACCAAGACTTGCTAGGAATCGGTTCCCAATTAACTCAATAGACTTTTGCTTTCTATCTCACTCCAACTTGTTGGTTCAGAACAGGGATGGGCAGCCCCCAACCTACAGAGATTTTCTTAAGCTTAATTACTATGTATGGAGCAGATCTTCATAGAGGGATTCGTTTCTGTGGTGCATGTTGTATGTGTGTAAGGTACACATGTTTGCGGAATCATGTCCACTTTTATTTTCTACTCGCCGTCAACATGCAGCCACAGACAGGTAGTACTTCTACCTGTCTGAAATAAGGGCCCCAGCCAACCACCTTAGGAGTGTAACACTCCCTTTGGCGATGATGATGATGATGATGAAGATATACAGTGGTACCTGGAGTTACAAACACCTCAGATTACAAAAGCTTCAGGTTACAAACTCCGCTGACCTGGAAGAGTTACCTCGAGTTGAGAACTTTGCCCCAGGATGAGAACGGAAATCGTGTGCCGGCGGTGCAGCGGCAGCAAGAGGCCCCATTAGCAAAAGCACGCCTCTAGTTAAGAACATTTGATGTTTCTGGATAGATAGATAGATAGATAGATCGATTGATAGATCGATCCAAGCCCTGCTGTTACCTGCCCAAGGTGGGTATGTCTTGGCTGAAACAGCCTCACAGGCCAGAGGCTTGACAGACCAGATGTGTCCTCTTGGCTGGTGGCTCCCCAACCCTGGTTTCATACATAGCCAAGCTCTGACTCATTCAAAGAGATCCTTCCCATTTTAGGTTGCAGTCATGGGGAGTTACTCACGGAGGCATCACATTCAACGGCAACACCCAAAGACTGAGATTCTGAAGGTTCACCATCCGTATTACTTTTAATTTTTTATAATAATAATAATAATAATAATAATAATAATAATAATAATAATTTATTATTTATACCCCGCCCATCTGGCTGGGTTTCCCCAGCCACTCTGGGCGGCTTCCAAAAGAATATTAAAATAAATAAATAAATAAATAAATAAATACCAGCTTTAAGAGCAAGGAGCCAAGTGGCTTACAATGGCACCTTCCAGATGTTGACTACAAGTCCCATCATCCTTAGCCATTGGCCCTTCTGCCCGGGGCTGATGGGAACTGGAGTCCAGCAACATCTGGGAGGGCACATGTAACAAATAGTAAGACATCTTGACACTATAAAATGGCCCAGCTAGCAGTTCATAAAGACGCACACCAAGTGTGGAATAATTTCAAGTCATTCATCCTCGGTGCCCTTTTTCAGGAACCTCCCAGATTTTCTAATATCTTCTAATATATGTTAAACATCATGGGATGTTCTACGTGGCCTCCTAGACTGGTGGCAACGGATTAGTATTATCTTTCGCAGGGACGCTCTGCCGCTAATGATCATCTTTGAGTGACTGACGTGTTGTTTACGCCATGCTGATTTTATTGCTGGGCGAGTTTTATTGGTGTGGAATTGTAATATTGCTTTAATTTCATTTGCATCAACTTGTCGCCTAGAGAAGTATTTTCATGAGGTGACTAATAAATAAATAATATATGATCAGAGTGCGGTCAACTTTTTAGCAAGATTATATATATCATGTATTTCCATGGGGGAGAAAATGAAGGCATCGGGAGCAACTTTCATGGAACGGGCTTTCATCCCCTGGCAGTGGCGTAGCGTGGGGGGTGCAGGGGGGGCCGGCCGCACCGGGCGCAACATCTGGGGGTTAGGGTTAGGGGGCGCAAATCCACGGGTTAGGGGGTGCAAATTACTTGCCTTGCCCCGGGTGCTGACAACCCACGCTACGCCACTGTCCCCTGGGATTTGCCTGGGGTTCAAGGGTAGTTTTCCTTCTGTTTTTCTGCCTTAAAGCGTTGTTTTTTCCACTGGAGGTTCTTGAGACAGGGCGGGGTCAAAACCCGCACAAATGAATGCATGGCTCTTCTGCCCCCCCCCTTTATTTTTGCTTTAGCACAGCTGTTTCGTTTTGCTGCCTGAATCATAATCCAGAATCCATGTGGTTATCCTAAGCAGCTCAGATCATGCATTGGAAATTGCAGGACACTTCGCAGCTTTCAAAACCCATTGATGTGGGCCATGGTTACAGGAAGCAAGAGAGTAAATAAGCAGCTTACCCCAGAAGCTGGGGGTTTCAGCGGCAACCGTTGGATTTCTAAGGAAGAGGACTAGGGATAGGTCAGGAGGCTTCCAGAGAGATGGAGTTGTTGTATCCAGTGTTGGGCCTACTCACCTGTACATACAAGACAGACCTGTCCTGTTTATAGGCTTCGGTTCCTGGATTTCTTTGCAGAGATGATCTTGCTTCATTAAACAAGTAGTATACCTTACTGCTTCTCCCATTTGCTCCCCCAGAAAACCTTGCTTAGATAACATGCCTTTGGGTGTGGCACCAAGATGTACACACCATAGTTCAACTCAGGCATAGGCAAACTTGGCCTTTCAGATGTTTTGGGACTACAACTCCCATGATCCCTAGCTAACAGGACCAGTGGTCAGGGATGATGGGAATTGTAGTCCCAAAACATCTGGAGGGGCCGAGCTTGCCTATGCCTGGTTCAACTCTTTGCATTTTGCTTTGGTTCCCACACGTTGTGTGCTTCGCTAATCTTCCAAGGAGTTGTTGTTTTTCATTTTGTGTTTTTATGTTGTAAAGGCCTAAGACCTGCAGATATACAAATTTAATTTATTAATTGTGAATTGAATAAGAAGAAGAAGAAGAAGAAGAAGAAGAAGAATTAAAGCAACCTGCTCCTGGGACCTTGTAATGGAAGAGATTTGCCTCTCCACATTCACATTTTCCTCGCCTTCTTCTTCTTCTTTTTGCAGAAAGACTTCACCGTGCGGGAAGAGCTGCAGCAGAGCGACGTGGAGCGCTGGCTGGGCTTCATCACCTTCCTCTGTGAGGTCTTTGGCACCATGAGGAGCAGCACTGCGGAGCCCTTCCGAGTCCTCGTCTGCCCCATCTATACCTGCCTCAGGGAGGTAAGGCGTCTCCGGGGTCAGCCAGTGACAAGCCACACAGCATGTTTGACAACAGGGCCCCAGTTTTGCAGCTTCCAGGCCGCCCCACCCAGTGGCGTAGCGTGGGGGGTGCAGGGGGGGCCGGCTGCACCGGGCGCAACATCTGGGGGGGGGGCACTCGCACTCACAGCTCTCTGCCCCTACCTGACTCACTCACTCTCTCTCACTGCAGTGCTGGCTGTGCGAATCCGATCTGAGCCGCTGGGTCGCCGCCCACTGTGGAGGGGGTGGGTGCCAGGCGTGCGGTGCAGAGAGAGAGCGAGGGACTATCTGGGGGAGGGACAGTGCAGCGGCCGCCCAGCGCAGCGCTGAGCGCGGGAGAGAACCACACCAGCCCAGCCCAGGCAGCAGCAAGAAGAAGCTGGCAGCGGCGGCAGGTTAGGGGTTAGGGGGCGCAAATTACTTGCCTTGCCCCGGGTGCTGACAACCCACGCTACGCCGCTGGCCCCACCCCCTCACCTTTTCCTTATTAACGCTTGATAACCCTTTCTCCGCCAGTTTCCTTTGTTTTATTTTTAGAACAAAGGGCTTGTTCCAACCAGAAGGAAGGAGGAAGGGAGGAAGGAAGGGAGGGAGGGAGGGAGGGAGGGAAGGAAGGAAGGAAGGAAGGAAGGAAGGAAGGAAGGAAGGAAGGAAGGAAGGAGAAAGAAGGAAGGGGGGAGAGAGAGAGAGAGAGAGAGAGAGAGAGAGAAAAGAAAGGAGAGAGAGATGGATGGAAGGAAGGAAGGAAGGAAGGAAGGAAGGAAGGAAGGAAGGAAGGAAGGAAGGAAGGAAAACACCCAGCCCCGACTTCTCCCTTCTCGAGAGTTGTCTTGGAATGATTATCATGGAGGGATACACATGAAAAGCATTATGGGCAAATGGATTTAGTATTCCAACGTAATATTTCAGGACCCCCGAGGGGAATAGGGGTGCTAGGCAGAGAGGCTGTACCATTTAAGAGTTGCACCGAACCGTAATTCTGCTGTTGCTTCAGCATTGCTGCGACCTTGGAGCCCATAGGAAGGAGAGCAGGAGACGAAGGAACAGCGGCAGGGAAGGGGGAAGAGTTATCTAATTGGTCCAAACAAAAGCCAGCCAGCTCTTTGCCCTGCAGGCTTACTGTGCAAAAGCCGTTTCCCGACATTCAGTCCAGTCTCCTGCCGCAGCAAGGAAAGGAGCCTGAGACAGGGCTGAGGGCAGGATTCCACTCAATAATTACTCGGATAGAACGACTTCCACTCTCAAACAAAGGACTTCCTCCCTTTCTCCTCGTCACCTTGGAGAAGAAGGGCCATAGCTCAGTGGTAGAACATCTGCCTTCCCTGGCATCTCTAGGTAGGATTGGGAGAGATTCCTGCCTGAAACCCAGCATGGTCCCGAAATTTGCTCCAGAGGATTCTGGGAAGCAATAGGACAGATTTATGGGGCAGGCTGGGAGACGGGAAGAAGATTCTGTCACTCAAGGAGAAATTCTTGTGCCGATGGAACTTTCACCTTAGCGCTAGGTTGAATTCCACTCTTACCGTTATTCACACACACATTTAGGAACGTTAAGATAGGGCTGGATCAGGCCAGAGAGCCTTCTAGCCTAGCACCCTGCTTCTTGCAGATGCCAATGGGAAACAGGACCTAAGTGCAGCAGCTCTCTTAATAAAATAATAATAATAATAATAATAATAATAATAATAATAATAATAATAATAATAATACTTTATTCATATCCCGCCCTCCCCAGCCGAAGCCAGGCTCAGAGCGGCTAACAACAGTAAAATAATACAGCATTCTAAAATCAGTTCATTATAAAATCACTTCAAATCAAATTAATGGCAACCATTGAGCTAGAGTTCTGTGAGGATTACCAAAGGAGGGGGTCAGGCTGTGTCTTGGCCAAAGGCCTGGTGGAACAGCTCCGTCTTTCAGGCCCTGCGGAAAGATGTCAAGTCCCGCAGGGCCTTAGTCTCTTGTGACAGAGCATTCCACCAGATCGGAGCCATAGCTGAAAAACCCCTGGCTCTGGTTGAGGCCGGCCGAACCTCCCTGTGGCCCGGGATCTCCAAGATGTTTTTGTTTGAAGACCGTAAGGTCCTCCGTGGTGATGTTCTCCAGCAGCTCATTTCAGGAGATCTGCTGCTTCTGAATGGGACACGGGTGGCGCTGTGGGTTAAACCACAGAGCCTAGGGCTTGCCGATCAGAAGGTCGGCAGTTCGAATCCCCGCGACGGGGTGAGCTCCCGTTGCTCGGTACCTAGCAGTTCGAAAGCACGTCAAAGTGCAAGTAGATAAATAGGTACCGCTCCAGCGGGAAGGTAAACGGCGTTTCTGTGCGCTGCTCTGGTTCACCAGAAGTGGCTTAGTCATGCTGGCCACATGACCCGGAAGCTGTACGCCGGCTCCCTCGGCCAATAAAGCGAGATGAGCGCCGCAACCCCAGAGTCGGTCACGACTGGACCTCATGGTCAGGGGTCCCTTTTCCCTTTACCTTTACTGCTTCTGAACTTGGAAGGTTTCACTTAGCCAAGTGAAACAGTTAGCCACTGATAGATCTTTCTGCACTATGAAGTTCTCGAATCCACTTTTGAAGCCCTCTAAGCCGACCTTCACCACATCCTGTGGCAAAGGGTTCCATAATTTAACTTGGGATGACTCCCGGGTTGCAGTATTGTGACGTTATACTGGACAGAGTAAATAGGCTAGAATTGGCAAGGCGGCTGAGGAGCGGTGAAGCGGGGCTGGACGTGGGGCTCAAGGAATCCCTATGCTGGGATGAGGACAGGCATTTTGCTAGTTAACCCTCAGGCCATCGCTGCCACCAGTTCACTGCAGAGTCTTCTTAAAAGTTTGCAGGAGGCAGCAAAAAAAAGGCACTTTTTGGAATATTTGCACCAACTCTCTCAGCTCTCATGAGTTTTATATTATTAAAGGCAGACAGTTTAACTGCGATCTAGCCGCAGGAAGTGTTTCCCTGAGTCATTTCATTCTCATCTGTGTTTTGTTTAACTTTTTTTTTCCCCATTCATGTTTGCTTCCATTCTTAGAAAGCTTTGGGAGTGTGCTTAATCCCAGCCATTGAGCACCGCAACAATGCAGTGTTTCAAATAAAGGAAAAGTAGCCTTAGCAGGACTTATCGCAAAGAGCACAGCTACCCAAGAGACTTCAGTTTGTTTGGTTGTTGTTGTTTTGAAATCGCAGCCGAAACAGCAATACTGTAAAAGCTCACTGCGGTTTAGAGGACTGCAAGAATGAGGTGTCGGGCATAGGAGAAATTAATTACCGTATTTTTCTCTCTATAACACGCACCAGACCATAACACGCACGTAGTTTTTAGAGGAGGAAAACAAGAAAAAAATATTCTAAACCAAATAGTGGATATATGATTTTTGTGGTTCATGCTGTGGCCACAGACATGTGATCTGACAGTGAGTTTGGAGTAGCCCAATGCAAAAATCCTGAGGATCCATGTGGATCCATGCTTTGTAACCACGGAGGAGGGAAGGAAGGGGAACCATGGATCCTCTGCTCACGACTGCAGCAGATTCCCCCCCCCCCCTTGCAGGCATTCGCTCCATAACATGCACAGACATTTCCCCTTACTTTCTAGGAGGAAAAAAGTGAGTGTTATGGTGCAAAAAATACGGTACCTGCTTTCCCAAAAGCCCCCTGAAACTGCCTCGTGTGTCTGTGTGTATCTTAGGAAGTTGCCTTAGCCCAATCAATCCATTTGCCTATCTAGCTCAGTATTGTTTGAGTGACTGACAGTGGCTTTCAGGCAGGAGTCGTTGCCAGTCCTAGCTGAAGATGCAATGGACTGAACCTGGGATTTTCTGCATGCAAAGCAGAGGTTGCATCCCTGGGCTATGGCCCTTCCCCTCTGAAAATAAGATTTCTCAATCCATGTATAGGCCACACACCCGTGGCCTTGTTGTTACCACCATTACTCCCTAAGGAGCTGAGCCGGTCAGTCTTAACTTCCTATAAATGATGGGGCCAGGCAAGTCTCCCTTGGGAAGAAGTTTCCGCCCATTTAGGTGCCACCACTGAAAAGGCCCTCTGTCACTTAGGCACCCACCTCGTGTGAGATGGCTTGGGGGGGAGGGGGCACAGTAGCCCAGAGGCTGGGAATTTTATTTATTTATTTATTTCGTTTATTTCATTTCACAAGATTTATACACCACTTGAATAAGATTTTTTTAAAAAACCACCCTCCAAACAGTTTCAAAAACTCAAAAGTGGTTCCTGCTCTGTTTGGCATTGGAGGATTAAACCAGAAATGTCCCCTACATTCATATCCCCCCCCCCCCGCCATTTCATACTAGAAAACTGAACGTCATCATTCTTAAAATGCTACATTTTCCAAAGCGCTTCATGTATATTATCTCAGGAATCCTTGCAACGGCCCTTTTTAGGAACCCAGTATTATTATCCCCATAGTGCAGGTGGAAAAGCTGAGGATAAGAGAGAGAATGGCTTGACTAAAGCCACCTAGTGAACTCATGGTCAAGGTAGGATTTGAACTGGAGACTTCACGGCGTGTGGTGCAGACTGCCACCTGTCTTGCCTTCAACACTGTGGATTGTGTGGCCAGGAATTCAGGACAGAATCCCACACTGCCCAAATACATCCTTTTCTGATTCTGGAGCTGGGGGGGGTAAGGCAAAAGTGCCTGGAATTAGGCACTCCTCGCCACTGAAATCACCTGAGCTTCAAGCATCAAAGCTGGATGAAGGAGCAACCCCAAGCTGTGTACCTGCTGCTTCAAGGGGAGCGCAATCACATCTGGAAAATCTTCTCAAAATTGTGGGCCCAAGAAGCTGCAGCCCATAGCACCTGTTTTTCCTGGATTCAGTTTTTTTGGGGGGTTCTTGGCCCACATCCAGCCACTATCCTGCCTCACCTGCCTCAGGTGGAACAGAGAAACAGTGCATATTGGTTCCTCCTTGTTCCAGGTCCCCTGAGGACACATCTCAGCAGCTTCACCTAGATATTGAAAAGCATGTGCTCTCCCTGTCTCTTTCCTGACAAAGGCCCTCAAGAAAAGCACCCAAGACCCAAGGCTGTCACAGGGCCAAAAGTGGGCCTGGAAACAGACTGAAATGGGTCAGCATCCATTTGTGTTGAAGCACCATCGCCTTCTTGAGCACTTGCCCCCAAAGCAGACATTTGCAACTAGCCGATAGTTGTCTAAAATTCTGGAGTAAGGAAGGACATCTTAAACAGGAGGTACATCACTGCCTCCTTAAGGTGTGGTAGAAGAAGAAGAAGAAGAAGAAGAAGAAGAAGAAGAAGAAGAAGAAGAAGGAGGAGGAGGAGGAGGAGGAGGAGGAGTTGTTGTTTGGATTTGATATCCCGCTTTATCACTACCCTAAGGAGTCTCAAAGCGGCTACCAATCTCATTTTCCCTTCCTCCCCCACAACAAACACTCTGTGAGGTGAGTGAGGCTGAGAGACTTCAGAGAAGTGTGACTGGCCCAAGGTCTCCCAGCAGCTGCAAGTGGAGGAGCAGGGAAGCGAACCCGGTTCACCAGATTACGAGTCCACCGCTCTTAACCACTACACCACGCTGGCTCTCCAGCACCTTTATACAGTACTCCTCTCTGTAGTTTGCTCAGCGGCAGGATTTGACCCTCTTCTAGACATGGCAGCTTGGCCCTTCTGCAGTGCCAGAAGGCGTTGCAGATCAGCTGTAAGCGTTGCAGATCAGCTACTGTTTCAGCTCCACCGGTGAACCCACAGCAAGCTGCTCCTGGAAGAGGAATGCCGTGCCAGCTGGCAGAGGAAATGCCCTCCCTCTTCCCATTTCCAGGTCTAGTTAAAATGTGGGAGGGAAGCAATAAGAGTTGGCGAGTGAGGCCAAATGCCGTCTCCTTGGAAGAGGCTTTGTCACTCACATGGTGTTGCTTTCATCACTTCCCTTTCCTTGTCCTTGCTCTGGGGTGACCTGCCAGAGCCGTCCTCCTGAGAAATGTAAACATGGATGGCATAGCACTGCCCATAGGGGATGCGTGGAAACAGACTGGGCCCCCTATCACTTGATGGGCGAGGAGCTTTCAGAATGCCTTCTCTTGCACCCGGGTTGTGTGTGTGTGTGTGTGTGTGTGTGTGTGTGTGTGTGTCTGTGTCTTTCTCGTGCTTTGTGTTTCCCAGCGTTCTTCAGATGAAGTCACACATCCTCTTCTCACAAAGTTAGTGCAGCTTCAGACAGCCAGGAAATGTAGTCTGTCTGCCGGTTGGGTGGTTCTCCCACATGGGATGCCAAGGAATCTTCTGCAGTGTGTTATTCTAGCTCCAAAAGCAAAGGCCGCTCCTCGTCTGACGAAGGAGATTAACTCGACTCCCGCCATTTCCTTCCTTCAAAGGCAGAAGAGGCAAGCAGTGAAGGATGGCTGTCTCCAGCCTGCCCTGCCTGGGGTCCTCCCAGAGACAATTGGGTGGCCCTGGTGGACCAGGAAGACAGCCATGGAGAAGGGAAGGTCTGGAGCAAACTTCCCCAACCCAGTGTCCTCAGCATGTTTTGCAGTACAATACCCACCATCCCAGGGACGTGGGTGGCGCTGTGGGTTAAATCACAGAGCCTAGGACTTGCCGATCAGAAGGTCAGCGGTTCGAATCCCCGCGACGGGGTGAGCTCCCGTTGCTCCGTCCCTGCTCCTGCCAACCTAGCAGTTCGAAAGCACGTCAAAGTGCAAGTAGATAAATAGGTACCGCTCTGGCGGGAAGGTAAATGGCGTTTCCGTGCGCTGCTCTGGTTCGCCAGAAGCGGCTTAGTCATGCTGGCCACGTGACCCGGAAGCTGTACATCGGCTCCCTTGGCCAATAAAGCGAAACGAGCGCCGCAACCCCAGAGTCTATCTCGACTGGACCTAATGGTCAGGGGTCCCTTTACCTTTACCTTTGCCCACCATCCCTGACTGTCATGGCATGTCCAGAGAGTGGAATTAGCTCTTTATTGTCAAAAGTGCACTTATTAGGTTAGGGGAAGGCGTGTCCATCCGTCCTACGTCTCTCAGCTACTCCTTGGCATGCGCCCTGAAAGTACTGCTCCTTAAAGTTCTTGCGTTTGACACATGTATTTGCTAAGACATACGTGGAACACAAAAAGCTTTTATCTGGACATTACAAACGGCCTCGGTCCAGTATACCTGAAGGAGCGTCTCCACCTCCATTGTTCTACCCGGACACTGAGGTCCAGCGCCGAGGGCCTTCTGGCGGTTCCCTCACTGCGAGAAGCCAAGTTACAGGGAACCAGGCAGAGGGCCTTCTCGGTAGTGGCGCCCTCCCTGTGGAATGCCCTCCCATCAGATGTCAAAGAGAACAACAACTACCAGACTTTTAAAAGACATCTGAAGGCAGCCCTGTTTAGGGAAGCTTTTAATGTTTGATGTATCACAGTATTTTAATATTATTTTGGAAGCCGCCCAGAGTGGCTGGGGAACCCCAACCAGATGGGCGGGGTATAAATAATAAATTATTATTATTATTATTATTATTATTATTATTATTATTATTACTACTACTACTACATTTAAAAAAACTGCTTCATTTCTACATACATGGAACACAGAAGCTTCTATTTGGACATTACGTATATAAGAACTGATCTACAGTCATACCTCGGGTTACAGCTGCTTCAGGTTGTGTCTTTTCGGGTTGCGCACCGCCGAAACCCAGAAGTACCGGGACAGGTTACTTTCAGGTTTCAGCAGTTGCGCATGCGCAGAATTGCTCTATGCGCAGAAGCGCCGAATCGCAACCCGCGCAGACGCAGTTTGCGAACGTGCATCCCGCACGGATCACGTTCGCAACCCAAGCATCCACTGTATTTGTATTTCCTGTTCTAAATGTTGGTCCTTAATTGCTTCTGCTCAATTAGATAATGTGAAAAGAGTTATGTTTATATGATGCATAAAGAATTCATATAGTTAAACACAGCCAGTTATGTTGTGGGTATACTTGCAAAGGAGACCTCAGCTTATGTATCTTGCCCACCCAAGCTGCGTGCAAGCAGGCCATGACTGCGCCTGTGTGTAACCTGCCCCTGCTCCAATCCTCTCCTGGTCCCAGGAGACAGCGGAGGTGAAGATGTGGAAGACCTTGACTCTACAACAGCCTGATCTCTCTCTCTCTCCTCCTGCACCCCTTCTTTGCTCTCCAGTTCTGCAGCTTCTCCTGCCTCTGCCTCTGGTCTCCTGCCTGTTCCAGGCTCCCCCAGATCATTGACCCACTTCTTCCAAGTCAGTCTCCAACCCCCACTTCTCCCAGTGCCCCACTCCTCAGGGTTCCAGCCAGTCCCTGTCAACTATTGCTCACACTGGAGGGTGCAAGGTTGCGGGAGGCTGGTCTAAAGTAAGGGCGGGGAATCTGCAGCCCTCCAGACATTGCTGGACTAAGCTCTCATCCTCCCTGACCATTCTAGGTGGGGCTCATGGGAGTTGAAGTCCAACAGTCTCCAGAAGGCCGCAGGCACTCCCGACCCTCCAGTCTAATGGATGGATTAATATGGAGCTATGGAAAATCTCTAGTACATGAAAGGGTTTTCTAAGTGGCATCTCACGGTGTGATTTTGCTTTCTTGTATTTTTTACAGTTGCTGCAGTCTCAGGACATAAAGGAAGATGCTGTCCTTTGCTGTGCAATGGAGGTACGAATACTGACATTTTCATTTTGAGACACAGGCCGGGAGATAGATCCCCTCTTTTTTGCTTTCTTGTTGGTCTCTCTGTGGTTAAAAATCAGTCAGTGGATGAGAAAGAGGGTGGGGAGAGCTTGGCCAATAATCGTTTGCACCCCACCTCCCATGGTGTAGTGGATAGACTGGGACCTGGGAGACCTTGAGCTGCTTGGAGAAAAAGGTGGGGTATTACCAGGGCCGTCCTTACCTGGGGGGTGCAAAGGGGTGCAGGGCATCCAGACGCCCAATTCTGGGGGGCTCCAAATGCATAGCTACTGTATACTGGTCCCTCTCGATTGGTGGCAGTGAAAAGCAATGGAGCGAAAGGGCTGCATCAATAGGAGTATAGCATCTAGATCAAGGGAAGTAATAGTGCCACTGTATTCTGCTCTGGTCAGACCTCACCTGGAGTACTGTGTCCAGTTCTGGGCACCACAGTTCAAGAAGGACACTGACAAACTGGAACGTGTCCAGAGGAGGGCAACCAAAATGGTCAAAGGCCTGGAAACGATGCCTTATGAGGAACGGCTAAGGGAGCTGGGCATGTTTAGCCTGGAGAAGAGGAGGTTAAGGGGTGATATGATGGCCATGTTCAAATATATAAAAGGATGTCACATAGAGAAGGGAGAAAGGTTGTTTTCTGCTGCTCCAGAGAAGCGGACACGGAGCAATGGATCCAAACTACAAGAAAGAAGATTCCACCTAAACATTAGGAAGAACTTCCTGACAGTAAGAGCTGTTTGACAGTGGAATTTGCTGCCAAGGAGTGTGGTGGAGTCTCCTCCTTTGGAGGTCTTTAAGCAGAGGCTTGACAACCATATGTCAGGAGTGCTCTGATGGTGTTTCCTGCTTGGCAGGGGGTTGGACTCGATGGCCCTTGTGGTCTCTTCCAACTCTATGATTCTATGATTCTATGAAAGTCCCAACGAGTCAAGAAACAAAACAGTTTTTTCCGTTGTTACAGGCAAACGAGCCCTCCCCCCCCAAAAAAAGCTCAGTAACTTTGAGTTTGCCCCCCCCCCCAGAAAAGGTCAACAACTTTGGCTTCCCCCCTCCCAAAACAAAGCTCAACGAAAGTTAATTTGGGGACGGCTAAACTAAATTTGGAGGTGCTGGGCGGATCTTTGCACCCCGGCGGCGCAAAAGCTAAAGACGGCCCTGGGTATTACTGCCATAAATAAAATAAATTGTAATCCTGCAAGAGTAAATATCCAAATAGGGCCATAGGGTTGCTGTGTCCAGCCGCCCTGATGTTGCGTTTGAAAGGCAGGATATGAATCAAAATGATGTCCCTGTTTATTTATTTCCATTTATGAATTTCTTACTATAAAAGCACCAGCCATTAAAACTGCCTCACATATAAGCACAATTAAAATGGTTTTGCGTACGGAAACAAATTCAAAGATGGAAGGAAGGAACAATCCCAACCAGAGAAGAATGGCAAACCATGTCGATGGACTATGCTGAAATGGCAAAATTAACTGGGAAGCTCAGAAATCAAGAGGACAAGAACTTTAAAAAAAGAATGGGGAAAGTTTATAATTTATTTACAAGACCATTGTAAGCAGGTTAGAACATTAGCAGGATTTTAAACACCACTTGTAAAGTAACGGAAAGTATAGATAATTTGGAAGGATAACATTTGGACAAGTATTGACATGTGATTGTAAATATTATCATTTGGACCCATGGAAGTGATGGGGGGGTCAGGAGATTCAGAGTAATCTCAATATTTGGATTTTGAATTGTGTTTGGGTGGGTTTTGTAAGTTTATACGTTTTAGAGTCAAATAAAAATAAAAATTAAAAAAAATCTAAACCAATGCAGATACAGAATGGGATAAAACTGCTCATTTAAAAGGCTTGTTGAAAAAAAGGCCTTTAGCAGATTCTCAATAGACAACAGAGAAAGCATCTGCCTCCAGCGAGGAGTTGCCACTATGCTAAAGGCCGGATTCTGGTATCATTTGAACTGGACCTCCTAATGAGGGAGGGAGGGGTGTTATTGGTTTGCTTTGTTCTTGTTTCATCATGTATTTTGTGTTTTTATCTTGCATTTTTATGATGCGAAACCGCCCTGAGATCTACGGATGAAGGGTGGTATACAAATTAAATTAATAAACTGAATATCTGCAGGACGGCGTCTCTGGCAGAGCGCAGTATATAAGGGATGAGACGATATTTTAGGTATCCTGGTCCCAAGCTGTACAGCCATGACTTGGGTTACAGTCTATTCAGGTTGCGTCTTTTTGGGTTGCGGACCGCCAAAACCCAGAAGTACCGGAACGGGTTATTTCCGGATTTTGGCGGTCACGCATGCGCAGAAGCACTAAATCGCACTTTGCACATGCGCAGAAGCGCTGAATCGCAACCCGCCCGTGCGCAGACGCATTTGCAACCCGAGCGTCCACTATATAGGACTTTGTACACCAAAACCAGCCGTTTGAACTTAGCCTGGCCGCTCACTGGCAGATGCTGCGGTCCTTTTAAGCAGAGACGTAGCATGATGGCCGCAGTCTGATCCCATGAGCCTCTCTGGACTGCTGTGTTTTGCGCCGGCTGCAGCCCCAGAGCGAAATGCGTACGCTTGCCCAAAGAAAAGCAAAACAAGATGAGACTTCCTTCTCCACCTCCTTTCTTCCCAGGTGGAGAGAGAAGGTGGACTTGGTGGCACCAGGGCAGGACGGGCCCTCTTTAATGCCCAGCGCTTGACCCCGTTCTCATTCTCTCTCTCTCTCTTTCTCGACAGCTGCAAAGCACCGGCCGGCTCCTGGAGGAGCAGCTGCCCGAGATGATGATGGAGCTGCTGGCGATTGCCCGTGACAAGATGCTGTGCCCCTCGGAGTCCATGCTGACCCGGTCCCTCCTCCTGGAGGTCATTGAGCTGCACGCCAACAACTGGAACCCCCTGACGCCCCCCATCACACAATACTACAACAAGACAATCCAGAAACTGACAGCCTGAGAGGGAGGCGGGGTTGGTGGTGGAGAGCCAGGAGAAGGAGGAAGACACGCACTTTAAAAACAAAACAAAAAGCAAAACACAACAGGAGAGAGAGAGGAGAAAGGATTTGGGAAGGAACTGAGCTACAGCAACCAGGGAAAGGACCGAGCGACCTTTTGTGGTCCAGATACCTAAGAAGACAAACTCCCAGCATGCGTACGAATATGTTCCTGGGGGCGAAGCATGTTTCTTTTCAGCCCTGTCCTCAAGTGCCGTCGCCGCCCCCCACTCCCTCCGTGCCTGCTTTTTTTTGTTTCAAGGCTCCCCTTTCTCCATCCCGCCCCCGTCGCTCATTCAGCTCCACATCCCGCCGGGTCATTGTTTTGGTTCGAGAAAGAACACGGCGGACATGAATAGGGAGCGCGGAGAGCCAGGCAGAGATGGCTTTCAGCAGCCGCCTCCTGGCTTGCAGTGACCAACTGGCGGGAGGCAGAACGCAGCAGATGTCTTTTGGGGGGACAAAGGCAGACACGTTCCACACCAGACTCTGGTAATTGACAGCTTTTGTCAGGCAAAGAGACACCCCCCTCCTCCCCCCCTCCTTTCTTCCACTCCTCTTGTCTTCATGGTTTTGTCTCCTTCGCTTTCCTCCTGTTCCACCCCCCTTTCATCCGACCCTGAAACCCCCATTCCAGATTAGACATTCAGAAGGGATAAAATTCTCTCTTTCACTCTCTTTTTTTTTCCCCTCCCAAAAAAGAAAAATTGCACTGGGTATCTTTTCTTTTCTTTTCTCATTGGTGTATTATTTTATGCACATTATGTATAGCATATATCTTATATATACGAACGAACGGACAAATTGCTATCTTGAGTTTTGGGAAGCAAAGATAATGTTACGACGCAAGCGGAGGGTTGCTTGAGGACCTCGAAGTACCGGGAGCACAACCCCAAAGCCACTTTAGAAGTATTATAGCCACAAAACGTCTTTGCCGGTGGGTTCGCATTAACAGCCTGATTCCATGACTATTTCACCGGGACTTGTTTTCCAGATAAAAGGTCAAATCCACACGTTGCAATTGCTGTCAGAATACACCAGCGTTGGTACCAGTTTCCTGAAGGGAACGTCTAACATAGTGATTTCATACAAAAGTGTTGAAATCTTTTAATTGCCGTGTACATAAGTGTTTAAAGAAGCGTATGCACAGGGACAGAGGATATCCACACGTTAAGAGTTCAGTACAAGAAACACTGGTGTTTCACTCAGCAGTTGCAATGTGTGGATGTTCCTTAATCATGCGCTTAAATTATATTAAATTAAAGCATATCTTAAATGAAATTCAGAGCAGTGCGCCAGATGATTTCAGAAACAGTCAGTCTGCAGCTAATCGGTTGAAGTTGAAGGTTGTGGGGGATGACATTCGTCAGCTAATCAAGAAGCAGCTCAGCCTTTGAGTTGGGGTTTGTGCGTTAACACTTTTCCTGCTTACGAACAGCTTTTTAATTCCAGTCTTATTCCTAATTACGCAGTTGAACGGTGGCCCCTTATAGTTAAGCCTAGAAACGAGAAAGAGAATTGGGGTGGGAAGAGGGGAGTGGAAGTTGTTCTTTAGAAGCCAGTAAATAGGAGGAGATATGTACGTATGTATGTGGTATTTGAAGTTTTGGACAGAGACAGAGAAAAAAGGAAGGAAGGAAGGCTTTTGTGTTCTGACAAGAAGAGTTTCATTTTTATGGGTTGTATCCAGTGTGAGTCATATTCAGAGTAAACCCATTGACACTGATCGACTTAAGTTAGCCATGTCCTTTAATTTTAGTGGGTCTAGATACAACCCTATGTTTATTTTCCCAGTACTTATTGTGTTGCAGAGCCATAGTGTTTTAGCTGAAACCTGCCATCTGGTTATTTCTCCCACTCTAGAAGGCCAGTTTTCTGAGTGAATAAGCCACCCAAAGAGGATTATTTTATCTGTGTGAGATGAAGTTTTTAGCTAAGAATAATAATAATAATAAATTATTATTTATACCCCGCCCATCTGGCTGGGTTTCTTCCAACACTCTGGGTGGCTTCCAACAAAATATTAAAATACAATACTCCTTCAGATATTAAAAGCTTCCCTAAACAGGGCTGCCTTAAGATGTCTGTAGGGAGTTAGGGAGAAGGGAGTTACGGTGGAGAGGCCTCCGTCAACCTGATGCCCTCAATATGTTTTTGGACTACAGTTCCCATCAGCCCCTGCCAGCACTGAGTTGCCCAAAAGCATCTTGGGAGCACCAAGGTTGATGGAGACTGGAGCAGAGGAAGGGTGGCACAGCTGCTATGGCAAGGTTCCTTCTGAGTACTTCACACCACAATTCCCGCTTCATTTTAAAAGCAGCTCTGTCCTTGGTAGGGGCCAGAAATGGCCGCAGGCCTTTCGATAACAGTATCGAACTTAGTTGTGAGGCAGGATGAGGCCTGGTGCAAGTCACAGCACTTCGTGTTTAAGGTTTACGTTTCGGTTTATTAGATTTGTGAATCCCTCCCGGCAACAAGAAGCCCTGAAGCGATTCACAAGAAGAATAAAGCACAGTGGTGAAAACAATGCAAACATCCAGTCATTGGGGCTGTCCTGATACCCGAGAAAACCAAAAATGCCATTGCCTGGCACCGGAAGGTGGCAAAGTTGGTGTTAGGTGGGGCCTCGCTGCAGAGAGCATTCCATCAATGGGAGTTTCTGCAGAAAAGGCCCATTCTCTCGTTGTCACCTTCTAGGTCTCCCTCGGAGGTGGCACACAGAGAGAGAAGGGCCTCAGTCGACAATCTCAGGGTCTGGGCAGGTTCATATAAGGTTAAGGTGTCTCTTTAGATATAGGAGTCCCCGGCCATATATAATGCTTTACGGGTCCACATCAACACTTTTAAATGTACCCACGTAAAAATCAAGCATGCATTATTTGTCGGTAGCAGACAAAGTATGCCCATAGACCACCTTGGTTCCACTGCACAGGAGTTGTCTCAACAGCACAGACAGGATTGAGTATTCAGGATCTAGGGCGGGCATCCCTCCTGGACCGGCCGAAGGGCTTGACCCTCCTGAAGGCCCTTATATTGTGGGGTTGGTTGCCTTGGAATCGTCTGGACATCCAGTGGATTGGGCCCCCAATCCTTCCAGTTCCACCAAAAGCTCAGGGATTTTTCAAGCACCGTCATAGGGAGCAACCTAAAGCGAGGACGCCTAGAAGTTAGCTATGAGCACATCTCCATTGCAGACTTTAATAAACCTGTTTTAAACTGTCAGGGCTTTAGTCTTAACATCCCAAGGGAAAAGTAGTTCTGTAAAAGAATCTCGCAGGGCCCCCACCCCTTTGCTGCTAGACTGGGTGAGGAAGTGCAGTTTGTTGGCACATTTTGGGGTACCATTAAAGAAGCGGCAGATCTGGTTTTAAACCAGATTTTCTGAATCGTAAGGGCATGGAAAGAGCCCTGCTGGCTCGCTCACACCCCCAAGGCCTATCTGGTCCAGTAGCCAATTTCACACATTGGCCACCCAGTAAACCTGAATGTGAAACCCACAAGGAGCGGGCAAAGGGCAATGGCTTTCTCCAACAGCTGCTTCCCAGGGACTGGCAGAGGCATGCACACACCTGCCAGTCCTTGGAGTAGCAGCCATTGATAAAGCACATCAGTGCATTTCCTTGTCATTTTCCTGGTGAGAAAGAAGTGGGTTAGTCACACAAGGGAATCAAATCAGCATCATTTGTGCAACCTGAATTTGACAGTGAGAGACTGAATCCCACCCAAAAACAGTGATAGTCTGGGAGCTCCTGCTGCCAGAAAATGCTGCAAGGGCCATTCGCTTAGGAAGGAGGATAAGAGAAGTTCATGGAGGAGGGGAGGAAACCAGCAACTGCTAACTGTTAGCAGGCAGTCTTCCTTGTAGCAACTCTTAACTGGGAGCAGACAACAGGGGAAGTGTGTTATCTATATGTCCTGTTTCACTGCAAGTTACCCTAAAATTAAGATTTGCCACATGTAGGCTCCCAGCTTGAAACCTTGTTGTGAGACTTTCTGAGGAGGCCTGGGGCTTTTGCGAAGGGCATCAGCCTTCATCTCCCTTGCTGAGCTGCAATTTGGGGTTACTTTCCCAGTTGTTTGGCCACTTCCCTTCTGCCTGTCCCGAAACACCTGCTAATCTGTGTGGCACCTAAGTTTTCAGAGGTAATTTCGGCCTCGGTGGCACTTGGTGTGTGTCCCTTGCAAACTTATTTTCCACCCGTCACTATTGAAAAAAAAAAACAAAACACAACCCTGTGCACTCTTTCTGGTTTAGGCAAACGGAAGAATCTCTTCTCCTGCAGTAATTGGAAGGGAGCAAAGAGGTAGAAAACAACAAAGAATTAATACGGCCACAAACTGCCTGGTGTCATATATGGAAGTGCAGCGTTCCTCCTCTGTTCCATTCAGTGCTTTCAGTTTGACCTACGAAAAATATTAAATGGAGGGCAGAGGGAGGTCCTACTCCAGCGCAGACCTATATTTTACTGCCTTTCGAAAGCCCTAAATTTCCACTTAATCACTTGCAATTTTCTTGGACTATGAAGAGGGAAAGCAAAAGCCACATGACAGTAATTCTGTTAAAGTGCTTTGCTGCCGCCAGCCATGAAAGCTCCGGTCAGGGATGGCCTTTAATAGAGATTGCTTTTGAATAGCAGCCGTGGACCCAGCCTTAATGGAATCGGTCCCATTACTTCCTTCTGCAGCCCTGGGTTTCCTCCTCAGCCTCCAGTGGGCAACATCTGTGTTCATCTCCCGATAGCGGTGTGTCCCAGTGCCCTTCCATGACTAATTTATATGTAAGCATCCTCCAATTTAATTTCTTTCAGCCAGTGTCTTGATTATTTAACCTGGTGTTCTGATTGTTCCACTCATCTGTGGAAATCTAAACGTTGGTAAAAATTATACACAGCTTCTCCTGAGCCCTTTGACATCAACAAATTGTTGGTGTGTTGTTGCTTTTAAAATATAACAACAACAACAACAAACTAGTGGCTTCCGATTGGGGGTGCTTTTCCTCAGGTAAATGGAACTTCCACTTGCAGCTGCAGTATACATCAGAAATGCCAGATGCTGTAGGCAAGCCAGAAAGAGAAAGCATTAGACCTCAATGCCCTCCTTCCCTGAGCTTCTCTGAGACAGAATCTTTGTCGTATCTGTTATAGACAGAATCCTGCAGTAGAACAACTTTGGGCTGATCCAGCAAGACAATCTCTTACTTAGTTGAGATGCCTCTGCCAAGCTCAATATGGAATAAAGCAGCTACATCACCGTCCAGTAAGGCTTTTGACAAAGCTCCCCATGATATTCTTGCAGAGAAGCTGGTAACATGGGCTGGGCAAGGTAGTTATTTGGTGGATTTGTGGCCAGTTGACTGACTGAACCCAAAGAGTACTCATCAATGGTTCCTCGTCATCCTGGAAAAAAGTGACCAGTGGGGTGCCACAGGGTTCTATCCTGGACCCGTTGTCGTTCAGCGTCTTTATAAATGACTTGGATGAAGGAATGGAGGGGACGCTCATCAAATTTGCAGATGACACCAAACTTGGAAGGGTAGCTAATGCCGCAGAAGACAGAATCAGAATTCAAATGACCTTAACAGATTGGAGAACTGGGCCCAAGCTAACAAAATGAATTTCAACAGGGACAAATGTAAGGTTCTGCACTTAGGCAGGAAGAACCGGCTGCAAAGATATAAGATGTGAGGGGTAGCTGCCTTGCCAGTAATTTGAAAGGGATCTAATGGTCTTGGTGGACTACAAGCTTAACATGCGTCAACAGTGTGATGCAGCAGCAGAAAAGCAAAGCTGGTGCTGTCCTAGGCTGCATCAACAGAAGTATAATCTCCAGATCAAGGGAAGTCATTGTACTACTCTGTTATTCCACCTTGGCCAGACCACACCTGGAATACTGTGTCCAGTTCTGAACACCACAATTTAAGAAGGATAATGACCAAGCTGGAACATGTGCAGAGGAGGGCAACCAAGATGATCAGTGATATGGAAACCAAGCCTTATGAGGAATGGTTGAGGAAGTTGGGTATGTTTAGGCTAGATAAGGGAAGACTGAGAGGAAATATCTAAAGAGCTATCACATGGAAGAGGGAGCAAAAAAATTAGGAAGAACTTTCTGATGGTAAGAGCTGTTCGACAGTGGAACAGACTCCCAGAAGAGATGGTGATTTCTCCTTCCTTGGGGGTTTCTAAGCAGAGGTTCAGTGGCCATCTGTCATGGATGCTTTAGTTGAGATTCCTGCATCGCAGGAGGGTTGGACTAGATGACCCTCGGGGTCCCAACGTTACGATTCTGTGAAAATTAGCTGCATTTGGATCAAGGGCCAGATAGCATTTCATACACCTACACTAACCTACTGTATTGGGGACACCATGACTGATCCCCACTAAACTGTGAGTTTCTTACACCTGCACTTCTTATTCAAGAGGCTTCTCTTCTTCTGAGCTGAAGGTTTTGGGTTCTTTCATGGGAGATTGTGGTTCAAATGAACCTAGCAAAATGTGAGTATGTTCCAGGAGGGGCTGTTCACTGTAGAGCCTCAGGAAGGCGGTGCAGTGCTAAGATGCAGAGATGCAGCGCACTTCATAGTGAGCCCTTAGCTGGTGGCACAGTAATGTACCTTTCCCATAGGAATGATGGGCAATCAATTCTATGACTTCTATGGGATCAAGGAAGAAGTGCACTTGGAGATATCACAAGGGGGGTGGCTAAAGTTGGCCTCTGTCCCTGGGGACTCAGGACAGTGAGAATCAAACCTGCTTCACAGCTCTTTCCTGAACCTTGTTTCTTGGTCACACTTGAGTGTGACAGCATGGTGATGGGGGGGGGGAATAGATTTAAAAGTCTGGAGAAAATTAAGTGATTGGCCTTCCCCTTTCTGTACCAGGAATGAATTGATATTTCAGCATATTGTGGTAGCGCGGAACAGCTTATTTCTTTGTAAACACTTTGTGGTGGTATCCAGCCCCAGTTTTTTGTGTGTTTTTTTTCACTGAAGGATCTTAGACTTATGTAGCAACCCTCCCGTGGGAATCTCATACAGAGCAACTCTTAAGGGAACTGTCTTCTTTACTCTGAATTCTAATCTGGAATGAAAGGTCCACCCCTTGTTCTGTTCTCACAATTACCGCAATGTTTCAGAAGAACTCAAGTACACCAGACAAACTTCGGAACGCTTTTAGCTACCCTTTCGTTTGACAAGTGGGTTTGCATGAACAGGGAGAAGGGGGGTTTCCTCCACTCTTCCTAAAGATTTTAGGGAAGCGTGATCCACAGTCCTGAGCCGCTCGTGTGGATCATGCCAGTTCCGGGGTAAATTAATCTGGTTTAATATTGCTCTCTGCTCCAGGGTTTTGATGGGGTTTTTTTTATTTAAAAAAAAGTGGATGGTGAGTCCCCTTTTTATTTCCTATGCTCTCACAACACTGGGTCCTGTATACCAGGACTTCCTAACTTTTGGGGGGCAGCCATTAGGCTATCTGTACCCTGAAACAACCCCACCCTCCCACAAGACTACAGGCGCCATAATACAGTTGGCTCCAGCAATAAAATGTTCCCCATGCGCTTGTTTGGTATGAGGTCGTTGACTGGGGACGGAGTAGGAACAAATAGGGCTTCTCAAGAGGAGAGACAGGCAGTCGTAGCCCTTTGCCTTTCCAGAACGAGATAGCAACACAGGAACGCTGTTTGCGTGAAATCCAAATGCAGAACTTTTAGGGGCAGGGGGTTTCTTTTCCACTCGGCTGCAGTGCTGAGCAAAAGTTCTTACCACATCTTGATCGAAAACCAGGACGCTCGGCGAAGACCAGATGAAATTGCAGGTCTCCCTCAAAGCCTGCCTGTTGGAGAAGGACAAAAAAACAACAACGGTAGCTTGTTAATTGATCATGTGAGCATCCTTGAAGTTACTCATTTCTGTTGCGATCCTTTGCACAATGGGGTCTACCTCCAGAAAACGTATGCCTTGGATTGCAGCCCTGGTTCTTATTCCCCACCCTGTGGATATGTCTGGTGTTGTTGTTTTTAATTTATTTAAAGCTAATTGTTTTCTTAAGCTGGCTAATCATTAATACTCCTATCAACCTGGATGGCACATCTAGGCTCTGCAGAATTAAGTTAACATTTAAGCTATCAAAATCCTGTGTCAAAAAAACCCAGTATGGAACAGTGGTTTTCTTTAGAACACAGAGTTACGTTAACGATTTTTTTTTAATTGCAAAAAAAAATGTATTTATTTTGTTTGAAAACCAACATTTAATTTAATCATTTATCATATTTTGGGTTTTTTTAAGTGCTTTTGTTCTAAAAATATTGTTAAATTTTTTTAAAAAAACAAAACCATTCTGGAACTGGGGAGACTTAGATGTTTGTAATAAGAGGAAGGCGGCTGGGGAGAAAACGCTCCCATCATTTCCAACATTTAATAGACTGTTAAGGGAAGGGAGAGGACAATTCTTCATGGCAATTCAGTTTTGTTTATGGAACATCCCGAACCGCTGTATGCTATAAAATACATCATCTGAGTAATAAAAGTTTCAAGCTCGACAGTTTGCCATCTCTGTTGATATGTGGTATCAGTTCTGGTGGTCTTAAAAGACTTGCTTATTTTGTTTGGCTTGGAAGGAAGAATGGGAGAAAGGAAGCCATTACAGCAAAAAAAAGTACAAAAGCCCTGGGTTTGGATGGAGCCATTTTTTCACTTTTAGAACAGCAGGAACGGACTGTATTGTTCATTTGTGTGCTTGATCCAGCAAGAAGCATCCATATGCTGTTCCCAGCGACTCCGGTCTTTAAATGCTCACCACACAGCAAACACACACAGACATTTACAACAGTCCCTTTCAATTGCAGTGGAGAGGGCTAAGCATGCTACCGAAACCATCACACAATTAAACAACCTTCGACGGCAATCCTATCTCCATTTACCCTAGAGTAAGCCCCATTAAGCTAGAAAACAAAACAGCATGGGTGGCTTTGAAAGCTACATTTTCTTTTTTTATTTTCTTTTTTCATATCATTTTTATTAGTTTTACAATAATACTTTCCATTGCCTCCTCTTATATTACACGCTTTGGCTTTTCAGGGCCCTGACTTCCTTCAAACCTTCCTTATGATTTCCTATCTTTCATTTCAAATTTCTGCATTTTCACTATTTGACCATTGCTTTAAAATCAAAAACATGAAAACATCATACATTCTTATTCTTATCTGCAGTGGTTTTTGTACCTTTCCTTACAAAGCTGCTTGCAATCCTACCAATGTATTTGATTGAATACAATTGTCTTTCAAATAATTTACAATTTGGTCCAGTCCTTGATGATCTTTTGGTCCGGCTGTTGTCGGATTCTTCCCGTCATTTTGGCCAGTTCCGCGTACTCCATTAGCTTCAATTGCCATTCTTCCTTGGTAATTCCAGAAAGCTACGTTTTCAAGGGCATCCCAACATGTCCTTTCCTCATCCATTCATCACTTCTGGTGGAAATCCACCATTATTACATTTATGACGGCTGAACTTTCCACAGGTATACTGGGGGTGGGGGCTCCACAGGGACCATATGTGCTATCCCAAATCCTTCTGGCTGTTCTGTTGGCTTCTGGGCAGCGGGTCTGGATGGAACCATTTTTTTCACTTTTAAGAGTGGCCAAAAGAAGTTGTGTTGTGCATTAGCAGCCACTATGCCGGGGACATGAGAATGCTCTTTTTATTTTTCTGGGAAAAGGCCTTCAATGAACTACAACTCCCCAGTATGCCTTTGGTGGGGATGGTGCAAAATTTCACAGCTTAGATATTGAGTCACTCATAGTTTGGTGGGTTAGAGCGTGGCGCTGATAACGCCAAGGTTGCTGGTACGATCCCAGTATGGGGCAGCTGCGTATTCATGCATTGTAAGGTGTTGGACTGGATCAGCTTTTCCCAACCTGTGGGTCCCCAGATGTTGTTGGACTACAACGCCCATCACCCCCAGCTAGCAAGGCCAGAGCTCAGGGATGATGGGAGTTGTAGTCCAACGACATCTGGGGACCCACAGGTTGGGAACCGCTGGACTAGATTATCCTTGGGGTCCCTTCCAGCTCTCCAATTCTATCACAGGTGTGTGTTCTGGCAGACAGAGAAGTGCCACTATTTAACAAGCGCAGTCTCTGAATTTGATTTGATTTAGCAGTGGGCTTCCCTGAACCAGCCCACTTCATTACTGTTACTGCTAGTATTATTACATATTAATCAATCCCACCATGACTCCAAGGAGCTCAAGGGGTGGTATATATAATTCTCCCACTCTCCAATTTATTCTCACAACAACACTGTGAGGTAGGTCCAGCTGAGTGATTGGCACAAGGTCACCTACTGAGCTTCACCATTGAGAGGGGATTTGAACCCTGATCTCCCAAAACTCTTAACCGCTAAATGATGGGTGTTATTGGCAGAAGAAGAAGAAGAGTTTCGATTTGATAACCCGCTTTATCACTACCCGAAGGAGTCTCAAAGCAGCTAACAATCTCCTTTCCCTTCCTCCCCCACAACAAACACTCTGTGAGGTGAGTGAGGCTGAGAGACTTCAGAGAAGTGTGACTAGCCCAAGGTCACCCAGCAGCTGCAAGTGGAGGAGCAGGGAAGCGAACCCTATTCACCAGATTACGAGTCCACTGCTCTTAACCACTACACCATGAATCAAATATGCCTCTTCCTGGACCGCATGACATCAAGGCACAGGAGGCCATTTGTACATTTGAATGCTCTCCCAACCTGCACATAGAAAACTTGAAGGAACTAGGCAGCACATAGCGTCCTCCTGGTCATGGGATGTCTCCATTAACAGGACGGCTTTTTCTTCCTGCAGGACATCTTTCAAACATGCCTGAAGACAGAGCAGGTGCAGCTCAGGAAAAGTGTTGCCTTGTGATTCAGGGAACGTCTAAACTGGGCCATAGAGAGGCGTACAATAGCAGGGATAATGTTCCCCTCCCACGCTTGAGCATCTCTGAACATGCGCCCAGGTGCATTTGAAAAAGGCACTTAGTGTTTCTGTGTGCAAAAGAACCCAATCATTCTTACTCAGAAGTGTTTTCCTTTAATCTGTGTGATCTATTATATTCAACCTGGTGTTGGATGGAATTCAAGGAAAAGGCAGTCATTGTAGTGACTCTGAAAAAAATGTGCTCCTATTCATGGCCTATGCGTTTGTCCTTCAGTCTTGGCGTTGCTTTCCTTCTAAGCAACAAAGGAGGAACATCCAGCGCTCGCATTCTTTTTGTCTCTGTCATGTTTTGTCTCCTTTCTCTCTGCAACCATGCTAAAAAAATCTGTGCCCTTTCTACACACTCGCCCCAGTCAAGCCAGGGGCAGTACAGAAGCTCTCCACGCAAGAGCCCAGCCAACTTGAAAAAAATATTGGGGGGGGGGATAAGCCCCGCCCAGCATAAACGATCACATGATGCGATGCACATACACCATATGAATAGCAATGCCCTTGTGGGGACTCCACAAATATTTTATTGGGGGCCAAAAGGGTCCTATGAACCCAGCCAGCTTCAGCAGCCAACACTGATTTACACAAAGCTGGAATTCTCCAGGATTTAGGGCTCATTCACATCCATGGGCATAGCCAAGGGAGGCAGGGGGAAGCTGCTCCCCCCCCCCCCCGTCAAGTAAATAATAAAAATACTTAACTAACGAACCAATCATATTGCAGATAGCTTGGTTCTGCCCCCCCCCCCAAAAAAAAATTGATCCTGGTTATGCCCATGTCCACACATCCATTTGCCCTTCCACTCTCCACTCCCAGAAAACCCACGGTTTAGGGATGAATTGGAGCACACAGCAATTGGGTTTTCTTTGTTCTGATTTCTCACTAAAGTGCAGGGTTTCCAGTGGAAATCAGGAGGGCAAAGGTTGGACCCCCGCTTTCTGGTCATAGGACAAAGTGTGGACAAGCACTTAATCTCGCCCATCCAATATTCCTTCCAATCAGCTAATCAGTACAAATGTTTTCTGAAAGTGGATCAGATATCTAGCTCAATCCCTTATTTCATATTTTTTTTAAAGGAGGGTGAACAGCAGCAGAGTTGCTCCCCTCACACCGCAAACTGCAAGACTGCCCCCCCCCCCATTTGTTAGGCATGGAAGAAGGACCACACGTTACTGTCATGAAGAGGGGAGTTGCGGCAGCATGGTGAAAAGGTAGGTCTTGTCTTTTCAGGAGGAAGTCTATGGTCACTTGCCAGCAGCCTGTTTATTGACTCGTTTGCAGGGAGATTAGATGATGCATCAAGCCATGGGTAGGCAAACTAAGGCCCGTGGCCGGATCCGGCCCAATCGCCTTCTCAATCTGGCCCGCAGACGGTCCAGGAATCAGTGTGTTTTTACATGAGTAGAATGTGCCCTTTAGTTTAAAATGCATCTCTGGGTTATTTGTGGGGCACAGGAATTTATTCATTTTTTTCCTCCAAAATATAGTCCACCCCCCCATCCCAAGGTCTGAGGGACAGTGGACCAGCTCCCTGCTGAAAAAGTTTGCTGACTCCTGGATCAAGCAAGTGAATTTTCCCATCACTTTCCTTATCGGAAAACTTCCAATCTTTTGGGGAAACAGGTTTGTTGCACACGAGTGCCAAACAAACTTTAATTGAGTACCCTGAAGTTGCCAGTATTATTAATTACATTTATTAGTCACTTTAAAAACAACAACTCAAAGTGACTTACAAACAATAAAAGCAGATATTTAAAAGAACAACCAAATATGCTTTGTTTTAAAGGGGAAGTTGTTGTTGTTATTTAAATTTGTATACAGTGGTACCTTGGGTTAAGTACTTAATTCGTTCCGGAGGTCCATTCTTAACCTGAAACTGTTCTTAACCTGAAGCACCACTTTAGCTAATGGGGCCTCCTGCTGCTGCTGCTGCTGCTGCTGCTGCTGCACAATTTCTGTTCTCATCCTGAAGCAAAGTTCTTAACCCGAGGTACTATTTCTGGGTTAGCGGAGTTTGCAACCTGAAGCGTTTGTAACCCGAGGTACCACTGTACTGCCTTTCACCCAAAAATCACAGGATGGCTCAAAAGATAAAAACACAAAATGAGAACACAAAATACATAATAAAAACAAACCAATAACTCACCCAAACAAACTAGAAAGACTCAGGGATGTGGTGGCGATTTTGCTGCGACATCTGTCACCCCATCGATCACCAGGGTTGATATGGCTAGTTGGATGTCCCCTTCCTCCCTCGCAACTCCATGTGGATCCCTCCAAAGTTGTGTGTTCAATGGGAGAGGATTTGCCATCCCGTATAGAAGGTGCATATTGGTCTTCAGTCAAGGGAAGACAACAGCTGCTTTGCTCTGCTAGAACCTCCTAGCTAGCTAAAGGACCATTTGTAGGAGAGCGTAGCATCCAAGACTGCAGTCCAAGGAAGGCGCTGAAGGTAGCTGTCTGCCATCATCCTTGAACGGTGACAGACTCCTCCACAGAATCATTGTGTGTGACAACGCCAAGTTCCAAAAATAATTAGCACCGGGAATGTTCTCAGAATGACTTTCGGATGGAAAATGAAATCAGGGAGACATCCAAAGAAAGAAGTGTCTTTAGTAATAATAAATAATTAAGTAGTAAAGTAATAAAGTAATAGTAAAAGGTGACTTCAGTTATCCTCGCCAGATAAATGCATATTCTGGTTACAATAAAGAAGGAAAAATTTCTAGATACTCTAAATGGCTGCAAGCGACCCTGCACTTAATTCCAGGTGGGACCCAAGAACAAGAGCAATATGTAAGCAGTACAGTGGTACCTCGGGTTACAGATGCTTCAGGTTACATACGCTTCAGGTTACAGACTCCACTAACCCAGAAATAGTACCTCAGGTTAAGAACTTTGCCTCAGGATGAGAACAGAAATCATGCTCCGGCATGGCGGCAGCAGTGGGAGGCCCCATTAGCTAAAGTGGTGCTTCAGGTTAAGAACGGATCTCTGGAATGAATTAAGTACTTAACCTGAGGTACCACTGTATTAAATAGACTGGAAACAATGACCAAGTCAAATTTAATTTACTGGTAAGGGGGAAATTGCTGGAAATGTCCAATACACAGTCTCATTTCACTTCTGAAGAGCAAGTAAATGAGGGAAGTGGGGAAAAGAAAGTTGAAATGGAAACTCAAGAGGGTCAAAACTTTGTAGAGTGCATTGGGGTTACTCAAAACCACAATCTTAGAAGCTCACCTGTAATGTATATTGCAGGTCAGGAACTGTAACCACCAAGTTCAAGAGGTTAACAAGAAGAACCAAGAAAGCTATCTGAGAAAAAAGGCTTCCTTCAAAAAACGAATGTCTTGTCAAATGAGGAGAGGGGGAGCAGCTAAGTGGCAGGGACAGCCAATACTATGCTTCTCCCAGTAAAGGTAAAAAGGGAAAAGGACCCCTGAATGGTTAAGTCCAGTCAAAGGCGACTATGGGGTTGCGGCCCGCATCTCACTTTCAGGCCGAGGGAGACAGTGTTTGTCCACAGACAGCTTTCCAGGTCATGTGGCCAGCAGGACTAAACCGCTTCTGGTGCAACAGAACACCGTGACAGAAACCAGAGCGCATGGAAACACCGTTTCCCTTCCCACCACAGCGGTACCTATTTATCTACTTGCACTGGTGTGCTTTTGAACTGCTAGGTTGGCAGGAGCTGGGACAGAGCAATGGGAGCTCACTCCATCACGGGGATTCAAACCGCCGACCTTCTGATCCGCAAGCCCAAGAGGCTCAGTGCTTTAGACCACAGCGCCACCAGCTCCTCCCAGTGCATCTGCACAGCACAGTTCTTCCCACCACCAGGCGCCTCCCACTGTCCCTCCTGGTAGGCATCAGTGAATTACCTGGAGTTCGGGTGAGCACTGCCAACCCACCACGCCATCTGCTCCTGATTGAGACCAGCATTAAAAAGAAAATCTTTAAATATATCCAAAGCAGATGATTAGCTAGGGAGGCAGTTGGGCCATGGGATAGCAAGAGAGCGAAAGATGTGCTAACAGAGAATAAACACATAAGTTTGCAAAGAAACTGAATGTTGGTTTGTTTTTTGCATCTGACTTCACTGCAGAAGATGAATGGCAAATATATCTTCAGAAATGGAGTCTGAGGAACTGAAGCAAAAGGTACTGACAAAAGATGAAGGTCCAAACCTTATGGAGAAATTAAAGGCCCAGATGAAGTCCATCCAACAGGAACTCAAATATGGCAATGCTGATCTTGTAACAAAAGTAGTTAACAGATCAATATCTCTACCAAAGGACTAGGAAATGGTTACCGTACAGCCTATTTTATAAAAGGGATCTGGGATTGATCCAGGAAAACTACAGGCCTAGTTAGATCAATGTTATTTTCAGGTAAATTGGCGAAAAGTATTAAAGGATAAAACTATCAAGCACACAGAAGGATAAATTTTGCTGAAGAAGAATCAGCATGGCTTCTGCAAATATACATCCTTCCTCACTGACCTTTTAGAATTCTTTGAGAGGGTCACCAGGCATGTGAATAGGGGTGGTCCAAGAGATGTTGTTTCCTTAGACTTTCAAAAAGGTGTTGACAAGAGAAATTGTATTCAATCACAGAGACACTTTGCTTTTAGACATCTGTAGTCTTTGATGCAGAAAGAGCTGGTTTGTGTGGCCACAATTTCTGAAAACAACCTTTTACGAGCTAGGGATGTGTGCTGCTGCTTACAAACCGTTTCCGTTAGTAACCTTGTTTTCATATTGCCTCGATCGCTGTAACTCATCTATTCAGAGGGAAGGTTTATGAAAAAAATGTAGGCTTTTTTCTTCTCCCTTCTTTTTTGATGCAATGCAAGGAATACGTTTTAACTAGGCTTCCGCAACAACTCAAAAAGACAAGTGGAGAAATTGTGGTTGGCTCAGGATCAGGTGCCACCTTTGCCAGTGACCAACTCAGACTCATCTCCGCAGGCGTAAAGGGCATCTAACAGAACTAACCTCACAACGCAGAGACCATAAAGCAACGTGCAGATTCAGACGTAAGTAGCAGCACTGGAAGATAAAACAGGATTCAACGCTTATTAACGGAGACAGAAAGAACCACTCTTATCTGCCTGTGTCAGTTCCAGCTCTATAGATTAGTTTTATTTATTCATTTACATTTTTCTATCATATCTTTCCCCCACCTCCCTTTTGGCCAGGGATATCACTTTAACATGTTCCAGGGATTGGAGCGTTTTAACCTTTCACCCTGGTCTAGACACGGTGGAGTATTCACTGTCCCTTTTTAATGAGAAAGCAGAGCCTCCTGTGGTCTTTCTGGCTGGGCGGTGGAGCCAGCCAGATTTCCAGGAACAGATGGTGGGATTTTTCTGACGGCACCGAGACCACAACCTGGCGGCTCCCTCCAAACTGCCCAAGTTAAATTATTAAAGATGCAATTTCCTTTCATCTTTCCAGTAAAATCTATCTTTGCTCTGTAATCCTGTGCATTACTGTCACTGCGGAGCAACGCACAGCAAGGCAGGCTCCCTCCACTCCCTTTGGAAAGGGCTTGCTAGTGCTTTGCAGGGAAAGGTCTTCCTGGAGAAGGAAGATGCTGTGTGCCGTTGGTCGGTCCAGAGGTCACAGCCGATGAGCCAGGAGCTCAGCCTCCGACAGATCTCTCTTGCCCACCAAGGACAACGGAAATAGAGACGTCGTCTGTGGCCAAGCTTGCTTCTTTGTCATATTGGCCTTGGGCTACCATCTTCAAAAAATTGCCTCCAAGTCAAGGACTTGCTAGACACAGAGGGATGGTAAGAGGCTCCAGCTGGGGACATCCCCAAGGGAAGAAGGCTCAGAGCACAGGGAGTGGTGGTGGGACTACTATCAGAGGGAGAAGCCTGGGAGGAGGTGGTGTCGGAAGCTGCAGAGGGAACAGAACCCTGTGAGCAGGGAGAGTCTGTGGCAGAAAGGAGTCCAGAAGCTGAAATGAGAGAGGAGCGGAGTCAAGAGGCAGATATGAATCAGGCTGGTGAAGAAGCCAGGGTGTCCCCCTCCTGCTGCGACAAGCTCCCCTCCCAGGACCATAAGAGGTATGAAGAGGGAGGAGCAAAGAGGTATGAAGAGGTGCGCTGGCATAGTCTCAGATTGCTTGGGAAGCACCTGGGAGAGGAGGAGCTGTGGAAAGCCTCCACAACTGCCTCGCAGGAGCACTACTGAGAAGGCCCGGCTTCTTCTAATAAAGAGTAAACATTACATACACTGTGTGATTTATTGCTGGCTGGCTCCCTGACATCAGGAGTGAGGAAAGCTTTTTAGCCTGCGGTCCACATTCCCTTCTGGGTCCCAGGGGCCAAATACTAGTGATGGGCGAGGCTAGAGGCCAAAGTGGGCAGAGCAATGGCTATACATGTTACCTTTATACAGTAGGCAAACAAGAGGCATGGTCAGAGTTCAAGGACACATTCCAGTCAGGCAAAAAGACTGAAGGAGAGTCGGAAGCAGGGTGGGTGAGGGGTGTGGTCTAAAGAGGGCCAGAGAGTGAGGCCTGGGGGGCCACATTCAGCTCCCAGACCTCAGTTTCCCACTCCATCCTGTTTCTAAGTCAAGGAGATGTGGCAGCCTTGGAAGTGGTGGAGTTACTCCTCCTTGGGTACTCAGAGAGTAGTTCTAGGGAAGTAAGTTGTGCCTCCCCCCCCCCCCGCCGATCCTGCTCTGTGGGGCTCCCAGAATCACAGAATCATAAAACTGTCTCGCCAGAGTGGTGCGTGGTCTAGTTATCTCTCACTTGGACTACTGCAATGTGCTCTACATGGGGCTACCTTTGAAGGTGACACGGAAACTAATCCAGAATGCGGCAGCTAGACTGGTGACTGGGAGCGGCCGCCGAGACCACATAACACCAGTCCTGAAAGACCTACACTGGCTCCCAGTATGTTTCCAAGCACAATTCAAAGTGTTGGTACTGACCTTTGAAGCCCTAAACGGCGTTGGTCCTGTATACCCGAAGGAGCGTCTCCACACCCATCGTTCTGCCCGGACACTGAGGTCCAGCTCTGAGGGCCTGCTGGCAGTTCCCTCACTGCGAGAAGTCAAGTTACAGGGAACCAGGCAGAGGGCCTTCTCGGTAGTGGCGCCCGCCCTGTGGAACGCCCTCGCAGCAGATGTCAAAGAGAAAAATAACTACCAAACTTTTAGAAGACATTTGAAGGCAGCCCTGTTTAGGGAAGCTTTTAATGTTTAATAGATTATTGTATTTTAATATTCTGTTGAAAGACGCCCAGAGTGGCTGGGGAAACCCAGCCAGATGGGCGGGGTATAAAGAAATTATTATTATTATTATTATTATTGAGTTCGAAGGCACCTTGAGGGTCATCTAGTTCCCTGCATTTCAGGATCCTGCCCACAGCTATTTCTGGGTGGGCTCCAACCACT
Organism: Podarcis liolepis; assembly: GCF_965112155.1. Taxonomy (NCBI): domain Eukaryota; kingdom Metazoa; phylum Chordata; class Lepidosauria; order Squamata; family Lacertidae; genus Podarcis; species Podarcis liolepis. The sequence goes on along the minus strand of NC_139565.1, from coordinate 55,499,863 downwards.
AGCCTTCTAGTGCATGGTTAACAGCCAGATGTACTGACCCATTGCACCACCCAGGGGTGCCGACTTGCCCCCACATTGAGGAGTGAGCGCAGTCATGGTCACATGACGTGTAATGTGACGTCACATCACGCGTCACCTGATGCCACCCAGGGTGGGACGCATGGAGGGCAACCTCTGCACTTGCTCAAGCGAAGCAAAGATCTCCCGCAGTTGTCACAGCCGCCTCCTGTTTCACGAGCTGCCGGGTGGAGGCTGGGGTGCATGGAGGGTGCACGGCAGTGGCAAGGGGTGGCAGCCCCCTCAATATTGGGGGGCGCTGCCCCCTGCCAAAAAATATTGGGGGAGGTTAATGATATCCTCTTTCATCTCTGCAGTTCGATACTGGTTACCTACTACACCTGGCGCATTGTAAAATACCATGTATATTGGCAGCCCCTATATAACTAACATGGGATGCGGGTGGCACTGTGGGTTAAACCACAGAGCCCTGGCCTTGCCAATCAGAAGGTCGGCGGTTCGAATCCCCACAATGGGGTGAGCTCCCGTTGCTCGGTCCCTGCTCCTGCCAACCTAGCAGTTCAAAAGCACAACAGTGCAAGTAGATAAATAGGTACCACTCCAGTGGGAGTGTAAACGCCGTTTCCGTGCGCTGCTGTGGTTCGCCAGAAGCGGCTTAGTCATGCTGGCCACATGACCCGGAAGCTGTACGCCAGCTCCCTCGGCCAATAAAGCGAGATGAGCGCCGCAACCCCAAAGTTGTCCACAACTGGACCTAATGGTCAGGGGTCCCTTTACCTTTACCTTTACCTTTACCTTTACCTTTACCTATATAAATAACATACCATGTTGGCTCTGCCTCCAGTCGACTCCTCCCTCAGCTTTTTGCCATCCTTCCTTACCCACCAAGACCCACACGTCAACATATATGGCCACAGGCTGGAGTTTCCCAGGAGTTGCACCCCTTTTTCTTTGTTCATTGGGTGTAGGGCCAAGCAGCTGGGTCTCAGGCCACCTATTGCATCATTTGCTCAACAGCTGGGGTTGGGGAGGGAATAGTACAACCCGTTCTTCTTTATTTACAGAGCTGGCACCATGGGAAGCCATTATACTTAATATTGCTGTTAGCATTTCTTGGGAAAATTTACATCTGTTCCAGACCTCAGCAAACAGTGATTGTGTATGAGTGATTGGGATCAGTCCACACGTACAAATTTATCACCTCGTGACACAGCTAAGTGCATGCAAAACATACATCAAAGCCATGAAATCGGCTACAAATGCACATTAAATAAATTTAAAAAGGTGTCATGAGCTCTGCAATCCTGTCCGGTTCAGGATCAGAGTGGCAGTTGCTACCAGAGGACGATGTGGAGGATTTGATAGTTGAGGAGCAGCGAGAGAGGGAGGAAAGGGTCGTTGTCCCTTTGCCTTTAGAGGCCAAGGAAGGGGAGAAAGTCACAATGGGTCTTGGTCCTGCCCCATCCATGGAGTGGAAAGATCCCCTAGCAATAATAATAATAAACATGCAAAGGACCCCTGGATGGCTACGTCCAGTCAAAGGCGACTATGGGGTCGCGGTGCCCTGAGGGAGCTGGCGTTTGTCCACAGACAGCTTTCCGGGTGATGTGGCCAGCATGACTAAACCGCTTCTGGCGCAATGGAACACCATGACGGAAACCAGAGCGCACGGAAATGCCATTTACCTTCCCACCGCAGTGGTACCTATTTATCTACTTGCACTGGCGTGCTTTCGAACTGCTATGTTTGGCAGGAGCTGGGACAGAGCAACGGGAGCTCATTCTGTCACGGGGATTCGAACCGGCAACCTTCTGATCGGCAAGCCCAAGAGGCTCAGTGGTTTAGAACACAGCACCACCCGCGTCCCTAGCAATAAGAAAGGGTGTTGACCAGCTGAAAGGGGAAGTGGGAAAGAGCATCTCTCTTCCAACTTCTTCCTTCAGCTTGATATATTTCTCCTTTGAGAAAGACCTGCCCTTACCACCTTGTGACCAAGGGGGCAGTGAGGAGACTTAGAGGCTTCATGGGCACCAGCAGACCCTCCAAGTATCCCTATTTTCCTGGGGGATCCCTGATTTAGAAAAGGTTTCTAGATCTGATCCAGGAATTTCCTGCTTTTCCTTAGGATGCCCCTATTTTTATCGAATAAATGTTGGAAGATATGGAGTTATCTGATCCCCTGAGCCGTCTGAAGGCAATCCTACACAGTGGACGCTCGGGTTGCGAACGTGATCCGTGTGGGAGGCATGTTCACAACCTGCAGCGTTCTCAGCCCGCAGCGCCGTGTCTGCGCATGCATGGGGCGCGATTCGGCTCTTCTGTGCATGCGCAAAGTGTGATTTAGTGGTTCTGCGCATGCGCGAGTGCTGAAACCTGGAAGTAGCCCCTTCCGGTTGTGCGGTGTGCAACCCAAAAACACACAACCTGAAGTGTGTGTAATCTGAGGTATGACTGTATAGGAAAGGGTGTTTTTTTTTTAATGTTTAATGGTGCATTTATGTTTTTATATATGTTGGAATCTGCCCAGAGTGGCTGCGGCAACCCAATAAGATGTGTGGTGTGTAAATAGTAAAATTGTCGTTATGGAATGGGACCGCCCTATTTTCATCAGAGAAATGTTGGAGCGTATGCATCATGGGAGGCCTTCAAGTCCACAGCTGTGCCCGCCATGTTTGCTCCAAAGACCTGGCCACTGCTTTGCACCAAGGTAGCTTTTTAAGACTTGCCATTGGCCAACGGCATGGGCGAAAGTCTCCTCCTTTGTGCATCTGCAGAGCTCACCCCATTTGGCAAATGTAAGGCCGAGACAGTCCTGTCTCCACCTGGGAAAGGCTTGAAGCAGCCAAGCTCTGCATTTGCAGCAAACATTTATCCTCCATTATAGATAGCCTCCTGGTTTTCAGCAGCCCCTCACTCTCTCTGTCTCTCTCTCAACCTTTGGCACACTCTCTCCCGTTTGAAATCCTCGAGGCCAGCTTCCCTGATTAAACTTTGATTCAGAGGAAACAAATTGGCTGCATCAATTAGTAATGTTTGATCCACCACTAACACCATTAATAAGTCATCTCTCTATAAATGTGGAGGTCAGGCGAAAGAAAATGGAGCTACCGCTGTCTGGATCTTAAGCCCAGGACTGTTCGGGAGCTGCAGCAACCGAAAAAATAATTTTAATCATCAAACTCATCTTTGCAGATCAGGATCCCTCCCTCCTTTCTCAACTTAACATCTGTTCCATTCCTCCAAACTTGCACAGGAGGCTTGTGCAAAATGGCAGCAATACAGCCGCAGGATATTTTTGCGCAAATCAACAAAGTTTATGCAAACTACTCACTTCCTTCGATTTTCATACCCAGTTTCGAACTCAAGTCTTTGAGCTTTTGTAGGAGTTGGGATTTCTCAGCAAAGGTAAAGGTCCAGCCCAACTTAATCGGCAGCTCAGGCAGCTGCCTGGAATGGCAGGATTTGGGGGGGTTAGAGAAAGTGCCCCACAGAGAGAACCTCTGCCCAGACCCTTGAAACAGCAAGGTCTGAAGTGTGGGGCAAGTAGCATCTGCAGTTGAGAAAGGATTAGTCACTAGTGATAGAGAAGGCCTGCTGTCAGTCAGAGTAGACACTACTCAGCTAGATAGACATATGGGATAGTCTATCTAGCTAAGTAGTGGGAATACCTTTGAAGCAAGAAGGTGCAGTTCCACCCAAACTAAAACCCTATTATGCCTTTATAGAAGTTTTTGGGGTGGAGCAAAATAAATGTTCACCTAGGGTAACCAAAATAGGTTGCAGGTGTTTTCTTGCAGTTTTGAACAGCCTGTGTGAGTTCCTTGGAATGGGACAGACCACACCTTAACGGTGCCCGTGTGGAACCTTAGCTCAGTGGGACAGCATTCACTTTGCATGCAAAAGGTGGCAGCTTTAGTGCCCAGTGTCTCCTGGCAGGACTGAGGGAGACCTCTCTGATGGCACCAAGAGCTGCTGCAAGTCTGTAGACAATACCGGGTGAGGCTGACCAAATGTTTGATTCCGTATAAGGCAGCTTCCTTCACTGCACTCCTAAAAAACGGAACGGATGGCCTGGGAAAAAGAAATGTTAATGTCTATGTAGTTTCATGATAAAAGTGTGGGAGGGGACCAGGAAGCTAAGAGTGGTTGTGTTTGTCTGAGTGTCTGTAACCGATCAGGAAGCTTATGTGAATACCATGCCTACAAGGTTAATTATACACATACCATATAGCTTGGAGGAAGACAATCTTTGCAATATATATTGCCCGAGGTGGGGAATAGCCATAATTATTGTGCAAACCGATTTGCATTCTTTTGCAATATTATTTTGCAAAAGGCTACATTTTACGGTTACTTCCTGTAATCGATTCTTTGCTTCCTTGACTGAAGCTGTTCCCTCAGCACCCCTAGCTCTGTCATTATTCTAATTAGCAGGAATGCTGCCAAAGTTCCTCAGTATGAAAAAAACAAACAAACAGGTAGCCGTACTGGCCCAGCGGAACAAAACTTGCAAGAGCTGGTGAAAATCATAGACCTGGTGATGATTCTAATAACACATATTATCAGGGGCAGCCCTGAAATCCTGCAGAGGTGAAATGACCTGTTTCAGGACTGACTGGTTTCGTGAGCAAAGGCTAGGGGCTTTTGCAAACCATAGTTTACTGTGTGCTTGCAGCTGTTGGCCTTCCCATTCTTATTTAATCTGTGTAGTCCACATGTTGGTACCTTTAAGCATACCAGTATTGATGCTTTCTCCCTTTAAGTTCAGATTTACCTGACACGGCGGTAATAAATTTGAGGAAATCAGGCTCCAAACCGCTCTACTTGCGGTCGCACATTATTTCTTTTGGTGTTTTAGGGTGTGTGGATCAATCGTCACTTCCTGTTACTCCCCTTTCCATATACATAACTTCCTCAATGCTTTCATTTATTTTCTGGCTGTGCAGATAAATATTCCCTGCATGCACCTAAACATATATATTTTACTTCTGAACCCTCAGTTTTGCACAAAACCAGAAAGCTGCACATGCAAACCACATTTTAAAAAATCTACACCGGATACTGCACAGCAAATTGATATGAAAGGTGTGTGCCAAGAATTTGCAATTCCGTTCATCTATTTCAGTTGTGCTTCTGGTTTCCATTGCTCCTGAAAGAGGAGGGTAGGCAATAAATAATACCTCAGATTTGCGCAAAACCAGAAAACTGTACAACAGACTTAAACTAGCATGGTGACAAGCAAAGGAAGCCGCCTTAACCCCAGTGTGGTTCCCCTTTAGCACATATGCAGCACAAGACAATGACCTAACCCCGCTCCACAACAACATACAACTCAATATGGCTAACTGGACACAATCCACCCCACCGACATACAAACAAACCACACCGCAACCAACTGAACACAACACAACACAACCAACCAAAACCTGGACCCTCCAATCTCTCACAACACCAATAAAAACAAATAGCTATATAAATAAAGGAACTACCCATGGGACACGGACACACAAACCTTGCATAAACGCTATGTAATAAAATGAAAATATCACCAGCCACCAGTCCTCTCCCTCCCTCCCTCCCTCCCTCTCGCCCCTCTTTCCCCCCAAAGTCTATGACAATAATGTCTCATAACAAACATAAACAAACAGTGAAAAAGACTCTGCACTGAAAGTGGAGACACTATATGTATTTTTCCTTATTTGTTTGATTTGTGTTACCAAAAAAAACTTTAATAAAAAACTATTAAAACAAAACTACAAGCAATTTTGTGATGAGAATTTACAATTGTGTAACAATGTGCTTTTGCACCTTCCTGGGCTGAAAGTTCTGGTTATTAAAAAAAAAAAAAGCATTGTAAGTATTTAATTAGCATAATAGAATAATAATAGAAAATAGAAGGTTGTGACAAACTCAAAAGGGAATACCTACTGGTATGAATGGGAAAGACCCAAGTTGCTGCATGTACACAGGTTCAAATCTGTGAGGGCCCTGGATTGCTTTCATCTAGTTCAAATTTCTGAGGATTAACAGCTAAATCATGCTTAAATGTGGACAAGCCCTAGATGAAGGCAGACAGTGATGTCTGAATGGTTGTCATGAACCGGCAGGGAGGAGGAAGGGGATGTTAGCGAGGGGTGTAGCTGGGACCAGGACACACCATGGCTAACTGGGGCTGGAGATGGAGGGGAAGGTGTAGAAACTACTCACAGGGCAACAGAAGATGGCGAGCGGATGGTGGTCACTGCACAGGAACCGGAGCAACAGGACCCAGAGCCAGAGGGGCCCTTGTCTCCATGAACATGGCAGGCTCTGAGACATAGAGAGTTTATGCTGTAGGTGGCAGAGGTAAGCAAGTACCGAAAGCCCAGCTCCTTACCTGGCCAGGTGGGGCTCGCTAGCTCTGGGAGGAGGTGAGTGATTCCTCAGCTGGAGTAGGCTCTGAACAGGTGAGGGTCACTGGCCTCATCAAGCCCAGCTGCTGCAATCAGCATACAGAGCTGAGGTGCTGTGTCTGCTCAGCTTCCTGTGTTGGTTGGACCACGGCGTGGAGGCCACGAGTCTGTCCTTCTGCAGGACTGTCCTGACCCCTGAATCGGCTGCAGAGGCTGGAACATGACCTGACTGGACTTTGGGCTACATGCTAGCATCTGCCATGAGATGTACACCAGCAGGACTTGCCGCCAGGTACCGTGTGGTTTGGGACAATGGTGCAGCAATTCTTATTAAAGCATGGCCTTAGCGTGGGTGGGGATTTGCTGCTAGGGCTTTGCTCCAGGTGGCAAAAATGCTTGGGCCCACTATGGCACATTATCTCAGTGGTGTCAAGATTCCTAGTCTACTGGCTGGGCATAAGAAACGACTTGTCCACTATCAGTCACTGCCATGGGTAGGCAAACTAAGGCCCGGGGGCCGGATCCGGCCCAATCGCCTTCTAAATCTGGCCCACGGACGGTCTGGGAATCAGTGTGTTTTTACATGAGTAGAATGTGTCCTTTTATTTAAAATGCATCTCTGGGTTATTTGTGGGGCCTGCCTGGTGTTTTTACATGAGTAGAGAGTGTGTGGTTTTGTTTTGTTTTGTTTTAATGCATCTCTGGGTTATTTGTGGGGCATAGGAATTCATTCATCCCCCCCACACACAAAAAATAGAGTCTGGCCCCCCGCAAGGTCTGAGGGACAGTGGACTGGCCCCCTGCTGGAAAAGTTTGCTGACCCCTGGTCCATGCCAAGAGTGGCTTCACTCAGCCTTCACTGCTGGAAGTGCTGTGCTTCTGAACATCACAGTTGGTCAGAGTGCTCTTGTGCTCATGTCCAGTTTGTGGGCTTCCCAGGAGAGACATCTGGTTGGCCAGAATGAGATGCTATACTAGTTGGCCCCTTGGTCTAATCCAAAGAGGTTCTACTGACTCAGAGAAGAGGACTAGCTGTTTAAAAAGCTCAGGGAAGGACAAATAGAGCCCACTTTGTTATTGATTAGCATCCTTCTATTCAACACATAAGGGATGCGGGTGGCACTGTGGGTTAAACCACAGAGTCTAGGGCTTGCCGATCAGAAGGTCGGCGGTTCGAATCCCTGCGACGGGGTGAGCTCCCGTTGCTCGGTCCCTGTTCCTGCCAACCTAGCAGTTCGAAAGCACACCAGTGCAAGTAGATAAATAGGTACCGCTCCGGCGGGAAGGTAAACGGCATTTCTGTGTGCTGCTCTGGTTTGCCAGAAGTGGCTTAGTCATGCTGGCCACATGACCCGGAAGCTGTACGCTGGCTCCCTCTCCCAACAAAGCGAGATGAGCGCCGCAACCCCAGAGTCGGCCACGACTGGACCTAATGGTCAGAGGTCCCTTTACCTTTACTATGCATGGGTATAGGCTGGATTTCTGTTAGGAAGGGAAGCCAAAGTTGTTGAGCTTTTCTTGGGGAATCATGGGTAAAAATACCCTGTAAAAAGGACATTGCGGGGGGCAGGCTTCTGCTGGGGGGGGGGCGAGCAGAACCTCAGATTAAGCAAAGATCACCAGTGTTGAAGCAATGATTCTTCAACATCAACTTTGTTGTACTGGTCATATTGTGCAGATACCTGATGATTGTCTTCCAAAGCAACCACTCTATTATGAACTTAAAAATGGAAAGTGTAATGCTGGTGGTCAACAAAAGAGGTTTAAAGACTGTCTCAAGGCAAATCTTTAAAAATGTAGTATAAACACTGACAACTGGTAAACACTGGCCTGCGAGCGCTCCAGTTGGAGAACAGCCTTTACCAAAGGTTTCATGGGCTTTGAAGACACTCGAACTTAGGACTCAGGGGAGAAACGTTCTAAGAGGAAGGCATGCTTGGCAAATCCACACCGTGATCAACTCCTGCCTGGGAACCAATGTCCCCACTGTGGAAGGACGTGTGGATCCAGAATTGGCCTCCACAGTCACTTACGGACTCATTGTTAAAACCATGTTTATGGAAGACAATCTTGCTCGGCTACAAGTGATCGCCAAAGAAGAAGAAGATAACTGAGTACTTCCAATGCTTTTCAGTAATATTTGTGCCCCCCTGGGCCCTGCCCATGTGACTACAGCTGGTGTTAATAGAAAGGCCATCCCCTGCAAAAAAAACCCATGATAATACCATGCTGATCCTCCTTCTCTAAAATAATTATTTTATCCTCTATGCCTTAGCTAAGGATGCTTGTTTATGAGGTAGCATTGTCTTCTTCCTGTATTCAACTCTGTACTCTCTTGTTTTGTTTTTCTTTTGTAGTTTTGTGGTTTTGACTTGATGTAATAGCTGCTATAATAGAAAATCCAATAACAATATATTACAAAGAGGCTCCTCTGATGTTTTTAGCTCATCGAGGCCAGAATTCTTAGGGGCCAGACCAATTGTTCTGGGAAGTTCATGAGGGCACAAAGAGGCGGCACTTCCCTTAAAAAAATATACTTTATTGGAAGAATTTCATTTATAAAAAAGGATAGCGACAAAAAAAAGAAAAAAGTGAGTGAGACTGAAAAGGGGGGGGGGAAATACTCAAGTTACATTTCCATACATTAGCATGCAAATGTGTATAATCTTATCCTAATACACACTTAGTTATAAATAACCTAATACAATCTGTGTAGACTCATTCCAAATATCATTGTATTTAACCAAAGAAAGTCCGTGTCTATAAGCTGTACGTTCAAATGCTGCTAATGTTGCCAAGCCATTGATCAAGGGCTATCTCTATTCTTCCAATTCACAGGTATCAGTCTCTTGGCCCCTATTAGGGCACATAGAATCCATTTTAGCTGTCAGTTTCCGTATAATAGGTATATAGTTCAAGAGCTTATTCACCTCCGAAAAGTGTCTTGTTTATATAGTCCAGCAGTTTCTCCCAAAACTTAGTAAGTATGGGGCACAGCAAAAGCATATGTTTCAAAGAAGCATTATCCATATTACATCTTCCACAAAGAGCTTCACTAGATCAGTGTTTCCCAACCTTTTTTGGGCAAAGGCACACTTGTTTGATGAAAAAAATCTCGAGGCACACCACCATTACAGCCCCGTGACGTCAGCGCGCAGCGTCACGCCGGGAGGGATGCACGAAAGTGTAACTTTCAATTTTTTTCCCTCCCCCTTGCCGGGGAACCTCCAAGCTTTGGGGGTGGGGGGGGAGGAGGCAGCAAAGCGAGGGACTGAGGGACCCTAACCCTAACCCTAACCCTCACCGATCACCCGGGAAAGCATGCGAACGAGGAGCCCCCGTGTCCTGCTCCCGGCAGCGGACGACACAAAGCGAGGAGGCCTGGACAAGGCAGCACGCTCCCCGCTCTCGCTGCATCGGGGCTTTTCTCCTCCAGGCCGCTTTCGAAGTCCCCTTCTCCGCTCCCAAGAGCCGGAGCCGCTGCTTCCAGGCCCTGTCCGAGCCCCGACTTGTGGCCTCACTTCGAGGAGCGCCTGTTGCTGGGGACGGGGCTGCATCCCCCTCAGCCGCCGCCTCGCTTCCTTCCACGAGACCCGACGGCTCCCCCTCTCCCACTCGCCCTCCTGCGCCCGCAGCAGACCGAGACCTCCCCGCCCCCGCCCGGCTCGGCCCTACCTGGGCGCCTCCAAGCCCGGCCGGCTCCGCGTCGCACTCCACGCCGGGCAGCTGCAGCAGGGGCTGCACGGGGGCGCGCGGCGGCCCGGCTGAGCGCGCCCCGGAGCCGCCGCGCCGTCGCTCGCGAGTCCCTCCGAGAGCCCTCGGGACTGACTCCGGAGTCGCGAGGCGGCGCGTCACCCAGGGAAGGGGCGGCTTCCCACAAGTCCTCCGGGAAGCAAACGCCCTCGCCCGCCTCCCTCCAGGCAACATCTCGCGGCACACCAGGCAACATCTCACGGCACACTAGTGTGCCGCGGAACACCGGTTGGGAAACACTGCACTAGATAGTCCTTTCTTACACAAACGTTCATGCCCCACACCCACTCCCAACACCTGGTATTCAGGTATACTTTATACACTGAGGTTCCTCTTAGCTAACTTGGCTGGTAGCACAACACAGTCACATCTTCTGGCGTTAGCAAACTAAGACTCATATGAATATATGCTGCCTTTGCCACACCTGAACCTTCTGCTAATCAGTTCTACCCCAAGTCCTAGAATTATGAGAGAGGAAGAAAACTCTCTTCTTACCTTATATAATGTTCTAAACTTCTATCATGGCTGCATACAAACCATACAGTTAAAGCACATTTTTTACTCTCAAAGAATTTAAGGAACTGTCGTTTGCTAAGGATGCTAAACATAGTCAGCTCCTTCAACTGTTCCTCATAAGGCTTGGTTTCCAGACCCTTGATCATCTTGGGCACCTTCTTCTGCACACGTTCCAGCTTGTCAACATTAGGGCTGCCATATTTCAAAAAGTGAAAATCCGGACACAAAATTGTTGAGCTTTTTATGGGGGGGGGGTATTTTCCATGAGAATCGCCAACACTACCGATGTGGGCTGCCATACGCCCTGGTTTTCCTGGGTGTTTTAGTCGCTTTTGGAAAAGTCAACCATTTTCAACAGATGAATCCCGGCTATGTCCGGGATGTTCTAGACATATGGTAGCCCTAGAACATCCTCCTTAAATTTTGGTACCCAGAAACAGAGAGAGTATTCAGTTGACAACCAGTGAGAGAGAGATAAAACTTTATTCGCATTAGCCAGTGGCCATAGCAACAGTAAAACAGTACAGTATATGCAGAAAAGGAAGTTTGATATAAAAGCACAATTTAAAGTCCCGAAGCAGCCGTCAGTTAGTGGCCCTTACTCTGATTGCCCCTGCTATGAACCTAGCAACCTTTGCTGTTATCTGCTCATTTTGATCTGATAGAAGGAAGGACATTGTGGCAGTGGTTGAGCACCCTGGGATGGTTAGTACGAGTGGGGTGATGATCTCGTTCCTCAGGTCTTTGTAGAGAGCACAGGACAGGAGGACATGTGCCACTGTTCGGTGCTACCATCTCCACAGGGGCAAAGACGTTTCTCAGGCAGGATCTTTTGGAATCGACCCTCAAGTACCCCAGATGACGAAACATCCAGTCTTGCAAGTGTAAAAGCACGTCTGCATTTTGGGATAGTAAGTTTGTGCAGATATGGGGCCAGAGGATCAAAATGGAGAGGTGGAAACTGAACATATCAAGGACAGAATTTCCTTATAGAGGCCAGGTTGTTCTGATGCTTGATATCTTTTAGATGTTGACAACCAGTGATTTGGGAGCTCTCTCTCTATGATGGCTCACTGCTAGCAATTAACGATGGCCATTATCACAGAAGATAAACCTATCAATGGCTCCTGCCCACTATGTCTTTGTTTTACTTCCACCATCAGAGATAGGTGCTGGGTATGCTAAGTGGGGTGAGTGTTATCTCACTGGCCACAGAGAGACTAAAGTGATGGACTAGTTGGGCCTTTGGCTTGATCCAGCAGGACTTTTTCTTACGTTCTTAAGACATCAACCCAAAAATATGTTGCTGCTACTATCCTCCGGTCAAGCAGCCAGCGGTGATTCAGCCAAGCATTGTCATTTCTAGAAAGTGTGTGTGTGTGTGTGTGTGTGTGTGTGTGTGTGTAATATTCTGTCCGGTAACATTTCTCCATTTCAGATATAGAACCCCTAAAGGTAAAGGGACCCCTGACCATTAGGTCCAGGTGTGGACAACTCTGGGGTTGTGGCTCTCATCTCGCTTTACTGGCCGAGGGAGCCGGCGTACAGCTTCCGGGTCATGTGGCCAGCATGACTAAGCCACTTCTGGCAAACCAGAGCAGCGCACAGAAATGCCGTTTACCTTCCCGCTGGAGCGGTACCTATTTATCTACTTGCACTGGTGTGCTTTCGAACTGCTAGGTTGGCAGGACCAGGGACCGAGCAACGGCAGCTCACCCCGTCGCGAGGATTCGAACCACGAGCTTCTGATTGGCAAGCCCTAGACTCTGTGGTTTAACCCACAGCGCCACCCGCGTCCCATAGAACCCCTAGGAATGTTTAAAAGGGACTGGCAAGTAAGCCTTGACCTGTTATAAGTGCAGTTAGAACTGCTTTCTGAAGAAGCTCAGACACCGTCTTACTGGAAATCACCTGAAACCTCCAACCTTTGTCTTCTCCACTGCCCAGCAATTATTAGAAAGTTTATTGCAAAAGGACAGTAGGTTGGGTGGGTTGTGTTGGGGTTTTTTAAAGCCATTTGACAGCATCTTTAAGGAATGTGCTGGAGGGGCCGCCTGACACTTCCTTGAACAGGAACACTTAGGTGAAAGGGCTGTTCGGGCAGACTGTCTCCAAATGATGACACATTTCCTAAGCATTCGCAGACTTGGAGGGGGGGGTGAGAGTGATTCTGTGTGTGCGCCTCTCAACATCCAAAGGGAGTTTCTGTCTTCAAGTGACCTGGCTGTACGAAAAGAACCATAACCTTTTGAGTTTAAGCGTGGTGTAACAATTCCCCTTGCACCCCTAACACAGCGTTGTAAACAAGCTCACTAAGATTGCTATACTGCAAAAAATCAAAATAGAGTACTGGCAAGATAGGGATGGAGAACCCTGACCCATCCTGCTACATTTCTCTTCTGAGCACGAAAGAGAGTTTCTCTCTGCCAGCAGCCCACTTAGAGCCTCACCAGGTATCCATTTTATTGCACATTATTTATGCTCAGTATTAGGGCCTATCAAGGCATCATTTTGGCTACAGCATGGTCCCAACCCCACATCTGCTAAGTTACTGAGAAACAGGACGAGGTGCAGGCCCCTTCCATGTCCATCCCAAGCAAATGCTTCCCCCGCCCCCCAAGGAAAATTCCCACCCTTTTCCCCTTCTGATTTTGGAGCACTACAGGAGAGGGAGTCCTTAAAAGTAAATGGTGATGATAATAACAGGAGTGTCTCCACCCCCATCATTCTGCCCGGACACTGAGGTCCAGCTCCGAGGGCCTTCTGGCGGTTCCCTCACTGCGAGAAGCCAAGTTACAGGGAACCAGGCAAAGGGCCTTCTTGATAGTGGCACCTGCCCTGTGGAACGCCCTCCCACCAGATGTCAGAGAGAAGAACGACTACCAGACTTTTAGAAGACACCTGAAGGCAGCCCTCTTTAGGGAAGCTTTTAATGTTTAACAGACCTTTGTATTTTAATACTTTGTTGGAAGCTGCCCAGAGTGGCTGGGGAAACCCAGCCAGATGGGCGGGGTATAAATATTATTATTATTATTATTATTATTATTATTATTATTATTATTATTATTATTATTATTATTATTAATTGTATACCGCCATACTGTATACCCACACGTCTCAGGGTGGTTACAACATAAAATCACAATATAAAAACACAAAGTGCATAATAAAAACAAAAACAACCCGAACCCTGTCCCCCAACCCCCCCACCCCCCAGGAGAAGGGAGGAAACATTTCCAAGTCAATCAGAGGGTTAGGCTCGTCTTCTGCAAATGCTCCCACAGCTTCAGCATTTACATTAAGCCTCCTTGGCCCCATTTCGAGGTTGGGAATCGGTGTACTGGGGAAATAGCACCTTGCCTAAAGCCCTCTTTTGTGTCAGAAGTAGGATCTAAAGCCAGGTGTTGGGCTGTTTCAGGCACTAAACAAAATTGCCTGCCCAAGTTTGTTCGCTTCCTCTTCCCTCCCAACCCATTTCCTTTTGTGTCTGTTCAGATGGTCAGCCTGGAGGCAGCGGCTGTCTTGTTGCTTGATTTTGCACAGAGAGCCATTCTGGAAGCCTCGTTTTAGTTGCAGTGCCCAGTGATGGGGGGCGATGGAGATTTATTTAAAAAATAAATAAATTCATGCTGTTTCTGTATGATCTTCCACAGGATCGTCAATGTTCAGTTTTACTCCGAAGAACCACCGCAGCTTTATTCTGACGCTTGGCACAGGGAGGAAGAGATTCTAGCAGCTCAAACGTGAGGCAATTACCTTTTCACTTATTAATTACGTTTTTGGTGGCCTTGCTCTTCCAGTTCGCTGGGGCTTGACCCAACAGCATTTGTTGTTCAGAGGCGTTCAGGGTGTTATAAAATTTAAGGTTCTATCAATTATGTACAGCTTTCGCTGGGAGGAGAGGCTTTTCTTGTATCTTGAGGACAGCGTAAAAAACCAAACACCCATTGAATTTGCCCATTTAAACAAATGTATCACCTACTTTGTCTTTCACCAACAGCTGCTGTCTCTCGATCATTTCAGTTTGCTGGGACTCACCTGCTCAGTCTGATGGTTGCATGTTACAGTGCCCTTTTGGAATTATTCCTGGGGAGGAATTTTATTCATTCATTTGCTCATTTGCATAATTTATTCCCTGTGCTGTTCTATAAGTATTGGTACAAGTTTATACATACATAAACTTTTATTGCGCTAGCCAAAGACCACGGCATCATCCAAAGAAAGGGGGGGGGGAGAACCAGCAGTTGCTACCTATGCAGTAAAACCATGATCAAATACACCAAAATTCCTTATTACACAAAATAAAAGTGATTCTCAAATAAAATGTGCAAATTAGATCTCGGGGTCCCCTTCACAATTGACCCCTAACCCACCCAGCTCTTTCTTTCTAGCTGACAAGGTATAAAAAGCCACCTTATAAGTCACAAAGATCACTCAGCAGCAATCTCACCCTCTCTGACCTGGTTTGATTTGTTTCCTTTGTGAAAAGGGGTTTCATGAATCGGTTTCTTGGGTCTGCATATAGTGGGCATTGTAGTAAGTCATGGCAAATGTCCTCTACACATGGTTGCCCACACAGACAATTTTTCTCTCTCTAAGGCGGTTCGAATCCGCTCCCTGGTGGTGAGCTCCCATTGCTTTGTCCCAGCTCCTGCCAACCTAGCAGTTCGAAAGCACACCAGTGTGAGTAGATAAATAGGTACCACTGTGGCAGGAAGGTAAACAGCATTTCCGTGCGCTCTGCTTTCCGTCACTGTGTCCCATTGCGCTAGAAGTGGTTTAGTCATCCTGGCCGCATAACCCAGAAAAGCTGTCTGTGGACAAATGCCAGCTCCCTCAGCCTGAAAGCGACCCCATAGTCACCTTTGACTGGACTTAGCCATCCAGAGGTCCTTTGCCTTTTTTATTATTCTGATGCATCGTCCATCTAGGACCGCTGGGGGCATAGATTGGATCCAAACTACAAGAAAGAAGATTCCACCTAAACATTAGGAAGAACTTCCTGACAGTAAGAGCTGTTCGACAGTGGAATTTGCTGCCAAGGAGTGTGGTGGAGTCTCCTTCTTTGGAGGTCTTTAAGCAGAGGCTTGACAACCATATGTCAGGAGTGCTCTGATGGTGTTTCCTGCTTGGCAGGGGGTTGGACTCGATGGCCCTTGTGGTCTCTTCCAACTCTATGATTCTATGATTCTAGATTGAAAGTGTAGTTCTGTGAAGGTGACTCTTAATGAGGCAGGTGGAAGATTTGTACAGGTTTATAAATAATGGTGCAATTTAAATGGGAATGACAGAATTCATCTCACCCCAAGACAGGGGTCTGCAACCTTTAAGACAAAAAGAGCCACTTGGACCCGTTTCTGAAGAAAAAACAACAACTGGGAGCCGCAAAACCATTGCAACATTTAAAACATATATCTCTGGAGCCGCGATCTGACAGCGGGCGGGAAGGTGACGTCGGGGCGCTGCGTGACTAACGCACGCACTGCCCCCATGCGACGTCACAGCCAGTACAGTGCCCGCCACAGTGGGGAGTGTCAGGGTGCACAATGCGCCTCCTCCCCTCGCTAGTATCTGCCCCGGAGCCGCGGCAAAGGTGTAAAAGAGCCACATGCGGCTCCGGAGCCGCAGGTTGCAGACCCCTGCCTCAAGAGAAAGCAAGTTCTGTATACAGGTGGCTCAGCCTGCTGTCCAGGGGCTCCCTCCCTAAGGTTCTTTCTGGTGAAACCAGACTTGGCCTGGATGGATATTCCCAACAGAGGACTGTGTACATGGCCACACTGCATATGCAACTGATAACCAAGAGCATTAGCTGGGGAGGAGATCCATGGGCAGTCAGAAGGTCTCAGATTCAATCTTTTCAAGTTTTTGGAGACACCATACACGCCCCCTCCCCTTTCCTTGATGAGCCCGATTGCTCATTGCCATTACTTCCAGATGCTCCCCCCTCTTTCTCAACATGGCCACCACTGGCTTGCCCCCTACGTCTCTCCTCTACTGTGGTCTGGGTCAGAGCGAGAGGCAGGTGAACCCCAGCAGGTTGCAAGCAGAGGAACAGGCTGTGTGGGTCTTGTCCGTGGGCCTCCTGATGAGGCGCTGTCCCCTATTGGCAGGTTCCCAATTACGCCGAAAGGCACCATAGATTTAAAGCACCCGCCCCCCCAAATCATCCTGGGAACTGTAGTTTTCCCTTCAAAGAGGGACGATTCCCAGCGCCCTAAACAAGCAACAGTTCCCAGGATTATTTGGTGGGTATGGCACTTTAAATAAGCTTTAAACATACAGTGTGTATGCAGCCCCTCTGCTCATAAGAATTCCCTTATTCCGAATAGGATTCCTCGCAAGAAAAGGGAAAAGTTGACAGCTATGCCTCTGCCTGAGACCCTGGCAGAAGAGGCAATCTTGAATTAGATGGACCTAGAGGTCTCATTCAGTTCACAAGTTCCAGTGAAAGGTTTTGCTGCGACAGCAACTGCCTTTAATTAAAGCTAAATGGTTAAATGGAGGCTTGTCAGAGCGTTTTTCCTGCCAGACGAGAGAGGCAGGTGCGGTGGGGGGGGGGTGAAGTACTCCTAAGAAGGCCTAAGACATCCTTTGTCATTACGTGAAGCTTCTGCCCAGATGATCCCTGCACATTACCGATGGCAGACGCAGACAGGCCAAGAGGAGAGTCGCTTTCCCCTTTGATGTCTCCCCGCTTGCAATATCATCCGTCGCTTTCTTTCATTCAGCAAAAGTCACTCGTGGGAAATTTCCAAAGGCCTGTTTGTTTGGAGACGGTGTTGCAAACAAAGGAGACGAGCTAGGCTTCGGTTATTGTCTCCCATTCAGACTCTCCAGGTGAGGGAAAGGGCAGGTCATAATGAAACGCGCCCCATCTACAGTGGTGCCTTTTGTGCAGAGCTTCGGCTTGCAGCCATTTTGGCTAGGCATGGGGGCCTTGTCAGATGGTGGGAAAGGAAGATGTCGGCCAGGAGGATGCAGGGACAGGGCCAACCCAGGACATTTTGTTTCACCTGAGTTGAAATAGAAATACAGTGGTAACTCAGGTTAAGAACTTAATTCGTTCTGGAGGTCCGTTCTTAACCTGAAAGTGTTCTTAACCTGAGGGACCACTTTAGCTAATGGGGCCTCCCACTGCCGCCGCACGATTTCTGTTCTCATCCTGAAGCAAAGTTCTTAACCCGAGGTACTATTTCTGGGTTAGTGGAGTCTGTAACCTGAAGCGTCTGTAACCTGAGGTACCACTGTACACATCAAGGTTCACAGAGCTGAATGCCGGCCAAGTTATTTTGTCGCCTGATGCAAAAAACCGCTTGCCTCTGAAAGTAAAAAACGCAACAACAGAAACTAAATAACGTTTCGTTACCCTTTCATGACTGCCCAGATTCAACTACCAGAGACCGCTCCGTCCCTCAGCCTAAAATGGTAGGGCCGGTCCTGTTCAAAGTTGCAGTAGTTCCCCAGCTACCTAAACAGCCTAAAAGGCTGCATTCCCTCATGAAAAAGCATTTCAGGGGCTCCAAACCAACAATGGACGTGCTGAGAATTAAAGGCGGGCGACTCCAGCCACCATCACCTTTGAAGCACTGGCGCCAATGGAAGGTTTTTATAAGTGGGGTTTTGCTGCTAGGGTGGCCATGTGTCCTATTTTAGAGAGGACCGTCCTCTGTTTGAAGGGCTGTCGGAGAAAGTCCTCTGTTCGAAGGCATCCTCTGTTTGAAAATAATTATTTTCATGAAAAGCAATGCACAAATTTGTGTGTGTGTGTGAGTGAGTGAGTGAGTGAGTGAGTGAGAGAGACCGCATATGCATGCATATATATATAATAGGCAAATGTTGTGCAAAATGTTGTTCAGTCTAAGTTTGGCTTCAAGTAAACAGAGAGCAAGAAGGGCCTTGAAATTGCCCATCAACAGTCATTTCAATCAAAATAATGCAAAAAATAGAGACGTTATTTGCTTAATGTTTGCAGACACATGGCGGTGAATACAAGAGCTATTGCGAGAGTTCCATTTCTGATTTGGGGCAAAAAATTTTTTGCAGCAAATCCCATTCCCATTCCAGACCATTTCCAGCCCCATTTTCACCTCATTTGGAAGAGGAATCAGAAGGTGGGAAGGCGATGCTTTAACTCTTCACCCAATTGCCAATTATCCCCCAAGCCCTTTCTCTTGACAGTTCCTCACCAGCACAGCCACCAAGTGAGAGACAGGGGTGGACAGCTGGGATGGCGAGAGAAGAGCTTGGAGGGAAGAGTGGCAAGGGAGATACCACAGGCAGGAAGGAATGGTTAGCCCTTCACATGGCCATGGATTCTGCCCCACAAATCCCCACCCCAAATTACGGTTCAACCGGCAACTGTGTGTTTGGGAAATGCAGATTTTTTCCAAGCTAACTCGTGTTTCCGCCTACCTTCATGTTTTCCGCAAGGAACCCAGTGGGAAAACAACTCAGATTCAGCTTCCTTGCCAAGGGAGTTGGGGTAGATGACATAATGAGAACCTCAGTCTCTGGGACGTTAATACAAAGATGGTTTGAAGGCACTTTGCCTCGCCTCCTCGCCCTTGACGATCATCAAAGAGCACCACAGCCTGTTTGATGACTGAGTGTGTGTGTGTGTGTGTGTGTGTGTGTGTGTGTGTGAGAGAGAGAGAGAGAGAGAGAGAGAGAGAGAGAGAGAGAGAGAGAGAGAGACACGGCAGCAACAATAATAACAGCAGTAATTATGGAGATGTCTCTTGCAAGGAATATTAGTGGTTGTTTTCATCTTAGGAGAGAATTGCGCCTGGATGTTATGGGATGAGAGTTCTCAGACTCTGCCATCGCGGGGCTCCCTTGGCACAGAAGGAGTGCGGCCTCCATGGACGCGGAGCTTTCTTCCTTTCCTCTCTCTTGGCGTTCCTCTCTGCTCTTCCTTTAATCCAGTGTTTCCCAACCTTTTTTGGGCAACGGCACACCTGTTTAATGAAAAAAAATCTCACGGCACACCACCATTACAGCCCCGTGACGTCACGAAAGTGAAAGTTTTTAATTTTTTCCCCTCCCCCTTGCCGGGGAACCTCCAAGCTTTGGGGGTGGGGGGGGGAAACCTCCAAGCTTTGGCAGGGGCAGGGAATGAGAGCCGCGAGGCGGGCGCTGCAGACGGAGGCGCTGCCCGCCGAGCTCGCAGCTCGCCCGTCAAAGCCTGCACGATCACCCGCCGCGGGGAGCCGGGGGTGGCGGCGCGGTTGCCGGGCAGCGGCAGGGGTGGTGGTGGCGGTGGCTGCTTGCCGCCCTCCTGGGCGGAGGCGGGCACAGTGGGCACCGGCACGGACAAGGGCCCCTGCTTGGTGCCGTCGGATGTGGAAGCTCGCTCGCTCGCCGCCCCGCGTGTGCTCGCCGAGCGGCGATAGGATGTAGCGAGCGGCGATGGGGCTAGCCGGAGAAGAGAGGGCGAGCCCCCTCCCCTCCGGCCCTAAAAAGGGCAAGCCACGCCCCCTCCAGCCAGCCAGGAGGCGTGGCCGGATGGGATTCCCCTGCTCTCGCGGGGGGCTGAGATGGGATTCCCCAGTAGCGAGCGGCGATGGGATGTGGGAGCTCGCTCGCTCGCCGCCCCGCGTGTGCTCGCCGCCGCCGCCCCGCCTCTCACCGCCCGACTCACCCGCCTCCACGGAACACAAGGCAAAGTTCCACGGCACACTAGTGTGCCGCGGAACAGCGGTTGGGAAACACTGCTTTAATCCTTCATCTGACTTTCCCTTTTGTCGCAATTCTCTGCAGAAATTTGCAAGCCACCGCACAGGCTTTGCCTCAGGCCTTCACAACTCATGATCCACAGAGCCAAGCACAGGCCTCTCTAGGAAGCTGCCTTCTACCGTGTTGGCCCTTTGCATACCCTCCAACATTCCTCGGGTGAAATTAGGGACATTTCACACTCCTCCCCCCCTCAAACTGACCCTTCTCAAACACCCCCATTTTCATCCCCCACCTGTAGAGCATTTCCTATCAGAAGAACGGACCACGACATCAACGGGACACAGAACGCACACACTCCACCATTTTGAGAAAAACCCTTAATTTTATTTTATTATTTGGTAGATCTACAAAAAGAGAAACCCACACCAATAAATAAATTTTAGAAAGGGGCAAGAGTAGACGCAGATGAACAACGCATCTTTTTATATAAAAGGTAAAGGTAAAGGGACCCCTGACCATTAGGTCCAGTCATAGCCGACTCTGGGGTTGCGACGCTCATCTCGCTTTACTGGCCGAGGGAGCGGGCGTACAGCTTCCCCGCGGGTCATGTAGCCAGCATGACTAAGCCACTTCTGGCAAACCAGAGCAGCACACGGAAACGCCGTTTACCTTCCCACCAGAGCGCTACCTATTTATCTACTTGCACTTTTTCACGTGCTTTCGAACTGCTAGGTTAGCAGGAGCAGGGACCGAGCAACGGGAGCTCACCCCGTCGCAGGGATTCGAACCGCCGACCTTCTGATCAGCAAGTCCTAGGCTCTGTGGTTTAACCCACAGTGCCTGCCCCTCAGAGGCAGTTTGCCACACAGGGCTTGGCCCATAGCTGTCAACTTTTCCCTTTTCTTGCGAGGAATCCTGTTTGAAATAAGGGAATTTCCCTTTAAAAATGGGAAATGTTGACAGCTATGGCTGGGCCTCTGTGGCGGCAGCCTCTCCTCCTCTTCACCTGCTCTCCAGCAGTCACTACGAGCTGCCCAAGGGAGGAGGCCAGCAGCAGTGGCCATGAAGGGGCAACGGGATGCTCCATCACAGGCGCAGCTGCTGCCACTCGAGACAAGCGGCAGTTCATCCTCCTCTCCAAGCTCAGCAGCACTGGCCGGGAAAAGAGGGACATTCCAGGATCAAATCAGAAGCCGGGATGGCTTTCGTAATTCTAGGACTGTCTCTGGAAAATCAGGACACTTGGAGGGTCCTTCTAGACTAGAATTGTCCACACTGGCTGTCAGCAGTTCTCAAGGGTTTCAGGCAAGTGTCTTTCCCAGCAGGTGCCAGGGGTTGAACCTGTGGCCTTTTGCATTCAGATCAGTTGCACGACCGGTGAGCTATGGCCTTGAGGCACGGCTTAATGAACTTCTGGTTTTGCTGCCTGCCTGACAAGAAACATCTTCATAATGCCTGCTGCTGCTGTTGTTGTGCAAACAGAGAGGTTCTCTGGCCTCCGTACGCAGATGATGGGTTGTGTCTGGCCTGGTGTGTAACAAGTGCTATAGGCCTGCACTATGTCTGTTAATGATAATTATTACAGAGAATGTTCTGTGCTCATAAGCCTGTCTACCTTCTCCTCCTGCTGTTCTCCATGGTGAGAGAGGCACTGGCAAGAATTTCAGGGAGAGACAGCAGTTGACTGCCTGCGTTTAGTCTATTTGTGACCTTCTGCTGATGACAAAGCCTCCCAAACAGGGGTCCACACATTTTGGCTGCGTTTGGCAGACAAATGTTGTTTCCAGTGGTCAGTGAGGTTTCTTGCCCCCTGCCCCTCAGAGGCAATGTAGGTGTTTCTCTTAGTACATGCAGTCTAGTTGTTGGCAACTGTCTGTCTCAGGAGACGATGGAAGAGTGTGCCTTTGTGAGCGAAGTTGAACTGTTGGAAGGTTACAGCAGCAAAACAGAGACATGTTTTGTTGCAACTGGGGCAGATGAAGGCGTCTGGTTGTGCTACTGCAGATGCACCACCTTGCACTCCTCCCAGAGGTCATTCCTCCTGTGGTCACTGCTATGGATACACAACCTGTCTGTCTCCAGGCATTGCGGTCATTTGCAAGGACTTCCCACACAGCAGGGTTGCTGTTGCCAGCCTTCAGGTCATCTTTGCAGACAATGATGGGGTAGAAGCAGCAGAAATCTACCTCCCCTCCTTGACGCCAGTGCTGCTTCCAGTAACAAGACAAAGCCTGGGGCCATTTTGAAAGAGGCACCTTCTGCCTCCTTGTGCTGGCAGCAACTGCTTAGAAACGTCTTCTCCTGCAACCAGCTACAGTAGAGGCTTTCCCCTAATATTCACCGGACTTAAATTCCTGGTTCTAGCAATTGAATTTGTGGACCCCTGTCTGCAAATGCTTCTTCCTCACAGCTCCTACCCAGGATGAGGAAAAACACAGCAAGACTTCCCGGTGCCTTCAGACTTCAGCAAGCCTTGATTGATTGATTGATTGATTGATTGATTGATTGATTGCCAGTGTGATACAGTGGTTAGAGTGTTGGACTAGGACCTAAGAGTCCAGGGTTCAAATCCCAATTTGACTATGATGAAGAAGAAGAGTTTGGATTTGATACCCGCTTTATCACTACCTGAAGGGGTCTTAAAGCAGCTAACAATCTCCTTTCCCTTCCTCCCCCACAACAAACACTCTGTGAGGTGAGTGGGGCTGAGAGACTTCAGAGAAGTGTGACTAGCCCAAGGTCACCCAGCAGCTGCATGTGGAGGAGCGGAGACGCGAACCTGGTTCACCAGATTACGAGTCTACCGCTCTTAACCACTACACCACGCTGGCTTCTATGAAGCTGACTGGGCGACCTTGGGTGAGGCCTAACCTACAACACAGGTTGTTGTGGGGATTAATTTAGGAAGGGAAGAACCATCTTCTACGCCATCTTGAGCTCCCTGGAAAATGTGGTGGGAGATAAATGCAATAAATATAATTTATTATGATTGATTGATCCTCATCCTCATTTATTTGCATTATTGAAACTCCATCACTATGTAACAAGTGTGCTGTGCATTTCAGCCTGCAAGCATTCAGATCTATCGTCAGATTGAAATGAGCTACCGGTCGTACAATACAGCGCTTCCAGAATCACATGCCTCTAGCCCCAGGGCTCATTCTCCAAAGTTTTGGACAAACAAACTTGGCTTGTCGTGTAAGGAATTGCCTGCTCCTCTCCTCCTTTTAAGTAGTGATATTTCTAAGAAGAACAGCAGCAGCAGCAGCCATGACAGTAAAATACCACGTCTGGTGATTATATCATTATATCTTTGCAGAAAGATATTACAGAAATAATACTTGGCTGGAGAAAGGTAAATTGCCATGACTACGGTTGTTGCTGCTACAACTATTGTTGCTGGTTAATGTAAGAAAAATGAAATTAAAATCGCCATTGCTTAAACCTGCTGCCTGACAGCCTCCCAAGGTACATAGGGATGTTTTCTAAACGAGGCAATATTGTTCTGTCCTGCGTGTATATGCTGGAGGAAAAGACGCTGGAAGAACCTTGGTTTACCTCAAGTATGTTGTGGCTGCCACTGCGGAATAATCAAGGCTATAATATTGAAATCTTTTTACATCCAAGGAGGAAAGATGGTCTCAGCACTGGTACATATTTCGTGGGTACTCACCTAACAGAGCAGTTGATAAATTAAGATTCAGCTCGAGGCTTAAAATAACAATAGACAGACAATAAAAACGAATTCACACTATAAGAACTTGGCAAATTGGATTCCTGCAGCATGACCTACCTCTAGACCAGTGATGGTGACTGGTGTCCATTGGGACTGGAAGGGTGGAATGAGGTGGAGCCTGAGGGAATTGAAGGCAGAGTCAATTAGTTCCAGTTGTCGTCTTCTTCTTTGGCGATCACTCGTAGCTGAGTAAGATTATCTTCCATAAACACGGTTTTAAAAATGAGTCCGTAGGTGGCTGTGGAGGCCAATTCTGGATCCATGTGTCCTTCCATAGTGGGGACATTGGTTTCTGGGTGGGAGTTGATCATGGTGTGGATTTGCCAAGCATGCCTTCCTCTTAGCATGTTTCTCCCTTGCATCCTGAGTTTGAGTGTCTTCAAAGCCCATGACACCTTTGGCAAAGGCTGTTCTCTAACTGGAGCGCTCGCAGGCCAGTGTTCCCCAGTTGTCGGTGTTTATACTACATTTTTTTAGATTTGCCTTGAGACAGTCTTTAAACCTCTTTTGTTGACCACCAGCATTACACTTTCAGTTTTTAAGTTCGGAATAGAGTAGTTACTTTGGAAGACGATCATCAGGCATCCGCACAACATGACCAGTCCAACAAAGCTGATGTTGAAGAATCATTGCTTCAACACAGGTGATCTTTGCTTCTTCCAGTACACTGGCATTAGTTCACCTGTCTTCCCAAGGGATGTGTAAATTTTTTGGGAGACACCTTTGATGGAATCTTTCAAGGAGTTGGAGATGGCGTCTATAAGTGGTCCATGTTTCACAAGCATACAGTAAGGTTGGTAGTACAATAGCTTTCTAAACAAGCATTTTGGTTTCCCTGCGAATGTCCCGGTCCTCAAACACTCTGCACTTCAATTGGGAGAAAGCCACACTCGCAGAGCTCAGGCGATGCTGGATTTCGGCATCAATGTTAGCCCTTGTGGAAAGATAACTGCCTAGTTATCTTCCAGTTGTGACACATCCTCATCCCTACTGCCTTCTAAAAAGACAATACTGAGACTATAAAGAGGAGGAGGGAGACTCTGGTATCCAGTACAACCCCCTGGATTGAATTTAGAAAGAGGCAGGTGGTTGAGGGCACAGGAGACGGCAAAAGAGAGAACATTGCCTCGTGGTTCCTTTTCCACTTCAGGAAATACGGTTGTCAACTGGCCCTTGAACGTCTCCTAGGAGATCCCACACTTTGGTAGGCAATGAATCAACAGGTCGTATTCATCTGGAAGAGTTACCACCTAGTGAAACAGCCGCCTTCGGTTCCTACGGAAGACCTCCTGCCTTGTCTCGGAGACTGACTAAAGCTTCTGGCTTCTGTCGAGATCACAAAACGCGCACACACACACACACACACACATCAAATTGCAAGAACACTTTCCCCCTTCATCCTAGCCTTCTCCCTCATGGTACATGAAACATTATAGACCCTGTTCTATTATCAGCACTTGACAGTTCAAGCATTTTTCGCGGGTGATTTATCAGCCCAAAGTTACATGGTTTTTGCCTGTTTTACTGCAGCCTGCAATTACAGCTCAGCAGAGCTACACCGAGGGAGCCCCAGCTGTGCTATAATTTACTGAATGGCAGTATATCATTAGAAGATTTAGTACTGATTACACTGGAGCCTCAGTACAAAGCAAGATTACTGTCACCAACAGGAAAAGATTGATGTCAGATCTCCAGAAGCTGGAGTGAAAGCCTATTTCTCACGAGGGCCGTACGTGGCCGACCAGGTGCTCCGACTAAGAAACTTATCACCTCAGTTGAGTCCGGGTCTTTTTTCACATAGCGTCTGCACATAACACATAAATTGATATGGAGATACGGGCAAGAAATGGAATGGGGCCGTGTCTACAACCCTTGAGTTGCCAGGAATTGGACCTCGCACCTTCTGCAAGCCAAACAGATGCTCTACCAGTGAGCTCTTTGTCATACAAATGGCATGTGCCATTGCCATGAATGGGCAAACCACTGGCTTGCTGGACCCATTCTTAGGTTTTTACTAGACCCCTGAGATTTACCAACCTGAGCCAAGGGCAAAATGGTGGCTTGGGGCAATATAGCCTGACAATTAAGCACCAACATGCCTCTGATTCCTTAGAAGCATTGAATTATAGAGTTGGAAGGGACCACAAGGGTCATCTAGTCCAACCCCCTGCAGTGCAGGAATCTCAGCTAAAGCATTCATGACAGACGGCCATCCAGCCTGTGCTTAACAACCTCCAGTGAAGGAGAGTCCTCCACCTTCTGAGGGAGACAGTTCCACCACTGAACAGCTCTTCCTGTCAGAAAGTTCTTCCTGATGTTGAGCTAGACTCTCCTTTCTTGTAACTTGAAGTTCCTACCCTCTAGAGCAGGAGAAAGCAAGCTTGCTCCATCTTCCATGTGGCAGCCCTTTGGATATTTTATCATATCTCCTCTCAGTCTTCTCTTTCCCAGGCTAAACCTACCTGACTCCCTCAACCGTTTCTCATAAGACTTGGTTTCCAGACCCTTGGTCACCTTGGTTGCCCTCCTCTGCAATCATTCCAGTTTGTCAACATCATTCTTAAATTGTGGCGCCCAGAAACAATGCCTCAAGGACCGCTTCTCTCCAAACGCACCTACCCGGACCCTGAGATCATCCTCTGGGTCTTTTCTTCATGTGCCTCCTCCACGAGAGGTCTGGAAGGTGGCAACATTCCTCCCATGCCTTTTAAGATCTTATATTATATGGTGGGAAAGATGGCGGGCACAAGGAGAAGGGGATGACAGAGGACGAGATGGTTGGACAGTGTTCTCGAAGCTACAAACATGAGTCTGACCAAACTGCAGGAGGCAGTGGAAGACAGGAGTGCCTGGCGTGCTCTGGTCCATGGGGTCACGAAGAGTCGGACACGACTAAATGACTAAACAACAACAATTATACGGCTCCTCCAGGTGACCTGTTTTACTGAACATTCGTCCTGATTTGCTTACACAAAGCTTACAAGGAGGTTAGATTACGCCTAGACTTTACTGAGGATTTGTTCTGATATGTTTGCTGGGAGGTCATATGTCAACGAAACTTCACCCTCATTGTGGGGAGTTTATACACCATTCTGTTAATCATCCTTTTATCCCACACTTTCTGGTGCTTTTCCCCACCACTTCCTTAAACCACAAAAAGTCCTTTTCTTTAAGAACAAGAGTGGATTTGTTACGCTAGGGTGTGAGAGCACTTTAATCCACTTTAATTGCACAAACTTTGAATGTAGGCACAAAATACTGGCAGTCTAGAGGCCGCAAGGAGACCTTCTAGCGTGACAATAGCATGGTTTTGCTCTCTATGCTCTGTGTAATATTTTAATGCGCTGCCGATTATTTGTATCCGACATTTATGGTGGTTTGTATTTTTAACCTTATTGTGGAGTTTAATTGTAGCATGGTTTTATTATGTTTTATTTCTCACTAGATGCCTAAGCAGTTTATTTTATGAGGCGCCGCATAAATATAAATAAATAACCCCATGCCTTGTGTCACTGCGGGCATCTTTGCAAAAGAGGCAACCCCCCCTTTCTCTCTCACAAACAGGAGGGGGTGTCCCTCCTAGGGTGGCAGTTGCAGTCTGCAGTGTCTATGAATCCTTGCCGTCGTCTGAGCCCCAAGGGCGAAGAATCAAGGAAACTCCCTCAAAATAAAAAAAGCAACTCTAATTATTGTCTCTGTCTAATTCACACCTCAGTGTCTTCACGCCTACTTTTTGGAAAGAGCAGCAATCTGCTCCCATGTTAATATCAGCACCGCCACTGTGCTACTTACCATATTTTTCGCTCCATAAGATGCACCAGACCATAAGATGCACCTAGTTTTTGGAAGAGGAAAACAAGAAAAAAAATATTCTGAATCCCAAAAGCCAGGACAGCAAACGGGATCGCTGCGCAGCGATCCCACTGGCTGTCCTGGTTTATGGGATAGCCGCGCGCAGCCTCTACCTGGCAGCGGGATGAAGGCTCCCCTTGTCCGGGAGAGGGTGCGTGCGGCTATCCCATAATTTTGGGGGGAAAGCCCCCAGGAGCGGCACACACACTCCGCATGCTCTTTAAAGGGAGCGCTGAGCACAGTCTCCCGCCTGCATTCGCTCCATAAGACACACACACATTTCCCCTTACTTTTTAGGAGGGGAAAAGTGCGTCTTACAGAGCAAAAAATACGGTATATGGAGAGCCCAGTCCTTTCGCTACACACTTATGCCCCGCATTTATGTCACGCCATCCGGCGTTCCAAGTGCTTCATGTGCGCCATCGGACTGTTCCGTCCTTTCAACAACCTTGTGAAATAGGTAAGTGCTATGCCCATACTGCAGATGGAGGGACTGAGGCTGAAAGCATGGAATCACAAGGGCAGCGCGTGGCTGAAAGAAGATTTGACTTGGCAACTTCCTGTTGCCTAGGTCCATCTTTTAACCATTATCAGAGCCAGCCCAAGACATTTTGGCCTCTGGGGGCATGGTGCTTTGTAGCAGCCTTCCCCACCTGATACCCCCCCCCCCGGGATGTTTTTTCTTTTACTACAACTGCCATCAGTCACAGCCAGCATGTTGTGGGTACTTGGTTGGAGGGGGGAAACTGCTTGATAGAATTACATAAGCTAAAAATTTTTACAATCATTTGGAATGGAAATGCTTTAGTGAATATTTGAAAATCTGTTGCACACAACTAAAAACATTAGCAGGATTGATGTACACATTCGTAGCGAATTAATTTTTATAAAATTAAAAGAATAAATGATAAATGGGGTAAACTTGGAGGTGTGGTAGGAATAAAATATATGGAACTGCAGAAGAGAAGAGAAGGAAATTGAGGTGGGAGGGTTTCTTTTTCTCTCCTTTTTCTCTCTTTTTAGATTGTATAAGACAAAAATTGTCATGGGTATGTACGGTAAATTGTAAAATGAAAAAACGAAAAAGAAAAACGCAAATTTTGAAAATCAGCCCCTGTTCCAAGGATCTTGCAGTCTACAGTTTAACAGATGAAGGGGGGGAAACAGAGGGGACAAATATGTACAAATATGCAAGATATACAAAATCAGCTAGGTGTAATTAGATTTTGTTTCAGCTGGGGATGGGCACTTAGGTTAGAAGGAAAGCCAGAGACTTCTCGGAAGACGTGCTCTTGGAGGAGAGATTTGAAAGAATAGAGAACTGGATGACTGACTGAACTGAAATATTTATACGTTACGTTTCTGTCCCAGAGCATGGATGCACGCACGCACGCACGCACACACACACACACACACACACACACACCAAGGTGGTTAACAACAAGCAATCCATCAGAAACAAAATAAACGACAAATAACATGTTGTGGGTACTAGGTATCTGAAGAAGTGTGCATGCACACGAAAGCTTATACCAAGAACTAACTTAGTTGGTCTTTAAGGTGCTACAGGAAGGAATTTTTTTATTTTGACAAATAACATGAAAACCAGTAACCGACAAATTCAGCAGTTAAGGGACAGCAGAATGGGGGGGACGGACGGACGGCATCACGAAGGAATCACTAAATGAGATTCACTAGTCCGTTTATGCCAAAGGCTTGCTGGAACAGGACAGTTCCTCCAAAACGTTTGTTGTTGTTTAGTCATTTAGTCATGTCCGACTCTTCGTGACCCCATGGACCAGAGCACGCCAGGCACTTCTGTCCTCCACTGCCTCCCGCAGTTTGGTCAAACTCATGCTGGTAGCTTCGAGAACACTGTCCAACCATCTCGTCCTCTGTCGTCCCCTTCTCCTTGTGCCCTCCATCTTTCCCAACATCAGGGTCTTTCCCAGGGAGTCTTCTCTTCTCATGAGGTGGCCAAAGTATTGGAGCCTCAGCTTCAGGATCTGTCCTTCCAGTGAGCACTCAGGGCTGATTTCCTTCAGAATGGATAGGTTTGATCTTCTTGCAGTCCATGGGACTCTCAAGATTCTCAGTGATCTGCCTTCTTTATGGCCCAGCTTTCACTTCCATACATCACTACTGGGAAACCATAGCTTTAACTATATGGACCTTTGTCAGCAAGGTGATATCTCTGCTTTTTAAGATGCTGTCTAGGTTTGTCATTGCTTTTCTCCCAAGAAGCAGGCGTCTTTTAATTTCGTGACTGCTGTCACCATCTGCAGTGATCATGGAGCCCAGGAAAGTAAAATCTCTCACTGCCTCCATTTCTTCCCCTTCTATTTGCCAGGAGGTGATGGGACCAGTGGCCATGATCTGCGTTTTTTTGATGTAGAGCTTCAGACCATATTTTGCTCTCTCCTCTTTCACCCTCATTAAAAGGTTCTTTAATTCCTCCTCACTTTCTGTCATCAAGGTTCTGCATATCTAAGGTTGTTGATATTTCTTCCGGCAATCTTAATTCCGGTTTGGGATTCATCCAGCCCAGCCTTTCGCATGATGAATTCTGCATATAAGTTAAATAAGCAGGGAGATAATATACAGCCTTGTCATACTCCTTTCCCAATTTTGAACCAATCAGTTGTTCCATATCCAGTTCTAACTGTAGCTTCTTGTTCCACATAGAGATTTATCAGGAGACAGGTGGAATGTCAATAAATGATCATATGGACGGTTCTAGGAGGAAGATCAAGGGCATGAGAGGAAGCAAGGGAGGAAGGAGCAAAGCGTTTGAAGGGAGGAGCAGACTTTGGGGATGGCCGAGGTCAGAAAGGTGTGCTTCAAGAGGCACATTCTTCTGCATATGCCCCTCCCCTCTTCCAGGTAACATCTAGCATTGCACCAACTATGGTGCGATGTCATTGTGCTTTATATTTCCATGCCCTTGCCTTGTGCAATCAGTTGTTGGGGGTTGTCATAAGTCCTGTCTTGGCAGGCTGGTCAGAGAGGGAAGGAGGAATGGGATGACAGTGTGGGGCCTGACCCTGGGCGGCAGGCCAGGGAGCCCAGCGTGTTGGAAAGTGTTATTCTGGACTCTGAGCAGATTGTTTAGGGAGGAGTGTTCTGCCTGAGAAGCCTCAGAAATCCCAAACTATTTTTTATTTTATTTTTTTAGAGGGGAGATGCTAGACCTTAGGAAAGTTGCTTCACTTGTGTGCTTCATTTTCCTCGTGGTAATACCTTAGGCGGATGGTGACAGCAGTCACGAAATTAAAAGACGCCTGCTTCTTGGGAGAAAGGTGATGATAAACCTAAACAGCATCTTAAAAAGCAGAGACATCACTTTGCCAACAAAGGTCCGCATAGTTAAAGCTATGGTTTTCCCAGTAGTGATGTATGGAAGTGAGAGCTGGACCATCAAGAAGGCTGAAGAATTGATGCTTTTGAATTATGGTGCTGGAGGAGACTCTTGAGAGTCCCATGGACTGCAAGAAGATCAAAGCTCTCCATTCTGAAGGAAATCAGCCCTGAGTGCTCACTGGAAGGACAGATCCTGAAGCTGAGGCTCCAATACTTTGGCCACCTCATGAGAAGAGAAGACTCTCTGGAAAAAACTCTGATGTTGGGTAAGATTGAGGGCACAAGGAGAAGAGGATGAGATGGTTGGACAGTGTTCTCGAAGCTACTAATATGAATTTGACGAAACTCTGGGAGGCAGTGGGAGACCGGAAGGCCTGATGTGCTGTGGTCCATGGGGTCACGAAGAGTCGGACATGACTAAACAACAATACCTTAGGTCAGGACATCTGTCATTCCTTGAAGCCAGAAGGTGCCAGTGCATTCAGAGACACCACAGAATCATGCAATCGTAGAATTGCAGAGTTGGAAAGGTACCCCTGAATGTCATCTAGTCCAACCCCCTGCGATGCAGGAATCACAACTAAAGAATCCCTGGCAAATGGCCATCCAATCTCTGCTTAAAAAACCTCCAAGAATGCGAGGTCACACCTTCCAAGGGTGTCTGTTCCACTGTCAAACAGCTCAAATAATCAGAAAGTTCTTCCTATTATTTAGTTGAAGTCTTCATTCTTGTAATTTTAATCTATTGGTTCGAGTTGTGGCCTCCAGAGCTGGAGAAAACAAGCTTGTTCTGTCCTCCATGCCCTTGAGATATTTGAAGATGGACATCCCATCTCCTCTCAGTCTCCTCTTTTCCAGGCTAAACATACCCAACTCTCTTGATCATCTTGGTTGCCACTCTCTGCACACGTTCTAGCGTGTCAACTTAAACCAGGGGTCAGCAACCTTTTTCAGCCGTGGGCCGGTCCACCATCCCTCAGACCATGTGGTGGGCCGGACTATATATTGAAAAAATAATAATCAACAAATTCCTATGCCCCACAATTAATCCGGAGATGCATTTTAAATAAAAGGACACATTCTACTCATGTAAAGACATGCTGATTCCCCGACCGTCCATGGGCCAGTTTTAAAAGGTGATTGGGCTGCATCTGGCCCTCAGGCCTTAGGTTGCCTACCCCTGACATAAACTATGGTGTCCAGAACTGAACACAGGACTCCAGGTGGGGGTCTGACCAAGGCAGAAGAGCTTCCCATGAGCTGGACACTCTTCTTCTGCTGGTCCAGTTTAGAGTAGCTGCCACAGGTGAAGCTAGCTGCTCCGGCACCCGGAGCGGCGCACATGAGGGGAAGCATCCCGGGGGGTGGGGAGCGATGTCACCCCCTCTGGAATGACACCCAGGGCGGACCGCACACCCCTTCCTCTGCCAATGGTAATAGCAGTTTGGGGTTTTTTTGCTGCTGCTGCTGCTGCATCACACTGTTGACTCATGGCTCATCTTGTGGTCTACTAAGACCCCTAGATCCTTCTCATATGTGCTACTGTCAAGCCAGGTGTCCACAATCCTTTATTTGTTCATCTGATTATTCCTGCTTAAGCATACAGTATTCCTGCTTAAGTATACCTCAGGTTACAGACGCTTCAGGTTACAGACACCGCTCCCCCAGAAATAGTACCTCGGGTTAAGAACTTTGCTTCAGGATGAGAACAGAAATCGTGTGGTGGCAGCGGCAGGAGGCCCCATTAGCTAAAGTGGTCCTTCAGGTTAAGAACAGTTTCAGGTTAAAAACAGACCTCTAGAACGAATTAAGTTCTTAACCTGAGGTACCACTGTAGAACCTTTTCTTACTCTTCACCTTCACACTGGGCAGCTGCTAAGCAAAAGCTAACAATATTGTCTGTACATCCCAATCCCTGGTGTTGATGAACTCTGGGCTGGTTCAGCCCTAAGTAAGGGAAGAACTTGGCATTCGACCTGTTATCTATCATAAGTCTCTTTCTTTCTTTCTTTCTTTCTTTCTTTCTTTCTTTCTTTCTTTCTTTCTTTCTTTCTTTCTTTCTTTCTTTCTTTCTTTCTTTCCTTTGATGTTGTATTAATTGTGCAGATTTTCTGGGCAGGGAAGGGAAGCGAGGGTTTTGCTTGATTCTCTCGCAACAAAAGGCTTGTCTAGCCATTGTGCCATAGGAAAGATGTGACGTGATAATTGAATAGTTCAAGTCTTGCCAGCAGGCAGAAAAACAAACTGAACTGTAAGACTCAGATGAAAGTTTTCACGACCCTTGAACTCTTCCAGGCGCTGCTTTTATGACTGACAGTGTCAGAGCGGAAAGTTATGGCTCAAGTCTGTCTTCCTCGTAGACTTTTATGCAATTATACCTCCCTTCAAACCTTAAACAAGATCTCCAGCACATCCTCCTCCTCCTCCCCTACCTTCCCAGAGAACCTCACTGGGTGGATCTGCCTCGGGGCCTAACATCCTCTGCACTGTTTTCGTTGACATCCACCTAATTCCTACGCCAGAGTAGCTATGTGCAGGTGGTGGTGCATTGTTAAAGTCAATGTCTGCAGCAAAAACCTAGGTTCAAGTAGCAATGCCACTGAAACTATGGGAAATAATTTTAAAAACAGTGCATCTGTGCATCGCCTCTGCAAGATACAGGTTTTTCTTGAACATGAGGGCAAATGGGTGGCAAACTTTTTCAGCAGGGGACCGGTCCATTGTCCCTCAGACCATGTGGTGGGCTGGACTATATATATATATTTTTTGGGGGGGATGAACGAATTCCTATGCCCCACAAATAACCCAGAGATGCATTTTAAATAAAAGCACACGTTCTATTCATGTAAAAACACACTGATTCCCAGACCATCCGCGGGCCGGAATGAGAAGGCCATTGGGCCGCATCCGGCCCCCGGGCCTTAGGTTGCCTACCCCTGAGTTAGAGGCTATCTCCCTCTTAAAAATATTAAGAGGCAATGCAATGCAGCAAGGTTATTATGGCTCTGAAATCATTGCACCCCTTTTCATCCCTTGGGCTTTTAAACATACCCTCTACTTCACCTCCAGCGTGATGTAATTATATCCATTTCCCTCCAACATATTACTATATTGCATAGAATTGTAGAGTTGGAAGAAACCAAAAGGGTATCTTTTTGCCCAATGTTGGGCTCAAACTCATGACCCAGAGATTAAGAATTTTCTACTGACTGAACTATCTGGCAGACCTCATTTACAGTACTATTAGTTATTGCTACTGTATTGTTTCATTACACGTGTATGTGATACATATATTTACACATTTTAGCCATTTATCTCATGGCTATGGGCTTGCCGATCAGAAGGTTGGTGGTTCAAATCCCCGCGATGGGGTTGAGCTCCCGTTGCTCTGTCCCAGCTCCTGCCAACCTAGCAGTTTGAAAGCATGCCAGTGCAAGTAGATAAATAGGTACCGCTGTGGCAGGAAGGCAAATGGCGTTTCCGTGCGCTCTGGTTTCCGTCACGGTGTCCTGTTGCGCCAGAAGTGGTTTAGTCATGCTGGCCACATGACCCGGAAGGCTGTCTGTGGACAAGCGCTAGCTCCCTCAGCCTGAAAGCGAGAGGAGTACCACAACCCCAGAGTTGCCTTTTTACCTTTTCTTTATTCCATCAGCTGTGAGGAAGAGACCAGCTGCCTTGGCTTGTTCCTCAACTGCACCTACTGAAACTCTTTCCATCCCAGATGGCCATTTTAAGGGCTGTAACCTTGAGAACGGGAGCACAAGTTGGTTCATCCCTCCTCCCTTCCTAAACACTTGTCCTTTTTATATTGTAACACTGAAGGCACCAACTGCCTTGTTTTCTTATTGACCTGTAAACCACTTTTGCCTGAAGAGCCAGATTGTTGCGCCTATTCACTCTGGGAAAATCTTTTGCATTTGTGTACTTTTGGATTATCAACAAGAGTCTCTACGGTTGCAGAGAAACTTGTACTTCAATTTTCTGAAGATCTTAACTGCCCTTTTTCTACACTGGAACATAAAATCGTCAATCTTGTTTTGATATCTGTTTGAACATACGATAGATAAGATATAAATTGGGATTGATAGATTTATTCTTGTTAATGTGAGCTGGGAATTCTTTCTTTCTTCCCTATATGCTTAAAATAATTTTATTAAAAACCAGGAAATGGGACAGCCTTATCTTACCATGTAACATCTGGCACATTGTGTTATTCTCACCTCTGCATCATGAGGAAGCTTCCAAGTTCACCTGTCTTGAAGGTCCCGATTCTGGCTTCTCCCTTTGTCAAGGTTAGGTAAAGGGACCCCTGACGGTTAGGTCCAGTCATGGCCGACTCTGGGGTTGCGGCGCTCATCTCGCTTTACTGGCCGAGGGAGCTGGCGTACAGCTTCCGGGTCATGTGGTCAGCATGACTAAGCCGCTTCTGGCGAACCAGAGCAGCGCACGGAAATGCCGTTTACCTTCCTGCTGGAGCAGTACCTATTTATCTACTTGCACTTTGACATGCTTTTGAACTGCTAGGTTGGCAGGAGCAGGGACCGAGCAACGGGAGCTCACCCCGTCGCGGGGATTCGAACCGCTGACCTTCTGATTGGCAAGCCCTAGGCTCTGTGGTTTAACCCACAGCGCCACCCATGATGGTTACACTTTATTGCCCGAGTGACCAGTTTCTGCTATGCAGACACCCCTGCAATTCTGACACCCAACTCACTCTGAAAAAACCAAGCTGTGCATGGTTATCACATCAAGCGTACTTAAAAAACCCCAAAATTACTCATTTAGAAAAGCGTTAAGCTGGATAATAACAGCCAGAGGAAGAAAGAAAAACACCACAATCTTGTGATCTTATCTTTTTTTTTTTTAATTTGGCATTTTGTTATTTGCATTTATATTAAAGCAAAGTGCATCTTTTCTTATTTCTTGTTTATACACATTGCACAATACATAAATAATGATGCTTATAAAACGTCTTTATATTTACAAGTAATAATATATTTATATATAACATAAAATACATTTTTTTAATAAATCTCAGGGTTTCTTTTTTTAAAGGAGTCTCTTTTTTTGTTGTTGTTTTGTTTTTTTGTTTTCCAAAGCACTTCAATGCTAAAATTCCAATGAGAATGCTTCTCTTGTTCACTTAAACCTTTTATATTTAGAAAAATAGCTTATGTTAAGGTCTAAACATGCTCATTGAGCTAAGAACAGTGTAAAATTATCATACTAAGTGTATGAATTCAAGAAGAAATAAATGAATGACTGCAATTTCTGGATGCGAACAGTACTGTTGCAAACCTGATCAGGGCAGGTTACAAGGGGATAAATACTGAAATTCCCTTTCGTCTTTTTTTTATTATTAAAAAAAAAGAAGAAAAAGGTCTTAAACAAGTCTGCATCGCAGATCAATTTGAAAAGCACAGGCCATGCACCTTACTTGTTTTCCTGGCATCACAAATGATCACTAAGCGCAATGGGAAAATGGGCATGCCCTTCCGAGCCCATGCTTCTTGCCCCCACCCCCAAATGACACAGACATGAAGTGTTAAAGCAGCAGATGGCCGCAGTGGAGAGGGCAGGAAGGGGAGAGAAAGAGAGAAGAAAAGGTTGTAAAGATTGTTGGCAAAAGATTTACTCGGCTGCATTTGCTCCCTAATCTGACTCTGCTTGCCTTTAAGTGGGCTGTGGACATTCGCTCTGCACCAGGGACCCACAATGGGTTTTCCGTCGCCGCAGAGGGTCGGCTTCCTTCATACCAGCAAAGGAGTTGGTGTGTTTGTGACAAACAGCAGATGGATTGACCTGCCACAAAAGGGCAGAAGCTGCAGCGAAATGAGATGCATGTTACGTCGAAGATCGGCACGCAGGCATCGCGCAGCGGCAGACTCCTGCAAACGGTTTAGCACCGAGTTTGCAAGGCAAACCAAAGAGGTTATCCTCCTTTCCTTCCTACAAGCATGGTAACTCCAATGTGCGTTTGGAGCTCTCCAGCCTTTCCATTCGTTGTATCCCTCATTGTG
This sequence comes from Podarcis liolepis, assembly GCF_965112155.1. NCBI lineage: Eukaryota > Metazoa > Chordata > Lepidosauria > Squamata > Lacertidae > Podarcis > Podarcis liolepis. Next base: position 55,462,541 of record NC_139565.1, on the reverse strand, counting down.
CATGTGTGCAGATCTGATCCCTCAACTGAAACAAGCAGGGTAAAAGCCACGTGCGCAAGAACTCTGGGAGCAAACACAGGTCTCCAAATTGATGTGTGTTCACCAAGAGGGTGTGAGGAAGGGGAACCTGCACCACTGTTTGAATTCGAGAGGGAGCTATGTATAAACCAAGCTGCGTCCAATTCCTCCCACCACGTTCGGGCAATAATAACTTAAAGGGTACAAAATGACCCACTAATGAATGAAGCACGTTCAAGTGAAACTCTTCTCCACTCCATCCCACCCCAGCCCTTTCCCAGGTGCCTTCCTTTCCCCCTTCTGAGTTATTGGTCATTCACACTTTAAAGAAGAAACGAAACTTATCGAAATACCAAAACCAGGGGAAAAAAAGAAAAGGAAAAGAAACACAGAGAGAGAAATCTTTCCATAAGCTATTTCTCAAAACAGAAAACAAACGAACAAAAAAAGTTTGCATGAAAAAGCAAGCACTCAGAAGGAGATATTTAGCAGCAAAGTAGTTATAAAAGGTCATTGTTGAGTCCGGCCTAAGTCTCTTGAGTCATCATCGGTTATTGAAAATAACCTCCAACCAGCAAGGGCAACTGCTGATGAACTGTCTCGTATAACACTGGCCCCAGCCTTTCACAAAGCTGATCTGAACGGTGAAACCAGTCCACGGCTGCTGCATGAATTCGTGGTCATTGGGCCTCTGTAAGCTGTACGCTTTCTCGTAGTCAAACGCTTTGATGGAAAAGCCTGGGAACACCTTGTGCACTAGCAACGTCCTGGAGTCGGGATTGTCCAGTGTGGCCGACTTGATGAAAATGGGGTAACTGCTGCGGTTATAAACCCACACCCCGTCGACCTCCTTGGTCAGCTGGATGCCGTAGCCAATCTTGCTGCGGACTTTCTGCACCAGCTGGCTTTTATTGTCCGAGTTGAGCTGTCCGAGGCAGAAGCCATTCCCCTGAGGTAGATCATAGAAGATATCCAGGGACGGTTCTTGGACAGAATACAGCCGGCCCACGCGTGTTTTTTCTTCCCAGTATGCAACCACGCACCAGTGTGACGGATCCCCTGGCTCTTGCAGAACGTGGGAATCTGGAGGGAGAGAAGATGGGAGACCAAAGTTTAACCTCACAACAAAACAACATCTTCATCATCAACAACAACACAGAATATGAACATGCCCCCTGTTGTTCAATCAATACATAGAGCTCTCTTATGAACTCTAGGCTCAGTACTGACTGGTACCTGTGCTAAAAGTCTTGGGCTAACAAGGTCTGAACCTGGAACCCTCTGCATTCAAAACATGTGTTCTGCCAACTCAGCCGCAGGTTCCACCCAAATAGTCACAACAGATCTACGAAGCTCCTTCATTTGTCTTCCAGGCCCACCAACCCTCCTCCTTTCCACTAAGTGTACCAGATAATTTGTGTTTTTAGCTACAAGCAGAATACACACATTCATTTGCATGAATCCAACAGAGACCAAACATTTTCCTTGTTTATTCTGCAACCGTCTTATTATGGAATCAATTAACCCAAATGCAAAGAAGTTTGCGTTTGCAGCTAAACATTAGAGAATTGGGCTTGCAAATCATTAAAATGGGGGGGGGGGCTCTAAGAGAACTATTCCCCCCCAAATACACGTAAGTAAGAGTCTCTGGATTGTAATTGGATCCTGTAGACAGCAAGAAGGAAAAGAGTTCGATGTGGCTAGAATGCATGCACTGCAAATCCCTCCCTGGCTGATGTTATGGGCAAACATAGGACATGATTCGGGGAACCATTTTGATGTGGCAGCAAGAATGCAAAGTCGCCACCAGTTGACTGGCCACTGTGCTTCTGCCAGATGGTGTGACTGTGGCTCCTTTGGCAACACCCACATGTTCAGAAGAGCAGGAGACTTCTATAGGAAAGCTTTTCTGGCTGTTTTTGCAGCTCAGGATTCCCGTTCCTCCTCCAGTGAAAAGCTGTTACTATGTTCGAAGTCATAAGAGCTAAACAAGATCTCCACCTTCGGAGAAGGAGGCTTCTGGGCGCCAGGTGTTGGGCATGGCTGCTGCTTCCATGCCCAGCTTGAGGGCTTCCCAGAGGCATTGAGCTGCCCATGGTTTAGAAACAGCATGATAGCTCAGTTGGTTAGAGCATGGTCCTGGTAACGCCAAGGTTGCAGGTTCGATCCCTGTATGGGACATTGCTGCTTTGCAAGGGGTTGGACTAGATGACCCTTGGCCAACTCTATGCTGGACGATCCAGCAGGGCTCTCTGTATGCCATGTGATGCTTCATCGCATCACTTCTGTGTCAATAACAGTCAGTGTGAATGAATGGATTCGTGGAGAGCTGAACCAGACTCCCTAGGACCAAAACGCCTTCCGCAAACCTAGGTCTGGTGGTAAACTGCAGAACTTTTAAAAAGCGAAGTATCTGGGACTAATCACTGCTGCTGCTCTGGCTATTCCTCCTACCCTGGTTCCATTCCCCACTGTTTAGACCATAGCTGTCAACTTTTCCCTTTCCTTGCGAGGAATCCTATTCGGAATAAGGGAATTTCCCTTTTAAAAAGGGAAACGTTGACAGCTATGGTCTAGACCAGTGTTTCCCCAAGCCTGGACTCCAGACTACAATTCCCATCATCCCTGACCACTGGTCTTGCTAGCTAGGGATGATGGGAGTTGTAGTCCAAAAACCGCTGGAGACCCACCAAGTTTGGGGAAACACTGGTCTAGATTATTCCAGAATCGGGCCAAACAAATCATGTTGTGGTAAAGGAACTGGCTGAAGAAACTTTAAAACTACAGCACAACGTGCCACCTTGCATATCCCGTAACTGATTTATCCTCGCCCCCACCCTGCAGCCTGGCTGCAGCCTTCAGGTCGTGAACACAGTCATTCAGTTTAAGCCAACGGCAAATCAATGGCAGATAACATAATACCAAAGACCTGCTAATCAGCCGCAGACATCTTTCGTGATGTCAAATGTGGGTAAGCAGGGCTGACAGCGAGGGATCGCACAGACTAACCCGCCGCGTACATCATCCTGTTCTTAAAAGCCAATCTCTAGCTTTGTTTCATATAATAAATTTTCCTCTCGTCTTGGAGGGAGGGAGAAAAGACATAAAAGGAGAGTTAACCATAGCTCCATCCAGACTGGGGAGGTAGGGCAAGATCATCTGCTATAATTTACGGGCCTTATTTAAGCCTATAGCCAGATCGCTGGTCATAAATGCTCCAAGGATGCAGACGTCAGATGAGCTATAAATCTGATTGAATTGCAGTTAGACTGTGGTTTGTGGTAGCAGGGGTGGAGACCGGAAGTCTTGCATTTGTTAGCAAAAAAATGCAGTGGGGTGGAGGGGGGTGGGGTGGGGAAATCTGCTTCCCTCTCTTTCTCAACTCTGCCTCTATTGCTAAACAGGGTAAAGGAGGCAATTATCACCAGGGTGCTGGAGGGGGAGTCTTGCTAGGCAACTTGCAGAGCGCATCAGCTCTGTTCTGATTACCCAGAAATTCCACAACGCTATTTACAGACATACGAAGGCCTGGGAACTATTAACCCTATGCAAAGTTTCCTTTTAATAAAAGGGACAGAAAATGGGGAGAGCAGGCCGGGGGGGGGGGGGTCCTCACAACTCAAGAATATTTCCACCAGAGTCCTCACGAACCTGCCATTAACATCCCTGGGTGTTAAAACAGCAGTCAGGAGCATGTGAACATTTTGCTCCAAAATCGCCCTCTACCACAGTTTAGTGTGGCATTTGTACCTTGCTTATTTTCCCTGATCAATCCTACGCACACTGCAGAGTATCTGTGCCAACGGGCTGCCCGCTTCCGTTCAGAGAAAGGTGTGGCAAATCCACAGGTTGCTTAGATGCATGGACTCCCGAGAAAATGTGTGCGCTAAATTGAATCGGGTGTCCCAGCTCCATGCGTGCAGTGGAGCAGGTTGCCAGTTCAGGGCGGTAACCCCGTTGTGCAGCCTCCCTAGGTGCAAACTCGAGTCTACCATCACCAATGCTTACAGTGCCGTGCGCATAGAAGCCTGTGGCCCTATAGCCACACTGTAGAAGCAAGCTGAGAATACTATAAAACAGAATTTATGCCCTAATCAAATATTTAGGATCTATGGTGCTTTGCCGTTTTCACCTTGGAGGCCAACAACATTAAACAATAAATAAGGGTGGTACGAGAAAGACCTGCCTCAGACGTCAACATCAGCAGAGCTGATGCTTCTCCTCAGTTGTGGCTCCCACGTTGCCAAGAAAACCAAACCATGGAGGCAAACCCAACCGTGAGAGGCAGGAAAGAGCTGTAGCTCGGTGGTAGAGCTTTTGCTCAGCATGCAGAAGGTGCCAGGTTCAATCCCTGCACTCTCCAGGGAGGGCTGGGAACGCCCCTAGCCTGAACCGCTGCTGCCAGTCCAAGTAGACAGTCTTGAGCTAGAATGGACCAATGCTCAGACTCTGAATGTTCCTCTTGACTATTTCTCGGGAAGGATCCCTGCGAGACCACGTTTTCCTACACTGAGCTGGCGGTGTCGGGGGAGCGGGTTCCAAGCTGGCAGCTACGCCATCGAGGAAACCTATCAACGGAGCCAAAAGCACATCGTTCTGCAGCTCCATTTTCTGCGCCCACTTCCAACTCCTTAAAGCCAGCCCTCCCCTGATCCGAGAGCGGTATATTCAGTTTGCAATACTTTAAAAAAAAAAAAAACCAACAGCCACATTTAGAGGGAGGGAACAGTGTTGTGCAATTTCCTCCTTTAAATGCCGGCTAGGAAAATATTTCCTTGGTAGCTTGAGGCAGCTTCTATTTATAAAAAAAGAGAGGGGAGGCAGTGTTTTGGGAATTAGAAAGATAAAATTTACAACCCATCCCTGGGGACCAGGGGGCGAAGACCCTCTCCCTTAAACCGCTCAGGCCTGTAGGATGGGCTGCCCGTATTTTTGAGGTAGGCCTTGATTTTGTCTTTCAGCTCTTTGCCCACCCCCCCACCCGGCCGCCTCCAACAGTCCCCTTTTCTGTGCCTCACAATTCTTTGTTTCAATAAAACTATCCCACTGAAACCTGGCACCGAAAATGTGGGGGGAGAGAAGCCGAGTTAAGGGGAGGGGGTTGAAAAGGGCTGGAGGGATAGGCGAAGAACGCTCATATCAAATTACCTTTAACCTAAACTCTCCAGAACTACTTCAAATGTAGTCGTCGGTGCAGAATAACAAAGGGGATGTATATTTCTTTTTATACAGAAATTATAAAAAAAATAGAAAGGGTACAGAACTATTTCCCAGGTTAAAGGGGGGGGGGGGTTTGAGAATGCTTTCATGAAAGGAAAAAGCAAAGCGAGAACCAAAGGCAGAGAGGCAGGGAATGTCTGTGTGTGAACATCTCTATCTGCGGAGAAGGACCTTTCTTTCTGTAGCTCCCCTATTTCATGAAAGAAAATCCCTCAGACGGCATTCTTTCCCTTTCATCTCCTTGGCCCCGCCAGTCCACCCAGCAATTTTCAGACAGACGTCAGTTAAAGAGAAGTTTTCAGATTATGTTAATTGCTGAGCCTAGATAAATTGCAGGCTCCTCTCTCTCTCGCTCTGGTGTTTGTGAGTGCCAGACAGAGAGACTTCTCCATTTATATGTCCCTTACAGCTAAGAACTCACCACACAGGCAGGTTTCAGTGACCTCCTTGAACGCCAAATTTCCTACATGGGTGGCGGGCGTACATGCATGCGCGCGCACACACACACAAACAGTGATGTGGAGCTACTGGATGGGTGCATTGTGATCCTTGACCAAGTGGTAACTTCTGCCCAATGTGAATGGCCACTTGCACTGCCATCTCAAGATCATGGGTAGGCAAACTAAGGCCTGGGGGCCGGATCCGGCCCAATCGCCTTCTCAATCCTGCCCGCAAACGGTCTGGGAATCAGCATGTTTTTACATGAGTAGAATGTGTGCTTTTATTTAAAATGCATCTCTGGGTTATTTGTGGGGCAAGGGAATTTGTTTATTTATTTATTTTTCAAAATATAGTCCGGCCCCCCACGAGGTCTGTGGGACAGTGGACCAGCCCCCTGCTGAAAAAGTTTGCTGAACCCTGCTCAAGATCATGCACTCTCCAAGATTTTAGATGAGGTGTGCCTCCAAGACTGTTGCTATTTTGCAGGAAGGAGTCAAGCACACACCATAAACTTAGGTTTGTGCAACTGAAATGGATTAAGATATACTCTGGGTGCCCTAAGAGCAACAAATCCACTTCAAAGGTAAATCTTTTTTTCTTTTTTTGCAGTTAGGAAACTGGCGGGCGTTGCACAAGTGTGAAGTGGATTAAGCACAAACATCAGATTGTGGCGTGCAATCTCACTGCCTGCCTTGGCGTTGTTTCTCAGGCTGGTTTGTCGCTGGGAGCTCTAAGCATCCACCACAGACCAAAGGAATCTTACCAGCAGTCAGTTATCATGGGTTGCAGCTACTGGGGTGCCCATCAGCATGCAGACCAAGTGAGGCCAACCAGGGCTGCGGATCGAAGACTCACTGGCTGCTCATTGTCATGCAATGCGCCTTCTCGCTTCCCCAGTTGCAGTTCACTGTAAAATGGGACTTAGCACTGGAACAGCCAGCAGTAGTTCCAGCTGTCCCTGGGGAGCCAACTGTGCAGATGGTCTCATTATTCAGTGCCATGGTTGGGCAATTCGTTCAGAACCAAAGGCCAGATTAGTAATATATCATGAGATAAGAGAATCAAAGCTCATTTGCATTTTCAGCTGCATGCAATTAGCGTAATTTGCTTATCATTTTCATGAATGAGGCAGGTGACAAGCTACTGTTTGCCCGTTCGTGCTGCATTCAATCTGTAGCAGAGTCTTATTAGTTCTGAGATTGCCAGCATCAAGGGTAAAAAACCCCACTTCCTCACCTTTGCAACCCATTCGACAGACATAGCACACACAACAATCTCAAGGTGGGCTGCATGCCTTTAAACATTTTTTAAAATGTTTATTAATTTTATTTATTTATTTATTTATTTAAATCGTCACCATTTTACTTAAACAGAAAATAACAGCCATTAAAAAGGGTTGTGAAACTGCTTTGCAGATGAGATGGAGCGGTGACGCCACAAGCGCTCGCCAGTCAGTGCTCTGCATAGCCACCTTTTAAAATGGAAAGAAGCATTTCCTCTTGGAAGCGTCCTAACCTAAGATGTAAATATGCGCCCCAGGCTTACTTCTGCACTCACTGCAAGAGGTTAAAGAATAAGCATTCACAATATTAAGAGACTGAAAACAAATTGAAGAAATAGAGAAAAATTAATTTTTCTAGAAGTTACCAACAGAGTAAAAACATATATAATTTCTGTGGGTCCATTGTATCTATAGCTAGCCATAAAAGTATAAAACTCTGTGATAATAAAGGTATCTCGGACAGTAGAGACACCCCCTCCTGGTGTGTTTTGGACTACAACTCCCATCAGTCCTAGCCAGTATGGCTAATTGTTGGGGCTGATGGGTGTTGTAGTACGAAGCATCTGGAAGACGCTAGGTCTGGAGAAGGCTGCGGTTCTACTGCGTCCCTGTATTTACTCCCCTGTAGCTGTAGTAAAGAATTTCCCAACTTAATCGCCAAGAACAGATTCAAAGGGATTTCTGGTTGCAGTTGATTATTAATAGAATTGTAGATAGGTTTTGAAATGCTAATATATGCCTCCAGAGACCCCACTCCAAGTTAATTAAAAAAAAAAATTAGAGGTACACAGAACAGTTCTGGATCCACTTTTGGGCTCAGCACATCAAGCAAGACATTGGTGAGCAAATGCAGTCAAGGGAAAGTGTGAACAGAGATGTCACATGAGAAAAAGCTGAAGCAATGCCTAGCCCACAGAGGCAACATCTAGGAATCTCTTAGTAAATATAGTATTGCAAATACACCTAGATAACGTAACGCAAACTAAGAATAAAAGGACAAGGCTTACGTTATCAGGAACGCTACACAGCCAAGCTGGCTTAAAGGGAATGAACTCATCAAAAGAACTTCCGAGCCACTTTTACTTCCCTAACCAAGTGTTCCTTCTGCAACAGACACTAAAACTGTTTAGATTCAGGTAGCCATGTTGGTCTGACGCAGTCGAAATATATATTAAAAAATTGTCCAGTAGCACCTTAGAGACCAACTAAGTTTGTTCTTGGTATAAGCTTTTGTGTATCTGAAGAAGTGTGCATGCACACAAAAGCTTATACCAAGAACAAACTTGGTTGGTCTCTAAGGTGCTACTGGACATTTTTTTATATATTAAAACTGTTCAGATACTAAAGCTGTTATTGGACTACAACTCCCATCATCCCTAGCTAGCAGGACCAATGGGCAGGAGTGATGGGAACTGTAGTCCAAAAACAGTCGGGAGACCCAAGTTTGGGAAGCGCTGCACTAAAATACAGTGGTGCCTCACAAGACGAAAAGAATCCGTTCTGTGATTCTTTTCGTCTAGCGGTTTTTTCGTCTTGCGAAGCAAGCCCATTGACGGATTAGCGGATTAGCGCTATTAGCGGCTTATCGGATCAGCTGATAAGCGGCTTAGAAAAAGGGGGGGGGGAGGAAAAAAACCCCGCAGGAACTCGCAATACATTTTTGTCTTGCGAAGCAAGCCCATAGGAGATTCGTTTTGCGAAGCACCTCCAAAACGGAAAACTCTTTCGTCTAGCGAGTTTTCCGTCTTGCGAGGCATTCGTCTTGCGGGGCACCACTGTATTGGGTCTGGTTCTGCTGTGCCTCAGACACGCAAAAGGCAGCAGCAAAGTGTCTCAGGGCTGCCCAAGTTCTCCCCAAGGTTCAGTGCAACATAAGGGAGAGGCTCTGCCATTCCACCACACACCTCAAGTCACTCCTTGCACTTCCCCAGGCATGGAAGGAAGAAAAGATGGCGTACTGTTAAGTGCATTTGTGGATCCTTGCATCACTTATATTCTCTTACGTCCGCATGTAAATTGCAAGCTCGTTTCATACAGTTCAATATAATCACATTTCCCTGTTGCATTCACCATTCTGTCCGGCTCCTAGGTATGCCAACAGAGAACAGAACAATATATGCCCTCAGGAGATCAAGTTCTTCAGTTTAGAAGGGCCTGTGTATTAAACTAATGCCACCATCAGTGACAAGTTCAGGACATTTCCCAGCTGCCGTCCATCTTACTCCTCACAGCCTGCTCAGATGAAATATTGCCACTGTTTAGAACCACTGCTGTGCAGAAAGTAGGGAGGGCCACCAAACGACCGCTGTTCATTCACTTTCTTGTGGACCACATAGCCCTGATTCTTGCTCAAAATGCTGTACAGTGCTAGAATCCTTGGGTTCACCATATGTTCTAAGTCTAGGTTTACTAAGCAAAGGATCTCTTAATAGTTATTGAATAACTAAGTTAGAGCATAACTTGCACACTCTTCTAAGAGTCATTCCACATAAGAAATGCCTTCTAGGATTGACCATGGACTATCTGAATACAGTGGTACCTCGGGTTAAGTACTTAATTCGTTCCGGAGGTCAGTTCTTAACCTGAAAAACCACTTTAGCTAATGGGGCCTCCTGCTGCTGCCGCGCCATCACCACGCGATTTCTGTTCTCATCCTGAAGCAAAGTTCTTAACCCAAGGTAATATTTCTGGGTTAGTGGAGTCTGTAACCTGAAGCGTATGTAACCCAAGGTACCACTGTACTACCACTAATTGTACAAAACTGCTGGATCTCTAGGCTGCAAAGACCCAACCCGGCAGTGATGTTACAAATATTTAAGGGAGTTCTTAATCTGTGGATTAGACAAAGTGGGACGCACTGTGGTCTAAACCATAGAGCCTATGGCTTGCCGATCAGAAGGTTGGTGGTTTGAATCCCCTCGACGGGGTGAGCTCTTGATGCTCGGTCCCTGCTCCTGCCAACCTAGCAGTTTGAAAGCACGTCAAAGTGCAAGTAGATAAATAGGTACCACTCTGGCGGGAAGGTAAACGGCATTTCTGTGCACTGCTCTGGTTCGCCAGAAGCGGCTAAGTCATGCTGGCCACATGACCCGGAAGCTCCCTTGGCCAGTAAAGTGAGATGAGCGCCGCAACTCCAGAGTCGTCTGTGACTGGACCTAACGGTCAGGGGTCCCTTTACCTTTACCTATTGACAAAGCACACCATCTCTTTAGGAGCCATTACACTCCACACCGTCAATGGGTGCTTATGGGGCCTTTAATCCCCAGAACAGAGCATAAATTTGTGTCTGTGGCTAATTAGGCAGTTATTACTCTAAGTAACCCTACAAGCTAAAGCATATGAAGTTTCTGAAAATGATCCTCATCCTTTTTATAAGTTTCTGCTGATGTAATGTTCATTCTCTCTTCTTCTTCAGACCATGCTTGGACACACCAGCAGATGGAATAAAGGTATTCCATATATAACAATGGAAATGTGGGTCAGAAATTGGCTTCTGGAGGGAGCAAGACTCTACTTACTTAGAGCAAGCTCCAAGTTGTTAATTCATAGCATTTTAGCGTTGGAAGGGATCCTGCAAGGTCATCCATTCCAGCCCCCTTGCTCAAAGCTGGCTCTACAAAGCAGGATGTGATTGTAGCAACACTGACAGATGGCCTACTCTCTGCTTAAATATTTCCAACGAAGGAGATCCCATCACCTCCCAAGACGGCCATTTCCACTATCAAACAACCTGTCTTGCTCAGAAGTGTCTCCTGTTTCACTGAAACATCCCTCCCTACAATTTCTCTGCAGAGAGCAGTTTGGGAACATGGATACACACCTGTTTAACGACTTCCATTCCCCCAAGCCACCCAGATTATGATTATTATTTATTACATTCCTACACCCCCTTAATTTCCAAGGATCTCAAGGTGGTGTACGTGATTCTCCGCCTCCCCATTTCATCCTCACAATCCCATGATCTCCTGACCACCTGAGTGGATGGTGAATTCAAGTTAGTGGTTTACATAACTCCAAAAATGTGTGATTTATGAACCTCCAGGCTAAATATGGACTTCTAAATCTACTTGAAACCACCAGCCTCTCTTATCCCTGGGTGGGGGCTGCCACTTGTAACTTGTGAATGACATTCCACTTGACGGATCTCAACCTCCCACTTGACATGACGCAGTGTGTGTGTTCTCCCACACCGTATTCAACCCACTTTAGGGGGGGGGGTCGCCCTAGACAATTTTCAAGTAATTCTCAAGTAGCCCACCCACCACCCAAAATAATCAGCTTTGAGAAATAATGTCTACGTGGTGCTCTCCTCCAATCTCTCCTCCCCAGCTAAAGAATAATGAAAGTTAAGCTTTGTGTATGAAAATGAGTGTGTGTGTGTGTGTTGCATTTAGGCATTGCATCAGTGTCAGAAGCATCCATGTGCAGCACAGTGGAAGCGCATGCAATGTAGAAAATACCAAGTTAGATGCGCCAGTGACCTGACTGCCTCGCCACACCTTAAAGGTACCCATATTGCCGAATGTGTGAATGGCGCCATGGGCTGCAAGAACGTAACGCACGTCCCGCCCCAGCCAAAATTTGTGTGTCCTATCGTTAGAGAGGGATCGTAGCACAGAAAGACCTACATTTCCTAGCATTTTAAAAGGGGTCTTTGGAAAGCAAACATACATTGATTCATAAATGCTTCATTAGTCACTGCTGCTGTCTAATTATGACAAGTAATCAATTACGATTGCTACGAAACGATCCGAAGAGGAAGAAGACGAAAGATGGAGCGGTGCCGGGGGGGGGGGGATTCCTTTTTAAAGCCTAATTGTATTTTCTTTTAAAAGCCAGGAGGCAGAAGCCACCGAGTCCTCGAATGAGTATGCTTTATAGCTAGGGGAAAACACACACACACACACACACACACACACACACACACACAAGCCAAGGAGGCTTGGCCTGGCTGTCTCTGGTGGTTAGACTAAAGCCAGCTGACTCCATCCTCCTCTGTCCCAGGCAACAGGCCTCATCAGCCATGCAAATTATAGAGTTCTGTGGTGTCTGAAGGCAGAGTTTCTACTTAGCTCAGAAGAAAAAGGAGTCTTGGAAGGGCGTGGATCGAGAAACTCAGCCAAATCCATTCATAATATTTACAGTAAATGGCCCTCTTTGCTGTTGTTTGGTATGAAGCCCAGCCTAATTATTTTTGAAGTTTTAATTTCAAAAACCTTATTTCCTCCTTGGTGTCTCTTCTCTCCTTCTACTTAAATATCCCCCAAAGCTCTCTTCTTGGTTTTTTTTTTTCCCCTTCCCCTCCCTCTCTGGCTCCAGAAAGGAGTCATTATTGTTAAAAAATCTCAACTGCATTTTTGGAGAGTGCACAGGTTTTGTTTATCCTCACAGCCACCCTGTGAAGTAGGCTAGGCTGACCCAGAGAGTGGGGAGGCAGGAAAAGCACAACATACTATTCAGTCTCATCGTACTGGCCCAAAATGTCCTGCCTTTGCACCCTGCGCTGTAGCAAAACTGCTGTGAAACCTCTGGCCTTACGGGTCAAGCTCCCATCATCCTTGACCAATGGCCGTGTTGGCTTAGACTGGTCATGCTCAGGATCTGTCAGTATAATACCTTGACCAAACAAGAGTCATGCAAGCATAAAGACCGCCTAGGTGCTAGCAAGAACCAACGTGTAACCCCAATCCCCGTATAAAAGGACTTCCGCACCTATTTCAAAACAGCTTCACAAATTAATAATAACCCTCTCCAGTGCCAGCGCCGAGGCAGATTCTCCTGTATAAATCCAAGTATCTTCTGCGTTGATCGAAAAATAGGGCGCTTTTCATTCAAAACTTGTGTTCTATAAACAAGAGCGGGAGTATTAAACCAAATTTGTATTCTCCCCCCACCCTATAGTAGAATAGTCTTCTCTCTCATTCACAAAAACTTAAATATGTGTCATCTCCTTTTTCACACGGAGAGCCAATTCACGTCCTACACTGAATGGGTTATGGCACTGATGGCCAAAACTTGGCCCTCCAGCTGTTTTGGGGACTACAGTTCCCATCATCCCTGACCACTGGTCCTGTTAGCTAGGGATGATGGGAGTCGTAGTCCCAATACAGCTGGAGGGCCAAGTTTGGGCATCACTGGGTTCTGGGGAGGTCTACTTTTGTGACCAATGTGGCATCTGAACCAACCCCCCCCCCGGAATATCTACATCTGATTTCACTGAAACTGACCACCCATCTGGGATGGTTCTTTCTTTTTTTGCATGTGATAGCTTGTTAAGTTTTGTTGCTCACCCCCCCTTCCTGCACCGCTATGCCTAGAAACTTTGCAAATTCCAAAACAACAACAACAACATTAAATATAAGCCAGTACTGTACAGTACAGTATACCAATTTGACACTAAACACTCCAGCAGCATTTGGAGTTTTTGCCTTTTTTCGTCCTCTGCTGAATGCCTAGTTACATTCCATGCAAATCCACTACACTTTCTGCAAATCTACTAATGGGAGAGAGGGAGAAATCGAGAGAAGCCAGGAGAAAGGAACCCCTTCTCAGCGGCAACACACAGATCAAATGTTCTCAGCCTGCAAAAAGCGAAACTTAAGGCATCTTTTTTTTTTAGCCAAAAGGCTAAAGCAGTTATTTTCCTAGAGAGTGAAAGAAAATGTTCCTTAAGCATAAACATAAGCAGCAAATATATATATATATATGAATGAGTTTGGAAACAAAAAGTTCTTTTCATGCTCCCTCCGTTCTCATCCAGCCCAGATCCTTCCCCCCGCTAATAACAATTATGAAAACTGTTTAGATGGGGGGAGAGGTTTGGCATGTTGAACGTTTACTGCATTCCAGCCAATAAATTCCATTCCCGGATCCGATGGAAGAAAAGCGCCAGCCTTCCTCCTTCCCCCTTTTCGCTTCTTCCCCTCCCTCCTCCCCCTGGCTTTCATTCCCTTCTGCCTTTCTTTACAACCTAATACCCTGTCGACTCAGGGCCAGGGCCTACTTAGGGGGGAAAACAACACAGAGCGCCAGTCTGGAGACAGCATGCAGACTGAAAAAGTTAATCATTACTTCTGTCTGCCTTCATAATCTAATCACTTCTGTGCCTAAGCGCAGGCAACAAAAGCTCTCTCTCTCTCTCACAGAGCCAACTCTACAAAACCATTGCCTAGCAGTCCTGCCTCCCTCTCTCTCCCTGCCCCCAACTCTCCAGATAGAAACCCAAGTGACCCCCAAAGTCAAGAATGAAAGCTAATAGCCAAAAGCAACAGAGAAGGCTATTTAGGCTAGCTCCGCATGCTGCTTATCTGGACACACACCCTGCAAAAAAATAAAAATAAAGCGCTCTCCTTTCGCCCGGCCACCCACCTCCTCTGGGTCTCCTACCTTTCTTAGATAATTAATGACACTTAACAATTAAGATAGTACATTACGTTGATGAAGCTAATCAATCTTCCCAACATTCCTGGGAAGCAGGCTACAGAAGGGAGAGGGGGAATTCCTTTCTTTAAAATAAGAAACAACCTTCAGTTTTAAAAGTTAAGAGGGAGTTTGCGTGCGTAGCAACAATTCACTGTGTGAACTAGCAGAAGAGCAGGAAACTTTAAAGAGAGTCTGCAGCAGCAACAGAGTCTCTTGCTTCTTGTGCACTTGCTTGAACTGCTGCTGCTGAAGCTGTTTCGTCCCCTGACCTAGTTTGCCACGCCAGGCTAGACTAGGAGAGAGGGAGGGAGAGAGAGAAAGAACGATCAGGAACTGCTGTCCCTACAAAGTGGGTTAAACCCCCAGCAGTCTGAGCTACCGTGACAAAGTCAGGTTCTGTCTAGACTGCAGTATCTGTACTATATTCAGGTCAAGTTGCCACTAAGGCCTTTTCTTACTGGCTTGGTTGCTACAGAAAGGTGCTCGCAAGCATAGGATAGCCAGCATCAAACTTGTGTAATAATGATAATAATAATAATAATAATAATAATAATAATAATAATAATAATAATTTATACTCCACCCATCTGGCTGGGCTTCCCTAGCCACTCTGGGCGGCTTCCAACAAAAATATTAAAATACAGTAATGCATCAAACATTAAAAGCTTCCCTAAACAGGGCTGCCTTCAGATGTCTTCTAAAAGTCTGGTAGTTGTTCTTCTCTTTGACATCTGGTGGGAGGGCGTTCCACAGGGTGGGTGCCACTACCGAGAAGGCCCTCTGCCTGGTTTCCTGTAACTTGGCTTCTCACAGCGAGGGAACCGCCAGAAGGCCCTCGGAGCTGGACCTCAGTGTCCGGGTAGAACGATGGGGGTGGAGACGCTCTTTCAGGTATACTGGGCCAAGGCCATTTAGGACTTTAAAGGTCAACACCAACACTTTGAATTGTGCTCAGAAACGTACTGGGAGCCAATGTGAGATAACTAGAGTATGCACCACACTGGCGAGACAGACATGGCAACCGTTTCTTATCCTCCATTTCCCATCAGCAAACTAGCTATTTAGACTTTCCATACAGGGGGCATTGCCCAAGGAAGCAAACAATATAAAATCCGAAAGGCAATTTTCAAAATCAATCAAATATACACACACACACACACTAAATGCAGGCACAATGGAAGACAAAATACAGTAGAACGGAGCTGGAAGAGGTACATAAAAGGGATGCCAGGGACTTTTGGTTTAAGTGAGAGAGAAAATATGGCAGCCTGGAGGAGACACTTGGCAGTGGAATTGTGGTGGGGATGGAACGGGTTGGAAAAATTACATGGACTCAAAAATGTTTTCCAGTGAAGCAAATGGGCACATGGTTTATGACCAAGCAATTCCTTGCACAATGGATAATTAGCCAATGGAATTCATTGCCACAGGATATTGAGATGGGATCTAACATGAAATGTTTTTTTAAAAAAGTGATACGGAAGATAGGCCTATTGATTGGTTCTGATCATGGTTTTCAGAAATGCATGCTCTTATGTTCAGAGATGGCATGCTTCAAACTACCAGAGCATAAAACAGAACCACAGTCTACCTGTGAGCTTTCCTGGAGCATCTAGCTAGTTACCTTGACATCAATTGTCTTCTTCCGACCAAGTGGATTCTGGCACCTCTGCTCTTTGTATCAACTGCCAATGTGGTTCACACAGATCAGAGTTTTTTCTCAAAGCTGCTTTCCATCTAACAATAATACTTAACAATAATATTTCTCTTTGAAATGGTCAAAACACTTCACATGTGTGATCCTGACAACAACCCGGTCAGGTGAGTCTTATTAACCACCATTTTGCCAGTGGCCTGACCACTCTAGCTATTAAAAATAACAAGCAGTATGGGACTTATTTTTTATAGGGCTTACTTCTGAATAGACAAGTATACTTGCAGCATAAACACCCGGAGCTAGTTAGGAATTTTGATGTGCAATCTTTCACAGGCATGCTCATCAGACCAAACTAACAGCAGGTGAAAAAGGCTCTGTATAATGAAGTCCACTAATGCTTCCAAGTGAGGGGCGACGTTTACCCCATTAGGGTGTAAATAAACAAACATGAACAACTGTGGGACCTCTATGCTTTTTGATTTAAGCATGCGCTGTTCTGCAAAAAGGCTAAAAGCCTCAACCTGGTTTCCAAATGAATGCAAGTGACCATCTGATCTAAGTTACTTTCCCAAAGCTATCATCACTTACAGACCATTCGCACTTTAGGAAGCAAGCACATCTACTCCCTTATATATGGTGGAATCTGCAGAGAGTCAATGAGAATGCCCAATGTATGTCTACAAGTATACAAACTTACACCTCCCCTTCGCACCATTTGCCTTTTCAGAAACCAGTGTCCACTCCTGGCGGCAAATGTACCTGACTGCATTTGTGCACCATGGTTAACCGTCAGCGCCCATATGGCTCCCACTTCACTATTCCCTCGGCACCAGCAGGAACAAAAAACCACGACTCCTGGTTTAGTGTTACACCTGAACCCGGGATTGTGGTTTGTTTCACTCCAAACAAACCATGATGTAGCGCCAAGGTCTGCTCTTGGCTTACCAACAGTGATCTGTTTGGACTGAAGCAAACCACAGCCCTGGTTTGGATGTGATGTTAAAGCCAGAGATCATGGTTTGCCACTTTTGCTTGAGCTGGGGGAGAGAGTAATAAAGGAATGATCTCAGTGCTCACAGTAACCTGTAAACTATTCTATGATCACTGCAAATCAGCCCTTAGGTGATTTGTGATTTCGAAGGTGGTGCTGAAGGCCTCAAACATGCCCATCAAATTGAAATCAACAACAGAATGAGACAATTTCCAAAGCACACAAGACCAAAGCCATTTTCTAACTGTGGTGTGTTTGGTTATGGATGCAAACCTAATGAATGGAAGAACTTTTAAGAATACCCATGCTGACTCAGACTAATGGTTCATTTATCTCATTATTCTGTCTTTTGACAGTTACCAGCCAGGTATCACAGATGCTCACAAGTAGGACATGATTGCAACATCAATCTCCCCAGTTTTCAGATCATCTACCTTCAGGAAACCCTTTCTGCACAATCTTTTCTGCCATGGAACCCCACACTGCCAAAGGATTCTAGAAAGATACATATTTCTGATTATACCACAAGCTTTTCATGTGGATTTTGTAGTTTACTTTTGTTGTTGTGCCAAGATTGTATGTTAAATTCATAAATGTTATATATAATTAGAACTAGACCACTGGCTTGAGTTTTAGCATGCCAATAGCAACAGGTTCATAATGGGTTGGGCAAGTGGCTCTATTTACTTCTTGCGGCTGCCAAGCTACATCAGTCTGATCTAGACACTCGTACAGCAGTTTGTCGTAAGAATCAATAGGAATTTTATTGTGCAATCTTTGAATAATGGTTTGTTTTATTGGAGTTATATGGACTACTTATGTATCATTTGTCGACATACCCCCCTTTTAATCTGCCTATGATGCTCTGTGCTGTGACCTATGGTCAAAACAATGAATTACTTACAGAAATGCGTTTTCGCAAAAAGCTTATCTGTTACCACTTAACCGTCCAATCGGAGAAGCAGCCTTAATGTGTTTCCAAGAAACCCTGGGATTCTCTGCAACACGGTTTGGAAACTGGAGATCTCGTTTCTTACTCACCTGAGTAAGTATTAGTCCATCCCAGCTATCCTTTATATTCAACCCTAACCCTCCGTGTGGTAATAATGCTCTGGAACTCCTGGTATCTATGAATTAAGTCCGCCCAAGCTCTCATTACAAGTGATACAGCCTGGGGCAAACTTTAGAAGCAACAAAGTGAAAGCTCTTCAGACATTCTCAGCTTTGGTTAGTCAGGCATAAATAAAGAGTTGCTTCAGAAGTTAATGAACTTCTGTCCAACTATGAATGCATAAGTCACGGTGTGTCTTTCGAAGGGAGGGTGCTAAGCTACCCAGACAAGAGCGTCCACTGAACGCTGGCATCGCACTCCCTTTGAGAAGATAAAACTTGATTTAAACTTTCTCTAGGCAGCAACACGGCACTGTAAATAACATCTACTAACAAAGAAAATTGCTACATCCCAAGGCTGCTTATCAGATATATTTCTCATATGCATATACATTACACGCATTCACATCTTGTTTACAGGTATACACTCTACCTCTTTACTGAAACTGAATGAAATTCCCTGAGTCAGCAACTAGAACCCATAAAGTACTGATTGCGCTCGCATCCGCAGGCAGTGATGTGTGGAGTGGGAAACCTTTCCAAAATGGAGAATTTTAAGACTATTAGAAGTAGTGAAAGGATGCAAACTGCAAATATGTAATATTAGGCAAGCTTTGTAGTTCAATTTTGTTAGCTTTGTTTACTGAATATAAGCAAAATAAGCTTATAGGCTAAATTATAGTGCTCTCTAAAGCATCACACACACACACACACACACACACACACACGCTTTAAACGGAACATTTTCATTACTCTTAAATCACATAGGAAAATTTTCCAATTCAATTTTTTCCCAGAAAACCAACACCACTGCCAGAAGGAACTGTGATCTACACATAAGGAGTCATGGCTGTTAGGTCAACATTGGTGGGCCTTCAGCTAAGAAAGAACCTACAGAGAACAATGAAGCTATCTCGGGGTTCAAAGTATCTATCAGCCACAGTTGATTTAACAGAAAGAAGGGGAAGCCTCCATTGAAGCAAAGAAAGAAACACCAGAGAAATCTGAATTCCTCCCTGGTAACCCTGAAATCAAGACCCTCACAAAAGGCAAGGCCACAAGATCTAACGCAGTACAAGAAAACATACATGTGTTTCTCCTTCATTTCCATTTTTTTTTAAAAAAAAAACCTCAGCACCTTGTAAAATCCAAATCCAAAACCAAAGCAGAGTTGGGTCTAGGTCTTTTGCATCTCTGTCGAAGGCAAGAAGCAACAACAATGGACAGGGGGGTGAAAAAAAAGAAAAGTTATGTAGTGTCAGAATAGGCAAAAGTTCCCTTGGGTCTCCTGAAGCTTCTTCTTCCACCCACCACCCACCCCTTTATGCAGAGAACAAGGTGTTACTCTGGCTACGTAAGCAATAGCACACATGCCACCACAATGGAAACAGACCTCATTCGTGTTTTTTGGTTGTGAATGAAGCGATGACAAACCTAGACAGCATCTTAAAAAGCTGAGACATCACCTTGCCGACAAAGGTCCGTATAGTTAAAGCTATGGTTTTCCCAGTAGTGATGTACAGAAGTGAGAGCTGGACCATAAAGAAGGCTGATCGCCAAAGAATTGATGCCTTTGAATTGTGGTGCTGGAGGAGACTCTTGAGAGTCCCATGGACTGCAAGAAGATCAAACCTATCCACTCTGAAGGAAATCAGCCCTGAGTGCTCACTGGAAGGACAGATCCTGAAGCTGAGGCTCCAATACTTTGGCCACCTCATGAGAAGAGAAGACTCTCTGGAAAAGACCCTGGTGTTGGGAAAGATGGAGGGCACAAGGAGAAGGGGACGACAGAAGACAAGATGGTTGGACAGTGTTCTCAAAGCTACTAACATGAGTTTGACCAAACTGCGGGAGGAAGTGGAAGACAGGAGTGCCTGGTGTGCTCTGGCCCATGGGGTCACGAAGAGTCGGAAACGACTAAACGACTAAACAACAACACTTATAATTATTTTAATATTTTGCTTATTATGTTTTGTTTTATGTTACATTAAGTCCACGGCTCCATACAACCACAACAACAGCAGCAGCAGCAGCAGCAGTGGTGCCCCTGCTATGTTCCTGGTAAATCCAATTCTTTAAAGGCACAACATTATCACCACTATGAACTGGACTCTTCCTTTCTACAGTGGTGCCCCGCAAGACGAATGCCTCACAAGACGAAAAACTCGCTAGACGAAAGGGTTTTTCGGTTTTGCGTTGCTTCGCTGGACGAATTTCCCTATGGGCTTGCTTCGCAAGACGAAAACGTCTTGCGCTTTTTTCTTAAAGCCGCTTGAAGAGGCGCAGTTGCGACGGACCGTGCTTCGCAAGACGAAAAACATCGCAAGACGAAAAGACTCGCGGAACGAATTATTTTCGTCTTGCGAGGCACCACTGTACTAAATTGCCACAGGAGGAGCTGCATAGCAAATGACTACTACTCATGAGAAGCAAGTGGGATTTTCAAGGACTGGGCCAGTGTTCATGCATGCTTTTGAACAGCCATTTCCAACACCAAAGCGCTTCTCCCTCCCACGTAGATTTTAGCAATAAAGGGAGATCAACATTCATTTTCCAGGGGCCCATCATTCATCAGCCAACCACAGAGACATAAAGGCTCCCAAGGACATACCTGAATAATCTATCATCTACAGAGACAAGACTTCCACACCAAATGTGCTGCTTTGGATATGAGCCTTGATTGAGTAAAACTACACATGGGGAAACTGCAGACACAAACACACACCAAACAACAAGGAGAGCGTTGACAATGTGTGCATTTTTAATTTAAGAATGATGTTTCAAAATTATGCCAGTGGGAGGGGTGGAGAAGAAAGTTAAAAAGGGCAGAAGAAACAAGACAATCCACCTCCGTCTGCATCATTTTGCTGTGGCGTCTTGTTGTGTTTTGACAAGTCACACTCGCTGAAGGATCAGCAAGCCTTTACACACTGACAACTACAACCCCAGGCTCTCGTTGTTATGAAAACAAACTGAAGCCAAAAAGGAAAGGGGAAAAAGCAAGGGGAGACAAGAAGGATGAGGTTACTTAGGCAGCAAAGGAGCTAGCCAGACTTCTGCTTTGTGCTTAGTTCAATAAAGGGAGTTCTATCGCCCTAGCCAAGCAAGCTTCCTCTCTCCCTGATGCATGTGAAATTGGGAGGCTAGTCAAATTAGATGCAAACGCCAGGCTCACGCCCAGCAATTTGTAATCATGACAAGTCTACTTCTATCACTGTCTCAATCTGCTGCATATAGAGGCAATAAGATTTGCCGTCGGTTGGGACCAATGTACAGGGAAAGCAAGCTCTTCTGCCCGTGATGCTAGCTCTGAAAAGGACACGGGTTGCAAAGAATGAAAGAAGGAGGAATGACAAGACACAGACACGGACTTTCCACTGTTGTACAGGCAACAGCATCAAACCCAGGATAGTGAGGATTTAATGTCAAAAACCCACCATCCCAGTGACTCCATGCCTTCTTCCTAAGTTTGCTTATGGGCTTCGGCCAATCTGATCCATCCAGAAATGCAGAACTTGGTCTTTGCAAAATAAAAAAATTCCTTCCAGTAGCACCTTAAAGACCAACTAAGTTAGTTCTTGGTATGAGCTTTCGTGTGCATGCACACTTATCTGAAGAAGTGTGCATGCACACGAAAGCTCATACCAAGAACTAACTTAGTTGGTCTTTAAGGTGCTACTGGAAGGAATTTTTTTATTTTGACTATGGCAGACCAACACGGCTACCTATCTACTACTGGAACCATGGAAGGCACCACATTGAGCCGCATGAAATGGAAGTCCATCGGTATCTGAAGAAGTGTGCATGCACACGAAAGCTCATACCAAGAACTAACTTAGTTGGTCTTTAAGGTGCTACTGGAAGGAATTTTTTTATTTTGACTATGGCAGACCAACACGGCTACCTATCTACTACTGGAACCATGGAAGGCACCACATTGAGCCGCATGAAATGGAAGTCCATCGGTATCTGAAGAAGTGTGCATGCACACGAAAGCTCATACCAAGAACTAACTTAGTTGGTCTTTAAGGTGCTACTGGAAGGAATTTTTTTATTTTGACTATGGCAGACCAACACGGCTACCTATCTACTATTGGTCTTTGCAATGAAGGCCGCACAGGAACCACATCCACGCGCCAAATGGTCTGAGCTAATCTTCATGCAGTGATTGCAAGAAAAATTCAACTAATTTTCATGAACAAGGCACAGGCCAAACTTACTGTTGAAGGACATATTGTTTAGTTAATTGACCAGGGTTTTTATTCTGAAATGGTCTGCCTCAAATGGGTTTTAGCATCTGGAAAAATGTTTATATTTAGATTTTAAGAGTCATTAATATGTTGAGGGTCAACAGGCATCTGATTTCCCATATGCTGGCAGGGATTGCTACGTTATCTCCATAATGGTCAGCTTGTGAACTTGCAGGTTCATCCGAGTTGCCACTGTTGGGGAGAGAGTATTGGGCTAGATGTGGTTTGTCTAAGCCAGAAGGACATTTGCTTGTGATCTTATCACCAGATTCCTAACCAATTAAGATAGCTTGGGGCTCATTTGTTGCTGTTCCCGTTGCATTTCCTGAGCAATCACATTTTCGGGCCTCTCTCTGTAACCAAAACTTATCTCAAAAGATAACACAAACCGCAGCAGAAGGCTAGGGTTTTTGGAGGCTAACAAAGACCCACAGACAACGCTAAACACTTTCTGATTTAACTTGTATCTCTATTCACACCAACATAAAAGGATCCTACCAAAAACAAAAGGGGGAAAGATATCAGATCAAGGTCAGGGCTTTAAAGGCTGGAGCTAGGATACCATTAGCCCCTTAGGAAGGCGACTGCATGATAATTGGCCTGAAAGGGTCTTTTCCCACCCTCTTCCCCTTCCTTCTCCTTTAAAGAAAGGGTTTAATTCTGCCAGTTCTTTACAGACAGCCAAGCCAGATTCACCAAGACAGCTATAAAAGCTACTTCCTTTTTTGTTCTTGCTAATGCACAGGGAGATGCTGAAGAGGCTTTCAAAGGAATTCCTGAAAAAAAGGGCTGGTGGCTTAATGTTTTTAAAGGCACATGAACACACTCAGTAGCATGGAAGGGGAGAGAGAGAGAGAGACCAAACACACACAAAAATAAATAAAAATCCCCTCTGCGTAGCAAGGTTAAAAGGGTAAAGGAGGGCTGAACGAAATTTTATGAAGTCTCCCCCCCCCTCTTCTGTGCTCCTTCACCACCCCAAGTTGAAACCTAGATAATGACAATGGGTGGAGACCAAATTTTAATCCTCAGCAGCCAAACCAAAATTAGCTTCCCAGCCAAAAAGCTCTCTTTGCCTCGCCTTCTGGGGAAGGAAACCAAGGGAAAAATCATGAAAAGATTCCTCAGTAAACTGAGACAGGAGGCGGCAAGGCAATGTTCAAGTAAAGGTGACCCTGCTATTAAAATATTTTTTGAGATAATAAAAATAAAAATCAAGCGCTCAAACAGTCTCTCTCTTTGGAAATCAGGCCCTGCAAGAGCATGTGATTACTAAGAAAGGGGGGGACGGCAGCCGTCTCAAGCCTCCCTGTCTTTTTCTCCTCTTTCACTAATTACTAACTACATTTTCCTTCCTTTTGTCCTTTCATATTTTTTTTTAAAAAACTTTTCTCTTGAAGCAATGATGCAATATCCTATCGTGTTTCAATGTTTCCTGTTAAGAACAGGGTGAAAGTTACCATTACGTGTTTTAAAAATACTACCTGCTATCAACACACGCCTTCCATCCCCCCAAAAAACCCTCAGGCACTGTGTCATCCCCCCCCCCCCAGGCTGCAGAAAACTGGCTCTCTGGTCCTGAAAGTTGAGTGGTTTTTCTATCTGTGAACACAAGAACTTATCAAGCCAAGGGGGATAATTTTTTAAAGGCTGAAGAGCCCAGGCTTAAAAAGAGGACTCCCAATTTCACCATTCCACAGCTCCATTCACTCACCCCGCCTTGGTTCACCCTGCGAGTCTTTCACACGCTATTTGGGCCCACCCACCGTGTGAATGGGGTCAATGCCTTTTCTGCCCCTTCTCCAGTCCAGGAATAAAGCCATCAGTTTTTTCCATATTCCAGTCCCCTTTCCCCAGTCTGCATGCTACAGCGGTACCTCAGGTTACAGACGCTTCAGGTTACAGACTCCGCTAACCCAGAAATAGTACCTCGGGTTAAGAACTTTGCTTCAGGATGAAAACAGAAATCCCGCAGCTTCTGGGTTTCTGGGGGTTTTCCTGTTGTTATTCTGTCTCTCACAGCTACAATAAACCTACCATTAAAATTATGGACTGGTTATTACTTCGTCAGAGAGCAAACAGGCAAATTTAGCAAGGAATCAAATACTCCCCCCCCCCCCCGCTGTACATGTTGGAGGGGGAGAAAGAACATACATGAAGTCCCAGGTAGCTTATGAGTTGCCTTGAGCGCAATTATTGAACTACGGTTGGTGTAAAATCTACATTAGGTGGCCCTACATCATGCAGGAGGCTTAAATGTGGAATAATTTATTGTTGGTAGAGGCAGTGAAAGGACATGAGACCTACCTGAAAACAGCCGACCCTCCCCAGCCAAATAAAAGAGGTGGGCTTGGACATTCCTCGCTAATGCAACTAGGCACAAGTAAGAATGATGCAGGGGGAAATCCCAATAAAGAAACCTTAATGAGCATTTTCTTGCAGAAAGTCCCTGTGCTTCTGAAGACACGGTGGCTCCGTGTGATTAAATTACCTAGCTGTTCCCTCCAGCTTAACAGCAAAACAGAATAAAATAAAATGAAGAATATATCCAAGATTGTGAAGGTGGTTAAAACAGCTAATTACAAACTCAGGGGCCAGAGACCAAGCACTTTCAGTTCCCACCGTTCTGACAGCACCCAGCCCAGGTTCCTTCTCACAGATATTCATTTCCTGAATAGCAGAAGGCCATCTCCCGGTTAAACCTTAAAACAAACTCTGCAGAAAACAGCAGCATGCCCCCAAAAACCCTCCAAACAAAAGTAAGAAGGTAAACACGAACGTTGCTTTCTTTTGTGTGGAAAAGACTGACTGAACTCAAAGACTGAACTAAGTCTATGAAACTGCGCTTAATATCACTTAGCTGAAAAGAAGCTGGAGAGGAAAGTGCATTGTGACACTAGGAGGAGAGCCAGGTTGCTAGGTATGGGTCATTCAATCCTGCTCCGAAAGATGGTCCTCTCTGGCAGTGACCTCCGACTGGCCCTGTTGTCGTCTTCGTTTACACGGCTCCCTCCGCTGCGCAAGACGCCACCAGTAGGAATTTCACTTTCATCTCCGCGAAACCGCACTGTCTGATAAGGCAGTGGCTGAGGCCCAAATATTTGGGCAAAACAATTGAGAGGGGTCAGGTCCCTGCATCTCTTCAAAACCACCCGGCAGGAGTAGCAGAGGAGATGGGCTGCCGCAGATAGCGCAAAAGCAGATAACCCCAGAGTAACCTTAGTTAATAGCCAAACAGCCAGCGATGGAGGAGCATGTTGCAGCCTCCTAGCTGAGCAAACACAGGAATGGGAAGTACGTGCTGGAAGGAACAGTCAGGGGTGCCTACCTGAGGTATTACCCCGAAGGAGCAGCCAGTCACCTTTGCCAAGAAATCCCTATCAGTTTTCTGAGTCTTGGATCAGCAGCTGCGTGAGAGACTGGGTTTACACAGCAAATGTGACTCTCTCCTCCACAGCAAATACTACACCTCCCATGGTTTCTGTGACCGCCGAAAACCCCGCGTGCGGTTAGCTACACCCTTGAAAGTGCTGCCCTTTTGTTCATGCGGTAGTATTACAAACGACTGTTATTAAACAACCCGCCGCTGCAATTTTGCTTATCGTTCCAATAGCAAAACACATGCAACGAGGACATGGGAGAAATGGTGAGGAAGTTGAACGGACAGGGTGAGAAGCGAAACACAAACCCCATGTTGTCCATGTATTCACACTTTTACCAAGGGAAGTGGAATGCCTTTGCTGCGCCTGCTTTTCAAGCTTTGCGTTTCTTTTCTTAACCTTACGCTACACCTTCATTCCATCATGGAAGCTGAGGCAGAGTGCCATTGGTTTCCAGGTGGCCTCCCATCCGTACACTGGCCAGACTCAAAGCGGCTTGGCTTCAGAAAGGGCATGATGGCCTCGTGTGCCTTCTGACCATACCTCCCCAGAGCCCAAAGAATAACCTAAATAAAGTACAATGAAAACAAAGGCCATGACTCTCAAAGGTGGTGCACAGAGCCACTGACTGAAACAGAAGGAAACAGCAAAGAGTGTGCAAAATAGGCCGGAAGCCACTTGAAGAGGGGTGGATGTGGCAGAAGGTCACAGGCCTTCTCCAGTCTGCTTGTCTCTCTCAAGTCTTTTCTGAATTCATCAGTCACACCTCATGTTACGTTTGCTCCATGTTATGTTTTTTCAGGTTGCATCCTGCGGCGACCCGGAAGTACCAGAAAGGGTTGCTTCCGGGTTTCGCCACATGCGCACCTGCGCCAAATCGCGTCGCGCACCTGCGCAGATATGGCCCTTCAGGTTGCACGCTTTTCATGTTGCGAATGGGCCTCCGGAACGGATCCCGTTCGCAACCAGAGGTA
The DNA here is from genome assembly GCF_965112155.1 of Podarcis liolepis. NCBI lineage: Eukaryota > Metazoa > Chordata > Lepidosauria > Squamata > Lacertidae > Podarcis > Podarcis liolepis. The sequence continues at coordinate 55,435,796 of NC_139565.1, read as the reverse complement.
CCACTGTACAGTTAAGTTGCAACCATTTTGCCTGAGGTGAAGCTAGCTGTGTGTGAGCTCTTAGGTCTGGGTCGAGTCCCCCTGACTCTTGAGGGAATAGGGGTTCAGATCTCTACCGGGGTGCCTTTTACCCCTTCCTTCCTCCACTCACATTATGCAACATGTGTTAAGAGGCAGCCCATCCAGTTTGTCTGGGAAAAGTGGAGGCTGTCTCCTTGGAGCACCCAAAATCGCACATTAATGTCATGAGTAGTGCGAGAGTGTGTCAGATACCCACCCTTATACGTTGCAAAGGCAGCCACTACACAGGTAAGCGTCCGAACCGCGTCTTAAATAATCTATCGCCATAAACAGGGTCCTGGGGAATGGGAAGTGCCATTTGAGGTGTTGTGCAGACAGGAGGATTTCCTAACGTGGAGAGTTCTTTTAGCTCCCTCATGCAAACTCTCTGGCTGTGAGCTCCAACCGCACCTATTTAAAGTTGCCCATCTGGCTCAATTGCCAACTCTTACATGCAGAAGTAAACCGTCTCACGTGATGAAGCTTCACCACTTCCTCTGGGCAAATTTTATTTAGCAGGCAGATACATAAATAAAGCCAGGCTCGCGCCATTAGGGTTAGACTAGACTTTTAAAAGTGTGCTTTTGTATATTTGTTGGGACTTCATCTCCCTCCCCCCATTATTATTATTTCTTTAAAGAGCTCAGAAAGCCATGCAAACACTTAAACATTATTGGGGGGGTGGACTGTTGAGGGAATGTAGCAGGCCAGAAAGGGGGGGGGGGGAGAAACCCACTATATTAGAAAAACACTCACAAAAATTACATGGTTCTTTATAATAAGAACTGTCTGATAAACAACATGCTTTCCTTCCCATTGCAACCAACTTTTTTTTTAAAGGCCCAAGGAATGTTGACTTTTGTTATTAATGGCTGCAGTCCAGCTATAGTTAGTCGTGTGACCAAGTCCCAGTGACAGCAAAGAGACTTAGTTGTGACTTAACTTCCATTGCTGTCTACTTTAGAGTAAGTAGAGAATCATCGGGCGCAACCCCCCTGCAATGCAGGAATATGCATCTGTCCCATCCGGGAATCGAACCTGCAACCTGGGCATTATCACCACCCTGCTCTAACCAACTGAGCTGCGCACGTGCATATCCAGAACAGGAGGGTTGCATCCGGACTCCCTCGCATTTCATAGACTTCTGAAATGTTGCTTCTCCTTCCTATGGAAGTAAAAGCCCAGAGAGAAAGCGGGAGGGAGGGGGGCGGTGGAGCTAGAATGGAGCGTCAGAGGCCAAAAACTACACGGGACGCGGTGCCAAGAGTGAGTCTCCTCGGTTTGCTACATACTGCTATGGTCAGATGATGTGCGAGGAGAGCTGCAATGCTTCTGTGCTAGTCTGGCAGGCAGCCTGTTTCACTTCAAAGACTCCATTGCTGTCATCTTAGCATTAACCCCTGATAACCTTGTCCTTTCGCACAGACAGACCTGAGTTTTTAGGTAAGCCATTTAATAAGGCCTAAGTACAAGCTAATGCTCTGTAAAACCCGCCTCTTTTTTTAAAAATCCAGCAATGAGAAAACAGGCTGCACAGGACCACATTTGAAACCATATATGGAGAAATATATGTATTTATGTTGGGTGCGGAGGGGGCTTAAATAAATGATGTACAGTCATACCTCGGGTTAGAGCCGCTTCAGGTTGCGGTTTTTTGGGTTGCAGACCGCTGAAACCCGGAAGTACAGGAACGAGTTACTTCCGGGTTTGGGCAGCCGCGCGTGCACAGAAGTGCTAAACCGTGCTTTGCGCAGAAGCACCGTATCACAACCTGCGCAGATGCGGGTTGCAAACGCGCATCCCACACGGATCATGTTCGCAACCCGAGCGTCCACTGTATATGGGGTTTGTGGTGGTTGTTTTTTTTAAAAAAAAAGCACTACCAATTGTTTACATTGAAGGTATGTAGCCACTAGTGATTTTACAGAGAAATGCCTCACTTTAAGACTGTAAGAGGAATGGTGAAGTGTAAAGAATTGCATTTCTTCTGCAGCTATAAATTTGATATTAAAGGGGCGGGGACTGGAATGTAATTGGGATTTGTATGAATAAAATTATCCCGCCCATCCTAGTATATAACACCATGCACAATTTTAAACTGTTGGGTAGTCAGATGCAGAACAGAACAAGACTCTTGCATCAAAGAGGGGATTTCCACAGGTACACGCTTTGCGAGTGTCACTTTCAAAATTTCCCTCTTCGACAGGAGACCTGCTCTCTTTATCACCTAACTTGTAGGGAAATGGGAGAGAAGATAAATTTGGCCACTAACAAAACCAGGTTCTGCCATTGTGAAGGGTTTCAAGGTTATTTTCTTTTGCCTCTCCGTAGCTGACACAGATACCAGGGAGGATCAAAAGGCGTAGTGAAACATACCAGGGCCGTTTGCTATTTCACAATGAAATGGCCACCAGCTTTTCCTTCAGAGCTTTTTGTAGTAAAAGGGTGAACTGAAGTAGAATTGAACATGTGTGTTAAATAACACAAGGCTTGTTCTCATGCAGACGGGTGTGTGGGATGCATTTGACTGTCACACCTCTTCATGTTATGGCTAGTTTACTTGCACAATCTAATATCTGCCTTAAAACGGAAATAGAAACAGTATGACTGTTCGAGACCAAAGCTTCCGTTGACACAAACAGGTGCAAACTTTCAAGATATGTAGAGCTGAGCCCAAACTGCAGTTTTCATAGTGCTTAAAAAAAACCCCACTCCAAACACCTCTTTTTAGTGATTTTCTTCTTCTTTCTCATTCTCACTGTTTGGTTATTCATTTCCATTGAACTCACTCACCCTCACTCTCAATTGCCCTCAGGTGACATCATCTCCCTGTTCATAACAGGACCACTTTTGGGATAGGATCACCCATGTGACTAATCCAGTAAACTGCGACAAACACCTTTTGCCTCTCTTTACTGAAAGGTAGATTAGTTGCCACCTCCTCCCTCCCTCCCTAACTCGCCTCCCACTTCCTCTCTCACATTACATTGGGTTAAATGCAACATATAACTTATAACTTCTGGTGCCGTTCAGAATATGCAGCCATACCTACCAAGAAAACGTCTCCAGCCAAGGTGAAGGTGCTGGCCTAAGCTCAAAACAAGAGCTTGGCATTCAATTGAGATTTTGGTGGACTATCTCACTTTAAAAACAAACAAATACCCTCATACGAAACAGGCAGCTTGCCAGTCAAAACTTATTCCAAAAGTAACCCCTATCCTCCTATTGATACAGAAATGGATTGTGCCTCAATCGCCGACCCAGTTCCAACATGAATGTTCAGCCTAGATAGCTCAGTTGGTTAAAGCATGGTGCTGATAACGCCAAGGTTGCAGGTTCAAACCCCGTCTGGGGCAGCTGCGTATTCCTGCATTGCAGGGGGTTGGACTGGATGACCCTCAGGGCCCCCTCCAACTCTACAGTTCTGTGATCCTATGAACGGCCTTGGCAAAAATGTCTGTGCCTCAGCATCACTTCTGTTTGCAGGCTGGGACCCGAGACCTTCAGTTACCAGATGTCTGGCTTCTTTGACCACCCCCACCACTTTTTCTGGCCCATGTAGGACCAGTCTGGATAGTCAGCCTTGGTGAAGACTTGACGTTTTCATCCCCCCAAAAACGTTTTTTATTTGAGTTTCCATTGAAACAAGGCTGCATTTTAATGTTTTGATGTTGTATTTTAATCTTGTTTTTTAAGTTGTATTTCAATCAATTTGTTTTTATATCGGTTGTTACCCGCCGTGAGCCTGGTCTTGGCTGGGGAGGGTGGGGTATAAATAAATATATTATTATTATTATTATTATTATTATTATTATTATTATTATTATTATTATTATTATGTGTCCCCCTAGGAACCCACCCAAAGTTTATTTACTGCAAAAGAAACATGAATCTGCATCTCTGCCCAAAAAGGTAGACAACTAATGGGCAGGAGAATCACAGAGTGAGATGGACAAAAGACCTATGGAGAAGGTGGGGGGAAAGAGAAAACCAGGGAGTGGTGGTGGTTTTTTTGCCTCAGGAGAGGAGGATTAACTGAGAGGCAAGTTGGGGAGGGCGGAAATCAATCCAAGCCACATGTTTACTCCTAAATTTCCCTGTTCAGGTTTTAACCTCTGGGAAGATCCTCCTTTAAGGGGGGGAAAAACGTTCCTTAAAAAAAACATAGTTAAACTAGGTCCCAGAAAATTTGGCCAGCCAACCTAGTTTCTTTCCCTCCACACAACGGCCCGGCCTTCTCATCCTTTTTTTCCCTCCAAACGCCACACATAACATGAAAGGGCAGCACAGAGTGAATTAAAGGTCACTTCTGGTGGAACCAGTTTCCTTTGTGAAGACCCCCACAGGATTAAGTTTTCAAATCCAGTATATATATATATATATATATATATATATATATATATTTCTGTCTCCCTCTCTCTCTCTTTTTCTTCCTTTGCCAAAAGAATCAAGTCACTGGCTCCAGGCTCCCAGGCTTCCTCCCACCCTGAACTGAGCCTCATTCATTAGCTGGAACCGCCGCAGCTCAGTCCAAGCCAGGAAGAAAAACAGCAAACACAGCAAGTGAAAGAGAGAGTCAGATTGGTTATTTTCGAGGGGGAAACACTTTGGGCAGCGGCGTCTGTCTCTCTCCATCCCCACCCTGGCTTTTCTCGCTCTCTCCCATGAATTTCTCTCATCCTTCCATGATGGTCACCCTCCCACATCCTCTGGGCAGTGTGCGTTCCCCCCACACCTTCGCCATTCATCAGGGAGAGTAGTTTTAGCCACATGAAACAGAACTGCAGGAGTATTTGTAGCTCTGAAAGGCATCCCTTAAAGGAAAACAGCCAGGCCCTTCTTGCATTCTTCAGGCAAAAGCTAGGCATACATACATATGTGTATGTAAAATGCACCATTTGCCCTCCAACTGTTTTAAGATGCTCTCCTTGAAGCAAAACACCCAACAGCGCCTTCTCAACAGAATTATTTTTTGGGGGTGGGGATGGGAATTCTGGCAACTCCTGGGGGAAAGGGAGAGCTGGCTAAAAAAATTTTAATAGTCTCCTAAAAAACAGTGAAGAGCGCACTTCGGGAACAGACACCATGCAAGCCCTACTGCAAAGCCAGAATCATTTCCATGTTGGATGTGGAAGAGGACTCTGGGGCCATGTTTTTAGGAAAATGGTGTGCCCATGGGCATAATAATAATAATAATAATAATAATAATAATAATAATAATAATGGTTTATTATTTATACCCCACCCATCTGGCTGGGTTTCCCCAGCCACTCTGCATTGCAAGCATCCACAAAACAGTTGCTTTGGCATTATGATTTCAATAATCGCGCCCCCGATTAACCTCATTGGTTCATTGATTTCAACCGTTTCACATGACAGACTCACAATATGGAACTGCTGTAAGTGAGGCTAATATCCCTTTCCCCATGTTCTTCCTCCATCCCCACCACAACTACAAGGGGGGGTGCATAATGCCCCCTCCCTCACATCCTTAGTGCTGCCCCTGAATTTCTGAAGCAAGGAACTTCCTTCTTTGCTAACAGAACCAAGTCACTGGCTCCCTGGAATATTTAACGCCCTAGGAGATTAAAGTTCCAGATCATGTAGGGAGTAGAAAAATCTGCAGGTGGAAAGCCACAGGAAGGGTGACCCCCACCCCAAGAGTGGGGCAAGGCTACACAAGTGATGAGGGGTGATGCCTAAAGAGGTCCATTGTGTGCACCACTGAAAAACATTCTGGGAAGGTAGGACTAAGTAAAGAAACAAAAACAAGAACAACATTGCTAGATTAGATCCATCTGCTCCCAACATTCTGCCATCAGCATTGGTAAGGCCTCTGAAAAGTTCACAAGCAAGGTATGAAGCCAACAGCTGCACTTCTGATGTGCAGAGATACACTCTCGCTGAACCATTTAGTTCATACAGCTAATAGCTACGGAGAATCTTGTTCTTCGTGAACTTGTCAAATGCTCTTTTTTTTCTGCAAGCCTTCTAAGCTAGTGGCCATTGCCGCAAATGAATGCCATAAGTTCCCATAATGAATTCCGTAAGCTGACCATGTGCTCTATATACTGCCGTTTCTGCGCCTAAAAAAAGGACTTGTTTTCTTCTGCCCTGGCTGAACCTACTCTGTTCCCCATAATGCTCAATGTGGCATTCAGATCATCTCAGATGTACACCTTTTAAAGGCATGTGAAGCTGCCCAAGAAAAGCTGAAGGCTTGTCTGTGTTGGGACAATACTTGGCATCTTACATCTTACCATTTGAAAGGTTAAGTCACACAGCAGTGAAAGGTTCTGTAGACGGGTCACCATATATATCCCATGGTGCCAAGATGATGGATTAGAATAAAAAACGGGAGGTAGGTTTGTGTATACATATGAGAGAAGGAGAGGGGGTACGTAGACATGGTCTGTGTGTGAGAGAGACAGAAAGCCTATGTGATGTGTGTGTAAGAATTTGAAAGAGAGAGAGAATGTCGTGGCAGGTAAGTTTGTTTGGTTTGTGTGTTGAGAGCAACAGAGCTCCTTTGGGAGGAAGGAAGACATACATTTAATAACAAATAAGCAAACAAACAGATGACGCTGACAACCCATTTTGTAATTGCTTGGGATAAAGTGGGAAGGCAACTGGCCTAGCTCATTCATGGGAGGCAATAGGAAAAAGGAAGAATATGTGTGCTTTTCACTGAACCATCCCCTACTTAAACCTAGAGAAGTTATTACTACTGCAGATAAACGTAAAGTACCCTAAACGCCCCTGATAATAGCTCATGAAAAGCCCTGTTCAAATACGCTCTCTAGCAACACATCTCAACTGTGCAAAGGGAAGAGAAAGTTAGCTTTGATGAGCTGCTCCAAACCCTGGGCCCCAATCCAAAGTTAAGCACTTTTAAACCTTAATGTTTGCAATGGGTGGGAGTCAAGCATGTGCTAAAATTTCCTGACTGGACTTTTAAAACGCTTAGCTATGCCTAAATAAAAAAATTCCTTCCAGTAGCACCTTAAAGACCAACTAAGTTAGTTCTTGGTATGAGCTTTCGTGTGCATGCACACTTCTTCAGATACACGCCTAGATAGTGTTTTCCCCCTTTTGCCTTTTTGACTGCAGTCACCTCCTCCTCCTCCTAGGGAATTTCCAGAGGCACACTTCGAGATTTCCAGTGGATTTGGTAGAAAATCAGGCAAAATTCAGAACAAATGCTCCTTCGTGCAGCAGGTATTCAGCTTCTGCTTCAGAGCTCGCCATTTCCTTTGTGACTTAAAGCACTCCCTTCCCCTCCTCATTAAACTGTAAATATCTACAAAACGTGCAGTTAAAAAACAACAACACACACATTTTTTTATATTTTTTTACAGATTCCCTTTTTAGAGTGGGAACTTGGCTCTCTGGCATGCTAAAAAAACTCAGAAGTCGCCAACACCCACCCACCCTAAAATTACAGAGGGATAAGATCTATTTCAACGAGGCTTCGAGTGCGGAAGACGGCAACTGGAAACCTCACTGAAAGCACCAGTTTTCCACTTTCCCCCTGCATTACCTAGTGAGCCCCACTAAGAAAGCATTCCACCACCAGGCAGGCGATGTTATTTCCTGCAGCCCCATAATGCCCCCCCCCCGCTTTCCCTCCCCTTCAGCAGCAGACTAGACAGACCAAGATTTTATCAATGCGCAAACGCTTTCAAAAAGAGTCTCCCTTTAAAAGCTAGTACTTCCTTTGCTTATTTCATGTGGTATCCTGAGAAACTAAACCGCACCCCCCTCGCGTACTCACGCATGTTTTTCTGTCTCTTTGAAACGACCTAGCATCCTTATTGTGTTGTACTGATTCTTTCTTTCTTCTCGTTTTGCCCCCCACCCCTACAGATGATGTTCAGCTTTTTGCAGAAGGAGGCCCTGCTGAAAAACTAGAACCACAAGTTGCTCTCTTTTTTTCAAGAAAGGAAAAACAAAGGCTAACCTGCAAGTGCCCCCACTTCTCTCTCTTTTTCCTCTCCTCCTGCTCATTTGATTAATTCTCATTAGGGCCCTTTGAACAAACAGAATACTCCCCTCTCAAATGACACACAGGCAGGGTATGTATTACGCTAAAAGGAAAGCAAACAAGTCTCACTTAAATATAGCCATGCTGCTTGCAATTCCTGGAGAGAAAGGCACACGCACCATATGCGCACTCACCACCAGATAGCCGACATATTTCTGACATTCCGGTCTAGGGCTAATGAGCGGAGGAGCAAAACCATTCCACAAACCATAAATCAAGCCGGGACTCCTTGGCCAAGGAATATTTGTCTTCCGAAAGGTTCGCAAGCCCAGACAGGTATTTTTGGGGCATTAGCAAAAACACACACACACACACACACACACACACACAACCAGGGGGATCTCAAGGAACAGAACTACACAAGCAGCAAAAAAAAAGAAGCTTTGAAAGAAGCCGGTCTGAGTAAAATCAAGGTTCAAGCCGCCTGAGCTTCAGCTCAGGATTGCGGCCATAAACATTACAGGCAAGTTAGAAGTCAAAGGGATCTTTGAGGGACAACAGCTCTCCAAACCAGGTGCCTTGCGGCCTCATGATGCTCGTTTAACAAGACTTTTTGCAAGAGACCCAGCCATTCCCATTCCCTAGAGTTCTGGGCCACCAAAATGTCTTACAGCCCAACCAGAATCACTGAAATGCCAGCCCAAACTTGCAACCTTTGGTGGGGGGAGGAGCAGCAGCCTGCTCTGGCACACCCATGCAGTGGACAGTATATAATTTAACTCTCAGTGCATAAATCACATAGTCAGACAATGCCCTCAGCTAACTGCTGTGTTGCAGCTGCCAGCCTAGCAGCAGTCTTTGTCTAGGATCACAACCAGCTCTTTTAACAACGGGGGTTGACGGCGAGGTTGTTGGGCCAGAAAGATAATGCGAGGGAAAGGTGGCTCGTGTTGTCAGCACAGCCAGGAAATACTCTGCCCTAGGACTATTCAACACCATGTGCCACAATACTACAGCATCACACAAAAGTGTTGTATGGTGCCAAATCAAGAATGGATGCTCCAAACTGCGGGAGAATCTTGCATGTAAAGGCACTATGGCTATCAAGTTGCCAGCTACCATCAGAAAAGACCTACACACTTAATAATAATTGCTGGTACAAAAGTATATAGGAAGCTGCCATACACAGAGTCAGACCATTGGTCCATCAAGCTCCGTACTGCCTACACAGAGTGACAGCAGCTCTGTAGCGCAGTGTGGACTACAGTCCCCACCATCCTTGACCATTGGTCCTGCTAGTTAGGGGTGATGGGAATTGTAGTCCACAAACATCTGTGGAGACCAAAAATTTATTTTAGGGTTTTAGGCAGGAGTATTTCCCACCCACCCCTGAAGACGGACCCACATTGGACAAAAAGATTCCTTCACTGCAGGGGGTTGGCTAGATGACCCTCATGGCCTCTTCCAACTCTACAACTCTATGCCAGGAACATGGAGCCTTCTGCATGCAAGGCCCCTGTGCACAGAAAATCTGTGGCAACCGATCACCTGGACACCTAGGACCTGGATGCTGACCACTGAAAATATGAAATGGCTCTTCAGTCCTTTGCACAACAGGTCCATAAAATAGTTATTATCAGTCTTGATTGTATTCTTTGATGGAACCGCGATTGAGGTTCGATTCAAAGATCTAGATTTTTTGCAAGCACACATCTGACTTTTCTGCTGCTGAACTAGTTCAAGGCATATGCATCTGCTGGAGCTTTTCAGACAACCGAGTTCCCAACATCTGCATGACTGCATTCATGAGAGGGGAACAGAACAGGCTGTGTTTGTCTGGATCTGTCCTACCAGTCAACACAAGAGAAGAGATGGGTACCACTTCAGCCACGACAGGGCAAACCACAGTGACAGACATCTGCCGGATCAGAATGTTAAAAGTTTTGCTAAACGTTTATAAAATGTACAACAGCAAGGGTACGAATGAAATCCTGTTTCTTACCTGAAAGCCCCCCAGGGGCCAGATAATTAGTTCCCCCTGTCTCAGTGGAGGAAGGCACAGAGTCTGGACAACTTGCTGCAAGAGAAAAGGGAAATGAATTAAGAAACAAGCATGACGTACCACTTCAAAAAAAGAGAGAGAAAGGCACACTGCAAACAATGTCTCCAGCCAAATGAAGCACATTCCAGAGCGTTTAGCAGGAAGTTATTACTAATTGTCTGCACAGAGACACTGCAATTCTTCATGATACATCCACCCTAACTCATCACCCATGTCTAGGCTCCACTCTGCCACTTAATCACATTAGTCAATGAGTACAAGATTACAGACTGGCTGGAATAGTCTTCTCTTCCCCTCATCCCTTCTTTTGTTTGGCTGGTTTTCTTTTCTGGCTGGTCACTGGTTATTGAAATATCCATCTTGCCATGCTTAAGCCATAGCTCAAGATCAAAAGGGAGTTTTCACTGGCACACTACTGATTTGCGTTAAGGCAGTGAGTTGACAATGCAAAACTGAAGAAGAACTGGGGGGCATTTTGCCAAAGACATTCCTTTCAAAAAATACAAAAACTGTCCTTGTTTCCATATTATTTCAATAGGACTCTTCCAAATGACAACCAGCCTTTGCAATACTTTGTCTGGGCAAACTATGTCTGACAACCAGTGGAAAAGGCTCCATCAGATGCATCCATGAAAACTTATGCCATCATAAAATTGTTAGCCTTTAAGGGGCCACAAGACTATGGTGTTTTTGATGCAACATGGCTACCCTACTACAAACTGTTATGTAATGTCATTTTAAAAGAGTCTTATGGAAAAACAAGTGTTGGGGAGAGAATTTTCAAGTTCCTGGCAATGAAAACTCAAGAGTTTCTGTGGTTTTGTTTTTTAAGAAACAAAACAAACAAACAAAACAAAACAAAGTTTGATCTGCTCTAGGAGAGGAAAGTGAAAAAAGTCTAAAAGTCACATATTCTCAACCAATTCCCATACCACCAGGGCCTAAGGAAAACTGGAGCCCAGCTCATAGACATAAATCCAAATCTAAGCGGTTCAAGTCCAGGAGAGAAATAAAGGAAATCAAAAGCCGATCTAAGGATGTGCCCAACCTCAAGACAAGCTGGCAAACTGCCAACATGGCCTATGGCTACATGAAGTTAGGACACGCAATAGCTGCAGCACAGCGATGGACACATGCAAAAACATAGAGTCTTTGCCTTCAACCCCTCTCTACCCATCCCTCCAAGTTGTTTTTCCAAGAACTCACTCCTGAAAAAAATAAGAGCAGGAACACGTGTATGTGTGCGTATGCGACTGTGTAATCTCATTTTATCAGAGTCAAGTATAACCCTGAACAGGAATATACAGTTTAACAGGATATACTTAATCAAACTGAAAACAATGGGGCAGACAGGAAATTGAGTTACTTGTGAAATACTGTATACTATACACTTTCTAAATGTACAGTGTTTTCAGCGTTCTAAGGAAACGGCCTCTTGTTTTATTTTTTTAATGAGACATCGACGCTTTGCCTCTTGCTCTACATCAAATGCTTCGTTCTTGAGATGGCCCTAATTCTCACTCCAGGTATGAGCTGGAGCCTGGGCTGTACCAGGTCAGACCTGGGGGTAGCGGCGGTAACTGACATGGCGGAATGCTCCACTCTCCACCGCATGAACCTCTATTGGCAAACTCAAGTGGTACAGCCCAGGTAACACAGAGCTAGACCCATGCAAAGAGTATGAAAAAGAAGAGGGGAGCTACTGAACGTACCAAGGGAAGGGACAGAATGATGGCCAAGTCCCAAAATGTAGCTCAGGGGTGAAGACTACGTGGCCTTGGAGGTGCTGGTGAGCTCTATCTCCCCCATTCCCTGACCCCTTAGTGGCCACACTGATGGAAGCTGAAGCCCAGCAAATGTGGGGCGCAGGTTCCTCCACCTGTCTTGTAGGACTTCCAAACCCAGCTCAACAGTGGGACATCTGTTGCTTTGCAACCAGTGTGGCAGAACATAGGAAGATGCCTTATGCTGAATCAGACCCTCTGGTCCATCTAACTCAGTATTTGGCTACTGGCAGCTGCTCTCCAGGATTTCATAACTGCCTCTCCCAGCCCCACCTGGAGATGAAGATGGGACCTTCTGCATTCCTGACAGATGCTCTGCCACTGGGCTAGGCCCTTCCTGAAAACCTCAGACAGGGAGTATGCCTTAAACGAAGACAGACTGCTGGTTCATCTAGCTCAGTATTATCTGAACTGATTGGCAGGAGCTCTCCAGGATTTCGGAGCAGGTGGTTTTCCAGGCCTTACCTGGAGACACCAGGGATTCAACCTGGGAGCTTCTGCATGTAAAGCAGATGTTTCTACCCACCAAGCTACAGCCCTTCCCAGTTTCTCTCAACCTGATGTTTCAGAATTAGCAGTTTGATTTAATACTGTGGGTCATTGATGTGATTGGAGGCTTGAGATGCCCCTTTCAGTACCAGAGATCACATTGCAATTTGGGAACCTCTTGGAAAACAAGGGAAGGGAGAGGATTTTCCGAAGCTAAAGTGGGGAAATGGCATGGAGCAGGTAGGAAGGTGGACAAAGGGGTCTCCAGAAACCTAGGAGACATAAAGGGTAAATGAGCAAAGGGCCCACAATGAAGCCAGCAAAAAAGTACAACTCGGTCACACACAGGATAAGGGTATTTCGGGTATTTTAAAAACTGAACACCAGATCCACACCGTACATTCAAAGCACTCTCGGACCACTTTAACAGTCATGGCTTCTCCAAAGGATCCTGGGAACTTGCGTATTATTCCCATCCCTCTTCCCAAACTATAGTTCTTCAGATTCTCCACAACTGTTATAAAGTGGCATAAGAGTGCTTTATGTGAAGGTGATGTTGGCTTTCAAAAATACCTAGGCTTGGTCATTGCCCCCCACACAGAGCATCCACAAAACCTATTATTATTATTATTATTATTATTATTATTATTATTATTATTATTATCATCATCATCATCATCATCATCATCGTGGGTTGATTAAAATGCAACATGTGCCAATATCAGATTCAGCTCTTCTAAGCACTAAAACAAATTATAATCATGATTCCTGCTCTATGGTTTTTCCTTGGAAGAGCATGGTGTGGCAGGCAAAGGAGATCTGAACCTGGACCAGACGCCTAGAGTGTCTATCCCTACTCAATCAGCAAGCAAACTGGGTGGTCTTGGGGCAGTCATCATTTCTCAGTGTAATATTCTACCCTTCACAGAGCTGCTGGGAGGATAAAATAGGATTGCCATGAGCATCACCCAGGACTAACTGGAAGGGCAGCTGCAACCATGATAGATGGTCAGATAAATTAAAGCAGATAGGCAACACACATGTTGTTTTTCTCTGGTGCACATATATGTATGTTTGCAAGTGTCTCTGTGACATGCATGCTCTACATCAGGCATTCCCAACCTTCAGCCCTCCAGATGTTTTGCACTACAGTTCCCATCATCCCTGACCACTGGTCCTGTTAGCTAGGGATCATGGGAGTTGTAGGCCAAAACATCTGGAGGGCCAAAGGTTGGGGATGCCTGCGGTACATTTTAAGACATGACAGAGAGGGAGAGGGAGAGAGGGAGGGAGAGAGAGTGTGTGTCTAAACTGGCCTCAAATTGTTTGTGCGACTTTCTCAGCCCTTAAAAACTCAGGGTTCGTTCACATGGTCATCGCAAGGCCCTAAAACAATACACTGCTTTGAACACAAAACTGTAAGTTGAAGTCAGTTGTCCACATTTCCAGCCACCAGCCATCAATTCTAGAGTAACTAGTATAGAATATACAGTGGTACCTCTGGTTGCAAATGGGATCTGTTCCAGAGCTCCGGTCGGATCCTGAGGTTTCCGCAACCTGAGGACCGCTTCTGCCCCAAAACCCGGTAAAATACTTCCGGGTTTGCCGGGCGTGCATCCCGAAGTTTACGTAAGCAGAGGGTTACGAAAATGGAGGTACAACTGTATATACTGTAGTTCTCAAGATCTTCACCTTTGCAGCTCAAAAAGGGAACTCTTGAACCATCATTTGGTGGTACACATGGCACCAGCCTCTCTCTTCCCTGCACCAAAGCTCCTGCTGTTCAACATGTATTGACTCAACATCCATTGCCTATAGCTTTGCAGATTCTCTGCTCTGCCTCACATAACCTCTTTGGAAAAACTGGACTAACAGTACACATCTGCATATCTTATTAGGTTGCTCTGAAGTTTTCTACATTCCTGTTTAGAAAGGCTTTGGGAGACATCCACGAGGAACACCCTTTCGCAAGCAAAGGCAATTCAAATAATCTAACTACACAGGCATGTTGGTGCTGCAAGCACAGCGGCTTGTTGTCAAGGTGATATTACCAAGAGCAGGGCTGGGGGAAAGAGTTTTGCATTCCTAAGCACCAATTTGGATGCAAGGCACCCAACAGCAGAGAATGGGGAACCCTTCCACATCTTGTTGTGGCTCCAGCTCCCATCTAGCTCCAGGCAGCATGGCCAATGAACAGGGATGATTTGAGCTGTAAGCCGCAAAACATCTGGAAGACCAGAGGTTCCTCATCCTAAGGCAACAATCAATGTTTTCATTAGTACAGTTGCTCTATCAGCAAACTGAGAAACTGCACTGATTTAGAGTGCTGCACCACTTCAAAACACAGTGCGTTCCAATCTGCACTGTCCCCAAATTGCTCCAGCTGAAGCACCAGGACTACTCTTGTCTACTGAGGCTCAAGTAAACAGTATTTAAACAACAGTTTTATTAAAGGGAGAGGGGGAAATCACAGCAGAACATAGAAATGATATAGAGACCAACTGACTTCTCTTTTGCTCACTCTCTCAATCCTCACAATGGCCTTGATTAAACAGGAAGTCAAATGGGAGTCAGAGGTTGTAATAACCACCTGTAATGACAGACTTATGGAGTATTTTTGTCTCCATGCTCCACGTGCGACAATATTCAGAGTTCAACTGCCAAGCGGACTTAAAGGAGGGGGGGGCCTTTTCATTTCCGACCGGGTCCATTAATCACTTCCCATTGGCCGATACAGAGAACTTTTCCTTTCAAAACGGCACGTTCACATTCTGTGGCTTTTTTTTCTGTTTACACACAGTTTTGCTACCTTATGTCAACACTTGCTAATGAATAAATATATCACTCCACTAACTGAAAATGAGGCCCTGGCAACAGCCGGCTGGATGTTTAAACTCCTGCTAATAGATTTATCCTAGCATCTTTACCGGAAACCAAATGGCAGGCCCTTAACCATTCTTTCCAAACAGCTCTGGTGTTGCCAGATATATGCCCACTCTTTCCAAATTCCCTTGGGTCTGTGCAACAGTCAGAAATTAGCAATAAATAAACAAAAATGTGCTTTTTTAAAAAAAAACACCACACACAAAAATAACAACACTGACACCTCAATCCTAACCACTTTTGCTTGGAAGTAAGTCTCCCTGGCTTTGCTTTGTCCAAGCAGGTGTGTTTAGGATTGCACTCTTGAACCTGCAAGAGTGTGCAGACTTCCTTGGGATAAAGCCTGAGGTTTTAGTTCAGAGGAAATGGCCGCAAGATAAAGCAACACCATTTTGCATGGCACATTTTAATGGGACAGCAGATTCTGAACCCATCCTCCAGCCGGAAAACCAAAAACTCCTGCAATGTATCCTCTGATTCCCAGGAATAACATTATGGCAAGGCCAAGGCCAGCCTAGCTCTGTCCATTGACCAGCAGAGGTTGGACCATTATGGCGAAAAGGCCATGGCCCCAACATCTCAGCCTGCCCTCAGCACTGGCTACCAGCATCCTGGGAACAAAACCAGAATTTGTTGGCTCTGCCTTGTCATTGGCTCTGCCGCCACCTCCCATACTGCCTGCACTAAGAGTCCTGAAAGGGACTGACATTGACCAGAGGCAGGTGACTTTTGTCTCTCCCCTTCCCTGCTAGAAAGAACGTTCAGCTCTAACCAACCGGCAGTTGTGTCCCTGGATTGCAGAAGTGGCAGGAAGCACATTCTGGCCTCAGCCACCAGTCAGGGCTGCTGGGTCAGTTGCCAGCTCCTCTATCCAGGCAGCAAAGGCCTCCAAGGAAGGGAAGATCTGTCTGGCCCCAGACGAATATCAACGCCTGTTTACAACTCACCACATTGTTCTGTCTGGCGCTGTCAAGCCAAGATCTCTCCCTCTCTACCTTTTCCCTCCACTCCCCTTTGCCTTGTGTGTCTTGTCTTTTCGGTTTGCAAGCCTGGGGGCAGGGCCCGCCTCTCGTCATTATTTCGTTTTTTTAATTGATGTGAGCCGCTTGGGAGACAGCATTTGTCTGAAAAGCAGGCTAGATAGATAGATAAAACAGCACCACCATTTTACAAATGAGAAACTGAGA
The DNA here is from genome assembly GCF_965112155.1 of Podarcis liolepis. NCBI lineage: Eukaryota > Metazoa > Chordata > Lepidosauria > Squamata > Lacertidae > Podarcis > Podarcis liolepis. The sequence goes on along the minus strand of NC_139565.1, from coordinate 55,419,347 downwards.
CTGAGTGAAGGTGACTTGCCCAAGGCTGCACCGAGAACAGTTATTTGATTGCAAAGCGTCGCAGCTTCAAGTCCATTCTGGCATCCACTGGAGCACAGCTGGCTAACTGCAGTCCCTGTCTATAGGTGCCAGGTCAGGTTTTGCAACACTGCAAAACAGACTCCCCAAATGTAATCTTTCCCCCTTCTTTGGAATGAATGGCACCCATATGGTGCAAAATAAAATGGGTGCATTTAAGGATGCCATGGGGTTTGAACCTGTTATTTCTCTTTCTTCGTCACACTGCAATGTGACAGACTGCTGGGAACCTGTTATGATAGATACTTTAGCATCTAACGCAACCTTGGAGTGGGCATATGTCTGTCAGAAACCACACACTATTGCTTGCTAAAGCAAGTAATAAATTGTGCATTGCAAGGATTGCAAACCATGACATTAATTGTCATCTCAGTGAGCACATCTAAATGATGTTTCCTACCCCTTGCAAATCCATTCTCCTGCTTGCACATGGCATAAACAAATGTCAGCAAGATGCGACTACCTTGTGCAGTGCATGTTTACTCTGAAGTAAGAAGCATTGTATTCAATGATCCTCACTCCCTGCAGACCAAAAGAGAGCTAAACACCTCAACACACATAAAGTTACAAAAATAACGGGGGGGGGGGAACGTGTCCACAGCTGTGCTTCAATCACTTTTAGTATTTTAAGAAATTATTGTTGTTGTTTATAATACTGGATAGCAGCATAGTGCTTTCAAGGGTTCAAAGTGTTTCACATGCAATATACAGCTGTAATCCTAATAAACCCTGGAAGAGAGGCAAGTCAGTGCTATTAGGCCCCAAACTGCAGATGGGGGAATTGAGGCTGAGAGTGATTTGCCGGAGGCCACGTTCATGGCAAAGAACTGAACTAAGCACTTCCTGATTCATAGCTCAGTCAGTCTACACTATAACAGCTCTCATAAAGGTCTCTGCCTGCGAGGAGCTTACAGCCTAAAGTGGTCGAACGCTGAAGAGGGAAACTGCAATCTTGTACATCCCTGGGGATTAACCATGTTTAAACTTGACAAACTAGCCAGATCCAGGGAACTGAACAGTAACAAGTTTTATTTCGGTGGAGCAGAGACTAGTTTCCTGGTACTGCCTGAAACTGGGCCTTTACAAAGAAGTCAATTTTAAAAACCTTGCTAACTCTATTGACTCGACTTGACATCAGGATGTAATCAATAGAGACAACTGCTCTGCAATCTGTATTTTGGTCCATTAATCTTTGGGAGAGATATGAAGTGGCTTTGTGGAATTTTATTTCCCTCCCCCCTCAGTTTCATCCACATTTCCGATTTTCACTAAACCCTCTCTCTCCTCCACAATGCCAGCCTATTTATCTAGCACAGGGTGAGCCCTGCTGCCAGCCAAAAGTTTATGCAGACAACCGCAACAGCGTTTGGTGCCAGCCTCGAATGGGCTTCTGCCCTGGCAGCCTGCCATTCAATTACAAGCAACCAAGGATGCAGGGAGAAATGTGCTAAAAACATCTGTGTGCCCCTTCATAATTCTTTTTCGGTGTGCTCTTACTTGTGCCAAAAGCAGGGTTTTCAAGCAAAAGTGAAATAACAAATAGGACGTTTCAGGAAACCCGTATTACTCGAAATCCACTCATTCCATTATTCACCAGTCAAAAATAAATCGTTTTCTATTGTTACACCTTCTGCTCCTCCTAAAACATTACAGGAGAAATTTCAGGATGACATGAAGCAGGTGTTCTTTTTGTTTGCATTTTAACAGAAACCCAAGTTTGTTTTCGTTTTTAAGGGAAGAGCTTGAAAGATTTGGACTGCAGGTTTAAGTTGGGAGAGTCTGTCTCCCCTGAACTCACTTTGGTCTTACATCTGAGTAAATTATGTGCAGGAACAGTTGAGGAACCCTTGTTCCTCTACAGCCTCTTTTGGATTTACGATGCAAATATACTTAGATCTCAATCAGACTGGAAGTAAACCCCATTGACTTGAAAGGAACTTATTCCAAGTAAGGAAGGCAAGCTTAAAAAAACCCGTGGCAGACTCTTCTTGTGAAAGCTGGTGGGTTTAAAGAACAAAGGCTAAAATCCCACAATCCACACTTATTCAGGAGCAAATCCCACTTATCTTAATGCGGAATTGCTTGTGATTAACTGTGTAGGAGTGCTAGGAAAGCAAACAAGAGCTGAAAAAAGCGAAACAAACCTATGGATTAATAATAATAATAATAATAATAATAATAATAATAACAACAACAACAATACAATCGTAAGGAAAGTGCCACGAGCATGCAATGTGGGGAGAGAACTGCCTTCCCAGGAAAAAAAAGTTTCCAAGTTTCCCATCCCAAAAAAAAATGTTCAGTTTGTTTTAAAAACAAGTCTACTTACCAGTTGGTTTGAGAAAATCCATTGGATATCTCGAATAAGGAGGAGGGGGAGACTCTGGAATTAGAAAAGTACAGAGAAAATAAAAGCAGAGCCATGAGAAGAGAGGAGGGGGGAGAGAGAGAGAAAGATAGGAACTTATGATAACAGTGGCATTCTTGTAGCAAAACTGTTTGTCTTAGCTCTGGGGGTTGGAGGCAGGGCAGGCTAGGCGGCGATTGCCTTGATATTTAACTGTCAGATAAACAAAGGGGGCCGGCTGGCGCCAGTCGCTCGCACTATCTGCTCCTCTGGCTGTCTCGAGCGGGGCCTCCTTGGCTGGGCTGAAACACTCCAGCTCTGGAAATCACCAACTGATCCCGGCTCCCTGATAATCCCCGGCTAGCTCTCCGCATGCACATTTAACATTTCACAGAGAGCCTGGGGGGGGGGGGAAGAGTGGGGAGAGGAAAGAGGGCGGGTGGGATGGCTGGGGGGGGGAGAGAAGGGAGAGATACAAGTACAGAATTCAAGACTCACATTTTCCTCCCACTTTGAAAAGAACAACAGCAGCAGCAGCAAAAGAACTTCCCGGCCCTGCATAACTGGGCAGTTTTCTTCTGCGCTGCTCAAAAGTTGTGCCAAAGTTTTTGCAAGCGGTTCGGGGAAGAAGGGGGTCAGAGTGGGGGGAGTTTGCAGCCTCGAGGTTTTCAGAGGGGGTGGGTGGGAGAGAGGGGTCTCTAGCATGACTTAAGACATACCAAAGCAGTTCTCTATCTCTCTCTCTCTTTCACTCACTCACTCACTCACATACACAAAACTTGATGAAGGCTGTGAACTTTACACTCAGAAGCACACACACAAAAAGGGTTTGCATTGAGGATTCTTCGCTCTTCCCACCCCCCCCTTTCAACCTTTCCAGTTTGGAAACCAAAAGGCAGCCTGCCCGGAGGAGGAAGGAAGATTGGTGCCTGGAAATTGTGTGTTGTCTTTTATATTATAGCAGCGAAGGAGGGCTGAGTGGGAGAATATTAGGGACGGCTGGCCAGCAAAGTGTTGGATTACTTTTGCAAACCTCAGGCTGGCTGGAGATCTGTATGTTAAAAAACGGGAGGATCTGGGGATGTATTTTCCAAAAACCAATCAGGGCTTCTTTGATCCTGCACTATGCGTTACAGCTCCTTTGCATCAATAGTAAATCTGCACTAGGAAAACACAGAAGAATGTTTGATGTCGGATCCTGTCACCTTAAAACTAATGGCCTGGGTTTTTAAAAATGCATTTATTTACAGAGTGTGGGGGTGGGTGGGGGGGAGAGCCTTCTGTCATTGTTGCATGCTTTCTTCACTCCCCCTGATTGCAGGTCCGACAGGAACTTCAGACACTAAAACCCAGAACTGGGCAGGTTTGCAAAAGAGAAAGAAAAAAGGTTGTCCGATACTGTTCTGACTACTCATAGAAAACTCCCCTTGGGCTTCTTTCAAACCTAAAATTAAAAATCTCCCTGGGTATTTTATTTATTTTTTAACTTAGGAAAACAGACATATATGGGAAGCCTCTGGTGCACAACAAAAACACAGGGCTTTTCTTTGACAGGGCATCAAAGCTTGAACTTTAAAAAAAAAAAACAAAGCTGAAATGGGCAGAGAGGTACCCTACATACTCAAACTGGGTCCGTGGCCGAATAATATGGGTCGCCCCTTAATTCCAGATCTCAACATTTCCAGGGAATGATGCAAGGCTGTGCCCCCCCCCCCGAAAAAAATTCCAATGCACCACAAAGACCGAGAGCAACTTGAAGAAGGCAAGACTTGGAATGCAAAGGCCTGACATTTCTCCCTTATTTTTTTTTACCGTCCAAAACACACACACACATCGATGCACTCAGGGGGGGTTTTGGGAGGTGGAGGTGGAAGGGGTTATTTGTAAAGCGGTGCCTACCTAGTTCACAGAGCCTGCTGAGGTGATAGGGGTTGCAGCAGACCAGGTCCGGGTGCGTTTTCCCATAAGATTCACAGCAACATAACCTCTTGACTTCCGAGCAGTGCCTGAGATCCGGCCACCGAAAGACTTTGCACAGCAGCAGAGGGAGCGAGTACCAATGCTGGCCCAGTTTGGAGTCCACCTTGGTGGGCAACAGGAGGCAGGAAGTCCGCGTGCCCCCCCGGGACTCCACGGCTTGCAGGAGGCCCTCCAGGTGCTTCTCCTTCAGCCTCTTCAGCACCGAGTGGGTCAGCGCTTTCAGTTCAGCCTCCGATCCGAGGTGTGCCTTGGCGAGCTTCCCCGACTTGCCCATGCAGCAACCCCGGCTTCCTCCGCCGCCGCCGCCGCCCGCCCCATGCGCCCGGCTGTCGGCGGCCCCCTCTCCAAGCTCGCCGCCTTCTTCCTCGCCGCCGGGCGCACGGCTCCGCCAGAGTCTTCGGACGAGCAGCGATCGTTTGGTCCTGAACATGCGGGACGAGAAGAAGGTTCCCCGGCTAAAAAACGGGCATGTCGTCCGCAACTCATGAAGAATCCGGGAGCCGAGTCCAGGCAGCCAGTAGAAGCAGCCTGAAATGATGGGGATGAAGTGGAAACAGAGGACGGAGCCGGGGGGAGATGGGGGCGCCGGCCGCCGCGCGCTGCCTGCTGCGGGAGACGCAGGCGAAGCAAGGTGAAGCATGCGCCAGTCTCTTGGGAAAAGGCTCGGGTTCAAGGCTGCCTTGCTCCCTCTCTTCGCAAATCCTTCTAGATCCACAAAAACAACAGCAAAAAGGAGGAAAACCCCTACAGTTTCTTTAAAGCGTGCGTGTGGTGGGATGGTTATCCACTAAGGGGCAAAAGAAAGGGGTCTGGGGTGATTTGGGAAGAGCGAAACATGCCCTCTGCCCCCCTCCCTCGGTCCAAAGAAACTCCACGGGATATGGAAGTATTTTCTTCAGCGGTGGTTCAAAGGAGAAGCCCTCGGGCGAGGTGATGCGGAGGGAGTTTCGTTTCCAAACACACAAAAAAAATATTTTCTTTAATGTTGCAAAAAAAAAGGCACAAGATTTTAGATCCTTAGGTGATCAAAGTAGGTGCTAAATCCAGCCCAAAAGTGCAGAAGGGGGAAGAGGGAACCTGGTGTTTACAAAAATGGGGATGGGGGCGAGCCAAAAACTAAAAAAAATAAGAGAATAATTTAGATCTGGTCGTTTCGAAGGAAGAAGAAAAATCTGTGGTCGAGAAGGGGGGAAGAAAATCCACAGTAAAACATCCAAAGATCCCCGTTCCTTTTCGCCCCGATAGGTCTGTTTTTGTTCGCCTCTTCCAAGCAGAGCTTTGCAGGAGCAGCTCTCTCCCGATCTGCGGATCAGCTCGCAGCACCTTGATCCGGTCGCTCCCTGGCGGCGTCTGCCCTTCCCAAACGCGCTTTGATCTTGCTGCTCCCTGGCGGGGTGGCCCCTCGCTTGTTTGCTTCCTTTTCCGAGCAAGAAAGGGAGAGTTTTTAAAACGCAGGATTCCGGGCCCCCCCTTCAAAGTTCTCCCTTTAAAAGATCTCTCCACCCACCGCCACCTTTTCCCTTGCCCTCCCCCCTTCTCCTCTGGTTCCAGGGGCGAAGGAGAAGGATGGGTCGGGGGACCGCCGGCGATCGAAAGGAATCCGGGAGAAGTAAGCGAGGACGCTCCTCTTAATGACAGCGGCGGAAAAAGTGTCGCCAGCCCCTCCTCCGCCTCTCCGGCAATGCCGCTCTCAGCTCTTGCGTCTGGCGGCTGCCTGCGCCGCTTGCCCTCCGCCTCCTCCTTCCAGCAGGAGCATCGCCTCTCTCGTCGACACACACAAGCACGCAGCAGAAAGCCAGAGGAGGAACCGGGCGGCGGCGGCGGAGGCAAGGAGGGAGGGGGGGTGTACTATCCACCCAGTTCCTTTCGCCTGGGCTGGCTCTTGCCTTCCCCTCCCTTCCTTTTTCCGTTCCCTTCTTCCTTTCCCGAAACGCAGCAGCAGAGCCTGGAGCTTGGCTGCGCGCTCTCGCGCTCTTCCTCCACCTCTTTTCTTCTTCCCTCCCTCCTTCCTCCCTCTCCTCCTTCCCGGCTCTCCTTTTGCAGCTCCGCGATTTTGCAAAAAAAAAAAAAGGGGGGGGGGATTTCAAATAAAATGGAAAAAACCTTCAGGGGAGGGCGAGAGCTTTTTTTTGCAAGGCAGAGGGATGAGGGGAGGTCACCTAAGCGGAGAGCCCCAGTGCGCCTCTGCCGCCGGGCTGGCTGGCTGGAGGGGGGGGGCGCGCTTGGGCAGCTCTCGCTTCTGATCCCTCCTCTCGAGACAGCCAGCCAGCTCGAGCCAGGCTCCGTCTCCTCCTCCCCCGGTTATTTCTCTCTCTCCCTCTCTCTCTCTCTTTCCCCCTCCCTCCTTCCCGATCTCTTGCCTTGCCTCGGTGGCTTCCAGACTGCGCAGCGGCGCTGCCCTGCCCAGGCAAACCCGTCGTCGTCCCCGTCCACCCCCCCCCCGCGCCGCGCGCGCCGCCCGCCTCTTATCACGTGGGCGTCTAGACACCCTGTCGCTTTTTTATTTTAAAAAAAAAAAAAAGCACAGTGATTGTATTGCGCAAAAAAGGCATCGGGTTTCTGAAAGCTATTTTTTTTCCTCTTTAATTCCTGAAGTCTGGGGAGGAGGCAGAGCGCGGGGGGGGGGGAGAAGAAGGAGAGAAGGGAGGAAAAGCAGTAAAGGTTTGAGGAAGTGTCAGAGGAGGAAAGGAATAGAAGTTAGGTGCAGGCGTGCGCGCACGGATTACGCTCAACTACTATTACTTGCACAATGAGCAAGATTGGCTAATGGGAATTAGGTAGGGAGCCATGCTTAAAGAGACGAGAGTGCACTCCACGTCAAATCAAGCCATTGCTGTTATTGCTATATTGTACTGCTATTAATTTACTGTGTTTATATATCAGGCACCATCCAGGTATATGGTACTTTTGTGGGCTGGCGTAAGGGAAAGGGCAAGTCCTTTCCCCTAAAATATTTACATTCCACCATGTACAGGCTGCCCATCTCAGCTCATCAGGGTAAAATCACATCCAGAAGGACAGTAGCATAATACCTGTATGAAGTAAATGCTGCAACATAACTGGCAAGCTTCCAAGCTCACCAGGACGCTTCTTCAGACAAGATGATATAGTTTCAGGGGGCTTACTTCTCCCAGCTATGTGTGGATATGATTGCAGCCTCCAGGAATTTGCGAGTGATGCAAGGTTCTGTACTCTTGGCCTCAACATTCCCATCTGCAATATGGGAATAATAAAGCAAATCTATCTTATGCATGTGAAGTGCTCTAAACTAAAATGTGGAGTATTAATATTATTATTACTACGTCTACACCTTGGGTGGGTAAACCAGGAATTTTAAAAAGTGCAAATGTTTTTTGCAAGTAACTAGGGAACATTCCATAAACTTTTCAGTCCCTTTTTATTCACTGAGAGAATTATGGGTGTGCTCTGATCTCTCCTACCACTAAAATCAATTGGACTTAAAATTATTTTAAACTGGCTGGACGGTTTGTTGCAGGGTAATTAATCCCTGTGGTTTCCCATGTAGGCTTCACTGGGACTTGGGAAAACTCAGAATAATTAGGCTCCAGTTTCCTAGACATATCCATAAAGTCTACTGAATAAATGAGTATTTGGCACTGTGAATTCTATAGTTTGGGAACCGATTAAACAAATTCATCCGCAGTAGTCCCACTGGGGAACTAAACACGGCCACTGCCATTAGAGATAGGATGCAGAAGTGTCAGGGAACTGCAACCCACAAAGGTTCTTGGGTACATTTTGCTCATATTTTCCCGAGATCTTGGAGGGTCCAGCAGGTAGGTTTTCTCAGCTCGGACTGTCCACTGATACTGGAGGAGTGATACCTTGAAGCATCTACTTCAGCTCATTTGCCCAATTTGACTGCAAGTTTTTGCTCGCTGCACACCCTGTTTACAGTGCACCAAGAGCTTAATTTAAGCGTGACTCTCCAGGTCACATAGGGACGCGAGTGGCACTGTGGGTTAAACCACAGAGCCTAGGACTTGCCGATCAGAAGGTCAGCGGTTCGAATCCCCGTGACAGGGTGAGCTCTCGTTGCTCGGTCCTTGCTCCTGCCAACCTAGCAGTTCGAAAGCATGTCAAAGTGCAAGTAGATCAATAGGTACCGCTCCGGCGGGAAGGTAAACGGCGTTTCCATGCGCTGCTCTGGTTCACCAGAAGCGGCTTAGTCATGCTGGCCACATGACCCGGAAGCTGTACGCCGGCTCCCTCGGCCAGTAAAGCGAGATGAGCGCCACAACCCCAGAGTCGGCCATGACTGGCCCTAATGGTCAGGGGTCCCTTTACCTTTACTCCAGGCCACAAGCTTGGAATTGGAGCTTTGTGCCACAAATTATTAGCAGGATGTGTGAAGTGATAATAATGATTTTTAAAAGTTGTGGGCCTTTTGCAGAAAGATCTAGGGCTCAAAGATATCGCTGGCTGTGTTCACACAAGCTAGGATCACTAAGCGAGCCTTAAACTAGGTTCTTCTACTGCAGCGCCAAATTTAGGACAGTGTAGCAATTCCCTCACACAGGGTACCAAGCCAGGGGGCGCAAAATTGAGAAGATCTAGAATCGAAAAGATCCATTTTGGGGTGTCAAATTTTGACCTCTATTATGAAAGATTGTCAAAGTCCGCTCCGATCTCTACTGCTGGCTTACAAATCCTGGTTTGTTAGCAAGAAATAAGCCGCACAATCCAGGGTTTGGACATCAACTGTCTTGTTTCTAGCACTTGCACCATGGAGCAGTGTGGAGCAGCATGCACAAGCCAACAACTCCAGGGTTGTTGTCATGCAAATTCTATCAGTGTATGCCATCTGGGATTCAGCAATCTCGTTTTTGCATATTGCAGCCATTTAAACTCAAGTCTCTTGGATCTCGGCCCTATGAGCTCAATCAGTTGGACAAAAGAAAGTGGCCCGCCATGGGCGACGTGGTGGTGCAAATTGCTATTGCACCCATTTTATAGAGGGGACATTGAGGCATGGGAAACTCTTGATTCTCACTCGTGCTCATAAAGCCTGTTTTAGGAGAGCTCGAGAGGACAGTCTAGACGCCCTGACTCCTAGTGCTTCATGCTATTTGCCTGGCAAATAGTTATTGAAAGTCGCATTTACGTGCATGCTGAACGGGCTTCCTAAATGTTAAGTGTGGTAATTTATGCTTTCACGAAGCTTATGGAGCCAAGAGATCAGTTAAGTGAGTTGCTTTGGGAAATGTAGGCAAGGCAGCGCCAAAGGTGGAAATTAAAAATAAGGTGTCCTTGTGTGTCATTCAGTTTCTGGGCACAACTCAAGGTTCTGTTTCTGCCATTTAAAACATAACACCACAATCCTTTTCAAAAGTAAGTCCCATTGAGTTCCATGGAGCTTATGCCCAGAATGTCAGCTGGTATAGAATTGTGCCCTAAATCTCTTAAGTCCCACATGTCTTTGGGAAAGCCTTTGGGAGCAGTGGTTCCATTTTTCTCATATACCAGAAGTTAGATCAATAGTTAAATGCAGCAGTACCTTCTCTGCAGTAGCCCCCTCTGGAACTCCCTGCCTAAGGAGGTTTACCAGGCACAGTCTTTTTCTACCTCTGATCAACTGGCCAAGATTTTTTATGTTAAATGGAAAGTCCAGTTCATGTCTTGTGTGCAGAAAATCCCAGGTTCTGTCCCAAACACCTGGGAACGGTCCTGTCTGAATCCCTACAGAGCCGCTGCCAGTCCGTGTTCGATGGACCAGTTGTCTGACTCAGTGTAAGGAAGTTGTCTATATTCCGTCAGTCATTTTTAACCGCTTTGTCCTTAGCAGCTTTTATGGATTAAACTGTATCCGGCAGAAAGTGTGGGATACAAACTAAACCAGCAATGAAATTGCAACTGGCTAAGCAAGTTGGGTCATCTGGTGCCACTTAGCAGCATCTGATGTGTAGAACCTCCATGTTCACAAGCAGCGAACCTTAGAATGTCCGACATCCAGCACAAACATTGAGGAAAGGCTGTTGCCTTCATGCCCTACTTGTAGGCTCCCTAGAGACCTCTTGATGGCCACTGCAAGAAACAGGATGTGGGACTCGATGGGTCTTTGTCTGATGCAGCAGAATTCTCCTGTAAGATTATTTCAGATCTCCTTATTTCAGAATTTCCTGGAGCATATAATGGAAGCCTTTCATTTCAGAACCGCCCCCAGCTCCATGCTGCTGTAAAATTTCAGCTTATTTTCCCCCTGAATGCATTGGAATCACAGTTCTAAGTCCAAGCCATATCCCACAATGCAGCTCTTCTTTTTTTTCATTTAGTTTTCATTTATTTATTATATTTACATTTACTCCAAGGAACTCAAGGCGTTGCACGTGCTGCTCCTCCCATCTTACCAACATGGCCAAGTGGTGATTTGAACTTGGGTCTTCTCAGTCCAAGCCCAATGTTCTAGCCACTTGCCTTGAATGCTTTCGTGCTATAAATAAATGCATTCATGAAATCATGCAAGGAAGTAAACAAGTCAGACACACCCAGGCAGCGGGGAGATTGTGCATAAGTCATTGTGATCGTCTAGCAATGCACAAAGAAGTTCCGTTGGTAGGTCTGGTGAAATGCAAGATGTTCTCAAGGTGCCACCACTCCGTGTTAGAGGCCATCCTTTATGGGCAAAAGGTCCCACGTCCTTCTCTAGTCAAAAAGGGGTCAGGTGATGTGACAGACCTCCACCTATGCTTTGGAGAAACTTCCAAGTAGAAGTAAGTGATACTGGACTGGCTGGATTAATAGTTTGAGCTATATTATAACCATTTGCTCCTAGGAGTGCAGCAAAGGTGGAGAACATGTGCCCTCCAGGTTTTGAAGGACCGCAGCTCCCACAAGCCCCACCCATCCTGGCCAATGGTCAGGGATGGCCAAAGTTGTAGTCTAGGAACATCTGCCGGGCCACAGCTTCCCCACCCCCGGGAATACAGGATCAAACAAAGGCTGGTGGATCTCGCCCATCTCATGGATAATTCGAATGTAAACATGAGTAGTTTGAACTTTTTTCGGTTGATCAGTGAAACGGATTAAAATGTAAGTTCGCCAATGCTTTGGTCTGGAAGGGCTTCCATTCCTTTAGCCGCCGCTTGACCCATAGAAGAGTAGCTTCCGCAGGAAGAATTCTACCTGCTGAATATTTCTCCGCACGATAGCTGGTAAGAGAACGGAAACTATTTTGGCAGGTCAGCACTGGGTGTGAACTCTTCCAGAGCTCGATTCAAGGTGCTCCTTTTAACTCCTCATCTCAGAAGGCTTTGCTGAGGTTCCTCAAGAACAGGAGGTCTGTGTGGCGAATGTCCAAAACACTCATGTTTTCATTTGTGACATCAAAATGCTATAATGCTGACCCTTCTTCAGGCTACATTGCTGAATTTTAGGTTGGTTCTTAAGACATTAGTATTTCCCAAAGATCTTTGGTGGTTTGCTGGGGGGGGGGATATCATGTTCAAACTTCTCTTTTTTTGTTTGTTTGTTTTTTAAAAAATGTTTTGATATCTGTTTAAATTATTTTAAATACATTGTTTTCACCCTAATGAGAACAAGCCTTTTAAGTAGCTATCTTTCTCTCATTCTGCATTAATATTGGATTTGAAATTGGTTTTTTATATGGTGATGTTTCTAATCACCCTTTCATATTTTTGTCGTCAATGCGTCTTACTGTATGAACAAATAACTAACACACCATTTAAACAAATTGGTTGAAAGCAAATATTTTGACCAATTCAGGCATTTAAAAACTGATTAAAAGTGCAGAGCAATGTGTGTGTGAGAGAGAGAGATTCCAGCAGTTATAAACCAGATTCAAAGGATGAAAAGCCTGGGTAACATAAAGAGAATGATGTCAAACACCAACAAGACATCAGAGTAGGTGCCAAGCAGGCCTTCCTAGGGAGAGAAGCTCATAAAGAGATGCTATGGCAATCCAGAAAGCCTCCTCTCTTATTTTATTTATTTCATTTACAAACCAGCTTCTCCTCCAGTGAGCGCAATAGTTCTCAATAGTTCTCTTCCTCCTCTTCATAGAATCATAGAATTATAGAGTTGGAAGAGACCACAAAGGCCATCGAGTCCAACCCCCTGCCAAGCAGGAAACACCATCAGAGCACTCCTGACATATGGTTGTCAAGCCTCTGCTTAAAGACCTCCAAAGTAGGAGACTCCACCACACTCCTTGGCAGCAAATTCCACTGTCGAACAGCTCTTACTGTCAGGAAGTTCTTCCTAATGTTTAGGTGGAATCTTCTTTCTTGTAGTTTGGATCCATTGCTCCGTGTCCGCTTCTCTGGAGCAGCAGAAAACAACCTTTCTCCCTCCTCTATGTGACATCCTTTTATATATTTGAACATGGCTATCATATCACCCCTTAACCTCCTCTTCTCCAGGCTAAACATGCCCAGCTCCCTTAGCCGTTCCTCATAAGGCATCGTTTCCAGGCCTTTGACCATTTTGGTTGCCCTCCTCTGGACACGTTCCAGTTTGTCTTCAGAACAACTCTGCAAGGTAGGTTAGGCTGAGGGACAGCAACTAGTCCAAGGTTACCCAGGGAGCTCCATGGCTGAGTGATGATTCAGACCCTGGTTTCCCAGGTCATGGTCCGATTCTCTTAACACCACACTGGAGAGACCTATCAGGAGTATGCAAGAACCAGTGGTACCAAATAGTATGGGAAACAGCCCTGCTAGAAAAATTAGCCAATAAACTGAAACTGACACAGGGACAAATAGAAGAAGACATGTCTCCCCTTTATCACATACACAGCCCAACAAGACAACGACAAAAATCCACCAACAGCATACAAATCAATATGGCTAACCTGATCCAAAACACCCACCCACCCCACTCACACATGAAGACCACCACAGCCAACCACAAATGAATAACCACACCCTAGGCCAACCCTAACCTCTCTCACCACCAAAGGAACACAAGTGAACAGCAAAGAACCTGCACAAGCGATGTTGACACCAAACCCTACATATAGTAAGTAAAATAGAAACATCGCCACCAGACCCCACCCCCACCCATCTCCCCCCCCCTCCACCTCTTTCCCCCTTTTCTTCCTAATGTCTCAACAAATGAAACTGATTTGTAAAAATGTTACATGGGGGGGGGGAATACAAGAGAGAGACATTGCAAACACTATTAACACCACACTGGCTCTCTCTTCTTCCCAATCCACCGCTTGTCCAAAGATCAAGCAATCTGATGGAGGGATTCAGAGGGTTTGTTTAAAATTGGACGCCCCAGCTGCCTCTATTTAAAAAACAACTTTTAAAATAATTCTTTTTTTAAAAAAATCATAAAACTTACAAAGCACAGTAAAAGAACCCGTCTGAATTACAAACTTCATCCAATAAAACCAAGAGCTTGATTTGTAAAGAAGGGGGCTACCAGTCCCTGGCAATCACGAAGCATGAACTCTTTGCCACTGAATGCTTTATGGGTGGCCTCTAACACCTGTTAAGCTAGCTAAAATGTTCAGATCTAGAAGAAACATTTGCTGTAAATGCAGGGAAGCTGAAGGTACATGGATCCACATGTGGTGGAACTGTAAAAAGATCAGACAATTTTGGGAAATGGTTTATAACAAGCTTAAGAAAATGTTCAAATGCTCCTTCCCTAAAAAACCTGAAGCCTTCCTGCTAGGAATTATGGGAAATGAAATCCCCCAAAAGTACAGGAGAGTCTTTTTGTATGTTACAGTCGCTGCCAGAATTCTAATCGCAAAAGATTGGAAGGGAGAGGATATCCCATTCAAATCAGACTGGCAAAATAAAATAAGAGAATACGCCGAACTGGCAAGGTTATCAGCAAGGTTAAGATAGTAGATAGGTAGCCGTGTTGGTCTGCCATAGTCAAAATAAAAAATTCCTTCCAGTAGCACCTTAAAGACCAACTAAGTTAGTTCTTGGTATGAGCTTTCGTGTGCATGCACACTTCTTCAGATACCTGGTATCTGAAGAAGTGTGCATGCACACGAAAGCTCATACCAAGAACTAACTTAGTTGGTCTTTAAGGTGCTACTGGAAGGAATTTTTTATTTTGAGCAAGGTTAAGAGACACTACAGATGGAAAAATTCTCCAGAGAGTGGGATATTTATAGAGTTTATGTAAAAGAACATTGTCAAAAGATCAATCCATTGGCAGGTCTTGATTGAGCTTTGGTGTGTAAATAGGATAATGGCACAAAACAAAATTTATAGTAAGTCAAAAAATATGGAGAAAGTAAAGTTTAAGCGCGTGTTTAAGGAATTTAAATCGGAAATGCAAGTGGAAGATCGGAGGTCTTGAAAAATTTAATCACAAATGGATGTGCAAAGCAAGCATTAGTTAAAGAATGAATAATTGTTTATTTTTATTTCTCATTTTGCCTGTAATATCTATTGTATACTTCTGTTCTAAAGTTTTCAATCAATAAAGCACTCAAAAGCATGCAGGCTATGTGCTCAACAGCTGAACCCATTCAGAACTCTGGCAGGATTAGTGTCTTGGACTTGTCAAAATGTTCACCGCACAGTGCTTCCTTAAGTGGAAAAGATGCACACAGACCTGAAGACTAACTTTGTAATTCATCAATCAGTTACAACTTTGAGGCTGAGACTTTAGCAGAAGGCAAGCCAGGCCTTGAGGGCAACAGTAGATCTCCTGTTTCAAGTTGTCTGGGATCTAGCCCCTTGGAGATATATTGGGGGTGGGGGTGGGGGGGGGGCAAATTGTGCATCTTCCCCAAGGTGACCACAATCTTTCCGACCTACTTCCTCATTACTGCATCAGAATATATCGAACAGTTGCAACTCACTCTTTTTCATCAGTATGATGGCTCAATGACCTAGATAAGAGAACAGAGTTACTTTCGCCTCTCTTTATCTGATACAGACATCCGGCTTAGTTCAGACACACCTGTTTCCATATGCCTTACATGTTTTTATATATATTTTTAATGCTGAAAGCTTTCCAAAGTATTAACAGATTAAAAACATTTTCAGCGCAGTTCTCATTTTTTTTTAAAAAAACAGAAACAGTTTGTACGGCTCTGTCTTCGTATATAAGTATTCAACTGGAAAATGGTGGTGGTTAATATGGAGCCAGACAATCTTTTGTCCCCGATCTGCTGTCCGCAGAAATAATAATAATCAAGGCTTCTGGTTCATGCAAATCCGTATTTCCAGACTGCACTTCCCAAGGGGCTTGCTGGAAATCTTGTTCCACAACTGCCTTTGAAGAGTTAATGGCAAGTGATAAACTCAGGTTAATTTGCAATGCAATTCAACATTTGGCAGACAGTTGGAGACAGGGAACTGTTAAACTAATTGTCTTACTAACGGCACCAGGGTGTGACAGAGCAAAAGCATACAAACACACACATGCCAAAGATATAATCCCAAACTCTTTTCAGTCCTGACATCATTAAGGTGCAGTAAGATTATTCTGCTTTCCTCTGCTTGCGCTGTTAAACCTGCAGTCCTCTGCACACTTACTTGGGAGTAAAAGGTAAAGGTAAAGGGACCCCTGACTGTTAGGTCTAGTCCTTGATGACTCTGGGGTTGTGGTGCTCATCACGCTTTACTGGCCGAGGGAGCTGGCGTATAGCTTCCGGGTCATGTGGCCAGCATGACTAAGCTGCTTCTGGCGAAGCAGAGCAGCGCACGGAAACACCGTTTACCTTCCCGCTGGAGTGGTACCTATTTATTTACTTGCACTTTGATGTGCTTTCGAACAGCTAGGTTGGCAGGAGCTGGGACCGAGCAACGGGAGCTCACTCTGTTGCGGGGATTCGAACCGCCGATCTTCTGATCGGCAAGCCCAAGAGGCTCAGTGGTTTAGACCACAGCACCACCTGCGTCCCTAAATCATTGCACTTTACTCCTAAAGAAACCTGCATAGGGTTGTGCTACACAATACCTTCCTTCCCCTCTACGTTTGGGAGCTCTTATCTTATCTAGTGGCTCATGTCATGATGATCTCCAGCTTAGTGTTCCAGCTACAGTGGTACCTCGGCTTACATACACTTCAGGTTACATACGCTTCAGGTTACAGACTCTGCTAAACCAGAAATAGTACCTCTAAGAACTTTGCTTCAGGATGAGAACAGAAATTGTGCTCCAGTGGTGTGGCGGCAGCGGGAGGCTCCATTAGCTAAAGTGGTGCTTCAGGTTAAGAACAGTTTCAGGTTAAGAACGGACCTCCGGAACGAATCAACTATGTAACCCAAGGTACCACTGTACTCTGTTCCATTTCTTCTCTTCTCCTAGTTTACCATTTCTCTTCCACCCCCCGCCCCCCAGGTGTCTATCAGCATTCCTGGCCACTGTGCATGCTCAGTTTTCATTGGAGTCTTTCAGAATTATTTATTTATTTGTTTGCATTCCTACCAGATGGGAATCCACCAAACCTGCTGATACATCTTTCTTGTGCATAGCTGATACCTTTTGGTTCCATAAGGAACAACTAAATCATTATGATTTGCATTCTTCTTTTTCAAGGAAATTGTGGCAGGATAACGGAGATGTGATTTTGTTTAGCTGCATTTATTTCACTGAGGAAGTTAATCCTGTGTTTAACACACCTCCAGTAATAGTCAGTGGGTCAAGAAAAAGGAGAGGCGTTTCTCTGTTGCTCTGTTGTTTATGGGTGAATCCGGCCTTTTTATTTTTAAAGACTTGCTAGGCTTCCTCCAAGGGAACCTGCGTCTGTGTGTTTACAGCAGAATGAGAATTTAGAAGAATCTGTTGGGTCAGGCCAATGGCCCATTTGGTCCATTCTCACAGTGGCCAACCAAATGCCTGTGGGATTTTTTAAAAGGTAAACATTTTGGTAAAGGGTGGCGCTGTGGGTTAAACCACAGAGCCTAGGACTTGCCAAGCAGAAGGTCGGCGGTTCGAATCCCCGTGACGGGGTGAACTCCCGTTGCTCGGTTGCTACTCCTGCCAACCTAGCTGTTCAAAAGCACGTCAAAAGTGCAAGTAGATAAATAGGTACCGCTCCGGCGGGAAGGTAAACGGCGTTTCCGTGCGCTGCTCTGGTTCGCCAGAAGCGGCTTAGTCACACTGTCCAGCTCCCTCGGCCAATAAAGCAAGATGAGCGCCGCAACCCCAGAGTCGGCCACGACTGCACCTAATGGTCAGGGGTCCCTTTACCTTTAAATATTTTGGTGCTGGGGCACATCTTTCTCTGAATGCCACCGCCCCAATACTCCAGAATTTCAGATCCCAGGCGTGGTCAAAGTCTTGTTAAGAAAGCCCTGAACAACTTGGGATCAGGTTACCTGAAAGACTGCTTGCACCTGTACAAGCCTTTATTGCTCAGATCACCTGGACAAATTCTACTTGTGGCACCACACACTACAGAACATCAAGACATCAGTAACTACAGTGGTACCTTGGTTCTCAAACTTAATCCATTCCAAAACCAAAGTGTTCCAAAACTAAGGTGCGCTTTCCCATAGAAAGTAATGCAGAATGGATTAATCCGTTCCAGACTTTTAAAAAACAACCCTTAAAACAGCAATTTAACATGAATTTTATATCTAATGAGATAAAATGAAAGCAATAAACAATGTACTGCAGTCACACAATCAATCCGTAGCTGAACTGGGTTCCACACAGTCACAAAAAAAGAGCTGTAATAGCAAAAATGCAAAATAAATAGCAAAAACAGACAGACCCCAGCATAACACTCAAAATAGAAGTATGGCACTCCAAATGGAAGCATAGCACTCAAAACGGAACACGTTCAGCTTCCAAAAAAGGTTCACAAACCGGAACACTTACTTCCGGGTTTGCAGTGTTTGGGTTCTAAGTTGTTTGAGTACCAAGGCGTTGAGAACCAAGGTCCCACTGTATTAGAAATCAAAGACAAGGGCCATGCCAGCAGGTGTCCTCCATGCAGCTATTAAAGGTGGTTGCTTCTGCTATTGTCAAACAATTAGAAGCCTGGAATCTTTGCTGATCTCCTGCAAATCACTCAGAGATCTACCTGAGCAGATCCCAGTCTTCCTCCTGCCATTCCTAGTCTAGGGCACACAATTCACCAAATGTTAAGTACCGGTACTTCATAGAATCATAGAATCATAGAGTTGGAAGAGACCACAAGGGCCATGGAATCCAACCCCCTGCCAAGCAGGAAACACCATCAGAGCACTCCTGACATATGGTTGTCAAGCCTCTGCTTAAAGACCTCCAAAGAAGGAGACTCCACCACACTCCTTGGCAGCAAATTCCACTGTCGAACAGCTCTTACTGTCAGAAAGTTCTTCCTAATGTTTAGGTACCACTGTATTTGAAATCAGAGACAAGGGCAATGCCAGCAGGTGTCCTCCATGCAGCTATTAAAGGCTAAAAGCTATTACTTTTAAGTCCCATTGACTGACAGGGAAGAATTTGAATCTCTCTCCTTCTCTCTCCAATACCCCCCTTCTTTCTTTCCTTCCTTCCCTGACTATGCTCATCAATTTTCTGCAGCTCTCATTTAAATATTAAATAGCCCATTAAATTGCCAGACCTTATGGCTGCACAAATGGAGGCTCACAGTGCAGCAGGATGGCATAATATATACCGCCTTCCACACATCACCAAGAGGAGATGCTCTGACAATAAGCTGAAAAGTGCTGGCGGATGCCCTCATTAGGTATTAAATCCAAAAGGTACATCAGATACTTTGAATGCTGATGTTGCTAACGGTGCCGGGCTTTACCTTTTAAGTGGGGATATCCTGTTTTTTCTTATTATGCAGCGTGACTGGACACCACCAAAAATGGGAAGAGGAAAAAGCCCTTTATTGCTTTAGCTCCTTGGGCTCTTTCCCCCTACAAAGCCATTTCGCTGGAGCCTCCATCCATCCCCCAGAGGACACATAATTGTCCTCCAGCAGACCAGACAGAGCCAGGAAGAAGCACAGGCTCATCAAGGGTTATTCATGGAGAAAACTTGGTTTTAGGTGGAACAAAGTTGTTCTGCATACCTTTTGTTCTCTTCAACACTGAGGCATACTCAATATTTTCTGGGATTAACCTAACTTAATGTTTTCATTTATGGCCAACCTCCTCCAAATGGGCTCAGAATGCAAAGGTTTTTATAAAATCAGAGGCCATGCGACCTTTTAATTGGCAAACCAGGACAGTTTTCTCCCTAACCCCAGATTTGTGGGAGTTGGTTGTTGTGTTGGGGGCAAAGCAGTCTTTATCTGCCTAAAAACATTTGCTTATTTAACTGTGTTACTTTTATTGTTGTTAGCCGCCCTTAGCCCAGCTTTGGCTGGAGAGGGCGGGATATAAATAAATTATTATTATTATTACTATTATTATTTATTAATCCCTGATCAGTTCCTGGGCTGAGTCATGGTAAGTTCAGGGTGACCACTGGTCCTACTTTGGAACTCTTGTTTGAAGAGCTGTCTCTTTTTTGGAATTAATTGAAGTTTTTACAGTACAATAAAAAAAAGCCAATCTACAGGAAATAAAGAAACTAAAGAAAGAAGAACAGAAAAAGAAACTCTTAAGATCCTTCCTCATCACTGTATCCTAACTTTCATACCCTACAGAGGAAAGTGTGCCAGCACTGGAGCTCCCTGGTATAAGTCTGAATTAAAGAACCCTAAGACAGGAGAGCAGGATAATAGTATCATAGAATGACAGAGTTGGAAGGGACCCTGAGCATCATCTAGTCCAACCCCATCCAGTGCAGGAATATGCAGCTGTCTCTTATGGGGGGTTCAAGTTGCCCACAGTTTGATGCACCTGGATAGCAGACTCAGCAGGCACAGGACTGCCCACTCCCAGCCCAACATGGAGAGGCATGTGCTCCTTCGTGTTTGCATGCTCTGGAAATACTGGTAGATCCAACATGGTCATTGGAGAGTCCCCAGTGGCACAAACCACTTCCCACCCACGTCAGAGTGGTGTGGCGGCTGCAGCTTCCAGACAGACGAAGCTTGGCCACAGTCATCCATGCCTTCTAACCTTTAGACTGGACTGCTGCAATTCACTGTGCATGGGGCTGCCCTCGGAGACTTCTCCGAAACGTATAATTTTGTACAATGCAGCTCCTAGGTTACTAACTGGGAGTGCCTACAGCAGGAACGGGGAATCTGTGGCCCTTCAGATATACATGGACTCCAGTCCCGGCACTGCTGCCTGGAACTGACCAGTGTTGGAGTCTAAGAATACAGTGGTACCTTGGTTCTCAAACTTAATCCGTTCCAGAAGTGCATTTGACTCCCAAAACGTTCAAAAACCAAGGCGCGGCTTCCGATTAGCTGCAGGAGCTTCCTACACTCAAGTGGAAGGTGTGTTGGACGTTCAGCTTCTGAAAAACGTTCAAAAACCGGAGCACTGCCGGGTTTTTGGAGTTCGGAAGCGGATTTGTTCGTCAACTAAGCCGTTTGAGAACCAAGGTTCCACTGTGTTTGTAGGGCCACAGGGCTCTAGATACCAAGGTATTAAACCATGGATAGGCAAACTAAGGCCTGGGGGCCAAATCCTGCCCAATTGCCTTCTAAATCCGGCCCGCGGATGGTCCGGGATTCAGCGTGTTTTTATATGAGTAGAATGTGTGCTTTTCTTTAAAATGCATCTCTGGGTTATTTGTGGGGCATAGGAATTTGTTCATCCCCCCCCCTCAAGATACAGTCCGGCCCCCCACAAGGTCTGAGGGACAGTGGACCGGCCCCCTGCTGAACAAGTTTGCTGACTCCTGAAGATCTTCATCCTGGGAGTCCCGCCAGCATCTGAGCTCAGGACAGTGGCGAATGGAGTGTTGTGGTGCAAGCCTTGCATTTGCAGTGCCTTCCCCAAAGAAGCTTGCCCAGCCCCTGCTTTGATATCCTGTCGCACCTATTTAATTGCTCGGCTGTGGCAATTCAACACACCAAATAGTTATTTTAATTGCTTGCTTTGTGGTTCGGGCTGGTTTTTATTGCCAGCTGCTGCTGCTGCTGCCCCTCTGTTTTATGGTTTAATCTTTCTTCATTGTATAGTTGTTGTTTTTAAATTCTCTGAATTATATGCCAGCCACCCTGGGAGTTTAGACTGATGCTTATAAATTGTCTGGTCAAATAAATAAATCACATCCATCTAGTAAAAACACACACACCAGAAAACAGAAAACACCAGGCAGAAAGGAGCAGCTGCCGCCATCAGCAGCAGTGGGACAATGGAAGAGGATAATGGGGAAAAGGAGAATCCTGTCACTGTTTTCTCACACTTTTATCACCTACCCAGCATTTTGCAAGGAGACCAAGTACAAAACAAAACAAAGAACCAGGAAGTTGCCAGTGGTGCAAGGAGAGACAGAGAGAAAAGCAGCAAAAAGAGAAGGCACCTGCCCAGGCTTGGGGCAGATCCCTGGAGATTTAGCAGAGCAAAAGAGGACAATTTGGCTGTCATTGTGTAATGAACCAGGAGCCAGGGAGATTGTCTGAAGATGGAGTGATGAGATTACCTACCAACAGAAGGGCCTGCAGTGGAGACTTTGCAGGCAAGGCAGCTCTCCCAGTGGGTTTAGACGGCCCACAGTTTTGAAAGCAAGAGATCCTTGGCAGAGATTTTCAGCAGGGAGTGGTGCAAATAGACCTTGGCCTCGCTGTGGGAGGCGGGGATCTGCAGAGGAAGGCAGCATAGGAGAGTAGGCCGGGTCGTGTTTGGAGGAGATGCAAATGAGATGGACCCCCATTCCATTTGAGAGGGGAATAAGAGCGCAACAGTCAATGTTCAGGCAGAGGCAAGAAAACGTGTGAGGCAAGGACCCTCCACCCACATAGGATTATAATAAGACACACAGAAACGTTGTTTTAGGTTAATGGGCAAAATTAGGCCACAACTTTTATTGATTACAGCATCTGAGTAGTATTGGCTTAGGCACTGGATGAAACAGCAATACAGTGGTACCTCGGGTTAAGTACTTAATTCGTTCCGGAGGTCCGTACTTAACCTGAAACTGTTCTTAACCTTAAGCACCACTTTAGCTAATGGGGCCTCCTGCTGCCGCTGCGCCACCGGAGCACGATTTCTGTTCTCATCCTGAAGCAAAGTTCTTAACCTGAAGCACTATTTCTGGGTTAGCGGAGTCTGTAACCTGAAGCGTATGTAACCTGAAGCGTATGTAACCTGAGGTACCACTGTACAAGACTCCACCCCACACAGCCAGGAGTCATATCAGGGTTAACAACCAATGGGAGGAGCTTGTTGATGCAAATACAATTGGAAGCAACCCCATGACGTCACCGGGGTCGTGCCATGGCCCTAGCCACTAGCAGGGCATCGGACAGGATCCGCGACCGCCAGATTCCTTTAACGGAATACCCAAAAGAGGAGGGGTAGATGATGGCGCATACCCAATCCTCCAACACAGCACACATATTCCAATGCCTAACCGCCAATACCAGAAAGTTGTGACGAGTTGCTACGAGGTGGGCGAAAAACCAAGAGGCTGGTGCCAATTTGCCATATGGATAAAAAAGTCCTACCAGGCCCCTTGGGCAACCAAGGCAACCAAGCGAAGTCCATAGCAAGGTCAGTATGCAAAAGAAGCTGACCTAAGAGGAAGGGAGATCCGAAAAAAGCAGGAGCAAACTGAGAAAAGGGGCTGCCGCGGCTGTTTAAATGCATTTAGCCCCGCCCACCAGTTGGCCCTATTGGTCGGCTGGGAGGCTTGGACACGGCAGCAGAACCAATCAGGAGGCTTTGCGAGTGGCAAGGTGGTGGGTGGAGGAAGATGGCAATGGAAAGGGAATTCAGGGGGAATAACGCAACCGTTTTACATGCACAAGGTCGCAGCTTCAATCCCCAGCACCTCCAAGTAGGGCAGGCATTGTCCGCTGCCTAAATCTCTGGAAAACCACTGCCAGTCAGTGCAGACAATGCTGGATGGATTTTTGCACAGACTCAGCATAAGGCTGTTCCATCGTCACAGCCAGCCCCAGCTTTGAAGATGACCTTGGTAAGGCACCTTCTAATCTTCCACCTGCCACCACTTTCCCAGAAAGAAAAAATAATGCATCTCCCAATTGTGGGAAATTTCAATGGTGGCTCAGAAACCCGTTTGGCTGGCCCTGGGAGTCCCTGGGGCAGTTGTTGGCACTCTTGAGCTATGCTGGGGCCCAAGGGAGCCTGAACATCAGATAGGCATGCGGCTGCTGAATGGGCCCAGCTGCCCAGCACAGACTGGTGCATTTGCACCCGCCGCTTCCACTCACTCAGCTCTAGGTGCCTCCACAGCTTCAAGAGAGCTGCCTCCAGTGACTTGTGGCACCCTCTAGGAAAGGCACCAGCTAATGGCCCTCAACCACAGCACAGAATCATAGAACTGTAGAGATGGAAGGGACTCCAAGAGTCATCCGTGCCATGCAGAATCACAGCTGAAGAATCCCAGACAGATGGCCATCTAACCGCTGTTCAAAAACCTCCCATGAACGAGAGTCCATCATCATCATTTTTAATTTGTATACCGTCTTTCTATCTTACAATACTCAAGGTGGTTTACAAGCTGAAGAAACAAAAAGTGTACATCTGATAACAATCTAATTCAATACAAAAATGTGACAATAAAACAGACCTTTAAAATATGCAACCTACATCAAAAAAGTAACATTCAACAATCATTAGGACAGTAAAAAATAGTAATATCAACATATAAAAGTTAAACAGAAATCCACTAAACAGTTACAATAAGTAATATCTAAACTATAATCAATAAAAGGACGTGGGTGGCGCTGTGGGTTAAACCACAGAGCCTAGGACTTGCCGATCAGAAGGTCAGCGGTTCGAATCTCCACAACAGGGTGAGCTCCTGTTGCTCAGTCCCTGCTCCTGCCAACCTAGCAGTTCAAAAGCACGTCAAAGTACAAGTAGATAAATAGGTACCACTCCGGCGGGAAGGTAAACAGCGTTTCCGTGCACTGCTCTGGTTCGCCAGAAGCGGCTTAGTCATGCTGGTCACATGACCCGGAAGCTGTACGCCAGCTCCCTTTGCCAATAAAGCGAGATGTGTGCCGAAACCCCAGAGTCGGCCACGACTGGACCTAATGGTCAGGGGTCCCTTTACCTTTACCGCTTCTAGATGCCTATTTGCATAAGAAGAGCCTGTTGTATCCTGTTCTCTGGTCCAGCATTCTGTTCTCACAGTGGCCAACCAGGTACATGTGGGAAACCCGCAAGCAGAATTCAAGCGCAAAAGCACTCCCCTTTTCTGTGGTTTCCAAATTCAGAAGCATTTCTGCCTCCAGCTGCGAAGGCAGAGCATAGCCACTGTGGCTAGTAGCTGTGGATAGCTTTGCCCTCCACGAATTTGGCTCATCCTCTTCTAAAGCCATCCAAGTTGGTGGCCATGACTGCCTCCTGTGGGATCCAGTTCCACGGTTTAACTCTGTGTGCTGCGCGGAGGATAAGTAATCCTATTTTCTCTGCCGATTCTTGTGCAAAGACGCATTTATTAAATTCTGCTTAGTCAAGTTGTAATTAATCCCCAAGTGTGCTTTCCCCCTTAGGTATGAACTGAAACAATTTGGTTGGTGAATTTTATTAAGCTCACAGCCCCATGAGAAAATACAAAACACTGTATCTCCATTTTTTGAATCTTCTGCGGAGCTATTTAACTCAAAAACCACCTTTCATTTTGCTTGCTCCACTTGCCAAATGCTTAGTGCAGAACATTTTCTAGCTAGTCATCTAAAAACCATTGGCTGGGGCCCAGGGTGCGGGTTAGATCTGTATCTGAAAAGCCGCGGCTATTAGGTGAATCACAGGCAGGACTCTTATTCAGATTTCTCACCGATCTTCGGAGTCTGTGCAAGAGACAAGAAAACGGGCTAACACATTTGCTCGGAGCGGGACCCTGTGCCTTTGTCCTGTGCATACCACACACGAGGCCCAGAGACAATCTAATCTAGGTGGTGGCGGTTCAGCTTTCCTCAGAGGGAGCCAAGCCCCAACACCTAACTCTCCCTGCCCCCCGTGGAATCACCAGCACCCAAAGCGAACGAGGCACCCAGCTGGAACACCTACGCCCAAAGGGACGAGGGAAGGCAGGGTGGCTCTCCGTTAAACAGAATGTGTTGTGCCTGTAATAATACTCAGCTAGTCTCAGGCTCCTCCCTCCCCCCCCCCATTTTGCTGGCATGAGTCTTAGGCTTTTTGAGGGCAGGAGGTGTTTCTTAGATTTTTAAAGGACTGAACCTCAAGGGTGTCCCTGCTACACTCAGGGATAGGGCTGCCAGGTTAGAAACAGACTAGACCCTGGGATTTCAGGGCCCAAACCTGAAGTCTAGAGGTGGGCCCTGGAGACGGAGGTTAATTGGGAGAGAGGAGAAGAGAAGCACAGAACCCTCCTCACCGAATGTCTATACCATGGGTAGGCAAACTAAGGCCCGGGGGCTGGATCCGGCCCAATCGCCTTCTAAATCCGGCCCACGGATGGTCCAGGAATCAGCGTGTTTTTACATGAGTAGACCGTGTCCTTTTATTTAGAATGCATCTCTGGGTTATTTGTGGGGCATAGGTATTCGTTCATCCCTCCCCCCCCAAAAATATAGCCTGGCCCCCCACAAGGTCTGAGGGATAGTGGACCGGCCCCCTGCTGAAAAGGTTTGCTGACCCCTGGTCTATACTATAATTTGCAGCCAGCTCCTGTTGGGCTGAAGCTCACAGGCAAGGGTGCAGAGTTTTCTTAACTATCTTTCTTTCTTCATTAAAGGTCCACCACCCACCTGGAGGTTCCAGTCCTCCAGGGTGCCAGGCAAACCTGGAGACTTCAGGTAAGACCTGGAGGT
The DNA here is from genome assembly GCF_965112155.1 of Podarcis liolepis. Lineage (NCBI taxonomy): Eukaryota > Metazoa > Chordata > Lepidosauria > Squamata > Lacertidae > Podarcis > Podarcis liolepis. The sequence goes on along the minus strand of NC_139565.1, from coordinate 55,393,165 downwards.
CTGGCAACCCTACCGAGGGACCACAACTGCAGGTGACCACAAATGTTGAGAAGACAGATGCTGGGAGGACTGAGCTTGGCTTGCCCAGGAGGCCTGATTTTGTCAAGGCAGGAAAACTGGTTTTGTCTCAGCAGGATTCAGAAGTGGGAGAGAGGTTATTTTCTTAATTAAAAACAAAGCTTTGGTATATTCGAAGCAGCAGAGGAACAAGGCTCTCAATGGCAACAGTGGAGTTAAACACAGATCTCCCCCAACCACCTCTCATCCCAACCTCTACACCACGCAGACTCACTGATAAGTCTTTCAAGGAATCTAAGGTTTCCCTAGAACAAGGGAAGTACAGAACATAGGAAAGTGGAGGAGGGAAGCACCGTACAAAAACAGACAAATGGCGGGAAGGATGCTCAATGGTCTCCAACAGCCATTCTGAGTTTCAGCAGATATAGGAGATGGTGGGGCAGGGAGAGGACTGGCTTGCTTGGGTACCTTATGAGGCATTATGGAGGAAGTCATGGCATGGTGGAACCCAGAACAGGAGCACCGCAGTTAGGGTGCGCTGCGACATTTTGTTGCAGGTCTGATGTGCACAGTTATAACTCTCCATTCTGGTGTGGAAGAATTGTGGATTTCAGCTCCCACCAGACCCAGCAGCCAAGGATCGTGGGTGTCATGGCGCTGTTAGGCAAGGAATGTCCAGAGAGAGGAATTCACTCTTAATTGTCAAAAGCACACTTCCAAGTTAGGAAAAGGCAAGTCCACCAGTCCTACATTCTAGGTGTGCAACCGGTGAGGCAGTTGCGGCAACAGAGAGGGCCCACCTTTGACCTCGGCTTATGTATCTCCACCATCCGGGCTGCGCGCAAGCAAGTGAAGACTATGTCTGCATGTAACCTGCTTCTGCTCCTCCCTCTTCATTCCTCTTCTGGTCCTGGGAGATGTGGAAGACCCTGACACTCTACAGCCTGGCCTACTGTATCTCTCCCTCCTCCTGCACCTGTTCTTCATTCTCCAATCCTGCAGCTTCTTCTGCCTCTAACTCTCGTCTCTTGGCTGTTACAGGCTCCTCCAGATCACAGATCCCTTCTTCCAAGCCAGTTTCTCTAAGTGCTCACTCCTCAGCATCCAGCCACTGCTCCTAAGGGTCCAGCCAGCCTTTGACAATGGGGTTTGGATTCCAGCAACACCTAGAAGACCACAAGTTCTCCATGAAGGATGCAATCTACCAAGGACTTCACCTGTACAAGTGTACCTTTAGGCTGTTGCACATGTTTGCACCATGGGGCTTGTGCACAAGAAGGCTTTGAATGGAGCGTGCCCCAAATTTTCCTCCTAATTTTCAGAATACTGGTGCCAACAACGCTTTCTGCTTGTTTTCGCCAGAACCGTTGCCAGTTCAGTCGGAAGCACTGATTGCAAAACATGCTTATCTTGGGAAGGCTTCAGGCAGCTGGGGTTGTCTAGGACTCGTCCTCTTTGCCTATCAAAGAGGCCTCTTCCCACCTCTTCTAGTTTGTGTCGTTTCTCCCACCGAATGATGATGACACAGCTCTCCTCCAGGCCGCCATTATTTCGCAGGAGACGGATGCAAGCACATGTGGGGCATTTAGGTTCATGTAGTGGATCAAAGTACTCTGTTACCCCTATTGCAAGAAATCCACTTTGGCGGGGAAGTGGGGGGGGGGGGGTGGCATGGAATTTTCCCAGGTAAGAAAATGGCATCAAATGCACGGAAAAGTGTGGGGTGAATTTATTTATTTAACAATGGCCTTTACCTCGGGATAAATGTGCTTCAAGTTAAGTATTTTCGGGTTGCACTCCGCGGTGACCCGGAAGTAACGGAGCGTGTTACTTCCGGGTTTCGCCGCGCACGCATGCGCAGATGGTCAAGATGACGTCACGTGCATGCGCGGAAGCGGCAAAACGCGACCCATGCACACGCGGATGCTGGTTGCGTTCGCTTCAGGATGCAAACGGGGCTCCAGAATGGATCCCGTTTGCATCCTGAGGTATCACTGTATATCCCACCTTTTCCTCCAAGGAGCTCAAGGTGGGATCCATGGTTCTCTTCCTCCCAGTCCCCCCCCCACAACAACCCTGTGAGGTAGGTTAGGGTTAGAGGCAGTGGCTGGCCCAAGGTCACCCAGCGAGCTTCATGGTTGAGTGGGGATTTGAACCCAGGATGCCCAGATCATGTTCCAGCTCTCTTAACGGTTATACCACACCGGCTCTCTCTTCTCACCCAGGTCTTCCCCAGGTGATGGCAACTTTAAAGCACTGTGCAAGCAAAGCTGGATGAATTCAGTTTGGATGCTCCTTGTTGTATAACTTCCTTGCACAGAAACCAGCTCAATAAAGACTGGCCATTGTCCAATCTGTCCATCCAAATGAGTCAGAAAAATTAAGCAGATAAACAAATTTCTCCCTCTTGCTCCACACCCTAGAGCGCCCTAATGCTCTTACCCTCTTGTCAAAATCCCCCGTCTTTTTGTGTTCTTAACTTCTTGCAAGTTTTATTGAGGAACACGTAATTAAGCCACAGATACATTTATTCTGAATACCCTCAAGGCTCTGTTTTAAGGGAAGGAATCAATTACATTCAAAGCAAAAGGTTAAAAGGAAACGGAATGGTAACCGTGGTGGCGGTTCTACTTATTAAAAACTCAACGAGCGGCAAAGAAAAGGAAAACACTTTGAACATATATATATTTTTTAAAGGCATACCCCACCCCCCCGACTTTTAGCTATAACTGAAAGGAGAAAATGTCTTTAAATGAAGTAGATAAAGGGGATGATGTGCCTCAGAGGCCCAGCAAACGTTTGGGCTTCCAAAAGAAGAACAAGAGAGGAAGAGGAGGGGCAGAAAAGAAAATAAATATCTCAGGAACATTTTAAAAAGAGAAAGGTGGGATTAAAGGGCAGATAATTACCACCTCCTAAAGACATTCAGAAATATGAGCTGCTGACCTCTTGCTGGGAATAAGTGATATCACCAGCCCATAAACAAACGTTTAAATGACCCAGCCCATCCTTAACCACCATTGTCATTAAGTGCTAAGCATTTTGATGACCTGGATCATCACTGCTATTATGCTCTCTCTTGTCTGCACTGGCTTGTGTAGTCTGCAGCTTGGATTTCCAAGGCCGTTCCTATGTTGTGCCTCCAAATAAATTTACGGGAGTTGCAAGGAGTTCCCCAGTCCCTCCTGAATAACGCTGCAGCTGTTCGTTGGAAGCTTAGCCCAGTGTTTCCCAAACGTTTTTGGGCAACGGCACACCTGTTTACCGGAAAAAAATCTCACGGCACACCACCATTAAAGCCCCGCCCCCGTGACGTCATTCGGGGAGCCGGCGGCCCGGGCCTGAGCTGGAAGGAGAGGCGGTGCTTTTCAGCACAAGGCAATCGGCCTGGAATTGTTTCCCGCGCGCTGCGAAAGGGAACAGCTGCGGTCGCGCGAACCCTCCGGCGCTGGGAGGGGAAAGGGCGGAGTCGCAGAGCACCAGCTGGCCGAGCGGTTGCGCGCAGCGTTGCGCTTTTGGAGAGCGTGCGGCTGCTGCTAGGGGATCCGGGGACGTGAGCAGGCCTGGCCCGACCCGGGTTGAAGGAGGACAAGCCGGCAGCGCGCCAAGTGAGTTCGGTTGCGCGCGACGGCCCCCGCTCCCCCCACCCCCGCCGGATCCTCGCCGCCGCCGCCTCTCGCCCGCCTCCCTCCCACGGCACACCAGCCGATGTCTCACGGCACAGTAGTGTGCCGCGGAACACCGGTTGGGAAACACTGGCTTAGCCTATCTGAGAGAGCATCTTTGGCTTAGCTTGTTTGGCAGAGTATAGGAACATAGGAGCCACAGGAGAGGGCTGAGTGCAAGGCCAATGAGGGACAAACTAACCCAGAAGGAGCGCAATGTGTGTCATCGTCCCCCCAGGCACCAGCCCTCCCTCTCCTAACACCCCATGCATCCCTAGTGTGGATTATAATAGATTCATCTGCAGAAAGGGGGAGAAGAGCCCCTGTACAACTTTCGATTCCAGGTTTGTTAAGTAGGACACGGTAACTAATCTACATCAAATGATTTAGCCCCTGGGACTCTGAGTCACAGGGACGCAGGTGGCGCTGTGGGTTAAACCACTGAGCCTAGGACTTGCCGATCAGAAGGTCGGCGGTTCGAATCCCTGCGACCGGGTGAGCTCCCATTGCTCAGTCCCTGTTCCTGCCAACCTAGCAGTTCGAAGCATGTCAAAGTGCAAGTAGATAAATAGGTACCGCTCCGGCAGGAAGCTAAATGGCGTTTCCATGCGCTGCTCTGGTTCACCAGAAGCGGCTTAGTCATGCTGGCCACATGACCCGGAAGCTGTACGCCGGCTCCCTCGGCCAATAAAGCAAGATGAGTGCCGCAACCCCAGAGTCAGTCATGACTGGACCTAATGGTCAGGGGTCCCTTTACCTTTACCCCGAGTCACACAGAAAGCAAGCCTCTTCCAGCTTCCAACAATGGAACTGTTTCCACCAGGAGATTTTCCTTTAGCTCAAGTGAGGCTGAAGTTTGAGGCCCTCTAACTGATCTCACACCTCTGTGTGTTGATCCAGCAAGGGAGATCATTGGCATGCGGAAGCAAACCTGTAGAAAATGCACTGCACATCTGGATTCACCTGCAACCTGTAGTGAAATTCTCACCTGAACTCCACTGAGCTGGTTGGATCACCAGGGTCACCAGCTGTTCGGTGACAGCTGGAAATAAAGCTGACTTGTGTCCATCATGTTTTATTTGGGGAATGGCCATAGCTCAGTGGTGGACTTTGCAGGCAAGGGCCACAGGTTCAATCTCTGGTGTCTTAAGGTAGGGTCAGTGGGGGAAGAGTCCTGCCTCAAATCCTGTTGAGCCACTGCCATTCAATGTAGACAAATGAACCAGTGCTGTGACTGGTATATGGCAGCTTCCAATGTTTCCCTTTTCGTAGCTGCAATCCACACAGGGGGCAATTGTTGCCCCATGGCATGTGAAGTGGCCCTTATTTGGAACAAATCTGCAGGACAGAGTCCACCTCCTTTCCGTTTAAAGGTGTTTGTGGAGGGGATTCGAAACGCCAAGACTCATGTCTTAACACTTCAAGGTTTGACATGCAAGCCATTTAGCAAACTTAAATGCTGCCCTATGAAGCAATGGCCACGCCAGCCGGCTTCCATGAAATGACCTCATCCGAGGTTTCACCCAGAAATTGTCATTTGATTTTAAGGACGCAACCAGTTTTATAACCCATTATGTGAATGGCACAGCCCTAAATATTCAGGCCTGACTTGACCTGAATAAGGGAGCCCATTGTCTTTTGTACCCAACGAGGTTGTGAAGTTTAATTCCCAGGTTCAGTCTTTTAAAGGTGACGTCCATGTTTCCTTTTAGGAGAAAGGCAGAGTTCGGACAGGGGAGTTGTCTTGTTTGGGGAAACGCTTCCCCGTGGGTGAGGAGCTGTCCATAATCATTCTTCAGCATCAGGAACACTTAGAGTCCTGGGTGAAATTTCCACTGCTAATTGTGTTCTTAAAACAGACCTTTGCGAAATTTCGACGTTTACAAGCCAGGTGTTTTAGAATTCAAGAGAGATTGCCTAGCAAGTACAGGATGCCTTTGGAACACGCCCGAAAGCGAGCCTGGTCTTCCTAGACTTCCTTCTCCAAACAGAAGCAACAACAAATCAAAAGCACTTTTTAAAGGCACATCAAGTGTCTGGGGTGGGTGGGTTTGGATTCAGACATAGTTTGCGATCCTAACCCCGCTTAATTGGGAGTGAACCCCACTGAATTCAGTGGGGACTTTTCTGCGTAGACATGGTTGGGATTGCAGTGTTCTTTCCACAAAAGAACTCTGGGCAGTTATCTTTCCACAAGTGCAGACATTGATGCCGAAATCCAACATCGCCTGAGCTCTGCGAGTGCAGCTTTCTCCCGACTGAACTGCAGAGTGTTTGAGGACCAGAACATTCGCAGGGGAACCAAATGCTTGTTTACAAAGGTATTGTACTACCAATCTTACTGTATGCTTGTGAAACGTGGACCACTTATAAACGCCATCTCCAACTCCTCAAAAGATTCCATCAACGGTGTCTCCAAAAAAAACCACACATCACCTGGGAAGACAGGTGAACTATTACCAGTGTACTGGAAGAAGCAAAGATCCTCAGTGTCAAAGCAATGATTCTTCAACACCAGCTTCGTTGGACTGGTCATGTTGTGCGGATACCTGATTACTGTCTTCCAAAGCAACTACTCTATTCCGAACTTTAAAATGGCAAGCGTAATGCTGGTGGTCAACAAAAGAGGTTCAAAGACTCTCTCAAGGCAAAGCTTCAAAAATGTAGTATAAACACTGACAACTGGTGTTTGGAGAACAGCCTTTACCAAAGGTCTTGTGGACTTTGAAGACGCTCAAACTCAGGACGAAAGGGAGAAATGTGCTAAGAGGAAGGCACGCTTGGCAAACCCTCATCATGATCAACTCCCACCTGGAAACCTATGTCCCCATGGTGGAAAGAAGTGTGGATCCAGAATTGGCCTCCACAGTCACTTGTGGACTAACTTTTAAAACCGTGTTTATGAAAGACAATCTTACTTGGCTACGAGTGATTGCCAAAGAAGTTAGTCATAATTAGAGTTGACCCACTGAAGAATTGCGTTACATGGAAGCATGACTAAGTTCAGATTCAACCCATCCTTCATTTCTAAATGTTATTTCTAAAAGGTATACCCCTCTCTTCACTGATCTATTTGCATTAGTCTTTCAAGTAGGATCAGGGCTACAGCATCTACGTGCAGAAGATCCCAGGTTCAACACAGGTAGGGGTGTGGCTGAAACCCTGGAGATCTACTGCCAGTCAATGTGGACAATACTGCACTAGATGGACCAATGGTCTGACTCCATATAAAAAATCCTGCCTTATCTCTCCCTCCTGCCTCTTTTTGTTCAGGTCACAACCCTCTCACCTAGCGGGACAAATTAAGGCATTCTGTTTCACCTCTCAACTCTGCCCCAAGTAGCCATTGCATCTGGTGCACCCCACCTCATGGTTATTCTGCTCTATTGTTTGCAAACATTTATCTAAAACTTTGTATCTGAAGTGAAGCCCACCCACTTATTCTTGAGAAAAATTAGTAACACGAGTTTTAGTCGATTAAAATGGTTGATTAGGTCCGAACACATTTGTAATTCTCTGCATGTTGACATGGAAGCAAATCTCACTGAGGCCTACTGCCAAGTAAGTGTTTTTAATTATCTTATGTATAAATTGCCTTGAGGCAGTTGTTTAAAAGGCTATTAGTAATATTAGTTATAATAATAAAAATAATTTTAAAGGTGGGTGTAAAGATGGTAGCAGCCATAGAAAACTATTCCGTTCTCAGTAAACCTGTGTGATCCAAATATGCCAGAATACAGAATATTATTTCTTATAGCATAACCCACCAAGAAATTATCCAGTGTAAGCCAACTGGAAATAAAAGGGAGTTACACCACTTCATATTAGGGCTCCTATTAATGTAAATGAATCGTCAACCAGAGATTTTCCTTGTTAATTAACAAGCAACAGGGAGCCAGTGGGAAGAGGATGATGTTGTTGTTATTGTTGTTGTTGTCGTCCTCGCCATCACCACCACCACCTTTTTTTAAAAAATGCATACAGCAAGCTTCTGAATCACACAGAATTCTTCCTCAGAATGTCCAGGTCAAGAAACATTCTGTATGGCTCAAAAGCTTGCACCCAGACATTTTCAGCAGCTGTGAGTGCAAGGAATTACATTGCTGAACTGTTTCTTTTTATTCTGAGTTCCCCCCGTCCCCCAAATATCACTTATGTTTGATGCGATCTGTTAACCGACAAAAGAAAAATATTTTTAAACAATAAATCTGGTTCCATGAAATATCTGGATTCCCGCTCTTCCACCTATTGTATGTTTCTCAATTTGTGAGGCCAGAAAAGCAGCAACAGCTTGATCTTGCTTATTTTCAACGGCATTTGCTTGAAATATCAAGGTGGAATTTTTGTTTAAGTGAAAGTTATTTTAAGATTCTTCAACTAACAAACAAAAAAAGGAAGGGGAAAATCATTTCTTTTTAAACTTCAGCAAACGAGTTTTTGGTTGTTGTTTTTTTTAAAAAAAACCTTTGGGCCTTAATAAGTATGTTTGCAAATCCCTTTGACTTTAAGTCTAGACTAGGCTGGTATAACGCCCATGTTGGAGCCTTGGAAACTGGTCAGGACAGTGGTGTTTTCCATACATCAAGCCTATTTTAAGTAAAAGTGCTGGCTGCAAGCCTGCTGACAACTTTCCACCAAGATTCTGCTGAGTGTTGGTTTAGGCTTGTGTTGATGGCAGGGTGGCAGATATATATATATTAAGTCCTTGCACCCTTTCAGTTAAAATATGAAGGACAGTTCAAGGGCAATGCATTGATCTCACCCTACAAGCCACTTGCTTGCACCACCCACTAGTGTTGCATAGCAGCTAAGCCCCAGGCCAGGAACCCCACCATTCAAAAACCATGAATTAGGTGAATTCACTTCTGGGGGATGAGGCTGTCAAGGGTGCTTCTGAGTACTGGTCTACTGAGCTCAGTACAGTCTGCACTGTCTGAAAGCAGCTCTCCAGGGTTTCAGATTGGGGTCCTTCTGTCGCCAGCGCTTGAACTTGGGGCTTTCTCCTTGCAGGGCAGATGCTCTGACAGTGAGGTACGGCCCGCTTCCCCATAGGTGATGGGAAACTCCTCTCTTTCCCTGAAGCCCTCAAGAGCTGTCCAAGTTGACAATATCAAGCTAGAAGGACCAAGAGTTTGACCTGGTCTAAGGAAGTTTGCAATATATTTCATGCTGGTCACAGCAAAGCCTTAGAATCATAGAGTTGGAATAGACCACCAGGGCCATCGAGTCCAACCCCCTGCCAAGCAGGAAACACCATCAGAGCACTCCTGACATATGGTTGTCAAGCCTCTGCTTAAAGACCTCCAAAGTAGGAGACTCCACCACACTCCTTGGCAGCAAATTCCACTGTTGAACAGCTCTTACTGTCAGGAAGTTCTTCCTAATGTTTAGGTGGAATCTTCTTTCTTGTAGTTTGGATCCATTGCTCCGTGTCCGCTTCTCTGGAGCAGCAGAAAACAACCTTTCTCCCTCCTCTATGTGACATCCTTTTATATATTTGAACATGGCTATCTTATCACCCCTTAACCTCTTCTTCTCCAGGCTAAACATGCCCAGCTCCCTTAGCCGTTCCTCATAAGGCATCGTATCCAGGCCTTTGACCATTTTGGTTGCCCTCCTCTGGACACGTTCCAGTTTGTCAGTGTCCTTCTTGAACTGTGGTGCCCAGAACTGGACACAGTACTCCAGGTGAGGTCTGACCAGAGCAGAATACAGTGGCACTATTACTTCCCTTGATCTAGATGCTATACTCCTATTGATGCAGCCCAGAATTGCATTGGCTTTTTTAGCTGCTGCGTCACACTGTTGGCTCATGTCAAGTTTGTGGTCAAGCAAGACTCCTAGATCCTTTTCACATGTACTGCTCTCAAGCCAGGTGTCACCCTTCTTGTATTTGTGCCTCTCATTTTTTTTGCCCAAGTGCAATACTTTACATTTCTCCCTGTTAAAGTTCATCTTGTTTGTTTTGGCCCAGTTCTCTAATCTGTCAAGGTCGTTTTGAAGTGTGATCCTGTCCTCTGGGGTGTTAGCCACCCCTCCCAGTTTGGTGTCATCTGCAAATTTGATCAGGATGCCCTTGAGTCCATCATCCAAGTCGTTGATAAAGATGTTGAATAAGACCGGGCCCAAGACAGAACCCTGTGGCACCCCACTAGTCACTCTTCTCCAGGATGAAGAGGAACCATTGATGAGCACCCTTTGGGTTCGGTCAGTCAGCCAGTTACAAATCCACTGAGTGGTAGCATAGTCAAGACCGCATTTTACCAACTTCTTTACAAGAATATAATGGGGCACCTTGTCGAATGCCTTGCTGAAATCAAGGTAGGCTACATCCACTGCGTTCCCTTCATCTACCAGGCTTGTAATTCTGTCAAAAAACGAGATCAGGTTAGTCTGACATGACTTATTTTTCAGATGACAACCCCAAACCTTATCCTAAGAATGCTTTCTACAGACTACTAGGTAGTGCCTAGATTGTGGAACACTCCCTCTTCCCTGGAAGATGTTCCAGGCTCCATTCTGCTTGCACTGGGTGTTGCTTTGTTCCAGCGGGCTTTTAACACCTGGTGATTTCCACGTTGAGCTGGTTCCTAAGGTCTTCTGGTGGTTCCCTCATTGTGCGATGTGAAGTTACATGGAACCAGGGAGAGGGCCTTCTCGCTAGTGGTGCCTGACCTGTAGAGCACCCTGCTATCAGATGTCAAGGAAAGAAACATCTATCAGACTTTTAGAAGACATCTGAAGGTAGCTCTGTATTGAGAAGTTTTTAATGTTTGATGTTTCGCTGTGTATTCATGTTGGAAGCTGCCCAGAGTGGCTGGGGCAAACCAGTCAGATGGGTAGTGTATAAGTAATTTCTTCTTCTTCCTCTTCCTCTTCCTCTTCCTCCTCCTCCTCCTCTTCTTCTTCTTCTTCTTCTTCTTCTTCTTCTTCTTCTTCTTCTTCTTCTTCTTCTTCTTCTTCTTCTTCTTCCTCCTCCTCCTCCTCCTCCTCCTCCTCCTCCTCCTCCTCCTTTCTGTGTCCTATTGACATGTTGTTTACTGAGATTTTATTGCAGGGGTGGAGATCTTGTGACCCTCCTGAATTTGTTAGACTCCAGTTCCCATCAGCCCCAACCAGTATGGCCAAAGGCCAGGGATGATGGGATTCAACAACATTAGGAGGGTCGTTTTTAGACTTCATATTATTTATGTCTTTGGTTGGCTGTTTTAATTACAGTGGTGCCTCGCAAGACGAAATTAATCCGTTCCACAAGTATCTTCATCTAGCGGTTTTTTCGTCTTGCGAAGCAACCCTATTAGCGGATTAGCGCTATTAGCGGTTTAGCGGCTATTAAAGGCTTAGCGGCTTAGCTGCTAAAAGGCTATTAAAGGCTTAGCGGCTTAGAAAAAGGGGGGGAAAGTGAAAAATAATCTCAAGACTTGCAAGACATTTTCGTCTTGTGAAGCAAGCCCATAGGGAAATTCGTCCTGCGAAGCCCATTGAAAAACGGAAAACCCTTTCGTCTAGCGGGTTTTCCGTCTTGCGAGGCATTCGTCTTGCGGGGCACCACTGTACGGGGCACCACAGATAGAAAAGAGACCCAACAATGAAAATATATGAAGAGCATTTCTCAGATGTTTTGAACCTGCGCCCTCACTTCTGAATTATCCCAACATAGATAAAAGTATTCCAACAGGCGAACACCCAGTCTGGCACTCCCAAGACATTTTGGACTACAACCCCCCCATCAGTCCTAGCCACCACTTCCCCAGATGTGGCCTCCAGATGTTCCAACTACAGCTCCCATCCGAGTAAGCCCCAATGGAGACAGGATTGCTCTGCAAAGCAGAGGATTTAGCACTGGACTTAATGTATCTTAACGGGAAAGGGACATCTGTAAGCCTTAGCCTAGAAACAGATTAATGTCTGGTCAGTTTAGAATAGAAACTCGAGGGCTCGGGAGGTATATTTCTGAAAACATGGGCTGACTGTAGCAGTATTTATATCCGTTTCTTTACGGGATGTGTTCGTTCCCAGGCTGGTGTGTGGGTGTGCGTGACTGAATACTTCTTGGCTTGCTGTCTGCCTTCCTGTACACCTCTTGACTGAAGTATGTGATTCATAAGAACGCAGTCCTAAGCTGTGAATGAAAGGGTGTGTGATCCAAGACTGACTAGCTTTGCACTTATCCCACAACCTATGCATGTGTGCCTTCTTCAGAGCTAGTATGGCATTGTGGATGAAAAGACTGAGCTGTAGGCCAGGATGTTTCCTGGATCAAATCCTCTTTTTGGGGGGTAGCCTTAAGCAAGTGGCTTGCAGCCTCACGGCTCCCCATGTCCTCAATATGGGAATGGCAAACCACTTCCAGACTGCCCCCACTTCCAGGTAGGATTCAGTCACACACCAACCAATTCAGGTTGCAGAATTAAAGCTGATCGGGAAGTCCTGGGCGACAAGCCTGCTTTCCAAAAAAAGACTAGAGGTTGCTGGAAACCATGGGAGAATTGCTCTTGTGCTTGTGTTCTGCTCCCTGGTTTCCCACATCTGGTTGTCACTGTGAGAACAGGATGCTGGACTAGATGGGACCCTGGCCTGATCCAGCAGGCTAGTCTTAGATTCTGATGACCGGACTTTTTGTGATAAGGAAAGAGATGGGAAATGCGTTGGGAGCGTACTTGCTTTGAGGCAATGTCACCCAAGCTCCCCGAATGCCCACTGAACAGCCAATATCACCTACTCTCGACTGCAAACAGATCAGGATGAATGCTCGATAAACAAGTTTTCTGGAAGCATCCAAAATTCTGGGTGACCTAACAGAGTGGTTGTAAGGAATACTGAAACACTCTGGGTACTATTATTTTCTCACCAGCGGAGCTGATTTTGTGGGTCTACTAGTATATACAGTGGTACCTCGGGTTAAGAACTTACCGTAATTCATTCCGGAGGTCCGTTCTTAACCTGAAACTGTTCTTAACCTGAGACACTTTAGCTAATGGGGCCTCCCCCGGAGCACAATTTCTGTTCTCATCCTGAAGCAAAGTTCTTAACCCGAGGTACTATTTCTGGGTTAGCGGAGTCTGTAACCTGAAGCGTCTGTAACCTGAAGCGTATGTAACCCGAGGTACCACTGTATCTACTTTTGCAATTCCACAACCACCTCTTTCTGCATATACAGATTGTAGGGGTGCATTTATGCATCAGAGTGTACGTCTACTCTCTGAAAGCAATGCTTATCTGCACAAATGTGCGAAGTGTGTGCGTGTGTTGCTAAATTGGCTTGTGGAGTGACTGAAAGACTGATTGCATATACAGTGGTACCTCGGGTTACATACGCTTCAGGTTACATACACTTCAGGTTACAGATTCTGCTAACCCAGAAATAGTACCTCGGGTTAAGAACTTTGCTTCAGGATGAGAACAGAAATTGTGCAGTGGCGGTGCAGCTGCAGCAGGAGGCCCCATTAGCTAAAGTGGTGCTTCAGGTTAAGAACAGTTTTAGGTTAAGAACGGACCTCCGGTACGAATTAAGTACTTAACCAGAGGTACCACTGTATTTCAGGAGTTGAGATTGACTTTCCTCCGCAGTGTGCCTGATGCCTCCCTGCTTGGACTGGAAACTAAACTGTAAATGAAGTTGAAATATACTCAGAGTCGCAAAGTGATTTCATTCTCTTTATTCAGCTCATAGTGGTGAGGAGGAATGAATGAAAGTCCCCTCAAAGTATCTGCTTTATATACATTATTTACACAATGGGCTGCACATGATTGGTTAATTCTGGAATTCTACTGTAAGCCAATCAGGTTGTGGATTCACTTATATCTGGAGCATGATTGGGTGGTTCCTGCCAACCAATCATACTGCTGCAATGTTCTTGGACCAATCAGACTGCTGCATTCTGAATCCTATTGCTCTAGGACCAATCAGACTGCTGCAATTTGGATCCTATTGTTCTAGGACCAATCAGACTGCTGCAGTTTGGATCCTATTCAACTCAGTACATAACAGAAGTATGTACATGTGCCAGACTGCACTGAGATGCTAGGGGCCCAGCACCCTGATGGAAATGCAATTGCCTTCTCTGTTGAATCAATGGAATGAATCCCTTGAATCCATTGATAAGCAAAGAGGAGTTCATTTGGGCTGACACTTCCTTTCCAGGTCCAATCCAAGGAGTTCACAACAGTATTTTAAAGGGCTAAATGACTCAGGCCCAATATCTGAAAGGCCACCTTCCCTACAGAACCTCAGGCGTTAAGCTCAGCACCCTGAGCTTCCACCACCCCCTTAGGTCTTTTGAGAGGTGGCCTAGGAGAGGGACATTCTCTCTGGCAGCCCCCAAATGGTGGATTCCTTTCTCACAGAGCTGCATCTGGCAGCTTCCATTCCAGTTTTCAGTGAACAGCCTTTGACACCCGAGAGATGTGTGTTTTTAGGACGCACCCTGTTTTGGGGTGATTTTTAAAACTGTTTTTAATGTTGTATTTTAAATTGTTGTAACCTGCCCTTGGACCTAAGGGTAAAGGGAGGGTAATAAATTAAAATAATAATAGTGTTATGTACTGAGTTGAATAGGATCCAAACTGCAGCAGTCTGATTGGTCCTAGAACAATAGGATTCAGAATGCAGCAGTCTGATTGGTCCAAGAACAATGCAGCAGTATGATTGGTTGGCAGGAACCACCCAATCCTGCTCCAGATATAAGTGAATCCACAACCTGATTGGCTTACAGTAGAATTCCAGAATTAACCAATCATGTGCAGCCCATTGTGTAAATAATGTATATAAAGCAGATACTTTGAGGGGACTTTCATTCATTCCTCCTCACCACTATGAGCTGAATAAAGAGCATGAAATCACTTTGCGACTCTGAGTATATTTCAAATAGCCTTCTCCTTGGCTGGTAACTGTCTGCATGTGCACACAAAAGTGTTTGTGTGTGTGTGTTGGTCCCCACTTACTTCTTGTTCCCCCATCACTGATATGTAACACTCCCTGGGGTTAGCCAGGGACTAGCAATCACTTTATCTATATATGAATCATCTATGTATACAGAGATTACTCTTGGCGGGTGAATTGTTTTTACTAACAGAATTGTTCTGATGTGCACGTTCCTGTTTTCTTCTTGTGCTCATACCTTTATACGTCTGTTCCCCGACTGGGTGATTGGGTGGGCATTAATGTTTATCTGTCCTTTTGACTTGCAAGGACACATCCGCAGCAAGCTTGCCTTGCATGCGCAAGACATAGAGTTCAGTGCCACCAATGTATACTGATGACACTGGGAACTGTTATCTTTTATTTCCATTCTGCTCCTACATTGTGTACTCAGCGTCTGTCGATGATGCACTTTTCAGAAACCTGGGGGGGGGGAGGCGTGTCTGCATGTAAGAAATTAAGCCTACCGTGCAAAGATAAAATTAATGTTCCTTGTTTTGCCCACTTTTGCTTCCAGTATTCCTGAAGTAGTGTCTCCACCCCCATCGTTCTGCCCGGACACTGAGGTCCAGTGCCAAGGGCCTTCTGTTGGTTCCCTCACTACGAGAAGCCAAGTTACAGGGAACCAGGCAGAGGGCCTTCTCGGTAGTGGCGCCCTCCCTTCAGATGTCAAAGAAATAAACAACTATAGGACTTTTAGAAGACATCTGAAAGCAGTCCTGTTTAGGGAAGTTTTTAATGATTGACAAATCACTGTATTTTAATATTCTGCTGGAAGCTGACCAGAGTGGCTGGGGAAACCCAGCCAGAAGGGCGGGGTAAAAATAAATTATTATTATTATTGTTGTTATTATTATTATTATTATTACACTCACCACTGGCAAACGGCCCCCAGAAGCCTATGTGGCCCTTGGGCTTCAAAAGGTCCACTATCCTTGCTGTTGGTTACAGGTAGGTAGCCGTGTTGGTCTGCCGTAGTCAAAACAAAATACTGTATTTTTTGCACCATAACACTCACTTTTTTCCTCCTAGAAAGTAAGGGGAAATGTCTGTGCGTGTTATGGAGCGAATGCCTGCGGGTGGCGGGGGGGGGATCTGCTGCAGTCGTGAGCAGAGGATCCATGGTTCCCCTTCCTTCCCTCCTCCGTGGTTACAAAGCATGGATCCACATGGATCCTCAGGATTTTTGCATTGGGCTACTCCAAACTCACTGTCAGATCACGTGTCTGTGGCCACAGCATGAACCACAAAAATCATATATCCACTATTTCGTTTAGAATATTTTTTTCTTGTTTTCCTCCTCTAAAAACTACGTGCGTGTTATGGTCTGGTGCGTGTTATAGAGCGAAAAATACGGTAATATTTTTTTAATAATTTGTTTTGACTTGTTGCTGGTGTTGGCCTTGAGAGACAATGGAAACAAACCGCTGTGTTAGCAGCACCAAAGTGAGTTCCCTGAGGTGCAAGCCTGGGCAGTGTCTGGAGGTCCTGGGTTGCCCAGACGACGCCCCCCCCCCCCGGCTTTTTGCCTTTCCTTCTTCCAAAGATATCTCACAAGGCAGCAGAAGTTTAGGATCATTTTTTCTTCTCCTAGATGGGCTTCCTTCCGAGGTTGACAAGCCCCGCCTGCCCCTCACTTCCCTTTACAGCAGCACATGCAGAAACTGCCTTCTTGACATGTTTCAAACACATCCCTTTGCTTGCCTGCCTGCCTGCTTTACTCAGATATGGTGTAATCTTACCTTACAGAGAATGCAACCTGATTTGCTTGCAAGGCGATTAGACAATGCTAGCTATTTGATGAGCATTCATTCTGACTTGTTTACGGGGAGGCTAGACTATGTTGCATCAGGCACGTGTTATCCTATCCCTTTCCTTATTGCAAAGCGGATTTGTTGTGCAAAAACTCACAATCAACCCGGCAACCTGAATTTGCCAGTGACTTAATCGCACCTGAAAACAGAAATGGGCCGGAAGTGCCCCTAGAGTTAGACCCACACCCCCTGCGCGACGCAAATGCACACACAATTCCTGCTCGAAAGCTCGCACACAACTTTATAGCTTTTTAGCTAGTGATCCTCATAGCTCCTTCCTTTGATCACTAATGGTAAAGGTAAAGGGACCCCTGACCATTAGGTCCAGTCGTGGCTGACTCTGGGGTTGTGGTGCTCATCTCGCTTTATTGGCCGAGGGAGCCGGCGTACAGCTTCCGGGTCATGTGGCCAGCATGACTAAGCCGCTTCTGGCGAACCAGAGCAGCGCACGGAAATGCCGTTTACCACCCCGCCAGAGTGGTACCTATTTATCTACTTGCACTTTGACGTGCTTTTGAACTGCTAGGTTGGCAGGAGTTATGGCTTTTTAGTTGGCTCTAATAAAAGCGGGGGGGACCCCAGCTATGGAGAATGTTGGCATGTTTTTCCTAACCAATGGCACAGCTGTGTGTGGCTATTTCTGCATCTGGTCGCAATGGCAACCGGAAAGAGTTTTATGTGTGGGTTAAAACCCCAAGAGGCTGGAGGAGAGGGGGCGAACATGATCCAACAACTGCCTCCACCACAGGTTGGCAGCTAGCCAAAGCGGCCCTAAGGTTCAAGGGAGCACCAGCCTTCTATCTCTTTAACCACATTTATAGAGCGCTGAATTGTCAAGCAAAACTGCTCTAAGCGGTGTACAAAGCGCACCACCGGCAGAGCCTGCCTCGTGCGTAAAAGCCGTGGAGCAGAGAGAGTGGAGAAGCCATTGCACCGCGGTTGCCTTTCGCAGCCCTCGGGCACATTTCCCGCCGCTTCAAGCGTCGTTGTTCCCCTCCTCGAATATGGGCAGCCTCGGCCTGCCCCACAGAACCGTCCCGAGCAATCCCTGCCACCTGCTCCTTCCTGGCACAGCGCCCCCCCCCGGGGCTGCGCGTCCTCCGTCCCCACCAGCCCTTTGGCTGCGGCGCTCGCCTTTGCCCGGCGCCGCCTTGGCTCACGCGGGCGCTCTGGTTGCGCGAGCTGCCGGGTTGGCTGCGGCGTGGCCTCGCCGCCTGGGGCGGGCACTCCGGAGCGGCGCGCACTCGGTGACCCGACTCCGCAATTGCTCGGCTGGAGCCAGGGCAGGGGGAGGGATTCCCCGAGCCGGGCTGGGCAGGGCTGGATGTCCCCGGGCGGCGCAAGAGCAACAGCAGCAGCCAGCCAGCCAGCCAGGGAGGCGGTGACCCCGCGGAGAAGCACCCGGCTCTCCGCCCTCGCCCTGTCCTTTGCGCTCCCTCCCCGCCCCGCGTTGCTCCATTGCCGGCGGCCCCTGTGATGATGACTCAGGCGGGGGCTGTGCAATGCCAGCCCGGCAGTCGCCGCCGCCGCTCGGGCGAGGAATGGCTTAGCCCTGGGGGCGGGCGAGGCAGCCAGGCAGCCGGGGCCACGCCAGGCCAAGGGCGCACGGCAGCGCGCAGCAGCAAGGAGGCGCGCGGCTCCTGCCCCTGCTGCTGGAGTCCCGGGGGCGGCCGAAGCGGGCAGGCGCCGCCCGGCCCCCGATTGTTCGCAGCCGGTTCCGCCTGGCGCCGCGGCGGGCCCTCCAGCCCAGCGGGAGGCGGAGGCAGCTAGAGAGCCGGGCCGGGCCAGGGGGGGAGAGCGCCGGGTTCCTTCCTGGGCCGGTGGGCGGCCTGCCTGACGCGCGGCCCCTCGAGCAGGGAGAAGGGCAAGCAGGACAAGCCTGCCTCGCACGCACAGACTTCAACTTGGCTTTGCGCTGCAGAGGGAGAACACGATGATATTCAGCTTGCTTCTGAGATACCGCCCCCCCCCCGCCCCGTAAATTTAGCTGTCATGGAATAACAGGAGGGGTCCTTCTGTAGATCAGGAAATGGATACATAGAAAACGGAGAGGAGGAATAAGTGGAGGGTCGTATTCGGATCTGCACTTTTTGTTTTGTTTATAAATTATCTAGATTTGAGGGTGAGTGGCGGAGGTGGGCAGGTTTGCTGATGCTGCTAAACTCTTCAGGGTGGTTAGGACTAAATGAGGGATTTGGAAGTGCTCGGAGAAGATCTCTCCAAATGGAGTGAATGGGCAAGGTAGGAAATGCAGTTCAGCGTGAACACGTGTGAAGTGAAGCACCTGGGGCCAGCTCCCCCCAAACGACATACCTAATTTCACAGATTCACTCCTGGGGACTGACCTTTGGGTCACAGAATCACAGAACTGTAGTTGGAAGAGACCTTGAGGATCATCCAGGCCTGTGTATCTGAAGGCGGGTCTCCACTCCCATCGTTCAAGAAACCAGAGATTTGTCCTTTCTAAAATAAAGAACTACAGTACTTATCCTATGGTTCCTCTACTGTAGGGGTGTGCAAACTTTTTTCAAAGAGGGCCAGATTTGATGATGAAGTGAACATCCATGAGGGCCGACCAAAGTTGTTGACCTTTTTTAAGGATTGAAGTTGTTGAGCTTTTTCTTGGATTTCCCCCCAAGAAATAAACTGCCACAGGGGCCGGATTAAACAGACTGGCAGGCCGGATTAGGCCCCCGAAACAGACTTTGGACATGCCTGCTCTACTGCAAGGGCATTCATTATTATTTGTGGTCATGACGGTTTCGGGGTGATTTATACATGGACAATACTGTTTGGCCCACAACAGTTTTGGGGTGGGCATACTGCTTCATTTCCAATCAGTGCATGTTCTGTAACTTCTTGCTGGAATTATTTAACTTTTTACACTGCAAATATTGGGAGGGAGGGTTTCCCCACTTTTATCGCTCTGTAGTGTTGGAGTGTACTTGCAGACAGCAGCAGTGCCAAGAGCGTTGGGCAGGGCGTACTTGGGGTCCCTTCTGCCTTTGGAAAGGAGCTGTATCGGCTCCCACCCACCCAAGAGACCCCACTTCTTCCTCTAGGGTTCCTTGCACCCTTGGCAAGGAGCTGTATATCAGTGTGTTCCTTCCTCCCTGCCAAAAAGCAACTTATCTCACATTTGATCTTGCTGCGATATAGATAGTGGTGGCATATCACCATGGGCATATGCATCATACATCCCATAGTCTCAAGCAGCCTACCTTTCATACTGCCTTGCCAGTTCTCACCCTGCTCAGCTCCCAGCTTGTCTAATCCCACAACTTTACACGGATAGCTGGAGACACATTTCTGGGGCAACTGCGCTCCCAGCGGAGGCTGGTTTCACCAATCCCTTAGGTACGCCTCTGGCATTGGGGAAGCATCACAGAACAACTAACAAAGCAGAATAGTGTGTGGATGCTTCAGTATAGATCCTCCAGGGATGCGCTATGACGAGTTGCAGAATACACCCGTAAAAAAAAACACAACCCACCAGGGCCAAATAAGTGGATACAGTGGTACCTCAGGTTACAGACGCTTCAGGTTACACACTCCGCTAACCCAGAAATAGTGCTTCAGGTTAAGAACTTTGCTTCAGGATAAGAACAGAAATCGGGCTCCGGCAGCGCGGCAGCAGCAGGAGGTCCCCATTAGCTAAAGTAATGCTTCAGGTTAAGAACAGTTTCAGGTTAAGAACAGACCTCCGGAACAAATTAAATACTTAACCTGAGGTACCACTGTATTGTTGAGCTTTTATTTTGGGACTCTCCCAAGTTACCTCTCCACACGGCTTCAAACATTATGGATTTCTGAAACTGACAGTACTTTGGTGTAGGAAGAAGTGTGAAAACACTGTCATGTGTAGATTCAGAGAAACAGACCTATGTGACCATCACGTGGGATTGCCTCCTCTGTACAGGGGGGAATAAAAAATTCATTGAGATTTTACCTCACAGGGTTGTTGTCATAGTAAAATGGGGAGGGGGGGAACCATGTATGCCACTTTGAGGTCCTTGGACAAAAGATGGAATATCAATGTAATAATAACTGAAAAGAGCAAGTTCTCAAGTCTTTTATCTAACTTTGGTATTTTTTGTCCCCCCCCCCTTGCTGCTGATTTGTTTTGTGACTGCTTTATCTAGCTTTGCATTTGATTGCATTGTTCGTATTTCGATATATGCTGATGGTGCAGGATGCATAAATTAATAAATAATCCAGACGTGGCAACCAGAAGAGGGAATGAACGATTGCATTGCAGATGACTCCACGAATGAAGAAATGTCCCGGGTTCTGTTAAAATGCAGACTTGCGACTCAGGGTGCAACCTCTGAGGCAGGGGCAGCAGCTGTGGCTCAGCTTCCTTGCGCCAGACATGTCTCGTATCGGCATCTCGGTTTCAGTTCCTGATTAGTAAAATGAGATCAGCAGCAGCCCTGAAAAGAATTGATCATCATATTGACCTACCTACGTTTACGCGGATGTCGCAAGGGGTGTCGTGTCGTTTCTGAGAGCTGCTTTGCATACTTAATGGTTCCATGTAAATGTTAAGAATTTGTATGATGTGCGGAGATTAGGCAGGGCAGGGCAAAGGAAAGCCTCTTTGCCTAAAGGAAAGATATGTAACCGTCTGATCCAGATATTGGAACAAATCATAAAAGGCTTTGCATGCACTCCTTTAACTGTGTAGTTGTTATTTCCGATTGATGTAGAATTTGGGACATTTTCGGAAGAACGATGACCACAATCCTTAACCCCCCTTCCTTGGAAGCCCCATTGAGTTCAATGAAACTAACAACTTCTGAGTAGATAGTTACATTGTTAAGGAGGCTTTTTTTCTGACCAGGTGCCCATAGAACTGGGACTACTGGAATTAGGACTCCCAAGAAAACGGAGAGGGGCTAAAGGGCCCTTTCATTTTCTGAGCTTGAGTAAATACACCACTCAAATATTGTTCCCTGTGGAAATGAGGACTAGAAATTTTTATGAAAGCAGATGCTGAAGGAGATCACTCTACGAAATTTTATGCTGAATTGTCATTGCTCTCTGTTTTGAATTATTGCAAAGTGTATTTTTGAATTATTGCAAAGTGTATTTTTGAATTATTGCAAAGTGTATTTTTAACATGAAGACAGGAGTGCCTGGCGTGCTCTGGTCCATGGGGTCACGAAGAGTCGGACACGACTAAACGACTAGAATCATAGAATCATAGAGTTGGAATAGACCACAAGGGCCATCGAGTCCAACCCCCTGCCAAGCAGGAAACACCATCAGAGCACTCCTGACATATGGTTGTCAAGCCTCTGCTTAAAGACCTCCAAAGAAGGAGACTCCACCACACTCCTTGGCAGCAAACAACAACATTTTTAACATGGTATCTTGCTATGCTTTTTGCAGTGTAAGCCTCCTACGGATTATTTGCAGATGAGCAGCAGCATAAATAGTAAATAGGTGCACCCTGCTCTGTAGTGCATGCAGCAAAGACGAGGGTCTAAATTAACAACTGCGGAATCCGCTCAGTCTCTTGGGCTGCAGAACTTGCTTAGGAGTAAAAGCAACACTGTTATGTACTGAGCTGAATCCTAGAACAATAGGATCCAGAATGCAGCAGTCTGATTGGTCCGCAGGAGCCACCCATTCCAGCTCCAGGTGGAAGTGAATCAGCGACCTGATTGGCCTGGAGGAGCAGCCCGGAATTAGCCAATCACGCGGGGCCCATCGTGTAAATAATGTATATATAGCTAGACATTTTGGGGAAAGTTTCACTCATTGCTACTACAAGCTGAATAAAAAACATGAAATTCACACTCGACTCCGAGTATATTTCAAACACTGAACTCAATGGAACATGTTTCTAAGTACACATCGTATAGTGTTGCCTTGTTGATCTCAAAACCACTGACTGCTAGAACTTTGTATAGGGGATGGTCTTGGATCAGGGACCTGGTACTCTCAGTGGGGCTTGTGTTACAGAATGAACTGTTGAAAGTTGATGGGGCTCAAACCCCATAGTGGGTGTAACAGCCAAGAAGGCGAAAAAGGGAAGTGAAGTGCAGATGGGGCTCGTCAACTGAAATATACTCAGAGTCGCAAAGTGATTTCATGCTCTTTATTCAGCTCATAGTGGTGAGGAGGAATGAATGAAAGTCCCCTCAAAGTATCTGCTTTATATACATTATTTACACAATGGGCTGCACATGATTGGTTAATTCTGGAATTCTACTGTAAGCCAATCAGGTTGTGGATTCACTTATATCTGGAGCAGGATTGGATGGTTCCTGCCAACCAATCATACTGCTGCATTGTTCTTGGACCAATCAGACTGCTGCATTCTGAATCCTATTGTTCTAGGACCAATCAGACTGCTGCAGTTTGGATCCTATTCAACTCAGTACATAACATCAACCTTGGCACGGGAGCCCATCTAGGAAAAGGAAAACTCTGATCCTAAGCCTCTGCTGCCTTGCGAGATATCTTCGGGAGAAGGAAAGGCAAAGGAGTAAACCCCACACAAGTCCGGAGTGGAGTCCCTAAGATAGTTGGATGGCGCCTTGTATGCCTCCTTCCGGCAACTCCTGCAGCCAAGCTGGTGCCAAACACATTCTCTGCTTCCCATTGGACCACATCAGCGAGGCTGAGAGGGGGGTCTTGTTGTCTGGGCAGCCCAGGACCTGCAGACACACTGCCCAGGCTTGCGCCCCTGGGAGGCCACTTCGGTGCTGCCAACGCGGTGGTTTGACTTCACCACTGGAGGCGCATTCCACTGTCTCTTGAGACAGACAGATGCCAACATTTCACGGTTGGGAGCCGACTTAAATCAGATGCAACTGCTGATGTGAAAAGTTATGTCACACTAAACCTGTCTGTCTGTGGGGATGCCAAAAGCCTCTTCCTTGTTTGATTGTTTTTGCAGCAGCTGCTCTTGGAGAATGAATTGGTACCTTTGCCACGGAGTGGCAACAATTCAGCAGGTGAACCTGCCCCCTTTCACTTCTGTTCAGTCCTTGAAAAATCATCCCCTGTTCAGCTCTACATGTTATGCATCCATTTCAGAATAAAGCTTGTGTCCATAAGAATGAATGAATGAATGAAAGCCACAACAATATCTAAAGGCCAATCCACACCACCAGACTTGAGCGTTTGGTCAAAGTGAGTTATCTGTGCAGTTTTGAAAACATGTGTCTGCTCCACCAGGTGCGTGGCTAAGAACTGAGTCCACATTGCCTAAGATTCCACTCAGGTTGTGTACACATTACCATTTATCGTGGCTCCAGCGAGCTCATGCTGCTGGTGTTTGAAATCAAGTACACACGATGTTAATCCCAATTCATATGTATCCTGTATTTCCTTGAGAAATAGTGCTGCTTGATGTGTTTCCCCTCAAATCAGCTCCCATCCGGTTTGAAAATTTAAGCTGCCGTTAAGTTGAGGTGTGTACGTTTTGAAGATCAGTTGCACATGCTCAGATGACAGATCCCTTGAAGCAGAGTTGGGGAATGCAAGTACAAGGAACCAAGTCAGGCAATGTGCATCGATTGAAGAGATCCTCACCCCCTTGCTGACGTGCCCAGTAACATAGGACTTGAAACACAGCAGGGGGAAATAAGCTTGTTGCATTTTTAACTGCTAATGCGTACGTACCATTAGTCTGGCAGATGGTGAGAGCAAATGCACTTGGGTTGCAAGCAAGGTGCATGGTGAATTAGCACACAACCACTGCGGCCTGCGTCAAATTAGCACAATCCAGAAGCCACAACTCATAACAATTGTGCCCCGTTTACGTTTTCAAGCTGAATTCAAAGTCCTGGTTTTGACCTTCACAGCCATAAGCAGCCTGGGCTCAGAGTGTATCAAGGATCTCTTCCTGTTGAGATCTACTGTTGATACCTACTCGGGGTACGAGCAACACAACAGGGCCTTTTTTGTTCGGGTGTCAGGAATGTCAAACGTTTTCCTAAGGGACTCGCCTCTGGCCTATCATGCACACATTCCAGCAGAGAACTAAGACATTTTCGCTGTCATTTTGGGGGTGCATCCGTTTTAATGATGATACCTGCTACTTTAAATGTGGTTGCAGAATATTTAATTCCTAACATTGTTTAATTTATAAGAAGTTTAATTTCTAACATTGTCCATTTGTGCTTTTGGTTTTACTTGCTTAAAAAAAAAGATTTTTTTGTTTGCCACTGGAAAAGGCAGGATTTAAGTACTTGAAATAAATATGTAAATTCACATTTCTGGGTTTCGGTGAATTTATAAACTTACAGTACAAGGAGAACAAATTTACCTGTGTTGGCCTCAAGCCAGAAAAGGCTACTTGGTTAACACCCTTACGCTTGCAAAAAGGAGTTATTGGATCATTAACAGCCATAAGCAGACGGGATGTAAGCGCAAGGAAGCACATTACGGCATTTCTTCACATTGCACAAGCTTGTCATGTCACAAAGATTTTCACCTCCCCTTCCACCCCCACCTGAGAAATTAAGATTCTCAGACAATGTGAAAACCCCTAATGAATTTCTTGTTAATGAATGGAGGTGCTGAAATCATGACAATAAAAGGCATGCAGTGTATCAGTCACCGATGGTGCATTTATAAAACAGGAGTGAGGAGTTTGTGGGGAGATAAAAAGCACATCTGCTATGTGCTAATTAATCAAGCTGATTAAGACTCAATTTGCAGGGTATCTAGGCAGAGCACCGGCTCCTGAAAACCAGCTTCTGTGCAACTGGCCTCTTAAGTGCAGCAATCTCATAAAAGCACCAATCAATGTGTTTGTGCGCGTGCACATGTGTGTGTGTCTGGTGCGGGGTATTTGGCAACATTATCTGCCAGGCCGTGGTCCTATGGAGGTGTGAGGTTGGAATGGGGGGAAAAATTTAAACTGCTATTGGGAGTGGGAGACTAAAGACAAAATGGTGAAGGTGGCAACGATTAAATGGGCTACCTTATTAAGGAAAAGTTACAAAAGACGATGTTTTGGTGGTACCTGACACCCAGCAAACTGGTAAAAATGCACAGAAAAGGGTCTAATCTATGCTGGAAGTGCCACAATGTAGAGGAAACCCTAATCCATATATGGTGGCCATGTAAATATACTAGCGAATACTGGGAGATGATGATTCATACAGAATTAGAAAAGATCCTTAAGATCACATTTACCAAAAGACCTGAGGAATTTCTGTTAAGGATAACAAGTGATGGTATTCTGAAAGATGCACATAATCTCTTTTTTTAAACGCAACCACTGCAGCTAGAGTAGTATATGCAAAAAAAAAAGAAAGAAAGAAAATAAAAAGATATACCCATGAAATCTGGCAGAATAAATTGATAGAATACACAGAATTAGTAACTATGACCGTGAAACTAAGAAATAAGAATGAGTCACGGATAAGAGACAAGTAGAAGTGCTTTTAAGAGTATCTTAGAAGGTATAATAGTCAATTTAACCTACAAGTAGGAATGAACATATGAGCAGCAGATAACATTAAATAAAAGATGATTTGAGATGAAAATGGGTGGAATAATAGATTATAAAGCTGACAAAAGACTGCCTAGAATGCCATGGAGAGATGGACTGGGAAGTCGGAGGATAAGAGATAACGATGAATGCTGTATGATGTATATGTAAGTTGTAAAGATGCATAAACCAAATAAAAAAGGAAAAAGAAATATGTGACCCACAACAACCAGTTATTGCTGCTCCTAGCAGCCCACAAGGCTGACCATTTGCTAAGGCCTACCAAGTAAGATTACCAAGATCGGCTGAATCTGATTTTCTGACCCGGCTGTGTCTCATGTTATGCAACAGCGAGAGGCTCTCACTTTGAGCGGAGATGGGCTCTGGGAAGGTCATACGCAGCGTGCATCGCCTCCGATCTAGCCAAGCCACGTGCAAAGGGAGACCACGGTCCAGAAGGCGTGTTTCTGGGGAGGTTATTCTACAAAGATGGCTTGCTCTTCCTGATCAGTTATTTCGATATTGAACGAGCCCCTTTCAACATGCTCACATGCGCCTCTTCTGTTCTGAAGAACTACTCTCTGTGAGTGCGTGGAATAGTGGCTGATATAGGGGCCTTCCCGCCCCCCCGCCCCACATCGGTGGAGACAGTTCATAGGAGGGCACACCTGCGCTATTTTGTGGTTCTGCCTCGTTTCTGCTCTTTCCAGTGTGGCAGCCATCTTGCAATATGCTGTGACCCCACTCCAGCCATTTTGTATTATGGCATAACAACAACAACAACTTATTATTTGTACCCCGCCCATCTGGTTGGGTTTCCCCAGCCACTCTGGGCTGCTTCCAACAGAGATTAAAAATACATTGAAACATCAGTCATTAAAAACTTCCCTAAACAGGGCTGCCTTCAGATGTCTTCTAAACGTCAGGTAGTTGTTTATCTCTTTGACATCTGGTGGGAGGGCGTTCCACAGGGCAGGTGCCACTACCAAGAAGGCCCTCTGCCTGGTTCCCTGTAACTTGGCTTGTCGCAGTGAGGGAACCACCAGAAGGACCTCAGTGTCCGGGCAGAACGATGGGAGTGGAGACGCTCCTTCAGGTATACTGGGCCAAGGCTGTTTAGGGCTTTAAAGGTCAACACCAACACTTTGAATTGTGCTCGGAAACGTACTGGGAGCCAATGTAGGTCTTTCAAAACCTGGGTTATGTGGTCTCGGCGGCCACCCCCAGTCACCAGTCTAGCTGCCACATTCCGGATTAGTTGTAGTTTCCGGGTCACCTTCAAAGGTAGCCCCACACAGAGCACATTGCAGTAGTCCAGGCGGGAGATAACTAGAGCATGCACCACGCTGGCGAGACAGACATGGCAACCGTTTAGTGACCGGCACCCACCAGGCTTTCTCCAAATTCCCAAATGCGCCCACTGGCCCAGAAAGATTGCTGACCCTCAGCTGTGCCATCACAAAGGGCATTGGATGTGCTCTGACTTTGTAGGAGGCCCTACTGGGTCAGAAAGAGAGACAGCCAACTGAAGGCATCTTGCCTGGAGGCCCATAACAAATGTGGCATGGAGCCTGACCACAGGGAGATGGGAGTTTGTTTGTTTGTTGCACCATGTCGATAACATGTAAATTGGGCCTCTTATTCACACTCAGACACACACACACAAGAGTGCCCTTGCTGTGCAGTCCGGCAAGCCTCTCGTCTTGAGCCAGCATTTGTAAAACGATATTTCTATATTTACTTAAACATCTATTTAAAGAGGAATCCTTCATAATTACTCACCCACAGATAGATGACACTGTTTTGGCTGTGTTTATTTAGTTTCTATTAGCGATTGGCAAAAAGTCTACTGTGGCTTTAAAGCAGCTCTAGATGAATGACCCCTTGATCATAAAATAAGGTACGCTGCCTTCTTATTTTTTTTTTCTTTTTAGTCCTTGTGGGAAACGGATGGCAGAAAGACATATATCAATGTCTCCTCCTATCATTTCCAGATAAAAATACAAAAATCCAATAAATTCTAACGGGACTGGCTTAAGAGGCAAATTCTCAGAAGGACAGAGTGGTATTTTAAGTATCATAACACTTTGGGGGTCATACCAGACTGCAGAGGGACAATATGCAGAAGTTCAATTAAGTGATCTTAAATATACACCCTTAGTTGAACGCCCAGGCCCCCTTTCTGACACAGTGGGTTACCACCACAAGTACTGTTTACACCTGTTCAAAGTATGCATACAGGACCAGTCACCATGACAGCTATTAGCAGAAGCTATAACTAGCCTGACTTTCATTTTGTTGGGCAATTTTTTTTATTAAAAAAGAAAGAAATGAATTTGATTGGATTTGGACTGGGCAAATACGCAAACTTTGCATTACCTGAATGTCTTTCTAGGAGATTCATATTTATATATATTCTTCAAAAAAATCTAATTGCAAATCCCATTTTATAGCACTCCAAGTTTGCCTGTGTGGGATGCAACCCTATCGTTTGGATAATCTAACGCTGTGGGCCAGACAGGTTTAAACCTTCTGTTGTGAAGTTTGGCTCCATCAGGGTTGGCTAAACTATTGTTTGACTACAACGCCCATCATCCCTGACCACTGACCATGCGGGCTGAGGCTGATGGGAGTTGGGAGTCCCAACAACATCTCAAGGGCCACATGTTGCCCACCCCTGGGTTCAATCCACTGGAGAGGGTGGTTCAATATGTATGATTAATAAAACAAAATAAAAACCTCCTAAGGTTAAGACTTATTGGAATGTGTCAACTTATACCACAGCTAGACTGGAGTTGTTTGGAGAATCTCTCCCCATAACACAAAAGATAGTTTGGAACTATGACATAGCAGCTTAATTGGCTGAGCACTGGACCATTTAGATCAGTATTATCTAGCTGCTACCCAAGAGATGGTAGGGAGTTAACACGCAGTCATCTGCAGGCAGAACACATGAGCCATCACAGAGTTATGGCCAGACCCAAAAGGCTTGTTTTGTTCCCAAGTCAATTTACTGAGTATCCTGGGAGATGCCTCATAATCTTCCGTAACGGCCGGGGGTTCGCTTAACAATTTGCCTAGGGGTCCTCGTGCACATGTGTCTTGTGGGGAAATGTTTCACAAAAGCACAGGCAGCTCCCCACTCCCTGGTTTGTGTGGGGGTTACGTTCCAAGTCACTATGCGTGTTGGCGAAATTGTGTATAACTGAAACCCATCGAAAAAGCCGGCAAACATCTGCACTATATTTAAAGCACTGTTGTAAGACTTTTTAAGAGTCATGGCTTCCTCCCAAATAATCCTGCGAGCTATAGTTTGTTCAAGATCTCCTAACAATTCCCAGCACTCTGATGAAAATACAGTTCTCAGGATTCTTGGGGGAAGTCGCGATTCGTGAAGTGGTATATAATAGTGCTTTAAAGGCATAGTGTGGATGTGACCTTCATTATTACAATCACCAGCAGAACATCACCCTCCGTGCATTTATCGCAGTATAGATTTCACTTCTTCCAGCCACTGACCTCTCTTGGCTTAGCTTCTCGACAGGCCACCTGTTTTCTTGCAGAAGAGCAAAAGAGGCTAAATCCAAGTGTGTACGCAGTAAACCCATTTGTAACATAAAAAATGTTCCTCTCAATCTGGAATGATCCATGCTCATCCTCAACATGCTAGATCATGCCACTCACAAGGGTAGATGTGGTAACTTCACAACATATCTGAAAAACCTTCCTTTCATTAAGTTATCCATGCATTTTCCTCCCGACTTGAGAAATTAAGAAGGAAGTGCCTATTACAGGTCTTGGTAGAGTGTCAGTTGGACAGGTCTGGATAATCACCCTCCTGATGGCTGGCACCACATACAGCTGTTCTCAAACTGCGGGATAGCACAGAATCAACCTGCAATGAGCTTTTATTTTCTGAATGATACCGGTTTCTCAAGAAGCAGCTTTTCAGGAGCGAATTTTTTTGTAACAGATCTAAACTGTGAGTGGACTACGTAGGGGGGGGAAACCCAAACACTCTAGTGTCCATTGCTTATAGAATAAAATCTGAGTTGGCAGCCTATGTTCTTCTTTGGCATGTGGGAATGTCCCTTTGACAACTGTGAAGCTGTTGTCAACAGACTCTTGAAGTCCTGGAAGACCATCACAGTCAACAACGTCATATTTGCTATTGAAAGACCAGGTGTTAAGAGTGGGCACACTCTTTTGAGAACTGCCCTCCTGGCATCTGCCACATCCTCTTTGAACACCAGGGCCCAAAGGAAGGCTGCTCTTCCAACTGCCCCGCAACTACTACTTATAACAAGAAGGCCCAAAGCACTCCTGGGGCAAAATTAGAATAGCAAGAAGTAGCATCACACTCAACTCACCTGATTTTCTGGATGATGATGGCTGTGTGTTCTTGAGCATGGCTGTTGACTTAGAATCACTGGCGGCGGCAGCAACTGCAGCAGATGCGTTCTGTGCAAAAGATTATATTTTAGTTTCCTCTTAACTGTGTTGCTTTGAATACATATTTTGTATTTTTAAAATTCTTTTTATTGAATGATTTTCATGGATAACAAAGGTACATAAAACATCTCTGTTTTCAGTTCAGAGTCCTATCCGTAGGTTACATCTGGTATGGGACGTTGCTATCACAGGCATTGTGAGGTTGTGGGGGGAAGAGTTTTATTTTGGGGTGTTTTATTTGATGCTTTGTAAACTTCTTTGATATTTTTGTTCTTAAAAAATATAAAGTGTTATAGAAACGAAATGAAAAATTATGTTGCAAGGAGAAAAAAGACAACAATGGCGCCGGCAGAAAGAAAGAACAAGCGTTTGCGGCGATTACGACTGCGTCCCTTCCCCAAAGGAGTCTACAAAACTGTAGCCATAAATCTGCGTTACCTAAATCTTGTGTCATGGCTTGGTCTGCAACATGAAGCAGGGGACATGCACACAACACAGATCCGCCACATCTGTGGCAACATGAAAGAGCAAAGAAAGTGAAGCAATAACTATTTGAATGGGAAATGCTCCAGATGAAACAGCACCCTGGTAGTGTTATTCAAATAGATTAAGAAAGAATAGAAAAACAAGCAAGGCTTTAGCATGCAAAACACAGCCTTAATTCCTGCAACAGCCGGTGACAAATTGAGAGTCACCCGTAAATCACTGCAGAGTATCTTGTGAGATTCGATCTCGGGCCAAGATGTAAGGCAGCCAGGGCGTGCTTGTGAAATGGGACCAGCCCATTTGATATCGTTGCATTTATATATCAGTCATCGGTGGAGGGAGCGCAAAGGACTTGCAAAGAGGAAGGAGGGGAACCTCTGGGGCTTTTCTTTTCGCTTCTGAAGAGGGAACAGAATCCCAGGCCTTTCCTGATATGCCCTGGTTGCTAGCCGTGTTCTTAGGAAGTCAAGAGGCCACAGGTTCTGTCCCGGCTGTAAATAAATCGGATTGCATTTTGGCAGGGCGAAGCCCGTTTTAAATTTAAAAGGCACAGGGCTGAGGAGGAGGAGTGGTCCTTTTTGCTATAGAGATGTACCAGGGCCCCATCTGCCTGCGCCAACCTCTATATCCCATTCCCGTCATCACCCTCAGCTGCTTTGGGCTGCTGCTAAGACCCGGCATTTGCGACATGCGCCTCTCCTTCCAGTCTGCTGCTGGAACAGCGGCATGTTCTTGGAACAGAGCGGGGATAACGGAAGTTCCGTCCCCAAACAGCTTTGAATATGTCATCATTTGTCTTGAGCCCCTGCACTTGGCACCGTATCACTTTCCAACACAGATTCAGTAAGCCTTGATCACTTCCAAAGGGGACAATTAACAGTGACATCCCAGCGGCGTCTACTCAGAGGTAAGCTTCGCTCAGGTCAACACGGCCCGCTCCCATGTAAGTGCATGTAGGATTGCAGCCAGAACTGGTTTGCACCTATCCTGTACCCAAGCATCAGACCAACGCAGCTTACGGATGCACAAACTGCCCATGCGATCAGGTGATCAACCACCTAGAGGGCAGGGCCTTCAAAGCCCTTTTTGGATCCGTGGTACAGAGGTCGCACACTTAGCCCTAACAGAAGGCCACCGTACCCTGATAAAACGTACTTGGTTGTTTAAGCCCTTTGAAAACCAATGTAGCAAATGGGGTTGGGGATGCAGGATGTAAGTCAAAATAGAAATTTAGAGAAAGCCTGCGCCATTTATGAGCCACGAAGCCAAATGGAATCCATTGGGGTCAGGCATAAAAGTTCTGGCGGTTCCCTCGCTGCGAGAAGCCAAGTTACAGGCAACCAGGCAGAGGGCCTTCTCGGTAGTGGCACCCACCCTGCGGAACACCCTCCCACCAGATGTCAAAGAGAACAACTACCAGACTTTTAGAAGACATCTGAAGGCGGCCCTGTTTAGGGAAGCTTTTAATGTTTAATAGGTTATTGTATTTTAGTGTTTTGTTGGAAGCCGCCCAGAGTGGCTGGGGAACCCCAGCCAGTTGGGCGGGGTATAAATAAATTATTATTATTATTATTAATATTATTATTCACTAGAGAATCCATAAACTGTATGGATTCACCACCAGCTTGAGTAACAGGAGTCACAAGCTGCACAGACCTGCAGCCTTTATGTCAGGTTTCCGTTTTCATTTTGGAACCGTTCACCATTAACTTTTCATGTACACACGCAAAATGCTTTTTATGTGTACATGGGGAAAAGATATTGGGCAGTATCCAGTGCACTTGTTCTGCTGGGGTGTTGTTTCTCAGTCTTTTCTAACACATGCCCCCTTTCAGCTAACAGGAAAATCCCATACTCTTCCCATACTTTTAACGTCAAATAATAATTTTGGGCTTAATAATAAAAGTAAATCTAAGCATTCATATTCCAAAATATATATGCAAATTTTCAAAAAAAAAATTATCACCCACATGAAATTTCAAAAAGGCGCCTTCAATTATTATTAATGTGAGAATGGATGAACCGTGCTTGCCACATCTCAGGTCACTTTCAACAGCCAGTCTGTCGCACCGTTTTGCTCTAATAGCCACAAGAGTAGAAACACCAGCTTCGCAATGCCACACAGATGGTATAATGATGAACAGAGCTGATGGAACAAGAAGAGATCCCCCATCTGGGATGGCTATATGGGGAAAAGGCAATTCAACAAATATACAGCAGTTCATCAGAGGGCTGGTTAATCGGAAAGTTGTTTCCTGAATGTAAAATAAAAAAATTCCTTCCAGTAGCACCTTAAAGACCAACTAAGTTAGTTCTTGGTATGAGCTTTCGTGTGCATGCACACTTCTTCAGATACACTGAAACAGAAGTTGCCAGATCCTTCTATATAGTGAGAAGGTGGGGAGGGGTATTACTCAGAAGGATGGTGGGAATGGGAGATTGGCAGATAGCTGAGATGAGCTTGTTGACGACTCAACGACTGCAATAGGTCTTACAGGAAAAGGCAAGGGGTGAGAAGGTGAAAAATGGCTTAGTCATGTATAATGAGATAAGAATCCAATGTCTTTGTTCATACCAGGTCTCTCCATGGTTTTGAGTTTGGTAATGAGTTGCAATTCAGCAGCTTTCTACATTTCCTGAATGTAGAAAGCTTGCAAATTGCTTACGTAGTGGTTGATGAGATTCTGGCTCTCTCCAAACTGCTCTGTTTTTTGCAGGTGCATTCTGCAACATGTAACTGATGCAAAAAGTGATGGACTTACACCAGACCCCCCGTCCAACATTCTGCATTATTAGTTGTGTGATGTTTCCGCCGTGTCACCATATTATTCTTGTTTGCAAGGGCACTCTCAAAATACAGTGCAGCAGAAGCAGGGGGAAAAATTAACTGGAACTGATGCACATAGAGACATAAGAAGTTACAGGTTTTCAGCATTACTTCAGGGTAATACACTGATTGGACATATGTTCAAATCAAAACTTCTGCAGTCTCGAACAGTAATGAAAGCAGGATCTCATATAACTGCCCCAATACCATCCTGAGAAATCATCATAAACGCACAACAAAAAAAGGAAGTCTGCAAGGATCCTGTGGTGTCGAGTCACCTCAGTATAATGTATTGTCTCACACAGTTGTGTAGCGGTTAGAGAACACTCTGCTCTAACTTTCTTCTTTCAGTGATCACAAAATTACCCTGTTTGGCTGGAAAATTTGATATGCACCATAGCAGATTTCAGTGTTTGTACTTTTGTTGGTCCCACACAATGAAAGACACAAAATAGGCAACATGATATTTTTGCTAACAGAGATGAGGCTTGATAGTAGGTGAGAAAGGGTTGTGTAACTGTGTTCGTTTCCTTTGATATATTTTCTTCCCTCCCACCTTCCCCCCTGGAAGGAAAGAAATAATTCTATACTTCTCTGTCTCTCTCTTTAATTTGGGGCCAAGGATTTAACAGCTTGCGAGAGCACCAATTCAGAGACAACAATAATGTTACATTTCCTGGCACTGAAAAGAACCCCCTGCCTCTTATAAGTCACTTCAGGATGGCCTGATGATGGAACTTCCATTTTATCTGTGAACACATCCAAACTGAGAACGGTCAGTTCACAAGGAAGTCGGTGCTTCAGGAAGGAAAGATGTTTCTTCACAATGAAAATACTGCCAAGTGGAATTTCAGAATATAGGCATCAGGGTCATGTAAAGAAATGGAGCCTTTAATTGAAGCTGCAACACTTTCCAAGATAGGTGTTTCAGCGGATTCTGATGAAAGGTAAGCTTCCATGTTACCAGATGGAAGAAAATTTTACAGCTTTTGCCAGCCAAGTGACATCCACTTGCATTATATATTTTGGAAAGTTGTGTGTTTATTCGTTCATTTGGACACCTATTAAGATATCAAAACCATTTTTTTTGTGATGGTTGCTGAGAGCCGTTTTTTGTCTGTGTTTGGATATAGCAGGACACCATTTTGAATCAAGATGGTGGTGGAATGAACCTGATCAAAAGTGACCTTAGCCACTGATTTCAAAACTGCACTGATTTGTTGGTTTCTTGGAATTCCTGAGCAACTCTGGGGACAAGGCTTCCTGCACATAGACTGGCTACATATGTGTTCTAGTCATGACAAAGAGGTACAATTTCTAGATATTCCATTTGACTGTGCCCAAGAGCAATTAGCTACGTCAGAAACCCTGGACCTAATCTTGAGTGGTGCTCAGAACCTGCTGCAAGATGTAGGTGTTGTCAAGCCAACTATGAGAGCAATGACCATGGTGGTATTAAACTAAACATTTTGTTGTTTAGTCGTTTAGTCGTGTCCGACTCTTAATGACCCCATGGACCAGAGCACGCCAGACACTCCTGTCTTCCACTGCCTCCCGCAGTTTGGTCCAACTCATGCTGGTAGCTTCGAGAACACAATCCAACCATCTTGTCCTCTCTCGTCCCCTTCTCCTTGTGCCCTCCATCTTTCCCAACATCAGGGTCTTTTCCAAAGAGTCTTCTCTTCTCATGAGGTGGCCAAAGTATTGGAGCCTCAGCTTCACAATCTGTCCTTCCAGTGAGCACACAGGGCTGATTTCCTTAAGAATGATAGGTTTGATCTTCTTGCAGTCCATGGGACTCTCAAGAGTCTCCTCCAGCACCATAATTCAAAAGCATCAATTCTTCGGCGATCAGCCTTCTTTATGGTCCAGCTTTCACTTCCATACATCACTACTGGGAAAACCATACATGTAAACAAACGACCAATCGCCAAGAAAACCCAACATGGCCACATTTGACTTCAAAAGAGCAAACTTTCCCCAAATGAGATTTGTAAAAAGAAAGTTTCTTCTGTAGAGAAGAAGCTGGTCTTTCAGATATTTGGAGCCCAAGTCATTACGTGCTTTAAACACTAACATGAGCACCTTGAATTCGGCCTGGAAATGAACTGTTGCTCATCATTCTTCTGCAGGCATTTGGGCCAGTCCTTCTGATGGAAGCTGAGAGGCGCTCTGCAAGTGCTGCCATCAGAAGTGGCACCAAAATAGATAAATAGTGCAGGCCCAAAAGTAGCTTTAAGGGGAACTGATATCTGCATTGGATCTCATTTTCCTAAAAATAACGCCTTACTGATTACTGGGTTGCCCTCGGGGAACGGACACAAACAGAGCTCCCGCTTGTCGCCTTCCAAGAAATGTTTGTTTCTTTGTAGATGGGCAACAAAATCTTTGTGACACTGGAATGGTGCCTCGGATCATCTTACCCGAAGCCAGGATTTGGAAATTATATTTATGGCTAAACTCAAAGCTGCTGCAAAAAAACTCTTTAGCAAAACCAGCTAAAGAGGGAGAAGGCAAGTGTTAAGAATTATTAATGTTATTATTTTTACGTGTGTCAGCAGGAAAGACTTTAGATAAGCTAAAAGTCCACTTCTGTCCTTAAAGGTATTCTTGGGATGCTGGTATTTTAACCATATGAATACAGTAATATAAGAAGTCCTCCCCACAGCTGGAGCATTGTAAATCCTGTCCCAATGAATAATCAAGGGAGGCATTTAAAGCATTTACAAGACGGTGGCTGAAGTCCAGCATATGCATATGCAAGGGGATGAACAGGCATGTGAAGGACCCCCATGATGTCCTGTTTATTGTGTATTTATGATGGTTTCAGGGCAGTTGTATGTGATCCTGCTTTCAGTACTTGTTTATGCCTGCAAAGGTTTCTGGGCAGACGTACTACTTCATTTCCAATCGGTGTGCGTCCCATAACTTGCTTATGATAATCTACAAACTTTTCTTGGCCACAAATGTCCCGCTTTAGTTGTGCTATAGAGCAAGAATACCCCTATAGACATCAATAATGTGGCATACCATAGTTATATAGTTAGGTCACCCAGGAAGTCTTTAATTGTGGCACTCCATGAAAATAAGAGAGAAGGTGTAGTTTGAGCAGGCCTAGGTCTCGTGTATATCGAACTCAAGGTAAGTTAATGTCTGAACGGGGTTATCAGCTAGGATAAACATAACCTTTGCTCTTACTTGAGCCAAACAACACAAGCAGATCCCATACCCTCCAACACATCGAGTACCAAAACTGGGAATGTGCATCTTTCCATCTGTGCTCCCAAATCACGTGACCCGTGCAATATCACGAAGTCTGAAAACGTGCTGTTATTGGGGCCGTGCTCTAACAGCTCCCAAAAATGATTGTTTGGGGATGCCCCGCGAGATGATGCCCCCCCCCCGCGCATTTTTTCAGGGTGAGATCTCAGTGTGAAATCATGCGATCTCACAGCAGCCAAACCGGCTGGCATGTTCTTGCAGAGAAAAATGGGATGTCTTTTTTTTTCTGGGACACTTGTGGGGTATAAGATTCAGCATAACTACTTGGCATCTGAGGGCAGGTGCCAGGGTTCCTGCAGGACTCACCGATATGCTGACACTGACCCTTGGTACTGCAAGCTGGGTCTGTGAACTTCAATTTTAATTTCCCACGATGCCCTGGAGTGACACTACATCAGGCGCAATGGGGCATTATGAAAAACTAAAACTGGTAGTTGCCCTTGGTGTGTTGCTGCCACCACCAACACGAGGAAAGTCTCGTGCGAGATCACCAGAGACCACTTTGGCCAGATGCCCCTCAAACATGGAGCTGACCCTGAAGACAAACTTTGCAGAAGTCGACTTACAAGTTAATTCAGTTAAGAAATCACAAGCAAAGCAAAGCAAAGCAAAATAAAAATGAACCAGTGCCTACCTTTCAGCCTTAAAATGTGGCTCTGTGAATGGTTATGCCTTTTTTTTTAATGTCCATGTAGAAATGTGCTTTGATTGAATGCAGCTATTAAAATACCAGACCTGGTTTTATTGGCACTACTATCAGCATGAGTTAAGGAAGTGGGAACTCTCCGTGTCAAGAGGCAACAAGGAAAAAAAAAAGACAAAAATGATTGTTGTAAGGAGTTCTAGATCAGGGTGGGCTGCCAGCCAGCTGCTGCTGCTTTTTTTACTGCTCTGACAAGTAAAACCACATTCTGTCAAAGAATCCAGCATTGGGGCTGATCAGGCTACTGTAGGGTGGCCATACCTCTGGAATTTCCCAGACATATCTGGAATACCGTAGTGTCCTGGCGGAAATCAGCAAAATGTCCAGGAGAATCCGGGCGCATGGCAACCCAGGTCGGCAGCGTTGTTTTTGCTGATTTTCCTTAAAGACAGCTCAAAACATCCATTTTGTGTGTGTGTGATTTTGCCAAAAAAGCCCATGAACTTTTCTGTCCGGATTTTTGCTGCTCAGAATACGGCAACCCTAGGCTACTGAAAAAAGCCAACTGGCATTTACTTTGCTTTTATTTACTAGCAATGGCACACTTTTAAAAGGCCCTGCAGGAACCTGCGCTGCCATTGGACCGTTGGGCTCATCTTGTCTACACCAGGGGTCAGCAAACTTTTTCAGCAGGGGGCCGGTCCACTGTCCCTCAGACCTTGTGGGGGGCCGGACTATATTTTTTTTGGGGGGGGGAATGAACCAATTCCTATGCCCCACAAATAACCCAGAGATGCATTTTAAATAAAAGGACACATTCTACTCATATATAAAAAATAATAATTCCCGGACCATCCACGGGCCGGATTTAGAAGGCAATTGGGCCGGATCCGGCCCCCGGGCCTTAGTTTGCCTACCCATGGTCTACACTGACCGGCAGCAGCTCTCCTAGATTTGAGGCAAGACCGTACCTGGAGATGCTGGGCATTGAACCTGCGGCCTTCTGCTTGCAATCCTGTTGAGAACTTGGGACTTGGATCATCCAGCTTCTTTTCATGGACACTCGAGGGTGCTGTCATGTCAGGGGCCCCAGTGAGGCGAAGAAGAAAGCCTTCCCTAAACTGCTCAGCAAAGAGAGCGGGGCTGCGGGTGCCCAAACCAGCCAGAGACTCAGCCTAGGCCCAAACACGACCCAGGAGCGGAGTAAGGCAGCAGTCCAAGGCCCGTGGCACAGGCAAAGGGCACAAGACGCAAGGCAGGCCGGAGGCTTGTACTTGGGAACTAGGCCCAAGGCCCTGAGGCCTAGGAATCGCATTGCTCAAGAGGGAGGCCTTCTATGTGCTGGCTTCTGAAACCGCAGCTGCAGGCAGTGAAGGAGTATCAAGCCCTGCTTACTCACAAGTAGACCTCTTGGCCTAGGAGGCGCCTGTGTGGCTGGAGCCAGCTCATAGGAAATACTGAGCTCGATGGACCAATGGCCTGACTAAGGTAAAGAAGAGTCCTTTTATTTGTTTTTGTAGAGGGAAGTGAGGGGCAGGTGGGGATTGTTAATCTTGGAAGGTAGCTCATCCAGGAGAAAGAAAATTCTGGTCCTATACCTCCACTGCCTTGTGGGATTTCTTCCAGAAAAGGCTAAGGAGTAAACCCAGTGCTTTTTTATTTATTTTAAAAAAATATGTTTAGGGGTACTCTCATTCTGTCTGAGACTCAGGAAACACTGCAACAGTAAATGAGGCTGCTGTCAGGGGTAGCAATGGAACTGACGATTTACTGTGCTAGAGAAGAAACTAAATTTTTTTAATTTTAATTTTAAAAACTTCTCCCATTAGATTCACAAAATGTTTAGGGGTATGCATACCCCTGCGTCCCCCCAGAAAAAAATCACGGAGTAAACCCAAAGTGGAGTCCCTAAGAGGGTTGAATAGCACCTTGCACACCTTTTTCTGCCTACTCCTACAGCCAAGCTGGTTCCAAATGTATCGCTCTTTTCCTTTGGACCACATCAGCCAGGCTGGGGGTGTGTGAGTGGCTTGTCACCTGGGAAGCCCAGGACCTCCATACATGCTGTCCAGGCTTGCACCCCGGGGAGATTATAGTCATACCTCATGATGAATACGCTTCAGGTTAAGCATTTTCGGGTTGCGCTCCGCAGCGACCCAGAAGTAACAGAACGCGTTACTTCCGGGTTTCGCCGCTCACACATGCGCAGACACTCAAAATGACGTCACACACATGTGCGGAAGCGGCGACCCGTGCATGCGCAGTCGCGTGTTACATTCGCTTTAGGATGTGAATGGGGCTCCGGAACGGATCCCGTTCGCATCTAGAGGTACCACTGTATAATTGGTTGCTGCAAACGCAAGTTTGACTTTCACCTCCAGAGTTGCACTCCACTGTCTCTTGAGACAGGCGGGTGCCAACATCAAAAATGTAATATCACTTAGGCCTGCTGTGATTGATAGTTCCTAACTTGAATGAAGAGCAGCCCAAACCCGACTGAATAATGGTTCAAACATA
This sequence comes from Podarcis liolepis, assembly GCF_965112155.1. Classification (NCBI taxonomy): domain Eukaryota; kingdom Metazoa; phylum Chordata; class Lepidosauria; order Squamata; family Lacertidae; genus Podarcis; species Podarcis liolepis. The sequence goes on along the minus strand of NC_139565.1, from coordinate 55,353,083 downwards.
AGCATAAGCACAATTTAAATCTGTAAAATTGTCTTCTGAGTAAATATGGATCAGGTTGTTAACAGTTTTAGGAGGCTGTTTTGACTGGCAGCAATGGGAAGCTGTAGTTTGTGGCTTGGCACACCTGCTTGAGCTGTCTGGAGTCACCTGTATTTCAAGGCCACTCATTCATTCCTGCTGATTTGCTTGGGACTAACCGCTTTCTGGATCACGAAGGTTAATTTTGACGTATCTCAAAGGTGGTGTTGATGCATGGAAGACCCTACCTTCAGGAAGCAGGCAGGACTTCATTATTTTGGCCTCTTCCGGACCTATAAATGTCAATGATTTGAATGAATGGATTCTGCCAGGAGATTTGTCTCAATATAGCTCCTAAACAAGGCAACTGTCAGCTTACCTCCACCAGGCTCTGGCCTCTTCCACCTTTTAGGTTTCGAGGCATCCTTGGAGTTGGTCTTGAAGACAAAGCAACATACATCAGGAGAGCTAATTTTATTCAATTGGTTCCTGTCTCAGAACGGTGCCAGGAGGAAACGTGTCTCCTTTAAAGCTGTCTCTGTTACCGGCTTGTTTGCCGGAATGACTCGGATGGTAATTATACTGCTCTAATATTGACATATTTAAATCGCATCCAAGCAAAACAAATTAATCCCATCCCCCCTACCTTCTTGGCTTTCACGTTTCTGTGGGGACCTTTCATTTAGTTATCTGCAGCATGGCAAACACATCTTCCAATCCTTGTTTACTGTACAGGGTGTCCACATGTTTTGTGCGCAAAGTATGTTAGCAGCAGAGAGGGGGCGGGTGATCGGCTGTGCACGAAGGGCATCGTGTGGTCCCCACTGATATACATGGGCAAGACTGGGCAGATAATAAACCTGCCTGCCGCACAGGGATATGCTGTTTCATAGGAGCCAACTCCTAAGGGCTGAGGTCTCTTCGCTCCCCCCATAAAATAATTGATGAGGCCAGGGGGGCCCAAAGTTGATGGGCATTTCCATTCAAGTGTGTGTGTCGCATTTTGTGATTGATTATTCAGGGTGGGGCTTACCAGCCCCCCGCCAATATTTTATTCAAGCTGTCACCCCTGCTGTGTTTACTTGTCTAGCTCTAATAATCTGTGTTCTGCTTATGCCATTATTATTATTATTAATTATTGGTATCCCACTCATCTGACTGGGTTGCCCCAGCCACTCTGGGCAGCTTCCAGTATACAGTGGTACCTCGGTTCTCAAATGTCTCCATTGACGAACATTTTGGAACCCAAACCCCCAAAACCCAGAAGTAAATGCTTCCATTTTCGAATGCGCTTTCACTGCATGTTTTTCCATTTTCTCAGTTGAATTTGCAGACAGCCCTTTGCGCCTCGGTTTTTGAACATTTCAGAACTTGAATGGTCTTCCGGAACAGATTACGTTCAAGAACCAAGATACCACTGTACTGTATATAAAAACACAGTAAAACATTAATCCTTAAAAGCTTCCCTATACAGGCTGTATAGACTAGGCAACCTCCAGATAAGCATAATATGAGTGGCAAGCCAGTTTGTAGAATCACAGAATCGTAAAATTGTAGACTTGGAAGGGACCCGGAGGATCATCGAGTCCTAGGAATATATATAACTGTCCCTTACAGGGATTCTACCTGCAACCTTGGTGTTAAGAGCTCCACGCTTTAACCAACTATCCGATTCCAATTCTTGGAAGTCCACTCATTATGTTTTGGTTATAAGACTTACAACTTTCCCCCCAAGGGAACTGGGTTTGAGTGTTTACAGCAGAATGAGAACATAAGAAGAGTCTGTTGCAAGAGGCCAATGGCCCATCGAGTCCAACATCCTGTTTTCACAAAGGCCAGCCAGATGCCTATGGAAAACCAGCGATCAGAACCTGAGCACAAAAGCATCCTCCTCATTTGTGATTATGCGTTGAGAGGCATTGTGCCTCAGACTGTGGAAGTAGAGCATAGCCAATGTGGTTGGTAGCTGCTGATAGCCTTAGCATCCCTTCTTCCAGGCTATAGGTGGAGGGGTTTACTCTAAATTGAGAAGGTGGGAAATCCAGATTGCCTGGGTGGGACTCTGAAGGCTCAGTCCAGGTCCTGACAAAGAATGCTGGCTGTCCTTGCAGCGGCTCCCTGCTGTACCTTGTGATCTAGCTGGCGATGGAAATTCCCAGTGTTTTGATGTTGGACCGCTTCTGGACGTTGCCTCTTTTGTTGTGACTTCAGACTGTGACCAGACATTGCTTTTCGGATTGTCCCTGGGGTGGATTTGGGATTGCCAGATGATTCAGTTTAATCTAAAGCACAACAGTAGCTAAGTTTTCTATGATAGCTCCTGAGATCAAGGAGTGGGTTTCTGTCTGTGCCTGGATACCGTTAGGTGCCATTTTGAATTGAGATGGCAGACTGAACCATTGAAAACTGCACTGATTTTTTGCTTTTTTTGGATTCTTGGGTATGAGGCTGCTAGTGAGTATGAAATATATCACAAACATAGGAGAAGCTTACCAGTTTGTTGTCAGACAGCTTGGTGGTGGTGGTATCTTACTTTCTCCAAGATCAATTTGTTTTTATCGAATAAGATGCTCGCCTCTTCTAGCTGCCCTGAAACTGCAACAACGAAAGGAAAAAGCCACTTTTAAAAGCCAGGGGATAAAGGAGGAAATGATTAGGAAAAACAGGACTCTGGTGGGAAGAATGAAAGAGCAGGTATCAGGGGCAGCGTTAGGTGAAACTGGGGATTCCATTCAGCTTTACAAGAATTCAGTGGGTCAGTTTGTAAATTGCCTCCAGTCTGAGGAATGTGAAAGCTCTGCTCCTGAATTTTGTGCTGCATAAGCCTGCCAATGAGGCAGAAACACACTTTTGTTTCTGGCTTGGAAACTGCTGCTATGGATCTCCAGTAATAAAGGAAGCAATAATAATAATATGGATAGCCATGATGGGCATCTTCAAATATCTCAAGGGCTGCCACATGGAAGATGGAGCAAGCTTGTTTCTCCTGCTCTGGAGGGCAGGGCTCAAACCAAAGGCTTCATGTTACACGAAAAGAGATTCTGACGAAACATCAGGAAGAAATTTCTGACAGCAAGAGCTGTTCGACTGTGGGACAATCGCCCTCGGGAGCTGGCAGATTCTCCTACCTTGGAGGTTTCTAAGCAGAGGTTGGATGGCCATCTGTCATGGATGCTTTAGTTGAGATTCCTGCGTTGCAGGGGGTTGGACTAGATGACCCTCGGTGCCCCTTCCAGAGAGCCAGTATGGTGTAGTGGTTAAGAGCGGTAGTCTCGTAATCTGGGGAACCGGGTTCGCGTCTCTGCTCCTCCACATGCAGCTGCTGGGTGACCTTGGGCCAGTCACACTTCTTTGAAGTCTCTCAGCCCCACTCACCTCACAGAGTGTTTGTTGTGGGGGAGGAAGGGAAAGGAGAATGTTAGCCGCTTTGAGACTCCTTAAAAGGGAGTGAAAGGCGGGATATCAAATCCAAACTCTTCTTCTTCTTCTTCTTCTTCCAACTCTACGATTCTAATATTCAGCATTTCCACAGTGGTTTTGTAACGCTGAAAGCACTTCACACCCGTTTATTTCGTGGTTCTTCCTTACGACAATCCCATGAGGTGGGTCGGTGCTCCCCATATTGTTGGTGTGGGTCTGAGGCAAAGAGATGGAAGGCGTACCTGAGTACGTGGCTGAAGTGAGAGTCAAAAATGGGGATTTCCCTGATTCACCGTTTAGCCTGATCTCCGATACGTGACACCAGCAGTGCTCCTGGCAATCTGCCTGTGATGTTCCCCTAGGAAAGCGTTAAGCGAGAAAGAAAGAACGTTTTGCTTTCTGTTCCTTTGAATGCTGCATCTGTGTGTTAAATAATCAGCCTTAACAGTTAAGGGCTGAGCCTTAACTCTGCGTGCTGTGGGTGGGTGAGCAGCAGCAGAAACCACAAGGCTTATCACATCCCAAGCTGATCCGTTCTCCCTTTGGCCAAGATACCAGGAGTACAATAAACATTGGGCAGAATTCAGTGGCTCAGTAGAAAAGCCCTTCAGGCAGAGTGAGCTGGGCAGATCTCTAAATCAAAGTGGCAACTTCTCTCCCCCACCCCAATCCTCAAGAGTCCTTGCTGCTCAAGACAAGTGGCGAATTTCAGGAAAGATTTACAGCACAATCCTATACATCGGGTGAGAAAGCTTTTTCCAGCTGGAGGGCTGCGTTCCTACTGCATGCCAGTGGTGGGCAGGGTCAGAGGCATAAATGGGATGGGGGGGGGGGGGGAGAGCAACTGATAGGATCCTTAAGCTACATTCTAGCCACAACAAAGCCAGAGGTTTCTACTCTCATGGATCTCTCCATTCTCCACCTAGTCAAAAGAGAGCTGCCCAAGAGGGCTGGTTAAGATCATGCGCTGGGGAATGGCGGTGGTGCCTTTGGGTCAGCGTAGCCTAGAGAGGGACGTGGGTGGCGCTGTGGGTTAAGCCACAGAGTCTAGGACTTGCCGATCAGAAGGTCGGCAGTTCGAATCCCTGCGACAGGGTGAGCTCCCGTTGCTCGGTCCCTGCTCCTGCCAACCGAGCAGTTCGAAAGCACGTCAAAGTGCAAGTAGATAAATAGGTACCGCTCCGGCGGGAAGGTAAATGGCATTTCCGTGCGCTGCCCTGGTTCGCCAGAAGCGGCTTAGTCATGCTGGTCCCATGACCCGGAAGCTGTGCTCCGGCTCCCTCGGCCAATAAAGCGATATGAGTGCTGCAACCCCAGAGTCGGTCACGACTGGACCTAATGGTCAGGGGTCCCTTTACCTTTAGCTTAGAGAGAGAGACCTGGAGGGCTGCGTTTGGGCTCTGGGTCTGCCTCTCATGTCTATCCTATTGCGTTCAATGGTCCTCACTCCAAAGTAAGTGGATATAGGAGCCTTGGGGGATGCTCACATTGCGCTCCCACTTCTAATTTCTGAAGCCGCATTCCACATGACCCTAACCGCAATCCATATTGATCCTGCAGTTCCTTGGCAAATACTGCTGCTGCATGCATTTTTCCCCCAAGCCAGTTTCAGTCTTCTTAGAAAACTGGAAGTGGGGTCAGTGGTAATCTGAACATACCCTAACAACCATTGTTATGCAGAAGTGCAGATGGAAGCTTAATGAATAGGAGTTCTGGCGACAGAGGGATGTCTCAGGGGCATGGAAACCAAAAAGGCCATACGCATCAGGTGAAGACGTCCCCAACCCACCTCTGATGTGAATAACTTTGTACAAATACGGCTCGAGGTGCAATTGGAGGGGGTGGGGAATGGCCTCACTTCATTTAAACCCACTAAGGGCAACAGATCCTTGGTTTCCTCCAGTGATAAAGCTGGTTGAACTAGATTCTCATCTGATTGTTATTATTATTTCGTATTTATTGAATTTCTATCCTATACTATTTCTTATTTATTGAATTTCTATCCTATACTATTTCTTATTTATTGAATTTCTATACTGCCTTCATCCAAAGATCACAAGGCAGTTTGCAACATCTGATCCATTTTACTACTGATCTTTTGGGTGCCAACAGTGCTGAATTAACCAGTATACAGATTAAGCATGCATTTAAGGCACCAGCAAAGCAGGGGTGGGCGCACACAGAGAGAGCTTTCTTTTTTAAAGAAATTGACATTTGACAGTAGTAATCATGGGAAAAACCATAACTTCATTAGACTTCTTGACCCTCCACTGCACACTCTTCCCCTGTTTTTCTGTTCTCTTTTTATTGCTTATCTCCACCGAAACTAGAGGATGTCCTCAGGGTCATACCTAGGGGTGGGCCAAGGGCACAGGCCTGGGTGTGCCCTCTTCAAAAATCACACCTCTCCTTGATGATACAGCTCTTTGCCAAGGGTGCAAGGGAGCCCAGGTATGCCTCTGGGTGCCTACTAACGGCAATCAAAATAATGCAAGGAAATAAGATCCTGTCATGTGTTGCAGTAAATCTGTTTGTTTGTTTGTTTGTTTGTTTGTTTGTTTGTTTATACATGTTATTTTATGGTTTAATATTGTTTTTCTTTTGAAATTCCTGGGGAGGAGCACCATAATCTTTTCAGTGCTTTGGGCCTATAATGACATTTATTTGGGTACTAGGCTGAGAGAGACTTCCTAAAGAACCCCAAGGTATGAGCGTTTACTCTGATGGACTTGTCCATCCTTTCCCAAGGGTCTCAGAAAGCCTTTTAAAAAAAGAGTTGTGTGCAATTTATTTTATATTGCACCTTATTTTGTTGAGGTACTGCACTGACAAAACAGGCAGGATTTCAAACTGGAGCATGCTAGCATTCAAGTCACACAAAAAAGTCAATAAAGAGGCACGCCTGGTTGGGGCTAAAAGGAGGGCGTCAGGTTGGGGAAGGCTGTCCTTGATTTAAAATGTTCTCTCTCCCTTTCCTCCCTACTCCGTTTTCCTAACTGAATGAACAGCTTGCTTCCCTTTCTGAACTCGGGTTCTGATTCTGTCTCTGGCCTGACTGCCCTTTGAGGCAGTTCCCGTTATGCTGGAGCCCTAGACTTATGGGGGCCAGGGAGAAAGTACGTGACTTATCTGAGCTGACCGAGAGCGAGAGCCAGCGACAAGGGAGCCAGTAATAAAGGCTGGGAATCATTCCCATAGCACAACCAGGAAGAAAATGCAGACTTCCTGTCTCCTGGTCCTGTGGCTTACAGATGCCAATCTTCTCCAGCCTCTACAAACAGCAAGTGTGGGACAAATGACCAACATGAAGGGGGGGGGCAGGGAGAATTGTACACAATTTCCCAGGATATAGGGATTGTGCGCGCACACGCACACACACACACACACACACACACAGAGCCACATACCCAGATATAACCCTGAACATATTCCCTTGATAACGCCCCATGTTCTCTGTTCCTTTTGCTGTGCGCACAAGATAGTTATTCATTGTGTCTCATCTTTCTGCCAACAAACATACAGCAAAGCACAGACTTTTTGTCCTTACCTTTAAAGTGCTTTGTGTCCTTGCTCTAGCCTCTATTGTTTGCTTTCACTCCTGCCTGCGCCAGGGCTGGTGTTAGGGGTTGGCCGCCCTGGGTGCCTCTCAAGGCTCGCATCACCCCAGTGAGTCTCCTTCCAACCCCAGAGACCCCTGGCCATGTAGAGGAACATCGGAAGCTTCCTTGTACTGAGTCAGACCATCGGTCCATCTAGCTCAGCAATGTCCACACTGACAGGCAGCGACTCTCCGGGGTCTCAGGCAGGAATAATAATAATAATTTATTATTTATACCACGCCCATCCGGTTGGGCTTCCCCAGCCACTCTGGGCGGCTTCAACAAAATATTAAAATACAGTAATGCATCAAACATTAAAAGCTTCCCTAAACACGGCTGCCTTCAGATGTCTTCTAAAAGTCTGGTGGTTGTTGTTCTCTTTGACATCTGGTGGGAGGGTGTTCCACAGGGTGGGTGCCACTACCGAGAAGGCCCTCTGCCTGGTTCCCTGTAACTTGGCTTCTCGCAGTGAAGGAACTGCCAGAAGGCCTTCGGAGCTGGACCTCAGTGTCTGGGCTGAATGATGGGGGTGGAGATGTTGCTTCAGGTATACTGGACCAAGGTCATTTAGGGCTTTAAAGGTCAGCACCAACACTTGGGATTGTGCTCAGAAAAGGAGCCTTTTCCAATCCTAGCTGGAGATGCTTCTGGGGATCAAAGCTTGGAGCTTGTGCATGCAAAGCAGATGCTTCGTCACGTCCCCAGATGTGCAGGAACACCTTCTCCTTGCCATTGCTGCCAGCTTGCCTGCCTTCTCCAAGACGGAGAGCAGTGGCAGGAGCAAGAACCGTAGAATTATAGGATTGTAGAGTTGGAAAGGATCATCTAGCCAAACCCCCTGCAATGAAGGAATCTCTGCTACAGCATCCATGACAGATGGCCATCCAACCTCTGCTTAAAAGCCTCCATAGAAGGAGAGTCCACAATCTCCCAGGGGAGGCAGTTCCATTGCCGAAAAGCCCTTTAGATATTTGGGGATGGCTGAAATATTTCCTCCCCGTCTCCTCTTTCCCAGGCTAATCATACTCAAAACCCGTTATTCTTGTGAAGTCTCTAGAGCGGTGTTTCCCAAACTTGGGACTCCAGCAGTTTTTGGACTACAACTCCCATCATCCCTAGCTAGAAAGACCAGAGGTCAGGGATGATGGGAATTGTAGTCCAAAAACCGGTGGAAAGCCAATTTTGGGAAACAGTGCTCTGGAGGTACAACCTCATTTAGTCTTCACCCCCAAACAAGAGAAAACTGCATGTGAAACTGCATTTCCTTGTTAGTCCTGCTTCCTGCCCCATCCCTCCCCCTTGAGCTGCTGTTCTTTATTGCTATTAGGTAGGACCTGCAATAAAAAGTTGCAGCATGGAGTGCCCCTTGTTCAGGTTTCAGCCAGCCAGCTCTGCCCCGCATTCCATTCCATTCCGCCTCCACCTGATATTCCAGTTTCTCTCCTGATAAGTCAGCATGCTCAGTCCTCACTCCTCTGTGTGGGGAGGGGAGCTTATTTATTTACTAAATATATGTCCCATCCTTCATCACTAAAGATCCCAGGGAGGCAAACAACAAGTGATAAAATTATTATTATTATTATTATTATTATTATTATTATTATTATTATTATAATACAATTCCAATTCAGATGCAGACTAGGAAAGATCTCACCTTAAAAGGCTTGTTGGGAGAGGTTGGTCTCAAATATCCCCCCAAATTCAGCCAAGGCAGTGCCTGTCTACTATTAAAGGGGAGGTCATTCCAAAGGGCAGGAGCCACAACACTAAAGGCCCGATTCCTACACTGTGCAGAATGGACTTCCTGATAAGATGCTCTCTTTCCCTTAGGGTTTCCCCCCCTCATATATATTGTTCCACCAGACATTCTCAGGATGCACATTATGGAAAGCTGTGTGCTGGAGGAGACTCTTGAGAGTCCCATGGACTGCAAGAAGATCAAACCTCTCCATTCTGAAGGAAATCAGCCCTGAGTGCTCACTGGTAGGACAGATCCTGAAGCTGAGGCTCCAATACTTTGGTCACCTCATGAGAAGAGAAGACTTCCTAGAAAAGACCCTGATGTTGGGAAAAATTGAGGGCACAAGAAGAAGGGGACGACAGAGGGCAAGATGGTTGGACAGTGTTCTCAAAGCTACTAATATGAGTTCGATCAAACTGCGGGAGACAGTGAAGACAGGAGTGCCTGGCGTCCATGGGGTCACGAAGAATTGGACACGACTAAACGACTAAACAACAACAACTATGATTAAATGCAGCTTTGTGGCTTATTCCCTCACCCCTCGTGTGAAGGGAAGAGCAAAGTGGGGTCACTGGTGCATTGAGCTCATCGACACCCCAGCTTTAAGCATGGGACTCATTGCTCAAAAGCAGCCAATGTGCCTGAAGTGTTTTGAGTGTTCTGCAGAGCCCAGTGTCTCTGAGCACTAAGTACCATGGCGCATTGTGACTTTGGTTCCCTCTCACCTGTGCCCTTGGCAGCGGAGGCCTTTGTGGTGACGCTGACTTGTTAATTGTTTCATAAATGCCTTTTCTGAGCTGGAAACGGTAACAAGGGAGACCGAGACATGGGTTGGCGCGGGCTTTCGGAGCAGGGCCTATAAAGGCGGATTCCTACGCCTCACCTGCCTTGTGTTCCTCGCTGTTACCTGAGCAGCTGCCCAGCGCTTGAAAGCACTTGAAACCGATAGCTAATAATAGTGCTTGTGAGCTGGAAATTCCCTGTGGGGAGCTTCTTCATATGGCTGGCATTGCACAGGCTTGCCAAACTGGCACCTTTAATCACCGGTTAATGTTTTTTTATTCCAGGTCTAGCCCTGCAAAAGACATGCCATTATAAGCCAGGGTGACTATAAATGTTCCTGGACAATTGATTCAGTGTTAAACGGTGGAGTCGCCTGTCCTTTACTTTATTGAAGAGCTTTTAAAAGGCTGTTTGGAAAAAAAGGGGAAATAATCAATGACATCATCTGTCAGTGTCAAGGCAGAGACTGACCCAGTTTAGGGTGTGTTTAGACAACTCAGAACATGCCCCATTTACTTCGTTAGATTCTAGATCAGACCATGGTGTGATGCCGGGTCCAGGATTTAGGGAGAATCTCACAGTGGACCCAAACAGACAAACAACAATTTTATTTTATTTTATTTTATTTTAGTTCCTTCTTTTGGATGCAAGCGCAGAACATTCATCTTTTGCTCTGTTATTTCGACATTAGCAGGTAGCCTGTGTGGTAGTTATTTCCTTTTATAGCCTCTCTGTGTTAAGAAGGACGAATGTCTCCAAATGGGTTAATCTAATTTGCTTTGCAGGAATACAGCCCACTGCAGGCAGGAGGAATGGATGGTAGGTGGGGCGGGGGAAGAGAGGACAAAACACAGCACTATTAAAATTGGAAACTTCAACCAAAGTTGCCCAAAGGATATGGAAACTCATCTGGGCTTTGAAGATGCTCATGGGTCCCCGTGACTGTTGGCAAGGCTGCTTTTACGAGCTTCCTGACTGTGAGCTATTTAAGCCCCCTTCAGAATGGGGGGGGGGGGGGGCGGCAGCAGGAAAGTGCACCAAAGCATTTCCTTGCAACACACTTTTAGGAAACTGATGGAGTAACCCACTTGTTCCATGGAGATTTTGGTTAAGAACCTTTTTGTCCCTTACAGAACACAGGAGAAATCTCAGGGACGGAACGCCCCCTGCCATAGCCTTTCATTAATATTTCTTAGGCTGTTGCTTTGGATATTTTACAGGTGGTTGCAAGGGTTTTTGTTGTTCCTTCTGATATGCTTCATATGATCTTATTAATTTATCTTATACTACTTTGAGAGGAGCTACTGAGCTGCAGTCCAGTCCAGTCCCAGGACTACAGTGCCATATGCACTGTGAATTGTTAGGAAACCCCATTTGCATCCCAGAACTATAATTCCCCTAGTTCCCTGGGAAGAGGGATTGATTATTAAACCGCTCTGGGAATTGTAGCTCTGTGAGGACAATGGAGAGCACAAAATATGGTCTGAAGCTCAACATCAAAAAAACGCAGATCATGGCCACTGGTCCCATCACCTCCTGGCAAATAGAAGGGGAAGAAATGGAGGCAGTAAGAGATTTTACTTTCTTGGGCTCCATGATCACTGCAGATGGTGACAGCAGTCATGAAATTAAAAGACGCCTGCTTCTTGGGAGAAAAGCAATGACAAACCTAGACAGCATCTTAAAAAGTAGAGACATCACCTTGCCAACAAAGGTCCGTATAGTAAAAGCTATGGTTTTCCCAGTAGTGATGTATGGAAGTGAGAGCTGGACCATAAAGAAGGCTGATCGCCGAAGAATTGATGCTTTTGAATTATGGTGCTGGAGGAGACTCTTGAGAGTCCCATGGACTGCAAGAAGATCAAACCTCTCCATTCTTAAGGAAATCAGCCCTGAGTGCTCACTGGAAGGACAGATCGTGAAGCTGAGGCTCCAATACTTTGGCCACCTCATGAGAAGAGAAGACTCCCTGGAAAAGACCCTGATGCTGGGAAAGATGGAGGGCACAAGGAGAAGGGGACGACAGAGGACGAGATGGTTGGATGGTGTTCTCGAAGCTACCAGCATGAGTTTGATCAAACTGCAGGAGGCAGTGGAGGACAGAAGTGCCTGGCGTGCTCTGGTCCATGGGGTCACGAAGAGTCGGACACGACTAAACGACTAAACAACAACAACGAGGAGAATGGGGGCCTCCTAACAACTCTCAGTGCCCTTCACAAACTATGGTTCCCAGGATTCTATGGCTGTTTAAAGTGGAATGATACTGCTTTAAATGTATAGTGCAGTTGTATCCTAAGCTTACACAGTTAAAAAAGTTAATCAGGAGTGGAGTTTCTTGCAAAAGGACCATGAGCTCAGTTCTGCTCTTGTACTGAAGACAAATTCCTAGGCTCAGCATATGCTCAGAGACACGTCTCTCTTTAATTTTTAACTGTATGTATTTTGCACCTGGCACCAGTTGGTAGATTTTGGGGTTCTAGTAAAACAATAAAGTAGGTCCCACAAGCCTGAAGCTTGGAAGCTTGGATTGTAGACTACTTCTGGTGCACTATAGACATTCTCCCTTACAGTCAATTAAAAAGATAAAGGTAAAGGACCCCTGACAGTTAAGTCCAGTTGCGAACGACTCTGGGGTTGCGGCGCTCATCTCGCTTTACTGGTTGAGGGAGATGACATTTGTCCGCAGTTTTTCCAGGTCATGTGGCCAACATGACTAAGCCGCTTCTGGCGAAACCAGAGCAGCTCACGGAAATGCCATTTACCTTCCCACCGGAGCGATACCTATTTATCTACTTGCACTTTGACGTGCTTTCGAACTGCTAGGTTGGCAGGAGCAGGGACTGATCAACAGGAGCTCACCCCGTGGCGGGTATTCGAACCACTGACCTTCTGATCGGCAAGCCCTAGGCTCAGTTGTTTAGACCACAGCGCCACCCTATATGACTTAGTGGGCTATAATATTTCTCAGTAACAAACTGTTAAGATCACATAAAAATACATAATGTTAGTTAAAATATTTCAGAGAGTGAAATAAATGGCTCTAAGGTTCTGATCTACCTCTAGCAATGTGACCTCCAAGAGAGATGCACAACACTTACTATTTGCATTAGAGGGCATTTCCAGCTGGAAGACAGAGTCTTCCTTCGAAATTTGCACTTCTCTGGATTTTGCAGAATGCATGCTTCATTTGCAAAAGGTTGCAGGCTCAGTGTCCCTGGCATCTTCAGGCAGGACTGGGTAAGACCTGCTACCCTGGAAAGCTTCCGCCAGTCAGTGAATGCCAGGCTTCCCCAATCTGATGCTTTCCTGCTCTTCTGAACTGCAGCCTCCATCAGCCTCAGGCAGCATGGCCAGCATGATGGGAACTGTAGTCCGGGGTTGGAAAGATGTGCACCTCTGGACGCACAGGCCCCAGCCAGCATGGCCAGTGGTCGGTGGGATGGGAGTTGCAGTTGGACAACATGCGGAAGGCCACAACTTCCCCCCATCCTTGCTGTAGTCCAAACTTATGGAGAGCACCAGCTTGGGGAATACTAAATGAACCAGTGGCTTGACTCAGTGTGAATCTGTAGGCTAACCCATTGATTTCAGAGGTACAATAAGAAGCTAATGTCCCAAACTAAGTGAGATGTCTTCCAACACTAATTAAAACAGGGCACCATCTAGTGGCTATTGCAGCCGGCTGGAGATGGTTATGGGACGACCCTGCTGCCCAGAGTAGAACCCAGTTCATCAGAAGCACAGGTGTTTTTTTTATTTTAAAAAAGGTCACAATAGATTTGTTAGACCCAACTCCAACTCAAGCTAGCTGCGATTAAACCTCACTGGGATAAGTAAATCACAGGTCAGTTAGATACCATTTCTTTTAAAAATGCTCAATGGTGACCAGCCTTTGTCTTTTAAGGTGATGCTGGACTTTTTGTCAGTCTTGTGGCAATAAGTTTCACGTGCTATCGAAGGCTTGCATATTATTTTATTTGTTCCTTGCCTGTTAGCTGATTAATCAGATGTTTAACTCAATTTAAGCACATGTGCATATGATGAGAACAGAAATCATAGGTATCTTTTTGGGTATGCAAATGCGAGAACATAATTTAATAAGCCAAAGCTACCTACTTATGTGTAATTAAAAAAAATTAAGGTCTCATATATATAATAAATGTTCATAAATGTACCAAGCAAACACGTACATAAATATATAAACCACACGTCTGGAGCAGCACAGGAAGACAGTCCTGAAACCATTTTGACTCCCCAAACTGACCAAATGTTTCTCTGCAAGGAGGGAGGGGGCCAGGGAGCCTTTCCATTGTCTCAGGAATTAAGTGATCACCATCTCAAAAGAATGGCTAGACTACCAGAAAAGGCAATCAGATAAGGTATTATCAGATAACCTGGCAGACAGGAAAAACAACAACATTCAAATTTCTGTTGTAGACCGCCTTTTCTGTGATGTAGGTCTGATGTATCTGGGAGGTGGTCTTGGGCTACACCCTTTCTGTGATCTATGTGTGAGGTTTCTGAGGGTGGTCTTGGACTCCAGGATGGGCAATTTAAAAAGCTCTATGTAAGGGCAGGCACACCTTTGTTCTGGATCCTCCTCCTTTCTCCTGCGTGTGAAGGGGGCACCCTGTTGCAACAGTTCAATAAAGATCAGGCTTACTAGCTGCTTTGCTTCTCAATATTCTCGGTTGGCCTCTGTTATTTTCTCCTACCGATGGAGAACCTTCAAAGGACTCTAGAAGGGCTCTTGTGTCTCCCATAAGGGAATAAGGGCAGATTTTGTTGGCAGTAAAGGTCATATTTAACATTTAAGTCCCTGTTACAGTAACATAAAATCCCAAAATAATTAAATAAGCCCTTGTAGGTGGACTGAGCAGTAGGCAGCTGCTCAGCTGGGCAGCCAATTGTCAGTTATTTAATGTGTAATAATTTGTGTGATTTTCTGGCCGAGGTGTGAAAATAATTTGCCCAGTCTTGGGTTCTCTTTGGCTTGGAGCGGAGAATTGCATCTTCATCTCAGGCAACAAAATGCCTTGAGATGGTCCTGCCCAACAGATCAGTCACCCAAAGCTTAATTTTTTTTTAAAAAAATAAAGCACACTGTGTTCAAAATCCTCTCATCTGCAAATTCCTGTTTAGAGACAGCATATACCTGATGCCAGGTAGAAGCAGTTTCCTTGTCACCAGAGCTTGATGGGGCCTAATAAACCGAAGCTCAATCCAGATAAGGCAGAGACACGATTGGGTAATGGTCCAGCGAAGTCGAACTTAAGCCTGCTCTGAATGGGATCTCACCCCCAAAGGACCACATTTTCAAGTGTGCGCATCCATGGCTGCACTACATTGCTACTGGTGTTCAGATGGCATCAACAGCTCTGCAGCACAACTCACCACAGCACCCTTGGCAGGGGGAGACGACCTAGCCATAGTGATATAAAGTAATATCCAGGCGTGGTTACTGTAATTCATTGTGTGTGGGGATGTCCTTGTGTGCTCAGAAACTACAACAGCTACAAAAAGTAGCTGCTGGATTGTTGAGCAAGACCGGTCACTGTAAATGCATCCTTCAGCCTTAATCACTGTCATACGTAAGCTGCATACAGGAGACTCAATACAAGGAAACTAAAAGCAAGTCAAAACTATAAAATCAGAGTTCAAATAAAAAGGCTGTTGGACAGCTCAGTTGACAGAGCATGAGACTCTTAAGCTTAAGGTCGTGGGTTTGAGCAAAAGAGTTGTTGTTGTTTAGTCGTGTCCGACTCTTCGTGACCCCAGGGACCAGAGCACGCCAGGCACTCCTGTCTTCCACTGCCTCCCGCAGTTTGGTCCAACTCATGCTGGTAGCTTCGAGAACACTGTCCAACCATCTCATCCTCTGTCATCCCCTTCTCCTTGTGCCGTCCATCTTTGCCTACACCAGGGTCTTTTCCAGGGAGTCTTCTCTTCCCATTAGGTGGCCAAAGTATTGGAGCCTCAGCTTCACGATCTGTCCTTCCAGTGAGCACTCAGGGCTGATTTCCTTAAGAATGGAGAGGTTTGATCTTCTTGCAGTCCATGGGACTCTCAAGAGTCTCCTCCAGCACCATAATTCAAAAGAGTACTGTATTACAATTCTGTGATTATAAGACTGTTCTCCACTCAAATATTCCTGCGTTCCTGGGGGCTGGACTAGGTAACTCTTGTGGTCCCTTCCAACCCTACAATTCGTTTACAAAAGGTCTTCAGTAAGCACCAGAAGTTCAACAGGAAGGGGGACTTGTCTGACCTCAACCAGAAAGGAGTTCCACAAAATGGGACCTCCAATACTGAACACAGCTCCTTGTGGATACGAGCTAAGGGGGACCACTAGCAGTGACTCTCCTGAAGACCTCAGTGACTGGGATCGGGGCAAGTTGTTCAGAGCCATGTATACGTGCATATACATTTACACGCCAAAGTATCATGTATCACTAAAACACCTTGAGGCAAACATAGAAAGACGGAAATTTGTTGTGCCAATAATTCCCTTTTCAAGGTGCTGTTGGAAGACATTCCTGATATAAGTGATCAATACGATGGACAATTTACAGAAGAGTGGAAGTCTTTTTTGGATTATTATTTTTTTAATATCACAATCAAATTGGATAAAAGCAGGATATAAATGCAATAAAACAGGGGTCAGCAAACTTTTTCAGCAGGGAGTTGCTCCACTCTCCCTCAGACCATGTGGGGGGCTGGACTATATTTTGGGGGGTGGAAATGAACGAATTCCCTTGCCCCACGAATAACCCAGAGATGCATTTTAAATAAAAGCACACATTCTACTCATGTAAAAACACGCTGATTCCCGGACTGTCTGCGGGCCGGATTTAGAAGGCGATTGGGCATTTGGGTTGCTGCCTTTTTGACTCCACCAATTCAGGCCCCCAGACCTTAGTTTGCCTACCGATGGAACAACAATAATAAAATGAACAACATAAAACAAATAATGCATAACTGGACCTCGATTCTGTGCTCTGAATGAAGCAATGAAGCCCCACGAAGCAAAAGCAGCAGCAGCAGCAGCAGCAGCAGCCCTGAATTGGTGGAGTCAAAAAGGCAGCAACCCAAATGCCTTATGAAAAGACAAGGAGGAGCCATCATGCCTTTACAGAGTCATTATATTCCCACCATTTATTCGACCTACTTTGCAAAAACCTCCCACAGAGCTAGGGCCTATTTATAGCCTCTCCCTTTCCCCACAATATTATGTATATTTAAAACTTGGTTGGCGCTCAAGGCAGACATTCCATAAATAGTTACTGTTTACCCACCTACTTTGACAACCTCTTGTTCTGTACACAGAATGATTCCAAAAACACTTTATTTGGGATACAGACAAAATGGAGACAGTGATTCCTGAACAAGATCAGCTGAAGACATTTGTACAAATTGTTTCGGGGTCGTGATGTTGTCGGCAGGCGTCAAACCTAAAAGATTGTTTCCCCTTGAGCGGTAATAAATGAATAAAGATTAAAACTTTGGGGTTTAGTAAAAAAAAAAAAAAGTGGGAGGAGGGAGGGAGCATGATAAATGTTTATAAAATTATTCCTGGTATAGCGGGGCGTGGAGAAGAGATAAACATTCCTCTCTCACAATCCTGGAATTTAGGGGGCCACCCAGACAAGTAGAAAAATCCAGTGGATAGTTCCTTCGTGCAATGAAACAACTTTTTGTAGAGTTCCCTAAAATGGGCTCTAGTTCACATGAATCAGGAAATTTCATTAAGAATACATCTATCAACATAGCTAAGCAGAAGTTCAATGCTCAGAGGCAGTAGACCTCTCAGTACCCTATACAATGCACAAACAAGAGAATCATAGAATTGTAGTCAGAAGAGACCCAGATAATTATTTCTGCTTGTGAACTTCTGGTCCATGCCTTGTGAACTCTCAGAGGTGTCTGGATTCAGATTACTGGATTATGATTCAGCAAAGATACTCTTGTGCTCTTTAAATCTAAGGGTGTTTTAATCAGTTACTTAAAAACATGAATTTTGTGACATTTTGAATGTCTACAATATTAAAAGTAATGTCAATACAACTTCCATAGGTGCTCTAACTTTAGCAGAGGGACCCTAATGTCCGGTTACATTCAACTAAATCCCATTTGCTTCCCAGAAAACATTCAGAAGGGCTTTCATTTAGATTACCTAGCATAGTGCATCGCTAAAATGTAGATCCAATGCTGACTTTTTTTGAGTCAGCTCTCTGTGTTAAGTCCCAATACATTATTTTTTTTAAGTGTTTTGCATAACTAGCTAATTTTGTGCATTCATCTGCTGAGCTGAGCTCAGCTTTTCAAAGGGCTCTCTTTGGATGAAGCAGCTCCACTCTTGGCCTAGCTGGCTCAGTTTTAGAAAATCTTTGTAAAACACCAACACTTTGTAACACTGCGGTCCAATGTTATCTGGGAAAAGCAAACCACTTGGAAGACAAAAATAAGATGCCTGAACTTACCTGGTGACTCAAATCCAGCTAAAGTTAAGTCTTGATTAACTCCAATTGCAACCAATTGGTTCCATGGGTTTCAACTGAACTAACAAGTGCAGTCCCATAGATTATACTAATAAGTGAGTCCCATTGGATTTAGTGGGACTCACTTCCAGGTATGTATAGGATTGCAGTGACAACTAATTTTTGCCGGATTGGAACCAGTGAGGTATACTTCTAAGCTTTTTAGTCACACGAAAGGTTCTGAATACTGATAACAGCTGGTTTACTTCTCACTGAGCAACTAGGGAGAATGTCTTCCGTGCCCTCTGTCTTCATAAATAGGCTAGAAATTCACTATTAAAAGAGAAAGCTGAAAAATCATGGAAAAGGGTAGGCCTCTGCAGAATCCCCCCTCCCTTTCACCATGGCTATGGTCCTGACTCATAGACACACGCAAAAACACCCCGCTTTGGGTTTCTGATCTGACCAAATGCAAATATTGAAATATGGTTATTTCGGAGTTATTTATTTTAACATCCTGGGCTTTACCTAAATGGTGCCCATGTAACTCTACCAACCAGAGAGGTGGAGCTGGCGAGTCTGACGTTACTGAGCTGGATAGAACACTGGCCTAAATGTTGCAAGTCTCTCCTTGTGACGTTCTCCAAGCCGAAAATACAGCCCAGCGCTCCCAAGTGATAGGCGGAACGCCGGCACTTCTTACTACATAAAACAGAAGAACTGGCAGAAAGCATACAGATGTTTCTAGTTTAAAATCTCCAGCTTTCAGTAAAAGTTGTTTCCTTCTTTGAAAAAAAGCTTTTGTTTCCGTAAATGCAATTTTGGAAAAATGAAAGCTGCCCCCCCCCCCCAGCTCTTCTGCCTGTCGAGTTTCCCCTCCCCTCCCTGGAAATGTCTTGGCAATAGGTGAAAATAGGAAGACGCCGATTCTTGAACCTTGAGTGGGTAGGCCAGCCTTCCTCAACCTTGGGTCCCCAGTTATTGTTGGACTACAATGCCCATCATTCCTAGCTAGCAGGACCAACTGAAAAGCAAGAGGGGAGAAGCTGGTGGCTGCACTTCATAAAATCACAGAGTTGCTCAGTGAAAGAAACCCTCTGCTTGATTATTTTTCTATCTACTAAGCCGCTTTCTGAGCAAAAGCAGAATATAGAAACAGGTCATTTGCACCCTTGGCTCCATTGCTGGGAAACTCCCACTCTTCTCCCTGGGAAGCCTTGCTGGGCCCATCATTGTATGCATTTCATTGTCAGGTAAATTATATACTGTTTTTGGAGGCCTTTCAGAGATGTCGATTGCCAAGCATGATTTATTACTTTCTGCTGTGACAGGCTTTAGTTTTTCCTGACGGGGCTGATGTATCATTGCTAGTGTACTGTTGCTATTACATTGTTTCCAGGTTTTAACTGATGCTTTGTTGCTGTTTGGATTGTTTTAATACTTTGTTGTTGCTCTTCTCTGTTTTGGGTAATTTGTAGAAGAAGGTTACACATTACATATATAGCCATTTTCTGGCACTGAACAGGAGCCCCGATTTTGAAATATGATTTCGCTAGCGTTTGCCAAAGTGATAAATATTACAGGGGAAAGGGAAGGACTACAGAAAACGCAAAACACTGCAATGCATGGTGCTTTTCCATCCTTTTTATTACTACATGGTAACTTTTCCACACCAAGTACTGAAAAGGATTTCCAAAGATGGTAGTTTATAGATCTGGAGGACACAAAGGAGTATTGATGGATGTACCAGACTGCAGTCTCCAGGACATCAATAGACCTTCATAGTGCCTAAAAGAGTCAACCACACAAGGATTAAGTTCCGTATAAAACCATCTCCTGTCTTGGGCCTATTCTGCTGTTTCAGCAATGAATCATGGCTCCTCCAGTTCTAGGCTTGCTGACCCATATTTAAAATCTGAAAAGAAAGCTCAAGAGTAAAAATGCTTCTTGTCTTGTGACATTCAGCAGCTCAGTGTCATCAGGATGGGACAGCCTGAACTGCAATAACTTGCTTTCTTAATTGACCCTTGCAGACGGCACAAAGGAAACCCTTGTAATTTGGTTATATGATTGATTCCCTCCCAATCTGAAGACCTAGGCGGCCAGCAGGTCCTGCTAAGGATGTAATGGCGAGGATTTCCTGACTACTTTCAATAAGCGACAAGGCCAGAAAAATTAAGAGTGTTCAACGACTTTCAGCAGTAGATATTTCACTCTAGTTTAATCCAACTGTTCCAGGCAAGCCTCAGAATTTGTTAACTTAGAAGAACACTTTCAAAACACTGACTTTTCCCAAGATGTGCAGTCGTGCAGTCAACAGTCCTTTATTTAAAGGTTGCAAAAAACATTACAAAGAATTCACCTTCCTTTGACTAATATATCAAAAACAAAGAAAAGCCCAAGCACAGCATAAAATCCTATTTACTCCTATTTTCAATCACCTTCCAATTTTCTTAATGTTACACTGAAAACGTTGATAATTCAGTCTTCATATTGCCTCTTCCCCAAATCTGTGTCTGTGCAAAGTCCAATGAATTCAGATGCTATGCATTTCTCTCTACATCTGCAATTTTAAATAAACATGACAAGGATTTTAAGTTCCAATTGTGCAGAATGCCATACAGGACCTTGCTTAAGGTGGAAGGACACACGATTCTAACATTTGTCAGGAGGTTGTTTGTTTGTTTTAAAAAAGAGCAAAACATTCCACATAAAAAAAGAGGTGTGTCATCATCTCCCTCCAATACATAATAAAGTGTGCCACATTTACCATGCTGGGCAAGGTAATATACTAATGTATGGTCATCAGTTCCTTTTTCACTGAAGCCTGGCATGCCGTTCTGTGCATTTGAAGGTAATCACCATAAGCCCACATTCCACGTGAAAAGTTTACATTAAACATTTCCCTCTATTCTCCCCCATTTGCTGGCAAACACAGCATTTGCCCATTCCCTTTAAACCAGGGAGAATGAAAAAGTATATTGTAGGACACTCTTTTTAAACATTCAGAAATGTACGCATAACTGCACATCTCTGGCAAAAACCTGAAAGTACAGTAGGCACAGCTCTGTTCTGCTGAATTTTGATCGCTTTCCTGCACCCTTCCAAGGAGTCCATGAAAATGTGTGAAATACAACACCAAAACTCTGGAAATGAATGGGCATGATCCGGTGGGAGAATCACCTGCACAACCCTTATTGAGATGGATACATTTTTTATATTTATTTTTTGCAGATGGCACTCCTTGTGGGCTGCTCTTAATTCTGTTAAACTTTCATTAAGTATTAGTAGCCAGAAAGACAAACTTTTAGTGCCTTATCAAAATCACGCTGAAAATCCTCCCCCATTGTAGGGGTCAACCTTATCAAAATCAAGGATTTATCCTTCCTGTCTCAATACGAAATAGCATTAATGCTGTAATATTTTTAAATTGCATCAGTCAGACGTTTCAGTTCTATACAACGTTAAAGGGGGGAGATTGTTCTGATGATCAGATGAGAAGCCCATAGCAACAACAAAAAAGTAATAATAATAAAAAAAGTGAAGCACAACCAGAAAGCTTGAAGGAAACCAGCTTGCAAATGCTGACTTCTCAAATCAAAATACTTCCCCCCACTTTCCTGTTTTACATTTTTGTTCTCAGTTTTTAAAAAGCTGCTCATTGCTAACATCTTGCTTTATCACCCCCAAGCTCAGAGCTGCTAGAAAAAAATCTATCGGGTTTTTTTGTTTTTGTTTTTTTACAAATATATAAATAAAAGCATACAATCTTGTGAGAGTTCCCCTATTATTCTGGTTCCGAATAAGCCCCCTGAAAATGGCAGCGAGGCTATACATTAGTAACAAACTTCCTGGGAGGGGGTGGGCGGGCCATGTGGATGTCTCCCCTTCAGCCAGAATCCATAGTGAAGAGCTGGATGTCTTGTGGGCTCCAGTAAAGTGCCACTGCAGAATTGTACACGAGGGACCAGACGTAAGGGATGAAGAACTCCTCAGGTTGCTCCTCTTCCACGTATTTAAACTTCAGCTCTGGGAATTTCTGGAAAGGAAAGGACAAGCAGAGAATGAATGAATGCGTGAAAGCCCGAGGGAGACCCGAGAAGTCGAATAATTTCTTGGTGAATGCAACAAGCGAGAAAGGAATTAATTCTTCAGGCCTAAAAGGAGCAAGTCGAGGAAGTCGGCAAGCTATTTGCTTTCTTGGAACACAGATCGGCTGCTCGATTCCAAGGTTATGTTTTGTATCTACCCAATGTTCAGAACGCACATTCCAGTGGGAGAATGGCAATTATGCTGCCCTTTGTTCCTCGTAATACTTTCCCATAAAAGTTTATGGGGGGAGGTGGGAGGAGGAGGAGAAGGCTGGCCTTGGGTCTCCTGCGTTGCTTCCGTTCTGCCCAGCCAGCTCCTTCCCTCCCTCTTGTCCAAAATGTATCAGTTGCAGAAGCACTCAATACCGCTGCTTGTATTAGCCTTTCGGAAGAAATGCATCAAGAATCTTCCTGCTGTGCTTCTCGCTGAGCCTGGGACCAGCAGTCATTTTCTACAGTCCCTCCCCCTTGGTATTTATTCTGCAGCTACAGCCAAAACCAGGCTTCCTCAACCTGGTGTCCTCCAGATATCTGAACTACAAATCCCATCACTCCTGGCCAAGAGCCATGCAAGAGCCACACATGTTATTTCATGTTGGGATGCCCTTAAAGGGGAAAAACAAAAATTAATGAGCTCCCCCCTCCTTCCTTTCCTTTTTTTTTTTACTGACTTCTAAATACTGCCTGTGTCAAGGGCTTGGCGGGAGTTCAGACAAAAGCCACATTTCAGCCATCAGTTCGAGCGAAGATAAAACACGTCCCACTTCGTTATTTATAATGATGTGGCCAAGGCTAAGTACAAACTGCTGCACTGTGACAGAAGGAGAGTGAGGTTGGCAAATAACAACAGGCAGTGAGAGAAGGCAAAGGCCCAGTAGAGAGAGTCAAGACTTGGTCTCCTGGGGGCTGCATCCCGTATTACCGAGTGGTCTTAGGCCAGCCGCTTCCTCTCACAAGTCCTCCAATTTATTGTGCTTCAATGAATTAGTTTTTCCTTTTTTGTTATTGCGAACTGCCTTGAGGTGTTCTTTTGTTTATGAAGGGCGGTATTGAATTTTTTAAAAAATAATTTAATGTGGCCAGAGAGTCCTATCTCCACCTCGTGCCGCCTTCTGCAGCTGCTGTGAGGGTGGGTGACACAGCGATTGACAGACAAAAGCCTGCCACGCTGCGCCAGAGTTGCTTTTGAGTAAACATGCACAGGGGCCAGGTTGTAAAAGTCAAGACCCAAAGACCAGCATGCAATCTGGATCTGCTGACTATATAAAAGAGGCTATCTATGGGCACTTCTAAGTTCCATAAATTCCAATGGGAAAGATTTAGTCACATGCTGGATCGTTCCCTAAACAATGAAGCAAAGTGATAAAATGTCTTCCTGTCAGATGAATACACATGAATACATTGTGGACGAACGGTATGCGCACACATGTGTTTGTGTCATGACTAAATTAAGTCCCACTGGTTTCAACAGTCTAATTATGACAAAATCTGGATCTAACTCACAGATGACCTTCTGAGCAGGTTATCTGTTCTGATCCCCAAGAGGCCACCTTATATATTTCCAGGCAATTATCCTCTTTGTATTGATCAAGCCAGGTGCTGGCAGGTGCCAATGTTGGCATCTTGAGAGACAACGGAAGAGGGCACCATTAGGGGTAAAGTCAAAGAGCTGGTGGGTTTCAGTGCCTGCTGTGACTCTAGAGACCAATACAGGGGCTCCCCCAGCAAGAGAGGCAACCCATAGTGCTCATATCATACTTAACGCCAATAAGGTTGGGCTTATAACTTGTAACTGCTGTTTCCTGTGATGTTTTTGCAGCATTAGCAGCACCCAAGTGACCTCTCCGGGACACAAGCCTGGGCAGGATACGTAGGAGTCCTGGGCTGCCCAGGCAACAAGACCTCACTGCAGGCAATTCAGTTTCACTGTCACATGAACTAACCCTGGAGGGAAAGCCCTCTTCTTGTGCCGCCTTTTCTCCAAAATGAAACTGCTCAGTCCAGTCTAAGCCTGCTCACCCCATGCCCTTGTAACGCTAACATTATTTGCCTAAACAACCACAAGAAGTCCTGTCCTTCCTTCCCGAGAAAAGCTGAGTCTGAGCTGGTGGCTGGAACAGGACTATGTAGCTAGACGGGTCCAAAGTTTACCAGACTGTCTGAGCCATCGAGTCTGCGATAGAATGCAAAACCTCAGGAAGTCCCCATGAACAGATGCAAGAGCCGCAGTTTCACTGCTACTTTCATGCATAACCCCCATAGGCGCCCAAAAGATCATGCAGATAGCAGGAGAAGATCATAACCCTTTGCTCCAGAGGGTTAAATGCTACTTGGAATCAGGAGGCCACTGCAGTACATTAAAGATCAGCTTACAGCCTCCACCAAGGACCTCCTGTGCTTTGCAGTGCCCTCCTGCTTATCAGTATTTATATATTTAAAATATTTCTCTGCCATCCTTCCACCATTCAGCCTTCAAGACATCTAGTGTAGAAATGCAGTTCAGGGGGAGAAAATACAAAACAGATCAGAACAAAAACTGGACTGAAGTTAATTTTTTAAAACTTCACTGGATTAAAAGAGAAGCTCATTTAAATATCGATCTATCGATCTATCTATCCATCTATCTAACCTGATGCTGAAAAGAAAAGGAATAAAAGAAAAGAGGAGTAGGTCAACATCTCTGGGAAGAGAACAGCACAACTTGTGAGCCATGACTGAGAAGCCACACATAAAACCTCAAAAGGTGGGAGCACCAGAGCAGGGTGTCAGATGACCACCATAGCCAATGGGCAGATAGAATCATAGAATCATAGAGTTGGAATAGACCACAAGGGCCCAAGTGCAATACTTTACATTTCTCCCTGTTAAAGTTCATCTTGTTTGTTTTGGCCCAGTTCTCTAATCTGTCAAGGTCGTTTTGAAGTGTGATCCTGTCCTCTGGGGTGTTAGCCACCCCTCCCAGTTTGGTGTCATCTGCAAATTTGATCAGGATGCCCTTGAGTCCATCATCCAAGTCGTTGATAAAGATGTTGAATAAGACCGGGCCCAAGACAGAACCCTGTGGCACCCCACTAGTCACTCTTCTCCAGGATGAAGAGGAAGCATTGATGAGCACCCTTTGGGTTCGGTCAGTCAGCCAGTTACAAATCCACTGAGATAGATATGGGAGAAAGTGGTAGCCTGGCCCTAGGCTGTTCAAGACTTTATAGGTCAACACTATCTCTTCAAATTTTGTCCGAAAACCAACTGGGAGCCACTGGGGATTTTTGAGCCATGGAGTGATATGTTCCTAGCACAAAAGCCATCCTTGTTGTGTCACATTGTGCTGGAGGTCTGATTCATCTAAGTTCAGGCTCGATCCTTCTGTGTAGTGGCACCTGTCTTGTGAAGCATACTGTCCACTGATGTTAGATAATGGCCATTGTTGCTCACCTTTCGCCAGATGCCAAAAATATAATAACAACTACTACTACTACTTATTATTTTTACCCCGCCCATCTGGCTGGGCTTCCCCAACCACTCTGGGCAGCTTCCAACAAAATATTAAAATACAGTAATGCATCAAACATTAGAAGCTTCCCTAAACATATATATTCCCTAAATATATATATCTACAGGCTTTCCCCCAGCTACCATTGGATTTCTCTTTGAAAAACTTTTTATCAGCTTTGGTTTGTTGTTATTCATTGTTGTTATATACTATTATGATGTTTGGCACAGTTTGGTGGTCTAGAAATCTTTCAAATACAGTGGTACCTTGGGCTATAGACGCTTCAGGTTACAGACGCTTCAGGTTACAGACTCCACTAACCCAGAAATAGTACCTTGGGTTAAGAACTTTGCTTCAGGATGAGAACAGAAATTGTGCGGTGGTGGTGCGGCAGGCCCCATCAGCTAAAGTGGTATCTCAGGTTAAGAACAGTTCAGGTTAAGAATGGACCTCCAGAATGAATTAAGTTCTTAACCTAAGTTACCACTGTAGATAAAATACAATGAAAGCAGTGAGTTCCAGTTAAGAACTCAGGTGCTGAATTTTTAATCAGATGGTGCTTCCAAACTGGTTTTTAGAGGCAGTTCCGAATACAATCCATTGCAGTAATCTAATCTGGAAGTTACCAAGGCATTGGATAATTATGGCAAGATCATCTTTTTGCAGAAACAGACATAATAGTCTGGCCATGGCTGTTAAGTCGAAGGGGGGCTTAAATATGAGGCCAATGTCTAAAAACAGAAGAAGGTGCTAATGAATTTGCGAGGGACAGCTGGAACATGCTCCCTCACCATGCCTCTCATGTGCCAATGTGCCTGCATGCTTGATGTTAGTGAGAAAGGGGTTGTGCGTGCACAGGACTCGGACAGGGAAGCTTGACTATAGTTACTTACTAATCCTGAATATGCAGTGGTCAGTGGTCACAATCCTGCCACTTCTGTGTTCAGGAGGAACACATGAAGGGTAGTTGGATTGTGTTCATCCCCATGGGGGATAAAGTGGTCATAAAAGCCGATGCATCTTGGAGCTTTTTTTGTTATTCACATTTAAAAACGTATACTTTGAACGTGACAAACTTGTGTGTACAGACCCATGTGTGTTGTGCTATTGGTTAAAGCTCCCTACTGAGCTATGCACTTAGTGGCAAACACGTTACTGGGGATCACAAGGAGACAGTTGCTGTGCTCATATCCTGCTTATAGGCTTCCCTGGTGCACTTGGCTGGTCACAGTGGTAGCAGAATACTGGACTAGGTAGGCCTTTGGTATTCCTATGTTCTTATGAGTTTATTACTGATCCTTATGTGGAATGGTCCCAAGATCCCATGTCTTTGATTTCCACTGTCCCACTTTCTTTCAACTCTGAACACAGTGAATCTCAGTACAACAGACAAGATGTGTTCACTGCTTTCAAGATGCTCTCTGCTACAACAGACAAATAATTCATGCTTTTATAAGGAGAGAGTTTAAGTGCCCTGGACAAACCTGTAATATTTTATTTACCATATTTTTTGCTCTATAAGACTCACTTTTTCCCTCCTAAAAAGTAAGGGGAAATGTCTGTGCGTCTTATGGAGCGAATGCAGGCTGCGCAGCTATCCCAGAAGGCAGAACAGCAAGAGGGATCGCTGTTTTCTCTGCGCAGCGATCCCTCTTGCTGTTCTGGCTTCTGGGATTCAGAATATTTTTTTTCTTGTTTTCCTCCTCCAAAAACTAGGTCTTGTGGTCTGGTGCATCTTATAGAGTGAAAAATACGGCACTTTCAATGGTTTCAATTTGTGCAAAACTAAGTGAAAGCAATAAACTCAAAACTTTTGCAAACAGCAAGCTGTTCCTTTGAAGGCTCCTTCTCTTGCCCAGGCTGTCTGCAGTGGTGCTTGCCATTGTCTTTTCTGGAGTATTAGGCAAGTTGGAGATCCCCCTGAGCCTCACAAGTACACCCCCCTTTTCAGGTTCCACTGGCACTGTTTGCATTGCTTTCCTTTTGCTGCCGACAGAAAGTCGCCGCGACCTGCATCAGCTGAAAATGGGGATGTGATTCGGTTGAAGTGTCCACATGGTATGCAGCTGCAGAGTCTGCCTGATAGTATCTTTATGCCTTTTTTTGGACTTACAGAAGAGACATCAACTGTGGAAAAACTCACAGTCAAGAGAGACAAAGCAGACCAGTGGAAACTTACAGGGCAAAGCAAGTTCTGTCCCCTTTCATCTGCAGGCATGCCTTGACTATAAAGCTCATTAGAGCTTTAATGCTAAATGAGTTTAAAGAGCCAGCCTCGTGGCCATTTCTCACATATACACGGCACTCTCTTGCATTGCTCCCTAGAAGTTGCTTGTGGCTCATAATGGTGCTCAGTGTGCCAGCCCGAGCTGTAGGTAGTTTTGGCACCCTATCCTAGCATGGGAAGAAGCACAGCTTAGTAACAGAGCTAATCTTTGCATGAAGACTGTTTCAGGTTCAAACTCTGATCCACTGTGCAAAACTCATGCTATGGTGGAAAGGGCTATAAAATCAAGAACTCTCAAGCTGAAATCCTATTAATTGGATCACAGCAGCTGAGATCAATGGAACATGATCACAAATCCCAGACAAGAGATTATTTAGGTAATATGCAGTTCCCTCAATGTTCAGCAGCAACTTCATGAGAACTCCTAGGACTATATCCTAATAATAATAATAATAATAATAATAATAATAATAATAATAATAAATTTTATTTATATCCCACCCTCCCCAGCCGAAGCCGGGCTCAGGGCGGCTAACAACAATAAAACAGTACAAAAGTACAGCATAAACAACATTCTAAAATCATTCATTATAAAATTAATTAATTCAAGCCACTGGCAACCATTGGGCCAGAGCTCCGCGAAGATTGCCGAGGGAGTGAGTCAGGCTGTGCCCTGGCCAAAGGCCTGGTGGAACAGCTCTTTTCTTGCAGGCCCTGCGGAAAGATGTCAAGTCCTAAAACCCCACATGAGAATTTGCCAATTGTGATAGTTACTGGCCTGGCTTTTGAACTTGGCACCCAGTTCACAGGACTACAACTAGTCTGGGAATGCAAATAAACAAGTCTTCTCCAAAGTGTGACAAGCCATCTCATGAAAGCTATATGGAGGTAGTCCAACTAAAGAAACAAATTGCAGATCTGCTGCTTATTTGTGTGGATAACAGTATCAAATCTTGTAAGAAATTTAACACCACGCATCTCTCCTACAAAAAGCACACACATATGGGAAAGGGTATTTCATTTATGTATCAAGTAAGGAACTGGTTTTAAGAAAATGTCCTGTACCAAACTGACTTGGTTTGGTTCTTTTAGTCCCACAGAAGAAACATCTGGAATTAGAACAGTATTTAAGACCTTACCCCATCAAACAGATCCCTGGTTAAAAATAATAATCAGTTGATTATACAAGGCCACCTTCAACTATAGTAGAGGGTATGATGATAATTTGCAAGGTATGACTCAGTTTCTCTGCTAGTATGAGAAGTGCTAACTAACCCCAAACCAGAGGGAAAAAGGACAAAGGAGGGAAGAAGACAATAGATAATTTCCACTCCCATTTAATATCAGCCAAACCCCTTTTGTATATTTTAGGAATTAATATTGGATAAGTATGTGATGCAGCTATTTATAGCAATGGACATGCTTTAGTTATATTTGTCAAGTTACAGACATGAAACAATTGGAAAGGAGTCTAGTGCTATGAACTTTCCCCCTTTTTTTACAGTGTGCCGTCTAAATTATGTCTTTGGGCTGCATTTTCAAGATGGCAGGGAAGACATTAACAAGAGAGGCAGACTGCGGGTGAAAAAACACACAAGGTTTAGCTTGTTACGTCCATGTTGGTCTTATAGAACTAAAGTCAAGAGCAGTTTAAGATGAAAGGTCACAATTGCTGCAATTCAATGGACACTTGGGAGAAGCCCCATGGCATGCAATGAGATTTACTTCTGTTTAGCCAGGCACAGGATCAGACTGTTGATAGAAAAGGTAACACATGCTTTTTAGTGCCATTTATTTCAATGGGAGAGTTAAAGCAGATTACTTTCCTTTGTCCCACTGAAACTGATAGGAGTAAAAAGTATTTCAGTTTGGCTGGAACATGCTGAAATGAAACGCCTCATTCAGCTCTTCTTCAGACAAGAAATAGATGAGAATAATCATAACCGAGAATAGTGTGCTGCTTGTTTCATCTCTGAAGGGCAACAAAAAATGATCTGCAAAAAAAACCACTCTTATATCTGCTCCAACTCACAAGGCGGAGATATGTACATAAAACACAATTCCATTTACTAGATCATGAGCAAATGAACTTTAAAAATGCACAAAATTCTGCAGGATGCGGACTGGGAAGACATACAAGGCAGTCCAATAACAGAGATCAACTTTTCTACTCTGTGTGCCCTTCATATTCTGGGACAAATATGGATAAAAGCCCTTTCTAAACAAAAGCATGGAAAGTAGAATTACGTGCTTATGTAACGGAGACTAAAGTGTACACAATCTGGGAAATGGAGAAAGAGGTGTTAACACTGTACAATATTCATTTGGGTCCATGGGGGCAACTCCCTGAAATAAATAGGTGCTTTGTCTTTTTATGTAGGGAATTACGTGGGCATGAGGAATGATTTCATAATGGGATTAGACAGACAAGGGAGGGTTATGCACTACGTGACAGAAATGGTTGACGAGGAAACTGTTTCAAGGCAGACATATTGGGAAACAACTGAGGAAAATGACAAGATCCCTCTAAACAAGCAAGCAATAAACTACTGACTAAAAAACAACAACCATAAAACGGTTCTACTTCCTGACCTTGCTAAAGCATTTGTGACCCCATTTAAGCATACAAAGTGATTGACTGCTCAGACAGATAAGTAAAATCCCTTTGTATGTTTCTGAGTTTGGGGAATTAAAAACTGAAAAACAGAATAATCCCCAGACCTGCATTAACGCAGTCATTGCATATTGTCATCTTGCCCTGCCATACAAAAGGAGATGAGCCTATTAGGGAGCTACTGGGGACAACCCTCACTGACACGAAATGGACATCAATTGCTTCCTGGTGAGGGATTTGAAGAGGACACATATCAGCTGGAGGCTATTTTTGGACATGCCATGAAAGCATTGCATGAGCTTTAGAGCTAAAACATCGCCTTATTTCATTTAAATATGAAAAACTTTACAAGGTAGATGATGATTAGTGCCTTAACCTGTACATTAAGCACCTGAAGCGCCAAAGAGAGCAATGGCAAAACAAATTCTCTGCCTGCACCAAGTCCCAGTTTCAATCACTGGTGTCTCTTAAGTTTAAAGGACCACAGGGAGGAGAGGAGGAAAAGACCTGTGCCTGAGACCCTGGAGAACCTCCCTCCCTATCAGAGTAGAGACACCCTATGCTCATAGAATCACAGAATTATAGAACTGGAAGGTAACCCCAAGGCTCATATAATCCAACTCCCTGCAGTCACAACCAAAACATCCCTGACACATACTCATCCAAGGTCTGTACTTTCCCAGAAATACCACATGCTATGAACTTGAGCACAAATATTTTGCCCAAAATGGCACCAAAAAGCCAGCACATTTTGCTTGCTCAAGTGACAGTACAGTGAACAAGCCCCATGAAAACCAAGCATGGGCATTTTTGCCTCCTTTGCAAAACAAAGTTCTATGACAATGTGCTGACTTTCTCCCATAGAACTATTACTAAGTAAAACTCTTAACAATTTTGTTGAGATGAACCTCCACTTCATTGCTTATCAACTTGGCTGGTGACCCCTTTGTCAGCCCAATCCATTGCTTCTGTGCACACATGAAGTTCCACCAAGAACTGTATATGAAACAGTCTTTGGTACTGGATGATGGAATAGTCCTGGGATGCATGGAGCTCCATCCATGGTACTTGAATACGGACAGTTATAGATTGTTGTATGTTGTATGAAAATTATTATTTCAGAAATTTGAATTCAACCCAATGACCATCTCTCTATAAACCTCTCGACTCAATGCCTAAAATAACTTCATTAAAAAACAGGAATATTTACAATAATATTTACATTACCAAATAAAGTTATTTTAGGTTCTGGAGACATGTCTGGCATTAAATGCTACTGATCAACTGTTTTAAAATAGTTTTCCCTTTTTGGGACATTATTAAATATCCATATTCACTTTCTGTTATGTAACAATTTAAATTTCTCTTCCATTTGTTTTAAAAGAAAAAAGTAGTTGCTTGTGATTTAGCAAGAAAATATAATTTTAGTTGTAAGGTAAAAAGTAGAGGGCCCTATAATCCAACTATCAACATTTGATTCTACGCATTGGTAGGAATATTTAACTTTTAAGTTGCATAATGTTATGTCTCACCTAAAATACTGAAAAATAAATGGTTAAAAAACTTCCACTTTAACTACCAAGTCATCATAGGAAATTTCATAGTTATCAGTCATGAAATTGCTTTTGTATCCAAATAAAAAGATTCCATAGGTTCTATTTTTCACCACTGCTTATTTGTTCGCTATAAAATATTAGTGTTAAAAGGGGTTAAGCCTAGGCTAAAAAATGATTCATGCTGTTTAGAGAGCAAAATGTTTCAATATTGTTACATAGCTCATCTCTGGAGGCAGAGTAAATCAAGTATCTCATTCCAACATATTCTTGTCCCACCATAGCAATCTTAATGATTTACAGCAATCAAAAAGAGAAACCAATTTCACTGCATAATAATACTGGGACTAAGGATATGTCTGTATTACATACTGAAGCCAGTTTTTAAATTCATTGGTAAACTGTTTAGATGATTTCCTCTGGGAGAACCTTTATCGTTGTAGTCTTATGAGGATTCTAAAAATGCTCACCCAGATCTCTAGCCTTGTCTGGAACAATAATGCTAAGATCCCTTATTTGAAAATCATAGTGTTTAAATAGGCTTAAAGCCAGTTAGAACTAGTAGTGTAGACATGCCCCAGCTAACTATAGAACTGAGAGGAGGCCACTTTGTAATCTACTTGAAAACGATGGAAACGATGCCTTATGAGGAACGGCTAAGGGAGCTGGGCATGTTTAGCCTGGAGAAGAGGAGGTTAAGGGGTGATATGATAGCAAGGTTCAAATATATAAAAGGATGTCATATAGAGGAGGGAGAAAGGTTGTTTTCTGCTGCTCCAGAGAAGCGGACACGGAGCAATGGATCCAAACTACAAGAAAGAAGATTCCACCTAAACATTAGGAAGAACTTCCTGACAGTAAGAGCTGTTCGACAGTGGAATTTGCTGCCAAGGAGTGTGGTGGAGTCTCCTCCTTTGGAGGTCTTTAAGCAGAGGCTTGACAACCATATGTCAGGAGTGCTCTGATGGTGTTTCCTGCTTGGCAGGGGGTTGGACTCGATGGCCCTTGTGGTCTATTCTGACTCTATGATTCTATGAAACCTTCAGACATAAATTGAATTATGCATACATAAAATGACAACATGTTACACTGGGATCCAGGCTTTAAAACATTTTTAACAGCAGAAAGTTCCTGATTGGATCTAGGAATTGTGTAAACAGATACTGAAGAAACTGCTATCGAAGATCCACAGCATATTGAAGTCAAGCAGTGTTAGAAACACAGGTATACAAGCCAGTCGCCGACCTTAAACCTAGGTTATGGGCGCAACAACGGAATGTCTAGGCACTTTTTTATAACAAGAACCCAGTTTAAATCTGAAATCTTAGGCTCAGTACTGTGCCCAGAGCTCAGAAACTGCTCACGCTAATGAAATTCCCTGTCACAACTTGCACCTTGAACGATGGGCGTTCCGAATACTGAGGTCAAGGTATGCAAAATGGAAATTGGTCCTAATTAACACACACTCCTTCCGCATCCCCAATGCAATCTCCTTTCATATTCTCGGCCTCAAGAACCAGAAGATTTATGAAAATTTCCACGTTACAACGGAAATGGGGAAAGACGTGGTGGTGGTGTTCATTCTTATTTGTCCCCACCATTCTCTGAGTTGTACAGTATGAACCAGCACTTGGCTTCGGTGTAGCCAGGGATGGTTCCAGTTTCACCACATTTAAACTGCAGAGATTAAGCAGACGGGGCTCCTAAAAGGTGAAAAACCCCTTCCTTGTTTAAAAATAGACTTCTGCGTTTTTGGTTTCACAAAAATCCTTTTCATGCGGAGAGTGGCAAAAGGAATGGCAGCATGAGTCAGCCTGCATGCTTTTCTAAAGAAGAGGCTCCAGACATGCTTTCACCCAGAACTGGTGCAAAGCAATGATATCATTGCAAAAAGGCCTAAGGAACCAGAAAGGACAAAGCTGTGGGCAAGCGGGGGTAAAGGTCACACCCAGCACACCAGTGCCCATTACCACATCTGGTCTGTTTCAGGAGCTGGAAGGCAATGGGGTCTCTCTCTCTCTCTCTCTCCACATCTGCCCAGCCACCTCCAGAGCAAAAGCCCCAAAACTCTTTCCCAAGCCCATCCCTCCCAACAGACTGGTGCCTAACCGAAACAGAACTCCATGGAACCCGCTTTAAACTTTTTTCTGCATAGATGCAGCTAAAACCGTTCACCAACCCCTGTCCTGTGACCTCTTATGTACGGCGCCTGAAGGCGTGTAACCTGCTCCCTCTCTTTTTGCTTATGGAAATGGGGATGGCGTAGCTTTGGCAAAACAAGTGTCCAGCAGTGGCAATAAGTTTCTTAATAAAGTTCTTGATTTTGTACGTTTTAGTCTGAGAAAGCCAGACCTGTAAATATTACAAAATGATAACAATCGCTTAAGAACAAGAGACAGACTTACTGTCACCAGCTGTTAACTTTCTGATCAGGGCAGCCTAGGAAGTGGGTCCTTATCTGTCTTAGTTCAGGACATGCTGACTAACACCCCTATTGAAGCAGCAGACCTTTGGCTCCACAATCTTTGTGTATTGGAAAATGTACGTGGCTGCCTGACATTACTCCCTTCTTAAGTAAGTGAAGGTCTCAGAAGTGTTCAGAGAACTGTAATCCGGGTGGAGAAGGCCAGACACTGAAATGGGAGAAAAATCAAATTCATATCCCTGTTCAGAGAAATGAAGATGTATTGCAACAGCAAAGTCTCTGAAAGTTCAACTGTTCCAGGACAGAAAAAGGAAGAAAGAAAAGTGGAGACAGGCGAATAGTGATGGAGTAAGAACATGCATCACACCCTGGGTGGAACGGGTTTAGTTATTTGCTTAAAGATGACTGCATCTTTCCAGAGCCACAGTGTGGAGAGTCATGGGATGCTAACAAGGTTGCTTACGGGTGGCTTGCTCTACCTCTGTATCTCCCCATCGCGGCCCACTGCAAGCCCAGATAAGGGAAACTCAGCTGCCTTTAGCAACTCCATTATATCTTTCTATGGCTTTCTGGCGCGGCTGATCAGGAGTGCTGGATCACAACTGAATAACTTGAGAGGCGTTCATGAGATAGCTTGAGTGCCTCTGCTCATTCCTATGGCTACTGGGAGTTTGCAGCCCAAGATGTAGCTAGTTAATTAAAATCAGTATGTGAAGTTCAGTCCCCTCAAACTGGTCCCCCCCCGCACAATATCTGCACCTTAAGAGTTGCCAGGTCAGAGCAGTACAGTAGTGATACCTCTGGTTACGTACGTAATTCGTTCTGGAGGTCCGTTCTTAAGCTGAAACTGTTCTTAACCTGAAGCATCACTTTAGCTAATGGGGCCTCCCGCTACCTCTGCGCCACTGCTGCACGATTTCTGTTCTCATCCTGAAGCAAAGTTCTTAACCCGAGGTACTATATCTGGGTTAGCGAAGTCTGTAACCTGAAGCGTATGTAACCTGAAGCGTATTTAACCCGAGGTACCACTGTACAGTGAATGCAGTATTCCCCCATCACGGTCCATACTTGTGGCCCAACCCTCCCTTGTCTGCTCATTTCCTTCACACCACTTGTGTACAGCCATTTGTGTGAAGTTTTGCCCTCATCAGAGGCTCTTCAGTTCTTCTACCTCATGACTCCACCATGCATTTGTTTCGTTCAGATCCTTGCTTTCCCTTTTATTTAGCTCCAATCGGAACCATTGCTGCTGTCCAGGATGTTGGACAAGATTTCCCTTTTGTCTGATGCAGCAGGGCTCTTCTTCTCTACCCGATATCTTGATCACAACACCTCCATTCCATACCTCCCGTCTCCTGCAAGCCTCATTCTTCTATCTTTCCTTCAGGCACCTCAATTTTAGTAGGCAGTCTGCTCCCTTCCTGCTTCTAGGACTCCTTGCCCCTTGGCCTGCCAGGACATATGCCCAGTCTTCAATTTCTCCCTGTGTGGTCTTAAGTCTGAGCCAAACTGACAATGTTCTCTCCCCTTTCAAAAGCTGGGCTGCAATACTGCTTAGCTCCTTGAGCAATTGAGCATGCCAACTCACAAGCGCAATCAATCGGCACCAGATGTGCCACCACAAGAACAATATCAATTATTATTGCATTTGTATCCTGACCTTACTCCAAAGAGCTCAGAGTAGCACACATGGGGTTCTGTGATGTTATTATCCTCACATACACAAAGTGGTGTGCTGAGCAGATGGAAAATACAAGACGACAAGCAACTTTAAACCATGATTTCCCTACTGCATTTATGGAAGTTCAAATCATGATGCAAGTGCTTAATTATGGTTAATACAAAAAAAAGTTTGCTATGGTGTCTAAATTAATATTTGATTCTCCACACTAGGGTTTCCCAAACTTGGCTCTCCAGTTTGGGAAACCCTGCACTACACCAATCTGGCTTTCTTCCTAGGGAAGGGAAGACAGATTCTTGCCTTTATCTTCCTGGGATCAGTTCTGAGGAAATGGACAGCTTTTTTTCTTGGTACTTCAGACCTTGATCAGTGTGCATTTGAGGCTGCTACAAAAGATTCTGGGAATGTTTGGATTATGCTGCTATGAAGTAGACCAGTGACAAATAACTTTCTATTAAGTTTCTGTATGACCCAGGTCCTGCAGCCTCCGAGATGACTCAGTGTCTGGCCATGAAAAGGGACTCGATGTGGGCAAGCCTAAACGAAACTGAATGCCAACAAGACTGAAGTAATGATGAGCTCTCTGTATGTTTTGCTCTCCCTTTCCAAGCAGTGAAAAGATCATGATAAGTTCATGGTCAGTTGTTTTTGGAAAACGATGCACTGGGATTTTCTTTGCCATTTGAAGACAGTTTGGAAACTTCAGCTGGTGCAGATTTCAGTGGCTGGGTTGTTCACCAGGGCAAGATGGTTTGAGCATGGAAGCCAACCCTGGCCTGGCTACATTGGCTGCCAATTAGTTTCTGGGCCCAACTCAAAGTGCTGGTTTTGACCTATAAAGCCTTAAACAACAGAGGACCGCAGTATGAACCAACCCGCAATCATCATCTGAGGCCCTTCTTGTGTGCCTCCACTGCGAGAGGTCCAAAGGGTGGCAACACAAGAACGGGCCTTTTCTGTGGTGGCTCCCCACTTGTGGAATGCTCTCCTCAGGAAGTCTTGCCTGGTGCTTTTCTTACACATCTTTAGATGCCTAGAAAAACATACTTCTTCTCCCTGGCCTGTGTGTGGAGTGGGGTGTCATTGTTTTTGTTAGTTACTATGGTACTGTATGTATTTTTGTGTTTTTATATTGTAAACCGCCCTGTGATCCTCAGATGAAGGGCAGTGTAGAAATTTAAAAGACAAAAACACACACACACACACTTTTTACAAATCAGGCGGTTTGGGAAAGAAGAACAGGGATGCATCAGTGAGGCCATGCAAGTCTCAAATCAGAATCAAGGATAGGTCTCCAGAATTCAACTAACTCAGAGAACATTAGATTACTTTTGCTGCATGCTATTAGCTTCTAGCATTCATCACAGGCAATACCACTCCTTTCTTAGCTACAAACTGTGAGTATGACTTTCAGGACAATGTCATGCATCCCAAGTGGCTGAACAAATCTTACAAGTTTGCTAGCCTACTGCAGAGAGGCATCACAACCAATAATGCTCACTTTCCACTGGTTATTCAGAGTTGTAAGCACAGTAGTCATTGTTCTTACAATTCAAGATGGTGGTATAACCAGCTGAATAATTAGACAATGAGGATTGCATGCCATGGTCCGAGGAAGAGAGTTTCAGGCAATGCAAATCCATTCTCTGAAGCAGGGAAAGCCTAGTTACAATATACCATGTGGAGCAGTCTGTCAACTGAGCTGTATTCAGCAAATCACTTCACTAGGTTCCATTTCTGTCTTCCTTACTGTTATCCAAGACTGAAAGATCTACTGTAGACC
This sequence comes from Podarcis liolepis, assembly GCF_965112155.1. Classification (NCBI taxonomy): domain Eukaryota; kingdom Metazoa; phylum Chordata; class Lepidosauria; order Squamata; family Lacertidae; genus Podarcis; species Podarcis liolepis. Next base: position 55,315,181 of record NC_139565.1, on the reverse strand, counting down.
TTGCCAGCATAACACTCTGTATATCTTGCTGGTTTAGTGATTTGCTTGCCTTGCTGGTTCACCAGACTGCTTGTCTACCTGTTGGCCCAATAACCTCGGATTCCCTCCTGCTTTGACATGCCTTGCCCAATCTGCAGGACCCAGCCCTACAAGGATTACACTCACTTTGACCCCATAAGGAACTTTACAAGGACTGTCACCCGACTGGAGAAGTCTTAACTGAATAATTGATTAATCAGTCAAATCTGCCTATGAATAAAAATAGGAAAGGAAAAAAAGGCATTCGTTATTTGTTTTTAGATGATGCCAGCATGTGTCACAGCAGCCTCCATCTTAAAAGGCTGAATCCGCCCTTCTGGGGGTAGAGAGAAGGGAGTCAGCACCTGCCTTCTTTTGAAAGTGGCTTGTCTGGAAAATAACTAAAAACTGCTGCCTGATTAATTTGGGGGCACATTTTAAGTCATTAAACCACTAATTGCGACTCCTCAAATCCAAGGCAGGATGCTTGGCATTACACAGAGTCCTCACTCAAGATCCCCATGAAAAGTGTCTGAGGGAAGGTTGCACTGAGATTTGGGGCAGGCAGCAGAAATAGGAGACAACTGCGTTCTTTCTGCCTGTTTCATAGGCCATCATAACGAGACACTCCACAATTCTCCCCAAGTCCCTTGGCATGAACAAATGTCTACGTCCCGAGGTACGGTCATGGCAGTATAAAGCACAACTAATGGCTGGAACTGAAGCAAACTAAAGTCTGTGGCTCTCCAGTTCTAAACCTTTGTGCAATTGACTCCCATTCCTGATTGCGTTGCTTAGGAAAGAAAATTTCCCACTGGATTCTGCCTTCTTTAAAAAATACAAAGGGAGGTTTCATTGTGATATATGGCAAGACCTATGGGCCATATCACCTATGCAGCTTTGCAAGGAAATAGGAGGAAACCTCAGTCCTTTGATGGCTGAGGATGTTTCCCTTCCTTAAAGACATAAGTCTATCACTTAAAAGCCCTCAAAAGAAAAGGTCATTTGCCTCCACTTCCTTTGCCCTGGTGTACTCGAGGTTGGAAGTTCTACCTCAATCAAGTCTGGCCACTTTGGAATAGTTCCAATCTGTTACCAAGCCAACGGTACTTTCTGATTCTCATGTTATTAAAGGGGGGGAAATACCTAAATTACCTTTGAAAAGAGACATGGTTTGAATGATCAGGTGGCTGTACTGAGCGAGAATACTTTTGTGAAACCTACAGACCCAAGTTATTATCTACACAAAACATAACACGGCAAGCAGTTACCTTTAATAATTTTGAAATTGAGACACCATGTTCCAAGCCTGAACAAAATTCAATACCCTAAAACCATTCCTCATTTTGTGCATTTACCTTTCATTCCACTGTAATTTACAGTGACATTGTTATTGCTTTTCGCCATAATTTCCCTTGAATCGCTGCATGATCAAAAGTACTTGCTTAATAAAACCCAGGGCTGGAGAACCAAGTTTTTCTAAATTGCAATAGGCTGAACTAATTTTTATAATGTGTAGAACCTAAATCCATTTGCTCAAAATTGTTGCATGTTCCCCTGTGTTCCGAAAAAGTCAGATAACGACCCTCTTGTCATTATGCAAGATCGAAAAAAGGGTTTAGTGACACTTAAAATCACCCCCCTCCTAAAAAATTGCTCGACCAATCAATGCAAGATAATGTAGAATTATTTAATACTCTGTAGAACGGCTGGAAGTTGTGATATTGGGGGTATGCTATCATCCCCCTAATCAAAATTCTCAGAGAGATCTTGAGAAGAATGAATTCAAGTAAGCCTCTAAAAGAGGAAATGTAGTATTGTAATGGTGACTTCAACTATTAGCATATAGACTGGCTATATGTGTTTTCCAGACATGACGAAGAGGTGAAAAATTCTAGACACCCTGAATGACTGTGTCCTAGGGCAGCTGATCTTGGAACCAACCAGAGGGGCAAGGATGCTGGACTTAATTTTGAGTGGCATCTAGAACCTGGTGCAAGATGTTAAGTGAGAGCAGACACCATAGTGCTATTAAGCTAAACATACATGGATGAATCCAAATTAAAATTGAATGCGTGTTTTGTTCTTACACCTGAAAAGTTTTACTTCCAGTGCGTAGAAGAGCCTGCCATGCTTCTGTAGGAGTCGTTGCTCTGGGCTTGCCTCCTGGTTGGAAAAAGGAAGGGTGAGAGCAAAAACACAGATGCAATAGGCAGTCTCTTCTGATGGAGGACTGTTCCACTGTATTTCTGCATTTGGAGTGACTATGTGGTTTAATCACCTCACAGCAGAGTAAAAGTCATTCACCCACAGCAGAAATACCATGGGCAACCTTGATGCTTTGGGCTCACCAAATCCCTCAAGTGTGTTCAGAAGTAATTCATTGTAATATGAGGATCCATAACAACAACAATAGAAGAAGAAGAAGAACATGGCCCCATGCAGGAATTATAGGGTAATTTGGGTACAAAACAATGAATTTACTGGCTGACTTGGTATCTGAGCCAGAGCTGCCAGATACATAATGATGATCTTTAAAAATGGAGCTATTTACATGAAGCCTCACAAGGGTGTTGTGTAAATAAGGGCAGTTAAAAGCAAAATGAACCCCAAGATTTACAGAAATTTTATAATAATAAAATCCAATTCTAACAGAAAGCAAGCTAAACAGAAACCACTTTCGGCTTGACAAAACTGAGGTATAAAGGTGGGGTTGGAAGAAGGCGGTGTGACCTTTTTGTGCTTTGGATGAAAGCTTCTCATCTCCAGGAATTCTGCTATTAATTTTTTCCTTCAAATAAAGGGAAGAAGCTATACTAACAAGGCTTGTAATTTTGTTTTTAACAGCTGTGGCGGCTTTGAAAACATGATTTTATAGAATTCTTGACAATGTCAGTGATTAACTGTTACTCAGGAAGACCGAATCACTTATTTAGCCTTTATTTTAAATGGCTTCATCCCTGTAGGGTCTAGACAATGAGCAAGGCCACTAGTTTGGCACCAGACAAGGACTGGTCTTGTGAGACTCTGTAAATCTCAGAAACTGCAAACTAGACAGCCAAATATCTCCAGCAGGTCACAGGGTAGCTGATTGCAGAAGCAAATGTTAGGAAGATGGGCTGAAGTATACAGACAGAGGATGAGATTCTTAAACTATCCACTGAGTCATCCCTAATAAACAAGAGAAAACAACTACAACATGGCTATAAAGTATATTGATTTTTGGATCATATCACATACTAGATGAAAACTAATTAAGGGTGTTTTTTCGCAAAATTTGGGGAATTCATGTGAGCTGGCATTATGAAAATGATAAGATACAAGCTAAAATTTGAACCCCTAATACTACTATTAGTTACATTAAGGAAGAAGCTAGAAGTTGTTCCTGTAAGTAGTTGGCAAAACACACAAAATTGACAAAAAAAGTTATTTAAAAAAAACAGATGGGGAGATAATGCAATAAATTAGGATTCAGCATGGAAATAGGGAGAAGTCAAATAAAGACAAAACTCCAGCTCTCTCCAGGTGTTACTCATATGAAAAAGATCCACATCACATGGCAATGGGCCCACCCATTTCGCCCTGCCCTCAAAGTTGCCCCTGCAGCCACCATCTTGTGGCAAATGTTCTTAAGTGGACAAGTACTCTATGCATGGAGGCTCCTCAGACATTTAGGGGTCTAAACTGCACATTTGTAAGTGTATGCTTCAAAGATCTTAGGTATATATACAGGTCATGCAGCACCTATTCCAACAGTCTCATGTCCATGCTGTGCTTTAAGACAATAAAAGATGCACATCTTTTAATCCAGGCATTTGGAAATATAACTCTCATGAGCAAATGCTGCCACATTATAAATGGTGCAGGCCTGCATAAAATCAGGCTGGCTGCAAATTTATACATGTGTGTGCTCCTGAAGAATACCACTCTCTTTATGTATTTAGTACTACGAAACAGTTCCCAAACAGAAAATATTGTGTATGGAATTGGACATTAATGCATAGAATTCATTACAAATAGGTTTATACTCTTTATACTCTTCACCTAGACCTTGGCTGTCTGATACCCGATGCCCGTTTAAATTTGTTGATCCCCCCCCTTATGTATTTTTTTAACTGCAATTTTATGTTGTGAACCTCCTTGAGATCTATGGGTGAATGGCAGTCTGCAAATGTAACAAATAATAATCACCATCACCTCAGCTAATACTATTTTTATAAAAGCAGTGATTTTTAGAAAATTCGAGACTCATGTTTGCAAATCTTTTTTAAAATGAATTTCATAATTAATTATATCCATTTTTACATGGATATCCTAGTGGTCATGACCAGGTCTACGCCTGCTTTAGGTTAGCAGTGCTGCAGAATCAGGGGCGTCCAGACTGTTTACTGGATCCCTTGTAAAACAGCATTATAAAATTCAGCGTAACTGAGAATATCTGTAGGCTGAAAAGCAACCACGGATCTCTTTTCCCCCCACTCTCCAAATGATGAAAATGACAATGGTTACTGAATGTACATCTCCCAACAACCTGTGTCCCTGTTAGAGAGACAAATGCCTCTTTGAGAGACCAGGTGTCCCTGGGCATCACCTAGTAGCAGACATTCCAGCAGGCTACCTGAAGGATTTCCCTCTCACCTGGTCATTACAAGAACTGCAACTGTAAGAACCTGTATGCGAGCTTGTTTTTTTTTTTTATTCCTCCCTCCACATCCTTTTGTATCTGTGTGTCATGACTTTTAAATTGTCAAGCTGAGGGCAGGGATTGTCCTACCACTGATTTTTGTAAGCCCCTTAAAGCTTCTTTGGCTGAAGGTAAAAATTATTAAATCAAGCACACAGCTACAACAAATTGTCTCGCCTCACCCCACAAACATATAAACAAGATTACCTGCTTTAAAATAGTGTGCAGTCATCCTCCCCCTGGCCCCCCAAAACCCTCTTCATTTGTGTGCATAATCTGATCTACAGCGACAAAATTTTGTTTAGACTGTTAAACAGACTGTATTAGCAGGTGAAAGATTTTCAGCTTTGAAGAAGAAATATGTAAGAAAGAAAGGATTCCCAGTTTCAGGGATGAAACTGTTGGGGACATGGAATTATCAATTGGTTTATATCATGAGAATATAGATATTCAAACAAATGTCCTGAATCTTTACAATCTAAACAGAACAGGTTTTCTTTTCAGACGATGTCAGAAAGAAACTTAGAGCAAGACTAAGCCAGCTAATGTACTCTTGCAGTTTCTGAAGCTAGCAATAAACCAGATTTCGTCAGTGAGGTTTGGCAATAGGAGGAATCCTGTAACCAATTTCATTTCCTGATAAATGAATGGTCCACTGGGGAAAGTCAGCCAGAGAGTTTTGGAACTGCTGAGGGCTCAGACATTGCTGAAGGACTCCTTGAAGGAGCCAGACTGTCTATTGCTTATCACTGCTGAGCCAAAGAGTACCATGCAAAACACTGCAACTGCCAGACTCCATTTAGAGCTCTTATTGAAGGACAATGCAATAGCACTTCACACACGTGTGGCAGCTCTTTAAGAATACAAAGAGGATGTAACACACTTCCTATAGTGTTGTTCTAAGTCAATGCACTGGAAATGCATGACTGTATAAAACAACACTCTTAGTTGGCTTTATTGCTCATTATTCATTTAAAAAAATAAGCCCCGTATTTTGGGAGCAGGTTCTGAGATGGTACATTTGGATATATGTTTTGCTAGAGAAAAGATGTCCAAAGTCATCGATTTTGAAGCAACAGATAACTGGATTGCTTGGTAGGTTGCTACTTTAATTCCAAAAGCCACAAATATTTTCAAACAACAAAACCTCACCTTCAAAAATAATAATTGATATATCAGTTTCTGTATGTATGTGTATGACCCTGATGACCCCTGAAAAGGAGAATATATAAAGTAAAAACAATAAACATCCTATAAAATTCAGGCCCTTCATAACACAAGTACATTTGGGCTTCGTAGGCTAGATTACTAGTTGAATCTGCAGTCAATTAGCTGCACCCTCAAGTTAGAAAAATTCCCAAATTCCCAAGTATAAACTGTTCTACTTATAAAAAGGCACAGCCAATAAAACTGTGTGCACAATTCATATAGAACACATTTTTTTCCAGGATCTTTGGTTATTCCTCCAGCCATGTAACAAATATAATTAAAGGTAAAGGTACCCCTGCCCGTACGGGCCAGTCGTGTCCGACTCTAGGGTTGTGCGCCCATCTCACTTAAGAGGCCGAGGGCCAGCGCTGTCCAGAGACACTTCCAGGTCACGTGGCCAGCGTGACGAAGCTGCTCTGGCGAGCCAGCACCAGCGCAGCACACGGAAACGCCGTTTACCTTCCCGCTATAAAGCGGTACCTATTTATCTACTTGCACTTAGGGGTGCTTTCGAACTGCTAGGTAGGCAGGAGCTGGGACTGAAAGACGGGAGCTCACCCCGCCACGGGGATTCGAACCGCCGACCATGCGATCGGCAATTCTTAGGCACTGAGGTTTTACCCACAGCGCCACCCGCGTCCCAACAAATATAATTAGGGTGTAACTATTTAGGAGTAAGATCAACAGAATACTGCTGGCTTCCACCACTTGGTTTAACTGGTGTGTCAGTTTACATGCAAATTCATGGCTCATTTCTGATGTACTTAGTCCATAGTGCTGAACTGATATATGAGAATTGCCATGGCAGTTCCAGATCTACAGGATTTTGTCAACAGCAAGTAGCCAAGACAGATGTCCTAGAAATTTTATAAGCAGGTTATGACGGTGTTATCAATCACTTGTTGTAAAAGCCTGGAATTTGGTAGTCGAGGTATGGGATCTCTGAACATGCATGTTCCCCTTTTAGCTATCATGGCTAGCAGCCACAGAGAGCCCTACCCACCTTGTATTCAACCGCAACTCTTAAAACGCATTGCTGCTACCTGCCACCACAATTAATTGCGTACTATGTTGATGGCACATTATGCGAAGAAGTCCTTATTTATCTTAAACTGCTGCTTATCAGTTTCTTTCAATGTTTTTTTCCACTTCCCTCCCATATTTTTTCCTGCATTCTGAACTACAAAAACAACAAAGAACCCCATGGCACTTTATAAACACATATATTGCAGCTTAAGCTCTTGTAAGCCAAATACTCATTAGACGTGACAAAACTAAGCCCAAAACCTCATCTTTAAGGTGCTTTGGCTGCAAAGAATTGACATGGTTACCCCTCTCAAAACTACTTCGCAACCATCTTTTCTCTCTCTTCTAAGGTAAAACAGATCCAACTATTTAAGTCTTTCTTTTTAAGAAAGATGGTCTTGCTTCAAGATCAAACTCCTGTACCCTGAAAACAATTAGTGGTAGCTCATAACCTTTAAGAGCTGCAGTTCTTTGAAATGCTAAGCAATGACGCCTCACATTCTTGGACACTGGACAGGAACAGGGTTGAAGATCTATTTACTCTTGGTCTACAAAGAAAATGTTTTATGGAGGGGGCTCCTTGCCTTGCAAGTTGGAAAGCCAGATAATTGTATTCCATTGGAGAACTCTGTGGCATGCTTACAGTAAAAACCGGATATTATCTCAAGGAGTTTCAGTGGCAGAAATTCAAGTGCGTCTTGCTAATGCACATTTTCCTGTGTTGCAACCGTGAAGTGATGTTTGCACTCCTTTTCAGTGGGAGAGCCAGAAAAGCATTAGGGCATTTTATAGCTTTAATGCCAAAATGGCACGCAGAATAAAATTGCTCCTTCTTTCTTGCATAGGTCAGCAATGCTAGTAAGTTGTCTTAATTCTTCTCCTACCGAGATGTTCTCCCCCCCCCCCGACATCGCCTTACCATAAGACAAATCCCACAGTGGGCCCTTCAACCAAATGGAGGTAGAAATGCTGTTTTAAACTCTGGAACTAACTGACAGCTACAGTATAAAAGCAAACCTCAGGTGCTTGAGTTCTCATGTTTAGCCATATTTGAAAAATGAATTTCCTACAGCCCTTCTACAGATTCTACCCCTTCCTTGAGGTCTACATTAATATATGTTGATTTTCAGACTCAGACGATACCTGGGGTGAGGTGGAGTGCATGTCCTCCTTTTCAAATTTTGAGAGTAATATATAAATAAGGTTGCAGTTACAACATGAATGAGCTCTCTTTGGGAGAGTCACACAGAGGTTGTGGATGTCATGATAAACACCACTGCTGTAACATCAAGCAATCCTTTGACCAATATTGTATTTTAACGTAACCAATACCTTATGTGGAAAAAGGACTTATCTTCATAAGAACAAAATAAACCAATCCTTGGAATGAGAAACAATTAAATAATTTCTTTCAGAGGTTTACTGGAGAAGGTATTTTACTGGGTGTGTTGGTGGCATTTAAAAATTTCAAGAAATGAAAACACAAAAGCTATTATTTTAGTCTATGAACGTTCTATAACAACTAGCCAATGTATGGTTACTTTAGATTATTTGTTTTTTTAAAAAAAGTTCAGATTTCAGCATTGTGGATTGCTGCATGGAAATAATGTTTAATAATGTGTTCTCTTAACCAACAACTTCATATCAACATATGAAGCTACTTTGTACAGGGTGAGGCCCCAGTCCATCTACTGCAATATTGTCTACTCCAGGACTGGGGAGCCATTGTTCTTCTGAGGGAAAGTGCATGGAGGACAGTGGGTGACGCCAAAGTCCTGAATGGATGGGGCCAAAGTATGCACACACTATTGTGTCTCCATTCCTCCCACCCTCTCACAAGTTTTTCTCCATACTGCACTGAGAAAGGGACTCCTCTTTCTCGCCTTGCAGCTTGGGAAGACAGCTGGTGGGGCTGGCTCAGTGGAGTGCTCAGGTCTTGCTTCACCAGCTTAAGTCCCTTCACTTCTTCAGCAGCAGCATGGAAGGGGACTGGGATGGCAAACCATTGGCCACTGGGTAGGCAGAGCAGAACCCCTGACTGGCTTCTGTACTGGCTGCTGAGGAAGTGGCTGATCTCAGCTTGGCTACATGAGATTTAAGCATGAAAGTTATGGTGCTGATGATTGCTTTGTGGTGGACAGAACAGTTTCCAGGGTGGTAAAGGTGAACTTCTCAATAGGAATTCAAATTCATTCTCAACAGCAATGGCTCTTAAGGAATCTTCCTCTCAGAATGTTTGTTTGAAGAATTCCAGAGGTAAAGATTCAGAGTTAGATTTTAGGGGCAAATGCCCACCAAATAGTCCCTTGGATGCCACTTTTGTTGCAATTCAAACTGAGGTGTCCAATGCAGTGCTTTTCTATGCTCTGTTGGACCATTTTCGGTTTATGTGCACAGGACTCCAGCACTAATAATAATAATAATAAAATTTTATTTATACCCCGCTCTTCCTGGTTCAGGAAACCGGGCTCAGGGCGGCTAACAACAAATTTAAAACACTTAATTGATGCTACAAAAAAAAAGCATAAAAAACGCTATAAAGCATAAAAGGTAAAGGTACCCCTGCCCGTACGGGCCAGTCGTGTCCGACTCTAGGGTTGTGCGCCCATCTCACTTAAGAGGCCGGGGGCCAGCGCTGTCCGGAGACACTTCCGGGTCACGTGGCCAGCATGACGAAGCTGCTCTGGCGAGCCAGCACCAGCGCAGCACACAGAAACGCCATTTACCTTCCCACTATAAAGCGGTACCTATTTATCTACTTGCACTTGGTTGTGCTTTCGAACTGCTAGGTGGGCAGGAGCTGGGACCGAAAGACAGGAGCTCACCCCACCGCGGGGATTCAAACCGCCGACCATGCGATCGGCAAGCCCTAGGCACTGAGGTTTTACCCACAGCGCCACCCGCGTCCCTATAAAGCATAAATAACAATAAAATAAAAAATCAATTTATGATGCAATTGGTGCCTTGCTTCTCTTGTCACCTGTCCATTTTATTTACTTCATAGAACTTACATACTGCATGATTTTAAGAAAACAACAACCCCAAAGCAGCTTGAGAGAGGCAAGCATCACCCACTGAGAAGCCATAGCTCCTAATAAAATATCTGTGTCCCAATGAACTAATTTTCCTGATGGCATCAATTTGACTTGCTTTCTGAGAAAATTCTCTCTTGGAGCTGGCATGATTCCTGTATATTGGGATCATGAATTTGTTAGTTGTCACTATAATGCTGCTTCCATTTGCTATTCATCTCTTTAGCACATCAAAGAAATGGTTTCTTATAAAATACAGGTACACTTTGAAGCCACCAAGCAGGGAAACCAGGCTGTGCATATGTACACATACACACACACACACACAAACACACACACACACACAAACACAGAGAGAGATCAGCATTTTGGATTGTTGGAGACAAAAAGAATCTGCAAAGGAATGGGCTAGAAAAGCCCCATCCCCCCCCAGCCCTGGCTTTTGGCCCTATTTTTACAGAGCAGGCTTTAGTGCTCTGTTAAGCAGAACAAGTTTCAATAAATACTACATACTTCATGCCATGCTGGCAAGGGGCAACATAAGAACATATTGGAAAGCATGTTAGAGACATGAAAGAGAAAAGGAAGGTGTAAAAAACTAGGCAACACACTGCGAAATAAAACTGGGAAATTCAACAGAGGAAAACCATTTGTAAAATAAATGTTTTCTCTTCAAATGGCTTACCAGCGGGAAGTTTCCTTCAAAAGCATTTAAATGTGATCTCTTAAATGTTGCTCATTCTATGAACTCAAATGTCAGCTTCCAGTTAATAACGTCTGGCATTCAGAACAGGTTTTCCCACTTAAAAAAAAAAGTGCAGCTATCTTCTGGCTAACTTCCCTGAAAACCCTGAGATAACTTCCAGACTCCAGACACAGTCTCACTCCTCTCAGGCTCTTAATCCTCAAACTACAGATAATTTCACCCAAAGGGAGGGAGAGAGGGAAAAAAAAGACTGTGAACTTGGGGCTGGGGGTGGGGTAGACACTGAAGTCAATTTTCAGTTATCACTCTGATCTTTAAATTACTCTTAATAATAATCTTCTGCAATAAAACAAGGAGCCTGTAATGTGGGCTGCCTGTCTGCAAAGGAGACAGCTCTATCTCTGAAAGCTGCGGCTTCCACCTCAAGACCCAGGCGCATTAGCTTCATTTATCTCCTTCCACAGGGTGAGGGAGAAATCCAAGACCTGGTTATTTCAACACCTGCTACTTTATCTCCCACAGCTTCTGCTGGAATCTTCTAAGAAGGCTAATTACCCAGTTTGGACTTTCCCTACCCTGCATAGCGCATGGCCAGGAGCAGACACTTTAAAGCAACAGCTAATTATAATCACGTTTATCTTGAGCAGCAGTCAGGTGAAGATGCTAAGGGAGTTTCCAATTCTCAAACACTTGACTGTCAAACACGTCCTCCACCCTCTTCCTCCCAAATGTGTGCCATGATGCGTCTCTACGCAGGGTTCACTTTGACACCAGATTCCTTCGACAGAACGCCACAACGGTTTGACTGGATCCAAACCAAGAGCTGACCTACTAGCCTAGCACTAAACCTACTAGCCTGGCATCTAATCTTCCTCAATGTAGCCTGGGGCCTGCCTACTCCACAAAGTGTGTGACAAACACACATCACATGTGCTCATTGGGAAAGCAAACAAACATCTGACAAATGTATTTAGTTACATCTGCAGTATAAATGCTCTCTTCTCAATTATCCAAACAGCAGCAAATCCTCGTTATCTTAATTCACAGTGAGTTTCCGTGTGGGAGGATAGTCTGTTTTTATGAACTGCCAATTGTTGAAGGATTCTGTTCATTCTGATGCAACGTTTTGTGGTCCTTGGTGAGATTCTGCAGAACATACACATAGAGATATTGGGGATCAGCTCTCTATCTAACTTTTTAGGAATAGGCCAGTGAGTACAATTCTAGATTCATGTTGGGATATAATGATGGCTCCATCTCCAAAAATGTCAAGTGAAAAATCGAATTAACATTCTAGGAGGCCTTCTGTTCTTATAACTGGGTTTCTAACACAGTTCTGCCTTTAGATCTGAGGGTTTTATTTTGTTATTTTCATTCTGTAAAATGACCCACATAGTTTCTGAAGGACTTTTTATTCAAATCTGAGAAGGGAAAAAACTTCTTCTTTTCAGGGGTGACAGGAAGTAAAGCAGTATTGGGGAACCTCAGGCCCACAGGTCTACTGAGACCTACCAGGCCTTTCCATTTGTCCCATGTGTAGTTTTCACTAAGCCACATCCACCTGCACATAATCTGATATCAGGTGCAGGGCCATATTATATATGAAGAAAGGTACAGTTTGGTGCCTTTTGAGTTTAGAACCCTTTTCCTGAGTTGTACCAAACCAAGTTTTGTGCAGAATAGACCCACTGAAACTGATGGAGCTAAGTTAGTCATGTCCATTAAGCTCAAGTGGTATTCAATGAAGTTTTACTCAAGAGCAGACCCAGGAAAAATAAGAAGCATGGCTATGTTAGATAAATGCATTGCAGTGGGCCTGCTCTGAGTAAAGCTCAGTTGAACAACATACAAAGGCTCTATGCTGAGTAGGACAATCATGGGATACAACACTCTGTCACCAAATTTAAGACACACCCAATTACAGCTGGAGTTAGAAGTGCATTTAGAGTGTGCCCTTGAGTCTTCACTTCTTGGCGTTACTCAAATTCAAGCCCAGCTGCAAGGCGACAAAGGAAGAATCTGGGAGTATACCCTAAAATATGCTCCTAAAGGTAAAGGGACCCCTGACCATTAGGTCCAGTCGTGACCGACTCTGGGGTTGCAGCGCTCATCTCGCTTTATTGGCCGAGGGAGCCGGCATACAGCTTCCGGGTCATGTGACCAGCATGACTAAGCCGCTTCTGGCGAACCAGAGCAGTGCACGGAAACGCCATTTACCTTCCCGCCGGTGCGGTACCTATTTATCTACTTGCACTTTGAGGTGCTTTCGAATTGCTAGGTTGGCAGGAGCAGGGACTGAGCAACGGGAGCTCACCCCGTCACGGGGATTCAAACCGCCGACCTTCTGATTGGCAAGTCCTAGGCTCTGTGGTTTAACCCACAGCACCACCCGCGTCCCAAAATATGCTCCTAATACTTCCTTTAATGTTGAATAACCTGGTAGCAGGTGAATAACTGGTGAGTCTCGGTGCTGCCAAAATGGACAGTGGGGGAGTATTACATTTTAAATCTAAGTACCCACCTCTGAAGTAAAAAGTAGCAAGCTCCAAAAGTTCTTGCGTACCTTTCTTCTGAAAGTGTGGTATAAAGGTTCCCTATCCCAAAAACCTAAAGTAAAGAGTTCTTGCTACAAAGTGCTGCAACCTTAAAGGACTAGATAGCTTACATACCGGAAAGCAGAAGGAAATTGGAGACAGTGTAGAAGTGATGGGGCCACAAATTTTAACTAGAACTATGGGATCAGAGGTGGGCCATGAGATTATTTTATTTAATAATTTTTTTATACCACTTGGTTGTAATAAACCTCTAAGTGGTTTACAAGAATTATTGAGCAATTAAGAAACACCCCTTATTTACCTGGGAAGCCAGTTCACAGTCTTAAGGCCACTGAACATCCACACACTGGTCCAATGGATGAGTAGAATGCATTTGTGCAAAATCCAATTTACAATGTCTCAAACAATGTGACAGATCTCCTAGAGAAAACTGACCACAGAATCTGGATCAACCATATTGACATGGATACACCTTGTTGAAAAATGCCAGAGGCACAGAAGGAAGGCACGTTCTCATTTCCTCACCAAGTGTAGGGGAAAGAGTGAACTATTTGGTCCGGGCTGCTATTTTACATTCCAGTGTGTTTTTAATTTATTTGAGTTCGTTTCCATGCCTCTGAGCTTCAAAACAGGGAAGGGCAAAATGTATATAAATACAACCCACAAATTGCTGAAGAGGGCAGAGACCATCCTGCTGCCTCTTAGTGCAGACCCAGGTCATTGAGCCCGTGCTTCCACAAGAGCTGTCCACCATGAACCACCATTGGCAGGACTGGCAGCAACAGCAGCAGATATGTCCTATGCTTATAATATTTTATTCTCTTGCTAATTATGCTGTTTTAATTGTGCATTTAAAAAATGACTTCCTTTAGTAATGTTTTCTTTTGAAAGGTTTAAGATAAAACTTTTTTTTGTTAACTTTGATGCATCAAATGTGCATTCTGTAGTTTACCTCCTTTGTAACATTTTACTTTGAAATATTTAAAATAATATTTTAGTTTCCTGTTACTTTGTTGGCCTAAATGTATACTTTAATGTTTGACTTTCTTTAGTAATTTTTATTCTGGATTGTTCTATTTGACGTTTTAATGTGTTGTAAACTGCTTTGATGTATTTTTTCTTAATTATATAAAGTGGCATAGGAATGAAATGAATAAAAAAATAAAATAAAAAGCTATATACAGTGGTACCCTGGTTTTAGAACAGCTAAGTTTATTAACAACTTGGAAATAGAAAGCTGCAAACCCAGTCGTGGGTGTTCCAGTTTGTGAACTTTGCCTTTGAAGCAGAACATGTTCCGCTTCCTGTTAAGTGTGTTCCGTTTGTAAATTGAGTCCCCCACTGCTAATCAGAGGCTTTCTGTTGAGTCTGTCAGCTGTTGAGTCCCAAGCACCCACACAACACAGAGGTGATTTTTGGAGCTTTTGTTTTTGCTTTTTTTGCGTTTTTTGTTTGTGTGGCTTTTTCGCTTTTTTGACTGTGACTTGTTCTTTGTTTTATGGGACTGACTGGTGACTGTGGCTTGTGACTTTGTTTTTGTGACTGTGTGGAACCCAATTCAGCTACTGATTGATTTATTGATTGATTGTGTGACTGCAGAAATGGATAAAAGCCCCCCATCCAAACAATGACTATCATCAGTGCACGTAAGAAATATATATTTTTTAAAATTTTATCATCTACAATACTGCCTTATTTATTCTACAGTATAGTACACTGATTATTGCTTTCATTTTATGGACCAATGGTCTTGTTAGATAATAAAATTCATGTTAAATTGCTTTTTTAGGGGTTGTTTTTAAAAGTCTGGAACAGATTAATCGCTCCGGAAAGAATTAAGTTTGGGAACCAAGGTACTACTGTAGTCACAAGACATCTCTAGTAGCAACATGTGCATATAATTCATTAGGGTTCTTGAAGAAGCATACAGTCACAGAAATGATAATTTCTACACCAATGTTATATAGCCATTCATTCTTTTTCACAGCATGCTTGCGCATTCCGTTATAGATTAATAATCCATACAAACACCGGAACTCAAATATAGTAGAACTCTACAGCAGGCAATGCTGTAACCTAAAGAAAGAAAATTATCCTCAAAGTGCTGCTTTGTGGCATGCTACACATTGACTGGTTTTGTTAGCACTCACCCTGAGCCTGTCTTTGGGCAGAGCGACAGCTCCTTGCTTGATGATTTCCAGAACTCTCTCTACAGACAGCTCAGCCCCAGCCTGCTCAATTCTGGAGCTAAAGAAGCTGATCACCTGGAATGGAACAGGGAAATATATATTATATATACACACACACATACACTTCTGTCTGTAAATAAGTGGAAGCACAGGTTAATTAAACAATGTCAGGGTATCTGCCAACTAGATTTCCCCCCCCCCCAATTTTTTTTATTGGTTTTTACAATATTATCCACAAGATTTTTTTTTTTTAAGGATATAAAAACCTACCCAGCTGATTTATGACAGTGAGTCATTTCTTAATTGAGATTCTTCAACTATCAGGTATAAATGCTAGATTAGAAACAGTATTTAGCATTTGTATTCCAGGTAATTTAAGCACTATTATTTCCACATCTTCAACTTGTTCCTATACACTATGACCATGATCCAAGAATGTACATATGCATACTTCAGCAATACTGCATAGCAGCTAAAAGACCGCAAAGTTCAGCGAATTTTCAGCTTCTGCTCCTATCTGCCACATGGCTTTTTTTGACTACTGAAGCAGGAACAAAGTTTCCTAAGAAAACAGGAAATCGCAGGAGTAATGATTGCTTTGGGTTTTTATTTACTCTTCATGATAATTCTCAGAACCATGAAGACTACATTGGCTAGTTTATCTTACACACCAAGGCCTATACGATAATGTTTTGCAATATCACATAAAGGAAGGTAGATCTAGAAATGCCGCTGACACATCTCTAAACATGCAATCTTGAGAAGTTAGGTAGACCTATCTTAAGAAGAGAAACAATGCCCATGTCATTGAAGGCAGTTAACATTCCTTTGATAATCGTAGCCAAGGACTAGGAAATGGTTTACTGCATGGCAATCATGTTCTTGGGATGCTTTTGCAATGCAGAGCTAGGCACCCAACTGAAGCTGTTAAGCCTAATTAGGCCCTTAACAACCTATTAGTAAAACAAAAGAGAGCTGATGGTTTGATTACTCCAGGATTCAAATGAGACATACTGTTGCTGCAGGCAAGTACAGGGATTCTCTTTTGGAGTAGGGAGACCTGCCAGGCTCGCAAAGAAGACTTTTCAGAATATGCTTAAAGTAGAAAGTGAACAAAATTCAACAGAAAAGCATCCCTTCCTGTAAAGAAATAACTGCTCTGCTGATCCTAATTACCGTCGACTGCAAATCCTAAGCAAATATCGTGTAAAGGTTTTAATTACCACAAACCTTAACCTTAGCAGATCTACCCTTCTGGTAGACCTGTGAGCCAGTACTTCTGTTCTGAGCATCCTCAGAGCTGTTTCCTTGAAGGCCACACCTCCAACAAATTCAAAGCACATAGGTGGATGAGGCCACCTAGTTTCTTTTCACCATCTCCATTCTCTTTCTTCCCCCTACCTCTCTCCTTCCCATTAGAGTGCTTAAAGCATTTCACATACATTATCATAGTAATCCAACAACACATTAGCAAGGTATGTCAGTTTATCCTCATGCTGTGGTGAGAGGGAGGCTGAGTCAGAGATCAGCTTGTCTAAAACCACCTACTGAGTTTATGGCAAATGTAAGATTTTAATAGTGGACTTTTCATTCATCAGTGCTATACAAGCTCTCACTATTATCATCTTTTTGGTGGCAGGTAAAAGTGATGTTTATTAGTGCACTACCAAAGTTTCCTGTGGCTGTTTTGGGGTTGTTTTGTTCTGTTTTTAATGGTAGAATGTAGCTGCGTTTAAGTTTTAAATGTCTTGGAAGTTTCTTAGAATAATAAATAAAAATAACAATACAAGCCCATGAAAAAGAAGGTAGAGGGTAGATCCACATACACAGATTTTGGAGTGTTCAATGGTAATGTATTGGTCTTGAGAAAGCTACTCTCTAATGGTATCGGCTGCTCAGGAATTGCAAGTAACTCCTTATTTTAATGCAATAAGTCTTATTAAGTCCCCATAAATTAACAAATCTGTGTTCACAGTAAGTTAACATCTTGCCTACAAAGACATCCTTAAGAGCCAACAGCTAGCAACTTCAACAAACAGCTGTAGTCATTCTTAACTTGTTTGATTCCCCCCCCCCCACTTTTTCAAATGCTTTTCAAGTTCCTTATAAGAATTACCCATCTTGCAGGAAGATCCTCAATACAACAAAAATAATAAGTAACCAATTTTGTGTAACATTTAGGATATCAGTACACCATTAACAATTACCAGTAAGAAAGTGTATATCACATCCCTCAAAATGGGAATCCATTTACTTCTGGAACAGGCTTGAGCAGTAAATGAAAACAGAAATCATTCTATTCCTGGTTGCTAAGTGAACCATATGTTTTCTATCTGCACAAAATCACAGTTGTAGCTCAGTCCCACAAATCCAGGCCGAATTATTCTTATATTATGCAAATAATGCACGAATACCCAAGCTTATGAATATGAGCAGCACAGCATACCTCATTTGTGTAGGTATTTTTTCTCTGTCCCAGCCAAACTTCCAGGGACAGTTATAGGGTAATGCGCAATCTTCCAGCTGCCCTCTTTTACAACACCAGGGAATACTGACATCCACTTCAACTAGAGAAAACTGATAGCTCAGACGGTAGAGCATGAGAATCTTAATCTCGGGGTCGTGGGTTTGGGGCAAAAAGATTCCTGCACTGCAGGGGGTTGGACTAGATGATCCTTGCGGTCCCTTCCAACTCTACAATTCTATGATTCTATAACAGTAAATGTTTTATAGGATGTATGGGAAAGCAGAACAGCTGATGTTCTGGCTTTTTCTTAATTGTTTTAAAGTTATATATTCTGCAACTCTGGTATTATTATTTTAATACACACACACACACACACACACACACACTTATTTTGATGTAAAACACGCCTGTAGATGGAAAGGCTGGTGGAAAATATCTTAAATAAATATGTTTGAAAAGATTGGAATGGCTTTTGTTTCTTTTTTAAACAGAAATGTCTGGCAAAATATTTCTATAAAATCAGTTTATCAAATAATGGCTGTAATGACATTTGACAGACTGCCTTACTGAAATATTTTAGCTAGACAGTTATTAATAAATTGTGATTTCCAGTGTTTAGTGTAGATCCAGCCTTTTCCAGTTATTGTTATATTTTTGGTTGGCTCTCAGATTCTGCTTTTTTGACGGCTTTCAGACTTTTTTTTGGCATGTGTTATACAAGTTATCTGATGTTTATTGCACAAATAAGAATGGATGTATTTGTTCCAATAAACTGATGATAATATACCATCATTGCAATTGATGATGATTATTTTCCTATATAGGCTTTGATTGGGGGATTGGATAAAGCATTCGTGATTCATTGGCTGATAATGTTTTAATTAGACATTTTTTAGCTTTTTAAAATATGCTGTTTCAGGTGCCCCTTTTTGGCAGAGAATGCAATGTATAACTGATTAAAACAAGCAAATAAATAAATAAATCTATCTCTCCTGCAGTAATCAGAGTGCCTGCTCTGCCACCTCCTGTCTTGTCTGGTGTCTCTGCAAGAGGAAAAGCAGATATTCTTATCACAGCAGCCTTCAAGAAAAGTATGATATATTAAAAAACCTCCTTTTTCATTGCAGCTGCTGTTCTGTGCCACCTGATAGTTCCACAAGGGCTCATGAGAATAGAATTAGAAGTACAGTATAAAAAAACAAAGGCAACCTAAAAACATTTTTAAACTTTAGTGTTGAACTGTTGAACAGCTGACCTGATCAATTCAGAAACACAATAGTTCACCATAGGACTATCTAAATGGGAAGGTCGGGTGGAAGGCTAATAAATTTCATTGCCATCACTCCTTCTGTACACTTTCCAGGAGGGACAGCTGACAACCTGCAGGGGACAAGTTTGGTTCTGAGGCTCCCAGTTGCTTATTTATAACCTACAGTCAAACTAAACATGACACTGCGATATCTCTGACTGCAGATCTGTAATAAAAGCTGTGGAAGGACCCTCTAAATTCAATGTGCACTACAGCACATATTATTATTTTTTTAAACAAAACAACCTCTCCCACTTTTCCTGATGGGTATCACTCCCCATGCTGCTGTTTGGCCCTCAGATGAAAAACCTACAGGTACTATCCTACCTCCACAGTCCTTATCAGATTCAGGCTTACATGGAGTTCAGCTATTAGGGATTATATTTTGGATAGCATTGCCAGTCCAGTTTGATAAGCTGCTTTGTCACTTTCTCAGCTGCTCAGCTGTTTGCACCTTGTGCATCTTAGTAATTAATTCTGGCAAGCCACTAGGTCCCTGAACTTTGTCACAAAGAGATCAGATCTTATACAGTGGTACCTCGGGTTAAGAACTTAATTCGTTCCGGAGGTCCGTTCTTAACCTGAAACTGTTCTTAACCGGAGGTACCACTTTTGCTAATGGGGCCTCCCACTGCCGCCCACCAATTTCTGTTCTCATCCTGAAGCAAAGTTCTTAACCCGAGGTACTATTTCTGGGTTAGCGGAGTCTGTAACCTGAAGCGTCTGTAACATGAAGCGTCTGTAACCCGAGGTACCACTGTAAATGTTTCTCTGGACAGATCTAAGAGCTCTGGATCTCTAAAAAATAAATTCTTGTAATCGCACATCTGTCTAGTGGCAAAATCTGTGTGCTATGCTTTACTACCATAGTATAGGTAGCATCAGACAGAGAGATGAGACAGCAGGGGTAACTATTGCCTTGGCTACCTGGTCCTCATAACAAGTATGTATGACCTTGAATCTGAAGCATATTTGAATCTGAATCTGAATAGCATATTTTCTTCTCCCCTCTCCAACCTTTTGTGGGTGTTTGGATATAATGCTGCAGGCATTTATCTGTTTTTTAAAATTTCTGTACAATTCCCACAGGATTTAGATGCTTTATACAGAAATGATCACTTTCCCCCTCTATGATGTGAGAACCACATGCATCTGCACAAAAATGAAATAAAAATACAAATAGCTTTCCACAATGAATGTAACAATTGTAAAAGCAAAATCCACATCTACAAAAAGAAGTTTAAGAACCCAGCAGTTCAAAAGCACGTCAAAGTGCAAGTAGATAAATAGGTACTGCTCCGGTGGGAAGGTAAATGGCGTTTCCGTGCACTGCTCTGGTTCACCAGAAGCGGCTTAGTCATGCTGGCTACATGACCCGCGGGGAAGCTGTACGCCCGCTCCCTCGGCCAGTAAAGCGAGATGAACGCCGCAACCCCAGAGTCGTCCGCGACTGGACCTAATGGTCAGGGGTCCCTTTACCTTTACCTTTTACTATAAAGGGCATTGTAGAAGATCAGTTCGTAAGAGTTTATTTTTACTTACCAGATCTATATTCTGCATTACATCCTGGAAAGAGGGATGAGTTCGAAACTGCTCAAAGAGATCCCGCTTATAAAGCAGTGCATATACTAAGTTAGGGTTATGATGTAGTGAGTTTGTCAAGCAAGAGTTGATTATCTCTAACATCATTCGAATGACTTCTTCAATCACATTCAGGTCCTGTGCCTATAAGAAACAAGCAGAATAGAAAAAAACATTATCTAGGCACGGTTTCCAATGGTGATTATCCACAGGCAAACAGACTGTATTTACTCTCGTAGATTCTAACTAAGTAGTGGCACCTTTTAGCAGACCAATTTACAATGATGTAATCAGCACCTTTACTTATTTTCCATGCTTTATTCTGTGGGTCTAATATGGCAATACATCTCAGCCCAACTAGTCTATCCGGCAGCGGTGCTGAAAATTTTCCATTTCAAAAGGTGGATCTTCATACTTCAATGAAGAGTATTATTTTACCATTAAAAAAGAAAAAAATCACTATGCTCTGTCATGAATAACTTTAGTGCCAGCTAGGGCAGACAGTATTGTCTGGGTTCCAGGAAACTCTGTGGCTCCTGGGAAGCTTATCAGTGTTCCTCAGTGATAAGATCAGTAAGGGCAGACAAACTAAAATGGTCAGAAGCAGCTTGATAAAAGTACGTGTTATTATTTTATGTAAACCACTGTAGGGATCTTTCTGGGTCAAAGTTGAGGAGAAATATCAAATAAATATCTGGATAAGAATAGTCTAGACATGCTGATCCACAATCTTGTAGCCCATCATCATCATCATCCCACTCTTCTTCATTCAAAGATCAAAGGGTGGTTCACAACATAAAAATACAAAAATGAGAACACAAAATATATAGTTCCAGTTACAGATAGGTAGCCGTGTTGGTCTGCCATGGTCAAAATAAAAAAGTTCCTTCCAGTAGCACCTTAAAGACCAACTAAGTTAGTTCTTGGTATGAGCTTTCCTGTGCATGCACACTTCTTCAGATACTTCAGGTATCTGAAGAAGTGTGCATGCACACGAAAGCTCATACCAAGAACTAACTTAGTTGGTCTTTAAGGTGCTACTGGAAGGAACTTTTTTATTTTGACAAAATATATAGTAAAACAAGAACAAAAACAAACCAATATCCAACGACCCCCGACTCCTATAAACACACTTTAAAGGCCTTAGCATGTTTAATCAGACAAAGGCCTGGTTACAGAGAAATGTTTTCACCTAGTGCCGAAAGAAATGTAATGAAGGCACAGGGAGAGCATTCAACAAATGGGGAGCCACCACAGAAAAGGCCCGTTCTCATGTTGCCACCCTCTGGGCCTCTGCTGGTACAGGACACTGTTGTAGGATGACAGACAGTACCTCAGCATGCAGTCATAGAACACAGATAAAGTTATTTGTCTAACACCTCCTCTCCCATATCATCTACCCCAGGCCCTGTGGGATGACATGCAAGAGACCTTTCTTTGGCTCCCTGACTGTGAATTCTGCTTCTGGAAGTTTTAGTGGCAGAGACTCTGATGGGTTTCTGCTGCCAAGCAAAAAACATTCTTATTTTTCGAGGCATTTGGGGTGAACCAATGAGGCCACTTTCTGCTTTCAGTATTTTCAGGCTGATCTGTTATTTTCTGTGTTTTAATAATTATTTTATGACATTCTGGAAACCATCTTAGGATCACTATAATGGCACCACTTTGGAAATTATGCAGATGGTGTAGGTGCCTCTACATTTTTAATCCCATGTATTCAAGATGACTCAAATTACACTGGGGCTATAAGAATGTGCATGGAAATGTTGTAAGCTTTTTCAGCGGAGAGGAACAATAGGAAGTTATAAGTAAGTAATTTCCTTCTTAAATGAAAAGGTAGAGGACTTGTGGAGCCATGAATTCATGTCATTTGTGGTATGAACACCCATTCCTCAAAGCCTTCCCCCCTTGCAGAATTCTAATAAATCTTGGTCAATGGTTATTTAATAACAGGTCTGCATGATACTCTTAACCTCAAAATGGATCATAATACCAAGTGACAGACAAAATAGAATTCTCTCAGAACACAGGAAGAGCACTCTTTGTTTTATGGTCTTATTTACAAGGCTGAGCTATACCCCAATACAAATACCATGAAATAACTCTCCAAGTTCTTCAATGCAAAAACTTACTTGGGGTAAATTTAAACAATGGGCTTCTGGGGAAGGGGATGGGGTTACACAAACAGAGAGTCAAAGACAGTAAGTGGATGAAAGGTGAAATACATGAAGGAAAAACTGCATTTCATTGCTCTCTATACATCAGGCACCTCTACATCTAGACATGGCGTCAGGACAGATATAAACAAGGTTATGAAAACATTTCATGTACATCACCTTGTGTAATAACTTGTGCAGCAGCTTCAAAACAATTGAAACAGATTTTTTTCTCTGTCTCTAAGACAAGACAATGGTTCAAATGAGAAATGCTTTAAAAGCTTTTTTCTCCAATGTAACAGCTGCTCTCCATGCAGAAAGATATATAATTAAACTGGTATTTTTGCACCACATAGTTTGGGCTTTTGTAACAGTTGGGACCCCCCCCCCAAACTACTGAACCTTCTAACTCTGAAATAATTGAGACCAGTGCTGATAAATATCCCAAGATACGGTAATTTTTTTTTAGCTGGCAGCCATTCTTGGAGGCAATTGCTGATTTTTAAGACAACACAATAGGCCAGAAGTATGCAGGCAAGATTCTCAAAAAGAATCTTTTTCCAGATCATACCTCAACAGGGCATACACCCCAGAAGTTCACAGGCTGTTTTAGGACATATGTATGTGTATATACCGTATTTTTCGTCCCATAGGACGCTCCGTCCCATAGGACGCACCTAGTTTTTTTGGGGGGAAATAAAGGGGGGGGGGGAAATCCCTTAATTTCCCCCCCAAAACCAGGTCGGGGAAACCGAACCAGGTTGAGGAACAGCGGGATGGCGGCGCTGCGCCTCCCTGCTGTCCCCCAAGCTTGTGGGGCTGGCCGATGTCTGCCCGGTGCGCGGGGCGCTCTGCGCCTCACGCGCCGGGTGGCAGGCTGCTATCCGCAGCGTGGGGAGCCCTGCAGGGAACTCCTGCAGGGCTCCCCACGCTGCGGATGTCTGCCCGGCGCGAGGGGCGCTCTGCTTCAGGGCGCCCCTCGCGCCGGGCGGCAGGCTGCTATCCGCAGCCTAGACAGCCCTGCGGGACCTCCCGCAGGGCTGCCTAGGCTGCGGATGCTTCCTGAAGCCTGGAGAGCGAGGGGTGCGCACCGACCCCTCTCGCTCTCCAAGCTTCAGCGAAAGCCTGCATTCGCCCCATAGGACGCACCCAGATTTTCCCTTCATTTTTGGAGGGGGAAAATGCGTCCTATAGGGCGAAAAATACGGTATATATATTTACATACATACAGGGATGCCACCAGCATTTCCTGGGCTCAGTACGTTGTAATGAGTACACTGTGCTCCTGCATCCTACTCCTCCCTTACCATCTATTGACAAGAGCTGCTGCGTATGTACATACATATATTAACTTTGCCTAGCTTACCTCACAAGGTTGTTGCAAATAGAAAAGGTGAAGTGGAGGAAAAACATACACAACTTTGAGCTGTACACTATGAGTCACAGTAGAGTGCCACAAAAACAAAGTCTTGTGAGGCCAAAGCACTTATTCAGCCAGGAGGCTTCTTGCTTTATTTCTTCAGAATTCATTCTTTTGGTCTTATCAAATCAAAGGGCAAACTCAGAATAGGCACTCACATAGCAAGAAACAGAGAGGCCAAAATGTTGGCTTCTGCGACAGCTTGTAATTCTTACATACACCTTTACTTTTTGAGAGCATGAAAGTGTGCTTACAATTTTAACCCGGGGAAAAATGTGCTACAACTATCAGAAATCACATCCAGATATTCTTAAACTACTTGTTCCAGAGCAGGAAGACTAATGGTTCACATCCAGTGTTCAATTTCTCGCCCAACTTCGTTTAGAAGTGCATATAATTAAAAAAAATTGTGACATTCTGTTCAACTTCTAAGGAAACTTGGTCTAGTTAGTAAGTGTAAGATAGTTTCCTTTATTTAGGGTTATTATGAGAGAAGCATATGTATTTTGTTTGCAGTAATTCTGGGAAGTTTCCAAGAATTTCCTGAATTTCCTGCATTTTTAACAAGAAACTAAAACCTTCCAATAAAAGTGATGTGGGGGAGGAAAGAAGAAAAAGGAAGTGCGCAGAAAGCTGAATTCAGGTCCAAAGCCAACTTTTCAGTGATAAGAGCTCCGTTGTGCGTATGCAACAGATTTGTTGACACACGTACATAATGCTTCCCGACCACACTGAGCTGCCTTAAAGACAGGACATTAAAATAACCACCATCCCCTTTGACCCCATTTGTTTTGCAACTATGAGTAGGACCTGCCTCCTTAATCTGTATTAATTTTAGTGGATCATCAACACACATTCTTTCTGATGAGCCTAGAAGAGTAAGGACTAATGCCCACCAGCCAGTGCCTTTGGACAATATTGCCCCATACCAATTCTATTTACAATGACCACAGCAAAACAACTCATCAAAGGAACGTTAGACTAGCCCTCCCGGATCAGACCAAAGCTTCATCTTGCCCAGCCAAGATTGTGGCCAACCAAGTATCTATGGAAGGTCCACAAGAGGGACATAATGGCAATACTCCTACACAGCATTTGCTTTCCATCAGCTGGTATTCCGTGGCATTTCTGCATCCAACTGCAGGTATCATGTTTCAACAGACAAAAAGTGTCAAGGAAACTGAGGAGTGAGAACTAATTCTGACACAATATATTCCTCTTCACAACCGCTTTGGGAATGGTTCCTATGAAAGAATACACCTGGAAAACATTACATTGTAAGTAGAGAGACATACACACATAGAATGTTCCAGGAACAAACTATGAGCAGGATGCTGAATTCCTGCCATCGCCTATTAGAGACCTTCCCTGGGAAATCCATGTAGATTTTCAATTCCAACATCATATTTTCCACATGGGAACGATTCTAAAGCCGACTGTGTGGAAGCAAATGTTTGAAGAGGCCTTGGGATGCGAAACTATATCTACATGCATATGTATATGTGTATATATCTAGGCTCCAGCATACACGAATCAGCAAGATGGCAGTGATGGCAATGGTTGTGGCAGGTTTGCAGACCCCATTAAGGTTTGGCAGTACCCACTTCAAACCTCTTAGTGGCTACAAGGATTTATATACACATCAGCTGCCAGAGCAAGTTCAACTAATGTAGGACAGGAGGACTGCACTGCAAAAAAAAAAAAAAGACTATCCAAACTTAAATATGTATTTAAAAGATTTTTGAGTGATTAGTGCTGCAGAAGAGAAATAATTCAATATGACTTGATGGAATTCTACTTCTCCATGGGCAATCTCAATTTTCAAGCATTTAAAAAAAGCAGAATTACAACAGAATGCGTTTTTTTAAAGATCATATGTGAATCCTTAATTCCATGTGGAGATGGAAGAATATGAGACAGCGTTCTGCAGAATACACTGAAGGCCAGTTCAATTCTCAGCAGCAATGGGATTGGGGGGGGGGGCGGGTGCATGTTTGATGTGCTTGGTACATAAGGATCAGCAATTCTAACACTCCCCTGCCAGATATGATCAGCATTAACAGTGTAGACAAAGCACACACAAATGAGAAGTTGGGGAGCAAAAGCATGTTTTATGAAACTAGCAGAACATGCCTACGTGTGTCAACTCAAAAGTAGCTCCTATTAAGTAAATGTGTGGAGGTCGAGGCTTTTAAAAGTTTGTTGTATTCTGGGGCCCAGGGAGAGGGGACAGGGAAATTCAAGTATTCTTTCTAATTCATGCTTTACCATTTCCAGCAATTAGGAATAAAACTTCTCCGAGCAGCAATATTTTTTTCCTGACTCAGGAAAGTTTACAGGGAAGCTTTTCTTTTCTCTCCCCGCCCCCCCCCCATGACCCCTGAATTTTTGAATTTTATTGATATTGATGCTCAATTTTATGTTGTATTTTATGCTGTTTATAAGTCACATTTTAATCAATGTTTTATATTTGCTGTTAGTCGCCCTGAGCCTGATTTTTAAACCGGGAAGGGCGGGGTATAAATAAAAATTCATTATTATTATTATTATTATTATTAATAATAATAATAAATTTTAAAAGACCATGAACAATCAGGTTAGTTACTTCCAAAACACCGTTCAATCAAACATGAGAAAGGTAATAATGACAAGTAAAGAAGTGAAAAGTGTTTAAGTTGTGTGTAAAAACTGTTTCAATATCAGCTTCTAAAAATACAACATAGGGGTTAAATTAGAAAAATCATCTACTTTACCATTGCTCAGCGAGTGCACACAATTCAACACAGACTGAAGTACTCACATACCCACTGATATGAACAGACTTAAGCACTCTAAACTTTATTGGGACTGGGAATATTCTATATTTTTTGAAGAAAATGTTATCTGGCCATCCCTTAAAGAGCTCAATAAACTGCAAAGTATTTACTGCTTAATAATACTGTAGTTTTAACCATTTTTATTCTTCATTTTAAATTGTCTATATTAACAATACATCAGTATAGGTTTTGTTTGTTTTAGAATGAATTCTACTTAAATGTGACGATATTTTGGGTCTCCTCCCCAAATGTATCAAGTCGTAAATAAAATTAAATAATATTTAGTCATACAGCATTTTAAGGATGCAATTGTAGAGACACAAACAGAGCAAGATACTGTACAAAATTGAATGAATGGCACAGTTTTAAACTTATAATATCTAGCTTTGAAGGCATAAGTACTTATCTTTAGGACTGTCCCTCTATTTTACCATTTGTCATTTCGTGTATACACGGACAAAAAGAAAAAAATCCACACACAGCATTTACGCCTTCCCTTAAAGGTTTGTACCGGTTGAAGGTACAAACAGGAAGGGAAAGTTAGGGCAGATTTGGGAGAGCTGTGATAGCAGGGACACTATTGTTTTAGATTAAGTGTTGTTGTTTATGACTTTCCATCTTATTTTTAAAGCTTATTATCCACAAGATTCTGGATAAGAGCTGAATGCAAATTCAGGCTATTCAACTTCCTGAGTCTAGAGTTAGAAACTAAGACTGGATAAACTGTGGAAAAAATGTTTTGACCCCCTCCCCCAAAGGAAGGATATAAGAACAGTTTTGATACATCCTTTCCTTTATAGCCATATTTGACACTTTGGAAAAGGAATCAGGTATCTATCCTAATGCGATCTGGCTGTGATCCCAACCCCCCCATAACCCTTTCCCACAAATACACACTGGGGGAAAATGTGTTGCACTTGTAAAGTCTCTATTATTGTCTAAGTCAGCCTTCCCCAACCTTGTGCCCTCCAGGTGGCACTGTAACAACAACTCCCATCACCTAAATCAGCACAACAAATAATATTTGAAAACCATCTGAACAAACCATGGATAAACTGATCAGAGTTTAGTTCAGGATGACATGCTAAACTGTGGTTAATCGAAAATGGAAGTGAAAACTTCTGATCTCCTTGTGGCTGCGTTGAAAGAATGAGAGCACAGAAGTCCAAGTCTCGCCACAGCTCATTCCTGTCTGAGAAACTACAATATATTGTGATGTTTTAATGTAGCCATTGACTTGAACTAGCCAGGTAATGATGCAAATGCAGACTACTAGTATTATTAAATTGTAAAAGGTGAAATAAAATATCCTGGAAATGACATTGTTTAAGAATAGGATTCAAGGTATGTCTATACACCAGCTGATCTGTTCTTGTATAAAACACTTACTGTACACAAGAGCCTGGAAGAGGACACCTGATGCAATGGATACGAACCATGGAGCATTTCTGAATGTACATTTTTCATTCATACTTTACACATCCATGCTGAATAAAGTCAAGATTTCCCAAGCAACAGTAATTTGAACAAACCACAACACCTTTCCAATCATACACACAAGAAAACATTTTCACTTGGTTTTACTGATCTAATTTCAAACACATCAACCCACTGTGCCAGTCTTTATTTGTAGAGCCAGATTTTCACAGTTGCTCCCCCCTCTTTCTTAGATCCTGCACAGTCCAGCAAAGCCATCAGCATCTAGAATAGTGCCAGTCCAACTGTGAGCAATTTTGCGTATTAAAAATATCCCAAATATCCTCAATTGTGAGAGAGGGAGTTTCGACATAGAAAAAAATTGTTGGCAGCAAGAATGGCCCACCTCCTTCTGGCAAAAGACTCCAAGAACATTCAACTAATGTGCACTCAAAAAGTGTCCTTTGAAAGGTCATGGCAGACTGCCAGAGGAAAGATTATTTATTTTCATATAGGATGTGCTGGACTTCAGACTCTAAGGATTTTTTCCTACCTTGCCCTATGCTGCAAACCCTTCTGCCATATCAAAGGAGCTGAGCCAATGGGCAGCCAGAGAGTTGTGGTACTTTGGACGCATGCCAGGCCCTCCAATGCCACAAAAGAGCTCACAAGCGACTAGCTCCTAATCATTTATTTATTGCGTTCATATCCACTTCTTTCTCCAAGGAGCTCAAGGTGGTGTACATGGTTCTCCCCCTCCTCATTTAATCCCCAGAGCAACTCTGTGAGGTAGGCTAGGCTGAGAGTAAGTGACTGTCTTCATGACCAAGTGAGCTTCATGGCCAAGCGAGGATTTGATCCCTGGTCTTTCCAGGTCCTAGTCTGACACTCTAACCACTACACCAAAAGGTCCTCTGTGACATCCAAGACATTAAGGCAGGCATAGGCAAACTCCGGCCTTCCAGATGTATTGGAACTACAATTCCCATCATCCCTAGCTAACAGGACCAGTGGTCAAGGATGATGGGAATTGTAGTCTCAAAACATCTGGAGGGCCGGAGTGTGCCTATGCCTGCATTAAGGCAATAGCATCAAGTGAAGGGAAAGATAAATGAAATGCTAAGGAATTACAATGGGGGATGTTGTGGAGACCTTGCCCTACCTTAGCAGACATGCTTTTTAAAGTGACAACAGAGTTGAGCTCTGTGGTTTTTGTACATGTGAGAGAAAACCATCACACTGCATTTTGCATACCCACACTGGAGCCACTTAATTACCCTAAAAAAATAATAATCATGTCAGTCTGGGATGGTTGTTAACTCCAAAGTTAAAAGCAACAACTCAAGGCTAAGATTTCTGAAGAACCTTAATTAACAAACTGTAATAAGAAAGAGCCAAGAGAAAAAGAGAGATGAACTGTACAATGCAAAACACACAAAGAGACTGGACTTCATATTTCAGGAAAATCCAATTAAGTTTTTTTCTCCCTCAGGGCAGTGTAACATGAGTTGCTCTATGACTCCGATACACAAGCAAGCAGAAAGAACACTGTGGGAACTGGAAAAACTCATGATCATGACCACTTCTTTATTTCCCCCAGGCTGTGAGTATGTTGGCAAAAGTAGCAAGCCTGTGGCCTACCCCACCCCAACGCAAGGAAAAGAGAAAAGTTAAAAATGCTAGAAACCAGTTTTAAGTTCTTGAAATTATAAGTCAATCTAGTTCCTCTAGAAACAATATTATCACAGTGTGAGAGGAAGACATTCTTATGGAGGCACAACCTACTCTGTGATCATCCCCCAACCTTGCAGGCCAGCTCTTGTGTGGTATTTGGATTAGGGGAGGCCAGAATGTATACTGTGGCTAGTTACTGCTGCGTGCTAAAGAAACACTGAAATAACTATTCTTTTATTGCGATTTGAATCTCCTCTTCATACACTGAAGCACGTGGTGCAAGTCTGCACAGCTCTGTTGCATCGCTTGTCCTTTAGTCTATCCTCCAGATGAGAAAAAGTTCCATTAATTGAACTGCTCTTCTTACTAGGATAAAGTCTGAGAATGCAAGCTCTAGAACATGGGTTCCACCAAACATGGCTTTTGTTCCTGGCAAAGCTCTGACCAGATTTGGACTTCTCATAATTTCCTGCAACAGTTCCTATCCTTTCTAATCTGTTTGTCTGTTCAACATACATATGTGGACACTTGGCAACATCATAGGAAGTTATTAGCAGCTGATACTATTTATACTGCTAAAGGAAGCTGTACCTTGTCCTTTTCATATACACTAAAGTTCTGGAGTGTTTACCCAGGGAATGACCGTGGTAGAAGAGTTCAGGCATTCCAGCTAACTAAGGGTGAAGCCAGCAAGGTGAACTAATGGTAACTAACTTGGGTGTGTGCTGGAACATGCATCATAGAGAGGGTTTGTGTACTCATCACTCAGCTGGGCTGTCAACAGCATATTGCACCAATGCTCACTCACATGTCTTCCAGGAACAATTCAAAGTGTTGCTGTTGTTTATTTTAAAAATATATATAAAGCCCGAAAAGGCTAAGAAGGCCCAGGAATTTTAAAGATTCATCACATTCTTGTGCTTACATGTGGGTTATTGGGAATATATTAGACCTGAAATGACACCCATTGTCTTCAAGCGGTAGACTCGTTATCTGGTGAACCGGGTTCGATTCCCCGCTCCTCCACATGCAGCTGCTGGGTGACCTTGGTCTAGTCACACTTCTCTGAAGTCTCTCAGCCCCACTCACCTCACAGAGTGTTTGTTATGGGGGAGGAAGGGAAAGGAAAATGTTAGCCGCTTTGAGACTCCTTCAGGTAGTGATAAAGCGGGATATCAAATCCAAACTCTTCTCTTCTTCAAGGGCTTGATTCAAGGTGCCAGTGATGACTTATATAAATGGGGATCACCTCTACGCGCCATCACAAGCTTTAAGAAATACCTTCTTATATTTACCATCTATATGCCAAGCTGAGACAGCAAGGGTATGAACCTCAGGATCCCTTCCAGGTCTACATTTCTACGATTCTCTGAGGAATTCCACTCGAGACTCACCAAGCCAAGCAAGTGAAAGGAATCTTTTATTCAAAAAGATAACCAAGATCACAGTAAGATTAATGTGTTTTTTCTTGGGGTTTTATGACTAACGTAGTTTCTCACCTGAATCTCTTGGGATGGGGAGTAAGTTAATTAAAATAAATGCAATGTTTCCTGCACACTTAGAAAAATTACAAAAAAGCACACGTTTTGCTGGCATGTGAGAAAAGAAAACATATAGCATGAAGCCACTGAAACATGTCTGAATAACATGATAAAAATGAAAGAGTTAAGGAACAGAACTGATGTATCTGCCATGGTAATTCTTTGTGCAGGCTGCATAATTCAGAATGCCACTTAAATCCACTGTCTGGAAAAGTAGCCAATGTGGAAAATGGTTCCCTATGGCCATCGCCTCATTATAAATTTGTTATTAATAAAGTAGTAGACGTCTTTGCTGTCTGTGTGCATGATTCTTTAGAGCCCCAGCCAGCACCATCAATGGCAAGGGATGATGGTAATTGAAGTCCAATAATAAGTGGGGGGCACGCAAATGGACAGAGCTGTGCCTTGAGAAGCAAAAGGGGAAGAGCAATCACAGATACAGAATTTAAAAAGAAACTCAAACAAAGTTTTTTAAAATTCTAAGTTTAAAAAGACTTTTCAGCCACTGTAGCTGAAACTGCAGCTGTGAAACAGGCAATCTTCTAGGATCTGACTGGAATACCTGGCTCTGAAGGAGGACGACTATGGCCCTTTCTCAGAGTCTAGGCAAGGCAGGGAGGTGGACAACAACCCAGGGAATGGCAGCTGAGCTTGCTCTCCCCCCATTCAAAAATTCATCCAGCCCAGGACTTAGTTGGTGAGTGAGAGAGCAGCAGTGTCAGGTCTGTGAGGAGGGCTTCTGAGCCCTAGGGAACTCACCCAGTGCCCAACCTCATTGGCTGCTGGTGCCAGGCCTGTATTATCTCCATCTAGCATTTCTCCTCTTCTCCCACCTTTTACATTTTCAGCATTATCCTTGTCCTTTACTTCTCTTTCTTTAACCCAACCCTTCAGGCCCATTCCACATGTAGGCTGCTCCCTCTGGCAGCAGAAGTTCACATGCTTCATGCCAGCAGCATTGCTAGAAACTGACATCAGTGTGGGAGAAGCCCTACTAATGATTCAGAATGGGAGAACATGCCATTTTCTCCTCAGGGATAAATAAATACAACCAGCTCCAATGGCTAGCTGGAGCTGCAAACAAAATCATTTTCAATCGCGTATTCTTCACGAGCTTGCAAAACTTGAGATGCAGATGCAAATGCAAAACTCTCTTTTCAAAATGTGAATGTTCATTCATACAGTAATGGATGGAAGTTTCTTCAACAACTCTTGAAGCAGGAAGCTAGAAAATATGTTTGCTAATAAGTGTAAAAGTTCAAGATAAATTTGTGGGAAAAGAGGCACCAAAGCCCATTCACAGTATTTCAAGGGAATACTTTGTATATTTGTGGCTTACAAATTTAAGCCTAAACTGATACCCCAAACAATATAGAAGTGGGCAATAGACAGTGAACAGCAGGACATCTAAAGGATGCACTTTCTCTCAGCAGAGGGGTCTGTGCAAATTCTGCACCAACTACATTGATTTTCGAGTGTCAGGTGCCTGGAACAAGCAAGCACAGCTACAGGCACACCCACAGTACCAGTACAGTTCATTAAACCTGCATCTACTACTATTTAAAGCTACCTCGGTTGTGGCGCCTGCCCTGTGGAACACCCTCCCAGCAGATGTCAAGGCAATAAGCAACTATCTTACTTTTAAAAGATATCTGAAGGTGTCTGAATGTTTGATGCTGTATTGTATTTTTAATATTCGGTTGGAAGCCGCCCAGAGTGGCTGGAGAAACCCAGCCAGATGGGCGGGGTATAAATATTATTATTATTATTATTATTATTATTATTATTATTATTATTATTATTATTACCTGTAGATAATCATTGCTCCTAATTAGACTGGCACAAGAGGATAGGACAACTCTGCTAGTAGGTACCAGGTTACCGAAACACTGAGTATTGAAGCATTTTCTGAAAGGCTGTGTTCGCAAGATGTAAAAATGTAAAACGAAAACTGGTAACAGAATGGGAACACCTATGCTTCCTGGAGGACTGTACTGGAGGACTGCCTACTTATTTTGAACATGTGACAAAAAGGATGAAGGTAAAATAAAATAAATAAATACTCCTCAAATTCAACTGTGTATCTCGATAACTTACACCTATTTTAATGGACACAAGGTTGGGGCAATACATGCTGCAATGGAGACTTGTGTGCGTTCAGGACACTATTCTGCACTTCAAGGGCAAACCCCAGCTTTATCCCCACCCACTACACTCATTTTCATGGGGTCAAAAAAGATGCACCAAAAATATGTAATGTGATTTCTCCTTTCAACACTGAGGTAAAGGTAAAGGGACCCCTGACCATTAGGTCCAGTCGTGACCGACTCTGGGGTTGCGGCGCTCATCTCGCTTTACTGGCCGAGGGAGCCGGCGTACAGCTTCCGGGTCATGTGGCCAGCATGACTAAGCCGCTTCTGGCAAACTAGAGCAGCGCATGGAAACGCCGTTTACCTTCCCACCGAAGAGGTACCTATTGATCTACTTGCACTTTGACATTCTTTCGAACTGCTAGGTTGGCAGGAGCAGGGACCGAGCAACGGGAGCTCACCCCGTCATGGGGATTCGAACCACTGCCCTTCTGATCGGCAAGTTCTAGGCTCTGTGGTTTAACCCACAGCGCCACCAGCGTCCCAACACTGAGGTATCTAAATGAAATATAGCCTGTGTATTTACAGTGTGGTTTTCTATGAAGTTTGAACACCTGCTGAATCTTTGCACCTGGTTTTTCTTATTGGGAGCACGAAGAGACCAAGCAACATGCACCCTCTGAAGCAAGGCCTCTCATACACTGTGCTTAATTACTTACATTATAAATCAGGTGAAAATACTGGAGTTATTATTCAGGCACAAATCTTGTGGACTATTACTCATCCAACCTCCCCTCCACCCAATAAAATATTAGAAAATTTGACCCCAAACCTTTGCTTCTCAACCACAAGTGGCTACTTAAAGCTATTTGTGTAGTTGGTAGACTGTGAGAAAATGAACATCATTCCGGTTTCACTTTTAGTGAACAAATAGTGTCTGGTCCACAAAACCACTGTCTCAAACTGTCACGTATGGATAGTCTCAGCTGAGACATCATGGGTAAATTAAGATGGGTCTTCTAGAAAACACCACCGAGACAAACCGACTGATAATGCTTTATCTTGTTAACAGATGCAAAGAAGATGTGGTTGTCCCCAAACCAGAGAATGCTGCTGTCTGTCTGCCTCCCTTCCTTGTTTTGCAGCAGACTCTAGAAAAGCACGTATTTTGCACATCATGCCTGGAAAACTACTAAAGTGGACTCGCTTCAGACTTTTTGGAGTCTCTTCTTCAGCTAAGCACAATATCAGCTAAGTTCAGGAATAAATGTTGCCACAATACAATTTCGGCCTCTGATTTGTCAAATGAAATAAACAAAAAAATTAGGAGAACCCCTCTATAGCGAAATACATTGATACTGAGACAAACTTTGCAGTCATTTTTATGCACACTACCTATCAGGGATGTGCAATTCCTGCGCAATGAGAGACTCAATTTTATTCAGGTTATATTATGCAAATTGATAAATTCTGTGCAGACCTGTTTAACAATGCACAGCTCATTTAGCATAAATATATAGCATGCTTTTTCTTCTCGAAAAGTGGATTTTAAAACAAAAACAAAAACAGAAAAGGGGACAAAGATTCAAGAGTCCTGGAAAGGGGCATAAAGTAGGGTATAGAAGTGGTAGAGCACATGTTCTGAAGTTCCTAAACCACCACCCCCATCAACTCCATGGAAAAGATTTAAGGAATAGCCTCTCAGTTATGGTTAACAATATTTAGCTAGATGGACCATTGGTCTAAAACAGTACAAGGCAGGTCTGCACATCGGCCAAGCCAAATGGATTATCTGACTATGTATTATGGACGGATGTGTGTTAGACAACCCCCTCCACCACCTATTCCACCACCCCTCCACCACTGAAGTCCTTAGCAGGCAACAAATACTGGAAAATTATCGTCCTGCTAGTAAGCCACCATATATGAATAGTGGTCAGAGATTCTCCTGATGGATCACAAGTTGTGAAGACTTGGTATAAAACAGGCCCTTACACACCCTTGGTATCTGAGCTCTCAAAAGAACTGCCTACATTCTGTTAAAATGTTCTCTTGAAATTGTGATGTTTAGGAATTTCCACCAAACCAATCCCATTCCACCCTGAAGTAAACCACTGTTACAGCCTGATTCCATACATCTTTACTCAAATGTTCCACTGGGATCAAGAGGGCTTACTCTCTGGTAGGTGTTCCTTGGACTGTGGACTTGGTAAATCCAGACCAGAGTTTGTATCATGTGGTCTAGAACCTAAGCATACTGAAAACTGTAAACTCAAAAAGGAGAGCATTCATTCCCGAAATCCATGCTTTTATAGTATTGTTAGTTTGCTTAAAAGATGGCTAACTTTTATGCTATCATTCAGAAACACACCGCACATGTCAAACCATGTAAGCGGAAATTAAATATGACTTCTAAAACACAAGTTGCTTTAAGGAACTAAAATAATGTAAGGGAGTAATTTAGCATCTACCAATGCATAAAGACAGTAAGATTACTGGTTTTTTGCTTATTTGCAGGAGGAATGAAATGAAGGGCTATTTATATAGTACTTACTGCTTTGGCTATAATCAAATGTAATAACAAGATAGAACCAAAACAATCTTTTTGTTGAAACCACCTTTGTAATACTACTTTTTAATAACCCACCTAATGGCCAAATTAGAAGGACCCCAACTGAAGCCATTCATCCCACATAAAACAAACATTTCTTTTTCTTCTTAGCTTTGTTTTACTAGCTATATTATTTCCAGATGATGTTGGGGGGGTATAGTTTTTCAAGAGTTAGATGCTTAAACTGGCAGCTGCTTTCTATTTACCATAGACAAATATAAGATGAATCAAAACTGGGGCCTTCCTTGACTCCTTTATGGAGAGAAGCATCTCACCCAGCAACTACATAACAGGGTTATTTAGATTATTAATCAAGGGGAGGATACTGAATTACATCAAGAGTTCTGGGCCTGCCAATCAGATTTGCACAGTATATAAGAAAAAAATCAGTCCTCTGGCAGGAAGGAAATTAACTGTGGTCAGAAATCTATCATAAGTGGACTCTTGTTCACCATTTTAACATGTCCACTTTAGTTTGAGAGGTGGATAAATTTGTCACACCTCAGTTAATACTGAAACCTAATTTATTGGAGTAAAACATCATGATAAAGCTCTGGATTTTCAGATATAAGAGTGTAATGGCTATGAGTTACTCGTGCGTAAACTGGTGCCTCTCTAGGCTAATTTGCCTTGTTAAACCTTTCTGACTGCACAGCCCTTGCTCATCGCGGCTGCCTCAGTCGCTGGCAGAATCCGTCAGTGGGCGTTTCTTGAACCTCTTCCAACATAAAAGTTGTTTGACACCCAGTCTCCTCCTCCTCTCACTGCGCGGGAGTCTTCTGCGCAGGGAAGGCGTGGGTAGCGGAGGACCTGGGCTCTCCTCACTGATGTCCAGTGAAGAGTCCTGGAGCCCTCTCTCCGATTCCCCCATCTGCCCCCCTTTCTCCCTGGTGTTGCGCTGATTAGCTTCCCCCTCCACTGAGCTGTTTCTCCCCCTGCTGCTGGGTCCTTCGCCAGCATCATCTGTGAGCCTCCCCTTCGCCTCTCGCTCTGATGTCAGTTTCCTGACAAAGAGTATATACCTCTGCACCCCTAGAAGAAGCCTCATGTTATGGTCATGTGATGTCCATTATTGGGCAGTCACATGATCTAAGTGAGACCTAGCTCATGTTACTAGTTGTGGAACCTCTTTAGTGGGGCAAAAGACAAGGAGTGTACACTTGTGGTATCTATGAAGGTCTGGGGATCATGGGCCATGCCCAGCTTTTAAAGCAGGGAATATATAGGAACTGAAATTCAGCAGGGGCTTTCCTTTTAAAAAAATAATCTTGTTATGTGAATTCAATAACTTAATTACAACTCGACAAGCTAAACTTAATAACGGAAAACAAAATTATTATTATACAATTGGAAAGCATGTATATTGTATAACTATTTTTTTTTAACTTCCAAAAAAATCAGCAACAGGACACCAAATCTTCATGAACTTTTAAAGTTTTTCCTACTCTAACAATCCAATCCTATGTATGCCTCAGTATTGTTGCTTGCGTCCTCTGGTATTATGAGAGGGCTAACCCAACCCTCTTAAACAGATATTCCACTGACATTGTGGTTTGAAGGAGCCTTGCCTTTTTATTTGATTATATTTGCTGCTGTATTGTTTTTAAATTTACTGTTTTTAACTGATTTTGCTCTCAGTCCCTTTGAGTTTTTCCAAAAGAAAAAGTAGTATACACCTTTAAAAAATAGAGTTGTACCTTGGATCCCAAATGCCTTGGTACTCGGATGTTTTGGCTTCTGAACGCCGCAAGCCCAGAAGTGATTGTTCTGGTTTGCGAACGTTCTTTGGAACCCAAACGTCCGATGGGGCTTCCACAGCTTCTGATTGGCTGCAGGACCTTCCTGCAGCCAATCAGAAGCCACACTTTGGATTCCAAACGTTTTGGAAGTTGAATGGACTTCCGGAACAGATTCTGTTCGAGTTCCAAGGTACGACTGTAAATAAAAACAGAGGACCCATCGACAAGAGCTATTTCCAGAGCAGTCTGCATAGGACTGTAGCCTAAGAAGGGAGTTCCACTGAGCTCAGATAGACTAACCTCTCAGTAGTAATGCTTAGGATGCACTGTGCCTCAGAAATTCTCAAAGCGCTGGCATTTATGTGCACTGCAAACTCTCGTGAGCCATTTTTCTGTTGTAGGCATTACTGATCTTGCTACTATAATTTCATTGCATCATAAAGTTCATTCTCCACTCTTCCCTTCTACTGCAAGGGAGAGTACGGGTTCGAACTTAAAATAATACTAAAAGATCACAACATGGCAAAAGGAATTCTGTAGTTATGCTAGTGGTTATGTTATGGCTTATTTATATACTGCTTTTTGTCCAAAAGGACCTCAGAGCTCTCTCAATCCACTGACAGACAGTGTGGTGTAGTGGTTGCAGCCTTTCTCAAACTTGGGTCCCCAGGTGTTGATGGACTACAACTCCCATCATCCTTGACTATTGGTCCTGGTAGCTATGGATGATGGGAGCTGTAGTTCAACAACATTTAGGGACATAAATGTGAGAAAGCCTTGGTTAGAGTGTTGACTAGAACTTGGGAAACCCAGAGCCGGATTCACCTTTTGAGTCCTGTTAGCAGAAGCCCTGTGCTTTCTCCCCATTTCTTGCCTACCCCTGGCAACTGACATCAATAATCCAAATTAACCACTGCTGAAGGACAATAAATGAAAAGCAATTACATGCTGTCACGGGAATTGGGGTTGTTTGTGTGTCAACCTCTAGCGGTTCCAAACTGCTTAGGGGTGGGTTGTGTCTTTCCCTGACTGAGCAGCCTGGGTGCTGCTGCTGCTCAGTCGCTCGACAAATCCGTGAGTGGGCGTCTTCTAAATTTCCTCCAGCATAGAAGCTCCTTGACGGATAATCTCCGCCTCCCCTCTCTGCGCGAAACCCTTCTGCGCAGAGTGGGCGTGCCCAGGGGTGGCCCTCCACTCTCTTCACTGCCTTCAGTGCCAGAGTCTCGGAGCCTATCCTCCAAGATGCTTTCCCCCTCTTCCTTCTTCCTGGTGTCACCTGGACATTCTTCCCCAGATGACGTTCTCTCTCTACCCTTACTCGTTCCTTCTTCTGCAGAATCGGGAAGTACCGCCTCTCCCCTCTGCTCCGATGTCAGTTCCCTGACACATGCATATGTATGTGAACAAATACACAGTAATAGTATAATCTATTTCATACAGTTGATCGCACTACTTTATGTTAATTGACTCTGGCTTATCGCTGGTGCTTTAGAACTGCTTTTACATATCCCACTTTGAGCATCTATTTATCTATTTAATTTAAACACTTCTATAAACCACATAATATTCTTAAAAATTCTAAGTGGTCTACAGTCTAAAAAACAAATATAGAATTCAAACGAAAACACAACCTATAGCCAAAGAAGCAGCAATATTTTAAAAACAACATAAAAGCATATAAAACAAAAATTCAGACAATTCAAACATGCAAAGCAGGATCTAGTTTTATATTTTATATGTCAGGGAAACCCTAGGCACTGGGTTTTGAGACACTGCCCTATTCTGTAGGGTTTGGTGTTGTGAGTAAAATTTCCCCAGGTGATCTGAGTGATCTTAAATCTCTAAACAGTGAGATACATACTTTAAAAATTATGGATATTTTTAAAATTAAAGAATATATAGTACTTCAACTTTGTTATCTTATATACAACCCCATATTTCAAGAAAGGGTTAATACTAATGTGGCTTACATAGGACTCCTCTGTGAGTTTATGGCTGAACTGAGATTTGAATTGGAGACTCCACAGATTATAATTTAAATTCTTAACTCAATATTCCAGCTCTCATCAGCGTTCTGGTAACGGCAGGTCCGTACAACAAACATTTGGCATATCCAGAGAAAGTGAATGGCAAACAGAATATGGCTATTATCTGACAATGTTCTCAACAGATAAAATCTTCCTATGTAAGAGGTTACTCCAAATTGCTATTGCTATGTGTGGATGGATGCGGGCTAAAAGGCAGCCAACCAAAATCCTGGCCCCCCCCATAATGGCAATCATACTCAAATGTTCAAGAATTGCAAGCTGTCAGACTAAAGTAAATGTCTTAGCTACGAATAGCTGTGGTTTTTATTTTGCCATTTGCAAGTGCATTTTTTTTAATTTTCTCAGTGAGTTTCAGACATGATGTCACCAGCAGAGCTTCCTATACTTTGGTGTTGGTGGTTGCCAGGTTGTCACACGCTTTGATAGACTTCTGCAGGGTTAGGAGATGCTATTTTGACCTGTTCCCTTAATCACTAAGTTTGGTACTCACATAATCCGGAAGCGGAGAGTCATCTGAAGCAAGGGAACTTCTCAAGGATTGTGTGGCTTGCTCCAAAACCTTGTTGTGCTTTTTTGACAACAATGAAAACAAACTGGGGAAGAAGAAGAAGAAGAAGAAAAGAAGATTTGTATGTTTATTTCAATTTCTAAAAAGGGTTGTATAAAACAAGACTGCCGATTCAGAAGTGACTCTATCAAATTGTATTGTACATAGGCAACTTTTTAAAAAAGTTTATGAATTGAAAATGGAATTCAGTAACAGACTGGCTTATTTTCATAATGGAACATTTTTTAAATATTTCACAAAACTGACATTGTGTTTTGACAACCAAAAAGAGTAAGTAAGTAACCACTAAGAGCTGATGTAGATGTAACATAATGCTGGCTCATAGCTACAGCTATTTAAAATGCTATTTCAAAGTAGATTTATATGTTTATATTTCGTGGGAATATGATATTTACGATGTAAAGATCTAAAGCAAGTATTTTTTGTCAGAGGAAACAGGGAAGAATCCCTTGAGTCATCTTTAAGATAACACTATCAAGCAACTGTCACCAGGTATTGATTATTTTAAAAATTGTATACCATCTTCCCATAACATATTCATGGTGGTTCATAACAGAAATAAAAATACACAAGCATAATCACAAAAACATCAATAGTTAAAACAATTCAAAACTAAAGCGAGCACAGCAACAGCCTAGGAAGATAGCTCTGCAAAAAAAAAAAATCAATGGAATAAAACTGAGTGCTGATGGGGCCAGGCAGACCTCCTTTTGGGAGATGGTTCCACACCCTGGGTGCCGCAGCTCAAAAGGCCCTGTCTTGGGTACCCATTTGCCATATTTCAGGTGGCGGGTGGGCCCAAGGCAGGGCCACATAAGAGAAGCAAAGTTGTCAAGCAGACTCAAATGAGGGAAGGCAATTCTCCAGGTCCCAGGCCATTTAGGGCTTTAAAGTTCCTAAACTACACCTTGAACTAAGCCCAGAAACAAACTGGCAACCAGTGAAGCTGGTACAAAATGGGTGTAAAATAATCTGACCAACTGGTTCCATTTCGATCTCTGGCTGCCACTTTTGGAACCAATTGTTGCTTTTGGATTGTCTTCAGAAGACTGTTCCATGTGCAGTGCATTAGAGTAGCATAATCTGGAGGTGACTAGAATATGAATGACAGAGGCCAGGTCTGTTTGTTTGTTATTTTAAAGGGTGCAGTTGGATTATAAAATGCTGGTAAAAAGCATTGCTGACCGTCACTGCTACAAGACCCTCCAAGGTGCCGAGCTGGATCCAATAGTTTCACTTGCATCACTATGAATACTATCAACCCTACTTACACACCTAAGAAATACAGCACACTTCTGCACACAGTCTTACTCAGGCTGCACTTTATCAAACCACACTCTTTAGAGTATTCCTGAATACCGCAAAGACTTGAATGGAAGCTCTGAGATTGTTCTCTAATTTTTGATTTACAGATTGTTGATTCTCTTTCTTACGATCTATATATCACAATATAGCTCCAAAAGACAGAGATATGTTTTATTTAGTTCTTTATTCACTGTAGTTTAAATAAAGATCTAACATCAAAAAAAACCCAGGCCTAATAATATCCTCAAACCACAAATGCAATTCCCACATGCACCATTGTGAAATGTGCATAGCATTTCAGGGGCTTAACACTGACATTATAATTTATGGGCTATTCATTTATACAAATCCTTCATGTAATTCAGTAGTGACTGATCACAGAAGGCTGCCTTTCTAGCAATTAATTTTCTAGATATAGTGAGTTCTAGATATAAATAAGCAACTATTCCTTAACCAGTATGTTTTGCAATTAAAGAAAAGTAAAATGATCTATTTAACTTATGTCCTCCCCAAAGTCACAAGAAACAGTTATTGCAACACATGTTCTATAAACATAAAACTATTAAAGAGTAAGCCACAATATTACTAAGTCAATGCTAAACAACATTTGAGACCCAGAGAGGTTTGAACCTCCAGCTTGAGGGCAACATGAGCACCTGCACCAGGATAAGACAGGAGATTGTCTCTAACAGGCTTTAGATATGATCCGTTAAAAGCTCTCATGGCAGGCTCTCTGTGGGTGCTAAACAGCAAAGGGCACCCTTGGCTCAGCTACAAGCTCACCATGCACTGCTATGACACTTTCAGGAGCTGAATCGGTCAGGTTTAAAGGCTGAAGTTTTTTCTTCATAGCCAAAATGTAAAGAGAAATGTAAAGTACTGCACTTGGGCAAAAAAAATGAGAGGCACAAATACAAGATGGGGGACACCTGGCTTGAGAGCAGTACATGTGAAAAGGATCTAGGAGTCTTGGTTGACCACAAACTTGACATGAGCCAACAGTGTGACGCGGCAGCTAAAAAAGCCAATGCAATTCTGGGCTGCATCAATAGGAGTATAGCATCTAGATCAAGGGAAGTAATAGTGCCACTGTATTCTGCTCTGGTCAGACCTCACCTGGAGTACTGTGTCCAGTTCTGGGCACCACAGTTCAAGAAGGACACTGACAAACTGGAACGTGTCCAGAGGAGGGCAACCAAAATGGTCAAAGGCCTGGAAACGATGCCTTATGAGGAACGGCTAAGGGAGCTGGGCATGTTTAGCCTGGAGAAGAGGAGGTTAAGGGGTGATATGATAGCCATGTTCAAATATATAAAAGGATGTCATATAGAGGAGGGAGAAAGGCTGTTTTCTGCTGCTCCAGAGAAGCGGACAGGGAGCAATGGAGCCAAACTACAAGAAAGAAGATTCCACCTAAACATTAGGAAGAACTTCCTGACAGTAAGAGCTGTTTGACAGTGGAATTTGCTGCCAAGGAGTGTGGTGGAGTCTCCTACTTTGGAGGTCTTTAAGCAGAGGCTTGACAACCATATGTCAGGAGTGCTTTGATGGTGTTTCCTGCTTGGCAGGGGGTTGGACTTGATGGCCCTTGTGGTCTATTCCAACTCTATGATTCTATGATTCTATGAAAACCTGGTCAGTTTCTGTTTTGTGTCCTGACACTTCCAAGATGCGCAAGGGAGATGTATCATTCCCAAATTGCCTATCCATGGTTAGGAGATCCAGAGTATGCCAGGGGTTCACCCATCTTCCTTCCTTTTCTTTTCAAAGTTAACCATGGGGCAGCTTTTTACCTCCTTCAAACAGCTAACCATGGTCAGTGTTTACACTGAAAAAATAGGCA
This sequence comes from Podarcis liolepis, assembly GCF_965112155.1. Lineage (NCBI taxonomy): Eukaryota > Metazoa > Chordata > Lepidosauria > Squamata > Lacertidae > Podarcis > Podarcis liolepis. The sequence goes on along the minus strand of NC_139565.1, from coordinate 55,271,178 downwards.
GGCGGTTAGCTAAACAAAAAGCCACCTGCAGTGGCCAAAATCAGTTCAGATCATTTGCTGCTCCGTATGAGAACAGAAAAGTGCCAAGAGAATGCAGCAAAAAAGCATTCCAACCAAATATGAACCCAATGATTAAAAAAACATGCTGGTTGACGCTCTTTTATATTGGTTCACGCTCCACCAAGCCAGGAAATTGGAAGCTAAGGCTGACATGCCCCATGATCAGTAATGAAGTTGTGCAACGTCACAAATCGTGCTTACTTGCAACTTACCCTCAATACATCCACTCTCAGGCTCAAATCCAGACAGTGTTGGTGAAATGTCTGGGACCAGTAAAAAAAAACCCTTGTTGTCCTGTATTGCTTTATTAGTGTCTTTCCAATGGTTTGCGAAACAGAGCAAACAAAAGCAGGGGGGCACTTTGGTGAGGGGTTATAGTAAGGGGGTGGCACATATGCCATTGTGGGGTCTTGTCCACTGAGAAAATTTCTCAAGTTTACAAATATGTCCACACACCCAAAAAGCTTGGCAAATTCTCATTTAACCACTGTACTATCATATTCCATAACTAAAGGAATAGGCATTGCACATGGCATCCAGTATCTGTTCCCTATGCAAACACTGTAGTCCTGGCAAAATGGTCACTTCAAAAATGAATCTGTACACCCCTGCATTATTTATTCAGTAGGTGCTGCCATACTTTAATAGAGCAGGAACACCATAATAACTTTCCAACTGCTGCTCAGAATTTCACCAAACCAATGAATGACTGCCATCCTCAACAAGCCTACACCAATAGCTTTCACTGAAATCAGAAGGAAATACACGACTTGCTTAACAAGTGGTGTAAAAAGGGTCAAAGTGCCAATATTCAGCACTTTCTAGCATGATCGAGATATGGCATTTTTTACTGGATCAGTTTGATATTTGTCACATTTGTAGTAGACCCCACTAGGTAGCTCATGTATGCCAAGTTTCAGCTCAACAGGTTTTTGCTGTTGTTGGTATTTGCCTTGTGCCCCTTTGATAAAATTCAAGCTGGTCAGAAAGACCAAAACAGAGTCCTGATTCGTGTTAGAATGGCTGTGCAAGTTTTTCCATCTTTAAAACCACCATGATCTTTAAAACAAAATATCTGGTGCCCAAGCAGCACACTAATTAGATTTACATTGTTTTCAATTTATGTGGAAATTAACCTCCGTTCCATAGCCGAAACCTGATACAGCCTTTGAAAAACTGAAATAAATCACTAAACAAAAAACAGTTTCTCTTTTGCAAACTAAATTAACCTGTGTAAAAGTTTATCATAATTTTCAAGAAGAATACATCAATAGGAATCCAAGGTGGATTTAGGTGTCAGTGTTGACATACAATGATAAACAAAATAGGGCTCTGGATCATACACATATAAATCATGGTCTTGAAAGTTAATGGCCCGTAGATGCCCCATTACTGACTCTTTGCTTAATTCACAATAGTATAGAAGGATAATGCCCCCCCCCCCAACTATATATTGTATGCCTCTGTTGTTTGAGGCTCATGTTTGTGTAAAGCAACCTTACCAGGTTGAAAATCAAACTGGTTAGAAGGGGAACAAATTTCACAGCTTCAATTTACTGTGCATAAACCAAACTTAGACACCAACAATAAAAACTATATGGAAAAACATCACGGTGTCCAATATATTTGGGTGTGGGGATTTTTATTCCAGCTTTTTAGGTTAACATATTATCTGAAAGAAGGCTAAGACCCAGCCCTGACTATGTATTTCAATAATGTGATGTAGATGGATCACTGCACTGGAGAAGCAGGAGGAGGCACCTGAAACGAGATTGTGGAGGCTGGAAGAAATCTATGGGCGCTGGGAACTATGGGTAGCCAACAGAACAAAGTATTAGGAAAGCAGTACACCTATCTTGAAAGGAAAGAGGGAGAGATTTTGCCGGGTTCAATGTTTAAGGGAAGAAACAGATAAAGGAGTTATGGCGGAGATTTGAAAAGTCAAGAAGGGGGAAGGAGGTATTTCCTGTGCTGGGACTGGTGGATGCCAGAAATAGTCAAAAGGATGCTGAAGATTTCTGTAGTGTCATACCCCTTGCTGAGGCTGAAGCGGTTAGTCCTAATCTTTTACTAGACCCCTGGTGTATTTGAGATGTCATCTCTTTTTTTACATTTACAGTGGTACCTTGGGTTACATACGCTTCAGGTTACATAAGCTTCAGGTTACAGACTCCGCTAACCCAGAAATAGTGCTTCAGGTTAAGAACTTGGCTTCAGGATGAGAACAGAAATTGTGCTCCGGCGGCGCAGCGGGAGGCCCCATTAGCTAAAGTGGTGCTTCAGGTTAAGAACAGTTTCAGGTTAAGAACGGACCTCCGGAAAGAATTAAGTACTTAACCCGAGGTACCACTGTACTTGAACCCTTTTAGGAGAATTCACTGAGTGAAGGGGGCTTCTGCGATGGGGTGCAACAGGGGTGTGTGTGTGTATGTGTATCAAGTAGCAATTGAAGTCAAGTTCATCAGGCAAATTTAGTCCCCATGAACAAGCAGCTAGCCTCAGTGGCTGATGAGACCCTACAAAATAAACAGTAATTCAGGGAATAAGCAAGCAGGGGCTACATACTAGTCTTTTGTCATGGCCAAAGAAGGTTAGAAAGTTTGCTCTTTAAGATACACTAGTAAGGTCAAAGAGCACACATTTGTACTGCAGTATTAGTATTTATTCTTTACAAATAAGGTACTATTTTTCTAGAGCAGATAGGGTGTCATTTTATCCCTTTCTAAAGCAGGGCATGCAAAACCAAACTCCATTTGAAGGACTTAAGTCATACAGTACAGATCTGCCCTGCTGCACCAGGGTGAAGATTCTTGCTAGCTACTATGTGATACAGTTGATAAACCGAAAAACATTCAACAGTGTTTCTCACTGTTGCATGAATCCGCTACTCTAAATCCCACAAGAAAGGTCTTATTTCAAAGTCTACTGGATTAGTCACTCTATTAACTAGCTGTTCTTTTCCTCTCGCACTCATCTTTCTCTGTGGTTCTAGCAGGATTCTTCTCTTTGTTTTTAACATGTTAAAGTACAATATAGAAACGCAAAAATTCAGAAGCAAGGTCTACTAGTTCACATAAATGCTAACTATCCAATTCCCCTCTCACTAGTACTGTTATGATTATGCATACTTCTTAAACCACTGTGAGAGAATACATTCCGAAACACTGCACCTGTAATGTAAGGAGCCTTAGCAAATTTAAAATACTGCAATGTCTTACAATACTGAAGCTGGGCAGAATATGGACTGCTCCTGCCATATTTGGTGCAAATTCTATGCTGGAAACAAGAGGCTGTGTGTGCAAAATAATAATTTGAAGAAAATGTAGTTAGTGATTGACACCAGAGTTCATAATTTCTTGGCATGGACTATAGCGCTCAATAAAATGTGATGCTCACCTTAAATACAAGGTGATTATTATGATTCCTGACATAGTATTCTGCTTAGATTTTAATTCAAGCAAAAATAAATACTGTTCTCTACCTCAGATACCGACAGCAGGTAGAGGTGAATTACAGGTCTCTCAGTTATCTCTTGCTCTCCTTTCACCCATCCCTGGAATGCTGCAACAGCTGCAATCCAGACAACATGGGGAAGGGGGCGAGGGAAATACCCCCTTCCTGTCACTACAACAGTCACCCCTGCCATGTACAGAGGTACATGATTTGAAAAAGGAGGTTCACAGGGGCATGGGGAGGGATTCTGAACCAATTAAACACCTGATTATGTCATCAGTGGTGATCAGGTTCTACCTGGCTTAGCTCCACCTCTCAGTCACAGCACTGTTACGGCTGATGCTGTCCTCTCCCACAAAGTCTACCCACAAATCCACACCATACCCAACCCCTATCCTAGCCATTATGTGCAGGGCTCTAGTTCTGAAGACTCCAAATGCCTTGTGCCCAACCTAGCCCAGGTTGCCTTAATAAAGCATGGACAGTGGATTAGAAGGTGCAAAGGTGCTCAAAATGTGCAAGCCTTTCCTTGTGGCAGCTGTCTCAACACAACTGCATTTCAAATGGATACTTCTTGTAATATGAATACTTTGGTTTATTAGTGCTTTTAAAAACCACATTATTCTTTGTTGAGTCTATTGAGTTAGAAAGTCTAGCTTTTATTTTGAGAATCATGTGAACCTTCACAAATGATTGAATTCTGCTGTCATGTTGGCAATCCAAACGTTTTGCTGTATACCATTTCCCCCCTTAATAAAGAGATCAGAATTTCATTTCATCTTAAAATGTTTAGTTTAAGGACATTAGTGAACACAATCCACAAAGGTTCCTGCATGCCTGAGCTTCACTTCTCACAGCAAAGAGTTTACATGACAACTAGCCTGCTCATAATAACTAAGTGGAGTTTAGATTTTGTTAAAAAAAATTAAATTTGCCTCTCTGCAAAACTTCTGGATTGAATAGCTTTTTAAATATATATATGAAATGAATATGTTAATGGAGACTGCCAACCCACAAATATAATCCTGGGCAATGTATTGAAAATAAGAGTTTCTGAACTGACACCAGTCTTTGTTACACTCTTTAACATGCAAACTTGAATTAGTTTCAATTTTCAGAAAAGCATTGTTTTTCGGAAAATATTCATGTTAACTTGGAACAAAAGAGTTATTGGTTTAAAAATAGGAAGAACTGCCAGAAGATACTTTATGGCTCACTTGAAATCCCTCACACACAAACTCTGTTTGTGCTTCAGCTGCTGGTGCTTAAGAACCTTTGGTCTATGGCTTGGTTCGCACTTAATACTAATCTATGTTTTGTTAAGTCTAACCAACCATGCTTTGTTTGAACGTGCAAATCCATTCAGTGGAAGAACTGTGGGTTGTTTCCGCCAACAGAACACCATGTGAAGCCATGTTTGTGTTGGCTTACACTGTTTGTTTTAATACTTGTTTATCATTATGTTCAAACTACGCAATCTTGCTTAACCATAGTTTGTTTGGCCATCCCAGGCTTCTTGGCTCTTCTGTTGGCTCACGGTTTGCAGAACAAACTACAGATTAGTGTTACATGAGTGTGCAGTATCAGTTTTCTCCTCAGTCTGTTGCCCCTCCAGGTGTTTTGGACTACAACCCCTACTAGTCCCAGCCAGCACAACCTGCCATAATGAAGGATATTTTGCTGGTTAATAATAAACATCAAAAGTGGTAGAATCAAATTCAGTAATCAATGCAAGCTGATCAACAAGTAATAAAGTATATTAAAATAAAGAAGGCTAAATCTGTGAAAGCTGGGGAAATTTAACTGAATTAGTTCTAGCTTTGCTTTGCTTGTTTCTTCTTTTTGTTACCTACTTTGAGTCTTTGGGATGGGGTGGGCTATAAATCAATTTTGTATGCAAAAGGGAATTTTCTTGCACAGAATCATCATTTCTAGCCTGCTCGAAATGCCCAAGATTTGCAATATGTTTATAACATTTCTATACCACTTTACACAATTAAAAAAACAAACAAACCTCTAAGTGGATTTATAAAAGTGCCTGAAATGAATAGATGGCCAGACAAATGATGCTCAGCACATATTTTAAAACAACCCCCTTTTAGGGAAAAAGCTGTGGCCCCCAAAGCACAAGATTAGTAACATCGTTTTAAAAAATGCAACCTTGCCTCATACCTTGCCTTTGGCATGATCATGTTTGAATTACTCAAAGAAATTTTTTTAAGAGACTGAATCTGTTGTGTATTAGGGAAGTCACATTGTGAAAGTAATTTGATGCCATTGCTTTCTTTCTGGTAGTACCTACAAGGCACTGCAAAAGCAAATTTTAGTATCCAGCCTCAGGCAAATACTGCAGTACAGAATGAAGACTGCAAGCTAAAGATAGGAAGCAGAATATTGTAACTCATAGCTATATACTATGTACATATAATAAAGGGGCTCATGGGTGAGCAATATAATCCTTGAAATATTTATTGCAAATATTGAAACAATGTAAGCAGTCAGGCACACAGTTATGTGTAAGAACAACAGATTGGTACAGGACCTTTGTACGTTGAACTGTGGACAATGTTGGCTTGGATCCAGACTTTGCTACTGCCAGTAGGAGCATCACAGAGGGATACTCTGCTCAGGGGATCCTGCTACTGGTGTAAGCAAGAGGTTGGGGTGGGCTTTTGCCAATACCCCCCCCTCCTGTTAAAGTCTGTTGCACACTCTGGAGGATTGGGGAACGGGGCAGGGGGAGCTGAAAGGTTGGGGGAATTGCTGCACCCTTCCTTCTCCCTTCACATAATTGTATCAAAATGCAGAGCACCCAGGCAACTGATTTTATAGCAAACTTCCTGTGAGCTGCCTCGTACAAGTACATGCACCACAATGTCAGTAATTCCATCTACTGTGATCAAACAAGCAAAGAGGCTAATTACCTCTGATGATCAAAACAGATCATCCAATGAATGCGGAAAAGTGCACAAGCAAAAGACACATAGCAATGCTTTTATTCGTACGACACAAGATAACATCACTGAAAGGGAAGGTGTGAAACCTTATCTGGTTCCTGAAATTCTGAATGTGAGCAATCAGCAGATGCATTTGGCTCTCCTATCAAACGTTTCCTGGTGTTATTCACTTTTTATAAACTAAGGCGGGAACCAGGCAGCAGGAAGTAAGCATGGTTTGTCATGTTCCATGTTTTACTTACAAGCTAATGGAGGGTTAGGGTTAACTCTTTCCCATTAGTCAATTATAACGTGAAAGTAGCTATTTTGGGGGGAAGCATTTTTGATACTCCTCCCCAACATGCTGGGCTCTTAAACAGGAGGGAAGTCTCGCTGGGAGACATCCAAAGTAAGAATGGTTGTTATAAACTTTTATCATCTCTGTCCTCTTTCTCATTCACGCTCGCAAGTACATCTGCCCGATTCAAGTACATGTGGCTTTGGGAAATTCCACTGCCCAGTTCATTTGTATTTCTGTCCCAAGGTTCTATACCTTCAATTTATATAGACATTTTTGGATATTTTAGTACCTTCGGGTAAATTCTGATGCTTGATACCGGAAATAAGTTTATATCCAACTGTTTTCCATGTATCTTAATGCTATAACTATATGTGCTGAGCAAGAGAGTTTACATTTGGGATGTCTTACAAGACACTGTGCTCTTCAGGGAACTGCCCAGGAAGAAAAAGTTGCTCCACTTAATCACTTCTTCATCCACATACTGGGCACTGCCTATCAAAATATGGATTGAAAGATTTCTTTCTAGCCATCCCACCATCATTTCTTCCTCTGTTCTTTTCCTTTTGGTGGAAACCAGAATTTTGGCTGGCAGTTATGACAGCACACAGCTGTGTCAGGATCTGCCCTCTGCCCAGGTAGTTAAATGCATGAGGCGGTCTTCATTCTGCCTCCTGATGCAGCAACTCCTCCGATCCAAGCCTCAAGCTCCTTCATTCCTAAGCATGCTTCTTTGAATAAAGTTTCCTACTCTTATTTTTAGTCTGAATAGCTTGGTATTCCCTTTACTGTAAGCCACCCAGAGAACTCTTTTGTGGGGTGGCATACAAATTCTGAAAATAAGTAAATAAAATCACTCCCGCAAACTAGGTTCTCATCTTCCGTTAGAAGACTACTCAATAGTTCCTTCTGTTCTAAGAGTGGAAAAGTATTTAACATTGCATGCCACATTTTCCTCCCTTGACAATCAAGCTGGTTTTATTTATGTTTACTGTATGGTCTCTGCACCATTATATGCTTGCATAGCCAGGACACTGTTATTTCCATTCTGGATGTTCTCCATGTTCTGATCAAATTTTGTCATGCAATTTTCCCCATGTTTCCCCAAATTTTTTGGCACCGGTCACAAAACATTAAAGAATGTATAAAGCTCGTGTAGCATGAAATTAAATGTACTATTTAAATTGTTCTTTGGGGGTAGGCTCCTATGTATATTGCCTTCAGCATTTCAACAAATTGGAGAGGCAACTCAGAAATGCTGTTAGGGTTTTATCCCAACTAATGCCACCGCTACCTCACGCCTGACTTGACTACGAGACAGAAAAGTTCCAGAGGCAGGATGAGAAAATATATAACAAGCAACAAGGTTTGCTCAATCAATCTCTGCACCGCCGACTTCACCTTTCCTGGAACATGCACCCCAGGAGCTCCAGAAAAAAGGGAGGCAGTTAAACTTGACCTGGTAGCCTAAACCAAGTTCTAAATCTGCCTAACCACTTAAATCTAGCTGTGACTGCTGGTATTTTCCCACTAGTTCAATGAAGGAAAACATGATGCAGGGGCTACTGTAAAACAATGGCAGCTTTGTATCTTATTTCCCCCTCTTCTCACACTAGTCCACTTCACATGTTGCATGTCGTTTGTAGAAAGCAGGGCTGTATCCCTAGTCCCACCCTTTCCACATGTTTGCAGCCATTTGTGCTAAGGAGCAGCAATGCTTCAGCCAGTGGCGTAGCGTGGGTTGTCAGCACCCGGGGCAAGGCAAGTAATTTGCGCCCCCTAACCCGTGGATTTGCGCCCCCTAACCCTAACCCCCAGATGTTGCGCCCGGTGTGGCCGGCCCCCCCCTGCACCCCCCACGCTACGCCACTGGCTTCAGCAGTTGCTCACATAACAGAGCAGGATGTTATTGGCACCAATAAGAGGGTGAATACTCGGGGTTGGACAACTTCCGTTCCACTTGTGAAAGGGGCAGCTGTCTAATGTGATTCAACCACGTCATGTGGTGTCAAATAGAGACTCCCCCTTCCTCTACAGGTGGCAGCCAAAACATGGGAGCAAGGAAAAGTATTCCTAGATATTGTGGGAGGAGAAGCATATATCTGGGGCTGCTGTTTTAAGAGTAGCTCCATATCTGTCAAAATGTCTGCATTCGTTCTACATCATGATAGGCAAACCCTGTTCAGGCAAACTTCTCTGCAATGATTCATCTTCCCATTCAGGAACTCCCTGGAGGTTTTCAGAGGTTTTCTGGGTACCCCGGAGCACAATTTGTAAACCACTGCTTTTCTGCTGCATTGTACCAGTTCACACATGGTGATGGTGAGGCCTAACAGGCCCACTCCCTCCATGACCGGAGAATGAACTTGGGGACAGAATATTCTGCTATGCTAGGGGCTCCACAGGTTACTAAAACATTTACATATCCTGTGTATGGAATATTTGCAAAGTAAAGCCATGCTCAGCTTATGGAAAATATAGCTTATACTTTTCTATTGTGAACCCATGTTGGATCTGCAATTTGTACCCCATGTATTATGGAGACATAAAGGGGGGTTGTTAGTAAAAAGTTACTGGTGATCCAGAACCAACCCCCCCCCCCAATTTATTTCCTTCAACATGCATAGAGCAGTCACACGGTGCATGCAGCATGCAGTAAATGGACAGCAGAGGTTAATAACCTGGAAGCATAAGATCTGAGAATGTGAGAACAAGTTAAAGACAGCAGCTCCTCTCCATTGTCACTGAGGCTTGAGAAGCAATGCTGCAGCGTAGAGCAGTGGGAGTGGGGAAAATATAGTTTGTCCAAGACATATACATATCTCCGCAAGTGGCGGCAGGTGTAACTGCAAGACAAGGGTAAAGGGAGGGAAAAGGGGTGGGGAGGAAAAAGAAACAGGAATTTTCCTTTAAGAAAGCTACATCCAAACAAGTCAGTGGCAGATGTCAAAGAGCAAAGCAGCAGTTAGAGAACAAAAATAAAGTTGCAAAGGCAGAGAGGGTGGGTAGTCTCTACAACAACCCAGGATGATTTCATTAGTGACGCAAAGGAGGTTGCCGGCTTTGGCAGGGAGGTTGTGTGTAAACACACCAATGTTTGTGGATTTACTTTTCGGGAAAAATTCAAACCACCTTTTCATGAGACTTGAAGACAAATGCTCTTGTGCCAAGATGTAATATAAAATGTTATGGGAACAGTCACACAGCTTGTGTGGTTTTACGCAAACTGCCATCTTCAACTAGAGGAACGAAAAGGCTGAGCTCATTGCTGAGTGAATGCTTTGAGGTTCTCACAACAGCTTTTAGAAACTTAGCAGTTAACAATAACCCAGTTTGCCACAACCGTTAGGGAGTTATGGGGCTGCTGAGTCCTAGAGTCCGTGAATCATCTTAGTATTGCCTTTTAAGTTCTAGAGTTTTGTTTTGTTTTCCAGTGTATATCCGCTTCTATCTTCCTGCTGCACAAACAGAAGCTTCTTGGGGGAAATCACTCAGACATTTGACTCTGTTGTAACTGATCTCTCTCTCACACATACTCTTCCAGTTCCCAGGATTTGTCACACTGTAATACAACCAAGAAACAGAATCCAGAGAGGGCCTATTCAGATAAAGGAGGGCTGCATATAGATAGGAGGAGCACACAAGTCTCAATAGCCAGGTCATGTTCAGGGAGCAGCTTTAACTCCCAGCCCAGTAATGCCATTCATTTGTTATCCCAGCCCAGTTGTATTCATTTAATTTCATCCATGTAGAAAGGTGCCTTATAGGAAATCAGATCACTGGTTCATCTAGATCAGTATTGTCTACATCAGCCTTTGCCAACATGGTGTCTCTCCAGATGTTTTAGACTGTATCAGATGGGAGCTATAGTCCCAAACATTTGGAGTGATAGGGCTAGCAAAGGTAATATATACTAACCGGGCAGTGGCACTCCAGGTCTTTCGAAAAAGTGGGTCCTAGCGCTTCCTGAAGATGCTGGGGATTGTACGTGGGACCTTCTGCATCCAGAACAGCTCTACCGCTGAGCTACAGCCCTTCCGCTGCATAAGCGACTGGCTGCTAATTATGGAGAAAAGAAATGCACTGCATTTGACCCTGTGTGACTTAGCCCAAGCTGATTCTGGCCTCTCAGGATGAAAAATGCAGGGCTATGCCAACAAGGTCAGCTTGGTCCTCAATGCTCCCATTAAGTTCCATGGGATACAGCTGAGAGGCAAGTACAGGAGGACCTGCTTCTCACATCAGGATCTGAGATAACCAGGGAGAAATTCAGCTCTTATTCCAAGTATAGTCCCACACTTTTATCCATCTAGGAGAATGGTAGCCATTCATTCCTATGGAGAAAAGCCAAGTGCTGTACTTGGGGTTGGGGTTGGGACATTGTTGTAGTGGAGCTGGTAATGAGGTTGGGGACAGGACTGGGATTCTCTGTCCCTTTTCTGTCAATTATCTTGACGTTTTGGAGGCTTTTTGATTTATTACTAGCTTTATTTATTGTGCTTTGTTGCATGTTTTTATCTTGTGAGCTGCCTCAAGAGGACTTTTACCCTTAAAGGAGGCATAAAAATAGTTCAGTAATAAGTAGCATCACATCACATAGGCAGAGCTATGGAAAATACCGTATGTTTCGCTCTATAAGACGCGCCAGACCACAAGACGCACCTAGTTTTTGGAGGAGGAAAACAAGGAAAAAAATATTCTGAATCTCAGAAGCCAGAACAGCAAGAGGGATCGCTGCGCAGTGAAAGCAGCAATCCCTCTTGCTGTTCTGGCTTCTGTGATAGCTGCGCAGCCTGCATTCGCTCCATAAGACGCACACACATTTCCCCTTACTTTTTAGGAGGGAAAAAGTGAGTCTTATAGAGCAAAAAATACGGTATTTGATTGCCCCAAACTTCAGTTTAGGCTCCCCACCCCCCTAGTTATATTTTGTGAGTTTGGAGCTATAATCAGTGGAATGTTGAAGTTAGTCCCTAGGTTTAGCAATTTAAATGGAAATTGGTGTTTCGGTCAGGCAACACTTCTCCACACCCTCAGAAATCAAGGCCCGTATTGGGTCTTTTGCTCTACCCCTCTGGCTGCCCTCATGACATGCAGAAGCCAGCACTGAAGCCAGAAGAAGTCATATTTATCTTGGTGGGATTGCCCTGACTGCAAAACTTCTCTCTCTCCCTTTACTTCTCTCACGAATAAAATATAGGCTGGGTTCATACACAAGGTTCAATATGTGTCTGGGCTTTCTGCAAGGCTTCTTAAAACAACCAATTATCTTGCTTCTTGAAAGAACATTATGTACTTAATACCTGCATTTTATTACTAAAATTTATGAAAAGGAAGTTATTAAAGAATAAAAGGCACTTTCCTAGAAGCATTTTCTTCTTCTTAACTCCCAAACCAACCAAGAGGATGCAGCAAGGAGACATGTGCTACAAACAGCAGACTACAGGCTACACATTTTCCTCTTGCAAACAGTAAAATTAATTCCCAGCTCTGTGGCAGTAAAGCATTGAAATGTTTGATATCACCATCTAAAAAGTTAGCGTTTGGAATGTCTGGGTAACTGGAGCCTGGGAAATCAACAAGTGTGGTTTGGAGTTTTCCTATTGAAAACAGTTGTTCTTACTTAAGGATGAAACTCTGCCATTTTTGGAGATAATGAAACCAATAAAATATCTCTAGCGCCTTCTTAGTGTATAAAATTTTTCCAGGGTTATGTGCAGTATAAATCTGAAGAGTTATTAGAAAATAAAATATTATCATCTGTTCTATTAAAACCAAAGCGGTATCAAAATTCTTTATGTTTTTGAACTACCACTCCATGAGATCAAAGATAAGATCCAAGAAATGCACAGCCAAACCAATATGAAAATAAAATCTCCAGAGAACAATTTTAAAATATTAGGACCACTATTTTCAGAGACTGAGTTAAGTGCAACCAGTCTGTCAGTCACACACCAGTTACTCAAGCACATGTATTCATGTAGTCTTAAAGGGATAAAGCCATACAGAGAGAAGATGTTTGAGATCTACAGCACCTCTGTTAAGTAGGTACATTTGTTTGAAGTGTGGATTTCTATATCCTTCTCTCACCTTTCATACTTGTTTAAATCTACAAGAAACAGCTGGGGGGATCCATGCATAGCTTTTCTGCTGAAGTGTCACCAATATGCTCAAATCTACCTCTTTCCATCTTGATTCCAAGGAGGCAGTAGAGGTACTTAATCAGTATCTGGCATCAATACAGGAATGGACAAAGGTGAGCAAGCTGAAATTTAATCCAGACAAGATGGTTGTGTTGCAAGGTGGGAGTTCCGCTAATTAAGGATTGGTTGCATAGCCTATTCTGGATTCAGTTATATTTTCTTGAGGATCAGGTAAACAACTTAGTAGTGCTCCCTGGACCTAATGCTTTCCTAGAATACTCTGGGGTTCCCCCTCTCTTTTTTTGGTTGCAAGCAGCTTCAGCTGGTTTACCTTTTCATGTGAAACTGCGTACAGCACTGGTCACTGACGCCCTAGTGATATTCAGGTAGGATTCCTGCAGTTCTCTCTACATTGCACTGTCTTTAGAGACAATGTGGCAACTGCAGGCAGCTGGAAGTATAGCTTCCAGAATACTGACTGGAGCCCAGACCACATAACATACCGTATTTTTTGCACCATAACACTCACTTTTTTCCTCCTAGAAAGTAAGGGGAAATGTCTGTGCGTGTTATGGAGGTAATGCCTACGGGTGGCATACCTACGGATTTTCCTCCTCTAAAAACTACATGCGTGTTATGGTCGGGTGCGTGTTATAGAGCGAAAAATACGGTACATCTTATAGAAGATTCATGGCTGCCTATTTAGTTCTTGGCTCAGTTGATAAAGTGCTAGTGGTAACCTTCGAAGCTCTAAATGTCCAAGGACTGGGCTATGTCAGGAACTACATTATCACTAACCACCCTTTCCTGATTTTGCTATCAACTGCAGGTGTCCTACTCTATGACCCATCACCACTAGAGATTCAGCGGACCAATATATGGGATTGGGCTTCCTCAGTAATAGCACCCATACACCAGAATGCCCTCCCACTAAATTCAGCTGGTGTGTTAAAGGGCAATTTGTCGAGAGAGGTGTTTATATGATTTCCATGTGCTGTTTCTATTCTGATGCTGCTGCCTCACTATTTTAAGTGTACTTTCTGAAAAACCACTATTTATTGCCATGTGTTTTCCTTTGCAAGCCACTCAGGGCACAAGCAGAATACATGCTTACCACAATAGCTAACAACACTGACAAGTAGACATTTCATCCTTGACATAATGTGGAATGATTCTTATTCCTTCATGGATATAACACTGGTGTTCTGTGGTGTTCTTTTTAAGTTTTAGAGGATTATGTTTCAAATAACTGTCGTTAGCTGCCTTGGACAGCCCATTAGGAGTATAGGTGGGATATAAACATTTTAATAAATGAATAAATACTGGGAGGAAAAGCAAACTACTACTGTTAGAAGAGCTACTCAGACTCAAAATTTAAAAATTTTGTACTAAGGGTCCCTTCAAACATGATAATTTCTAATAGAGAAGGCTCTGTGAAGCCTAAAGAAAAAAGTGTCATTGTTTGAAATGTGGTGAGAAGTACAGTTATCAGGCAGCTAAGATGAGGAGCAGTTGAGTAATCAATGTGCTTATTCTGAAAAGATTCGAGAAGATTGTTACAATTCTCACATAGAGAACTAAGTGGCAAAAACATACCTAAGTTGATTAGTGGAATACCACAACCCCTTCTCAGAGGAAAGGATGCCTGCCAAGTTCTTCTGACGCTCCCTAGGTAAAGGTAAAGGTACCCCTGACCGTTAGGTCCAGTCATGGATGACTCTAAGGTTGTGCACTCATTTCGCTCTATAGGCCAAGGGAGCCAGATTTAGTCTGCAGACAGCTTCCGGGTCATGTGGCCAGCATGACTAAGCCGCTTCTGGCGAACCAGAGCAACTCATGGAAACGCCGTTTACCTTCCTGCCGGAGCAGTACCTATTTATCTACTTGCACTTTGATGTGCTCACCCTGTCGTGGGGATTCGAACCGCTGACCTTCTGATCGGCAAGCCCTAGGCTCTGTGGTTTAGACCTCAGCGCCACCCGCTCCCTAGTCAAGAGTTTTGCTTGACAAAGTAAGGGGACCATTATGACATGGCCAAGCAAGTCACACACAGACCACATTTCCTGCCAAGAGCATCAGTTGTGCTTTTCCACTTGAAACAGGCAAGCAACTTGGGTTAACCCTGGTGTGGAGAGGAGCTGCCGCACTGGCTCCTCTTGCACAGCCCCAGGCTTCTCACTTTACCAGGTGGTGTGAGAAATAGTAGTAATACTGCAGCTTCCAAACCACCAGAGTAAGAACTCCACTTAGTGTGTAAAAAAAGAAGTAAATGCAACCAGTGCAGTACTCTCCTTTTTGAACAATAGTGACCTCAGATAGCGCATGTCAGTAGCAGCAGGAAATTCAAGCTGCTCTCAAGTACTGAAGACAATGAGCTGATGAATCAGGTAGCCCCCGGTTCAAATCCTGTCACAAATTGTAAGCCACACTGTCTACCTAACCCCAGTTTCCCACACCTGCAATATGGAGTTGGTGTACAATTAAATGAATTCATGTGAAGAATTTGAAAGCTTGAAAGCATTATGCAAATGTTAAGAATGATTATTAATAAATCTCAAATACTTGTCTTTCAGTAGTTAGCATGCTGGGGAGAGAAAACATGAGGGTAGCATATATAGAACTGTACTCATAAAAATTAAGGTTTTGATTTGCAAGTCTTCAGTAAATATATGCCATGTGTGTCAGCTCAGTGAAGTTCTCTTAAAACAAGAGCCACTCAGTCCCTACTAAGCCTGATCATAATATTTAGGTCATATTGTTTCAGCTGCATTGTAAGACCACCACACACACACACACACACACACACACACACACACACAATATTGTTTGCTATGCAAAACATTTTTGGTCCTAACCACTCCTTTTAAAAACGTAGTTGTCAGGTTGACATGTAACCCGACTTATGCCTTTGTAAAGTACAACAGTGAAAGTAGGGACTTTTAGAAGATACTTAATGTGCAGAATGCTTGCAAATTGCACACATATGTACAAAGGGTGGGTGATGATCAGATGTGGAGGTTTTCAATTTGCCCTGTATTGTGGTAACCCACATTTTGAGAGCAACCCATGGTGATGTTCAAAAAGGAGCAGCAATAAAAAAAGTCCTATAATTGGCAGTGATGGGGCAAGTTCTTCACCATGCAACCAGTTCCTTGAGGCCAAACACAACATTTTTCAGACCGGAGGCAGTGGGGGTGGGGAGAGAGAGAGAGAGCATATGGCTTGTAGAAAAGCATGAGAGGGAATATAAAGAAGTTTGTAAGATTAAGGACATGTGGATTGAAGAGAGACTAACATTTGTGCCAAGCTATGGTCTGGCCACTGGAATCCTTGCCCAGGGCTGTCTACATTGGGAACTACAAATGTAATGGTTACCATTATTCATTTTAAAAAATTATTTCTACCTCATCATTTAGGGCTAGCTCTCACAATGTGTTCAGAGTTTTATCTTCCTGTGTGTAGGTTAACAAAACCTATCTGAGCTCTGCCCTATACGCTCTATTGTTTTGCGTCCCATGATGCAAATGCGGTAGAGGCACATGGTAGATCAAATGCAAGAATGCACAAGCCCCCAGGGTATCAGCATCTCCAGTTAGAACAGCCTCAGGGTTAATAAAGACACAAGCTTTGGATTTGCTTTGGCCAGTCAGAGCAAACCATACTATGAGAGATCAACAAACAGCCTGACTCAGCACGAGACAGCTTTGTAGATTCATTACCAAGAGCGAAATTGTTAATCTCACCCTTCTTCCAAGGAACTTACGGAAATGTAGATGGAATTATTCCATTTTATATTAACAATAAAAGAAGGCAGGTTAGGCAGGGAGAAGAGTACTGGCTACATTGTTACCCACAGAGCCTCAGGGCAGAGTGAGGCTTTGAATTTTGGTCTCCTCAATGAAAATCTATCACCATTCCCACACTGTCTCTCCCTCTATGTAGATTTTAAGAGTCCCTAATTTTGTTATTACCTGGTTTCTCAAGTCCCCCCTTTGTCACAAAATGCCAAGAGAAAAATGATTTCACACTGGTATACAGTACTGCAACTTCTTTGCATGAAACACTAGGATCCTTAATTGGCCAGCTGGCAAAACAGAAGTTTGCAATCCTTATCAGGTGTGATATAAATAACTTATCTTGTGCAGTAGCAATGGCAGCAACAGGAATACTGGCCCAGAGATATACTTTATCCTAGCAACATGTGGTTAGCTTAGAATATGACACCCATAATTCTCCATTTCTGCTCAGAGATACCTAATTGGTACAAAATTTATTGGACTTCCATTTTCAGTCATTTCCTACGGAGTTAACTCTCATACCTCCAAATCACCTTGCTTTTCCTTTAGAAAGTAAGTATCCTGCCTATATTAGTGTTTTGTCCATCTGACATACACCATAAATTACCTGGCAAGGGCAAAGTTATTTTTGTGGCCCATTACACTGCTTAATGTACTTGGTGCTGAATGATGGTTAGATATAAGTAGAACTGTTCTACAGCACAAAAAATTATGGCATGGCTAGTTATACAAAGTTTTGGGGTTGTTGTTGTTTTTGCTGCTGCTACAAAATGCAACTTGATTCAGCTAATGTGCAAGTACTTTGATTCAGTTAACATGCAGATACTATAATTCTACAGACGAATCCTTTGAGGATTTAGAAGGTGAAACCAAGCCAGTATTGTAGCATGAAATGAGGTTATTGCTTTTATGAAGCACAGAGTTCTGGCATACAACCATCTTTTTTAAAACCAGGGCGTACAACTGCTGATAACTGAAGGTTTGTTCTGCCAAAGACTTAGGGAGAAAATATAACAACATTGGCACTTACTTAACATCTGGGTAAGAGAATTCCAAAGAACTAGTGCTAAAAGCTTGGGCTGAACTCACAGTGGGCTTCATTGCAGGGGCATGTGGCACCATCACCATATCTTCATTCACAGGTCTAAGTAAATGGGGCTGAGATGTAGGGGGCTTCTCTATTACTCTGGTTCAGTACTGTGTAGGACTTTTATACACCAGCTTGAATCTAGCCCAGTAGCAAATTGGCAACCAGCACAGTGCTTTTAATGGGAGTGTCACATATTGTTTATAAGTAGCCCCAAAGAGCAACCATGCAGCAAAGTTTTGCATTAGCTGCAGCTTCCCCATCAAATTCAAGGGCACCCCCTTGTAAAGCACATTACAATAACCAAGTCTAAAAGTTACCAATGTGTAGAAAACTGTTACCAACCTATCCCTGTCTAGGAATGGTCATAGCTGGCATAAAAGCTGAAACAGCCACAGCCACTCCTAGAGAATGAAGTCCCCTGAACCTTTAGGGACAATGCTGAATAAAGCAGTATCTTCAAGGTATGCTCCTGTTCTTTCAGATGCGAGTGCAATCCGATCCAGAATCTACTCAGAACCGGAGAACTACTCACAGAGACTGTCTTGATGGGATTCAGCTGCTGTTTATTGGCACTCATCTAGACCATTACTCAGTCTAGGCACTGGTTCAGGACTTGCACAGCATCTCCTGACTCAATGTTACAGAGAAACAGAGCTGTGTGTCATCCGCATACTTGATGACACCATGCTCCAAATTTCCTAATGACTAGTCCCCACAGCCTTGTATCGATGTCGAATAGCACCGGGTACAATATAGTACTCTGCAGCACCCCATGGAACATATCTCAGGAGGCTGGAAGGCAATCACCCAATGTTACTTTCTACAATCAGCCCCGTAGATAAGAGCAGAACCACTGTGAAACAGTGCTCCCAATTCACAGAGCTGATCTAGCAGGACAAAGGCTTCTGAGAGATCAAGGAGAACGAACAGGGTCACATTCCTCCTGTTTCTTTCCTAATAGAGATGCTCCGCCAGAACAGAATCAGACCCGCAACTAAGCCTGAGCCTGGATGGAAATAGGTCCAGAAAACCAGTCTCATCCAACAGTGCCAGCAATTGTGGCACCATCATCTTCTCTATCACCTTCCCCCAAAGGGGGCATTGGCAACTTGGTGACAGTTGTCAAGAACCTCTGTGTGCAGGTTGGGTCCTTTAGTACATGCCATTATTTGCATGGTTTCCTAGATGTACTCAGCATGCAGGTGAGTGGGTGTATCCTACAGAATCAATTCATCCCAGCTTCTATTTAAATAATACCTTGCTTTTTGAAAAGAAAAATATATATATGTGCCCCTCCCCAATCCTCTGGCTCAAGATGGGTTTTTTGAGTCCTCTATCATCCACATGCTTATGTGGGTCCTAAAAACACATTGTTGTTTAGTTACTATCACTCTGAGCATAGCAGGGTGCTTGAAGGAAGCACAGAGTAATTTAAGGAAGTTGCCTAAATAAAATATTGCTTCAATGTAGGCAAGGGCTTCTGAACTTAAATATGACTGTTATCCAATTTGCATGTTTCTGACGCCCACAATTAATAGACACAAATACATAGTCCCATTTGAAAATATGACAGCATTACTTAGCAAAAAAAAGGCTAACCATTTATTCTTTGCTGAATGACCAAACTCACATGCATTATCTGAAAATCCCAGACAAATAGTATTGATATTTCAAAAAATCAAACAAACATAAGTGATGTTAACAATCACCTAAGTATCATTGTCATCATTTACTTGCGTATGTCCAAATAGTGGAGAAACAGATCTCTTTTCAGGCATTCATCAGATTAATTTGAGATTATCAATACTCTTACGTGAATGCTGACATTGCAGCCTGAATGTCCAAAATTTGACTAATATTATATGCACTCACTAGAGAGTAAAGATCAATGAATTCAATAGGACTTACAAGTAGAGAAGCACAGAATTGCACTGTCACTGTAACATATTAAACAAATGACTACAGGTGCAAAAACCTATGCTTTTCTGAACCCAAAATAAAAAAATTCCTTCCAGTAGCACCTTAAAGACCAACTAAGTTAGTTCTTGGTATGAGCTTTCGTGTGCATGCACACTTCTTCAGATACTGTTATCTGAAGAAGTGTGCATGCACACGAAAGCTCATACCAAGAACTAACTTAGTTGGTCTTTAAGGTGCTACTGGAAGGAATTTTTTCATTTTGACTATGGCAGACCAACACGGCTACCTATCTGTAACTGGAACTTTTCTGAACCCAAATTCCTTAAACATCACCAAATTTAAAGATAGATTCAGATATTAGAGAGCATTGGAATGCTATTATTTAACCTGGCATACACAAATCTAAATAGTGTTTGTGGTTTGAACTGGACAGCACACAAATTAAATTTTAGATGAAAGAATTTATACTTATAGGTTACAAAAACCTATGTGCAGAATATTCCGTAAGAACAATTGGTCCAATCTTCTATCCATGGAAGATTGCCAATGTTAAATGCTACAGATATTAAAGAAAAAGGAAGGAAGTGAGAAATGAAAAACATCTTATCTATTAACCCTATTAAAATAAAATTTGAGTCTTGGCTTTACAAAAAAGGAGGTGATTATATGGGATCAAACCTATATCTCCAGAAAAAGCAAGTGTCATAGAAAGGAAGGCCAAAGAAGATTTATAGATTACGTCCAGACAAAGAACTGCTGAACCATGTTAAGGAAATGTAAAAAGAGAGCTGAGGGGAAGTTATTTTTACAGTATCAACAGGCAAGAACAAAGCACATAAAAAAATTAATCACCCAGATGTACCAGTTATTTGGAGGGCAAGTAGCCAGAGCAGCTTAGGAAACAATATTATCAAAATTTAGTATTATTTTTATCCTTTGGCTAGACACATGTTTGGTAATACAGAAACACTACAGTGGAATTAAAGGACTTGCTTTCTACAGTTGTTTGTACTAAGACTAACAGTGACCTCTGCAAATCAACAATCTGTGCAAATTGATCAGACACTGGTATTTGCTGTGGCTGATCATTCTGCAAAGGGCCCACTGTTCATCTGGCAATTCTGCATTTCAAGGTCTCATCTACTTTCCATCACTTCTTCCCAACACATCTTCTAGCTGGGTACAAGCACTCATTTCTGTAGACTGGTAAAAGGAGTAGCTTTCTCCCTTATGGCACCACTTAGAAAGCAAATGTTTCTACATAGCTACAGAAACCTGGAAGAGGAGGAGAGACAACCTCACTGTAGAGAATAGAGCTTGTTCAGAGTGGACCAAACCACAATAATGGCTCTCCAGTATCGCTTTAAACCTCTGAAAAAACTTACTCAGTGTGTTTGAGTAGAGACCTTACTCTGATTAGGCAAAGCCAAAGGTCCTAAACAAAGAATAGGATAAAGTGAGTGCAAATGGAAAAAATGATATTTCAGCGTTTAGAAGATAAAACGCAAGTAGTCTGAGGAGCAATGACAAAAATATACCATTATACAAATCTATGGTGTGACCACTTTTGGAGTACTGTGGTTGCCTCACCTCAAAAAGGGTATTGCTGAGTTGGAA
Source organism: Podarcis liolepis (assembly GCF_965112155.1). Classification (NCBI taxonomy): domain Eukaryota; kingdom Metazoa; phylum Chordata; class Lepidosauria; order Squamata; family Lacertidae; genus Podarcis; species Podarcis liolepis. The sequence goes on along the minus strand of NC_139565.1, from coordinate 55,249,864 downwards.
AAGGTTCAGAAAAGGGCAAGCAAAATGATCAAGGGGACGGAGTGACTCCCTTTTGAAGAAAGGTTGCAGCACTCAGGACTTTTTAGTTTAGGGGAAAGGTGGGTAACAGGAGACATGACAGAAGTTTACAAAATTATGCATGGCATGGAGAAAGTGGACAGAGAAAAGTTTTTCTCCCTCTCTCATAATAATAGAACTCATGGCCATCCACTGAAGCTGAATGTTGGAAGAAAGTACTTCTTCATGAAGCACATAGTCAAACTAGGGAACTCGCTGCCCCAGGAGGCAGTGATGGCCACCAACTTGGATGATTTTATAAGGTAAAGGTAAAGGGACCCCTGACCATTAGGTCCAGTCGTGACCGACTCTGGGGTTGCGGCGCTCATCTCGCTTTACTGGCCGAGGGAGCCAGCGTACAGCTTCGGGTCATGTGGCCAGCATGACTAAGCCGCTTCTGGCAAACCAGAGCAGCGCACGGAAATGCCGTTTACCTTCCTGCCGGAGGGGTACCTATTTATCTACTTGCACTTTGATGTGCTTTTGAACTGCTAGGTTGGCAGGAGCAGGGACCGAGCAACGGGAGCTCACCCCGTTGCAGGGATTCGAACCGCCGACCTTCTGATCGGCAAGTCCTAGGCTCTGTGGTTTAACCCACAGTGCCACCCGTGTCCCTGTGGTTTTAGAAGAGGATTAGACAAATTCACAGAGGAGAGGGCTATTGATAACTACTAGCCATGGTGGCTACACTCTGCCTCCACAACTGGAGGCAGAAATGTCTCTACATACTAGCTGATAGAAACCAGAGGAGGGGAAAATGCTCTTGTGCTCATGTTCTGTTTGCTGGTTCCCCACAGGCATCTGGCTGGCCACTGTGAGAACAGGATGCTGGGCTAAATGGGCCATTTGCCTGCTCCATCAGGCTCCTCTTAGGGTAGGCAACGCATTTCCTTGCCCCTGCGTTTTTGAGTCCCATTCCCAGGGTGACCATTAAGTAAAAAAAGTTAAGGCACATGGAAATTACAAAAAAATAATAATTACAGGCATGTTAAGCATTAATACATTTCAGAGAGCATAAGTAAGCGCTGGCAACTGGTCCAGACCAAAGTCATAGTTGCTGTCATATTTCAAAGCCAGATGCGGAACTCAGTGTCTAGATATTTGCCAGAAAATATTCCACAAGGTTTTGTAGCTATCCAAGTCCAATGCTGGTAAGCCGCCCATCTAGGCAATCTGTCTAACCTGTGACCCCCTGCCCTCCTGGCTCACAGCACCAATCTAATAGAACTCAGTACAGTTGGATACTTGCACCAGATGGATAATGAGTGTATTAATATCCTACCAGGTGCCTGTTTCTGAATCCCCAGAAGGTTCGATCAGGCTTAACCAGGGTTCAACAGTTTTTCCATGCTGGAAACTATAGTTATTAGCCTAAAACCTTAACTCCATATGTTCCACACGCCAGGACATGAAGCAATTGTCATTTTGACGAGGCAGCTAAATAGCAGGACTTAGTTCACAGGGGAACCATTAATGCTGTAACAAATGTAAAGGCAGGGTGATGTGGTTGGTATTATATAAAATAACTCATGCAGAATCCATTTAAAGTAGATTGGTTTTTTTCAGGAGACCTTTTCTTCCACTGTGATCATTCACCAATACAAACTTCTGCCCTCAATCTGAATAGGCTCCTCATCTTGTTACAATACTTTCCACTAATTGCAGTGACACCTCCCAGAACCGGGGTAGCTAATCAGCTTATAAGATTCACTACAGCTGAACTAGGTCATCACGCTACTACTAATACCACTGGCATATGCTTCTTTCGTTTATGCCTCTCAGGCATCCCTTTGAATAGGTGCTATCTCACACATAACGGCTGTGCTCATTTAAGCAGCACCTCTTGGTAATTCCACCCCCTTCTAGGGGTGGCAACATGGGAGCAGGCATTCTCTGCGACAGCTCCCAAGTGGTGGAGCTCCCTTCCCTACAGAGATGAATCTGGCATCTTCATTGTACAGCTTTTGTCATATGCTGAAGATGCAAATCTTTACCCTGGCCTTTAACACCTGAGATGTATGTTTTGGGGAGGCAGCCTAATCTCGTGACTGTGGTTAGTTTTAGACTGTTTTAATATTTAATATTCACTCTTATGGTGAAGCACTGGTAGTGAATTGAAACGATAGTGTTAATTAAAATTGAAATAATTCCTCAAAGTTTTTGCAGCAGGGCAAGTTTTACAGTAATGTTTGGTAACTGTATATATGCATGTTTAAGGTAACCACTTACCTGGGAGAAAACCCCTTTAAACTCAGCAGGCTTTCTGATAATTATGAATAGGACTGCACTGTTCAGTCACACAATAAAGAACACAGAGCCATACAACACACACAACAAAGCAAGGACACAGGCACAGAGCCTTGCCCACTAACAAAACATTCAGCTCTGTCGTAAACACATTTGCACTTTCTGTAACTTTGGGGCAAACTGAGCAGAAGATAAAAATATTTGTTTATCCATAACTCCCTCACTGTACACCTATTTGCCAGAGGTTTGGCTGGCTTCACCACCTCAGAAGGTGCTACTGTGCCTGCAAATTTCACCCAATTTTGCTTAAATGTTATAGGCATTTGTTGATTTTCTCACTGCGGTCAACATGTCAGAGGCTTTGAAAAATGAAGCAACGTGACTCTCCACTTTCTAGTGTGATGTCACTCCAAGGCTCGAAGCGAAGCTGAGACAAACCCCTATCCAACAGGGCAGGTTCCTCAATTAAAGTTCTGTTAGCTCTTAATTCTCTCCTTTATAGAACTGAAATAAATGTGCCCCAGTGTCTAGTGGGCATAGAACTCAATTTCTAGTGGGACAGATCTCAATTTCCTAAACATACTGTCAAAATTGACATTCTACACTTGGGTTCAAATTTAAGATATGGTGCTTCTGTGATAACTCTTCTCTTTTTAAATAATATAGGCGCCTGCCTGGTTCAGCTAGTAAAACTGAAGCTGGAAATTCTTGGATTAAGTCATTGAATAGGATCCAAGATCAATAGTGTGCATGTGTCACTTTTCTACACATGGGCTCTCAAAATATCCTATGTATCCAGAAAGGTGCGTTGAGCATCTTCATTGCACAGCTTTTGCTATATGTTGCAGACATACCTCTTTACCCCAGAATTTGACAGTTATTTTGTTTTGTGGGAGTTGCCTCTTTTGCTAAATGTATACTGCTTTGTTCTAGTATATTGTTGTAATCCACCCTGGGATCTTATGGTGAAGGGTGGATAAGAAATCTTACAAACAAACAAGCAAATAACCTACCAGAACAGCTAGTTTACCTCCATAGTCCTAAACTATTTGTTTTGCCATCTTATGAACATGATTGCCTATACTAAGGCAATTAGCAAGGTAATAATCCTTTTATAGAATCATCTGCCTTTCTACATCAGCACATTCTTTAAATATTGAAAAATGAAATGCAATCTACATGTTATGAATAGCATTATAGTTTGGGACTCTATTTACTCTTACATAATCAAGGATGATTCTGATAATGATTAAATTCAACGGCAGTGTCCATCCAAGTAATCTGTTACATCTAATTTCACTGCTCGTTGACAATGTTGACAAATCTGTCAACATTAATGACCGCAGAATGTGTCAATTACTCTGTGGCATAAAGTTCTATTTTACTGAGGCCCTGGTTGAACTATAAATGACAAGTCTCAGTTCAACCTTTAATCCACAATAGTCTTCATAATTTAAAACTATTGGCAGTCCGTATTCATAGGAGGATTTAAAAAAGCCTCTATAGAAGTTGAATTACTTCTCACATTAAGGAAGGAATTACTAGAGCATCTGGTGAATCTTGAATTATGGCCGTCTGTGCTCTGTCAGCTGTACGGCTAAGTAGATTTTGAGCTGAGAATTCCTAAAGCAATAAAATTAAAGTTGCACTTGCTGATTTTACTTCACCTAAAATAATTCATCATAGTCATGTGTTACCTACAAATATGCTTGCTGCTCAGTTCCACGACCAGGTCTACTGAAAGCTTATAGACCACATTTTCTGTGTCTCAAAAGCCCACTCTCCTAGCCCACTCTCAAAGTAAGGCAATGCTTGTGGTAATAATCCAAGCCACATTTTCTTGAATTGGCTGCTTTAGAAAATAAATATAGTATTTGTCACCACATCATCAATTTTCTTAAAATGAAGTGCTTTCAAAATTAAATTGGAATTAACTTTTATATAACATGTAAGGGTTACTTGTGCAGGAGCTGCTGCTAGAAACAACTAGCAATCTGGAAAGTCAGAAACATCTATTTACATGGAATGATCTGTATTACAGCACTAATCTCCAACTAGAATAAACAGGATCCACCAAGAGACTGTGCTTGAAGGTAAAATGGGCTGTAATTGCTGTACCACTAGGCCAGCACCATTCTCCTCCCAATCACTATTTCAGGATTTATTTATTTTTAAGAGAGGGATAAAAAGGGGAGAGGGGAGAGGAAGAGATACAAACTAATATAATAAAAACAACAACAACAACAAATTTAAATAGGTGCCTCAATATGCAGGTTAGGTTTGAAGATGGACCCCAGGTCTGGAAAGCTTGATGACTACTATATTGCAGAACAATCTGAAAACCAAATGGGCAGCAGTTGAGTCACTACCACACCCATAACTACACACACAGGGCAGAGTGGAAGGTGGGGAGGCCCAGAAATTTGGCATAGCTGTTGGGCCAGGAGTGGGTCTGATGCAGAGGGATCAGTAGATCCCAGGCTAGCTTATCCCCTCCCCCATCTGCTTTATGTAAGCTACTGCTGGTGGGAATCCTGCAGGCAGAATGGAGAGCTCTTGTCAGGGAACTGCCATCAGCTCAGAGGCGGGAGGTGGAAGGGCAGTTGTGTTATAGGGAACCTCCGAAAGTCTTGTGAAGCAGTTCCGCCTCTGGCAAGGAGGAAAGCCCCACCTCCAGTGGGGAGGAGGTGGTAGGACCAGGGGAAGCTAGGGAGAGCCTCAACATCGACCCTGAGCAAGCCGGAGAGAAGGGAAGTACCCCTTTGCCAGTGCCCACTCTGCGCAGGAAGGGGAGGAGAAGGTTGGGGGTCAAGCGACTGTTATGCTGGGGGAGGTACAAAGACTTCCCACTCCCAGATTCTGCTAGCGACTGAGCCAGACATGAACTTGTGACGCTCTTCACTGTAAGTAGTTTTGCACTAAGAAGAAAGCCTGGAAAAGACAGGTCGGAGTCTTGCCTGTTTGCTCTCGAGCAACCACAACAACATCTGACAGCTCTACACCAAAGAAGTGATGCCGGCAGAACTGTTTCAGGCTCCCGCTGCTCCAAGCATGACAGATAAAGGGCGGGGGTGCATTGCAGTCTTATTTATTTAAATATTTAGTCCTCACCTTCCAGAGTAAAAACCTTCCCAAGAGAAAAATAAAGTATTATAATACCCAAGTCACACTTAAAACCAAGCAAAATTAAACACAAGAAAAACTACAGAATCTAAGGGATCAGCTCATAATGTAACAAACGTCCTTGAAGGAATTCTGGGTCACAACTGGTCCCAAGGAAAGCCCCAGAAAGTACAATGAGGGCAAAATGACTAGCAGGGAAGTTGTTGATTTGGAAGATTTTGGGACAACAGAGCTCAGATTCAAGCAGAAGTTCTGCTGTGCCATCAAAAATGGAAAGAAGTACAAGATACAGGAGAGGCTGTTTATATTACATAGTGACCTCTGCTATTGAGGGACCATGACTTCACAAGAATCTATAATAATCATACTGGTCTAACACACCAGTATATTTATTTGTCCCATGCCATTCACTAAACAGATTACACAGCACTTTCCCTAGTGTGTCAGCAGTAACAGGCAATATTAGTGTTTGCCAGTGGCAGCGGCTGCCCATTGGGAGTGGTAGGGCAGAAGGGAGGCAAAGAAGAGGTGGTGCCTGAGCCAATGGGAGCCACAGAAAACTAATTCTAGTCCGCCTGTCCCCAATCTCCTCCCTGCTGTGGTCTACAAGAGCAACACGGAGATGGAGGAGGAAGATGACAGGTATGGCCCCCCACTGGACGGCATGCAAGTAAGAAGACAATCAGGGCTCTTCCACACTTACCTTTGCTGCACATTTATCAGCACAGGTCTGGGCTTTCTAGGTGTCCAAGCGTGCCCCAGATCTGCTGCTTTCCCTGTGAAAACCCACTCTTTACTGCTCGAATCAAAGCAAACTGCAATCTGAAAAAACTTGAATTGCCATTTGCTCCAATTCAGCGGTAAAGCTCAGGTTTTCCTAGCAAAAGCGGCAAGGGAAAAAACCATTCATACACAAACCAGGAAAGCAGAGACCTGTGCCTAGAAAATGCGGGGCAAAAGGTAAATTTGGGTAAGCCCTGTGACTGGTGGGTAGAGCCCCATTCACCCTTATGGAGCAGCCTTTTGGCCACCTATTTGATGTAGTTAACCATTTTTGGTGGCATAGGCAGACGTCATTAGCAAGCAGCTAAAGTATAAATGGAGAACACTGTATTGCAGTTTAAGATTTAACCTAGACTTCATGAAGCTGAACAGAATTTACCTGGGTTAATATTCAAACCTGAGCAATAGGAAATTCAAGTATCTATCCTGCGGAATTTAGGTTGAAGCTAGTTTAAATATTTTGTAAAAGGCTTGTATTTACCTGATGATCCTCTGAGCGGCATACTGATGAAGTGAGCGGAACTGTGCTGACATATTGGCTAAAGCTGCCAAACAATTTGTATGAAGGTATTTGTCCTGTTGGAGATGAGGAGGGGAAAAAACACACACATCAAACTATCCTTTCTGTATACAGCAAGACCTGTCAAAAGGAAATCACTCACCAGTCTAACATCCGTTTACCGGAGGCAAAGTTGCAATGAAGACAAACCCAACTTGTGCTCTGATTTTAGGGGTCAGCCTTAGCAACAGCTTGTGCAATCATGGCTCAATATGCTTAGGTCTTTTAAGGAATTGTCACTGCATATTTTTAGAGTGTGACTATATATTTAACCCTGGTCAGAAACAAAGCTGAACAACTTTTATTCTTCTTCAGTCCTTAATTTTTATTTTATACAACTTTTTAAAAAAGGTTTGCAATAATGCAGCTTCCCTTTTCTAAACATGGCAGGTGAGGAACAAAGAGGGGGGAATTCCTAAAGGCTTTTAAAATAACAACACCAAACTAAAGTGAACAGTCTCTGTGTCTCTGGTGCTAGGAAGGGCTGGTCTAGGGGTGTGGAGAGGAATTAGCAATTAAAGTTGATCAGCTCCGTTCTACGTGAAATCAGCCCAAAATACAGTTCTTACCCTTGTTCGCGTCATGTTGTACTGTATAGTCCTTATTACTACTAGTATCAGGAGACTCCCCAGGGAAATTTCTGTTAATACACGTTCTGAGTACCAAGTAATATTTTTCAATATCTGAAATAAAGAAAGGAAAGAGCATATTTGATTGTCTTACACTGCCTGTTATTATCAGTAATTTAATATATCTGTTTTAAAATCATTTTAATTTTATTACAGTTAAATTTTATCTATGTTATTTTAATTTGTGTAAGACAGCTTAAGTCTTGGTCTGGGAAAAAGGTGGAATGCAAACAAACAAACAAACAAACAAACAAGTATAATAGTGCTGTTCTCTGGACTATGGTTCCCCCCACCACCATCCAAACGAAAAGACTAGAAATCTCCATGTTTGATGCATGGCAATTTTAAAGTGGATGCAACCAAAGGATATAGGTTGGACTCCAAAGTTGTTTTTGTCTAGTTTTATAACTGCTTTGAGCTGTATAAATAAACTGAATGAATGGATGATGAAATAAAATCAATCCTTTCAGCAGCTCAGACTTTATATAGAGAAATATTGCCTACGAGTGAATCTAATCATGTTACACCTTGTGGTCACATCACTACCAGCTATGTCTGGTTCACCAGCTATGATTATTTCTGGACAGAGAGAGTCTTGACACTCTGACCCATGTGCTGGTAGCCTTGAGGTTGGATTAGGGTAACATGCTCTATGCCAGGGGTAGGCAACCTAAGGCCCGTGGGCCGGATGCGGCCCAATCGCCTTCTCAATCCAGCTCATGGACGGTCCGGGAATCAGCATGTTTTTACATAAGCAGAATATGTCCTTTTATTTAAAAATGTATCTCTGGGTTATTTGTGGGGCCTGGCTGGTGCTTGTACATGAGTAGAATGTGTGCTTTTATTTAAAATGCATCTCTGGGTTATTTGTGGGGCATAGGAATTTATTCATTTAAAAAAAATATAGTCTGGCCCACCAGATGGACTGAGGGACGGTGGACAGACCCACGGCTGAAAAAGGTTGCTGACCCCTGCTCTATGCCCTTGAAGGTGACTCGAAAGTTGCAGCTAGTCCAGAATATAGCAGCTCAGTTCCTATCAGCAGCTGCTACTATCAGCATATAACACTAATTTTGAAAGAACTGCACTGGCTGCCAATATATACAGAGATGTGCATTCAGGATCAGAAGTACACAAAGACAAACTCACTGACGTCTTGGTTGCCCTTCCGGATGTCATATTAGGTTTACTTAACAGTTGCGGTTTTCATTATTAATAAAACTGGACTCAATACAGGCATAGGTAGCTGCTTGTCTGAAGCCAATGGCAGAAAGATCTCTTATTTTTGATCTTCTTTCCAAGGAAGCCAAAACCACATTTTCTTTTCAAACAAAAATCTTTTAACCAGACAGGAAAGCTTTTGCGGCTTCTTTGGGGGAACCCAGGAAAGTGTCTATATAATCAGCAATTTATAAAATGGCACTTACTAAAATTAATCTTAAATATCAATAAATAATTGTGGGTGTAATACCACAAAAGGAAAATACATACAGAGATTGGCAAAGGCAATGCGGCTATAAAAGGAAGACGTGCAACGGACAGGATGGGAGGCCCATTATGATGCAAAATGTCTTTATTATTTTTATTTTCTCAATATTTAACCACAGGACAAAAGTTGTGCATTTCAAAGTTGCTAAAATAAATTAGCATAGTTTTTTAGAGGCCCTCTTAAGATGACTACAAAAGATTTCTGTTGCATATATTTATAATTTTATTTATATTTTTTAATTTATATTTTTTTAAAAATTAGGTTTAGAAAAGTATATCCCCACCCCATGCTGAACGAGAAGACTTTCAAAACTGAGGGATATTTCAAAAACAGTTTGCAATATAATTGGGAGTGGGGAGAATTAAGCTGTTTAAAGGGGGGGGAGGGGAATGTTCCTTTGGTCTACCACAAGTTTCTTCTAGGAACTGAAGTACTTCCACGAATCCTAGCTATTATGCTTTATTTCATCTACAGACTGCCAATTTTTTAATTTTTCTCATTATGGATACGTTTGCTCCAATATTCAAAATAAGCATATAAACTGGAGAGTGTGGGGTGGAAGAGTGTGAACAGACAAACAAAACTCAATGATCAGGTCAGAGCGCCTCCATCATTTGGTTTAAAGAACTGGCTTATAAATAGTTGGATGGATCCAACCTAAGGTCCCTCTGAAATAAAAAAAGCTTAAGATAGTCATGACAAACTTTTCACAGTAATTTCAGTAGGGCCAAAATGGAAATAACAGTCTGAACCCAACCTAATATTTTGAAATACATTCATGAACTGTATCATAATTGGAGTTAAAATGCAGGCTTAGCCAAAAACTCACTGGACACAACCTCTTCCTTTTAGACTCTATATATTGTGTAAAGTAAATCAGTTATATTATATTTCTCAAATTTGTCATCCAAAATGGACCTGACTCAAGGGGCAATAAGAGTTTCTTGATTAGCCTCAGTATAAAAGGCTTAAGACCTATGGGAAAAAACTAAAGAATCTCAAATGCTTAGGAACAAATTGAATGCATAAAAATCAGCTATGCTGACATGACAACCACCATCAGAGTGAACTTGGCAACAAAAAACCCAAATTCATCATTATACAGAAGCACATTTATATTTTAAATTGATTTCTTATAGCTCATAAACTTACCACTTCATGAATGGATCGATTGAAGCCATCATCTTCAGTAAGGATTAACAAAATTATCAGAGCCATGTAAACATGGTGAGAGTTCCTTTCTTCGACATGATAAAGGATCTCAAGAATTGGCAAAACCTTGAAGAGAGAAAAATAGGGATGGAGAAGTTTAGTATTCAAAAGTTCCCAAAACAAACATATACATACAGTTTTAGATCCCTCTGATTTTACATAACCATTTTGTTAGTAATTTAATAGCTTCAGAAAAAGAAGATGAAAACACACACAACTGACAAAAAATTCTTAACTCCCTTTCGTTTGTATGTGTTTTTAAAGCAGTCGGGGTGGGGGGGGGGGAGAGTTAAATAAACTCCTATGAGGAAACATAAAATTCAATTCCTAATAAACAAGACTCTTGGCAATGCTTTTATGATGGATCATCACATTCTAAATTTCTAGAGCTGACAGAGCTAATAATAATATACATCTAATTCCATCATTCTGGCAGGTAAAGTGGACTGTGTGTGATATTTTATCATTAATAGTATCCAACCTGGGTTTAAGACAGTTTTGCTGCTTCCATTTAAGAAAAAAACATCCTGCAGGGTTCTCCCCATCCAGCAAATTATTTCAATCTCTTTCACAGCAATGAATGGCTAAACTGCAGGAACGAGCAAACACATGGGTTTTTGAAGATTGAGGGATGCTATGGTGTTTTAATCACTGAAGTAGGGTAAAGTGGATACCAGGGCTTGGTTGATCCATAGCCAAGTAAATGCATTCTGCATACAATTTAAATACACTTTCCTCCCCCAAGAGTGGGAATATCTGTGATGGTGTATACGAACAAACTTTTCACAAGCAAAATCCTCTGCTGAATGCAGTCATACCTCACGTTACGTCTGCTTCATGTTACGTTCTTTCAGGTTGCATCCCGTGGCGACCCAGAAGTACCGGAAAGGGTTACTTCCGGGTTTCGCCGCTCGCGCATGCACAGAAGCGCAAAATGATGTCACGTGCATGCGCAGAAGTGGTGAATCACAACCCGCACGTGCGCGGACACGCCGCTGCAGGTTGCATTCTTTTCATGTTACGAATGGGCCTCTGGAACGGATCCCATTCTCAACCAGAGGTACCACTGTATTAGATCGGCAAAGCAGTGGAATAAGTAAATTACTTACCAGATTTTCCATATCTGTTCGAGCCAACATATATGTTCGAACATTGCTGTTCTGATGCAGAAGGATGTACAAAAGAAGGGTTGCTTGATCAGAGTTTTGCTGCTCACACAAAGTGGTGTATAAACTGTTAAAATTAATCTGGAAAGTGTGAGGATTTGGTGAAGGAAGAGCAGTGCTATCTGGAGGGAGGGGAAAACAAACAGTTTGAAAGGGATTCATCTTACTGATTTGGTGATTTCCCCATAGTGAGGTGAGTCTTCAAGGGTTAGTTCAACAGTATTCAAACTTTTCAGACAATGGACCCACCTTTAGCCCAGACATGCATTTGAGGACCCTAATTCTAAAAAAACCAACAACATTTATTTCTAGAGTGATAGTGCAGCTGTAATGACCTACTTTGGGTCCTCTTAATGCCAACAAGCCCATAACCAAACTAAGATTCTACTGCAAGGTTCCCAAGTTCAACTCTCTCTTTGATTCTTGACAGATGGATAGGTTTTTAAAAAGGTACATACCTTGTGTGTTCTTGAAGGACATAATAGCTTGTCTGTAAGGGTTTGGTGTATCTGGTGCATCAGTCAGATTTGCTAGCACAAGTAGCAACAGAAGACTTTGATTAGCTAGAGGTGAAGACTCTTCCTGCTGAGGAGCACGCTTGCTGCCCACGCCTCCCAATGTGAACACTGTCCATAGGCCAGCTAAATGGAAGACAAGGATATCTGATTTAGGTTTTGCAGCTAGCCTGTATGAACTGTATATTGAACTCTGATTCAAATTAAGACATTTTAGAGGTCTAGACTTGATATGCAGTCCTATCTGCAGCTCACTCCAATAGGTTAGAACTTCTTGATCACCAATGCAGAACATATAGAAATAATCTCAAAATTCAGAAATTAACCATCTTCAGTATGCAATTTAAAAGGAGTCACGCAATTTATATCCACATGCAATCTGATGGTACTATGCTGCGATGCCACTCCCTAGATTCAGCTAGACACTGTGATGAGCTTGTGCCCCAAATTGGGAAGCTGTGCCAGCATAAAACTGCCCAACTATGAATTTATGCCAATGTGGCTACCCAACACAAAGACAAAAGTAGGTGCAACAAAATTAAATTATCCTGCATCTGCTGTGCACAAAAAATAATAATTTACAAAGCCAAAGAAGGAAGGTTGTTTTTATCTGTATCAGTGCAATAAATAAGTATGGCACTATTGTGAAAGCCTTTTTCTTTACTAAGCTGCAGAATACATGCAAAACTAACCTTTCCAGTGAAGCCTTTGGCTCAACTCCTTCATGTAACTAAGTCAATAACTAAGTCTGAGCGCATACAATGGAAGCAACCTTGTACTGGGTAGTATTCAACTAATTTTGACTCACTGAAATTAATGAACATGGCTAATTAATGAACATAAGTAAGCGAAGTTCACTGATTTCAACAGGTCTACTTGAGTAAAATAAGGGACGTGGGTGGCACTGTGGGTTAAACCACAGAGCCTAGGACTTGCTGATCAGAAGGTCGGCAGTTCGAATCCCCGTGACGGGATGAGCTCCCGTTGCTCGGCTTCTGCTCCTGCCAACCTAGCAGTTCGAAAGCAAGTAAATAAATAGGTACCGCTCCGGCGGGAAGGTAAATGGCGTTTCCGAGCACTGCTCTGGTTCGCCAGAAGCAGCTTAGTCATGCTGGCCACATGACCTGGAAGCTGTACACCGGCTCCCTCGGCCAATAAAGTGAGATGTGCGCCGCAATCCCAGAGTTGGCCACGACTGGACCTAATGGTCAGGGGTCCCTTTACCTTTACCTGAGTAAAACTTAGCTGAATACCCACCCATTGACTTTTCTGCTTACACCTGCCTCCTCTTCCCTTTTCTTCCTGTTTCCCATGTTGGGTCCTTAGGGCAGAACCCTTTCTCCTCTTGTACTCAGTAAGTGCCATGCACATTGATGATACATGCATGCATGCATGCACACACGCACGCACGCGCACACACTAATTTAATTTTGTACTCTTATATAAGCTGGATGAGAACCAATCAACAAAAAGAGGGGAATATAATACCACCTCACTATATAAATACTCCAACGACCCCTTTGGTTTCTTATCTTTCCACTGACTAGTTTTGCCAAATCACAGAGACTAAAAAACACACTTCATAGGCACACAAACTCTCCTTGAATTAAGCCAATTTGTCAGTTAAATTCCAAAGTCCCTAGAGCTCAGACATCTGGGCTTGGTAAGCATGGAAACTAACAGGGCACTGGATAGGCCAATTAAAAAGTAGCTTGTAATTTCAATGCTTGGTGGAATGTGAATCATTATTCTTAAATATTTAGGCATAAGAAAACATGTTGCTCCAGTGGACAATTAGATAATAGACTCTGAAGACTGACAGCGATATCACACACTATATAAGAAAATGCACGAATTTCTCACCAATATTTTACAGGCTGTGTGTAATTTAGAATGCAAGCTTAACACAGTGAATGGCATTTGACTAAGATAATTATCCAACACTAGTATGCTACACAGAAGAAAAGACTACTGAAAACTAATTATGCAAGGATCGTTTCTAGGCGACATAAAGTCTGGCAAAACAAAATAAAGCACCCAAGTATTCAAAACTACCGTAGATTGGCTTAGCTTTGACGTATTAAAACAGGACAAGTTTTCAGGCACAGCAGATACAAATATAAAGGTTATTTAAGGTTGACATAAATGCAACGAAATAACACAGAACATTTTGGTTCTACCATGCTAAATCCAAGACTAGTATAGTAATGGCAAGGGGGCCCAAACAAATTTTGGTGGAAGGGGAGGGACATTGAAGAGCCATAGCAATGATGCCCAGCATCCCCTCAGGTACCATTCTAAGATTATAGATGATTTCAGTGTTTCTGAACTACCGTATTTTTTGCTCTATAAGACTCACTTTTTCCCTCCTAAAAAGTAAGGGGAAATGTGTGTGCATCTTATGGAGCGAATGCAGGCTGTGCAGCTATCCCAGAAGCCAGAACAGCAAGAGGGGTCGCTGCTTTCGCTGCGCAGCGATCCCTCTTGTTGTTCTGGCTTCTGAGATTCAGAATATTTTTTTTCTTGTTTTCCTCCTCCAAAAACTAGGTGCGTCTTGTGGTGTGGTGCGTCTTATAGAGCGAAAAATACGAAGTTAGGACACTCTTAGACTTTAAGACCAATTCTATGCCTATATAAGAAGTGGAATTGTTGGCTATTAAAACAAGGCTTTGTCTCAGAAAAGTGTGCACGGGATTGCAGCCATAATTAGGGTTAAGATCTTGGGTTACACAGAAGAATGCTGCAATGAAGCAGGAATGGAGGGTGCCCCCCCCCTTTAGCACTTTTAAGAACTAGGTCTGTTTTTTTCAAAGAATGTAAGGTTGGGGGAAGAGTTTTGGGTAATGTGAACACTTGCATACTAATAGTCTTCTTAATTGGGATGGAATAAATACTTTCTGGGGGGGTTTTGTTTTCGTTCTGTTATATATTTTGTATTCTCATTTTATATTTTTCTGTTGTGAACCGCCCTGGGATCTTCAGATGAAGGGCCGTATGCATATTTAATTATTAATAATATTAATTTAGAATTACAACAATATACTAAGTAAAATTTGCAGAATTTTTAAATATATGGTCCTGATTTTTACAATGTGTCTCACAGCTGTATGTGCCATGCCATCTACCACTACTATCTGAAACGTAATTACGTACTTTGGACTGTTCAAATTTCTCTGCCTTCCATCTAAGAAAAGTATCCTAAATTAGGTTCTGCAAAAACATTACAGGTTTCCCATTGTGTGCCACATCCTCCTTATCTCTCAGAACTTTCATTAATTTGTCCTGTACTTTTAAAATGAGATTATGTCATCTTGGGGAATGCAGTTGTCTTAGGTTTAGGGCCAACACTGTGACATGCCCATTCTGGCTGAGCTTGATCTACCACTAGGTCTGGGAAAAGTGCAGACCACCATTCTAGCAGAGAACTCACTATGCCATTGCCTCCCACCAATTCTAGAATCTCACAGTCAGCTGACCATGGTTTCTCAGATAATCTTGCTTTACTGCAGATTCCACTGAGACTGGATTAACCACTGCAGCTTTTCACTATGACAAATTCCTAGATCCAGAGCTTCCAAAGCCACATACCCTTATTTACTTGATCTATGAAGTTAAGGCTTCAAGCGACAGAAACCCTAAACGCCATTCTTCCACTAAGTCTTTGCAGATTTGTTTTAACTGCAATACCTCTTCTATTGGTGTTGTGGCCACCGTTGATATTTTACCCTTTGCTGTTTCTGACGTATTAGCCACCATACTGTGGGCATGAGCTGAGTCCTGTGTGTCAAATGTTTTGAGTAGACTTACTGTCTTAAAGCTATGGTTTTCCCAGTAGTATGGAAGTGAGAGCTGGACCATAAAGAAGGCTGATCGCCGAAGAATTGATGCTTTTGAATTATGGTGCTGGAGGAGACTCTTGAGAGTCCCATGGACTGCAAGAAGACCAAACCTATCCATTCGGAAGGAAATCAGCCCTGAGTGCTCACTGGAAGGACAGATCGTGAAGCTGAGGCTCCAATACTTTGGCCACCTCATGAGAAGAGAAGACTCCCTGGAAAAGACCCTGATGTTGGGAAAGATGGAGGGCACAAGGAGAAGGGGACGACAGAGGACGAGATGGTTGGACAGTGTTCTCGAAGCTACCAGCATGAGTTTGACCAAACTGCAGGAGGCAGTGGAAGACAGGAGTGCCTGGCGTGCTCTGGTCCATGGGGTCATGAAGAGTCGGACACGACTAAACGACTAAACAACAACTGTCTTAAAAGTTTGAGTCATGCTCTTCAGTCTGCTGTCCTCCCAGAAACAGACCCTGTCTGGAGAGGACACCTTAACTATTGTGGGATGTTCCCACCTGCAGAAATGATGAAATTCTAGACAAGGTGGAAAACTCCCAAACCATGTTGAAATCTGGTTCCCTGTGCTCATGCACCCAACTTCCCTTTCACTCTTATATATAATCTTTATGTATTTTTTGTAATTCAGTCACTTTTTAAAAAACAAAAGCAACACACCACTTGGTTTCCCCAGTGAATAAAACAGCATACCTTTCACCAGAAATATTTTCATGTACAGTACTTCATAGCAAAAAATTATAATCCTCAACCTTCATTCCTTATGTGCATGTGACAATTGTAAAATTGTCATTTTTAGTTAACAGCATGCAAAATAATGGATTAACCAATATCACTGCCAAGCTACCTGAATTTATCATCCTCCACCAAGCAGCTTCCCAAGTCAGAGCAGAGAGCTGACAGGGTGAGTTAAGCTAGCAAGGTCTTGTGACCGACCCCTGTACATCGCTGGCACCAGCAAGGCTAGACCAAGGCTCCAGCTTCTGAGCCTTGGCATGACTGCTTCCTGACTGACTGGACATATTTGCTAACCAGCCAACTCTGCTCCGTGTTTTCTCTCCTCAGCTCAGCCGGTCGCTTTTGCCCCTGTAATCACATTTGCCGAAATGGGTTGTTTGCCCAGTCACTTTTAACACATAATTTCAGGCTCCATAAATTTAAACACCCATATCCTCCCAATATTTAATGGTATCTTTGTTATTAGGATGACATTTGACCCAACTGCATTTCTTTAAGTTGGTTGCCTCATAATAAAAGCCTCTTCTGAGAATTCTTTTTTTTTTTTTAAAACCAATAACCTTGAGAAGAAGAAATGTTTTTCAAAGTCAGTCATCAGCATGCTCGGTGGTGCTAAGTTCTACATAAATCACGCACCCACACCCATTTTGAGGGAGGGGGAGAGAATAACAAAATGGAGGAAAAAATCTGTTTAGCTGAACTGTTACTGCTTTACTCAACCCATTTGTTGCAAGACAAGCTGTCTATACAACAGGCTCTCAATGTCAATTCCGACTCAAGCCTGACCTTTTCAGCGTCAAGAGAAGCATATTTAGCCTTTTATTTTAACCTAGTTCCCAGCTAACAAGCATATTTAAAAACTACTCTGTGTCTATCTTGATGAATGCTTTACTTGGAATTAACCTTTTCACCCAAAAGGCAGAAAACTGCATTCCAGGTACCGTATTTTTCGCCCTATAGGACGCACTTTTCCCCCTCCAAAAATGAAGGGGAAATGTGTTTGCGTCCTATGGGGTGAATGCAGGCTTTCGCTGAAGCCTGGAGAGCGAGGGGGGTCGGTGCAAGGAGGGTGCGAGGGGGGTCGATGGGAGAAGTGAAAATCACAACCCTTCTAGGTAAGTGTGAAGAAGAGTAGGTCACTGACTTGAACATGAGGCAACACTGAGATACACTGGTTTATCTGTAATATCAACAGAGGCCGTTACTTCTCAGGGTTCCCAGCTTTCTAAGCCCTCAGGGACTGGTTTATCTACTCCTCTTTGTCAACCACAAAATCTGTTTGCATTCAGCAGCTAATACAGAGAGAAGACTATTTGGTGAAGCCAGTGGAATGGGGGGAAAGCATGGGGAACTGTCCATCAAGAACTTTATGGTGGACTAAATATACCTGCACTGGTCCACCTCCTCCACCACGCACAAAAAACCATTGCTTGAGGGGCTATTGCTGAATTGATAGTCAGTGTTGATGCAAAGCATCAGCCATTCACATAGTTTGATTTATCCCAGCCATCAAACGAATAAGCCAGCACGGAGATGGTCTTTTTGGCAAATGTGTCCTCTCTTTAGAACTTGTTCTCAAGAACTGTTCAGCTGATGTCATTATGATTGTCTTTAAGATTCTGGACTAAGTACATTCATGTTTGCCCATGCTAAATTCAACAGATGCATCTTTTTTTCATGAACTGCTTTTATTGTCATCGTTACTGCTGCTTTACACAAACAGTTGTATTTCCATTTTATTGTATTTTCAAAATATGCTTATTGATGTGATAATATTTTGAACACCATTTGTAAGGTCAACCTGAAAAGTAATATATAAAATACCATGAACAAAGGTGCCAGAAATATAGGAAACAGTATAATGCTAAGCATGCTTACTCAAACATAAGTCCTACTGTTTGCAATAGGACTCACCTCCAGATCACATGTGTATTGGTTTGCAGACTTAAGAGTCTCTATCAGGATGCATGTACGTGTATGCAATTATTTTTATTTTGTGTTGGGGGGCAGGTAGGTGGTTGAGATTCTGCAGGATATCACAACATGTTATAGGGATTCCTCTATCAAGAAAGGGTTGGAAACCCCTGCAATAAACAAATGGGATGGAAGAGAGGAAAAATGTCCAAGCTTAAAAAATGAACAGCAGTGGGTTCAGTAACGAACCCTGAGGATTCCATTTAAATTTTAAGTTGCCCACTTAGGATAAATTCCCTATATCTACCTGTTGCATATTTTGAATTCTACACAATAGATTATTTACAAAAACCAGAAGGCAGAAATAAACTCACTACTAAGCATTTACAATAATTCCAGAATTTTATTTTTGGAAATGGAAGTTCAATTCAATTCAATTCAAAATCCTTTATTAGGCATAGCACACCACACATTAACAAACAAACATCATATACAGGCTGTATAAAATACGGGCTCAGCGAACACAATTTATCCCAGACTTAGGAAATGGAAGTATTGTTCAGTTTTCTGTAAATTAATCTATAATAATTTTAATAAAAGCAATAAATATGAAATGCTTCAACCATCAGATTTTCCCTTCCTCAAATTTTAACCCATAATGCTGAAACAAATATCAGTGCTGTATCTCGACAGCTTGCATAGTTTATGGTTTGTTCATTGCCAAAAAATCAATGGAGGGTACCAAATGTGATAATGTTAAAGGGTAATCTGGGGAGACTCTTGCTCAACCTTCTCAGACACTCAGCCACAGGGGAGAGCCAATAAGGGGAAGTGCTCATCCATTGACTTTTCCAAGAAATTTATCAGTTTCCCTAAGGCCTCTTTTGCAGCATAAAGAAAGGTTATGTTGCCATCTCACTCTGGTTCACAAGTTTAAATTCCCATTGCAGCAACACCCAGAGAGTTTCCTGGTCCCTCAACTAATCTAATAGGAATGTAGCTGGCCTTCAATGGAGCTGGCCAATATAGTGAAGTCCAGCTTCGTTAACTACAATATTATCTGTATTATTGTGCAATGACACAGGAACTTTTACTAACTTTTGTTTGTTTGTGAATAGGTGATGTGTCATCATACTGGGGAGTAGCTGGAAAAGTTCTGAAACCAGAAACAGATGTGCTTGGTTGCTATTAAAGCGCCAAAGATAAAAATACAAAAGGAAATATATTCTCCAAGAAGCTCCAATGACGTTTCTTGACTAGATGGTTCAAATAAAAGAACTTAATGATGTAGGTCCCTAATATCTGAAAGACCACCTCTTCCCTACAGAACCTCTTGAGTGTTAAGATCAACAGAGGGGGCCTTCTTTGTAGTTCCAGCGCCCTCAGTAGTTGGGTGCAGTGATGGCCTGGGATAGGGCATTCTCTGTGGCAGGTGATAGGTTGTACAAAACCCCCCCTTTAAAGGTACATCTGGCACCTTCAATATAGTTTCTGTTGCACACCAAAAATACACCACTATATACTGGTCTTTAACCACAGAGATATGTTTTCAGGACCCACCATATTCCTTTAAGTTGTTTGAAACAGTTTAATATTTAATCTTAAATTGCTGCAAGCTGCAGTGAGACTCGATAGTGAAGGGCAGCTAATAAATTTAATAAATAATAAAAATAGCATTAGAAGTAGCATATGCTCTCACACCAACTGTGATCAGTTTTCTCCTCGATAAATACCCATTAGTGTTGCATACAACCATAGCAATGGTAAGATCATCTAGGGACCATCCTAGTCAGCTCCCCCCCACCCCCAGCCAGATGGATAATCTACATTAACAGAGGCAATGCTATGTTATTATTCTGTTACCCTAACTCTGTTACTTCATATGATGATGATTGCAGGGTCTGGGTTGATTCATATGGGGGGAGGCAGTCCTTGAGGTATTGCAGTCCTCGGCTGTGTAAGGCTTTATAAGTCAAAACCAGCACTTTGAATTGGGCCCAGAAACTAACTGCCACCCAGTGCAGTCAGGCCAGTCTAATATGCTCAAACCATCTTCCCCCAGTGAGCAACCTAGCTGCCAAATTCTGCACCAGATGATGTTTCTGAACCATCTTCAGAGGCAGTTTCCAAAGACATCTTTGTGCTCCTGACCAAATGAGCCGGAGGCCAGAGCTTAAAGATTATTTCAGAAGTTTAATTACATCTTAGTAGAAAGCATGGCTGCAAAGGTACAAAGTTCCTTGCTATGGCACTGCACTGGGGAAACGATTCCCACCAGATGTTACATTGGTTCATCTGCCTTATACAGAGTTGTCCATGAGTCAGATGAGGAATTTGCTAAGTAACTGTGATTCCAAAGTCAACACAAGCAAGACCAGGCTGCCCTCTCCCGATTGAAAAGATGTAGCCACAGAGCAGTGCCAAGCATCAGAGCTCAGAAGCTTGAAAACATCACAGGATGCCATTGCAACAGCAGCCCTCTGCAGACACCAAGAGTCAAACCTTCAAACAGATTTTCAATAATGCTTAAAATACTCAGTACTTTACTGAAATCACTGCAAAAAGAACTTCAGAATGCAACAGAGGTAAGCAGGGGGGCGGGTTAGAATAAAGAAAAGGCTATTTTAAACAAAGAATTCTCTTTTATAACAGAAAATATTTAGGTGAGCAAAACCTCAAGACAGCAGCTTCTCTAAAGCTGAAGTAGCACAGGGCATTTTTTAAAAAATGGTGCCATCTTCACTGATGCAGCAATATTTTGAAGCAGAACACTTCTCTTTTGCACACACACTCCTATGCCTACCTACCTCTCTGCATGAAAAACACCTAGCCAAGGCCAATATCAGCACCTTGGGCAGCTGCCAAGGCTACCACCTAGGATGGCCCACCACTCAGGCCTATGTCCCAGCTTTGCTAAAACAAAATCGAAGTCAGCATGCTGAGAAGTGTCAAGCGGCTAATCTAGCTGCCACTTAAATTTCCCACAATGCCCCAGAGTGACGCTATCCCCATGGGCTTTGTAGGAAACTGAAATGATGACTACACTTGCCTGACCACCAACACAAAAACCCACCAGACCCACCAATGGAAAATAAAGCCCACTGGAGGGAACATTGTCGAGCAACCCCTCAAACCTGGAAAAGATTCAAAGGTCATATTACACTTCTTCTGGAAAAAGCTCCAATACCGTGGTTCCCAAACTTTCCCCCAAATGGACCACTTCAAAATTGCTGATGGTCTTGGCACAAACCAGTAGTGAATGGGGCCTGATGCAAAAATGTGCAGACCAATGAATGTAATTTAGCTTAGTACAGTAGGTGAAGTTTACACATACTCCTCTCTGGCCTTCCAGCCTCCTCCTTCTCTCTTTGGCAATCACTTGTAGCTGAGTAAGATTGCCATCCAGGAACACGGTCCTAACCGTGAGTCCGTAAATGACTGTGTAGGTCAATTCTGGATTCACAAGTCCTTCCACAGTGGGGACATAGGTTTCCGTGCAGGAGTTGATCATGGTGAGGGTTTGCCAAGCATGCCTTCCTCTTAGCATGTTTCTCCCTTTCGTCCTGAGTTTGAGCGTCTTCAAAGTCCACAACACCTTTGGAAAAGGCTGTTCTCCAATTGGAGTGCTCGGAGGCCAGTGTTTCCCAATTGTCTGTGTTTATACTATTTTTTTAGATTTGCCTTGAGAGTCTTTAAACCTCTTTTGTTGACCACCAGCATTACACTTTCCATTTTTACGCTTGTAATAGTGTAGTTGCTTTGGAAGATGATAATCAGGCATCCGAACAACATCGCCAGTCCAATGAAGTTGATGTTGAAGACTCATCGCTTTGACACTCGTGATCTTTGCTTCTACCAGTACACTGGCATTAGTTTGCCTGTCTTTCCAAGTGATGTGCAAAAATTTTCGGAGACAATGCTGAGAGAATCTTTCGAGGAGGTGGAGATGGCGTTTATAAGTGGTCCATGTTTCACAAGCATACAGTAAGGTTGGTAGTACAATAGCTTTGTAAACAAGCATTTTGGTTTCCCTCTGAATGTCCCGGTCCTCAAACACTCTGCACTTCAGTCAGGAGGAAGCTGCACTCACAGAGTTCAGGTGATGTTGGATTTCGGCATCAATGTCGGCCCTTGTGGAAAGATAACTGCCCAGGTAGGAGACGTGATCGACACTTTCCAATGTTACACCATGGAGTTGGATTTGTGGCACTGCAAAGGGGTTGTTTTGTGCTTGTTGGTGCAGCACTTTGGTTTTTTGGATGTTGAGTGATAGGCCAAGCTTTTTGTAAGCTTCTGCAAAGATATTTAGGATGGTTTGAAGGTCATCCTCTGAGAGGCCACACACTATGTTGTCATCAGCATACTGAAGCTCTGTGACGGAAGTTATGGTAACCTTACTCTTTGCTTTCAGCCTACTCAAGTTAAAGAGCTTTCCATCTGTTCAATATATGATTTCTACCCTGGTGGGGCATTTCCTTCGACAATGTGTAGGATCACAGCAATGAAAATAATAAATAGGGTTGGGGTGATAACACATCCCTGTTTAACACCTGATCCCACTGATAATGGTTCACTTTGAGAGCCACTGTTATCTGCAATTGTTGCTGTCGTATTATCATGGAGGAGCCTAAGGATCTTCACAAATTTATCTGGGCAGCTGATTTTCAGGACAGTCCACAGGGCAGTATGATTTACAGTGTCAAAGACCTTAGGCCAATAAATGCCATATACTGCCCAAGGACACATTCCACCCAAGTAAAAACACTCAAGGATGCCATGGCCAGGGGTGGGTGGCAGGATGTGGTCTGGTGAGAGTTCAGAGGGTCAAATAGAGAGGCCTGGCCCTTGGGCATGGGCTTCTCCATCTCTGCAGCACACAATTCCTATCACTAGTCCTTCTTAATACAAACCAGGTGCATGACATATGCAAGACTGTCCCAAGTATGAGCTGCAAGAGAAGTCATTCTCTCACAGTGAAATGGGTTCCTGAGAGGAGGCGGCTCTGTTTCGGCTCTGCCCAAGATCTTGCGTAAAAGGGGAAGAGGATATGGTTTGCAAAGCTGGCAAAAAGGTTTAGACCAGCAGTGGCCTTATGTAAAACAGTGACAAGCATTATTAATCAGTGCTTCTTCACCTTAATCCCACTTTTCCCCAATAACGGCATTGCTCTTCCTCCAAATCAGTCACCCTGAACAAGACACTCAAGAAGCCAATAGATTCATGTGCCACAAGTCACCCTACTCTTGCCCAAATGTAGCAGCACAAAGCCCCAAATCAACTCATCTATAACCACCCAACTGGAAGGAGGCAATTAAATTTAATCCGTGACAGCTAAGTAGTTAGTTTTATCCACACACTGTTATTTTGCTAAGCACAGAAACACTATTTTAGTCTTGTTATAATTTGGCTGGGCAAACTTTCACAGAAAGAAGGAAAATGTTTTTGATGGCTTGTTCAAAAGGAAAAACAGCCATTTATCAGAGGTTACGTAAAAAAAAAAAATCTCATACTTGTGTTGGAAACTCAAGCTTGGCAGAACATATTTCATTAGAGTTGGTTCTTTTAAAATGTTCACTGAAAAAATAATGTTGTTTGTTATAATCCCGTTAACAGCTTGGCCTAAATTAAAAGAAATAAATGTCAAAGTCGGAAACTTTCCTACATCCTTAACCCAGCCTTTATGTCTAAAAAAACAAATGGGACAAGTAAAAGAAAACTTCCCTCAACCTTCAGATCCAAAAAGGCAAATTAAGACAAATATCCTTACTTGCCATGGCTGTTGCCCAACTTCTGTCAGAACAGATTCCTTAATATTGACATCTGTTGCCATGCCTAGAGAATTGGGAGGGGGGGGGGCAATTAAAATTACCATGCCCACATGGAAGCTGCCGAAAAGCCCTTTCCTGCTACAGCCCTCCATGCAGCAAGCACAGTGCTTCCAAGCATCCTTGAATCAGCCCAACTGCATATCCATAGTGGGGGCTTCCAGAGATATGCAAACTGGCATGGAGACATTGCGTATGTTTGGGCAGACTCACAGAATCAGAGGCTTTTGAGTGTTACACCACACTCTAAGCTAGAGGGTGCAATATTTGGGAGTTAGATCTGCAGGATACAGTGAAAACTGTATATTAATGCAATACCTAAACATATGATTTCTAAATTATCAGAAAGTAAACATTTATTTATTCATGGCACTTGCTGGCCGGGTTTCCAACCAAACGTTGCCCAAAGCATTCTGAGGTTAAGAATTCCAAAATTCTTCCATGTGGTATGTCAGCTTTGAGACCACAAGGAAGCAGCTTACTCATGTTGCTTGGTTGCTACCTCAACATCAGAAGCCCATTTCTCTCAGAAGGGAAACACAAGCGCACAGTGTTTTCATTGGGGCAGAGCAAAAGTTGTGGGCAAATATTTTACAGCTGAAAAAGTTTGGAATGCCCGGAAGATCCTTAAAAAATTGCTTTTCCCACTTCTGTTCACCGCTCTTCTCAAATGCTACTTTGATGATGGCACTTCCTGCAGACTACATTATCCTATCAGATATCATATACTGCCAGGGTTATAAAGTCCCCATAGCAGAGGAACTCTGGCACAATGAAAACATCTCCAAGCCAAATCAGAGTGAGGACTATTACCCCCTCTGCACTCTAAACAGCAGAAGATGTCTGCCCCAATTTGCTTAGCTCCTAATACCCGCTGTAACAAGGGGAGGAACATGCTTCATAGGGGAAGGTTTTTCCCCCATGAAAACACAACCTCCACTTTGACTCAGTGCTAACTGTTATCTTATCATTTCAGAGAGCATGCCATTAAGGCAAGGATCCATAGGTTATTATTTAATGAATTAAATTATATCCCATGCTCCCTCCTGATGGCTGCAATGATTTAATGGCACTGTAACAGGACCACCCGCACCTGTCAACTACCTGGCATCACAATGACATCAGATGACGCAAAGCAATATTTTTTCTTTGTGGGCTCAGCTCAAGCTGCACCACCAGAGGAAGATGCTTTCCATCACCAAGCCAGTGATGTAAAAGAATATTTGCGCTTACAGCAAGCCCTGCTTGGGGAAAGGGGTCAGCTGCGCTATGAGTTCCCCACTCAGAACTCTATGGCACAGTTATGCCCAGCAGGCATTCTGTCGCTGATCAGCACTGACAGCAAGTCTTGCTTGCCAAGGAATAACTAGGGGCAGACTTTAAGGTTCCCAATTGTTCACTGGAAGCTATACCTCTAACTTGCTCCACACCTGCGATGACATTTGATGCCAGGCATTGAGCAGGTGGAGATGGCTTGCGGAAGACACCTTTGCAGAGCAAACTGGGACCCATGCCAGGCCTAATAATGCTCGCTTGCAGGAGGTTCCTCAACCCTGTCATGTAGGAACCTACCTGCTCAGGGATTTTTAAATAGAGATACTATCAAATAGCAAATACAGGACGCGGGCGGCGCTGTGGGTTAAACCACAGAGCCTAGGACTTGCTGATCAGAAGGTCGGCGGTTCGAATCCCCGCGACAGGGTGAGCTCCCGTTGCTCAGTCGCTGCTCCTGCCAACCTAGCAGTTCGAAAGCACATCCAAGTGCAAGTAGATAAATAGGTACTGCTCCGGCGGGAAGGTAAACGGCGTTTCCGTGTGCTGCTCTGGTTCGCCAGAAGCGGCTTAGTCCTGCTGGCCACATGATCCAGAGGCTATATGCCGGCTCCCTTGGCCAATAAAGCGAGATGAGCGCCGCAACCCCAGAGTCGGTCATGACTGAACCTAATGGTCAGGGGTACCTTTACCTTTACCCTTTACTAGCAAACAGAGTTTGCAATTTAGCAGACTCAGATATGTTCTTGACTGGGAGAATAAATGCAAGGACTCACGTAGTGAATGACCTGGGAGTGCCCAATGCTGTAGCATCGTTGAAGTTGAGTGTGTGCGGATCTGACTGGTGCTTGGAAGGGGTACTACTGGGAACCTGACATAAGCTCCTCTGAGCTTTCCGGGGAATAATACAGTAAACGTAAAAAATAAACCATGGTTCAGATGTGTGAAAGGGGAATCCCTTTTGTGTGGCTTGTTCTATTTTCAAAGTTACATTCCAGGCTGACAAAGCAAATCCACATTCTCAATCCCATACATGCATTGGATTGCTCTATGCCACAGCACTAGCTGGAGTTAACGTTGCAAATTTTGAGCAGCATAAGCAAAAAGTGCATCGTCTTTCTGTTTTTCCAATAATCAAGCTGCACTTGACTACCTATACACCAAATCTCACCTTTCTTTATGTGGCAGAAATGCCTTAAACACTTTGATACACTTGCCAGAGAAATAATCCACTATCTAAAGTAGGAGGGAAGAAATTCCTGTATTGTCAGGAATCTCTAAAAAGCCCGTCTGGAACAATTTAAGCAATTTATCAGTGATTTGAGAGAAAACAACTACTATTCAATGTCTGAAAGAACAGCATTAGCATGGCAAGTCGATACATGTTTGTAAATTCAACAGAGCCCAGAGGGGTTGTGGGAGGCTGGCTCTTTCCTATCAGCTGTCTACTGTACACTTACTCCAAACAACAAAGAAATGCTCTTTTACTGCCTCCAAGAGGAGAATCAGGTGCACTGTCATGGGCTTGACTGAAAACTTTCCGAGCAAGTAAAAATGAGCCCACTTTTAATGTGCTTGGCAAGGTAGCTCCAGCACAGATTCAACATATAAAAATAGAAGACTCTGAATTACTAGATTACCCACTTCTTTGCAAAGGCTGACAGTCCTCATCATTAGGAGGGAATGGGTATGGGGAGAGAAATAACATGCATATATAGTTGCTGTCACAGCATTTCCCAAGGTTATGAAACTGATTGTACATTCTGCCCTGCTTCCCCAATCCAGCACAAAGTGTCTGTTCCACATATTAGCACATGGTGATCTTTGTAGAGATGATAGTCATATTGGAATCCAAACCCCAGGGGCACTTGCACCTATAGAATGGGAGCCTGTAGGCAAGGATCACTCCAAATATCACTGGAAATGTGTAAGAACCAGCTTGGTAAGAAAGAGGGCCAGTTGTGAATGAACAGATTAGGACAGTGAGAGTCAGCGCGGTGTAGTTGCCAGAGTATTTGACAATGAATGAGTGGGTAACCTTGTGCCGGTCACACAAACTCCATTCTAACCTGTCTCAGGGGTTGCTGTGGGGATAACAGAGTGAGAAATAACCACATATAGCAACTTGAGATCCTTAGAGGAAAGTGAAATATAAGCAAAGCAAACATTATTTTAAGGGGCTTAGTTAAGTGCAGGCATAGGCAAACTCGGATTCCCATCATCCCTGACCACTGATCCTGTTAGCTAGGGATGATGGGAGTTGAAGTCCCAAAACATCTGGAAGGCCGATTTTGCCTATGCCTAGTTAAGCGGAAGGGGGGGGGGGAAGGTCCTGGTATTATAAGTCCCCAAATTCTATAGCTGATAAAAATGCATCTTTTAGAGTGGGACATACTGGCTGGCCCAAGGCACCCCGTCTCCCCCATCTGGATTTGGGCCAGAAAGAAAGGCAAGGTATGGTTGCATGGGGGTAAGATGAAAGCACACACAATTTGTGACACTCTACATCATTGCTGAGGGGACGCAGGTGGTGCTGTGGGTTAAACCACAGAGCCTAGAACTTGCTGATCAGAAAGTCGGCGGTTCGAATCCCCGCAACAGGGTGAGCTCCCGTTGCTCGGTCCCTGCTCCTGCCAACCTAGCAGTTCGAAAGCACGTCAAAGTGCAAGTAGATAAATAGGTACCACTCCGGCGGGAAAATAATGGCATTTCCATGCGCTGCTCTGGTTCGCCAGAAGCGGCTTTCTCATGCTGGCCACATGACACGGAAGCTGTCTGCAGACAAACGCCGGCTCCCTCGGCCTATAGAGTGAGATGAGCGCACAACCCCAGAGTCAGCCACGACTGGACCTAATGGTCAGGGGTACCTTTACCTTTACATCATTGCTGATCAAGGGGGACATCTGTTAAGGCAACAGCCTTAACTTCCAATCAGATTTGTGAGATTTGAGCCAACAGGTGAAAGCCTTAGTTCTGGTTCTAGCAAGCAGGTGGGGTTTTTAAAAAAATTATTGAATAATAATACAATTCCTAACAAAAGAAAAAAATCTATATGCTCTAAGCACCCACCCATAAGCCACAGCCCTCTTCAACAAAACTTCTGCTGCCAAAGCTACAGGGTTTCCATTATCTGCCTTATATGCAATAATAGTTTAATTCTAGTTCATGCAGATGTATCATGTTTGCATCATAGTACATCCAAGACACTTCACCAAGTCTTTGTTGTTCTCTACTGGCTTGAGACAAGACAATAATGAAAACTGCTATATGTTTAAGATTAACATTTTGCTCACCGTGGGGTCTTTAGCAGGGAGGAAGTGCAGACAATCTGCTTTAATTGTTTTTGTTGCAGAAGAGTTACAGACAGGGGAGTGGGGGGAGAGGAAATAAAATGCACATGAAAGCCTTCCTACCACACACAGTACTGTGGTTAGAACTTGTCAGCATTCCTTACAGACACAGAATTGATTCATGCTGAAAACAGATACCCAAAGAGGCAGGGCGTACCAAAAAGTGATTCCTATCAGAAGAGAAGAGAAGGCAAATCTATTCACTTCAAAACTGAGAAAAAGAAGGCTGGGTAGTGTGCAATTATATGGCAAAGAAACTAAGCCGGTACTCAGTACTGAGACATGTAACTGCCATGGCAATGAAAATAACTCCCTGTGCTCACAACTGTTTGCATTTAATGTCTTCAGAATGATTTGGGGAAAAATCCTAGTACAGAGATGTGGTACAAAAGTAGTTAGGACACTTCACATAACCAAAATTGAGGGTTTTAGTCTCACTTTGCATCTCCAGGTATGGGTCCATGATCCAGCGGGATGGAACAATCAGAGTGTTAAAGGTAAAGGGACCCCTGACCATTAGGTCCAGTTGCGGATGACTCTGGGGTTGCGGAGCTCATCTTGCTTTACTGGCCATGGGAGCCAGCGTACAACTTCTGGGTTATGTGGCCAGCATGACCAAGCCGCTTCTGGCGAACCAGAGCAGTGCACGGAAACGCCGTTTACCTTCCTGCCGGAGCAGTACCTATGTACAGTGGTGCCCCGCAAGACGAAATTAATTCGTTCCGCAATTTTTGCCGTCTAGCGAATTTTTCGTCTTGCGAAGCACGGTTTAAACGGTTTAACAAAGTCGCAAGACGTTTTCGTCTTGCGAAGCAAGCCCATAGGGGAATTCGTCTTGCGAGGCAAATCGCGAACGAAAAAACCTTTCGTCTAGCGAGTTTTTTGTCTTGTGAGGCATTCGTCTTGCGGGGCACCACTGTATCTACTTGCACTTTGACGTGCTTTCGAACTGCTAGGTTGGCAGGAGCTGGGACTGAGAAACGGGAGCTCACTCTGTCGCGGGGATTCAAACCGCTGACCTTCTGATCGGCAAGCCCAAGAGGCTCAGAGTTTTAGGTGGACATATAATCAGACACACTTGTAACTATGCCCATGAGGCTTAACTTCAATGGCCTAGAGACAGATCGAGTAGAAATTACTTAGGTAACATAGTGTGTGGAAACAGATAGTAATGAAGGGTACTACCTTTACCGTCCAGTTCTTATAAAGGTCATACCAGTCTCAAAAGAGCATATTTTAGAAGAATGTGTATGTAAACTAAAGTGGAAGCACTGAAGGCAGCAACACACAGAGACTCCAGATTTCTATGCCATCTAATTACTGAAAGGCTTTCCCCCCTGTCTTGGTAAAACCTACAGCACAATCCCTTGCACTCTGCACAGCTTAAGTCCTGGTCCACTTCTGTTTTTCCTACTACCCCCATAAAAACAACATTCCTGCAGAAAAGCAGGCAAAACCACAGATACAGTAGAATCAAACCCTCAAAAGAGAAATGGACAAATACATAGGTAGCACCAGTACATAAAGACTCACTTGCTACTCCTGATGCAATTCCATAAAGCAGTCCTCCTCCGTCTGACTCTGGCTGAAAGACATGTGTCCCTGGGGGAGGACTTCTCTCTTGTCTGATGAAGTTATATAGCAATGTTTTCACAAGTCTGCTGGTATACGGGAGACTGAAAATGCAAAACAGAGCCAGAAATTTAGAATGATTTGGGATGGCACTACAATAAAATTCAGATTTCTTTCTCCTACCATCCTTCTCATTGGGATGGATGACACTACTATGCAATTACATAAAATGCCAGGTTTAAAACAGATTTCTTCCCCTAACTGGCAGTGGGTCAGCAGGAGATACATGTGAGAGCATTGCAATCAAAATAACCATATAACTAGACATTTTTAAAGCCTCTACTTTGAAGGACACACAACCCCACAATACTTTCAAAGATGTGAAAATATGAACAACCTAGAGAGTCACACAAGTAAGCAAAGGCAGGTTAAGGCTTCCTCTTTTCAAACAGCAGTCTTCCATGCCACATGGCAGACTGTTTTTGAAACAATTTATGGTGTGGTACGATGGGGAAGGGATTTGCTGAACAACAGAAAAATGCCGAAAATTTCAAAAGGTGTGCAGTTCTCTGGATCTGTTTGCCTGAAGTTGCTTTCTTAATCCTGGCAAGAGTGCTTACATTTACTTTTTGCAAAATATGTAGTAGTTCAGGTTGCCCAGGCACATTTAAAGATTATTCTAACTGGATTTATCACCACTCCATAAAGGAAGTGAAAACCCTGCAGTTGCCTTCCACTCCGTTGCACATATTGGTCAATAATATCAATAATCAACTGAACTTGCACATGTCTCAACTGTTTAAATTGGGGGGAAATAGCAGAGATAACTTCATTCAGAGATGGAAACGAGATACTGTCTGCTAGGATTCTGTAAAGTCCTTTAGGTGAATGCAGTCTCAGACAACAGATTAGTTAAGTATGGTTTACATTTGACATTATCATCATCTTGATTTAAGCATCAAACTTCCAACTCCCCATCCCTTGACTTATGCAGGATGTATTTATTCACAGAAAGGAAATAACCATCAGATTATATGCTTCCTTGACATATTGACCACACAAGAATATTTTTCTGGCATATGGTGTTGTGACTATGAGAGACTATATATTACTCTCTTCTCTGTGTTTTAGTGGCAAAAAAAGGGCATGTTCAACATAAATGAAGGCAAGCCACTAAATGTCTTTGGAAAAGCATTGCTGCTAATATTGTGCAAGAAACACATGGTTGCACATGCACATGGGAGATTATCTATGTCTAGATTCAAATACTCACTTTATCCATAAAGCTCACTGTCTCACAACCCAACTTTCCTGTAAGCAGTTTCTCAAACGCTTTTTGACTTCGACCCTACCTTCTAAACACGCTCCACCCCTGCAGAACCCCAATCTACAGTGGGATCCAGAAATATGAATAAATAAGTTATAGCTGTAAAGAAAATCTGAAAAAATCCTAGATAATTTGGGAGAGCATAAAGGTCTCCTTGACTATCACCCCAAGGCTTTACATTTATTAAAAAAAATAACCAGTTTATTATTAAAATAAAATTCAGAAAGGGAGTCATGACATTGCATTCTGTGCACAGTTGATCAAAATCCTACTAAAAAAAACCAGAGGCTGGTCTATTTATTTATTTGGAAAAGATGTCATGTATCCCAGGGTGTGGTGAGATTAGTTTTTCAGTGAAGCAGCTCATCTTCCACAAGAGGGACAGGATCAATGGGTTCTGTACTTGCCTCTGATAATCCTCAACACCCAAGCCCCTAACCGCTGAAGGATTTCTCAGCTAACTGCCCACCACCCTACCCCACCCACAGTCACAGAGTTTGAGAAATGGTGCCTCAGATGCAAAGAGATGCAGTAAAAATTTATGAAGCACTTTGTACTCTGAAAAAAGTTCTGTATTTTTTAAAAAATAAAATATAGAATGGCTGAACTTTCTATTCCACAGGATTCTGCATATGTATAATAAAGTGGGATTGTATGTAGACACACCCACATGCAAACTATTTCACATTTAGAGTCAGCGTTCTATTTTTACTGCCTTGACACACTTCTATTTAGATGAGCTGAATATTTTCTCATCTCTCCGAGTTGTTAAGATTCAGTTCACTAGGAGTTTGAGAGATATTCTGGCATCCCAACTAAATGAAAGCATTTATAATATTGAAGCGGCAGCTACAAGAACTCAGTGAACTCCAATAATGAAAACAATCTATATAGAAAGCAGCATTGTGGTTTGAACATACCATCGACCACGCATGAGGTATTTATGAATGATGCTTTCCCGCAGAATTTCCTTGTGGAACAGTTGGCAGGAGAGGAAAACAACAAAAGTCGTCACAGCTTCTAGAGAAATGCTGTATGTTATGTCTCTGCAAAGAAAAATAGTAAGAGGATTAATGAAAACCAATGAATATGTATTTGACAGCTGAATTTTTCGATTATGAGCAAATACTTGAAATTAATGTGTTTGCAATAAGCCTAGAGCAAGGAAGCCCTTGAGAATAAGGAAAGGGCCCCAGCTCCTGTCAACAATGTCACAGAAGCTCTTCCAGATGTATGAAATGAATCAAGAAGACACTACAGTGGTACCTCGGGTTACCGATGCTTCAGGTTACAGACACCGCTAACCCAGAAATAGTACCTCAGGTTAGGAACTTTGCTTCAGGATGAGAACAGAAATTGTGCGGCGGCAGCATGGCGGCAGTGGGAGGCCCTATTAGCGAAAGTGGTACCTCAGGTTAAGAACAGTTTCAGGTTAAGAACGGACCTCCAGAACAAATTAAGTTCTTAACCCGAGGTACCACTGTATTAAATACTGTCCTATTTCTAGCTCCCTCATTGCTTCCAACACCCACCACCCACCTTTTGTCTTAACAAATCAAATGGAACTCCATTTATCTTTTGTTTTTATTTATTACATTGACATTCCGCCTTTCCTCCAAGAAGTACAAGGTATTGTACACTGTTCTCCTCTCACCTCATTTTATTATCACAACTGTCCTACAAGGTAGATTTCACAATTTTATCCTCATTTTATCATCACAACTGTCCTACAAGGTAGATTTCACCAAGAGACCTTCATGGCCAAGTGGGGATCGGAACTCCTGAAGATCTCCCGGACCCCAATTCAACCAACATTCTAACCACTACACAACACTGTCTCTAATGTATTTGTTTTGCTTTGTCTGACATATGAGGCTTCATTACTACTACTTATAAAACACCCACATTTAGCTAGACCAGCAGTAAGCAACGTAGTGCCCTCCAGATGTTGTCAGACAACAACTCTCATCAACCCCAATCATAGGCCATGCTAGCTATGGATGATGGGCGTTGCTGTCTAGCAGCATCAAGAGGGTACCACATTAGCTACCCCTGAGCTATACGGTATGTGAGACCAGCTGCCGCTGCGAAAAATTATGTCCCTGTGTCACATGACCTCCCTGTAACACATAGGAGCATTTGCCCTGCCCTGTGCCATTATTTCATGTGCTTCTCCACCCAACATCATTATCTGGCAGTGGCAGATGTGGAGACACAACATTTCCATGACTTACAGCAAGGGGAAAGTGATCCTACATGCAGTATAATTTGTACATGTGCATAATGTTTAGCTCCAAACAAAAGATTACCTTTTGCTAAGGAATACCTTAGCAAAAGACAAGGAACACTAAGTATACTATTTAGAACATTTCTAAACTGCTCTAAACAGCTCAACATTAAAAAATATCTAAGTGATGTACCATTTAAGTGTTCTCTTAAGAGAAAAATACTTATTATTATTCAAGAGATGTGTTACAAGCAAGTTTTTAAAGACAAAGGAATTGCCTCTGAAGTTGTACTTGAGTATGTGGACTTGAAACATGTTAGATATGACAAGAAATTGACATGTTTCTACTATTAAATAAATGTTCTCTAGTATCTCCTTTAGAAGAAATGCATCACAAATCTGTGTACCATCCTTGCGCAGTTTTCTAGTCTCTCTTTTGAAATCTGCATCCTTGTGCTTTGGTCTTTAAAAGTCATCCCAGGCAGACAGGAGATACTGCACAGAAAAACAACTCCTATCCCATATGGCTAGGATGTTTGAATGACCAGTTCTTGTAGCCAGGGGCTCCCACCAATGAAATCAGCATCACCAGTTGGGTGCTGGTTCATTGGGAAAGACTCGCTCAGCCAACTCCCATTTAAAAAGAATTATTTGAATGTTATCTCAGTTAAGCAGGAGTTGCTCAAGAAGAAGTACCACATACATGACAGGTGTAACAAAAGAGCCACTAAGATGTATAAATTGCTTTCTACTAAAGTGCTTTCATGAACACCTGAGAGAATAAAAATATTACATAAAACATCATAAAGTGTCATCTTGTATTACACACTTTTTAATAAACAAGTCTACAGTGGACCCTCCAGATATTAACTTAATTCGTTCCGGGGGTCCGTGTGCAACCCAAAAGTTACGTTACCCAAAGGTAATGTGACCCGAGGTACCACTGTACTTGATTCTTACATTCAGCATATAGAATACACCATACAGAAGGGATACATGTATGGTTAATAATTTTCACTTTAGCCTGTATTTTCTGCTTTGCTGATATGCCAGGATGGCCAAGGTGTTCAGGAAGGTACGCCTTTAGGGTGGTATTCAACTAAGTTTTACTCAGAGTAGACCTACTGAACTTCATGAACCTTAGTCATTTTCATTAATTTCAGTGGATCTACTCTTAGTTGCTTGCTGCCCATACACTGGCCCACCTTACTTATTTAAGCCATTCTAATTTCTTATACCTCAACTTTAACCCAGTTAACTTATTTCACTGGAAGCATTAAGAGTTTTTTAATAAAAGAAATCACTAATTATGATTGTCAGAATTGGTTGTTCCACACTGCAAGTTTCAAATAATACAGGAACAGGGTTTGATTGCCATACTTCCTGAGGGTCTACCAGAAAAGGTGAAAGAGGAATTGCCAAAGAGTATAGGTCAGTTTAGAACACTGCAAAGCAAGCTGAGTATCCAATTATCATTTTCAGGGTACGAATACAAGAACTTAATGTGAACCTGATCTTTCCTCTTGGCATAGCTCCCAAAATTAACGCCCACTAATGGCAAACATGCATGCAAAGAATATACTAGTTACAGTCATCCATAAATGTTTGGGAAGCTTCTCAATGTACTTTTTAAAAAATAATAATTGAAAGCAACCGTGACCTCTTCTGCCACCCTCTTCTCCATGGAAAGAACAGGAAATATTTCCAGTTAATTCTCCCACCTCCACAGAACGGAAGGGAGTGCATTCAGAAGCTACAAAAGGGAATTAAGATGCCTTGTTTACGAGTCATTTCATGCCTCTGGGTAAGCTTCAGATGGTCAGTATTTTGATTTCAAGTCCCTACTTACCATTATATTCAAATAACAAAAAACATTTCAGTTTAATATGATGTGTGTTAAGGGTTTTCTGTTTTCTAACAACAAGCCACAGAACCTAACCCCACTACCACCATTTCTCATACTGGTGGAAAGCAAATCAACCAGTTCACCCTTAACATGACTATAGCTCTACAATTCAACCGTAAAAGTAAAAATTATCATCTATAAGTGATATGAAACATTCACTGAATTATTCTAAATGAAGGATATTTGCATCCTTGCACCAGTCACTGCATAACCACCATCCAAAAAAAACCCTACATGATTTTTCTGGACTTGATTTACTCTTATTGCTGAAGTCAGACATAATAGCAAACCAGCGAATGATGCTTTGCTTTTATGAGATGAGCATGTTCTGTCATCTGCTTCCTTTACATGTGATAACAGACACTTCCTAAGATGGTTAACGAAAAAACACAGCTTGCTATTGCATCCAAACACAGCAACCATATTCTGTTGCATTTGGAAGCAACAGCAAACGATAGTTCCACATTCACCAAGATAGGAAACTTCTAATCTCCTCCCTTTACATATAGAGGGAAGTGGATTAAGATCAAGGTTGTGCATTAAGATCAAGGTTGTTCATACTTATAGCAGCAAAAGATGAATTATTACATCTGAATCAACCACAGGTCACGTTCAAACATTATGCTAAACCATAATTTAGATCAACATAAATGAGCTGAAATGACACATAGCACGCCCCAGGCTTGCATGCTCCTCCTCCTCCTGCATAGCTGGGAGGCGTTCTGAAGCTTTCACTTCTGCTTTTAAAGTATTGTCAATTTGTCTGGATTTTCTTGTTTTATCTTTTTGTAAACAGCTTTGAGGTTTTTGTTTATACAACCAAGTGGTGTATAAATTTCATGAAATAAATAAGACTCAGTGATCTCAAGCTGGCTTTTTCAAACAAATCAGTTAACGTTAACCACATTTTGTCACTCGGAAGTGGAAATGAAAGTTTCTGAGTGCCTCCCTTCAGCAACATGGGATGAATTCAGGCCTAAGGTTTGTTGCATTTCATTCACATTGCGCTACACTATCATTTAGTGTATATGTCATATTATTAATAACATACCAAAGCAGCTTTTGCAGTTGTAGGCTTAATTTCATCTGTTCAAGGTTTTGACACATGCCCTTTAAAAATATATAATTTGGCAGGGGGTCCACTAATGCCCATTAACCCGAGCAGGCAGAGCAGTTGTGAGATTTGAAAAGGTCAAAACTTTTTCTAAACATTTCCACTCCCCATCATCCTTAAGGGTCTTTAAAGTGTTGGGCAACCTTTTCTTTTAAAAATAAAATAAAAATCATTCATAATTTTGACTGGCTGGCATTTTAAATATTACCTACACCCAGATAGCAGGGACAGATAATAAATAAAACAAATAAAAGCCTCAATGGTCTCTGACTTGTGCAGAAGTCATTCTCACTTCAATCATCAGTGAGGTATCTTAACGGAAGACGCTATTTCTTCCATTCCATATCACAGACTGCTTTGGACACTTATTTCAAAGGTCTCTCACTACCATGCCACATTTTTTAGGGGATGAGGTTGCTGCCATTTAAGAAATGCGTATCTTCTGCCCTTTGGTCTCCTGGAACTAGATGCATGCAACTCTGCATCCTGGTGATTGATTTTTATAGGGCTTGACTGTGGTTTCAGACTGTTTTCAAATGGAGTGACCGGCTATCACTCGTCTCCATACGGCCGCACGCTCCCTTCCAACAAAGAGAATGATTTATGAATGTGTATCTATTACTCCGTCCTTTCACCTCTCAGCATTTCCTCTAATCTGCCCCAGACAGAAGTATCAGTGTTCCAGGAAGTACCAACAATACCTCTTTGCATCATCAGAATCACTTCTCTAAATCATGCCACAAATTCATTAGACAGCAACTGCCCAAGAATTAATATAATGACGGCAGGACCATGTTTCATGACAGTGAGGTTTCCAAAGAAAACAGCTGGGCCTTTATCGGGATACTAAATGGCTAACTTCATTCCAAGTGAAAAAGAAATCAGCAATGTGAAAAATGGAAAGGCTCCAACAGAGAAACATGAACTTCAACGGCTAATCTAAAAGAGACAGAAAACAAGTTCTGCTGACATTTTTCAGGGCGGTACAAATACATAAAAATGAGGAGGTAGCGAAATGTAAGGCCAATTAAGATAGCCTCATAACAAATCCGCCTTTAGAAGAAGAAAAAACACCAATTTAAACCAAAAGATTTGGAATAAAGAACGTACAAAAGGAAAGCAAAGAAAAATGCAACCTCGAAAGCAATGCAACAATGCAACTTTGAAATATTTTTAACACCCCCCTCCACCCACAGAAAGCAGAAACAAACACAGTGTGCTGAGGTACCAACAATGTGCACAACTGAGGCAGGAAGTGGATACAGAGCTGCAAGCAAAGAGGACTGTGGCAGAGGGGGTGGTGAGAGCTACAGAATGCTGTGGCAACAGGGGAGATCTCTGAGCTTCCATTATTATTTGCCAAACCTTTTTAGAAATCCAATGCTAAGGCAACTATTTTTGTTTCCTGGCTTCTGAGGGGTTGCTTAACCACATCCAGTAAGGCTGGATGGCAATTATATTAAACGTATTTATAAACCATAGCCATGTAGCAAGCACTTCTCAGAGCAGTATAAGTAAAGAGAGAGAGCAGTCCCAGTTCTGATATGCATGCAAGCTAGGTTTGAAAAACTTTTCTACTGCTTTGCATCAAGTAGTGCTCAAGACAGAATCAAGGAATTGTAGAGTTGGAAGGGACTTCAAGGGTTCTTTAGTCCAGTCCCCCGCAGTGCAGGAATCTCAAATAAAGCATCAATGACAGACGGCTATCCAACTTCTGCTTTAAAAACCCCAATGAAGGAGATTCAATCACCTTCAGTCCCATTCAAGGAAGCTGGATATGGTGAGCAGTTGTAGTCCACATCATCTGCAAGGTATGGGGGTACCATGCTGCCCAACACTGACCTATTGCCACACCTTCACCAATACCCTAAAGATTGCTCCTGGCATTTCAAACAGCAGTTGGTCCAAAAGAAATGTCACCATTTATTTTTATTTTTGTAAAACTATTATAAAATTGGCAAACTGTTAGCTGGTAATTTTACTATATCTTCTCAGAAGGCAACTGAAACAGACATTCCATAACTTTTATCATGAAGTTTACTTACAAAAGAGGAATCTCAACAATCAGCTGAATGAGGCAGCACAGTAACTCTTCCATAAGGTCTTCACATTCTGATCCTGAAAGAAAACAAAGAAAAGTACCATTGCTGGATATTTTGATATTAGCAATCTATTTTGTGTTCTCATTTTGTAGTTTTATGTTGTGATCTGCCCTGTGGCCTTTGGATGAAGGGCTGTATACAAATGTAATTACTAGTAAGAATAAGAATGATCTGCTTTCCCTCCTTGAGAGAAAATTCGTCATTTTCATCCTGATTCCCATTTACTGAAGTTCAAACTCACTGTACCCCTCATGAAAAGCCTTTAAAAAATCCAGAATGTAATGTTGAAATCTTGTGAAATTCATACAAAATTAAACTGAGCCTTCAGATTTTCACTCTTACTACTGGGAACAAACTAAAAGGACAGCAGTTCTAGCTTCTCTGGAAGGTGGTTAGAATCCTGTGTTTCAGTAGAATTATGTCTTGATGAAAGAATGGAAGGAACTGATGGACAGGCAGACAGCAGAGAACAGGAGAGAGGAGAGAAGGGGGGGGTGAAATGAAGAGACTGAGATCAATTCTGCAATCCCTTGTGTGTCTTGCCTTTCACAACTACCCAAAGCAGGTGACTTTTATTCCTAGTCTACAAAATAGGGAATCTAGCCTAACTTGCCCCAAACTTGTCTATGGGAGCAGCTGAACTCATCCTCAAACTCTGATCTACAAGATCAACACTCTGGTCACTGGTTCACATTAGTTCTCAATAATTATTTATGCTTAATTCTTCAGACTTAAATATTGTAATACTTACATACAAATTTTTAAAAGTTTCAAGCTATACAGATATTAAGGCTTTTTTGGGCTGTGTTCTGTATTGGTTTCATGTTTTGAATCCCAGCACTCTACTAGACGGAGAACCACAGATCTAGAGCGGCATGAGAAGCTCATCTAACTTTTAAGATATATAGCAGAGGTGTCTCCTGCCTCAGCTGAGCATCATTTGAGCATTTCAAGAGAAATGAGAAGGCAAGCAGAAAATAAAAATTGGCATTCAAGAGATAAAAGTGTAATTTTTACTGAAAGTTTTCTGAATTGAACTGCATTTGTAGATGGATCAATTCATTCATCCATTGGCAGTCAAGCCCCAATCAAAGATGTGTTGCAGCAATGGCATCGTTGCCCGTTGTCATTGTTGCTTAAGATTTTGTAAGAGAAAGGAAGTGAAAGTTAACAATAAATAGAGGAAAAACAGGAAGAGAGAAAGAGAGAGAGAGAGGGAGGGAGAGGGAGGGAGAGAGAGAGAGAGAGAGAGAGAGAGAGAGAGAGAGAGAGAGAGAAAGAAAGGGAAACAACATATACAAAGCAAAATTTAAAGTGGGTCCTATGTTTCTGTTTGGGATTAAAGGCACTGGATCTCAAAAGATTAAAGACTACCAAGTTTAGTTACCTTAATGGGCAAAACAGGCCAATGGAGGCACAATTAACAATTCTTTCAATTTAGTGCTTCCTCACAAAATTACTATCGGCATTGCACAGCTGAGAAAATAAGTAGTGGGAAGTGTTTTTTCCCTGAAATACAGTCATTAAGCAAAGACTTTAAAATGTAATTGCTTTCATAGGGTCCAAAGGCAACAAGAATCTTCCCCCACTTCCATTATGTTTACTTGGGGACATGTCAGTCATTTGCATCCACGAATATACATATGTTTTGAGAGAATTTTATAAACCACGAGTTCATAGAACTGGCACAAAGGGACATCATGTGCCATCATCATTAAAGTCTCAGCATTCCAAATGAGGAAATTATCTTAGTTTTATAGAGGGGTAAACCAAAGCAGGAAACAATCAGCTGGCAGAAGATCACAGTGAAGCAGAGATCACCACCAAGAAGGAACTCCAATTTCCTGACTTCTGGTTCCCTGCTCCTAACCAACAAGACCACACACAAGCACCTTCTTTTTTAAAGATGTCATGCTGTCTATTAAACAAAGCAATTAAATGCCACTTTCTTCAACCAACATACTGCTAAAAATTTTGCTATCTTCATTAGCGTGAATGGGACCAGCTCTAAGGTTTTGTCTGACATACTAATGTGCAGTCAGGGTCTTGATAAAAGAACATTAATGTTCCTTAATGACTAGTAGTGCTTTACTTAATGCCCAAGCTGTCTTTCACCTTTGGAATATTACACTGAACACTCAGAACTAGCATGTGGGACAGAGAAAGTTACACTGAGTTTTATGGGAGGACAGAGAGCTGAGAGCTTAACTGTTCCAGAAGCTTGAGGTATCCAAACAGCTGCTCTTTGAGAATTCAATGCATAATTTGAAGATTTGCTACGTACTGTAGGAATCTTAGTTTCCAATATATTCTGCTTACATACTTGTAAACGTTTTTCCCTATTCAAAAATACCATGCGGCCCATAGCCCAGGGATGGGGAACTTGTAGCCTGCCAGATGTTTCCTGGACTTGAACTTTCATCATCCATGACCATGGTCCATGATGACTGGGGCTGATGGGACTAGGAAGACCACAGGTTCCCTACCACAATCTACACCCAGACGTCTTACCTCTACTGAGACCAGCTGCATAAGTCATCCCCCAACTTGCACCAAGTAGCAGTCATTCCATCAGGCTACATGAACTTTTTATTTCAGCTGGTAAATTATAAGAACTGTAAAAATCAGTATCTGAGTTGTTTTCCTGCCCTCTTCCCTTCTCATCCCTTTCCCCTTATGTGTCAATTATTTTTGACTATAAGTCTGAGGGCAGAGACTATCTTAGCTTAGATTTTTTAGCTTCAGAGCAGGTTAAAAATACTTAAAAATAATATTAAATATTGATGACACTGCACTTCATCAAGCAAAGGAAGTTAGAAGAGAGACCTCATCTGGCATCCTGCATCATTCTCTAATGCTGTTTATTTTTTCTCCCCTTAATGTGTAAGGAATGTTGGGCTCTACTAGAAACATGCAGTTTGAGGGAGAAGACAATTCTGAGAAAGGTGGCTCTTAGAACCTTTCCCTCTAGAAAAGTGTTCCATATGACAGAGCCGCTAGTGGCAGAATTCAGCTTTGTGCATATCTGGTCCCACAAAGCTAATCTGGCTGCTACTCAGGCAACAGTTCCAGAGATTTTGAATTTCACACAGTTGGGGAGAGACCAGGAAGTTGTACGTGGATTGTAAGAACCTGCCTTCTGTTGCCATTTTTTCTCGTAACTTCTATATAATGCCTTGAGCTACATTACGTAGTCGTAGAGCTTTTGTAATATGACAGATTATGCCACCAGAAGCGTTTACAGTGTTTTCCCCTGCTCTTAAGCCAAAAATGGGCTTCCAGAGTGGCCCTGTCTTATTAAGCCTGTATTAAGACAAGGCTTTACCCACAGGCATAGAATCTTAAAGGCAAGACAAGTAAAACGTTCTCAGATCTGCTCATATCTCTCACACATATACATGTGTCATCTTACACTTGTGTGCACAGAACTACTAATTTAAGGATCCTTTCTGGACTTAACTGCCCACCACAAATGTTATTGCAAGGAACAGAATTACCTTGGAAAGAACAAGCACTGCTTAGAGACAAGGAATGAAAAGAGGAAGCAAAGGGGGTGAAAGGCATAGTTATGAAAAGAAAAACCCTGATCGCTAGGGTTGGAGCAAACTTGGAAAAGAATGACATGCAGCAGCCTGGCCAGGATCAAACCCATAAGACTGAACAAGTCAGGGACTAAGGTGTTCACAATTCTAGGAAAGGGACATCCTAACAAACTTGGGCTCTGACATAGAGGGGAACCTTGTTAAGGTCAGGGCTCAGATCATGCTTTAAGAGGTCTTACTATGCCTGCTGCAGAAATTGGGCTTGCATTTCTCAGGAAATGCAAACAAGGGTCCTCACCTTAGTTACTCTGTTTTACTCACAAGAAACAACTAACGACCAAATTAGAGGTGTACCTGCATTAGATACAACACTGGTTCCAGGGGACAAATTAAGTGTACCCATATATGATTCATTACACATATCAGTTATTCGCCTCTTCAGCAGCCACCCTGGGGAGGATCTTGGTGGGAACAACTGTGGCTTACCCTAATAAAACGATACCGGGCTTCAGCTTAACTTAATCTTGGTTTGCACTATCACCATGCCTTTTGTTCAGAGCAAAGACATACCAAGCACATACTCATAGGGCAAGACCTTGAGCATGTGCAGAGTTCCAGATCAACTGTGGCTCTTGGTAGCAAAAAAAGAGAGACTGGGAGAAAGGATGAAAAAAGCATAGAGTACTTGACATCGTTTCTTAGTTGCAAAAGTTCTTGTAATGACCAGGTGGAATGGAAAAAGCTCAAGGAGAGAAGGTTGATGGAGCTGATCTCCCAGCTAACAAGATGGAGAGGCCCCTGCAGCCC
Organism: Podarcis liolepis; assembly: GCF_965112155.1. NCBI lineage: Eukaryota > Metazoa > Chordata > Lepidosauria > Squamata > Lacertidae > Podarcis > Podarcis liolepis. The sequence continues at coordinate 55,206,537 of NC_139565.1, read as the reverse complement.
CATCTTCCCATCTGCTATATTATGATGTAATGTTTATAACTTTGTCTAAGTTAGAAGTAGGTATTTCATGCAGCCAGGTTTCTACCATGTAATTAAAGTTTTCACAAGGCTCTGCAGCTATTTCAGTCCAAGTTGTCACTCTCTCCCATCCCCTTCCTGTAAGCTTTACTACTCTATATTCTAGAAAAACACAGATGGCTATCTTCTGCAAAGTCCACCATCTTATCTTCCCAACATCTACTGTGTTGTGACATATTTTATGACAGATTTTAACAGAAGTCTTCAGCATATGCGAGACACCATTTGTTCCCTTAAAATTGTTAAACATTTACCATAAGAGCCTGGTGATTTTTCCTCGTAGGTGAAATGAACTTGCAACTCCTCTTCTGACATTTGACAGATCAACACTTTGAGCAAGCAGCAAATAATGAACAGTGCATTGTGAGTCTGCCAGATAAAGAGGTGGCTGAAAGAGAAACAGAAGATTCAATGGTACATACCTCAAACACATCAAGAATTCTGGTTATAAGAATTGCTTTACAGCAAGCCAAGGACTGCTCCTGTAGGCCACCTTGTATGAATTAAAACTAAGGTATTGTGTGAGCCAAAAATATGCAATAAAAGGGTGATAGATAGATATATTTGAACAGACACGAAGAATAATAGTATTAATACTAAGAATCACTATTGTATATAACATGAGTTCGGTTCGGTCTCAGGTCTTTCCTGTCCTATTTAGTTTCTAGATATGTCTGTACCTTGAACTTCTTCCCTTCTGCTCAAAATAAAAATCTCTACACCAGTTGCATAATGAAATGTTAGAATGAAGCACTTTTCAGCAATGCAAGAAATTCCATTTTGTTGGAGAAAACGGGGGAAATGGAATTTCACATTTTCTATCCTATCCTAATGTAGTGTATTCAAGAGATAATGCCCAGGATTTAAGACAAATTGAGGTTTAACTGCAAAGCTTCATCAAGCTGGTTTGTAAATACTCCTAAAAATAATCACTTAAGCTGAAAAACAAATGTTTATTTTGCAAACCAGACAGCTGGTGGCACAACATTAGAAGCGATTGCTACATTGTAGATGGAAAAAACACGCACATAAAATAATTGCTAAATCATTATCTTAAACACTAAGCTCCAAGGAATTTTGAGTCACAGACTATAAATGTAAGAAAGAAGCATTAGGAAGCCATTTTTATTGTCTCCCCTTCCCCACCCTCAGCAAAAATTGGGACAGCACTACTCTGTGTAAGGGGTACACAGAGTGTAAGGATTAATACAACCTTATGCAAGCAAATATTTCTTGTGCAACAAGCAGCAAAGTCTGTTAAGACACCGCTGCTTTCCAACATTATTATACCTCATCCCCACAATTATAAGACATGAAAGCAGTTTAACTGGAAATAAATTATCAGATTAAAGACATCTAGTGCACAGGATACCTTGCTGACTATATCTGCAACCCCAAAATATCTCCCCGAGTGTAACCTCAGCTTCTATTGATGTTACGGACACATAGTACTCATAGGAAGAAGTTTGCATAAAGTTGAGGTGGATATCGTTCAAGCAACCTACATTCTACAATCTACCATTATGTCGGCAACCATGTTGTGTTGCTCAACTTCATGGGCCTTGCCAGCAGACTGAGCCAGACAGCAGCCAATAAAAACAGAAGGCAGCGCCATGGGCTAGTTACACAATGCAAAACGACTGTCTGACCTTTTCAGCTACTGATGTCAGGATGCATTGCAAACTAGTTAGCGTGACCTGCTGAAGGGAGACCAAAAAACAGAGGGCAAAACTTAATTGGTTTGGTATGCACATCACATTCAAATGCAGCCTTTTCATGCAAGCTGCTGAAATCGCAGGTGCTTCACTGCTGCACCACTCCTGTTGCTTCTGCACTGCCAGGAACTAAGTCTGGCTCAGCATTACGTCCAAAACTGGGCTCATTTCTTGTTTCTCTCCAAGCAGACCACAACTTCGTTCTTGCTTACCACTCATGGTTTGTCTGGCAAGAAACAAACCACAAGTCTGGGTTCAGAGACAACACTAAACTAGAACGTGGCTGGTTTCCCAGCAGGAGTAGGGGAAGAGCAAAGAGCCCACCATTTCAGCAGTGTACCTGTTCACATTTAAACCAGAGTTTAGTTTAACTATGGTTTAAAGTGACATGCAAGTGAGAAACAGTCATAAATCAAGATACAGTACTCTGGTGAAATTTCATAATAAACCCACTATAAACATGAGACAGGGATCCCTAAGGTAATGGGAAATCTGAACAGCTCCCAGACTATTTTTGGCACAGACTGAAATGTAGATTGCGTATTCCTTAATTACCCTATCAAGGTCTGCTCTATCTGTGCAGAAAAATAGTCTGTGTGCTATTCCGATCTCCCATTTTTTGAATTCTTCAAAACTGGTATAGATGTGTGATACCTATATAACAAATCTACTTTCAGCTAACTATTCACAATGGGGGAAATCCCTTATTTGTCAGAAGGCCTTTTTCTTTCTGAAAAATCTACCTATTAGGAAGATTCCATGATTCTGCACACTCATGGATAAAAGGGGAATAACTTTCTACCAATCTATCTTCCTTCATTTTACAATTGTGTAGGTCTGAATGGGACATGATTTATTTAGCCAGGGCTGTTGTCTACAAGGTCTCAGAACCCACAGCGTACAATATTTATTGACATGAGAGTTTCAGTTTATCAGAATTACTCAAAACCAGACTTGCAGTTAGCTATGCACCCAGGATGGTTAGCATGCCAGCCACATTGCTGATTTCTGAGTACAATAAAATTTAGCAGCTGGCTCCCTAGTGCGTATTCAGGCTGGTGAAGCAAAGGTGAACAAAACCCACAAACATGCTGCACTTACTTTTGACATTCTGCTGAAATTTTTAACTCTTTGGTTCTAGAAAGGAAGACTTTAATCAGCGCTGTTAGATTTCCTGTTCGAGGATTATTCTCCACTAGGAGGAAGAATTGTACAGGTTACACTTCAGGTTCAAACATTACAGCTGTGATCCTATGTACACTTACTTGACCTAGGAATGAGCCAAACTGAACCCAGTGGCACCTACTTCCTAACGAATGTGCTCAGAATCAAATTGCATAGGGGCAAAATCCAGTATCTGAAGTGTAAGCAAACAAGGGGGCCATGCCATGAGTTGGAGATCAGGGCCAAGACAGGCCTTTGGGGCAACCTTTTTGGAGAGCCCATGTAACGTGATCATGGCATAACTTCCAGGAGTAGCCTCCCACATATGCCTCCCACAAGTATTCATAAAATTCTATAGAATTCAAATTGTTAAGTGTTCTTCAATGGCTTCATGGAACTAGATATTAGGGAGCATAAATGGTGCCTATGAAAAGAGATGCTTCAAGATTTGTACTAAGTGGAAGCAGAGCACCACACCACTGTATGCAAACGCATGGAGGGTGCTACAGGCCGTTCGTCTAAATCTAGCCCAAATTTAGAAGTTTCCACAGGATCTATATGTGAGACAGCACAGAGGCACAAAGTCGAACCAGCATTTCTTACTTAATTGTTGTCCCTACCCCAGCTGTAACATTTATCATCTTTATCATCATCAATATGTTAAATTTATGAACTGCAGGTAAAATTTGGACAGGTTACAACCACTTTAATATCTCCCATAATATCCAGTTCTGCCATGTCCAGTCTCCCATAATATCCAGTTCCAGTTCTGCCATATCCAGTCTCCCATAATATCCAGTTCTGCCATGTCCAGCTAGTGGCCATGACGGTTAAACAGAATCCATATTATAAGCCAGTCTAAGAGCTTTTTGAAGCCATGTGGCAGGACAGAAATTTCAAAATTCATAATTAAGATTTCCAGTATGCCTTCCTCTGACTGATCAAGACCCTTCTTAAATTCAAAAGATGTTCTAGACAGGATCAAACATCAGAATTTCAAAAAAGGCAGCTAACACTGATTGCAAATTTTATGTATTCCGCCTCTGCTTTATCTCCCACACATATTCTCCTTTGAAAACAGTGCTTTAAAATCCTTTCCTTTTTTAAAAAAAGGGGATGAAAAACAACCTGTTCTACTACATCTTAATAAAGCTGTACCCAAGCCACTTCCTGTGACAGAACACAAAATAAAGCAAAAACCTGTGAAAACTTTATGTTCAAATAGCACATGCGGGCACAATATGTCTTCATATACCCTTGGGAGTGTAGAGAGGTTTTAAAAAACCCATGTACAGAGCACAGATGGGAGATATTAAATGCACCACAGATATAAAGGTTTATATAGAGCAGTACGATTTACTAGGAACATTGACAGCACGAAGAACATGGAAATAAATGCCATAATCAAAATAGCCTCTTACCTAAAGACTTGCAGACCGAGATAGCAGCTTCTTCCAAAAGCTTTAACTCGGCACTGAAGAAAAAAGAAAAATTGATTAGAGCCAACACTCAATGAGCTTGCCAATTCTGGTAATTAATAGGACATAATCATAAATAAAAAAAGGAAAGCAACTAACATCTGTTACTATGAAACATATTGTTCTTATGCGCTGCATTCTCAGACCTCCTCTGATCAAAAACACAGGAGTAAGTGAAAATAAAAATATAAACACAATGAAAAAACCATGAATTATAGTACTGTATAGCACAATGCAAACTAAAAACCACCCAATGCCTCTTTGACGCCAGCTAAAGACTCACATGTTTTGAACTGCTTTTTTCTATCTTTTTATTTATTATTATTATTCTGCTGGTAGTTTTTGTTGTAGCTGTTAGGGGCTGGATGTTGTTGCATTAGCATGGTTACTGGTTTTATTGATGATTTTGTTGTACTGTGTTGTATTTCATTGCTGTCTGCTTTGAGAGTATTTACTCTTGGCCAAATAAATAAAAACTTGGAAGTGCTACATAATTTACTCAATCACAATATCCCCATGGCATACACTGGAATCCCAGGCCTGCAGAAAGTAGCTAACAATGGGTAGCTTATTACTTTGGTGAAATGGCTAGCTAGGATGCCAGCAAGGCAAGTGAGCAAGAATATATGCAATCCATTGACCTCATGACGTCATGCAAACACTAGTTTGTCTTCTTGGGCTACCTCATTGCATCTGAATAACATTAAATGACAGGCCACTAGTTCCTGAGCTTTTGACTCTTAGGGAACATTTGCCATCTTTTCTGTGTATATACAGGACCCAAAGTTTGCTCCTGCTAGATACTGGCCACACCTGTTGGAGCTCACCGTTACATCACCTGAACTGAGAACAGAACCTTCTCCATGGGCCCATACATTGTAGGGGAGATAAATACCGTAATACAAATTCACCTTATGCTTCCAGAATGTCAGAGCATGTTAACAGTTTCACTGACATTTGATAGCTATAAATCACCATTTACCCAGAATGTTTAAATTGTGAAGAGTTTCGCCTTTATACTGAAGGCGCTATTCTAATTTTAAAGGTACATCTACATGAAAGCTTCCCAGCCCACCCCTTTTTTACTAGTGGAAATGTAAGAGGCTATCCCTCTAAAAATACAGGTGGGGAATTTATGTCCCTTCAGATGTTGCCCGTCATATCTGTGAATTGGTTGTGACGTCTGGGCTGATGGAAACTGAACTCCAACATCATCTGGAGGGCCACAGGTTCGACATCCCTATGTAGATGCACAAACAATGTGTAGTGGGGAAATCGCACATCAACATCACTTAGAACTGCCCCCACTGAGGCGCCTCCAGTGCTGAATCATGCCCTCAGTACATATAAGCGGAATACTAGTAAGGATAGTAAGTGAGCACAATTGTGACCATAGGGTTGTCTCCAAATATGTCCAATGGGCAAATCTATGAACACACAAGTGTTTCAATATCACTCACTGAGTCTGTGACTAAAGTCGAGCTTGATCCCAGGTCATCTTGCAACTATATGTGTCTGAATAAAAAATGGTGGTTGCATTATTACCATCTCTTTCCCTCTTCCCTCACAGATTTCTGCATTCCAGCATAATCCAACAGTGACCCTGATCAACGGATTGAACTGATCACAACTACGATCATCAAGTTTATTTAGATGTTGCTTTTCCAAATAATGCCCACAAATAAAGCAGCTCACAAGAACACTAAACAAAAAATTACTTTAAAAATGTACAACACAAGCATAAGACATAAATATATCCCAGGTCTATGCCCAGGTTTCATCAGGAGGCTTTGATGTAAACTTTCAAAACAGATGCCCCTACTTCCCTGTAGGACCAAGGAGCATATGGAAGGCATTTAAATACATAAATGCCACCGTATGGGTGACTATAAGCATGGCTCATTCTACTAAAGCTTGCCTCTGTGTACCTAGCACTTCTAGAGACATGCAAGCCTGCAAAAGTACAGCCCCTCAAGATCTAGGGCCTGTATCTAAATTAAGAACAGCACAAGGCCTGTGCACAGGCTTAAAATCAAAGGCCTGCAGAAATGCTCATAAGAGGAAATATGCTAGTGGAGAATGACCACCTTAGATTTGGGGTTTTTTAAAAAAAATGAAAATGAGTTCTGCCCTAAAAAGTAAGAATTCAAGTACTTCTGCACACACTGCAAAAGTATATGATGCAGCTTTTAAAGATGTATGCACACATGGTAGAAACCCCAAACCAATGGAATGGATACATATGTTTACATTCACCACCTGAAAAAAAGTTATTATACAGTACTACACTTTTTATACTTATTTAACAATACCTGAAAGTGGCCGGAAAGGGGGAGTAATGGAGGCACGGTGTAATGGGGCATAGCGGGCTTATGCACGCTCCACCGTCATGCAAGCCCCAAGCAAATCAGGGATTGCTTATATTTGCAAGGTAATTTTAATATTTTAATTGATTTTAATCTATTGCAATATATAAAAATATAATTTATGTTCTATTTTCTTATGATGTAATTACTCCAGAAGTGAGAAAGCTCCAAAACAATTACAAATTAACTATATGTTTTTTATAACTACAGTGGTACCTTGGGTTACATACGCTTCAGGTTACATACGCTTCAGGTTACAGACTCCGCTAACCCAGAAATAGTACCTTTGCTTCAGAATGAGAACAGAAATCGTGCTCCGGGGGCACGGCAGCAGCAGGAGACCCCATTATCTAAAGTGGTGCTTCAGGTTAAGAACACTTTCAGGTTAAGAACAGACCTCCGGAACGAATTAAGTACTTAACCCAAAGTACCACTGTAATATAGGTTGACCAGAATGTTTCAAATACAAATAACTGTGCACATTTAGGAAGCCTGGACACCACAGAATCACAATGTGTTTTGTTAAACCAGCTTTTTCTGTGAGAATTTTCTGTGCGCACCTTTCGGTGGCAATTAATATTTTTGCTACTGTTATTCAGTTTTCAGCTAGTTGTACTTCAAATAACCTAATAGAATATTATGCTCAATGCCCGGTCTATACATTATTTACTTCCCACAACTTATCGTTTACAGACGGTAGGAAAGACATAAGGATGGCAGGTAGAAGAGCGCTATTCACTATATTGAGAGGGATGTTTAATTTATTTTTAAATTACAATCAAAGTCTTGTGCCTCAAAAAGGTGAATTTGTATACATTTGATCACTTTGCATAATTTATATTGCTTTTGCCAGTCTTAGTAAAAAGTAAACAGTCATGCAGGGTATTGAAGCTCTGTTCATGAACACCAGTGATGCTGCTCAGACCTCACCTGGCTTCTAAGGTTCTACCAGGCATTTCCCTGCACACTTTTAATCTCGCCTTCAAACCTAGAAATCTGCTTTTGAAATTGAAAGCCAATAATCGCAGCATGCTGAATTCCATGCTGAAATGCCAAATTTAAAGTGACGGCACTGAGCCATTCAGCCTTACACAATGCTTAGGGAAGGGGTCAGCAAACTTTTTCAGCTGGGGGCCGGTCCACTGTCCCTCAGACTTTGTGGGGGGCCGGACTATATTTTGAAGGGGAAAAAATATGAACAAATTCTATGCCCCACAAATAACCCAGAGATGCATTTTAAATAAAAGGACACATTCTGCTCATGTAAAAACACCAGCCAGGCCCCACAAATAACCCAGAGATGCATTTTAAATAAAAGGACACATTCTGCTCATGTAAAAACACGCTGATTCCCAGACCATCTGCAGGCCGGATTTAGAAGGCGATTGGGACAGATCCGGCCTCTGGGCCTTAGTTTGCCTACCCATGGCTTAAGGGGAGTGGACATCAGGAGGAAGCCAGTGCTGATATGCTCTGGAAATTCCTTTCTTCCCAAAATTAGAGTAGGCTGTTCGCCACCCACTTTGTGTAATCAAAATCTGGAGAAGGTCAAACTGCGCTTACCGCAGAAATCCACTTGAGAGCTATCCTGAAGCTGAAGTATTTGCTCATGTAATAATGTCTTTGCACATTCCCAGTGTTGCTATTAAAAATGGGATAGTTATATATCCTCCCCACATGTTGTCAAAGGGTTTTCTCACTTTTAGAAGTAGTAGAGGTGCATGCTGAAGCCCCAATCTCTCCAGGGGATTATTATGTAAAGCAAAGTCATTTCAGGGAATTCTGGATTTCTCACTCATCTTCAAGTCAAATTAAGAATTATGGGGATAAGATTCAATAAACTGGCTTATTGTTAAACTGCAAAAACCTCAAAGCGATTTAGAAGAATGTAAAACAGTAAGATTGAGAAAAATGCACAAGCATACTTTAATACATGCAAAAGTTAAATCACTAGAACAAATTTAAATTAAATTTGAACCCACATGCCTAATTTTGCACATAACACTAAGCCAGATCATGGTTTAGCTATGGATACTGCAGCAGCAACAAGATCAGGGAAGGAGTGAACAAGCCATTATTTTCACTTTGTACACTAGATTGTTCATGCTTAGCTATGGTTTAGCTTAGTGTTATGTGCAAACATGAGCCTAGCAGCCACCCACAAGAAATAATTACATGTTACATTAATATGGGAGACAGGAGAGCAAAAAGATCCTTCTCACCAACCAATTATTTCCTTCAAATCCCCCCTAGCCATTTTTATTTGTCATTTTCCTTCCATCTGAGATTCAACTGCAGAATGAACCCAGGTGAGGTAGGAACATCTACTGGGAAATGTCACCAGGCACAACATGACCCATTGTTCCCACCTGATGATTCTCTCCTGTTAAATCACACATATAGCCACAAATGGCACTTATATTAGGCAACACACCAGTGTTTTAGTGAATGCCCATTTGCTTATAATTTTAATAAAATAAGTAAAACAGTATTTTTTATGTAGCATTACATTCTGAAACTCTTAATATATGTAATGATTTCTATAGATTTATACACGCCCAACCCCAGGGATATTCAAGACCCCTACCCTCAAAGATTCAATGCTTAAACTTAAAACCAAAAACCCAACAAATACTGTTTCTAGCTCTTTTGCTTGCTGAGATACAAGGGAAAACAGGCAGACAGTACTCTATACAACTTGTTGGGAAGTCAACCTCTTTCCACCATCCAGAGTTCTGGCCAATGAGCACAATTACAATGGGGTGACTGATAAGCATTTGACACCTTAAAAATGTTCTTAATAGTAAAACATTTAATGTGTTAAAAAACTGTAACAAAATAACTGAAATATCAGGTTCTTTGCATTTTGTTTTGTCTTTTTCACACAAACACACAAACATACACGTCACATTAGCCAAAAATTGCTGGCTCTAAATCTGGAATTATATCCAAATTTATTCCATGTAATTGCTTAGAAAGGTTTTCCTAACTTGCCATCCTCCAAGCTGAACAAAGACCCCTGGGGGTTCAATGTGCTGCTTTTCCTGCTTGCCCCCAATTTGTTACCCACCTGGCAGGACACAAAGCACACCTTGTGGGGTACATATGGTGGGTCACAACTTTATGCACCCTTACTGTATGCCAATCAAGTTAGGAGTGTGTCTTTAGCCTTGGAAATGCCTCCTGAGGATCATGACAAATATTGTCACCACTAATAGTTTCAGTAGCGCCCTATCATACAAGCACACGAGTCAACCTACAACATAGCCCAGATATAACTTCACACACGCAAGCAGAGCAGGGCAGTGGAGGCAGGTTATTAATACAAAGCTAAGACGTCTAAAGCATCCTATTGATTACATGCAAGAAGTGTTAAAGCTTCATCTCCTAGGTGGTCCCTTTTCTCAGTCCAAGGAACAGACAGCTATAATTAAAAACAAATGGTAAGAAGAAGAAAAAGGAAGAATGAATGCTTCACAATCTACACCCATTACAATTCTCTCAATCAGAAAAATCAGGACTTCCCAAATTTCCCCCACATTTTAAAGCAGTCCAGCTGGCTGCTTGTCATGAAGATATATCACTTCCTGACACAGAATGTTTTTAGACTACAGATCTGCTAACAAGCTTCTGTGAGAAGCTTTTAAATTTTTATTTTTTCCCTTTTAAAAACAAAGTGTTGCCTTCAAGTGGCATGATGGGCTTATGGTTGCTCGAAACCATATAGCTATGCAAAGTGCTCTTCGCCTTTCAATAACCTCTAGTTTTGAAGACCTTGGTCTGAGTGCTCTGTTTTGCAGCCGTAACAGCAGCCTACCTTGTTTTAAAGAGAAATTGACTCATGAGAACTGTACTGTACGCCCACATGGGTAACGTAACAGGGCTGGGAACTAAACGCTGTAGAACAGAAGATGGCAACTTTCTGGTCATGAGCCAAGTGCATCCTGCTGCTGGCAGAAGATATACTTCCACTAGATTAGATCATTAACACAATGCAGTTCGGTTTTACTGTTTTGTTTTCATTGGCATAGAGGTAGCACAACTGAGGTAGAACAATTTAGAAACTAAACTAAAAAAAAAACAACCTACGCATTTTTATAATGTTTTTGCAGAAAGATTAATGTATTTATGCAATTAATATATTTACCAAGTAAATTAGGAAAAAGATGAGAAACAAATAAAAAGAAGAACTTTTATAAATGTACAACATTCAAAAATATGGTTCCACCTTATCTATACTGTATATATTTCTAGAAAGGTAAGTCTGAACAAACTCCATCTTGAAGTTTCTGAATCGTTAGAATGACAAGAATTGCCAACTGCAGCACTTGTAGACTAGTTATCAGTACTATTCTATTACTAGAAATAAGGGAAGTGGTGGTTTTCAGGTGTAGCCTGGTAATCTGAATAGGTTTTGTGCAGATGTACGACTGTCAATTTCTTAACCATGCTTAATAAATAAGAGGCCTGCAGGTTTGTGTGTTCCCTTATATCACACAATGTCATTCACCCCTTACATTTAGGATTGTATCTGCACTAATGTTAGCTATGATTAACAGTAGCCAGACTCCTCTTAGCAGGATTTTGGCAAGTCTGCTTTAAATCCTGGTTAAAGGTCCAAAATTCCCTGACAGTTGCCTGGCTCTACAGACCTGTTTCCCCTGCCCTCCAAAGCAGCACATGTTGGGGTGTGATGGCTGCAACCTATAACTATTTTGTCTTTATAATGACAAGACTTTACTCCTTTCCGAATCTTACAAATGCAACCGCATTCCAGATTCTTCTCCATCCATCAGTGGCATTTTCAATTTTTTCACAATTTCCCTGGTTGAGTAATTTAAAAATTCATCCTACTAACCATTATTTATTTCACCCGAGTACTCATTAACAAAAAGGTGTTTCACTAATTTAACTAAGATGATGTCCCAGTGAATAATTTTAACACTCTCCCTTTACTGAAATCTATATAGCTAAGACCTCCAAGGGGGTATCAATACACAAGTCGTTCAGGAAGCTATGACAACCCTTCCAAGGAAATGCAGAGGCAACTGTCATATCAACAGTAAGAGTTACATTCTGGCAGGGGGGAAAATAAGCACAAATGGTGGAAAAATTCCCTAAATAATTTTTCTGTTAAGGCGACAGAAGATGAACTATTCTACCTACTTGCACAGAAAATGCACACGCATGTCATCAGCTAAGATTCATGAAGTGGCACAGGAGCAGGAACACTAACACCACCTATTTATTACATTTGCTTTGCACCACAATCCCTACGGAAGCCGTGCTCGTGTAAAAAATGAATGAATGAACACCAAGATGGAAACACAGTTTTCTAGTATGGATCCTTTCATTAGCCCACAGAGTGGCACTGTTAGACTTCAAACTGCTTTCCGATTCTGAATAACTAACCTGGGGGAGGACCTGCTATTTAACAGGCAGTAAAAGTTCACTTAGGAGACTGATAGCTGTTCAATAATTTGAACTTAAAGATACAGTAGATTCTGTTAAACTAGACTTAAACAACATTGATTTGGGGTTTAAAATGCAATGTGTTAATAAAATGTTAGATTATCTCACATGCATGTACAATAAGGACAGGCAACTGGAATTTTTAAAACGAAATCCAGCCAAACAGGCCCTCCTTCTCCAAAGGACCACACACACACACACCAATATAGACCTCAGGCACTTTCTCTCAAGATGGAACATGGGTTATGTCTCTTTCAATCACTTTAATCTGCAGGGTGAACACCATGAGGCCTTAAGCACAGCCCTCCCCTTATGCACAAGCTAAGACAAAGACAAGTGGCAGTGGCCAACTGAAATGTCTATTATACTATCACACAAGCAAGCACACAAACAAGGAAACAATTGAAACATCTACAACTGAAATATCTAAAAGCAATCCCAATACAGTTGGCAGAATGGGAAAGTTATCCACTCAAAATGCTTGGTCATGGTAGGTGCTGAAAAGATAACAGAGAGAATATCTGTTTAAAATTTCACAGTTGGGAATTCCAAAAGCCTGCACCTACAAAGTGCAGTGATCAGTTGGGGATATAAGGGGTAAGACTATCTTGCAGGTAACGTTCCTTTGACCGTAACCTAGGCTGAAGGCTGCATGTGGTGCCTAGTTTATATATCTGAGTTTCGAACACTCCTTTCAGGTATCCTGGTCCCAAGCTGTACACCAAAACCAGCACCGTGAACTGATCCCAAGATGCTGCAGCAGATTTTTGCACTGGCTCCCTCACTGCAGACTGCAGTGAATGTGGATGTTGTGTCAAAATTGCTATGGAGCAGGGGTAAGCAACCCAAGGCCCGGGGGCGGGATAAGACCCAATCGCCTTCTAAATCCAGCCCATGGACGGTCCATGAATCAGCGTGTTTTTACATGAGCAGAATGTGTCCTTTTATTTAAAATGCATCTTTAGCTTATTTGTGGGGCCTGGCTGGTGTTTTTACATGAGTAGAATGTGTGCTTTTATTTGAAATGCATCTCTGTGTTATTTGTGGGGCATAGAAATTAGTTCATTCCCCCCCCCCATATAGTCCGGCCCGAGGGACAGTGGACTGGCCCACAGCTGAAAAAGGTTGCTGACCCCTGCTATGGAGGGTCTAAAACTCCATGTCCTGGGTAGATGTTAACAGACGTCGGACAATTTGAAAAGCTCCACTGGACAGCCGCTTGAGGATGCAATAGAGGCAAAGAAGTGGGTCTTTTTCACTGCCCTCACCATAACACAGTAGGCACAGTTATGTTGTCAGATGTGCTTAGTCAGCTTCACAGCACATCTTTCACCTGCACTAAAGCAGCCATCCAGCCTGTTTCTTTGGCCTTACTTACCCGATATACCAAGGGCTTCAACAGGGTCACTTGCTCCACCTACTAGAACCCCCCCCCCCAGAGCTTTCATGAATTCATTAAGATGCTATTGGTCTCTGGTGAGGACAATTTTAACCTGTTCACCCCAAGCATCTCTTGCTGCTCACACTCTGGACAGGGTTAAGGAGCTCTTTGCCTCATTTTGGGCTGATGTGGAAGCAGCCAATGTTACTGGTTCTTCAAACACTTGCTCAGAATAAAATATGGTCCCTGTAAAAATTAGTTACAAACCAAGGATCCAAGAAGAAAAATAGGTGTCTGAAAAATAGCTTGTGAGGTTGAAAAAATCCTGCCTGCCATGGGATGGAGGACAGTTAGCATATCAAAGGAAGACTTGATTTGCCTCAGGGTTGGCTCAGACATGCAAATACATATTTATAGTTAGATGATTGTGTCCAGTTCTGGGCACTGTGTCCAGTTCTGGGCACCACAGTTCAAGAAGGACACTGACAAACTGGAACGTGTCCAGAGGAGGGCAACCAAAATGGTCAAAGGCCTGGAAACGATGCCTTATGAGGAACGGCTAAGGGAGCTGGGCATGTTTAGCCTGGAGAAGAGGAGGTTAAGGGGTGATATGATAGCCATGTTCAAATATATAAAAGGATGTCATATAGAGGAGGGAGAAAGGTTGTTTTCTGCTGCTCCAGAGAAGCGGACACGGAGCAATGGATCCAAACTAGAAGAAAGAAGATTCCACCTAAACATTAGGAAGAACTTCCTGACAGTAAGAGCTGTTCGACAGTGGAATTTGCTGCCAGGGAGTGTGGTGGAGTCTCCTTCCTTGGAGGTCTTTAAGCAGAGGCTTGACAACCATATGTCAGGAGTGCTCTGATGGTGTTTCCTGCTTGGCAGGGGGTTGGACTCGATGGCCCTTGTGGTCTATTCCAACTCTATGATTCTATGATTCTATGATTCTATAATTCTATGATTCTATTCTATGATTGGCAACTGAATATGAGAACTGGCTGCACTGAAAAGCATTGTGTTTCACAGAATATTAAAGATACGTTGGTGTTACGTGTAAGATCAAATACTCAAACTTAGAAGTGAACAATGAATGTTACAGGCATCAGTATGAAGTCAGGAAGCACACTCACATAATGGCACAACCAGCAGAAATACCTTGAATTAATTCTTCAAGGAACAGCTAGTACTCAGTACTCATTTGCAATGCGCTAACCATTGTTCACCAAAGATGATGGGAGAAAAAGACATTTTCCATAAATGATGCATATATTCCCTACATTTTTTTTTAAAAAAGAATGATACTTATCAACAGTAATCTTAGTTTTAACTGATGGGCTTTCAATGCTACTCTTGGGAAAACTTTGCACAATCCTTGATAATTATCTCACACAGCTACTTAATTTTAATTGTTTCACAACACTGGCAATAATAAGTGACTACACAGTCAAAGTGATGTTAAATTAAGTCAAGAAACATTTACAAGCTTGACATAGAAAATTCACCCTGCCTTGCAGGTTTAAACCACATTCTCCAGGTTGAAGTGAAGGACTCTGGAGCAAAGGTTTCAACAAGTTTACACCTGCTAGGTATGTCAAGGTAAAGCCTGCACCGACAGTGACCAAGATTCCTATTGCTACAAAGCTAAGGAACCAGAACCATTTCCATCTATACTACAGGACTCAATAGTGAATATTACTAGTATCACTGCTGTTTCTGCACACTTGGGTTTCTCCAAGACAAATGGCAAGGATGCTAGGATCAATGTTCCCTTGAACAAACAATAAGAAATAAACAAGTTACTTATGAAGGAAGTGCTTACCTGTGATTAGAGCACAGAATGACTGACTAGTTATGGATAGGGAAGAATTGTGGTTTTTTTTTCACAGTGGGAGATGGAGAAGTGAAAAAGACAATAGAAGGAGATGGTTTCCAACTTATTAAAGGACGGCCAAACCGGACAAAACAGCATTCAGTAGGGAAAGGCAGGGCAACTGGTGAGGATAGGAAGGAATTAAGGAAGGAATGGGAAACCTGTGGCCCACCAAATATTGTCGCATTTCAACACTCGTTACTCCAGCCAGCATACCCAATATTCAGGGGCAATGGGAGGTATGTTCCAACAACATCTGCAGGACCACAGATTATCATCAAAGCCACATAAAGGAAATGCATATGAATATTTTTGTTCATTAGTCACACACTTGTACTGATTGTGAACTACACCTAGCTCCCATAGACCAAGGGCAATTAACCATGGATCAGGGAAGAGAGATGTACAACTCAGCTTGTACAGGACCACTCACACAAAGTATTGCTTTATGGAGGGAAGATTGTGAAAAGCTTTCAAATGATACCTTATATAGACATACCGCATTGTACATACAGTGGTACCCCGCAAGATGAATGCCTCGCAAGACGAAAAACTCGCTAGACGAAAGGGTTTTTCGGTTTTGCGTTGCTTCGCTAGACGAATTTCCCTATGGGCTTGCTTCGCAAGACGAAAATGTCTTGCACTTTTTTCTTAAAGCCGCTTGAAGAGGCGCAGTTGCGACGGACCGTGCTTCGCAAGACGAAAAACATCGCAAGACGAAAAGACTCGCGGAACGAATTATTTTCGTCTTGCGAGGCACCACTGTACCAGTTTCCTCTCCACACATACCCATCTAGATAAGGCCACTAAAATAGTTTTAAAACAACACCTGTTTAACAATTACACACAATATCATAACTGACATGTTAACAATAACAAAAAGGAATACTACAAACGGTGACTTGAGTGGAATCTACACACATGTTAAAAACGTTATGAAAATGCTTTTTGTTAAAATCGTTTTGCTATAGCTCACAGTTGCCATCTAGCGTCACAACTGTATATTGCAATTTACAACACATTCAAAACGTTTTACAGTGGTGCCCCGCAAGACGAATGGCTCGCAAGACGGAAAACTCGCTAGACGAAAGAGTTTTCCATTTTGGAGGTGCTTCGCAAAACGAATTTCCTATGGGCTTGCTTCGCAAGACGAGAATGTCTTGCGAGTTCCTGCTGGTTTTTTCCCCTCCCCCCTTTTTCTAAGCCGCTAAGCCGCTTATCAGCTGATCCGATCAGCAGATAGGCCGCTAAAAGCCGCTAATAGCGCTAATCCACTAATCCTTCAATGGGCTTGCTTCGCAAGACGAAAAAACCGCTAGACGAAGAGAATCACAGAACGGATTCTTTTCATCTTGCAAGGCACCACTGTATCTGCAGCTGCATAGCTGAGTCCCTGAACATTCATTTCAGTTTTTCTTCATGCTTCCTGTCAGGGTATCTGAACAAGTGCATATACACCCACAGATACAGCTCCATTATTTTTTAGAAAAAATAGGCTACGTATTAGGCCAACCTAGCAGATGGGTGAGGGAACAGCAGGTAAAAATTAGCCATGACCAAACAGAGTGGGAACACAGTCCAAAACACATTTTGAAAGAGTACAAATAGAAAAATGTGCTCACATGTTTGAAACAGTATGTTATTTTGATAAAAGCAGGTTGAAGGCTCATTGAAATATACATGCGGAAGGGTTTTATTACTTCCTTGCCCATAGGAGTAGCCTTAACCGCCCAGGATACAAATACAGGAGGTGACCATTTCATGCAGGGGTTCCATTCCTGGCTCCCATGGCCCATTTTGTCTTCTCCCAAAAGGACCCACGCATCGGCGATCACATGTCAATTGGGCCCCCGAAAATGGCTGCTGCCTGTACCAGACCACAAACGTATAGGTGCTAGAGAGGAGAGGGGCAAGCACCCCAACAAGCAAGTAGCTGAATGAAGGAAAGGCACTTAGCACACACAAATGATAACTGAATCAAACTGGGAATTAAAATAAGGCTGCAATCCTGAACATACTTGCTTGAAAGTTAACTCCATGTCTCTACACATCATTTTCCCTATATGGGCTCACATTGGTACAGTTAGTGGGAGAAATAAACTATGTGTTTGGTCATGAAGACAGCACACATATGCACATGTTAAGAAGGGGCAAGTGGCAGCAATGAACACAGATCTGCATGGAGCCTTTTACTTATACTTGCACAGAAGAAACATTATGTGCCAAGCAGCCGTAAGAGTTGGCGAACAGAGCAGTGGTGTTTGTTCAGTAAAATGCAAGATTAATTGTGGTATTTATCAGAACTGATGGGGGGGGGAAGGAGTTTGTAAAGCAAATCATGCATTACTATTGTTAAATGAGTAAGAGTTCAACCTTATTTTTAACTTAAGTGAGCAAAGCACTCAAGTTTTGTAGACTAAGTTATTTCACTGGTAAAGAGATGCAGAAGAGCAGAATGCATTAATGCAGACATTAAAAAAAAAATCTGGCTGGTTCAACCATGATTTACTGCTAGGAGAGTTGGGCTTGTGCACACACTGATACACAGGGTATTTTGTGGTAAACTATAGCTTGCCTGCAAACCAGTCTGAACTGGCTTGCAGGCAAACAAATGTTTATGCAAACCATGGTTTGTCAATTCAGAAGTCACAGGAAACTATGGTCATATCTGTTAAAGGAAAATCAGAGTGTGTGAAAGGAAGAGGAGAGGAGAGTGTGCGTGGATATCTATTTGTGTGTGCTGGGAAGCTGCACCCAAACACAGCTTCTTCATGTAAGAACAAATAGTAAAACAAGACAGGTGAGAGATCATCACACACTTGATAATGTCTATGTGATTTGCATCCATTTTCTGCCTGGAAATTCTATTTATGTAAAAAACACTTTACATCTGAAGTGTCCATTAAGCTACAGTATTTGCATGCTCTCTCAATTGCTTTCCTCTCATACAGCAGCACCATCTAGTGCTAAGCACAACATAGTGCATTTTTAATCAATTCTCAGACGCAAATGAATAATGGTTTTGATTAAAAAACACCACTTGGGAATCCAAAATCACGACACTCAAGTAACTCTCAGTTGAAAATGAACTTGGCATACACAAATAATACAGTAATATGGCTGAATTCATAGAAAGACTTCAACAATTAAATAAATACAATTTAAGCTCTTTAGATCCTCTATATTTACACCAATAGTTATTGTAAAGAACAGGAATATGCTTTCTCATCTGAGCGTCTAAGAAGACATCCACAAATTAGTGAATGAGTTCATGACAAGCATGTAAACTTACCTCAACTCCTTTTGTGACACCTGGAAGTACCTTAATCCACAAATAACAGAAAGAAGAATGGCTATTACTGTCACTAGGTAGGGCTGCTAAATCACTGAAAGGCGGCATTTGTGTCTCCCCTCCTTCCACTATTCTATCACTCCCTTCACCCAATCCCTTTTTTCACCTGCTGAAAGGCAAAATCAGAGTCCTGCTTGCTACAGCAGATAAGGAATGAGGGTGAGCAAAAAGCACAGTGGCTGCATACTGTATCTGGGCTGAAGAGCTTTTTAAATAAAGAGGCACCATCTGCAGGCAGAGGGCTAGAAACACTAGCTGCAAAATACAAGCAAATGAAAGTCACAACCACCCAAGAGCTTCAGACTACTTTAAATCTTTTACACATTTACTAAACACCTTACCTGTTTGTTGGGGTATTAAAGCTAAAAGAGAGCAGTTGATTCCAGAATGGGTCATTCTCAGAGATTCTCTCTCGTCCTGACAATTTTTTTAAGTATTCGTTTTCTGGAAGCTCATTGACGCTGCTGCTACTTGCTCCCATTTTTTTATTATTTGGTCTGCACTTTAAGATTTCATGTCACTGAAGGAAAACCTACGAAGAGATTGGGGGGGGGGGATTAAAATGCACTAATAGCACACTTCTTTTTTTGCAAAGAATACACAAAATAATCTGAGAGAGAAATAAAATACTAATTTTATGCCACCCCACCCCCAAAACTGGAGAATTAAACCAGACCAAAAGTTACTGATTTGTGAAATGAATGATCAGAAAATGCAAGTGTTCAGGAATCGTAATACAGTAATCTGATATTGTACGGAGATAGTGCTATAGAAAATAAAATAGTTTTGCTGAATCTTTTTAATGATGTCCAAAACAAAAAAATCGAACTCATATAGGAAACTTTTTATGGAAGGCCTTCTCCATTTCAAAAGAGGTTTGCAGTGCAAGGGCTGCTACCAAGAAGCACAATCCTAAAGCCCACTTGAACATGCTGAACTTTGAATCCTTGTCTCCAGCTGCAAGCGTACACAATCCTATTACTTGAAAGTAAGTCCTATTAAACTTAGTGGGACACATTTCTAAGAAGACATGCATAGGACTTCACTCTTACTGAATGAAACAAAGATGCAAGAGGACCACATTATGTTCAGAAATGGAACATGCCAAATGTACTTAGCATTATGTTGACAGAAATCAATATGCTGCCTTTTCATCATCAGTGTTGCAGGAGTTCCGTAGCATTTGAATAACATGAAAGTGTCTGTGTGCCAAAAGACCTACTTACCTTTAGAATTTCTGATTGTCTTGCTGAGCAAATCTCATGTTCCCTTTAGAATAGGGCACAACAGCCGCTACAAAATGAAAGATATAGAAAATACAAAGTTATTCAAGCAGCAGTGACAAGATTTCCTATTTTGCTCACTCATATGGCATATTTACACATAGAGAATCAGTCCTCATGGAACACACCTCATCCAGTAAGTTACTAGGAAGTTAATTAGTAACCCTTTCTTACTCACTAATACATCCTGTTTCATGGCAATTTAATAACTAATGCAAACATCACCATCAAGCCACTGTTATGCAGGTGTCATAGAACTTTCTCTCAGTGTTAGGAAGGCACACTAGAAGATCTGGAAGTTATTAGAGGCAATATTTAATTCCCTCCCCCATATTACCCTCTACTTTCTTATATTTCACTACTTACTTATATTTCACTGTCTAAAGTTGCAGTCCCTTACGCTGTGCCCATTGGTGCCAGAATATCCCCAGACAATTGTGCCGCTGCTGCGTTTTTGTTCTGTTTTTTAATCCTGGCAAGGCTTGCTTCAAAATAATGTACAGTGGTACCTTGCAAGTCGAACGGAATCCATTCTGGAAGTCGGTTCGGCTTCCAAAACGTTCAGAAGCTGCGCAAGTTGTGTCGGACGTTTGGCTTCCAAAGAACGTTCGCACTCACTTCCGGGTTTGCAGCATTCGGAAGCCAAAACGTTCGACTCACAAGGTGTTCAGGATCCAAGGTATGACTGTACTTGCCAGCAGCTGCCGACCATCTTTATTTTCCCAGAATGTGAACCCAGAAGGTCAAATTGTTACATTTATTATATAAAGCCCTTAATAGCTTGGAACCAGGTTATTTGTGGGATCATCTTGCCCAATATATGCCCACACAACCACTTTGATGTACAGAACTGAAACTGTTATGGATGCCACATAATACTCATTTCACACTTGTAATAATTTGTTTTAGAATGCTAGCACTTACACTTTGGTACTCCTTGGCTACTAACACCAGGCAAGCACCTTCACTCTACTCTTTTTAGCACATCCTTAAAATATTTTTGTTCTAACAAACCCACCCAGACATAAAGAGGTTATGTGTGCTTTATTTCTTTTCAGCAATTCTTGATTTTAACTGCCTTTCAAAAAAACCGAAATTTTGTTTTTAACTGTGAGCCAGAGGGCCATCGAGTATTTGTTAAACTGCTTAGCTGGGGGGGGGGGGGGCAGAAAGTCTCTGCAGGTAATTTCAGCTGGAGCAATATATTGCCAGCTCAAAACGTCTGAAACCGGTCTCACGATCTGGACGCCACACAAGTTTATGACAATTTACCAATATATTGTCCAGGTCTAGAAATAGGTAATCAAGCCTTTATTCCCTCCCAGTCTACCTGTGAACTCAATGTGTGAGGAGGTCTAAGCTCAGTGCTCCAGCCACATGGCTTTTACAAGCCTCTCTCACATCCCTATAGCAATAGTTTAGGAACTTTTACCACTCTGGAACTAAGATACCTTTTACTGCCTGTGCAACTTTTGTGACTGATATATGGAAAGACACGTGAATCTAACTATGTATTGGCTTGCCAACACTACATGTGAAAAGAATCTAGGAATATTAATAGACCACAAGCTTAACATGAGTCAATAGAGTGGTGCAGCAGCAAAAAAAAAAAAAAAAAAAAAAGGCTAACACTATTCTAGGCTGCATCAACAGAAAGTGTTCAGGTCAAT
Organism: Podarcis liolepis; assembly: GCF_965112155.1. NCBI lineage: Eukaryota > Metazoa > Chordata > Lepidosauria > Squamata > Lacertidae > Podarcis > Podarcis liolepis. Next base: position 55,184,705 of record NC_139565.1, on the reverse strand, counting down.
GAAGTCATAGTACCACTCTAGTCTGCCTTGGCCACACCACACCTAGAATACTGTTTCCGGTTCTGTACACCACAACTTAAGGATATTGACAAACTGGAACATGTGCAGAGGAGGGCAGCCAAGATGATCTAGGGTTTGGAAACTAAGCCTTATAAGGAATGGTTGAAGGAGCTGGGTATGTTTAGCCTAGAAAATAAATATCTTCAAATATCTAAAGGACTGTCCCATGGAAGAGGAAGCAAGCAAGCTTGTTTTCTCCTGCTCGGGAAGCTTCAAGTTACAAGAAAGGAGATTCCATCAGGAATAACTTTCAGAAGGCAAGAGCTATTTGACAGTGGAACGGACTTCTTCAGACAGTGGTGGACTCTCCTTCCTTGGAGGTTTTTTAGCAAAGACTGGATGGCCATTCCTGCACTGCAGGGGTTGGACTAGATGATCCTCAGGGTTTGTAAGTAACCCTATCCAACATGTGGTCTTTTCCTTTGCTGGGAGAAGAGGGAAAGTCTGGAAGGAACTTTTAAAGGGAGAAATTGTGAAACTCACTTAGAAGGTTTTACAGCCTATATTTCCACACTTTAACTTGCTGCTTATTTTGTGATTTTAAATCTCTGCTGGAGTTCTCTCAACAAATAGTACTTGCCCGTAACCTGGATCTTGGCATCCAGGAATTTTCTTCTTTTTATATTTTTTCTTGAATCAACACTTCAAGAATTGTTAAGTCTGTACAAACATTACATCCAAAAACTGCTATACTGGCTGCTGAGTGGCTACGATTGATGGCACTTGGGGTTTAAATGCTTGGCAGAAGTTGAACTTAACACTGATTTCCTATTGGAGCAGCACACTTTCTGGATGCAATACCACTGAGACTCTAGAGTTTGGAAAATAACCCAATACTAAGAACTTATCAAGAATGTATAATTTGCTGCTGAAATGGAATACACAAGATGAAACAGTTAAATCGGCTATGATTAAGTGGGCACAGGACATTGGTCATAACATTATGTTTGCTGACTGAGAATGGTTGTGGAACACTGGGATAAAATTTACGGCATGTAATGCCTTAAAGGAAAACATTATGAAAATGATCTACAGGTGGTACATGACCCCAGTCAAGCTAGCAAAAATATACCATTTGCCTGACAATAAGTGTTGGAAATGTAAAGAAATTGAAGGTACTCTTTATCACCTTTGGTGGACGTGCCCGAAGATTAAGGCTTTCTGGGAAATGATATTGTCAGGGGTTCAGAGACAGAGGCACAGGTGAGGGAGGAGACGGAGAGCGACGAGGAAGAATCCCAGGACAGTGAGGAAGAGGATGACAATGACTCGAGATCTTCCATGAGTCTCTCAAGTGAATTGGAGGATTCTCAGGAGGGGGCGCCCCTAGTCAGGACAAGGGGGGTCACAGGGGGGACCTGCCAGGAGCAGGGAAGCAGCAGGGAAACCCCGAGCGGGAGTGGGAGATCGGGGGCGGCTTCCCAGCAGGAACGAAGGGAAGAGAGGGAGGTTCCCAGTGTGACACACGGAGCGGAGCAGGAAAGAGACAGGGGAAGGAGTTTGGGGGAGAACGTCCTGCCGGAAGAGGCGGAGAGTAGTACAGGGAGTAGTGTAGGTGTCAAAAGGAAGGTCAGGGGTAGCGAGCGCGCGCCAAGTTCAAATGTGGAGGCGCGCGGAAATGGAGAGAGCCCGGAGGAGGAGCCTGGCCCCAAAGCACGAAGGAGGGGGGGACAGGCATCTGAGGAATCCGCTTCAGGAGAGAGCAGGAGGGAAGGAACCCAGGGGGGCAGAAAGACCCTGCGGAAAAGGAAAGACAGGAAGAGGTGGTCTAGCACAAGCCTCTTAAGTTGGTGCAGGGGGGGGAGCGAGTCAGAGGGGACTTCAAATGTCTGACGTTAGACACTCGGGGCTGCACGCCTCGGTTGTGGAACCAATAATGAACTGCAATAAACATCCTTGTATATAAGAAGAGCTTGGCGTTGGTCTTTTGTGAGCTGAGACCAGAGGCAGCCCGTGACAGATATATAATGAAATGAAAAAGGTACTTAAATGTACTTTCTCTAAGAAGCCAGAGGCCTTTCTCTTGGGCATTATCGGCCAATTGTTGTCAAAGAAAGACAGAACTTTTTTTATGTACGCTACGACGGCAGCAAGAATACTCATTGCAAAGTACTGGAAGACACAAGATCTACCCACCGTGGAAGAATGGCAGATGAAAGTGATGGACTATATGACACTGGCGGAGATGACTGGCAGAATCCGTGTTCAGAGGAAAGAGACGACGGAAGAGGATTGGAAGAAATTCAAAATTTATCTTAAGAACTATTATAAAATTGAAGAATGTTAAAATGTTGAGGTGTTGAGAGAAAAAGGGATACAGTGACATAAGATAAAGTTAAAGAAAGGACTAAGAGGATACATATTTGAAAAAATTGCTTAGAAGCTGCTGAAATAACTGTAAATTGGGATGCATAAAGGGGAGGTATGGGGGAGTCCGAGAAAAGAGGATTATGGAAAAAAGGTTATGAAATTATACATGTTTGTTTGTCTTTTTATATGTTTGTATTGTTTAAAAAAATGTTGTAAAACCAATAAAAAAATTATTTAAAAAAAAGAGTTTGGAAAATAAGAAAACTACATTTATTACAGAAAATACATGTTTGATAGAACTAGGATCTTTCCTATCTAGCATATGCAAAAAGCCATGCTTGCTTTTTCCAAGTATACATTTCAAGTATGTCTGTTCTGCAGAGAAGCATGGAGGAAGAAGGAGGGAAGGGAGGGAGGTCAGCTCAGCAACCCTAAGAGAATCAGTCTAACACTGAAGGAAGTTCAGTGGGTCAACAAGTCAGCACCAGGATAGTGTAGGAAACTTGGAGGTCCCTCTCTATCTACCCTTCTTATGCAGGTACAGCAGCCTACAGCATAAGCGGAGTTGCAAGGGACATTTCCAACACTAACGGCAACTCTAAGCTAATGTTTTGCAACACATTATTCCGCAACCAAATGATTGCCTAAAGTCTGCCACAAATGCTTACAGTTATAATACAAGTAATCTGCAAAGACAATGTTGCTTGGGTATGGTGGCTGCCCATCCACTTCTACATTACAAAGTATATTTACAGTAATTTCAATTCCCTATCAATTCATTTAAGTTCACCCTGCCATATGCATCACTACCTATTTTAAATTACCATGAAGCAGTACCACATTTTTGCAAGTTTGCAAAGTGTAGCAGTTGTCACAGAATACTATGGCATGATGTTAGAATACATTTTATCTGAAATTTTAATCCAGGGTGGTGCCTTTGCTGTTGTTTTTGTTTGTTTGTTTGTTTGTTCAATGAAAATACGTAGTTTCTATGTAAGGTCTACTTGGATATTCTGAGATTTCATTATTTTGATGCTGCACTAGAATAGCAAAAATGTTCAAATGCCTTCATTTTATGCATCTCCATTGACTGAACAACTATCCTGTTTTCCTATATCTTAGGAATTCACCTACATATACATCTTTAAATTCAGGTTTCTGCACTGCTTTATGAGCTACCCTAAAAGTTAATCATTATGACACAGCAGGGGAAAGTCATGAGTAGAAAGGAATCATTGTCATGTAAAACTCTTAACAATATCACTTTGACTTTCAGTTATACAAGTTAGAAAGCTGCCCATCCTATTTGCTTTCTGCTCACTGTCAGGGCATAAGCTAGGAAGACAAGTTACAACAAATGGTAAACTTCCAAATCCATAGTCAAAAATCATTAAAGTCAAACTTGAGCAAATCCACCATGACATGCCCTGTGGCTGCTACTACTTTTCCAGAATACCAATTAAATATTTTGGCACATGCACACAGGCATACAATATCCCAGTTATCTGGATCCTTTTGCTTTTGACATGTTTATGACTTGACAGCAAAATACTGATCATCATGATGAGACAGATACACAAGGAGGGAGGGTTTCTACATTGCAAGATCTTCTGGGAAGAGGGGCACATGTACCTGTGGTATACCCATCACACAGGATCAGGCCATCCATTTTCAGGATGCAGGCAGCTTTCACCTTCCTATGAAGTTGCCTTGCATGCTCCATTTAAGTTTGTTCTATCTATTCTGACTGGTAGAGTCTCTCCTAAGACTCGTGCACAGGTCATTCCTGGCCCTGCTGAAATACTTTCCATTGGAGATGGGACTGAAGCAAGGGACCTCTGCATACAAAGCCCATGCTCCAGCACTGAATTACGACCCTCATGCAACAGTGCCCCCACTCCCAAATGTAGTACTATGCCTGCCTCTCCCCATGGTGGGGAATGGGCGAAAACTAAGGGGTGCACTCAAGACACACCACTGGAGTTATGGGGCTAAACTGGCTCCAGGTCACTAACAATAAAGCCTACTCTTTAACACATAACTCAATGCTAGGTTCTGCTTCTTGCCCTTATAGGGCAATCCTATATATGACTGTTCAACAGAAAGTCCCACTGAGTTCAATGAGACTTAGAACTAATCTATACAGTACTGGTGAGTTACAGTGGAACCTCTACTTATGGACGTAATCAGTTCCGGAGGTCCATCCGTAAGTCAATTCGGGTTGCTGGTAGAAGAGCCGTTGTGCGCAGGAGCATTCGGTGGCAGCGCGCTTCTGCGCATGTGCAGACGGCGGCAGCCACTTCTGCGTGTGCGCGAATCGCGGCAAACCCAGTATTTACTTCTGGGTTTGCCGCGGTCACAACTTGGACCAGTCCCAAGTAGACGCGGTCGTAAGTAGAGGTTCTACTATATAACATTATAAATGCGTTATTAAAATGTGACACCGGGAACACTGTACAGCAGTAAACGGAAAATTGCATTGTGAGCTATATAACCTTTTTTCCTTAGCATTTTTTTAGATCAGTGTAGATCCAGCTTTCCTCCCCAGTATTAAATAGGACTGCTCTCTTAAGAGTGTGACAGAACATTTGAGAACTGGTATTGTACATCTCCCTAGATAATATTCAGCTTGACTCGATCACCTAATATCAGGAACACCCTGCAGTGTCTTCACCAGACATACATCTCTGACTAAGCAGACCTGAAGAACTTAAGTGGTGTTATATAGAGAACAGCTGAAAAAATACTACAAAATACACTTATTTGTAAACCAGACTGAGCAACAGGGGGCCTGGCAGTAGAAAGGAACACAAAAATAATGACATCTGCCATGTAAAATAAAGGATTTGAAGGGAAATCAGGCAACAGATGTTCATAGAACAACCACTTCCAAAATGCTATTCTACTTTGTCCTATCAACTGTAATTGTGCAAGGTATTTCTCAGTATCTGTCCAATGTATATTACTCTGCCTTCCTTCTTGCATGGACCTTCAGGTGGCATGAACAGGGCTCCCTCGCCACCCCACATTTTATCTTCTCAACAAGGTTTGGTGTAGAGAAACCAGGATCCAAGCTGAGTCTAGGCTGCCCAGTGAAGTTTCAAGGCCGCCTACGGATAGCTCAGTTAGTTAAAGCATGGTGCTGATAACACCAAGGTTGCAGGTTTGATCGCCATGTGGGACAGCTGCATATTCCTGCGTTGCAGGGGATTGGACTAGATGATCCTCAGGGTACCTTCCAACTCTACAATTCTATGATTCACGCCATAATAAATTTGTTAGTCTTTAAAGTGCCACAAGGTTCTTTGTTCTTTTTGCTGCAACAAACGAAGACAGCTACCTTACTAGAAATTGCTTATAAGGACTGTTAAGATTCTGGCGGTGAGAAAATAAGATTGCATGCTGTTCCTGAATAAAACATATGGAAGAAAGTAGGACACAGAAGCAACACAACTGTCCACCTCCTTTCCTTTGGAGTGTTATCTCTTCAGTATGGAAAGCAAACTGTTGTATCCACAAATTTTTCAGCGTAATTTGGCTGGAAAGCAGCTTAAAGGCAAGTGCAGTAACCCTGGAAACGAAGGTAGATATGGTTCTCAGACTGATATATGGCGGCCTTTGCCAGTTACTTGCGCCCTCAAATTTTATCTGCAGCAAGTAGGATTGTGCCTTTAGGACTGTATACCTACACTTGCTACCCTCACCACAGGTAGAAAAAAACAAGGGCACTGAGAGATCCCACATTCAGATAAATACAGGGCTTCCATGGACTCATAATAAGGGGAAGAAGGGAAGATGTTACCCTAAGGAGAAGCACACATGAACAGGCCCTAAAATTCTGGAAATAAGTACAGTGGTACCTTGGGTTAAGAACTTAATTCGTTCTGGAGGTCCGTTCTTAACCTGAAACTGTTCTTAACCTGAGGTACCACTTTAGCTAATGGGGCGTCCCGCTGCCGCCGCCGCGCAATTTCTGTTCTCATCCTAAAGCAAAGTTCTTAACCCGAGAACTGGCACATTCCAAGCTTGTGGGATTCTGAGACTTAACATACATTTTACTTTTGGGTTATGAGTGTGCATGCTGCTGCTGCTTATGAGGATTTCATTCTGTGCATCTTTTATCTACTACCCCTTTTTCTTGAGCCCTGAATACCAAAGTTAAAAAATATAATTTGTCAAGCAATGCAAAGCCAATAAAACCATTATGCCAACACTACAAAGCAGATGCAACACTGCTTTGTGTTTCTCATAGTTTCTCATTCCTCCAGTAGCAAGTCTGCAGGAATGGAACAAGTTAAGCAATTAGAAGACCATCACAGACTCAGAGAGTCAAGCTCACCGTAGCATATATAGCCCTAGAGGAAAAGGCAATACACACCATCAAATCTTCTCTGCCGAATTAAAAAACTATGAAGAGTACCTCAGGATACAAAAATGCAGAAACTGTAAAGCCTTTCACAGTGGTATACACATTTTACCAGCTGGCCTTTGGCAATAAACTGTTAGTTCTGCTATCTGCAATTGAGCTAGCAAGATAACCTATTAAGAGCACCGTGAGCGACAATGGAAATATAAGCTACCAAGTTACTGGGAGCCTGAACAGAAATTGTGAATTACGTAGTCATATTACCATAGTGCTACAGGACACCATATACACAGTATGCCTCCATAATGAGCAAGTGTATGTTTTGAGTATTTTATGAACTAGTACCGGATACAAGTATTCAGCAAGTTTATACAAACTGTTCAGGAAAGGTGTATTTAAGATGTATTAAACTGTTTCCTTTCCCTGCTGAGAATGTGTACAATAAAGTAATCTGGATGTAGAAAAGAACTGGAAATAGATATCACTATCTGCTCAATCACATTGCTAGTAAACTACAAAACTAGAAAAGGCACAAAAAAGACTACAGTACTCAGAAACATTACGAAGCACTCTCAAACTGAAAATGGTTCTTTATGATCTTATTCTACAGAAAGAGCTTTACTCTTCAGAAAAAGAAAGTTGCAAGACAGCCACCTTACCAGGATATCTTATGTCCAGGTGTGTTTTGCTACTGGGATGGGTCCAATTGCGACCACATGGGCATTTCTGGATACCAGGATGACACCTGACATCTCCATCGGGCTGGCCCCATCAGCTTTTAAGCAGAAGAGCTTATTTATTGCATTTATACCCCACCTTTTTCTCCAATGGGTACATGGCTCACCCGCCTCACCAGTTAATCCCTACAACGGCCCTGTGAGGTAGGTTAAGAGGCTGTGACTGACTGTCACCCAGTGAGCTTCATGACAAGAGTGGGGATTTGAACCCTGATCTCCCAGTTCCTATCTGACACACTAACCACTACACCACACTGGCTTCCTAGAGTTCTTCTACTATGGGGGTAGCTATATAAATTAACTAGTTGAACAAATATGGGGAAAGCAAAATGTCACTTGGAGAAGGATCTGAAATATTTTCCTTGAAGCTTTCATTTGCTTTAATCCTGGGTTGTTTTATTTGATGTTCTAATGTGTTGTGAACCACTTTGAGATGTTTTTTCTTTAAAATATAAAGCAGTATAGAAATGAAAATGAATAATGATGATGATGATGATAATTTTAAAATATCATTGCAAAGAATATAAAGGTGCCTAGACATACTGTTGTGGCGACTGTAACTTAGGTTTAAGATGCCATTTGCTGATTAGCTTACACATCTGAGTTTCTAACACTGCTGAAGTCTCTGAGGAAACACTGTGGGGACAAGCACTGGCGTAGTAAACATTCTGAAAGAAGCAAATACAAGCACAAGTGCAAAATCTCAGAATAACCACCCACCAGGAAGGAAAGACTGAGGCAAATAATACAGTTTGCAGTGGACATTCACCCCAGTATACACCAGTTCTAAAACAGTAGGTAAATTTTGATGCTCCTTACTTAGTGTACAGGCTGCGTACAATGACTATTCCATATACACAACTCACAATGTGTTCATTGTCTACAAAGCACTGAAATCCCAAATCCAGTAACAACTGTATCACAGAACATTTCTACTGTGGTGGTGCTGGAAATTCAAGAACTTTGTATAGAATGGTCATAGTTTCTCTCTCATAATTTACCATGTTTACAAAACGCCCTTCCTCCTGGATACTCAGGGGAATATATATGGTGGAATATTTTGCACACATTCTCACAACTGTCCTAGTAAATAGGTGATGTTGAGAGACTAAGTCTGGCCCAAGGTCAAGAACCTAAGCTCCAAGACCAAACGTCGCTGCAAATGTGTCTTGCAGTCTCTTCTTCTGTCATATCAAGCACACTATAGACAACAGAACTTTAACATGAACAGTGCTCTAGAACACCACTCTGAATCCATTCACTTTTAGAGTCACAGTAAGTAACGGTCTGTTCTTATCAGTATGATGGCTCTGTAAGGTTATCTGGAACAGAAGCTGTAAAATAAGATAGCTGGAACACAGGTCATAACCCAAGCAGACCATAGAATGAGATGTATCTTACTCAGGCAAGGAAATACTAAGGAGTGTTGTTATGTGATTAGCACTTCTACACCCATTGCCCTTCACATCAACACACCTAGGTGAAAATAGAATAACCTGAAATGTTGCAATATTTTTAGACATGGTCTAAACCTAATCATGGTTAAACTTTACGCTGGTAGCAATGTTAACTGCAGTTAAGCAAACCTTTCTACATCTAGGATTGGAAACTAGGTTTTGCACACCCATGTCTAAGGAACACAATGTCATGAAGGTCTATTTTCATCTGCAAGTGGGATGCGTGAGAGAAATTACCATAAATCAAGATTATGATCCCAATAGCAGTTATTCTATTTTAGGAGTTGTTATACCAGCCTCCATCTCCAGACTGATGCTTTTCCATTTAACTGCATATTGTGATGAGGAAGCAGCATTTGAAAAACTGGCAAACTTCATCATATTTGGCACCAGCACACCTCAATAAGGTTTACCCCTAGGTCCACACTCCCTACCTTACTCAGACTACAGATTTAGCAATGAACCAACTATCATTGATACCATTAACTTTCAAAAGAAAGCAGTTTGCTATCAGCCCCATTTTCTCTGCCTCATAAACATTTCTACAATTATGCTAGATCACAGTACCATGCCCTGCATATATGCTCTTACTTACAGGAATTTATCTTTGAAATTCAGTACTGGCAAGTTCAAAACTTACTGCCAGGCATAATCAAGGACACACCCAAGGTATGGTCAGAAGGTACCTGAAGGAGATACCTTGCTGAAGCAAAACAGGTTTCTGTCCGGACAGTTAAGTCCAGTCAAATGCGACTATGGAGTGCGGCACTCATCTCACTTTCAGGCCGAGGCAGCCAGCATGTGGCCAGCTGTCCGAGTCATGTGGTCAGCATGACTAAACCGCTTCAGGTGCAACGGAACACCGTGACGGAAGCCAGAGCACACAGAAACGCCGTTTAGCTTCCCGACAGAGCACCTGGTGTGCTTTTGAACTGCTAGGTCTGCACTCTGCAGTTTAGCTAGTGCCTGGATGGGCAACCACCTAAGAACACCATTTATGCTTGCCCTTCACGGTGAAAGAAATGAGGTATACTTTAAAAAAGCAAACGAACTGACTGCACTCCCTATTAATTAACCCACCACTCACCTTGCTCATATACATGTTAAAGCTGACAAAGGGAATAATTTTTTTTATAAAAAAAATGTTCTAGCTACCCAGATGGATGCCTCAATAGCAGGTAGTACAGATATAGTCTATTTAACCACCTTGTTATATTTACAGTAAGAGTGGTTAGAAAAACAGGTACTTCTTCTTTCTAAAGCAAAGAATCATACAAGAGAAGCCTACAAAACTAAGGGGGTCATTTACTCTAGATTAACACAGGACACAAGCCGGTTCACATTTACCCAAGAGCTAGACTCACTTAACACTGGAGGACCTCACTCCTGAGTAAGCCTGCATAAGACTATCAGTGTGTGAGAGAAACATGCTGTGTGCACTATATAAAGCGGGAGGAGGTATATCTGTGTGTCCAGGGGAAACTTATCCAGTTCCCCTTCTTGAGTTGGGTATCCCCTAGCCATCACCGCCATCAGAAGTTCTGGGATAGCTTAGTTGGTAGAGCATGAGACTCTTAATCTCAGGGCCGTGGGTTCAAAATATTCCCGCACTGCAGGGGGGTTGGACTAGATGATCCTAGTGGTCCCTTCCAACTCTACAATTCTATGATTCCTCAGCACCAATCCATAGAAATTGTAGACAGGGACAGGGTTTGGTCTTTCAAATTTCAGCAGCGTCCTGTGAGAGTCAAAAACTCAGCATCCCCCTGCCCCTCAATTCACTATGTCATAGGAGCGCCCACTAGGCTCAGCACTCAGTGCAACGGCGGAACCAGTCACGCTGCCCTAAATCCACACCTGTTGTAGAGTTGTGAGGGACCACAAGTGTCATCTAGTCCAACCCCCTTCAGCACAGGAATATTTTGCCCAACATGGGGCTCGACCCACAACCCTGAGATTCAGAGCGACAGAGCCCCGTGATTTATCGACCGAGCTATCCCTTAAAACAACAGCCTTCTTTAGGCACACAGCTGCAGGCATGTTTCCAGCCTTTAAACGTTGAATTGCTCATTTTCAACTGTGCATTTCTTCTTCTTATTTACATTACTGGTAGCTCTAACACTTCCTGTAGAGAGCCATGTTTCCCAATGTGGGGCAGTTTGATTTTGGGGGTGGGGGCAATTCGAGAATGACTTATTATCAGTTAATGGCTTATTAGGCTTCCTCCATGTGAATAGTTCACTTTTTGAATAATAAGAATTGTATGTCACAGAGGGAGCATCAGGGCCGGATTTAGGTTTGATGAGACCCTAAGCTACTGAAGGTAATGGGGCCCTTTATATGTCCAGCTGTCCTTTGTCAACAACAAATTGTCACTGTTTTGTGTGTTGAATATATGCTATATGGTAATTTATGGACCTAATGGGTATCTAAAGCCATTTGCACATAACAAAATATGTATTTTATTAAAGCAATTGTTGAACTGAAATACAATTAAGAAGTATATTAACAGTGAAAAATAATTAAGAAGCATATTAACAGTGAAATAATGATTAAGCTCTAACTTAAAATGCTTTTTTATTCATAACAAACTTTATAATGAAATGATTTTAGAATGTATCATTTTACTGTTGTTAGCCGCTCTGAGCCCGGCTTTGGCTGGGGAGGGCGGGATATAAATAAAATGTTATTATTATTTTATTAATAATGCAAACACATTGACATTTGGCAATAACAAAAGTTCCTTTAGAAACACCTTTTTTTCCTGTTAATTTTTTCTGGGGCCCTCAAGAGTGTGGGGGCCTAAGCTACAGCTTGTTTTAGCTTATATGTAAATTTGGCACTGGGGGCGGGGATCAGGATTTTAGAGATGCTTAGGTGGGGTACAGCCCCCCCCCCCAAAGGTTGGGATCCACTGTGGAGGCAAATGTCTATCTATATAGCAGCATATAACTATATAAATAAGCCACCTCTCTCCCCTCCCCCCCCGACCCCTCGTGCCCCCAAACTCACCTGACCTCCCCACCAACTGTCATGGCTACAAAAAGGGGCCCCTCCCCTCAGTGGCGTAGCGTGGGTTGTCAGCACCCGGGGCAAGGCAAGTAATTTGCGCCCCCTAACCCTAACCCCCAGATGTTGCGCCCGGTGCGGCCGGCCCCCCCTGCACCCCCCACGCTACGCCACTGCCTCCCCTCATCCCTGCGACACACGTAGGGCTGTCCTCCCGTCCCTCAGAGAGGCGATGCTAAGCAGGGAAGCCCTGCACGAAGCTGAGGGAGGAGGAGGCGGCCGCGACTCACCCGGCTCCGGGCTCCGAGAAAGGGGTGGGCTGGGTCGGTAGGGGGAGTGCGGGAACGGAACCTGACGCTCCCCTCCGGCGCCCCGCGGGATTCTCCTCAGGGACTCTTTTGCTTGCGCGCCTCCGCGGCTCGCTCGCGTGAGGGGGGAGAGAGAAAGCGCGGCCCCGCCTCTTCTACATTTGTGGGAGGGGGCGGGCTACGTACGCAGTCGGGCGCGCGCCCGCGAGCGAACCTTTCAGTCAGTCAGCCGCTCGGAACTCAAACCGCCTCCATCTTTCCACGTCGTCGCAGCCGTCGCCTGAGAGAAGCGGGGGGGCGGGGACGGAATCGGTCACGTGCGCTTGCCACGCCTCTCCCAGAGTCCCGCCCCCCCCGCTTCATTTTGCAAAGCGGAGAAGCGAAAGCGGGCTTTGAGGCGACCGAAGTGTATGCTGGGAGATGTAGTCCCAACCCGAAGACGGACTCTACGCAGGCGAGTCTAGAAGGGGATGCAGCGGCCGCCAACTACGCTATGGAACTCCCTGCCTCTTGATAATTCAAACAGACACTTCCGCTGTTTTGTTTTGAGAGCCTGCTAAAGGCGTGCTTGTTTGCTTAGAAATGCTGGTGTGAATTTGAATCCGTTTCAGTATTTTTACAATTTGTCAGGCTCTAGGCGTCTTGTTTCCCCGCCCCCCGTTTTTATCTTTTTATAAGCCGCTTTGATGGTCGTTGCTTTTTACAATAAAGAAAAGTATAAATGTTGTTAAATAAATAAATAAAATATTTATTTAAATAAAATAAAATAATATATAATAAATTATAATTATAATAAAATAAATAAAATATTTATTTATACCTCACCTTTTTCCCTGATGGGAAATATACGGCCACAATGATGCCACCCCTGTGCCATTTCTTCCTGGTTTTTTGTACGCTGCCAGATGTTTGGGTTGCTGTTAAGTAGCAATCTGATGGTTTCTACTTATTTACAGTACTTGGATAATTGTTTTTATGTGAGCTTCTATATTTGTATGATTCTTGAGCGACTCCTTGGTGGCAGTGGGGTGCAGTGACTTATCCTGGATTTTTCATGTACAATATGTTCAAATGAACATCATAGTGAGATTTACTTTCAGGAAAAGATGTAGTAGGATGAACCTCTAAGTGCACTGCAGACAATCCTAGCTTTTGAGACACACAGGTGCCAATTTACAAGATTTAGTTGGTGTGTCATGATGACTAGAATTAATCTGCAACTCGGGTTCCTCTGCACCATAAAGGAAACATCCAAAGTCCGGGTAACAACAGAACCCCCTCATTAAATTCTGTTTTCAACACTATTTAGCATTTATTTTTAGATAAATGATGTGATCTAATGCACACACAAAAGGTTCCATACACAGAAATCTTGTAGTCCCTTCTAGACTTAGTTTTTGTAATTTTCTATAGCGGAGTCTGAAAGGCCTGAATTTAAGTGTCAAGATAGATCACAAGCCTTATTAAGTGTAGTACTTTGTTCTGAGCTTCAACATACTTAATAATTCTGTGCCTTTTACCCTGCATCTTACAGTTTTATCAAGTTTCCATTAATTCAAATAGCTACATTAAGGGAAAATTAAATTAAACCAAGGCATGAATAATTCTGCCCTCCTTTTTTATGAGATAATCAAAATAGCCTCTGGGTGGAAACAGAACTATTTTAAATATTAAAGTAGTCAAATTTTAATCGTATGCAAAAAGGAAAGAAAAAGAGCAGCTGCGGTTTGTGAAGAACGTGCTACTGCTGCTACCAGTTTGTAACAAAATGTTGACAATGGGCCAAGTCTACCCAAAAAAGGCAATTGCATCAACTTGACTTAATTAAAAACTATACTCTCAATATTACTTCTCATGCCAGTCCTGTCATAAAAGGATGCATCTGTCCACACTGTCACCCATCTCTGAAGTTGAGAATGCTAATCAACAAACAAATTCTGAGATTCTTGCTTATGAGCAAAGGTTAGTTTCATGATGGTAGTTTCAGTAACTCATCCTAAACATAGTATTAATACTATTGCTAGTTATGAATCTTTTCCTATGAAGCATTTCACAATACAGTCAAACCTCGGTTGCCGAACGTAATCCGTTCTGTGATTCTCTTCGTCTAGCGGTTTTTTCGTCTTGCGAAGCAAGCCCATTGACGGATTAGCGGATTAGCGCTATTAGCGGCTTATCGGATCAGCTGATAAGCGGCTTAGCGGCTTAGAAAAGGGGGGGAGGGGAAAAAACCCAGCAGGAACTCGCAAGACATTGTCGTCTTGCGAAGCAAGCCCATAGGAGATTCGTTTTGCGAAGCACCTCCAAAACGGAAAACTCTTTCGTCTAGCGAGTTTTCCGTCTTGCGAGGCATTCGTCTTGCAGGGCACCACTGTACCTCCTTACTGGGCAAAGGGCTTCAATCCTCATCTCCTTAATACACAACACAGGGAGCGAAATACAGATTTGAGTACCCCCTTTCCACTTCAGTCTGCTGAGAAATTTCTACACACTGCAGAGAAATCTGGAACATGTTCTAAAACCCCCTCTCAAGTCCATGCCCAGGACTATTCTAGCACTGCTGTTATTTCACGTAGCTCAAATACAGAACACACCTAACACCCTCTTGGATAACTCTGCATTGTGGAGAAAATCAGCAACAGTGAACATACTGTTTCTCTGCTGATGCCAACCTTACCCATTAGAGCAGGGATGGGAAACCTATGTTGCTCCAGATGTTGTTGGACCACGGCTCCCATCAGCTCTACCAAACATGGCCAATGGTCAGGTATGATGGGAATTTTAGTCCAACAATATATGGCAGGCCAAAGGTTAGTCAATCCTGATTTATGGATTCAGGGCCAAATTAGGATCTGAGCCCATGTCTGCCAGACTCAAGAGGAACACCCATATGGCCTTTTGCAGGAGCCACTTAAGGAGAAGCCATCTAAAGCCCATCTTGCCTGCCCCTTGCTGCCCCCCAGTAATATAACTATTTCCGTTTTTATTTTTATGGTGCATTGTAGTTGCAATGCGACTCTTTGGTTCTCTTGACTTGGGACATTAAGTCCCCAATCTCCCATTCACACAACTCTAAGAACGGAAGGGCAAAACTAGATCCACGAGCATAGGAAACATGTTTTATTAAGAATGCCAGCCTTCAGTTGTAAAAGCAAAACCTTTAGATTTTATTTAGAGTAATTCTGAATCCAATGTCAACGTTGCCAACCAAAATACAGCAGTTTGCACACAGATCTATTTTTATATTGTTATTATTTTAAGAAAAACATTCTTTTTCCACCTTCAGAAATAAGGGCAAATTGCCTGGTCTTAATTAATGGCAGGGAATACTATTATATTTCCCATATCAGGGCTACCGCCCCTATGATCGTGTCTACTCACACAAAGTTTGCTTCATCGTATCTGCAAAATCAGGAGGAATGCCAAACAACGCATAGTTTTGCAGGGATGGGTTGAGAAAAAGTGAGTGAACAGCTATTAATATTTATTATTAGTGTCTGAGTATTTACAGTGCTGTTCTCTTCAGCTATAATACAGAAGTCATCTAGCTTTTTAAAGACAAGCATATAAGAAGTTGTGTGGAAGTTGAGTTCCAGGAAGTTCTTTGAAACAAGTCACAATTTTGACAGTTACACAGCAGTGTAAAAAACTGGAGCCTAAAAAGCTAACACCATAAACTGCACTGCATTGGAAAAGGTTCTCCTGTACTGAGAATGTCAAGCAGAGCAAGACAACATGTTAAATCTTTTTCAGCTACAAAGAAAATAGCATCCTAAATTTTCCTAGGTGTCTGCCTGTGTGTATGCAGATTCCAAGTTTTCTTTCAGAAAAAAAGTGCAATTAAATTTCCAGGTGGGAACAGCATCATCAGCTCATTTTCCTAAAGCAACCACGATCCCACAGCACAAGCTTACTTAATCAGTCTTTTTCTCAGAAACCCCTGGTGGACCACTTTCAGCAAATCCATTTGCGATGCCGTTGCTTTCAGTCTGAAACACACACAGAGAGAAAATACGTTTAAATACATGTTCAGAGGGACGCGGGCGGCGCTGTGGTCTAAAGCCACTGAGCCTAGGGCTTGCCGATTGGAAGGTCGGCGGTTTGAATCCCCGCGACGGGGTGAGCTCCCGTTGCTCGGTCCCTGCTCCTGCCAACCTAGCAGTTCGAATGCACATCAAAGTGCAAGTAGATCAATAGGTACCACTCCGGCGGGAAGGTAAACAGCGTTTCCGTGCGCTGCTCTGGTTTCCCCAGAAGCGGCTTAGTCATGCTAACCACATGACCCGGAAAAACTGTCTGCAGACAAACATTGGCTCCCTTGGCCAGTAAAGTGAGATGAACGCCGCAACCCCAGAGTCGTTCGCGCCTAGACTTAACTGTCAGGGGTCCTTTACCTGCTTACATGTTCAAAACATTAGAACCTTTGAGGCAACAAGTTTTAAATTTTGACCGAGACAAGAAGTTTTAACTTCAAAATGAATGGTATATTTACTTTCCATTACTGTTCTGGGACACAGAAGTTCCCTCCAGGGAATGCATGGCTACAGCTGTGGTATAGAAAACAGATCAGCAGCTGTTTCTGCTGTACAATCTAGAATGAAGCATCCTAGAAACTGGTGTCCTAGAAATGTTTTCAGCTAGCAGAACCACATGATCAACTTGTCCTTCATATGGTCTATACACACAATGCACATACATAAAGAGTTTTGCCAATGCTTACTTTAGAATCATCCATGGAGTCGTACAACTCACGCCTATTTTCAGTGCTGCCTTTTTGGTCTTTCTTTGCTGTTTCCTGCACTGCTCTCTTTGGCCAAATGCGCTTGATGAAAGGTGAGATGATGGGATACAGATACGGCTCAAGGAACCTTTTATAGACCCACAGCAGAACGGGAATGACTATACAGGGAATGCACACCATTGTTCTTTTCAGTTCCTGCGGCAGAAATGTGCTGGAAGGCTTAAACATAGAAGGGGAAAAAATTAGCAAATGGGGAACATATTCAGTGGCCCCTGCACCTTGCAAGGAGCTTCAAACTCCAGTCCTGTGCACATTCAGTCCTGTGCACACTCAACTCAGTGGGACATACTTCCAAGCAAACAAACAAAGTACAGAACTGCACAATCAACACAATTTGGCATGGAACGAGGCCGTAAATACTGCATTCTCTTTTCCTGGCAGTTCGGTTTTGTTAGCAGGCAGTAAAGAACGGTGGGGAACAAATAGGAAAGCAACACACAGGGCTTTTTCTTCATATGAAAATAAATGGATCTGGGAATGTGGCCCTAGTACTGCAATGTGGTGCTCTCTTTTTTTATAAATATTTTTTATAAATTTTTAGCATACAAAATTTTAAAGACATACCGCGCAAATTATTACACACATATCCTTATTTGGATTTCCTTCAGCGCTTCTGATAATCCTCCGTCTTAGTTATTTCTCCTGCAATTCCTAACTTAATATTGCCTTTACATTTTCTAACAAATCATTTCTCCCTTTCCATTTTTACAATATTTCTTAAATTATTCCTCACAGAACTTCTTGTAGTCCTGAATGCTGAAACCGCACTCAGTGGAAGAGGACGGCCATCCCAGATAGAAGGAGTGCAATGTGGTGCTCTCAGGGGTGAGGTGGAGGGAAGGAGAAGGGGCCTACTGGGGGAAATGGTGCAAATGATTAGCTAACCAAAAAGAAAGCTTTGATCCATCTACGCAATGATGTCACTGAGATGTCCACTGGACCAGTTGCAGAACTGGATTAGGTAGACTGCCAAAATGAGAAGGACTCGGGTTAAGCACAGCCTATTCATCCCATGGGATTTTAAACAGGATTTCCTGCTCAGTAGACTCAGGGAAATTTCAGAACGTGTTACTGTGAAAGCAAACTTTTCAGGACAAATTAAATGAGGACTTAGCAGGAAAAGGTCTGTGGGTGTTAAGCAACAGAAACCTGAGAGAAGGCACGGCAAGTAGTTGCCTCATCTAGCAGGCAGCTTACCATTAAGTTGTCTCATAGAGCTGGCAACTCCAAACCAATAATCTAAATTACAATAATATATTATTGATAAAGCAAAAATATTGTTCTTAGAGTGAAGCAAACAGGTGTTGCTCTCCAAATGGACCAAGAAGGTGGGTTCTGGGAGACCCTCTGCCCTTTTGGGTTAAGTGTTCACTCAGCAGAATACTACTTTGCACTTTTTACCAGAGTTTTCCAGAAGGAATAAGCCCAGCAGCAATCTAGATTTGGTGTGCTTCCTCCAACAAATATTCTTCCTAAACCCCCACCCTACACCTCAGTAGGTTTGATCTGCCCACAGGTTTTCGCTAATGATACAAAAATCACATATTTTAAAAATCCCACTGAATTAAATGGGGCTTACTCCCAGGTAAGTAAGGTTAGGATTTTGCTGTTGCAAAATACTAGAACATATTTGTTTTATTTAGTTAAGAAGAATGACCTTCAATGCATGTTGTTTGTTCTAAATTAAGTCCCAATTTGTTCAAAGGGACTCACTTTCAAAGAGGGTACTGACACTGTGGCCTGAATTAGTGAACCTATCCATAAACAGACAAATCAGCCAAGAACATACCTACTACGCTTATAATTCAAAGCTTAAACAAACACACAGGTACAGCTTTTACTATAGTGGAGGTAGAAGACCTTGAAGTTAGTTTACAGGACTGGGGAGAGATCTGCCAAAACACACAAATGACAATTTTTTAATCATCTGTTTCTCTTCGAAATATTTGTCTGCTTGCATAAAAATGAAAACATGCCTTGTAAGTCCTATGGTTCAAAGCCCAGAGGATGCAGTTATTGGACAGTACTCAGGTACTGCAAATAAACACATTTTCCCCTACCTGCACATTTTTTTAATGCTGAAAACGTTCTTGTTTTGACAAGCCTACCCAGATGCTTAGACAGCTGAGCTGATTTTTTAAATGTTTCGGTATTTTAACCTTTGTTCTTCAAAGGAGGTCTGCGAATTTCTCCTGGATTTTTCTTGCTTTACCTTTTTCGCAAGCCATTTTGAGCTACTGTTGTTCTGGTTTTTCAATCAAGCGGCGCACTGTACAGTATATGAACACTAAATCAATCAGTTAAGTATTTTCACAGAAGGGGGTCGTTCCAAAACCGACACTCGCGCTGTATTTTTCTTACCGCTGTTTTCTTTTTTTAATTAAAAAATAGAAAGCCTGTCCTTAAAGAAAGAGGAAACGACGGCACTCACTCGATTGAAGGCAACCAATTAAAAATCAATAAGCGAATCAGCATATGCAAATGAGCTATTTGTTTTCAATTTAAGAAAACCGGGACGTTTAAGGGAGGAGAAGAAAGGAGAGGACGGCAGGAAAGGGAAAAAGCAGCGGCCGCCTCCTTCCCGCCTTGCCCGCCCGCGAGAGCCGCGTCCAGCGCCGACATCGAACCAACCTACCTGCGCGGATCTCCAACGTCCAACTGAGTGCCGGCCGAGGGAGCTCTTCACTTCCGGGAAAGGAACGCGACGTCACTCCGCAAGCTCCAATGGGGAAGTACGTGGTGCGCTGACGTCGCGCGCTCCCGCCTTACGTTCCACCGAGGGCGCCATGACACTAGAGGCAGAGTGGGGTGTGACCGAAGCCCCATTTCTCCGCGAAGCCCCGCCCTCCTCCCTCTCCTTATACAGTACAGTGGTACCTCGGGTTAAGTACTTAATTCATTCCGGAGGTCCGTTATTAACCTGAAACTGTTCTTAACCTGAAGCACCACTTTAGCTAATGGGGCCTCCCACTGCTGCTGCGCCACCGGAGCACGATTTCTGTTCTCATCCAGAAGCAAAGTTCTTAACCTGAAGCACTATTTCTGGGTTAGTGGAGTCTGTAACCTGAAGTGTATGTAACCTGAGGTACCACTGTATTGCTGGTTGGATTACTACTGCAACACGCTCTGTGGACTAGGAAAGCCTGGCTTTGTTGTTGTTTAGTCGTTTAGTTGTGTCCCAACTTCGTGACCCCATGGACCAGAGCACGCCAGGCACTCCTGTCTTCCACTGCCTCCCGCAGTTTGGTCAAACTCATGTTATTAGCTTCAAGAACACTGTCCAGCCATCTCGTCCTCTGTCGTCCCCTTCTCCTTGTGCCCTCCATCTTTCCCAACATCAGGGTCTTTTCCAGGGAGTCTTCTCTTCTCATGAGGTGGCCAAAGTCTTGGAGCCTCAGCTTCAGGATCTGTCCTTCCAGTGAGCACTCAGGGCTGATTTCCTTCAGAATGGATAGGTTTGATCTTCTTGCAGTCCATGGGACTCTCAAGAGTCTCCTCCAGGACCATAATTCAAAAGCATCAATTCTTCGGCGATCAGCCTTCTTTATGGTCCAGCTCTCACTTCCATACATCACTACTGGGAAAACCATAGCTTTAACTATACGGACCTTTGTTGGCAAGGTGATGTCTCTCCCCGCCCCCACCCCCGCCCCCCTTCATGGATCACTGCCTTGCTGTGGTGAAGGGGCTTGAATAACTCAGAGAAGCTATGATCTATGCCGTGCAGGGCCACCCAAGATGGACAGGTCATAGTAGAGTTTTGACCAAACGTGATCCACCTGGAGCAGGAACTGGCAAGCCACTCCAGTATCCCTGCCAAGAAAACTCCATGGACAAAGCCTGGCTGCAGCACATCATGGGCTCGCTTGTTGCATTCCTCAACCTCGGCCCTCCAGATGTATTGAGACTACAAATCCCATCATCCCTGACCACTGGTCCCGCTAGCTAGGGATCACGGGAGTTGTAGTCCCAAAACATCTGGAGGACCAAGGTTGAGGAAGCCTGCATTAGGGCTAGATTACTACAATGCGTTCTCCATTGAGTTTCCCTTGCAGGCATGCAGTCGATGCAAGATGCCGCAACACAATTGCTGGCGGGAGAAGGGTCTTCGTCAGTGGAATTGGGGCAGCCCTGATACTTTGGAATTCCCTGCCGGTTGATAACAAGCAGGCAGCTTCACTGTGTTTCTTTTTGCACTTGCTGAAGACATTTTTATTTCCGAAAGCACAGCCAGATGTTTACAGAGTTTGTAGTTTTAAATATCTTTGAGAGCCAGGCAAACATTCCTCTTCTCCATGGCCTTTTAAGCTGGGGGGGGGGTATTGTTTAGTTTATTATACGTATGCATTTTGTTTTTTACTGTAAAGCACCCTGTGATCCTCAAGATTAAGGGCAGTATATAAATTTCATAATATAATTATTCTGCGATCCCAAAGAATGACTGTATTCGTATGAAATCTGTGTTGTCTCAATAATGACAAGTAATACTTCTTCCAGCAGGGCTGTTTTATTAGTTGGCATGCTGCAGAACAGAGTTCTGTTCAAAATCTAATTAGGCACATCACTGAATCTTTAAACTCCTATAGGATCAGACGTTATCGGGCATGATATCATTTTTTGAGTTGCAAAATAGAGATAATCAACCGATGCAGCTTCTCATTACAAAACGGTAGCAATGGGAAACATTTCATGCATTGGCTTTCTGCCTGTCATGTCACCACTAAAGACACGCCATTTTTCATAGGCATTTATTTATTTATTATTGAATTTATATACTGCTCCATACCTACAGGTCTTAGGGCGGTTCACCTGTGTTATTGGGATAGCCTTTCTTTAAAGTTCCTATCCTTAAGAGACACAGTATGTGAAATATGCATGCCCTTCATTGTATGATTTTATATTTGAAGCCATTGCTCACAGGAGCTTTTATATAATCACAAGCTGACAATTTCAGATTCTTTTAAACAGAGATGTTGCAGAAATTCAGCTTTTCTGGTCATGGAGAAACGCTGGGAAATACATGGTACAAGGGCAGATGCAACTTTGGTGCAAAATGGAAAATAAAGAGAGCTTGGGATACATTATTAAAGAGGCTTGAAGCTTATGTAAGGAACAAATTACGTAACCTATTTGATGAGTTGTAAAGACACAAAAGTCAAATGAAAATTCAGAACTTTTTAATTAAAAAAACCCTGTGGGGGTACCTTACAATTGCCACATCCCTAACTTCCCTCAAAACCCAACTTAAGTCACTAAAAAGCAAAAAAACCTAGAGCAAGTCTAACTGTTCCTTACTAATGGGGGGCATAGAGGGGAAAAAGGAGACACTTTCTACACTTTCATCAGCTGGGCGCATTTTATTCACAATTTTGGTGGTGTGTATATATTACACCATGCCCCATCAATGGGCTCAGTGTATAAAGCAAGCTTAAGATGCAATGCAACTTTACCCCTTTCCCTAAAAAACATGTCTATTGCTTGCTTTTTGCCTTTTACATAATCAACTCTTTACCTCGGTTAGCATGCTGAATCAAGGCAGCTCAAACCACATCCTAAAATCCCCCAAACTGGTTTATGGGGCTGGTGGTGTGTAGGATTGTGCTGCTTGTTAGATCCTATTGCAAACTTAAGCCTTTATCCAAGAGTAGAGAGCCATAACTGAAACAAATTTTATTTTTTCATTGTTTACCTGCACCTCCCTATAGTGCTGTATAAATGTTGACTATTTCTGAGCCTTTCAGGTTAGGGTTACTTATTGAAAGGAGTAATCATTTAGGGCTTCGTCCTAAAGAAATTTAAGTGAAACTTTTATTAACTTACAACACACAGCACTTTTTCACAACCAGCAGTCTGTCTTACTTTCATCTTTTAAACAAGACATTTGTGTATATAAACTCCTCCTTTTATAGTCACATTTTCCGTGTATGTCATGCAAAGAATTAACGGACTGAATCAATACTACCAAAAGTGTTCATTTTTGGCTATGATGATGGGCAAAGAACCAGGACAAAATGAAACTGTATTCAGTTTCTAAACAGCAAGCAGCCACGCTTGACTTTCAACCCAGGTTTAATGAACAAATGGGAGAAATAACATACATTATGTGACAGAGAAGCCATTGATAATAATCACTCCGCTCAGAATAGTATTTTTCAAGCAAAATATACCTATTTGGACATCTGGAGGGCTTACATTAACCTGCATGCTTAACTTTAGATGGATGTATTGGTGGTTATTGTATCCTTAGTGTGAGGTGGTGGTGGGGTTTATCATAATCCTAATCATTATTAAAATATAATAAAGAAAATAATATTCCTGCTTGTTAAATTTGCAAATAAAACAATAAATAAAAAAGCATGTGCAGTTAACTTAAAATTTTGTTTTTTATTTGTGAACTGAATAGATGTTTATTCCCGAGCCATCAGTTTCTGCTTCTTCAGTTTCTTTTGAGAGATCTGGGGAGAAAACAAAAGAAATCAGTATCACTTGACCAAAAACATTCACTGAATGCTGAAACCAATTAGAAAACACATTTACCACACAGTATATTTTCCATAACTTAACTCCAGAGATTATTGTATGTAAGCATCACTGCAATGTATTTATCTATTACCAAGCACAGCTCCAGGAAGAATTACCAGAAAGCAAATAACAGACCATTATTTCCATTGGTAAAACTCAGTATTTGGGGCAACTACTTATGCTAGAGATAGCCAATAGCAAACACTGTGTCTTCCAGATGTTTTGGACTACAACTCCCATCATCAGACAATTATCCATGCTGGCTGGGGCTGATAGGAGCTGGGAGTCCAAAAAAATTGGAAGACATCAACACTGGCTACCTCTGACTTGACCATTAAAATTAAAGACACTTCTATCATTCAATTTCCATTACAGACTTCATAATTATGTTCAAGCCCCATAGACAGGTAGACAATAAGTTAAAATAAACATAGAAGCTAAATTTAAGAGACTTATATGCTGTTTTTTGTTTCTGTGTTTAATCCTCCATAGCAGCTTACAATACTAGAAGTTTACAATATTTGCAATCACTGTACAGACTTTCACATAAAGTTTTGCTGGCTACAAGAATTTTCTTTTGTAAATACTTGTAGAAAATAGTATTAAATACAGCTTTGAAATAACTGACCTAATTACCATTGGAGTGCAACTCTAAAACACAAATTATACCTCTGAACACATCTGAGTTAACATGTATAGGACAGCCCTGATCACTTCTTTAAACAGTTTCCCCTCTTTAAATTACCTTGCCAAAATCAAGTTCTAGTTATTTTGGTGTCATTTTGGTTATCTGTACAGTTGAGTAGACATTTATTTATTTAAAAAGTTTCATACCTTCTTCTTTTGAGCAACTTCCTCTTCTGGCTTAGGGACAATTTGCTCCTTCTCTGTGAGGATCATCTCAATGTGGCAAGGAGAACTCATGTAGGGGTTAATGCGACCATGAGCCCTGTAGGTTCGCCTGCGCATTTTGGGAGCTTTGTTAACCTGAATGTGCTCAATTACCAGAGAGTCTACATCCAGACCCTGCGGGTGGGGGAAAATAAAAAGTTCTCATTACAACCCCATAACAAAATAGGTTTACCTAGTTCAAAGTGAATCACTAACTTTCCTAAACCACACCTGAAAAGTCAACTAGCAATACCAGTAATTACAGTGGCTCAGAATCTTGTGTTTGTTTCATGGTTATTCCAAAGGTGTCCTAAGATAGTCATCACTGCCACCAAAGTCTGTTACATTACACTGTACCCAAGAACCCAATCTTTTGCCTTCAACAATCCTCCCGTAAATCCCAAGTCTCTTACCAAATACTACTTCATATCCTCAATACCAACTCCACTGAACCAAAGGTGTGTTTTTGCTTTTCAAAATTTGGATTACTACTAGAACTGATAAGGGACGTGAGTGGTGCTGTGGGTTAAACCACAGTCTAGGACTTGCTGATCAGGTGGTTGGCGGTTCGAATCCCCGTGACGGGGTGAGCTCCCGTTGCTCAGTCCCTGCTCCTGCCAACCTAGCAGTTTGAAAGCACGTCAAAGTGCAAGTAGATAAATAGGTACCGCTCCTGTGGGAAGGTAAACAGCATTTCCGTGCGCTGCTCTGGTTCACCAGAAGCGGCTTAGTCATGCTGGCCACATGACTTGGAAGCTGTATGCCAGCTCCCTCGGCCAATAAAGCGAGATGAGCGCCGCAACCCCAGAGTCGGCCACGACTGGACCTAATGGTCAGGGGTCCCTTTACCTTTACTAGAACTGAAACTTATCCCAACATGACAAGCCGCATGAAATTTTACCTTGAGCTCAGCATTGCTCTCAGCATTTTTAAGCATGTGCAGGAGGAACTCAGCACTCTTTTTTGGCCAACGCCCCTGTGTCCAGCCCCACTGCTTGGCCTGCAAGATGAGAGTTCAGTATGAGTATACTTTTGAAGAAAAATGCTAAACGTGATTTGTTTTGGAGGCTGCTCAGAATCAAACGTTCTTTTCACGGTTAATCCAAAGGTGTCCTAAGAAAGTCATCACAGCAACCACAGGCAAGCATAAGAGAACGTGATTCTATCCAACAACTTGAAGGCACTCGTATGTAATTCCCCATAGCAAACTGAAAAATAAGGATTCAATAAACACCAAGTAATGTATCACACTTATTTTCCTAGAATTTTCCAGTTTCTGCCCCCCAAAAGGACTTGCATAGTGACTGTTAGCAATCCAGTTACTGCGAAATTGATCTGCTGAAGCAGAGGGACAATGTAGTCTCTGTGTACCAAGTACAGAACACGCTTTCTGGTCATTGACAAATTTCTTCGCAGCTCATTGTGGCTTCAGTTTTTTAACACATGAACTTCCCCACGCATTTTCATCAATATTCACCAGCCTTCATGTTCAAGATATTCCTTGTACAAACAGATATCCTCAAACGCTACTGAATGAAATTACTGCCTTTCAAAAAGTTTTCCTCAAATTGCTAACAGTTTTCTCCAAATCCATCCATACCTGGGCACATCTGCCAACACCACCATTGTAACGACGGAAGGGAACACACTGCTTCTTTAGGGTCACATCCTTCAAGTACTTGGTAGCTTTTCGGATGTGCATACCCTTGATAGCCTGGGCAGTCTCACGTGTGTTCTAAAGGGGTGAAATAATAATTGCATTATTGGCTATTTTCCCATTAGGTATGTAGGCTGTAACTATGGTGCCATTTACTTAAGACATAGCTCCAAGCCACTGTTTGTATAATAAGAGTCTACGCCTGCATAGTAACTCTAGCTTAACTAGGGAAGTAACTGCTCAGAGCCACTTAGTTGTTTTCATTATGAATCCAAAGGTGTCCTAAGTCGGTCATCACTGCAGTTACATTAATTTCACCACCCCTGAAACAAACATCAATCCCCTTTGATGGTATCAGAATTTCGTACTAATTGTTCAGATGTTCTTAACAGGCCATCTGATCAAGACAAGATTTATTTAAAAGAGCTATCTGGATATTATTTATGACATTATATATCATGGAAAATTCATTTGCTGGGTGTGTGTGTTACAGAACTCCAGAAAAAAATTCTAATGTAACATCATGCTCTCCTCTTTGCAAGATTTGACATTACAGAAAGCTGACAAAAGTGAACTGCCTTCTACCTACTGACCAAGGCAACGCAAGACAGAGTCTATACCAGGTGTAATCTCTTCATTCTTCTGATATATAATATATAATCTTGAGCTACCTTGTTGTTGTTTCAGGATTTATTAGCGCTTTACTGTTCTGTTTAAAACTCAGTTAAAAATCAGAGAGAGAGAGATTTGACTAGCCTTGGCAGCCAACCCCAAAATTGTAGTCACTAGGACCCTGTGCCTATTATTCCCCTGTTCCTCACTAGTTCTGAACCAGGAAGGGTGGCTTGCTAGTTTGAGTACCTAGGCAACACAGTAGCCCGTACAGTCCCCATTACCACAAATTCTTGAAAGAGGGATGTTAGGTAGAGAATGACAACTTGTTTTGTGCAGCACAACAAGCTTTACAATAAAGTGTATATGACCAGGTGATGTTTAGAAAATCTGATGTGACAATCTTGTGATTAAGCACCATAATCTATGAATTCTGCTTCCATCAAATTACAGTGTGACCCACTCCACATCCACTCCTTTTTTTGGGGGGGGGGGGTCAAAGTAAGATTTCACATACCTTAAAGTGAACACGAAGGTTGGACCCCCTTGACTTGCATGCTGTGGGGAGAAGGGATAAAAACATGGTAATTCTGAAAGTTTTGGTAATCACTGAAGTATGAGGCACGTACCATAGGAAAAATACTTACATTTTGTGGGGTTCTCCGGATCAAGTGAGTAGCGGACCATTTTCAGAGCTTACCTAGAGGGGGAAAAATAAATATATCTTCCAGTATTGTAGCCATAAATTACACACACTCTCCAAATAGCTGGTTAGAAAAAAGCTGCTCAGAAGAATGTGATTATTTTCATAATTTAATCCAAAGGTGTCCTAAGATAGTCATCATTGCAGCTTCCATTTTTACAACAATATTTTCAAACTATGTACCACTTAACCACCTTTCTGTAATACATAAACATTCAAGGTTCATTCCCCCCTATTTGCCACCCTATAGTGTAATTAAAGTAAGATAACGTGCTATTAGAAGGTAATGAGATACTATTGCCCCGTAAGAGTGATTGTGCCCGTTTTCAAGTACATACATAACAAATGCACAATCCTACTATAAAGCACAACACTTGATGGCTTGCAATCCTTTCTCCTGGTAGCACAAATAATAACCCTCCCCTGCCTTCCTCCACCACCAAAAGCAGTGACAAATTACACATAAATATGGTGTTCCTGGACTCTACTGCAAAAGGCCCTGCTGCATTTCAGAAGCCCACAGTACCACTCCTTCAAAAACATGCCCATCCGTATTTGAAACAACCATGCGGCTTCCCAGGCCTGCCAAACCCACGGGTGGGGGGAAGCTGGCAAAGAAGAGAATCCCAACTTTCATTTCACTTTTAATTTGTGTATTGCCTTTCTACATTACTATACTCAAGGCAGTTTACAAGCTGAAGAAACAGCAAAGTCTACAGCAGAATCCACACACCTTATAACAATCCAATCCAAAAAAAGCCATAACGTTAAACAACTTGCATCATATAAAGTCGTATTCAATAACCCATTGGAAAACAACAGTACAAAATAAAATTAAGCACCAGCAAATAATAAAGCAGAAAATCACCCGTAGCAATTACAATAAATACTAAGCTATTATCAATAAAAAATAACAGCGACACAATGCACCAAAAGCCGGAGTGCAAGACCATGTAAAAGTATCAAATTGAGAAACAAAAACACATAACATATGAAAATCTTATTTTTTTAAATCCCTGAGTTTATCTTGCCTTCCCACTTAACCCACCCAAGGATGAGCCGAAAAGACGAGGCCTACCTGTAGAAAACCTACAGAACTGATTCCCTCCCCATCTGTTTCTCCCACGGCCCACTTGCATTTCCAAAGGCAGAGCTTCCACATCCGGGGTTTTCAGAGTCGCCAGCCGCTTGCAGAGGCCATTTTCCCCCCTACCGCCCCTACCCCGGACTTCTCCGGCCGCCCGAATTTCAATCTTCCCCGCCCCAAAGAACGGAAATACAGTGGCGGGCGAAGAGCTATTCGCCTCCCTTCGCCATCTAAGCAGGTCTTCTGGGGACCCGGGCCGGGATGGAGGCCCGCGGCGGCGGATACCAGCCAAGGCCCAAAGCAGCCGCCATCAAACTCACCTTACAGCCACAGCTACCGCCGGGGAAAAGGAAGGGCGAAGGATTCTGGGAAGCCTTCGTGCCGCTTCCGGGTCTCGCGAGAAGACGCCGCAAACGCGAGTTCGTCAGTAAGGGAGCGGGAAGGAATTGCACAGCCGGGCGTAAAACGAAGAATGCGCCCAGGCACCGTTCATAAAGTGCTATAGAACAGATAAAACGGACACTCCAGGAAAGAGAGAGAAATATAAATATTTTTACATTTATACTCTGCGAAAAAATCCAACTCAAAGGTGCATACAAATCAAAATATAATCAAAACAATTCAGTTTTAAAAATTCTTAACATTCAGTTAAATATAACCAAACATCAATGATATGCGTCTATATGCAAGGAAAAGCTTTTTTCCAAATCACTTATGCTGAACAATATTCGCATAAATGCCATGGTGCTGCTATTTTAGTCAAATGCAAATTCAGTCCTATCAGATCATTGAGTTTTTAATTGTCTCTTCATATCTGATTTCCAATTTTAACACCTTTCTCTTTTTGGAATAGAGCATTCTGCTGGCGGCACCAAGGCTGAAACTTTGTTTTTCAATACGATACGATACGATAATCTTTATTGTCATTGTCCCATACAGAGCAATGAAATTGAAAAAATCTACATCAGACTTCCCTCTGACTTTCTGTGTCTTTGGTAGCACCACAGCATAAATTCTATATGCAATGCCTTTCCTGATATCAGTCAATCATTCATTTTATTTGTATGCTAGCTCCCCCAAGTTAAAAACCATTCTCAAGGCAGCTTGCAATATAATTAAACCTTGCTTTTCCTTTTCCCTCCTTTCATGACCTCTCCTTGCCACATGGAGATGTAGCCATGATGAGGGAAAGTTTCACCTGTTAATTTATGCTTGTCCACATACCAGGGAAGTTTTTAACGTGTGATATTTTACTGTATTTTTGGTTTCTTTGGAAGCCGCCCAGAGTGGCTGGGGAGGCCCAGCCAGATGGGCGGGGTATAAATAATAAATTATTATTATAATATTATTATTAAAGGCTTAGAAATCCTGCCATTTAAAAGCAAGACAGACCCAGTATCAGTGGATTTCTTTTATTCTGTAAAGTGTGCTAGCATAGGTGCTCAAGCAGTTAACCAGCATTACTGACGGACTTACTTACATTTTAAAAATTCTATTCTGCCTTTCTTCCAGAATTGGCTTTGGGTGTGGCTTATTATTTATTTTAAACAAATTTAACCAATGCAAAAACACACATTAGAACTGACCTAATGTGACCTAAAAACAAACACAGAGCACCAACAGTAAACAGCAGTTAAAATATAACAGGTTTTTATTATTTGCCATCTAAGGGCTTTGGAAGAAAGGATATTTTGAATCTGACAACATTGGCATCAGAGGAAAGTGCCTGGGGAGGGAATTCCATAGGGCACCACCACAGAAAAGGCTCTGCCTTTTGAGCCACCTAGTTCACTTTACCATTCCTGGAGGGCCGCACAACTTTCTGTACTGCCTTTTGAAGAGTGATACCCTTTGCATACTAATGGGCAGAGAGAGGAAATAAACCATTTTTACACTGGCAGTTCCCCATTTGCGGAATGCCTAGCTTGGTGAGGTGTATCTTCCTTCATTGAATTTCGGGATAGTTAATGTAAAGAAATCCTGTCTATCTAGGCATTTGATGGCTGAAAGACGTTGTCATGGCAATCCTAAACTGAGTGCTTTTAAAAATGTTTTATTGTGGATGTGCTTGCCACCCCGGGCTCTTTTGGCAGAAAGGGCAGGATAGAAATATAATAATAATATTAATAATACTGTTATGAGATTGTGGGTGTCAGACTCCCCTAAATTCCAAGGTCCCGCGGCTGTTAGAATTTAATCAAGGCTTGGGAAGTTAAACCGAATGCCAGACTCCTAATCCCTGGACCCAACTTTCTGTGTTTAGGAGATTGCCTGAGCCAAAGTGTTCCATAAAAAGCAAAAAGCTGGAGACTGAGTGAGGAAGGCCTTGCATGGACGTGAGGTCATCAAGGTGTGTGTTTGTGTGTGTGCAGCAAAGGATGGTTGGGTTGGTAATTGGAAATAGAAAAGACAGAAACACATGATTATGCTCTTTGTGAGAATTCAGTGCCATGGCATCAGACAATATCCACCTGCCTACACATCCACAGACCTAACAGGTAACCAGCATCTGAGGGAGGGATAATGCTGTGAGCCCTTCCATCTTAAACTCAGCTTACATCTGTGTGTAAATAAAACCAAATATCACAAAGACATCGCAGTCTCCAGTGACCTTCATACCCAAGGCATGCACTGGTACCCCTGAAATCTCTCACTGTTCAGAGAGAACGGTGCACATAACAATAGTTTTCTAGATAAGAAACAATTAAGCAATGCAGTACAAGTTTTTTTAAAAAAAATCAGGCAAAGCGAAGCCACCAGGTGGAGCTGTTTGCTATTGTCTTGACAGCTTGACGAAAATCTGCATAATTTAGTTGCAGAAACAGAAATTACCGGTATATGTCTCTTCCACATCACTCTTTCTTTTCCATACTGAAGAAGGCAAAGTGAAAATAGATTTAATGATTCTCCTCCGAATCCTTGCAATTGATCAACCTGTGATTATGGTAAGGTAAAGGTAAAGGTAAAGGTACCCCTGCCCGAACGGGCCAGTCTTGACAGACTCTGGGGTTTGTGCGCCCATCTCACATCTATAGGCCGGGGGCCAGCGCTGTCCGGAGACACTTCCGGGTCACGTGGCCAGCGTGACAAAGCTGCATCTGGCGAGCCAGCGCAGCACACGGAACGCCGTTTACCTTCCCGCTGGTAAGCGGTACCTATTTATCTACTTGCACCCGGGGGTGCTTTCGAACTGCTAGGTTGGCAGGCGCTGGGACCGAGCAGTGGGAGCGCACCCCGCCACGGGGATTCGAACCGCCGACCTTTCGATCGGCAAGCCCTAGGCGCTGAGGCTTTTACCCACAGCGCCACCCGTGTCCCGTGATTATGGTACTTTTTGCTTATTTCTAGCAGAAATATCTAACAGCCTAAGATGGTCAGAATCCATAGAGCTTCATTTGATGAAACCAAAAGCTTGCATTATACACAGCCCGTTCTCCCAGACTTCTGTTTTTGGGAACATAGATCACGGAATCCAGTAATTAATCTGGCTGGTCTGCGACTCACTAAGCTGACCACTACTAGGGCCCTGACATGGCTCAATGGGCTAACTGATTGGGAAGGCTCTGGGAATTTCACCTTTATCTCCCCGCAGGGAAATGGCGTGGTGGATTATATTCTGATACCCACTAAAATGATGCCCTAAGTGGCTGAGTTTTACATTGGTGATCCTATGCTCAGTGACCATATCCCTCTACATTGTAAATTTGTCTTTCCATCGAGGAAGACAGAACAGTCAATTAATCCGTCCCCTGAGGAATCGAGTTAACGAGCATACACTATCTCTTTTCCAAAGTTTGGTGAATTCTAGTTGTGTGATCCATTTGCCCTCGGGAAGAGAAAGGTGAACTTTCCCCTGATGCTGGAGCCACTCGGTTTGAGGAATTTATTGATATTTATATAACGAAACTGTCCCATTTGCACCCGTTTAGGCCACCTAAGATGAGAGGGATTGGCGATTGGACTGACAAAGAAACCATAGCAATTAAAACTGAGGTTAGGAGAATCTATCAGGAGTTCAGAGAGAAGGGCAGCTCTTGATTGCCTGACATTTACTTCTCTAGATCCCGACAACTCAGGTAAACTATCCAGCTCAGCCGGACAAGATATAATCAGGCATGCTGTCATACGCTACTTTCAGGCATCCTAACGAAAGATCATAAGAGATTTTGGAAGGCTGTAGCAGACTCCCCACAGACACAGGATGATTTGTTGACATTGAGGGCTTTCTTCTCTCCCTGCTACTCTGAAATATACTCAGAGTCGCAAAGTGATTTCATGCTCTTTATTCAGCTCATAGTGGTGAGGAGGAATGAATGAAAGTCCCCCCACAGTATCTGCTTTATATACGTTATTTACACAATGGGCTGCACACGATTGGCTAATTCCGGAATTCTACTGTAAACCAATCAGGTTGTGGATTCACTTCTATCTGGAGCAGGATTGGGTGGTTCCTGCCAACCAATCATACTGCTGCATTGTTCTAGGACCAATCAGACTGCTGCATTCTGAATCCTATTGTTCTAGGACCAATCAGACTGCTGCATTTTGGATCCTATTGTTCTAGGACCAATCAGACTGCTGCAGTTTGGATCCTATTCAGCTCAGTACATAACATACTCTTTTTAAGCCAACAAATAAACATACAAAAGTGGGAACTCTCAGGATCCTTGTGGAATCTATGCAGCCCTGTTTCTCCCAGCCCTGAAGCCCTACAATTATACAATATAGAACAGATTGGTCCTTGTACACCCCCTGGTGGAGCTTTATTTCACATGCTTCTAAAGTTGATTTTCAGCAGTTCGGAAGATTTTTGTGTCGGTGACAGACAGGCGAGATCTCACACGGTGGTTGTTGTTTGTATTTGAACTATTTTGAAAGCTGTATGCACTTTTCCCTTTTTGTTTTTGTTTTTTAATGGATGTTGCATCGTTTTTCAGGTGTGATTACTTACTAACAAAAACCTTAAAAAATGTTTTTGTGTTATAAAATTTGCTATTTTCCGTCCTTTCTTCAGCTCTTACCAGAGCATATGGGAGCCTGCCCAGCTTCTTAACTGCACTTTTACTATATCAGGAGACTTTGTGGAGGGGTTAGCTGTTTCTCCCAGGCACTGAGCTCCAGAGTTCATGAACTTGGGTTAATAGGTTATTTGATTTCAGCTTAAGAAACTCGCACAGTTTTCCCATTATGAACTCAGTCTTCCCATCGCTTATGCATAGTAAAATACAGTTATGTCGTTAGGTTCAGGATTACAGCCTTAACAAGTGGATTTCCATCATTTTGTTATTATTCTTCCTGTAATAATAATAATACTCATCCGGCCATTCCACGTACTTCCTTTTGACCCCCACTTGTCAAGTATCTCAATCCCTGGAGAGAGACTGCAGTTATTCTGCTAGTGAAATTGAACTTCGCTGACTTCAGCAGGGGGTCAATTGACGCAAAGGCATTTCTGAACAACATAGCCTTGAGGTCCTACGAAAATAATGTTTGGCAATACACATATGTGTTAGCTAATGCAAGTTAATTATCAATCACTAAATACTAACAGAGTGTGTATGTTTTTCTTAATAGAATCATAGAACAGTAGAGTTGGGAGGGGCACCGAGGGTCATCTAGTCCAACCCCCTGAAATGCAGGAACCTCAACCAAAGCTTCGGAGCTAGCCGACCTGACTGGAAGAGTCCGCGACCAGAAGGAGGAGGAGTACCAGGCAGAATGGATGAAATTTAAAGACTATCTACTTAAATACGTTAAGATAACTTAATTGGAAAAACTTGCAAATATCAGATAGGCTTAGGAATGAAATATGTAATGTTAGAGATTAATATGTTTAAAGTTAAAATAGGAAGGAAGGAAGGAAGGAAGGAAGGAAGGAAGGAAGGAAGATGTTAAGTGATTAAGTTAATTTTATCAGAAAATTGGTTTTGGAAAACTGTTATAATGATACACACTGAAATTCAACTAGGGGGATTTGAGGAAGTCACTTAACAATGTTACTAAGATTGGTTTAAATATAGTTGAGATTTATGTTTGTCTGTTCATTTATTTTTTGGGGGGGAAATCAAAAAAATTTTTTGTAAAAAAAGGAATCTTACCTAAAGCATCCAAGACATACGACCATCCAACCTCTGATTAAAAACCTCCGAGGAAGGAGAGTTCACCAATGTCAAGCAGCTCCTACCAGCAGAAAGGTCTTCCTGATGTTTAGTTGGAATCTCCTTTCTTGTAACTAAACCCTCTGGAGCAGGAGAAAACAAGCTTGCGCCATCTTTCATGTAACAACTCTTTACCTATTTGAAGACGAGTATCATATCTCCTCTCAGTCTCTTCTTTTCCAGGCTAAACATACCCAACTCCCTCAACTGTTCCTCACAAGGCTTGGTTCCCATGCCCTTGATCATCTTGGTCACCCTCCTCTGGACACATCCCAGCTTATCAATATCCTTCTTAAATTGTGGCACCCAGAACTGGACACAGTACTCCAGGTGTGGTCTGACCAAGGCAGAACAGAATGGTACTATTGGTTCCTTTGATCTGGACACTATACTTCTGTTGATGCAGCCTAGAATAGCATTAGCTTTTTTTACCACTGCCAAAAACATTTGTTTGGGGCTAGACGGTTTTTTAAATTCTGCCTACTACTTTCATGGGAAGCTGTTTGATACAAAGTTCTGACTACTGGTCTGTCTAGCACAGTAGTAGTGTTTGCTCTGGCTGGCAGCAGATCTCTAGGGCTTTGGGCAAGGCTGTTTCCCAGCCCTACCTGGAGATGCCATGCAAAGCAGGTCATCTATCGCTGGCCCACAACCCTTCTCCCCAGACCCTCTTTTCTTATGCAGCCCATTTTGGATGCAAACTCCTTGGCAATGGTGGGACACAATGACCAAGGAAAATAAGACCCAGCTAGATTAGGGGCTGTGAACCTGTGGCTCTCCAGATGTTCCAGAACTACAATTCCCAGCATCCCTGCCCATTGACCATGCTGGTTGGGGCCAATGAGAGTTGGAGTCCAACATCAGCTAGAGACCCAAATTTGGGAAACACTGGTGAACAACTAAATTGCTCTTGGCCACTGAGGGCCCCTCTGGTCACTGCAAATTATATATTGTAGAGTCCTTTCTGTACACATAATCCTAAAGTTGGAAGGGACCCCAAGGGTCATCTAGTGCAAGGCAGCTGCTGTATCACACTGTTGACTCATGTTAAGCTTGTTGTCTACTAAGGCTAGAAGGTTCCTGGTTCAGTCCCTGGCTTCTCCACATAGAGGAGAGAATGTCCCTTGTGTGACGCACTGGAGACTTGCTGCCAGTGAGTACAGATCAGGCATGGGGAGCCTGTGGCCCTCCAGATGTTGTCACATCTATCATACTGGTCCAGCTTTATAGATAACAATTTAACTGGTAGCCATAGATTGTGGGATGTGATCCATGAGAGGCAGTCAAGTACAACATTCCTTGTAATGCTAGAGAAGTCATGCGAGGGAATGTTTGGTCCAGCCAGTCGAAACTTCCTGTTCCTCCTGGCTGGAGCATCCTTCCTTTGCATGTGATCAAAGGTGGGCATGACCTAACCTGTCCAGGTAACAAAAGGACGAGTCACGGAGCACACCTCTCTCTTTTTGACTTCCTTCTACCTTCGACCAGCT
This sequence comes from Podarcis liolepis, assembly GCF_965112155.1. Lineage (NCBI taxonomy): Eukaryota > Metazoa > Chordata > Lepidosauria > Squamata > Lacertidae > Podarcis > Podarcis liolepis. The sequence goes on along the minus strand of NC_139565.1, from coordinate 55,148,537 downwards.
TTTTGCTAGGACTGCTCTGCTAGCTCTCAGCTAGCAGAAGCACTGGGATTATTCCCCCATATGGGGTAGATCCACATGTACACATCTGTAACTAAGTCTGCCTTCAGGAGTCCAACTGTGAACTGATGTGAGTAAACTTCTTTTATTGACTTTGAATAAGATTGTGGTGTCTTTATTCTTTTAAGAGGGATTCAAGGGAACTTACCAGGAATGTACAATTCAATCAGAGACACACTGAATAGTGAGAGGCTTACACAGGCCTGCAACCAGTTATCCGCTGTGCGTTTAAAAGGGGAATGTAACTCTGTTAAGTAAAGGAACTTGCTAGCACAAGTTAGGAAGGATATTAATAAACAATATATCCTCTCCTGCCACCCTGAACATTCTCATGTATAATTTTTATTAGTTTTTACACATATTTTCCAGCATATCATCCTTTTAAACATCATTTCAAAATGTTTGGCTATCACAACCTAGGTCTTCCTTCATCCTCGACTAATGGTTTTCTAAAATCTTTTCTAATTGTGCATTTTGTTACTATAATTATTGCTATAAATTCAAATCTTAAATGCAATTATTCTTAATTCTCTTCACAAGAATTTATATAATACTCCTTACAAAACTTCTTTTAACCCTACAAGTGATGTTAATTGATTACATTTCCAAATATATTGTAAACCTCTTCCATTCGCTTAGGAAAGTCTGGTCCTGCTGATTCCGAATTGTCCCAGTTAGACTCGCCATCTCAGCATAGTTCATCAGTTTCTCTTGCCACTACTCTTCTTTAGCTGGTATTTCTTCTTGCTTCTATCTTTGGGCTAATAGAGTCCTTGCAGTCGTCGCATATAAAAACAGTTTTTAAAAAAATCATTTTTATGATTTTCTGTACCTACAATACCCAGTAGAAAGGCTTCTGTTTTTTTAACAAATGTATATTTCAACATTTTTTTCATTTCGTTATAAATAATTTCCCAGAAATCTTTCACTTTCCACCCTGAACATTCTCACATAGATGACCAGGAGATCATTGCATGCCCCTTCTCCACCAGCCTTCTTGCAAGCTCCATAGCCTATGCTCCATAGCCAGCATGGAAATAATTTTGATTAATTTCAATAGGTCTACTATGATAATGACAAATGTTGGATACAGCCCATACCCACTTTTGACTTTCAGGCATCTCCTAAAGACTTATTTATTATTATTATTAATGGCAACAGGTCTAGGTAGTTGTTCAAAAAATTTTTAGTGGCCAGTCATTTTAATTATTGTTCTGTATTGCTTTTAAAGATTTCTGTTGTTGCTGCTGCTGTTGTTGTACACCAGCCTGATGTTTGCAAGAGGGCAGTATACAAATAGTTCCATAAGTAAGATAAATATGCAACAGCGGCTTTCACATTTTCAAGTCACAGAAAAACGTTGTCCAAAGTCCATGGATAGCAGCATGGTCTTTACAGCAAAGGTGGAGAAGCTGGAAACCTTGAGCAAATACTCGTGCAGGCACACCCTCCAAACACTTTTGCACAAGTCAGCTTTAAGGCTTCTGCCAATAAAAACATTAGGAGCTTTCGGTCCTTAAAATTCCCGTTTCCTAGAAACCCACTGAACATGCCTTTTAAACTTAAAGCACGGCATAATGTTTTCTAGTGCACACAAGGCTAGTCTCAGTGCAGCCCTTTGTGGTTGCATAAGCAGCAGGGAAATGCGTAGCAAAAGCAAAGTATGAGCTCAGTAGCTTCCCTAAAGACCGATATTCCAACAAACTTTGTCTAGAGATCTTATCCTCATGATTGTCTGGTTCCCACCCACTTGCACACGCCCTAGATTCCACGGCTCAGAATAACATCAGAAATATTCCTCGCTTGGCTAATTTGCAGGAATATGATCCTGCAAAATGCTTCAGTAGGTGCAATATGGGACCAAATGTCGTTATTATTATTATTATTTTTATTATTATTTCCATCATCATCTAGGCTTGCTAGCTGCTTCCCCCCCCCCCCAAGGTCTCCAAGTGACTTACAACACATTAAAAATGCAAATATTAATATGAATAAATATAAAACCACAGCAAACTGTAGGTAGGGGATGAGGCAATTTATTAGGTATCCTGGTCCCAAGCTGTACAGGGCTTTGCGCCAATGCTAGCAGCTTGATCAGTGAATGCTCAGTTCAGCAACCCAGCATTTATTTCCACTTTTTAGGCTTGGTTTCTTGAGTGCAAGGGGTTTTAATGGATGTTTCTGTTCAAGCCATTGTTTCAACGATATATACATGTGATATTTTGTGATGGCCAACTGAACAAATGTTTTTATACAGTGCAATCTTGTAAGAAGCAAATTCCGTTGAGGCTGACTCCCTGGAAAGTGGGTACACAGAATTGCAGCCTCCTAGAAAGGTGGCTGTGGGAAGATTTGCCCATTGGTGGTTATTTAATATTAGGGATGTTGGACCAAAACTGTCAACCGTCCCTTATTTGGCGGGAAACTCCCTTATCCCAGCGCCGTTTCCCGCTGCTGTCCCAGATTGATGATGCCCCTTAAATTTCCCAAGTTTCAAAGGAAGCAGCTCCTCTCCCTCCCTCCCTGCTGGCCAGGGAGGAGGGAGGCTACAACTGTGTTGCTTAGCTGTGTTGCTCACCCAATAAGGAATCTAAGAACTTGTGCTGATCAAATCGGTCGCGTTGCCTGGGGACTTGCCTTTGCTCAGCACTTCCCAGCGGAGAGGTGACGGTGGTTTTCCTTGCTGCATCCCCTTTGCCGGGTTGCTGTGCTGTGGGAACCACCGCTTGAGGCTTCATTTAGCTCCTGGTTAACTAAAATCCCTTATTTTGGCTGCTGATCCCTTATTTTCGAGGCTGCTGGTCCCTTATTTTCAAATCTGTAAGTTGACAGCAATGTGTTGGATTGACCCAGATGGACAGACCATTAGGAATGTAAGAGGGTGGAATCAGGGCAGGAGACGGTTCCTTTCTCATGCGGCACTTTAAAATTGGAAGGAATTCAAAATGTTGTGGGTAAGCAAGAGAGAGACGAATGACACTGGAGGTCATAGGAGCCACCTCCTAGGGGCTGTGGGGGCTTTGGCCCCCACAATAAAATATCTGAGGGGGCTGGGTCCCCCAAATGTTTATGGGCATTCCCATTCAAATGGCATGTGCACACGGTATCATGTGATATTGTGGGTCAGAGCTTTCCTGGGCCCCCACAATATTTTATTCAACCCCTGCAGGGCATGCTTCCAAGCAACCTGATTACAGTGGTGCCTCGCAAGATGAAATTCATTCTGTGAGGTTTTTCGTCTTGCGAATTTTTCGTCTTCCGAAGCACGGTTTCCTGGGTATTAACGGTTTTAAGAAAAAGGAAACAAACTTGCAAGATGTTTTCGTCTTGCGAAGCAAGCCCATAGGGAAATTCGTCTTGCGAAGCAACTCCAAAAACGAAAAACTCTTTCGTCTTGCGAGTTTTTCATCTTGCGAGGCATTCGTCTTGCGGGGTACCACTGTATTGAGTATTATTGATTATTGATTTGTTTGCAGGGAATTAGATAGCATTGGCTATTTAACGAGAATTCATTCTGATTTGTTTGTGAAGATATTCGATGGTGTTGCGTCAAAGCAAATATGATCCCATGCTTCCCAATGGATTTTCCATTTCACTTTCCTCTTTGCAAAAATGTTTGATCTTTTGGGGAAGCAGGTGTGCTGGACCAGACCTCCCGATCAACTGAACTTGCTGGTAGGTGAATGAATCCCACCTGAAAATAACAATAGTCTATAGGCGTCTGAGCATTTACAAAAACCACTCTCCCTAAGGTAAGGATCACAGCTGGCCAGCAATTTGGATTCAGGGCCTGCTTGGTGACAAAATAACATTTACCCAACAATGGAAGCAATTTCTGAGGTGATACCATTTAGACCAGTCTTCCTCAGCCTGGTGACGTCCAACTGTTGTGGACAACTTCCATCAGCCCCAAATAGACCTTTTTTAAAACCAGCCAGAGCCCTGATGGAAGCAGAAGACCAGAACATTTTTTGGGCACGAGGTTGGTGAAAGCTGTTCTAATTTCTATAAAACGACTGTGCATAATAATAACCGCTTGGGTAGTTGCTTCTCAAAAGGGTATTGTAATGAGAGGGAACTTAGGAAGTTAATTTTGCTTCTCATATTATGCATGTGTATGCTTGTCCAACGCCACGGGATTCAATGTCTATATTGAGATTTGAACCAGGGATTTTCCAGCTTAGCCGCTATACATCAGCTGCATATTAATTCCATAGATCTCTGCTACAGTGGTACCTCGGGTTAAGAACTTAATTCGTTCTGGAGGTCCGTTCTTAACCTGAAACTGTTCTTAACCTGAGGTACCACTTTAGCTAATGGGGTCTCCCATGGCCGCCGCACGATTTCTGTTCTCATCCTGAAGCAAAGTTCTTAACCCAAGGTACTATTTCTGGGTTAGCGGAGTCTGTAACCTGAAGCGTCTGTAACCTGAAGCATCTGTAACCCGAGGTACCACTGTACTTGCGAACAAATGTTATAAGGTGTGCATCTAAACCCACATGCATGTTCAGCACTCGCATGTATTCCTACACACATGCCAAAGTGGTTTAGGATCTTTTGCTAGGGTTTGATGTGCATCTGCTATGAATGTGTTTACCTTTAACCATTAAGTACATTCACCAGTGGGGTGCTGGTGGCGCTGTGGGTTAAACCACAGAGCCTAGGACTTGCCGATCAGAAGGTCGGTGGTTCGAATCCCCACAACGGGGCGAGCTCCCATTGCTCGGTCCCTGCTCCTGCCAACCTAGCAGTTCGAAAGCATGTCAAAGTGCACGTAGATAAATAGGTACCCCTCTGGCGGGAAGGTAAACGGCATTTCCGTGCGCTGCTCTGGTTCTCCAGAAGCGGCTTAGTCATGCTGGTCACATGATCCAGAGGCTGTATGCCGGCTCCCTCGGCCAATAAAGCGAGATGAGCGCCGCAACCCCAGAGTCGGCCACGACTGGACCTAATGGTCAGGGGTCCCTTTACCTTTACATTCACCAGTGGAGTAAAGGAAGATTGATGTACCACTGGAAATGAAAGTGACAGGATATATGGATGCCACACCCTTCTCCTGCATTTGATCTCGCCACACACATTGACATTCTGTGGCTCATCACATGGGGCAGTCACATCCAGAACCAATGCTCCCAGTCCTAGGCCCATTAACTCCTGACACCAACCACTAAAGGGAGAGAGGCGTTCAGCTCCCTCCACCCTTTTCTCTTGCATTGAATGTAGTAGCAAGCTCTGCAAATGCCTCATTTGCAATTTATCTGTTCCCTGCTTTTCTCCAATATTCTTTCAGCGTGTGGAAGCATACAGTAGTAAGTGTTAGGATATTTCCGTTCCACCTTAAAAGGGAGCAGGATGTTTGGGTCACAGCCTGCGTATTTCCTGTTCACAGGATCTTTATGTTTCCTATTGCTTTCGTTTTCTCTCTCTGTCGGAGACACTGACGCAGGCAGTCATGTCTTTCTTTGTTCTGATCAACGCTGAATAAAGCTTGTAAATAATGCTCTCCTGAGTGCGACTTTTGGCTGTGCATTATCTGCTGACAGAGTGTGCATGAGCTCTAGAATGTGGCAAGATATTTTCTAGAAACCTCATGTCGCTAATTGCTGATACTGCGTGCCTACGGGAGATCGATGGATCGTCCGGCAGACGGCTTGGGCCCATGATGGACTTTATCTCCCTGGCAGTATCCCAACAGTAAGAATCCCCCCCACACACACACCTGACCGTTTTTGAGAAAGGAGACTGGCTGCTTTCTCGCTGCAAGTAAACAGTAGGCAACTGGCATGCCGCTGAAAGCAACAAATCAGCCCACCTTTGGGCCAACACATGAAAAAAAGGGTGTGGTAATGGTGAGGACAAGGCCGGCCCAACACGTTCTGCTGCCTGAGGCGAAGGACAAAATGTCACAGGGTAGTTATAAAGGTGGAAGACAAGGTGCATGGCACACAGCTCTCCTCTCCAGCAGAAGGGTATGGCCACGGAGCTCAGGAGGAAGAGCTGAGGGGCACCACAGCCTCCCAGCATATGCCACCTGAGGCCATCGCCTCACTCTGCCTAATGGGAGGACTGGCCCTCGGTGAGGAAGTGTTCCCGCTTGCTGTTATCTATCAGGTTGGCCAATGGGAGCAATGCCTACTGGGAAGCGCAGCTTTATAAACATAGCAGAAGGGGCTGATCCTCTCTGAGGCTGGTTTACCTTAGCAACCAGAAGCTCCTGTTCCCTGGAAGGAGTCCAACTCAAAGGCTTCTACGGAGATGCCTGGAGCCAGGTACACAAAGGCATCCCTTCAGGCTTGCGGCCACATTAATGGGAATTAACATTTCCCAGGAATGCAAAGATTTGGTCTCGGCAAACCAATGAGACTGACAAAGTTGCACGGAAGCGATGAGAACATGCAAACTGGCACCCAAGGATTTAGCTGTGGCCACTGCAGGGAGGCTGGTTTCTTCTCCCAGCACACAAACAATTGCAAAATGCCCAGCTGTAATTGGAGGCATTAACTGAAGGATTGCAGGCTGCAGATCCAGGCAGGTAGCTCAGCTGGTTAGAGTGTGGTGCTAATAATGCCAAGGTCACAGGTTCTATTCTGTGTATAGAAAGGACTCTATAATACAGACCACATTTTTTGCTCCATAAGACGCACCTAGTTTTTAGAGGAGGAAATCAAGAAAAATATTCTGAACGAAACAGTGGATGTATGATTTTCGTGGTTCATGCTGTGGCCACAGACATGATATGCGATTTGACGGTGAGTTTGGGGTAGCCCAATGCAAAAATCCTGAGAATACATAAGGATCTGTGCTCTGTAACCACATTTTTGTGCCATTGCGGCCCCACGAAACAGTGGGTGTGTGATTTTTTTTGGTGCAGGCTGTAGCCATGGACATGCTATGTGATCTGATGGTGAATTTGGGGTGACCCAATGCAAAAATCCTGAGAATCCATGTGCTTTTACCTTCCCCATCTCAGGCAGCCTCCTTTATCTCTAGCGTCCCTTATCTCCCTCCGATCGCTTGCCAATTGGCTGTTCAGCGGCTTAGTTTCAACACCCCCTTCCCTATTTCTAAAAAAAGAGAAAAAGCACTGTCTGCTTTTTGCCCCTGGGCAATTCAGCTCCAGGGACCATGCATTCGCTCTATAAGACGCACAGACATTTCCCTTTACTTTTTAGGAGGAAAAAAGTGTGTCTTATGAAGCGAAAAATATGGTAATTTGCAGTGACCAGAGGGCCCCTCAGTGGCCAAGAGCAATTTAGTTCTTCATCTAGACCAGTGTTCCCCAAATTTGGGTCTCTAGCTGACGTTGGACTCCAACTCTCATTGGCCCCAACCAGCATGGTCAATAGGGAGGGATGCTGGGACTTGTAGTTCTGGAACATCTGGAGGGCCACAGGTTCACAGCCCCTAATCTAGCTGGGTCTTATTTTCCTTGGTCATTGTGTCCCACCATTGCCAAGGAGTTTGCATCCAAAATGGGCTGCATAAGAAAAGAGGGTCTGAGGAGAAGGGTTGTGGGTCAGCGATAGATTGCCTGCTTTGCATGGCATCTCCAGGTAGGGCTTGGAAAGAGCCTTGCCCAAAGCCCTAGAGATCTGCTGCCAGCCAGAGCAAACACTACTACTGTGCTAGACAGACCAGTAGTCAGAACTTTGTATCAAACAGCTTCCCATCAAAGTAGTAGGCACAATTTAACAAGCCGTCTAGCCCCAAACAAATGTTTTTTGCAGTGGTCAAAAAAGCTAATGCTATTCTAGGCTGCATCAACAGAAGTATAGTGTCCAGATCAAAGGAAACAATAGTACAGTGGTACCTCGGGTTAAGTACTTAATTCATTCCGGAGGTCCGTTCTTAACCTGAAACTGTTCTTAACTTGAAGACCACTTTAGCTAATGGGGCTTCCTGCTGCTGCCGTGCTGCCACAGCCCGATTTCTGTTCTCATCCTGAAGCAAAGTTCTTAACTCAAGGTACTATTTCTGGGTTAGTGGAGTCTGTAACCTGAAGCGTATGTAACCTGAGGTACCACTGTACCATTCTATTCTGCCTTGGTCAGACCACACCTGGAGTCCTGTGTCCAGTTCTGGGCACCACAGTTTAATAAGGATGTTGACAAGCGGGAACCTGAGCAGAGGAAGGCAACCAAGATGATCTAGGGCAGGGACTGGAAACCAAGCCTGATGAGAAATGGAGCGTGGTATCTTTAACCTGGGAGAGAGGAGACTGAGAGGACTTTGATAGCCTTCTTCAAATATCTCAAGGTTTATCACATGGGTAGGCAAACTAAGGCCTGCAGGCCGGATTCAGCCCAATCCCCGTCTAAATCCAGCCCGCGGTTGGTCCGGGAATCACTGTGTTTTTACATGAGTAGAATGTGTGTGGTTTTTTAAAATGCACTTCTGGGTTATTTGTGGAGCCTGCCTGGTGTTTTTACATGAGCTGAATGTCTGTTTTTATTTAAAATGCACCTCTGGGTTATTTGTGAGGTATAGGAATTCATTCATTTTTTTTTCAAAATATAGTCCAGCCCCCGACAAGGTCTGAGGAACGGTGGACTGGCCCCCTGCTGAAAAAGTTTGCTGACCTCTGGTTTATCACATGCAAGCAGGAACAAGCTTGTTTTCTCCTGCTCTGGAGGGTAGGACTCGAAACAGTGGCTTCAAGTTACATGAAAGGAGATTCAGACTAAACATTGGGGGGGGGGAGATTCTGACAGTAAAGAGGTGTTCGACAGTGGAATGGACTCCCTCAGGTTGGTGTGGACTCTCCTTCCTTGGAAGTTCTTAAGAAGAAGTTGGGTGGCCTCCTGTCATGGATGCTTTAGTTGAGATCCCTGCATTACCAGGGGGTTGGACTAGATGACCCTTGGGGTCCCCAGGGTGATTCTAAGTTCATCCTGCACCCAGCGCAAAACACTTTTTTTTTTTTTGTATGAAAGTAATTATTTGTTCTCCTTCACGGATCACTGCCTTGCCGTGGCGAAGGGGCTTGAATAACTCAGAGACGCTATGGGTTATGCCATGCAGGGCCACCCAAGATGGACAGGTCATAGTGGAGAGGTCCGTATAGTTAAAGCTATGGTTTTCCCAGTAGTGGTGTATGGAAGTGAGAGCTGGGCCATAAAGAAGGCTGATCGCTGAAGAACTGATGCCTTTGAATTGTGGTGCTGGAGGAGACTCTTGAGAGTCCCATGGACTGCAAGAAGATCAAACCTATCCATTCTGAAGGAAATCAGCCCTGAGTGCTCACTGGAAGGACAGATCCTGAAGCTGAGGCTCCAATACTTTGGCCACCTCATGAGAAGAGAAGACTCCCAGGAAAAGACCCTGATGTTGGAAAAGATGGAGGGCACAAGAAGAAGGGGACAACAGAGACGAGATGGTTGGATAGTGTTCTCGAAGCTACCAACATGACTTTGACCAAACTGCGGGAGGCAGTGGAAGACAGGAGTGTCTGGTGTGCTCTGGTCCATGGGGTCATGAAGAGTCGGACACGACTAAATGACTAAACAACAACAACAACAATAATTATTTGTTCTCCTGGCAGTACATTGTGGTTGTCACCTCCCTGCTTCCCACACCTTTCTGGCAGGCTTCTTGTGTCATAGCAGTTGCGCCAGAAGCAAGGCTTGAACAAACGCTACGTCTCCACGCTGAAGGAAACAGCACCTGTTGGGTTTCTGCTTCTGGCACTGCCATTGTGGCTTTTTCTTTAATGCCTTTGCTCACAGCCTCTATTTGCTTTCGAGGCTGCGTCTTTGTTGTCCTTTTTGGGACCCCAGCTTTATGTGCACTGGGAGGTTATTCGCGGTCAAAGCCAGACCCTCCCCCACAACTCCATTCATTCCCTGGCACCTCTCCTCCCCCTGCGGATACTCCCCCCTCTCCATCCCAGATTAAATGTGGTGGGGGTCTGGATAGGGAACTTGGCAACCAAAGCCTGATTAAATCCCGATGTCTGCTCCGAGCTCCTTTCTCCACTACCAACAACTTCGTTTCTCTTTCTCTTCCAGTTAAGAAGAAGACGTTTAACAGAACAGGGGGAAGTGGGAAGGGAAACTGCTGCCTATTTGGATAATAATCATTTTCATTTTTTTTTAAAAAAAGAACTTGTTTTTACCCTAAACGTATATGCAAAACAAAACCGAAACAAAAAACCCAACAACAACAACCTGGACAAATATAAGCTCAAATATGAAAAGCCCCCAAATGTACAGCTATACTGTAGTTCAGTGTTCACCAACCCGGTGCCCTCCAGATGCGCTCTCCCATCAGCTGGGGTCTGATGGGAGTTAAAATCCAAAACATCTGGAAGGCACCCAGGGGGTGGAGGCTACTATAGTTGATGACTTGATGGAAACTTAATGAAAGTTGTAGAGTTGGAAGGAACCCTGGGGAGCATCTAGCCCAGTGTTTCTCAACCTGTGGGTCCCCAGATGTTGTTGGACTACAATTCCCATCATTCCTAGCCAGCATGATCAGTGGTCAGGGATGATGGGAGTTGTAGTCCAACAACATCTGGGGACCCACAGGTTGAGAACTGCTGAAGCCCATGGGTAGGCAAACTAAGGCCCGGGGGCTAAATCTGGCCCAATCAATTTCTAAATCTGGCCTGTGGACGGCGCAGGAATCAGCGTGTTTTTACATGAGTAATAATAATAATATAATAATAATTGATTATTTATACCCCACCCATCTGGCTGGGTCTCCCCAGTCACCCTGGGCAGCTTCCAACAAAGTACAGTGGTACCTCAGGTTACATACGCTTCAGGTTACATACGCTTTAGGTTAAAGACTCCGCTAACCCAGAAATAGTACTTCGGGTTAAGAACTTTGCTTCAGGATGAGAACAGAAATCGTGCTCTAGCGGCGTGGCAGCAGCGGGAGGCCCCATTAGCTAAAGTGGTGCTTCAGGTGAAGAACATTTTCAGGTTAAGAACGGACCTCCGGAACGAATTAAGTTCTTAACCCGAGGTACCACTGTATTAAAATACAGTGGTCTGTTAAATATTAAAAGCTTTCCTAAACAGGGCTGCCTTCAGATGTCAGAGTAGAATGTGTCCTTTTGTTTAAAATGCATCTCTGGGTTATTTGTGGGGCATAGGAATTCGTTCATTTCCCCCCTTCAAAACATCGTCCGGCCCCCCACAAGGTCTGAGGGACAGTGGACTGGACCCCTGCTGAAAAAGTTTGCTGACCCCTGATCTAGCCCAAGCCCCCTGCAATGCAGGAATATGCAGCTGTCCCATACAGGGATCGAACCTGCAACCTGGGCATTATTAGCAAGCACCATGCTGTAACCAACTGAGCTATCCAGACTACTGACTTCTAAAGCAATCAATAAAGGCACACACAGAGATACTGCCCTTATGCATGGGTAAGTCAGAAATACATCAAACTAATTTCAGTAAGACGCAGAGCAGAATCCTATACATGTGCAAATAAGTCCCACAGCTTTCCATGACGCTTATTCTGAGATAAATGGGCAACAGCAGCAACAGCCTATCTCCATTCCCAATGTCATAGAAGGTTGTTCTGACACGCACATCCCTTATTATGAATCTTTTATTCTCCGGTGTTCATGTGATATCGCTCTGCCTAAAACCCTGTATACAACGTGTGTATGTGTGTGATATTGCATATTCCGGCGTGCATGCATAAAATGTGTGCAAGCTATCGCTGCTTGCTGGTGTTAACAGCTGCAAGGGAAAAGGACCAGCCAGAAGTGGGTCACAAGCATACCCTAGTTTTAATATATTATTATTAACCAGAGATTAGAAGATAAGACTCCTCTTCAATTCCATTTGGGCTTTTCTCATGCAAATGAAGGCTTTTCTTCACTGGAAGAGCCTCCCACATTTAATATTGTGCACTTAATTTCAGTAATGATCTGTCCAGGAAACCAGAATTGTTCTTCCAGACTATTCGAGCACCCTAATTTTTCCTTTGTTTTGTTTGGGGCTGAAGTGTGTGGAACCATAGAGAAAAGCATGGGATTAGCAGATAGCCTAAACCAAGCTCCTTTTCTTTGTTTCTGTTATTATTGTTGTGTCTTTGGCAGAGCTGAGCATTCATCTGCGGTTCGGCACCACAGTAGGGTAGCAACTTCATCCTGAACTCTGTCTATGCCTGAACTTACTCTATTTTCTGTGTTGCATCCCAATCCTTTGTGTGTTTGCTTAGAAAAGTAAGGGTGGCTAAGGGCCCTTCCAGATTAAGGTTTCCTTGCAGGTGTATTCTGCAATATGTTCCTGATGCAATAACAGTGTGGGATAACCATCCACATATAACCAACATGCTTAAGTTTAATGCATGGGTAGGCAAACTAAGGCCCAGGGGCTGGATCCAGCCCAACTACCTTCTAAATCCGGCCCATTGGCGGTCTGGGAATCAGCATGTTTTTACATGAGTAAAATGTGTCCTTTTATTTAAAATGCATCTGTGGCTTATTTGAGGGGCCTGCCTGGTGTTTTTACATGATTAGAATGTGTGCTTTTATCTCTGGGTTATTTGTGGCATATAGGAATTCGTTCATTCCCCCCCCTCAAAATATAGTCCACCGTCCGCCCCCCCAAGGTCTGAGGAACAGTGGACTGGCCCTCTGCTGAAAAAGTTTGCTGACCTCTGGTTTAATGAATACATGAAAGGGTTAATACCATAGAGTAAGCTGTCCTGCAAGGCTTAGCTAGGTCACTCCCCCTCTCTTTGGGAGGAAATGTTAATCAAGCCTTTGTCCCCACCCCACCCCGTCTACCTGGGAAGCTCAAGGTGTGAGGCCTAAGCTGGTTGCTCCAAGCTCAGACCACATGGCTCCAACAAGCCATTCTTGTGTTCCTTTACCAATAATTCAGGAATTTTCACCACTGTAACTAAGCCAGGTTTTACTGCCTGATAATTTTTTTGTGACTTTAAATTTTTGCTGGGGTTCTCTCATCAAAGACTACTTGCCTCAGACTTGGATCTTGGCATCCAGGAATTCTCCTTTCTATAATTTGTTTTTTTCCTTGCTACCAGCAAATAGTTGCATGAGTAGTGGGTTTATTCCTCTTTGTTAGGTCTTCTGTGATGGTTCCTCAGCGCATTATTGCCGTTCATAGAAGCTATAGAGCCCTGAAACGTGGGACAGAAATAAACCAGATCATTTGTGGTTTAAGAACTTTGGGGATTTGAGCAGAACACTGCAAGGATATTCACTGACTGGAAGTGAAGCAGTGTTTCCTCAAACTTTTTGCAGGCAAAAGCAATGTTTAAAGTGGGCTTCAGACCCTCCAATTGTCCCTATTCTCCAGGGATGTCCCTGATTTTGAGAAGCTGTTCTAGTTTCTGATGTGATCCCGGAATGTCCCACTTTTCCTTAAAGGTAAAGGGACCCCTGACCATTAGGTCCAGTCGTGACCGACTCTAGGGTTGCAGCGCTCATCTCGCTTTATTGGCCGAAGGAGCCAGCGTACAGCTTCCGGGTCATGTGGCCAGCATGACTAAGCCGCTTCTGGCGAACCAGAGCAGCACACAGAAACGCCATTTACCTTCCCACCAGAGTGGTACCTATTTATCTACTTGCACTTTGACGTGCTTTCGAACTGCTAGGTTGGCAGCAGCAGGGACCAAGCAACGGGAGCTCACCCCGTTGCAGGGATTCAAAGCGCCGACCTTCTGATCGGCAAGTCCTAGGCTCTGTGGTTTCATTGGAGAAATGAAGTTATCAGACCCCTGAACTTATCAGACCCCTGAACTTTCTGCAGGCAATCCTGTAAAGGGAAGGTTTTTAAAATGTTTAATGTTTACTTATGTTTTTAGATATGTTGGAAGCTGCCCAGAGTGGCTGGGGAAACCCAGTAAGATGTGTGGGCAGTGGGGGGCAGGCGGGGGGGGCAGTGCACCCAGGGTGCCATGTTGGGGGGTGACAAGAAGGCACCCCACGGTGGCTCTCGGCGGTGCGAGCAGCCATCGTGCCATCGCAGCCGCATGTGGAGGATCCCCAGTTCGCGGCTGCAACCACTATGTACATGTGTGGCGGCGCATGCATGCGCTGTATGTAACGCTGCCGCACTTGCGTTGTACATAGTGGTTTGCTGCTGGCGCCACTCCAGCGCTGTACAGATGGGGATGGGTTCCCTCCGTCGCCACTACAGCGTATGGTGCTGGAGCAGCGCTGCCAGCAAACCGCTATGTACAGCGTATATGTGACATTGCTACATACGGCACATGCACCCTACGTAGCGATGCCTCGCCCTGGGTGTCACGATGCCTTCATTCGCCCCTGTGTGTGGGGAATAAATACCATGGACCTTTGGGTTACGTTACTTAACTTTCGGGTTGTGAACACGGCAAACCCGGAAGTGTATACTTCCAGGTTTCACCGCACGCACATACGCAGAAGCGCTCAATCGCGCCGCGCACGTGGGCAGAAGCAGCGCCTCTACTTAAGTAATTTTCGGGGTGTGAAAAGACCCCCGGAATGAATTATCATATTTTTTGCTCTATAAGACTCCCTCCTAAAAAGTAAGGGGAAATGTGTGTGTGTCTTATGGAGCGAATGCAGGCTGCACAGCTATCCCAGAAGCCAGAACAGCAAGAGGGATGCTGCTTTCACTGCGCAGCGATCCCTCTTGCTGTTCTGGCTTCTGAAATTCATAATATTTTTTTTCTTGTTTTCCTCCTCCAAAACTAGGTGCGTCTTGCGGTCTGGTGCGTCTTATAGAGCGAAAAATACGGTGAATTCGTATCCGGAGGGTCCACTGTAGTAAAATTAGCATTATGGAATGGGACGTCCCTCTTTTCACCAGAGAAATCTTGGAGGGCATTCCAAGAGCAACATGAGCAGACTTAATGGGACCCCACAATGAAAAGGACATCTGGAGGGGCCCTGAATTCAGGAGGACACACTCCCAAATAAGCACATACAGAATTGCAGCCTGATCTACTGCATGTTTGCTTGGAACAAAGGCCGACTCTATCTGGTGACCCTTCCAAGGAAAGTGTGTGCAAGGGCGCCGCCTTAAAGTAACAATTTCCAGTCAATTCCCTTTGTTCCAATTTCAGAAGATCTGGAGAGTTACATGAGCATCATGTGAGTGTTGGAGACGACAGTGCCTCGGCTGCAACCCTCTGTAGAAAGCTTGTGTGATGTTGAAGCCTCTAAAAAATATTTTTTTAAAAAATGGGCTTAGACTTTCATAGACCACAGTCTACTTTGTCAGAGGCAGAGTTTTACCTATGAGTGCAACTTGAATCATTTTGGGAAGGCGAAGAGGAGCAATGCTGCTGAAACAAATCAGGTACAGTGGTACCTCGGGTTAAGTACTTAATTCGTTCCAGAGGTCCGTTCTTAACCTGAAACTGTTCTTAACTTGAAGCACCACTTTAGCTAATGGGGCCTCCTGCTGCCGCCGCGCTGCCAGAGCCCGATTTCTGTTCTCATCCTGAAGCAAAGTTCTTAACTCGAGGTACTATTTCTGGGTTAGTGGAGTCTGTAACCTGAAGCGTATGTAACCTGAGGTACCACTGTACCATTCTATTCTGCCTTGGTCAGACCACACCTGGAGTCCTGTGTCCGGTTCTGGGCACCACAGTTTAATAAGGATGTTGACAAGCTGGAACCTGAGGCGTATGTAACCCGAGGTACCATTGTACTGCCTGCTATGCGTTGCTCACCTTCTTTACCCTGTTCATCTATGGGACTCCATTGGTCCTAAGTGGAAATTGTTAACTAAATCACATATAGGGTTTCCGTATTTCAAAAAGTAAAAATCAAGACACCCTGAAATTTGCTGAGCTTTGTTTATACCAAAACGCCAAAAAAACTATCTCTATCTCTATCTATGTAGTGCTTTCTTTCTTTAAAAATGTTTAGGGGTACTCTCATTTTGACTCAAGAAAATCACCTTTTATAGTTCCAACTGGGGAAAATAAATACAGTAAATACAACGGAACTAACCAATCACTGTGCTAGATTCCAACTCATTAAACGCTCGCTTCTTTCTGAGACTCAGCAAACACGGTGACAAGAAATGAGGCTGCCATCGGGGGTAGCAACGGAACTGACGCTTCACCATGCTAGAGAAGAAACTATTTTTTTTAAAAAAAACATTTTGTTACTTCTCCCCTTGGATTCACAAAATGTTTAGGGGTATTGTTATGTACTGAGCTGAATCCTAGAACAATAGGATCCAGAATGCAGCAGTCTGACTGGTCCACAGGAGCCACCCAATCCAGCTCCAGGTGGAAGTGAATCAGCGACCTGATTGGCCTGCAGGAGCAGCCAATCAGGCTCCTGGATGAAATGAATCAGCAATCTGATTGGCCTGCAGGAGCATCCCCCTGTGTCCCCCCCTGAAAAAAGGACTGTGTTTGTGTGTGTGTGTGTGTAATAAAATTTCCTAAAATGTGAGCCTCCACCTGCGTCCTAAAGTGAGTCAGTCCATTCTACCGCCTTGGAATTCTACCACACCACATTCCATTCAGCTGTTTATTAATTGTATACAGTGGTACCTTGGGTTACAGATGCTTCAGGTTACAGACTCCACTAACCCAGAAATATTACCTCGGGTTAAGAACTTTGCTTCAGGATGAGAACAGAAATTGTGCAGCGGCGGCACAGCGGCAGCAGGAGGCCCCATTAGCTAAAGTGGTGCTTCAGGTTAAGAACAGTTTCAGGTTAAGAATGGACCTCCGGAACGAATTAAGTACGTAACCTGAGGTACCACTGTACTGTTGTTGTTATATATTAATAATAATAATAATAATAATAATTATTATTATTATTATTATTATTATTTATTATTTATACCCTGCCCATCTGGCTGGGTTTCCCCAGCCACTCTGGGCGGCTTCCAAAAGAATATTAAAATACTGTGATACATCAAACATTAAAAGCTTCCCTAAACAGGGCTGCCTTCAGATGTCTTCTAAAAGTCTGGTAGTTGTTGTTCTCTTTGACATCTGGTGGGAGGGCGTTCCACAGGGCGGGCGCCACTACCGAGAAGGCCCTCTGCCTGGTTCCCTGTAACCTCACTTCTCTCAGGGATGGAACTGCCAGAAGGCCCTCGGCGCTGGACCTCAGTGTCCGGGTAGAACGATGGGGGTGGAGACGCTCCTTCAGGTATACTGGACCGAGGCCATTTATATATTTATTTATACCCCACCTTTTTTCTTGACAGAGACTCAAGGCAGTTAGTTTACAATACGGTCAGCTGGCAGTTATAAGCTTTCGCACACTCGGGAACCTCAGGGTTCCTGGTCCCAGAGAAGACGGTAGCAGCAGTCACCCAAGCTCATTTGCTATCCCCCTTCAGACCTTGTGGGTAGGAAAAGTGTGGGCAGCAATTGCCCCTCGGCAGATGCAACTACCAAGCACCCGAGTTTGCCTTCTGTTTCTTGCAAACACAGACAAGGCCGATCATGCACGACTAATAATGAATGGCAATTTCAGACTGCTGCAGCCCCAGGAACTGATGCAGGGACCCTCGTCAAACAGAGAAAGCAGAGGGAGCAAGAGGCCTTCCTAAGACTGTGTGTCTTCTTCCTGTTGTTGTTTCCAAGCGTAAAACACTGATGTTGCAGCCACAGCCGGTTGATAAAGACATAGCAGAGGTGTGACACATTTTGTAGGATGCAGGAACTGCAACTTCTTATCTGCTTGCTTGGTCCTTGGGAACAGAGATTTGCTGTACAGCAGAGGTAGGGACTGTTCTCCGGCTCAAGGGCCGCATTCCTCATGAGCAGCCTTCAAGAGGCCGCATGCCAGGGATGGGGGGGGGGGAGCAGAGACAAAATACGGCAGAGCAATGGTTATGACCCTGAATGTTCTACCTTAGGCTACATTCCAGCCACTCAATAGTTAAAGGTTTCTACACATATAGAAAGATAGATGATAGATAGATAGATGATAGAGATATACTGTACATTTATATCTGCACAACCATTGTAAATCTCTTCAGGTTGCCTTAAGGCAAGCAATTCGTAAATGAAATAAGTATTATCCTTCAGCCAGGAAAGCTATTGGCAGAAGTTACAACTCAAGGACACATTCCAGTGAAGCGAAAGCACCAAGGGAGGGGGCAGAGCAAGGGCTGTAAGGGAGGTGGGCTAGCGAAAGTGAGAGATTAAGTTGGAAGTTTAGGTGCAACTCAGCTTGCAGAAGAGAAGCTTTCATGGAGTTAAGACACAGTGAGGAACCTCTGATTCCAGTACAGTGGTACCTCATGTTAAGTACTTAATTTGTTCCAGAGGTCTGTACTTAACCTGAAACTGTTCTTAACCTGAAGCACCACTTTAGCTCATGGGGCCTCCTGCTGCCGCCGCGCCGCCGGAGCCCAATTTCTGTTCTTATCCTGAAGCAAAGTTCTTAACCTGAAGCACTATTTCTGGCTTAGTGGAGTGTGTGACCTGAAGCGCATGTAACCTGAAGTGTATGTAACCCGAGGTACCACTGTACTGTCCCTGTCGCTTTATCTCTATGCTGCCTTCTCTCTTTATCTCTCTGTTGTTTAGACGGATGCATCCTGTTTACAGCTTCTTCCTCCTCCTCCTCCTCCTCCTCCTCCTCCCGGACCTTAAGATAAGCAATCACCCTGGAACTCCTCTCTGAGAACAAAGGAGCAAGTACGGCTCTAGATTAATTAGGTTAGAACGAGAATTTTAACTATCCAAGCTATGTTGCGGTTGTTTTGGGCATCTGCCTGTCTCGAGAGATAATGGAGTGAGCCTCTGTGGGTCAAGTCAAACTGCTGCCTTAGCAGCACCAAAGTGACCTCCTGGAGGTGCAAGCCTGGCCAGGGTGTGTGGAGGTCCTGGGCTGCCTAGATGACACAAGACGCCCCCCCCCCAGCCTTACCAGTGTGGCCCAAAGGAAAGCAGAGCAATCATGGGCATAGCCAGGATTTATGGGGGGGCGGCAGGGTTTGTGTTAAGCGGGGGGCAGAACCTCGGTTTGTTAAGTATTTTGTATTGATGTATTTGATTTAGGGGACGTGGGTGGCGCTGTGGGTTAAACCACAGAGCCTAGGACTTGCCGATCAGAAGGTTGGCGGTTCGAATCCCTGCGACGGGGTGAGCTCCTGTTGCTCGGTCCCTGCTCCTGCCAACCTAGCAGTCTGAAAGCATGTCAAAGTACAAGTAGATAAATAGGTACCGCTCCGGCGGGAAGGTAAACGGCGTTTCCGTGCGCTGCTCTGGTTCGCCAGAAGCGGCTTAGTCATGCTGGCCACATGACCGGGAAGCTGTACACCGGCTCCCTCGGCCAATAAAGTGAGATGAGCGCCGCAACCCCAGAGTCAGCCACGACTGGAACTAATGGCCAGGGGTCCCTTTACCTTTTTATTAAGGTATGTGTGGGACCACTTACTAGCCTGGCATCTTGTGACATATAGGTATACTTTGATTGATGTGCGCTAGAGGACAAACCAGGTCAACAAGATGGTAACTAGCAGTAGCACAGATGCAAATGAAAGGTTCTGTTAGAGCATGTTCCTTTCTGGAAGCTAGCAGAAGTATAAACCGGTGGAATAAGGGTGTGTTGGGAACCACCTATCCCAGCTGGGATGGTGGGAGAGTCCGGAGTTGCAGAGAGTGCATGGATTCTGTGGGTGGAGAACCTTTACATCACCCAATTTGGGTGATATAGGATACCAAAACAATGGAGGGATTGGGCCAGGTGCCAAGACCAATGGGAGAAAGGCAAAGCTGGGCAAGGCAGGGTAAGGCTACCACTGCAGGCAGCTGTGGCTGCAGGCATGGAGAAGACAGAGCTTTGCCAAACAGACTGCCCACAGACTAATCTGCTGTCCTTGGGTTACATCACCAGTGACCTAAGAGCCAGTTCAACCAGGCTTGTGTGTGTGGAATTAGAGAAGGGCTGTAACTCCATGGTAGAACATCTTCTTTGAATGCAGAAGGTCCCAGGGTCAAACCTTTGCATCTCCAGGTATGGCTGAGAATGTCCTCCAGAGATTTGTTGCCAGTTAGACTATATAGGCTAGATGGAACAATAGCTTATACAAGGCCACTTCCTATGTCCCACCTTCTCCTTTATCTCAGATGGCAAAATACCCAGGGCTGACCCCAGAGGAAGAGGCAATGGACCATCAGAGGAGATGATAATAATAATAATAATAATAATAATAATAATAATAATAATAATAATAATAATTTATTATTTATACCCCACCCATCTGGCTGGGTTTCCCCAGCCACTCTGGGCGGCTTCCAACAATATGTTAAAATACAATAGTCTGTTAAACTTTAAAAGCTTCCCTAAACAGGGCTGCCTTCAGATGTCTTCTAAAAGTCTGGTAGTTGTTTTTCTCTTTGACATCTGGTGGGAGGGCGTTCCACAGGGCAGGTGCCACTACCGAGAAGGCCCTTTGCCTGGTTCCCATAACTTGACTTCTCGCAGCAAGGCCCTTGGAGCTGGACCTCAGTGTCCGGGCAGAATGATGGGTGTGGAGATGCTCCTTCAGGTATACTGGACTGAGGCCGTTTAGGGCTTTAAAGGTCAGCACCAACGCTTTGAATTGTGCTCGGAAACGTACTAGGTGCCAATGTAGATCATGATTTCAGTTGTGAGCAATGCACCTGAGCTATGGGGGACCACCGACTGAGACTCCCCTAAATGTCTCAGTGATCAGGCAGGGATATCAGGGATCCATCAGCGCTTAAGATATCCTAGATCCAACTTGTTAAGGGCCTTGCAAAATGAATACAAGAAACTTGAACCTGACCCAATAGCATGGGTGGTCACTGCAAGCTTTCAAGCACTTGTGAAGATGATAATGATTAATTACTGACCCTTCACCAGCAGCTCCTAGTGATAACCTATCCCCATCAATGGACTGGCTGCATCATTTTGCACCTGCTGGAGAAGAAGAAGAAGAAGAAGAAGAAGAAGAGTTTGGATTTGATATCCCGCCTTTCACTCCCCTTCAGGAGTCTCAAAGCGGCTAACAATCTCCTTTCCCTTCCTCCCCCACAACAAACACTCTGTGAGGTGAGTGGGGCTGAGAGACTTCAAAGAAGTGTGACTGGCCCAAGGTCACCCAGCAGCTGCATGTGGAGGAGCGGAGACGCGAACCCAGTTACCCAGATTACGTGACTACCGCTCTTAACCACTACACCACACTGGAGCTTCTGGACCAGGTGCAATATAATCCCACATAGAGTGCATTGCAATAGTCAAGTCTTGAGGTGACCAGTGCCTGAGTCACCACCACTACCCTTTCCAAGAATGGCCAAGAAGCACCAACTGTAGCTGATAAAAGACACTTCTTGCCCCTGAAGTGTCTAAGTCTACCTGAACCTCAAGCGGCAAAATTGCTGCATCATGGGGAAGGTGGTTAATAATAAAACCTTTATTTATATGGGTACCTACTGATAAGATGCATCAAAAAAAGCAACTGTACCAAAAGGAATTATTGTGAAAATCTTTGGGACTGGGGTGCCAAATTTTGTCCTTGCTCGGGGCACCATATTGCCAAAATCCACCCTCCGGCCGCATACTACAAACCTGTTCTTTCAGAGGGTGAGCAACCCCATCCAGGGCAGGTAAATGGCCAGTCTCCCGGGCACAGGAACCACCACCCTCCATCTCACCAGGAGGCTTCATCTCACCAGGAGTCAAGCTCAGTTTGTTATCCCTCGCCCATTCTGCAGCTTCATCCAGACAATGTTCCAAGGGTGGTAGAATGGTAGAAGGGTCCCTGCCTTCTACCACCCTTAATGCCCATCCCCTCCAGGCTGTTTCCCAAGCAGTCTCAAACGGCACCTGCGTACCTCTGGTCTCTGTTGTGCTCTCCTCATTAGCCTGACAGCGGGGAGGGGTGTTTGTTGCAGCAGGAGAGAGAGATTCCCTGGATTCTTCAGCATAAGGTTACCAGATGTCCCCGTTTCCCAGATTTACAAATCAGTCCCCATACAAAATCCATTGAATTTGAAAAGTGTCCCCGGATTCATTGAAAAAAAATCTGGTAACCTTACTTCAGCAGCCTCTTGACGTTCCTCCTCTGCTTCAGCCTCTGCGTCTGAACTGCTCCCTGTCACTGGCTCTCCCCCCTCACTAAACCCTGCTGCCCCTTCAGCACCCCACATCTCCTCCCACCAATCTGCTCCTCTGTGTCCCACCACAAACTCCCTGGCTCAGAACCTTCCTCCTCTGGGGTTTCCCTTGGGGGTCCCCCAGCTGGTGCCTCCCGCCACTCGTCTTTGTCCAGCCAGTCAACGACACCAATGTGTGTGGGCAACATGGTATCACTGTCGTGGCGAGATCAAACATGGGAGAAGATTTCTGCCCTTCTTGCACTGTGGCACAAAGGCCTGCGATCCGCCCCCCCCATCACCCTCGCCTTGCCCTCACTCCAAACGCTTCAAGTACTTGGGTTGCGTAAAATGTAGTAAATTTTTATGTGGCTATTGCGCTAAGGCTGCCTCTGATGTACCTCATTGCCAAAGGCGCAAGGAACGGACCTGTCAGTGAGTTGCACGGTTTAACTCTGTGCTTCATTGAAGAACTGCCCAGTGCCCCTCCCATTCCCCTCCATTCACTTTCTCCAGATCTCAGTTATTTGGGAAAGGAGGGAGCAGAATTCCACAGGGAAAGGCACGGGCTGCCACAGCCTCCGGCCGCTCTCCTGAGCGTCTCCCTCGCCTAGGCAATCTCCTGCCAGGCTCTAGCCTCGTGTCGCGACGCCCCGCCTCAAGTCTCGCCTCTCCGCGCCGCCTCCCTTCCTCGAGGTGGGTGTGTGGCGTTTTCATTCAGACTTTTTGGCCGGCTTGCTCTTGACGTCAGGGAGGCGTGACCAATCAGAACCCCGGATCCCGGGCCTACAGAGTCCCATCCCCATCTGGCCATGGGTCAGGTGACGCTCCCACTTGCCTATTTAGAAACGACCCCCCTTGCCGGTTGCTCCGCTTGGTTGCTGCGCCCTTGCGCTTGCAAGTTAGTTGCTCGGCTCCCTGCGCGCGCGCGCGCCTCTCGCCTCTCTCTCCATCTCCACCTCCTCCTTAGAGAGAGAAAGCCCGGTGCTTTGCCGTTTCTGCAGGCTCAGCATCATCTCGTCCCCTTTCCCCCCCAAAGAAAAAGAAAGAAGAAGAAAAAGTCGGCTCTGAAGAAGTCTGAGCAGCCTCAGCAAGTCAAGTGCAGTATTGGAAGGAGGAGGCGGAAAAGACGACTCGGCGTTTGCTGGAGCGATGAGAACTTTTGCCGTCCTGGTGTGCATCGCTCTCGCCTCTTGCGCGCCCCGGGAGGACGCCTTGCAAGCGGAGAGGGACCCCCAGGGAGGTAAGCGGGGCTGCAGGGTGTGGGGCTGCCATATTTTGAAGAGCAAAAAAGAGGACGCTTTCGCCAACTTCTACTTTTAACTATGGATCGCTATGACGATTCTACCTATGGGGGGGGGGGAGGACATATGGCAACCCTAGCAGGGTGCCTTTCTCCCTGGGGCGGTGGCGGGACAAAGTGGGCGCTGGGATAGCAGATGGGTAGGGAGCCGCGCGCAGCCTGCCTGCTTTTGGTGCGCCTTTTGCCTATTGCGCGTTAGTGGTGTGCGGCGCACCTGGGTGCTGGGTTGCGCGAGACTTTGAGTTGCTCTTTCGTTCTGGAGGTGTGGATGTCATTGCCGGCATCTGCAGGGAGTTCCACCCGAGTTGGCCTTTGCTGTTCCTTCCAACTTTGCCATTCTGTGTTTCGTTTCTGGAGCTGGAATGGGCGTGTTTGTGGGAGAGAGACAGCTGAATGTGAAAGTGTGAGACAATTGTAAGGTTTGTGGTCGTCGTTAAGCGATACGAGTGCGGCTTTAAGCCTCGTGTTTGGAACTCCCCAGACCAACAAAGGGAACGGGAACATTTCGCCGGTGGGGAAAGGCAAGCGGAGCGCATCTCTTGCCTCGCCGCCGAGGCGATGCCTGCCTTTAACTTTCAGCTGTGGCGGTGAGAAGCGCGGACGTGATTTGCTGTTTGGTGAGCTCTCTGCTGCATCTTGTAATGCGTGAAAGAGCAGCTGGACTCTGTGTCATCTGGTCTCCCTGCTTCTAAACCACGACGCCTTCTGTCTAGCTTTGTGATTCTGGGTCTGGCTCATAAAGTGTTTAAAAACCTTGCTCTTCCAAGCGGACACTCGGTGCAAGCCCCGTTGAAAAGAATGGGGAATGTTACAAGGGCGCAACTATAGCTTTTTCTCTAACGGCGCTTGCATAGGGATGTGCCTGTGTAGAATCAGCTGCTATTTCAGAAACTTAGCCTGTGATTGTAGGGCAATTTACCTGGAAGTAATCTCCATTGAACTTAGTTGTACTTCTGAGTAGAGACTGAATTGCGCTTGCAAGTGCCTTATTTTAGCCTGCTGTTCGATGGACGATGGGTTTGCAGTGCTCGTGATTTACAGCACCAGCGTCTCATATTTAATGGAGCTGATGATCAAGGTTCTTCCGCTATTAATAGCAAGTGCCTAAAGAGAGAATCTTTCACTATGTCCTGAGTTTTTAATTTTAAATCTGGCTAGAGGCAAGGCTAATAAGTGCATGGAGAGGGGAAAGTGACAGCTAGCTGGTGCTTTTATTTTTAATTTCAAACCTCAAAGCCTAGCTTGAATTTTACCGCCTGCCCAGCAAGCCCTCTTTATGCTTGGTGATTGTTTGACTTGCATGGTGAAAAAGAGTCCCTTTTGGTCACATGCTTAGAAGCTGGTGATTGTTCTCGCATTCTAGATTTTAACTAGAGGTTTCTTTTTGGGGGGCAGGGCGGATTCTAGCAGTTTCTTTTTTGGGGAAGGGGAAGCTCCAATGAACCCTGGCATATATTCAAACTGCACATCGAAGCTTCTTACAATATGGCAGCATGGCTTTGATG
Source organism: Podarcis liolepis (assembly GCF_965112155.1). Taxonomy (NCBI): domain Eukaryota; kingdom Metazoa; phylum Chordata; class Lepidosauria; order Squamata; family Lacertidae; genus Podarcis; species Podarcis liolepis. Next base: position 55,123,649 of record NC_139565.1, on the reverse strand, counting down.
CTGAAAACCTGACCTGCCTCTGCAAGATCTTAAATAGGTGGTGCTAAGCATGACGATGGGTAATATGAGGATTCTGGGCCCATTTTCCCAGGAGTAAGCACTGCTTAGAGGGCAAGCATGAAAACAAGTGGAGACTCAGGCTGGTCACACCATGCATTGAAAGCATTTTAACCACACAAAGAAGCCTGGGAATTGTAGTGTCTTGATGGTGCTTGGAGCTGTAGCTTTATTTGGGGCAAACTACAGCTCCCAGAATTCTTTGGGAGAAAAGACGGGGGCTTTAAATGTATGGTGTGCCTGCAGCCTGAGTTTTGTATGAATCCAAGAGCTCACTGCTCCGTCACTTGATGTGCTCCTGGTGCCCTCTGTTATCTCGCAGGCAACCTGTCAGAAATCCTAAATCAGGGGCACTCTCTGCCTCACCTGCTGACGTGTGCTTAGCCTAGGCTGCTGAACTGGTTCTGTGACTTATCGTAAAAAGTAAGTCAGTGTGCCACTAAGGTGTAACTCCATGTAGTTCTACTGGATTGCGTCTGAAATTCACTGTTTCTATTGATGTGTTTTGCAAATGCAGCTTAAACAGGGAAGTATTCCTTGTTTGGATAAGCTGGTCGCCTCTGCTGCCTTAAGGAGGGAAAGGACAGGTTTCTGGATTTTTCTTGATATTAAACTGGCATAGAGGATATATTAGGATTAAGAGATACATTGGGATTTTTGCATGGAAATAGAGTGTTGGTCAAAAGCCAGGTCTGCATGTCTAGGAAGAGTGCACGTCTAATTGAATCATGCATGTAATGAGCAATTTTCTCCCGAATTTGAGTTTAAATGGCCTTCTTCATGGCAGTATTCTCTTTCCGCAAGCTACTCGTGTGCGTGTGTGAAATATTTGCAGGGTTTTAATCTCCTGCAGTTACTGAATCCAAGGGGTTGAAACAAAGAGCTATGGCAGTGCTTCTCAAAGTGGGTGGTACCACCCCAGGGGGTGTGTGTTGGAGGGATAACTTAGGGGGTCGCTAAGAGGCAAGGGGTGCTGGAAGTGTAAATGGCTATTGGACTTTGAGAAGCTGGTATCGTCACTGGCGGGGGGTGGGGGTGCGGTGGGTGCGGCTGGCCCCGGGTGTCATCCCCGGAGGGGGGTGACATTGCCGCCCTGCCCCCCTGGGCCGCTCGCTGCTTGCCACGGGTTGCACCCCCTGAGGCACTTGCCATGGGTGGCTAGCCCCGCCCCCACAGGCAACTAGTCCCATCCCATGGGCTGCTAGCCCTGCCCCCGGGTGCACAGCAGTTATCTCCACCTCTGGGTATCATTGGATCAAGTTCATCAGTTTTGCTGAATTAATTCAACTAAATAGTTCTAACAGGACTTTGGATAAATGTGCAATTGATTGTTACTGTTTAGAAATTCATCGTGTTGTTATCTTCCTTAGCCGGTTGTGCAAACGACCTTTCTGAATCATGAGTTTTATAGGGTAGGGTAGGAGGTATTGGAATGAGTTTATGAAACGAAGGGGAGGAGGTGGCCTGAGTAAGTTCAGGAACCACTGAGCCAGAATCTTGGTGTAAATTTGGATGAGGAGATGGGATAGCTCAGTCGGTAGAGCATGAGACTCTTAATCTCAGGGCTGTGGGTTCGAGCCCCACATTGGGTAAAAGATTCCTGCACTGCAGGGAGTTGGACTAGATGACTCTTGTGGTCCCTTCCAACTCTGCAATTCTATAAAGGAAGAAGGATGGCTTGCCATGGTTCTGCAGGAGACTATAAGATTGTGCAAACGTTATGCTGCTGCTGAGTCAATGTTCATATCATAGAATCGCAGAATTGGAATGGACTGCAAGGGGCCATCTAATCCAACCCCTTGCAGTGCAAGAACCAGAGCTAAGATTTGGACTTTGCTTCCATTCTTTCCTCTGCCTGTGTTTAGCATCCTGCATGAACCTAGCCTCTGTGCATACCAACTCTGTGCACAGTTTCACGCCCTGGCACTGAAATTTGTGGGTGCCCAACCCCTTCATGGGGAATTTTGCAGGTCCTCAGGCACCCAGGGCCCCAGGGAGTTAGCACAGTTCTCAGTTGCACCCAAAAAGCCCACCTGCATGCAGCTTAGGACTGTGGCTGCCTTATGATGAATGCACAGAGAGAGCGTGTGAGGCTCGTGGGCATGATCCCCTGTCCCACTCTATGCTTGTCGGCTGCACATGGCGGAAATGTGTGCACAGTCCTTAAGTGTGCATATTCCCCAACTCTCTACACCTGCCCCCTAGGCAGGCAGGGGCCCACAGCAGTCCATGTATGGGTGGGTTTCAGGGTCTGGATATGATCTGACTATTGGGAGTGGTGGAGAGGAGATAAATTATGTTTTGATGTGTGAGCTTGCACTGCAAGGAGCAGGGGGGGGGGAACTGTGCCTTCCCAGACGTTGTTGCTTGACTCCAGCTCCCATCAGCCCCAGCCAACATGGCCGATGGTCAGAGATGATGGGAGTTGTAGTCCAGCTGCCTCTGGAGAGCACAGCATTGGCTACCCCGTTAGAATTCCTGCTCCATGATTGCAGTCATGGGATTGTTGTCTATCACATGATGGTGTATGTTTTGACTCCACAAACTGGGAAGTGACAGAGACAGGATGTTTGTGTTACTGTGTTCTGTGAAGTGGGACTATTGTCCTTTGTTCTTTCTCTTTGCAGTCTGATGCTAGGGAGAGAGGGAGCCATGTTGCAGTGCTCCGTGTGTGTTTATATGTAAATAAAGTAGATTAGCCAAAATGCTGAGTTGCTGAGGTCTGTTACGCAAGCTGCGAAGACTCTGTGGATCCCTAAGTGTGCCGATGTCTGTTGGCATTGGCCACTGTGATGTTCGGGCTGAAGAAAGCTTTTGAAGCTCCCGAACGATCGACCAGGAGGGAGAGAACATGCCAGTCGGGCATGTGTCTCTGCCAAGGTCCTACTCAAGTGTAGGATGAGCTCCTGACAACCCCTGCTATACCTGGTTGTGGAGAATGTGCTCATGTAAGCTTGTAGACTTTAGCTCAAAGTTGTGGGCCTGATGAAATGTGGGCATATGGAAGCCCACCTGCACATATGAGACAAGGGTAAGGTAAAGGTAAAGGGACCCCTGACCATTAGGTCCAGTCGTGACCGACTCTGGGGTTGCGGCGCTCATTTCGCTTTATTGGCCGAGGGAGCCGGCGTACAGCTTCCAGGTCATGCGGCCAGCATGACTAAGCGGCTTCTGGCGAACCAGAGCAGCACACGGAAATGCCGTTTACCTTCCCGCCGGAGTGGTACCTATTTATCTACTTGCATTTTGATGTGCTTTCGAACTGCTAGGTTGGCAGGAGCAGGGACCAAGCAACGGGAGCTCACCCTGTCACGGGGATTCGAACCGCCGACCGTCTGATCAGCAAATCCTAGGCTCTGTGATTTAACCCACAGCGCCACCCACATCCCTGCTCTAAAACTGCAAAGTAGTTTTGGTAGTAACACATGATAGTAACCAGTGCTATTTTTCTAGAAGTGCCGGAACTCACCATGAACGCCTCCCTTGTTGTCTTATAATGGCAATGGCGCCCACCTGAGAGGTGCCGGAACTGAGTTCTTGTGAGTTTCGGCTGAAAAAAAGCCCTAGCTGTGGCTGCCGGTTCCTTAGGGATCACACCTTACCTTTAGATCGCTGTAAACTGTCCACAGTTTTTATGCAATTTATTCATCCCTTGCCGGGTGATGCTAAGCAGTAATAGGGTAGCCATATTTCAAACAGTGAAAATCCGGACAGAAAAGCTGTTAAGCTCTTTCGGCGAAATCACAAAAAATGCCGTTTTTGAGCTATTTTCATGGAAAAGCGGCCAAAACGGCACTGCCGACATGGGCTGCCATATGCCTGGATTTTACTAGACCGTTGTACCGATTTCCACCCGGACACCGCTGCCGACTGCAGTATTCTGGATATATCCAGGAAATTCCGAACGTATGGAAACCCTAACCAGTAAGTGCTCATGTTTCAGATGTTGGCGTTTCTCAGCTGCTAAAGCCAGCTGAACCGCCGAAAGTTCTCAAGCTGCCGGTGAAATTCAATGTCCGCACTTCTAGGGACCTAGAAGACAAAGGGTGCTACCTCACTACGGGCCAAGACCAGCATTTGGAAGACTGCAAGTTTAACGTCTCTGCTAAAAGCTTCTTCGTTATTCATGGATGGGCGGTAAGTAGAATAGAATTCTTTGCTGCTTCGTGTTGCTCTTAGCATAAGAGGAACTCTCTCTCTCTCTCTCTCTCTCTCTCTGTGTGTGTGTGTGTATCCTATGGCATTTTGGGTGGGGCTTGTTGATCCTCAATCCATTGTTTTTAAAGCCATAAATACTTCAAGAGAGAAACCAGTTTTTCACTTGGTTTGAGTCCCTTTGAGGGCTCTGGGCGAAACATTCTGCTTGGTGCTGAGTAACTGGGAAGTAGTGACCACAGAGGTGGCATGGGGGCATCGTTGATCTCCTGGCTTACCAACACAGTGTAAGGTTATGTCATATTACAAAATCTGGAAGTAAGAATTGTTGGAGGAAATGTGGAGTGATGGGAACATGCAGTCATATGTGGTGGAATTGTCCATTAGTTAATGAATTCTGGAAACAGATTGGTATAGAAATATCGGGAATTGTGAGTAGGAAGGTGGAAATATCTAATTTAATGGTTCTTATTAGCCTGAGCAGCTCTGAGTTAGAAACAAAAGAGGAATGTAAATGGGTAAAACTGATGGTAATTGCAGCCAGACAGGTTATAGCGAGTAATTAGAAAAATGCAGAAGAGCTAGGGGTGAACCAATGGAGGGAAAAATTGAAAAATATTATAATCTTAGAATATCTAACTGTGAAGAAACAAAAAATGAAAGGGTTTAAGGTCAGTGAGTAGAAGGAAGATTGGTTTGAGAAGATATTGAATTAATTTGGTTTGAACAATTTGGGGTAATTAAAATGTTTAAAATTAAATAAACCTTGTGGAGGGAGGAGTGTTATGGTATATAGAATTGTACATATTGTTGATTCGAATATGTTATTATTGATTAATAATAATAGCCGCCTGGGGGGGGGTTCACTGTTTGTTTTCACTGTGTTTTGGTTGTTGGTTAAATAAAAATAAAAAAATAAAAAAATAAAAAACCAACAGAGTGGGTGACTGATGCTCTCCTAGAGGGAAGGCACATGGAGCTTGGCTTGATCCAATGCACAGTGGGGGGGGGGATCAAATTGGTGCCACATTGCCCCACATTGGCCCAAGCTACCTGCCCCTTCCCCTCTCTGTGCGTGCCAACGACCCACCGTGTGGGAAAGCCTGGAGAGCAACAGTAACTTTGCCTTATGTACCGATCTGAGCCTTGGTGTTAAAGCCCATGGCAGAACTCGTGAGTTGGAGTTCTACATCTGACGGACAGGGCCAAGACAGCTGCTGACCTCCAACTCCCATCAGCTGCAGCCAGCATTTCCAAGAGTGGAGGATGCTGGGAGTTGTAGTCCGGCAACTTCTGGAGGTCCTGTTCTACCTGCTGTGATATTAGTCAACTCCCTGGACTAGCCACGCACCCTACTGCCAATGTGCCCATGAACTCACCCCATCTGTGCAGTATGTGTGGCAGTTCTATGCACAGACCTCCCCTATGTGTGAAGAAACCTGGATAGCTCAGTTGGTTAGAGCATGGTGCTGATAACGCCAAGGTTACAAGTTTGATCCCCCTGTGGGGCAGCTGCATGTTCCTGCCTTGCAGGCTTTTGGACTTGAAGGTCCTTAGGGTCCCTTCCAATTCTACCATATTTTTTGCTCTATAGGACACACCAGACCATAGGACGCACCTTGTTTTAGAGGGGGAGAACAAGAAAGATAAATTCTCCCCCTCTCTGCTCAGCGCCCCTTCAGCGAAGCAGCAGGAGAAACAGAGCCCCTTCCTCCTGCTTCGCTGAAGGGGCGCTGCGCAGTTCTCCCTCTCTGCTGAAGCCAGAAGAGTCTTGCTCTCCCAGCTTCAGCAAAAGCAACGCGAAGCCTCCGGAGCGTGGAGGGAGCACTCCCTCTGCGCTTCGAAGGCTTCACGTTGCTATCGCTGAAGCCAAAGAGCCTTCATTCGCTCCATAGGACGCACACACATTCCCCCTTAATTTTTGGAGGGGGAAGTGCGTCTTATAGAGCAAAAAATACGGTACATTTCTATGATTCTTTGAAACCCTTTGGTGAACTTATGTAGGAAAGGCAGGTTTCTGTAAGGGACTCAACACTTCCTAGTTAATTCCTGCTGGGTTTGATATTTGACCTAGGAGCTTTCTGATTCACAGCTTGGTGTTGTTGTTTTCAAAGCCACTAGCTTTAGATTAACAGAATAAGGTGTGAGAGATGAGGTGACTGGTATTAGGTGACTCCTAGCGTGAAATTCTAAACCATAACCCTGTCTCAGGCACTTGCTTTGTCAGTTCTAACCTTTGGCCAAAACCCTCAAAGGATCCCAATGCAGCACATTAAATACACTACAAAAACCCTGCTAGAAACATGTAGGCACTGATTCCTCTCAGTCCTCAGAAAGCCAAGATACTTCTCTTTAAAAAAAAAAAAAAATATTGCAAAGTAAATACATCAATACCAAACCATACATAAAGACTAACATAAAAAAGAAAGAAGAAAAAGAAAAATGCAAAGAGAAGCAGACAGTAAAAGAATAAAGAACAGTATAATATTTCAATACAATAAACACTATTTTACAAAATAATAGTAATAATAGACGTCCATCACTCTCACAACACTTCCTTTCACATTTCATATTTTATCTGTATTTCAGTAATGTTTTCATCTTAATATATATGTATGCTTCCCCTTTTACATTCACAAGGTCATTCTAGACACAGCCAAATTTTTACTTTTGGACCTTGTCTTTCTAAATAATCATTCAAGCACTTCCATCCCTTCTTGACTGTATTCATTGGCTTTAATATTATTATATCCGTCCATCTGGCCAGCTCCAAATATTCACATAATTTACATAACCATTCCTCTTTGGTCGGTACCTGGTTACCCTTCCAGTACTTAGCCACCAAGATTCTCGCCACTGATGTCAGGTACAGAAATAATTTAGTATTTTCTCTAGGAATATCACTATTCAGTATTCCCCAAAGATATGTTTCTAGTCTTTTGCTATGTGAAGTTCTTAGTAACTTTTTATTTCTTCATGGATCGTGTCCCAGAACTTTCTGATCTCTGGACATGTCCACCACATATGGTAAAAGGTTGCCAAGATACTTCTCTTGCTGGTCCTCCTTTGGCCAGAAAGGAACTAAACATGGATTCTTCTTCCAGATGACTGGCATGTTTGAGAGTTGGCTGGGGAGCGTCGTGTCGGCTTTGCAGGAGCGAGAGAAGGACGCCAACGTGGTGGTGGTTGATTGGCTCCCTCTTGCCCACCAGCTGTACACAGATGCTGTGAACTACACCCGAGTGGTTGGGAAGGAAGTGGCCAAGCTGCTTAACTGGTTGCAGGTAACTTCAAGCTGGAAACCTCCCATTTCCTGAGCAGCAAAAACTGCATGGGAAACCAACCATTGCTCCAGAAATGTCAACCTGGATGGTGCAGGACCTGGCAGGGGATGCCATCTTTGGCATCACACAGCAGGCTGCGTGCCAAGCTGTTGATTGGTGGGATGGGGCAGGTGGCGTTGCTGATGCTGGCGCTTCTCATCCCATGCAAACTGAAACTGCAGGCACCAGAGCCATCGTCCAAAAACCCAGGGTGTGTGATCTTTTAATGCCTAATACAACAGGGATGGTCCTGAAGGTGGTGTTGGGCTCCCATCAGCTCCACCATGGTCCAAATGCAGTTTATACAACATTTAAATAAAAAGAATACATACATACAGATGTACTAGACTCAGAATAAGGCAAATTCCACATATCCATAACTGCTTATTTTAATCCATAGTTGCCGATTGGTACGGCTCTTTCTGGACTTTAACACTTCAGACTGCAGGGAAAAGATGGCAGCTTTGAGTGGGCAGCCACCAGGAAGATGAGCAGAATCTGCCTTGCCCATGACGCCAGTACATTGGGTTCTAACCTTACCCCAGGCACGCTTGCATTTCACAGACGAATTGGGGAGCACTCAGACCCTGTGGTTCCCCTGCAGCTGCCATGTAAAATGTCCAAAAGGGGCTGTCCCTGAACATTCACTCTGAATGCATAGTTTTGCTCTTACGTCTTTACCTACCATTGCTTGGCCCTGCTTTGCTTCCCATAGCATCAGTTCCGCCTTCTGTTTCTTGGGGGTGGAAAAACCTGCATGAAGCAACTTGCACCACCTAAAGCTGAGGGTGTAGAAAACAAGGTTTATTGGCCAAAGGCATCGAATGTTCCTTGCGTCATCAGCTGAAGGCACAATGTGTTTCGTAAAGCTGAACCTTTCCTGTTCCTGTGTGCACCCTTTGCATACTCTTTTACCATGACGATTAGCCATGAAGGCTGCGCTCTGCCCTCCAGAGTTGGGAAGCACCAATGCTTCTGAATACCAATTGCCAGAACTGGAGAGTTGCTCCTGTATTCGAATCCTGCTGGTGGGTTTCCTAGAGGTGTTTGGTTGGCCACTGCAAGAACAGGATGATGGCCTAGATGGACCATCAGCCTGAACCATCAAGCTCTTCTGATGCCCTTACTAAATTCTGTTCAAAAGTTTTCTTCTTCCACGAGCGACTGGCTTGATCCTGTTCATGTTGCTCTTGCAGGAGAAAGAACGCTTCCAGCTCCAAAACGTCCACCTGATTGGCTACAGCCTGGGGGCCCACGTTGCTGGCTATGCTGGGAACTATGCTATGGGGACAATTGGCAGAATTACAGGTAAGCCAACCAACTTCCCCCTCGCCTCCTATTAATTCGTGTGCGTTGTTGCCTTGTGGTTTTCTGAAACTGCTGAAAGCCCCATCCTCTGCTTGAGGCAGGTTTGTGGCATGTGACACACCAGGTGAATCCGGAATCTGCATTCACAGCCTCAAGGTAAGTCTCGGCTGGAACAGTTTTGCATTTGGCTGGAAGCTACTCCCAGACAGGCTGGGGTGGTTTGAACTTCCCCTCTCTGCTTGCCTGATGGTGTGGCTCAGACCATGCTAAGCGTGTGGCTCGGTTTGTTAGACCGTGGTTCTGATGTCGCCAATATCGCAGGTTCGATCCCTGCATATAATGAACTGGTTGTAAATAAGGATAATGCGGGAATGTTCAGGGAGGCAGGAGAGGATATATTGTTTATTAATATCCTTCCTAACTTGCGCTAGCAAGTTCCTTCACTTAGCAGAGTTTCACATTCCCCCTTTAAACGCACAGCGGATAACTGGTTGCAGGCTTGTGTAAGCCTCTCACTAGAAGGTTCCTGGTAAGATCCCTTATACCCCTCTTAAAAGAATAAACACGCCACAACCTTGTGTAGAGTATATAAAAGAGGTTTACTCACATTCAGTTCACAGTTGGATCCCTGAAGGCAGACTTAGTTACAAAGTATATAGATGTGGATCTATCCCATATGGGGACAATCCCAATGTCCTATGTTGGCTAGAAACAGTCTCTAGCTAAAAAGCTGTTCCAACATCGGAGGAAGTCAAAGAGAGAGTGTGTGCAGTGTGCCTTGTCCTTTTTGTTACCTGGACAGGTAAGGTCACACCCACCTCTAGTCACATACAAAGGAAGTATGTCCCAGCCAGGAGGAAACAGGAAGTTTTCGACTGGCTGGACCAAACATTCCCCTGCATGTCCACTCTAGGAAAACAAGGAATGTTGTACTTGACTGCTACTTATGCATCACATCCCACAGATAAGGGCTGAGGGTTGCCCCAAAGGCAGAAGGAGCAATTATGGAAAGATAACAGAAATGTCATCTTAGCCCAGTGGCTTATTGCACATCCACATCCACTGCTGCTTGCAGCAAACGCAGAGCAGTAGTGAAGACCCTGTGATCCTTGGGGTGTTGTAGAACAACAGTTCCCATCATCCCTAACCATTGGCCGTGCTGCACGGGACTGATGGGAGTTGGAGTCCAATAGCCTCTGGGGGTACTCAAGGTAATCATTCGTGACTCAAGGCCTGGCAGGAGAACGGGGTGATAGAATGGATGGTACCATTTTCAGAATGCAGGTGTGCGTGGCCAAAAAATTGCCATTTCACAAATGTTAGAAATAGTGATTTTTAAAATGAAGTTGAAATTAGGGGAGGGGCGATTGTTTAGCCTTAGCACCTGAACTGCATTCAGAAGCACACACCCCCGGTCAGTTCCTGGAATCTCCTGTGAAAATGACTGGAGATGGTAGGAATTGTCCACAACTCTGAAGAGCTGCTGCCACTCAGAATAGGCAGTGCTGGTCTGAGTGAGGAAATAGTCTGGCTTTAGTATACTGTAAGGCAGCTTCCAATGAAATACCTGCGTCCATCTCAACCGTATTCCTCTGCAGGCTTGGATCCAGCCGGCCCGATGTTCGAAGGAGTCGACCCCAACCGACGCCTCTCTCCTGACGATGCAGACTTTGTGGACGTCTTGCACACGTACACGAGGGAAACGCTGGGGGTCAGCATTGGGATCAAGATGCCCGTGGGTCACATCGACATCTACCCGAATGGAGGAGACGTCCAGCCAGGCTGCGGCTTGAGTGATGTCTTGGGGTCCCTTGCCTACGGAAGTAAGGCTTTCTGCTTGTATTTTGGTGGTGGTGGTGGGCAGGCAGGGGGGTCACACAGATTGCTAACTCTGCCACATCAGAGTAACTTGCCCTTGGTAAGATGCTGTCCTCAGCCTAAGAAGATGCAAACCCTCTAGTTGCAAAATACTTCCTGGCTTACATATATTAAACAGATGCATAGGTGTGTAGGAGGAGGGGATTATTCATTGCAAAACCTGATATGCTAGTATGCAGATCTGGGAAAGCTATTGCGGTGTAATGACTAACACTGACGGATGAGTCAATATGCCCCTGGTTTGCTTTCTCCCCTGCTATGTGAATTCTTGAGAAAGTCTCTCTCAGCCTCAGCTCCTCTGTTGTTATAAAATTAAGGATGATGAAGAAAAATTATTTCATTCATGAATCTCTTCCCATTAGACAACTTGAAGCAATTCCTAATGTAATAACTCAGGCATCCCCAACCTTCGGCCCTCCAGATGTTTTGGACTACAATCCTCATCATCCCTGACCACTAGTTCTGTTAGCTAGGGATCATGGGAGTTGTAGGCCAAAAACATCTGGAGGGCCGAGGTTGAGGAAGCCTGGTTTATAGACACATCAAGCTATGCTGACATCCTTCTACTTATCTCCTCATGAAACCATAAACGGACTCCTGCCTTTTCTGGCCAATGGGATAAAAGCGCTTGTGTGATCTGGCAAGCATTTGCCAGATTCTTTGAATCCTATTAAAATGTTAATTAAAAAATAAATCCATTTCAGTTTGTGAAACGACTGAAGATTATTAGATGGCCTATATTTAGGCTCTGCATTGCATTTTTGGATGCCTCCTACAACGTACGCTTCCGGTTGCACGGCAGAATTTCTGGCCAGAGGCCTGCCTGGTCCGTGGCCAAGTCTGGCTTGCGCTAAACTACAAAGGACCTAGAGATCTGTAAATCTTGCTGCACGTGCGCCTGCCTTTCCACCACGGAGGTGGAGAATGCTAAATGGCTGGCTTGTTGCCTTACGACTGTTTTCCCTCCTCCTCCCTGTCTGTCCATCTAGATATCGGGGAGGCTGTGAGGTGCGAACACGAACGGTCCGTGCACCTCTTTGTGGACTCCCTTGTGAACAAGGATAAGCAGAGCTTTGCCTTCCAGTGCACGGACTCCAGCCGCTTCCGCAAGGGCATCTGTCTGAGCTGCCGCAAGAACCGCTGCAACGGCATTGGCTACAACGCCAAGAAAATGCGGAACAAGAGGAACACCAAAATGTACTTGAAGACACGGGCCGACATGCCTTTCAAAGGTAGGCTCCTTTCTTCCTTCGGCGTTCCCGTCACACACAGAGAACTTCCGTTTTTGTTTGCAGAGCCAGCACCCGAAGCACTCCTTGCAGATCCCAGCGAAAAGGTTGCATGCTGCAAGGGGCAGGTTTCCCTTGCTGAAATGCTGAACCATTGATTTGGGAATGCGGGGCGGAGAGGGCGCTGTGGCCCAGGTGTCAACACTGGGGGGGGGTGACATTTGGCGCACTGCCTGCCTGAGACTCCCAAGTCTACCCCTGGCCATCGGGGAAGGGGTGGAGCTGCGCCACCTTGCTGGCGGCCTTCACCCCTTCCCCCTTCATTTTGACAGCTCGGGGGAGGCTTGGGAGTCGCACTGTTGCCCCTCATTCCTGGGCTGTTTCCTGGGGGAAGAGCCCTCCCCCAAGCTGTCAAAAGGAAGAGGGAAGGGAGGAAGGCTGCTGGCAAAGTGGCGTCGCCCCCCCCGCGAGAAACCAGCCCGCCATGGGCGGCTTGCTCCACCCCCATGGGTAGTAGTAGTACGACTCAGGCAACACATTGGCGACTAATATACAGTGGTGTCCCACAAGACAAATGCCTCGCAAGACGGAAAACTCGCTAGACGAAAGAGTTTTCCATTTTGGAGGTGCTTCCCAAAACGAATTTCCTATGGGCTTGCTTCACATAAAAACGTATAAAAACCGCTAGACGAAGAGAATCACAGAATGGATTCTTTTCGTCTTGCGAGGCACCACTGTACACACAATAATTACCCAAAAAATTATACATTGTTTATCAATCGTCTGAGAGTAATATACAAAACCTTGTGCAAAGCCAGAGAGACTTATGAACTACCCAGTCTAAGATGAACTTATAATGCCTGGTTTCAATGGATTTTTCAAATGCTTAACTCAGTCTTTTGTTTTCTTTATCTTTTTACCTAAAGCATTTCTGGCTTTGCACAAGGTTTTGTATATTTCACTCAGAAGATTGATAAAGAATGTATCATGGTGAATGTATCACTCCATCCCATGGGTAGCTCACTCTGCCCCCCCCCCCGGGATCCTCGCCCCGCCCCCATGGCCCTGCCCCCGGGTGCACAGCATGTGTGCCGCTCCAGGTGCCGGAACAGCTAGCTCCACCTCTGATCTTTACCCTGTGGGCCATGACTGGCAGGTGGACAGAGCTCCCTGCCCATCAATCATCTGAAATCACAGTGGCACCAAGTGACCCGTTTTTAGTTTAGAGAAGAAGCAAGCAAGAAGTGACATGATAGGAGTTTGTAAAATTATGCATGGCAGAGAGAAAGAGGATGGAGGTTCCCCCCCCTCCCTCTTTCATAATACTAGAAGTTGTGGACTTCAAGTGAAGCTGAATGTTGGAAGATACATTGCAGACATCAGGAGGTCCTTCTTCACACAGTTAAACTATGGAACTCATTTCTGCAGGAGGCTGTGATGGCCCCAAACTTGGATGGCTTTTAGCCACAGTTGGAGGCAGTAATATGAACCCCACTTCAGATTCCTCAGTCTTGGCAAGTGGGGCTGGTGTCCAATCAGGGCAGGGCCTTCTCTGTCGTGGCACCAGCCCTATGCATTGCCTCACCAGGCGAGGTCTGTTGGGCCCCATCGCTTTGCAGTTTCAGGGTGTGGGTGAAGACCTTGCTTTTAAAAATGGCACCTGGTTAATGGTGCATTTATTTGCTGGCTCATTTCTGTGTTGTTCTTGTGCTGCTGGAATTTGTCAAGTGGATAGCGTTTGCTTATTCATTTGAATGTATCTGTGGGGTTTTTAGGGCATTAATGTGATTTCATTCTGTTTTTTGTTGTTCCTTGGCTGCCTTATAGTGTCTTTGGAGAAATAGGTGGGATAGAATTTCTTTTTTTCTTTTTGGTCTTTCTTTAAAGAAAGAAAATCTGGGCAGCAGCCAGGCAACTTTTTGGTTCTTGGTGGGGAAAAAAGCCATCATGACATTCATCTAAAAGCTTAAAGAGACATTACATGGGTGATGATCTGCCAGTGGTTTCTTGATAAAAAGCAGCTGTGGAGAGCTGTAATTAGGAGCAGAAGATGGGTGTGGAAAAAGGGATTCTTAACCATTTCTGGGAGCGGCAGTTTTGAGTTGAATAACTACTGGATGGGAAACGGGTAACAAATACTTTTTCAATTGCACCAGCTCCTTGTCTGTTCCTAGAAAACAGCTTCCCTAACTTTCCCAAGAAACCTCTGCCTACTAACCTCTACTGTCCCCTGCTGCTAAACTTAGTAGTCTCTCCATCGCAAAGTCTGGGCTTTAGCCTAGGTGATGAGTGCCCCCAAATGGGAGAAAACTATGCCTCCGTCCTAGGCAGACCTGCATTTTCCTACCATTGCAGATGCAAGACATAGCTTGCTCTCCAATAAGTTGCTTTATGCTTGCTTACCTCATCAGGTGTTTTTTCTCTCTGTAGCAAGGCTACATAGTCAGGAAGGTCGGAAGCTGTAGTAGTCCTACAGCACCTGTAGGGCCACATATTCCCCCCATATAATAATAAAGTAATATCAGTTTCATAAGACGACCCGGATGGTCGCCAGATTCTGTGTACAGATCTGTAGGAGCAGACTATCCCCGGACTCAAACTAGTTCATTAAGAAAATTCCCAAACTCGGTTCCATGGGTGACTCTGGGTCATCTCTCTGCAGGAGCTTATCTTAAAGTTTTAAATGTCTATATGCTTATCGCATTTATAAATTTATTGTTGTACATTGTTTTAAATGTTTGTTTTCCTTCTGGGATTGTACCCCCAGTGTGTTTTATAAGCTGGTTTCCGACCATAATAAATTATCTGTCTATCTATCTATCTATCTATCTATCTATCTATCTATCTATCATCTATTTATCTATCATCAGTTTAAGGATGTGTTTGCATCAGATTTCCCCTCACAAACACCTCAGGATATGCATTGGGACATCTCCCCCAACCTGTTGCCTCCCAGATGTTTTGGACTACAACATCCATCATTCCCCACCCAGCAATGGTCAGGTTGGGGTGGGGTGTCTCCCTTTGGACACCAGAAGGCTGTATCTGAAATGTGTTGATGGTTCTCTCCTCAATGGTGCGCCAGACAGCATCCGGGGCTCCCATGAGTTCCCAGACTTTTAAAAACAAAACAAACAAACCACTTTAAAAGAAATGTGGGGTCTCAGCAAGCTACTTTTAAAAAAACCCTTCATTCAGATATCAAAGCACATGCATACGTCATATTTTAAGTAACAGTGATGTAGTTTTGATTTATTGTTGTGGTTTGAATTTCCAGTTCACCCCATCACGTTTTATATTGATATGCTGCCTGGAATTGAGTTTTAATGAAGAGCAGGTTATGAATTAGTTAAATAAAGTTTTGGTGGTGTTTGTTTGTTTGTTTTTTGAGCAAAGTTCAGTGAAGCCAGATGTAAAAAAAAAATTGTTGGCTTTTGTTTTGGGGTCCAGCTCAACATTTATCCTGCTTTTGGATTTAAGGGGAGGCAAGTGAAGGAAAAACCCATTTAGCACCGGTGCCATATTAGAAAAAAATGTTGGGCCCTAGACCAGGGCTTTGTTAGCCAGTTGGATATTCCACCCTTGGTCAAAATGTCATCGATCTCCATTGTTAGGGGGGGAAATTAATCAAGTGCAGAACCAAATGCAGGTATTCTCATCTGTTCCCCATCCTTTCCATGGGCCACCTAACTGGTGCTCATAGACCTACCACCATATGAGAACTTCAGAGTGGAGCTTGTGGACCACCTCTGACTTAGAGGCTGATAGATGTTGTTGGATTACCATTCTCATAATTCCTAGCCGCTGGCCATGCTGACTGGAGGTGATGGATGTTGGCATCCAACAAAATCTGGAAAGCACAACATTGGCTACCTGTGTTCTAGCTTCAAAGAACCAGCTACCCATATATATATGTGTGTGTGTGTGTGTGTGTGTGTGTGGATGGAGAAAATTACATTATTCGAGCAGCCGAAATGAGAGCAAGGGCTGTAGCTCAGTGACAGTGCACCTGTTTTGCGTGTAGCGGGTCCCACATTGATCCCTCAACATCATTTCTGGGTTGCAGAGATGGGAAGAAGGTTACGTCAGACCAAGAGTCTATAGCTGAGGAATCTATTTCTAGCTGTGGCCAGACAGGTGGCTCCAGGAAGCCAACAACTGGGGTATGAAGGCACCAGATGCTGTGGACAGAGCTAATTTGCTTCCAGACCCCATTTGACCATCATGACTAATAGCCACTGATGGACATATCCTCTATAAAGCCACTGGTTGATCCTTATAAGAGGAGCTGGGGTAGATGGTTCTAGAATGGTTCTTCTTGATGATGGGTTCTGCTGCTTTATCAAAGACTGTTCCAAGGAACCCTGGAGTACGTTGGTGTCAGGGACTCAGGGATGGAGAAGGGAACCCTGGGTCCTGGGGCTGTAGACCCATTCTGGTTAGCGTCCATTAACTGTGGGGCTTCAGCGCTCTTCTTGGGTGCTGAAGGGTGTTCTAGCTCCCCTGTTGGGGGCTGTTTATCTCTGAACATCAGTTGCTGGGAATCAGAAGTGTGGAGAACGCTGGTGCATTCAGCTCCCACTTGCAGGCTTCCCGTAGGCATGGCCATCTGTCATGGATGCTTTAGTTGGGATTCCTGCATTGCGGGGGTTGGAATTGATGACCCCTGGGGCTCCCTTCCAACTCTACAATTCTATGATTCTATGAACCCAATAAAAGGGACGCGGATGGCACTGTGGTCTAAACCACAGAGCCTAGGGCTTGCCGATCAGAAGGTCAGCGGTTCGAATCCCCATGACACGCCTGTTGTTCGGTCCCAGCTCCTGCCCACCTAGCAGTTCGAAAGCATGTCAAAGTGCAAGTAGATAAATAGGTACCACTCCGGCGGGAAGGTAAACAGCGTTTCCATGCGCTGCTCTGGTTTCACCAGAAGCGGCTTAGTCATGCTGGCCACATGACCCAGAAGCTGTCTGCGGACAAATGCTGGCTCCCTCGGCCTATAGAGTGAGATGAGCGTCGGTGGTGCAGGTGACCCATGACGCAGTTTGCACTGAAGCCCAGGTTGCTGAGAAAATGTGTCCCTTCTTTAAAGGGGAAATAAGCTTTTAAGTGAAATCTGAATGTCCCAGCATGGGGAACACTGGCTCTGCTCCCAGCAAAGAGCTGTGGTAGGTCTGGGAGCACTGTTGAAAAGAGCTCTGCATCACAAGCGGCAGACTAAAAACCCTCCCCTCGAGGAAGCATCCCAGCTTGGCCCTTCGCAAGGGTGCACCCTTCAAGTAATTTGCAGGTGTAAATGGCCAGTCGTTGCAGGAGACCCGAGAAAGCTGTCCTTCCTCAGGGGGAATTGATGGAAACACAGCTGCGTTTCTGGTTCCTCATCTATGTCTTATCTGCTCCTGATCAGGGTTAATGTGCACAGAGTCCCAGCAACGCCGCTTGGCAAAGACTGGGCAGATCCCGTGCCAATTGGCCCTTGCCTTGCAAACCGCGTCTGTTTAAGGGGAACAAAGGATTTGTAGCCCTAATCTTGGCTCTGCGTTTAAGTGTCTTCACTTGTGTCTCTGCAGTTTTCCACTACCAGATGAAAATGCATGTCTTCAGCTACAAAAACATGGGAGAAACGGAGCCTACTTTCTCTGTTACGCTACATGGCACCAATGGGGACTCCCAGCCCCTGCCTCTGGAAGTGTAAGTGGAGAATTACAAACATCAATCCTGCACCCTCTTTCAAGTCGACTCTTTTACTAATAGGCTGTTATAAAGCTTCTCTCTCTCTCTTAACCTTGATTCTGGAGTGAGTCACTGGAGCAGCTCATTTCAGAAAAGATCGCGATTTAAATGACTGTCGATAACTTCAAGCTGGCATTAAGAACAAAACAAAGTGTTGTAGCGTATCCCTGCGCTCTCTCTCTCTCTCTCTCTCTGTGTGTGTGTGTGTGGTTTATTACACACACCTGCAGCCTAGTTCATTTCATTCTGTCACCACCGCGCTGCCCGGTCTCATTTTGCTGTGCTTATAGGCCAAATCTCAGGGAATCGCATTTGTACGCAGATAGATTAAAGCTGACAAAATGGACTATGACATCAGTGGCTTTCAAACATTTTATCTTGAGGGAACTTTCTTCATGTCATGCTCTTTCGATGAACTGGTGCGTGCGTGTAATTGAATTAATGTGCTTCACAGACAGTTCTTCGGTATACTGGTGGTCACGCACTCTGCTTACCTGTATATTGTTGCCAAGCACTAACTGAGTGCACACCTCACACTCTTTTATCTGAATGCTAGTGGAGGAACGAGGCAGGCCTGCAACAAAATGTTGCAGCGTGAAGTGCTCCCTTTCAGGGTGCCAGGCAGCCATGCCCTTGGCCCAGATATTCCATTCCATTGCCCCCCCCCCGTGCGCTTTTCACTGCCTAGGACCCTTGTACCTACGGGACCGCCTCTCCCGATATGCCCCGCAGAGGACCTTAAGGTCCATAAATAGGAACACCCTAGAGGTCCCGGGCCCTAAGGAAGTTAGATTAGCTTCAACCAGAGTCAGGGCCTTTTCAACACTGGCTCCAGCCTGGTGGAACACTCTGTCTCATGAGACCAGGGCTCTGCAGGATCAGATTTCTTTCCGCAGGGCCTGTAAGACAGAGTTGTTCCACCTGGCCTTTGGCTTAGAATAAATTTGACTCCCTCCTCCTCTTTCTTTCTTTTTTCCCTTTCTCTTCCTGTGATGAGGCTACATTTTAATGTTGTATTTTAATCTTGTTTTTAAAGTTGTATTTCAACCAACTTGTTTTTATTATTGGTTGTTAGCCGCCCTGAGCCCGGTCTTGGTTGGGGAGGGCAGGGTATAAATAAAATTTATTATTATTATTTTTTGTCCTTTCCCCTTCCGATGGCGAGTCAACATTTCATAGCCCCTGGGCACACTTAGTCTTCATTGGTATGTTTTGCTTCCCACCCCCCTCTTCCCTCTCGTAGGATTTGCCACTGACATATTTGATGGGAAGTGGTGGATAGGTTCCCTTTCATCCAAGCTCCATGAAAGACAAGCTATAATAAGTAATTAGAACCCTTAATAAGTTTGATTCCCTGGAGCACCACTTAGAAAATCGCTGGGCAGGATGAACCACAAGACAGGTTTTTGAGAACCATAAAAAGTGCCTGCAGGATCAGGCCAATATCCCATCTAGTCCAGCATCCTGCTCTCACAGTGGTTGAACAGTTGCCTCTGCAAGCAGGATTCAAGCACGGGAGTACTCTCCCCTCCCTGTTAGCACAACGGAGAAAGAAACCACAATTGCTAGCTTAGCGTTAAGTCAACTAGGGGTGTTTCACCGAAAGCATAACAAGCAAATATGAGTTGCTCCCTGCCTCTGCGCTTCCTTAACAAAACGTTGCGTTCCTCTTATTCTCAGGTTTGAGCAGATTGGCCTGAACTACACAAACACCTTCCTTGTCTATACTGAAGAAGATGTTGGCGATGTCTTGAAGCTCAAGCTCACCTGGCAAGGATCCACTCAGTCCTGGTACAGCTTGTGGAGAGAGTTGAAAATGTACTGGACTCGGCCTGAGAATTCGTCCAAGGAGCTCCAGATCAGGCGGATCCGTGTGAAATCTGGCGAAACTCAGCAGAAGTAAGCCCAGGGCACTAAGCAATTGAATGATTGGAAACTCTGATTCAGACAAGACAATAGGATATGTTTTGGGGCTTGATAGAAACTCCAAAATCATCATCCTGCAGACATCTCTTTAAGTATGTGAATTAATTTTTGAGTCACATAGCTCAGTTTGCATGTCACAGTAAACCGTGGTTAATGGATTACCATACATGCAACAGTATGGGCTGTTTTGCTCCTTCCCATTGTCACACGTGAGAAAGCAACCACAATCCCTAGCTTAGCATCATGCCAGCTGGGGGATGGGGTTTGTTTCATGCAAACCATGGTCTGTTAGCTGAGACCAGACCTCTGCTACAGATTGTGTTTCCAGGGAGAAAAACAAACACAATTCCTTACTTGGACAAAAAGCTAAGTCTGGGGTCCTTGTTTCCCTTGTGATAGTGGGAGGAGCAAAAAACAACAACACAGATTGAAGCATCCACAGTCAGCTGTTAGCTATGGTTTATTATGAGGCCATCATGGTAAACCAAGCAAGGAGACTGCAGGCCTTTGATCTCCAATAGCCTGTGGGTTAAACCACAGAGCCTCGGGCTTGCCGATCAGAAGGTCGGCGGTTCGAATCCCTGCGATGGGGTGAGCTCCCGTTGCTCAGTCTCTGCTCCTGACAACCTAGCAGTTTGAAAGCACGTCAAAGTGCAAGTAGATAAATAGGTACCGCTCAGGCGGGAAGGTAAACAGTGTTTCCGTGTGCTGCTCTGGTTCGCCAGAAGCGGCTTAGTCATGCTGGCCACATGACCCGGAAGCTGTACGCCGGCTCCCTCGGCCAATAAAGCGAGATGAGCGCCGCAACCCCAGAGTCGGCCACGACTGGACCTGATGGTCAGGGGTCCCTTTACCTTTACCCTTATACAGCCAAAGGTTTGTATGCATATCCACTCTCTGCAAATATAGGAGCTATCTTCGTAAATCAAACCAAGCTACAGTGTTCTGTTCCCCAAATGGTCAGCTAGATACTTTTAGTCTTGGGACTGTAGGAGTTACATATTTTCCTTTTTTGTTTCAGGCTCACGTTTTGCGCAGAAGACCCCCAGAAGACCAACATATCTCCTGGCGAAGAACTTTGGTTCATAAAATGTCGAGATGGGTGGCTAAGGAGGAACCAAACAAGGTAAGCCTTGACAGGTCCCCAAAGATGAATGTGCTGTTGGGTAATGGCTATGGGTCAGTGGCAAAGCAAGTGCTCTGAGTGCAGAAGATCCCAGATTCTGGGAGAGACCTAGCTTGAAACCCTGCGCCCCAGGAAATACTGAACCAGATGACCCACTGATCTTACTTGGTGTAAGACAGTTTCCTATGCTCTTCTCTGCAGTACAGGAAGAATGCCATTTGTATGCATTTAGCTTGTGCACATTCAGCTTTACACATGTGGCAAACAACTTTTTAAAGATTAAAAAGGGGGTGGGATTCTGGGGGAAATGACTTTGGCAATCCCACCTGCCACTGAACCCATATGGTTTTGACTATACAGTGGACGCTCTGGTTGCGAACATGATCCGTGCGGAATGCACGTTCACAACCCGCGGCATCCGCAACCTGCAGCGGCGCGTCTGTGCATATGCGGGTTGCGATTCGGCACACCTGCGCATGTTCAAAGCACGATTTAGTGCTTCTACGTATGCGCGACTGCCAAAACCCGGAAGTAACCCATTCCAGTACTTCTGGGTTTCGGTGGTCTGCAACCCGAAAAAACGCAACCTGAAGCGTCTGTAACCCGAGGTATGACTGTACACAATTTTTGCTTCAGGCTCAATCCCTCGAACATAACTGGCGCAAACATTGCAGGTCTACCGTATTGCAAAGTGTAACCTGCTGGTTTCATCACAAGGCTCTCTGTTGACCTGGAGTTCAAGTAAACATGAAAGCCTTGGAAGTTCCTACCATGTTTTGCTAAGATAACCCAGTGGGGCTGCCTTTACTTATGCCCCTACTGCCTTGGAACTGAATGCATAGTCTCTGCTAGAGGTTTTCCTCAGGCTCTGCTCCCTGAAACTTTACTTTCAGGTTGTCCAGATGTTGTTGGACTACAACTCCCATCTTCTTTAGCCATTACCCATGCTGGCTAGGACTGATGGAGTTGGAAGTGCAGCAACGTTCAGAGGGTCCTACAATGGCTACCTCTGCTTCTGCTGGAAATGCCATGCATTGAGCTGAGGAACATCTGCATGCGTGCTCTGAGTATCAGTCCCTCCCCACAATGCACGAAGATACTGGATGATATAGCTCATTTTTGACAGTATAAAAGTAGTTGTACTCTAGAGCATCTTGACTGCTGTGGGCAATATTCAGCTAAATTATTTGGCAAGCAGAATGATTTCTGCTTGCACCACAGGACTTTTGCTCATCTCCTTTCCCTGCACCAACAGCAAATCTGCTCCAGAGGGTTGAGGTAAATTGCACAACAGATATAGGAGGTGCACAGGGGTCAAGGAGGGTGGGGGACTTCCTTTGCACAGTCAGAACTTATTTTGGTGTGTGGGCACAGAGGGGATATCATGCAGCAAGTGATGCAACTCTGAATTTCCCTTGTCAAGTGAGTTTTAATGTCTGCTTTAGAACGTCTCTTAACTGTCCCGTGGGATTTGAGTCAAGTCTTGCCAACGGAATGCTTTTATTGTAAGGCAAGTTTAACTTTTGTGTGGCTTATGGAAAGCTCCGTCTTGTGGTTTTCCAGTCCTCAGCAAGTCTGCTGCCAATTAGGTCAAACCACACATTCCATAAGTTTCCACGAATGTCAGATTTGGCCCCGTGAAGACTTCTCGCCATTTTGCAATGTTGTCGGACTATATGAAATTTCATTCAAGCCATTTAAATCTTCTCCTCCCCGCTGCCTTCTCCACCTTTAGATCAGTATGAAGCATGCACTGAAATGTCCTCCTTGGATGACGTTCTTCATTCACCCAGGACCTAACCAGCCAACTCAACTGGAGAAGGCAACTGCAGAAGACAAGCTCTGGGTGAAAAGATGTTGCTGCAAACTCTTTTTTAATTTTCTTTCTTGCTAGCACTTGCAACAGTTTGCTGTTTCAAGATGGATGTCCTCATTTCCAAGAACTGTGATGACATGGACATTATTTCTAGGAAAATCGGAGCACCACATATTTATGGCTTCAGTGGCTACCCTTAATAACTCCCTCCAACTCCCAAGAGCCTGTTACTAAACTTATCCTTCTTTGGGAGAGTCCTTAGGCACCTAAACCACTTTATCCTGATAATTTTTCATGTGCAAGCTCTGCCTTTGCACCACACTTTTCTAAAGGCTGATCTTTGCATTTGGACCAAACATGTGGCAAAGAGTCTTGGAGACTGTATTATTTCAGACTGCAGGAATTGGGGCTCACATTTCGTCTCCTTTCCTCAAATCAAAATCCGCCTGTTTGTTCAAAACTATAAGGGCTGGAAGACCTGTTTCTAGCACATCTGTACCGAGTGGCAAGCTAGTTTTCAACATGCAGGAGGGTTTATATGTGGGGGCAGATATTCAGACGTATCTTCCCACTTACACACACACATGCAGTGTGAAATGGTAAAATGGCAGGAATGTTGTGCCTTGTGGCTTTCCTGAATATTCAGATTGGCCCTGCCTAGCGTGTAAGGAAGTTGAAACGTTAATGTGATGGACACTGTGGGTTGATTCTCAGCCGTAGTTTTTACTATTGTGTGGTGTTTTGTTGAGAGGGAAGCACCCAAGCTGATCTTAAAAATTTCATGCATTGTTGAGGGACTTGAATTTCTCCAGGTGATTGTCTACACTACCACATGGGAGAACATTGTGCATACAGGAAGCAAATACTTATCACTGTGATGGTGGCTGCCATCCCCCCCCTCCAGCTTACACAATTAGAGGAGTTTGAAAGTATGAGCCGGCTTTTTGAGACCTGAACCACCGAGTGAATAGTGCTTAGGTATCTACATTTACCAAGGAAAGAGAGGGGGGCGGGATTACAACTACCTCCGTTCCATTTGAGTACAAAAATTCCCCAGATAACTTCTCTTTAATCACTTCACCCTGCACTCACAAACTAAAAAAAGATGTCCCTGAAATGCGCATATATATATGTATTTCAAAACAAACTAGCATTCTAAACAAGCTTTGGTTTTGTGATGCAACAAATGCATTTCAGCAAAATGTTGTTGTGTGTACCCCTGTAAGGATTCCAGCCATCCCTGCCTTCAGGTTTCTCCATTCCACAACCCCTCTTTGGTTTTCTATTCTGTCCTCAACAGATGCTCAACATTCTGTTGTCACTGGGCATGCTCCATCCTTATTGGGTCTTGAAGCCCTGTGCCTCGATAATCTCCCTGCCTGTTGTTAATCTCACTGCTTTGGCCCATGTATGGATCAGTCCTTGGAGAATGAGCTCGCTGTTACAAAAGAATAGGCAATTCTTCAACTTGCGGCCAGCTTCATGCTTTTTTAGGTCATGTCCTTTTAAACTCAGCCACCCCCAAGCTGCAGACTGTTAACAGAACTGCAAGGATGCTGGGAGAGATTGATTCAATAATAACCACAGAGGCTACGGCAAAGTACCCACCCAAAGCATGCACCCAACAAACAAGGTGACTCAATACATCTCTGTGACTTAGCACAATGATTGCCTCCTCCCCAGTCAGCTACACGCAAGCTGGCTGATCAATTAGGTCTGATTACGAGATTCAGTCATGCACATTTTCAAACACACACATGCAGGGTTGCCATATTTCAAAAAGTAAAAACCAGGACACCTCGAAAGTTGTTGAGCTTTTTTGTCGATTGACTTGCCCAAGATCCACGACAAAACGCCGCCTTTCGGAAATTCCTCCCAGCTGTTAATTCCGCCTTTGAAATCCCGATAAGATCCGGGAAAATCTGGACATATGGCAGCCCTACACACACACACACACACACACACACACACACACGTGTATTTGAAAATGAGTGAAGTGTACCTCCAGTTGCAAAAAAGTGCCTTGGCCATAACAAAGTTTGTGAAATGTTATGTACAAATATGCTACGACAGAATTACCCAGTTGGAAGCACACTGTTGTGCACTGGAAAGCTAATGTTGGTTGGTATAAGAGCCTTCTGGACAAGGGGAACAGCTGCTGTTTTTAAAAAAATGCTTTTCTCTGAGCACTTTTCAGTTGTTCTCTAGTCCTGCCCCAACCAAAGTCAATATGTTTTCTTGGTCCCATAGAACTGAAGCCTTTGGCCACTTAGCTGTGATACGGGTGCCACATATTTATTCAGTGGCGCTGAAGCCTTGTGCAGTTTACTGTGTATATAATGGGTTTTGTAAAACTTCTACCCCTCCCTATTTATTGTTTTTCCAGATGTGTGTTTTTGTACATATGTATAAAGAGTCTAACTTTTTTTGAATCTAACAAGTTTTTTATAAGCTTGAAGTGAAAAAAATAAACTTACGTGATTTCTTCTTTTTTGTAAAAAAGAAAAAAGTGTTGTATTCCTGCTTCCTTTTAAATGTGGTATATGGGGGTTGTTTTGTGTTCCATTATGAAATAGGCTGGGCTGAGACAGTCTTCGCCAAAAGCAGCCTGAAAACATTTTGTGCAAGGCAAGCCCGAAACTTTGTTGACTAACTAAACCACACTTGGATCAGGTGTGTCTGTAATGCTAAGTCAAACTATGGCTTGGCATCAATTGTGTAGGTTTGTGGAGAGGAGATTGCGGTTATAATAATAATAATAATAATAATAATAATAATAATTAATAAATAATAATAATAATAATAATAATAATAATAATAATAATAATAATAATAATAATAATTTATTATTTGTACCCCGCCCATCTGGCTGGGTTTCCCCAGCCACTCTGGGCGGCTTCCAACAAAGATGAAAAATACACTAAAATGTCACATATTAAAAACTTCCCTGAACAGGGCTGCCTTCAGATGTCTTCTGAATGTCAGGTAGTTGTTTATTGCTTTGACATCTGATGGGAGGGCGTTCCACAGGGCGGGCGCCACCACCGAGAAGGCCCTCTGCCTGGTTCCCTGTAACTTGGCCTCTCGCAGTGAGGGAACCGCCAGAAGGCCCTCGGAGCTGGACCTCAGTGTCCGGGCTGAACGATGGGGGTGGAGACGCTCCTTCAGGTATACTGGACCGAGGCCGTATAGGGCTTTAAAGGTCAGCACCAACACTTTGAATTGTGCTCGGAAACGTACTGGGAGCCAATGTAGGTCTTACTAAGCCTTGTCAGCTAAGCCTTGGTTTGAGTCTGAATCCAGGTTTGAGGTGTGTCTCGCTCAGGGCAAACCATGAACTGCAACCCTGGTTTATTATCTGTTAACATCTAGAGGACATAGACCAGAGGCCATGCACTAAGTCAAACCTGCAATGTTACAACAATGTAATAATAAAATTACAGTCATGCCTCGTTTTGCGGCCAGGATCCGTTCCAGAGACCCAGCCGCTAGCCGAAAAGGACACAGGGAAAAGTGCCATGTCTGCGCATGTGCGCAGAGCAGTTTGGGCTTCTGCGCATGTGCAAGCGGCAAACCCAGAAGTATCCCATTCCGGTACTGTACTTCTGGGTTTGCCATAGACATTCGCTGGAATGGATGCTAGACAAGGAGGATGTTCGCGGAGGTATTACTGTACTAAAATCGGTTAATCAATTTACATTCGGAAAGATAAGGTGGGTGCTAACACAGGTGTCAGAGACCAGAGTAAGGAGGTGCACCACTGGCTGACACCAAAGCCTATACAGTGGTGCCCCGCAAGACAAATGCCTTGCAAGATGGAAAACTCGCTAGACGAAAGAGTTTTCCGTTTTGGAGGTGCTTCACAAAACGAATTTCCTATGGGCTTGCTTCGCCAGACGACAATGTCTTGCGAGTTCCTGCTGGTTTTCCCCCCCTTTCCCCCCTTTTTCTAAGCCGCTAAGCCGCTTATCAGCTGATCCGATCAGCAGATAAGCCGCTAAAAGCCACTAAAAGCCGCTAATAGCGCTAATCCTCTAATCCTTCAATGGGCTTGCTTCGCAAGACGAAAAAACCGCTAGACGAAGAGAATCACAGAACGGATTCTTTTCATCTTGCAAGGCACCACTGTACAATAACAATGCTAGGTGCATTGGAGAGGGAATTCCACAGCTTAAGGGACTGCCACAGAAAATGCTGCCCTCTCCTGGATTGCCACTCCCCAAACCTCCAAGGGCTATGGAACCACCAAGAAGCCCCTCTGCCAATCTTAACACCTGAGGGTCTCTAGGGAAGGAGGCAGCTTTGTGGATATTTGGAGCCTAAGTTATATCGGGTTGGTAAATGGCAACAAGTGCCCTTTGAATTGGGCTTGGAAGTGAACTGTCAACCAGTTCAGTCTGCTTCTATATATGAAAGGTTTGCTGGTCCTTTGAAGGAGTAAAATGTTTCTGGTCAACCCTGAGACAGAGGGCTATTTCCAAAAGTGCTCTTTAAAATCTGTCACATCAGAAGGTTGGCAGTTCAAATCTGCACAACAGGGTGAGCTCCTGTTGCTCTGTCCCAGCTCCTGCCTACCTAGCAGTTTGAAAGCACACCAGTGCAAGAAGATAAATAGGTACTGCTGTGGTGGGAAGGTAAACAGCGTTTCTGTGCGCTCTGGTTTCCATCACGGTGTTTCTGTTGCCCTAGAAGCGGTTTAGTCATGCTGGCCACATGACCCGGAGAAACGCCGGCTCCCTCGGCCTGAAAGCGAGATGAGCGCCACAACCCCATAGTCGCTTTTGACTGGACTTAACCGTCCAGGGGTCCTTTACCTTTACCTTTTTACGTCTGGATCTTGCAATGGAGGTGGCTGTTTTACTGATGTCTAGCAAAACAGATTTAAAAGGGAACTCCCTCAAAGGTCCTCTAATTTTATCCTCTCCAAAATTTCTCCAATAAAAAGAGGGATAGCCTATTCTATCCCCTCCAACATTTCTCTGATGAATGTAGGCACATCCTACAAGCGGGACAGTCTAGGATCCAGTCAGAAACTGGGACAGCTTCTGTAATTCCGGGACTGTCCCTGGGAAATCAGGACAGTTGTAGGGTATGTGATTTAGCCACTTCAAGGTTCCCACTGTAGGTTAAGAGGATGTGGGATGTACATTTTGGAATTAGGTTTTAGAAATAGCTGTTGAAAGGGCAGGAAGACCACTGCCAGAGTCCTCAGTGCCTCACAGCAGGGATAACCAACCTCTGGATATAGCGGTATAGAAGCTGGAATCAAAAGGGATTTTTGTGGTGGTTGCTGGTTTGTTTTATCTTCACAATTGCTCTACTGTATGCTAGCCTCAATCCCATGCTACTCTGAACAGAATCCCTTCACAACAAAGACATCAAAGTGTCATTCCCCTTCTCCAATGTGATTTCCAGCTCACAAGCTCCCTCAAAAGACTGGTCTGTATAACCTATGACCCACCAGGATGAAAGCAGCCCATCAGCCTGGACTGCCACACAATGGGCTCAGCAAATGTCTTGAGTCTGCTGCTCAGACTGCAAAAAATTGGGGGAGGGGGAGAGCATCTGGAAGGCCACAGCTTTGGCGATTTTGCAGGGGAGAGTGATTTTGTGTTCGAATCCTGCTTCTCACAGGTATCTGGTTGGCTACTGTGAGAATAGGATGCTGGACTTGAGATGGCCCATTGTTTTGCTCCAACATGGTTCTTTTTATGTTCTCAAACATCATTACTGACGTACTTGCACCTTTCATTTAAATCCGTAGGACTTACAAATGCTTCCCTTTCTGTGGTTCTGTGTCCACCTTTTCTGAGCAGAGAGTTTTAAAGCTGAGAATATGAATTGTCTTCAAAACTTCACATTTTTATTACCGTATTTTTCGCTCTATAAGATGCACCAGACCACAAGACGCACCTAGTTTTTGGAGGAGGAAAACAAGAAAAAGAATATTCTGAATCTCAGAAGCCAGAACAACAAGAGGGATCGCTGCGCAGCGAAAGCGGCAATCCCTCTTGCTGTTCTGGCTTCTGGGATAGCTGCGCAACCTGAATTTGCTCCATAAGACGCACACACATTTCCCCTTACTTTTTAGGAGGGGAAAAGTGAGACTTATAGAGCAAAAAATGCGGTATTTCCTGCTTTCATTTTTTACAAGTAAGAGGCACCTCAACTTTCCCTCCTTGGATTGTAAACTTTGCCTCGGCAGGTAGACCTATCTACATATTTTTGTCAATGAAACTCTTTAAGGTCATAATGTAATAAAAATGATGCCACTGAAAAGAATACTAGAAGAGATGGGGACGCTTGCCAGCGCAGGATATAAGGCACAACCCGATATGTGAATGATTAACCATGGCTTAGTGTGACATGTGAACACACTCATTGCTTCCCTCATAAGAACTCACAGGGAACAATTTGAAGAGAATGATATACATTAAAATATCTGAAGCATCCATTTCTGGCCATTGCTAGATATGGGCTATTGGACAAGAGGGATAATTAGCCAAATTCCTAACATATTTTTATGGAGTTTTCTTTCAAGCAACTTGCCCTTCGTTAACTAAAATAATACAGGTAAATCAAAAATAAATAGGAGAGGAGGCACGGGGGGGGGGGATATATTAGCAAAAGACCTCCTTTCTGTTCATGTTGAACACACCCTGCACAGTTTAGAAATCAACTAGCAATTTTGCAGAGGCTATCAGTCACGATGGGTGTATTTGTTTTGGCTGAGGCCTGGCACACTTCAGGCAGCCTTGCTACCCAAGAGGAAGATGTTCCGCACGTTTGCCTCCTCCCTGCGGTGTTCCAGCCACCACACCCTGGCCTTCATGTTGGCTGAAGGAAATTGAAGTGGCGTGAGTTAGGGTGCCTGGAATGAATGCGCCCTTGTCAATGGCAGAGGGTGAAAGAGCTCATGGAAATACTATGCATCACAAGTCATGCCTTTTGCCCCTTTCACTCGCTCCATCTTACGCAGGCCTAGGCTGCCATTTTATATTTCTTCCAGTAGCGGAAAGGTCATTGCAAGAGGGGGGCACAAAGATTTCACAGTGAGGTCTGCTCTTGGATGTGCCTCATTTACGATACTCTTTATTGTCATTGTCCCGTACAGAACAACGAAATTGAAAATCTACATCAGACATTCAAAAACCAACAAGCCTGCTATCCCAGCTATCCCAACCTGGTTAACCCCCTAAAAACTCTGATACCCCATTTTTAAATACAGTATACTCCCATAGAGACTCCTTACACTGCGTTTAAAACCAAAATCGCATTTGGATAGAAACTGTTTCTCAGGCAGCTAGTCCTAGTCTTTATAACCCTGTACCTTCTTCCAGAAGGCAGAAGCTGAAAGAGATAATTTCTGGGGTGTGCACTATCCTGCACTATCTCTGCAGCGTTCTTGTGGCACCTGGAAGCGTGGATTTGATCCAAGGTGGGAAGAGTGCACCCAATTATTTTCTCCGTAGTCTTTACAACCCTGGACAGCATTGTTTTTCCCCTGACCGTGCAGCTCCCAAACCACACACACGGACCATAAATTAGTACACTCTCAACAGTACAATGGTAAAATGCCATCAACAGGTCCTTTTGACCATGTTCATAGCTAAAAACAAGAGAGTGTTTTGTAGACACTTGTTGCGGTTCTTTGTTTGGTACTTCGTAGTAGCCACTAACTCGCCAAGAAACTTGCCCGCCTAGTTCAACTAAGGTTTCAACCCTTGCTGGATCCAGAACCCCAGGAATTAGAAGAGACTCGGGCACCACGCAGGCTAACCCTGCAAGCTCACAACAGCATTATGAAAGTTACAGTCCTGCGTCTCTTAAGATGGAAATCAAGCTATAGGATTGAGATGTGGGTTAAAATATCTCGATGAGACCAAAGGTTGGTTGCTGTGGTCATTTCATCTGCTACATGCTAGGAACAGTTCCATATGGCACAGCTTTTTGGCAGAGAACGCCCAGTGATTAACAAACACAGACAAAAAAGAGTCAGCCAAGCACCACTGAAGATTGCCAGGTTGTCTTGCTTATTTTTAGATTACTGTGTAAATTCTTCCCTCCAGCTGATTTGCACCTCTCTATAATGAGCCCCTTGGTCAGATCTCCTCCTTGTAATTCTGTTTCTTGTTACATAGCCTCTGAGAAGCAAACTGGGATTTTTAAATGCACACAAAGAGCAGAAGGGGCTCTACAGAAAACTGCAGAACTGGGTTTACTCCATGTCCCGCCCCCAAGACCCGTTCAAAATTGTGTTGCAAAAGCAACCAAAGTTTCACTCTGAATTAATGCTCAGTATCTGCAATAATTTGCTTTGCAAGTATATTTCAAACCCCTGTACCAAAATCTCACTGTCATCTTACGTATAAAACTGGCCTTAAACTGATCTGCGATGACTTTTTAGGAAAGGCGCCTTTTCTCAGTCTTCACACTCTCCTCTGCAAAATGGGGATAACAACAACATTGAATTGCTTCACACTTTCAACAGCTACTGAATAAAGCACCATGTTGATAGGGGCAGTTTGACATGCAGTGCATTAAAAAAGTCGGCACCTGTTCTTCACAACTGCTGAATACATATGGTCTCTGCACCTGCAGATTATTGCCATGAACTATTTATTCATTCTCATAGTTTTTGGTTGCTTACACGACAAAGCAACTGCAGACTGGGTGTGAACAAAAGGAGTGGTGCTGGAAGAGGCAACAGCTAAACTGGGACCAAAAACAAGAGCTGCATTACCCGGATCTGTCAAATTCTGCATAAACTACTTTGATTGAAAGCTGCATAAACTACTTTGATCCATGTTAGGATATTGATGTTCCATTCCACCTTAACAGACATGTGGAATTGTTGTATGTCACATGTCTGTTTACACTCCAGCACAGCTTGCTGGGAACTTCCTTGTGTATATAGCTTTTGCTTATGCTGCTTGCTTGGACATGGAAGGGAGAAGACATGTTTTTCCTCTTGTCCTGATGTATGTTGAATTAACTGCTTGTAAATATGCTTTACACAGCCTCTCCCTGCCACTTCTGTTGTGTGTTTACTCTGCTGAGTTGCGTGCCCCAGCTTTTGAAGCTTCTGAAGCTCTGGGTCACAGATTCATGCTGCACCAAGGACTGGAGTTCGGCCGGCACGTCAGCCAGTGGCATAGCTGTCAAGTGTCCCTTATTTGAAGGGACAGTCCCTTATTCCAGCGCCATGTCCCGCTGCTGTCCCTTATTGATGGATGTCCCTTAAATGTCCCTTAAATGATGTCCCTTAAATTTTAAAGGAAGCAACTCCTCTCCCTCCCACCCTGCCGGCCAGGGAGGAGGGAGGCTCCAACTGTGTTGCTTGGCTGTGTTGCTCACCCAATAAGAAGTCTAAGAACGACTGGGGGGGTGGAGCTTGCATGCCTTGTGTGTGGCTAGTTAATGCAAGCTGAGGGGTTTTTTGAATGCTGGGCGCCATTTTGTTGCACGTGCTGCTGCAAACTTTGCAGTGCAAAGCCAGGCCGGGGAGCCATCTTATGTTGAGGCTGCACAGGCCTTGTGGTACATGTGATTCAGATTCTATTCAGTTGAACCTCTGGTTACAAAGTTGGTTGGACAGTGTTCTCGAAGCTACCAGCATGAGTTTGACCAGACTGCAGGAGGACAGGAAGACTGGAGTGCCTGGAACAGGTGAGGCCGCAGGTCCCTTATTTTGGTTGCTGGTCCCTTATTTTCAAGGCTGCTGGTCCCTTATTTTCAAATCTGTAAGTTGACAGCTGGAGCCAGCTGGGGGCTTGCCAGTTGCCCCCAGTTCCTTAGCAGCATCCCAACACTCCAGGGCTGAGGTCTCCCTGCACATTACTGCAATGCTAGAGTCAAGAATTGAACAACATCATTTGCTTTCCCTCAGGAGGTGGTGGGTTTTCCTTCCTTGGAGATTTCTAAGCAGAGGTTGGACGGTCAACTGTCATGGATGCATCAGTTGAGATTCCTGCGTTGCAGGGGGTTGGACTAGATGACCCTTAGGCTCCCTTCCAACTCTATGATTCTATGCTCTCAGTCCATTCTCTGGGCCAGATTATTCCCTGGGCCATGTTGCTGAATAGTATACTTGCTGATGTAACGCCTTTAAAGGCAACTAACTGTTTACAAGCTGCTCATTCTGATCTTTACCGCCTCCTCCTCCATTTAACGTTTAATAGGCTTTGCACATAAATAAAATTAGGTTACCATTGTGAATCAATTTCTATCTATGAAGAATGGGAAAGGTTGTGCAATGAAAGGATAAAATTTATAGCCTGTATGCTTTGAAAGAGAATATGATGAGAATGATGTATAGATGGTATATTACATCAGTGAAATTAGCTAAAATGTAAAAGACAAATAATAAATGTTGGAACTGTAAAGAAAAAGAAGGAACATTTTATCATATGTGGTGGGAATGTAAAAAAGTAAAGAACTTCTGGGAAATGATATATAATGAGATGAAAAAGATGCTGAAATATACATTTTTTAAAAAGCCAGAAGCATTTTTACTTGGTATTATAAGTCAGGACATTAATAGGCAAGATGTTAAATTGTTTTTATATGCAACAACTGCAGCAAGAGTATTGTTAGCCCAGAAATGGAAACAAGAAGAAATTCCGATGAAAGAAGAATAGCAGACGAAATTAATGGACTATGCAGAATTGGACAAAATGACAGGAAGGATTCGAAACCTGTGGGACCAGAGATTTACAGAAGATTGGAAGAAGTGTATGAATTATTTGAAGAGCAACTGTAATCAACAAATTACGCTAGTAGGACTACAAGAAGTTTTGTAAGGAGAAATATACAAAGTGTTACAAAGTAGAAAAAGATAGAGATATTGGTTATGAGTTTGAAATGTAATTGGGAAGATAAGAAATGCATACTGAGAGATTAGATTGGAAAATTTTCAGAAAGGATTGATGGAAGTCAAAAATTTGAATAAGATGTAAAAGTATGTTTAATTACTGTTGAAAATGATATGTTAAAAAAATGAATACAATTATATATATATATATATATATAGATAGATAGATAGATAGATAGAGAGAGAGAGAGAGAGAGAGAATATCAATTTCTATCTCTCCTTCTCCCTGGGACTCTTCTTCCCCTAGCTTCCTGAGTTTATCCACAATTTAGTATAAAATGTACAGCTGCTGCTCCGTTGCAGAGCAGGAAATCCAGAAGTCTTCCCACAAGGAAGCACTTCATTCAAAGTCCTTGAACTTCCTGACACCCAGGTTTGTGTCTTTTGTTGCTGAGAAAAATGTGCTTGAAATCTTGAGTGCTCTTTGGACTGTGGTTACATAAATGTCATTGCAATTGCCTATTAGTGCCTAGTGTGATATCAATAGTCTCTCAGGCTCACCTCTTAAAAGATGTATTTAATTTACTTGAGAGGCTGATCCCTCCCCTCAGTGGCGGACTTTGGGCTCTCAAATTTCAGCGGAACCCTGTGTGATGCCAAAATTCAGCACTCCCCGCCTCTTGCGCTCCGTTCTAAAACATTGTTTCGGCGCCCCCCACAGTGTGGTGCCCAGTGCGACCATACCAGTCGTACCACCCTAAAACCTCTCTGCATGGGAAAACTTTGGGTCCTCTCCCTTAAAGAAAAGAAAGATGCCATCTATCGTAGCATGGGAGGGCCATAGCTCAATATTCAGAATGCAGCAGTGGATTTCATGCTCTTTATTCAGCTCATAGTGGTGAGGAGGAATGAATGTCCCCTCAAAGTATCTGCTTTATATACATTATTTACACAATGGGCTGCACGTGATTGGCTAATTCCAGAATTCTCCTGTAGGCCAATCAGGTTGTGGATTCACTTCCATCTGAAGCCGGATTGGGTGGCTCCTGCAGACCAGTCATACTCCTGCATTGTTCTAGGACCAATCAGACTGCTGCCTTTTGGATCCTATTGTTCTAGGACCAATTAGACTGCTGCATTTTGGATCCTATTCACTCAGCACATAACAGTGGGGCACTTTAGAAGGTCCTAGGTCCAGTTATTGGCATGCCCTGCACTTTCAAAGAGAGCCTGCTGCCATCAGGTGTGGAGAAAGACATCGTCCTCT
Source organism: Podarcis liolepis (assembly GCF_965112155.1). Lineage (NCBI taxonomy): Eukaryota > Metazoa > Chordata > Lepidosauria > Squamata > Lacertidae > Podarcis > Podarcis liolepis. The sequence goes on along the minus strand of NC_139565.1, from coordinate 55,089,018 downwards.
TGCCAGCATCGAAGTAAAATTCAGGGGCCAGTCTGCTTGGCTACTGCATGTGGAACATATAATTATAATTCACGTCAGGCGCCAAAATATATTGAGCCATCCTGCATTGCTCTGAACTCCTGTGCTCATTCTGGCATTGCCGCTGCAATCTTGCATTTCTTTCAAATGGTTTATTTACTGAGCATTCGTCCTGATTTGTAGGGAGGTTAGGCAAATGGGCCTCTCCAGAGTTGTGGGTTTTCTTTGCAGCCTATCAATGACACAGTGATGGTGTATTAGTAATGGATTTGTACTGAACCATCCATAAATCATTCTACTTTATTAGTGTGCCTGCCATGCTTTCCAGTGTTACCACATGATGGTCGTCTGGAGGAGCACTCTTGCACTATAGCAGGACAAAATGGAAACTGGAATATTTGCAGTGTGAAAAAGTGGCAGGATTTCAACAGGAAGAGGAGCCTATGGGATACACACTGACTGGAAACTAAGAGCCCTTTTGGAGCCCAAATTTGCTGGTATGTGTTTGAATCTGCCCTGAAAATAGTCTGGAAACACTCTGGGAGTCCTCTTTGGCTGTTCATGCTCAGACCATGTGCTAGAAAGACAAGCAAGGCAGATCTCGCAACTCTGAAGTTTAGTCAGAACTGTTAAGATTGTGACACAGAGCACCTAAGGAACACCGTGACCAGTGTCACGGCTAAAAATTGGCCGCTGTTTCTTTAATGCTAAAAGAACTAAGTCAGCGGCCTACAATGACTCATGCAACCTTTCACCAAATTGTACCTGTATATATAGAGTGGTCAATGTTAGTGTTGGGTGTGGGTTGGTTGGATGGTAGAAGAAGAAGAGGAGTTTGGATTTGATATCCCGCCTTTCACTCCCCTTCAGGAGTCTCAAAGCGGCTAACATTCTCCTTTCCCTTCCTTCCCCACAACAAACACTCTGTGAGGTGAGTGAGGCTGAGAGTCTTCAAAGAAGTGTGACTGGCCCAAGGTCACCCAGCAGCTGCATGTGGAGGAGTGGGGAATCGAACCTGGCTCACCAGATTACGAGACTACCGCTCTTAAACACTACACCACACTGGCTGGTTGTGTTTGGTGTGTGTAAAAGCTGTCAGTCGTGGTTGGAGAAGAAGACAGTTAAAGAATAAAATCAGCAATACTCTGCAAGAATACTCTTTCTCAAAGACTCTTTTGTGCCAACTAAGGTCTGAGGTCCATATAGCAAAAGCTATGGTTTTCCCAGTAGTGATGTATGGAACTGAGAGCTGGACCATAAAGAAGGCTGACCGCCAAAGAATTGATGCTTTTGAATTCTGGTGCTGGAGGAGACTCTTGGGAGTCCCATGGACTGCAAGAAGATCAAACCTCTCCATTCTGAAGGAAATCAGCCCTGACTGCTCACTAGAAGGACAGATTCTGAAGCTGAGACTCCAATACTTTGGCCACCTCATGAGAAGAGAAGACTCCCTGGAAAAGTCCCTGATGTTGGGAAAGATTGAGGGCACAAGGAGAAGGGGACAACAAAGGACGAGATGGTTGGACAGTGTTCTCGAAGCTACCAGCATGAGTTTGACCAAACTGCGGGAGGCAGTGGAAGACAGGAGTGCCTGGTGCGCTCTGGTCCATGGGGTCACGAAGAGTCGGACACAACTAAACAACAACAACAACAAAGGCCTGAGGACTAGGCAAAGGAGTAAAAAGGAGGTCAGAACCTTTTTCCTTTTCAAACACTGACAAGCAGGACAAAACAGAAACTGGAATATTTGCAGTGTGCAAAATTGCAGGATTTCAACAGGAAGAAGAGCCTATGGGACACACACTGACTGGAAACTAAGAGCCCTGAACCTTTTGGAGCCTCCCCAATACAATAAGGAGCACAGATCATCATGAACACACAACGAAAAGAGCATGTGAAGGGGCTTGGCATTGCATCAAGTGAAGACATTATTCCACTATGTCTAATCCATTTCCTTATCACTTTCCCAATAGCAAAAAGTTGAATCTTTTGGGGAGTGAGTCTGTTTTTGCAAGGCAATCAACTTTAATTGCACAACCTGAATTTGCTGATATGTGTTTGAATCTGCCCCCAAAATAGTCTGGAAACACTCTGGGAGTCCTCTTTGGCTGCTCATGCTCAGACCATGTGCTAGAAAGCCAAGCGAGGCAGATCTCGCAACTCTGAAGTTTAGTCAGAACTGTTAAGATTGTGACACAGAGCACCTGAGGAACACCAGTGGGGAAGTATATGAGCCAAGTATATTGTGCATAGCTGCTGATCCCCACATGAAGTCCCAAATGCCAGTGGATGTTTCTTTTCATACTTTAAATCATGCTTTCAGGGTGAGCACACAGTGATGACAAGCACGTGTGAACGCCTGCTTCAGTCAGCAGGCTGTCTGAAGCATGAACTCCTGGACTCTCTAGCTGGGATGAGGCCAGAAGGTGGGTTAATTTACTTACTCCCTGAACTTGGCATGGGCTGGTTGCTCCTAACGCCACCCAGGGAGTTAGCACACAGCCAAGGGGATTGAATGGCACATCACTAGGCTGAGAAAAGGACCACTCGGTATGTTAAGAGACAGCAAGCAGATGCCTGGACATCTGTCTTCCTGGCAATGTCTCGCTTTCCACAACATGCAATGTGACATCACAGGGCATTACTCCACCTCTGCAGCTGACGGCAAGTGATTGGGGTGTGGGTGTGTGGAGGCAGTGAAACACACAGTGTGGTGAAGATGTTGTGTCATGTCTCGCGCAAGAGTTTCTAGGAACAGAGAGAAGGAGATGCAGGCCAGCTGTGGCTCCACGTCAGTTATGATGCCTGCTTTGACCCTGAGGAAAGAACGAGATGTTATCTCTCTCATACACAGGCAGAGAGAGTTCTGCTTGCATTGGAATGAAACATGGGAAGGTGCCTTCTTCCAAGTTATATCAGAAGTTCATCTCGATTAGTATCCTCGTGTCCTGGCATGGGCAGGAGGTAGATCAGAATCTGCTGGTGGAGCTTAGCTCATTTGCAATAGATCAGGAAGGCTTCACGACTAGCAGCAACTAAAAAAGTTTCTTTCCCAATTTAAGGACTATTTGAATAAATATTGTAATATAAAAAAATAGAAATTACTTGAAAGAAACAACTAGGCCTAGGATTAAACTAAGTTATAATGAAATAAATGGGATTTAGAATGCTAAGAAAAGTGCATAAGATGGACTATAATTGGAAATTGTTTTAGTTTAATAATGATATTGGAAAGCTGTTATTTTTAATTACAAGGAAACTCAAAAGGGAGGGAATTGAGGAAGTCAACCAAGATGTTTATAAGGTTGGATTTGTGAAGAATTAATTGTTGTTATTGTTTATCTGTTTATTGTTCCCTTTTTTACTTTTTCTGTTTTTGTGTATCATTTTGCTTTGTGGTTTGTGTTATCATTGTGGAAAATCTAATAAAAACATTATTATTTTTTTTAAAAAAGTTTCGTTCCCACATACATAGCGGGATGCTGAACACAAATGCTTGCAGGGGGCAGGACACACACAACGGAGCTAAGGTTTTGCGTGAAGGGGCTGTGTGTTGGCTTCTCCTGCTGATCACAGCTTCCTGAACCCAGCAGGCAATCCAGGACACTCTTTTCCTTAATTTTTAGCATCATATGTTCATCCCATAGAGTCACTATTTTGCACCTGGCTCTGGTCAGCGGACCTTGGATTTCTAGTTTTTTTAAAAAGTATATCCTGTAATTCTGCAGTCTGAACTTATTGGTGCTCTTAACTGGGCTAAGCATCCTCTCTTACCACTCGCTGATTTTCATTTGTGTTGGATCGGCATGCACAGGCCCGGGGTACCTCGAGGGCATTCCACAAATAGGGAGCCACTGCAGAGAAGGCCTCTCATGTAGTTCAGAGATCTCTGGAGCACACAATGCTGGCTATTCCTGCTCAAGGCAGTGCTGCCAATTGCAGCATTTTCTTCTTTCTTTCTAGCCAAGACACCCAGGAACCTGTTATTTGAAAAGTAGATGTAGAAACTCCTGAGCTGAAGCTGCTGTAGAAAAGGCTGTCTGGGGCCTGACGTATTCCTCCCCACCGCTTCCCAAGCCGATACACACGTGGTCATTAACCAGAAACAACCACTCAGCATTTTGGAGCCAAGGCCATCCTCTGGTTTTTGAAGGCATGCATAACAGCCAATGCCGTCTCCACCACTATCTGCTGCTAGCTCATGTCTGTGTCACCAAGCCAATCTCCAGAATAATGGAAACAAGGTCAAGGGCAGCGAAACAACAGATAAGCACCAAATTAATTTCTTGCAGTAGCCAATACACAGGGAAATTGCAACAGCATCAGCAAAAAGGAAGGGAGGGTGGAAAGATGGGCTTTTTGAGGTGATCAGTTTAAGTGTTTCTCCGCTTTTGTCAAACAGTCTAGCACAGAGGTCCCCAAACTAAGGTCCGTGGGCCAAATAAGACCAGAGGGACTTGTTTATCCGGCCTGCGGCAACCCCTGCCACCTGCTGCCGCCGCCCGCTCTTACCGGCACTGTGCTGCACGGCTGCCCACCTCCGGGTAGGAGCACCGGAAATAGCTTGTGCACATGCGCAAGTGTTATTTCTGGTGCACACCCGGGTCGGAGGAGGCCGGTGCACATGCGCACAAGCTATTTCCGGTGCTCCTCTGACCTGGAAGTGCTCAGGAAATAGTGTGTGCACATGCGTATGGGCACGTGCTCCCCTGCCCTCTGGCCCGCCGCTCGATCAGCACTGGAGACACCTGCCCGAAGTTTGCTGACCCCTGTCTAGCACATCCAGACTCGCTGAATGGAAATGGATAGACCAGGGCAGTCCAATGTGTGGCCCAAGGTGTCAAATGAGCGGCAGCATTTGACACGTGCCCAGCCCTTGCACTGCCTTCCCAAAGCCAAGTAAGCAAGGTGCTGGGCTTTGGGAAGGAGTTGTGAGGACCAAGGGAAAGAGACGGCAGAATAAGATTGGAAGAAATTCAAAATTTATCTCAAGAAATATTGTAAAATTAATGAGTGTTAAAATGTTGAGGTTATAGAAAAAGGGGGATTACAGCTGTAAAAGATCAAGTAAAAGAGAAGAACAAGGGAAAATTAGATTAATGTAAGGGGGAGGATTTGCTGAAATGAATTTGGAAATAGGGATGCAGAAAGGGGAGGTACGGTGAAGTCGGTGAAGTAAGGCTTACGAAAAGAAAAGATTTGAAATTATACTTGTGTGTTTATGTGTTTGTTTGTTTGTTTGTATTGTGTATTGTATTGTATGTGTTTTTATAAATGTTGAAAAACCAATAAAAAATTCATAAAAAAGGAGTTGTGAGAGCTCTGACAGGGTCCTAGACTCCTCCACCCTCCTTCCCAAAGCCTACTTAATGTTTTCCCAGCTTTGGGGTGGAGGTGTGAGGGCTCTAGCCCCCTCCAGAGCCTCATGCATCCTTCCCAAAGCCCAGCACCTTACTTATCCGGCTTTGGGAAGGCAGCATGAAAGCTTGGAGCAGCATCAAATTTTGTCCTCACTCCCCCCCTCCCATGCACAAGGCAGTGTGCAGCCCATGGATTCTGTGTCAAAGTACTCTTGCGGCCCACTTGGTATGAAAAGTTGGACGACCCTGGGATAGACTGTTGGTTAGGAAGCAGGAAGGGCTGTGGCTTAGTGGTAGATCCTTTGCCTTGCAAACAGACGGTGCCAGATTCAATCCCTGGCATCTCTAAGAAAGAGTGCTCCTCCTCACTGACACCACAGGTGTAAATGTGTCTGGCATTGGAGAGCCGGACTTGCACTTATGACAAGCCAATACACAGTTATGGATGCATAAGATCCACAGAAATCACATCCCCTCCGAGTGTCTCAATTTTCCATGGACAGTCCTGGAATCACAAAAGCCATCCCAGCTTCTGATTTGATCCTGGAATGTTCCGCTCAGTTGGTGTTTGTCCCAAGCGGCAGCAGCAGTGAGGGAGCATCCCATTGCCCAGGGCCAGATTTAGGTTTGATGAGTCCCTAAGCTACTGAAGGTAATGGGGCCCTTTATATGTCTACTTGCACTTTGACGTGCTTTCGAACTGCTAGGTTGGCAGGAGCAGGGACTGAGCAATGGGAGCTCACCCCGTCATGGGGGTTCAAACCACCAACCTTTTGATTGGCAATCCCTAGGCTCAGTGGTTTAGACCACAGCACCACCCACATCCCTATGCAGAATGTAGGCACCCTGTATATAGAAATGAGTAAACCAGTGATATTTACGGAGCAGGCTAGCAGGTGTGGCCCATTACCTGCATCATACGAGCCAACACAACACAACACAACACAACACAACACAACACAACACAACACAACAATACAACAACACAACACAAAGCACTGTTGCTGCATGTAGGTTTTATTTTATTAGTTTTTTATCTTATATTTTGGAAATGTACATCCAGGGTTTTTTCCTTTAATGTTTTTTGGGGCCCCCAAGAGAGTGGGGCCCTAAGCTATAGTTTGTTTAGCTTATACGTAAATCCAGCACTGCCGTTGTCTCTCCATGGCTGCTGCTGCCAGCTTCCTCCCTTGGGCAGCTCGTAGTGGCAGCTGGAGAGCAGGCAAGGGGAGGGGAGGCTGCCATTGCTGATCCCCAGCCCTGTGTGCCACAGCGAATCTGAGGGGAACCGCCCTGCGCAGGAAGAAAGGGGGAGTGGAGCAAAGCTCAAGAAGTCCTTTTCTTTTTATAAAAAAATGCTTTGTCCACATTCATTCCTGCCCCTTTCTAAAATCCATTTACAGGTGTGTATTTTTCTTTTTGTATGTCTACCAAAGAATATAAGGGATGTGGGTGGCGCTGTGGGTTAAACCACAGAGCCTAGGACTTGCCGATCAGAAGGTCGCAGTTCGAATCCCTGCGATGGGGTGTGCTCCCGTTGCTCGGTCCCTGCTCCTGTCAACCTAGCAGTTTGAAAGCACGTCAAAGTGCAAGTAGATAAATAGGTACCACTCTGGCAGGAAGGTAAACAGCGTTTCCATGCACTGCTCTGGTTTTCCAGAAGTAGCTTGGTCCTGCTGACCACATGACCCAGAAGCTGTACGCCGGCTCCCTTGGCCAATAAAGCGAGATGAGCACCGCAACCCCAGAGTCGGTCACGACTGGACCTAATGGTCAGGGGTCCCTTTACCTTTACCAAAGAATAACATACAATAAAATTGGGATTAAGGGTATGCACACTGTGTCCTGTTGGTGTGGTGGGGGCACTCGCCCTTCTTCTGATACAAAATGCTCTGGGGGTGAAGTGGGGGGATGGACCAAAAAAGAGGGGGTTGAGGAGGGTCAGTTGCAGGAGGGAGTGAGAAATGTCTTTATTTTCATCTGAGGAATGTTGGACGGTATGAAATCAATAGGGCATAAATGTGCCTAAGCCTGTGTGGGATTGCGGCTAGCTGGGCTGGGGGGGCTGGTTGGATCAGGAGGGGGAGGAGCTTGGGGAGGAGGAGCCCAATAACCCCCAGGGGGACTGGGTGGGTTGGTGCTAGCTGTGTCAAGCCCTTGGGAGTCTGAAACCCTGGTAAGCCACTGCCAGTCAGTGCAGACAATATTCAGCTTGATGGATCAATGGTCTGACTCTTCAATTTATCCACACTTCGGTTTATCCCGTTCCTAGAAAGCAAGGGTCTGCATTTGCCCCACAGCTTTCCCCTGAAAAACACATCACTGAACTGGAACAAACAGCCATCTTCAGCAAACCCAATTGCCATTTGTTCCAATTTGGCTGCAAAGAGTGGGTTTCCCTGGGGGGAAGTGGCAGAGCAAAGGGGGCATATGAATCAGCCCTTGGGATAAGGCAAATCCCTGTGTTCCTATAAATACCAATCCTCTGGAGACTGGGGCAACCTCAGTGAGCTGGAGGCCATAAACTGAGGATATTTGCTCCAAAATGTAAAGGATTGTTCTTTAGCCACTTCTCAGTGGGATTACGTTATGCTACATTTATTTAATTTATCGGCCACTTTTCGTTCCAAAGACACTCCCCACCCCACCCCACCCCGAGCAGTGATAAGAATATTGCTATGAAAGGGAAATGCAATGAAATATGTAGATACTGTTGTGCTTTTATAATATGTGAAAATAAAGAGGAGGAATATTTGACAGGTCAGGACCTCCACATCTGGCATAGGCTGCCATTGCAGATGTATCACAACAGCTACATGAATATTAAAAAATTGCGCTGTCAGAGCAATGCTGGAGATGAGGAGTTGAATAATGTTCTTGTTCCAGGGAAATTCTCTCCACTATGGCTGTTTGTGGGGCTGTAGTCCCTGTTTCCACAATCTGGATGTCTTTTCTGCAGGAATTTCTCTCCCTTGGCTTCTTAAAGCTAAATGTTTGCAATTCCTGAAGAGGGTTTTCTCCCCAACCTCTGCTCTGTTTTAGCTGACAGGTGTTTGGGTGAACTTCATTTGCTTCTGACATTATTTCTTAATGGGTGGGAGAGCTCAGTTAAGGCTGTCATAGTTCCACAGCAAATAACATTGTTCTTCACTCTTATCATCATTTTTTTAAGGCTCCTCTGGAAATTGTAAATGGAACTTTTTAAAAATTTAGTCGGAGAGAATGTAAATTGTGTTGGAAGAGCGCCAGGTGCTCAGAAAATACCTTTCTGCTTCCAATATGTTTGCTGTTAACACACATAAAGACACACTGCCAACTGTAAAATTCAAGGCTGCGCAACTATTATCTGGCACATGTTTTAATAAGTCATGAGGAGGACGGGCAAAAATAAACAACACCCCAAAATCATACACAGAAAACCAAGACATTCAGCTCTGACTTGTTCCTCAGGTTCATCACTCCCCCGCTCCTGTATGTTTATATGCAGCAATCTGACATAAAACAGTGAAAAAGTCTGAGCCTGTTCCATCACTTATGTTCAAGCCATGAAAAGAAGAAGAAGAAGAGTTTGGATTTGATATCCCGCTTTATCACTACCCGAAGGAGTCTCAAAGTGGCCAACATTCTCCTTTCCCTTCCTCCGCCACAACAAACACTCTGTGAGGTGAGTGGGGCTGAGAGACTTCAGAGAAATGTGACTAGCCCAAGGTCACCCAGCAGCTGCATGTGGAGGAGCGGAGACACGAACCCGGTTTCCCAGATTACAAGTCTACCGCTCTTAACCACTACACCACACTGGTTTGCCTGATAAACTTTCATCTCTGTCAGCTTCATTCATTGTCCAGTGTGATTGCATTATCACCACTGGGAGGCACAGCCTTGCGCAACAGTGCCAGGAACACGGGGCAAATAATTGCACACCACCGGGAACATTTGTGATATGAAAAGCTAAGAGGATTTCTGCAGGAATCTGTGGGGCATTGCACCAGTTGGAAACCATGCAGAACGCCCACCCCAAAATTTTGCAGGCAGGAAAGTGTATCGAATTTGGGATCATGGATAACTGTGCCAATACTATGATGATCGCCAATAACCATGGACATACAATGAAAGGGTCACGTGGAAGGTCCCACACACACAAAGACAAATCGTATCCCCTGTGCACCCTCAGTTACTTTCTCAAGCTGTTAGTTTTCACATTCCATCAGTTTCTCGACCAAGCAAACTCCCACTAGCAATTATTTCCCATAAAGAGAAGTCACCCAGACCATTTGCTTCTCCTGAGGAACCAAGGCTCACCCACCCTGAACCATCAACCAAGTACAGTGCTTTTTTTCTTTAAAAAATGTTTAGGGGTTCTCTCATTTTGAGTGAAGAAAATCACCATTTTATAGTTCAAATAGGGGGAAAATAAATACAGTAAATAGACAAAAGTACGAAGATTCACAAAATGTTTAGGGGTATGTGTACCCCTGTGTACCCCCCAGAAAAAAAGCACTGACCACGTATAACCTGCTTAGGAAAAGCGGCCGTGTGGTGCAATGCTCAGAGTGTCAGATTAGGAGGTGGGAGACCAGGGTTCAGTTTCCCCCCTCAGGCATGGAGCTCACTGGGGCACCTTGGGCCAATCACTGCCTCTTAGCCTAACCTACCTCATAGGGTCTTTGTAAGGATTAAATGAGGAAATGAGGGAACGCCCATATTTTTCGCTCTATAAGACACACCAGACCATAAGACGCACCTAGTTTTTGGAGGAGGAAAACAAGAAAAAAAAAATTCTGAATCCCAGAAGCCAGAACAGCAAGAGGGATCGCTGCGCAGGGATCCCTCTTGCTGTTCTGGCTTCTGGGATAGCTGCACAGCCTGCGTTCGCTCCATAAGACGCACACACATTTCCCCTTACTTTTTAGGAGGGAAAAAGTGTGTCGTATAGAGCGAAAAATACGGTATGTACGCTGCTTGGAGCTCTTTGGAGAAAAGGTGAGATATAAATGCAATAAATAAATAATATGGCCAGCACGACTGGACAGCTTTGAAACAATATGAAAGAGTGCTCCCAAAATCCAGACAGTTCTGTGCTCTCTGGCATTCTGAAATGTGTCAGCCAGATTTATGGTTTGTCTTTGAATGTGATCTATTGATTGCTTCATATGCTGAAGAGGACCTCCAAAGTTGTTTTCAGTGCAGACTCATGTTTGAGAAGGCCATCCTTCAGGTGCTCTGACCCCCCAAATATTTGCTTCAATTAACCCATTTATTTGTTTAAATCATTTTCACGCTACTGTTCAGCCAAAGGCAAACGCCAGCATTTTGAATTACATCTAGAAATTGTCCAGTTCTTTAAGCGCTGGTGAGATAGGTCTCCACCCCAGTTAGGAACCTAGTGTTGTATTTTGAACTGCAGTTTCCAGACAGTCTCCAAACGCAGTCCCAGGTGCAAGGCATTGCAGTAATCAAATTGCTGGTTAGCATTAGAAGGGCCAGCTGTCACTAATTTGGAAGCGTGGTCTACTGGTTGCCTACCCCTCTGCTTTAGGGGAGCCAGGAAGTGAAATGAAATAAGAATCATAATTTACTTCACACAGAAAATGCACTCGAGATATGATTAAGAATGACAAGAGCGAGTCTGTCTTCACTCCAGTTCAATCCAGTCATTTCCCACCTACCTCCAGGATAGCTAGATTTTAGGATCCACAATGCCAGAATTATAGCAAGAAGCATATCTGTGTGCTGAGTGGGTTGGCATGACTCAAGTTGAAGGACATGGCCCGACCAGGAAAGTACTGAGGCAGTTTATCACTCACTGTTAAGTCAAAGTATTGGAACACTGCGTGTCTACGTCTCAATGTCAGTGAGACATGCTATCTTTGTTATTGTTCTGCTTTTCCTTCAGTGAGACGACGGAAACACAGACGAGTGGCTCTCCGTGTTCTGAAAACAGATTATCAAAAGAAGTCATCCTGACTTCCAGATCGATGGGAGATAATTCCCCTGCTCTCTCATGCCACGACATTTCCCCCCTTCCTCTTCCATAACCTCAATCGGAGATATGTCCTTCCTCTCAAGGAAGCACAGACCACCAGTTTGGGTCTAGATAAAGACTGACTCCCAGTCACCCTTGATCAGGACTCACTCTATATTTGAGGGATTCTCTGGGCAAAGTGCCCTCTGTCTGGTGAGGCCCTGGGCATGGGCGTAGCCTGGGGGGCAGAGGGGGCAACTGCCCTCCTTAATCAAGTAAATAAATAAAAATCCTTAACTAAAAGCAGAATGATGATTTTTGGTTGATGTTGTGGTGCATTCTAGCAATGCAACTGGCAACCTGGCTAAGTGATAGACTTCAGTTCTGAAGCTGAATTGCACATGGGGAAGGAGAAAAAACTCAGCAAAGAACATTTATAAGAGTTGAACTTTGCAGACCTAGGAAAAGAGGCAGAAATCTTTTACCCTACCACAAAAAGGCTCTGCTCATCTCTCTTGCTCAGCTGTGCACCTCTTGTTCCCCAGAGTGGTCATTCAGTACCTTGTGAAGTGTAAAGACCTGGCTACGGTCAACGATGACAGGGGAGCGTCTCCATGGGTTCTACTTACTGAGTGTGTGTGTATGATGAATTTTGATTTTAAGGTGTGAAATTACATACCACAGATGGCTTTAGAGGCTTAAAAACAACACACTGTTCTTTTTCCAACCCATAAATTTGCCCTAAGAGAACTCTGAAGAAAGAGGAAAGCGTTTTACGGACCTCTTTGAAGCAACACTATTACAGTGGTACCTCGGGTTAAGGACTTAATTCGTTCTGGAGGTTCGTTCTTAACCTGAAACTGTTCTTAACCTGAAGCACCACTTTAGCTAATGGGGCCTCCTACTGCTGCCACACCGCCGGAGCACGATTTCTGTTCTCATCCTGAAGCAAAGTTCTTAGCCCGAGGTACTATTTCTGGGTTAACAGACTCTGTAACCTGAAGCGCATGTAACCTGAAGCATATGTAACCAGAGGTTAAGAACGGACCTCTGGAACGAATTAAGTTCTTAACCCGAGGTACCACTGTATAGGGCTTGCTGCCCCTTTCTGCTCAGAGCTCCACTTGCCAATTTCTGCACGTACAATCATACTGATGTCAAACACACAGAACCAGGCTTAGCCAACTTTTTTTCCTGGGCATTGGGCAACCTTAACAGAGGGAGCTGCTGTTAGAAGCCTGAATATTAAAAGATACATTTGAAAGCTTCAGGGGAGAAATGTCCCCATCTCCTCATCGGTTTGTTTGTTTGTTTGCTTGCTTGCTCCTGCCACCCTTTGCCGTATTTCAGACTACATACTTTTAGGGGAAGAAGTGAAATCTCAAAGGGCGCACAACTGGATCTAAGAAAGACCAGAGCAGAAAGAATTAGCTGAACTATGAAAGCGGAGCATCGTGAGCTCTTTTAAGTCCCACTGCAAGCATAAAACGCCACAGCTTTCACTGATGAGAAACTTAAAGTCACCGTTCTATGGTCACGATTCAAGGAAACAGAAACTTTTGGTGTGTAGAAGCATACCAATAATGTGCAATAAATGAGAGTCTGATTTGAGCTTTCGTCTTGTCTGTCCCGTTCTCTGCTACATCAGTCTCCGTGTACAGGGAGGTCCATTCATTTCAGGCAAGTTTTAAATAACAGCTATTGAGCCCACGTAAATCCCCTTTTGCCATAGCAACAGCCCCTGGCATTTGGTAGCTCATAAGACCCTGTTTAAGCAAAGACAGTAGAGATCTCCATTCAAAATAGCCTGGCATGTTGCATCTTTGAATTGCACTCAGTAACATGGGAGAAAGAAATCATCTTATTGCATTCGTGGGGGCTCTTTATTCTCCCCCCAATTTCCACAGTTAAGCTTCCATTCAATGGAATTAAATACAGGATGGCTAAGGGTATATAAATGCCAAACTTCTCCCAAATAATCCTGGAAACTGTAGTTTGGCTATAGACTTCCCAAGGCCCCCTTCACCGAACTATGTTTCCCAAGGGAAGACGGATAAGGACCGATGATCTCAACTAGTGTAAGCTTGCAATGTTATTATTTGCCTCATTTACGACCACAACCACTCTCATCTGTTTAATACATTTTATAACCTATTCCATCATTATGACCACAGAGATGTGTTTGACCTCCTACAACCTACCTGCATTTATTTCAGGTGGTGCATGAATGTATTTTTTTTTAATCAGATCATCTGGCAATGAGTTTTGAAATTGCAAAGTAATTCAGGTTTGTTTGGGTTTTTTAAAAAGAATTTGAAGCATTTAGTATTTTGGGGAGTGCTCATTAAACGGTCATTGTAGCCCCCTTTGGGCAATGTTCTTGTGCTTTTTACAGCTGTGTGGAACGATTTATGGAGAAAAGCATCATGTAAACCTCTGTCAGCAACTACTAGAGAATGTTCTCTCAGAACTGTGCATGGATGGTATTTAACACCGAGGTGCCTATCTTATATAAAGCGCAATAGCTCGGTGTTGTTTTGGAAAGGATGTCAAATTATAGGTACATACCAACATATGTGGTGGGAATGTCCACAAATAGAGCGATTTTGGGAGCATTTTTTATAGAGATATCTCAGCTAGCTCAGTCAATCCCAATAACCTTGATTTTAGCCTTACTTAAGTTATATGCTTCAGATATGGAATGATTAAGAAGTAAGGAACTGGTTTGCTGTAATCACCTCATTGTGTACTGTAAAATAATATGGTTTGTATTTACCTCCCCCAAGTGACTCATTTTTTGTTAGTCATGTCATGTTAGTGATTTATGTTTGTACAATGTTTGTAGCAGAAGATTAATTAAACAAGAATAATAAACCCAGCTGCGTGGAAAGGCATGAATTTGACAGGTACTGCAGTTGTTCATTTACCAATTCCCTGACTGTCTTCTGCTCTTTCTCCTGGTTGCTCAAAGCAGCTAATACGTGATTTCCAGGAAGTCGTCCGCCCAGGCAGATGATGTGCCGGACCCTGCTTAGTTTTTGCAGCAAAGGTGAGGTGAGGTTAAAACTACAGGATCCCTGCCAGGGAAAAGTTTAGAACGGTAGCTAATTTCTCAGACCTAAATATAGAAATATGTTTTCTGGAACACAGCTTAGATGTATATTCTGAAGTGTGTTTAGATGTTGATTCAACAACTCACCAGAAACCATGAAGGAACAACATCAGGCTCGTTTGCTACAATATTAGGACGCCACTAGTTTACTTAACATGACTAAGTACACCTATTTTCGTCTGACAGATGTAAGCAGAAGTAACCAGTGTTTACTGAAATCCTGACCTAGCCATACCACCCCATTCTCCTTCATAGTTTATTTTTACTTCAGATACCCTCAACCCTAGCTTGGATTGCAACTTTTATTCCATTCACAGTGCAGAGTTCGTGTTCATGGGACAATAATTTTCTGCCTCCCCCTCTGCACAACTTTCCAACTCCAGACCTTTTTACACTGAATGTGGAAGGTTTGAAACCAGATATTAATTTTATTTATTTCTGGTATCCATAGTTTGCTTGACAGCATCTTAAAAATCAGAAACATCACCTTGCCAACAAAGGCCTGTGTAGTTAAAGCTATGGTTTTCCCAATAGTGATGTATGGAAGTGAGAGCTGGACCATAAAGAAGGCTGATCGCCGAAGAATTGATGCTTTTGAATTATGGTGCTGGAGGAGACTCTTGAGAGTCCCATGGACTGCAAGAAGATCAAACCGATCCATTCTGAAGGAAATCAGCCCTGAGTGCTCACTGGAAGGACAGATCCTGAAGCTGAGGCTCCAAGACTTTGGCCACCTCATGAGAAGAGAAGACTCCCTGGAAAAGACCCTGATGTTGGGAAATATTGAGGGTACAAGGAGAAGCGGACGACAGAGGACAAGATGGTTGGACAGTGTTCTCGGAGCTGCTAATATGAGTTTGACCAAACTGCGGGAGGCAGTGGAAGACAGGAGTGCCTGGTGTGCTCTGGTCCATGGAGTCACGAAGAGTCAGACACGACTAAACAACAACAGTTTGCTTGATTCAGAATTTCTGGATGGTGCACATAATTTATTTATTTTTTGAAGACAAAGAATTAGAACGATTAACATTGGTAAATAAAACCAGACAGCTACCTTACAATGCCTGCTGAAAGAGGAAAGTCTTTGAAGTTCGGGAAGGAGTGGGGCTATCTAATCTCAGTCAGGAGGGAGTCCTGCAGGATTTTAATCACATTCAACTGAAAGTATGTAGAAATCTCCGTCATCAGAAACACTGCATTTCTAGAGTGGCACCCATCTTGTGGGTAGGGTTTGCATATTCCCCAATTCAACTGCTCACAAAGTGCCTGAATGTGATTTACTTTGCTACCTAGATGCATCTGATGACTACAATATTTTCTATGTCATTTAGCAGGAAGGATGAGTTCTCTCACCACAGAGCAGTCTGGTTATCTACACAGGTTTATTGTTTTGTCTTGCCCATTAGTGCCCTATCAGAAATCAAAGTGGTTCACGCAAACCAAAGTAAATGTGCATGTAATTGCATCACATTATGCAGGTAAAGATGTCTTTATTCTGCAGCTTTTAGCATAAATGGCAAACTCCTTAGCATGGTGAAGAGTTTTCCCTTCTGGTATGGACATCCATGCAAAGTCCTGGCCCGACAAAGTTGAGGAAAAATTCTTTCCTACCCTCAAAAGTGGAGTAGAGCAAGAATAGGAGGAGTGTCTTTTTCTTTTTAAAATTTTTTTTTACGTTGGGTGTTCCTTCCTGTGCCTGAGTTTATTCCTAATAACAACAGAAAAGCAACTGGCAACTTGCAGCACACACAGATGGGCATATTTACAAAAGGTGCAATACAGTAGCAAGAAAGTATTTGGAAATAATAAAAGCACTAGGAGATGTATGGGTACAGGAATATGCATGGCAGGGGGCGGCAAGGTTTACCTCAGCTAGGCCGGTTCACTCCAGCGGAGATCCCTCTGTGAGCCAGATTGCGCGTGCGCCAGTGATTTCTGGCGTCTGAATCTGCACAGATGCGATTTCCAGCACTGCGCAAGCAAGTCCCTGTGCCGTGCTGCGCCAGTTTAGCACAGCGCGTGGGGACACGCCTAGAGGGTGGCTCAGTTCAGGGCCAGTTCATGGGCCGGTTAAACAACCCTCGTGAGCTGCTTGCGGCCCATGGGCCTTAGGTTGCCTACCCTGCCTGAATGCCTTGAGCAGGCATCCCCAAACTCGGCCCTCCAGCTGTTTTGGGACTACAACTCCCATCATCCCTAGCTAACAGGACCAGTAACAGATAACGGTCAATGACAGTTCTCTTTCTCAAGCTCTGGGAGGAAGACCTGTCATTGCCTACAGACAGCCACCCAATCTTAAACAACTCCTAGCCCACAATAATACTACAACCAGACTTAACACGGACACTGGCACCAGAGCCTGCAATAAACCCAGATGCCAACTTTGCTGCCACATACACCCGGACAACACCATTACTGGCCCCAACAACATCACACATACCATCTCGGGACTATTTAATTGCTCATCGTCTAACATTGTGTATGCCATCAAATGCCAACAGTGTCCTTCAGCTCTCTATATTGGACAAACAGGCCAAACCTTACGCCAAAGAATAAACAGACATAAATCAGACATCAAGAATCACAAAACAGAGAAACCAGTAAGAGAACACTTCAATCTCCCAGGACATTCTATACAAGATCTCAAAGTAGCTGTTTTACTACAAAGGAATTTCAGAAATAGACTGGAAAGAGAAGCTGCTGAATTGCAACTCATTACCAAACTTAAAACCATGGAGAGACCTGGTCTGAACAAAGACATTGGATTCTTATCTCATTATACATGACTAAGCCATTTTTCACCTTCTCACCCCTTGCCTTTTCCTGTAAGCCCTATTGCAGTCGTTAAGAGTCGTCAACAGGCTCATCTCAGCTATCTGCCAATCACCCACTCCCACCACCCTTCTGAGTAATACCCCTCCCCACCTTCTCACTATATAGAAGGATCTGGCAACTTCTGTTTCAATGTATCTGAAGAAGTGTGCATGCACACGAAAGCTCATACCAAGAACTAACTTAGTTGGTCTTTAAGGTGCTACTGGAAGGAATTTTTTTATTTTAACAGGACCAGTAGTCAGGGATGATGGGAACTGTAGTCTCAAAACAGCTGGAGGGCCGAGTTTGGGGATGCCTGGCCTTGAGCAAAGGGCCAGCAGCAAGAACACAGGCACTGACGAAATGGAAGCTGTGGCACACACCTCATGCAACTTTTAAAAGTAACAATGAGGACTAGAAACCTAATGTTTTTATTGTCTGTAGGTGACTTGTCTCAGTGAAACAGAGGAGAGCTTTAGCTTTCCGTCTCCATTTTGAAAGATGGGGAATGATGTGTTTTTTAGTTCTGACAAACGAAAGCAACACAGACACTGGTCAGCTGTATAGTAATTAGCATTGCTGGTGAGTTGAGACTGGCTATTCCACGTCCCTTACAGGAGTGGCTGAAAACAGCTTTGAGCTAATCGTCTTCTGAGTGGGTTTAAAATAAAGAGTGTTTGAGGCCCCTCCTGAAGTGCCACTGTGTGGTGGCCTTCCCTTCACAATAATGGAGAATGCTAATGAGCTGCTAATGAGGCTGTTTAGCAGAAAAGCTGCTGCTGTTCCTGAAGGCAAGTTAGTTAAATCGCCTAACCTTTGTGATTAGAGGCCACCCAGAGTGACATGTTTTGTCCTCGGGGATGCTGTGAGGAGAAATTTTGATGTACAGTAAGTTAGTGATTCACTCCAAGCAGTGGCGTAGCGTGGGGGGTGCAGGGAGGGCCGGCCGCACCGGGCGCAACATCTGGGGGTTAGGGTTAGGGGGCGCAAATCCACGGGTTAGGGGGCGCAAATTACTTGCCTTGCCCCGGGTGCTGACAACCCACGCTACGCCACTGACTCCAAGAAGGAAGCTTGGAACTGCTTCACATGTTAGGTGTGCACCAAAAAGCAGACAGCTCTGATACGCTTTAAACCAGGGGTTGCCTGTGGGCACTTTTGGGTTTGTGAGTGAGTGCCATGGCTGCCACTCCCTCAGGACACTTCCGCTCCCCTTCCGCAGATCAGCACTGCCTCCCCAGAGACCGAAGGAAGGAAAGAAAGTGCACACACACGAATCCAAAAGTTGGATTCACCCAAATCTGAGCTTAATCATGGAGCTGAAAAAGAGGAAGCGAGGAAAGAGATTCTTCTTCATCATTTTTGGCAATCACTCGTAGCCGAGTAAGATTGTCTTCCATAAACACGGTTTTAACAGTGAGTCCGGAAGTGACTGTGGAGGCCAATTCTGGACCCACACATTCTTCCACAGTGGGGACATTGGTTTCCGGGCAGGAGTTGATCATGGTGTGGATTTGCCAAACGTGCCTTCTTCTTAGTGTGTTTCTCCCTTGCGTCCTGAGTTCAAGTGTCTTCAAAGCCCATGACATCTTTGGTAAAGGCTGTTCTCCAACTGGAGCGCTCACAGTCCAGTGTTTCCCAGTTGTCAGTGTTAATACTACATTTTTTAAGATTTGCCTTGAGACAGTCTTTAACCCTCTTTTGTTGACCGCCAGCATTACACTTTCATATGGCAGTCCATGAAAGATGGCAGTCCATGATGATGATGATTGAATAGGAGATCTGTATTTTCATCTGAGAAATGTTGGAGGGTATGAGAATGCAGTGACCCATCTAGTCCAACATCCTTCTGGCACAGTGACCAACCAGATGGCTATGCTTGTTTCTGAATACCAGCTGCTGGAAACCACAGGCAGGGAGAGCTCTTTGCTGCTTGTGTCCTGCTTTGCAAGTTTCCCGCATGCATCTGGTTGGCCACTGTGAGATCAGGACACTGGGCAAGATGGGTGACTCCGCTGATCCAGCTAGCCCAGGGGTTGGCAAGGTTTACCTCACCTGGGCTGGTTCACTCCAACAGAGTTCCCTCTGTGGGCTGGATCGCGCGCGAGTGTGCCCGCGATTTCCAGTGTCTGCATCTGCGCAGACACGATTTCTGGCAGCGCGGAAGCATTTCCCTGCTCCTGTTACCGGAAAAAATCCAAGGGCTCTCTTGGACAAAAACAAAGACACCAACCAGGATAACTTGGAGCAAAACAGCAGCCTGTAGGCTTGGCCTTTATTGAACTGTTGCAACAGGGTGTTCCCTTCACTTGCAAGAGGGAGGAAAGACCCAGAAAGATGGTGTGCAAGACCTTATAAAAAAAGACCTTTGAAATTCCCCTCCTCTAGGTCAAGCCCACCCCCAGAAACATCATGCATACATTACAGAAAGGAGGGGTTGAGGGAGGAGTTGTGGTGGTAACCTGAGTGTCCTGTCACCTGGCTGGTTCCTCCTTTCCCCCTGCCCATGAGTCACTTCCAGGAGACAAAGGGGAGTTTGCAGTTTCCTGCCCCCAGAGGGAAGATCTGATCATTGTCCTTTGTTTCAGTCCATGCTGAATCCACTCCCATATGCAAGTTCTTTGTAATCTTGATTGTCTTCTGTCTGGGATCATCAGGGTCGACATAGAAACTGGGCAGGGCTCCTGTGGATGTGCTGGGATGGTGAAGGGATTATGGCTGACCAGAACCAAGTCACCCCCCTTTGATAGTCCTTGTCATATGGAGTAAAATAAAAATGGAACAGTGCAAATCCGATGTATGGTTGATTTTTCTATGAATTTATAACAGAAATGTGGCGTATGTAGTGTGTGAGTGTGAGTGTGTGTGAAGTTTGTGCAAACAGAATGATTGGGGTGGGAGGGTTCCTGCTACACTCCATGCTGGGCCAGTTTAGTGCAGCACGCAGGGACTTGCCCAGTGGGTGGATCGGTTCGGGGGCGGCACAGGAGCCAGTTAAACGACCCCCGTGGGCCGCTTGTGGCCCATGGGCCTTAGGTTGCTGACCCCTGAGCTAGATTCATCTTACATTCCTCTATGGTCTTTATTTAAGTTTTATTGATCCCCTCTAAGTTTAAAATGCGGCATTGTTTATTGCCTCTGCCTGCTGCTAGTTCTATAGTGTTAGGTTTTAAAATTTGGATGAAACAGATCATCTGTTTCTGAATTAGCTCTGCTTTGCAAAAGTCCATTTGATTATTCTAGAGCTTATTTTCCCTCCTCCCTCCCTCTCTACCCCTCCCCAACCCTGACCCTCTTAAAGAGTTAAGAGGATTTGAAAGAAAGGAAAATAGCATTTACAGTCTTTTGAACTGCCTTGAATTTAAGCTCGCTGCATCTGTCCTGAGATAAAGATTAACTGTTTTCTGGCTTGTGATCAGTGTTGTGGCAATAATATTCAAAGGTAAAAGCAGGCTGGCATGGGAAGAGCAGAGCTTGATGCAGGAGACTGCAACTTAGAAGAGATAACAGAGTACAATCAAGAATGTGCTTGGAGAGAGATCACACCATGATAAAAAGATAAGGACGACTGTTCTCCAATTTGTTTGCTTTGTTTCAGCCAAAAGCCAACTGGCAGTATCTTGCATTCCATGGCCACAGTCCAGAACAGAGTTAAGCGCACATAAGTCCCATTGAAACTGAGGAGTCAAAGTAGACATTGCAAGGAACTTGTGACTTCCTTGCATTTCCTTGGCAATATCTACCGTATTTTTCGCACCATAGGACGCACCAGACAATAGGACGCACCTTGTTTTAGAGGGGGGAGAACAAGAAAAAAAATTTCTCCCCCTCTCTGCCCAGCGCCCCTTCAGCGAAGCGGCAGGAGGCGCTGCGCAGAGAGAGGGAGAATTTCCCCCCTCTTGTTTTCCCACTCTAAAACAAGGTGCCGTTTAAGGTGCGTTCAGGCGGCTACCTTGGAAGCCTGGAGAGCGAGAGGGGTCGGTGTGCACTGACCCCTCTTGCTCTCCAGGCTTCAGGTTCCTTTCGACCTGCTCTTTGGGGCTGGCGGGGGGAAGCCCACCACCAGCCCCAAAGAGCAGGTCAGGGAGCAGCGGAAAGGCGCAGCAGAGAGGCTCCTGCCATAGCCGCGCATCACCTCTCCAGCCGGGAGAGGGTCGCGGGGCTATGGCGTCTTCGCTCCATAGGACACACACACATTTCCCCTTCATTTTTGAAGGGGAAAAAGTGTGTCCTATAGAGCGAAAAATAAGGTAGTTAAAGAAAGTGCAAGATGATGCAACATCATTGCACTCAAATGGGGTGCAGAAATTCTTATAAAGCACAGTGAACGTCTTCTAAAATCTTGTTAGGTGAATTATCGGGAAATTAATTGTTCTTAAGTGTCATCTCTTACAAGACAGTACAGAGGTTCTTGCTGTTCTCCATCCCTTGTAAGGTCTAGTTTCGCTCAGTGCATTTCATTCTGTGCTAGACAAAGACAATGTACACACATTACCATTTACTATGGCTTCAGTGAGCTCCCACAGCTGGTGTTTGAAACCAAGTATTACCTACAACCCATCTGTATCCTGCAGTTCCATGAAAAATGCTGCTGACTGATGCACCTATACTTAAATCAGCTTCCACCTGATTCGAAAATGTAAGCTGCAGTTAAGTTGGTACAGGGAAACAAATCAGGTAAATGGGTGTACCACAATGTAAAACATGACTTGAAATGCAGCGGGATTGGTGTGTGTGTGTGTGTGTGTGTGTGACCTTGCTGTGCTTTAAGCCACAATGTATATGCCCAAACTTCTGCAACAAGAGATTCTCCCTTGATTTGTATCCTTGGTCATCAACAAGTTTTGTGAAGGATTCCTTTGAGAAGAAATTGCTTATGGGGGACGGGGTGGGAGTGGGGAGGTGATCTGGGCTCCACCGCAAATTGTCTGCTGTAGTCTGATTGCTGTAGAAATTATTTAATCCACAACTGTCTTGGGGGTTAGCACAGCAACCCAGGAAGGAGTTAGCCCAGATGACATGACGAAAGAGGGTCAGATATAGTTTCCAGGGCTGCCAGTTCCTAACCTATAATGTAGTATAAAAAGGTAAAGGGACCCCTGACCATTAGATCCAGTAGTGGGCCGACTCTGGAGTTGTGGCGCTCATCTCGCTTTATTGGCCGAGGAAGCTGGCGTACAGCTTCCTGGTCATGTGGCCAGCATGACTAAGCTGTTTCTGGCAAACCAGAGCAGCGCACGGAAATGCCGTTTAACTTCCTGCTGGAGTGGTACCTATTTATCTACTTACACTTTGACGTGCTTTCGAACTGCTAGGTTGGTAGGAGCAGGGACTGAGCAACGGGAGCTCACCCTGTTGCAGGGATTCGAACCGCCGACCTTCTGATCAGCAAGTCCTAGGCTCTGTGGTTTAACCCACAGCGCTACCTGCGTCCCCCTAATGCAGTATATCCACCCCCTAAAGGATAGGGTAGAATTATCCTTACTCAGTGTGGCACGGGGGGGGGGGGAATGTAGTTGGACTGCGTTGCCCCGACATTGCATAGGTAAGCCCTTCCTGTACTAGCCAACAGAAAGGAGGCAACCTTCAGATAAATCTCACTTGCCCTGAAGCCTCAGCTAATTGCAGCTCACATACAACCTGCCAGCAGCGAAGTTATTATTGCTCAATAATCATGCGGTCTTCCTTAATCATATGACTGAAGAATGTTAAGTCCCACGTGCATTCATGGTTTTTGTGCTGATGTCTTGGAATTATACAAGAGCCTTCCCTCCTGCATTTGCTCCTGCTAGCCTCCTTAAGTGCCCCTGAGTTCTTAGTACCTGCAGAATGGAACAAGGCGCCTTTTAGAATTCAAAGAGCCAGACGGGAACAAAAGGACCCATTGTTAATGTTTCCGAAGAGCTACTCCCATGCTGGAGCTGTAAAATTAAAGTGGAATGTCCTGCAAGAAGAGATCAAATATTTGACCATGCTGAGGGTATTTATTTAGATTTGGCAGTCAGGTTGGAAGCTGCTAGTCAGAATCTAACCAAGCATTAGGGGAGAGGTGTGTGATTATCTGGTGACCTGCATCTAACACATGCCCCCCCCCCTCATCTATTACCTGTGGTACAGTGTGGACATTACTCTGAACACACAAAAGGGGGAAGTGGGATAGAGCGGTTGAAGGGGAAGATCATGAGAGTCGGATGTGGTCCTTTTAACCCACACCAACTTCAAGAGATGCTTTCTTCTGCTGCCATTTCAACAACATTCTGCAGGAAGCAGAAGCAGAACTGAAATTTGCTTGGATGATTCAAGGTATTGACTTCTAAGGCCCCAACTGAGGAATCTTTCTAAGAAGGTTTCCTGGGGATCAGTCAGGCATATATACAGCAAGCCCGCAACCTGCACCCATGCGCAGTTTCAGTCCCTTGGTGTTTGCAGCAAATCTGAGGTTAGGGCAATCTGGAAATGGAGTTTGGAACAGGTGTGCAGGAAAGGAGGAGGCACAGTAAATCTGTGACACATTTCTGCGTCCCCAAATTACCTACGATAACTGTTTGTAGTGCAAAGCATAAAGTGCATAAATGAGAGCCATGGTTGTTATTATTATTATTATTATTATTTGCAAATGCACCTCGTTTTCAATACATGTGCCCAGACTGACTTTCTTCCTTCGGTTTGAATTATTGTCATTACCCTTCTGTGATTAGTCTTCTACAGTATAATGTTGCATTATGTTTCTGGCCCCTTTCCCTCTGTTATGGCATTTCTCTCCCTCCTGGCCCACCCAGTAATGTCCTTGATAGCTTATTCTGCAACAAATCCACTTTATGAAACTGGTCCAATTTCAGCAGCTCCCTCCACCCACTGGAGAGAATATGCTTAGTGTGTGTTCATAACTTTTTCTTTTTTCAAAGGATCATGCCATGGTGATGTAGAGCTCTGGCAAGCGAGTGGCCCAGCCCACCCGATGCTGCGCAAGAACATTTCCAGTGCATGATATTTGGGGGGAAGGGAGAGACATTCCTCTAAAAAGCGCTTACAAAGTACTCCCTTCAAACAGCTGAAGTCTCCAATGCCCATTGATAGCAGGCCTTTAAAGATAAATTCCCATGCCCCCTTTTAAAGTATTTTGAAAAGGCTACAACTTGTCTGAAAGTTACCCTCGGTTGGTAGAAGGTCAGGTTGGGGTGGGGGGTGGGGATAAGAAGGAAACAACAACACGGCAAATATCTTTTCACTGCAAAAACCAAACAAAAAAGACAGGCGCATGGAAGAAAAAACGAGCCCGTTCTGGGGACTTGTTGCAGATCAGAGCAGGAAAGCTGCTTTGCAATCGTGGCAATTAAAGACTTAACGAGACTGGTTTTTTTCTGTGGGTGTATTCTGCCACGTGTTACCGATGCGAATAAATAGTATATATTTATACTATTTAAACTCAAGGTGGTGAACATGGTTCTCACGTGTGATAGGAATATTATGGTCTTAGATATATGGTAATGTTCATAACCGCATGTACATAGATCAGCACAGGAAGACCGACCTGAAACCATTTTATTCCTAAACTGAGCAAATGTTTTCTCTGCATGGTCAAAGTGGAAAAGCCTCCCCATTGTCTTTTCCTTCACAAATCCTGTCTTAAGGGTATGTCTGTGTTTGAATAAGGTGTGAGTCTGTGACCTGGCCCAGAAACTACCGGTAAGTATTTATCACTACAAAAGACTGGCCAGGCTCCCCAGGCAATCCACACGCTCCTCATTTAATTCCCAAAACAACCTTGTATGGCAGGTTAGGCTAAGAGGCAGTGACTTCCCCAAGGTCACCCAATGCCTTGCGCAGGAATTTGAACCCTGGTCTCCCGGGTCCTAGTCTGATGCTCTAACCACTGCACCACACAGCTAGTAGTGCATTTGTGGTGGATTTGTACTGGACTGTTTTCACATCAATCTGCTTTATTAGTAGTTCATCGATGTTTTCCTGACAATATTTCATTATTGCTGCATGGAGGGGCACTCTTGCATTACAGCACAACAAAAGCAGGACTATTCCCTGCCAGCCCCCAGGATTCTCCACGGTATAAAAAGTTGCAAGATTTCAGCAGGAAGCTGTGGGACAAGCACAGTATGTCCGCCCTGAAACCTGCAAGTATTTTAACTTTCATATGAGGAGCAACTTTGGTCTTCCCTGTTCATACCAGTAAGTTTTCCCTTCTGTATTTGTACTTGTCAATGCCTCCTAATTGGTTGGTTTCATTATGCTAATTAAGTATCGACAGAACAGGTGCACAGACAGCTTTCTAAGCTCCTTGTTCTTTTGTTTATGCTTTATTCACCACTGAGGAAGTGTGCAAAAGCACACTGTCAGGGAACTGTAAATTCCCAGCATACAATTTTCACTGTGATTTCCTTGTGCAAATCTCAGGGACCAAAAGAAAATGGAAGACTATAAAACTAACCCTACTCCTGTCGTTCTATAACGGCTACACCACAGTGGCCTTTCCAACAGCATAAAACAACTTTGCTTGGTCTGGTTAATATATCAAATCAACAAGGATGATATTTGAAGACATGTTTGAGTTGGGAACTGGGAAGCAGAGACATTCCCCTCTTTTATCTTGCTTTAATAAGCAGGCTTTGATTTTCCCTGCCCCATGAGCTCTTCCACCTGTGCAGCTGAGCAAGCATCTTTGGGGAATATACTGTAGCTAGACAGCCCCCGTCCTCTTTGCATTCAAAGTCAACAACAGCAGATGCCGGGGGGGTAATTATGGGACCCCCGCTCTGAAGCAGCTGCTTTCAACGCCAGGATATTTACCGGCAGGAACAGCTCTTGTTTTCCATCTTCCACCTCATTATACTTATGAATTAAATAAAGGGGAATGGTTACACAATGCATAACGCATTGGCAAGTGGCCTGAGGAGAGAAGGGCAGGCGGTTCCAGGCAGAGGGTTTGCGTAACAGCCCACAGGCCTCTTGCTTAGGGAAGTCAGGCTATACAGGGGGATATAAAAGCTCTCAGGCCTGCTCAGTGGCGTAGCGTGGGGGGTGCAGGGGGGCCGGGCGCACCGGGCGCAACATCTGGGGGGTAGGGTTAGGGGGCGCAAATCCATAGGTTAGGGGGCGCAAATCCACGGGTTAGGGGGCACAAATTACTTGCCTTGCCCCGGGTGCTGACAACCCACGCTACGCCACTGGGCCTGCTGACTTGCTCCGTTCGCCACAGTCTTCTATTCTCTAGCGCAGGGGTGGGGACCTGAAGCCATCTCAAGGTTGCCTCAATGAAGCTCTCAGCTATGCTGGATGTTGCTGCTAGGAGTTGGGGGGGGGAAGCCACAAGTTCCCCACCCTCGGCTAACGATGGATGAGTAACTTTGATGCACCCTGTGCGTCAAAATAAAGCAAAACAGCAAAAAGAAGCAGTAGCTGGGGCAGCCATAGGCGTTTTTCAGTGAGATGTAAAACTTAAGAAAAAGGTAAAGGGACCCCTGACCATTAGGTCCAGTCGTGACCGACTCTGGGGTTGTGGCGCTCATCTTGCTTTATTGGCCGAGGGAGCCGGCGTACAGCTTCCGGGTCATGTGGCCAGCATGACAAAGCCGCTTCTGGCGAACCAGAGCAGCGCACGGAAACGCCGTTTACCTTCCCGCCAGAGCGGTACCTATTTATCTACTTGCACTTTGATGTGCTCTCAAGCTGCTGGGTGGGCAGGAACAGGGACCGAGCAACGGGAGCTCACCCCGTCACGGGGATTCGAACTTCCGACCTTCTGATCAGCAAGTCCTAGGCTCTGTGGTTTAACCCACAGCGCCACCCATGTCCCTTCAAAACGTAAGAAAGGATCATAGAAATGTAGAGTTGGAAGGTATCCCCAAGGGTTATCTAGTGTCAGGCTTTGGGGATAGGCTTCTTCCCCCTATTTGGCCGTAGATAAGCAGGACAAAGCGAAGAGACACGCTTAAAGTCTTTAATGACCACAGCAAAAGAACAAAACAGCCATTCTCAGAATGAAGGTGCTCCCAATTAAGGTTTCCACCCACTTGGGGAATTCTGGATGGCTGCCCGGAGCTAATGGTGTCTTTTTGTCTGGGATCTGGCGTATTATGGCTCCTGTTGGCAGAAACCGAAAATGGAATTGCTGGAATGTGGATAATATCAGGGGGAAATATTTCACACAGGCAAAAGTTTGAACAGACCAGTGGTTGTGAACATAAATGAAAATTAAGTGAAGGATCAACATCAGAATGGTTTATTGAGTAATTAAGAAATGCAATTTGATATTAGATGATTAGCACTCTGCAAACTTCAGAGCATGGGAAGTCACCCAAAGATATATAATCTGGCAATATATGTGGCATTTTTTTATTATGTTGTAATTTGGAATGTTTTAATGTGGTTCTTATTGGATTATTAAATTGGAAAACTCAATAAAATATTATATATATATATATATATATATATATATATATATATATATATATAGGTTTCCACCCAATTCCCCCCCCTAGTCACTTCCGCTCCTTGCAACCTGATCTCGCAACCACTGTGCTTCTTGTGTAGCCACCTTATCTGCTCTACGTGACCTTGGACTGATAGGCTGGACACTTTCCAGTAAGAGAAAGTCTATTAGCTCTCTCTCTCTCCCAGTTCTTCTTCACTTTGCTGTTCAACCCCCAGTTCGTCCCAACTTTTGTCTTCAGAGCTATGCCCCTCTGCAAACCACTATTCCAAATCTATAGTGCTCCACTGCTCCTGGGGAGCTTCAGGATCCTGGTCAGGAGCAGGGGGAGGCCCCCACCATTCCTCATCGGAGCTGCACTCCTCAGCCTGGACTCTGACATCTAGTCCAACCCCCTGCAACGCAGGACTCACAACTAAAGAATTTGTGACAGATGGCCATCCAACCTCTGCTTAAAAGAAAGGAGAGGAGGAGAGATGGGGATGCATATTCCTATTCCTGCATTCATCCAATTCTACAATTTTGTGATTCTATAGGTAGCCAGATGAACATACTACAAATAATTTACCGGTAATTATGACTGGAAATGTTTAAAGAGGGGGGAAAGCAGCTATGGCATGGAAACATCCCTTTTGGAGATCCAACAGAGCACGGCAGAGAGACCATGTGCTGCCACTGATAGGAGATGTGGACATACTAGAGACCGTGTGCCAGATAATGTACATCTTGGAAACATTTAGACCAAATGGAAAGCATATAAGCACGGGAAAAGTACAAATTACACTGGCAGTCTAAAAGGACTTTCTAAAGCACCCTTCCTTCCATCTCGTGCCCCCCAGATATTTTGGACTATAACTCTCATCCGTCTCAGCCATTGTGGCTGTACTGACTGGACCTGATAAGCATTATAGTGCAAAACATTCCCCCCAACCCAACACATGTGGCATTAAAAACACCTCTGAGCCTTTCTCACACTAACCATACTGAAATATACTTGGAGTCCTGTAGTGGTTTCACGCTCTTTATTGCAGCTTGTAAAACAGTGATTGGATTGCCCCCCAAACCTCAGGCTTTTATATACATTATTTACAAAATGAGTCTCGTCTGATTGGCTGATTCTGCTTTCCTCCTGGATTGGTCTTTTCCTGCTAGCCAATCAGTTGTTGCATTCTAGGATCCGACTTGCCTGTTGTTCTAGGATCCAAGCTTAGTACATAACACATACACAAGTGTGAATGATGTTAAAGGCGGTGAGGGAAAGCAGATGTATTTTGCGTTCAGAGCCCAGCTGTGGGAAATGCAAAACCAAAATGAAACAGAAACCTGATTTTAAGCATTGTGTGACCCTGAGCTAGCTAAAGTACCGTAAGTCTCAGGAAACCTAGGGAACAGGGTAAAGGTAAAGGGACCCCTGACCATTAGGTCCAGTAGTGGATGACTCTGGGGTTGTGGCGCTCATCTCGCTTTATTGGCCGAGGGAGCCGGCGTACAGCTTCTGGGTCATGTTGCCAGCAGGACTATGCCGCTTCTGGCGAACCAGAGCAGCACACGGAAACGCCGTTTACCTTCCTGCCGGTACCTATTGATCTACTTGCACTTTGACGTACTTTCGAACTGCTAGGTTGGCAGGAGCAGGGACTGAGCAATGAGAGCTCACTCCGTCATGGGGATTCGAACTGCCAACCTTCTGATCGGCAAGTCCTAGGCTGTGTGGTTTAACCCACAGCTCCACCTGCGTCCCAGGGGACAGGGATATGTCACAACAAAAGTCCTATTGCGTTCAACAGGATTTTATCATGATTTAACGTATGTGTATCAGAGTCTGTGGCTGCCATCTAATGCTCACTTACCTGGGAGTAAGCTCTGTTGAACAAAGTGGAGTTAATTCTAAGTGACATGGATGGGATTGGTCTGATAAGGTGAAAATGCTGGTAATTGCTCTTATTGAAACACAAACACCAACTCTTTTTAAAATTCTGATGACTGTGAAAATGAAGGACTAATATTTATAACAACAGTAACACCTGACAGATCACATTTCATACTGTTTTATTAAAGAGGAGGTGATAATGTAATTTCCTTTTGCTCATCGTCCATATGTGTCATTCTCATTGTTTTTTTAAAAAATTGATAGCTTTTTAAAGTTTTCGTGTGTTTTTTTTTTTTTTTACAATCATATATTTTAACCCTCACCCCCTCCTATACCCCATGAAACCCTCGACCTCTTTTGAACCATCATTTATTTATTTACCTTATTTCCGGAAATATGCATAGACTGCTATTTCATTTAAAAAAAATCCAAAGCAGCTTGCAATTAAAACAAATAAAACCATACAGCAATAAACATATTTTTAAATATAAAACAGACATCAATGAACCATTGGGGAAAGATGTATTCTTAACAGCAGACGTTTAAAAGTTAAAACGGAAGGTGCCTGCTGATCTCTATTGTCAAAGTATCCTGCAATATTATTGTCGTTTTCAAGTGGCCCTTGTCAACATCTGCAATGCTTCTGCAGGCAATTTCAGTGATCGAACCAGGATATAAGGGTTCAGGTGATTCCTGCTATGCCCTGAACTTCACTTTCCATTTGTGTCCGTCAGCCCTTTGTCAAATCGTGTAATGTTTGGATGCCTGTTACATAGCCAATCATGTAAGAATTAAGCAAATAGCAACACAGTTGTGGATTCAGAAAACTAAAAACTAGATCAAGGGAAGTAATAGTGCCACTGTATTCTGCTCTGGTCAGACCTCACCTGGAGTACTGTGTCCATTTCTGGGCACCACAGTTCAAGAAGGACACTGACAAACTGGAACGTGTCCAGAGGAGGGCAACCAAAATGGTCAAAGGCCTGGAAACGATGCCTTATGAGGAACGGCTAAGGGAGCTGGGCATGTTTAGCCTGGAGAAGAGGAGGTTAAGGGGTGATATGATAGCCATGTTCAAATATATAAAAGGATGTCATATAGAGGAGGGAGAAAGGTGGTTTTCTGCTGCTCCAGAGAAGCGGACACGGAGCAATGGATCCAAACTACAAGAAAGAAGATTCCACCTAAACATTAGGAAGAACTTCCTGACAGTAAGAGCTGTTCGACAGTGGAATTTGCTGCCAGGGAGTGTGGTGGAGTCTCCTACTTTGGAGGTCTTTAAGCAGAGGCTTGACAACCATATGTCAGGAGTGCTCTGATGGTGTTTCCTGCTTGGCAGGGGGTTGGACTCGATGGCCCTTGGGGTCTCTTCCAACTCTATGATTCTATGATTCTATGAAAAAGTGAGTTAAGAAGAAACCAGCTTCTGCACTGTGTCTCCTCGCTCACTCTTAGCATTGGAGTTTATTCAGTGAAGAGCACTAGGAATTTGCTCTAAATCTCTTGAAAGCTCGTGTTTTTGTGTAGTTTGCTAAACAGGATTTTCTTGTGAGTTGCTGGGTGTAGAAGGTCCTCCAGTGAGGTCAGGGCAGTGTACACATAAGGTTATCTCACTTAAATCTGCACTAACAGCTGGCGAGGCATGCTGAGTTTAGCGATGGAGACTTGAGCAAGACTATACAGCAGGGACCTGTATATGCCAGTCACACTTGCAACACCCACACTGGTGTTGTCTAGTGAACTGAATTCACGCTCTGCACAGATGCCATCAGTTAGCAGATTAATTCGCACAGAGATTTTAGCGCAAAGGCATGAGCGTGTGGGCTCCCAGAGAGGAGATCACAGTCACTTTGTTTATCCTCTGGTTCTGTTGCTGCTGTAAGCTAAACCATGGCTGGGCTTGGTATAATAATAATAATAATAATAATAATAATAATAATAATAATAATAATATTTTTTTATTTATATCCCGCCCTCCCCAGCTGAAGCCGGGCTCAAAGCGGCTAACAACAATAAAAGTAACACAGTTTACATAAAATCACAATCAATTAATTGAAATACATTCTAAAATCAATTCATTCTAAGATCAATTCAGAATCAAATTAATGGCAACCATTGGGCTAGAGTTCTATGAGGATTACCAAAGGAGGGGGTCAGACTGTGCCTTGGCCAAAGGCCTGGTGGAATAGCTCCGTCTTTCAGGCCCTGCGGAAAGATGTCAAGACCCACAGGGCCCTAGTCTCTTGTGACAGAGCGTTCCACCAGATCGGGGCCACAGCCGAAAAAGCCCTGGCTCTGGTTGAGGCCAGCCTAACCTCCCTGTGGCCTGGGACCTCCAAGATGTTTTTGTTTGAAGACCGTAAGGTCCTCCGTGGGACATGCCAGGAGAGGCGGTCCCGTTGTGCACCCCACCCTCCAGACAAACATGAGTTGTAAAACCAGAAACCAACCTTGCGATTTTTCTGGCGGGAGACAAACTATGAGCCTTCAGATGATGTGCTAAATCAAACCATGGTTTAGCTCAGTGCAGTGCAGTGCAATAGCAGGACCATAGGAGGAACCATGTGGCCAGACTCTCCTCTCTGAAATCCCACATCATGGTCACACTAAGCCATGGCATAGCGAAACCTGTGACCTGGGTCTATTTGTCCTGCCCTGGGACTGCCGTTAAGCAGCACTCTGGCCCAATGAACTCTGGTTGCCATATAGCCCTGTGCAACAAGAAAGCCCACAGAGGGGTCCATGAGACCAAGAGCAGGTCCTGACATCTGTTTAGACAGATGTTGAAGATGCAGTACTAGACTTATGGCTCCCCCCCCCCTGCCACTCCGCTTTCTAATTTTGCAGATAACCTCAGAAATGAGCAGCATCCCAGACTGCTCCATTGTCACTGCTCCATTGTGGTTTCCTTTCCTCAGTAACCTGTCACCGTGGTGAAGTTGTTGTAACGGTCGGAAATCAAATAG
The DNA here is from genome assembly GCF_965112155.1 of Podarcis liolepis. NCBI lineage: Eukaryota > Metazoa > Chordata > Lepidosauria > Squamata > Lacertidae > Podarcis > Podarcis liolepis. The sequence continues at coordinate 55,056,472 of NC_139565.1, read as the reverse complement.
TCTTAAGCAACATGGATGGGCTCTTCGGCTCTTCTGTGGGAAAGCTGTTATGAGGTAAGGATCAGATTTCACCCCTCTTTTGTTTTAAAGTAAACAAAAGTTACTCCAAAATAATGGAGAGACTCTTATCACGCTAGTATCATGCAACTGGTTTTTAGTGACTCATGAAGGAGGCTCTTGATGGCCAAAGGGGCACCTCAGATGTGACAAGGCCCTGGCGCGCAGCCATGTCTGTTGTTAACATGTTCAAACATAGCGTGGGGTCTGAGGCCACACCCACACAATACATTTGAAGCATATGGCTACCCCCAAAGAATTCTGGGAACTGTAGTTTGCTAAGGGTACTGGGAATTGTAACTCTGTGAGGGGTAAGCTACAGCCCACAGGATTCCTTGCCATGATTCTTAAAGTGGTACAAATGTCCTTAAATGTATGGTATGGATGTAACCAAAGAGTCTAATATTGAACATAACAAAAGGCACACCAGTGAGGAGAGCTTCGGTAGTGGAAGTGAGCTTAACTGTGGAGGAAAATGCCTGAAGATACTGTGATAAGACAGGAATGGAGGAAAAATTCAGCCCCTGTCGTCCACACACCCTTGTAAATGTAAACAATGTACCCTATATTGTACCTGAATATGGCAGGCATAAAAACGAACATACGTTCTGCTGCCTGAGGCAAGTATAGAGTTGGCCCCCTTCTCTGAAGCCACTGGACATGCTGTTGAATCTTACTTCAACACCAGCTATCGTTTTCCAAAGCAACTAGTCTATTCCGAACTTAAAAATGGAAAGCATAATGCTGGTGGTCAACAAAAGAGCTTTAAAGACTGTCTCAAGGCAAATCTTTAAAAATGTAGTAAAAACACCGACAACTGGGGAACACTGGCCTGCAAGGGCCCCAGTTGGAGAACAGCCTTTACCAAAGGTGTCATGAACTTTGAAGACACTCGAACTCAGGACACAAGGGAGAAACGTGCTAAGAGGAAGGCACACTTGGCAAATCCACATCGTGATCAACTCCCGCCCCCCGGGAACCAATGTCCCCACTGTGGAAGGACGTGTGGGTCCAGAATTGGCCTCCACAGTCACTTATGGACTCATTGTTAAAACCGTGTTTATGGAAGACAATCTTACTCGGCTACGAGGGATCGCCAAAGATAGGACACCAGAGGGCAGAAGGTTCTTCGTCATGGGCTGGCTGAGTCAGGACAATGGAGATGGAGGATTTGTAGAGGACCCAAGGGAGGGTTACAGCGGGATGTGGGGAAAGGGGGGAATCTGCTAGCGAGGATTCTGGGGTGGGTGCTCCCTCAACCTGCTCCTTCAGCCTTAAAAGGAGCCCGCCAAGGGGTGTGACAGTGTTGGATCAACTTCCAGAGCCTTGCCAACTGCGGCAGCTGCCTTTGCTGGGAGCCGCATTGAGGTTTGTTGTTGTTGTTTAGTCGTTTAATCATGTCCGACTCTTCGTGACCCCCTGGACCAGAGCATGCCAGGCACTCCTGTCTTCCACTGCCTCCCACAGTTTGGTCAAGCTTATGCTGGTAGCTTCGAGAACACTATCCAACCATCTCGTCCTCTGTCGTCCCCTTATCCTTGTGCCCTCAATCTTTCCCAACATCAGGGTTTTTTCCAGGGAGTCTTCTCTTCTCATAAGGAGGCCAAAGTATTGGAGCCTCAGCTTCAGGATCTGCTGATTTCCTTCAAAACGGATAGGTTTGATCTTCTTGCAGTCCATGGGACTCTCAAGAGTCTCCTCCAGCACCATAATTCAAAAGCATCAATTCTTCGGCGATCAGCCTTCTTTATGGTCCAGCTCTCACTTCCATACATCACTACTGGGAAAACCATAGCTTTAACTATATGGACCTTTGTTGGCAAGGTTGTTGGCATTGAGGATTAACCATGTGCATTGCTTGAAGTGCCTTAAGCCAGCAACTTGCATGTGTACCTCAGTAACCTAAGCATTAAAGCCTTTGGAGAGAATGTAACTCAGATGGCTTTGAAAGATGATTAGATGAATTTATGGAGGAGGAGGAGAGCTCAATCAAAGGCTACTAGACAGTTGGAGGCAGCAGTGCTTCTGAATGCCAGTTGCTGGAAATGACAGGCTAGGAGAGAGTCCACCTTATGCTCAAATCCTGCTTGGACTACTGAAATGCGCTCTACATGGGGCTACCTTTGAAGGTGATCTGGAAACTACAACTAATCCAGAATGCGGCAGCTAGACTGGTGACTGGGAGTGGCTGCTGAGACCACATAACACCGGTCCTGAGAGATCTGCATTGGCTCCCAGTACGTTTCCAAGCACAATTCAAAGTATTGGTGTTGACCTTTAAAGCCCTAAACGGCCTCAGCCCAGTATACCTGAAGGAGTGTCTCTACCCCCATCGTTCTGCCCGGATGCTGAGGTCCAGCACCAAGGGCCTTCTGGCAGTTCCTTCACTGGGAGAAGCAAAGCTACAGGGAACCAGATAGAGGGCCTTCTCGGTAGTGGCACCTGCCCTGTGGAACACCCTCCCATCAGATGTCAAAGAGATAAACAACTACCTGACATTTAGAAGAAACTTCAGGGAAGTTTTTAATGTGTGACATTTTTATGTGTTTTTATTCTTTGTTGGAAACCGTCCAGAGTGGCTGGGGAAACCCAGCCAGGTGGGCGGGGTACAAATAAATTGTTGTTGTTGTTGTTGTTGTTGTTGTTGTTGTTGTTGTTGTTGTTGTTGTTGTTGTTTTCCCACAGTCAACTGGCTGGCAACTGTGAGAACAGGATATGGGCCTATTCTAGCAGGCTCCTCTTATGCTAATATGTTCTTAATTTCACTAAGTTCTAGTATGGGTGAAGGTGGAGCACTGCTTTCTAAAAACCACATATAACCAAATAACCATATATCATGTCTTCTCTTAGTTATCTTTCCTCTAAACTAAGAAGTCCAAAATGCCTTTCATCTTTCCTTGTAGGGAAGGTGCTTTGACTCTGTGGACATTGGTGCACTAAGTAATTTTAAAACAACAATCTAAACCCTCTTTCTGAATCCTCACAGGATTCTGATGCAAAGCAAATAAATATTATTGCATAGCTATAAATCTAAGTTTCACATTCTTTGGCCCGGTTCCTCCTGCCTTCTTTCTCCCCAGCGCAAACCACAATTTAAACCTTTGCTGCACACAATGAATCAGCCACATCCTTTTGTCTGATATAAACCAAAAAACATGTTATGGGAATTTAGTGAGCAATTGTGGACTTCCTCAATGAGGTGATTGTATGTAGAATTTCCCCAAATTATGCTTAAAATGGGAGATGTCAGACATTTTATAAGATACTTGACCAAGGTTGGGGCTTAAAAAGGCCTGTTGTTGCTTGCTGTGAAACCAACTATGAACAGCATTGGCATTCTTGAAAGGATGTGATTATCTTGGCATTTCTCAAGGCTTCGGTCAAAGACTAGAGATGTTCTAAGAAGTATCTATGTGACTAAGTAAAAATGACTCAACCAGGTAATTTTATTTAGTTAAAATGGGGCAGGAAGAATTCCACTTTTTAGGCAACTAGTTGGCAGCTGCACATTAGAAAGAAGGATAAATTGTGACCTCTATATTACTCACAGGTAGAGCATCTGCTTTGCATGCAGAAAGTCCCAGGTTCACCACCAGGTAGGGCTGGGAATACCTACCTGAAAACCTGGAGAGCCACTGCCAGCCAGTATCAGGTAATACTGAGCTAGGTGGTTTAGTGATCTCTTTCTTGGGCAGCTACTTGTTTTTGTTGACCTCAAAATGCAGCCAAATGTACTAAGACAGAGCGAAAGGCAGGGACAGTGCAGGCAATATGGCTGCTCAGCCAGCAGGCTAGTATAAAGACAACAGCCGAAGCTCCTTACCATAATAATAATAATAATAATAATAATAATAATAATAATAATAATAATATATTTATTGTCATTGCCCCCTTCGGGGACAACGAAATTACTTGACTGCTCCATAAAAACACTAATTAAACAATACAGTATAATACAGCAAGGGAGATTCGATGACTTTCAAAGTCCGGGCTTCCCATTCAGGGCCAAGATCGCTCTGGAGAAGAAGCTGTTCTTAAGACGGCTCGTTCTTGTCTTCATCGTCCTGTATCTCCGTCCCGACGGCAAGAGCTCGAAGAGACAGTGACCAGGGTGCGATGGATCTTTTACTATGTCCAGTGCCTTCCTATGGCACCTTGTGGCATAAATCTGCTCTAAGGTGGAGAGTGGGCAGCCAACAATGCTCTCTGCTGCCTTAACAACCCTGCACAACCCCATCCTGTCCTGGGTAGTACAGCTTCCGTACCACACACATAAGCCATAAGTGAGCACGCTCTCAATGGCACAGTGATAGAAGGCAAGCAGCAAAAAAAGGGACAAACTACTGACGGAAGCTTCCTTGCCTTGCTGTTCTTCCTCCTTGCTGTCTCAGCTTGTTTACCTGCTCTCTCTCATATAGATGCATGCCATTCTAAACTCCACAGCGGTGCAAGTTTCTAGGGGTTCCAGGCACTTACCCAGGGTTCGTGTTTTCTTTTGGAAATGAGGCACAGCGGAGACTGTGGTGTCTTTATGATATATGGTTTATTTACACACGTATACAACCTGAGCATGCATTGGAGAGGCTCACAGCATTAACACTCCAAGAGGGTCCTGTTTTCCCCTTTGCCACAGCAGCCTTGGATTCAAAAAGAAATCTGCCATGCCTCTCTGGTCCTCTGCTCCAGATTGCTGCGTTTCACAGACTGCCACATTCTCTGAACTCACATCCCAGCCAACTGCAATCCTAAACAACTACTTTCCTTCCAAACCTGGCTTTTGTCCTGCTAACTAACACAGACTCATCTGGCACACATTTTGCCTTCTTAATTGCTTTCTTAATGGGCCATTACCTTCCCTTTGTTCTTTAGTTAATGGTTGATCTCCCTGGTGATTTCCCTCGGGTCCCTTCCAACACTACAATTCTATATTTCTATGATTCCTGAACACGGGAAGCTGGATTGACCTGTATTTTAACATTTTGCTAAAGCTGGTGTCTGGCAAGCAATTAAATGCTGCAAGCGTGGCTTAAATTCTAACACTTACTGCATCCAGGAATTTAGAGACATCTGGCACCTACAAACTCTGGCACCCACAACTCTGTGTGTACTCTCCCTCTCTGCAGCTGCGTGGGTTGGACTCAGGCAATGGTGATATTTAATGATGAAAGGAGGTCTGACAATGTGTTGTCAAGTCAACTTGCCCAAGAGACTCCTAAATATTAGAGATGGCACTGATCACTCAATATATGAACTAGAATTTCTGTTCAGTTTCACATTCTGATCCCATATATGTGAGAAGGTGAGGGGCTTTCTGATTACACCTTTTTCAGCAAAAAATAAAAATAAAAATGGAACACACTGAAAGTTGGAGCACTCAGCCGTATAAGAAACAGCATGAGTGCTAGCTGGCAAGAAAACTTGGAAGATCTATTTTATCTTTCATTTTATCTTATGAATCAGGATGTCAACTGTTGCAGCTGCAATTGTTACATTTACCAGAAACCACAGGAAGAAGCATGTACAGGACCTAGAAAAAAGGGCTTCTCAGAAAACCTTGCTTTTATTTTGTACCCAGTAATGAAAAACATACTCTTCCCACAAGCATTCAGTAAAACAAACCCAAAGGCAGAAAATATTCCGAAACCAAGGGCAATGGCTTAATATGTCAGTGGGACTAAAAAATGGATAATAAATCATTTTTCTGGAAGTTCTGTAACTGCTGCCTTCTCCCTTGCGCTCAGTTCCCCCCAGCATTTAAATACTTTGACTGGAGCACACAAGTTCTAGCGCTATGGGGTGTGTGTGTGTGTGAAATTCTGTATCTACTTTTTCCATGGGAATTCCATGTAGATGACTGCAGTGCCTAGAGACAGTCAGATCTTGCATCCTCGGACCTAGGACCCTTGGACCTATGGGACCACCTCTCCTGGAATTCCCACAGACAGTGGCGTAGCGTGGGGGGTGCAGGGGGGGCCGGCCGCACCGGGCGCAACATCTGGGGGTTAGGGTTAGGGGGCGTAAATCCACAGGTTAGGGGGCGCAAATCCACAGGTTAGGGGGCGCAAATTACTTGCCTTGCCCCGGGTGCTGACAACCCACGCTACGCCACTGCCCACAGAGGACCTTACGGTCTTCAAACAAAAACATCTTGGAGGTCCCAGGCCACAGAGAGGTTAGGCTGGCCTCAAGCAGAGCCAGGGCTTTTTCAGCTGTGGCTCCAATCTGGTGGAACGCTCTGTCACAAGAGACTAAGGCCCTGCGGGACTTTCTGCAGGGCCTGCAAGACAGAGCTGTTCCACCAGGCCTTTGGCCAGGGCACAGCCTGACCCCCTCCTCTGGCAATCCTTACAGAACTCTAGCCCAATGGTTGCCATTAATCTGATTTGAACTGATTTTATAATGAACTGATTTTAGAATGTTGTATCATTTTACTGTTGTTAGCTGCTCTGAGCCTGGCTTCGGCTGGGGAGGGCGGGATATAAATAAAATATTATTATTATTATTATTATTATTATTATTATTATTATTATTATCCACAGCAATGACTAGAGGAGGAATGACTGCTGGGAGGAGTGCAGAGAGAAGAAATTCTGTGCTGCATCTGCAGCAACACCACCGGACACCTTCATCTGCCCCAGCTGCAACATAACATGTCTCTCCTGTATCAGTCTCTACAGCCACAGCACGCGCCTCAACCTTCCAGCAGTTTGACTTCGTCCCCAGAGAAACACTTCTCCATTGTCTCCCAAGTATCATATCCCCTCTTACTCAACTTTTCTCTGTACTATACTAAGAAGTCCCAAATGCTGCAGCCTTTCTGCATGGAGGAGTCATTTCGTGTCCTTGATCATTTTGCTTGCTGTTTTCTGAACCTTTTCCAACTCTACAATATATGCTTTTTTAAGGTGAGGTGGGGGCACACAGTATTCCAAATGCAGTCACAACCATAGATATGTATGAAAACATTTTGCTTTTATTTTCAATTCCTTTCTTAGTGATGCTGCACACTGCAAAGGGCAAATCAGACTGAATGCTAAGGGTTCTGCCCTTGGCAGAAATATCGATGTGAAGAGCCCTCCTTATTTTACATCTATACATGTAACTTAACATACAGAGCCGTAGCTAGGTGATCTTGCACCCCTGTCCAGATTGCGCCCCTAATCACAGACAAACTACCATATTTTTCCATGTATAAGACTGGGGGGGGGGTTTACAAAAAAAAATAGGTTTAAAATTGGGGCTCATTTTATACACGGGTAGTGCTGAGGGGTGTTTCCTTAATTTGGAGTCCCCCGTCTTATTCACGGAAAAATACAGTAGTTCTTCTTTCTGCCTCTCCTCCAACCCCACCCCCTCCACACATTAATTCACCCATTTCTTATGAGGCAATAATCAATATTTATATTTATGGACATATTTTTAGCCGATTTTGCAGCCTGCCATCGCCTGTGCCCCTGGCCGGGGCCCACCTCACCACCCCCTAGCTACGGCCCTGTTAACATATGTAAGTCTTATGCAAATCAATGTCTTCTTTTCTCCTCTTTTTTGGTTAGGCATGTCCTATTTGGGGGGAGCAATGGACCTCTGACCACCCTATGGGCATGCATGTTGGAAAAGCAACAGAACAAAAGAAAAAAAAGTTCCACTGCCAGCATCAGCACAAAGAACACTTGAGAGATTATTTCAGGCTGTGTCTACGCTTAAATAATATTCCCACCTACCACTGGCCCCAAAAGTCCTGGAAACAGTAGTTTACCCCTCACAGGACTGCAGTTCCCAGAACCCTTAGCAAACTATAGTTCCTGGGATTTGTGTGTGTGTGTGTGCATGCGCACTATAAATGTGTGTACAGTCATACCTCGGGTTGCAAACGCTGCGAGTTACGTCTTTTCAGGTTGCGTCCTGCGGCAACCTGGAAATACCGGAAAGGGTTACTTCCGGGTTTCGCTGCTCACACATGCGCAGATGCGCAAAATGACGTCACGTGCATGCACAGAAGTGGCGAATCGTGACCCGCGCGTGCGCAGGCGCGGGTTGTGTTCCTTTCAGGTTGCGAACGGGGCTCCGGAATGGATCCCGTTCGCAACCAGAGTTACCACTGTATGCAACTTCAGACCATCCTGGCTCTGAGTTAGAAATCTGGGCTGGGCTTGTTGTTGGAAATTGGGCCAGCTGAACATAGAATCACACTGCGCCCGTCCTTGCGTAATTTCCAGAGTGAGCCAGAAAGTTACCTTATTCCCCTCCCCTCCTTCTTTCTCTCCACTCCACGTCTCCTGACCCTGCAGTTTTGCATGCATATGAACAAAAGAAGGGGGGCAAACTGTAGACACAGTATTAATATGCTCCTTTCATGTAGCTTAATCATACCTTGAAACCCAGTTTATCTTGCCAAGCCACATACTTAAAGACTGCATGGCGTGAGTCAGTCAAAGGGCTGCTCCGATTGGCTGCCCAGCTCTCCTGATGCTGCTCAGTTAACTTTGCCAGCTTTCTATTGGGAGTGAGAGTTTGAGGTGTCGCTTGCAGCTGAAGTTCGGTGACTTGGAGTAACCTCAAACGTTGGGAAAAATTGTAGAGCTTATCGTATGATTTTTTCTTGTGTGTGTGGTGAGTCACTCATTCACTCATTCATTCATTCATAACTGGAATGGCCATTGTCTCAGTAGTAAATAAAACGGGGCTGTAAACTTCAAGCAAAAATACTTCCCATGTATTGTGGAAACATAAGAATAAGAATTTTATTATTTATACCCCACCCATCTGGCTGGGTTTTTTATTTTTTATTGCTTTTGTGCCGCAGTGCAGTGACACTCATTAACAAACGATGATATGAAAATATTCAAAGGGTGTGATTCATCCACAGTCAAACTCTTCCAAGTCCCAGTGACTTCAGCGCACAAGAAAATAAGGCCACAATCCTGGGCACACTCGCCTTGGACTCCTGTTGAATTCAGTGGGCCTTATTTCTAATCAAAAACGTGTAGGATTGTCCTGAAAGGCTGCAATCCTAATTCACTTACCAGCAAGTAAAACTCACTGAACATAGGGGATGATATATACTCAGAGTCGCAAAGTGATTTCATGCTCTTTATTCAGCTCATAGTGGTGAGGAGGAATGAATGAAAGTCCCCTCAAAGTATCTGCTTTATATACATTATTTACACAATTGGCTGCACATGATTGGCTAATTCCGGAATTCTACTGTAAGCCAATCAGGTTGTGGATTCACTTCTATCTGGAGCATGATTGGGTGGTTCCTGCCAACCAATCATACTGCTGCATTGTTCTAGGACCAATCAGACTGCTTCAGTTTGGATCCTATTCAACTCAGTACATAACAGGGGACTTCTGAATGACGTGTGTTTAATCCTCCCACTGAATTAAATGGAACTTAAAAGTCTGAACTGTGGCTAAATAATGAGATGTACGGTCCAAAAGGAATGATATGAATGAAAGATCAAAACCAACTTTCTATTGCATTTCTACTTCAGGTAAGAGATTGCTAGTAGTAAGAGAAAGGTTGGAGTCATATTCTGTACAGGTGAGCTGTGGAATATGGATGACGAGGCAGGATTTCACATTCAGGAGCACTGACATTAGGATGATTAGAAGACAGCGTGTTTGACTAGTGAATGAAATTTACAAGTGGTGAATATTCAACTGCTGAACTTTTGGCCCCTTTGAGAAGACCCAGACAGAGGGCGGCCTCAGGTGGAAGAGTCTTTCATATACTGCCCTTAACTAATTCTTCACCTGTGCTGGAGATCCGGTTCCCCAGTCAACAGACAGTGAGAGAAAGCAAGTCTTGAGTACATCATTTTCTCTGCTGACGCAGACTATTTCTGACTCACACCAACTCTTTTTAAAAAAATATTTAGTTTTTCAGTTTAAAAATTTACAATCAATTATCTAACAACCAACATAGAAAACAAGATTCCAAACAATCTCCCGAACTTCCCTTCTCCCCTTTGTGGGTCCTTTTGTTAAACATCTCCTCCTGCATCTTTTATAATAATCCAAATCTTCTACATCTCCATTATATCCAAAATTCAACATTAAACTACAGGTGTTATTCCAATCTTACAAATGATTTTAGCTGTTTACAATGGTTTTTAAGATAAATTATATATTTCCCCCATTCCTTACTAAAAATTTGGTCTTCCTGATTTCTGATTCTTCGCATCATTTTTGCCATTTTGGCACAATCCATCAACTTAATTTGCCATTCTTCTTTGGTAGGGACTTTGTCTTCTTTCCGTCTCTGGGCCATTAACATCCGAGCAGCTGTGGTTGTATACATAAACAGTATTTTCTGCTGCATTTCGATTTTGGCACCTAGAATTCCTAAAAGAAAAGCTTCAGGCTTTTTAGGAAAGGTTATTTTAAACTCTCTTTTTTCAATTCATTATATGTCATCTCCCAAAATTCTTTTACTACTTTACATGTCCACCAACTCACGCCAACTCTTGTGGTGGTGACAGGTGAGAAGGGAAACACCAGGCCAGAAAGAAGAGACCCTATTTTTCAGGTTATGCTGTTTGTTAATCTAGCCCAGGGGTCAGCAAACTTTTTCAGCAGGGGGCCGGTCCACTGTCCTTCAGACCTTGGGGGGGCCGGACTATATTTTGGGAGGGGGGAAATGAATTCCTATGCCCCACAAATAACCCAGAGATGCATTTTAAATAAAAGGACACATTCTACTCATGTAAAAACAGGCTGATTCCCGGACCGTCTGCGGGCCAGACTGAGAAGGTGATTGGGCTGCATCCATCCCCTGGGCCTTAGTTTGCCTACCCATGATCTCGCCCATTTTTTGTGCCCCACTGCTAGCAGCTGTGTGTTGGGGGTGCACAACCACCCCCTGATTATATTTATTAATCAGGGATGCCAGGGATTTGACCTGGGACGTTCTGCAAGCGAAGCACATGCTCTGAGACTGAGCTGTGAATTCTCATTATGCATATGCTGTCAGATTATGGGAACCAAACCAAATCCTGTTCATTAGCATGCTTTGCATTACAGTTATATCAATGAGAGGGAGAGAGGCACGCAAGATTTCAAATGTAATATTGGGCAATCAGGGAGGATTCCGCATGCCGGGAATTTCTGAGTCTTCTAAGAAAGCAACCTTGCCCTCACAGCTAACTTTCTACTGAAGCGAAGCTGTTGAAATCCGGGCAATCACGTTGGTCAGTAATCTCTTTTCTGTGTAATATGTCTGTTGCTCTAGGAAGGCTGATAACGACTATTTTCAATCTGCCCATGCCAGCTTCTCTGATTATAGCGTGCTTTTTGATTACTGTTAGGAATGGCAGAAATGGATGAGCACACATTTCTGACTGTCACTAATCACATGTTTTTGTGATTCCTTCTCCAAGAATTTCGGGGCAGTTTAGATAGGACTGTCTGACTTTTACCATCCTAACAAGTCCAGGAGGCTTGACAAGGCTGATGGCTTCCAAGCTCTTTCCCAAGGTACCCTGGTATTTGGCAGATGTTTAGGCAGTATTTCTTGATGATAAGGGACATGGGTGGTGCTGTGGGTTAAACCACAGAGCCTAGGACTTGCCGATCAGAAGGTCGGCAGTTCGAATCCCCACGACGGGGTGAACTCCCGTTGCTTGGTCCCTGCTCCTACGAACCTAGCAGTTTGAAAGCACCCCAAAAAGTGCAAATAGATAAATAGGTACCGCTCTGGCGGGAAGGTAAATGGCATTTCTCTGCGCTGCTCTGGTTCGCCAGAAGCGGCTTAGTCATGCTGGCCACATGACCCGGAAGCTGTATGCTGGCTCCCTCAGCCAATAAAGCGAGATGAGCGCCGCAACCCCAGAGTCAGCCACAACTGGACCTAATGATCAGGGGTCCCTTTACCTTTACCTTACCTTGATGATAACACCAGTAATAGTAGACAAGGTTCCCTGAAAGATGGGTCTCTCCTGTAACCCTGCCCCAGATAGTGCCCTGTAGCATGCAGCTAAATGAGATATTTGGTTTGTTCTCGGGTACACTCATAGTTCTTGTGAAGTAATAATGAGGGAGTGACCTTGCACAGGCTGGGTAGGTGCCTTAGAAAACGCCCCCCAGTCTTCTTCATTACGCAGTGATCCCAAGGCAGATGTGCTAGGGGTCTTGGCTCGTGAGTCAGTGCGGAAAGGATTTTTTATGGTAGAAAGTTTGGACACCTCTGAACTAGGTGATTTGAACCCAGGACTTCCTAGTCCACGTCTTAGTGTTCTAACCATTACTGTACACCACAATGGCACCCTCTCATATGCACTATATATTTTATGGAACAAAATTTGTATATATCAAATTTGTATACCGTATTTTGTGCCCCATAGGACGCTCCGGCCCATAGGACGCACCTAGTTTTTTTGGGGGGAAATAAAGGAAAAAAATTTCCCCCCCCCCAGGTGCGGGGCTGGAAGAACCAGGTCGGGGAACAGTGGGAAGGCACGCTCTGCCTCCCCGCTGTCCCCCGAGCTTGTGGGGCTGGCGATGGGGAGAAATGCGCTGATCCCGGGACTGCAGGCAGCTCTGTGCCGCCATCCGGAGCGGGGCGGGACTTAGCGCCCTGCTCCCGATGGCCGCGCAGAGCTGTGCTGAGCCGGGGACTGCAGGCAGCTCTGCGCAACCCTCGGAGCTGGTCTCCCGAGGGTTGCGCAGAGCTTCCTGAAGCCTGGAGAGCGAGAGGGGTCAGTGCGCACCGACCCCTCTCGCTCTCCAGGCTTCAGCGAAAGCCTGCATTCGCCCCATAGGACGCACCCAGATTTCCCCTTCATTTTTGGAGGGGGAAAAGTGCGTCCTATAGGGCGAAAAATACGGTATTTTTTAAAAAATACTTTTTTACATACCAGTTTTTTTACATACCAGGTGTCAAGTCAAAACTCAGCCATAACGTCTATGTTATGAGAAGAACAGCATTCACCTTCCCATTTCCTGGTAATAAACAGCCTTATAATTGTCTGTTTGGGCCATTGTGATTAATATATTTGTATATATGAAGGGAGGGAGGGAGGGAGAGAGAGAGAGAGAGAGAGAGAGAGAGAGAGAGAGAGAGAGAATAATTTCCCATAGAAAGGAATCCTAGCAGAGCTGAGTTTTGCTCTTGCCAGCAATTAATTTTCTTCAAGAACAACTCTTAAGAAAGAATGAGGGGAATAGTGCTTGGGATGGTTACTAGTGACAACGGCTAGTATGCTTCTCCATACCAGTTGCTGGAATCACAAATGGGAAAAGTTCAGTCAAGCTTGCAGGCTTCTCATAGGCATCCAACTTGCTTTATTGGAAGAGGATGCTGGAGTAGGTAGACCATTGGCCTTGACCAGGAGGCTTTTCTTAAGTCATTCTGTTAACTGCTTCCTCTTCCTTTTTTTTAAAAAGTAATATTTATTGAAGTTTTACAAACATTAAAAAGTTTCAAAGTTTAAACTTAAAAGATAAGGACAAAGAATAACCCTAATAAAATATTTTTTTTCCAAAAATACAAAAACAAAACACATAAAAATACAAAATAGAGAACAGTTAACACGAAGAAAAAAGAAAGAAAGAAAGAAAATCAATAATTTCATATCTTATACTTCATTTACTAGTTTCCTGACCACCTCACACCTCCCTTTTTGTATTCCAGTTCAGATATTTAATTCAGCAAGTCCTTACCCTCTATCATTTGTCCTTACTCAGCATCTTAACCTATTATAAATATATATTTTCCACCATTATCAATCCATATTTACATATTCTTGTTAATCTTTTTACCAACACCGCTTGTTTTCAATCCAACATCCCTTTAACATTCATTAATTTTACAGTATTTCTGCAAGTAGTCTTTAAATTTTTTCCATTCTTCTTCCACCGCCTCTTCTCCCTGATCTCGGATTCTGCCAGTCATTTCTGCCAATTCCATGTACTCTATCACCTTCACCTGCCATTCTTCCAGGGTGGGTAGATCTTGTGTCTTCCATTACTTTGCGATGAGTATTCTTGCTGCTGTTGTGGCGTACATAAAGAAAGTTCTATCCTTCTTTGACACCAATTGGCCGATCATGCCCAGGAGAAAGGCCTCTGGTTTCTTCAAGAAGGTATATTTAAATACCCTTTTCAATTCATTATATATCATCTCCCAGAAAGCCTTTATCCTTGGGCACGTCCACCAAAGGTGAAAGAATGTACCTTCAGTTTCTTTACATTTCCAACATTTATTATCGGGCAAATGGTAGATTTTTGCAAGCTTGACTGGTGTCATGTACCACCTGTAAATCATTTTCATAATATTCTCTCTTAGGGCATTACATGCCGTAAATATCATACCTGTGGTCCACAACTGTTCCCAGTCAGCAAACATAATATTAACTGCTTCCTCTTCCAAAGGGTTCTAGTTACAGGCAGGTAGATGTGTTGGTCTGCCGTAGTCAAAACAAAATTATAATAAAAAAATTCCTTCCAGTAGCACCTTAGAAACCAACTAAGTTTGTTATTGGTCTCCAAGGTGCTACTGGAAGGAATTTTTATTATGATTATTTTGTTTCTTCCAAAGGGTGTTACTCACAACAGATCTATATTGATCTGAATCAATAGCCAAGATTCAACAGACAGCCCAGATGAAGTACAGGCAGGCCCCACTTTCCCTGCATTCCCCGGAAGTCATTCATAAGGCGAGTGCTCGCATAACAAGCTGGCAATTTCCATTGATTCCTGTGGGGAAATTTCCAATGCATTCCTGACCATGGAATTTTGACCAGCAATCAGTCAGTCAGTCAGTCAGTCAGTCAGTCAGTCAGTCAATAGCTCAGGAAAATGCTCTGAAATCTTACTAAAGTACAGATCAACCTCAACCAACTAGCAAAAGGCAAACAAGGAAGTAAAAAATCCTCTCTGTTTGGATTTCTGAATCTGTGGTGTGTGTATAGCAAGGTTTGAGTGTTCAGATAAGTGAATTTCTATGTAGCGAGCATTCGGATGGCAGATTTGCATGTATTTGTACTAAATCAGGGGTCTGCAACCTGCGGCTCCGGAGCCGCATGTAGCTCTTTTACACCTTTGCCGCGGCTCCGGGGCGGATACTAACGAGGGGAGGAGGTGCATTGTGCGCCCCGACACTCCCCACTGTGGCGGCGCTGTACTGGATGTGACGTCACATGGGGGCGGTGCGTGCGTTAGTCACACACCATCCCGACGTCACCTTCCCGCCCGCTACATTGTAAGGGGCATGTACGCTGGTCACTGCATTGAAAGGGGGCATGTACGCTGGTCACTGTTTTGAAGGGGAGTGAAGAACACACACACACAAAAAGGTAACTTGTTAATTTAACGTTTATTTCAATGAGGAGGAGTAATTCTGAGGGGTCAAACAAAGAAATAATAAAAAAGTGACAAAAAAGTTATTTTTATAATGACGAGTTTTGCGGCTCCCAGTTTTTTTCTCTTCAGAAACGGGTCCAAGTCCCTCTTTTTGTCTTAAAGGTTGCAGACCCCTGTACTAAATGAAAACACTGATGTTGCCTTTATTTTTTAAAAAGCAAAAACAAACTCCAACCACTAGTACAAAGTTATGGTTTTTACAACAATTTTGGCAACTGGTCCAGTTGCATTCAAAACACAACACAGAGAGAGCCATGCTCCTTATTAGCAGGCAACCCTACTTAGAAATGTAGGCCTCAAAATTTTAACAGTTTCCCCTTAGTAAGTGCTGAATTTGCCACGCACAACATGATACGCTTGATGCAATTTGCTGAACAAAGTATTTGCACACGGAAGAATCTTGCAACACGATTTCAAAAGTGGATCGGCTGTGAGATAGTGAAGCGTTTAGCTATATTGTGCCACTGCGCACTAAGAACCAGGAATGAGCACATCTTGCATACGGCAATCTTCTATTAATCACTGTTCACTGTAGTGGATGCAGTTAACAAGGCTTGTAGGTGAGTGGGCTTCAGTCCCAAAGGACAGAAAAAGGTATAAAGTTGCCCCTTGAATTCTGCTGATGTGCATTTGATATTGGATTCTGGGGTAGCCAGTCCTTCCTGTCAGTGTGGCATCTTCAGAACGTAAGAGCCCTGGAAGAGCAGCCCAAAAGCATCCTGTTTTCAGTGGCGTAGGAAGGGGTGGGTGGTGGGTGCAGACCGCCCCGGGTGTCATGACTGGGGGGGCAGGCGGTTTGACAAAATGGCAAAAATATGTGTTTTTAATATGTGTTTCAGCCTGAGCTACACGTCTCTCCTAAAGGGGAGGTGACGGGCAGACTGCCTGCAAGTTCTGCACTGCTTTTTTGAGCACTGCCTCAGCTGCCCTATAGCTGAGGGGGAGGCAGTGTAGAGGCGCTACGCAGCGCGCCCTGCCTTGGCTCACCCTGCTCCCATGGGCGGCTCGCTCCGCTCCCAGCTGCAAAGTGCGCGGACTGCTCCAGGCACCTGAGCGGCTAGGTACACCACTGCCTGTTCTCACAGTGGCCAACCAGATGTCTACGAGAAGCTCACTGAACCTCAATCACTCCATCACTTTTTAATTGTTCGTTTCATTGCATCTTTTAATTAAGGATGTTTAAATGCCCCAATGGGGGTTTTTTACTGCATATTTTAATTATGCATTGATTTTTATAGTTGTAAATTGCTTAGAAGCCATTTAAGCAGTACAGTGGATGCTTGGGTTGCGAACGTGATCCGTGCGAGATGCACGTTTGCAACCCACAGCATTCACAAACTGCAGTGGCGCATCTGCGCACGCGTGGGTTGCGATTTGGTGCTTCTGCGCATGTGCGACCCCCGAAACTCGGAAGTAACCCATTCTAGTACTTCCGGGTTTCGGCGGATCCGTAGCCCAAAAAAAACACAACCTGAAGCGTCTGTAACCCGAGGTATGACTGTATATAAATTAAATAATAATACATACAGGACTATAGCTCAGTGGTTTGCAAGAAAATGCAGCTACTGCCCTTGGCATCACCAGAAGGAGCGTGTGTGTGTGTGTGTGTGTGTGTGTGTGTGTGTGTGAGAAATTCCTGCCAAGAGCCCTGGGAGCCACTGCCAGACAACAGCGCCTAAGCTCTTTGAACTTATGAGACGCTTGCTGCACAAAAAAGGGCCTCCAAGTAACTTAGAAAAGCTAGTTGGACCAGTGGTCTGCAGTGGCGTAGCGTGGGGGGTGCAGGGGGGCCCGGCCGCACCGGGCGCAACATCTGGGGGTTAGGGTTAGGGGGCGCAAATCCACGGGTTAGGGGGCACAAATCCACGGGTTAGGGGGCGCAAATTACTTGCCTTGCCCCGGGTGCTGACAACCCACGCTACGCCACTGGTGGTCTGGCCCTGATTTAAGGCAGTGTTCTACATTTCAGGTGTGTGGTTGCAGCGTTCCCCCGTCACTGAAACAAAGACTAATCTGCAGAAGAACTTCTGGCAACTTAGACAAAATGTGCTTCAGATCTCAGTTCTCCTTTAGGAACTGCACACTCCTAGCGCTTAAGAAACAAGCACACTCCCACTGTTAAATAGTTTGGTAAGCTGAATGATTTTTTTCACTGGCTCATTTGGGAACCTTAAGTGACCTTCCAGTGCTTTAGCATGAGAAATATTTATAGTAATTGCATACGGAGGGGTGAAGATGAACCCGCGAACCTGTTCTTTTCCATCTTCTGAAGTTGCTCATATATGTTAAAGGAAAATGAACTAGTTCAGCAAAGCAGGTGTTGAAGGAGTGCTTTATTTAAAAGCATCCTTTTTCTTAGTCAGATTTCAATAGCACCTGGAGAAACTGCTGTACTCACGTGAAAACATCCAGGAAAGTTTAACGTTTTTTTAAAGACAGATGCCTGAGACCCTGGAAAGCAGCCAATAGAGTGGACAGGGCTAGAGGTGACGATGTTCTGACTAAATATAAAAGCAGCCTCCAAGAAAACAGTTTTCTAGTAATGGCCTTTCCAGGCTGTGCGGTATTCAATCACATATCAGCAAAGTCAGGTTGCACAAGTATAGTTGATTGGGAGCTTTTGCACAATAAACCCGTTTCCGCAACAGATCTGGCTTTTTGAGGTAAGGAAAGTGACAGTGATATGCGCTAGAAAGTGTGGATAACACCTGCTTTCATGCAATCATAAAATCATAGAATTGTAGAGTTGGAAGGGACCCTGAGGGTCATCTAGTCCAACCCCCTGCAATGCAGGAATCTCAGCTAAAGCATCCATGACAGATGGCCACCCAACCTCTGCTTTAAAACCTCCGTTGAAGAAGCGTTTACAACCTCCCAAAGGATTCTGTTCCACTGCTGAACAACTTGTACTGACAGAATGTTCTTCTATATGTTTAAAGACTTGGGGAGTTTTGTAAACAGTTTAATATTTTCCAATAGTAAACTGTTTGTGCAAGTCTCTAGTTCCCTGATGGTTCATTTTGTAGCAGAAGACTGTTCCAAGGCAGAATGTGATTTCTTTTAATTAAAAAAAAAAGGGGGGGGGGGAGACGTGTTCACTTTGTGGATGGGAAGGAGAGCAAACTTTCAAGTTGTGCAAAAATATTGTGAATGAACTATTTTTCATAAGAAAACATGCTTTAATTTATTGTTTCTACCAAAGACTCACACTTTATATCCAACCTTAATCACACTCAGTGGGAATTTATTAATTTAATTGTAGACCTTCAACCTCTTTCACATAATGTATTAGAAAATTTGGGCTTCAATGTTTGGCATAAAGACTTAGAAAGCTCTCTTGGGTCGTGGACTTCATGTGCTTTATTAGTTTTTTCCAGTGTGGGAAGGGCATTGAGCTCAAAACCTGGTAGGATGGTCTGAATAGGTATTATGTGAACAGGCCTTTCCTCACCTCTTCGGAACAACCATTATGATAATAGGAGCTATAAGGTCCTTTCCATCATTCTGTAATCTAGCTTTCCTTTTACGCTTCAGGGCATTGCAAAACACTTGAATACCGTACTGTATGTGCAAATAACTGCAACATTGCCAACATAATTGTCCTTCCATTTATAGGCTCTTTCCTGGAGCAGCTATCTCTAAGCTCATCTTCTCTTGATTAAGAAATAATGGTAAACAAAAGCTGTTGCTACACCACGCTTTCCCAGCCACTCAGAAATTTTCTTCTTCTGCAATATAGAACTCAAAATGTTTTGCAACTCTGAACTTTCATGTTCTTGGCTGGATATTAGTCTGTCTTATACTTCCAGACCTGTAGCTACTTCTGCTAGCAAGGGGATGTTCACCGCCTTATAATTACTGAAGATTTATCTTTGGTGTTTTCCCAGTTGGATTCCCAGTTCTTTATCATGCAGGGCTGATGTGGGATCTGTTTTGCACACAGGCTTCGCAGGGCTTTGCCTAAGGCAGGCGTGTGTGCTTGTGCGTGTCCTCAGAACTTGCCATAAGACTCAGAACTTGCCATGAAAACGTAAGGGCCTGCTGAATCACGCCAATGGTCCATTTCATCCAGCATCCTTCTTTTACAGTGACCAACCAGATGCCTGTAAGAAACCAGAAGGCAGGATTTGTGCCTGGAGGCGGTTGGAGGATGGATGGCGGCTAACAGATTGAGGTTGAATCCTGACAAGACAGGAGTACTGTTTTGGGGGGACAGGGGGCGAGTGGGTGTGGGGGATTCCCTGGTCCTGAATGGGGTAACTGTGCCCCTGAAGGACCAGGTGCGCAGCCTGGGAGTCATTTTGGACTCACAGCTGTCCATGGAGGCGCAGGTTAACTCTGTGTCCAGGGCAGCTGTCTACCAGCTCCATCTGGTACACAAGCTAAGACCCTACCTGCCCGCGGACTGTCTTGCCAGACTGGTGCATGCTCTAGTTATCAGAGTGGTGCAACACACTCTACGTGGGGGTACCTTTGAAGGTGACCCGGAAACTGCAATTAATCCAGAATGTGGCAGCTAGACTGGTGACTGGGAGTGGCCGCCGGGACCACATAACACCGGTTCTGAGAGGTTTGCATTGGCTCCCAGTATGTTTCCGAGCGCAATTCAAAGTGTTGGTGCTGACCTTTAAAGCCCTGAACGGCCTCAGTCCAGTATACCTGAAGGAGCATCTCCACCCCCATCGTTCAGCTCGGACACTGAGATCTAGTGCCGAGGACCTTCTGGCGGTTCCCTCATTGTGAGAAGTGAGGCCACAGGGAACCAGACAGAGGGCCTTCTCGATAGTGGCGCCCGCCCTGTGGAACGCCCTTCCAGCAGATGTCAAAGAGATAAACAACTACCTGAGATTCAGAAGACATCTTAAGGCAGCCCTGTTCAGGGAAGTTTTTAATATGTAACGCTATACTGTTTTTAACACTTGATTGGGAGTCGCCCAGAGTGGCTGGGGAAACTCAGCCAGATGGGCGGGGTAAAAATAATAAATTATTATTATTATTATTATTATTATTATTATTATTATTAGGGCACAAGAGCATCTTTCCCCTCCTGTGGTTTTCCACAACTGGTATTGAGAATCATTGCTGCCTCCAACTGCTATCACAGTTGGATGGTTTTAAGATTTTATTGGAGAAGTCAATAGTGTCCCAAGGTGGGTCTATAGGTTGCAAATTCATGAGGCATGGCAGATTTCTATGATACTTGGCTGGGAATCAGTGAAGACATTGTGGGCCGGCACAAGCAAGAAGTAAGGTGAGTTGACTGCCTCAGGCAGCAGATCCCAATGTCAATCTTTCTTTGCCCCTTGTTCCTGATGTAGATCTTCCCTTGCCCCTTCTTACCTGACAGCGACAGGGAACGCCATTTTGGGATCTGCCTCAGGTGCCAACATGTCTTGGGTCAGTCCGGCTTGAGGCATCCGGTGATGTAGAGATGGACTGTTCTTCTGACAACCTGCTCAGTCCTTACCATACCCCAGCCAGCCAGGACCTTCCCCCAGGTAGGATTCCTCCCCAATTTCTCCACCTCTTCCTTCTCATCACTTGGCCACTCTCTCCACAATGTCTCCACAGGTCTCTTGACAGTATATGTCTTGAGACTGTATACACAAAGCCTCATGGTTCCATTAATCTGAATCTGTGTACATGTTACTGTTTACTCTGGCTCCACTGCTGGTTTTTTTATTTTAAGTATTTTTATTAAACAATTTCAATATAACAAATTATCAATCCAAGTAATCAATTACATTATTCCCCCCCCATCCCTCCCTCTCCCCACCATCAAAGACTTCCTCAGCTCCCCTCTCTAATTTCTTTTCACATATTGTTCTCCTGTTATAAAATTGTACATACCCTTGCCTTATCTATCATGTATTCAACTAATAAATTTGTGGATGTTTATTCAAAACCTGCCAAGGAGTCCAGTTCATTTTGTTGTCTTTTTAGGTAATTTGTAAAAAGTTCCCATTCTTCCTTAAAGTCACAGTTGTCCTTATCACGCAGTTTGTATGTGAATTTAGCCAATTCCGCCTAGCTCATCAGTTTTTCTTGCCCCTGTTCTTTCGTTGGGATTTCCTCATTCTTCCATCCTTGTGCTAGCAAGACTCTTGCCGCTGTTGTAGCATACATAAATAAGCTCTTTGTTTTTCTTGGCAGGTCTTGTCCTACATGCTTCTGGTGTTTTTTTTTACAAATGTCATTTTAAACATTTTGTTCAATTCATTATATATCATTTCCCAATTTTTTTTAACTTCTTTACATTCCCACCACATATGATAAAAAGGCCCTTATTTTTCTTTACATTTCCAACATATGTTTGACCCGGTTTTGTACATTTTTGCTATCTGTACTGGTACTGATATACCATCTGTACATCATTTTCATATAATTTTCTTTCAAAAGAGAACAATCTGTAAATTTCAGATCTACTTTCCACAATTTTTCCCAGTCCTCAAATTGTATATTATGTCCTATATCTTGTGCCCATTTGATCATGACTGATTTGACCTCCTCATCTTTTGTTCCCCATTCTTGCAGAATACTATATGCTTTCTTCAGCAGCTTCCCTTCTTCTTCTATAACTTCCTTTTGAAATCTGGAAATTGCATTACTGAACCCTTTCTTGTTATTTTCCTTATACATCTCATGTAATTGTCTCCCACTGCTGGTTTTTCAATGCATGTTCACATGGTGCTACGTACGATCAAGGGGCAGCCCATAGTTTATTGTTAAATACTGTTGTTTCTCCTGCCAACCTAGCAGTTCGAAAGCACGTCAAAGTGCAAGTAGATAAATAGGTACCACTCCGGCAAGAAGGTAAACGGCGTTTCCGTGCGCTGCTCTGGTTCACCAGAAGTGGCTTAGTCATGCTGGCCACATGACCCGGAAGCTGTATGCCGGCTCCCTTGGCCAATAAAGCGAGTTGAGTGCCGCAACCCCAGAGTTGTCCGCAACTGGACCTAATGGTCAGGGGTCCCTTTACCTTTACCTTACTGTTGTTTCGTGTGTTTTACCCCAGGCCAGCTTCGATCCAACTTGAGAACAGTAGTTATATTCAGTATGCAGGTGTGTGGCCCTATGTGTCTGATGTCAGGGCAGGTGTTTAACATGGATGAGCACCCAAGTTTTCACCCACCTGCCACCTTCTGCCAGTGTCAAAATTAGGGGTGTATAAGATGATAACAATGATAATGCGATGATGCACTGGGCTCCCAGTTCATTGTTAATACTCAGGGTGAAGATTTTGTTTCTTAGTTGGATTAAGCAAGCTTAAAATCACCCCTGACTTTAACTGTTAACAGCCTGGCAGCTGATCCAGTGAAGGTTTGCCCAAGGTGCTCCTATTGGGTGTTGCTTTGAGTGACTATTACAGCGCTTATGTTCAGAAGCTCCCTTGAGCGTTCGATCTGTCATGGGATGTGTTGCCAGACACCAGAGAGCAGTTTCCAAGTGCTCTAGGTAAGGCTTAAGCCTTTTTGACATTGGATTGTCAACAAAGCATTATAGTATGCCAACAAAATTAAAAGTTGTAAGAGGTACTCATCATACCAGCTAAGGATTAAAAACAATAGTTATTTGGGGTTTACTTACAAAGCCCTGCAAACCACTTGCCCAGGCCTTACAACACACCTGCAGGTTGCAACTCATAGGTTGGAAAGGGCTGCTATAGAACACCTCCCAGAATCCTTGGCAACACTTCACTGGGCTTCTTCCCCAGCTAAGACAATGTAGAAATGTTTCCGAAAAGTCAGAAGTTTGGAATCCACGTATGTGGCCTCTAGGAAGTGGAGCAGGGGTGAAGCTACGCATATTGTAAGGCTATGCAGCAGTAACAAAGGGTGTATGAACATAAAAAGAACGCTGAACTTTAAAAATAAACAAATGCCGGCTTGCCTATACAGGATGGCCAGTGGCAGTAAATTCCAAAAGTTAATTATGTGTTGGGTGACGAATTACTTCCTTATGGCTGTCCTGAGTTTGCTTCCAGCCAAATGACATTGGGTGACCTTGAGGTCTCTGCACTTTCTCTTCACTCGTCTTAATTATGCAAACCTCTTACTATGTCCTGTCTGATTCATTTCTTTCATTTGTAAAATAAATAAAAAAAGCTATAAATGCTTAAGCCCTGGGAGGTCACCTACTTTTTTAGTTCCGTTCACAAATTTGCAGACCCTCCCCAAGTTCAAATCCTGGACAGTCCCAGTTTTACAGAACCCATTCTGGTTTCTGAGTTGATCCTGCTTTCCCTTAAAAGGTAAAAGGACCCCTGACAATTACCGGTGTAAGTCCAGTTATGAACGGCTCTGGGGTTGCGGCGCTCATCTTTCTTTACAGGCCGAGGGAGCCGGCGTTTGTCCGCTTCCGCAGACAGTTTTTCTGGGTCATGTGGCCAGCATGACTAAGCCGCTTCTGGTGAAACCAGAGCAGCACATGGAAACGCCGTTTGCCTTCCTGCCGGAGCAGTACCTATTTATCTACTTGCACCGGTGTGCTTTCGAGCTCTTAGGTTGACAGGAGTTGGGACTGAACAACGGGAGCTCACCCCGTCGCGGGGATTCGAACTGACGACCTTTCGATCAGCAAGCCCAAGCGGCACAGTGGTTTAACCCACAGCACCACCCGTGTCCCTCGCTTTCCCTTAGGATGTCCCTATTTTTATCTGAGAAGTGTTGAAGGGGATGCATTTGGTCTTTGGCCATCACGCTGCTAGCCACATCTTTCTCTCCCCCACCCCATAGATCAGCCTCTCTCCCGAGAGACAAAAACCGTGTGCCCACACTCATCTCGCCTTCCCCCCATGGTTTCTGGGTAAAAGTGAGATCTACAGCTGAATTAATCTAAGCCGTGAAAAGCACATAGAGTTTATAAGAGGAAGTTGGAAAAAATGTCATTTCCTGAACTTCCTTTTTTAGCATCTCACACTGAAATTTGGGAGCCCAAAGACGGCCACTGCTCCAAACTGGTTGTAAGAAAGCAGACAGTTGAGGCTGGTTGAGGACAGACTGGCATTGATGGAGCAGTGCTCCATTTGCCTCCACCGGGAGTCTGTCATAGGAGGACTCAGGATACAGGAAAACCCTGGAGATGTTTGGTTCCAAACTCTTTCTACTTGGCATTTTCCATGTTTCGTACTTAGCTGCGGCGGTTTTAAAACCCTTTATGCTCCTCTGCTCGTTTTTACATTTACCCTGCTTTTCTTCTTCTGTTTCTTTCTGCTCTTACAACATTTTAAGATGCTTGAGCGTTTTATAGAATGTGGAGAGATGGCTTGCAATTATGCCGTGGATGAATTTCATGTTTTTAATCTGTTGTGAGCTGTCTTGGAAGGGTTGAAAGGTGGCCTGTAAATTTGGAAATAAATTGTGCATGGAGCCGTTTCCAAATCCCAGGAAGAATGACGCTGGTGACTCTGCTCTTTATTTCATCTAACTAATAAGGCGTCTGACATTTAGTCTTCTTGGTGGCTCTCATATTTCCTGCTGGTGAAATATGGGCCGACTCCTTGGGAGCCAATCCCTGTTGGAATTTATAGATTAAATCTCAAATCAGAGAGAGAGAGAGAGAGAGAGATACAAGCATCTTGATCCATTTCAATCAAGGCTTATTGTTGTTTATTAAATTTGTATACAGTGGTACCTCGGGGTAAGAACTTAATTCGCTCTGGAGGTCCGTTCTTAGCCTGAAACTGTTCTTAACCTGAGGTACCAGGTTAACGATGCCTTATGAGGAACGGCTAAGGGAGCTGGGCATGTTTAGCCTGGAGAAGAGGAGGTTAAGGGGTGATATGATAGCCATGTTCAAATATATAAAAGGATTTCACATAGAGGAGGGAGAAAGGTTGTTTTCTGCTGCTCCAGAGAAGCGGACACGGAGCAATGGATCCAAACTACAAGAAAGAAGATTCCACCTAAACATTAGGAAGAACTTCCTGACAGTAAGAGCTGTTTGACAGTGGAATTTGCTGCCAAGGAGTGTGGTGGAGTCTCCTACTTTGGAGGTCTTTAAGCAGAGGCTTGACAACCATATGTCAGGAGTGCTCTGATGGTGTTTCCTGCTTGGCAGGGGGTTGGACTCGATGGCCCTTGGGGTCTCTTCTAACTCTATGATTCTAGGATTCTATGATTCTACCACTTTAGCTAATAGGGCCTCCCGCTGCCGTCGCACGATTTCTGTTCTCATCCTGAGGTAACGTTCTTAACCTGAGGTACTATTTCTGGGTTAGCAGAATCTGTAACCTGAAGCGTCTGTAACCTGAAGCATCTGTAACCCAAGGTACCACTGTACTGCCCTTCCTCTCCCCGGCCTCTCAGCAGCTTTCGATACCATCAGCCATGTTATCCTTCTGAGCAGCTGTCCGAGTTGGGGGTGGGTGGCACTGTTTTGCAGTGGCCCCAGTCCTACTTGAATCAGTCCTACTTGGTCCTATGTGGGCCAGAAAAAAGCCAGAGAAGTCCCCAAATAGGAGTTCCATCACAGAAGGAGAAAGGAAAAAGGAAAGAGGGGGAGGGGATCAAGTTGATTCCAAGCCAAAGGCCAAGCGGAACAACTCTGTCTTGCAGGCCCTGGGGAAAGAAATCAGATCCCGCGGGGCCCTGGTCTCATGAGACAGAGCGCTCCACCAGGCCGGAGCCAGTGCTAAAAAGGCCCTGGCTCTGGTTGAGGCTAATCTGACATCCTTAGGGCCCGGGACCTCTAGGGTGTTGCTATATATGGACCTTAAGGCTCAGGCTTTGTTTTGGGCTTAATGGTAGTGGCAGGCCGGGGGGGTAGGGGGGTGGCGGGCTCGCCCCAAAAGAGCTCAACAACTTACTTTGTCCAGATTTTTAGCTCTGGAAATATAGCAACCCTATGAAGTTACCCAGTTTTTTGAGTACGTTGCCAGCAATATGCTGATAATACACAGCTCTACTTCTCCCTTACCTCTGCAGGTGTGGCAGTGAAAGTGCTGGATTGTTGTCTTGCCTTGATAACAGACTGGTTGAGAGCCAATAAAGTGAAGGTCAATCCAGATAAAACTGAGGCACTGTTAGTGGGTGGTTTCGTGGATCAGATGCCTGGGACGTCGCCTGTTCTTGATGCAGTTACAGGTGGCGCTGTGTTCTAAACCACCGAGCCTCTTGGGCTTGCTGATCAGAAGGTCAGTGGTTCGAATCCCTGTGATGGTGGTGAGCTCCCATTGCTCTGTCCCAGCTCCTGCCAACCTAGCAGTTCAAAAGCACGCCAGTGCAAGTAGATAAATAGGTACCACTGTGCTGGGAAGGTAAACAGCGTTTTCGTGCGCTCTGGTTTCCGTCACGGTGTTCCGTTGTGCCAAAAGCAGTTTAGTCCTGCTGGCCACATGACCCAGAAAGTTGTCTGTGGACAAACACCAGCTCCCTCGGCCTGAAAGCGAGATGAGCGCCACAGCCCCCCTTTGTCTGGACTTAACCGTCCAGGGGTCTTTTACCTTTTTACCTTACACTCCTCACGGTTACTTCTGGAGCCATTGCTGTTGCTTGAGGTTTAGGAGGCTTCGGTGGCACAGTGTGTCTTCCATTAGCTTTGTCTGGCGGCCCAGCTGTGTCCCTACCTGGACAGGAATAGCCTAACATCTGTTGTCTATGCTCTGGTAACTTCTAGGTTAGATTAATGCAATGTGTTATACATAGGGCTGACTCTGAAGATGGTTTGGAAACTTCAACTGGTGCAGCGTTCAGTGACCAGGTTGCTCACCGATGGTTTGAGCATATAATGTCAACCCTGGTCCAATTGCACTGGCTGCCAATTAGTTTCCAGGCCGAGTTCAAAGTGATGGTTTTGACCTATAATGCCTGAAACGGTTCAGGACTGTAGTACCTCAAAATCGCCTCTCGCCTTATGAACCCTTTGTTCATCATTTGAATCATAGAATCATAGAGTTGGAAGAGACCACAAGGGCCATCGAGTCCAACCCCCTGCCAAGCAGGAAACATTTGAGTTCCTTCTTTGTGTGCCTCTTTGTGATGCCCTGTGATGGATAACTAGGCGTTCCTTCATCCATGCACAGATCGACAAATGAAAGTGAAAAAATCAATTTCTGCAAGCAATTTTTTTAATCAGTAAAATCATCATCACTCCCCAACTCATCCCTTCAAATCTGACTTGAATACTGGTCCAACCCCCAACCCCCCCCCCCAAAAAAGAGGAGGGATAATAAACTAAAAATTCCAGTAGCAAGTTCTCTTGCCTGTTAACAGCTTGTAGTTTAGCAAACACCGTGATTAATTTTAGTGGCAGATCATCCCTGGTGTCTATTAAAGCACAGACTCTCATTAACACTAAGTCAATATTATGGGGGACCCCTGTTGCTTAACGAGGCATTTACTGCCAGACTTGACAGACTGTCCCACTGACGGTGCCCAAGTAGTCGCTGAACGAATGGCTTTGCCCCCCCAGGCACAGAGCCAGATCACCGGCTTCCCTTTACTTCATACAAGGAGGCCACTATTGCAAGTTCGCAGAGAGCGCCGGATTGAAATACGGCCAGCATCATGGTGGCCCCGCTGTTGTCAAGGTGAACAAAGCAGCTAGGCCTAAACAGACCAGAGCCAAAATACTGTCTTCGCCCTCAGAGAGCCTTTCCTTTAAGTACACACTGAATGGCAGCCAACAGCTGCTGCTCCAGCGAGCCTTGACAAATGCGAGCCACATCTGCTTACATCAGATGTCTGTACTAGCCCTGCTGAAGAGTTGCGGCCATTCCAGAGAGCCTGGCCATCTGCCCTGGAGTTGCCAGCTTTGAGTGGCATAGGATGCCCTCTTCTCTTGCTACCTCTCTCCTTCCTTCAAGGAGTTGAGGGCAGCCTACACAGTCTCAATCATACAGCACCCCCCCCCCCCGACCAGCATAAGACCATCAATGGCTACTAGGACATTTCCCAACCACAAGATGTAGGGATGGCCAACTTGGATGGCTTTGCGACCCCCAAGCCAAGCCGGCAAGTAACAATACAACCTTTAGAAGACATCTGAAGGCAGCCCTGTACAGGGAAGTTTAAAAATGTTTTATTATGTTTTTATATATGTTTATGTTGTTGTTGTTGTTTAGTCGTGTTTGACTCTTCATGACCCCATGGACCAGAGCACACCAGGCACTTCTGTCTTCCACTACCTCCCGCAGTTTGGTCAAACTCATGCTGGTTGCTTTGAGAACACTGTCCAACCATCTCGTCCTCTGTCGTCCCCTTCTCCTTGTGCCCTCCATCTTTCCCAACATCAGGGTCTTTTCCAGGGAGTCTTCTCTTCTCATGAGGAGGCCAAAGTATTGGAGCCTCAGCTTCAGGATCTGTCCTTCCAGTGAGCACTCAGGGCTGATTTCCTTCAGAATGGAGAGGTTTGGTCTTCTTGCAGTCCATGGGACTCTCCAGAGTCTCCTCCAGCACCATAATTCAAAAGCATCAATTCTTCGGCGATCATCCTTCTTTATGTTTCAGCTCTCACTTCCATACATCACTACTGGGAAAACCATAGCTTTAACTATACGGGCTAAACTATTATGTTAATAATAATAATAATAATAATAATAATAATAATAATAATAATTAATTTTTTATTTATACCCCACCCTTCCCGGTTCAAAAACCGGGCTCAGGGCAGCTAACAACAAATTTAAAACACTTAATTGTAAAAGCAGCATAAAAACATGAATAACAATAAAATTCAAATTTCAGAAATCAATTTAAGGGGAAATCTATCTAATAAGCATTAGATAATCACCAGGGCTAGCTGGCTGAATTAGTCCTCCTTGAAGCAGCCCAGAGTGGATGGGGCAACCTAGTCAGATGGGCAGGGTATAAATAATAAATTATTATTCTTATTCCAGATATACCTACCGTATTTTTCGCTCTATAAGACGCACCAGACCACAAGACGCACCTAGTTTTTGGAGGAGGAAAACAAGAAAAAAAATATTCTGAATCTCAGAAGCCAGGACAGCAAAAGGGATCGCTACGCAGTAAAAGCAGCAATCCCTCTTGCTGTTCTGGCTTCTGGGATAGCTGTGCAGCCTGCATTCGCTGCATAAGACGCACACACTTTTCCCCTTACTTTTTAGGAGGGAAAAAGTCAGTCTTATAGAGCAAAAAATACGGTACTTTCATCAGAGAAATGTTGGAGGATATGCCAGTGCTGTACCATAGAATTGTAGAAGGGGCACCAAGGGTCATCTAGTCCAACCCCCTGCAGTGCAGGAAACTCCGCTAAAGCATCCATGGCAGATGGCCATCCAATCTCTGCTTAAAATTCTCCAATGAAGGAGAGTCCACAACCACCCGAGAGAGACTGTTCCACTGTCGAACAGCTCATATTGTCAGAAAGTTTTTTTCCTCAGAATCTCCTTTCTTAGAGCTTGAAGCCATTGAGCACTGTCTTCCAGAGAAAACAAGCTTGCTCCAACTTCCATCTGACAGCCCTCGAGATATCTGAAGATGTACCACAGTAAGTCCATACAATACTTAGTCACACAATGTGGGGAAACGCTTTAGGACTGGAATCCGGGCAACAGGTTTTGTTTTAGTTGCTCTCTTTTTCAATCCTCATCCTTTGGGATTGCTTGTTCTAGGTCATCTGCCTTTTTCAACCGTGTAAAACAGACAAATCAATCTCCCAACCCAAGCCAGAATAATATTATACAAAGCAGGGAAAATATTATAATTGGAAGAACTCTTTTAAATACAAGAATTCCTTTTAGTGAAGTCGTCCGATGGCTCACCTTGTAGCAACGCCAATTTTAAATTTATTTTTTTAAAGAGAAGAGGTCCTGCAATACGGCTGGCAAAGTGGCAGAACGAAGTTCTTCTAGCTCTAGACAGAATCAGTGGGATGAGTAAACCATGTGAGATCGATACTGCAGGAAGGCTTGTTTGGATGCAGTGGTGTGAAAACAAAGAAGCGTGTTAAAGTAAGTTTATCCGTGGAAAGTTACCAGTCCATTATTGTATTATGGCCAGCATCAGAGGCACTGTTCTCTTATAGACATGACAGTGTATCCCCACCCACCCAATGTACACCACTGTGATTTTGTGCAAGGTGTTGAAGAAGAGTATGGATGCATTTATGAAAAATCACTGCAATAATAATACTTAAAAAATTCTTTCAGCATGGCTAACTATTCTTTGCAGTCCCCAAATTTAAGGCTTTGCGGTTATAGGGTTTTTGAAGCAGGAATCCGTTACTTGAACCTTGAGCACGCCAGTGCAAGTAGATAAATAGGTACTGCTGTGGCGGGAAGCTAAACGGAGGTTCCGTGTGCTCCAACTTCCGTCACGGTGTTCTGTTGCACCAGAAGTGGTTTAGTCATGCTGGCCACATGACCCGGAAAGCTGTCTGTGGACAAAACACCTGCTCCCTCGGCCTGAAAGCGAGAGGAGCGCCACAACCCCATAGTCGCCTTTGACTGGACTTAACAATCCAGGGGTCCTTTACCTTTTTTTACCTACCCTTGATTAGGTTTGATCCAGCAGGGATCACCTGATGTTTTGCGACAAGGATGCCATTGAGACAGGGATGCGCAAAGTAGAAAAATACCAGCTGATCTTGAGCAAGGTAGCCAAGCCATATGCCACACGCATATGGTTAAGGTCTCTGATCAGCTTGACTCAAGGAAGGAAGGGGGGGAAATCCTTACTGCACCAAACTAAATATGGCAAAGTGTCAGTTCCAGAGTTGAGTCAAAGCTCACTCAGTGTTAAAGGTAAAGGGACCCCTGACCATTAGGTCCAGTCGTGGCCGACTCTGGGGTTGTGGCGCTCATCTCGCTTTATTGGCCGAGGGAGCCGGCGTACAGCTTCCGGGTCATGTGGCCAGCATGACTAAGCCGCTTCTGGCGAACCAGAGCAGCACACGGAAACGCCGTTTACCTTTCCGCCAGAGCGCTACCTATTTATCTACTTGTACTTTGACGTGCTTTCGAACTGCTAGGTTGGCAGGAGCAGGGACCGAGCAACGGGAGCTCACCCCATCGCGGGGATTTGAACCGCCGACCTTCTGATCGGCAAGCCCTAGGCTCTATGATTTAACCCACAGTGCCACCCGCGTCCCCACTCAACGTTCCCCCCCCCAAATAAAGTAACATTAGGTGCCCCTTCAGTTCATGTCCTGTGGAAGGCTGTCATTTGCCAAAGGGATAGGGAAATAAAAAGTTCACATTCAGGGGGAAACCCTCTGTTTCCAGAGTACAGGTCAGAAATGTAGGACGCTTCCCATATGGATGCACTGCTAAGCAGCTTAAAATGACAAAAGCCTCTGCAATGTGGTGAAAACGCACCACCTTGTGGCTGGAGATGATTCTTGCGAAGCAACACTATTAAAAGGATGCCAGATACTTTAAAAGAAAACCACCAGGTCTGGCGCCAATGCCAAAAATGCCTTATGTTCCAAATTTAAACGACGTCCAAGCTTTACAAGATGACAAAACGAGAATCATTTGATTATTTTTATTATTGTTTTATCACATAAAGGCACACTGATTTTGTTACACTTTATTCCCAGCTCTTAACACTGCACAGCCGGTACACACACTTTATGCAAAATCCATTCAAGAAAAACATTTTTTGGCAGCAATGCAAAATCCCTTCCCCACCTACATTTGCAGAAGTATTCCAGTGCGGTGATCTAACAGCTTGGAAGACAGCATTGATTGATAAAATAGCAGGCTTTGGTGTAAGACATAGTTAGGAGATACTTGGCATCTTAACATTTGTTCAATAAAATTCATACTTAGAAGTCACATTTTAACTCAGCAGGACGTACAAGATAAGTGGAGATTACAGCTAGATTCACACAATTGAATTAGAGATGATCTAGTTATAGTCTTTTTTCCAAAGAAGACTTTGCAATATCCCCCCAGCCTGCCAGATGGTCCATACCAGTCTGTTTCGTGGATTTGCAAACAAGTGGGGCCATCTCCTCCTCCTCCTCTCTAAATTCTTCTAGTGAGCATGTAACAGTTGGTGGAGAGTCCATCCAAGATTCTCCAATTTCCTTTAGGCTGTCTTCTCAATGATAACAGCTATACCTTGGCCTCCTCCAATGCAAGCCGAACCGACTGCATATTTACCTCCACGGCGCCTATAAAAAAACGAGAGAGAATAAACAAGAAAATAAGTTATCAAGGCATCACGACTCAAGCCTTGCCATCTGTTCTGAAAGACTTTTAATTATTTGAGTTCTACCGTTCCTTTCTTTTGCTCCACAGAATGACATCTAGGGCAAGGACTGGCAAGCACCTTGCACTGTGATGCCTTGATGTTGGTGGGAAGAGTGTTTCCTACAGCAGATAAGCAGGCTGACATACCGTATTTTTCACTCTATTGGACGCACCGGACCATAGGAGGGGGAGAACAGGGAAAAAAAAATTTTTTTCTTGTTCTCGCCCTCTAAAACAAGGTGTGCTCTGTGCGTTCAAGGTGCGTTCACCCGAAGCCTCCGGAGCCCAGCAGGAGTTCCCGCTGAGCTCTGGAGGATTTGGGTTCCTTTCAACTTGCTCTTTGGGGCTGGCGAGGGGGAGGGGGAGAAAGCTGCTTTACCCACCGCCAGCCTGCAAACCAGGTCGGGGAACAGCGGGAAGGCGGCGCTCCGCCTCCCCGCTGTCCCCTGAGCTTGTGGGGCTGGCGGTGGGGAGAAGCGCTGCTTTCCCCACCGCCAGCCTCCAAACCAGGTTGGGTTTGGAGGCTGCTATCTGCAAGCCTTGGGAGCCTGGCGGGAACTCCCGCTGCGCTCTGAAGGCTTGTGGATAGCTTCCTGAAGCCTGGCGAGCGAGAGGGGTCGGTCCGCACTGACCCCTCTCGCTATCCAGGCTTCAGTGAAAGCCTGCATTCGCTCCATAGGACGCACACACATTTCCCCTTCATTTTTGGAGGGGGAAAAGTGCGTCCTATAGAGCGAAAAATACGGTACTTGCTGGAGGGAAGGGAACACACAGCCATGTTGCGTGGACCAAGCTACACTCCTTGTGAATCTGAGCCAGACTGCAATTAGCGAGCTAAATTCTGTTTATTTTTATCTCAGCTTCTTTATACCAGTTCCAACTATTTATCCATCTAGCCCACTATTGACCCCGACTCTGAGCTCTCCAGGGTCCCATGTGACGGTCTTCTTCTCCATGACTTCCTACATCATCTTCTTAAAACGCAGATGCCAACCGTGCTCTTTTCCAAGCATGTATTCCACAGCATTTTAAAAAGCAAAACCGAGAAGCGTTCCCAAGAAGTTCCTTCAGGCTATTCACTGACCTTAGTTCGTGAACCAGGTGAGCAGTGATCCTTGAACCCGATGCCCCCAGTGGGTGACCCAAAGCAATGGCTCCTCCATTGACGTTTGTTTTCTCTGGGTCGAGATCTAAAACCTTCTCTACTGACAAGTACTGTGGAGCAAAAGCCTCATTGACCTTGAAACATGAGAGAGAAAGTTGGAAACACCTATATGTTGGACTGCTGTAACATACTCTACTTGGAGCTATCCTTGAAGACAGTTCGGATGCTTCAAAAGTGATGCAGAAAGCAGCTTTTGCAAGGGGTGGGTGAGCAGAAAACCACTGGACAAAAGTATATATATATATATATTTAAAAATCAAAATGAGAACATGAAAGGTCAGATGCAAATCCTGCTTTAAACCTTTAACTTCCCAACTTATTTAAGAATGTCTGTAACCTCTTTCTAACTCATAAAACTCAAGGTGGCAGACCTGAAAAAATGAATAACATAAATTGCAAAACATATACTAAAAACACAACCAAGTTCCAAATAAAATATCATCCAAGAACTGAAGGGAGCATAATAATAATAATAATAATAATAATAATAATAATAATAATAATAATAATAATAACAACAACAATAATAATAAATCTAATATTCATGGCAAATGTTGGCTTGAACCAACAATAAAGAGGTGCTGAAATGCAACCAGAGAAATAGCTATACAGATCTCCTGAGTTAGGGAATTTCAGTTCCAGTGTTTGAAAGCTGCTTCCAATAAGAGATGAACAATCTTCAGCAGCCTGTACTTAGACCCTGCCTAACCCATAGGCAGACCAAAGACTGCACTTAATAGTTCACTTTTAAGTGAACGTCACTCGACTATAGCTTATCTCGGGAAAAGCTGAGCTTAAGTTCCCATCAGTTCCGGCCAACGTGGCCAATGGATATGGGGTGATGGGAGTTGTTTCCAGCAAAATCTGTAAGGCCATAAATTCCCCACCATGTGAAGGCCATATTAAGGTATTGTTTCATTCTTTTTGGGTTCTGCACAGCTTTCCTTACCTCAACTAAGTCCATGTCTTTCAGGGAAAGGCCAGCTTTCTTCAGGGCTTCAGTAATAGCAGGCACTGGACCTTTGTTAAAAACATACACATGCA
This sequence comes from Podarcis liolepis, assembly GCF_965112155.1. NCBI lineage: Eukaryota > Metazoa > Chordata > Lepidosauria > Squamata > Lacertidae > Podarcis > Podarcis liolepis. The sequence goes on along the minus strand of NC_139565.1, from coordinate 55,021,682 downwards.
TGAGGGCAAGTAGAGGAACTGATAGTTCAGTGCCTTATATATACACACACACACCAAGAGTGGGCAACCTGGTGCCCTGAGGATGTGGCTGGACTACAGTTCCCATCATCCCTGACCACTGGCCATGTTGGCTGTGACTGATAGGAGTTGCAGTTCAACAATGTCTGGGGCGGCGGGGGGGGGGGGCAGCAGGTTGCCCAATTCTGATATGTCCCCCCACTCCATTAAAAAAGAAAAGGAAAACAGGGAAAGGTAACTTTATTCTGTGAACCGCCCTAAGCCCTGCAGGTATAGGGCGGTATATAAATTTAACAACAACATCTAATATGCCCACTCACTTTGTTCCAGAAAGGGAACTCTCCATTAGGATTCTTCTTCTTATTATTATTATTATTTATACCCCGTCCATCTGGCTGGGCTTCCCCAGCCACTCTGGGCGGCTTCCAACAAAATATTAAAATACAGTAATGCATCAAACATTAAAAGCTTCCCTAAACAGGGCTGCCTTTAGATGTCTTCTAAAAGTCTGGTAGTAGTTGTTTTCTTTGACATCTGGTGGGAGGGTGTTCCACAGGGCGGGTGCCACTACCGTGAAGGCCCTCTGCCTGGTTCCCTGTAACTTGGCTTCTCGCAGTGAGGGAACCGCCAGAAGGCCCTCGGCGCTGGACCTATTAGACTAGTTACTTAAAGATGTCCCAGAGACTTACAACAAATTTAGAAACATGAACATAAATCATATAACGGGCCCTGAGGGTCATCCAGTCCAACCCCCTGCAATACAGGAATCTCAACTAAAGAATACATGGCAGATGGCCGTCTAGCTCTGCTTAAAAACCTGGCTCCAAAGAGTTGTCAGCGAAGGAGCCAGGGGGACCTCACTGGGGAGAGCTTTCCACAGATGGGGAGCCACAACTGAAAAGGCCCTGCCCCTTGTCATCCTGCTCCGAGGCTCCCTTAAAGAAGGGCCTCAGGATTTCATGCTGTTGCTGCAAATCAGGATTTGCGTAGGCCACCTTGCACACGCTGGGAAAGTCCCCAAGACTGTAACTTACCAATGCCCATGATGTTGGGGTCGCATCCGGACGCATGGTAGGCTACTATTCTAGCCAATGGCGTGAGGCTGTGCTTTTTCACGGCTTCTTCACTCGCTATTATCACTGCTCCGGCCCCGTCACATACCCCCTAGAAAGAGAAAAACAGACACTAAATCTGCGGCTGAGCATTGACAAGAGTTTGCCCTGGATTAGATGTTATGCGGACTCAAAAGGGCAGCTTATTGAAATAATTGAAATACTTTATTGTCACTTGTACAACTTGTATACAATTGAGATTACACGAGCACCCCCCCCAGCTCTCTTAAGTCTTAATTCCCCTCATTTACTGACGCACACCCACCAAACCCAAAAGTCAGTTGCCCTGTTGTTATCTTTTCATTCAGCAGCCTAACAGCCCATGGATAGAAGCTGTTCTTTACCCTGTTGGTGCGACTAATCATGCTTCTATATCTTCTGCCTGAGGGCAGGAGATCAAGAAAGTGCCGGCCAGGGTGTGAATCAACCCTGAGAATTTTCCTCACTCTCCTGTGGCAACGTTCTTCCATTATTTCATCCAGCGGATTCACGGGACAGCCCATAATATCTTGTACTGTATTCACCACCCTCTGTAGGCACTTCCTATCAGAGGATGTCAGAGCAGTCATCCTGGGCCATAAGAACTGGACTGCCCAATAAGAGGGCCATTCTCGAGTAAAACTGATCAGTGGCAGAGACATATATGACTTTGGTCAAGCTTAACCTCCACTATTAACACTCAGGTTTTAAGAAGAGGAGGAGTTTGGATTTGATATCCCGCTTTATCACTACCTGAAGGAGTCTCAAAGCGGCTACCAATCTCATTTTCCCTTCCTCCCCCACAACAAACACTCTGTGAGGTGAGTGGGGCTGAGAGACTTCAAGAAGTCTGACTAGCCCAAGGTCACCCAGCAGCTGCATGTGGAGCAGGAAGCGAACCCGGTTCACCAGATTACGAGTCTACCACTCTTAACCACTACACCACACTAGCTCTCAAGAAGAAGAGGTTGGATGGCTGTCATGGATGCTATGGTTGATATTATGGTTGAGATTCTTGTAGCAGACTCGGCAAATCTCAATTTCTGTAATGTTACTGCTTTTGCAAAAATGGCATCGCTTGCAATGCTTTATTAACTGCACCCCAGAGCTGGCTTGTTGTGGGCAAGGATAACTGACTAATAATAATAATAATTTATACCCCACCCTCTATTTCATATGGTATGATTTATTTTTTAAAAAAAGAACCCTGAGTAATCTGACTTCAGCTCCAGGGAAAGGAGCAACATCTGAGCAAATCGTTCTTAGACCAGGATTTTAAGCTCCCTGGCTCACCGAGGCATTTGCAGCTGTGACGGTCCCATCTTTCTTGAAAACTGTAGGGAGCTTTGCCAACTGTTCCAGAGTCGCCTCCGGTCGAGGGTGCTCATCCCGTTCCATGCTCTGCTTGCCTTTCTTGGTTTTCACTTCAATAGGTGCCATTTCAGCTTTGAAGTGTCCGGCTTCTTGGGCTATAAAAACAAGGCAGCCAACGTCAGTACGTCACAGAGGAAGAACCCAAAGAGATCAGAAAAACCCTCTGCAGGGGCCGTGCTTGAGGTAGATGACAAAGATGACACCCAGTGCTTCTCTTTTAGAAAAAGGGGTGCTGGGACTCACCATGAGCTTGTTAAAGTACGTGCCACTATTTTAACCAGTGCTTTCCTTCTAGGAAAAAGGTGCTGGTACTGCGTACCTTTGAGCACCCCCAGAAAAAAAGCACTGATAATAATTTTATTATTTCTATGTCTTCCATCTGACTGGGTTGCCCCAGCCACTCTGGGTGGCTCCCAACAAAATACTAAAATACAATAACCTATTAAACATTAGAAGCTTCCCTAAACAGGGCTGCCTTCAGATGTCTTTTAAAAGTCAGACAGTTGTTTATTTCCTTGACATCTGAAGGGAGGACGTTCCACAGGGCAGGCGCCACTACCAAGAAGGCCTCCTGCCTGGTTCCCTGTAACCTCACTTCTCTCAGTGAGGGAACTGCCAGAAGGCCCTCGGCGCTGGACCTCAGTGTCCGGGCTGAACGATGGGGATGGAGACGCTCCTTCAGGTATACTGGGCCAAGGCCATTTAGGGCTTTAAAGGTCAGAACCGACACTTTGAATTGTGCTCGGAAACGTACTGGGTGCCAATGTAGGTCTTGTAGGGTTGGTGTTATATGGTGCTTGGTCTATGGGGTCTCCTTCCAGCAGTGACCCCTCTAGATGGTTGGTTTGACCAGACGTGTAAGTACTTAGAGCCAAGAACAATGACGGAGGGCAAATAGAGCAACTGCACGGTCTGTGTGATCTCTGCTGTATGTTTTGTTGTTAGAAACCGCCGTGTGCATGGTACAGTGCTACCTCTAGTTACAAACTTAATTCGTTCCGGAGGTCTGTTCTTAACATGAAACTGTTCTTAACTAGAGGCGTGCTTTCGCTAATGGGGCATCTTGCGCCGCCAGCACACGATTTCCGTTCTCATCCTGGGGCAAAGTTCTCAACTCGAGGTAACTCTTCCAGGTTAGCGGAGTTTGTAAACTGAAGTGTTTGTAACCTGAGGCGTTTGTAACTCGAGGTACCACTGTAACATAGAAAGGCAGTACCTCGGGTTAAGAACTTAATTTGTTCCGGAGGTGCGTTCTTAACCTGAAACTGTTCTTAACCTGAGGTACCACTATAGCTAATGGGGCCTCCTGCTGCCGCTGCGCCACCACCACACGATTTCTGTTCTCATCCTGAAGCAAAGTTCTTAATCCGAGGTACTATTTCTGGGTTAGTGGAGTCTGTAACCTGAAGCGTCTGTAACCTGAAGCATCTGTAACCCGAGGTACCACTGTATACAAATGAAAAATGAAATAAAATGAAAAATGAAACTGCAAAACGGTGCCTAAGGAACCACATCTTTGCAAATGTGCTGCCTGTAGAAAACTGCAAGCACTCTATGGCACTTACTCCCTGGCAAGTTACATGGATGAGCAACGTGACACAGTTTTCCAAAGCAGATACGGAAAGACAGCATTGGTTAGGTTTTGCTCACTAATTTTGTGTGTGTGTCAAGCCTGAAAGAACTGGCCAGTGAAATTGGTTAACATTTGCTCATCTTAAAATACAGTGGTACCTCGGGTTAAGTACTTAATTCGTTCCGGAGGTCCGTACTTAACCTGAAACTGTTCTTAACCTGAAGCACCACTTTAGCTAATGGGGCCTCCCGCTGCTGCCGCGCTGCCAGATCACGATTTCTGTTCTCATCCTGAAGCAAAGTTCTTAACCTGAAGCACTATTTCTGGGTTAGCGGAGTCTGTAACCTGAAGCGTATGTAACCTGAAGTGTATGTAACCCGAGGTACCACTGTAGTCAACGTTTTTAGTCAAAACAGCCTTTTAATACTGTTTGGGGGAAGCTGGGAGGGAAGGGAAACATTCCCCCTCTCTTTTTCCTTGCATTTTGTTTTCTTCATGAAAGAGCATTCCATCACGCAAGTCCGCGGCTTGGAGTGGTGGAGCCCAGAGATAGGTCTACCACCTGCCACTTATGAGAACTAGGCTTCCCTTTGAAATGGATGACGCTACTGTACGTTTTTAACCCTTGTAAATCCACTGACCAGCTTTCCACCTCTGCTGTGTCTTTACTGCATAGCGATCACAGTCTTCCCTTGTGATGTTGTATTTCGCAGCAAGGTTTTCAGCCGTAACCCCCATAGGGGTTTTAATATGCAGATCGGTCAGCCCTGCCCACAGCGTGTCTTCCAGCTGCAAGGGGGATGAAACAGACAACGCAACAAGATTAGTAACACCATTACAAGATTTTGGGGGTAATGAATTCTGTGCTTGTGGGAAAAAGCCAAACAACACAACACAAACAATGGCCAGCTTCAGGAATGACTACCAGGCAACAACTACCAGATATACACAAAGCTGCTGAGAGCAATGGCACCCAACGCCAGTACCTTGAGATCGACTCCAAGTTTTGTTCCAAAGCGGACATTTCGGACAGCATATGGACTTTGGCTCATACTTTCTGTTCCACCACACAGCACTACCTCCGATTCTTTAAGGCAAATTTCCTGTTTTGAGTGGGAAGAGAGAGAAAAAGCTCATTAGGGATTTTTTATTTCACCATTTCAGGTTAGTAGTTGTGCGTCAGATAAGTGCATCAGAAAACACCTCAGATGAATCTAGACCAAGGAAGGACTTGGCAATACTGTGGTACCTCGGGTTAAGTACTTAATTTGTTCCGGAGGTCCGTTCTTAACCTGAAACTGTTCTTAACCTGAAGCACCACTTTAGCTAATGGGGCCTCCCGCTGCTGCTGCACCGCCGGAGCACAATTTCTGTTCTCATCCTGAAGCAAAGTTCTTAACCTGAGGTACTATTTCTGGGTTAGTGGAGTCTGTAACCTGAAGCGTATGTAACCCAAAGCGTATGTAACCCAAGGTACCACTGTACCAATTTACTTTTGGAGGGACAGCTGGCCAGTGCATGAAGGGGAAAAATGCTACGCCTCCACACCACCTTTCCACAACCCTGTGGGTGTTGCACGAGGCTCCAAAAATTGTGTACCTGCACTAGGAGCTGCGTGCAGAGGAAGAGTGGCTGTCTACTACCCCCAATATCAGAGGCAGAATACAACTGATTACCAGTTGCTGCGGGAACAACAGTGGGACAGAGCATCTACTTTCCTGTCTCGCTTGCAAGTTTCCCATCGGCAACAATGGGACTCTGCTGGACTAGTTAGTCCTTTGGTATGATCTAGCAAGGCTCTTATGTTTCCTAATCATTTTGCAACTACTTTGGAAGAGTTTTTGCTTTAACGGCACGGGCTTCTCCAAGAACTTTGCACTGGCTGTCTTTTCTTTTCAGGCACAATTAGAAGTTTATAGGGCCTTCGATAGCTTGGAGACCACCTCCTTCCATAGGACCCGCCCTTTTAAAGTCATCAGCTATGTCATAGGTGGTGGGAATCTCTAGCCCAGAGGCTCAATGGAGGTCCCAGGGCCTCTCTATCAAGCCTGCCCGACCCTAGGTGGTCCCTTTGTGTTGTGTTTAGAAATTGAGAGCACAAAGAGGCAATTAATTGATGGTGCAATTAATTGATGGCCTACAGAACTCCATGTCATTGCAGAGCACATTTTGTAAGAGATATAGTTTGTGCCTGTTTGGGCTAGCCAAGCTTAAATTGAGGAAATGGATCAGATGACGCGAGAATATTACAGTGGTACCTCGGGTTGCATACGCTTCAGGTTACAGACGCCGCTAACCCAGAAATAGTACCTCGGGTTAAGAACTTTGCTTCAGGATGAGAACAGAAATTGTGCTCCGGCGGCGCGGCGGCAGCAGGAGGCCCCATTAGCTAAAGTGGTGCTTCAGGTTAAGAACAGTTTCAGGTTAAGTACGGACCTCCAGAATGAATTAAGTACTTAACCTGAGGTACCACTGTATTCTGCTCTGTTGTTTAGTTTTCTCTTTCATCACCAGTTTTGTGAACTGCTTTATAAAAAAGTACAGTTGCGGACGGGATCCGTTCCGGAGCTCCGGTCAGATCCCAAGGTTTCCACAACTGGAGGGATTGCTTCTGCGCACACGGCAGTAGAGCTCTTCTGAGCATGCGGCGAAACCCAGAATACTTGCGGGTTTGCTGCGTTCGTATCCTGAAGGATACGCAACCGGAGGTATGCGTATCCAAAGGTACCACTGTAGAGTAAGCCATTCACAGTAATGCCCTTGTCTCCACTTTGCAACTCTCTGGTTATTATCATGCAATTAAAAAGAAAGATGGGAGTATCCAACACATTTATTATTTTCCCATTTCTCGAGTCTCTGCCTGACTTGCACTGGACAGCTGGGCTGATGGAGGACAGGAGAAACTTAGCAATAGGGTACCGCGAGAGCAAATCTAGTACCTGGCATCCATTGACGATGGACTGGAAGCCTGATCCACACAATCTGTTGACTGTTAGGGCAGGAACTGGGACGGGAACTCCAACACGCAAACCCACGTGCCGCGCGAGGTAAGCAGCATCCGCAGAGCTCTGCAAGGAAGGGCAGACGTACCACTTGGTTAATGCTGCTCAAAGCAAAAAAATGCAGGTAATGCATAAACTGCAATGCTTGGAAGTGAGAAAACATACAGAGGATTGGCCTCCAAAGATGCCATGTTACAGACTTGCTTGGAACCAAGCTCTGCTGAACACAGTGAAACTAACTCAGATTAAACATGCGTAGGATTGAGCTGCATGTAACTTTAAGGGAAGTCTAGGGCAGGCATAGGCAAACTCGGCCCTCCAGATGTTTTGGGACTACAATTCCCATCATCCCTGACCACTGGTCCTGTTAGCTAGGGATCATGGGAGTTGTAGTCCCAAAACATCTCGAGGGCAGAGTTTGCCTATGCCTGGTCTACGGTGACAGCACACTCAAATTCTGTTGCAATGGGTAGAGATAATGTTCCAATGTCTAATTTGGAACTCCCCTCCCTCTTTGGAACATTTCCCCCATAGAGGTGTGGATGGTAATGTTGTTGGCCTTCCATTGCCCCGTCAAGCCATGTGTTATCCCAGGCTTTTGGAGGAATTGCTTAGCCTGCTCTGGAGTTTTATGTTGCCCTATTGCTGATGTGGTGTAGTGGTTAAGAGCAGTAGATTCGTAATCTGGGGAACCGGGTTCGCTTCCTTGCTCCTCCACATGGGCTAGTCACACTTCTCTGAAGTCTCTCAGCCCCACTCACCTCACAGAGTGTTTGTTGTGGGGGAGGAAGGGAAAGGAGAATGTTAGCCACTTTGAGACTCCTTAGGGTAGTGATAAAGTGGGATATCAAATCCAAACTCTTCTTCTTCTTCTTTGGTGAAAAGCAGCCTAACCATCTTAATAAATATTCACAGTGGAATACCTCATGCCTGCTGGGATTCTGGGCATGATTTGGGAGAAATGGTCTTGCAGGGAAAATTTGAACACTTGGGAGGCTGAGTTCAGCCTGAAGGATGGCAATTTCCCATCCCTGGTTTAGGTTACCATCATGAAAGCCAGTTATATGCAGTGATGTGAGGTGGGAAATTTTGTGTCCCACAGGTTCATAAGCAACACTGAATGGGTGACAACCGCAAATACAGTATTAAGCAAGCCTGCCACTTTCAAAGTTGTAATTAATGCTTTTCAGGTGTTTATCCCTGGCATGTTATGTGAGTCAGCATATCTCATGCAGTTCTTTGGATTAACAAAATTTATTGGTGTGTCAACAGTTTCCAGTAAAGGTAAAAGTAAAGGGACCCCTGACCATTAGGTCTAGTCGTGGCCGACTCTGGAGTTGCAGTGCTCATCAAGCTTTATTGGCCGAGGGAACCAGCATACAGCTTCTGGGTCATGTGGCCAGCATGACTAAGCCGCTTCTGGCGAACCAGAGCAGCGCACGGAAACACCGTTTACCTTCCCGCCAGAGAAACACCTAATTATCTACTTGCACTTTGATGTGCTTCCGAACTGCTAGGTTGGCAGGAGCAATGGGAGCTCACCCCGTCGCGGGGATTTGAACCGCCGACCTTCAGATTGGCAAGTCCTAGGCTCTGTGGTTTAACCCACAGTGCCACCCGCATCAAAATTTATTAGTGTGTCAACAGTTTCCAGTACCTTTGTTTAAATTTAAGGATCGGGGGGTAGAAACAATGTAAGTGAAGTACATGTGTTTGTATTTAAAATTTACAAGTATTCCAGTCAAATTTCCATAAAACACAGCATTTAAGCTGCATTAAGCACACTTTAATTTCACCCCTAAAATAATTTAGGTCCAATACTTGAGTTGTAGCAAGACAAAAAAATAACATGGGACATGTTTTTTGCAGTTTTCTTACTTAAATACAAATAAAATAAACATGTTCAATTTGGCATAATTTTTTAAAAAACTGGATGCAAAGTAAAAATCTTCCCAATATAAATTACCCTATGCAAATTATCCTAGGATACGAAGAACCAAAGCTCTTCTCTGCATAGGAAATTCAGAAAACACCCACACCATAGGCAAGAGTTTAGAATATAGGGAAAGGCAGGTCAAGGCTTTGGTTAGTATTAGTTATATAAAGAGCTTTCATTTTCACTGTGTTAATAATAAGACATGTGAACTTGGGTTAAGTTACTCTAAATGTCTTTGTTCATTAAGGACTGTACTTGTTATCTGCACACAGAGAAAAATGAAAAAGTTGTAAAGAAAGCAAAACACATTCTGTAGGGTGCAAAAACATATTTACACGATCGTGTGCATCTCATTCCTACCCCCAACAATGCCAGCAGGGGCAAATTCAATGACACAGAATACTCCAAGGGAAACTGTTTTACAAGTGACTTGTTAGAGCTGCAGTTGTTCCAGTTTATTTCTAGCTCCTCTGGAATGGGGCAACAGAGCAAACGTAGAAAGAGAAAGAACATTAGCATGAGTGCAACAAGAGGATTTGCCAGCTGGCATCTGCTGTGTCCTACCAACCTGCATGACATTGCCCACAACCACACTGTCAATGATTTCGGGAGACACTTTGCCAGCAGCCAGGGCTGAGCGGGCTGCAATCTCCGTTAAGTCTGTGGCAGTGAAGTCCTTGAGCAAGCCTCCATAAGCCCCAAATGGAGTCCTCTTGGCAGAAACAATGAACACACCTGGAATGGAAAAGTTGGAAAACACAATGAGGTGGTACAGGAAGCTGTCTTATGAAAACTATTGGCTCAGTGAGCACAGTATTGTCTGCAATACTGAAGTGGGGCTCCAGGGTTTTAGTCAGGGAGTCTTTCCCAACCCAACATCATGTGCGCACCAAGCACTGAATCTGGGGCCTTTCACAAAGCCATGTGCTCTACTAGCAAGCCTTTCAAGATGAACATCTGTTGACAGAAGCCCATGGAGATAAATGAAGGCTTAAGATCCTACTCACCCCCTTCAGTGAATACAGCTCTTCTTCTACCAACAACTAAGTATTAAGTAATACGGAAGTGATACGAAAACAAGCCTGCTATTTGCTTAAATTGGGTCCAAAGTATTTGCTTTTTGAGGAGCTGTGTGGAAAAGTGCGCAGTCATCACCAGAGACATCAATTCCCTGTAATACTCATTACTGACAAGGTCTTTACTCCCCAGAGTCTGAAGAAGTAGACCAAAGGCCTATTACGGTAAATAGACCAAAGGCCTATTTAATCCGGCATCGGTTTCTCAGAATGCCAAAAAGATGCCACAATCAAGCCATCAGCCCTCTCCCAGCATGTTGTCTCTGAACCTGGAAGTGGCATATAGCCCCTTATACTCCCTGAAAGGAGAAATTTCAGACTCAAAGGCTGCAAGCTGTGCCTTTTCATGGTTACAGAAAAACACCTGGGGCATTGCACAAGTTTAGAAATGCAAGCCAGTGCAGCAATGTTGTTCATTATGTGGAAACTAGTATACACTCATGACAGCATTTCGTCTCCCTATTTGCATACAAAGTCTCTGCAGCTTTCAAAGCATGTTTTACCAGACATTTTGCAAACTAGTTAACTCCTTATCCACTGAAGTGTCCACATATGCTTAGGGATAGCCAAAGCCTTACAGTGATTCCCATGTCCTATTTCATGATCTCAAGAAGGGACTACCTAGTTCAACATGCCTGGCTACACCAAAGCAGAGCAAGGCCCCTACAGTGCCTAACTTACAAGGGTCTTGCAAAGATTACTGAGATAATATGCAAGAACGGCTTTGCACATTTGAAATACACTGTATAAAACAATTATTATGAGGCTATCCTATTCATGGAAGCTTTGAAATGCTTAAATGATTGCAGTCTAATTTTTAGATGTGTTTTTTTTTTAAAGCCAACTTTTTCATACAAAGTCTCTGCAGCTTGGTGGCTTTTTGCTACAGTAAACATTTCAGTGTAGAATATTATTATTTTTTTAATTTGGAGAATATGGATAGATATATTTCAAAATGATTGACAACCTGTTATACAAATCAGTCAATGCTAGGAGCTGTTTCTTTTTGTTTTCCAATGCATTTCTTATCAATAAAAAAGTTCTCCTCTCAGCCTCCGTTTCCCCATCTGCAAAATGGGAACGATCCGGGGCAGCTGCATGGGCAAACACAATAAAACCTGATTGAAAAGCTCTGCCTTTGAAGAAGAAAGAAATAATAAAAAGCAAAGGTATGCACGCCGGCAATAAAATAATGATAATAAAAAAGAACCACTCTAAGCCTCGTTTCTCCTATCCTGTGCTGCTTCATGTTCTTTGCTCCAAAGCCGTGTTTATTCAAGCTGCCGAGATATGAGTGAGCACAACGCAACATAAAAACAAAGCAAACATAAAAATAAAAATCTTGCATTTGTAGTTTCTAGGACGTGTGCTACTCCCAGATCTGGAAGCGCGTGTGCAGCGTCAGGCTTGCAAAATGCAGCCCTGAAAGGAAGGGGAAGAGATTCGGAAAGAGAAGTTTTAAGCCCGGGGAACAACTACTTGCCTCTGAGCAAAGCCATGGCCGCCGCCGCCTCTTCCGTCTCCTGGGCTGAAGGTCTCCCTTTGCACGCCCTGATGCAATCCCGAGGCCCAGCCTGCAGAGGGGGCGGGCGGGCGGAGGGGGCCGGGACCAGACCTTTCGGTGCTTAGTTTCTTCCCCTCCTCCTCCTCCTCTTGCCCTTTCCCCTACTTCTTCCCCGTCGCCCAGCCTCCAAGTCTGCACAGTCACATCCAGCACAAACGGACTCTGCCTGCTGCTCCTCGAGAGGAGGGAAAAGGTGAGACGCGTGGGCAGGTAACGCGTGTGCATCCTCGAGGGGTGGGATAATGGGGGGGTAGCAACCCCAAATTTGGGTTACTCCTTTGAATTGCACCAATTCAATTGCAATAATAGCAATTGAATTGAATAATACCAGTTGCAAATAATAGCGGTTTCCTTTTTAATAATGCTTTTATTTAGTTTTTGGAATGGGGGGAGAAGGAACTTGTCTCTGGGGAGGGGCAGGGAACTGGGTGCAAGCTCTATAACGCCAAGGTGCTCTCTCCGCATGGTCGTAACGATTGCTACAAAAACGAGGAACCCTCGTGTGGAATCTGCGCCCGCGGATGTCAAACTGGGCGGGGAAAGGAGAGCAACGGGAGGAGCGGTTTGGGGCGCGGCAGATTCGCGCCGGCCGTTTCCGGGGCAACGCGGCCTGCTTCAAGCTGAAGCGCCTGCCTCGGGAGTGTCTTTCTGTGGGTTTGTTATGATTATTTATTAAATTTGTGTGCCGCCCACCACCCATATATTTCAGGGCGGTTCACAGCATAAAAAATACAAGATAATAACACATTGAATGAATTTATTATTTCGGTCACAGACCAGTTCCAGCCCACACACAAAATCATGGAATTCATAAAACACGATAGGGATGCATTTGAATTTGCAATTAGGTATAACAGGGACAATACAGATATAGCAACAGTTTAAAAATATATAAATTAAAACTTAGTCATTAACATATAACCTAAAATTATCATTTAAAACCTTAACCATTATGATAGCACAGCTTGTTCCCTAAGTTTTATGGCAATTGCACAGAATTTGGCTACCCTTAACGTGATCTCAGGATCCTTGTCGTCTACCAGGGATTATAGGCATTGAAGTTCAGATTCATTTGGAGATTTTTGCATAGATAATAACACAAAATGCATGATTAAAACAAGAAAAGCAAAACAATAACTGCCCCCCCCCGCCAAAGTTGGTGGTGGATTCTGGCTCCTCACAGACCTGTGATTGCTCCTACTTTTTAACAAACCAAAGTTCCCAGGATTCTTTGGGGGGGGGTGCTTTCATTTTATGGTGTGTACCCAGCATACCTCTCAAGGTTTTCCCCTCCCTGCATCTCTAACTGCAAGGAGCCACTTAAAAGCCCTCAAAGGAGTGAGCAAACATGCAAATCCATCAGTTTTGAACCATGTACCTTTTATCACTTTATCTCTTCAAGTCTCCCAGACAACTAGGGCAGCCAGGATAAATACTAAGAGTAAATAAGCAAATGAGCAAATAAGATGTCTGCAAACATGACGTGGAGGCTGGCAACATCAACCCCACCAGGACACAGACAGGCTGTGCATCCATAGCATTCACCAGTCAAGGAATGGCTGCTGGGAGGAGTGCAGAGAGAAGAAATGGTACATCTGTAACAGCGAAACTGGCCGCCTTCATCTTACCCAGCTTCATCTTCCCCACAGCAGCGCTTGTAACTTTCCAGCGGTTTGACTTCACTCCCAAAGGCGCACTTCCTCCATTATCTCAAAAGGCAGACGAATGCCAACAAAAACAAAGCACAAAACTCAAAATCTTTGTCATCTTTGGTAGGTCCTAATAATGTTATTACCTTACTAGGTAATAACCCCCTTGTAATATACCAGCACATCATCCTGCAATTTTTGCTTGAATATTCTCCTTTTGCTAATTTTTGTTGCTTAAATGTTTATAGACGGTTTTTGGAAAATTCATAGTGAGTCTCCCAAACAGAGGTTGTTCGGTCGTGCAAAGCCACTCAGTGGAGAAAGAACGAGAGGGCTGTTACTACATCCCTTGCTAGTAGACTCCTGGCATATCTGATAGGCCAGTGTGGGAAGTGGGATAGATGGATCTTGGATATGACGCGTCAGAGATCTCATTGAATCCATTTGGCCTTTCCCGACTGGGTGGTCTTCAGTCACATACCAGCAAATTTGTGTTGTGCAATTATAGCTTATTGGGAGGGTCTTGCTCAACAAGCACTCTTTCCTCAAAAGATAGTAAACTTTTTGCTTTATCTGCCAAAGGTCTCAAGGTCCAGCCCCTGGCATATCCAGTTGAGAAGGGTCAGGTAGAAAGAAGGTGATGAGAAAGACCCTTGTAGTGGTTAAGAGCGGTAGTCACGTAATCTGGGAAACCGGGTTCGTGTCTCCGCTCCTCCACATGCAGCTGCTGGGTGACCTTGGGCCAGTCACACTTCTGTGAAGTCTCTCAGCCCCACTCACCTCACAGAGTGTTTGTTGTGGGGGAGGAAGGGAAAGGAGAATGTTAGCCGCTTTGAGACTCCTGAAGGGGAGTGAAAGGCGGGATATCAAATCCAAACTCTTCCTTGTGAGGGACTCTGAATCTGAGGAGACAATCCTAGGCTACATACAAACACCTGGTATAAGACATATTCCTAAATTCCTAGGGGTAGATTGCTAAATTAAGTTTTTAAAAATCCAAAGGGGCAAAAAAAAAAAAGGGCCAACATTCACAGACTGCACTCAGTAGAGGTCCAAATGGTGTTTCAAATCTCATGGGTTGAACCTAATTGTGAAGTTTGGTAGCGCTGGTTTCTTTTAACAGCCAGCCTCCTGTTTTGAAGGGGAGGCAGCAGTATGGATGGCTGTTTACAGAATCAAGTGTCTCCACTGCATTATGAGGCATTTATATTTTGTCAAAATAAATCTGAACTGAAACAAGATAATATATATGACAAGCCGAAGCTGGGAGCTTTAGTGGAGGGTGAAAAGGCATACTAGACCATGTTTTTGCTATCATTTATTATGAAATCACTTTGAGATGCTTCATAGGAAGTGATTCACGAATGAAATAGATACAAGGCTGTCAGTTTCACGCCTTTTCTGTCATGAAGAACCTGGAGCATCTCAGATTGTTGTTCTTGGGTTATTATGCATATCAGAAATAGATGTATGCAACCTTCCCAAAGCAGTAGCATATTATGTAAAATACTGAAAAAACATTATCAGCCTTCTGTTATAGTTCTTGGGAATCGTAGATTCAGTGATCCTGTTTGCAAGCCCTCTCCTTTGCCCTGCTTCAATAGGTTTTCAGGCTCTCTTTCCCCCTCTGCTTCTGCAGTCCTTAACTTATGCGTCAACTATCCCAGGTTTTTCTCTGCTCACTGTCTTATCATGTTGTTTTAATTTGCTATTGCTGTTACTTCCTTTTCTCCTCTCTGTTTCAGTGTAGGGAGAAGATGCATACATAAATCCATACATCCATAATTTTTTTTAAAAAATATGATTCTGCACTGGGAGTGGGGACTCAGGAAGGTGGAAAAAGGGGCTAGATCAGGAGTGAGAATAATTTTTCTAATCTATCTTGTTCATAAGCTCTTGAAAAAAACTCACCATTGCAGTTCCTGGTCTGTGATGAATAGCCCACTGCGCAATCTGAGTTCTGTGGAACTGAATGATGGAATTTGTGCTAACAAAGGCATCTGAGACCAAGAAATAACTGATATGTCCCTAGTGCTGCAGTTGGATGCTGATCTACAAAAAGAAACTTAAGGAACAATAAAAGGTGTTCCTCAAGTGTTGCTAAGTAGATTTAAACACAGCCTGTCTATATTATGGATATGTCGTAGTTAAGTGTGTTGAACCTGGGGAGATCTGATTGGTGAGATCTGAGTTCAGATTTTTACCCATCCATGAAACCTCCTGGCTGACTTTGAACCAGTCGTGCGCTGTCAGCCTAAACTACCTACCTGAGTAAGAGTTGCTTCTGAATGCCAGGAAACTGCAGGAGAGGAGGGCTCTTGTGCTCTGCTTGCGGGTTTCCCCATGGCATCTGTTTGGCCACTCTGAGAGCCAGGTGATGGACTAGATGGGCCATTGGCCCACTGCAACAGGCTCTTCTTAGGTCCCTCATAGGACTGTTCGGAGGAGAACCATATACAGTGGTACCTCGGATTACATATGCTTCAGGTTACAGACTCCGCTAACCCAGAAATAGTACCTTGGGTTAAGAACTTTGCTTCAGGATGAGAACAGAAATCGGGCTCCGGCGGCGCAGCAGCAGCAGGAGGCCCCATTAGCTAAAGTGGTGCTTCAGGTTAAGAACAGTTTCAGGTTAAGAACGGACCTCCGGAACGAATTAAGTACTTAACCTGAGGTACCACTGTACCTGATTCATTGCAGGAGTGGCTAGATTTATCACATTCATATCTCAGTCAATAGAGCGTAAGACTCAATCATGGGTTGGAGCCCCACTTTGGGCAAAAGATTCCCGCATTGCAGGGGGTTGGATTAGATGACTCTCATGGTCCCTTGCAATGCTACAATTCTCACTCACTCTGCCCCCATTCCAAAACTTTTAACCTTTTAAATCCCACTGTGTAAGAATTGGTACCTTCCTGACTTTCAAATGCTAAGATCTTTATTGACATATGTTAATATCCCAAACATTGAACTCTTTTACCTCCACGCCTCATGAATCTATTCAGGGCGGCAGCTAAAATTGTGCCCATGCCTATTTTGGAATAGGACTAGCATTGTAGCAAGGCACACCCCATTTGTGCTGAACTGTTCCAGAAATTAAGCATGCTCACTTACACAGTGGTGCCCCGCAAGACGAATACCTCGCTAGACGAAAGAGTTTTCCGTTTTTTGAGTCGTTCCGCAAGACGAATTTCCCTATGGTCTTGCTTAGCAAGACAAAACGTATTGCGAGTTCTTGTGAGTTTGTTTCCTTTTTCTTAAAGCCGCTAAGCCGTTAATAGCCGCTAAGCCGCTAATAGCCACTAAGCCGCTAATAGCCGTGCTTCGCAAGACGAAAAAACCGCAAGACGAAGAGACTCGCGGAACGGATTAATTTCGTCTTGCGAGGCACCACTGTATACCAGTTACCTCTGAATACTTTTCACGGAATACAGGTTTTTCTCCAAAAGCTTCTGGAGGGGCTGCCACATTGTAACCCTACCCTTCTAACGGCTCATAGCAATAGAACTCTTACATCATTTGTGAAAGGCTTTCTCTCTGAGTTTGTGGTCTCTCAAATTCGATAAAGTCCCTGTTTTATTATTTGGCTTCTGTTGCTACATTTAAAAAAAAAATATTAAAAAAAACCATTAGCTATGCCAATGCAATTACAGCAGGGATTAAAGGCAAAATACAACAACAACAAGAAAATTACATTGGGAGCAAGGGATCTTGGTTACTAACAAATATATTTGTTCTCCATTGCAGATTTCTTCACGTGGCCCTTGGATCCTGCAGCACAAGCTGCCACGCAGAGAATGAAACAAATGCAAGTAATCCACAGTGTTTAATGGCAGGCTGGTTTTTTAAATAAATAAATGTAATGAAAGGATACCCAATAGTGTGCTATTGGTTTGGTTTTGCCTTGTCTTGGCTGTAGGTTGTTAGTGAGTTTCTCCCATTATGGCAATGGTCCAAAGTTTTTCAAACCACCTTAGCTTTTCTCCTGCTTTCCTATGATGCACTACAGGGAGTCCCTATAAGCAATTCAAACTCATGGGTTGAACCTAATTGTGAAGTTTTGTAGCGCTGGTTTCTTTTAACAGCCAGCCTCCTGTTTTGAAGGGGAGGCAGCAGTATGGATGGCTGTTTACAGAATCAAGTGTCTCCACTGCATTATGAGGCATTTATATTTTGTCAAAATAAATCTGAACTGAAACAAGATAATATATGTGACATGCCGAAGCTGGGAGCTTTAGTGGAGGGTGAAAAGGCATACTAGACCATGTTTTTGCTATCGTTTATTATGAAATCACTTTGAGGTGCTTCATAGGAAGTGATTCATGAATGAAATAGATACAAGGCTGTCAGTTTCACGCCTTTTCTGTCATGAAGAACCTGGAGCATCTCAGATTGTTGTTCTTGGGTTATTATGCATATCAGAAATAGATGTATGCAACCTTCCCAAAGCAGTAGCATATTATGTAAAATACTGAAAAAGACATTATCGGCCTTCCCTATAAGCAATAGGGAAAACATACCTTTTGTTGCTTTTTCCTTAACTGTAGTTGAAACAGCATTAAAGGCTGAAATCCATAAAGCTTCTACCACTGAGGAGGCCCATCACATATGCCATAAAGTGTCATGGAATTCACACCTCGTCTAGCATAGCTGAGAGCTTTTTACCTGCAACTCTAAACAGCCTCAACAGGGTACAGGTTGCTATCTTGTTCCCCTGCAGAGATGGAATAGAGGTATTCACCCTGTCACCCCTTATTCCGTTAAACTTTACTTTTTTATAAGCTTGACTTTCTTGCTTTTGGTCTGTCAGAAGCAACCATGAACCAAATAGGAACGTGAATTGTTTTATTGGCACTTCTTTGCTATAATAATGTTTGCTCTTCAGAAGTGTTAATTCAGGAACCCCTAGAAGCCATAATTATTTAAAAAAACCTATAATCAGAGGTCTACCTTTTAAGCCTCCTGTTCACTTAGGTACAAGCCCCATCATGTTCAGTGGGGCCTACTCCCAAGTAAGGATTCCTTACTTAGTATTCCTGCCCTAGTCTTCACATTTCAAATTGGATTGTTTCTCAAAAGGCCAGGGTACTTTTTCTTTTCCTAGGATAGAATTGTTCAAGAAAAACAGTATGCAAATACATTGTGGTTTAACTTAACTGAAATATATTTCCCTGTCAGCTTGTACTTCGCTATTCTGCCAAATGAAACCAGGGATGTTGATATGTGTATCTGTGCATGCAAGATGCAAATTTCTTGCATACAGCAGTGCAGAGATGAGAACCTTTTGTAAAATGCTTTTGGGGAAGAACTGACGTGGATAAAAGGAGGTATTGTACCTTTTCCCATCCTCTCACCATCCTTCCAAATTGGGGCCATCAGGATCTGGCTGGCTCTGGGCTCAAACTCACCCTTCAACAGATATATATTTGTTTTCTCTCTCTCTCTCTCTCTCTCTATATATATATATATATCTGATTTGTTTAAAAAAATAATAATGGTACACTGATACTTTACCAGACATGCAACCCACTGGCAAATACACAAGTGGATGTGTTTAGGGTCAGAGAGCCAGCCAGGTACGTTCTGAAAAATGTCTACTCATCCTCAATTCTGCCCATGAGAAGGATTACGCTTTTGAAACGGGAATTGTCGACCTCATGCAAATACGACATTTTCAATGCAGTGCACTAGAAAATAAGTCCCAACAGCCTCCCACATATTCCAAAGTATTTATTTCACAATATTTTATGCACAGCTGAAGGACAGGACTATTTGTTGTTTTCCTACAAACAGAAAGTGTAGTTTACAGATCTGTTCAAAATGGAAAAATAATTCTTTTACCAGCAGTATCATTTCATCTACATTTTTGGGACTTGCCTTCAAAAGTCATTCAAGTACCTTCAGAGCAGCCGACCTATCAACCTGTGGTGACTAAGACTCGGCATGCACACAGCAAATCCTGGATTGGCTACTGCTAAGCAAATCCTTATTTCCCTTTTGCACATCCATTTTTACTGTCAGGCCTTTGTGTTCTTTGAACAATTCTAGTATTTAAGGGGAATGTTATTGGCTGCTTGTATTTAAAATATTCAGCCTTAATTCAGAAAGCAAACTGTTCTGTTACACCTTCAAATACATAAAAATCCAATGGGTTGAGGAGACAGGCGTAAACAGGCTTGTACAATATATTTTGATTGGCACAGTTATAGGATTATTGTAGCTGGCTATCCATAATCCCAAGTCATTCTGAGCACTAAAATTACAGTCCTATTACAGTTTCTGACAATAAGAAACAAGTTCATGTTGTTAATGTAGTGCTGGCATGAGGAGGAAATATGGCTTAGTGTTAATACACCTTTAGAAACGCTTGCAGCAGCCTGGTCAGCCACTGCAAATTCTTGCATACTTTATTTCTATAACATCTTAAAAGGGACAATAGGAACGTAATGATTCTGTTGTCTTAATCCTGTTTCAGGAGTAGGCTGTGTGCCTGTGTGCTCCTCTCCTCATGGTGAATTTCCACTGCCCTTAACTTTTATTTCAGTGTCACCACTGGTGTCAGTCAAGGTTCCTACTTACGCATTAGCTGCAACTAGCAGTGGTACTGATGTAATAGAAAAATGTGATTAACAGGTGGTGGGGAAGAGGGAACACATAGACCCCATGGCCTGCTACCAGTGTCTTAATCCTGGTACACACATAATATTGCAGCGTGATTTTAAATAGGCATGGTTGTGTAGTCAAATAGCTGATTTCATTGGCAGTTGTTGATTTTCATAGGGTTTGGGTCTGACCAGTCTCCCCTCAATAAATAAAGTTATGGTGCTGGGCCACCCTAATGCCCAGCTCTGACAATTAGTTTTCAAGGGCACAGCCAGCACTCTAGGCCAGCCAATTCGCTTTGGGGGTTTAGATTCAATGCAAACTGTCCATGCTCATTGAACATGTATATGATGAAGTTGTGCGGACACCCTGTTGTGAACCCCTGTTTATTGCATTATAGGACAGTAATTTGAAGCCTTGAGCAGAGGAGGCTAACCTGTGGCTCTCCAGCTATTTTTGGACTACCACTCCCAGAGTCGCTGACCATTTGGCATGCTGGTTGGGGCTGACGGGAATTGGAGTGCCTCAGGTTGGTCACCCTTGTCCTAAAGAAGTGACAAAATAAAGCCAGCACAGATCAAAACCAAGTCCGCACCCACCCAAACAGTGTGGGAATCGGCCCCAAGAAGTTCAGTGACTTTATAGGATTTCTGCCAAGTCTAGGAAATTGAAATGCTCCCTTCTCTCTTTGGAAGTCTGCTGCTGATGGAAGAGGATAGACAAAGAGAGATGTTGGGTAGTGGCTGCAGATTTCTTCCAGCCTCAGTTGATGTGTTCCTGCTGCTGCATAGAAAATCTTTGTAACATCCTTTCTCAACCCGCGATCTCATTGCTGGAAGGGAGTAACAAAAGTGGGTTGGGTTGTTGTTTTTTGCTAGCTATGGCACCATTCATGGAATAGCGATCAATGACTGCTTCACCAGCACATGATCACCAGCTAATTGCTGCAGTAAGAATTTCACACATGAATTCGTCTCTGGGAGCAGTTCCAATAGTTATAAAAAGATCCATTGCCCAAATTTAACTGACACATAATTATGAATTACTGACTCAGGAAGAAATTCCTTAAGTTGCTCACTGGTGACGTGTTCTTTCCATACTAGCTGGACTAAGTATAGAGAAGTTACATGCTGGGCTATTCGTTGCTAGGGGACCTTCAACATTGCTAATTTGACTGCTATCCCCATTCAATTGCCCTTTATTATGAGGAATGTAATATATGCTGCATTCTCTCCCCCCCCTTCTCAATTTGTGGGTCTGAATGCATTTTTAAAATTTATTTTGCTGTTAATATGTGTGCTGATTAATTATGAATGTGTGTTCCTACAAAGCAGGGTTTTCCATGTTAGCAAAAGGGGGTGCGTGCGAGCAAGCATCAATGTTTGCACATCCACACTTTTGGACACATTTCCCTTTAAAAAGTCATGTATGGGGTGGAGGCTTAGAAAACTGCTTGGGGAAAGGCCATTAAACCCAGTTTGGATTCTGTGCAATTGCTAGACTGCATCTATTGTTTACAGTGAATACTGAACTTTCTTCATCGACTTTTGAACATGTCTACTTCAAAATTTCCAGCATCAACTGTCTACTTACAACTCCAAAGGCAATTTTTGGTGACATTTAAAGGTTTCCCCAGAATTATTAACACTCAGTCTTGAAAAAATAGTGATTGAGAATAATGGTGAAAAGGCACACAGTGGGAAAGTACTCTATCAGAAATATTTTAAAATGATGAAATAAATGACACCAACCACCTTTTTGAACTGTGCTAAAGAGTTTTAAATGACATTTAAATGGCTGATGAGGAAGAGAGAGAAGGCATGTTTGTGCAGGGCAATACCAGTGAATTGGCTTTTTAAAAAGTAAGTCCCAAGATATCTTAAAAACAGATAACATAAAAATTACATACATCAAATATATTTAACATGAGATCCTTCTGAAAATCTTTTGCAGTTAAATATTACAGTTATTTACTCAGTTCATATCTCTTTCTATACTAACAGTTAGGTTTTTAAAATATACACAGATATAATACATAATATAAATAAATTCTCCTTGCAGTGCTGTAGTGAAATACCATTATCCTCAGGAAGAACATTAGCCACATTTTATAAATACGTTTTCTAGGGTCGCTGTGAAAGTGGGTTCTGCAGCTCCCTTTCAGCTAGCCCACCTGGTTAGAATTATGGTTAGCAATGCATGGTGATTCAGTTGCAGCTGGAACACTTTAAAAAATTGCACAGCTGGATACACAGAAACAGGTGCAACAAGAGAAACTGTGAACACATACTTTCTGCTTAGTCTAGAGTGCAGGACAACACTAAATTCTGCATTGCACTGGAGAAATCAGGAGCAGTCACCCAGTTCACCTCCCCCCGACATTTAAGGGGGCAAATTCTCTCGTTCATCACAACTGGCAGAGTGCCCCAACCTCAGGCTGATTATATGGGAAATGGAAGATTTGATCCTGGGAAGAGAACATAATGCAGAAAGAAAATTACCTGGCTGCTGCAGTACCGACTGTGGCTTGGATGCTGCTATTCTTGCTTTTATGTCATTTAATTGACCATTACTGTGCATTGGCTAAAGAAAAAAAGAAGTGCCTGGAATTTATTATTTTAAAAAGAAGCTTCAAAGGAAATCTCTTCAATCATGCTGGAAAGAGACAGTTGTGGTATAAAGAAAGTTGTTTGCCAAGGTCAAGGAGAAGAATGGCTTTGTTCAGTGAAGGCAACATACTTTACTGTGCTTCCTTATTCTATCAAGCTTCAAACCCACAAAGCTGGCATGCCTAAGCACAAGGGGTCGGTCATGGCAACTGCTGGGGAAAGGCTCTGTCCAACATTGGTTTGCCGCATGCAGGAAGTCACAAGAGAAAGAGGCAAAGTTTGCCATGAGAACTGGCACTTTCTATGCCCAAGTAGGGTGTGAATGAGGAACAATGCGGGGGGGGTGGTGTCAGGGGAGGATTCCCTTGACTGGAGCATTATTGGGTAATTTCACCACCATGAGACTGGCTGAAACCTAACTGGGCACCTTTGGCAGGGACAAAAAACTACCAAACAGAAGCTCAAGGCACTGTAGAACTGAAGCAAATTCAGCTGAAGGAATAATGTCTCAAGTGCATGCTAAAGCAATCGTTACTTGCCATAGTTACTGGTTTATGAATTAGGAATATGAAAAGCTATATTAAACCATGATCCCCAGAATAATTCCATTTTGTATTATAACCGCTGTTCAACTGCGATGTTAATACACTGCAGTGTTGCAGCAGCGGATTTGTAAGTGCACATTAGAAATGCGGAGTGAGAGAGACGATTTTTGTGTATCAGGTGACTGCAGGACTTTACTTGTTCCTCCCTCTCTCTGCACGTTGTTCTTCCAAGGACTCGATACTGCAAGGTGTTGAGCAACGTAACCTGAATCAGCAGTACCTCAATATGCAGACTGCTGAACTTTTAAAAAAGAGAGCAGTGACCTTTGGGACTCATCACCTGCTAAAAATGGGCAAGTACTCCAGTTCTTTTCTGAATCAGATCAGAATGCTTAGGACCAGTCTGTTGGTAAAAACTGTATTCTATTATAAGGGAGATACTTCGCAAGCTGGGTATTCGATTTGCGGCAGTCAAAATCTCCCTCTTAGAATTGGCTAGCTGCCTAAGTTCAAGTTGCAGGAAGCTGCTCTGCATTTCTGATGCTATCTGATAGTAGGTTGAGTGTTGCCTTTGCAAAGCTTAATAGTTTTGAAAGCAACTGAATAGGTAGGAATTGCAGGTGTACTTTAATGTCGAAACAATAGAGAGTTGAGAAAGCTATTTACTTTAAACATTCTTTAACCCAAAGATTAAAAACCATATTGGTGAAACAGTTTCTGTGTGTTACACTGATCACGTTCACATCCTGGCTTGGTAAGTGAAGATACGCATGCAGCCACTTCCTTCTTCCCTTTGCACAGGCAGGGAATTACGTCAGGAAGCTGCAGTTAACCATAGCTCCCTATAATGTGCAAACCTAGAAAGTATGGTGAATGTCTTTCAAACAAGCCAGGATACCAAGCCATGGTTTA
Source organism: Podarcis liolepis (assembly GCF_965112155.1). Classification (NCBI taxonomy): domain Eukaryota; kingdom Metazoa; phylum Chordata; class Lepidosauria; order Squamata; family Lacertidae; genus Podarcis; species Podarcis liolepis. Next base: position 54,997,730 of record NC_139565.1, on the reverse strand, counting down.
ACATTGGCTTCCAGATCCTGGGTTGTTTGGAAACCGTTAACCATAGTTTCCTGGTTTGCGTGTAATGGCAAGTCATGGTTAACAGCGGATTCCTGCTTCATTGCCCGCTTACTTAAAAGCACCGGGTGTCAGTGCACTGAGCTTGGGCAGATCCAGTTTCTTAAGCCATGTTTCATTAGGCAATTGATTATCTGATGCGGAAGTGATGCTGTTAACACTATTGCATATTAGTGCCATGTTAGGAAGTTAAAATAATTTCCCTAACCATTCTGGTTTCCTTCAAATTGCTGGTAACGATGCAAGCCAGTGCCAATATCTCATTCTATTTCTCCCAAAAGGCCTCCCTGCCAACCAGCACTGTGCTACCCAATCAAATATGGTATCACACAACTTTTTCCATGGTATGAAGCAACTGCCCTCCATAACTGACTTGAAACAAGTCACAAAGTTGGTTGAAGGCAAACCTTCCATTCAGCTTGCCCAGCCAGTCCTATGAAAGCTCTGCCAGACTGTATCTTGACTTCACAATGGTTCCTAACATGGCCAGGGAATCTGTCCTGCAGATTGGCGCTGCCACTAGTAACTGTAAGGACTACTCAACTATGATAACAAGGAACTGACCTTTTTGTGAAGTATTTTGGACCTTGTACCCCTATCTGTCTTTTCTCACAATCACAGTAAAAGCAATGTGTTCTCATACATATTCACAGGATAAAAGTTTATGGATTGGTCCGAGTAACCTGCAGCAGTCTGCAGTGGAGCTGTAATTATAGGGCAGAGGTTTCTGGGTCCGTGACTTTCCTCTTTCTCAGTGTGGCACATGGACAAAATATTTATGGCCACTTAATATACTGAAGGCAGGCTGGAACTGCCCTGCTGACCGCTTCTAGGTTATGGTCCGTACAAAGTTGCCTTTGATGGAGCTGGGACAACAACTCTAACCATCTTCTTGTGCCCCAGATGCAAGGAAAAAGCATTGTCCCCTCCACCAGTTAAATTTCCTTTCGGACTACATAATTAATTCTTGGTTTGGCCTACTGCAACTTTATTTCCCAAAACAATCATTTTAAAAATGAAGGGCAGCAGCAGAAATTGAAGTTCAGTATGTGCAAGCGAGCCCCATAACCATGGACGACGTTACGATGCACGGTCACGAAGGCTTCTTTCTATTATTTCAAGATAGAATTTCTCAAACCACAACCTAAGAAAATGAAAATAGTTATTCCATTTACCAATGCTGGTGCCTTAATGGCAGCAGGGAAAGAATATTTTTAGCATGGTATCAAGTGGTACAACCCCCCCCCACTTGTTTCAAGTATTCTTAGCAGCAAAATCTGCCTCCCCCCCAAAAAAAAATCCCCTCCATACAAACCAAAAAGCATCCAACCAAAAATAAAAGATTAGTTTCTTATGCTATAGAATTCAGCACTGATTCACTAAAGTGTATTGGTTCATCAACCATCATTTGGTCCACATTTGAAGAGATCCTTAAATTCCACTTTTTGCTTTTTTGCTTAGGAAATTTGGCTGGGAGTCAATATAGTATCTTCAAACTCTGTTGAGGAATTCCAGGCCGAGAGAAGCGGGGATGTGGATAGAGTCCATGGTTAGAGAAGAAGGGTTGAATGGAAACAGTACAGGGAACATGAACTTGAAGTCTAACAGTAGCTGTGGAGGTTCATTCCGCTCTTGCAAATTTGCCTACAAGAAATTGGGGGCAAGGGGATGGGGAAGAAAACACACTCATCAGCAAACAGACAAAATGCAGCAGAATTCACGTTGGAGCACCTGTGTGGCTGAGACCAGCCTTATCCTCAGTTGGCTTTCTGCAGCTGGGAGAGGGGAATGAGACTAACACTTATCTGGCTGCCATGGTAGTCAACTGAGCAGTCAAATACTGCAAATTGATTGACTGATAAAAACCAAAGAAAAGAACTGTTTGGTGAATCGTTCATATTTACCAAAAACCTTCTGAGACCAAATCTTTTCATCAAGTGGCTAATTGTAAAGCTTTGGTTTAAACGGCCAACCATATTGGATTTTGATCCATTATTCTATACCAGGACTTTGGGTCATGGGAACCAAGAAAAGCTATTATTCAGCTATTCTTTTCCCCCAAAAGATTAGAATCACAGAAGGGAGGGTATGTGTGGCTGTGGATGCTGAAAAGCTCCAACCCCTTCAGAAAGTCACCATTCCCAAATTTGCAGCCCTCCATGAGGGCATTCTTTTCCAAGACAGGAAGCCAGGAGGAAATCTGGCAATGTTTCCAATATTGCTTCTACAGGTCAAAGATACACGGTGTCCCTCTCACTGTTGGCCTTGTCTGTGATAAAAGCATTTTGCAACAATCAATATAAATCTGCAGAGCAGGAGCACAGCACATGGCTTTGCGTTCATGGAAGGTACCAGGTTCATTACTTGTGTCTCCACCTCCAAGTGTGCAAGGAGTTAAGGCCTGGAAAGATCTTGAGCTGAGACTGTGGAGAGTCATTGCTATTTGAAATAAATAGAACTGGGCTACACCAATGGCCTTGTGTGCTTCTATGAGTGATGCTGCACAGAAAAGGTACTAGTAGGAGGGGGAGGGAAACTGAGCATCTTGGGTTTTTAAAAAAAGGCAATATAAATGCTTTTGTATCCCTGTGATCTGTTCCTGAACCAAGGCTTTAAAAGCTCTGCCATTTAGAAAACACACATGGTTGGTTTTTCCTGTGAGGCAGAGGTAGAACTCCCCAATGCCTGTCTGTTGGAGCACTCACCTGAATGTTTCTTATGAAGGCTACTGTCACACGCTCTTCAAATTCATTCACGGGAGTGTAGAGATTGAGTATTTTTACAATCTGTGGACAGGAAAATAAGACGGAGGCTTAGAGGAGGGGGCATACACAGAGTAGCTGAATTGATGCTGTGCGCCCTGCATCACCCTTTATTTTAAAAAATGTAGCCACTTCTCTCAAGGAAAGAGGGAGAAAACTTAGGAACTAAGGGTGTAACTACAAGTTGCAAGGATAACACAGGGCACCCAACCTGGGTGGGGAGGGGAAGGTTAGATGCTTCCAGGTGGGAGGGGGTGCTTAACGTTTGCAACAGCTGCCCGGTGATTTTTCTCCTGTAAATGCTTTCCTTTGCCTGAGGGGGTGATAACCTCAGAGAGGACTTGGGGAGATCCAGGGTCAAATTCTTGCTTGGCCTTCAAGCTCACCAGTAAGGCAAAGGTAAAGGGACCCCTGACCGTTAGGTCCAGTTGTGACCGACTCTGGGGTTGCGGCGCTCATCTTGCTTTATTGGCAGAGGGAGCCGGTGTACAGCTTCCGGGTCATGTTGCCAGCATGACTAAGCTGCTTCTGGCAAACCAGAGCAGCGCACGGAAATGCCGTTTACCTTCCCGCCTATTTATCTACTTGCACTTTGACGTGCTTTTGAACTGCTAGCTTGGCAGGAGCAGGGACTGAGCAATGGGAGCTCACCTCGTCACGGGGATTCAAACTGCCGACCTTCTGATTGGCAAGTCCTAGGCTCTGTGGTTTAACCCACAGCGCCACCCGCGTCCCTAAGCTCCCTGAGCTCTTTAACCTCTCTCAGCTTGACCTATCTCACAAGGCTGTTGTGAGTTTAAAAACGGTGTGTGGGGGTTTTATTAGGACAGCAAAACAATCTTGTGTTTGGCTTTGTCAAGTCTTTTGTTAAGACTTTGACCTCATAAACAAGTAAATCAATGGATCCCTTCACCTCCTTACCTGCTGTGTGGTGAGGGCTGTGCATAAGGAACATATTGCCTCCGCATCTTCTGAGGTCTTCTTCTTCAGCTGCAGGAGCTGTGCCGCTTGGATCAGAGGCTCCATGGTCTTGGCAGCCCCGCTCTGTAGTAGATTCTTTCCTCGCAACCATTCCTCCAGCTGGCTGATGTTAAACCTGGACCGACACAAGAAGGCCATAATTAAAAAAAAAAAAGGAGGAGGAAGAGGAAATACTTCAAACCTGGCAGGTTGCCTCTGAAAGTGGCTGAGAAGATTTGAGTTTCCCAAGGCAAAAGAGACCCTTGGGTGTGCTCCTCTGTAGCGACTGACTCCCAAAGATGATCTACACAGCATGAGAGATGAGCTAAAGTCGAGGCAACTGGTATGATTGCGCTACTGCAACAGGGATGGCACACACAATGCTCCCACATTTTCTTGGTGAGGCCGTGCATACTACTGCCCTTCTTCCTCCTGAAAAACTGGTATCTATGGGACCGGCTCTCCTGGTCTGCCCCACAAAGGACCTTAAGGTCCATGAATAACCATAGTTTAGAGGTCCCAGGCCCTAAGGAAGTCAGGCTATCCTCCACCAGAGCCAGGGCCTTCTCAATGATGGCTCCGACCTGGTGGAATGCTCTGCCCCACGAGACTAGGGCCCTTCAGGATTTAACCTCCTTCTATCGGGCCTGTAAGACAGAGCTATTCCGCCTGGCCTTTAATTTGAATTCAGCCGGATCTTTTATTTCCCTTCTCTTCCCTCCCCCTGCTCTTTTATGAAGATCACCCGCTCTGAGACCCCACAGCTAATTCTCCCCTGGCCTCCTCACTGGCCCAAGTAGGACCAATTCAGCCAGCTAGCCCTGGGGATTATCTAATGCTTATTTCCCTTAAATTGATTTTTGAATTTTATCGTTATTCATGTTTTTATACTGTATTTTATGCTGCTTTTATAATCAAGTGTTTTAAATTGGTTGCTAGCCGCCCTGAGCCCAGTTTTTGAACTGGGAAGGGCGGGGTATAAATAAATTATTATTATTATTATTATTATTATTATTATTATTATTATTATTATTACTGGGAGAAGCAAAATGGTGGCATTGGGAGACGTGCAGCCTTTGGGAGGGGTGGCTAAGCATGAACATGTGCTTTGGCCTGAACCCCACCTGAGTTGCATGCCTGTGCTCCACGAACAGACATCCTTCCTCAGCAGCAGATTGTTCAGGGCCACCGCATTGATCATGTAGAAGAGCTGTTTCACAGCCTGCTGGATGATCTCGGGGTCGAGGCCCTGGTCGTACATGACGCTGTGGAACGTGTTCAGCTGGCGGATGATGGCCTCCAAGGTGTAGAAGTTGTCGCTGTCCCCCATGCTGGAGGTCCGCTTGCGGTAGCCCATTGGCTTCACGCCCGACAGACCCTGGATGCTCTCGTTTTCTAACACCGCCGTCACTAGGAAGGAAAGAAATCACCGTATTTGTCACTCTATAAGACGCACCAGACCATAAGACGCACCTAGTTTTTGGAGGAGGAAAACAAGGGGGGAAAAATTCTGAATCTCAGAAGCCAGAACAGCAAGAGGGATCGCTGCACAGTGAAAGCAGCAATCCCTCTTGCTGTTCTGGCTTCTGGGATAGCTGCGCAGTCTGCATTCGCTCCATAAGATGCACACACATTTCCCCTTACTTTTTAGGAGGGAAAAGTGAGTCTTATAGAGCAAAAAATACGGTGTTTGCAAAAAGCAAACTAGGTGTCTTGAGAAACCTGAAATGCTTGTGTTTCAGTGCCGAGTTTTCCTAAATACCTCCACCCACCTATCCAGCTGCACAAGTCTGCCTGCCTCTAAATCATCTGCAAATTGCAGGCAATTTGCATTTCAGTCCCATGAGTGGATAGTAATGGGCTGTGGTAGTTCTAGTGGCAAATGAACACAGCGCTCTGGTAGCCCAGAGGGAGCAATCAGCAGAAGGAACTTTCACCTAGCACCAAGGAAGACTTCCTTTGTCAGATTAATCTTCTCGCTCTTGGCATAGGGATGGATAATTTTATGCAGCATTCCTCCTGCGTCGGTGTTGGGGAGGATTAATTACTTAATGGTTATAAAGCACGGGAAAATGGTGTGGGCAACAGGATGGGTTGGAACCCAATTAACATACTGTAAAAATTACGAACACCTCTGCACAGAGGTATCATAAATACACACTGCAGCCCCAGCATGCAGTTTGAGTAACTTGCGTATTTTAAGCCCTTGCGTAACCCAGGCGGAAAAGGGAGGCAAGGAAAGGTAAAATTAACGTTCCTAGATGAATCTGAAAACATGTGGAACTGAGTACTGAGCAAGGGCCTCAGGACTGTACAAATGTCAGCATTTGCTCCCCCCCCCCAACAAGTTTCTAGTCTTCATGGCTGTGAAAATGCATAGGCCTGGTGAAATTTCAGGAATCATAGCAGGGATTCCTGTGCAATTAGCGTTTAAATTCCTGTGAAGGGATTGTGGTGGGAAAACTCATTGGCACAGATAATCCCCATTGGATGCCTGCCAAGTTCTGGTTTCAGATCAGTGCTTAAAAAACCACAAGGATTTTCAGTTCCAACACGAAGTTCTCTTGCATAGATTCCTCCCTAGCAACAACTCCAAAAATAGTTTCCATGTATGAAAACATGATGCCCAAACTGGCTGATAATGTGCACAAACCACAAACAACTCCTTCACTGCAAACCCTATTGCCGTTTGGGGCGCTGTGCCCACTGGGTAACTTGGTAGATAGTATTGGTCACCCCAAATATTATGGATATGAGTCTGCTTCTGTTGGATTCCATCTCCCAGTTTAATTCAGGGTGCGCTGAAATGCACCACTGGGCTGAGTTAAATATGAGCACTGGTGTTTCACCTATCATGGGCTGCAAGACGCCTTCTGCAATTTTAATGAGCTGCTGGTAGATCTGAATGGAAAGATCACTCAGGATCTGGCGGTACTCCGTGAGGTCGAAGTTCTTCAGGCAATGTTCATTCTGCTTCACAGTATTCTGGGTCATAAAACCCTAAAAAAAAAGGGAGAGCAACAAAAGGGAGACATTTAGCCACGATTGGTTTGCTGACATGTAAACCAAAGCAGACTCTTCCAAACACGACCCTGAGAAAGGCTTGGGCTTTTTGGCCAGATCTCAGGGTCATTGTTGCCCACTGCCCATTTGCAGGTTTCTGACAGGCAAATCGAGTTCCCCATGATGTCTAAGCAGACACTGTTTAGATGGGAGTGTTCTGCCCTCCTGCTTGATCTATGGAGCCCTTGATCTATGGCAGGAGAAGGTCTCTCTCATTGGAGAAGTTCAAGTGACTACCAGGTCTTGAGCATTTCATTAGCTGCTCAGTGCAGGTATGAATTTGAAACCCACAATGGGCAGCATGTTCTGGGATGAAGGTAAAGGTAAAGGACACCTGGACAGGTAAGTCCAGTCAAAGGCGACTATGGGGTTGTGGCGTTCATCTCGCTTTCAGGCTGAAGGAGCCGGCATTTGTCCACGGAACAGCTTTCCAGGTCATGCGGCCAGCATGACTAGACCACTTCTGGCGCAATGGAACACCGTGATGGAAGCCAGAGCGCACGGAAACGCCATTTACCTTCAAAGTGCAGCGGTATCTATTTATCTACTTGCACTGGTGTGCTTTCGAACTGCTAGGTTGGCAGGAACTGGGACAGTGCAACGGGAGCTCACCCCGTTGCACAGATTCAAACCACCAACCTTCCGTTCGGCAAGCCCAAGAGGCTTGGTGGTTTAGACCACAGCGCCACCCGCTCCTGTACATTGTGTTCTGGGATGAGGAGGAACACCAAGATCCTCTTGCTGGGCAGGATGCATGATGCACAGCACACACACTGGCATATTTTCATGTTGATATACTTAACTAAAAATAGGCAAATAGGGAAAAGGCATTTTGGCTAAGTCCACCCCCCCATCCTGCTTCTGGAAACGATCTAAGGACATTTTTGTTGTTGTTATTCTAGATCTACTGAAGTTAAACTCAAGGGAATAAGCAGCTGTAGCTTCCAGGGCAGAGCCATAGGAGGGTGAAAAACTTTATGCTAATAGGGGACTCATTCTCCGAGTGTGGAGCCTTGTGTAGCAAAATGGTGCTGTCCATAAATAGAGGTGTCAACAGACCTGGAGGAAACCCAAATTTGCACAATCTTTAGATAAACCCCTAAAGGAGAGGAAACCCCAAAAACAAAACAAAACCACACATAGTCAACAAAGACTGAGCATGCTCAGTGAGAACAGAATACGTCCACAGGTGGAGCAAGAGAACAGAAAATCAGGGGGGTGGGTGAGAAAATATGTAATATCCTGTACTCAACACTGCACATTTTTCTTGCAAATCCCATTTGTTCTGATAAAAAATACTGCAAAGATATTGAAAGCAATTCAGCATTAGACTTCAATGGCAAGTTCCCATTGAAGTGAATGGGAGCAGCAGTGCTTATTTCAGTAGAGAAGTTACAGGTGACAGACTGTGTGCACATCCATCATGGCGACATTTCCCACAACCGCTTATCTCACCGTATCCCCACTGTATTGCTTCAGGCAATGTAGAAGGCGGCAGGTGTTAGCCAGCCAAAACGACGTCATCTCAAAGTCGTCGTGATGTTTCTGCAAAGAACCCAAAACAAATATGAAGAAAACCCTGTTTGAAACCTCTGCTTTTATGGGTTAGTTTTGCTTAAAAACCCCTGATTAATTCCTGGAGTCACAATATCCTTCTAGTCACACGTCCATTATAGGCAGGTGATCTAGATATCTGCAGCAGGAATGCTTAATTCTGCTATTTCCAAATATGCTTGCATTGAACCATTAGGGAGGTAGTGTTGCTGTATCAGGAGGAGAAGCAATTTAGTGTAATAGGATTGTAAGAATGGAGGGGCAGACAAGGAGCCATCCCTTGAGCCCATGAGACTTCTTCATTACCTTCTTGAAAGAAATCTGGTTCGATCAGTTACATCTTGCTTGCAACAAAGCCTGGCACTTTCCCTTCATGGGTATCATACAGACTTTTGGTTGCTCAGTCTGCAGCATAAATTCTTTGGTACCAGGATTGGCTCAAAGCTTAAGGTGGGTGCTGGAGTAAGTGCCCTTTGGTGGACGCTATCCGACTTATCTGGCAGTGGTTCCTAGCTGAAGGCAGCTAGGTGGCTCCTAGCTGTACTTTCCCCTGATGATAGCATCACAGCAGAGCAGGAAATTAACATGGCTGCTCACAGACTCAGCTGCCTGGCATGGGTGGGACAAGGCAGACATCAGTGCTGGTAGGTCCTGCCAGGATGCTGGGGCCTTGGCAGATCATAGATGCTGACACCAGGCCTGGTGGGAAGAGTAAGGTCTAGAAATTGTGAGCTCTGAAGCAAAGGCCATGAGAAAGAGAACGAATGTGAAGTTCTTGACACATCTACTGATGCTCTTGCAAATGCCTGAGAGCAGGCTTCTTCAACTTCGGCCCTCCAGATGTTTTTGGCCTACATCTCCCATGATCCCTAGCTAAGCAGGACCAGTGGTCAGGGATGATGGGAATTGTAGTCTCAAAACATCTTGAGGGCCAGGTTGAGGAAGCCTGCCTAAGAGGCTCTCTGGGTGCACTTTATGTCTTTAAAGGTCCCAGTGTTTATGGAGAAAGTTTCTTGAGTTCTGGATGGAGGGGCAGCCATATTCTTTCCCTAAAAACTTCTACTGCCAACCATCCAGTTGTATGTTTAACCTTGTCACACTTCTTGCTAATAATTTCAGAACAAAGCCAAGCAAACAATAAAGCCCCAGGGAATTTGTTCCCATTAGAAAAACCCTGAAGTTAGGTATTAGGGTTTTGCTTTGTTTTTACCTTTAATACTTTTTTAATGCCATTGATGGTAGAGGTAAGCAAGGAGTGCACTTTATGATCATCGTTACTATAATCTGCATGCCTGATACACATGTAAAGGATGTAGGCAGGAAGACAGGGCACCGTGGCAGAGACCATCTGGGGCTTCAGATCTGTGAGCAGGAGAGAAAACCTTTCAGACAACCTGACTTCTTAACGGCGTAGTTCTATATTATGCACACCATCTGAATGATGACCAAATCACAGAATTACTTAATTATCAGATTAATCCCCTACAATATAAAATCTATACAAAAAACTCTCTCATTTTTTTTTAAAAAAACCCCAGTTATGCATGCATTAGCTAAATGAAGTATATCACATTGTGAAGAAATGGACCCACATTAATACAGTTAAGTGGGCACCGCAGTCAAAAACTCAGTGTGTAAGAGGGATTTAAATCTGATGATTTAAATACTTTACATCTGACGATTTAAGTACTTTACAAGCTATTTTAAATCCTTTAAAAAACCAGAATGATATCTGATTTCTACATGATTTCTGATCATTTTTGCACCTGCTTAGGTTTGGCAATTCTGCAGCATCAGACACTCAGTACTGCTTTCCAGGGGACGCCGTATAATTTGCTTGCTGTCAAATTTTTGTGTTTCTGCTGTGAAACCCTTGCACGTTGCAGAGTATTCTGGGAAGTGTTAAGTGTTCTCAGGTGCACACTATAGAATAGCCAAGTCTTCGGGATCAGGTTAAAGATTCATGCAGTCCATCATGCTGGCCAGCAAGACGCTTCCAGGAAGCTCGAAAGGCAGTCCTCCTTTCCTGCAATGCTGAGATATTCCATCCAGGCTCTACAGCTAACAGCCATAGACAGACCTATCTGTGGTGGATTGGTCGCACCCTTTTTGATACTGAATTCCACAAATTAATTGTGCGCTGTGTGAAGAAGTACTTGACATGGTCGGACTTCCTGGGACCACCACACAAAACAGAAAGTGCACCTTAGTGCTTGAATTGCCGGGTGGAAAAGAGTCTCCCCCCTGCCTTCTTCCTTCAGCAACAGCCTACTTCAATAAACTTGTTCCCATGGCTTGCCTGGAAATGGGCTTCACCCCTACTCCACCTGTTTCTACTGTTTCAGTTCAAATGTCCTTTCCCTGCAGCCGCCCATTACAGGGCAACTTCAGTAGATCTTTCAGGGAAGTGTGCCTGCTGTTCCTACTGGGGAATCTCTGAGGTTTCTTTTAATAACTAGGCCTGACAAGCAAAGCCAAGAGCATTACCTGTAATGAGATTTTTCACAAGTAGCGGCTCATCTTCTTTGCAATACTCCAGCATTCCCTGGAAATCTTTCTCCTTCCTTTGGACAGTGACCTGTCTGTTGAGTTCATGCTGCCGCTTTTCAGTCTGTTCGACAACTTGATCGGCTGCAGAGAGAAAACAGATGAGCTGACGCTGAATTGCTAAATGATCAGTGCTGCCAGATACCTTACAGGCAGGCTTAAAGCAGCAGCCTTGAAAAGCAGCTAGCGCCTTCTGGTTTGGTCCATTTCAAGCTGGCGGTCTCCGAGAGAGGACTGCTGCAGGGAGATTTCTTACCCGTGGTTAGGAGATCAGGAGCGAGCCACAGAATTGCACACTTCCTTCTCACCTCCCTTGGCATGAATTCCACTGCCCACTTTAACTGGGGCTCAGTGTTGGAAAGGCACCAAAGCTAACTGAACTTGGACTGATGTCTGTGCTTAAAGGTAAAGGGACCCCTGACCATTAGGTCCAGTCGTGACAGACTCTGGGGTTGCGGCGCTCATCTCGCTTTATTGGCCAAGGGAGCCGGCATTTGTCCGCAGACAGCTTCTGAGTCATGTGGCCAGCATGACTAAGCCACTTCTGGCGAACCAGAGCAGTGCACGGAAATGCTGTTTACATTCCCGCCAGAGCGGTACCTATTTATCTACTTGCACTTTGACGTGCTTTTGAACTGCTAGGTTGGCAGAAGCTGGGACCAGACAACAGGAGCTCACCCTGTCGCGGGGATTCGAACAGCCGACCTTCTGATCGGCAAGTCCTAGGCTCTGTGGTTTAACCCACAGCACCACCCGCGTCCCATGTCTGTGCTTAGGTTCTCACAAAAAGCTGATAAAGTGAGGCTGTGTGTGTGTCATCTCTCTTCAGACTATGGGTGGGGCACATGGCTCCAGTGATTTAATGCTCCTCCATACGAAAGCCTTACTTGCACACAGAAGGCTAGCGCATGCCTCATATCCCTTGTTTTCCATGCCCAGGTAAGTACTTTAATATGCAGAAGCATTCAATGAGATGAGCCTTCTCCTAAGGTCTGGTATAGCTCCGGCCAAGGTTTACTTCCCCACATCTGTTTGTGAGAAAGAATCACAAGCTCTACAGGTGCCAACAGTTGCATGCCCTGCAATTGTTATATCCTCTCCTTTCTTGTCCATTCCTTCCCTACATGAACAAAAGAAACCTCTCCAGAGGCTTTCGTAATCACACTTATGCAGGAGTAAGCAGCTCTGAACCAAGTGGGAATTACTTCTAAGTATACACACCTGCTAATAAAAATGGATCTTGTGATCACTCATAATCACAAAAAGTTGCATCACCATCAAGTCCATTAATGGACCGAGCAGCTCACTGCTAATTTGCAGTTAACTGCCAATGGCTACAGATCCCATACACTTATTTGGATGCTATCATGTATTTATTTTTTTAAAATTTGATTTACTGTTACAAATATATCCCATCTTTTCTCCAAGGAGCGCAAAGCAGTGCGCATGGTCCCCCCCCCCGCCCACCATTTTATCCTCACAGCAACCCTGTGAGGTGGGTTAGGCAGAGAGACTATGACTTGCCCAAGGTCACCTAGCGAGTTTCATGTCTGAGCAGGGATTTGAGGCCTGGTGTCCCAACACTCTTTTATCACAGCGCCACACTGGTTCTCAGTGTAGTAAGATATGGCAAGCTGCCCTCTGTATTGCTTTGTTGTTTTTTTGTTCCTGTTTTTATCATGTGCTTTGTGTTGCTGTACTGTGTTTTGATGTTGTGAACCGCGCCAAGATCTATGGATGAAGGGCAGCATACAAATTTAATAGATAAATAGATAGATAAATAAATAACCGTTCTGTGAGAGAGAGAAGATCTGGCCGCAACAACTAAATCGTATGTGCAGCCCACCTCCCACTCTCAAACCTGGTCCAAGATGCTCATCATTAAGTCCTGACTTCCTGGATTGATCCCTAGTGGACAACTCGGCTGCAGCCATTAGACAAAACTGCTGTGTTCACAGGAAAAAGAGAAGCTCTGCTCTTTAACCGTACAGGAAGATGGTGACCGTACTGATGCTTTTTGTGTGTTAACACTGTTTAAAGTGGCTTACCATAGAGGATAACCGCTGTGGCACCCTGGTGAGGGGCGCAGCCGTGATATTTATTAGGAAAATGGATATTAAGGCACAATTCAAATAATGCGGCAAGTGTCACTTTGAGGCATGTAAATTACAGTGACAAGAACCATCTGCTCCAGCTGCCACGATGCAGAATCCCCTATTCATTAGGCTTAATTTCATTTAATGACCAGCTTTCCAAAACCAGTCCTTCGGATCAAAGCCTGGCGTAGCTAATCGATCTGTCAAGCCACCAAGATAAAAAGAATTACAGGGCTGCACAGATGTCTTCTTTCCATGTTCCTTTCTTGCTGAGGCATTTCAACTGCTGCTGTAAATATACAGGGTTCCCTTAATAGGTGCAATTTATCCAAGAGGCACCAGGAGGTGGAGTGCTTCCTCGATATTGGAAGTACTAAAAGCCAAAGGAAGGCAGGACCGAAAAGGGCCACAGGGAGGCACCATGAGAACTGATTTTTAAAGCAGTCCAGCTCCTGTCCTATTTTATAGGCAAGAATTGTTCACCCCAGTCTATCAAGAAGATGTTATAGTGGGGGGTGAGATGACTGATGGCACCTATATACCCTTGTATCCTGACAACATCTACCTACCAAATGAGTAACAAGGACTCTGGCTCTTAAGGTTCCTGACCGTTCCTTCCCCCTATGCATAACTCTCCTTGGTTTTCCAATCAATATCCTGATTTACACCTTAATATCATATCATCTGCTGCAGCCTCAGAGTTTCTGGCTTTCTGTTGGTTTAAAGATGCACAAGCTGCTCAGTTGAACTGAACTCTCTGTTATGGGGAAAGGAACACAACGGAGTTCTGTTGACTTCTCATCTACAGCAGGAACATCTCAAGCCAGACCTACCTTCATAATCTTGGACTTTCTTCATGTAAATCTTGAGCTGCTTTTTCAGCTTGCTTTCATTCTTCTTCAGTTTTTCCAGCAGCTCTTTGAGATCCTGAAAGACAGGAATGACATCTGCAATCAAGTTAAACTGCTTCACTTGGCTAACAGAGCAAAAGTCTGCGTGCGCTGCTGCCAAACGCTCTGCTTCAGCCGTGCAAACACAAAACCCGCAAATGGTTCGTGGCACTCCCTTTACTGATTTGCATTAAAACAGTCCCCAGCAAGGGCGTTCCCACTTTGAACAGGTAATCGGAAAACATGCTAAAATGTAATAAAAGGGCCTGTCATAGCTAGAAACACCCCCCCCCCCCAGTGTTGCATTTACCTCCAAGGGTTTGGCGTTTCTCTCTAGCTACAGGGCGTTCCGGTTGTATGCCCTTTCCCAGGGCTTACAGCTTAAATTTATGGGAGGCATGAAAATGACTGGAAATTAGAAGCACTAACAATTCCACTAATGAGTATGCAAGGAATCCTGGTTTTAGTTTGGCACACCCAGTCCATAATGCTGTTCTGTCTCCTTTCCACATTCAGATTGGCCTCATTCACAGGGGTAGGGAACCCCTGACCAAATTTGTGGGCCTAATTTGGCCTCATGCAGGTTGACACATCAGGTGCGGAGCAAGTAGAGACGTACAGCAGATAGGAACCTTGCAGAAAGCAGCGTTGAAGGCTTGGTGACCGATCAGGAGATAGTTCCCCATTGTGCTTTTTGAGGTTTTCCCATAGTTAATTCATGGTTTGTGGTTTCCTGCTTGTCAGTTTCCCTGTTCACATGGCAGGAAATTACGTGACAGGAAGGGGTAGAGCTAAAAAGCTCACTGGTTCAAGGATTTCCATATGGGGCGCTCCCTCAGTTAAAGTTTATACCACAGTCAAACTAAGCTGTGGTTTAACTGAACATGCAGCCTGCTGGTAAAAGGTAAAGGGAACCAGAGAAGTGTACAGAAACGCCGTTTACCTTCCCGCCGGAGCGGTACCTATTTATCTACTTGCACTTTGACATGCTTTCAAACTGCTAGGTTGGCTGGAGCAGGGACGGAGCAACGGGAGCTCACCCTGTCGCGGGGATTTGAACCGCTGACCCTCTGATGGGAAGCGGGTGGCGCTGTGGTCTAACCCACAGAGCCTAGGGCTTGCAGCCTGCTGGTGCATGCTGCTAAAAAACCACTGGTGGTTTGCACTTCCCGCTGCTTCTAGGAAGCAAGCCATGAGCTGTGGCATGAGTGTCACGCCTGAACCTGGGTTTGTGGTTTGTCTTGTCCAGAGAAAGCATGAGCAGTAAGCCCAAAACAAACCTTGCTGACCACTCACAGTTTGGTTCGGAAATAATGAGCCTGGGATTGGACATAACGCCAAGCCAGAGGATGGTTTAGCTCCCAGAAATAGGACCAGCACCTCCAATTTCAGCAATGTGCATCAGTGCACACTGCACATTCGCCTTGAAGCCACAGCTCAACTATGGTCTAAAAGTGTGTGAACAAGGTCACCATCTTCATGGGGTAAATTGCTGGTGCATGCCCATGAATAAAAACTGCTAGGGAGAGCCAGTGTGGTATTTTGGGCAGTTGGACCAGAGGGAACAGGCTTCAAATCCCTGCTCAGACACCATGTTCACTGATGAATCACAGGCTCTCAGCCCAAACTACCTCATGGGGTTTAGTGAGGATTAAATGGGAGAAGCCCAATTTCTAAGCTCAACTGAATATCTAGAATGAAGGACAAGGCACACAGATACAACAAATAAAATAAGCAGAAAGGTCTAAGGAAATTGTTGTCTTCTTCAGCCAGAAAGAAGTTGTCTAACTTTTTTTTTTAAGAGACCCTAAACACACCAGCAGCTTTTTAAAGCTGTACATTGATTTCTCTTTCAGGGTCCATTTCAGTCTGCACCAGACCAATCAATCATGCGTTGTGAGCTTTTCATATAATAGTAAAGTGAGTAATTTGTCAAGTTGCTCAGGGTGAGGCTGAATTATTTTAAGGAGCCAGTTATCGTGTTCTCTCTTTGCTTGCTGCTCGACTGCCTGCCTGATCTAGCTGTAACGTTATCAAAAGCTTGATTCCGTGTAGAAGATGGAGACAGTGTGGTTCAGCAGTTAAAACCCCCAGATTATACCATCAGCAGTTTGAAGCAGTAAAGCCTTCCTTGCAATGTTTGGGCTGCAAGTAGAGGGAAGGGGAAAAGAAGGCTGCATTGTCTTCTCATTACATTAGATACATAGTGGTTTCTTCAAGTGCAGGGTTTAGGATTTTTAAACACATGTACGCACACACAAATTGCCCACGTGATTCTCAAATCTGGAACAGGACCCTAGTGTCAGGGTTAGGAGTGCTTTAACTGTTTGTCCTCTGCTGTGTTAGCAATCCAGATAAGGCCTTCTGTACCAGTGGGGGACACGGGTGGCCCTGTGGGTTAAACCACAGAGCCTAGGGCTTGCCAATCAGAAGGTCGCGGTTCGAATCCCCGCGATGGGGTGAGCTCCCGTTGCTCGGTCCCTGCTCCTGCCAACCTAGCAGTTCGAAACCAAAAAGTGCAAGTAGATAAATAGGTACCGCTCCGGCGGGAATGTAAACGGCGTTTCCGTGCGCTGCTCTGGTTCGCCAGAAGCGGCTTAGTAATGCTGGCCACATGACCCAGAAGCTGTATGCCGGCTCCCTTGGCCAATAAAGTGAGATGAGCGCTGCAACCCCAGAGTCGGTCACGACTGGACCTAATGGTCAGGGGTCCCTTTACCTTTACCTGCATTGGGGAGGAGTGTGTGTCTCCCATTCACTTCAATGGATAATTTTTTAGCCTAATACCAATTTAAGGCATGTTCCCACCAATATTGATTCAGACTGTGGTGGCAATTTGTATGAAACATTTCCATGAAGCTAACGTGACATGTAGTGTGATCCTCAGCTGTGCAGGAAATCCATGCAAGGCTAGCCTCATGTTTGTAGTTTTCGCACAGTGCCTGGAGTTTAGAGATGCTTCATAAGTACTAATTAAAGCTGTGTGTGCAAAGAACAACAATCCTGGCAAGAAAATGGCAAGTGTTTGTTTGACAGCCCTCGATTGCTGGAGCTTCTGCCAACGGGTTAAGCAATAAGCAGGTCTCTCCATGGCATGCCACAAAACCTTGCTCCCAACATAAATAATTACATCAAGAACAATCAGGGAATTAGTGGTTTATCTGACAAGGCTTCCTCCTACCAATTATTGCTTGTCAATCAGTCAGTCTTTGTTGCCCTCTGCCTAGCCAAAGAAACAACCTAAGGTCACTGATTCCCGACTTCCAGGGGAAGCAAAACACGGTACATAATAATTTACAATTTGCCACCTCAGTGCTTTTTGCCACAGTTCTTGACGTTCATATTTAAATGATTCTGACACATCTGCTTGGAAGTGATAAAAGTTTTCCTAATAAGATGCCACTGTGGAGCACAAGCAGCAAGTAAATTGATCCCCATAAGCTCTCTACATTCTTTCGCGCTAGAGGGCCCCCTACTCTACAGACCGCAATATCTCCAGGTATAAAGGCCATAGCTCAGTGATAAGAGCATATGCTCTGCATTCAGAAGTCCCAGGCCCAATCTATGGTTTATCCGGTTAAAAGGATCAGGTGATGGGAAACACTTTATGCCTGAAGTTCTGGAAAGTTGCTGTCAGGAAAGAGCAGGTAATGCTAGGCCAGGAGTAGCCAATGTGGTGCTCTCCAGATGTTCATAGAATCACAGAGTTGGAAGGGACCCTGAGGGTCATCTAGTCCAACCCCCTGCAATGCAGGAATCTCAACTGAAGCATCCATGACAGATGGCCATCCATCCTCTGCTTAGAAATCTCTGAGGAAGGAGAGTGCACAGCCTCCCTAGGGTTCTACTGTCAGGCAACTTTTACTGTTGTTGAACCACAACTTCCATCTTTCCTGACCACTGGCTATGCTGGCAGGGGCTGATGGGAGTCTCACAATATCAAGAGGGCACTACATTGCCTATCTATGTGATAGGCTGCATGGACCGGTGCTTTAACACAGCACCTATGTTTCTCTCTCCTGCTATGAAAATCTCTCCCTCTCAAGACGCCACATCAGGGACATACAGTGGTACCTCGGGTTACATACGCTTCAGGTTACATACGCTTCAGGTTACAGACTCCGCTAGCCCAGAAATATTACCTCGGGTTAAGAACTTTGCTTCAGGATGAGAACAGAAATCATGCAGCGGCGGCGCAGCGGCAGCGGGAGGCCCCATTAGCTAAAGTGGTGCTTCAGGTTAAGAACAATTTCAGGTTAAGAACGGACCTCCGGAACGAATTAAGTACTTAACCCGAGGTACCACTGTACTCTACACCCAATATTGACCATGGTGTGGGCTGGGCTGCCACACAACTTAGTTATCCCTGACATCTTCCTGAAACATCTGCAATGTATCTATAAATTATAAGGAGCTGCCTTAGGGTTGATGGTCTGTATTGCCCAATGCTGGGTAGAATTATCAATCCTTTGCAGCCCTGCTACGGATTCAGACATTTGGCAGTTGCTTAGTTACTGTTTTGAATACAACATGATTTGTAAGCTGCCCTATGTGGGAAGTCTTCTCCTCTGCACACATAATGGTTTGCATCTGTATAGTGGAAACGAAAGGTCTCACCTACTGGGCTGCTACACACAACCATCTCCCCAGACAGTACGAGATGGAGAGAGGGCTGTTGCACCCATGCATTTCCTGCAGGTTTCCCACTGGCATCAGACTGGCCACTGTGAGAACAGGATACCAGATTAGATGGGCCTTTGGTCTGATCCAGCATGGCTCATCTTATTGAGCCCTGCCCTGGAACATAACTGAAAGGAGACTCAGACATTACAAGAGCGGGTGGAGGTGCCAAAGGCAGAGGTGTGCAAGCAGCTCTTTCCTCCCCCCTGTCTCCAAGACAGGGTCTTTTTCACCCATAGCACGATTGCAGCAATCCGCAGCAGGAAGAGCCAAGGTACGCAGGCTGAGACCCTACCTGCCCGCAGACTGTCTCGCCAAAGTGGTGCATGCTCTAGTTATCTCCCACTTGGACTGCTGCAATGCGCTCTACCTGGGGCTACCTTTGAAGGTGACCCGGAAACTACAAGTAATCCAGAATGCGGCAGCTAGACTGGTGACTGGGAGAGGCCGCCGAGACCACATAACACCGGTCTTGAAAGACCTTCATTGGCTCCCAGTACGTTTCCGAGCACAATTCAAAGTGTTGGTGCTGGCCTTTAAAGCCCTAAACGGCCTCGGCCCAGTATACCTGAAGGAGCGTCTCCACCCCCATCATTCTGCCCGGACGCTGAGGTCCAGCGCCGAGGGCCTTCTGGCGGTTCCCTCATTGCGAGAAGCAAAGCTACAGGGAACCAGGCAGAGGGCCTTCTTGGGAGTGGCGCCTGCCCTGTGGAACGCCCTCCCATCAGATGTCAAAGAGATAAACAACTACCTGACATTCAGAAGACATCTTAAAGTAGCCCTGTTCAGGGAAGTTTTTAATGTATGACATATTAGTGTATTTTTGGTATTTGTGGAAGCCACCCAGAGTTTCCCCAGCCAGATGGGCGGGGTACAAATAATATATTATTATTATTATTATTATTATATTATTATTATTCTGCCAGTCCACCCCTACCAGGTTTTCGCTGGTCAGCCGCATGATTTCTTGCTGGATTCCGAACTCCACTTGGGCTTCTGGCGACAGCTGCAGCGTCTGGAAGAAGACCTCCTGCTGTTTCTCCATCTCTTCCCTCAAGGTCCCCATTTGCTCCTTCAGAGTTTCTACTTCCTCTTCATGCTCTCTCCTCTGATCCTGGAGCTGGGCCTCAAGGAGCCTGAGTGTGTGTGGGGGGAGGCGAAGTGGGGGAATACAGAGAAATCACAAAATCACTTGACCTCTCAAAGCCAAGGTCCGGAAGAAACAAAGAAACCGCACAACAACTGGACACGAGGGATACGATTAGGATCGCCCAGCCAGCAGAGCATGAGAATCTTAACCTTGTGAGTGTGAGCTCCACGTTGGGCAAAAGATTTCTGCTTGCAGGGACTAGATGGGGTCCCTTGGGGTCCCTCCCAACTCTACAATTCGTTGACTCTATGAACTACTATGGGTGGGGCATGAATTATCAGAGGGAAATGGGCCCCCTTTAAGAGTTGAGGGCAGTTGCTAAGTGACAACACTGCATCAGCTCTGAAGCCACTCTTCTGTAAAATATTTCTGTAAAGCCAGCTGTTGTGAAGAACGACACACTAAGGAGTTTGTATTGGGCATAGGTTACGACCTGCAAGGATTTTTATCGTTAGGTATTGAAAAGTTCTTTCCATCGCTACGCTGTTAAATGGATATCAAGTGGTACAGGATACAGTGCTGGTACAGCTGAGGATTGTATGAGGTCAAACTAAGAATGATAACTTTACTGTGGTGTGGTCTGATTTTATAATATTTACTAATATTGAAGAGCATGGACAATCCCCCTTACAGACATACAATAAAGTTTGGTTGACATAGATTCTCCTTTCCTTTTCACGCAATGTATCTAAAATAACAAAAAAAAAGTTTGAATTTTTACGTAGAAACTTTGTATTTTATTTTCAAATCATCCGTTCTGAGAGAAATGAATAGCAAACTAACTTTTCCGATGGGTATGTTTTGGATATGGTATACACTGAAGAGTTTTTGATTTATTCTGTAAAACAATTACCTAATTTTGTTTTATTTATCATTTTTTTCTCCTCCTCTCTTTCAGTTACTTTATCCCACAACAATCTTAGTTTGTGTCAGTTTGTTTCATTGAAGTGTATAATGTTTTGACAGTGGCAATATTTTTTCCCTTTCCTTTTTATGCGTTTTAAACTATAATAAAGATTAAAACAAATGCAAAAACTCTGAAGCCATTCCAGCAAGAAGGAAGCAACCAGCCACACTTCCGGGGGGGGGGGGGCTTCTGAGGGGCTCATGCCACTGTTCATGGTGCAAGCCTTTTAAAAGTTATTATCATTATATTACATATTTATTTCTACCCTGCATTTTTCCCTGACAGGACTCAAGGCAGCTCAAAATTAAGAACTGCTAAAAACATAGAAAAACCAATAATTAAAAAACAATTAAATGATAGAATTTTAAAAAAATTATACATATAAACAATCTATTAAAACCACACCAATAATTACAATAAAGACACCACAGCACCAACCCTTTCATTAAAAACAGCCAGGAACTGTTGGAACAAGAAGGTATTTGCCTGCCAGCGCAAGGACAACAAGGACAAAGCCAGCCTAGTTTCTTTCGGGAGGGAGTTCCAAAGTTGCCAGGAGCAGCGCAGGAGAAGGCCCTTTCCCGCTTCTCCACCAAGCCAGGACTGAGAGAGCTTCCCTGTCCCTTCCCCTCTCTGACGGAGAAAAACAGTGTGGCCAGAATTGGGGAGGGGGCCAAAAGTAATTGGCTCAGGACCCCCTCTAACCATCAGCATCTCTATCAGATAAATAATGCTTCCTTCATTTTGTAGAGAGGCGTAGCCCTCATTCGTCTTTCTCAGAGGTAGGGACTGATCGCTGGGGGAAAAGCTCATAGGAGCCAAGGAGTGTCCAGTTCAGGATAAATCCTTCTTACAGAATGAGTGCGAAAAAGTTTAAGATTGCCTGAATAGGGTAGAAGGGACGCGGGTGGCGCTGTGGGTTAAACCACAGAGCCTAGGATTTGCCGATCAAGAGGTCGGCGGTTCGAATCCCCGTGACGGGGTGTGCTCCCGTTGCTCGGTCCCTGCTCCTGCCAACCTAGCAGTTCGAAAGCACGTCAAGTGCAAGTAGATAAATAGGTACCGCTCCAGCGGGAAGGTAAACGGCGTTTCTGTCTGCTGCTCTGATTCGCCAGAAGTGGCTTGGTCATGCTGGCCACATGACCCGGAAGCTGTGCTCCGGCTCCCTGGGCCAATAAAGCGAGATGAGCGTCGCAACCCCAGAGTCGGCCACGACTGGACCTAATGGTCAGGGGTCAATCTACCTTTACTTTAGGCCATGAAAGTGCCAGGTTCAAAGAGACCAAAGCACAGGTGCTGAGGACCTTTGGAGGAAGGAACGCCTGTGCTTTAGAGCATAGTTAAACTATGGAATTTGCTCCCACAAAAGTTGGCGCTGGCCACTGACATGAAAAGGATTCAAAAGAGAATTAGACATATGAATGGAGGATACAGCCATCTGTAGTTACTAGTCAAGTTGGCTATGTTCTCTCTCGAGTCCAGCTTGCAAGCTTCTCCCATAGACACCTGGATGGTCACTGTGAGAGCAGGATGCTGGACTATAAGGGTCCCTGGCCTGATCCAGAAGGGTTCTTCTTATGGCTGTTGACCTATTGTTCTTATTAGAAACTTTAAGTTATTTAAAAACTGCTTTTCCTGGAAAACTGCTGCAAGGAGGGTGGGTGAGTCCCACAATCTCCTCCCTATAAACAACTGGGCCTGCAAGTTATGTTGCCGCGGATCCTGCTATCTCCACATCTCTGGGGGTCTGCTAGAGTATCAGGGGAGCAGGCCTGAAGGGGCCTGGCTGGGCCCAAGACCCTTCCTGCTACCGACTCCTGTCGTATTGATTCCAGAGAACGGTGAACGCATTCTGAATTTGGATACATTTTAACCCAAGGGAACTGGTCCCTCCACCCTCCGAAAGGTATCACCTTATTTGTCTTGTACCTCAAATTGTCAAGCTATTATTTTTCTGAACTGGTCTCTTATTCAGAAGATGAGATATGAATTACCGGTATTTCTGAGGTCTCTTTAAAAGGTATCCAGGTGAGGCTCAAAGCGCCATTAAGTCATTTTGAAAACCTAAACACTACATTTAGGAACTCTGTTGTATCCTGCTGTACAAGAAAGTTTGAAATGCCTATATATATATATATATATATATATATATATATATATATATTTGTGTGTGTATATATATATATAAAACATGCTTTTATTTTAAAATGAGGCAACTTGAATAATGGAAGTTAAAAGGGTGAAAGAAAACCTACACAGACTGTGCCAAAGGGAAATTAAAACCATGGTTTTCAATAGCAAAGTGGAAGGGAGGCTTTAAATCACAAAAAATAACCCTCTTCTAAATGAATGCACACTGTGCAATTCTGCACAAACAATAAATTAAGGAACATGCAGCACTTTCCGTACCAGGGGTTGCGCGAAACAATTCTTTGCATTTCTGACTCCTTTTCCACCCACTCCAGCGAAAAGTGTGATTCATCCCTGAAAAAGGTTACAGCTTTCCCGTATATGCCTGCACTGTTGGGTGTGCTGGTAAGGTTAACGTTTGGTAAGCTAAATTGATTCTTAAAGGTGCCAATTAGAGTTTGCTAAATTGAAACCTCTGCTACTTAAACCGCCCCCCCCCCAAAAAAGCTTTCACAAGAGATTCTAAAAGCAAGGCTGCAAACATTCATCAATCTGTTCTGACAGCCTGATCTAGGCAGGTGGTAGAACCCTAAGGTTTTGAGTAGGTTGAACCACTTCACATTGCAAGTGTGTGTTTGGGGGGTGGGGTGCCTTCAGAATTATTCCCCCATGTTTTTTAAAGGCTCCCTGTGCTTGTTTTATCAGCACATATACCTTAAAAATGCCTCCCCACAAACAGAAAATCAGAGCAGCCTTCTCTCTGATTTACTAGTTTTCTACTTGCAGATAGATGGAGTCTGAAGTGGTACAGTCCCCTTGTCGGGACTCTACCTGCAAATGTAGACTCAGCAGTTTCTAGACACCGAGTTTACTAATATAGGATTATGATCAGCAGCAAAGCAACCTGGGAAGCTATTCAAGGCTCAAGCAGCTTTGGCCCAGGTTCCAAAGGCATCCTTGTAGGTGGACCTCTTGACATGACTGGCTCACTCCCTGGGAAAAAGTTTGCCTGGGTACCAGCACACCAGCCTGCCGCGAGGTGGTTTTGTGTATGTAAGCTACTATAAACCAAATTCAACAACAACAAAAAGCAGGATGCCAAAAGCTGGATTTGGTCTAAAACAATAGGACACAGTCGTGCAAAGATGTGAAATGCTGGGATGCTTGGGATAGAAACCAGCACATGGTAACTGAATTACTGCATGCATAAAGCTCTTTGTGGCTGCCTTAGTCAAGATTCATGCAAAAGACATCTCCACACAAGGCATGCTATACCTGCTAGGTTGTCAGTGCCAGATTATGGGCTCTACTTTAAGAAAGGGGATGGCACGTACGGAAGATACGCTTAAGGTCCACAAAATCCTGAATTGGCCCTTCTGTTCATATCCAGGCTTTGTGTGCATATCCACATGCACAAGCAAAGGCAGCACCTGCCTTCTAAGAATCTCAGCACTAGATTTAAATACAAGAGCAGGTTTTGTAGACCTCGTAAATGTGTGAGAGAAAAAGGCTTGGAAGCACTTTCCTGCCCTTGACTTGTCCTCTTTTCTCCTCAGCTGTGCTGTTCCTTACAAAAAAACACACCAAATACCCCGCCCCCCCACTCCCTAGTAATAATGGGAATGGAATAAACTGAAAACGTAAGATACTTAGAAAATTGATCGGAGGCTTTTGCATCTACAACTCGCTAGTGTGTGAAATAACATCTGTACAACTGGAACAAGTGACAAGGTGCCTCGGGAAAATATGAAGATATATGGCTGAAATCATTCTTTTATTTCACTACCATATCAAATTGATGATAGAGTAGTGTACAGAAATTGAAATAGTGACTATCTGTATTAGTCACACACAATGATATACAGTGGTACCTCGCAAGACGAATGCCTCGCAAGACGAAAAACGCGCAAGACGAAAGAGTTTTCCGTTTTTTGAGTCGTTCCGCAAGACGAATTTCCCTATGGGCTTGCTTCGCAAGACGAAACGTCTTGCGAGTTCTTGCGAGTTTGTTTCCTTTTTCTTAAAGCCGCTAATAGCCGCTAATAGCCGCTAAGCCGCTAATAGCCGTGCTTCGCAAGACGAAAAAGCCGCAAGACGAAGAGACTCGCGGAACGGATTAATTCCGTCTTGCGAGGCACCACTGTACTGCAGTATGCACCCATGCTGAACGGTGTGCAACATTTGATGCCCAGAAGAAACATTTTGAAAGTTTTGCATAAATATCCAAGAAATAAGCTACTGTATGCAAATATCCTTAATTACCATTATTTATTCTAGAGGAAGAACTACCTTAGCCACTTTAAGAAAAAAAGAGACACACACACTCCTCAGATTTAGGACTGGCTAGCCCTGGCAGGCGACCGTTTCCACTCTAGAAAACTCAAAACTAATTTAGCTGGCTGGCCAGCACCCAGAAGTTGCCAACAGGATGCCCATGGATGCCCGTGTGCCCACCATTATTTGTTGATGAGTGATAGTTGATGCTATCAATCAATCAATCAATCAATCAATCAGCCCAGCCTGTCTCTTGTATCCCTCACACACAGATCTGGTTCCAGTCACTACCCACGTGGCAAAGCTGGATTTGACATCAAAACAGCTCCAAAGGAATCCAGTTTGGGGTCTTTGTGAATTATGTCCATTTCCAGTTCCACATGAAAGTGAGGGGAAAGAGAAACACTGGAAAGAGACAGTAGGAAAAGGTCCGAAAGGAGAAGGAAAAGATGTAAAAGTCTTTGACCTGGCAACTTGCTTTAGACCCTGATAGGCCAAGCCGAGCTCTCCATCTTCATTCAGATACCCCCAGTCCTCAGTCTTGCTAGAAAGAAAGGACAGAGGAAAGGGAAACAGAAGTGGACAGGAAAGAAAGATAAAAGAAGTGTCAGCTGCAAGAGATGGGAAGAATAAGGAGGCCTCAACTGCATTCATGCAGACAAGCCCTGTGCCAACATTACAATCCACACATTGTAGTGGGCAAGGTTGGGGGGAGAAAAATCATGACCACACCTGCTGTTATGCACCTCTATGAAAATATTATCATTAATGTGTTGCTATCAGGTGCAATCACGACCACCCGGCCCGCCCCCACTGCTTGATGTCTGCACAGAATTGCATTGAATTAATTGAATTAAAAAGAAAAAGCACCATTACAGTAAGGTGATAATGCTGTGAACCACCCATCCCACATGTTACAACTTTGTCAGTCTTGTTAAGAACAGTTTTCTGGCATCTTACCCTCAAAACCCACTCAAGAAATTCTCTCTCTCTCCTCTCTCTCTCTCTCTCACACACCTCCCCCCTCCTCCAATGGCCGACATTAATAGGAGAGTGTTGACAACTAGGAGATCACATCTGCCCCAATGTCAAACCTGAGCTGTATTTCACATAAAGAGGTGTACAGAAGAGCATTTTTCAGTTGCTAAACAAATGCAGAGACATATGCTACTTTGGCAAACCTTGATTATACTGAGAATATAGCAACTGACTGTGTCCGAGTCCATAAAGGGCCTGAATTTTAGTGCTAGAGCCCTTAAAAACTGCCCAGCTGGTTTGAGTGTAGCACCTGCAGTCACATTTTCTTATTCCAGCTGTGGCTTAAGAGAGATGGGTCAAGCAAGGACCAGCCATGGTCCTTTGACACAGCATCATCAGCAACGTCATCTGCTTAGCAACAGAACACTTGCCCATTAATGTGCAATGACTTGCAGTGCTCTCAACTACCACAATATTCAGATATTACAAAAGGGAAGAAGAGCAATTAACTAAAGAGCTGGGTCTGGCTGCCACATTAGGGACACGATGGGAGACGCACCCCTTCGCTCTGCGAGAAAAATGGGTTGCCTCACTGCCCTGAAATAAAGCAACCGAGATGCTCAAAAACAATTCCAGCTTTGCGATGCTGGCACCCTCCCACCATTTTATACTCGTCTCCTCTGAGTGTTAATGCTACAGCTCAAATCAGGAGCAGACCCAAACAGACGCCTCCCCGCAAGCAATGGCTCCACCAAAGAGAAAATATCTTATGGTTTTTATAAATTAAGGGGTTTACAGCTGTAAAGATTAAGATTAAAAAGAAGAAAGGAGGTTTTAAATCTGAGAAGACTGAGAGTAAGAATTTGCTGAAAAAAGTTTGAAATTAGAATGCAGTAAGGGGAGGTATGGGGGAGTCTGGGAAATACGTTATACGAAAATAAGGATTTGAAATTATACATGTTTTTGTTTAGTTTTGTGTTTGTTTGTGTTGCTGTGTCTGTTAAAAAACTTTTGTGAAATCTGAATAAAAATTTATAAAAAAAAGAAAAAGAAAAGAGAAAATATCTTATGGAACACATACAAACTATTGGAGAGGTATGTCCTATTGTCACCAGTTTTGTTACCTGGTTCCTGGGACAGTCACAGTAGGTGCATTTGGGCTGCCAGCATAAAAACTGGTACAATCCCTGTGCTGGTTAGGCAGGTCATTGAATCACTGAATTGTAGAATTGGAAGGGACCACAAGGATCATCTAGTCCAACCCCCAGAAATGCAGAAATCTTTTGCCCAACATGAGGCTCGAACCCACAGCCATAAGATGAAGAGTCTCGTGCTCTACTGACTGAGCTATGCCCCTACCCCCAGTTTGGCAAACACCTGACATTTATAAAAGCCCCCTCCCCCTCCCAATTCCTGGATTATTGTGGAATGAAACTAATTCAAGGACATGCCATTAGCCTTGAATATAAAGTCTGGTAAATGACAAGCCCATGGCATTTATAACTCCTGAACCTTCATTTGCAAATGGAAAGCAGCTAGGGCTTGCATCCATCAAGGAAGCAAACCCCCGTGGAGACATCTCTCTTGAGCTTATGCTTTTAAATGGATATTGTCCTGCTGTTTATGAGCTGATCTGACAGAAAGGAAACATTCACAGAGTAGATCTACAGAGTGGAAACATGCAGACTGTGGAAGAAAAGGCTGCTGAAGGACTGTAGGCAACGGGCAAAATTACTTGGGGGCAGGGGTAGCCAATGTAGTGCTGGTAAACTCCCAACTCCCATGAACCCCAGTCAAAAGTGAGGGATGATGGAGTTGTAGTCCGACAGCACCTGGAAGGGCTCCAGATTGACTTTCCGTGCTTTAAAGATGCCGAAGTCTGTTGCAAAACAGACCACAAGCTTTTTAGATGCATCAGCGACAAGAGTTCAGGACAGAGAGCCGAACGGCAGTGATTGTCAAATGGACTGGAACTCAAGCAACTTGGCCAGTTGCCAAGGGACCCCAGTATGGATCCCACTCTGAGTTCCACTTTCTAAGAGAGTGGTTTGGTAGCCTTCTCTAGTGAGCGGCTGGTGACTTGTGACTAAACGGCAGGAAGAACTTTCTGAGAGTAAGAGCTGTTCGACAGTGGAATAGACTCCCTCGGGAGATGGTGGATTCTCCTTCACTGGAGGTTTTTAGGGAGAGGTTGGATGGCCATCTGCTATGGATGCTTTAGTTGAGATTCCTGCACTTCAGGGGGTTGGACTAGATGACCCTTGGTGTCCCTTCCAACTCTACAATTCTATGATTCCCAGCAACAGCTTGTCTCTACACATCTCTGCAAAATTGGATTCGGGAAGCCATCGTTTTCTTTTAATTATTATTTTCAAAGAACGGTTTAATTGAACAACATAAAATAAAAAGTGAAAATAAAGAAAAGCTATACTATATCATTGAACGAGTTCTTTTGCTTCCACAACATTTACAAACCCAGATGATAGCTTAAGTTTGTAGAAGGTAGGAAAGGTGATGGGATCTGGGGAATACTATGAACATGGAGCTATCTAATTACAGTAAAATAAGTATTTAGATTGCTTGCAGCAATTTTATGAATGTTCCAGCTTTATCTATCCAGTCTCCCCCCTCCCCATCTATTCTCTCCCACTTTCCGTTTTAGCGTGCTTTCATGGATAAAGGGATGGGAGGATACTCATGGGAGTGATGTAAATCTCTCTCCCTCTTTTCTGTTATTGTAAAAGGAAGACACAAATTCGGGGTATTAAGCTCAGTCTGCAGGAAACCTGTAATCAAAGAGGAATCATGGCTGAGAGTTAAGATACAAATTTAGCAGCTAATGTGGGTGATGGGCTGCCAAGGACACAAGATGTGTATATATTAGCTCATTTTACCATTATAAAGCTGGTGGTTTGCTTTTCTTTAACACTTTTTCCAGCCTCAGGGGAAACAGCTTGGCAGCCCTCCTATTAAACATCTTCCCTCAGCATGGTCTATGAATTATTACTTCGATGTAAGTAGTGCTTATAACTCTCCTGTACTGCTACAAAAGCTATATTCCACTGCAGCTTTGACACAGAAGGCGTTCCAACCACTCTGCAACACGGTGGATTGAACTAGTTAAGTCTCGAGCCAGGAACACCATATCCTAATGTTGGATTTGAACGATACCTTTTCTGTATAAGCAAACTCAGCATTGATGTGACTGGTGTCGGGGAAAGGCCACAGCTCATTGGCAGAGCATCAATACTGGGAATCACCAGGCAGGGCAGGGAGAGTCTAAAATCCTGAAAGTCAGTGTAAACAATACTGAGCTACATGGGCCAGTATAAGGCATCTTCCTAATAACAATAACAACAGTAATAATTTTATTATTTGTACCCAGCCCATCTGACTGGGCGGCTTCCAGCGTATGCAAAAACACCAAACATTAAAAGCTGTCCCAATACAGGGCTGCCTTCAGATGTCTTCTAAAGGTTTTATAGTTACTTGTCTTCTTGACATCTGATGGGAGGGTGTTCCACATAGCAGGTGCAACTACCAGGAAGGCCCTGTCAGGATTCACAGAATGCTGTGTGAGATAGCAAGTCTGCAGGCTTGAGTTTGCTAGCTGATGCAACTGGCTGACTGCATCAGCCTGCAATACTTTCTATGGAATTGCTGGGTCAGAATGACTCAACAGTAATGTGCTGTCAGTTGATTGGCTGTCATTGGTTTAAAAGGGAAACCTGTCCAGCAGTAAAGGGGTGGTGTAGAGGAGTGTGGTCAGAGAGAGAGCGTTAGAGGTCTTCCTATTTGCCTTAAGGTGCAGCCAGATACTCTATTTGACTGTATGAACTGCTTGTGTATTATAGCCTGTAGATATTTGTATATATAAAGGTAAAGGGACCCCTGACCATTAGGTCCAGTTGTAACCGACTCTGGGGTTGCGGCGCTCATCTCGCTTTACTGGCCGAGGGAGCCAGCGTTTGTCCGCAGACAGCTTCCGGGTCATGTGGTCAGCATGACTAAGCCGCTTCTGGCGAACCAGAGCAGCGCACAGAAACGGCGTTTACCTTCCCGCAGGAGCGGTACCTATTTATCTACTTGCCATTTGACATGCTTTCAAACTGCTAGGTTGGCAGGAGCAGGGACCGAGCAACGGGAGCTCACCCCGTCGCGGGGATTCGAACTGCCGACCTTTTGATCGGCAAGCCCTAGGCTCTGTGGTTTAGACCACAGCGCCACCCGTGTCCCATATTTGTATATATAGCTCACAATAAATATACTGCACCGAAGAACCTGGAACGCTGAGCATTTCTGCTAAAGTGCTGCAAAGAATTCGCGACAGGCCCTCTGCCTGGTTCCCTGTAACTTTGCTTCTCACAGCGAGGGAACCAGCAAAAGGTCCTCCAAGGAGGAAGGCCCTTGGAGCTAGATCTCAGTGGCCGGGCTGAGCTTGTGACATTTTAACTGTTGTACGTTATCCTGAGTAATGCGTATGCATTAGAAGGGAGGGACATACATGTCTGGGGGAGGGACGCTAAGGGTGCCCGCCGAGTCCCACGGTCACAGGCTTCATCTGCCTGTGATTTTCAGAAGGGTCCCCGCTACGCCGCAGCGGAAAAGACCCGTTTCGTGCGGAGCTTGTCCCTCCAGTTCAGAGGGAGTCCGCCATCGCCGAAGGCGCCACCCCGGAAGTCTCCTGCATTTTAAAATATCTATCCGTCTATCTGCCCATCCACATAAAAAGGAAGTAACTTTGGAGGTAAGAAAACAGTAGACAATGCAAGGGGATCAAGATGTAAGAAACAGTGTCCTGTTTGCAACATATTTCTTTCTTATCCGCAAAAAAAAGCTCAGGTTTGTTATTTCAAACTAATTCACATGACCAACTTGGCATGATGAAGGAGCAGTCTGAGTAGTCCATTGTCAAAACCTGGTGTGCAAAGTGGTCAACTCATTATGTATCTAATTTGCAATGCAAGCACCATCACTGCAAAGCTAGCGAAGGAGGGCTTAAGGAACCTTCCTCGTTATTGGGTCCTTAGACGTTGTTGGGGCTACAGTCCACATCATCCCCTGCTAGGGGTGATGGGAGCTGTGATGTAAAAAATACCCGAGGACACAGTTTTGACTTGCAATCTCTATGTGTGTAAGAAGAGTCACACAACTGCTTTACCGCGGGCCTAATTCTATACTCCCCCCCCCCCCCGCAAGTTCATTTCTCAGTACAACTCACCTGGCCATGCAAATTGACCCCAGATCTTCAACAGTTAAAGCCAAGTTTTGAAAAAAATTCTTCAGAGCCTTTCTAGGGGCAATGCAATTCTTTTTTTAAGAAAAACAACCCCCCTCTTGCTTTTTGAGCCTCTCTCAGATACCACTGAAATGTTTCTGAGTTGTTCTCTTTTTTATATAAATATTTATTAAGGTTTTTACAATGTTACAAAATGAAAAAGAGAAAAGAAAAAATACAAAATAAAAATAGTTAAAAACAATTCAATCTTTTCATCACTTATCTTTCATTTACTTGTTTCCCGGACCTCCTCATACCTCCCCTTTTTGTATTCCAGTTCAATTTATTAGTTCAGCAATTCCTTTCCCTCCTTATTTTATCCTGATCTTTAATCTTGATATATTGTAACCTGAATTTACCTGTTAAAAATCCAATTTTTTCATATTCTTTTATACCATTACAGCTAGAAACCACTTAACTTCAATCCAACATCATTCTAACATTCTGTTTCTGAGCTGTTCTCCACAATGTATGAGGTCCAGAAATTTATTTTAGGGAAAGGGAAGCCAAGATGCTCAGGATACCAATACCCCATGAAACAGCAGATTCTGTGCTTGTGTGAAATGGCCACAAATAAGAACGATACACACTGAACAGTTTGTAGTTTGATGCTTCTGTAAGAAGAAGCAATCCATATTTTTGTTTACAATTGCACCCGTTACTGGCACCCTGCATTTGATGACGCCCCCCTCAGTTACTTAGAAATGAACAGAGGGTCCAGATTCCAACTCGTGTTGACCAGTAGTAATGGATAAACAAAGACAGGCTTACCGGTTTGTCTGACACACTCCATGATAGGCCTCTATGGCATCTTCTGGATCCACGTGTTTGTCACTATTGGGCCAGCTGGTTTGCACGTTGCTGTTTGACTCCTTGAAAAAGAAAAAGCCTACCATGAAATATTTCCTCCCAGTCAATAATTTCCATTTCCCTCCCCACATGCTCTGCTAATTCTACATTGTTCACACATGCAGCATTTTTGACATGCAAAAGGTTTCACAATCATTATTATTACATTTGCGACAAGGTACATTCAATGTCTGAAGGAAGTTGGAAAGTGAACTGGAAGGGCCCAGTGGAATTCGGCCTGAAGAAAAGTTAAGAGGAAAGACGGAGGGCAGATTTTCAACACAAACCTATTTCGGTTTTATTCCTCCAAAGAAACCTGGGAGTTGTAGTTTAGTGAGAACACCAAGAATTATCTTTTAAGATTCCTCTAACTCACCTCACGAAAATATGATGGGGAAAATGAATGATTACTACACCAATTTAATATGAAGAATGGAAATTGGTGGCTGAGCCATCCTAGAACTGAGAAACCAGAACTGAAAAGGGGAAATTCATATTTTGTAAAATGGACCGGGACGGTGACGACAGGGGATTGGTCACTTACATTTGCCCAAACCCTTCTTCTGATCAGTTTGTCTTTGATATCAGTTCAGTCAATGCAGACAGACAGCAATGCAACTTGGAACAATTTGTTTCAAAAGAATCCTCCTGACCGTTTTTGGTTTTGGACTTGCCGTAAACCACTGTGCCCGACCATTGAGATACAGTGATAGTTGGCAACATGGTGAAAGGAAAGCACACACAAACACACACAAATGGAAGGACCTGCTTTTCTTGTCCATTACCATATTTCTGCCTGCATCTTTTTGCTGGGCTGCCTTTATAATCTGTGTCCTGAGAATAAGCACCTCTTCCTTCCGCACTTCCAGCTCTTCGTTAGCAGACTTGAGCTGATTCAGGAGGAGGCTGTAACTGTCGTGGACATCGTTAGAAGAGTTGTTCTGGGCCACCCGATCCACTATAGCTTTCCTCAGCTCGTTAAGGTCATTTTTCAGTTTCTTGTTCTCAGATTCTAACTCTTGCCTCTATTGAAAATGACATTTGAAAAGTCACCCCACACTTAATCATTTCTAGAACTACTGCTCTTCTTTTTCTCATTCCTTTGGAGCAGCGCACGTTAACAAAAAGCACAATGGGATGATCAGCCAGACTCAGAAATTTAACTGCGTATGAACACAACTGCATGCACTTCTTAGCGATTAACAGGCCCAGTCCTACCATTAGGCAGACTGAGGTGGCCGCTTCAGGCAGCAGATTTTGGGTGTCATGAAAGAGCAGCCAATTGTTAAGTTACTTAATTTGTTGCATTTGTAATTTTACTGCCATTGTGGGAGAGAGGTACTGGTGGGGATTTGTACTTCAGGTGTCAAAATAACTTGGCTGGCCTTTTGCTGCCATTTGCTGCTCTGCTTCAGGCGGCAAAATGTCTTAGACTGGCTCTGGCTACTTAATCTTCCTCAGATTGTACCAGCATGTAAAAAGGCGCTGAGAACCTGTAAACCATTTTGAAATCAAGGTACAAAGAAACCATCTCCCACAGAATGCATAAGCAAAACCTTCTCAGAGAGGTCAGAGGGGCAATTAAAAGCTACATGTTATAAATTTTAATGAGTACAATATAAATTAAATCGCAACTACGGAGAAAAAAGAGGCCTTTGAGGTTTGTCCTGAATCTTGTTTTTCCTAGGGCCTTAGCTGGGTGTGGGGGAGTATTCTTCCTGCCTTGCCCTCAATGGAGTCAGTGGCCAAATATTTCTTGAGAGTAGGGATGGTGAATCTGCAAATTTTGTTTTCTCTCAGTTTCTCATTTTTCCAAACTTAAATTCAATTCTCCACATTTTCATATCAGCATGTGATTAAAAATTCTTCAGGTGTGTATTTTACCAGCTATGGCTGATACATCAGCTATGGTCATTCTTGGACAGGGAAAGGCTGGCCGCGGTTATCCATGCTTTGGTAACCTCAAGACTCGGTTTTTGGAACATGCTGTAGGCTGGGCTACCCTTGGGCCTCATCCAGAGGCTTCAGTTGATGGAGACCTGGAATACTGTGTCCTGTTCTGGGCACCACAATTTAAGAAGGATGTTGACAAGCTAGAACGTTTTACAGAGGAGGGCAACTAAGATGATCAAGGGTCTGGAAATCAAGCCTTATGAGGAACAGTTGAGGCAGTTGGGTATGTTTAGCCTGGAAAAGAGGAGACTGACAGGAGATATGATAGCCACCTTCAAATATCTCATGGGCTGTCACATGGAAGAGGGAGGAAGTTTGTTTTCTCCTGCTCTGGAGGCTAGGACCCAAACCTATGGCTTCAAGTTACAAGAAAGGCAATTCTGACTGAACAAAAGGAAGAACTTTATGACACTAAAAGCTTTTAGACAGTGGAACAGACTCCCTTGGGAGGTTGTGGACTCTCCTTCCTTGGAGGTTATTAACCAGAGGTTGGGTGGTCTTCTGCCATTATGATCTACTTGAGACCCCTGCTTTGCACGGGATTGGAATGGATGACCCTCAGAGTTCTTTCCAACTCTACAATTCTATGGTTTTATGATTCTATACTCATATTCACCAGGAGCCATTCCACTTGAGGTCAGAACAGCTGAACTGGACTTTCGGTGCCTACTGAATACTTTTATTATTGTTATTATTATATCACCAGCATTTTAATTGAAATTCGATTTTACAGTTTTAACTGATTTTTTTTTTAACTTTACATCTTTGTAAACCACTTAGGTGTAGTTAGGTGACATATAAACTGTTTAAATAAATAAATTAAATAATCAAGCTTTCAGAAGTAGAACGTTGGCTTTCATTAAGCATGCCTGAATCTGCTTCCAGTACCGATCTTCTATATTCAGCCCCAAATCTCCTCTTGCCCTAAACTCCATTCTTTGTTCCAATTGTTTTATGGGGAGCTGCGGTCTTATCTGTGAGACAGAAGCTTCCCATTTTATATTTTGCATTCACATAAAGGAGGATGGTGAACGAAACACGAACTCTCTCGGAAGAGGCCTGCTTATTACGGTATTATCTACCATTAACTATTTTTTGTGAGCTGCCAAGAAAACATGAATTATTATGCTGCCTATAAACACAGTTATTAAATAAATAACTTTTTAACCCCCCCCCCGTATATTTACTGTTTCTAAGGGAAACTGTTCCAGAATGACCAAAAATTGCTAAGAATCTTCCTTTTTTTCCACCTCCTTTGGGTGCCCGAAAAATAAATGGTAGCAGTTGATGCACATTAAAGATTTATCTTCAAGTTGCGAACAGCTCACACATTAATCATGAGCCTAACATACAAAAAGAAGTCCAAAATGCAACAATTTCTTTTAAAACCTCTTACTGGAGCAAGAAAAAGGGGTGGAGGTGGGGGGAAAGAGAAGAAAAAACAAATTCTATTTATGTCATCACCATCTGTAAATAATTTTGCACACAGAATAGGCAAATTGGTAGAAGATGATTTCAGAAATGCACTACATTGCCAAAGGGAGGTGGCAGGAGGGAAAGGAATTGGTAGTATATGTATACAGTGGTACCTCGGGTTACATATGCTTCAGGTTACAGACCCTGCTAACCCAGAAATAGTACCTCGGTTTAAGAACTTTGCTTCAGGATGAGAACAGAAATCGTGTGGCAGCGGCACGGCAGGCCCCATTAGCTGAAGTGGTCCTTCAGGTTAAGAACAGTTTCAGGTTAAGAATGGACCTCCAGAGCGAATTAAGTACGTAACCCGAGGTACCACTGTATTTCCTTGATGCTCAGAAAATTGTTAGCCTGAAGAAAATGCAGTGCTCACTTACACCTTGTGCCTTAGGTAAAGGTAAAGGGACCCCTGACCATTAGGTCCAGTCGTGACCAACTCTGGGGTTGCGGCGCTCATCTTGCTTTATTGGTCAAGGGAGCCGGTGTACAGCTTCTGGGTCATGTGGCCAGCATGACTAAGCCGCTTCTGGCAAACCAGAGCAGCGCACGGAAATGCCGTTTACCTTCCCGCCTGGAGCGGTACCTATTTATCTACTTGCACTTTTGACGTGCTTTCGAACTGCTAGGTTGGCAGGAGCAGGGACCGAGCAACAGGAGCTCACCCCGTCGTGGGGATTCGAACCGCCGACCTTCTGATCGGCATGATCAGTGTTTGGATAGGCTACTGCAGGGGAATCTCTCATATATGCTGACTTAAGTCCCATGATATAAGAAAGGTGGGATATAAATGTACTAAATAAAATAATGTATGAATCTTCAGTAAACAGGGGCATCCATGATACAGCATCTCTAACAGCCGCCTCAAGGTTGTGGCTGGCATCCATCTGGCTTGAGAGACAACAGAGTGCACCTTAGGGGATGAAGTCAAACCTCTGCGTTAGCAGCACCAAGGTGACCTCCCCGGGATGCAAGCCTGGGCAATGTGGTTGAAGGTCCTGGGCTGCCCAGATGACAAGGCCCACCTGATGTGGTCCAAAGGAAAGCAAAGTAAGACATCTGGCACCAACTTGGCTGCAGGAGTTGCCAGAAGGAGGTGTACAAGGCGCCATCCAACCGTCTTAGGGACTCCACTCAGGATTTGTGCTGCATTTACTCCTTAGCCTATCCTCCTCCCAAAGACATCCCTCAAGCCAGCAGAGATTTAGGATCAGATTTCTCCTTCTTCTGGTGGGCAACCTTCCCAGGTTGACGAGCTCCATCTACCCACCCGCTTCCCTCTACAGACCATGCAGAAACTGCCTTCTCTGACTACTGGACCCACTTTGGTCTTGTCCACTCAATCCACTGGAGGCTGTTTGTGTGCAGGAGAAGTCCCTAAATCACCAAGGATTTGAGACCCATTGGCTCCCCTCACCTGGTTTGGCTGGTCAGTCGAAGTCGTTCCCGGGGTGTGGCTGCTGTCGTATGCTGACAGCTTCTAGGAACCACAGGTGATTACTGAGGGCAGGGTACAGACAAACTACCCCAGAAGAAGCACGACGTACCTTCTACCAGAGGTGGACAGGAGGACACAGTCCTTCAACCAACATTTTGAACTGAGCCGAGAAACTCATTGATAGCAAAAGCAGAGTTTTGCCAGCTCATCATCTGCCACATCTGAACCAGACTTAACAGGCAGGGGAGGGCTCTAAAATCCCTGCAGTGCTCATCCAAGGACTTGGGGAGTCCCAAGAACACCCCAGTTAGAGAATTTATAGGGCACAGAGCACATTGTGCCATAAGATGGCCAAGTCAGTCAGTGGGGCCAGGCTGTGAACAAACAAGACGCCTCTTTTTGTCATAACCAAATGAAAAGGGGACAGAAAGCTGAGCATAGAAAGGAAGACCATGGGGCTGTAAATAGTTAAGGCATATTTTGGTGTACCCGTCATGCAGATTTATAGAGACTGGTATCAGCAAAGCTCTTGCAGCTTTTTAGCACCTGAGGTGGTGAAGAGAAAAAATATATATATCCCTGGCCTGCAAATTTCTTTTACCTTCAGACTGTTGTACGCTAGATCCGTATCGCGGTCCAAATCCATTTCGTTCTTCATTTCAATTACCTGGATGGATTAAGGAGAGAGAAAGAGAGAGATTTGATTTGACAAGAGGCTACAGCGGTTAGGCTTTTTGATTGCAGCTCTGGGTCACCTTACAAAATCTGTTGTTTACTGGCAGAGCAATTTGGCCAAGAAAGAAAAGCTGAAAGAGTGAAGGGTGTTTAGTAAACATAGAATCAGATGAGAGGAAAGATAAAAACAATGGGATGGTAAAACAGGGGCACACGCAGAGGGAATCCCTTTTCTCTCTTCTCCTAGCGTCTGTATTATTTATCTGTATCCTATTTGCTGATTCTGTTCTTCCATGCGTAGATGGCAAAAGAGGTAAAATGATGTTGCTGGACAGGGGAGAAAAGAATCTCTGTCGCTAGCACAGGCCTCTGAGCCTGCAAAAAATAAAACAGTAGATAGAGGGTTGAAGCGACTCGTCATATCTTCCCAAAGTGTAGAGATTGCCCGAGGGCAGCATCCAGACATCCCTTCCACAGGATACTAAGGAATGGCATCAGCAGCAAAGGTCAGCTATCAGACACTTGCCATGTTTCTTTAAGGCAGTCATCTGTAGCTAGCAGGAGTGGAGGTTGTTCAGAGCAGTGAACAGTTCTGACCCGGGAGTCTTAACAGTGTTTGTTCAAGACTCTTGGAATAAAAAGGGCAACTGGTGGGGACCAGTGGAAAGGACCCCCTTGGAAGGTGGTGGACTTTCCTTTCTTGGAGGTTTTGGAGCAGAGGTTGGATGGCCATCTGTCATGGATGCTCTAGCTGAGATTCCTGCATTTCAGGGGGTTGGGCTCGATTATTTTTTAGGTCCTTTCCAACTCTGCAATTCTACAATTCTATGAAAGACTGAATTCCTGCTCGTCACCTCTCAATCCCGACAGAATGGCCTCTCAGCCCTGGCTCTAGATAAAAAACTATGGGGAGTTCAAACGAGAATAATAATAATAATAATTATTATTATTATTATTATTATTATTTATTTATACCCCGCCCATCTGGGTGGGTTTCCCCAGCCACTCTGGGTGGCTTCCAACAAACACTAAAATACAATAACCTATTAAACATTAAACGCTTCCCTAAACAGGGCTGCCTTCAGATGTCTTCTAAAAGTTTGGTAGTTATTTTTCTCTTCGACATCTGGTGGGAGGGTGTTCCACAGGGCGGGTGCCACTACTGAGAAGGCCCTCTATCTGGTTTCCTGTAACTTGGCTTCTCACAGCGAGGGAACCGCCAGAAGGCCCTCGGCGCTGGACCTTAGGGTCTGGGCAGAATGATGGAGGTGGAGACGCTCCTTCAGGCATACTGGACCGAGGCCGTTTAGGGCTTTAAAGGTCAGCACCAACACTTTGAATTGTGCTCGGAAACGTATTGGGAGCCAGTACGTTTGAATGAATGAACAATGAATACTTGGAGAAGCAAAGTATTTTTTGTACTTTGGCTGCACTGAATGTACCCACTTCTTGGCAAATGTTGAGATTAGGTAATACAAGAGCTGTTGTGGGATAGTGAGCAGAATGACAAAGACAGACCATGGAGACCCGAATTAAACCCCAGATAAGCTCATGAAGCAACCTTGAGTCAGTCCTACCTCTCAGCCCACCCCACCTCAGAGGGTTGTTGCCTATCATGATGTAGTGGTTTGAGTAGCATCTGGGAGAGCAAGGTTCAGATTCACACCTAGCCATGAAACTCACTGGGTGACCTTGGGCCAATCACTGTCTCTCGGATGAACCCACCTCACAGGATTGTGAGGCTAAAATGGGAAGCGGGAGAACCATTGCGCTCCTTTGAGGAAAGCATGAGGGTGTGGAAATACAATAATAATTTTTAAATTGTTGTGAGGGTAAAAAAAATGTGGGGTTGCTGGAACCCTACTTAAAAAGGAAACACAAGAGGAATTA
Organism: Podarcis liolepis; assembly: GCF_965112155.1. Classification (NCBI taxonomy): domain Eukaryota; kingdom Metazoa; phylum Chordata; class Lepidosauria; order Squamata; family Lacertidae; genus Podarcis; species Podarcis liolepis. Next base: position 54,958,126 of record NC_139565.1, on the reverse strand, counting down.
AACAAGAGTCCACTATGGTTCAGTCTCCACAGTGCTTGGAATAATAATAATAATAATAATAATAATAATAATAATAATAATAATAATATTTTTATATCCCGCCCTCCCCAGCCGAAGCCAGGCTCAGAGTGGAAAGACCATTAATTTTGGAAATGGGGATGTTTAAAAGCTGTGCATGGGAGAGAGAGCATTCCATGTTACTCTGTGGTCTCCAGCCGCTGCTTTGCATCAAAGTACGTGGAACATGCAGGCTATTTTTCTTTCTGTTTTGGGTTGCTGCTTTTGTTTTTATAAAAAGTAATAAAAAATGAATTGCAGAAAGAAGTGGCAGTGTTATCCTACAAGGACTCTGGGTCGTGATGAGCCTTCTTTTAAATAAATGATTGTCCTTTCTGCCTCAGAAACACAAGAGAACTTGTTCATTTGCGGGGCAAGCACAACTTTTCAGAAAGAGAACCCTCTGAAGGGTATTATCAGCAACTGAAAAAGAAACAAGAAACTGGTGGGTGGAGGGAGACTTGACGGGGGACATCCATAATACATACTTAAAAGGCAGCTGCCTTTCTATGACCGGGTAAACAAGCGAGAAGCAAGTGCTGTCCTTTTTTCAACCCGCTTCTACTGGTTAAGAGGCACAAAGCTTACAGGCTTCCCAAAAGGCATCTGGGTGGCCACAGGATGCTGGACCTGATCCAAATGTCTTTAACTGGATCCAGTAGGGCTCTTCTTCAGCTCTTAGGTAAAGACCCTGCCCTTTCAAGCCCCAGGTGGGAGTTTTCCTCCCACTTCAAATAGCAGATGCAAGGGGAGGGGGCAGGCAATTCTGATCAAAACAGCAGCACCGAGAGCAAAGGACCAGTGTTTGAAACTCCCATTGTTCTAGGCGCATTTTGTGAGCAGTTTCTGAGCTCCAGGCACAGTACAGCGCCTAAGATTTCAGATTAAAACTGCAGAGTGGAAGGAAAGGAGGACTTTTTTCTGCCTCCCCACTTCCAGCTACTCACTGAAGACTAGATAAGAGACCCTCTTCAGAATATATGGGGGGTGGGGAGGGGAAGGACCAGACCATGTGAAAAATGAACGTAATATTTTAGCTGCAGTTCATTCATTTTCAGCTTTGTATTCTTATTATTAAAAGAACACACCTAAACATTCCGTTGTTGTGCCCATAACCTAGGTTTAAGGTGCCATTTAGCTCCCAGCTTTCATATCTCAGTTTCTAACACTGCAAAGGATTAATGCTCTCTTCACCCATATCATGGATCCCAATTTGGTTCCCCATTTCCTGCACTAACTATTTTTTGTTTAAATATCAAATGCATCAGGGCAAGCCGTGAGACGAAATGTCATATCTAGTTTGGTCCTAACAGAGCAAACAAAGCTAGCTCCAAACATTTCAGAGGACAGTACAACCAGTAATTTTGTGGGTGGACCAGTTTGTTGGGGCTTCTGGAAACTGACAGGGGATGTTGAATGACACAGAAATGCATCTATGATAAACTATTTAAGAGACTTTTACTCAAATCTTCTTCCCCATTCTGCCCCAAGGTTAACTATTACTTCATTGAGCTCCTGTGAACTAGACGCTGTCTTATGAAATGCCAGTCCATGAATGCTTCCATCATAATTAAATTACTGGTATAGCATTGAAAGGCTCTTTTGTTTTTGCCTCAACAAATTAACATAGCTACCCCTCTGGACATTATTACAACTGGTTCATAAATGGGGACCTGTGAGAGGGTGTGCTATTGGTTTGGTTGGTTTTTGTTCATATTATGTACTTTATAGTTTTCTTCTGCATTTTTACGCTGTGGCCCATCCTGAGAACTTTGGATGAAGGGCGGTAAACAAATTTAATTAATAATAAAATTAATAGTAGTAGTAGTAGTGGGACGTGGGTGGAGCTGTGGGTTAAACCACAGAGCCTAGGACTTGCCAATCAGAAGGTAGGCGGTTTGGATCCCCGCGACGGGGTGAGCTCCCGTTGCTCGGTCCCTGCTCCTGCCAACCTAGCAGTTCGAAAGCACCTCAAAGTGCAAGTAGATAAATAGGTACCGCTCTGGCGGGAAGGTAAACGGCGTTTCCATGCGCTGCTCTGGTTCGCCAGAAGCGGCTTAGTCATGCTGGCCACATGACCCAGAAGCTGTATGCCGGCTCCCTCGGCCAATAAAGCGAGATGAGCGCTGCAACCCCAGAGTCGGTCACGACTGGACCTAATGGTCAGGGGTCCCTTTATCTTTACCTAGTAGTAGTAGTAAATAACTGACTTAGGAATCTTCCTTATACCGAGTAAGAACAAAGGTCCACCCAGCTAAATGTTGTCTACACTGACATGCACCAGGTCTCTGAGGTTTCAGAGATAGGTCTATCCCAGCCCTATTTAGAGACACTGGGGATTAAACCTGAGACCTTCTGCATGCAAGGCATACCCTTTACCACTATCGTCTACTCGCCAATCCTCATTTAACCAGAAATGGCAGAGGCTGAACCTCAGATCTTCTGCATGAGAAGCACATGCTCTACCAAAAATGTCCCCCCAGAAATCTTGCTTGGAGTCAACCTGTGAGATCCCATGTCTGACGTTCAGAACCTCAAATGCTGTGAAACCAACTCAAGAGTGTGGCAGGGGTGACGGCTGAGCTCGTGCCACAGATGGATCTGGTGGCAAGGAGATAGAGGACTCTGCATGGAGATGGTCCCTTTCCCAGCTGCTGCCCTGACCGCAGCCAACCTCGACCCAGAATCCCTTGGAAATTCACAGCCGGACACTTTCCGCTGGACAAAACTGGATCTCGCCATTTAGCTGGGGTTGCCAAGGCATAACTCTCTGAACCTAAACATGTCCCCATCCTAGTAGGATCAGTTGCATATTTCCTTTCGTTAACAGGTTGTATTTTAGTAAAATGCCGGAACGCCCACAGCACAATAGGCAAGGATGTTCACGTCAATGATGTCTTTTCACTGCTTCTTCAGAATCGAAATTTCCCACAGGTCTGGGGGATATGGAATCGATGATACTTTGGATTCATGACAGCTCATTGCCAGGCCAATTAACTATACAGTGAGATAAATCATTCCAGCATTGATTGTGTAGCCCGATGATTACAAAGCCTGTCCTCAGGCAGAAGCCGGCAGCAATAGACTAAAGCATCATAATTATGCATGGATTTCTAACTTAAGTGTGATGGTTAGACCTTAGGATCACTGATGTTTTGGGTATCAACAGGACACAAAGATGAGGTGAATACCTTTGAGTCGAAGGGTAGATTTACAAAGTATTTCTGAACAAAGGTAAAATCCCAGTCACCCATCTGAGCAAAACGTTCATGGGAACCTGCTTAAAAGTTCTCTTAAACGGCCCCGGCCCAGTATACTTGAAGGAGCATCTCCACCCCCATATTTCTGCCTGAACACTGTGGTCCAGCGCCGAGGGCCTTCTGGTGGTTCCCTCGCTGCGAGAAGCAAAGCTACAGGGAACCAGGCAGAGGGCCTTCTCGGTGGTGGCGCCCGCCCTGTGGAATGCCCTCCCATCAGATGTCAAAGAGATAAACAACTACCTGACATTTAGAAGACACCTGAAGGCATCCCTGTTTAGGGAAGCTTTTAATGTCTGACATTTTAATGTATTTTTAATCTTTGTTGGAAGCTGCCCAGAGTGACTGGGGAAACCCAGCCAGATGGGCAGGGTACAAATAAATTATTATTATTATTATTATTATTATTATTATTATTATTATTATTAACCTGATCCACAAGATTCAACCAAACTGCGCAGAATTCCTAGGACTGAACCATTTCTGACCACAGGGGGAAGGGTCACATTTTCTTGTATATCTTCACATAAAAAACCATCCCTGCATGTATTTAATGCAGCGTCTAGTTTGAGCCATAAATCCACAACACGTGCTTTAAAGTTTTCCCAGGAATGCCTGTTACAGATTTGAAAACCAATGTGGGTAGTAGCAGCAAAGCGACATTTTCTACCTGGGGTTTTTTGCTTTCGTTTTCTCTCTTCTCCAGCTGGCTTTGCAGCTTCTTCCTCTCCTGTTCCAGTTCCCGCACTCTCTTCTGAAGCTTTAGGAAGAGGGTCATGTCCATGGCCGCCTTCTCCATGCCAACCTCCTGTGACGGAAGAGGAGAACGAGAGGTAAGAGCAGAGAGTAACCTTAATGGCCTGGAGGCGCCGCAGGAACATGCATTATGCAGCAGGTCACCAGGAGCCTTTCAGCAACACCTGAGAGCTTTGAATAATTACAAAGGAAAGGAACGTGTTGTGGCTGGTTCAACACTCTTGCCCAACAGGAAGCCAAGGAAGCACTTCTACCCCACCCAATGAAGGGTTCTTCCAGATGCGGTCCATTTAGCAGGCGCTCAGTCGCTGGTGTTCTGCTTTGAACTGGAATAGCAGCTTTGGAATCTAAATAAGATTCTGCAGCCAAGTGGACAGCCCCTTTCTTCACTCCCAAACATATAAGGTAAAGGTAAAGGGACCCCTGACCATTAGGTCCAGTCGCGGACAACTCTGGGGTTGCGGCGCTCATCTCGCCTTATTGGCCGAGGGAGCCAGCATAAAGCTTCTGGGTCATGTGGCCAGCATGACTAAACCGCTTCTGGCGAACCAGAGCAGCGCACAGAAACGCTGTTTACCTTCCCGCCGGAGCGGTACCTATTTATCTACTTGCAATTTGATGTGCTTTTGAACTGCTAGGTTGGCTCAGCCCCAAATTCTTGGGAGGGGAAGGGTTTCATTGGAACCATGGCAGGCTTTTTTTGAAGGGGGGGCGGTAAAAGGTAAAGGGACCCCTGACCATTAGGTCCAGTCATGACCGACTCTGGGGTTGTGGCGCTCATCTCGCTTTATTGGCCAAGGGAGCCGGCATACAGCTTCTGGGTCATGAGGCCAGCAGGACTAAGCCATTTCTGGCAAACCAGAGCAGCTCATGGAAACGCCATTTACCTTCCTGTCAGAGCGGTAACTATTTATCTACTTGCACTGGCGTGCTTTCGAACTGCTAGGTTGGCAGGAGCAGGGACCGAGCAACGGGAGCTCACCCCGTTGCGGGGATTCGAACCGCCAACCTTCTGATCGGCAAGTCCTAGGCTCTGTGGTTTAACCCACAGTGCCACCCACGTCCCTGAAGGGGGGGGGTAGAAAGTGCTAAATACTCCCTCCCCCTCCTTGCTGCACATCCGATCATGGTTGCTCCCTCTCACCAAATTAAGACGAGGGAGGGAAAAGAAATGAATATAAAGGCAATGCTATTTGGAGAAGTGCTAAGCTGATAGAGCTGATCCCTAGAGAGGAGAGCTGGGGGAAATGGCTAGAGGAAATCTATATGGGCCATAACCCGTCCACCAAATATGCTGTTCTTGGACAAGAGACAGGCTGGCCACAGGGCTTATCCAAACTTCCCTTTTGCCTCTTTCTTTCCAAGCAGAGATCCATGCTTAAAAGCTCTGTGTCCAAGTGTCTGTTTTTGCCTCGAGCTTTCCCTGCTCTTCCCCACTGAATCGAAGCAAATGTTGATTCAGGTTTCCCGTAGATTGATGTTTGCTCTGATTGAGCTTTAAAGAGCAGGCTTTTACAGGGAAAGATCAGCGCAGAAGAAGAAGAAGAAGGAGGAGGAGGAGGAGGAGGAGGAGGAGGACGACGCTCGGACACGGAACTTTAGATTGTGACCATATCTGGAAAGAGCGAAGGAAAGGTAAGAGTGGATAAGCCTGCAATTAACCATGTCCTGGTGACATCATGTTTGGAAGACAGCAGAGCGGTCTACACAAAGCTATCCATGAAGGCAATCCAGAAGTTGCAGCTATTGGGAGAAAGTCCCAGCAAGATTGGTGTATGCGATGACACAATGGAATCATGGAGCACCACTCCTTTTGGACCTGCACTGACTGTCGATACGCTAACAGGCCAGATTCTGGCACTAGTCTATATAAAGCCCAAAATTTCTTGGGAGCCAGATACCTGAACGAGTGCCTCTCTCTATATGTATTGGCAAGTGTGGTCAGTGAGGGAAGGGTCCTGCTGGTGATCCCACTCATGGGGAGATACTTTCTACAGTGGCACAGGGCAGGGCCTTCTCTGCAGTGGCATCCTAACTGGAACTCACTCCCATTGCCAGTTCAATCACCTTCGTTCGTAACCTTTTGGTGTATGATCTAGCTGAGATTCCTACATTGCATGGGGTTGACCTGGATGACCAATGGAGTCCCTTCTAACTCTACATTTCTGATTCTAGAATGTGTTTTTATTAAGCAATGGCAAACCTAAACAGCATCTTAAAAAGCAGAGACATCGCCTTGCCAACAAAGGTTCGTATAGTAAAAGCCATGGTTTTCCCAGTAGTGATGTATGGAAGTGAGAGCTGGACCATAAAGAAGGCTGATCGCCAAAGAACTGATGCTTTTGAATTATGGTGCTGGAGGAAACTCTTGAGAGTCCCATGGACTGCGAGAAGATCAAACCTATCCACTCTGAAGGAAATCAGCCCTGAGTGCTCACTGGAAGGACAGATCCTGAAGCTGAGGCTCCAATACTTTGGCCACCTCATGAGAAGAGAAGACTCCCTGGGAAAGACCCTGATGTTGGGAAAGATGGAGGGCACAAGGAGAAGGGGATGACAGAGGACGAGATGGTTGGACAGTGTTCTCGAAGCTACCAGCATGAGTTTGACCAAACTGTGGGAGGCAGTGGGAGACAGGAGTGCCTGGCGTGCTCTGGTCCATGGGGTCACGAAGAGTCGGACACGACTAAACAACAACAACAGTGGTACCTTGGCTGGCGAATTTAATCTGTTCTGGGAGTCCGTTCGACTCCCGGAACTGTTCGAAAACCAAGGCGCGGCTTCTAATTGGCTGCAGGAGCTTCCTGCACTCAGTCGGAAGCCGCGGAAACTGCGTCGGACGTTTGGCTTCCCAAAAATGTTTGCAAACCAGAACACTCACTTCTGGGTTTGTGGCGTTTGGGAACTGATTTGTTCGGGAGCCAAGCCGTTCAACAACCAAGGTACCACTGTGATGGGAGTCATGTAGGACATAAAAACGATGTGGAGTTTTTATAATGTTTTATTTCCACTTTCGTATTTTACTGTTGTATTTTCTGAGATGTGTTTATCTGATGGATTGCTTACTGGTAAACCACCCCATAATCTGGCTGGCTGAAGTATATGATAGAAATCAAAATAAATTATAAATAGAACAATAAATAACTGGACAAACAGTTGCATGAACAGCTGCATGAGGCTCTGCAGCTGGATTACGCAGCTGCTCCAGATTTTATGAGGTCGGGGGGGGGGGAATTTGGTTGAGCAGGGAAAACACAGGAGGGGGATGTTTTGATCACAACATCATGCAGATGCCCTGTAAAAATGAGTTAATGACGTGTGGCTATTCGACAGTAATTGTGCACTGTGGAAGCAGCCAAATTGCACAAGCTTTCGTGCAGAATGTTTCCAGCACAGATTGCACCACTAGTTCTCGTCTCCCATATAAGGAATGAAGGTGGCTGTGTGGATGCTATGCATCGAAGCCAGGACAGAAAGAGAGAAAAACCTGAGATGCGCAAGCTCTTAATCTGCAGCTTCTACTGGTGTCAGAGGCCTTGACACTTTGCACTTGGTGCAACGGGTTGCATCCAAAGTGAGAAAGCAATTTCACAAATCCATCTTCGGCTTCTTAGCTCTCATGGTCAGGTAACTAACGATCCTAAACACAGCCATTTAACAGGGAGAGAAATGGCAGCACCGAGAGGTGAAGTGACTAAAGGCCACAAGAAAATCTGTAACAGACAAATCCGTAACAGCGGTAGTCTGGCCTCCATTACATTTTGCTTTTCACTCTAGACACACTAACATGCCAGCCACAGAGCCCTTCAATCATAACCTCTGCCACCGGACATGCCAGCTGAACACATTTTGTCTACTCTAAGTGGTTGAAAATATCGGCCTTAGCCCTTGCACTCATTATTTGAGCTCAACACATTCTTAACATCCTAGGCAGATGAATCTTACAAGGATGGAACGGGCAGAAACGGAGACAGAAATTTTGCCAATCCAAAACCCTGCTGGACTCCTGCTGGCATAGTGGAAGGTGGGGGCCTTCTTCCTTGACCATTCATTCATTTTCATATTTCCTCTCCCTTTGGTCCCAAAGGGGAGGGGAAATCAGTGTGATGGCTCCAGGACTAGGGGAACAATTGGGGGAGATGTTGGGGGAATGCGAGGGCTTTGCATCCAGCCCCCCACTTGCTGGACTTACCACCTGGTAACTCCTTACTGTTATCGATGGTGGAGTGCTAAGGGTGGCAGCAGGCTCTGTGCCCACAACGGGGAGGCTTCTTCACCCACGGACCTCCCTCTCTGGGGGCTGAGAGAGAAATATAGCCTGTCCTATGGCCCCTCAAGGGGACGCGGGTGGCGCTGTGGGTTAAACCACTGAGCCTAGGACTTGCCGATCAGAAGGTCGGCAGTTCGAATCCCCGTGACAGGGTGAGCTCCCATTGTTCAGTCCCTGCTCCTGCCAACCTAGCAGTTCGAAAGCATGTCAAAGTGCAAGTAGATAAATAGGTACCTCTCCGGCGGGAAGGTAAACGGCATTTTCGTGAGCTGCTCTGGTTCGCCAGAAGCGGCTTAGTCATGCTGGCCACATGACCCAGAAGCTGTACGCTGGCTCCCTCGGCCAATAAAGCGAGATGAGCGCCGCAACCCCAGAGTCGGTCACAACTGGATCCAATGGTCAGGGGTCCCCTTTACCCTTTATGGCCCCTCAAATGCTCTTCCAGGAACCTAGGGATTTTGTTCTATTAGCCCTTTTGGAGAGCACAAGGAAGCCTTCGGAGTGTTGCTCCGCATTCTCCACCAAGCCTGCACGCTGCACCGATAGATACATTAATGCCTTGTGCCCTAATGTACTTTAAAATGTTGGTTATGCTGAAAGTGTACCAGGGAGGCTGGAAATCTCTCTGAAAACACAATAGGAGTGCCTAAAGCCAGTCCTCAGGAGGCTTGGAAAGGCGCTCAGAAGCCTTTTGAAAGGAAAATATGTTATATAAATGCATTATTAACCACTCGCTTTCTTTTTAATTATCGTTACTTAATGCTCTCCGTGCACAGCCCTAACCGTTAACTAAAAGCGTGCGTTTAAAAATTAATCCTCTTTAATTGCCTAATTAAAGATATAAACAGTGCGACTTTCTCAATGCGAGGCTGAGGTTTTGACATCTGCTGCTCCCTGCATAATTAGTGTTGGCTTTCCAGCAGCACAAGAAAACTTAACAGTCACATTTCAAAACCACATCCGCCTCATTCAGAGAAAGTCATGGCACTCCGGTGACCATGCAGCGACCCACTTAAAAAACCCTGCCCCCAAACCCTGTTTGAATTGAACTTTCATACCTCCACCTGCTGGATGGCATCCTCAGTATCCCCAACCTCGGATGTAGAAATTGACGGGTAATTGGAGTCTGATTCCAGGCTGCTCTGGTTCGATGGATTTCTTCTGTGTCCTGGGGTCTGCTATGGAAAGAGATGACAGTATTAAAGTTACCCACCTACCACCTGCAGGCAGCTGTTCTGTCAGATTGCAGAACACAGGGAGAGAAGGGAAGGAGGTCTGTTTCACAGGCTTCACAGTGACTAGCTTTCTCCAGCTCCTCCTCAACAATCACCTGGCAGCCACCACACCATCAAGGGCACATTAACTTTCTCCATAAAGGTAAAGGGACCCCTGACCATTAGGTCCAGTCGTGACCGATTCTGGGTTGCGGTGCTCATCTCGCTTTATTGGCTGAGGGAGCCGGCGTACAGCTTCCGGGTCATGTGGCCAGCATGGCTAAGCCGCTTCTGGCGAACCAGAGCAGCGCACGGAAACGCCATTTACCTTCCCACTGGAGTGGTACCTATTTATCTACTTGCACTTTGACATGCTTTCAAACTGCTAGGTTGGCAGGAGCAGGGACCGAGCAATGGGAGCTCACCCCGTTGCGGGGATTCGAACCGCCGACCTTCTGATCAGCAAGTCCTAGGATCTGTGGCTTAACCCACAGTGCCACCCATGTCCCAACTTTCTCCATACCAGCTAGCTGTTTTCAGAACCATAATTTCAAAAACAGGTGCTGGAGTTTGCTTTTTACCTTCTCTCCCCCCATCCTTTTTTCCTTCAGGGTCATGACTTGCCCCCAAAGAATTCTGGGAACTGTAGCTTGTTAAGGAAGCTGAGAGTCATTAGGAGACTCTTTACTCGTTCCACAGAGCTGTAATTCCAAGAGTGGTTTAACAGCCCAGCCTTCTTCCTAGAGGACTCTGGGAATTGTAGCTCTGTGTGGGGAATAAGAGTCTTCTAACAAGTCTCGGCAGACTTAAACTACTATTCCTAGGACTTTTTTCGAAAGCCATGTTGGTTTAAAGTGGTATGGTACTGCTTTAAATGTGCAATGCAGATGGAGCCTAATTCAGTAGAGCTATGGGAGTTACACTAGTTCTCATATCCCACATAAATCTATTCTGTTCACGGGATATTGCTTATCACTAATTATTTCTGTCAGCTCTAAACGAGAACACACAGGTATTTGCTGTGGTTGGAAGCGCTTTCCAAAACATAGCCAGCGAACTTATCGCAGTTGACGGAATCCTATCTGCTCCTAACATAGCATCCCATTACCTTTATGATAGCCATTTCATCCCTTAAGTTGTCATATCTCTGCTCCAGCCTCGAATACTCCTGCACAAGATTCTGATAGCGAACTCTCTCCTCTTCCAGCTCCTTCTTCGTCAGCAGATTTTCCTCGACAGCATTTTGTGCAAACTCATCTTACAGAACAAAAAGAAGACAAATTTGACATGTTCAACTATTGAATTTTTACTGAAGTGTTGATTCAGGCTCTCCCAAACATCTGGAGGTAACTAGGTTGGCGAGGACTGGCCTTACAGTCTTACACATACAGTGGTACCTCGGGTTAAGTACTTAATTCGTTCTGGAGGTCTGTTCTTAACCTGAAACTGTTCTTAACTTGAAGCACCACTTTAGCTAATGGGGCCTCCCGCTGCTGCGCCGCCGCACAATTTCTGTTCTCATCCTAAAGCAAAGCTCTTAACCTGAAACACTATTTCTGGTTTAGTGGAGTCTGTAACCTGAAGCGTATGTAACCTGAAGCGTCTGTAACCCGAGGTACCACTGTACTGGTATATGTTGCTGGCTTCTGAAATAAATAAGAAGCCTAAAGAAGATTCCCTCATGCTTGATCCAGAAGCTGAATAGTTAGAGCAGAATGCTGCAACATGACTGCTGATAGGAGTGAGGCCTTGTCAGCATATAACCACTGCGCTCAGAGATCTGGTAGCCCATTTGCTACTGGGTCATGTTCAAGGTGTTACTATTAATATTTAAAGCCCTTAGCAACTTGGGACCAGATTACCTACAAGATCGTCTTACGTCACATGTGCCCACTCAACCACTTCGATTGGCACAAACAGCACTACTACAGGTGCCACGCAATACCTGCGCTGCATTTGTAAGAACCCGGCCATTCAGTGTGGCAGCCCCTGCCCTTTGAAACTCCCTGTCTCTTGACATCAAACAGGCGCCTTTACTGTACTCTCTTCGGCGCCTGTTTCGGATGCTTAGAAAGTTGAAGCAATCTTAATCTACTCTAGTGTTTTCCCCTTTTGTATGTTTCAAAGTAGGGTTGTTACTTTTTTATTGACTTTACTGTTTTATCTTTTGTAAACTGCTAGGAGGGTTGGTTTTTTTAATTAAAAAAAAATCAAGTGGCGTATGATTTATGACTGATGTTCGTTCCAATTCAGGAGTAAACAGTGGGTTTTCCTAAGGAAAGTGGCAGGACAAACAGAAAACTGCTCGGATCTGAGCCTAGGAAGTGTGGAAAGCCTCAAAGTGCACCAAGGCAGTTTCCTATGTTTGTTCCTAACCGATGGATCAGATAGAACTCATCTGATCCACCAAGCAATGTTTCTTTAGGGTGACAGCCCTAAAAATGAAAGAAAGCCCTCTATCAAAATGATAAGCTTGTACAACCCATTAGATAACAAAGGTATTTACTGAGCTCTTGCATTCCTCACGAATATTATGGTTTTCCCAGCCTGTTTTCTCTCTCAGCTTGCCAATGTCTAAGTCAGTTTTTAAAATGATCCATTCACGGTGCCTTGTTATGTTAAAGAGGCCCTTTGTTGCAGTGCAAATACTGCTGTCTGAACACCACTTGTTTGCTGACACTGTCAAGTAATTTCCCTTTACAGTTCCTCTGATTAGATCCAAAAAAATGTAACTGAAGATTGGGGAATTTGTGCGCATGTGTAGAAACCTTTTTTCATTCCACGCTTAATTAAATTAGCTTTCCCTCCTCCTGTCTCACCTCCCTGAAAGCTATTCCAACAATGTCTTTGGGAGGGAGGCAAAGAGGAACTGTTAGAAGATTAGTAAGGTAAAGATAAAGGGACCCCTGACCATTAGGTCCAGTCGTTACCGCCTCTGGGGTTGCGATGCTCATCTCGCTTTATTGGCCGAGGGAACCGGCGTACAGCTTCTGGGTCATGTGGCCAGCATGACTAAGCCGCTTCTGGTGAACCAGAGCAGCGCACGGAAACACCGTTTACCTTCCCGCTGGAGCGGTACCTATTTATCTACTTGGACTTTGACGTGCTTTCAAACTGCTAGGTTGGCAGGAGCAGGGACCGAGCAACGGCAGCTCACTCCGTCGCGGGGATTTGAACCGCCGACCTTCTGATCGGCAAGTCCTAGGCTCTGTGGTTTAACCCACAGCACCACCCGCGGGACGTCCCAGAAGATTAGTACATTTCCGCTTATCAATCACAACTAGCACTAAGGGAGAAAGGGCTCATAACACTACAAGGAACAAACAAAAGCAAAACTGCCAGCCCGGTTTATCTCCAGCGTTAAATGAAACCGTATGCCCTGCTCCTCCTTACCTTCTGACCGACACAGAATTTTGTTGTTCAGCTCCTCTTTTTCCTGCTTCAGCAGCGCATTCTCCTCTTCCAAGTCTGATATCCGCTGAGGAGAAAGCAGGAGAGCAATATTACTGTCCCACAATGTAAGGCAATTCAAGGTCAGTTAACTCCGTGGAGCGACAGAGTTTCACCTGGCTGGCTTTTATAGCCAAACCGGTTTTTTGTCCTCCTTCGATCGCTAGAATAATGATACACAACAGTGAAAGCATTGCTTTTTAAAAAGCCTACTCCAAGGACCATTTTTTTTAAAGAATGCACAAACTTTGGTATAAATCAATGGCTACTAGACATAAGAACAGCCTGCTGGGCAAGGTCAGTTGGGGCTGCCATATTTCAAAAAGTGAAAATCCAGACACAAAAGTCACTGAGCTTTTTTTAAAGTCTACCCACCCCCCAAGTCATTTGCAAAATCAAAAAAAGGACATTTTTGAGCTACTATTAAGGAAGATAGTCCGGCATCATGTTCTCACAGTGGCCAGCCACATGCCTGTAGAAAAACAGGAAGAAGAAGAAGATGAAGAAGAAGAAGAGGAGGAGGAGGAGGAGGAGGAGGAGTTTGGATTTGATATCCCGCCTTTCACTCCCCTTCAGGAGTCTCAAAGTGGCTAACATTCTCCTTTTCCTTCCTCCCCCACAACAAACACCCTGTGAGGTGAGTGGGGCTGAGAGACTTCAGAGAAGTGTGACTGGCCCAAGGTCACCCAGCAGCTGCATGTGGAGGAGCGGAGACACGAACCCGGTTTCCCAGATTACGAGTCCACCGCTCTTAACCACTACACCACACTGGCACATGAGCACAAGAGCAATTCTCCCCACAAGACACAATGACTGTGTTCTGCTTCTGCTGTGGGTGTGAAGAGCAGTTGATGGAAGTCTCAAGCAGGGAGAATAATGTTGAGCTCAGTTTCTTTTAGCAAGTTTTCCATGGTAATCTGGTTGGCCACTGTGAGAACAGGATGCTGGACTAGATTGGCCACTGGCCTGATCCAGCGGACTATTCTTACATTCTTGGTGTTCAGCATAAACAGTGTTTGCTGTCTAAGGCAAACTTGGACCTTACGCCTCAGACATGAAAAAACCTCGAGACGGCTCTGTAGGTCATGGTGAAAACTCTGAGGAGAGTTTTTTAACCTCGTGTTAAAAAAAGAGAAAGAATGTCTAAGTGAAGAATCCACCCCAAACTAAACTTGAAGTGAATCTGAGATACCTCCTCAGCGATTCTGAGGGAACCAGGCAGAGGGCCTTCTCGGTAGTGGCACCCGCCCTGTGGAACGCCCTTCCAGCAGATGTCAAAGCGATAAACAACTACCTGACATTCAGAAGACATCTTAAGGCAGCCCTGTTCAGGGAAGTTTTTAACGTGTGATATTTTACTGTATTTTTGGTTTTTATGGAAGCCGCCCAGAGTGGCTGGGGAGGCCCAGCCAGATGGGCGGGGTAATAATAATAAATTATGATGATGATGATGCAATGTATTCATGTCATTGCTAGACTCCAGTGGACATTCCTGATGTCTTGTTTTTCCCCCTTTACTGTTTACTCTTTGCCACAGTGCAATTAGTCTTTCACATAACATTAAAATAAAAACACCTTGGATCATATTGTATGAGGGTAAAAAAAAGAGAAGAAGAAAAAAGAAGAAAAACAGAGAGGAAAAGGCTCAGTGTAACTTGAATGCTTCTCATATCCCAGAGCCAATACTGGCAAAATAGGGGACACTGCCATGTCGCACACAAGGTCGTTCTATTTAGCCACAGCAGTCTTACTTCGCTGAATTGCTTTTAGCGCATGAAATATTGGCTTGGTTGTGCTGCACATGGACAAGGCTGCAGGCTGGCACCCCAAATTTCACTGTGGTGTTCCTCTCAGTCTACACAATTGCAACTCGGAGCAGAACAGCTATAATTTGGAAAATTGCTACACAGAGCGTGTACGTGGATTCTGAGCTGCTGGAGAAAGAAGGCTTTATACATCAGAATAATAAAGATTTTTATTTTATTTTTTGCCATCCTAGCAAGCCCAACAATACATGCCTGCTAAGCCTCATTCATCCATACAGCAGCCTAATTCTTATCTACGTTCATATAACCATTCCCCAGTTTTCTTGGCAGGCAGGAAACTGCAGAGGTATTTTATCAATAAGTGGACATGACATTTAAAAAGCCAAACCCTAAATGGATAACAGGGGCCAGTGGGAAGCAAGCAGTTTATTACAAGAAAAGTTCAAATGGCTTTTGTAAGGCGTTATTCAATGTGCATGAAAACTGGAGAGAGAGGGGGAGCTAAAAAGCCCTAAAGCAACAAAATTAGAACAGCTCATTTATGAAATGATCTCTCCAAAGCATCTTTGGAGCATTAGTTCTGAACACAGCTGTTAGGTCTGTTGTTTCGTGTGCGTTGCACCCAGAAAAACAGCCAAGGTTTTCTGCAGTGAACAGGGGGACTGGTTGGCATCTCCCTCACCATCCCAAAGGTGAGCTAAGTTTATGGAGGTGTCTGCCATCTCCCTGAGTGGACAGTCTTGTTTCACAGTAACCTTTTTCTAGGTAGTCATGCATGCAACTGCAAGGAAGAATTTGGCAGTGCAAATCAGCCTCGAGAAATGCCAGTGGACCTTGCAGATGGATGCAGAAACTGTAATAGTGAGAAATGCAAAACCAACCAGCAAGCTTTCAGAAAGTGTGTCCAAGGTTTTGACACTGCGATACGGAAAGTCTAGCAAATCCTGGGGAGCATTACCTTTCGGAGCACATCTTTCTCCTTTGTATAGGTGTCTTCTACTATCTTTCTTTCCCCGTGAGCCTTCTCCAGGGCCAACCGGAGAGAGTCAATTTCTTCTTGCAAGCTTGCAAGCTGGTTGGCGTCTCCTTTCTTCCGCTGATATCGTTGCAGCTCCTTCTTCAGCTTCTCTATCTCGGTGGAATGAGAAGTGGCGGCTGCGGAGAACTGTTCAGTCAGGATCTTGTATTCTTTGTTCTGCAATTTGGGGGTAGGTGAGAAGGAATATATGAACACAGCTCAGCACTTGACAGAAGTACTGTCCCCCCTCCCCGCAAAGGTCCGAATACTACAATTTAAAAATACTGGGTTTATATTACTTGTTGAAATCTTTTCAGCGTGATACAACTCTCTTTTAAGGATCACAGGGCGGAGAAATGCTACTATAAGCAATAATTTTCAGAGGGGTAGTGTTTGTTGGTCTGTTGCAGTGACAGTCTTGTACAGTCAAACCTCGGTTGTTGAACGTAACCCGTTTGGCTTCCGAAATGTTCGAAAACCAAGGCCTGGCTTCTGGTTGGCTGCACTCAAATGGAAGCCGCATTGGACATTTGGCTTCCGAAAAATATTCGAAAACTGGAACACATACTTCTGGGTTTTTGGCGCTCGGGAGCAAAAACGTTCTGAAACAGAGGTGTTTGCGAACTGAGGTTTGACTGTAAAGCCTTTGAGGACTTAAAGTCCACTACATCAAATGAATGGACTCTAGCCTACAAATGTGTCATAATAATTTGGCCAGTCTTGACTATGCCACAGTCATCAGTGGGAATAAACAGAAGACCTCTACTCCTGAGTAAGTGTGTTTACGATGGCGTAGTTGCTGGGGCAGCCCAGTCAGATGGTCAGGGTACAAAAATAAATAAATATTACAGATCCACTTCTTTAAACTAGGGGTGAACAACCTGGGGCCCTCAAACCTAATTCCACGTAGGTGGCACCCCATGGCACTTCAACCCAGCTCAAGATCTGCGAGTTCAAGAAAGCGAGTTTGGGAGATGGGGTGCGAGAGACAAAATATGGAAGGAGAGATGGCTCAGATCCCATCACCTGTGCACATAACAGCTCCAAGAAGCACAACGCAGCCCACATTCAGGTTTTTGCTGCAATGTGAAAAACCGCAGATTGTGTACCAGGGATACAAGCGAAACATTACATCTGTGATAGTCAGGAAGCTGACACAGAAAAGAGGGAGCAGAAAAGGTGGAATGGGCCAATGTATTGATGCACAGTACAGCTGCTTTGTGCAACTCTTGAATGTGTGCCCATTAAACACACCTCCACTGGCCTGCAAGTTGCCTCCGACTCTATGAACCTCTAAGAGATGCAAGACTCTCCCTTTACACTGGACGAGTTCACATGTGCAGCTAAGCCAAACTATGGATCGACACAAATGTGCAAATGCAGACACAGATTGAAGTGAAGATGTGAAGATGTGAAGATCACAGCTGCAGCAGTCTTCCCCTAGTCTTTCTGCGGCTAAGGCATGGTTTTGCTTAGTGCTATAGCTGAAGCTGGACTCGCGGTTTTTCTCTCTCAGACAAACCATAAGAGGTAAACCAAGGACTCACTCTGGAGCAAGACAGAGCCTGTGGCTGGGTTTGGGTGCAGCATGAAGTTGAACTGCATGGCAAAATTCGGTGAAGTGCAAATGTCAAAGGTTTGATGTGTTTCAGTTTATATATTACATTGGAAAGTGTGAATTAGATACACTGGCCTTTATAAAAGTGAACGGAGTCAAAATTCTCCTGTCTCTAGGTAGGGCTAAAGCTTAACAGTGACCACTCACAAAGCGCTGTTTGATGGTAAGGCCATTTCCTGTTCCCGGGGAGATGATGTTGCGGACTGGACACAAGCCTGACCCACGCGCATGGCGCAGGATAGCCCCTGTGCCATTGGTGCCCTTGGCCGCATCATCCCTTGGACCGACCAATGCGGTTGGTTGGGGGCGTGGCTTGGGCTATTTAAATCGCCTGCGGTCGAGGACTCGCCCCCTTTTGCTTCCTGTTTGTGCAGTTATCCCTCCCTCCCTCCCTAAGGTTAGGCTCTTTAGTCAGTTGGAGGTGAGGGGAGGTAGTGGCCACCACCTACCCCTCCTAATTCAAGGGCATTCCATTAAAGGAATCCAAGGGGCATGGTCTCTGTCCGAAGCCCCAGACCGGGGGGGGGGGGGCTAGGGCCATGGCATGACCCTGGGGGAGTTCCTAGTTGATGTGCATCAGCAGGGCTCCCCCTACTGATTGTTAAGCCTTCTGAGACTTCCTGCAGACAGGCAGGAGTCAGATATAGTCGGTTAGTTTCCAGTGCCTAAGCCAATACCACTCACATTCTGTAACCAATGAAGTTGTGGTCTTTTTTAGCCCATTAAGCTAAAATACTGGTCTCATGGTGTCCTTATTCCTTAACATCTCGGGAGGGTTTGGGAGCCTGCCACGCAACACAAGCATCTTGAAATTGATAAGGTAATTAACACATGGTATGTAATGAAGGTTTCATTATTCCAATTACAGCAACAGATCATGCAATTCGTCAAGAAGTTCAGCAATGTATACTTGATTGTCTCCACCCTCATCATTCAGCCCAGACACTGAGGTCCAGCTCCAAGGGCCTTCTGGTGGTTCCCTCACTGCAAGAAGCCAAATAACAGGGAACCAGGCAGAGAAGGGAGCTTTTCGGCTGTGGCGCCCTCTCTGTGGAATGCCCTCCCATCAGATGTCAAGGAGATAAAGAACTATACAACTTTTAGAAGACATCTGAAGGCAGCCCTGTATAGGGAAGTTTCTTTTAAAATGTTTGACGTTCTGTTATGTTTTCATATGTGTTGGAAGGCGCCCAAAGTGGCTGGGGCAATCCAGCCAGATGGGCGCAGTGGTGTAGCGTGGGGGGTGCAGGGGGGGCCGGCCGCACCGGCCACAACATCTGGGGGTTAGGGTTAGGGGGCGCAAATCCACGGGTTAGGGGCGCAAATCCATGGGTTAGGGGGCGCAAATTACTTGCCTTGCCCCAGGTGCTGACAACCCACGCTACGCCACTGGATGGGCGGGATATAAATAATAAAATGATGATGATGATGATGTCATGCTGCAGTCTCCCTTTGAATTTCTTTTCTTCAAGACTAGCAGAGTGGCAAAGGTAGGAAAGTGGTTACACCAGTGCTGGCAGACCCCCTCTATTTCTGATTTCAAATGCTGAGAAGGGAGTACTTAGGAGGATACCTTATAACAGGGCTGCCATCAAAATGAACAAGAGCTGTAACTATCAGGCAGGCCCTGAAATGAAATTAGAGTAAAAGGTGGTTTGGGAGAGTCGTTAAGTATCTTTTAAGACTATCTTTGAGAAGCCTAAGTGAATTGCTTGGAGGCTCGGGGTGGTGGTAGCGGGAGATAAAGCGCTGGCTGAAGAGGCAGAAGCAGTAATTCTTTTGCTGAAGAGCCAACGGCTACATCAACATTTACGTTCTTAAAATGTTCTGAAGAAGACTGTGTGAGCCCAGGGCACTTAGAGCATCAAGTCCAAACAGGCAGCAAGGCTGGCCCGATATTCCTAGGAAATCCACGCTGAGGACTAATTAACAGCCAGCAGCGTTGATTTGTGTGGAAAAAATAATCTCGGATCAACTTTTATAAGCAGAAACACATTAATGGCCAGCAGGAGAGCACTGATGCCTGTGGTTCAGCAATGCCCACAAAACTTTGATCTAATTTGTTGACATCTTCACCCCTTTTGTCACAGGGATCTGAGCAAGCTTGAGGACGAGAAGCTGGTGAAACACAATCACAAACATCCATGAAGGCAGATATAATTAAACCGTGAAAGATGTGTCGTAAGGGGGAAGGCTAACATCTCTTTCACACCCTTCACCATTTCAGTAGACGAGTGTAAGAAAAAACCGTATGCAGAATGTGCTGAGTCAACAACATTTCTGCCAATTCAGCAGAAATGATGGGCAGCAAACAATTTAGAGACGATTGCATCAACGCTGATGAGAGGTTTTGAGATTCAATCATCACGAGTCTCCATTAAGGGTGCGGGCGGGAGGAGTGGACACCCTCAAGAATAACAAGCACCAAAACTAAATCCAGTGCCATCTGACTCCCAACTTTATTCCTCCCCTGCCTTTAGGTAAAGGAAAAGGGACCACTGACCATTAGGTCCAGTCGTGACCGACTCTGGGGTTGCGGCGCTCATCTCGCTTTATTGGCCGAGGGAACCAGCGTACAGCTTCCGGGTCATGTGGCCAGCATGAGTAAGCTGCTTCTGGCGAACCAGAGCAGCGTACGGAAACACCGTTTACCTTCCCGCCGGAGCGGTACCTGTTTATCTACTTGCACTTTGACATGCTTTCGAACTGCTAGGTTGGCAGGAGCAGGGACCGAGCAACGGGAGCTCACCCCGTCGCGGGGATTGGAACTGCCAACCTTCTGATCGGCAAGTCCTAGGCACTGTGGTTTAACCCACAGCGCCACCCACATCCTTTACTCCAACCTAAAAACTGAGGATCATATTCAAGGCTTCTGATGGAAGTCCGCTCTTGTTCACAGAAGCTTATGCCAGCCTTCACCAACCTGGTACCCCACCCACCAGTTGTTTTTGACAATTCCTGACATTTGTTGTTCACTTTTAGGAACAAGCTTGTTCTATAAGGAGAGGTGAGTTATGAGCTTGTGGGCTTCCCATGGCTATCTGGCTGGCCAAGGTGAGAATGATGGAGTAGATGGGCCATTGCCATAATCCAGCCGTCGCCTCTTATGTTCTTCTGTCAAAATAAATGTATGCTTTTTAAAATTTGACAGATGTCAATCAGTAACTTATTTAGCTACAAATGTCGTGAGCAAGGCCAACAGATCAGACCGCTGAGGCCCCTTCTAAATCTGTATGTTTGTCTAGAGAGAAAAAAATCCTCCAATATCGGCACCTCTCATTCAAATGAGAACTCAATGCTTCTCTTGCCTTCCCCAATCAGAAAATGCATCACAGGCTAAAGATCCCTATCTCCTTTATTGTTGTCTTAGCATGGCTTTTCTGGCAGTCAATAGCGATAAGCGATGGGGGAGCAGCACAATGGAGGCTTTAGCAGGAAAGCTTGACTCTGTAGCAGCTCCCTTTTAACATCACAACCAATCTGTACACAAGAGGGATTTCTCTTCAGGACTCAACAATTGTCTTCCCTAATTCAGTCTGAGCCAAGGTTAAGCAAGGCTCTTTTTAAAAAACACAACAAAAAACTGCACACATTGAAGATCAGCAAGTTGTCAATTTCTTTTTGCCATCTTTTGACCTTCAGGAAGTTTATCGTTGCTCAATCCAAGAGCTCTGCTCAGAAATGGTTGTCCCTGTGGTGATGCGAGATGCAGAGCCAGACAGGACAATAACTAGGGCCCTTCAGGGTGAGGTTTTGACTTCCTGGCTAACCTGCAAGACCTATGAATTCCCTAACCCCACCCCAAACCCCACCTGACTTCTTGATTGGGTGGATATACCATTTAACCCATTCCAAGTCACGTTACCTACTGGACTGACAAAAAGCTAAGAAGATCTTGATTCAACTGACCAAGCATCCCCTCCCCAGCCCTGATTTTCAGCCCCCCTCTTGTTACAGAACTTGGAGGCTGACTTCTTCTACTTGTCTGACACCACAAGGCATGACTTAGTATGATGGATTCTACTAATAAGAATCAACCACAGGGATGGAACAAATGTCTGTAGCTTTCCATTTCCAAAGTGAATTTGCCACAGTGGACAAGTGTCCTGAATAAAGCAAGAGATACACACAAATGCGAGAGAAAGCAACGGTGCTGCGAATTATGCGTGCTATTACAGAGAGGGGGACAGGATGCCTGATACTTCTGAGCAACAGCCCAGCTGAAGAGCCAGTGCAGCATAGTGGTTAGCGTTAGGATCTGAAAGACCAGGGTTCAATTCCCCACTCAGCAATGGGTGACCTTGGGTCTGTCACTGGCCCTCACCCCTTCCTACCCCACAGGGTTGTTGTGGGGATTAACTGAGGAGGGGGAAAACCGTATATGCCACCTTGAGTACCTCGGAGAAAAGGTTCGATACAAATGCAACAAACAAACAAACAAGTTCCTGAAAATATTAAGCCTGAACAAAAGGCAAGCACGTGATTATTAGGGTCTGGCTGTCAGTAGGGGCAAGAGTAAAAGGAGTACCCCAAACTTCATTGTATCCAACTAGCTACACACATATACATATATTGGTAAATGAACGCTTAAGGTGGATTAAAGCTCTTTGCTATCTCTGGTGATGCAGCTGCAGAATATTCTATGGGCATGGAAAGACAGTGTATACAACAACGGTGGACAACCTGTAGCTTGCTAGATGTTGCTGGACTAGAGCTCTCATCAGCTCCAGACAGCATGGCTAATGGTCAGGAAGGGTGGGAATTGCAGCCCAACAATAACTGGAGGGCTACAGGTTCCCCACCCATGTGCCTATATCCAGAGCAGCTGAGAGGTCCAAATATACACTACACAGCAGGACTCATGGAGGGTTTACCTGTTCATCTATCTTCCTCTGCAGCTGAACCACCTTGTTCTCCATGCCAATATTGAGCCTCTTCAAGTGCTCTGCTGACCTCGCCTCTATCTTCAGGGCCTTCAGCTCTTGCTTGGCCTTCATGCGCCTGAAGTAGCATTGGAGAACTACAGCCGCACTTCTGAACCTGACAAAATGCTTCCGAGTTAGCCAGGCTCGGGCATGCTTCTGGATGATGGTAGCTTTGTGCTCCATGAGCATCTGCAAAACACAGGGATGAAGTGACCCTCAGGAGAAGTGGGGAGGGCAGGGGAGAAGAGCCTGTGATGGCAATATAGCATGGCCCCATCGGTGTAGCCGTAGCTGTTGTTATAGCTGTTGCGGTTTCTCTCTACCAGTATGAAGAATGCTGCCAAGGTTAGTCGTTGCATCATACAGTTGATGTATAACTTTCACAACACAGGAACCTCAGGTTAACCAGGGACTCATTTCTGGAGCACTTCATCAATCGTACCATAGCTAACACAGCAAACATGAAAAATACCTTCCTGGATCAGACCAAATGGCCATCTAGTTCAGGACTCTGTCATCCAACACTGGCCACCTTCATGCTCCACCCTGCCCAGACAGTTCACATGCAGGTCATGGGGCGACAGATGTTTTCCACCTATAGTGTTCTAACACTGGTGCTGTTCAGAACACATTTATGGCCAAATTCCACATTCGTTAGTAACAGCAGTTAGACACATTTTCTTGTTTGTCACACTGAGATGTTCCACAGTGGCAATGAGAACAGCACCACATCCAAAGGATTTCTTCCTCCTCTTCAATACTTCATACTATTTTCTAGAGAGATCAAAACTGCCTCTTAATGTTGTCATCCATGCACCCAAGTGCATAATATAAGGCCATATAATATTATGGCACTCTCACAAGACGGAGTGATGACAACTAACTTGGATGCCTTGAGAGGAGAAAAAAGGCGAGAGAAAAAATCACGGAGAAAGAGGTCTATCCAACAGCTACTTGCTATGATAGCTAAATGGAACGACCAGATATAGAGGCAGACAGAAGCAGACTAGATGAATCCAGGTCTGATCCAGCAAAGCAATTCTGTAAAAATCAAATGCACGTGGTATTATTCCGAGGACTGCTTCCCACTTGACATTTGTGCTGGGTTTATGAATGCAAAAGCAGAACGTTCATGCAACTTGAAGCAGATTTTGAATGGTGGATGCACATTTAAAAATGAAGGCATTCTGTGACTCCAAAGACAGGTTTTAAAAGTAGATTTGGAAATTACTCTACCCAGGTGAGTGACTGGGTGATCGCAGAGTAGCTGCTTTTTTTCTTTTGTGGGACCCAGAAAAGGGGGCTTCTGAATTGTCTGCCAAACTGAAGGGGAAGGCAGACCTAAGGTCACAGCTGCTGTTCTCTGTGAATGAACCTAAGGATCCCCTTTGCCACAAATAGGCAGCTGCCCCTGTGGAAGAAGCACTGGCCACCACAAGGAGAGAGATCATTAGGACCAGCTGTCAAAGTGACTTCACCAAGCAGACGTGTTTTGAAGTGTAATTCCAATACCTGTTCTGTCAGGTAAATTCTCCACTGAGTGGCTGATA
Source organism: Podarcis liolepis (assembly GCF_965112155.1). Taxonomy (NCBI): domain Eukaryota; kingdom Metazoa; phylum Chordata; class Lepidosauria; order Squamata; family Lacertidae; genus Podarcis; species Podarcis liolepis. Next base: position 54,934,245 of record NC_139565.1, on the reverse strand, counting down.
CGGATGACATTTCCAGATTTCCACTTTGCCATGGGGCACCTCTCTGTGAGAACAGCTTCATTAAACTAGCAGTCTCTGAGAGGCTGCAGAAGAATTGCTTCTGCCTGGGCAGCTTGAGCAGTGAAATAAGAGCAGCTAGTGCTTTTGGACTCTGAAAATGGACAAGCTTCCATGTCAGAAAAGAAAGAACGAACTCCTTTTGTTCTTCTAAGAAGAGTGACCCAATGATAGGAGTTCAAGTCTGACATCATCCTTGCCCTGCTGTTAGAAGAATCAGGCAGCAGGTGATGGGAAGGATCAGGAGAGGTGCTGCGTGCCAGAGTAGACAATACTGGAGTAGATGGGGAAAAAGTTTGACCTGGCAATAAGGCAGCTCCCTGTGTAATTTCCCTTGCGCAGTCTGCTCCAAACTATTTGCTGTGTTTCCACACTGTTTTGTGAGTTGAATGTCATTGCCAATATTTTACGGATGGGAAGCTGAGATAAGAGACACAGTGTAGCTTTGGTCAAATTGTTAAGACCACAACTCATTTGGGACTCAAAAGGTGTATTCACCTAAGCAGTCCTGTTATTGGAAGCTCAGAGCAAGGATTTCTGTTTGTGCAAAGGGGCTTCCTTCATGCTCCTCCACACCCCCAAAACTGGCTCTGGAGTGGTTGGAAGAACCCTAGAACAGCGTTTGGGGGAGAAGTGGGGAGGGGTCATTCCATCTTGCAAGTGGAAATCCTTGCCCTGATTGATAAATCAGCTTAGCAAGGTGCTGAATTCCTCATAAATACAGGCAACTCAGATCAAATCACAAGTAGATAACACTGGTCTTCAATAAAGTCAACGCTGCAATCCTGCCCACAGACAAAGTTCACTTCCAAATGACCTGTTTATACAGCATTTGTCCTGGTTTCTTTGCAGGGAGATTAGATGATGTTGGCTGGTTAATGAACATTCATTCCAATTTGTTTGTGCGGAGGTTAGATGACCCTGTATCAAAGCAAGTGTTATCCCAAATCTCCTGTGCATTTGCCCCATCAATTTCCTTATCACAAATAAGTCCCATCTTCTTGGGAAGCGTGTCTGCTGCAGAATACCTCCCAACCAACCATAATTGTGCAACCTGAATTTGTCAGCAACCATCTGGAAGTGTTAAATGACAATCAAGTCAGTGAGCAATCAGCGGCAAAGCTGCATGCAGGGCTGGAGACAAAAGAGTTTAGGACAGTTCTCATTTTTTAAAAAGTGGTGTTGGCGGTTCGGTAACACTGTTCATGCCTTCCAAACCAACAGTCTTCTGCTGCAGGAGATCTCTGCAGGCTTCCAGTGTGGTTCAGTCTAAATTAGGGGGAAAGCCAAGTGTCGTGGGTACCTATGACTAGTAACAACATCAACATGCATCTCCCCAAACCCTGAGCACAAGGCGGCGGCTCCAAGCTGAGCTTTCATAAATTCCTTGACCTGAGAATGAACTGGCCTATCAAGCTTCTAATCTGCTGCTATATACAACTGTAGCACAAAATTAAAAGCTGGGTTCGTGGGTGGGAAAAAGGTGTTGTGGCTGTTTTCAGAAGGCCACGACTGTCTCCAACCAAATACAAAGTGCAAAGACAAGTGCCAGACAGAACACGGATAGGTCAAGTTGGAAGTTTCCTGTGTACTGACGGGAAACGTATTTTCAAAACGAAGCGGCCTACCTTTCGATAGGTCTTTCTGACAAACATTCCTCGGGTGAAGGCTTGGATTGTGACGGCAGCCCTGTGGATTGCTTGGTAAGCCCGGCGGATCCTCAACATCCGATATTGTTTCTGTAAAACAATGGCTGCTCTCATCTTCCTAAGACGGTCAGCCAGTCTGTAAAAGTGCAAGAATTAAAAGGTTTAACAACAACAACAAGTGAGATCTGCAACCAAATTTTGCAATGTGTCTTCCCTCACTATTAGGAATGGTTCCTGCCCAGGGTCACAGCCAGTCATGCACTGATCCAGGCTGCTCCATTGCATTCCCTCTCATTTTCTTTCCCAACTGACACTCGATGTTATTTGGCTGCTGAGTATGCTCAGTTCTCAATTAGGGTTTCCTGGGAGGATCTGAAGTCGGAACTTCCACCAAGTGTGGTGGAAGTGGCTAACGTTCTTGCCATGAAAACAAATGGACCCCCAATGCAGCAAATGAGTGCCAAAACCACCCTTTGGAATGTCTCTCAGTCTTCACCCCAAGACTCATCGTGTTCCAGTTGTGCAAAACACATTGTCTCTCATTTGCATCCGTCTTAATTTATTAGAAACACATGATTAAGCTGGGGGTGCTGGTGGAGTGAGATGGGGTGATGCTGCAGTCACTTCCTCTGTTAACTTAGGCTGCTGCTCCCAGACAGCCATGAGAGTCAAATCGCATTATCAGCAAATTCAAGTTGCACAATTCAAGTGGGTTTGGCAGCACTTGGGTGGTAAGCTGCTCACTTCAAAGCAGAAAGAGAACAACCCAGACTTCTTGTGATATGGAAAGTGCACTGGGAAGTGTGGGGAAACAAATTCTCCCCATCAGTGGCGGATGAAGGGGGGTGCGGTAGGTGTGGGCTGCCCTGGGTGTCACATCCCACTGAGGCAGAACTCACCGCAAGGCCTGCAGTGCGCCCGAGCCATGCGTCTCTCCTAGGAAAGACACAGTGGCTTGGGCGTGCACAGTCTCTGCTCTGCCCAAATAGTCCACCTGCTGCCTGCCCCCCAGCAGTAGGGTGGCTGAGTGGGAGGAGGCAGGCAGACTCCGGAGGCCCCGTGGTGTGCGCTGCCCCTATGGGCAGTGCGCCCCGCCCCGGGCACGCCACCCCAGGCACCCAAGCAGCTTCCTCTGCCACTGCTCCCCATACCCTTTTACTTGTGCTTTCTAAATTCTTCACTGGTTGTAAGCTCCACTGAAGACATCGGTGGTGTGTAGAAGGTGGCTGCTGGGTAGCCCTTTTAAGGCCACCACATGGGACAAATGTATTGTCTGCCCAACAGACGATCCAGCCCTGCCTGGCAACTTTTATTAAACTTTGCTACGGTGTCCGAAAAGTTGTTAATGCTCTTCCAGGATTGAAATAAAATGCAGCACATAAATCGACTCCGTTTCTCTTAGCTTTTCACATCCCGGCCTTAAATTTTAAAGCCCTAAAAGACATCCTCATCGCAGCTAGCTGCTCCAGTCCCCCAGCACCAAAAGCAAGTGTAGTGCAGCGTAACTACTGGTTACGAGAAATCCAGCACAACGACAGCAAATTGATTTGACATTTAAAGCAATGTGCACTGGTTTGGCAACATCTAGGAGCAGGACTGCAAGCGGTTCCTACATGGTTCTTAATTTGGGACGCAGTTAGTATCCTCATGTAGTACTGCAGATCAGAGTATTGGCTTGTGGAATATACAACAGCTCGTTATTACATCTCTTTCAATAAATATTTATAAAACCTCAAGTTTTTCGAGATGGTTAAGTGTGCTTCATTGGATTTTATTATTTGTTCTTTGCTCGGAGCGATTTAAAAAAAAAAAAGAACTTGTGAAAGTGGCAGTGGCTGATCCAATTTCCTATTGCGTTTGATTCCTGCAGGGCTCCCTGTTCTTATCATATGGCAGAAACAAAGTCTATCACACAAGGACAACGCAGGTGCCAGCATGAGTGAAAAAGACTTTCGCCCACTGCAAGAGAGGAATCATTTGTTGTATATTCCCAAATAATATATAGTCTTCAAGGTTTGCTCCAAAGGGAAAGGGACACAAAATATTAGAGCAGATTATTTAAAACAATACTTGCTTGGCAAGGACATCATTCAGCCCGGACACTTGGGTCCAGCTCCAAGGGCCTTCTGGTGGCTCCCTCACTGCGAGAAGTGAGGTTACAGGGAACCAGGCAGAGGGCCTTCTTGGTGGTGGCGCCCGCCCTGTGGAACGCCCTCCCACCAGATGTCAAGGTAATAAACAACTATTGGACTTTTAGAAGACATCTGAAGGCAGCCCTGTTTAGGGAAGTTGTTAATGTTTAATGCTGCGTTGTGTTTTTAATATTCGGTTGGAAGCCGCCCAGAGTGGCTGGGGAAACCCAGCCAGATGGGTGGGGTATAAATAATGGGTGGGGCATAAATAATAAATTATTATTATTAGGGGGTGGGGAGAGCCACGCCGTATATTTAAAGGGCATTCAATGTACATTTGAAGCACATGACTTCCCCCAATAATATTAATTTGTGGCTTTCTGCACCTAAGTGTCTCAAAGCAACTTAGAAGAAAGTAGTAGAAATAACAAGGAACCTTAGCTGGGAAGGCTACTGATGCCACGTTCATTGCTGTGTGAAGCATGGTTGCACCATTATCACCCTGGCCAGAAGTTTGATACCTGGAAGCTTCAGGGAAACCAGACTCTTCAATGGCAGCACTTCCATCGATGAAACACCTTCATGTTGCTTGGACTACTGCAATGCGCTCTATGTGGGGCTACCTTTGAAGGTGACTCGGAAACTACAACTAATCCAGAATGCAGCAGCTAGACTGGTGACTGGGAGCAGCTGCCGAGACCATATAACACCGGTCTTGAAAGACCTACATTGGCTCCCAGTACGTTTTCGAGCACAATTCAAAGTGTTGGTGCTGACCTTTAAAGCCCTAAATGGCCTCGGTCCAGTATACCTGAAGGAGCGTCTCCACCCCCATCGTTCTGCCCGGACACTGAGGTCCAGCGCCGAGGGCCTTCTGGCGGTTCCCTCATTGCGAGAAGCAAAGCTACAGGGAACCAGGCAGAGGGCCTTCTCGGTAGTGGCGTCCACCCTGTGGAACGCCCTTCCAGCAGATGTCAAAGCGTTAAACAACTACCTGACATTCAGAAGACATCTTAATGCAGCCCTGTTCAGGGAAGTTTTTAACGTGTGACATTTTACTGTATTTTTGGTTTCTATGGAAGCCGCCCAGAGTGGCTGGGGAGGCCCAGCCAGATGGGCGGGGTATAAATAATAAATTATTATTATTATTATTATTATTATTATTATTATTATTATTATTATTATTTAAGAGACACACTCTCTCTAGACAGATGGGTGCCAACAACGTTATGTGTTTTTGTATTGTAAACTGCCCTGTGGTCCTTGGATGAAGGGCAGTACAGACATATAATTAATAAATAAACAATTTCCACCATCCCTGACCATTCGTTGTGCTGGCTTGGACTGATGGAAACTGCTGTTGGACTATCTGGAGGTCACTATATTTGTTACATGTCCCCAAGATTCAGTACATGGCAGCTTTGCAAGTTCATATGCACTGGGTTGCAACATATAAAGCTGAAGTTCCTAGACTTCAAAGTTATCAGCATCAATTCGTATCTCTTACACTGCCCTCATGAGAAAGTGTTTTTTATTGCTTACCTGCGTGCCAGGTGTCCTCTGGTATACCTCTGGATTTTAAGTGCAGCCTTTTTCATCTTCTGATATTTTGCTCTCTGCAGCCAGCCCCGCACAGTCTTCTGTATCATGATGGTAGCGGCCCGGAACTTATCCGCCCGTAGTTTCTCCAGGTACGCCACCTGGCCCGCCCGGAAAAAGATCTTGGTCCTCCCAAACTGGAACTTGTCAGGATCCTTTTCAAAAGCATAAAGGGAAACTGGGTTAAGGGAAACAGCCGTTTAGTTTTCCCCATCAGCACGCAAGACGGCCTGTATCACATTTTGCAACTAGGTGAAATTAGGCGTAAGCTTCACATCTGTGCAGATGGCAGGTATCCCAAAATGAGACAAGTGACCCGTTTCCTCTCAAGTGGGTCAGAGTGTGGTGAACAATGAGCATAAGAAAAGCTAGGGGCACATTTGCAGACCAAACATATACCCAGTTCTCTCTTTTTCAGGTTACACATGAAGTTTCAAAAAATTTATGATGTGCGACTTGCAGCTTATTTACTGCTGCCTTGGGTGCTGGTGGTACAACTAATTTCGGAATTAGAAACATCTTTTTTTATATATAAATTTTTTATTGGTTTTTCACAATTTTTATAAACACAGACAATACACAATACAAACAAACAAACAAACACATAAACAAACATGTATAATTTCAAATCCTTTTTTTCCTTAAACCTTACTTCACCGACTTCACCGTACCTCCCCTTTCTGCATCCCAATTTCCAACTTTGTTTCAGCAAATCCTGCCCCTTGGTTTTATCAAATTTTCCCTTCTTCTTTTCTTTTGGAATTAGAAACATCTGGACGGGTTGCAGGCCAGCTGCGGGTCCTTAATTGACACTGTCAGTTAAAAAGAACCTCAAATCGCAAGGGACCCAAAGGACCCTTTCGTCTGAGACCTTGGACAGCAGCTGCCAGTCAATGCAGAAGTGGAGAAGAACACAAAAACTGCCTTATAATGAGTCACACCATTGATCCATCTACCGTATTTTTCGCTCTATAGGACGCACCGGACCATAGGAGGGGGAGAACAGGGGAAAACATTTTTTTTTCTTTTTTCTTGTTCTCCCCCTCTAAAACAAGGTGTGTTCAAGGTGCATTCACCCAAAGCCTCCAGAGCGCAGCAGGAGTTCCCGCTGCACTCCGGAGGCTTCAGGCAGCTACCATCCCCAAGCTAGAACAGCAAGACCATCTCGCTGTTCTGGCTTGGGAACAGCCTTTCTAGCCTCTGCAGGGCAGCTGGGTGCCTTCACCCCACTGCCCTGCAGAGGCTCTGCACGCAGCCATCCCCAAGCTAGAAGAGCGAGACGGAGCCCTCCGTCTCGCTGTTCTGGCTTGGGAACAGCCTTTCTAGCCTCTGCAGGGCAGCGGAGTGCCTTCACCCCGCTGCCCTGCAGAGGCTAGAAAGGCTGTTCCCAAGCTAGAAGAGCGAGATGGAGCACTCCGCAGTGTTCCGTCTCCCTGTTCTGGCTTTGGGCTTAGCCGCGCAGCCTGCATTCGCTCTATAGGACACACACACATTTACCCTTAATTTTTGGAGGGGAAAAAGTTCGTCCTATAGAGCGAAAAATACGGTAGCTCTACACTAACTGGCAGCAGCTCTCCAGACTTTTAGATAAGCGTTTCTCTCTGCCTTACTGGGAAGACACCAGGGATTGAACCTGAGACCTTCTGCATGCAAAACAGATGCTCTACACCTGAGCCACAGCCGCTCCTGGGCTTTGACACCCTTTTATCAACACTCATACACTCAGATTCAGGATTACATAAGCAACAGAGAGCGATGGAACCTTGTGACATTGCAAGTCAGAATCCAGCAAAAGAAAGGAGCTGTCGCTGGGAGTTACTTCAGACATTACTATTTAGTTTTGCCAGGAGCCTTTATGGAGGTTCAATTTAACCAGACCCCGTTGGAAGAAATGGTATGGCAGCCTTTTGATGAATTCCCAGGAAACTCTACTGTGCACATTATAATGGTGTGAGGAAGGATTTGATCCTTCCTCTTGTAAAGTCTTTACCTGGCAGACTCAAAGGTGTTGTGCAAGAAATATGTATGGCTGGAGAGGGCAAATATATAACTAGAAGGGCGGCCCTGTTTAAAAGTTTGGTAATCAAGATAAGAGCTCAGGCAATCTCAGAGTAAGTTTGGGGCAGATGTCAAATTTTCCATATTTTGTTATGCTTATTCATCTCTGAGCAATAACACAAGAATGGGAAAGGATTTGAAAACTTTCTGCTGCAGGCGAAGTCACTGCGGTCTCCTGAACCCTAATCTACAAAGCAAACTTTGTGGGGTTATACCAGTTCTACTATCATGGCTTCCCCAAAGAATCTGGGCTGGAGTTCCCAGGTGTGTTGCTGAGAATTCTCTGTTAAGACAGCCCTAAGCCCTCTCCTCGCAGCTGAACTGCAATTCCCAGCATTCACCCACAAGAACAGCAGTCAAACCAGCTGAAGACATGATGCTCAATTCAGCTCTAAAAAAGTGAGATTAAAAGGAGGCCCCGGAATGGGCAAAACACTGCTAAACTAATCTGGATGTACAAAAAGGGTCCTTTTTAGACTGAGGGCAGAACAACTCCCATGGCCATGTCTCATTTACTTCATTCAGTCCTTCTGACAGAGTTTTATTCTGCTAGAATCTCTAAAGTCCCCCAGGTCACGGCAACACCTGGCCAGCTGCGCAGCAGAGGAGGAAGTGAACTTGGGAACTCAAGTACCAAGGCAACATGTGGGGATGTGGAAAGACTCTTAACCCTGCTCACCTTAATTAGGCTTTCCAGCAGCATCTTGCAAATCACTTTCCTGTCCTCCTTTTTTGAGGTGTCCTTCTTTTTCATAAGAATTCGATACCTATTGAAGAAGTCATGGTAGGTCCACCTGAGAAGGAAGCAGAAGAGGCTTCAGAATAGCTTGTTTAACCTGAAAGCCACGAGGAAAAGCTAGATGGAAGTCCTTACAGTGTATGTATAGGAAGTCATAATGGCTCCTTCAAATATTGGCAAGAAGCAGAAATGGTGCAGCTGTCCAAAAGCAGAAGTCTTTGTGAATGCAGAAGGAACCTAAGAATACATTTCCGCCAACAACAGAGGCACACAAAAGATCTAGGCAAAACTCCCAAGTTCCAAGAAGAACAGAGTCTAGGGTTGTTCACATAAGAAAAACAACTAGTACTGGGGGCTGAAAAGCCAGTAATCCATTGTTCATCGTATTGCACACTCATTCTCCATTGCTCTTCCATTAGTGCCAGATTCTTCCAGGCTCTGCCTACAGCCTGTTAAAATTACACCCTGGCTTCAAAACCCATCAGTTTGAGTTAAGTTTCATCCTGGCTCAACACACTCACCTGTCAAATTTCATGCTTGGTTCCAGCCTCTGGGCATGGTCGGTACTTTTTTGAGATCAAAACTCAGCACCTCTAACCCAAGCCTCAGCCCTGCTAATTACAGAAATTAAGGCTCTTTGTTTTCATGATGAAAGGCAGTGGAGGTGCTCTTTCTTGCTACTGCATGCACAGTCAGGGGCACAGTGAATTGCCAATTTATTCAGCCATTAAATGCAAAATGCAAACAATTGGTGAGGGATGCACTGGACTTAATTCTTCGACTAATGTGAATTTCCAAGCTCCCATACATGTAAATTAGGAGAACCCAGCTTCCTGACCGACTCCCTGTTGAGAGAGGAGAACATGGGCCTTTTCCAACCAACACTTCTGCAAAAGGCTCTGCGGCCGTTGCAAAACCTTTGGCTACCAATTAAACCTTTGAATCATAGAATCATAGAGTTGGAAGAGACCACAAGGGCCATCGAGTCCAACCCCCTGCCAAGCAGGAAACACCATCAGAGCACTCCTGACATATGGTTGTCAAGCCTCTGCTTAAAGACCTCCAAAGTAGGAGACTCCACCACACTCCTTGGCAGCAAATTCCACTGTCGAACAGCTCTTACTGTCAGGAAGTTCTTCCTAATGTTTAGGTGGAATCTTCTTTCTTGTAGTTTGGATCCATTGCTCCGTGTCCGCTTCTCTGGAGCAGCAGAAAACAACCTTTCTCCCTCCTCTATGTGACATCCTTTTATATATTTGAGCATGGCTATCATATCACCCCTTAACCTCCTCTTCTCCAGGCTAAACATGCCCAGCTCCCTTAGCCGTTCCTCATAAGGCATCGTAGAGATTTGGGTAGAGATTTGGAGGCAGCACTGAGCTACGAGCACACCGTGGCGAAGCTCTAATTCAAAGAGGCAGGGCACTATATCTTGCCTCTCGGAAGAGGCATTTCCTGCCATCATATTTAGATTTAGAGCCCACAGAACGGATTCTGAAATTGGCTCACTGTCTGCCAAGTTTCAGCCCATTGCAAATTAAAAGTCCTGAGTTATGGACTCCTCAAAACGAGCCTTTTAAATAGAATTGCTAGGAGAGTCCGGGGCTGCCAACTGCTGCCATAATTAAATGCATGCGAGTGTCAAAAAAGAAAAGGGAAGGGAAGAGTGAACCGCAAAATTCCGAAGGACTGTCGAAATGCCAGTAACTCTGCAAAAAGCAAGAGCCTGCCTCCAATAACCTTCAAAAATCGAAGGTGGGCTTCAGGCACAATGACTCTCCCCTTCTTTCCTGGAGTGTTTGGCTGCTTCCGCGGAGGTCCTGGCAGAACAATGGCTCACAAAAACCCCTTTTCAGGTTGAAGCAGGCTTGCTTGTGACAGGATGGAACCAGCTTGGTCCTCTCCATCTCAATGTTTAGGGTCCTGATTGGGTAAAAGAGTGTCTATATGCCCCAGTATGTCCAACTGCAGCAGCTTTACAGGGTAGTCCACAAGTAGGCAATCTGGTGCTTTCCTGATGTTGCTGGACTCCAGCTCCCACAATCCCTGACTGTTCTCCATGCTATTTGGGGCTGATAGGAATTGGGAGCCCACAGCATCTGGAAGGCATGACAAGGACTACCCTGGGCTAGTCCATTTTCCAAGCTAAGTCACAGAGCTCTGTGAGCAGACTTGCACCAACCCCCACAATGTCTGCAGTTCTTGTTTTTTTAGAAAAATCTATGCATTGTAAGCCAGTTCACATATTTTTGGTCACGCTAAGGTGTGACGGAATGTTGGGAACCAGCTCTTACATATTACTGTGGCAGAGTTGGCACAGAACACATCGAACTGTTTACAATGTCCAAGGCTCTTGCAATGTCCAAGCCTAAAAAAAAATTCCCCTCGATATAAAGATAAATAAAGCTTAGTAATCTATGGACCCTGTTTTCCTAGAAGGGACCACAAGGCAGCGTAAGGCACATTATGAAAACATCAGTCTGCAGAGAGGGGTGCCAGTGGAAAACATTTCAATTATGTATGTGCAATGTCTGTAAAAGTTTAGCAGCTGTGATTTTTATACCAAACTGGTACAAGGCTGCAGCATCCGACAGACAGCTCAGATGAATGGAAGAGGCATGAGTGAGAAGTCTGGAACATTCATGTGACAATCCCAACCGCTCCTGGCTAGATGAGGTTATATATATTGGATGAGGTGAGCTTGGAACCAGTAAAGGCAGGCGAGCCATCACGGATATTTGTGATAATATGTTTAGAGAAAGGCTAGGGGGGGAAACTATTTTATAAGCTATAAAAGGCTGAGGTTTATCATCAACACCAGCTATTTGCACAGCCAACTAGTGCACTTTAAAAAAAAAAGTGTTGGAAATACGGGGAGTTTTTTATGCATTTCTGTGGCACAGAGGCCGAAAGGTTTCCAAACTCTCAATGGCATGGCATTCCAAACTTTGCACCGAGAAAAGCTGAATTCTGCAACCTGCGTAATTTTGCAAATGTGCAGAATTTTTTGCAATTTACTCTGCCAATTTTTTACTACTTTACATCGCCAGCTGAGAAAATGGGCAAGATGGTATGACAAGGAGCCAAAGCCTTCTGCACAACACCAAATATCTAATTCAGCTACTTCTAGCGTTCCCGAGTCTTCAAGCACTCAATGTACACAGCCCCGGAAAGATGCAAGAGGCAAGCATCGATAAACAGTAAATTTGCGAAGCAATTCCCAACTTGTTTCAGCCGTCTTCATCAGGGGAATTTATTTGGCCATTAGCTAGACACAAAGCTGCAGATCTTCTACCTAGAATAGACCCAGAGGCACTAGAGCTACGTGCCTAGCTAACAAAGGTTTAAAATTCCCCCACCCCTCGCTGAAGCCAAACTATGTAGGCAATTGGTTACTGAATTATAGCTTCGCATAATGGGCCTGGTTTATTGCATCTTTCTCATGATTGGTTCTGTCTCCGTGTCACATGTTGTTGTGCAAATTACTACTCAAAGTGTCTGTCTATATCCTAGTTCTCTTCCCCATTCAGTCACACATATGTGCACTGATAAGCACAGGCCACGGCTGCTCCTGTACTGGGGGAAATGATGGCGTTAACTGGCCCAGTCAAAGGAATGGGGACACAGCTCAGTCATAGGGCATAAGAATTGCATGCCGAAGGACCCAGGTGCCTTCACACGGCCTCTTGCCTTTCAGACACTTGCAGCCTGCTTGGGAGGGACTGATGCTCAGTGGCAGGACACTTGCTTGGCATGTAGAAGGACCCAGGTTCAATCCTTGGCCATCTGCTGCTGGAAGGATCGGATAGCAGGAGATGGGAAAGACCACTATTTGAGACCTTGTAGAGTCGCTGCCAATCAGACAAAAAGTTTGACCAGGTATGAATCATGTTCCTACTGCAGCTGGTGCAGAATGATGGGAGGAGATGCTCAGCGCCTCTGCTAAAACATTTGCATGAGCTACCCATATGCTACTGAGTCTTGTTCAAGGCGCTTGTGTTGGGCAATTGGGGTTCTGGATTCCTTAAGGACCACTGGAGCCTTTATCTCCCAGATCATCTGCAGGAGTGATATTAGTTGACCCCCATATTAAAGCTAGAATTTAGTGGGCATTTAGTGTCGCTGGTTCCATTCTTTGGAACACTCTTCCAGCAGAGATTTGGGAGGCATCCTTGCTTTTGACTTTCAGGCATCTCTTGAATGCATTTTAATGCCGACAGAGCTTTGCCGCTGTTTAAACGGGTTAGCCAGTCACCCTTGTATTCAGCTCTGTTAAGGCCAAACCAAAAGCAAATGTTTTATTGAGCATTTCTGTGATGACTCCAGCCTCCTCCCGCTCTACCTCAAATACCTAAAGTATATCTAGATAGTAAATCTTTATACCCTGCATTGCTTTCCTGGGAAGAACAGTGGCTCTGAGTGCAACTTCTGCCACCCGACATCGATTCACTCAATGAACCGGATTAGCAGCAGATTCAGGCCTGACAGGAGGAAGTAACTTCATTTAGCACGTACTTGACAAAATTCACTGCCACAAAGCATGAGGGTGACGGCCGCTGAGCTTATGTGACATTTTAAAAAAAGGATTAGAAAAATTATTGATTGATGGACTTAACAATGGCTATCCCGTACACTAACAGCAAACTCATTTTCAGAACAGGAACTTTATTTACGGCTGCTCCAGACGACCTGGTTATTTGGCATTTGTGCTGATTTGCTTCCACAAAAGCTTAGGAGGTGCTTAGACCATATCGGAACTTTCTTGAGTATTTGCTCCAATTAGTTCAGAGGGCGATCATACGATCCTGTGCTCACCTTGATTTGTTTATGGTAGGCTTTTTAAAAACAAAACAAAACAACATCTTCTTGTTATATGTCATTATTCCTTCATCCCATTCTTTTCGGTACATTCTTCATCACTTTCCAAACCACAAAAGGCATTAAAAATGACTCAGTAGGGGAAGGGGTGTGTCAGGGAACTGACATCGGAGCTAGAGGCGGAGGGAAGGCTCTCAAATGATGCTGGAGAAGGGCCCAGCAGGGAGAGAGGCAGCTCCGCAGATGGGGAAGCAAATCAGCGCAACACCAGGGATATAGAGGGGCTGAGGGGGGAATCGGCGAGAGGGCTCCAGGACTCCTCACCGGACACCAGCGGGGAGAGCACGGGTCCTCCGCTACCCACGCCCACCCTGCGCAGAAGACTTCCGCGCAGAGAGAGTAGGAGAAGACTGGGTGTCAAACAACTTTTATGTTGGAAAAGATTTAAGAAACGCCCACTGACGGATTCTGCTAGCGACTGAGGCAGCCACAAAGTGAAGGGCTGCCCAGACTGAAAGGTTTAGCAAGGCAACAAAGCCTGGAGAGGCGGCAACTTACGCACGAGCAACCCATACACATTACAGGGTAGGAACATTCAGCCATCCAGATGCTGGTGAACTACAACTCCCATCATCCCTGCCCATTGGCCATGCTTGCTGGAGATGATGGGAGTTGTAGTTTAGCAGCTTTTGGAGGCTTCCCAGACCTATGTTAGGGCTACAGAGCACTTTAATAATTCACTTTAACTGCGCAAACCTAAAGTTCCGGTGTGCTTTACTCTCCGTGCTTGACTCTCTCCCACAAAATATTGACTGAAGGCACTCCTAGACAAAACAGTCCTTTCTATCTATGCACAAGGAGAAGAAGGTTTCTGCAGGACTGGAGGAACCATCAGTTGGCAGAAGAATAAAACAACTTTGTAGGCTGGGGAGGGGAAGGAGAGCAGTTCCAATAGGGACCTCAGAATGTTGACAGACTGGGGTTTTTTTGGGGGGGGTGTTGGGGGGCAAGGAGAGAAAAGGAATGGAGCACAGATTTCCAAACTATAGTTCATGGGGCACCAAACGGCCTTCAAGCTTCATTCAGGCATGTCTGCATTGAACATTCAATATTGATCTTAATTGTAACTTTATTGCTTCATTTATTTCTTTATTTTGTATTCAATGCCCTTTTAAAATGTGTTGGGGGGGCGTTACTGGGTTATTGTTTTTATTTCGATAATGTTTTCTGTATTTTTAAATCATTGTTTTACCCCGTGGACAGCCCTGAGATTGTATAGGGCAGTATACAAATTTAAATAAAAACAACAACAAAGTTTGAATTCTATGGAATGCAAGAATAAGAAATAAAAGAAGCAAAGAGCACGACAACTGCATAAAAATCATTCTATGGTCCACAAAGACAACCAGCCATTTTCAAGCGGTCTGTGCAAAAAAATAAATTTGGAACCACTGGAATGGAGTATTCAAGTAAAGGGCAAGACCGGACAGAACCCTAAACAGGAGCATTCTATACTGCGACATTTTGTTGCAGGTTTCACTTGACATACACATAGTATACCTCTGGAGACAGACGGACAGGAAGATCATCACTTTGACACTGGGCTGATGAGCTTCCCAGATTCTGTCTGGTTCCTCAGAACTGGGAACACTGGTCTGGTCTAGGAAGGATAACTCTTCTGTTCTTATGACTGACCCTTCTGCAACAGCTGCGCATTGACTCACTGATCTTAAAGCGAAAGTGTTTGCACACAAGGAAGCTTGTGAGTGATAGCTGAGGAGCTCAACTATTCAAGTTCATGGTTTCTAAAGATTACCTTTCAAGTGTAGCCAGCACTTCTAGAACGAAGATAAATTGATTCAAAACGGTTTTCAAGAAGTAAGAGACAGTGTTCCTTGCTTTAAACAAAAAAGGCTGTGATCGATACACTGTCCATTTCTTAGGGATGGTGCATTCATCATGGTACATTCTAATAATGAACACACCCCTTTGCTCCTGAGCAGCGCTTCAAACTGAATTATGCATTTTTAGTCTCTATCATATTTATGCAGAAATCTAGTATTTCATGGCACAAAAAACCCACAACTAAGCATATCCAATTTTGCCAAATGCAGTGTTTATAGTTTTGAAGGTTCCTGTTCTGTCAGTGCTCTCTGAAATCAGGAATGATTAAAAAGCTGCTCTCTCAATTTCACAAAGGGAACACAAAGGGAACAAGAAACATTGCAGCAGCTTTGTCAAGGGATTGCAAGGTGATCCTGAACTCTCAATATTTCAGTGAGGAACAACTGAAACGGTAATTACTCCTTCGCCAATGCAATGCAGACACATTGAAACCAGCCATGTTGAATTACATGGTATCCTATACACAGAAACATGTACAGGCAGCTGCAGGTGGGTCAGCCATCTGCCCAGGAGGAACTTAAAAGTATCCTGGTTGTCTGTTAGACCCTTGTCTTATGCTGTGACCTTAAGGTGACCAGAAATGTAGAGCAGTATTTTTCTGCATTGGTTTCAAATAATAATAATAATAATAATAATAATAATAATAATAATAATAATAATAATTTATTTATACCCTGCCCGTCTGGCTGGGCTTCCCCAGCCACTCTGGGCGGCTGCCAACAAAATATTTAAAATTTAATGCATCAAACATTAAAAGCTTCCCTAAACAGGGCTGCCTTCAGATGTCCAGAAGGGACCTGAAGCTGCAGACATCTTACAGCGTTTATTTATTGGCCATCTGTCACTATGTGCTAATTCTTAATCAATAGCCAGGTGAACTCAGAAATACATAATAAACACACACACAAATTTGCAATTAGGGACAGAAGATTCCGTCAATGTTGGTTTCTTTCAGTTTCTCTTTTTCCACAGCGGTTTGAGGGTTGTTGTTTTTAGTTTGTTTTTTTAAACTCCCCGTGACGATTCACCAGCATTTTACTGCAAATTTCTCCTACTGTACATATAGGTAAAGGTAAAGGGACCCCTGACCATTAGGTCCAGTCGTGGCCGACTCTGGGGTTGCAGCACTCATCTCGCTTTACTGGCCAAGGGAGCCGGCGCACAGCTTCCGGGTCACGTGGCCAGCATGACTAAGCTGCTTCTGGCAAACCAGAGCAGCACACGGAAACGCCATTTACCTTCCAGCCAGAGCAGTACCTATTTATCTACTTCCACTTTGTGCTTTCGGACTGCTGGGTTGGCAGGAGTAGGGACCGAGCAACGGGAGCTTACCCCGTCGCTGGGATTCGAACCGCCGACCTTCTGATCGGCAAGTCCTAGGCTCTGTGGTTTAACCCACAGCGCCACCCACATCCCACCGTACATATATTTGTATGCAAATTTCAGTAATCTGCACTTTTTTTGTGACTCAATTTCCATCAGCTGTAATGCTTTTTAATATTATTCACAGTAACGTATGCATTTATATGCACAATTTGCCCTGTTGCATGCATTCCTGCACATATCACTTGGCTGGAGAACTGCAAAATTCAGAGAAGAGCAAACCTTGGAGAAGGGAAGGGCTGTGTCTCAGAAAGTGCTGCTAAGCTCAAACAACAGGGGCTTGTGATCCACTTGTATGTGGGGAGGTTTCTGCGACAGCAGAGCCTTAAAACAGGCGACCCTTCACCTCAGCCTGAAATTGTGCATTTCAGGAAAAAGCTCTCACCACTAGGATCTGCAGATGGTATAAACTGGCCCAGGGTCACCCAGCCTCGCTGCAAAGTAAATCGGTGCAGAACTTGCCCATATAGGAAGACTGCCCTGGCGATTAAATGGCATCTTACATTCCTGTACGCCCATCAAGTCTTCTGATCTTTAGACAGGCTGCCATAAATATTATATGCAGGTCTATTGTGGCTTTTGGGAGGGCTTAGCAATGGAAAGGCTGTAAAAAAAATGAATAAAACCCCAAATAACAGGGGGGAAGTATAATTCTCTATTAAAGCTCCACTGAACTTTTATCGTGATGGTTTATTTGTGTGGACTATGTACGATTAACAGCTTTCCAGTTTGCTAGCTCAGTAGTAATGTCTGGAATTCCTTATGAACTGCAGATTAAACAAGGCTGGTCTAGGCAGACGAGGAAGAAACCTCACGACACACCTTCCTGCTTTTTATCTCAGGCTGCTAACTGCTCTGTGACGGCATGGTAAGCACTCGGCTAAGGACAGAGCTGGAGGCTAAGTGGACAGGGACTGCTTTAACAACATCCCTATTGAGAAACCAGCAGAGACAGCAGTGAGACATGTGAGCATAAGAACTGTCTGCTGGATCAGTCCAGCATCCTGTCCTCACAGTGACTAGTCTATGGAAAGCCTGAAAGCGGGACCTGAGTGCAATAGCACTCTCCCCACCTGTGACTTCCGGAAGCTGGCATTAAGAGGCATGCAATGGACGTAGAACCGGTGGCAAGAGATGCAAAGTATTTCCGATGGGCAAAGTATAGCGGGGGTAGATGTGATTCAGAGCCTTGAAGGACTGGAAGAGGAGAAGCCCAAGGAAGCGTGGATTTAAGCTTTTCCTGCAGTGTGCTGGAATAAACATCTAAGTCAGGGGTAAGCAAACTTTTCCAGCAGGGGGCCGGTCCACTGTCCCTCAGACCTTGTGGGGGGCCAGACTATATTTTGAAAAAATAAATAAAAATGAACGAATTCTTATGCCCCACAAATAACCCAGAGATGTGTTTTAAATAAAAGCACACATTCTACTCATATAAAAACACAGGACTGATTCCAGGACTGTCCGCGGGCCAGATTTAGAAGGTGATTGGGCCTGATCCGGCCCCTGGGCCTTAGTTTGCCCATGATCTAAGTTGTCAAGGCTCGCCATCTTTCTATATCCTTCTTTGGGAGGGACACAGGTCCTACTGTAAGTGCTTATTTCATTTTGCAAGCCACCTTTGGGGGTTCTCTGCACACACAAGGAGGTTCACAATACAGCAAAATAAACGGAATGCATAAAGGTAAAGAGACCCCTGACCGTTAAGTCCAGTCGCGAATGACTCTGGGGTTGCAGCGCTCATCTCACTTTACAGGCTGGGGGTGCCGGTGTTTGTCCACAGACAGTTTTTCTGGGTCAAAAGGCCAGCATGACTAAGCCGCTTCTGGCGAAACCAGAGCAGTGCACGGAAACGCCGTTTACCTTCCCGCCGGAGTGGTACCTATTTATCTATTTGCACTGGCATGCTTTCGAACTGCTAGGTTGGCAGGAAACGGAATGCATACGATAATCTAAAAAACCACACCCAATAATGGCAGCAGCATTAGCAACCATTTGCAAACAAGGGCTTGTTAAAATGAGTAATTTCCAGAGAAGTAGCCATGCTAAGTCTCTTCTGCAGCAAGAACAATCAAGAGAGCCTTGTGGGACCTCCAAGACTAACGCATTTATTAAAGCTCTCAAAGCTCTCATGGACTCAAGCCCGCATTGTCAGATATACGAAGTGAAATCTTAGTTGGCAGTTATAGAAAGGAGAAAACTGTAAGGTGAATGGCAATGAGATGCGGACATTACAGCCAGTATGAATTAGAGCTTAATGTTAAGTAGACACACCTTTAGCCTTTCACTGTAGAAGAATGGGAATAATTGCTGAGATTAGTGTATTAACACCTGTAATGGGGCAGGGAACTGCTTGCAAAGAAAGAAGATTAATATATAAAATTCCTGCAGACAGAGGACCAGATAATTTTTCTAACAATGATTGTTGTTGTTGTTGTTGTTGTTGTT
Organism: Podarcis liolepis; assembly: GCF_965112155.1. Taxonomy (NCBI): domain Eukaryota; kingdom Metazoa; phylum Chordata; class Lepidosauria; order Squamata; family Lacertidae; genus Podarcis; species Podarcis liolepis. Next base: position 54,915,460 of record NC_139565.1, on the reverse strand, counting down.
GTTGTTGTTGTTGTTGTTATCATCATCACCTTCATCATCCTCATCATATTTAGTACCCACCCTTCACCAGAAGGGCAGGTTACGGCAATATAAAATATGGCATTTAAAACAGTTTAAAACAAATCCCAATCACAAGTAGAACGGGTCCTAAAATATACATACGGTATTTCTAAACTGTCAAAGGGCCAGAATAAAGACACAGAAGGTGGCCGAAAATAAATGGGTTTCAAAAACCAGTTTAAAGGTTTGCACAATTGAATCCCCTGAAAGTCCAGATATTGTTATAAACTCAGGACAGTGGCTGTGGCAGAGGTGCTCTTTTCAAGAGTAAGGAGGAAAAGCAGCCCTCGCTAACCCAGAATGTCAACACACGGAATGTCACTAGGAAGAGCGTTTAATGAGATACAATGAGATGAGGTAAGTTTGGCCGAACTGTATGCCTCTCTGGGGACCCATAGAGAACACTCTGCATTCGCCCCTTCTTGTTGCTAATGCACATTTACATTCTGGGGCAGAAGTAAGGGGGGGGGGAGAGTGGCATGAGGACTCGCCATTACAGTAGCCTTACGTTTATAATCCCATTGCTGCAGATGATAAAGCTGATAGTTATGCTGATAGTAAAACATGAAAACTGCTCAGCGGTGAAGCCAGATGCACTCCCACCCCCGAAATATGACTTGCCCTTGTCACCGTTATCTCTTGATTTATACCTGGGATGTGGAAAATTTCACCTAAAATGTTTCTTTTGTTAACTCCAAGCTCCCCAAAATGTGGTGCAAATTCCAAACGCAAACCTGTCTCTATCCTCGCTTTGTCTGTAAGCCAGTCATCGCAAACTGCATTAGCACAAGACAGTTTGGTGGACTGGCTTAGAGAAGATGATGCTAAACATGCCGTGTGGCAGAACACCAGATGACTGGCCACTCTTTAATTCACTTACAGACTTGTCACTTGAAATTTTATGGAGCCTGGGTTGTTAAAAGAGGCCACCTCTATGTTGTAGCCGGAAAAAAATAGTTACTGCTGGGATTTCTCCTTGAAATAAACCATATTTTTCGCCCTATAGGACGCACTTTTCCCCCTCCAAGAATGAAGATTCTAGTCTGCTTTTGTGTTTGTTAACTTCAACACACACACACACACTAAAAACAACACAGCAGAAGAGCATTTCAGAGATATGGTACCTGGACGGGTAGCCAGCTGCACTGATGCGGATGGTCTCCAAGACGCCACAGGCTCTCAGCTGCTGGACTGCTCTCTTTGGGTCAAAGCTGCAAAGAAACAAATTTATAGCACCTATGAACGTGGCAATGCAATACATCTAAAAGCCCTAACAGCAGTTTTTTTCAGGCAGCCCAACTGTTAGCAATGCCAAGCAGCGTAGTAATGAGGACAGAAATTTGCCCAACCAGAGGAGGTTTCATACAGATAAGGCTGTGGGCTTCTCCTTTTAAGCAGGGGTTGGGTTGCCATCTGCCATGGATGCTTCAGGGGGTTGGACTAGAGGGTCCTCCCAAATCTATGATTCTACGACTTCCCTAGGAGTACTTCAACATTCACTAAAATTTACCGTATTTTTCACTCGATAACACGCACCTGACCATAACACGCACATAGTTTTTAGAGGAGGAAAACAAGAGAAAAAAAATTCTGAATGAAACAGTGGATGTATCATTTTTGTGCTTCATGCTGTGGCCACAGACATGTGATTTGATGGTGAGTTTGGGCTGACCCAATGCAAAGATCCTGAGGACCCATGTGGATCCATGCTTTGTAACCATGTTTTAAGTGGAGTGGGAAGGAAAAACACAGAAGGGACAAGGAGCACGAGAGGGGTGTGCGGAGAAGCAGCTGGCTAACAATGCAGGAGAGGGGTTTGTACTCGGGCCAGTCGGCTCCAGGGACCACACATTTGCTCAATAACACACACAGACATTTCCCCTTACTTTTTAGGAGAAAAAATGTGAGTGTTATAGAGAGAAAAATACGGTAAACTGTAATCGAAAGTGGGGTGGAAATAGAGAAATTTAGCGCATTGCAAGAAAAGAATCGCTATGAGGATCTTGCAAACCATTTCTGGATTTGGAAACACTAAAGCATTCTTAACCACATTCTGCAAAGGCACGGGGAACTTCTGATGTGGGCTGACAGCCCTCTCAATCTGGCCTTTGGGGCTCTCCCCAAACTTCACTCCGTCTCCCCAGGCAACTTCCCTAATTGGCCCATGCATTTTGGGGGTGGAGGGTGGGTCAGGGGCACAGAAGTGAAGGGAAAATGCTTTTGACTAGCTGGGATGTGTCCCTGAACTGTAACAATGCTTATCGCATGCCAGGTTGAAGGATGGAGAGATGCGGTAATAGGTGGTGATATAGCATCCTCTGGCTTTTGTGTACCTGGAATGTCCCCTGGTGTACATCTGCTGTCCCACCAATTTTTGCTTCTGACCCTCACCCTCCTCTAGCATAAGGAGAACATGGTCTATGAGGGAACCTTGCCCTCTGGTTGAAGAAAACAAAACAGTTTCCTGTCCCTAACACTAAGCAGAGGTCACCTTCAATTTCCCAGCACCAAGGAGGTGCATGGGACCACTGCTTTCAACCTGAAATGAATTCCGAATTCTGGATCCTACTTGTGGAAGGCCTTTTCACCCCCCTTCAATGAATAACTGGTCTGAAGGCAGCCCTGTATCAGGAATTTTTTAATGTTTTATTATGTTTTTATGTGTGTTGGAAGCTGCCCAAAGTGGCTGGGTGAAATAATATAAATATAAAAAATATAAAAATAAAAATAAAAATAAATATAAATATAAAAAATATAAATATAAATATAAATATAAATATAAAAAATATAAAAAATATAAATATAAATATAAATATAAATATAAATATAAATATAAATATAAATATAAATATAAATATAAATATAAATATAAATATAAATATATTGGCAAGTTCACAATTTGCCAGAACTGAATTAGAAACTCCAGGATTGCTCGCCAGTTCCTTTTCTGTGGCTCAAAATCTTCAGCAATTGCTGTCAACATTTAATATTTGCAAATCCAGAATCAATGAGCAGTTTTGAGTAGCCCTTGATGCACCATAATAGCAGAAATACGCCGCCTCCTGGTATTCGCCACATTATAAAATCCATCAAAGCTGTCAATCCCGCAGCAAGTGATCCATTATTTTATCATGAAGTCAAATGCACAAGAGCAGACATTTAGCACATTATTCCAGCGAGCAGCTCAGCAGTACGTGTGCTCGTGTGTGCGCGCGCGCCATTTTAATAATAATAATAATAAATAACACTAGCAATTTTGCTTTGACTGAGCACCTTTCATCATGCAAACTCCCAAAGCAATTCTTTATGTTGGCTATAACAAAGAGACCTCTCTGAAATGTTGCTGCCACAATCAAACTCTTGCCACTTTGGGACAGAGTACAGCAGTTATTCAACAACACGTTTAGGAAGAAGCGGAGACTATTGCCAATTTCATAGGAGTAACTATAGCAAAAGTTAAGCGAGGGAATGAATTTCAGTAGGGACAAATGTAAGATTCTGCACTTAGGCAGGAAGAACCAAGTGCACAAATATAAGATGAGGGATGCCTGGATTGCCAGCAGTACATGTGAAAACGATCTAAGGATCTTAGCAGACCACAAGCTTAACATGAGTCAATAGTGTGATGCAACAGCAAGAAAAGCTAATGCTATTATAGGCTGCATCAACAGAAGCATAGTGTCCAGATCAAGGGAAGTAATAGTACTGCTCTATTCTGCCTTGGTCAGACCACACCTGCAGCATTATGCCCAGTTCTGGGTGCCACAATACATAGGATATTCTTTAGGGGAAGGGCAGTGGCTCAATGGTAGAGCCTCTGCTCTGAATACAGAAAGCTCTGGGTTCAAACCCCAGCATCTCCAGGTGGGGCTGGGAACACCCCCTGTCTGAAACGCTGGAGAGCTGCTGCCAGGGCTAGGTGAACACAGCATAAGGCAGCTGTCACCCCCTATTTCTAAAGGCTTATTGCAGTGCTCAGCATCGGGCAGGATTACAATTACAATTAGAAAAGAGGGCCTTCTCAGTGGTGGCACCCACCTCGTGGAACACCCTCCCATCAGATGTCAAGGAGATGAGTAACTATATAACCTTTAGAAGACATTCCCTGTATAGGGAAGCTTTTTAAGATTTAATACTTTTAAATATGTTGAAGGCTGGGGCAACCCAGTCAAATGGGTGGGGCACAAATAACAGCAGCAGCAACAACCACAACTGACAGTCAGACATCAACTGTCTCATGGTCTGCTTAACTTCAGCCCATTGATGTTCTTGTCTTGTCGTACTTACCTGAAAGGAAGCTTCTCATCATTTGGCTTGATGCAGCGTACGTAGTGGGGAGTGGTGGCATTCAGGGTCTCCATAAGCAAATGTAAGGAGTTACGGAACTGGAAGAAACAATTAAAAAGACAACCCATTCCTGAAATGAGATGACATAATGTGGGGTGTAACATCACTTTATTTTTCTACACCTGATTACACTTAATGAGCAAGTGCTAAATCTGTGAGATGACTCAGCCCTAGAGCGCAGCATCTCTACCTGTGAAGCCTTGCCCACTCTTCTGGACACTGCAGTCAAGTGAGGAACATGCACATGGAAACACGTGTAAAAGGGGGAGGTGAATAGTTTGCCCAATCCTGGTCATTGCCTCGTGGCTGCAGCATGTGTGAATGACACAGTGTCACGGTGACAAATTGCTTGCTTCACAACTCCTCAAATGCAATCCTTTTTCAGCAGAGACTGTTCAGGGATTTAGAGGTGTGTGAGAGAGAGAGGGGGGGGGAGAGAGAATTGGCCTTTTAACATCACAAAACAGCAAGGGAGGAATGGACCCAAAGGACATCAGATTCTATGCTCCCGCCTCTAGGCAGGATCCTGCCCAAATTGCTCTGGATATTTTAATAGGAAAACAGTGCATATGGCATTTTAAATACAATAGGGTGCAATTCAACATCGTGCTAAAGCGTTCATTCTGTCAAGAGTAAGCATTTCTGTTTGCCAGACAGAACTATCTCTCCCTGGAGAGGGAGCAGGGGGAAAGAGAGGGCAGAAAGTCGCACGACGCGAACAGGGCAAATTGCACTGGTTTCTGCTAGCACAACAACATGTTTGGATCTGGCCCAAATATTGCAAAACCCACCTGGCAAGGATACCTCACGCAAGACTGACCTGAGAGAAATTCTGGTCCGAGAGAAGCCTTATTTTGGAACTTAAATTGAGTTAGTTAAGATTTATTACACATATGAATCGCTTCCAATGGAAGCAAAATATCATGGTCGGCATATGGAAGAAATCTGACCCTTAGAATGGTCACTGGGGTGGTTTTATGCCCTAATAAATTATCCTGCCCCCACATCTAAGCAGAAGGCAAAAGAAATGCCAAACCACCCCAAATACTAAGGTGGTGGCAGGTGGAGGGGAATACCTAAATTTTCCCCCAAATATACTAAAATAAATAAATAAATTTATTTTAGTATATTTGGGGGAAATTGTGTATATTTGAAAACGTGGGCAGCATTAAGATAAATTCAACAGTGTAACTAAGTTTTGATGGATGGAATAATGGAATACTCAATGGTTTAGTTTACATAAAATATGCAGGGATTTATGTTATGGAAAATGAACAATGGAAAGAGTAGAAGGGAACTCATTGATATTTTAAGGTTGTTTAAATGAATATTCTAAAATGTAAAACAGAAAATTTGATAAAAATTATGGCAGGGGGGAGGAATACCTAAAATTGGCAGCAGAACTTAAGTAAATAAATGCATCCAAGCAGTAGTGCTCAGTATTGGTTATTCACTTAGTCTTACATTTTTGGTGTGACAAAGAGTACCTATAAAAGGTAAAAAGGTAAAGGACCCCTGGACAGTTATGGGGTTGTGGTGCTCATCTTGCTTTCAGGCTGAGGGAACCGGCGTTTGTCCACAGACAGGTTTCTGGGTCATGTGGCCAGCATGACTAAACCGCCACTGGCGCACGGAGGACTGTGACAAGTGCCAGAGCGCACGGAAATTCCGTTTACCTTCCCACCAGAGTGGTACCTATTTATCTACTTGCACTGGTGTGCTTTTGAACTGCTAGGTTGGCAGGAGCTGGGACCGAGCAATGGGAGCTCACCTGTCGCAGGGATTCGAACCGCCAACCTTCCGATCAGCAAGCCCAAGAGGCTCAGTGGTTTAGACCACAGCGCCACCCGCATCCCTATAAAGAGGACAAATGCTGCAATGGGAACACAAAAGTTCCACCAAGTGTGTGTAAGAACGATTTCCTACCTGATGCCCGACAGTTTTCTTATGCTCTTTATTGGCTGCTTTCACAGCTGGACGGGCAGAGCGGATATTGATTTTCGAGGAGAGAGAGAGGGGGGGGGGAGAGAATTGGCCTTTTAACATCACAAAACAGCAAGGGAGGAATGGACCCAAAGGACATCAGATTCTATGCTCCCGCCTCTAGGCAGGATCCTGCCCAAATTGCTCTGGATATTTTAATAGGAAAACAGTGCATATGGCATTTTAAATACAATAGGGTGCAATTCAACATCGTGCTAAAGCGTTCATTCTGTCAAGAGTAAGCATTTCTGTTTGCCAGACAGAACTATCTCTCCCTGGAGAGGGAGCAGGGGGAAAGAGAGGGCAGAAAGTCGCACGACGCGAACAGGGCAAATTGCACTGGTTTCTGCTAGCACAACAACATGTTTGGATCTGGCCCAAATATTGCAAAACCCACCTGGCAAGGATACCTCACGCAAGACTGACCTGAGAGAAATTCTGGTCCGAGAGAAGCCTTATTTTGGAACTTAAATTGAGTTAGTTAAGATTTATTACACATATGAATCGCTTCCAATGGAAGCAAAATATCATGGTCGGCATATGGAAGAAATCTGACCCTTAGAATGGTCACTGGGGTGGTTTTATGCCCTAATAAATTATCCTGCCCCCACATCTAAGCAGAAGGCAAAAGAAATGCCAAACCACCCCAAATACTAAGGTGGTGGCAGGTGGAGGGGAATACCTAAATTTTCCCCCAAATATACTAAAATAAATAAATAAATTTATTTTAGTATATTTGGGGGAAATTGTGTATATTTGAAAACGTGGGCAGCATTAAGATAAATTCAACAGTGTAACTAAGTTTTGATGGATGGAATAATGGAATACTCAATGGTTTAGTTTACATAAAATATGCAGGGATTTATGTTATGGAAAATGAACAATGGAAAGAGTAGAAGGGAACTCATTGATATTTTAAGGTTGTTTAAATGAATATTCTAAAATGTAAAACAGAAAATTTGATAAAAATTATGGCAGGGGGGAGGAATACCTAAAATTGGCAGCAGAACTTAAGTAAATAAATGCATCCAAGCAGTAGTGCTCAGTATTGGTTATTCACTTAGTCTTACATTTTTGGTGTGACAAAGAGTACCTATAAAAGGTAAAAAGGTAAAGGACCCCTGGACAGTTATGGGGTTGTGGTGCTCATCTTGCTTTCAGGCTGAGGGAACCGGCGTTTGTCCACAGACAGGTTTCTGGGTCATGTGGCCAGCATGACTAAACCGCCACTGGCGCACGGAGGACTGTGACAAGTGCCAGAGCGCACGGAAATTCCGTTTACCTTCCCACCAGAGTGGTACCTATTTATCTACTTGCACTGGTGTGCTTTTGAACTGCTAGGTTGGCAGGAGCTGGGACCGAGCAATGGGAGCTCACCTGTCGCAGGGATTCGAACCGCCAACCTTCCGATCAGCAAGCCCAAGAGGCTCAGTGGTTTAGACCACAGCGCCACCCGCATCCCTATAAAGAGGACAAATGCTGCAATGGGAACACAAAAGTTCCACCAAGTGTGTGTAAGAACGATTTCCTACCTGATGCCCGACAGTTTTCTTATGCTCTTTATTGGCTGCTTTCACAGCTGGACGGGCAGAGCGGATATTGATTTTCGAGGAAGCTCCTTTTCCAGTCGCAGCAGCTGGCGTGGCGTCTTTCCCATCATGAAACAAGTCGGCTACCATGGGGTACTGCAAAGAAGGAAGAAAGGCTTGGACTGTTTAGTGCTCTTGCTACAGCGGTCAGGAAAACAAGCTTGGCTCCTCCTGGTCAGCAAAGTCACGCTCAGAGCCCTCGCTGAAAGGCAAAGTTTTAGACAGTGCTACGCTAAATGCAGCCAGGTGAGAACTGCCATATCAAATGCAATTAAATAGTTTTCTGTATCTCTTAGAGCCAAAGGAGACCTGATGTTAAGCAGGTTCCTTTAAAAAAATTTTTTGTGCTAGCTGGTGTGGTGCTGCAATTCCTTTGAGACCACAGTATATAAGAAAGGGGGGGGGGACATTTTAGGAATGCAAGAAGCTGCCTCATATCAAGCCAGATTGTGGCAAGACCACCACAGGTATTCCATATACTCTTCCAACAAGACCACCTGTCTGCCTAGCTCAGTATCGTCCGCACCTGTGGTTCTCAAATATTTCCCCCCTCCACAGACCCCTGGAAAATTGCTGAAGGTTTTTTGGCAGACGACTTAATGATTTTTCTGCCAGTTGTAATTGCTCTGTGCTAGGTGCTGTGTGATTTTTAACTGTATTTTTACACACATTGCTGCAGACCACCTGATGGGACCCCCCCCCCAAATCTACACAGTTTCAGACAGAAGTCTTTTCCTCAGCCTTCCATAGAGATCCCAAGGATTCAATTCATTTTTTTTTTATAATATTTTTTATTAGTTTTACAAAAATTTTTATAACAAACAAACACAAAAAAGAAAACAAACAAACAAACAAGTATAGTTTCATAATGTCTTTTCATAAACTCCTTTCCTCGGACTTCCCCATACCTCCCCTTTCTGCATCCTCGTGTCCAAATTTTATAGCAACTTATAAATATTTTTTTTCAACTCTAATTCGTCATAGTCCTTTCTTATTCTAATCTTATATTACTGCAACCCTTTCTCTCTGTAGAATCTCGACATTCTAAGCCTCCTCAAGTTTATAGTAGTCCTTAAGATAGATCTTAAATTTCTTCCAATCTTCTTCCGCAGTCTCCTTTCCCTGGTCCCGAATTCTGCTCGTCATTTCCGCCAATGACATATAGTCAATCACTTTCATCTGCCATTCTTCCACGGTGGGTAGATCTTGTGTCTTCCAATACTTTGCGATCAGTATTCTTGCTGCTGTTGTTGCATACATAAAGAAAGTTCTATCCTTTTTTAACACCAATTGGCCGACAATGCCCAAGAGAAAGGCCTCTGGTTTCTTAAGAAAGGTATATTTAAATACCTTTTTCATTTCATTATATATCATCTCCCAGAAAACCTTAATCTTCGGGCATGTCCACCAAAGATGATAAAAGGTACCTTCAATTTCCTTACATTTCCAACATTTATTGTCAGGCAAGTGGTAAATTTTTGCTAGCTTGACTGGGGTCATGTACCACCTATATACCATTTTCATCACATTTTCCTTTAAGGCACTACATGCCGTGAATTTAATTCCGGTGTTCCACAACCTTTCCCAGTCAGCAGACATAATGTTATGGCCGATGTCCTGTGCCCACTTAATCATAGCTGATTTAACTATTTCATCTTGTGTATTCCATTTCAACAGCAAGTTATACATTCTTGACAAATTCTTAGTATTGGGTTCTAGCAATTCTGTCTCAAGTTTTGATTTTTCCACCTGGAAGCCAATTTTCCTGTCTTGTTTAAAAACCTCCGTTATTTGATAATAGTGGAGCCAATCTTGTACTTTGGGTTTTAGTTTTTCATGGCTCTTTAATTTCAGTTTCTCTCCATCCTGTTCTAAAATCTCACAATACTTTGGCCATCCGACCTCCATATTGACTTTCTTATGGGCCTTCGCCTCTAAGGGTGACAACCATCTAGGGGTTTTGTTTTCCAACAGGTCTTTGTATCTCATCCATACATTGAACAACGCTTTCCTTACAATGTGATTTTTAAAGGCACTATGCACTTTGATTTTGTCATACCATAAATATGCATGCCAACCAAATGCGTTATTGAAACCTTCTAAGTCCAAGATATCTGTATTCTCGAGGAGCATCCACTCTTTCAGCCAGCAGAATGCTGCTGCCTCATAATACAATTTTAAGTCCGGCAGGGCAAATCCCCCTCTTTCTTTTACATCTGTTAGTATTTTATATTTTATTCTGGGCTTTTTGCCCTGCCAGACAAATTTCGCAATATCTTTCTGCCACCTCTTGAAACAGTCCATCTTGTCAATAATCTGCAAAGTTTGAAACAAAAATAACATTCTAGGCAATACATTCATCTTAATTACTGCAATTCGGCCTAACATTGATAATCTCAAATTTGACCATATTTCTAGATCTTTTTTAATTTCTGACCAACATTTTTCATAATTGTCCTTATACAAATTCAAGTTTTTAGATGTTAAATTAACCCCTAGGTATTTCACCTTCTTAACCACCATCAAACCTGTCTCTTCTTGAAACTTATTCTTCTCCATATCTGTCAGGTTTTTCCCTAAGACTTTAGTTTTTTGTTTATTCAATTTAAATCCAGCTACCTGGCCAAATTGTTGAATTATCTCCAACACCTTTTTCGTGCTAGTGTATGGCTCTTGTAAAGTTAAAACCAAGTCATCTGCGAAAGCCCTTAACTTGTAATGTTTTGCTCCGACCTGTACACCTTTAACCTGCTGGTCATTTCTAATCATATTCAGCAACACCTCCAGAACCGAAATAAAGAGCAATGGGGACATTGGGCACCCCTGTCGTGTTCCTTTTTCTATCTTGAGTTCCTCAGTTATTACATTATTTACAATCAGCTGAGCTCTTTGTTCAGAATATATCGCACCCACACCGTTCTCAAATCCTTGGCCTACCCCCATCCCATGAAGGTTCTTTTTCATAAAACTCCAAGAGATGTTGTCAAAGGCTTTCTCCGCGTCCACAAATATCAGAACTGCTTTAGTATTTATGTTCACCTCTAACTTTTCCAAAATGTCTATTATATTCCTAACATTATCTGAGAGGTGTCTCTTTGGGAGAAAGCCTGCTTGGTCTCTATGAATCTTTTCCATCAGTACTCTTTTGAATCTTTTTGCTAAAATGTCTGCAAAAATTTTGTAATCCACATTGAGTAACGAGATTGGGCGGTAGTTCTTCAATTGAGTCTTTTCAGTCTCTGTCTTTGGTATGAGTGAAATATATGCTTCTTTCCACGATTCAGGTGCCTTTTTTCCCTCTAAGATCTCATTACAGACATCCTTTAACGGTTGTATCAACCATTCCTTTAACGATTTGTAGTATCTGGAAGTCAGTCCATCTGGCCCTGGAGATTTGCCCAATTGCATGTCCTGAATGGCACCCTCTATCTCTTGTTCTGTTATTCTCTGGTTTAAATCCACCTTACTTTGAGCAGAGATTTTTTGTAATCCATATTTATTAAGGAATTTATCTATGTCTTCTTCATTTTGTAATCCTTGGGAATAAAGTTTTTTGAAATAACTCACAAAACAGTTTCTTATCTCATTTGGTTTAGATATGGTCCTTCCATCCACTTCTAAACTTGAAACTGTATTTAATTTCTGTCTTTTCTTGAGTTGCCATGCCAGGAGTTTGCCACATTTGTCTGCCGACTCAAATGTCTTTTGTCTCATTTGCTTTATTTTCCACTCTATCTCCTGGTTCATCAATTCCATATATTGTGTTTGATACAATTTAATCTCCCTCAAAATCTCCTGGGACTTTGGTTTTGACCTTAGTTTTTTCTCTCCTTCTTTTATCTTTTCCAAAATTTTTTCTCTTTTCTCCTTTTGCTTTCTCTTCTTTATTGAATTTTGTTGAATCAAAAACCCTCGCATCACAGCTTTACTTGCGTCCCAGATCACTCTTCTTTCCACATCGCCCCTTAGATTAATTTCAAAATAGTCCTTTAAGGTTTTTTGGGCCTTCAAGTGGAACTCTCTATCTCGAAACAGGGTGTCATTCATTCTCCATCTAAACTGACCAGTTGTTGTAAGTTTCATTTCCATCTTCACGGCGTTATGGTCGGAGCAGGTTTTTGGGCAGATTTCTACCTTCTTAATCTTCGGAGCCATTCCACTAGTAATCCAGATTTGATCGATTCTGGTCCAGGTCATCTTTGCTTGGGAGAAAAAGGTTCCCTCTCTTTCAAGAGGGTTCCTTGTTCTCCAAATGTCTATTAAGTCCATGTTTTCAGTCATTTCAAAAAAAGTCTTCGGGAGTCTCCCTTCTTTAGTAAGTATCAGTCTTTGTGTCTTGTCCATGTTTGTAGAAACTACACCATTCATATCTCCCATGATTATCATATTATATTCCAAGTAGTCCGTCAGGGTTTCATGAAGTTTTTTGAAGAATTCTGCTTTACCTTCATTTGGTGCGTAAATCCCAATTATCAGAAATTTTTCTCCTTGTGCTTGAATCTCCACCGCTAAATATCTTCCTTCTTCATCTTTAAAAATCATTTTTGGGGCCCACTTCTCTTTTACATAAATCACAACTCCTCTTTTTTTCACTTTGTCCGACGAGATAAATTCTTGTCCCAATTTTTTATTCATAAGCAGTCTCCTGTGGGCTCTGGTTATGTGAGTTTCCTGTAAGCAAATCACGTCCAATTGTTCTCTGTACAAAATATGGAATACTTGTCGTCTCTTCAAAGGCATGTTCATCCCGTTACAATTCCAGCTAAGGAATTGCAGGGCCATCTTGTTATTTTTCTGGTATTCCTCCAACTGCTCCCAATTGTTGTTCCTCCTCTGTTGGTGGTGGAAGGTTCTGTCCAAATGAAAGGTTCAAAATGTCTATTACGCTCCTTTGTTCAGCAATTGGGTCTACAGTTCCTTTCTGTAGATCTTCTTGATTTTTATGCAGGAAACTGTCTTTATCCTGTGTCGTCTTTATTTTCACCTTCTTCCTCCTGTAATCAAAAGACAGTCCCTGTGGAAATTCCCACCTAAAACGAATGTTATTCTTCTTGAGCAGGTAGACCAAGTCCTTATAAGAAGCTCTCAAGTCCAGAATATGTTTAGGGATATCTTTAAAGATCTGTATCGGTGAATTCCCAATTTGTAAGGCCTTTTCAAAGTGCAGTCTTAATATTTTGTCTCTTTCCTCCTTCGATCTCAAGGTAATCAAGCAGTCTCTCGGTACCTTTCTATTCTGTCTTCTGCCCAGTCTGAATGCCGTTATGATTTTGATTTCGTCTTCCTCTAAGTCTTCCCAGGCATCAGCAAACTCCTTCATTAAAAAGTCCGTAAGATTGTCTCCTTCATCCTCTGGAATTGATCGTAATTTCAGATTCTTTTCTTTTCTTTGTAATTCCCACAATGCCAGAGTTGCATCGTGGTCATAGACCTTCCTGGCAATCGGTTCTAATTTTTCCTGAGTCTCTCCAGCAATAGTTCTGGCTTCCTCCGCAATTTGACGTGTGGCAGAGTTTTCTTGCGTAAGCTTATTTATAGATTCTGTATTCAAATCAAGTCTTGCTGTCAAGTCTGTCAATTTCTGTGAGTTCTCTGTCAATTTCTTAGTGTTCTCTGCCGTTTGCTTTGTTAAATTCTCCAGGGATTGATTTATCTTAAGAAGGGCTTGCGATACTGCATCCATGGAGACTGCTGTACCTCTTTCTTGTCCTGTTGTCACTGTCGAAGTTATTCCTGAGATCGAGCCTCTTTTCTTATGTTGCTGTAGCTGTTGTTGATATTGCCTTGTCTTGGCTCTCGTGCTTATCTCTTCTGCTGGGCCACTCATATCCCAAGGTCAATTCCCACAAGAGCCTTCTCCTAAAGGAAAATTCCACTGTCCCAAAGCGTAGCAACTTTTAGTTTACCCTCTAGAGGGAGCAAAGCAGAATGTCCGCAAACCGAAATAAAGAGTATTAAAAAGCAAATTTATCAGGAGGCTTCTATATGTATATTGCAACACTTTCCCAGTAGATAGAGTCCCAGCCTTCCCTGATATAATATATCCGCAAAGTCCCAAAACTTTGTAACAAATAAACAATGAAGCTTCCACTTTGTTACTTTCGCAGGAATCTGAAGTCAGTTCAGTGTTCCTTTGTTTTATGAGCAGTTCGTACCAGGTTGGAGGCTGCAGAAGGTTTCCTTTTCCATTAAATTAGTCATGCAGCTTATAAAGTCACCTTTTCCTCCCCTCTGCCCTGCAAGCTGGAGGGGATAGTCAAAGTCCAAATGTCGGGTTCAAGCAGTTAAAAACAATTTTCCCTCGCGGATGCAGCTTAGTAACTTTCGTTGCTTTGATTGTCATGCAGTCGGGGGAAGGCAGACTTCCTTAATTTTTGCCTTTCCCGTTTTCAGCCTAGTTTCAGGTAATTTTAGCACGAATAGAGGTACAGTCTTACTCACGGGTCTTTTTTGTCCAGATTATTCAGGAAGGGAATCGGCGCTCTCCACTAATGGCGACGCGGCTTCACTCTGCGGGCTGGGTAGCGATTCTCAGCACCGCGCTCCCCCGTTGTCGTTCCGGAGCCTTTAAAAAGGCTCTTTCTGCGGTAAAGAGGGGGCGCTTCGGGTGCCCACCGAATCTCCTTGTTCACAGGATCCGTTCCTGTGATTTTAGGGGTCCCCCGCTTGCCGAAGCAGGTCAGACCCGAACTCGCAGAGCCGTCCTCTCTCCGGAGCTCGGAGAGAGAGCAGCCATTAGCGCTGGCGCCGAACCGGAAGTCCCCCCAAGGATTCAATTCAAGACCACCTGCTCCACAAGGCTGAGGTTTAGAAAACCACAGTAACAATTTACTGAGGGAAGTAGATCATAGAATCAAAAAGTCGGAAGGGACTATGGGGATCATCTAGTCCAACCCCCTCTAACACAAGGAATCTTTTGCCCCATGTGGGGCTCAAACCCACAGCCCTGAGTTTAAGAGTCTTGTGCTCCAGCAACTGAGTTTAAGCATGTTTAGCCTGGAAAAGAGGACAGTGGGAAGAGATATGAGAGCTATCTTCAAGTATCTAAAGGGCTGCCACATGGAAGATGTTACTCCAAGATTGTTTTCTCCTGCTCTGGAGGGTAGGACTCAAACCAGTGGCTTCAAGTGGCAAGAAAGGAGATTCCACCTAAAGTTCAGGAAGAACGTTCTGATAGTAAGAGCAATGTATCAGATTCTTATCTGGTGAAAACAGGCTGTTTATGGCAAACAACACTGCCGAAGTGGTCTGCAAACAGACGTTGTGAACAGTGATTCCAGATATACCCACTGTTTCGTGGAATTCTTCTTCAGCACAGCAGAAGGATACAGAATTGCTTCTACATGGTGACTGGAAAAGTAGAACAACAATTGCTATGGAGCAGTGGTCATAAAGTTACCGGTATGTGGTCACGGCTACACTGCTTCTTTCAGAGACTTGCAGTCTTCAAAGACTTTCGGAGACTTATAAGACTTATGTTTATTTGGTTCTATGTTTTCAAGAGAATCCATCAAGAGTGCATAATTTGTGACTTTCAGAGATTCCTAAGTTTTCTGTTTATGTGATTTCATATATTTCATATTATATAAAGAGTGTTTATTGATATCGTATCATTGTATTTGGTCATCGTGTTGCCTTGGATATTACAGTGGTACCTCAGGTTAAGTACTTAATTCGTTCTGGAGGTCCATTCTTAACCTGAACCTGTTCTTAACCTGAAGCACCACTTTAGCTAATGGGGCCTCCTGCTGTTGCCGCGCTGCTGGAGTACGATTTCTGTTCTCATCCTGAAGCAAAGTTCTTAACCCGAGGTAATATTTCTGGGTTAGCAGAGTCTATAACCTGAAGCGTATGCAAACTGAAGCGTATGTAACCTGAGGTACCACTGTGCTAGTAAGAGCTCTCTGACAGTGGAATAGATTCCCTCAGGAAGCGGTGGGCTCTCCTTCCTCGGAGATTTTTATAAGAAGATTTTAAGCAGAGGTCCCTTTTAAGTAGAGGTTGAATCACACCTGTCTGGGATTCTTTAGTTGAGATTCCTGAATTGCAGGGGATTGGATTAGATGACTGTGAAGATCCCTTCCAACTCTACAATCCTAAGATTCTATGATGTCTCTCTCTCTCAGGTATGTACAATTATAAGATAGTTTTGAGGTAAAGTTACTGAAGAGTTCTGGCCGTCATGGAAACACTTGAAAAACTTTCACGGGCTAAAGACATTGAAGATAATTTAGAAGAACTTACTTTCAGCAAGCACAGCCCAGACACCCCCCCAAAAAAAAACCTCTCTACCTCACAGCACTTCTGTCACAAAAGAAACTGCCATTAGCCCCATTTCAAAACACTGACCCAAGATGCATATCAGAACTACAAGGAACTTCAAAAGCAGAATCTCCTTTGCATTGCCTTTATTAAGACAGGACTGTAATTTTCCGTCAGTTCCTCTTGGAGATTAATTAGCCGAACCTTGTTTGCATATCTGCCAAAATCCCGCTGAGGGAAGGATCTGTTTGCATGGTATTATCATCATCTGGCCTGACGCAGGACTCTGTGCTTGTTTTATGCTTGCTGGGCTTTATTTTAATCACAGCCGCCCACAGAATCCTTTTGTCTGCCTATCTCCTGCCTCCAGCAGGCTTCTCTTGGGCTAAGACCTTCAGATAAGCTGAGGAGGTCTAGCGATAGCACATGGTCACTATCTCTCAGCCTCACCTACCTGACAGGGCCGTTGTGAGGGAGCCCTGAGTTCTAGCTTCTCACCTCGTGCAAGAGTAACAGAGCAAATAGTTAAAACAGCACATAGTTAAGAATAGAAAGCCCATAGTTCAAACTATGGAATTTGCTGCTGCCACAAGATGTACTATGAACTGATGGAGGGCGTCTGTCAGTGGTGACTGGTAACAATGGATATATTACTGACAACATCAGAGGCAGTATACTGGGGAATAACATTGGGAGGTGGTAATTGCCCTCTTGTGGGTTTCCTAGGAGCATGTGATTGGCCACTGTGGAATCAGAAAGCTGGACTAGGTAGAGCTTCCTGTTATCTGAGGGATAGTTGAGTCAGTAGAGGATGAGACTCTTAATCTCAGGGTCAAACCCCATGTCTGGCGAAAAGATTCCTGCATTGAAGGACTAGATGACCCTGGCAGTCCCTTCCAACTCTTCAGTTCTGTGATTTTACAATTCTATGTTCTTAAAGAATTTATGCTGCTATTCAGGGACTCTTCTGACATTTCAGTTCCTTCTCCCCTTTGGAGCCACACATGCAGGGCAGCAGCCATTTAACTGTGGAAGCGACACACAGCTTTCCCATAACAAACAACCAGGTGCGGATTTGAGACCAGCAGGGAAAAACAACGCCAAGGATTCCCCCCCCCCCAGGAGCATCGCAAGGTGCACATCTTCTACATGAACATGAACACTTTTGACATGAAAGAGATGTTTGCACTCAAGCACTCCAAGGCCCCTTGGAGTATTATTTCAAAACAAGAGCAATAGATCGTGGTGCCAGAAAGCAGCTCTCGGCCTCAACACGGAACAGCTTCTCTTTACCCTTAACTTACTCCCTGTTGTGGCATGCCTGGCTATTTCCGAGGGTGTGTTTGGGGGGGGGGTGTTTCAGAGATGTTTTACTGCAATTTTTGTGCTGTGTGCTCAGATGGGGAAAAGCGGGACAATTGAAAGTGAGGATTGTTCTATTTGGCAGGTTGAAAAGTAGAGACATCACCTTGCCAACAAAGGTCCGTATAGTAAAAGCTATGGTTTTCCCAGTAGTGATGTATGGAAGTGAGAGCTGGACCATAAAGATCGCCAAAGAATTGATGCTGTTGAATTATGGTGCTGGAGGAGACTCTTGAGAGTCCCGTGGACTGCAAGAAGATCAAACGTATCCATTCTTAAGGAAATCAGCCCTGAGTGCTCACTGGAAGGACAAATCCTGAAGCTGAGGCTCCAAGACTTTGGCCACCTTATGAGAAGAGAAGACTCCCTGGAAAAGTCCCTGATGCTGGGAAAGATGGAGGGTACAAGGAGAAGGGGACGATAGAGGACGAGATGGTTGGATAGTGTTCTTGAAGCTACCAGCATGAGTTTGACCAAACTGCGGGGGGCAGTGGAAGACAGAAGTGCCTGGCGTGCTCTGGTCCATGAGGTCACAAAGAGTCAGACACGACTAAACGACAACAACAAAATGCTGGCAGAGATGGAACCTTTGAAATGGTGTGACTCTGAATTCCACCCAGTGTGTTTAGGATAGCAGCTTTTTTTTTTTTTTTAAGTCCTTTTCTCTCCTGCAATAGAGCAAACATCTCTCCTGTACTGATTTGCTTCTTGAAAGGAGCAAACAGGGCCGGTCCTTTATCTGCAAGAAAGGCTCCTTTATCTGAAAAAAGCCTTCCTCTCCTCCCTTCATTCCATCTGTACTAATACACCTACAGAAGCAGGATCTGGGCAAGCGCCACTGTTTTGTGCGCAGGAGAAAGATGTTCGCCACAGCTCACAGTAACAGTAATAAATCTGTCCAGCCAGAAGCTGCAAGACTGCAAGAAATGTTTTTGTTTAACTCGCACACTGCTAACCGGAATAGAATCTTGTTCACAATATCGCACCAACGCTTTGGTGTTCCTTTTTGGGCTCTTTTTATCTGCTTGCTGCTTCTCCCTGCTCCTCTGGCTCAGAACACCTGAATCCTAACAATGAAGTGAAATTAACCTGCCATTTAAACTGTGTTATCTGCTCCATGCAGTCTGCCTTGTGTCCCAATCTCTTTGGGGGAAGCTCTTCGCTGCCCCTGCTGCTGCCTCCCGCCCTCCCTCCCAGTCTGGCTGATTTTCCAGGAGTTCTGGTTGGACTTTCGCCCTTGAATTTCTCTGGGGAGAACAGCCACTGAAAGCAGATGAAAGGGGAGCACATACCTCTAGGGCAGCCTTTCTCAACCTTGGGTCCCCAGATGTTTTTGGCCTACAACTCCCATCATCCCTGACCACTGGTCCTGTGAGCTAGGGCTCATGGGAGTTGTAGGCCAAAAACATCTGGGGACCCAAGGCTGAGAGCCACTGCTCTAGGGGATAAGCATTCGACTCATGTTCCCCTTTGGGGGGGGGGAATCTATTTGCAAGAGGGAAAATATGCAAAGTCTTACTACACATGGCTTGTGGCTCGCTAGGGTGTTTGATGGCAATCTTGCTTTGAACTGCTGAGTTTTGCAGTTTTTGCACATGTGTGTACACACACAAATGTTTAATTCTAACTGTAGCCATAGGGGTTTAAGCAGTATCATTTTTTTAAAAAAAATATACAGTGTATATATAATATGGATAGATATCTTTTCAAAATGACAGCAAGAACATCAAGTAATACTGCAAACTCACACCCTTCATTGAATTTATACACATACATAAGAGGCTCATTTATAATTATATTTCGGGACGGATTCGTGTCCTTATGTAGCTGTTTTGTTTTATACTTTCTGGAAGTTCCATGATCATATTATAAAGCAGTTGCGTTCTGCGTAATAAATCAAGCCCTGCTAGGAGTCGTATCTTTCTGTTTTCCAATGCATTTCTTACCAGTAAAAAATATTCAGTGTGGCACGAGCAAATTTTCATTCTGAAAGTGTGGCCCAGGGGGAAAAGTTTGAGGACCACTGGCCAGCAGCAAGGGCTTGATGGAGTCGCAAAGTCGTTGTTGCTTCTAGAGCCCTGTGGCAGTGGTCCTGTGCCAGTTTGGCTCCATTCCATCCTTCTGAAATGCCCCCTTACTGAGGTTTCCACTGGTTACCACCACTGGGAAAGCTACTGGTGGTTTATTCCACCTGCCATCTGAGGAGGTGCATCGCAGTGCTCCTTGAGAGTGTTGCCCCGTGATGGCCAAGGCCAATCAAATCAGGCAGGGCTGGTTGGCGGGACACCCAGCACGATGGACTGAGAATTTGAATTGTTTTGCCCACTTATATACAAGGATCACCCCGCGTAAAGTATCAACAACTGAGGGCTAAACACAGAAGGATCTAGCTGTGGCAAGGAACCCACACCTCAGGAGGCAAGAGTACCAACCAGAATGTTAATGTACATCCCTTGGCTGCCTTGGGGCCAGGGATCAGCTAATATTTGGTAACATCTGATCATTGTGACCTCTTCAAGAGCCCTCTACCCTCATGAGGACTCTTGCAGATTGTAGAATGCCAATGATACCTTGCACTATTTTAATGAAACCAAGATGGACACTTCTTCTCCACAATTCAATCTTAAGCGAATCATTAAGGATGGGAAGCAAGAAGAGGAGGCTAAGCAGGAACCATGAGTAATGCTGGAATGTCAGCTTTAAGTTTATTCCACCCCCTGGTATCTCAGAGTTTACCTTGCTGGCCTTCAGTATATTGATCTGTTCTTCATGTACAGTGTCTCTGTTTTTCTCCAGAAATCCATCACACTGGTACTCCACCTAGGACACAGGGAAGCACAGCAGTTGCGGGAGAAGAGTTAAGATTCTGAATGTAGATTATCCTAACAAAAAACCACCCAGACATTTTTTTCAGACACAGAGATGAGCCACAAGGTTTCAAAAGGTTTTTGATGGCATCCTGAATCTTATCTATGCCCATGATGGAATCCTCAAGTGATTGGTTTGTGACTTCGCAAATTCAGTCTGAGTTGACCCACACACATATATATACACACACACAAAACACTGCCGGCCATCTTCTTCCTTGCCTTTCTGCTTCCAGTATCTCAGCGATTCTGAATACCAGAAACTTATAAAAGTCAGGATTTTAACATGAATCTACGGAATAATACACGAACAAGAGCTATATAGAGCAGATGTTTCCCGAATATAAGCCAACTGTGCTCTTGAGACTTTTAAGCCTCTGAAGTTCTTATGGCATAAACTTCCAGCCAGATTCCCCAGATAATAGCTTAGTTTAAGGCAGAAGGCTGGACAAAAGTTACCTAGTGAAATTTACAGTGGGGTGGTTGTTGTTGTGGCAAATAATTCTAGCTCTTTCCCATCTATCCTCGAAGCTTAAGGCAGAAAGCACATTTCAGTCTGAACCAACAAATAAGGAAAGTATAAAAATCTCTCTCAGGTCGGCATCAAGGAAATCAGAACCAGACCTCTGAGGAAATCAGTTGTTAACAGAGAGCTAATTATAAGGATAATCAACAACATTTAGAGACCTCTCTGGAAATTGCTTTTCATTTCCTTTTCAAAACACATGCAAAGCGTACATGTTAATTGAGGCCCATAAAATATGCTTATTTGCTCTGAGCTTAGTCTCCAAGCTTTTAAGAAGCAGATCTTAAAGATTGAGAAATAGATCTTTAAAACTCACAGGCTAGAAGCATCTCCCAGAATCTTTCCTCAATACTTTAGATATCACAGATTGAGCAATAATAGTCCATAAAGTATCTCAGACTTCTTTTCAAGGATTGTTACTATGAAAAATTGCAGAAATTTTTAAAATTTCACTCCGTGGAACCCTTTTCACACTTACCTTTCCCTATAAAAAATTCCAGAGCCCTTCTAATTTAGATCCAAACATGCAACAGCAGAAGATCCATTTACTTAAATCTGTGTGTGCCCCAATGGTCCAATGACAATTGGCCCTGGAGGTCTACATTTTTCGACCAAAGCGGACAGACAAATATAGGAAGCTGGAGCCTCTCTGCACCTAACACTGACTTTCCCACTGTGCTTTTTGCTCACAAGCACATCTAATCTAACTGGTCTCACTTCCAGAACCAAAGCTGGACTGAGGAATGAAGCACGAGGGGGAAGGGGAGAAGGCAGGAGATCCGCCCCAACTAATGTGCCTCTTTTGCTCAGATTCCCCCAGCTGGAACTAAAGAGATATACCTTCCATGCGCAGTCTGAGAGCCATGGAAAGGAAGGGACATTAAGAAGGCCAAGTGTCCTTCAAAGAAGGGGAGTCAACTTTAACAAAGAGCTTTTAACCGCATCTGATAGCAGAAGCTCCAGACTTATTTTTCTCTGATTTGTACCCATCGCTCTAACCAATCAATACATAATTATGGCACTGCATCTAGGCCGCCAGGTATCCGTCGCAGCAGACCAGAGTGATGGGCCTTACTCAGTGAACACCTAGGCCGTTGCTTCTCTAATCCATCAAGGTGCTGTCCCATTTAACTGAACATGACTTGGCACTAGTGTGGGAGAGAGACTGTGTATGCAAGTTCTCTCCACCCATCCTCGCAGCTGTTCCTTTGAGAGTCTGCTATTATTATAACTTGAAATGCACACAAGAGAATCAAGGGGGAGATGGCAAGGTACATTAGGCTGAGATGGTGAACCCTGTCCAAGCATACTGAGGCAGCTTCAAGGTTGACTGGGGAGTTGGACATGGGTCTCTCTGGCAGAGTTGCCAACTGTTTTGGGGCCCTGATCCTATAATTTAACCATCTGGCATGAATTAAGAGTCATTTCTAAGAAGTGAGGTACTTGAATCTGCTGTTAAAAACTGCCCTACCTATTTCCTGGTCTGTTTGTTTGTTTATTAAACTTATATCCCACCTTCCTCCTTCAAGGGTGCCCAGGGCAGCTACCAGCATAAAATCTGATAATACTACAGTGGACGCTTGGGTTGCGAACGTGATCCATGCGGGAAGCACGTTCACAACCCACATTGCAGTGTCTGCGCACGTGCGGGTCGCGATTCAGTGCTTCTGCGCATGTGCAAAGCACCAAAACCTGGAAGTATAGTGACCTCCAGATACAGTCCAACAGCAGTTTCCATCAGCCCAAGCCAGCACAACAAATGGTCAGGGATGATGGGAATTTTTTTTAATTAATTACAGTGGACACTTGGGTTGCGAACATGATCCGTGAGGGAAGCACGTTCGCAACCCACAGCGCCGCGTCTGCACATGCGCAGGTCACGATTCGGCACTTCTGCACATGCGCAAGCACCGAAACCTGGAAGTAATCCGTTCAGCGCGGTGCGCAACCCGAAATCATGCAACCCGAAGCGTCTGTAACCCAAGTTATGACTGTACATCCAAAGGTAGTAATTAAAAATGACATCTTTAAAATCCACAGTGCCTGCCTGTTTCAGAATGCAACAACGAAATTACCCGTAAAACAAAGCTGAAAAACAGCCATCTATAACCTTCAAATGTGATTAAAATCAACAATAAAACCAGACTGAAATTCATGCCGACATTCTGTTTGAAAAAGCAAAAGCCATTTTTAGGAGGTGCTGAAAAGAGTACAGCAAAGATGCTTGCCTGGTGTCAATAAGCAGGGAGTTCCAAAGAGAGGGAGTTCTGCTATACCATAGTGGCTCTCACTATGATGCAACTGAATGAAGCAGCTGGAGCTCTCGCTCCCACCCTACCCCCCCAATGCAGGCTTTCAATTCATTCCTGCACTGGAGGTGACTGGGGCCTTGGGGTTCTTCCCAACTCTACAATTCTATGATTCTAGACTAGCCTGAGCATTTGAAGATAAAGAGGAAAGTAAACACATTCTCAGCAGCTGCCACAAACCACACGCAGCCCATCGCCACACTGAACGCAGCCCACCGCAGCACCCTCTCCAGCCGCCCCTATTACCTTATCTGCAAAGTGCACAACTATAAAGGAGATGTTTGACATGCGAGGCTTCTGGAAGTGCTGGCTGCTGCCATGGCGATCGTACAGCTTCTGAGCCCAGTTCTGATCTGTTCCCTTAGGGACCTTGAAGAAAGTAAGGGAGGGAAGTGAGAGGTGTTAACACAGAAAGACATCAATATTCAGCATAAAAGCACATGGCTTATGCTGATTTTACAAAATGTTGTTAGGGTCGAGGCAGCTCTGAATGGAGATTGGCACTGCCAGTTTGTTCTGCAGCAATGATACGATTACAGCAGTTTGTGATACACGGCGATGACACGATCAGTACCACTTGCACTAATCCAGCCTTCACTTACCTGTGACTCCTCAGATGTCTTCAACTACAACTCCCATTAGCTGATGGAAGCTGTAGTTCAAAACATCTGGGAGGACACAAGCTGGATTAGTGTATTTTTCTAGTAAAATTTACCCAAGGACAAAACCCCTGCGCACAACTGTTTTGGACATGTATATCTCACTTCTCCTCCAAGGACCTCAAGTCTACTTGCATGGCTCTTCCTTTTATCATGTTATCCTTACAACAACCTTGCGAGCTAGGCTATAAAAGACTGTGACCGCTTAATGAGCCTCACCCAATGAGCCTGACTGATTGGCGATTTGAACCCTGATCTTTCAGATCCTAGTCCAGCCCTCTAACCACTGCAGAGGTTGGGCGGCCATCTGTCATGTATGATCTAGTTGATTCCTGCATTGCAATCTTCAGGGCCCCTTCCAACTCTGCAAGTCTATGGTTCTAACACGTGCAAAACTGGTACGGACCAGATATTGACTGATCTGTCTATTCCTAGATGCAGTAGAGACTGAACTGAGACCTCATCAAAACATGCTAGCAACCCAGCAACATACCAAATAGGTAAGCATCTTTGATGGCAAACTGGGACACTTGTATTGGTCAGGCTTTTTGTGGCTTGAGAATAAAACGTTTTGAGCATTTTACTTTTATATTTACCCCAACATTTTCCTTACAACCTTTATTGCACCATTATCACCTCTTACAGCAATGCTACCAGTGCTTGAAAAAACAGCAAACAAATATTTACGCAGAAATGAAGCACAAAGTTGATTCGTTCAGGTTGCATCCTGTGTTTCGGCAAAACAAGAAAGCTCAGCACTAAAACTTTTTAAAGTTTAAAGCACTTAGTGTCTTAATTACTCAAAGCAGATATACACCTAGGCGGAAAACACGTATTTCAGCAGTAACTTGACAGCCTTTGCTTCTCTGTATCACAATCCCACACACCTCAAATGACCTATTTTATCTTCTGTTTAATTATTGTACTGAGTAACAAAGTTTATTTTTGAAGAGGCTTTTCCACAAAATTGTGCCATGCAATCAAGATAATGCCACCTTTGTTCACTCACGGCATCCTTAAAATGTGAGGATTTGACAAGAATGGACTTTTGCACAATTTATTCTTTATGCAGGTTCTGCTCACTCCCCTGCTTCCCCACACCCCGTGTCTGTTTCTGGAATCCTAAAGTGCTATCCTGCTTCCAGGCACGGCCAACAGCCAAAAAAACCCGTAACTAATTTCAAAGGAGTAAGGTAAAAGGTAAAGGGACCCCTGACCATTGGCCGACTCTGGGGTTGCGGCGCTCATTTTGCTTTATTGGCCGAGGGAGCCGGCGTACAGCTTCCGGGTCATATGGCCAGCATGACTAAGCCGCTTCTGGCGAACCTGAGCAGCGCACGGAAACGCCGTTTACCTTCCCGCCGGAGCGGTACCTATTTATCTACTTGCACTTTGACGTGCTTTTGAACTGCTAGGTTGGCAGGAGCAGGGACCGAGCAACGGGAGCTCACCCCGTTGTGGGGATTCGAACCACTGGCCTTCTGATCAGCAAGCCCTAGGCTCTGTGGTTTAACCCACAGCGCCACCCGCGTCCAGGGCTAATTACTGTAATACAGTTTCAGTTGGACCTATACTTAGTCATGTTCATAGACTTCTTCTTCTTCTTCTTCCTCTTCTTCTTCCAATTGTACCTTGGTTGACGAATGCCTTGCGACTTGAACCTTTCGGCTCCCGAACGCCGCAAACCCGGAAGTGAGTGTTCCGGTTTGCAAACCTTCTTTGGAACCTGAATGTCTGTTGGCACTGTTTCCGGGCCCAATCAGCCAATCGGAAGCTGCGCCTTGGTTCATGAACGTTTTGGAAGTCGAACGGACTTCCAAAACGGATACCGTTCGTCAACCAAGGTACGACTGTGTTGTTATTGCCATCCATCCGACTGGGTTGCCCCAGCCACTCTGGGCGCTTCCCAACAAAATATTAAAAACGCAATTAAACAGCAAACATTTAAAACTTCCCCATACAGGGCTGCCTTCATAAAACAAGCGAGCAAGCAAACTGTGTGGCAGGTAAGTCAGGTAGCAAAAGGATGGGGCTGCCACAGCTCTGCTCTGCTAAGCAGAGGATTATAGGAGCAGCAAAGGCAGAATTTCCAAAAGCCTTTAAAGCTTATTGCTTATCGTGACATTCATATAGATGGAGGGTGACCAAGAACGTTTCTGGCGCTTCTTACCTTGCATTCTTCATCCAGCAAGTCAAAGATACCCAGCTTGGCTTCAATAAGGTCTATGCATGGCTGGTTGTCGTAAAAATCTATAAGTGTCCACGGGATCTGCTCCTTCATATATTCCTCCTGCTCCAGTTTAAACACATGCTGCAACCAAAAGACAGTAAAGGTCCGTCTGGATTTAGGAAAAACTAATCTGATGATAACGGAAGGAACGTTCTCAAGGGCCTACTGAGATTTTATTTTATTTTTTCAAAGCCCAGACAGTAAGTAGATGCCTAGGCACTCTCTAGATTTAATGCCTGTTTTAAATTCAGCCAGCTAGCCCTGGGGATTATCTAATTGATTTTTGATTTTTATTGTTATTTATGTTTTTATACTATATTTTATGCTACTCTTAGAATTACCATATTTTTCACTCTATAAGACGCACCAGACCACAAGACGCACCTAGTTTTTGGAGGAGGAAAACAAGAAAAAAAATATTCTGAATCTCAGAAGCCAGAACAGCAAGAGGGATCGCTGCGCAGTGAAAGCAGCAATCCCTCTTGCTTGTTCTGGCTTCTGGGATAGCTGCGCAGCCTGCATTCGCTCCATAAGACACACACACATTTCCCCTTACTTTTTAGGAGGGAAAAGTGAGTCTTATAGAGCAAAAAATACTGTAAGTGTTTTAAAATTGTTGTTAGCTGCCCTGAGCCTGGTTTTTGAACCGGGACGGGTGGGGTATAAATAAAAATTTAGTATTATTATTATTATTATTATTATTATTATTATTCCAAATGTCTGATTCTCAAATGGTCACACACTAGGACAGACACCCAAGGCATGGGGCCTGTGCAAAAATGGGCATTGAGAGTGAAACCAGAAGCACAGTCATGCTGCCTTCTTCCCCGCAGGTAAGTACTGTGTGTAAAGTGCTGTGATAACACCAAGGTTGCAGGTTCAATCCCCACATGGGACAGCTCCATATTCCTGCATTGCAGGGGGTTGGACTAGATGACCCTTAGGGTCCCTTCCAACTCATTCTTTCCCCGCCTCTTTTAAATCTAGGCTGACTGGGAAAGCGGCACCTGAGGATCACTATTATTAGTAGTAGCAGCAGGCATTTTTATTCTCCTCTGCAGCTGAAAAAGGCTCGCCGAGTGGCTTTCGAATAGCAGTGGAATGACAGCACCTGCCTAAGAGACACAACAGAAAAGGAAAGGGGACTGGGAGGGAGGAGGAACAAAAAGCAAGCTTTGGCACTATTTCTTAGATACAGAGATCTCGCAGCCATCGGCAGGAATGGGGAGAAATTGGAGGACCCCGAATTCGCTGGTCTTTCAGCAACAGCCAACGGAGAGTTCCAGCATATGCACTGCTCTCCCTCTCTCGCTGCCTGATGCAGGAAAGAGAAGAAGCTTGCATCTTTTAATACAAATGTAAAAATGCAAGCTAGCACTGGGGGAAACAGTTTCACTAAAACTTTACAAAGTTGCCCCAGTAACGTTTCAGTGAAATGATTAATTTCATGGTCATTTCGAATTCCATAGGACAATGACTGGTTAGTTTTGGTTTTTGCTTTTAAAAAATTGTTTGGCTAGGGCAAGGGGGGGGTGTTACCTGTTGTGGGGAGGGTGTTCCTTGCTTTCTTCACCTGTATTTCATTTGTTATGGAGGAGGGGAAGGGGAAATTGAAATAGTGTTGCCTGCTTTTTGTGGGGGAGAAGGGTTGACAGAGCATAAACACCATTTCTTCTCTTAAATGTATATTTAGTAGTGTCCACATTCAGCAAGGCTGGAAAAACTTTTTATTTATATATTAAAAAAATAGGGTGGGAAAACTTTTATTAGTCAGGCCATTAGATAGTTGGGAACTCTGAGAGCTTCCTGCTGTTGCAAACCACTGTGATATTTATGATACAGTGGCTTATAAATATTTTTTTATAAGTAAATAAAACAAATACATGCAGTCTCTGAATCTGGGAGATGATTAAATACATTTTCAGCTACAATTTAGATACAGGCTTCTCTTCCTCACAGGAGTAAGCCCCATTGAAACCAATGGACCATTACTTTAAGCAAGCATGCAAAAGATTATAGACCCACCATGAATACTGAGGGCTCGTCTGTAATTTTAACATGATAAATAATACATCCTGTTTTCAGCGAAAACAAAACAACCTCAACTGAAAGAAAGAAAAAAAAGCCTGTTGTGTGTTAAAAATGTAATGTGGTTGGAGACCCCCTTGCCATCTTTTACACATATTAAAAAATATTTGCTTTTCTATCTATCCCTCTTCACCACATTTCCAGACAATGTCACTGTGGAAAAATAAAAACTATAAACCCAAATTACCGAGTTGAACTGCTGCTGGAGCTTTTCATTGGCATAGTTGATGCAGAATTGTTCAAAGCTGTTCACTTCGAAAGTTTCAAACCTGCAAACCGAAACAACATTCTCAGGTCAAGGCTACACAGAACCATTTCTAAAATCTGAGTTTGTAGTTACATTTTAATCGTTTGATTTTTATTTTTTGGGAAGCCACCCTGGGAAGATAGATAGATAGATAGATAGATGATAGATAGATAGATAGATAGATAGATAGATAGATAGATAGATAGATAAAACTTTATTTGCATTAGCCAATGGCCATAGCAACAGTAAAACATTACAGTATACACAGAAAAGGAAATTTGATAAAAGAGCACAATTTAAAGTCTTGAATCAGTCGTCAGTTAGTGGCCCTTATTCTGATTGCTCCTGCTATGAACCTAGCAAACTTTGCTGTTATCTGCTCATTTTGATCTGATATTGTGGCAGTGGTTGAGCGCCCTGGGATGGTTAGTACAAGTGGGGTGATGATTTCGTTGCTCAGGTCTTTGTAGAGAGTACAGGACAGGAGGACGTGTGCCGCTGTTTCGGTGCTACCATCTCCACAGGGGCAAAGACGTTTCTCAGGCGGGATCTTTTGGAATCGACCCTCAAGTACCCCAGATGGCAAAACATCCAGTCTTGCAAGTGTAAAAGCACGTCTGCATTTTGGGATAAGAAGTTTGTGCAGATATGGGGCCAGAGAATCAAAATGGAGAGGTGGAAACTGAACATGGCAAGGGCAGAATTTCCTTATAGTGGCCAGGTTGTTCTGATGCTCGATATCTTTTAGACATTGACCAATTAGACTGTTTGCTTTAGTAGGGGCCACCCTGGGAATATGAGGCCCCCACTGTGCTTCTCTCTCTCTCTCTCTCTCTCTCTCACACACACACACACACACACACCTCCTTCCTGAAGGTACTTCCTCTACCGCCTCAGGATACTGGGCTACAAGGGTCATTGGCCTGATCCAATACGGCTCTTATGTTCTGAATGACATAAACATCTAAATAAGCACCACCTTTCTCTCTGTCGCTGTCTCCCTCCCTCCCTCTCTCCCTCTGTATTTATTGCTGGGAAAGAAGAAGGCAAAAACATGAGCTTCTTTCTATTCAATTAATAAAGCTTTTGAGAAGATAAAAAGGCAGCTAAGGCAGAACACTTCCACTGGACCATAAAGATAAAGGGCTTAAAATGTATTTTTGTTGTCATTTTTTAAGGGCTGCATTTGTAACTCTCCAGGCTCTGCAATCTTGTTATTTAATACAGGCGGCATTCAGTTAAAAATGTCCCCCAATTTTCCCGATTTTATCAGATTAAGAGCTCCTCTATTGTCATATATAACAGCTTAACTCTAACAGAGCAAGAGAACTGAAGGCTTAAGATAAAACCATTGGCTTAAGATAAAACCATTAACTTTTACAGTTTGTAAGTGTGCTGCTCCAATGGAAATCCAGTCCCCCCCATTTTGAGGTCGATTAAGGAAATTTCTGCTCAAAGACTCAGATTTAGGCTGTTAAAAATGTATTTGTGATATTGTGATTTCAGCATGCAGCCTAAAAATTGGGAAATGAACTGTCCCTTTGTCTCCATGAACGAAGGCACAAATACGGAATACAAGATGTTTTCCTATGATGTAGGATGAACCAGAGATTTCAGAAGAGCAGCTCTTCTGGATATTGGACCAAAGGCATGTCTCATCTGGCATATTATTTTCCAGAATGTCCAATGCCTCTGGAAAGACCATGAACACAACAAAGTATATGCTCTGATAGTCTCTACATTAGACTACTGCAATGCGTTCTATGCAGGGCTGCCTCTGAAGACGGTTTGGAAACTTCAGCTGGTGCAGAATTCAGCAGCCAGGCTGCAAGACGGTTTCAGCATATAACGCCATCCTGGCCTGACTGCACTGGCTTCAAAACAGTTTCTGGGCCCAATTCAAAGTGCTGGTTTTGACCTATAAAGCCTTAAATGGCTCAGGACCACAGTACCTCAAGGACCACCTCTCCTTATATGAACTGACCCAGATCCTGAGATCATAATCTGAGTCCCTTCTTCGCGTGCCTCCTTCATTAGAAGTCTGAAGGGTGGCAACATGAGAATGGGCCTTTTCTATGTGGGGACCAATTAACGCTTGTTGGCTTTCAAGAAGCTCTGTGAAAATGATTGATAGAAATGTTGCTTAAAAGAGATGATAAGACTAAGATTGTTAAAGCGCAATATAAACTTAAGAAATGCGAGTGGAGTCTCCTTCTTTGGAGGTCTTTAAGCAGAGGCTTGACAACCATATGTCAGGAGTGCTCTGATGGTGTTTCCTGCTTGGCAGGGGGTTGGACTCGATGGCCCTTGTGGTCTCTTCCAACTCTATGATTCTATGAGTAATTGTGATAATATGGAAATTGTCAGATAGGCTGGGGGAAGTCTAAAAGATGTAGATGTTAGAAATGGATGTAAAATATGGATGGAATGTATATTGGAAACTGAATAAACATTAATTATAAAAAAAAGAGAGAATGGGCCTTTTCTGTGGTGGCTCCCCATTTGTGGAATGCAATCTCCAAGGAGGCAAAATGTTTCTCTATAACCAGGCCTTTGGCTGACAGAATATTATACGGCCTTTAATATGTGTTGTGGGAGAGAGGTTTTTGGTTTGTGTTTGCTTTTGCTTTAGTATGTATTTTGTGTTCACATTTTGTAATTTCAATATTATGAACTGCCTTGTGATCTTCAGTTGAAGGGCGGTCCACAAAATAAACAAATAAATAAAATGGAGGCAGCGGCTCTCTCCCACTGCTTCTCCACAGCAATTAGTATTCACGGTCATTCTGCCTCTGATCCTGGAAGTATAACCATCAAGACTAGTAAGACACTGATAGCCTTATCCCTGGTGAATTTGTTTAATCCGATTTTAAAGCCAACTAAATTGGTGGCCATCACCACATTCTGCTGACAGGGAGGACAAAACAACATTTCCTGCAATGACACATCAGCCCAAATCCGATGAGGATAGCCTGGGCAGCCAAATATATAGGGTAACAAACTAAGTGAAAAACAGAGTTTTACTTTTTCTTTCCGAGCGTAAACTGTAAACATCAGAAGTCGCCAGTCCTAGCCTCACCTCACACAACCCACCACCTCCCAGCCTCAGTTTCCCCATTTGCAATACTGAGATAGTAACAGCGATCCATCTTGCAGGATTGCCGTTACTGAGCAGGGCATTGTACAGTGGTGCCTCGCAAGACGAAATTAATTCGTTCCGCAAGTTTTTTCTTCTTGCGAGCTTTTCGTCTTGCGAAGCACGGTTTCCCATAGGAATGCATTGAAAATCAATCAATGTGTTCCTATGGAGACCGTCTGGGGACAGAGGGGAAGCGCCGCGTGCCTTCCCCTCTGTCCCCGGACCTGTTTTAAAGCAAGGGAAGGGGCAGCGGGGAGAATCGCTTCTCCCCGTTTCCGCCCCTTGGTTCAAAAGGGGTCCGGGGAGAGAGCGGAAGGCGCGCGCGCCTTCCCCTCTGTCCCCGGAGATTGCAGGGCTGGCAACGGGGAGAAGCGATCTTCTCCCCGCCGCCCCTTGCTTCAAAAGAGGTCCGGGGACAGCGGGGAAGACGCGCTGTGCTTCCCCCGGAGCTTGCGGGGCAAGCTTCGTTTTGCGAAGCAAGCCCATAGGGAAATGCGTCTTGCGAAGCGGCTAAGAAAACGAAAAACTCCTTCATCTAGCGAGTTTTTCGTTTTCCGAGGCGTTCGTCTTGCGGGGTACCACTGTACAAAAATGTGTGAATAAAACGAACTCGCTTGTGCAAACTTCCTGCCCCATCTCTCTTCACCACCAGGGTCCCCTTCCAGATTGGGCCCACTATTCACCACAACACCACGACCATTCACACAATAGTTAACTGGGGGCATCTGACTGGCCACTCTGAGAACAGCATGCTGAAATACACGGGACTTTGGCTCTTATGCCCTTATGAATTCATACATGACACACAAAACACCAGAGACTGGCTCAAGAGTACTTGTTAACACAATGTATGAAAACACCCTAAGGCTGGAAACATTGTGGAGTTTTTAAAAGTAAGCTAGAGAGATGGTATTATAAAGCCTAAGCTACTAATTCCCCTTTTCTTCTTCTTTGTTGTCTTCTTTCTCAACAGAAACCCAAAGCACAGACATGCCAATTTTTTAAAAAATTTATAATGTATCCAGTCATAGATATAGCTCATCTTCTTCCAGATAAAAACAAAACCATGTACACGGGGGTTTATCCAATTTCATTCTCACAGCTACTAGGGCTAGGCTGAGAAAAGATTGACTGGGCCCAACGTCAGCCAAGGAGTTCCAAGACTGAGCAGGGATTTGAACCCAGATCTCCACAACACTAACAGCTATAGCACACCAACCTTCTGCAAAACAGAATTCTTTTCTTTTTATTTCTGAAAAATCAGAAGCTGCAATTATACACTCCCCAGGGAACCAAAACATTCTGCAGGATGAGTACTGGGCTAAGTCTGAAGGAAGCATTGCTTATCATGAAAAATGTAAAGCCACAGAGATTTCAAATTGAAGATGAAAACAAAATCTTAAAAACATGTACAATTTGCCAAAATGTTTTAGCTTTTAGGCGTGTTGGGCATTTTTGCATCCTGCAAACACCTAGTAAGTTTAATAAGACACCGGCGGTTTCGCTGGAAAGCCATAACCAAAGGATCAGCCTGCCCACAAAGATTTGAAAAGATCCAACTGTCCGCAGTGTATGTTTCTCTATGCAGAAGATATGCTTAACTTTTGTCTTCCAAGCCCATTAGAAGCATTAAGAACATTAATAATTTACTTGCCTGGGGCTTGAGGGTTATAACTTCTGGTTTCAAAGCTGGGAAAACGGCCATGGAAAACTCAAGTAATTTAGTTCAAGACTTCTGCTTAACTCACCAGGCCACTTGACTTCCAGGGCACATGGTTATCTAATTAGAACTATGTGTGGGCAACCTGTATCTTCTCAAGTTGCATGATGCCTTCAGGAACCTTCTGCAGGGCAGACTGAACAAGTTCTAAAGCTATGAAAACCACAGAGAAAGTCTGAAATGCACAATCCAGGGATACCCTACTCTTAAAAAATAATAATAGAGGCTTCAAGTGAAAATCACCTTCCATCATATTTTACAATTTGTCAAGTTTTCTCACGATCTTTGATTAAGTGACTCCAGATTTTTAGCTGTTGGGAGGCAGTTCTAGGCCTGACTAAAATGTGTCAAATATGGCTGAACATGAATTAAAACTCTCTCGCCAGGAGAATTCCACAAGCATTTCCATTTGGAACCTTAGCTTTGGACATGATGATGTATGATCCCTTGCCATATCCCCAAGATACATTTCAGTATATAACAAATTGAGGTGGGTAAATATTCAATGCATGTACCAGGCCATGGCTGCATGCTGTTTGTGTTAATTTGATGAAAGGCATGCAAATAAAGCATGCATACTGATGACAACGGTGCAGCCCATGATAAATTTTCACCATGGCCCATTGTGCTCAGCTTACTGTCCCTTTCCTCCTGCCATAAGAACACAAGCCCTGTTGTTTCAGGAAGCTTTTAATGTTTGCTGCTGTATTACCTTTCTCGCCCTGACCTAGCCACTGTGATTCATGCAATGGTCACCTCCAGGCTTGATTATTGTAACTCACTCTACGTGGGGCTGCCCTTGAGACTGACCCAGAAACTCCAGTAGGTGCAGAATGCTGCGGTGAGACTCCTTACGGGGTCCTCACCGTGGGATCACATTCACCCAGTGCTATACCAGCTGCACTGGCTCCCGGCGGAGTACAGGGTCAGGTTTAAGGTGCTGGTTTTAACCTTTAAAGCCCTACACAGCCTAGGACCCTCGTACCCACGGGACCGCCTCTCCTGGTACGTCCCACGGAGGACCTTACGGTCTTCAAACAAAAACATCTTGGAGATCCCGGGCCACAGGGAGGTTCGGCTGGCCTCAACCAGAGCCAGGGCTTTTTTGGCCGTGGCCCCGATCTGGTGGAACGCTCTGTCACAAGAGACTAGGGCCCTGCGGGACTTGACATCTTTCCGCAGGGCCTGCAAGACAGAGCTGTTCCACCAGGCCTTTGGCCAAGGCACAGTCTGACCCCCTCTCTCCTTCTGTAATCCTCATGGAACTCTAGCCCAATGGTTGCCATTAATTTGATTCTGAATTGATTTTAGAATGTATTTCAATTAATTGACTGTTATTTTATATAAACTGTGCTATTTTTACTGTTGTTAGCCAGGCTTTGGCTAGGGAGAGTGGGATATAAATAAAAATTTATTATTTTTATACTTTTATGTTGTTGTTGTTGGAAGCTGGCTGGGGCAACCCAGTCGGATGGGTGGTGTATGATAAATAGATTATTATTATAAGAAGAGCCGAAGACCCATCTAGTCCACCTTTCCTGTTCTCACAGTGGCCAACTAGGTTATTCTGGAGAGTCCAGCGGGACGCAACTGGGCTCCACTGCTTCGTTTCTGCGATTTGTGTCTATGCGGAACGTATCATTAGAGAAGAGGTGCAACAACGAGAGACGACAGCAGCTAATTCTCACCAGCATCCCTAGCAGATAAAGCTCTTTTGCTGAAGAGATCATATTCCTGACGTTTGCTGGCAAAGCTCATTGCACCGAAGCGTCTCTTTGATCAATTAAACGATGCCACTTAGCCCAGTTTTTCTTTTTTTAGGGCAGTGATTCCCAAACCCCTTCTCTGACAAATAGGCATAAGCACCAGATGGTGGGTGAAGAAAATGAATTTCACACTAATAGACACCCCCTTGCCTAACTTAATCTTTCATGGGTATTAGCCTTCAATTCAGATTCCTGTTCTCAGCTCAGATGTCTCTGACTGGCAAGCTTTTTTTTTTCCTTTTTGCATTGGTCTTATGCCTCTCTCTTTTTTTCCTGTGTCGCTAATAGCTTTTGGCTTGTCAAACCTCCATCCTTGGCAGGGGAAACTCTCTCTGAAATCAAGAGAACTTGTACGGATTTATTAGGTTACTTTAAAAAAATCCTTCAATTTTCACACCTCTCATTGATCAAGAAATTGGAGCACCTCCTCTGTGACAAAAGGATAAAGAAGTTGGGTTGTTTTTTGTTTTAGGAAAATAGTGATGATGGGAGATGGTCCATGGAGACAAAGTGGATATGATTATGAATGATGTGGAGAGAGAAATATTTTCTTTCTGCACTCATAAAACCAGGACTTGGGGTCACCCAAACAAGTATGATTGACAACAGAGGCAAGTCAGACAAAAGGAAGCACTTATTCACACCACGATTAACTTATGGAACTCACTGCCACAGTATGTGGTACTGAACGCTAGCTTAGTTGTTTTTTTAAAGGATACAATTGGAACCTCCATTAATCAATACATGACTAACACTGTTGGAAACAGAGGGCTGTACTACCTCACAGGACCGTTGTAAGGTAAAGGTAAAGGGACCCCTGACCATTAGGTCCAGTCGTGGCCGACTCTGGGGTTGCGGCGCTCATCTCGCTTTATTGGCCAAGGGAGCCAGCATACAGCTTCTGGGTCATGTTGCCAGAATGACTAAGCCACTTCTGGTGAACCAGAGCAGCGCATGGAAACGCCGTTTACCTTCCCACTGGAGTGGTACCTATTTATCTACTTGCACTTTGATGTGCTTCCGAACTACTAAGTTGGCAGGAGCTGGGACTGAGCAACGGGAGCTCACCCCGTCGCGGGGATTCGAACCGCCGACCTTCTGATCAGCAAGCCCTAGGCTCTGTGGTTTAACCCACAGCACCACCCGCGTCCCTTTGCATTTGAGTAACCCTCCTTAAAAGTGCTATATAAATTCTGCCAAGTATTACTGTTATGTTTTCCTGCATGGATAAGCAAACAGCCGCCCCATCAGCACAGACGGATCTAACCATTTTGCAAATTGCAATGCAAACCATCTCAAGCGTCCAGCGGAAACCTTGTCCTGGCAAATGAAAACAAGCTTTCTGCCTACCCGTAAATGTCCAGCACCCCGATAAACGAATGCTGCTTGACCGTGGTGTGCAGGGCCTTGTTGATGTGCTGCACAATCCAGTTGAACAGCTGGGCATAAATGTGCTTGGCCAGCGCATTCCTGGCGTTCACAACCTGCTGGACAGACATGTTCTTGATATAGGTCTCCGAAGTGGTGACCAGCTTCCGATGGCAGAGCCAGTGCTCCATTTGGCTGTGCTCTACTCCCAGCAATCTGCAAAAATTATGCAGGTGTTCATCCTGTTTCTAGGATATAAAGAAAGACATCCAATTCAGCAAAGCATGCGATGGGGGACACGGACAAGAGCCCACCCGCCCCTCTGGTTAACGGGGGAAAGGAAGCGAGGGATGGAGGCTTCCGTTCTGAGAGCTGAAGCTCGCTTTGAGTGATGAAGCTTGTTTACAGAATTGCGCTCCCAGTTTCATTTATTCCAAATGAAGCAATGTCCAAATTCAGCTCATAAGGTCATCAAGGCTCTTAACAACCTCAACAAGTCTCAGATTTGCCATATGCTGCTATTTTACCCCTGATTTCCCACCTCCTTTTGGTGCAGTAATAAAGCTGCTGGTACATTTGCAAAGCTAAGCAGGGTCCGGTATGGCTTCCAATTGGATGGGGGACCATGTGTTGAGATTCTTGCCTTGAGGGGGTTGGGCTAGATGACACTCGGGATCCCGTCCAACTCAACAGTTCTATGATTCTATGTAGACCAGTGGTGGGCCAAAGGTGGGTTGGGATCTACTAGAGAACCTCTGGGTAGATTAGCAAAGTATCTTACATCCAAATACAGTCATACCTCGGGTTACAGCTGCTTCAGGTTGTGTTTTTTTGGGTTATGGACTGCCGGAACCCGGAAGTACTGGAATGGGTTACTTCCAGGTTTCGGCAGTCACACTTGTGCAGAAGTGCTAAATCGTGCTTTGCACATGCGCAGAAGCGCCAAATCGCAACCCACGAGTGCGCAGATGCGCCGCTGCGGGTTGCGAACACACATCCCGCACAGATCACATTAGAAACCCGAGCGTCCAATGTATTTAAGAACAGGACCTCTCCACACCCTGCGGCCAGTTAGATAACAGAAACGAAGAACGTTTACTATGGTGCCCTCCTTTCAACAGTGTTTGCTTTTCATGCCTCTTCCATCACCACTTCCTTTGGAAAACTTGCCACATACTTCTATTTTGGAAAATGAGGAGGAAAAGCAGCAGGAGGAGAGTTACCGTATTTTTGGCTCTATAGCGCGCACTCTTCCCCTCCAAAAATTACGGGGAAATGTGTGTGCGTCCTACGGAGCGAATGCAGGCTCCTTGGCTTCAGCGATAGCAACGCGAAGCCTCTGAAGCGCAGAGGGAGCGCTCCCTCCTCGCTCCGGAGGCTTCGCGTTGCTTTCGCTGAAGCCTGGAGAGCGAGAGGGGTCGGTGCGCACCGACCCCTCTCACTCTCCAGGCCTCTGGGATAGCCGCCTGAAGCCTTTGGAGTGCAGCACGAGTTCCCGCTGTGCTCAGCAGGCTTCAGGTTCCTTTCACTGAAGCCAGGAGAGTCTTGCTCTCCCAGCTTCAGAAAAAGGAACCCAAAGCCTCATTAGCGCAGTGGGAATGACGCAGGTGGAAACAGAGCGAAAAATACGGTACTTTCCATTGCTTATTCCCAGAGCAAGCATAGCTTTAAACACCCCCTGCTTTACAATGGCATGCACCTACAACTAGGATCAAGGTCAATTTGAGCCGCACACTTATTTAACCCTGAGAAACTGCATGTTAGTAAAAAAATTGGGCAGCCAGCAATTTTAAAACAGGGACCATGCCTTGAACTGAGCAAGGGCTGAAGGGTCAGGAATGTGGGTCTGTGCCACATGCCTCAAGGCAATACCTCCTAACCTGACTGTGAACTGAGGCACCACTCAAGTTTTTGCCATGTGCTCCTTGGCAATTGACTGCCATACCCAAGCCAGAACAGAGACAAATAGCCCATTGGGACTGTTGCTCCCCTGTAAGAAGTTGTGAGTGGAAGGCCACACAAAGCCAATCTCTTCTCTACACAATCACATTCTGTTACACCAGGTTGCCTCATCACTAATTAAACGAGTTAACAGACGGATCTAGCGTCACAGAGCTGCACTTACATTTTAATTAAATAACACCAATGATATTAAGGGAAGACAACGCTACAAGAGAAGATTTGTTTATGTACCCAATTGATCAAAGCCCTGAAATTAAAACAGCCCATCTCTTGGGTAACAGCGACACTGCAAAAGCACATTTTGATATTTTAATTAAAGCAGAAAACTTCCCTGAAACAGGACATGACAATGGCCACAGATTTCACAGAGCGCTACTATCGCGTTTATATTATTGTATTCGTACTGCCTTGAATAAGAAGCATGTAAGAGAAGAAAGGGGAACTGCTAGTCCACCTTTTTTTTTAGATGTGTTACTCATGAGCTTGTGTTTTCTTCAGGCATTTTGATTTGGGAGGTACAGATGCTGCTCTAAGGACCAGCACACTCTGAATACTTTCCTCATGCTTAACCTACATGTTTCCTTCTTTCCCTTTTCCTTTCTCCTTCTGTGATGGGACTCCTATTTGGGGACTTCCCTGACTTTTTTCTGGCCCAGGTAGGACCAGAATGGATAGTTGGCCTTGGTGAAGATTTGACGTTTTCATCCCCCAAAAAGTTTTGATTTGAGTTTCTATTGAAATGAGGCTGCATTTTAATGTTGTATTTTAATGTTGTTTTTAAGTTGTATCTTAATCAATTGTTTTATAACTGGTGTTAACCGCCCTGAGCTTGGTCTTCGCTGGGGGGGGTATAAATAAAATTTATTATTATTATTATTATTATTATTATTATTATTATTATT
The DNA here is from genome assembly GCF_965112155.1 of Podarcis liolepis. Classification (NCBI taxonomy): domain Eukaryota; kingdom Metazoa; phylum Chordata; class Lepidosauria; order Squamata; family Lacertidae; genus Podarcis; species Podarcis liolepis. The sequence goes on along the minus strand of NC_139565.1, from coordinate 54,876,074 downwards.
ATTATTATTATTATTCGAGTTCGGTTCTCTAACTGCACAGCTAAAATTAGCTGCTCCCCAGACTTATAGAATACCAGCACTGCTGGGATTACATCATTACATCATCATCATTACATCATTACATCAGCAAGTATACTATTCAGCAACATGGCCCAGGGAATAATCTGGCCCAGAGAATGGACTGAGAGCATAGAATCATAGAGTTGGAAGGGACCCTGAGGGTCATCTAGTCCAACCCCCTGCAACGCAGAAATATTTTGCCCAGCGGGGGCAGGGGCTTGAACCCATGACCCCGGGATTAAGAGTCACATGCTCTACCGACTGAGCTATCCCACAAGCTTAGGCAAGTGGGAGAGCTGTAGCACAATACCGAAAGAGCCCTAAACCACCGTATTTTTCGCTTTATAAGACGGCCAGACCATAAGACGCACCTAGTTTTTGGAGGAGGAAAACAAGAAAAAAAATATTCTGAATCTCAGAAGCCAGAACAGCAAGAGGGATCACTGTGCAGTGAAAGCAGCAATCCCTCTTGCTGTTCTGGCTTCTGGGATAGCTGCGCAGCCTGCATTCGCTCCATAAGACGCACACACATTTCCCCTTACTTTTTAGGAGGGAAAAGTGAGTCTTATAGAGCAAAAAATACGGTATTTTATCAAGAATTTGGGGACAAAACAAATGGCACAAATGGCCTCTTCCATGTTTACCGTATTCCTGATTGTTTTAAACTGTTTTTAATACAGTGGTACCTCGGGATGCGAACGGGATCCGTTCCGGAGCCCCGTTCGCATCCCAAACGGAACTCAAGACGCGACGGCGCGTCTGCACATGCGCGGGTTGTGTTTCGCCGCTTCCGTGCATGATGTCATTTTGAGTGTCTGCACATGCGCAAGCGGCAAAACCCGGAAGTAACGCGCTCCATTACTTCCGGGTTGCCGCGGAGCGCAACTCGAACGCGCTCAACCTGAAGCACATTCAACTTGAGGTATGACTGTATTGTGTTCTAATTGTTGTGACATGTCCTGGGGCCTCAGGGTGAAGGACAGGTAATTAATTAATTAATTGTTACCATTATTATTATTATTATTATTATTATTATTATAACAGCAGCAACAACACAGAGAACTTACTGAAATACTGGAGGATTCTCCATCACGTTCTGGTTGAAGGTCCACATTTCCTAAGTGCAGGATAGCGGCGAGTATTTTAAAAATGGCCAACTGATGGGAATCCTTCACTCCTGAAAGAAACAACCAATATCCAGTTTTCACAGAGGGAATGTGCCTGGAGAATTGCTTTCACGTGGCTGCAGGAGATCTATAGGGTTTGATTCTTCTTCCTTCCCTAAGAACCTCAGCCTTAAAATAACAGCAGTAACAACATCCCTATTTCCAGCCCTCCTGGTTCCAAGCATATGCATGAATGTGTGGGCAATGCCTGTTTGAATCTCAAGTCAGAGAAGGGCCTGAATTAATTTTTGGTACCTTGGGAGTAATATAGCACCACCCACTATGCAAAGCAAAACAAGACTTATACAAAATAAGAAAAAATATGATATCCTGCCCAGTTGGCATAATCTATACAGGGGACAGAAACCAATTCAATGGTGCAAAATTTGGAATAACAGGTGCAAAATTGCTGTTGGACAGCAACTCCCATCATCCATCGCTAGCAGCACCAGTGGTCAGGGATGATGGGAACTGTAGTCCAATAAGAGCTGGGGAACCAAGTTTGCGAAACACTCATAGGCAACCACTATTGTGCTAGATCAGGCATAGGCAAACTTGGCCCTCCAGATGTTATGGGACTACAACTCCCATCATCCCTAGCTAACAGGAACAGTGGTCAGGGATGATGGGAACTGTAGTCTCAAAACATCTGGATGGCCGATTTTGCCTATGCCTGGACTAGATGGACAGACACTCGGATTCAGCACAAACCAAAACGGATTTTAATGGGTTGATTACTCAGCACAAATATGTGTATGAGTAAATAATTTTTTGAAGAAAAAGCATATATAATATTTTTAACCAATACCTGCACATATTCCAGGAAGCACCATCTTAGAAGCATTTCCTATGTTGCAGGAAACTAGGGTGGTGGTGCAAATACCTCTTCTCAGCCATAGATTTTTGCGAACGCTTTTATTAAAATGAATTAACAAACTTGCGGTCTGATTAAAAATCTTTGGAGTGAATCATCTACTAATTTAACCAATTCATTGACTAGCATGGCAACATCAATTGCCATGTCGAGGAAAGCACGAATAGCTATATGCCTGCAAAGCATTATTCAAATTAAATAGGTAGACAAGCAAGGAAAAGCTGACTAGGTGTGTGTGTTGGGTGTGTTGCAGTTGCATGCACGTACACACCCACACCCAAATGCCTTCAAGGGTCATGAGATCACACTAAAGCTCCTAAGGGGTTATGCAGCGCCTTCTGCAAAAGACAGCCATATCATCCAAATGTTCCACTGGGAAACCATCCAAGTCATCTTTTAAACAATCCCTTACCAAGCAGAGTGAAGGCATGTCTGGTTTTCTCAAAGTCGTCTGCGTCATCCACTCCTTCGATGGATGTGTCTCCTCCCAAAGAGGTGTACAAAAAGTTTTCGGCGGACACTGGGGGGAAAGAAACAGAGAATGTCGGTTTGTAAAAGCGAAACACTGCCAAACTTCAGCTCCAGCAGTGGCCAGCGATGATGGGAATGGCAGTTCAGTAACATCTGGATGGACAAAGGTACTTGTAATGCAGGCTTTCTCAGCCTGCGGGTCCCCGGATGTTGTTGGATTACAACTCCCATCACCCCTAGCTAGCAAGACCAGAGCTCAGGGATGATGGGAGTTGTAGTCCAACAACATCTGGGGACCCACAGGTCGAGAACTGCTGTAATCTAATGCGTTGACTTGGAACTCCAGATCACTTTTCGCATCATGACTGCCAGAGCAGATACACTGGCTTCGTGGCAGCAGTCTCACGGCCACTTACTGGGGCAGGTGTGGTGTGGGTACGTCAGCAGGAATAATAATAATAATAATAATAATAATAATAATAATAATAATAATAATAAATTTACCCCAGCCACTCTGGGCGGCTTCCAACACAATATTAAAATACAATAATCTATTAAACATTAAAAGCTTCCCTAAACAGGGCTGCCTTCAGATGTCTTCTAAAAGACCAGTAGTTGTCTTCCTCTTTGACATCTGGTGGGAGGGTGTTCCACAGGGCGGGTGCCACCACCGAGAAGGCCCTCTGCCTGATTCCGTGTAACTTGGCTTCTTGCAGCGAGGGAACCGCCAGAAGGCCCTCGACGCTGGACCTCAGCATCCAGGCAGAACGATGGAGGTGGAGACGTTCCTTCAGGTATTCTGGACCAAGGCCGTTTAGGGCTTTCAGGGTCAACACCAACACTTCGAATTGTGCTCGGAAACGTACTGGGAGCCAGTGTAGGTCTTTCAAGACCGGTGTTATGTGGAACGCTCTATTGGCTCTCCGCACTGCCTCCTCACTTCTTCCTGGTAAGTGGCAGCAACACTGCTGCTGAGAAGCTAGCATTGCCCCATAATGACTTAAGGAGAGCCTTGCAGGAGAAGCCCAATGGCCCATCTATTTTCAGCATCCTATTCTCAACCAGATGCCAGTGGAAAGCCTGCAAACAGGATTCAAGCACAAGAGCACTCTCGCCTCCTGTGGTTTCCAGAAACTGGCACAAGTCGCCCACGGGTGAGACAAATCGGTCTCAAGGTATACCATTGTTGTTGTTGTTTAGCCGTTTAGTCGTGTCCGACTCTTCGTGACCCCATGGACCAGAGCACACCAGGCACTCCTGTCTCCCACTGCCTCCCGCAGTTTGGTCAAACTCATGTTAGTAGCTTTGAGAACATTGTCCAACCATCTCGTCCTCTGTCGTCCCCTTCTCCTTGGGCCCTCCATCTTTCCCAACATCAGGGTCTTTTCCAGGGAGTCTTCTCTTCTCATGAGGTGGCCAAAGTATTGGAGCCTCAGCTTCACGATCTGTCCTTCCAGTGAGCACTCAGGGCTGATTTCCTTAAGAACGGATACGTTTGATCTTCTTGCAGTCCATGGGACTCTCAAGAGTCTCCTCCAGCACCATAATTCAAAAGCATCAATTCTTTGGCAATCAGCCTTCTTTATGGTCCAGCTCTCACTTCCATACATCACTACTGGGAAAACCATAGCTTTTACTATAGGGACCTTTGTTGGCAAGGTGATGTCTCTGCTTTTTAAGATGCTGTCTAGGTTTGTCATTGCTTTTCTCCCTAGACAGCATCTTAAACCAGCTGGCATCTCAGACCAGGTGAGAGCTCTACCTGGTTTATCTTCATGGGCAAGTCAATACTTCATTCAAGCGGTACTGACTTCCTCTTAGTGTTGCCAGCATCTGAGAGAGGCTGTCCTTTAGAGTTTCAAGCACTGTGGTGCCCTACCGCCTCTTGAGGCAACACAGTCCAGAGTGGTCTGGAGGATTTCAAAACGGCACCTGAAGTGCGGTTTTCATCTTCAGTAACATTTACTCCAAATGGAGTGCAGCAATTTGCCATTTCCCATGACATGCTGATGGGGCTGTTCTGACCTGCCCCGTGGCTTCAAAACGAGTCAAGCTGAAATAACAGAAACATGCACACATCTTGCACTGGAGAACAAAAAGATTTCTAAGTTGGAAATTAAAAAAATAAACCCACAGTTTGTTTTTCGACTGCTGGCATATGGGCGTAAACCTTGGCTGCACTGCTTAAAATGTATATTTTCTACCTGATTATACACTAAAAAAACTTTTTTGTTTATGATTAGCTCAGTGGTTCTGCCTGATTAAGTGTGCTTCCAGTGAACTCCTCCTGAGGACAGCGAGCAAAGTCCTTTTCTTTCTAGCTTTCCGTTTTATCTCCCTCTAATCAAAACGGCATAGCTTTATTTGAAACTTTCACAGGGATTTAAACATCCATTTCAATATATGTTTCATGATGACTTGTGGGCCAAGTAGGGAGCCCTCAAGGGAAGAAGGAGGACTGCCAGAAAAAGCAGTGTTGTGTTTTTGTGAGTCCAGTGAAGGAAGGCATTTTAGCGCTTGTATAATGACTTCCCACACCTGTGCAACCTATGGACCAGTTAACAAATGAATGCCAGTGGGTGGAATTCTCAAGGATGGGTGAAAGGACGCAATGGAAAAGCATGTCATTTGAGGTAAGGTAGGGTGAGGGGAAAATATTCCTACTTACAGACTGCCCTTTTACCCTTTACCTTCACCATGGTGGGTCACAAGAATGTAAAAACAAAAGCAAACGACCAATAAATAAAACCACAGCTTATATTATCATTTATTTATTTAATAACTGCCTTCTTCGTTGGTCTCAAGACAATTTACATACAAACAACTAAAACAGTACAAAAACCCATCAATTAATGATAGGTTTTCACACAATACAGAAAAGGCACAGGCCTTTTAACCCAGCAGGAAAAGCTTACCAACAAACAAAAATATATTAAGCTGTTTCCAGAAAACCATAAAATAAAACCACAAAAACAACCAAAGGCAAAGCAACAAATAGGGGACAGAAAGACACTCAACCAACCAACCAACGGCCTGGATAAAAGACTGTGTGGTGTTTTAATATGAGACGGATTACTCACACATGCAAGTCACACTCAATGTCTCAACCATCAAGAGACAGGCATGCTTGTGCCAGCTTGCCATAAATACTATGTCTCCAGTGGGGGAGCCATGTCAGGTCTACTCCAACAAACACAACAGAAAGTTTTATGGCACTTTCCACGAAAGCCTATCCTGATCTGTAGGTATCATACTATAGATAAAATTATAAGACGGTTGTCATGCTGCAGTTCACATGGCTACCAACAGGTGGCCACGGCAACTCCCACATGACAACAGACCGGCAGGCAGGCAGGCAAGCAAGCAAGCAGTGAGGGGCAGGGCAGCCAGCCCAGATGAGCTGTTTCAAGTAGAGTGGGAGGTGTGCAAACTGCTCTCTGAAGCGCCTCCCTCCCTCCATTAAACATAGCTTGCCAATAAAGGAAAGCCAATAAAATATTAGATCACAGTCACTTTGTTTTCACGAGACTGTGTCTATTTGTGTGTTATGCACACACACGGAGTACATTGCCTATACAGTGGACGCTCGCGTTGCGAACGTGATCTGTGCGGGAAGCACGTTTGCAACCCGCAGCGTTCACAACCCGCAGCGGCACTTCCGTGCACGCCGCAATTCGACGCTTCTGCACATGCGGAACCGCCGAAACCCGAAAGTAACTCGTTCTGGTACTTCTGGGTTCGGCGCAGTGCGCAACCTGAAATCGCACAACCCAAAGTGTCTGTAACTGGAGGCATGACTAAAAAACAAAAGGGGACCCGTTAAAATTCACAGATGTGCATTTTATAAAATTCATTGCAATTTATTCTCTGTGGCGATTTGCCATTCACTCCAAAGCATGTTCATACCAGCTACTTCCCCCCCATATTAATGTACAGTGGTACCTCGGGTTAAGTACTTAATTCATTCCGGAGGTCCGTACTTAACCTGAAACTGTTCTTAACCTGAAGCACCGCTTTAGCTAATGGGGCTTCCTGCTGCTGCCGCGCCACCGGAGCACGATTTCTGTTCTCATCCTGAAGCAAAGTTCTTAACCCGAGGTATTATTTCTGGGTTAGCAGAGTCTGTAACCTGAAGCGTATGAAACCTGAGGTACCAATGTACCTTTCCTCTCTTACACACTTGCTTCATATGCTCCATTCACATATCATTCTCTGTGCTACACACAGGCCCACGACTTTCTCTATTCATCCTTCCCTCATCCCTGTCTCTTCCCTGTTTCAGCCCCTCACAACATCCCTTCCTGCACACCACTTCCTTCTCCATTGGTGATGCTGCTCCCTCAACAGTTTTGGACCGAAAGGAAGGAAGATCCAACAAATGGTCTTGGGAATGTTTTATCGGAAGCGATTCATGAATGAAACAAATGACCTAGAAACAAGAGGAAGCCTTCTGTGCTTCCTGAAACAGCTGCTTTGTGGCAAGGTGGTGCCATCTTGGCAAAAGCAACCCTTCCTGGAAGGGAGAAGCCTTTGACAAGGTGATTCCTTCCTCCCAGTTCAATTAGCAACAAAAGAGGAACAGGATATTGGGTGGGTGGGGAGAGGGAGGCAGGTATGAGAGAGAGAATCGGTGGGAACTGCCTGCTTCCACATTCGTACAAGCAGTGTACTTTGCACTATGCTCAGGACATGAAACATTAAAACAGTTCATGAGCTAGCTTCAGAAAACTGGGAAGAAAGAAGAGGGAGTCAATTGCGCCCCCTTTTTCTGCAAGTCTTGGGAGTTCTCTTTCTTGTCACTCTGAGCCTTTGAAGGAAAAATAGAATGCAAGGAAGAAGAAGAAGAAGAAGAAGAAGAAGAAGAAGAAGGAGGAGGAGGAGGAGGAGGAGGAGGAGGAGGAGGAGGAGGAGGAGGAGGAGGAGGAGGAGGAATAAAATATATATTCTACTCTGCTTCAGGTCAATCTGCAAATTTTCACTGTTTTCCTTTCACTTATGGATGGTGTCTTGAATGTTTGTGAGTTACACACACACATTCACAAACATGCATGCAAAGAGAAAGCAGCTATATCTACATCTGTATCCAAGAATGAGTCCTTGGTTTGATTTCATCGCAATTTCAAGCACAGCCTTTGAATGTTCGGTCAAAGGCTCTTTCTTGCCCCTGGAACAGAAAACGTGCCATTCTGAAACAAATGCTAAAACACCCACCAAGAGAAAAAGCCCAGCTGGAGGCCATAGAAGCTCTCTCATCTCAAAAGCTTTAGAGGAGAAAGAGAAAACACAAATATTCCCCATCCAGTTAAATGCCATGAGGGGGAATAGCCTCCTCATGCTCTCAGCTTTCTGTGATTTCTCGGTTTTTCCACAAAGTGTTTCCCCTCCGGACACTGGAGTTGAGAGCCACTGTCTTAATAGAATAAAAGAGGCTTTCTTTGTGCAAGGGGGTCGTTTATATGTGCCTCTCCTATCCCACCCCTATCCTGTTCTAGATCTTAGGGGTTTTTTTGGGGGGGGGCTTTCATGTTGAGTTCAATCTTCATCTTCAAACAAAGACAAAAGGATCAGTACCATCTGTAACCTGCACACACAAACCAGTGGACTGGCAGAGGACAGGTCTTTTCCTCTTCCAGCAGCCCACTCACTTACTTGCCTGCACAGAATTCCTCACTGCCTATGGCTGCCAAGTGAGTTGTTGAAGGCTGCCATAAAGAGCCATGCTATGGCTGCAGCCCAAATGTACAGCGTCTACATTCCTCTTTCACCCTTGGAGGCAGGATGACCCTCAATACCAGATTCTGGAAATCACAAGTGGGGCGGGGTGGGGGAGCTCTGCAGGTCCTGCCTGCGAAGAGGCAGCATCTGGGTGTCCACTGTGAAAACAGATTGCTGGGCTAGATCAGCCTTTGGCCTGATCCCAGAGGACTCTTCATATGTTCAGAGGAAAAAGCCAAACTTGCAGGTGTTGTTAACTGCTGACTAAGGGACCGAGCACCCTACATGTTTTGAGCTGGACGCACTGCTCAGAGGCTGAATAAAACCAGTGGTATCTCTGGTTGCGAACAGGATCTGTTCAGGAGGCACATTCGCAACCTTAAAAGAATGCAACTCGCGTCTGTGCATGCGCAGGTCACGATTTGCCGCTTCTGCCCATGCGCGTGACGTCATTTGGCACGTCTGCTCATGCGCGAGTGGCGAAACCCGGAAGTAACCCGTTCCGTTACTTCCAGGTCGCTGTGGGACGCAACCTGAAAATGTGCAACCTGAAGCAAACGTAACATGAGATATGATTGTATGTATTTATTAAATTTATACCTTGTCCTTCCTCCCAAAGGAGCCCAGGCAAATGATAAAACAATAATGACATCTTAAGAGCAATCCTTATCAAGGCTCCTAGGGCTGGGGGTGGTGGCAAGGCAGGTGGAAAAAGCTATTGTCTGATGGCCATCACAAATCTGTTAATTATTCTACAGTGGTGCCTCGCAAGACGAAAATAATCCGTTCCGCGAGTCTCTTCGTCTAGCGGTTTTTTCATCTTGCGAAGAAACCCTATTAGTGGCTTAGCGCTATTAGCGGTTTAGCGGCTATTAAAGGCTTAGTGGCTTAGCAGCTAAAAGGCTATTAGCGGCTTAGCGGCTTAGAAAAAGAGGGGGGAAAGCGGGGAAAAATCGGAACACTCGCAAGACGTTTTTGTCTTGCGAAGCAAGCCCATAAGGAAATTCGTCTTGCGAAGCAGCTCAAAAACGGAAAACCCTTTCGTCTAGCGGGTTTTCCGTCTTGCGAGGCATTCGTCTTGTGGGGCACCACTGTATATGATTTATGTTGTGTTTGTGATGTTCTGTTAAGTTATTTTAATGTATTGTTTGTAAGGTGCTTTGTGATTTGCGTAATAAATCAAACGTAATAACGTAATAAATCAAATCTCATTATAGACAATAGTGCGAAAGAGCTCAACTGAAAAGACTTGTTGAAAGGGGAAGGTCTTCAGTACAGAGACAGAGACTGCCTAATATCGAAGGGGAGGGAATCCCAAAGGAAAGGTGCCACCACGCTAAAGGCCCGATTTCTGCATTGTGCAGAATGGACCTCCTGATAAGATGGCATCTGTAAGAAGCCCTCCTGCAGAGTTCAGTGATCAACTGAGTACCGTCTTTTTCGCTCCATAAGACGCACCTGACCACAAGACGCACCTAGTTTTTAGAGGGGGAATGCAGGAGGAAAAAATCTTTAAAGGGAGCACTGAGCAGAGCCTCCCGCCTGCATTCACTCCATAAGATGCACACACATTTCCCTTTACTTTTTAGGTGGGAAAAATGCATCTTATGGAGCGAAAAATACGGTATACAAGGGGTAAGACAATCTTTCAGGAACCCTGGTCCCAAACTGCATAAAGCTTTATATACCAAAACCAGCACCTTGAGCTCAGTCCAATAGACAATTAGCAGCCACTGCAATTTTGTCAACAGTGAGGCAATATGCAGTCCCTAAAAGGGGGATATTTGCAACCAGGTGGTAGTTGTCACAAATGAATGGATCTAGGGTGGCCCTTTTTCAGGACTGGTTGGATCACCACCTCTTTCAGGATGTCCAAAACAACTCTCTCCCTGGATCCACTCAGTCATACCCAAACAGCAAGCTTTAATAAGCGAAGAGGTGCAAGGAACACACATTGCTTGCATCAACTGAAACTGCATCAACCCAAGCAGACACTGAACTGCACTGCTCACTAGAATCTGCAGTAAGTTTTGATGCCACATGGAGATTGCTACAAAGGCAAGTGACATCATTCACAGAGGGTGTCCAAAATGTCTAAAATGCCATTCCTTGGAGTAGATGTTAACAGACACCGGACAATACAGAGAAACTCTGCTAGACGGCTATTTGAGGATGCGATGGAGGCAGAGGACTGGACAATTTATTGCATCTGTAGAACTAAATGGGCCAACACAGAGACCCAGTCTGCCAGGATTTGCATAGCCCCACCCCTTTTTTTTTGCACATAGTCCTACCCTGGGTTCCATTTCTTGGCTGCAAAATCCAGGAACTGATTAGATGGAATTTCAGATCAAGTATTTCATAGTGCAAAGAATAAGCAAACACATGATAAGGGGGACCGAACACTCAAGGATAATATACTCACTTAGGGAGAGTTCTTTAAATTCTGGAAGACTGGCAGAGGCACATAGCTGATAGAAGATGTGATAATTTCTCTCATCATCTGCCTGAGGAGTAAGACAGATTTCGTTTCAGAGATAAGAGCTTGCATTAAGCATAACCTGGAACACCCTCTTTCCCCCTCCTCCAGACATATCCATGCCACAGATTCCACACACATCCACAGATGCCAGTTAAGGATTTGTATTGCTTTATTTACATGACTGCTGACAGTTTACGGATTATAAATAACTCAGCTTGTTCAAGTTTGGGTTCTTGATAACATCTGGTGGTGGACCTGCTCAAGTCCTAGCAATGAATAATGTCTTTACTTCTCTAAGGAGTTTAGGGGGGAAGAACTTTTACTTCTTAATAATGCTAATGCACATTTAAAATGTGAACTGCAGTGCTTTCAAATGTGTCTGAGAGCAGATTCAAAATTGCTGCTTCTGGTATAGCCTCTTTTAAGCCTTATAGGACTGTAGTGTGTTAGAACAGCTGGGGAGATTTTATTCTAAGAGCTTTTTTTCTACTTCCACAAACCTTGAGGTTACCTCTTGTGCATGGATGGTGCTGTTTCGGCTACTTAAGAATCCGCTATTGGGGGAAAATATATTCTCTGTCCTTAGTTGCTCATATGTACGGATGTCTCTCTTTATCTGACCCTCCGTAATTATACCTGAAGGAAAGTCTCCACCCCCATCGTTCTGCCCGGTGCCACTACCAAGAAGGCCCTCTGCCTAGTTCCCTGTAATATCACTTCTCGCAGTGAGGGAACCACCAGAAGGCCCTCGGAGCTGGACAACTGAAGGGACATTTGGACCACTAAACTTCCACTAAATATATATATTCCACCTTTCCCCCCAAGTTGGCATATATAGTTGTTCTCCTCCTCCCTGTTTTATCCTCACAACAATCTTGCAAGGTGGGTTAGGCTGAGAGTGAGTGACTGGCTCAAGGCCACCCAGTGAAATTCATGGCCAAGTGGGAATCTGAAGTCTGATCTTCCCAGGGCCTAGTCTGGCACTCTAACCACTGCCTCACATAGAGCAGAACTGCACTTGACACAGCAGTCCAGAACTACATCTCCCCTGCAGAGATAGGCATAGAAAATGCAGGATCAAATGAAGCAATTACACAGTAAACAGCCCTCGTTAGTTAGGCTAAGAGAAACACTGTGGGGCATGGCCAGGGTGTGGGGGGAGAAAAGCAGAGACAAGTTGGACAGCTCATAATGTCTGAAGAGAGCTATAGGTATCACCCACCACTGGGCAGTGGGTGGGTGTCAATGCACGACTGCTGTTTCATGTTGCTCAGACCCACAGGAAAATATTGTCCAAAATGAGAATCAAACTAACCTGGAACACAACTCTCGATTTCTCCAGTAGGTATGTCCTCATGTTGGCGCCGATGATATGGTATCTTTTGTCAAAGCCAATCTGAATGTATTTCCCAAAGCGACTGCTATTGTCATTTCGAGTTGTTTTCGCATTGCCGATCGCCTTTATGCAACAGAATAAAGTATTAGGGGAAGAAAGATCCTTTTTGCAAGAACGTACATCCTCTCTTAAGTAAACACAAGAAACTTGCAGTTGCCTATAAATAAACAAACATGGTTACATTAAAAGGAAGAGAGATAAAGGCAGACAGAGATGGCAAAACGTCTTGGATGTTAAGTTGTGCGCTCTTCAACATGACTACAGCACTATCCTACAGTTTCAGGTCTGAAAAATGGGAGCAAGAGCGATCTATTTTACAGGACTGCTTTTGAGAGCAACCAATGCATACTGCAACGCCCTTTTAAAGAGTTATGGGGTTCCAGGTGAGAGTTTATTCTGGAATTGCTCATGAACAAGAAGTACTGATTCCAGATTTGAAACTGCAGAGTACACACAATGCTGTTGTCATCATAATGAGCAGGTTGCCTTTCGCCATTAAATGTGTGTCTCCCCTCACTATGAAAATCCAATAAGTAAAAAATAACAGCCTGTATCACAACATCCTTGCTTATTTCCCTTCCTCACCTGAACACAACCCAGGCACTTGGCTCTCAGCAGCACAAACCATATGTGAGGGCTTGTTCCCACCAATTCCCACACGTGGAAGGCATGTTTGATTTCCAACTACCTGGGCTAGAAGAAGTTGCTTGCTCAAAATCTCCGCACCAGCTTTTTCCGCTTTAAAAATAAAATTTATGTAGAGGTCTTGTGCAAGACCTGTACACATGCACAGAACAGAAGAGAGCAGGGAGGAGAGATTGAGGAAAGTAATCACACACACACAGGTTAAGTACTTAATTCGTTCCGGAGGTCCATTCTTAACCTGAAACTGTTCTTAACCTGAAGCACCACTTTAGCTAATGGGGCCTCCTGCTGCCACCGTGCTGCTGGAGCATGATTTCTGTTCTCATCCTGAAGCAATGTTCTTAACCTGAAGCACTATTTCTGGGTTAGCGGAGTCTGTAACCTGAAGTGTATGTAACCTGAAGTGTATGTAACCCGAGGTACCACTGTACATTCTGTCAAGCTCTGCCCACCGGATTGCAAGTGGCAGAAGAACGATGAATATCTATGAGTTTTAAAAATGGGCTTATCTGGAAACTAAAATGCCACTGGCTTTTAAGACTCTTTTGAGAAAGTCACGTTCATGTATGATGTCAGGTGTGGGCAAGGTAAGAGTGGGGCTTTGGAAGTTATAGCCAGGAGCTTAAGAGTGAGCTCCTGATGGTTCCCCTTTGTTGGGGGAAGGTGTGCTCCCACTCTTTGCTACATACAGCCAGCCTTTGAGCCTGCCTTGCTAACGGAGGGGGATGTGGCTTCCTTTCAATGGAAAGCGCTTCTCCTGCCCAGAACTGCTCTTTGGATCTCTGAAGACTGGAGGTTCAAAGAGCAGTGCAGGGCTGCTAGGAAAACAGTCCCACGCTGCTCCTTAAGCCTCTGATTTCAGGTGTTGTGTCCCCAAGGAATGAATTAACAGATCAGGGGTTGTCAACCTACTCCCTACAGCCCACTAGTGGGCGTTTCAGGATTCTAGGTGGGCGGTAGGGGGGTTCTATGGCACAAGCTGAATCTCCTTCCATCGAGCACTGGTGGGCGGTGAAGGAATGACCGTCGGGTGTGGAGAACACTTCCACCCGCAGACAAACCACAGCTGTCTGAACATCATGCCCTCTATCTAACCTTTGGCTTTCTCAGTGGTCTGCCGTGTCCTGTCTGTGACCTTTGTCTCCTTCGTCATACATTGTACAAGGAGAAAATGACACGGTGGAAACAGGTGCCAAAATAACTTTGTACCACCCCTCAATTGGAAGATGTGTAAAGGTCACAGTCCAAAATGTATCTGACTGGTTTTGCATATTGTGTTAATAAAAAGAGCCTCGACAGAGCTAGCTGGCAGCTTGCTTGTGCACAGCTCACCTGCATTACCAACTCCTGCCTCATGCCTCCACTTCAGGGCGGTAAGAAAATTTCACCATCAAGAAAGATGCATTCGTGGGCGGTAGGTATAAAAAGGTTGACTACTCCTGTACTAGATGGTCTTCCTCAAGTCCTCTGAATGGAGATGACATACCAAAAGAGGACATGCATTTCTCTCAACCTGAGATTCTAGCAAATGCTGATATTTTTTAGGGTAGCTGGATGCACTTGCACCTTTCCTCAAGCGGCATACTTGAAAATAAACTCAAATATCACAACGCGCCATAAGCTTCCAATGACCTCTTTCCAAAGAAAATCAAGGCTGGCTAAGCATGTGCCCTTAGGAACGCCTCACCACTCAGAGGAGAGGGTGAGGATAATGATAGGCTCCAGAGACAATTTTATTGATTTGCTGCCAACTATCTGATAGTTTCTTTAATAATAGCAGCTTGGATGGAAGTGGCAGAATAATGCCTCTTCAGCAATAGCACCCTGGCATTTTGAGAACCGGGATAGTGTTACAATGCGGGTGTGGGTGTGGGTGTGAACGCATATAAATTAACACGTACAAAGGATTAGAGCAGGGGTCCTCAAACTACAGTACGCAAGCCAGATCCGCACCACCAGGGTCCTGAACCCGGCCTGCCTGGCAATTGCAGAACCCGCCGCTGTCTAACAGGTCTATGGTGAAGGGAAGTGTGGTGTCCCGTGCGCAAGCGCGACTTCTGCATCTGGCCTCCATTGATACTGCGAGTGGTTGCATAGCTGTCAACTTTCAGATTTGAAAATAAGGGATCAGCAGCCTCACCTGTCCCGGGGACAGTCTACGGGATATCTAACAATCCGGGATAGCAGCAGGAAGTGCGGGAAACGGCGCTGGAATAAGGGAATTTCCCGCAAAAAAGGGAAGGTTGACAACTATGAGTGGTTGGTTGGTTGGTTGGTTGTGGGGAGAGGAGGTGGTGCGCGTGCAAGAGGAAGAACGATGCGATCCTGCACACACGCAGCAGGCAGGCCAGCGCTTTTGCGCTCTCTCTCTCCTATGGCCCATGGCTGAGAGTTCCTTAGGCTGTGCTGAGCAAGGCAAGCGACTCGGGTGAGGCAGCTGCAGGGGGGGGGGAAGGTTGGCCGCCCCCCACTTTCCCTTTTCAGCTGTTACGCTCTGAGGCGGGACAGGGAAGTGGCCATTTTGGGGGCAGGGAGCCTCATTCTGCCGCCTGGCAGAACAGGTGGGAGGAGGCCCCACCTCAGAATTGAGACGGGCAGTTGCTGAGGCATCTCTCCCCCAGCCTCCTTGGTCGGGGGTCAGCCACGACCAGGTTTTAGCAGTGACAAATATGGAACCGGATATTGACCATGTCATTAGCCAAAAGCAGGCCCATACTTCCCACTGAAATACAGCCCTACCTCATGTTACGTTTGCTTCATGTTACGCTTTTTTAAGGTTGCGTCCCGCGGCGACCCGGAAGCAGTGGCGTAGCGTGGGGGTGCAGGGGGGCCGGCCGCACCGGGCGCATCATCTGGGGGTTAGGGTTAGGGGGCGCAAATCCACGGGTTAGGGGGTGCAAATTACTTGCCTTGCCCGGGTGCTGACAACCCACGCTACGCCACTGCCCGGAAGTACCGGAAAGGGTTACTTCCGGGTTTCGCCACTTGCACTTCGCGCATGCGCACAAGCACCGAATCGCGCCACGCACCTGTGCAGACACGGCGCTTCAGGTTGCGGGCTTTTTATGTTGCGAACGGGCCTCCGGAATGGATTCCGTTCACAACCAGAGTACGCTGTACTTATAAGTTATTTTGGTTAAAATCATTCTTCATTTTAAATATTGTATTGTTTTTCCTTTTGTGTGTGCACTACAAATAAAACATGTGCAGTATGCATAGGAATTCGTTTATTTTTTTTTTAAAAAAACTCTAATCCGGCCCCCAACAGTGTCCGAGGGACAGTGAACTGGCTCCCTGCTTAAAAAGTCTGAGGACCCCTGGATTAGAGAAACCAGGTGCCTTATATTCTGTAGGCAACCTTTCGCTTCTTACACGGAAAGGGAGTGAAAGTAAACTCTGAGAATGATCTCTCTCTAAATCACATTCAGAGTAAACCCATTGAAATTAGCAGACTTCCTATTACCGATTCCAGTGGGTTTACTCTGTGCATGACTAATGTTGGGTATCAACTTAAATTATCGTGCATTTTTAGTATATATAGACACCTACCTCTTTATATGATGGTATTATACTGACCATAAAAATAATGGAGTCAATATTTTAAATGGGAAAGACTTCTCCCTATTTATGTCATCTATCTGCTTTTCAGGTATTTTTTAAAACATAAGATTTTAAAAAAGTGTTATATATGTGAATGGTTGTAATACAGTGGTACCTCGGGTTAAGTACTTAATTCGTTCCAGAGGTCCGTTCTTAACCTGAAACTATTCTTAACCTGAAGCACCACTTTAGCTAATGGGGCCTCCTGCTGCTGCCACGCCGCCAGAGCCCGATTTCTGTTCTTATCCTGAAGCAAAGTTCTTAACCTGAAGCACTATTTCTGGGTTAGCGGAGTCTGTAACCTGCAGCGTATGTAACCTGAAGCGTATGTAACCCGAGGTAGCACTGTAGTTGTTTTTATCGTTTACATCTTTATGCCACTCTTCTTCCATTGTATGAAAACCTATCATTAGATAAAAATTGGGCCATTCCCAACTCCTCAATTTTATCTTCACAACAACCCTGTGAGGAAGGGTTTGACGGAGAGGTAGCTTCATAGCTGAGCAGGAATTTGACTCTGGACCTCCCCGGCGCTCCAGCTAGCTGCGCTGCAACCCAAATCTAGGCTGCAGAGTAAGACGAGACGTGAGACTTTATGCCATCCGACAGCAGGAGAACTCAGATTGCACAGGCAGAGGAGTCTGTTGTGTTTACAAATTGGGCAAAAAGCCTCAAGCCTCTCCAGGAGAAAGAGATGCAAATTCTTTTTTCCTTGCCTCTCCATGCAAGGAAAGGAGACCTAATAGCAGGAGTCAGTGAACAGAACAGAGAAGCGGCGGCTACCCCAGGTCACCTCCCTGCATAATGCACGGAAAGTGCATTTCCTCCTAATGGGAAGCAAAGGACATCCTGCCACACATCAATTTGACATATAAAAGTGGCGGCCATGTGTCCTATTTCACAGAGAAGAGTCCTCTAGTTCAGGCACGTCCAACGGGTAGATCGTGATCTACTGGTAGATCACTGGACGTCTTTGGTAGATCAGCGGTAGATCACTCGCTCCCCCCCCCAAAGAAACTCAACCACTTTGGCTTTCCAAAAAAGCTGAACAACTTTGACCTGAACCCCCCAAAAGGGGGTAGATCGCTGCCAGTTTTTAACGCAGTCTCTTGGGAGTCTCCCCGTCCCCCGTTCTAGTTTAAGAGATTTCCTGTTCAAGCATGGTTTAAAGCAGGGGTCGGCAAAGCTTACTTTGCCTGGACCAGTTCACTGCCGTGGAGCCCCCTCCGCGGGCGGGATGGTGGGCACACGTGAGTACGTGCAATTTCCAGTGTCTGCACAGATGTGATTTTTGGCGTCTGCGCATGCACAGATGTGTTTTCCAGCACCGTGAAAGTGAGTCCCCATGCTGCACTGGTTTTGGTTCGGTTCGGGGGCTGGTAAAATGACCCCATGGGCTGCTTGTGGCCCATGGGCCTTAGGTTGCTGACCACTGGTTTAAAGTTACCCAGGAAAGGAGTTGCCCATCAACAGTTAGCAGCAGTTGGACAGCAAAATGAGCAGGTGCACACAACTCACCTGGGTAAAGATGCATGCTGTTTTAATTTATTTCTAAGTTTGCACCTACGCATACATATTATGTGCTATTTTAAGCACATATCTGCATTATGGTTTGTCCTCTTTTTCTTTTGCAAATCAGGAAGTAGCCACCCAAACCATAAGCAAAGAGCACGTGTTCATTAGGAGGTGCTTATTTAGCAGATTTATAGTCCACCTTTTCTCCTTTTAACTCGGACTTGTGTTTAATTTTTTAAAAATGCTTGCTATTTAACACGCTTGCTATTTACCACGCAACAACGGCGGCAAGAGTCTTAATAGCACAAGGATGGAAGAACGAGGAAATCCCGACCAAAGAACTGTGGCAATAGAAACTGATGGACTATGCGGAATTGGCGAAATTGACACACAAACTACGTGATAAGGACAACTGTGACTTTAAAGAAGAATGGGAACCTTTTACAAAGTACTTAAAGAAACAACAAAATGAATTGGACTCCTTGGCAGGTTTTGAATAAACACTCACAAACCTTTTATTGGTAACATATAGATAGATAAATTAAGGATCTTTACAATTTTATAATATGCAGCGAATAGCGTGTGCTGAAAAACCAGAGAGAGGAGCTGAGGGAAGTCCGTGTGTGTGTGTGTGTTCTTTCTTGGGGAGGGGGGAGGGGAAAATGGGGAGGAAAAATGAGGATGATGTGTTTTTGATGAACTGTTATGTTGACATTCCTAATAAAAAAGATTTTTTAAAAAAGAGGGTTTTCCCTCTGTGACTAGCCCTGAAATACAGGCAACTAGCTTCTTAGCAGGCCAGTGTGGGGAAAGATCAGGCTAGTAACTTTTGTAGTCTTATTTACAAGACTGATTCAGGCTCTCGTGGTGTCCTACAAAGATGCTGGAATAAAAATTATATTCCTTCTCAACTGGGGGCAGGACTCCACGTACAGATCTTCCGCCTTTGAACAAACCAGAAGTTACCCTCCATCCCACACCTGATGTCTACTTTGGAGGGCTTTGTCAGTGGGACAGCGCCCTCTACTGCCTTCCTCCAGCAGTGCCTCAGCTGTAGCTGTAGGTCAAGCCGTTCCTGAAAACAACCCTCTCAACCCCACCAATCCAGAAGCAGAGAATACGTCCGTGTTAGGAGGACAGGGCTGCCCCTGCCACAGAATTATTTCCAGTTAGCTTAACTTAACAATGCTCACTGATTGTTTGTATGTATGAGCAAGCTAAACTCTGTGCCTCATAGTTCTCAAACTTTATCTGCATAAGTCCAGTTTCACACATGCAGTAGAAGTGGCATGTTCTGGTTTATAGCACTGCACAGAGAAATATTGTGGGCACTCATAATTAGAGGGAAAGAGCCATTGTAGGCCTCAAAATTATGTAAACTTATGAAAATGGAAAAATGTTGGGCCAATGACTTGAAATTTTGCCTACCTGAATCCACCTGATGAGGTCTAAAAATGTGCTAAAAATTGCCACAGGGACAGCAAATTTTAAAATGCTGAAGATTAGCACATTGACTCCTTTTCATTCTAATTTTTAAAGAAGCTTATATATTTCTTTCTATTCTGGGTGAGAACTACTGGTGTACTTCGTTCAGGCTTGTTGAGGAAGGCATTCTGTCATCATTTGAAGTTATAAGCAGTGATTCAAAGGTTTTCCTGCCCCATTAAAAGTCTGTGAGACCAATTAGTGACAAAATGAGGCGGTGTGTGCACAAATCAAATTCTGAAGTGAGAATTTTGCCATGACTACAGTCATATTTGTAGAGGGAGCCACCTAGTGGGTGATATGTACAGCACCTATTCCCCCAGTAACAGAATATAACACCATGGTGCAGTGGTAAGACAAGGAGTCTCCCATGAAGAAGTAGGCTGCAGCACTCCAGAATGCAAGTTTTTAATGTTACTCCACAAAACACACATTGAAAAGTAGAACTACTGCGCAGCAGAGCAAAAATTTCCAGAAGGGCGGTCATATTAATCTGTTGCAGCAAAAACAGTGAAGACTCTTAGAAAATTCACAAGTGCTAGGGGAGAATGGTTATGTAA
The DNA here is from genome assembly GCF_965112155.1 of Podarcis liolepis. Classification (NCBI taxonomy): domain Eukaryota; kingdom Metazoa; phylum Chordata; class Lepidosauria; order Squamata; family Lacertidae; genus Podarcis; species Podarcis liolepis. The sequence goes on along the minus strand of NC_139565.1, from coordinate 54,856,105 downwards.
GCTTTCAGAATATTTAGAATTAGCCAAATTGACAGATATAATAAGACAAAAACCAAAAAGTGAAGTGAAAAAGGAATGGGAGTGCCTAAATGAATACCTTAAAGGCCAAGGTTTGAGGACAGAAATCTGGCTGAGTCTGGAATAACCTTGTGAAGTGAAAGGATAAGAAAGAGGGATTTATATCTAGATGTCAGGATAGAGATGATAAGGAAAACAGGAAGATACAATGAGAGGTAAAGGAGGTGCTGTGGGATTGGTGGAAGTCAAAGTTTGTTATCCTTTTTAGTGTTTATATTATTAATTTGTAAGATCTGGATTTGTTTTTTTATATGCTTGTTTTTGTGTTTTGTGTATTGTTATTTTTTGGGTTTTGTTGTTGTTGTGTGGAAAATACTAATAAAATTTACTATTTAAAAAAAACCACACAAGTGCTATTTTTCTGCTTTCAGGAAGCATTTCTTTTGGGGCATGGGAGTTACATATGGCAGCATTCAAAAACTATATCATTCTGCCAGCAGTTCAAAGCACTATGGTCCACTCTACCACCTCATTCTTTTGTGGGGCTCCCTTCTGAAGTTTTGCACATGGCGAGTGGATGACTGGTACAAAACGTCACTTGGGCTTCCATGAATTCCAAGCTCTGCCCCACCCACACAATATTGTCATTGCCACTTGCCATTCACCGCTTCACTTCAAACTGTGCTGAGCCAATCACAGAGTCGCCCAAAGAAATCCTTGAGTGCTTTAAAACAAGATTTACAATCCCAGGCCGTAACTGAAGCTAAAAAGGGTATATATTTTGTGGCTGAAATCCTGCAAGGAAGATGATGATAATGATATTAACATTTCTGAAAACAACCTCTCCTTTTCATCATAGTTTGTGAAGTAGTGATACCGGAGGTCTGGTTGTAAACCAAAACAGGTTGTAACCTAAGGCACGCTTTTGCCAATGGGGCTTCAAAAAAAAAATATTGGTTGTAATCCAAAAAAAGGGGGTTATAATCCAAAAAAAAGGGACACACACTTCAGGGTTTGACGTGGTTGTAATCCAAAACGGTTGTAACCCAAAACGGTTGCAAACCAAGGTAACACTGTATGAACAAGGTTTTTATTAAACATCTAAATGCATAAAAGTGACCTTCAGGAGGGTCGCGATGAAGCTGCTTCAAAGGCCGCAAAAAAACAAAAAAGTAGGAGTGGTGTCAAGTTCTCAGGTTAAGAATCTACCATGCAATCTTTAGAGATAAAATTGCTTCAGTGCTGCCTGCCCTTCACAACAGCAGTGTGGAGTTGACCTGCTTGTCGCAATATTTGCCAAGGACCCAACATCACAGCAAAGTGGCAGAGACACTCACCTGAACTTTGCAAAAATTCCACGAGAAAGTGGCTTTTCTAGGTTTACCTTGTTTTGAAGTAAGAGATTCATCTTCTCAGGTTCATACCTCTTGAAAGTTCCCCCCCCCCATGCCTGAACAATTATCCTTTGCATCAGGGTCGGCTCTATCAGGAAGCGAAATGAGGCACCTGCCTCAGGCAGCAGAGGCAGGAGGCAGCGAATTTGTGCCTCGCCCTGCTTCCTTGACTGTTTGGCCCACAAAGCCGCCCAGGAACCTCCTGCTTAGCTCCACAAAGTCATCTTCTGCTTGCCTCCCCTCTTCTGCCACTGTGGCCCCAGCTCATTCTCTCCTCCCTCCATCCCCTTACTCGTTATCTGTTTCGTCACTGCAATCCTGGGGGGCCACCATCCTCTTTTTTTAAAAAAATATTTTTTATTAACTGGCCAATCACATCAAATTAAATCATATCACATAAATTCCGAATTACAAAGCCGAATTTTAAATTTTGTTGGGGGGACCCATATTTCAAGATCCGAAGGGGGATTCTGATCATCTTTTTGCTGCTGCGTTAATGTCCCAATCAGTCCCAATCAGTCCAAACAAAGTTCATAGTTCTATCCCATCTTATCTTGCTGTTTCCACATCACATCTTGTTCATGTATTTTCTCTTTTTTCTTTATGATCTCTTCTGATAGTCTCATTAAGCCGATAAACACCAATAGTAATAATAGTCCTGTGTGAATTTTCCGTTCTTCCAATCCTCAAATCGAGATGGTTTCCATATATCGTCTCCTTCATAGATAACATCACTCTTTCCATCATAGTCTCGTAAAGCTGTCGCTCTTAAGTCCCACTGAGGAGTTTAACCCACAATATATAAACAGCTCTATTTCTCTCTTTCTCCTCCCAGACTCAAGACCTCCGACAGAACTTCCCAATATGGCGACGGCATTTTTAACTGCGTCATTCCCAAGCTCTTACACATTCCACGCTCTTCTTAAAACGTGCTTTGGTTCGAAAGTTTATCTCCACACAGCCTTAAATCCACAGCTTAAGTCCTTAAAACGACATTTCTGATTCATAAGGGGAAGGGATTCATGTTTAATCACATAGGCTGGGGGCCACCATCCTCAAGCCCCAGTCTCCCGCCTCAGTCTGAGGGAGAGGTCCTTTCACAGAACAAGGCATTCTGCACAAGGTGGTCCAGGGGACTGCCTGCGTCACCATGACTTTGTCACAGAAATGATACCTTAAATTCAAAATCTGAAGTGGCAAAAGTTACACTTCTCCCATGTCTTGCTTCATACCCTCCTTGAGTGCTTCTGCTTGGCTGGAATGTGTATTTGGACTATGACGATGCCCTTCATTGCCTGGCTAGACAGATGTGGTGTGTGTGGGTGGGTGTGGGTGTGTGTGGACACCTCTGACCTTTTTTGTGCATGGCTGAAATGAAGCCTACTGTACAAAGATGAGTCACATCTAAGGTTCCACTCAGTTTTGCATCTGGCCCTGCCTGCCACTGGGATGTTGCCCAAGAGAGATTGTGCCTTTGAGCTGAAAGAGCTTCTCAACTACTGGCGCAGCCCAATTACTGGGCAGTGGGGTGGGTACTGAACATTAACCTTGTTTTGATGAGTACCATTTTATTCTTGTGGTGGCAACGGCAGCTGTTTCCTGATACCATTTTCCTCCTCCTCCTGTGTCCTGGCTGCCCTTAGTCTCTTTTGTCTCTGCTGCCATTTAACCTGACTGGCTGTGGTGACGCATGCTTATGCAAGTCTGTGAGATTGCTGACAAAAATACATGGAACAGCCCAGCCCAGGTGATGGTGAGGGCAAATAATATGAAAATTGGCATTGAGAGAAAAGGCATTGGGACAACCCGAAAAGGTCGGCAAAGAGCATTGTAAACAAAACAGAAAGCACTTCTCAACTCCCGCTGACAGAAACACGGTTAAGAAATTTCAGAACACCCCTAATTAGAACATTTAAGTTATAGTGCAAGCGACAGAATGTGTTTTGCGCTTGTCGCTCCTTTGATTCGCACCACCTAACTAAGCTCCCTGTGAGGTTCCCTCATTGGGGATTCACCTCCTCACGTCTGAGTTATGGTATCTGGTTTTGCTAATTCCATCCTCTCATCAGCGCTCTCTTAAATTAAAAAATCTGCCATGAGAACACAATCCCGCAGGGATCGCAGCTTTATACAACCATCACATAGAATCTCAATTACTGTCATTCGGATCCGATCATCTGTGTTTAACAGAATAGGGAGGAAGGAAGCAATTATGTGATTGTTGCAGACAGAACCGTCTTCTGCAAACACCGTAATAAAACACAGGAGAGTGGCAGAGAACAAACCACTCTCGGAAAGGAAAACGGAAGCAAGGCCCAGGGACAGATTAGCAGCACCGTTAAGAATAAGATCTTCCCTGGGCTCGAGAGCAGGTAAGCAGACTTAACAGAATCTCATCACACAATCGGTGTTTTTTAATTTGTAATTTAAGGCAGCAATGAAAACTCCCAGGTTAAATGCAATTTGAGAGTTCCTGTTTTTCAGTTATGTTCCCAGAAGCATCTCATGTACAGATCGGAAGATAAAAATGCATTTTTATTCTGCACTGGAAAGACCTTCTCTGAAGTACCATGTTAGCATTGGGTTCCACATACCAAGAAACCTAACACTGCAAAATCGAAACTGATTCTCTGCAACAAACAGAGGACATTGCATTCCCCAGGGGGCACACAATTAAGTCTCTGTTAGTGTACCCACATCCACAGCCTCTCCTCATGGCATCCCTGTCTTTTGTGGCTTGGTCACTATAATCAGGCATACCAAAGCAGGATTTGCATCCACAGTACTGTTTCTATGCATTCCTATGGGGGTGAATTAATTCACCTCCTTGTATCACAAAAAGAGAAAGGGCTTCAATCAAGCACACCATTGATGGCAGGGTGATGCTTGCCCCTGCTAACAGAAGCAGTAGAAGGGAGCACAGTATGGGCAAGTTTTTGCCCCATCCCTCATTGCAGCCAACTTATTTTGCCCCATAGCAAACAGAGACAATCACAATCTGTCTAAAACAATCCTAACACTTTTACCTGCTCAAGGTGTTCCAACCCTGCAACTGGAAAAACTATGCGAGACTAGACAGGACCTTGGCCCGACCACAGCAAAGCTTTTGGGTTAATTTAAGCAGCATCCAAGGATCTTCCAAATTTCAAAAGGCTACTTGTCAAATGGTACAAGTCCTTGCAAAAGGCACGAGGGTGGCATTGCTACTTTCTTTGATAGCCGCATATCAGTGCATGCTTAAAAGTGCACAATGCCTATGCTTTAAAGGCCAGACCTGAATGCAGGGTTCAGCTTAAAAGATTCAAGACAGCCTTGTATTGGCTGCCAGCCAGAGCTTATAGCAGAAAAGCTTCAGCATCTCTCTTTAATGGGGGAAAGAGGAGCCTGGGCAACACTAGCCAAGCTGGCAGACATCTAACAGAGTCTGCCACACACGCGGCAATTAATTCTCCTATCACTACGAATTTGAAAATTAGAGTTGGCAGTAGAGCGCTCATTTATTTTCAGGAGCAAAAGGAAGAGAGTACTCAGAAACTGGAGCAGTTGATAAAGAAACCTCTGTCAGTGCAGGAGAACGAAAACTTGGGACACAGATATTAGATTCAGCTCCAGCCTCCGCAATGATGCAGTGAGCACAAGGGGGCTACTAAGATCATTCCAGAGCCCAGCGTATAGGGAAGCCCAAACAGAGCGAGCTTCATAGACTCCTGAGCCACTGCAAGGTGCTTGGACTGTGTTGATCCTCCCTCTCTTACACCCTGCTGCTCTTCCAGCCCATCTGTAAGCTCTTTGAACAGTATTCTCCAACAGGCACTGTGCACTGCAGTTTCCATCATACCCGGGTAGCGTGGCCAATGGTCAGGGATGACAAGAGTCGTAGACCAAAGCATCTGGTTTATGTCATGCCCCAGACTATAAACCTTGGCAACTCAGAAGGGGGGATGGAGCCACCCTCTGGTCCGTCTATGCACAGCTGCAGAAACTAGAGCATGAATGTCAGGGGGCTGCCATTGGAACAGGGGAGGGAGCCAGGGGGATACAGAGCGCCTCCGGTGCTTCTGAGGAGCAGCGCCTCATCGAGCGGTGGGGAAAGTCACGCCTCCAGTGGAGCAGAGTGGGAAGGGGGGAGCCAAGCGAGGGGGGAGGGCTCAAGGATGCTAGCCCAGCTAGCCAGGAGGCAGTAACGCCGTTTCCGTCGCCCAGCTTACGCAGAGGGGTGAAATGTAAGGAGGGAAGGCAGAGATTTTGGGTGTCCAAGTTCTTAAGTTGGAGGGGAAACCGGAAGGGGCCACTCCTGGAATCTGCAAGCGACTAAGACGGACATGAACTTTGTGATTCTGCACTGTATATAGTTTGCACCAATAAAACCTGTAAAAGACAGGTCGGAGTCTTGCCTGGTTACTCATGAGCAACCGCCACAGGTACCTGGAAATGAATGCCTTCCCCTGAATCCTGAAGAGACACCTCTGCCACCAGAGTCCAATGACTAGTTCACAGACTTCTCAGGAGGATCAGGAGAGTGCTGAGACAAGATCTCGAACTACCTAGTCCTGCAGTTGCTCTAAGGTGCTGGTGAGATAATTTGGATGTTCTGCCTCAACTGCACAATCACCAGCTGTGGTCATGAAACCCACCCATAGATCTCTCTCCAAGGTGCTGAACCCACTTTGTTTCGCCTTCCTGTGTGCACAGAACCCTGGGATCCTCTGCGCTTGGGCTGGCTTTCATCCGTAGCAGTAGGCATCCCCATGGGTCAGGATAGTACAATGTTGCATGTAAGGCTCTACCCAGCTGAAAGAAAGTTCCCCCTGAGCCCCACACATTGCCTCTGTAGAGTTTAGCAGAATGCCCTCCAACCGAAAGCCTGCCTGTTGCCGGCAAAGCTTTCTTTTGCTGAAGACTGATGAATTTTCTCTGCAGCAAAGCATAGTAGGAAAGGGCATGCTAAAAACAAAATGATTTGACATACCGGAGAACAAAAGAGCATCTTTGAAAAAGGAATATTGATTCTGTTTCGAGACCAGGCTAATGCAAGTCTCAACTTCTGAAGACTATTATTGGGGTTGGGATCTGAATTCTCCATTAAAAATGAGCTGGGACAATGTTGACACGAAGTCAAATTTGCAAGGACTGGCTGAGGCTGAAGTTACACAGCTGAAGGCAGCACGAAGGCAGCATTAATCTGCATTCAATCTTCCGAAACAACAACGGCAAGAGCAACAGAACTTAAGAATAGACTGTCTTGAACCAAGCAAACTTTGAAATTTCTAAAGGCGGGTAAAACACTAAAGACCACTTTCCATGTCATGTGTTGCTGGCAGGAAACCCCTGGCAGCAGGCACAAGTCAGTAGCGTCACAAGCACAAGAGGGGACTGGAACTTTGATCTGGTTGACTCAGAATAAACCCCCACCAGCCCTTGCAGATGCATCTGGAGGGGCAATGAGCTGAAACAGGGAATTCGCCAATGAAAAGCCTTCCATTTCCCTGAGGTTCTCCTAACTGTTCATTTCCACATTCTGCTTCAGCTTTCATACAATGTAAAAGCCGCTTCCAGAAAACTAATGGAACATAGTGCATGCTTGGTATTCATTTCCTGATTCAAGAAAAAATAATATCTGTTTGAGACCCCCTTAATTCGGAAAGTCACAGGAGTAAAGTGATGAAATTGGGGGTGGGATACCGCCATGCAGTTCTTCTCTGCTGTTTTCATGGGGGGACTATTATTTGAAGAACCAACCCTGCATACGGAACATAGCAGTGGGGTCCATTCCAGATCAGCTCACAATTAAGAACTTTGGAAACGGATCGAGAGACAGGCCCCCTGCAGAAAATGTTGCATAACTTCAAATATTTTCTGCAACATCAGTTTGCTCAAACAAATTTGGATGCCATAATTTCAACGCACTGAACGTTTTATGGCTTATCGGTGTTTATTTTATTTCATGCATCTCAAATATTTTCCACTGCTCTCTTTTCGTTTGAAATGTTTTTGCTTTTTCAATGAAATCTTTCATCTTGTCTTTATCTCTCTCCACAAGGTGTACGTATCGTAACAGAAATGCTCTTTCCCTCCCAGATTGCCCCAAAGTAGAAGTATTTATGCCACAGTTGAGTTGGCCCTTACCTCCATGATAGGACTGGAAGCCAGAACTTTCTCTTCAATATTGGTTTCGCTGGAGGAGCCTCCAACAGATGCGAAGTAGCGCATGGCATATTTGGCAGAGACGGTTTTGCCGGCACCAGACTCCCCGCTAACAATAATGGACTGGTTCTTCTCATCCCTGTATAAGGAAGAATGAGGCAGGTGTTACATTTAACCTCTTAACATTGCTCTCTTTTCTTGGCCGGCTCATATCACTTCATATTGTCTGCCTCCCATGTGAGTTCCATTTAGCTGGAATTGGCCAATGGCTCTTTCATTCCATGTAAAGAGTAGAATTGATATGGCAAGGATCTAAACTTCTCAGTTATTTGAAACTTGGTTTATTTATTTCAAAATGTGTCCTGCCTTCCTAAAATGTTAAAGGTAGGAAATGGAGAGAAAGAGAGAGCATATTTGCATGCGCGAGCACAAACACACAGAGCTGTTCGCCTCTACATAGTTCCATCCTTATTTCAGACATTGTGATATATCAATATATTGCAATGTTTAGCTGGTGATATATCGTGATGTTGAAAACCTGACATCTCCCAGTCCTAACAGCTGATCCAATACATTTTGCCACCCGAGGTGAAGAAGAAGATGGTGCTTCCCCATTCCTTTTACAAAGGTGACCAGACTGGTATCTTCATCTTATTTCAGCACTAGAAATTAACCACACTCTTGAAATCGGGAAGGGAACCATGTACACCAGTGTGAGATCCTTGGAAGATGGTACATAAGGTGGTACATAAATGTTATAAATAAATCAATCCCTATTTTTGCAAGCCTGCTGGCATACATTGTTTTCCTCACTTTTGTTCTGCATCTTTAACTATTACTATTATTTTTTTAAAGGGCCATCCCAGCCAATGAGGGATCACACAGCGAACATGTTCATTGCATGGTGCCATAGTCATGTGGTTGGCCACTGTGTGAACAGGGCGCTGGACTAGATAGGCCATTGGGTTGATCCTTCAGGCTCTTCTTATGTTCTTAATTAACCCATTAATGTTTAATGTGCTACTAATCCGAAGTGGAACTAATCAATAGATGGTTTTGATTGTGCTTTATTGCACTTAATTGCTTTGATGTTGTTAGCTGCTTTCATGATCAATATGGAAAGAAGGAGCAGAAGTGTCTGAAATAAATAAAAATCTTAAGCAGCAAAACTCCAGATCTGGAAAATACTTGAACAATGTTAAGAATCTTGTTGGTGGGAGGGAGGAAAGGGACTCATTTTGAGGTGACAGAGGATTCACTGCACTCAGTAGCTCCTTATACCTCCTTGTGATTAGCAAACCCAGAAATATGCAAAATAAGCAAAAATGCAAAAATATATTTAGTCTGCGTGATTAAAGCAGCTCTCCGAGCTTTGCTTACGACCAGCGAGAAGCTGTGGTACCTTATTTATTCAGATTTAGAGACCACCCTACACCACATAGCATGAGACTATTCAAATATTATATTAACATATCATTAAAAGTCTCCTCTTTTCTGCTAGCTTAAACCTGATCCTGAATCAACAACTCAGAACAGATAGTACAGAATTATGATTCTGTCAGTGCAACGGAAGCACAACCCAAGCTTTAATCAGAACCAAGTTGCTTGTGCCTCGTTGAACATCCCAAGAACAGAAACCACAGATTGGCTGGAAGTTAATTTAATGCAAGAACCCTGTGAGGTGGGTTAGGGCTGAGTGGCCCAAGGTCACACACTGAGCTTCACTGCAGGGCAGGATTTGAACTCGGATCTCCAAGCTCCTACCCAAGGTCCTACCCAAACACTCTAGCCTCTATGTCACACAGGCACACTCTCTGCCTTCCTCCTGCCACCTCATCATTGGCACTTATGCACTGACTGCACTTATGGCCTAGGGACACGGGTGGCACTGTGGGTTAAACCACAGAGCCTAGGACTTGCCAATCGGTGGTTCGAATCCCCACGACGGGGTGAGTTCCCATTGCTCGGTCCCTGCTCCTGCCAACCTAGCAGTTCGAAAGCACGTCAAAGTGCAAGTAGATAAATAGGTACTGCTCTGGCGGGAAGGTAAACGGCATTTCCGTGCACTGCTCTGGATCGCCAGAAGCGGCTTAGTCATGCTGGCCACATGACCCGGAAGCTGTACGCCGGCTCCCTCAGCCAGTAAAGCGAGATAAGCGCCGAAACCCCAGAGTCGGCCACGACTGGACCTAATGGTCAGGGGTCCCTTTACCCTTTACCTGCACTTATGGCTGCCCCTGTCTTTCCTCCCATGGATTTGTTTGGATTTATTTGTTGCCCCCAAGATGGACCCCAAGGCTGTGGTTGCCAATGAAAAAAGGGGAGGGGAGGCTGCCTGTTTCCCACCTCCTCCCTTGATTTCAACAGCTCTAGACCAAGTGAATGAGGCTTGTAGGTCTGCGTGTGTGGAGGAGGAATAGCCACACAGCCTCTGCCCTGCCCTGTGGAGGCTGGCTCTTCCTGGTGAGCAGCGTTAGAAACTCAGATATATAATATAGGAGCCATATCACTCCTTAAACCAAGGTTGCAGTCGCCAAAACTGAAGGTCTAGTTGCCATTTTGGAGCAAGACAGCTCTGAAGTTTTGTTTTTCTAAGGATGGACTGACTACTGCGATTGATTCTCAGTTAAACGCCTGGCTAGTTCAGATGACAGCCTTGAGCCAGGTTAAGAGCTTTGAGAACTTACCATATTTTTCGCTCTACAAGGCGCACCCGACCATAAGACGCTCCCAGTTTTAGAGAACAAGAAAAAAAAATCTCTTCCTCTCTGCGCTGCACCTCTCCAGCAAAGCGGGAGGAGAAATGGAAGGGGCTCCATTTCTCCTCCCGCTTCGCTGAAGGGGCGCTGCGCAGAGGGGGAAAACTGTGCAGCGCCTCTCCAGCGAAGCGAAGCCAGGAGAGCAAGAGGGATCGGTGCGCACCAACCCCTCTCGCTCTCCTGGCTTCGCTTCGCTGGAGAGGCACTGCGCAGCTTTCCCTCTCTGTGCAGCGCCCCTTCAGCGAAGCGGGAAGGCGCTCAGAAGGCTTTGGGCGGCTATCCCTGAAGCCAGGAGAGCAAGAGGGATCGGTGCGCACTGGTCTCCTGGCTTCAGCAAAAGCTGCGTAGCCTGCATTCGCTCCATAAGACACACACGCATTTCCCCTTCCTTTTTAGGAGGGGGAAGTGCGTCTTATAGAGCAAAAAATATGGTAAAGAAGAAAAGCCCCTTGATCCAGGGACAGTCCATATATATTGGCCTATTCCGACCTCTTTTTCTTAATACATCCGCTGAGGCTGCACAGAAAAGGCAATTTGTTTCCAAGAAGAAGAAGAAGAGTTTGGATTTGATATCCCGCCTTTCACTCCCTTTAAGGAGTCTCAAAGGGGCTAACATTCTCCTTTCCCTTCCTCCCCCACAACAAACACTCTGTGAGGTGAGTGGGGCTGAGAGACTTCAGAGAAGTGTGACTGGCCCAAGGTCACCCAGCAGCTGCATGTGGAGGAGCGGAGATGCGAACCCAGTTCCCCAGATTACGAGACTCCCGCTCTTAACCACTACACCATTCATTCCGAGTGTACAGATAAAATATAACTGATAAGGATTCTACAGGATGGGGGATTAATGTATGGAAGCAGACTGGGTCCAATGATCCTCATATGGTGGAGATATCAGGCCCCCGTCCTTGCACCCAGGCATCTTCACTTGGTCACAACTGGTCAAAAGCTAGGTGAAAAATGCGCCTGGCTCCTGGCTAATTTCAAACACTGCTGGTGAGGGGACAAAGGCTATTGGTTCTCTTCTGTTATTCCTCATTGCTCAAGATCTAGGCCGCCAGGCATGTCAAACCTGACATGTCAATCCTGAGATTCAGGCCCAATGTGGCTGAACGCTCTCTCTCTTTTTAATAAAGGGTTTGGGGCTCTAGGGGCTGAATAACAATGGAAGGAGTGGGGGGTTCCCAGCCCATCGCCTTCTCATTCCTCCACTCTGGACCTGATGCTTCAAGATGGCTCTGCCTGGTGTAGGCCTCTTTCAGCAAGCAGCAATTGCACCCAGAGCCTCACTGGACGTCTCCCTCCCATAGATCTATCCAAGCTCTCCATTTGGCTCCAGACCTGCCGGGACTCACATGCAGGTAGGTGCCTCTGCCTTCGAGTGCTAACAGCCTTCTAGGCAAAACATGCTTCAAGACCCACTGCTCTGGAGAAAATTTAAGATTTGCCATCTACTCTTATAAGCATCTGTCAGGGGTTCAGGGACAGAGGCACAGGGGAGGCAGGAGATGGAGAGCGATGGGGATGAATCGCAGGACAGCGAGGAAGAGGATGACAATGACTCAAGGCATTCCATGAGTCTTTCCAGCGAATCAGAGGATTCCCAGAAGGGGGCGCCGGTGGTCAAGGCAAGGGGAGCCCCAGGGGAGACGTGTCAGGAACAGGTGGCCAGTGGGGGATCCCAAAGTGGCAGCTGGGCGTCTGGACCAGCCTCCCCGCCAGAGTGCAGCGAAGGGGGTGGAGGTTTCAGTGTATCAGGAGAAGCAGCTCCGGCAGCAGAAAGGGAAGGGGGGTCGGAGCAAGCCACCCTCCCGGAAGGGGAGGGGAGTAGTGAAGGGAGTAGTGTAACTGTCAAAAGGAAGGTTAGAGGTTGGGCGCGCGCGCCAAGTTCAAATGTCGAGGCGCGCGGAAGAACAGGGAGCCCGGAGGAGGAGCCAAGTCCCAAAGCCCGCAGGAGGGAGGGAGAGCAGTCTGGGGATTCCACGGCAGGGGAATCCAGGAGGGGCGAAACCCCAGCGGGCAGGAAGACCCTGCGGAAAAGGAAAGAAAGGAAGAGGTGGAGCAGCGCAAGCCTCTTAAACTGGTGCAGGGGAGGGACTGACTCAGAGGGGACTTCAACGGTCTAAGAGTAACAGACGTGGGGCTGCGCGCCTCGGTTGTAAAGCAAACAATGAACTCCAATAAACACCTTTGTATATAAGAAGAACTTGGCGTTGGTCTTTTGTGAGCTGAGACCTGAGGCAGCCTTGACAGCATCATACACAGAGGGCGATTTTTAAAAGAAAAACTGCATGCATTAGAGAACAGAGTGGACTCTGCAGAGTTTCCAAAGATACCATGTGCTCCTTTGAGTCATGGGGAATCCCAAGACTGACAGTCACTGCCTGGTGTCCAAAGTACCCCACCCATTATGTCCAGATGGGACTTTTTTGTGAATCAATCTCCAACATCCCAGGATGAATTCCACTGCCATGCACCATTTAACACTTTGATTTCAAACCAGATGTGTTTCAAGTACCGTATTTTTCGCTCTATAAGACGCACTTTCCCCCTCCTAAAAAGTAAGGGGAAATGTGTGTGCGTCTTATGGAGCGAATGCAGGATGCACAGCTATCGCTGAAGCCAGGAGAGAAAGCGGGATCGGTGCGCACTGATCCCTCTTGCTCTCCTGGCTTCAGCGATAGCCACGCAAAGCCTCTTGAGCGCAGCCGGAGCGCTCCTGCCTCTTCGCTCAGGAAGCTTTGCGTTGCTTTCTTGTTTCTTGTTTTCCTTCTCTAAAAACTAGGTGTATCTTATGTTCGGGTGCGTCTTACAGAGTGAAAAATACGGTAAGTTTCAACCAGAGGTTCTTCTCTTGCTGAAGGGGTGGGGAAAAAAGAAAATGGACCCATGATAGCTACTCTTCACTCTGCTGATATGGCAGCGGAAGAGAAATCTAAGCCACATCAGACAGGCGGGTAGAATGAAGGAATAGGCAGGACAATTACCCCACACCCAGAATGAAGACTCAACGCTCAAGCATTTGGTTAAAGGTTATATTTATTACTATAAACAAATAACACCTTGCGCCAAGCAACCCAACAAGTGCAGGCAGTTATAATCTGTAAGTGCAGGAGATTTCCTGCCTGCTTCCAATAGCCAAACCATCCAAGAGAAGCTCCATCACTTACACAGGTGTGATGGTGCCTCTCCCCCAAAAGAGAAGTTGTGGGGGTGTGACCTTTCCAAGCCACCCCCCCCACTGTTTAGCATTCACCAGGTGGCACACAGCAGGTCCCAATATCACAAAACCAAACCCCTCTGCCCCCCAGCTGAAACCGCAAAAAGAGGAAGAGCTTGAGGGAGGAGCTTCCTTCATATGGGAGGCTTGCTCCCCAAGCCTACCAGCCCAAAGAGGCTGCATCAAACTTGAACCAGGGGCCATGTGGAGAATCCCTCACCCGCTCCCTTTGGAAGCAGACCTTGTGAGCCTTCCTCCTAAAAGCGGGTGGGGTAAATTCACCCCAACAAAAGCCTGGAAGTGGCATCGCCAAATCTGCACGATGCTACCAAATGGGAGAGACAGATTGTAAGCATTCTCCTACCTGTGCAGAACAGAAAGCAATGTTTCCACATGATGATTCCTGTGGTTGTTCTAGCATAAAAACTTGCACCCCACTCTTCTAAATCCCACATACCTATGGGACCGACTCTCCTGGTATGCCCCGCGGAGGACCTTAAGGTCCACAAATGACAACACCTTGGAGGTCCCAGGTCGCAAGGTGGTTAGATTGGTCTCAACTAGGGCCAGGGCCTTTTCAGTACTGGCCCCGACTTGGTGGAACGCTCTGTCACAAGAGACTAGGGCCTGCAAGACAGAGCTGTTCCGCCTGGCCTTTGGTTTGGACTCAGTCTCACCCTTATGTTGCCCTCCCCTTATGGTCTTGATCTATCAGCTACTTTTAAAATGAGGCTGCATTTTAAATTGCATTTAAACCTGTATTTTAAATTTGTCGTCCCCCCCCCCCCCAATTATGTTTTTACTGTGATTTTATTGGTGTTAGCCACCCTGAGCCAGCTCTGGCTGGGGAGGGCGGGGTATAAATAAAAATTTATTATTATTATTATTATTATTATTATTATTATTATTATTATTTTGCATGCTGGCAAGTGTTTTGTCTTGAAGCCTCAGAAGGTCTTTCCAATTGCTGTGACTTAAGGAAAGGTCAACTTCCTGCAACTGTTTCAGGGGTCAAACCTTAAATACGGAGACGAACAACAGGAAGCCACACAAGCCAATCTAGTCGCCAACAGCTTCTCATCTGAAGCCAGTTCCAAGCCATCAGACGGGCCAAAGACAGAGGTGATTGCTCACTAACTCCCATATTCCAATAGAAGTAAAGGCTCTGTCGGGGTCGCATCTGAGTCACATATAGGGCCAGGATACTTTAAGGACCGCACGTCTCCTTATCTGCCTAAAACCTTCAAAAGGGCGTCTATTCAGTGGTGAGACCCTGGACTATGCAACACTCGCTCTACCCAGAACCTACCTAGATGGCATTTAGATGCCAGGCCAAGGGCTTTAAAAACATAAAATTATACGCTGACTGGACACTTTTAGGTTTCTGCTTATATGTTGCTGGTGTTTCTTTTTAATTGTGCTGTTTTATACTGTTCTTTAATATTGTTGCTTTCATGTTTATTTTTAATTTCCTTTGTTGTAATGTGAACTTTTGGTAAGTCCTGGGAACCCGGTGAAAAGCAGGAGGAAATCAACTCAAACAGATCAACCAGCTACCCCTACCCTCCCATCACAGTGGGTGATTTTGTATTTTGGCTCACAGCTGACGGGAAGGAACAGAAAGTCATTGGCTGCTGCTGGCATAGGTCTGGATGGGTGAAGTCAAACTAGTCCCCTTTAAAACTAACGCTTCAGTTCTCCGAAAAACACCAAAGCTGCAAAGAATTTTTATTTATTACTTGTACTCCAGGAGAGATTGCATGCGTTTGTTACACAATTTGGTGTACTGCTCCCCAAGACCCCATATAAAAACCCCTCCGACAGCCACATCAACAAGCTTAAGGAACACTGGAAAACCCCTCCATCATCCTTCCCTTAAATTACGTAGGATAGAGATGGATCTATGGGTAGCAAACCGCTATTGTTCTGCACAAAACAGCAAAAAACAAATCAGAGCATAGACACTCCATGCTCTTCCCATTGCAATAAAAAGCTTGATGACGCTTTACTACTACATACTGGTCCAGGTTAAGCATTACAGGAGTTATCAATAAAGCAGTTGTCCTATATGGAGAGCATAGCTCAATGGCGAATGGGGTACTTTAAAGAGAGGAATAAGAACTGTGTCCTGTTCTCCCCACCCCGATCTGTGATACTTCACTATAGGTCAGATGACAAGAGTACCCACAGCTGCAAAAAAAACAACAACAAAAACCACTGCAGTAGACAGAAACAGACAAAAGGACGCACTTCTTCACACAATGCATTAATTGAACTTGGGGAGTTCACTGCCACAAGATGTGGCAATAGTCTCTAAACTTAGGCAATGCTTTTTAAATTCCTAAAGGGTAAGCTGATCAAAAGGAATCAGCCATGACAATGGGCTCCTGCAACAAAATGCAGCTGAGCATTCTCACCTAACAGAAACGCTCCTGTTCAGGGTTCCAGCCAGCCATGTGCTCCTGCAAGATACTCCATTGCACGTTTTTCATTCCACACCAGTATTTCCATTGCTGAGGTCAAACAAGAGGTGACGGCCACCCATCACTTTATTTCCCTGCTTATGGGCTTGCCTTGGCAGAAAAGCAGAATATTTGGCTAGGTGAAATGTCCACATAGCACAAAACACTTTTAAAAGGACAAAAAATATATTCAGCAACTGTCAAGCCCCCATGTGAGGAATATAAAATTCCACCTCTCCAGCTAGTGACCCAAGAGAGAGATGAGTTTCCAAATACTGTATTTTTTGCTCTATAAGACTCACTTTCCCCCTCCTAAAAAGTAAGGGGAAATGTGTGCGTGTCTTATGGAGCGAATGCAGGCTGCGCAGCTATCCCAGAAGCCAGAATAGCAAGAGGGATTGCTGCTTTCCCTGTGCAGCGATCCCTCTTGTTGTTCTGGCTTCTGAGATTCAGAATATTTTTTTTCTTGTTTTCCTCCTCCAAAACCTAGGTGCGTCTTGTGGTCTGGTGCTTGCAACCCCCCCCACCCCCACCCCCAATTGCAGGTAGACCAAGCAATACCAAGGGAACTCAAATCTGGATGCAACAAGTTTTCCAGATCTGCCAAATTCAGGAACACAGCTGTCAATCTTCTCTGCACATTTCCCCCCCTAAGTGCACACCCGCTAAGGCACACTATACATATATACAAGGAATCCCTGTGGACAACAAAATTGATAAAAAGACCCGGCAAACACCATTTGTTGCTAATGCAATCAGCCTGCCAAGCTTTCTTTCCCCTCCCTCCCGTTTCACAAAAGATTTGCCTGAACAGCTGACCCCTTGTTTGTTCAGAAGCACTCAGCTGGGTGCTTCAGACCTAGCCAAGTTTACAATTTGGATTTGAATGGCCAGTTTTAAGACATGAATCACAGAATACAATGGTGCCAGCATTCTCAGCCTTCCGCAGGATTTTGAGCGGTCCTCGGCAGGCTGCCTTTGGTGACGGCCGTCTCCCTCATGCATACTGCTGCCTGGGCTCCCAGCGGCAATGCTGCAACGAGGAGGGCATAAGGAATGCATGAAGCAGCCCTCACAGATCAAACGTCATTGCTAGAGCATGTGTGTCGCTGTCTGATACAACCTCTGGCAGTGTACTCTTTGCAATGTGCCCCATTCACACACTCAAGCACGAATCATCGTGACAAGACATAGAGAAGAGTTTATGTGGAATGGCAAAACAAGATTGCATACTGTTGTAAACAAAAAATGCCCTTTTCCCTTATGGGGTGTCCAAGAGCCCATATAGAGTCCTTACATACAGTGGCGTAGCATGGGGGGCCGGCCGCACCGGGCGCAACATCTGGGGGGGGTGCGCTCCCTCTCGCAGCTCTCTGCCCCTACCGGGTTAGGGGGCGCAAATTACTTGCCTTGCCCCGGGTGCTGACAACCCACGCTATGCCACTGCTTACATAGGTTCCCTATTGGTAGGAGAGAATAACAGAAGCCAACCAGAGAATACTGAGAAGCAAAGCAGCTAGTAAGCTTGATCTTTATTGATCTGTTGCAACAGGGTGCTCCCCTCACCCGCAGGAGAGAGGAGGGACCCCGAAAAATGGCGTGCAAGGCCTTATAAAGAAATTCCCACCCTGTAGATCAAGACCACCCCCAGAAACATCATACATACATCACAGAAGGGGTGTAACCTAAGACCACCCTTCAGATACATCACACCTACATCACAGAAAAGGCGGCCTAAAACAGAAATTTGAATATTGTTTTTCTCCTGTTGTTGTTTATCTCCTGTCTGGCAGGTTACTTGATTGCCTGGGGAGCCTGGCCAGTCTTTTGTAATGATAAATACTTAGTTCCTGGGCCATGTCACAGGCTCACACCCTATTCAAACACAGTCATACCCTTAAGACAGGATTTGTGAGGGAAGAGACAATGGGAGGTTTTCCACTTTGACCTTGCAGAGAAAACATTGGCTCTGTTTAGGAATCAAAATGGTTCCAGGTTGGTCTTCCTGTGCTGATCTATGTACGTGCTTGGTTGGTACACTTATGAACATTACCATATATCCAAGACCATAAAATTCCTATCACAATACCCACTTTGTCCACTTGGTTTACAGAAAAGAAAACTTTGAGGTGACACGAAAGGGTGCCTTCCTGCTCTACAATTCTACAATTCAAGGTTCTGTGCAGCTTTTCTTCTCCTAAACCCACCAAACCCAAGAAAAGCAGGAAAACTGGACAAAGCAGGATAAATCATGGGACATTTGCGGTACTTAAATTTATGTGACCTGCACAAGATGCAGAATTCGACTTCTCTCACTACAGAATGTTCATCTCATGCTTCTCAAACCCACTCTTTTTCAAGTAACACAAAGTTACCTAGTTAAACACGACTGATGGCTTTGTTAGCAAGAATAATAACAGAAATTATCTTTCCCACACACAGCTAGGAGCTGCCCTCTCACGGCACAGGCGAGCAAAGAGATCAAACATCCACTTACTGGTAATAGCTTCAACTCCTGCAGCTGGGCAAAGGTGAGTGAGGGGGCTCCCTTATTCTCACGCTAATCTTCAAGGCAGAAAATAACCTTTCCAGATGTCTGCAATTTAATTGATGCCACTAGCTCATGGATAGGCTAATTAAAAAGGTTAATGATGCTTCTTTGTATTCCTACCTTGCAAGCACGTTCCTTCTAGCAAGAGCAAGGGCTCTGTCCCATGGATCTCCAGCCTTCCATTCCCAATTTTATATATATATATATATATATATATATATATATATATATATATATATGCAAAATGCTTCATAGACCGTAAGACTTCAGATCCACCATTTTTTATTGAAGATAAAGAAATGCTCATCTTATCCCACTTACCCTTACCCTTTACTTTAGACTACTGAAACACTCAAAACTTAGCTGGTCACCTATGTGGAGCAAGAATTAACCTCCAGGTGACCAGACATGGAATCTCTGGTCAACTAGAAGAGTGTTTGAATAGTTCATTTTCCATCATTCAGAGCCACCAATAGATAAAATTGGGTCTATGCAGACAACACCTGCAGCTGTATAGCCTTATCTTTTGTTCTGTTGTGATGTTATGCACTTGTTCTGAGGTTATGTAAGTTTGGAATAACAGAATAATATTATGGGAGTTTTAGTGGGAGCCACAACCAGGAATCAGAATTGAGACACCAGAACAAGCCAGAAGATGGAGGCAGCAAAGACTATTGCTACCTAGGCAAAGTACTAGCCTGTACAGGAAGCCCTTATACACTTCTAGATTCAATAGCAAGCCTGGGTGCATAATATGCATATCTCAAATACTTAGGAGTCTCCATTACTTGGAGCATGCCTAGGAAGGGGCTCCAATCTGTGGTCCTGGTAGGGGCAACTGAATGCAGAGATGTGGGCTCCCAGTTCTGGCCTGGGCACCTCCTGAAAGAGCTCATCACCTGCCCACACCCAATATACTTGTCTGCACTCATGCCTGACAACTCAACCCCTTGCTCTCTAGTTACTGAGTTAAAAAACTCAAGACCAAAGGAGCTGACGTTTGTGCTACAGCTAGGTTTAACAAATGAGGCCCTGCTCCACAAAACAGCTACCTCTGCCTGTTCTAAATGAATCACGGTTAATTACTTTGCTCTACATTCAGGGACTGTGTGTTTCTCATTTGTCTATGTCAGTCTTCAAATGCTTTACACTACGTAGAGAAAACGCAGCTCATCAATTCTGAAGTTCCCCCCAAGGGTTTCCCTGAAGGCAACACAAGGAGCTCAACTTGCAAGTCCGGGTTAAATTTGAGGTTGAATCCTGACAAGACAGAAGTACTGTTTTGGGGGGATAGGGGGTGTGTGTGCATGGGGGATTCCCTGGTCCTGAATGGGGTAACTGTGCCCCTGAAGGACCAGGTGCGCAGCCTGGGAGTCATACTGGACTCACAGCTGTCCATGGAGGCACAGTTTAAATCCGTGTCCAGGGCAGCTCTGTACCAGCTCCATCTGGTACATACCAACACACTAGACTTCCTGTCTTTCCTGTTGTATATTCCTTTTTTACAAATGAATGTACTCTTATTATTGTATATTTCTTTACATATTATCTAATACATTCCTATATCAATATGTGCTCCTAGTCTTATTTCTCAACTCAGTCTCACTCCAACGTCAATCAACTGCTACCATATATAGTGAACCTTTACTGTATTTTTGAACATATGCTTTATATCTATCCCACTTTTTCATAATTTTTTGTTTTGAATCAGGGTATTTGTTAACTGCGCCATTTCAGCAAATTCTTGTAGCTTGTAATGCCAGTCTGTTATTGTCGAGGCTTCTTGTTCCTTCCACCTCTTTGCCACCAAAGTCCGAGCTGCGGCCGTTGCATATAAGAACACCTCCCTAACGGCCTTTGGGATGTCCCTGCCAACAATGCTTAGCAAGTTTGTAATTTTTCCTAGCTTAGGTAGCACAAATTCCAAGGGAGGGGGATGAAGTCTGAACCAGCTCCAAAGACGGGGGTCCTAGAGAACCTTATCATCCACATGAGTAATCACAAGAAAAGTTTTCCAGGTGCAGCTAGTTTGATGTAACACAGAGAGACACAGAACACTGTGTTCTCAACTTGCTGAACACTCCCACTATGCTACCCATGTCTGGGAACATGATCATCACCAAGACAAAACTTCATGAAACCATTAGCTTGAGACCTTGACCAAGCAAACCAAACAGAACAGAACCTGAGATTGCAAAGCCCAGCCCAAGAAGACAGCAGCGGCAGGAGCAATCTTGCTGCACCCCCAAATTTTGTTTTATCAAGGCACCAGTTCCTTCCCAAACCCAGCTGGAAAGAACGAGGCATCAGTGGCCAGCTGGTGCTCTGTTCTCCTCGGGTAGGCAGGAAGGTTCCCAAGGGTTCAGCACTTTGTGACACCCACACAAAAAGCTAGCCTCTGGCAACTGAAACAAAGTGATCAGTGCTACCTGGAGCAGGATTTATGGTTCCTGGCCAACATTCTGGGACAAATAGGACTTCCGGGTTGACGCGATCTGGAAATGGCGGATTTCCTCCGAGCTCCGGAGGGAATCGGCTCCACTGAGGATGGGTCTTTGCCGCGCCGGCGACGCGGGGACCCTTAAAAACCGCAGGCGCGGAAGCCTGCGGACTGAAGACTCGGCGGGTGCCTTAAGCGCCCCCCCTGATTCGCAAAGAGCCTTTTTAAAGGCTGCGGAGGGGATACGGGGGTGGCGTGGCACTGAGAGTCGATCGCTACCTCGGTGGAGCGAAGCCGCGAGCCATAACCAGAGAGCGCCGACTTCCTTCCTTGAAAATCTGGACTGAAAGAACTACCCGTGAGTAAGACGGATTGGGACTTTAAAATTTTTTACCCTGAATTAGAGACGACCGGGGGGTGTGCTAAAAGGAAGTCCGCACCCCCCCCTTGCAGACGATCTAAGCAACGACACAAGAGCTAAGCTGGAGAGCCTACCCTTGGCGGGGTGAGTGAAAAAGGACATTAACTTCCAAGATTTAATTAAAGGAAATTTTGGGCTGGAGAGCGGAGTTTTGGAAACCTTCCTTTTGTTTTAAACAACCCCCCCTCCCGGGCTCGGGAACGTCCTGCTTTTCTGCCTGCGTAAGAGCTGCGGAGTTTGACAGCTGTCAAAGCTGCCAAACGGGCGGTTTAAAGTGAGAAATTGCCATTTAAGATCCCTCTGGACTAAGACGAGTTATAATTGAGACAAAACTGTTGGAAACAAAGTAACAATAATCAGTTAAAGGATTGTTGGTGAAAAGGCAAATAAGTAACCAGATTCCCCCTAGGGGGAATTCTGTGAAACTACAATGGATACAATGGCTGTGGAAGGAAAGTTACTAGTGGAAATCGAAAGGATGTTTCAACTGGTGGGAATCTTACAAGAGCAGAGCTTGGCCATGAATAAACAACTTGAGACTATGACCTTGGGAACAGGCAACTCTGCTCTTTGTATTGAGGACCTTAATGAGAAAGAATCCACAGCTGATTGGGAAACAATATCTACAGAGCTGGAAGAGACTAAACAACAAGAAAAAGAAGAAGTAATCCTGGGAAGCAACAACCAAAAGGAGACGCTGGGAACATATCTACCACAAGTCTGCGAAAGACACAGAAGAAGAAGGAGGAGGTCCCAAGACAAAATGGAATACAGGAATTTAAAATAAAGAAATATGATTGGGGCCTCCGTTTGGACTTAGACTTTGAAGGGATAGACTTTGTGGAAATTCTTCAGCAGTCACTTTGGAATCTTCTTGTGGGAAGAGGATACACTTTGATGGTGAAAGAGCTTTTCCCAGACTTGACGACTGACATAAAGGACTACCAACAGGACAGGCGAAGAGGGACTGAAAGAGATTTGAAAGCCTCGGACGTGAGGAACCCAGGCTGAGAATCTCGAATTTGGATTTTTATTGGGAAGGGACAAAAACCGGGGATGGGAGGGAGGGAAGAAGAGACTCTTATAAACTCTTAAGACTTCTAGGTTTGGTTAAGATGACTCTTAATTAAGATAAAATGAAAATCGATGGAAGAGAGCTTAAGTCCAACTTATGAAAATCAATTTTTATTATAAAAAAGGTAATAAGATGAATAAGATTGTTAAGAGGAGAAACACCAACTTGTTGATATAATCTTGAAACTGGGATGCACGAGGGGAGGTGGGGGGAAGTCAAGGAACAAGGTTATGAAATGGGGATTTGCTGATTTTATACATGTTTCTGTCTTTTGTTTTCTTTGTGTATGTTTTGTCTTTATAAAAGCAGAAAACCAAATAAAAATTTTATAAAAAAAAAAAAACATTCTGGGACAAATAGGAGCAGGAGTCTCAACAGCAGCTATGGACCACTCAAGGTTGGGGGTGACTTCCTTAGGCAGAATAGGCAACATTGTCAGGAAATTATTGAGGGTTTTGTACAAATGCGCTCATAGTGAGCGTGTGAACTCGACCCACACACCACGGATTTGTTGACACCAGACTTCAGGGTGAGGTGGTTAAATGGGAAAAAATGTTGGTTCGATGTGAATGATTCTTGAATGATTAAAGAACAAACAAAGCAATATTCTGACCCACTAATTAGCAAATAAGCAAAACCTCAACCATCCCCTGGTCCCCAAATCATTCACATTGAACCAACAATTTTGAATTGTATTGCCAATGTTTGGTGGTTGTTGTTAAAATTCGTATACCATCCTTCATCTGTAGATCTCACGGAGGTTCAAAAAAAATAATAATATAGAAACACAGCATACATAATAAAAACAAGACCCCCCCCCCACACTCCAACAACCCCAGTGTGGTGTAGTGGTTAAGAGCAGTAGACTTGTAATCTGGGGAACTGGGTTCGCTTCCCCGCTCCTCCACATGCAGCTGCTGGGTGACCTTGGGCCAGTCACACTTCTCTGAAGTCTCTCAGCCTCACTCAATTGTTTGTTGTGGGGGAGGAAGGGAAAGGAGAATGTTAGCCACTTTGAGACTCCTTCGGGTAGTGATAAAGCGGGCTATCAAATCCAAACTCCTCCTCCTCCTCCTCCTCCTCCTCCTCCTCTTCTTCTTCTTCTTCTTCTTCTTCTTCTTCTTCCCCCACCTATTTATATGGCTGGCATTTCCCCCACATGGATATTATGATGTATGAAATATTAATGTATTATATGATTCCCCCTCTTTTTCCAGTACAGTATAATTTATTATTTTTGTCACCTTTGGGTAATAAGCGACCAAGTTTAATAATAATAGTAATAAATAATTTCAAGCTACACAAGGTTGCACTTTGGATGTTATTGAGCACACCTGTTATCTCTTGGAGACAAGGAAGAAGTGGTAACTTTTAACCACAGCTCAATTTTCTTATAAGCGCAGAAGCTTCTGTCGCTTTTTCCTGCTAGCTGACAGTCAGAATCTGGATGCCTATGTTCACAGAGCCATCTTTCCTAGCCAGTGATTGCAATGAATGGGAGCAATGAGGGAAGAGTAAACAGTTAGATAAAGTAAAGGTTAATGTTCAAAAAGGGAGCACTGCTCCAAGCCAAAGATACAGAAGAGCAGGGAGAGGAAGCTTTTATGTGTATATGTGGTTTATTTATACATATCCCCTTTTAAACTAACAATCAGACCTTTTGCAGCAATAAAATATCTCCCACATTTGTCAAGTTGAGTTAAACACACACACACCAAAGCGTCGTTATGAAGCTAATGCCTGCATTTTATTATGATTAGTTGCATTACGGTGAGACTTTGAAGCTATTAATGGGTATTAGAGTGGAATAATTAGAGTCATCAAATCTGGGCTTACTTCTCCATGCTCTCTTCAAAATCAATATGCACACCTCAAACAGAGTGAGCTTTTATATCTGGCCAGGATATTATAGCAGTAATGGTGTAACCGAATCTAAAGGCTGACACATAATCTTGCAGTGTATGAGTTTATATCACAGTATACAAGGACAGTAGCTAATTAATTGGCTTTGCTTACAGAGCCACTGCTTTGCACCTGGTAGATCATAGGCAGATCTCCCAAGTCTGAAATATCCCATACCTGGATTAGATTATAGGATTACAGTGGTACCTCGGGTTACATACGCTTCAGGTTATATATGCTTCAGGTTACAGACTCCACTAACCCAGAAATAGGTTAAGAACTTTGTTTCAGGATGAGAACAGAAATCGTGTTCCGGTGGCGCGGCAGAAGCAGGAGGCCCCATTAGCTAAAGTGGTGCTTCAGGTTAAGAACAGTTTCAGGTTAAGAACGGACCTCCGGAACGAATTAAGTACGTAACCCGAGGTACCACTGTATATTCTTTATCTGCATCCCATCGCCCCAATCTAGTCTTCCCTGCCTTGTCATCTCTCTCATCCCATCCTCAAACAGAAAGCATTAATTCCTCAGTTTCCATCAGAAAAAGATGTCATTAACTGCACCAAGATGGTCACCAGCGACTAGAACCAAAACAGGAGCACTGAAATATCCTGGGAGTGTTATTGTTATTATTTACTAAATTTCTACACCATCCTTCATCTGAGGATCACAAGGCAGGTTACAATATAAAAATGCAAAAGTAATACATCACAAACAAAAACAACATCAGCCCTCCCTATAGTTTAAAAGGTTACGTACATATTGTTTACTTAGCCAAAGACCTGCGAGAAGAGTAATGTTTTTAGTTGGTCTCTAAAGATATGCCATGAAGGTGTCAGGCGAGCCTTCCTGGGGAGAGACTTCCACAAACAGGGAGCCAACACAGAAAAGGTCTGCTCTCATCCTCCAAACCTCTTACAAAGCAGACACACAAAGAAAGGCCTTGCGGTCCTGAGATGTTGAAGGCTTTATAGGTCAAAACCAGCACTTTAAACTGGGCCCAGAAACTAACTGGCAGCCAGTGCAGTTGGACCAAGATTGGTGTAATATGCTCAAACCGTCTTGAACCGGTGAGCAGTCTAGCTGCCAAATTCTGCACCAGCTGAAGTTTCCAAACCATCCTCTTCAGAGGCAGCCCCAAATACAACATGTTGCAGTAATCTAACCAAGAGGTTACCAGAACACAGACAACAGAAGTTAGGCTATTCCTAACTCTGTAAAGGTAAAGGTAAGGGGACCCCTGACCATTAGGTCCAGTCGCGGACAACTCTGGGGTTGTGGCACTCATCTCGCTTTATTGGCCGAGGGAGCCGGCGTACAGCTTCCGGGCCATGTGGCCAGCATGACTAAGTCTCTTCTGGCGAAACCAGAGCAGGGGACAGAAACGCCGTTTACCTTCCCGGCGGAGCGGTACCTATTTCTCTACTTGCACTTTGACGTGCTTTCGAACTGCAAGGTTGGCAGGAGCAGGGACCGAGCAACGGGAGCTCACCCCTTCGTGGGGATTCAAACTGCCGACCTTCTAAGTGGCAAGCCCTAGGCTCAGTGGTTTAACCCACAGCGCCACCCGCGTCCCAACTCCATACCACCCATTAAATTTCTTGTTACTGCACAGACTGCTGGTGCTGCTGGAATTCCATTGTGGCTGTAGACACTGGGGATTGCTTTTTATGGCTGCTTTCAAACAGTTAATGAAAATGTTCTGAGGATCCTCTTATGTGAGGAGTTGCCATTTACCGATTATAATAATGTTTGGAGGCCTTTTAAAGGGCCTTATGCTCTCAATGGCAATTGGAGCCTTGTGTGGCAGAAAAATGCAAGGTGGGGCCTCTTTATTTCTGTGGACCCTCCATCTTGCACAAGAGCACTTCTGTGGTTGGTTCCAGGTGATTAAAAGTGGCAGACACCACGAAGGGGAGACAAAACGGCAGGTAAAACAAATCACACAGAATTTCCCTCTTTGATTAGAGCTCTTCAAAAGGAGACAAAACGCACTGAAGCAATTAAATTCAGTCCAGTTTGGCTTGTCTTTCTTAAATCATAGAGAAAAAAGAAGAAGAAAAGAAATAGAGAAATCCAAAACATTCACTAGGAACAGATGTAGTGATGGCTATTAGTCCTATCTGAGTCTCTAACGCTGATTTGGGGTTCTTACAGATTTAAGTGCTATTAAGGCATTCAGGCAAATGAAGCAGCTCTCTGCTGTCAGCTTCCTTTGCAGTCTAAACCACAGAGTCTAGGACTTGCTGATCAGAAGGTCGGTGGTTCGAATCCCTGTGACAGGGTGAGCTCCCGTTGCCCAGTCCCTGCTCCTGCCAACCTAGCAGTTCGAAAGCATGTCAAAGTGCAAGTAGATAAATAGGTACCACTCTGGCGGGAAGGTAAACAGTGTTTCTGTGCACTGCTCTGGTTCGCCAGAAGTGGCTTAGTCATGCTGGCCACATGACCCAGAAGCTGTACGCCGGCTCCCTTGGCCAGTGAGATAAGCGCCACAACCCCAGAGTCGTCTGCGACTGGACTTAACGGTCAGGGGTCCCTTTAACTTTACCTAAGGCATTCAGGCAAATGAAGCAGCTCTCTGCTGTCAGCTTCCTTTGCAGCATACTATTGGCACAGCATTGGTTACCTGAGCGTTGATATAATCTGACAGTTCTGTGGGATGTTCATGGCCTGCCACATCGAAGTGTGCCTCAGTACTGCCTCTGAATAAAGTCAGCGCAGAATGTGCTATGCCCAATTCGTTGTCCTTATCTGCTCTTCAGACAAGTACGTAGAACAAAACTTTCGGAGTGCGGCAGAGCTTTTAGGAAAACGTTTCTTCGGGTGCCTCCCTTACCGCATCTTCAGAGGGCCCTCAACTTAGGACGCATTGTGATTTGTGGTCCTTCAACTGAGAAGAATCATTTTCTGAACAGCCACCCAGGGTTGTAAAGGCTTATCTCTCCCACTCTAGGAAAAGTAGCTTTTTAAAGAAAAAGAAAAATCTTTTGATAAGGTGGTTTTACTGCTGCTTTTTCCTAGAATTACAAAAAAGAAGGCGAAAAAGGAAATCGATTTTCTGAAATCCTTCCCCTCGTAAAAGTTAAAAGGGTATTATTTTCTTTAGCACAGCGGACGGTGGTTTTTAAAAGACAGGGACTGCAAACTGTTCCAAAAGCTTGAGGTTGATGCAGGGTGCTGCAAAAACATTTAAAATCTTTTGCTTGCCCTGTTTTGCTGCTTCAGCAGCAGCTAACTACTTGTGCCTCTGTGTTGCCTTCTTAGCTATCCAAACACTGCCATAAATCCAGAAAGAAATGGCCATTGTTAGCCTGCCACACCGGGATGTGCCGCGATACTTGGCAACAGTGCCTCTGTATGATAGTCCTCTGTGTGATTCCGAAATTAATGAACCTGCTACATTATTCTGATTATATCATCATCATATTTGTCCCCTGCTTTGTATGCAAAACATTCCAAGCAGCTTTTGGGAAATGAAGGAAAAACACAAAATTTAGAGCAAAAGCAAGGCATAGAATACTAGCAGCGACATAACCAAAGACCAGCGGTCATAAAAACGAACTCGACAGGAGTAGTCAAACTGTCACCAGTTTGTTAAATAAAAACAAAGAGAGGGAAGCGTGGGAGATCTCCATTGCAAATGCATTCCACCATTTTGGTGCCACCACCGATGAGGCCCTTTTTCTGCCTTCCACCTTGTGGAGGAGAGAGCAAGGCCTCCAACTATGGTGATGGGGAACCTTTGGGGAACATTTGGCCCTGTAGAGGTTGCTGGGCTACAAACCCCATCAGTCTCACCAGTGTGACCATCGAATGGGGAATGATGAGAGGGCCACAGGTTTCCCATCCCTGATTTTCAGATGCAGGCAGATTTGATGGGGGTTGGGGACAGTGTCTGTGGGGGCGTGGCATTATTATTATTATTATTATTATTATTATTATTATTATGGAAAGGGACCAACCACAGAACAAACACCAGTCTTTCAGTACGAAGCAAGGACCATTACAAAGCATACAAGACACCACCCAACCACCTTAGGGACTGCACTCCAGATTTGTGTTAGCCTTTTCTTCTCCCAAAGATATCCTACAAGGCAGCAGAGATTTAGGATCAGAGTATTCCTTCTCCTAGGTGGTTTGCCTTCCCAGGTGGATGAGCCCCATCTGCCCCTCCGTTCCCTCTACGTGCAGAAACAGCCTTCTTGACGGTTGGACCCACTCATCTGCTCAATCAAATGAAGTCAAGCCAAGATCTTCATGTGCCAAAACCATGGCAGTCTTTCCAGATGAAGCTTCGTTCCAAATATTTTCCCTTCCATGCAGGCTGCAACACTTCCGCTTTAAGTAAGAAACAGGAAAACCCTAAATGTTTTTCTTTTTTTAATTCCAGCACAGGAGATCTACACGAACCATTGGTCCAATGCCCATTCAGTGCTGAAGTCCCTTAAGGTACTGTAAAAGGTACAATGACCTTCCCTCTCTGGATTTATGCCATTCTGTGCGTTATTATTATTGAGATGTAGGACACAGATCACTGGCAATCATTAAAAAACCCCAACCCCCATTCAACATCCCTGCAGTGCTCATCTTTCTGAGACAGAATACTCCGGAGCCTTTTTTAACTCTTATTTGCCTCCTGGTTCCCCTTCACTACAGCAGATAAATCTGGTTCAAATCTGTCAGGTGGTGGTGGTGGTTGCTTGTGAGTAACCAGGCAGGACTCTGACCTGGCTTTTACAGGTTTTATTGTGCAAACTATTTACAGTGCAGATCTACCAAGTTCATGTCTGTCTCAGTCACTTGCAGAATCTGGGAGTGGCCCCTTCCGGCTTCTCCCCCAGCGTAAGAACTTTGGCACCCCAAGCCTCCTCCTTCCCTCCTTGTGTTTCATCCCTCTGTGCAAGCTGGGCGACCGAAGTGGCGTGCGTCCCTCCTGGCCAGCCTGGCTAGGTGAGGCGCTGGGGCTCTCAGCAGCATCCTCGAGCCCTTTCCTCGCTTGACTGGCCCCTTCCCTCTCTTCTCCACTGGAGGTGTGGCTTTTCCCACCGCAGGAAGAGGAACTGTTCCTCAGGAGTTTCGGATGCTCTCTGTATCCCAACGCCCCCCCCCCCGCCTCCTTCCCCTGTTCCGATGGCAGTCCACTGACAAAACCAACTACCTAACTCTGTGTTTCACAAAATTCTGGGAAGTGAGGCAAACTTGTTTTTTCTAAAAAATTGAATTAAAAAATTAGGAAGTGCACATCACTCCTTATAGCTCAAAAGGCGTGAGGGTTTGTTTGTTTTTTAAGGAGTGTGTAAATTGTATGAAATAAATTATGAAATTATGAAACGCTTGCTTTTAGAGTGTGGGAGAATAATACATCTCCTACATCTCTGCAAGAGCCACTCATCTAGCTGTCTCTCCCAGCTGGAAAGAGGAAAGCACAGAGCAGCGACTCATGCAGAGAAGCAACAGGCACATACACCTGCAGCCTCTCTACATGAAGAAATTGAATGTGTTAATGACAGCCAGTACAGAACTGTGAAGAAGCCCCCCTCTTTCTCAGTGGAGGCAGACTGGAGTGGGGCAAGACCAGGGAAATAACGCAGGCAGAGATGTAACGGGTAGCATCCTTCATGGGTGCAGAGCACTTCTGAATCCAAAAGAAACCTTTTACTGGCTCTCTCGTGGCATAGTAGCATTCCACTCACAGCACACCCTTTGGGAAATTACAAATGTGATTAGTTCGCTAGGCATTACAACAATAATTACATGTGTTCTTGGTTGTTTCTGGAGTGAGAGTGCTCTCTGCATGCTGAACCACTGCGGAAGCGTCAGTGTGACTCTTTTGCAGCGATCCATCACTCTCTCGTACGTAGGACTGGGTTAAATGCTTAAGCACACTGCCAAGCCCTACAGCAAGGCCAGCAAGAAACAGAATGGCAGGCAAGGGCAGCACTTCATAGGAAGCTGCCTTGTACCAGGACAGAATATTTGTACAGAATATTGGAGAGTCTTGTATTTTAGTGTTTTGTTGGAAGCCGCCCAGAGTGGCTGGGGAGACCCAGACAGATGGGCGGGGTATAAATAATAAATAATAATAATAATAAAAATTTCCAAGGTCTTCTATCCAACATCCTTTCAACAAAAGGAAGAGAGAGATGCCACGGTTTGAACGGCAGACCTTAAATCATGTGCTGTGCCACTGAGTTATAGTAGCATGGTAGGAGTGCAGGATACAACCACAATTTGGAGTGCAGCAACAGAACTGCTGCGACTTGAAAGGGACCCCTGTACAGTAGTGCTGATGTGCTAGGAACAGGTCTCCAGGCATGCTGTGCTGGATGGGGTTGACAGGAGTTGCAGTCCGATGCGTCTGGAGGGCACCAGGTTGGCAAAGGCTACTCTAGGCACTTGCCTGCCCTTTGTCCTTGGGATGCTGCTGCAAACAAGAATTTCTGCAGCATCTCTCAGCGAGACCACATCTCCACCATAACCAACAGCAACAGGTTTACTAGAAAGGCACAGGCCATCTGCATAACTAAGAAGCAGGCAGCATGAGATAAGCTTATAACATGGGTAGGCAAACTAAGGCCTGGGGGCTGGATCCGTCCCAATCGCCTTCTAAATCCAGCCTGTGGACGGTCCAGGAATCAGCGTGTTTTTACATGAGTAGAATGTGTCCTTTTATTTAAAATGCGTCTCTGGGTTATTTGTGGGGCATAGGAATTCATTCATTATTATTTTTTCAAAATGCAGTGGTACCTCGGGTTATAGACGCTTCAGGTTACAGACTCCGCTAACCCAGAAATAGTACCTTGGGTTAAGAACTTTGCTTCAGGATGAGAACAGAAATTGTGCCACCACAGCATGGCGGCAGTGGGAGGTCCCTGAATTTTAGGTACCCTAAAGTGGTACCTCAGGTTATGAACAGTTTCAGTTTAAGCAGTGGCGTAGCGTGGGGGGTGCAGGGGGGGCCGGCTGCACCGGGCGCAACATCTGGGGGTTAGGGTTAGGGGGCACAAATCCACGGGTTAGGGGGCGCAAATCCATGGGTTGGGGGCGCAAATTACTTGCCTTGCCCCAGGTGCTGACAACCCACGCTACGCCACTGAGTTTAAGAACGGACCTCCGGAATGAATTAAGTTCTTAACCCAAGGTACCACTGTATAGTCTGGCCCCCCACAAGGTCTGAGGGACAGTGGACTGGCCCTCGGCTGAAAAAGTTTGCTGACCCCTGGCTTATAAGAACGGGAGCAACTTTGCAGCTCAAGTTTTATTAGTCAAACATCCTCACCTTGTAAATCTCCTGTTATCCACGTGGACCTGTCCCAAGCTGCCTTACTCAGCAATAAAACACTCTCTGCTACCCGACTTCATTTCTCTCTCTCCATATTTATGGCTCTCCCATCAGCAGATTATTTTTAACCACTTCGTTAATTGCCTTCAAGATGCTAGACCATGCTTTCTAAATTGACTCTTAAGAAACACATACACACAGACACAAAACACAAACACAAAACAACATGCCTTAAGATCTCACAGGGACCATAAACTACCTTTTATCAGGCCCAATAATAACCCTAATAATGTCCTAATAAAGGCTTTATTTTATGGCCCCTGTATTCTTCAGGATCAACAAGAACACCTGTCTTTGTTGCTTAAGGCCATTCAAATCAGGTACGGAATTTGTAGCCATATTTATTTTAGCTTTGCGCCAACATCCAGTTGCTAGTACTTGCTGGGCTGGTATAAGCAAATATAATGTGTTGGGTTGTGTGTGTGTGTGTGTGTGTGTGTGTGTGTGTGTGTGTTTTATCAACAAATACTCTTTGGTGGTGAGGCCAAAAAACTCCTAAAAGGAGGTATCCATGGTAAGCTCTTTGCTGAACTCTTGGAGAAGCAAAACAGAGGAACTTGTAGAAATTCCTCCCTGAAATGCATATTCTGCTCTGTTTAAAGCACTCCCTTAATCTAATTGCCTATGTTTGATACGGCTCTTTTGCTTTGGTTTTGCAAGTAGTAGGTCCCATATTGGCAGTACAGTGGTGCCTCGGGTTAAGTACTTAATTCGTTCCAGAGGTTTGTTCTTAACCTGAAACTGTTCTTAACCTGAAGCACCACTTTAGCTAATGGGGCCTCCTGCTGTCGCCGCGCCGCCAGAGCACAATTTCTGTTCTCATCCTGAAGCAAAGTTTTTAACCTGAAGCACTATTTCTGGGTTAGTGGAGTCTGTAACCTGAACCATATGTAACCTGAAGCGTATGTAACCTGAGGTACCACTATATTATTTTATTATTTTTAGATTTATATACCACCCTTCATCAGAAGATCTTAGGGCGATTCACAGAATAAAATTCAGGTTAAAAACAAGTAAATAAAAACAAAACAACAGCAATAAAATAAGCCCCTCCCCTTCCTACAGACACTTTTTGTCTCTGGTTTAAAAAAAGGTCTGTCTGAGATCTTGGGGAGGTGCTGCTGCTGAGAGCAGACAGCTAGGTTCTGAGAGCCTGATACAGTGGTACCTCGGGTTAAGTACTTAATTCGTTCCAGAGGTCTGTTCTTAACCTGAAACTGTTCTTAACCTGAAGCACCACTTTAGCTAATGGGGCCTCCTGCTGCCGCTGCGCCACCGGAGCCCGATTTCTGTTCTCATCCTGAAGCAAAATTCTTAACCTGAAGCACTATTTCTGGGTTAGCGGAGTCTGTAACCTGAAGTGCATGTAACCTGAAGTGTATGTAACCCGAGGTACCACTATATAACATTTTCCTAGCTGGGCACCCCCATCCTGGTGCCCTCCAAACATTGCTTGCTGTGGCTGACAAAAGTCGTAGCACAGAATATTTGCAGGGCGTCAGACTGGTGCAAGCTCACCTGCCAGCTTGCCAGAGATGCCTCCCCAGCTGCTGCTAGAGATAGATTGCTGGACTACAGGAGATGCTTACAGTGGCTCACGGATGGAATTCTTGTGTTACAAAAGTATGGGGAACACAATGCAACTCAGCACATCCTCGTAATTTTTTAAAAAGGGGTTGCGACCCACACAGAGCAGCTTTGTGGCTTCCATTTCACGTGGAGAGTGATTTGGAAGAAACAACTCAGAGAACTTAAAGCAACAACTGCCACACAAACGTCTCACAGCTTATCACTTCAGGGAAGCCAGCCATGCAACCAAACAACCACAGAGTGTTGAGATTATCCCATTGGGTGAATGGGATATTTAGGGAAGCTTTTAATATTTGATGAATCGTTGTATTTTAATATTCTGCTGGAAGCCGCCCAGAGTGGCTAGGGAAACCCAGCCAGATGGGCGGGGTATAAATACAGTATATTATTATTACTATTTACTACTACTACTACTACTACTACTATTATTATTATTATTATTATTATTATTATTATTATTATTATTGCCTATTTTGCAGGAAAACCCTCCAACAAGCAGACAGACACTGTAAAATTCACCATGCACTGACTTTGGCATTTCCCCTCCCCAACCCATAGAAAATGATGAGTATTAAGCAAGTTTTCTTAGAAAGGGTGGGAGGTGTGGCACCAATTGCGTTCAGGCAGATTAAATTATTATATGCACAACGTAAGATAATCAATATGCATCAGTCCAGATCATGATACAGTCCATATCATGCTCAAGTATCCACTTTTAACACAATTTCTGCTGCACAGATAAATGGTTTGTTCGACCCATTTCTCTTTAGCACATCAGGAACGTGCAAATGCCTTAAATCTTTACCACAGAGGCTGAAATGTCAGCAACTCTCAACTGATAACACTTCAGTATCCAAGATTGTAGGAGCTTTGGCCAAATGCCACATCAGTCTCAGGTTGTTACTCAAGGCTTTCACCTCTGCGGCAAAGACTAAGCGCTAAACATTTAAATGCATCTTCCTCGAGATTAATCTCAGCAATCTGATGCCAAGAGAACAGCCTTGGGGAAGTTGCATTAGGAAGGTATGCTGAGCATCCCCAGACGCAGCAGCTGCAAACCTATCGTTGAGCCTTCCAAGCGGAGGAACCTACACAATTTACAGGCTCATAGAATCGTAGAGTTGGAAGGGAAACGCCCCCCCCCCCGTCATCATCTGGTCCAACCTTCTGCAATGCAGGGATCTCAACACAAGGTCAGGTATGGTTTGAAATTGGATAGGGGACCGTAGGTTATGCTTCCTGCTTTGCAGGGGTTGAACCAGATGATCATCAAGGTCCCTTCCAACTCTATGATTCTGTAGCATCCTGCAGAGTTCCCTACTCCCAAGGAGATACAATTTAAAACAGGCAGCAGCAGAAACAACAAAATTGGCACGGGCCACTTGGTTTTTGCCTACCTCTTAGCAATCGTCACAACTTTGTAAGGTTTGGCAGTTAGGCATTGGCTTGTTGTTGAATGGGGGAGGGGAGACCATCGCCTGCCCCTCCAGTTTCAAGGGTATTCCATTAAAGGAATCCGTGGCCTGGTTCCTGTCCGAAGTCCCCTAGAAGGTGAGGGTCATGCCAGGCTTCTGGGAACACCAGGGGAGATGCAGGCGGGTTCTCCCGAAGCAATTTCCCTTTGGGTGGTTTACCCTTACAGACTTCCTGCAAAGGGGACAGGAGTCAGATATAGTCTTGCCAGTGCCTAAGCCAATACAGTGGTACCTCGGGTTACAGACGCTTCAGGTTACAGATGCTTCAGGTTACAGGCTCCACTAACCCAGAAATAGCACCTCAGGTTAAGAACTTTGCTTCAGGATGAAAACAGAAATCGGGCGGCGGCAGCACAGCGGCAGCGGGAGGCCCCATTAGCTAAAGTGGTACCTCAGGTTAAGAACAGTTTCAGGTTAAGAATGGACCTCTGGAATGAATTAAGTTCTTAACCCGAGGTACCACTGTACCGCTCTCATTCCTGTAATCAATAAAGTTGTGGCCAACTTTTTGCCCAAAAACCTTAAACAAAATATTCATGTCCGTGTAAATTTATCTATCCTAATGGGGGATCGGCTTGAGGGTCTTGCCACACAAATCCCATTACACGTAATGCCCACCTGTTCCTGGTTAATTGTTTTTATAAACAGTGCCACATTAATTTTATGTTCAAAGAGCTCAACACAGTTTTAATAACTGCGGAATGCAGGCAAAATCCAGTCAACAGGTAGACGCTTAAGTTTCACTGATTCCAACACCACGTGCTTAACTCTCCTCTCCCACTGTAATCAATGTGTATTAAAACTAAGTGCTGAACTTTGGCAGTATTGTGCTCGATTATTATTAAGTTTGTATGCTGAATGGAGCTGGCAATAGCCAAGAACATGCAATCCATTTCTGGCACTTGTTATTTTCCTAGAACTCCCTGGCCGCAATCCAACAAATGAGTTTGGCACACCTAAGCTCATTGATTCCACGGGGTTCAAGTGCCCTTAAATGGGCCTCAGCATAGAAATCTTCCAATTAAAAGGCGAAAGATTTATACGATCTGAAGAGAAACCAGCAGCAAGAATACTTATTGCAAAGTACTGGAAGACACAAGATTTACCCACCCTGGAAGAATGGCAGATGAAGGTGATGGACTATACGGATTTGGCGGAATTGACTGACAGAATCCGAAACCAGGGAGAAGAGTCGGTGGAAGAAGAATGGAAGAAATTTAAAGACTATCTACAGAAATATTGTAAAATTAATGAATGTTAGAATGATGTTGGATAGAAATTAAGTGGTTTCAAGTTGTAATGCTTTAAGAGAATATGAAAAAAGGATTATAAATGGGTAAAAATCTAATGGTAAGGATTTGCTGAACCAATAAATTGAAGTGGAATGCAAAAAAGGGAGGTATGAGGAGGTCCGGGAAACAAGCTAAAGGAAAATAAGTAATGGAAAATCTGTGTGTTTTTAACTGTTTTTATTTTGTATTTTTCATTTTTTTTTTCATTTTTACTGTAATATTTTAAAAAATCTTAATAAATATCTTATATAAAAAAAGAAATCTTCCAATTAAACTTAGTTCAGCCCATCAACCTCCTCCG
The DNA here is from genome assembly GCF_965112155.1 of Podarcis liolepis. Lineage (NCBI taxonomy): Eukaryota > Metazoa > Chordata > Lepidosauria > Squamata > Lacertidae > Podarcis > Podarcis liolepis. Next base: position 54,819,725 of record NC_139565.1, on the reverse strand, counting down.
CCTTTTTTTCCCCCCTGCTACTTCCTGTACAAAAAGCAAGGGAAAGGAAGGAAGAGAAAGGAGGAGAAACAGTTGGCATTATGCACATTGTCTATTGTGAGGGGAATTGTTCTGTCTGCCAAGCTCAAATGGCAGAAGAATTGCCATACCCAGCACTGAATTTCTTCCTTACATTTCAACTTCACCTACTGCTTTCAGCTCTCCACAAGCTCCATTCGCTTCAAGATAGGGCTGCTTCCCCACATTCCAATGTGATACTTATGCAGGAAGCAGGTGCCGGCCATCCGTGTAATAGTTTTTCTTATTTATTTTAAATCCCACGGCTCAACAGCGCCCTTACGGGAAACAAAGAAAACCCCGAGAATGGTCAAATAAGGTTCCTTTCCCATAGCTGTTTCAACAATTCCACTTTCCATGTGGAGGAAGACACCGAGGCCTATTACAAAATGCCAGTTGTATTTACGCTTTGTCTTGTACAGTGGTACCTTGGCTCTCAAACTTAATCCGTTCCGGAAGTCCGTCTGTGCAGATGTTTGCTTGTTCATTTGTTTGTTTGTTTGTTCACCGGCTTTTGCTTTTGCGGAGGCCAATCACATATCAGGTATCCAAGTCTTTGATCCCGGCCTCTCTTCTTTAACAATGCCAAGCATCATCTACCTTCCACAAGGATCTTAAAGCCAAGCTCTCATCCTCTTGCTTCCATTTGGCAAAAGCTCAAGGAGGTTTCTCCCCCTCACACACCAGCAAGTGATCAATGCTTCTTTTGAAATAAAAAGTGAAAGCCCTTGGCCTCACTCGTCTGTAAATGTCACTTTCCACACTCTCAGCAGATCCTCTCTCTCTCTCTCTTAGTCACTCACTCCCCTTTAGAAAATGCTACGGAACTTACTGGACTAAAGTGCATAGAACCAAATAACTGCTACTGATTGAGTCTTCCCACTCTTTGGCACAGGGCGCAGGCAGCAAATTTTGTCCCAGATTATCCATTTTCTACAGAAATCCACTTTTCTAGATTAGACATGCTAACAAAATTCTCCCAGTGGATTAACATATTTCTAACGCAGGGGGCGCTGTGGGTTAAACCACAGAGCCTAGGACTTGCCAATCAGAAGGTCGGCAGTTCAAATCCCCACGACGGTGTGAGCTCCCATTGCCGGTCCCTGCTCCTGCCAACCTAGCAGTTTGAAAGCACGTCAAAGTGCAAGTAGATAAATAGGTACCACTCTGGTGGGAAGGTAAACGGCATTTCCATGTGCTGCTCTGGTTTCACCAGAAGCGGCTTAGTCATGCTGCCACATGACCCAGAAAAACTGTCTGCGGACAAACATCAGCTCCCTCGGCCAGTAAAGCGAGATGAGCACCGTAACCCCAGAGTCGTCTGCGACTGGACTTAATTGTTAGGGGTCCCTTTACCTTTTAACTCCCTCCCAGCGTTAATCTAGCCCTCTCATGTCTTCGTTTCCGTGCGCTGTTCTGGTTCATCAGAAGTGACTCAGTCATGCTGGCCACTTGACCCGGAAGCTGTACGCCAGCTCCCTCAGCCAATAAAACGAGATGAGCGCCGCAACCCCAGAGTCGGCCACGACTGGACCTAATGGTCAGGGGTCCCTTTACCTTTTAACTCCCTCCCAGCGTTAATCTAGCCCTCTCATGTCTTCGTGTTCCAGAAGGTAGAGTTAAGGGATTCTTGCTTGACTTTACGGAGCTGTGCTATGGGATTCCAAAGGGGTCCATCTCATATTAAGCAGTTGGGTGAGGCCATCCTGGGATAAGGAACAAGAGGTCAGAGTTGGACAACGCCTTTACTGAAGGAGTGGGGCACCTCGGGTTTGGGGACTGAATGCAGCGCTCCAGATCTCTCTTCCATACTTTGGGACTCTCCCCAATTGACATCCCCTCCACAGACCACAACATCTCCCCCCTTCTTCACTAACCCTGGTCCAAACCCTTCTTGAGTGCTTCTGCCTCTTGCTTGCCTGGATGGAGGTTTGAAAGCCAACATGGCGAAGTGGTCAGAGTGTCAGACTAGGAGCTGAGAGACCAGGGTTCAAATCCCCACTTGGTCATGAAGTTCACTGGGTGACCTTGGGCCAGTCACTGCCTCTCAGCCTGACCTATCCCCCCAGGGTTGTTGTTGTTGGGACAGTGGCGTAGCGTGGGTTGTCAGCACCCGGGGCAAGGCAAGTAATTTGCGCCCCCTAACCCGTGGATTTGCGCCCCCTAACCTGTGGATTTGCGCCCCCTAACCCCCAGATGTTGCGCCCGGTGCGGCCGGGCCCCCCTGCACCCCCCACGCTACGCCACTGTGTTGGGATAAAATGTGGAGAGGGGTAAATTACGTATGCCACCCTGAGTTCCTCAGAGAAAAAGGTGGGATATAAATACAATAAATAATTGTTGTTGTTGTTTAGTCGTTTAGTCGTTTAGTCTTGTCCGACTCTTCATGACCCCACGGACCAGAGCATGCCAGGCACTCCTGTCCTCCACTGCCTCCCAGAGTTTGGTCAAACTGATGCTGGTAGCTTCAAGAACACTGTCCAACCATCTCGTCCTCTGTCGTCCCCTTCTACTTGTGCCCTCCATCTTTCCCAACATCAGGGTCTTTTCCAGGCAGTCTTCTCTTCTCATGAGGTGGCCAAAGTATTGGAGCCTCAGCTTCACGATCTGTCCTTCCAGTGAGCACTCAGGGCTGATTTCCTTCCGAATGGATAGGTTTGATCTTCTTGCAGTCCATGGGACTCTCAAGAGTCTCCATATATAATATATATAATATAAATAATAGGGAATATCAAAACACCTGGTGTTTGCATGACTAGAATTCAAACTACTGAACAAAGGCAAAGAGTCAAATCTGTTGCCCATGGGAGAAAGCAGCCGTTGGGCTGAAAAGATGTTCGAAGAATCACAGAATTGAAGATCACAAGGGTCATCTAGCTCAATCCCCTGCAATGCGGGATTCTTTTGCCCAACATGGGGCATGAACCCATGAACTTCAGATTCAGAGTCTCACGCTTTACTGACAGAACTGTGCACAATCCCTGCCTACTGCTGCTTTGGGATCAACCCTAAATGTCACAAAGGTTTGGCAAGCTTTCATGTTCTCCAGAACTCTTCCTCAGGCAGGTGGGGGAACCAGGAAAATGTGGGAGGAAACAAGTACAGAAATTAGTCTGGTGTTTATAGGCTCGTTTCCAAGGAAGGTGAATCAATCTCCCACAGATGAAATAGATAGCAGGCTACACACCCAGGTTTCCACAGAACATTAGGTCTCAATTATTTGAGAACTGTATGATCAAGGAATTTCAGAAGTTTTGTACTGGACTACTGTGAAGCTTTACATGTGGGGCTGCCCAATATACCGTAACTTGCTTCAGAAAACCCAATATACAGCTGTTAAGTGTGGGCAAGTGTTATGATTGCATAATGCTGGTGCTTCAGTTTTGGATCTCAATACAGTGGTACCTCAGGTTACATACGCTTCAGGTTACAGACTCCGCTAACCCAGAAATAATGCTTCAGGTTAAGAACTTTGCTTCAGGATGAGAACAGAAATTGTGCTCCAGTGGCGTGGCGGCAGCGGGAGGCCCCATTAGCTAAAGTGGGGCTTCAGGTTAAGAACAGTTTCAGGTTAAGTACGGACCTCCGAAACGAATTACCGTATTTTTCGCTCTATAACACGCACCCAACCATAACATGCACGTAGTTTTTAGAGGAGGAAAATCCGTAGGCATGCCACCTGTAGGCATTTCCTCCATAACACGCACAGACATTTCCCCTTACTTTCTAGGAGGAAAAAAGTGAGTGTTGTGGTGCAAAAAATACGGTAAGTACTTAACCCGAGGCACCACTGTATACATATTGCCCCATGACACGGGTGCATACGTCTTTTTTCATCATAACACATTGTTATCCATTATCTGAGAAATAAAAATCAATAGTAAACAGAGAGCTAGGTAGAGTTACAAGCTTCCAAGCATAACTCACGTAGTGCACTAGTCTCTGTAATCACTAGAGCTAGAGACTCAATTAGCAGGTATAATAAAAGCTGAATTGGGGGTCCCTGAATGTGCTGAAAATCTGGAGATCTTAAGTATTAGCCCAATGGCTGGGCAGGCTACCCTTCATTGAGACTTTTTGTTCTAGTTCAACCTTTCCCTCCCTGCTAAAATAATGTCTTAATTATGAACGCATCTTAGGTTTGACTTCCAGCCACTGCTTCCTGTTATGTTTACATCTCTTAAAAGCCACTGGAAAGTTCAACAATTGCCAGTTGGGATTTGCCACAAGTAACTGTTTATGTGGCATGATCAGATAACTTCACTGGTCTTTTTTGCTTGGTTTTGTTTCCACCCCCCAACCCCCACCCTGGCTGATGAGATGAATACCCTAATTCTATGCATTTCCCGGTTTTGTTTCTGAACAGTGTCGTGCAAGGCACAACACAATCCAGTCTCATGTGGGCCAGCAGCAGTCTGAACAGAGCAATTTTGGTCCTGCTCACTGACTCTTGAACAGCACAGGAAGGACGTGTCACATCACATTAGATTGCTGGTCCATCTTAACCTCCTTTCCAGTTGGAAACAAAGTGACTGATGATATAGTCCGGAACAATTAAAAAGAAGAGGCCAACATCTCATTTATGAAGGAAGGACTACAATTATATGCATAACAAATGGCTTGGAGACTAAGGGAAAACCCATTTTTTACTATAGAGAACATTACAGTGGTACCTTGGGTTACATACGCTTCAGGTTACAGACTCCGCTAACCCAGATATAGTACCTCAGGTTAAGAACTTTGCTTCAGGATAAGAACAGAAATCATGCGTGGTGGTATGGCAGCAGCGGGAGGCCCCATTAGCTAAAGTGGTGTTTCAGGTTAAGAACAGTTTCAGGTTAAGAAGAAACCTCCGGAACGAATTAAGTACTTAACCCAAGGTATCACATTTGTTTCTTTTATTGCAGTGAGTGTTACACTGGGCAGGCAGCATACCCCAGTTCCTGACCTGGCATGCAAGACATGGAAAGCCAAACTACGGTTTGCCAAGACAATATGGATGCGCAGGTAAGGAGAGAGCCAAGGTTTAGTTTAGTGTGTTATCTGAAACAAACCCTGTGGTTAAGCTCTCTCCTCATTAACCACAAGCTATAGCCAATGTTCGCTCTTTGCTACAACTCACGGTTAGTGAGGAGAGAGTTTAAAAAAAGGCTCTGTTTTTGATGATACTGCTCAGCACAGAGCAGCAATGGAGGAAGAGCAAAACGGCAGCAAGCTCCTCTCCAGCAGGGTACAGTTTTGGCAAGCCATTGTTTACTGTGCTGTGCAAACCTCACCACTGTCAGATACCACTGACATTGGTAAGTTCCTTTGATGCAGAGGGTTACTGCATCAAGCCCTATCCTATGGGGATCCCATCCTCCATCAAGTCTGCTGTCTGGAGAAAGAACTTTGTGGAGGAACCTGCCCATTGCTCCTGGCCTGGCCAGTGACACCAGCTGTCTTCCTGGATCTGATCTGTGGATGGGCAAAGATCCAGTCTACCCACCAGCCTCAGCAAGGAGGAGCTTGTTAGCATTTCATTCTCTCATCACAGGATCGTGTGATCCTCTGTTTACATTCCATAACACTGTAAGTGTGGGAACGGAACTCAGACTAGAGAACTTCTGCTCTTTGTGCTCTCGGACAGAGAAGACGCAGGTGTGAGACGCTGCTCACACAAGCCGTGTTTTGTTGTTTTGATTTGCTGTAAATAAAGAAAATTCGTGATGCCACATACCTACACAGTCTTGCTTCTTGTGGAACTCTGCTAAGTGTGCATACAGCTCCATTGAATGTATGCCACAGGTCTGTACGGAAAGCTACACAGGCAGAACTAGTCAACTGTGTTGTTGTTTTTTTAAAAAAGAGCTACAACTTGAAGTATTAGCACCTGAGCTTAATTTTCTCTCCTTTTCCCACTTCTTTTTTCCTTGTGCGTCATTTATTTATTTATTTATTTATTTATTTATTTATTTATTTATTGTGAACCTTAGGGCAGGGACTGTACTGATTTTTGTAAGCTGCTCCAAAAGCCTTTTTTAGCTAAATTGTAGGGCATAAATGTTTTAAATCGATAAAATAAATCAGAAAGTGTTACAGAACCACGCAGGCTGCATTTTTCCTCCCCGCAAACGTTCCCATGAAACTTGACCACGGCTGCAGCAAAATTATCCAAGGTTTCGCTTGCAGTGCGATCTGGTGGTCTAATTAGGTCAACCAAGCGCCCTTCACAGGTAATGCCGCGCTGACACTGCACCAGATTCACACGTGAACCCAGCAGCACAGCAGCCAACGATGGAAAATGGCCGCTGTGCATTGGGGAGAACCGCGGTTTACTCAGCATCCTAAACTCAGTTCCCCTCTCCACAGTATGACCCGTCCCAAACTGAAGTTGAACTGTGCAGAGTTCAAACTTAATTGCTTTCATAGCAATACTTGGCTTTACAGGCTCTGCTTGTGCAGATATTGGACACACATTCAATAGACCCTCCCTGGTACAACAGGAAAATATATTAAACCAGGTACCCCTTTAATATTATATCAGTAAACTCCTGTAAGCAGTCAAAACCCACTTTTCCAGAAAGGGCATAGGAAAAACTGCCTTGACACAGTGAATACCAATAACTTCAGTTTTTCAAACTTCCTTGTGTGGGTTCACATTTTTTTACCATGGGCTAGTATTATACCAGAAAGAAGTACTTAAAATCATGCCGCTCTATAATTTTAAAGGTGGATTACAGGAGCCTGGCTGGTTATCGGATTGAAATGCACTCAACAGGAGGCCTACTGCATGTTCCAAAAGGCAAGAAATCATATTTTTAAAATAAAAAGCTTTTGGATGTACTGTGCTTCGTGCTCTCAGAACTTTTGAACCTGAGAACTCTTCTGTTTAAAAATGTTAGGAGTACATATGCACCTGGATGGTGATCTATGTGCTTGTTCAGTGGCAATGTAGGCTGTTGTGCGAGATACACAAGAGCCCACCTACCGTATTTTTCACTCCATAGGGCGCACCTAGTTTTTAGGGGGGGAAATAAAGGGAAAAAACGACCCCTCTCGCTCTCCAGGCTCCAGCGAAAGCCTGCATTCGCTCCATAGGACGCACACACATTTCCCCTTCATTTTTGGAGGGGGGAAAGTGCATCCTATAGAGCAAAAAATACGGTACTTTGCAAGGTTATTATGAGAATAAAAATAAGGGATGACACCCTATACAACACCCTAAGCTCACTGGAAGAAGGCTGAGGTAAAAAAAGAATGAATTCACTTCCAGCAAACACAGCAGAGTTACTGACCCTTCAGAGGTGGAACACCCACAAGAATAAACCTTACAAGACAGCAGACATCTCTGAAGGCAGGCTTTTCTTGTTCGTACAAGAAAGTGGCGCAAGTCCCAAGACAGATGGATGCCAACACAACAACAATCTCTTTTCAGGTGCCAGTAAGACTAAACTGTGTCTTCAATTTTCATTTGGAAAACAATCGCCCTGCAAAGCTATGCTCTTATATAGAAGAGACCACGGTTCCCAAATATTTAAAACAAACAAACAACAACAACAACACTCCAATTCTTTTGCCTGTCTATTATTGTTGGAGCTGGAAGACAGCCCTTCTCCAGAATGCCAAGCACAAACTCCAGCTTCTCAAATGTCCTTTTGGAATGATTTGCTCCGTAAAAGGAATTTGCAGGTGGCATTTCTGACTGTAAGACGGGAAACAAACACTCAGCTGCCTTGCACCGAGCCAGACGACTGGTCCATCTAGCTAAGCACTGCCTCCTCTGACTGGCAGAGTCTCCCCCAGAAGGGTTTCAGGCAGGACTCTCTCCCAGCCCTAGATGGAGAAGTTGGGAAACAAACCTGCAACCTCCTGCATGAAGGCAAATGCTTCATCACTGAAGTATGACCCTTTCCCTTAATGCTGCCATTATTTTTTTTTGTAAGAGTTGCAGACTTGAGACTAGTGTTTGTACATTTTGTTTAATGCTGCCTGTTACACATCAATGAGATTTGCCGTTTTAACTAATGCAATAGCTTTCACACCAGAATAAAGAAACTGTGTCCTACTATGACAGTCTATCCATTTTGTCCAGTATTGTCTACTCCAACTGGCAGCAGCGGTCCAGGGTCTTGGGTAGGTTCTGCTACCTGATCTTTTAAGCTGGGGGGACCAGGGACTGGACCGGAAACCTTATGCACGTAAAGCACCTGCTCTTCCACTCACCTAGGTAAAGGACCCCTGACCATTAGGTCCAGTTGTGGCCGATTCTGGGGTTGCGGCGCTCATCTCGCTTTATTAGCCGAGGGAGCCGGCGTACAGCTTCCAGGTCATGTGGCCAGCATGACTAAGCCGCTTCTGGCGAACCAGAACAGCGCACGGAAATGCTGTTTACCTTCCCGCCAGAGTGGTACCTATTTATCTACTTGCACTTTGATGTGCTTTCAAACTGCTAGGTTGTCAGGAGCAGGGACCGAGCAATGGGAGCTCACCCCGTTGTGGGGATTCGAACTGCCGACCTTCTGATCTCTCAAATTTTCTAAAGGTATGGCCCTGTCTCCTCCTGGGAACTGAACCCAGAACCCCTCACATCAAATTAAGAATCATGTGTTAGACGATAACTCCCACCATTTCTTGACATTGGCCATGCTGCTTGAGGCTGATGGGAGTTGAACTCCAACAACATCTGAAGGATCCCAGATTCAATCCCCAGCATCTCCAGGTAGGGCTGGTAAAGACCCCTGCCTGAAACCCCCAATTACTGCTGCCAGTCAGTGTAGACAATACTGAGTCAGATGGACCAATAGTCTGGCTCAATATGAGGCAGCTTCCTATGAAAGGAGGTGCAGAGAAATCAACGCACTTTCTCAAATGCCACCCACAGAAATTAAGAAAGCCACATGGAGGCAAAGTCTTCTTCTTCTTTGGCGATCACTCGTAGCCGAGTAAGATTGTCTTCCATAAACACAGTTTTAACAATAAGTCCAATTCTGGATCCACACGTCCTTCCACAGTGGGGACATTGGTTTCCGGGCAGGAGTTGATCACGGTGTGGATTTGCCAAGCGTGCCTTCCTCTTAGCACGTTTCTCCCTTGCGTTCTGAGTTTGAGTGTCTTCAAAGGCCATGACACCTTTGGTAAAGGCTGTTCTCCAATTGGAACACTCGCAGGCCAGTGTTTCCCAGTTGTCAGTGTTTATACTACAGTGGTGCCTCGCAAGACGAAAAGAATCCGTTCTGTGATTCTCTTCGTCTAGCGGTTTTTTTGTCTTGCGAAGCAAGCCCATTGACGGATTAGAGGATTAGCGCTATTAGTGGCTTATCAGCTTATCGGATCAGCTGATAAGCGGCTTAGCGGCTTAGAAAAAGGGGGGGGGAGGGAAAAAACCCCGCAGGAACTCGTAAGACATTTTCGTCTTGCGAAGCAAGCCCATAGGAGATTCGTTTTGCGAAGCACCTCCAAAACGGAAAACTCTTTCGTCTAGCGAGTTTTCCGTCTTGCGAGGCATTTGTCTTGCGGGGCACCACTGTACATTTTTTAAGATTTGCCTTGAGAGAGTCTTTAAACCTCTTTTGTTGACCACCAGCATTACGCTTTCCATTTTTAAGTTTGGAATAGAGTAGTTGCTTTGGAAGACGGTAATCAGGCATCCAAACAACATGACCAGTCCAATGAAGTTCATGTTGAAGAATCATTGCTTGGATGCAAAGTATGATAGCTTCAGTACTATCTGAGAAATTCTACTGGCTTCCTATAAATTTACCGGCTTTGTATTATTAAACCCGGGCATGGCTCTTGCATCTGTCTCCTCACCCCATGCTCTTTTCTATTTATTTATTTACAGACAGCTGAGATTGTTGATGGCTCTCTGTTAAAGGAAGTTGGAGGCACTTAAGGAGGCTCACCAGGAAATTACCGTATTTTTTGCTCTATAAGACTCACTTTTTCCCTCCTAAAAAGTAAGGGGAAATGTGTGTGTGTCTTATGGAGCGAATGCAGGCTGCGCAGCTATCCCAGAAGCCAGAACAGCAAGAGGGATTGCTGCTTTCACTGCACAGTGATCCCTCTTGCTGTTCTGGCTTCTGAGATTCAGAATATTTTTTTTCTTGTTTTCCTCCTCCAAAAACTAGGTGCGTCTTGTGGTCTGGTGCGTCTTATAGAGTGAAAAATACGGTAGCTCCAATACTGCAGGGCGAGATGGCAAACAAAGCTCAACACTGCGGTCCATAGCAACACCTGACAGCTTCAGAATACACCTCAGGGGTAAACAACACTTTATTAGCATGTAAAGTGAACCCCTTGCCAGTTTTTGTTTTTAAAAGTACAGTGGTACCTCAGGTTAAGTACTTAATTCGTTCCGGAGGTCTGTTCATAACCTGAAACTGTTCTTAACCTGAAGCACCACTTTAGCTAATGGGGCCTCCTGCTGCTGCCGCCGCACTGCCGGAGCACGATTTCTGTTCTCATCCTGAAGCAAAGTTCTTAACCTGAAGCACTATTTCTGGGTTAGCGGAGTCTGTAGCCTGAAGCGTATGTAACCTGAAGCGTATGTAACCTGAGGTACCACTGTAAAAGCATCTGTGGAGAGGGCAACTGGAAGTATAAGGGGTGATATGATAGCCATGTTCAAATATATAAAAGGATGTCACATTGAGGAGGGAGAAAGGTTGTTTTCTGCTGCTCCAGAGAAGCGGACACGGAGCAATGGATCCAAACTACAAGAAAGAAGATTCCACCTAAACATTAGGAAGAACTTCCTGACAGTAAGAGCTGTTTGACAGTGGAATTTGCTGCCAAGGAGTGTGGTGGAGTCTCCTACTTTGGAGGTCTTTAAGCAGAGGCTTGACAACCATATGTCAGGAGTGCTCTGATGGTGTTTCCTGCTTGGCAGGGGGTTGGACTCGATGGCCCTTGTGGTCTCTTCCAACTCTATGATTCTATGATTCTAAGTAGAGAAGTAGAGGTGGTGAGTTTGTGTGCTTAACCCTTTCCCCACATGCAGTTTCTATATTCATTCTCCTCCTGCGAGCAGCTTTATATCCACATCAGGGATCAAAATATGTGTTAGTTAAGGTCAACTTGTGTTTTAAATCACAAACAGGCGTGGGAACCAACACCACATGTTCCAGGTTCAGGAGTGGAGTCTAGGAACAACCTGGTGCCATCCAGAGGTTGCTGGACCAACTCCCATCAACCCTAAGCACTGGCCACATTGACTAGGGCTGATGGGAGTTGGAGCCTGACAATATCAAGAGGGCACCAGGTTGAGCAAGGCCCCCAATACGTTTCTAAGCACAATTCAAAGTGTTGGTGCTGACTTTAAAGCCCTAAATGGCCTTGGCCCAGTATACCCGAAGGAGCGTCTCCACCCCCATCATTCTGCCCAAACACTGAGGTCCAGTGCCAAGGGCCTTCTGGCAGTTCCCTCCCTACAAGAAGCCAAGTTACAGGGAACCAGGCAGAGGGCCTTCTCGGTGGTGGCACCCACCCTGTGGAACGCCCTCCCACCAGATGTCAAAGAGAAAAACAACTACCAGACTTTTAGAAGACATCTGAAGGCAGCCTGTTTAGGGAAGCTTCTAATGTTTAATAGACTATTGGAATTTAATATTCTGTTGGAAGCCGCCCAGAGTGGCTGGGGAAACCCAGCTAGATGGGCAGGGTAATTATTATTATTATTATTATTATTATTATTATTATTATTATTATTATTATTACTATTAGAGTCCAAGGAGAAAGACAGAGCAACCACTTCAGGACACATAACTGGGGAGACACAGTGTTGGCTCCTCTTACAGAAGTCTCTGGCACAGCAACATCTCCTGAGGTGTATTCTGGGGATGATTCCCACACTCAAGACTTCTCCCTTCCAAGGTGCCTTCAGACTATTCTCCTTAACTCAGACAGTCTGGTATGAGGGCCGTGTTGATACTGAGGGGTACATCTGTGTGTGTCTGTTTTGGAATGAAGAAATTGCAAGCCACAAATTGTTGTAATACACAGTTATTGGCTCACACTTGCATGCATGAAAGGGTTAACCTGAGCCTTGATCTCAAATGACCATGGATGGGACTCAGCAAGCCTTTGCTTCCCCTTCACTCCCTCCCTCCCTCCCTCCCTCTCTGCCCTGATTCCCAGAAGAAGCTGGGCTGCAACACAGCTCAAAGCTCAAGAGGAAAAACCTACAAGTGAGTGAATCTCTCTAAAAGGATATTTTTAACTGCCTGCATCTTTGCTAACACAAAGACTCATGATTCTTTTTAAGGAAACCAAGGTTTTTTTTACCGCCAACGGGTGGATACTTGTTTGCTGTAACTTCTGAAAATCTGAGAGTAAAATCTTCACTTTTGCAAAGCTAAGTATCTGTGATTTGTTCTAGCCTAAGTATTTTTGTAAGGAACGTTCGTTTAAAGGTAGATGAGACCCAAGTTTCAATGTGCTTGGAGCAATTGCCATTGTGCTAACTCCACTATGAGAGAGTAAGAATCTCTCTTCCAAGCCTCTCTCGCCAACATGAAAGAGCCAAACACCTCACTGTTCCTCTGCTTCAAATTCCACCCTCCCAATGTTACTTTCCTTTTTAAAAATAATACAGTTATGACAGAGATTTCCTGTGCGCATTTGCATATAATGTGTTTGAGCAACACTCCTCTCAGGCTGAACACAGACAAACATTTCAGCATTGAAACTCGAGAGAGGAACTACATCCAACACTATAAACAGAAACCTTCCTTTCACCCCTCTGCCACCTTGGGTCAAACAGGACCTGCAGGTTTTTGAACAATCCACAGATCTACAACTCTTATATAGCAAGGGAAAAACTAGGATGATGACACATGTCTCAAATGGCAGTCAAACTTGCAAACAGCCTTAAAAAAATATTATATAGCACAACAGACGGAAAAGCAGTTCAGCACTCTGCTGAAGGCAGCCCGACACTTTTGCACCCTTCTCATTTTTGCGCATCGAGGTCAAACATAAAAGATACCATGCTTATTTTGCATTAACAGCCCCGCCAGGGAGCTCAAAGGAGTATAACTGCTCAGTCTTGCTCTTAAAACTTGCTTGAAAGACAAAACTGCTATGGAGACTCTCATCTCGGGGGTCTCTGCCAACGCCAACTCGTCAGCAACTTCCGACTGCAGCCCGGGCCAATTTCAGTGCAGGAGTGGGTGGATTAAACCCCAATTAAGCCCAGAGAGCTTTCCTTGCTCACAGCAGTCTCAAACTTGGCTGAAACGCTGTTGTCAGGATGATTAAGTTGCACTGCAAGCTAACAGCGGTAAAAAGCAATAAGATCAATAAGGGAGGCACAGTAAATGAAACTTTTGCTTCCAGAAAGAGAAATAAAAGCACCTTTTTAAGGGCTCCGGTGAAAGTTTTGGGAATTTGCTGATGCACCATCATCTGTCGCTAACCAAGGATGCTGAAAAGGTGAGGGGAGCTTCTCTGAAGACTGAAGGTAAGCAAAAGTTCAGATGCAGCCACAGGCTCTGGAATTCTGCACTAAAAGGTCCAACATCTCAAAGCCACAAATCTTAGGACAAACAAGCCTGAATTCTACAACTGGAACTGAGACACAGAAACCTCAAACTCGGGGGAAATCTGCACATGGTTTTGAAGAGGATGTTGTTGTTGTTTTTTGAAGGGCAACAAGAATACTGCATGCAGGGTGGTTGGAAGGATATGGCCAGAAACCAACCCAAATCTAGACCTGGAGAGCATGGAGATGTTAGAAGAAGAGGGAACGAACAGACAAGGAACAAACTGGAAGTATTTATAACAAACCCAGCCAGGTAAGCAAATGTCAGTTCCCCTTGGACAAATGCTTGCAAGCAGCTTCCACGGTCTCCTTCTTCCCCAAGGCTCCCAGAGGGCTTATCTTGCGACAGGAGAGAGGCGGCTTTGTGCACTCCCAGTTGTTCCCAGTAAGCATTCACACACACACACACACACACACACACACACACACACTGCAGACTGAACAGGGACTAAACATCCAAGCCACCTCAGTGGGAAAATGGTGCTCTGCATGCAATTCTCAATGTGGACAAAAGCCTTCAAAGGAGACTTCTCCATAGTATGAATCACACGCTGTCAGGAACTAGGAGAACCCAAAAGTTTCTGCTGCTGCTGCCTTCCTTCTGACCCAGAAAGGGAAGAGGAAGAGGAAGGCAGTGTCAGCACCAGAATCCCCTTTGCAAGCATGTAACCAGAGGCTTCACCTTGCCTGACCATCAAAGGAGCCCTTATTTATCTGTCTACTTATATAATTTATACTCTGCTTTTCTTCATGAACTCAAAGCAACTGTGCAATGTCACACATTTCCATTTCCTTTAGCACTTGGCAGGCTTCTTTCCCAGTGCCAGATAAGTCAACAAAGCTAGTTTCCAGTCCAGGAGGTTCCAAAGATAAGTCCTAAATGCGAGCATGTGAATGTATCTGTAATTGAGGTGGAGGGGCTTGTTGGCCTGGCCCTGGGGTTTGGTTTGAAGCATCTGCAGTCATCCAAAGGGAAGGGAAGAAGGGTAAAAGAGAGAACTAGAAGCCACGAAGCATGAACAGGCAATGAGAAGCAAACCCTCCTCAAACCGCTAGCTTCTCTGCCAGGCTATCATCATTACTAGTCTTCATGAATAAGCAGAACTGATAGCAGGAATTAGTGCACCATGGCAAATGCACACTCAATTTTCCCCTGCAATGAAACCATGTGGACTAGGAAACTGCTCAAAAAGAAAGGAAGGAAGAAATTAAGTCGAAAAACTTGGTATTTGGCAGAAGCTGCTGGGTTCAGCATTCAGTAGCAAACATTTTACTCCATGACACCACGCCAATTGTGAGCATTTTCAGAGCCTGTCCGCCAACCGAATTTGGGTGCTTTCTTACATGAATATGGGATAGCTTTGGTTTTAGTGCACAAGTCTGTCTGCAGCTGGGGTGGGCAATTATTCCACTCACCTGGCCATCTGTTTATATGCTTCTTCTGCAACTGCAAATATGTGAGGATCCATGTCCCCCATGTTTTGGCCGCTGTATGCATAGATGACATCTTGTCCATAGATTGGCAACTGTTCGTAGGGATTGATGGCAACAAGCACAATACCTTGAAAACAGGCAAGCATGCAAACAGTTAGAAGCCACGCCAAAGAAGCAAAATTTTAAATACATTCTAAAATAAGAACTACCAATCAACTTTGAATCACTTTTCTATTACATAAATGCTGCTGCTGCTCTAGCCTAGCTGTTTTTTGTGGACTGTGGTTTCTGTGACGTTAACACATGAGAGTGCTGGAGGTGAAATAGTTAAACAGGTTACCCAATCAGAACCCAGGGGGTGGAGTCAGAGGGACTATAAAACCAGCTCTGGAAGGGGTGAAGGGAGAGTTCGTTGGGAGTGGGGTGGTTGGTTGGAATGGGAGTGAATTGGGGCAGAGTCTGTGGGTAGGTTGAATTAGTGTAGCGAAATAAGCTGAGTCAGGAACAGTTAGGGGTCAGGAAGACAAGTAAATATCTGAGAGGTAGTTTAGTGAGTGAGAGCAGGTAGCGGAAGTTATAGGTCTGGATGATTGTAATTGACCGATACTATTTATGAAACCATACGCTTGTTAAACTGCAATAAATAAACAGAAGTTTATGTTCCAATTTAACCCTGACTGGACTCAGTATTGTACCAGGTAGGGCCTGGGTGGTGGCAGCGAGAAATAAAGTGGTGGCACAGAGATCAATAGATGGTGAAACGTCCGGGGACCCTGTGTGATCGCCGCAGTTTCTTACTCTATGGCCACCATATGAGAATATATTTGAAAGGCTTCCACATTTCAACTCACCGCCTACCACTTTGCCCTCTGCAACCATAATGCAGCAAAGCTACAACTTGCACATGAGAGAGAAATGTGCACTAAGGCACGAGTTCTTTAGCACAGCCATTTGCACTGCTGAAGAGGCAAGCAGATTTTCCGTAAAATACAAATGCAAGCGGGTTGCCTCTTCAGCATGTAGAGGACTTTTTTTTAAAAGGCAGCACTCTTCTTCTTTAGCATTTTCCTCTATTATTTTCAGGATGGTTTCAGGAGAACAGATGTCCCATAACCATTATTTAATAAACAACACAATCAATCAATCAATCAATCAATGCTGAAATCTAAAGGTATCAGCGTTTTTCTCAGGGCAGGACAAGACAAGGAATGGCTTTTTCCTAGAGCAAACAGTTCTCTGTGCTGCAGGATTTAAAAAGAAACTGGAGCACTTATTATACCACAGCTTTTGACTTTAGAAAAAGCCCTCAAGGTGACTTACAAAAGAAAATCCTGTAAAGAACATAAAAAAAGTACAGGGCAGGATTCGGAGATACTTCTTTGATGTGCGGAGAGAGCTTATATCCTGCCAAGAGAGATGTACATTTCCTGCTCATCTGTCTGCCTCATCATGTATGCGAGTTTTCGTTTCTATAGTTCTATTATGAGAGATGCTTTCAGCCCTTTAACGCTGTATTGTCTGTCTCTAAAAAAAAAGGTCATGTTTGAAGTAGTTTTTGCTGATTCATGAATGGACAGACATGTCTATCCTTTTGAAAACAAACAGAAAATCTCTTGTGCAGCAATAAACTAAGCTATCTGCTTTGAAACCTAGTACAGACTTACTGTATTTTTCGCTTCATAAGACGCACCTGACCATAAGACTCCCCTAGTTTTTAGAGGGTGAATGCAAGGGAAAAAATATTCTTTAAAGGGAGCGCTGAGCAGAGCCTGTAGGCATCCCAGGCTCTGCTCAATGCTCCCTTTCACGAGCTGCGTGGAGCGTGGGTGTGGCTCTGGGGGGCTTTTCCCTGAGGAGAAGAAGTCCCCAAGAGCCGCACACATGCTCCGCACGGCTCTGTAAAGGGAGCGCTGAGCAGAGCCTCCCGCCTGCATTCGCTCCATAAGACGCACACACATTTCCCCTTACTTTTTAGGAGGGAAAAAGTGTGTCTTATGGAGCAAAAAATACGGTAGTTATCAGGAAGCCTCCAGATGTTTTGGATGACAATTTCTCACAGTTCCAGCCAGCATGGGCAATGGCCAGGGAAGATAGAGGTGGTCTCAAGGGGCAAGACATCTTGATCTGGAATTAATAATCGCTGTGTTACTCTGCGCTACTTGTCTTTTTATTTTTTAAAAAAATAGGGTGGTGACAGTCACAATGATCTCTTCTGATATCTCACACCCCTGCCACCTCCTTCCACCCCCCAAAAAAATATTGAAAGAAATGGCACATTGCAACACTCACCACAGTAGGTGTAGATGTGGTTTGATTCCAAGAATCGGACTTTTAAGTTGTGCAAGACTGCAGGTTCGTGGAGGTAACTTAAAGCTGTCAGGTCGTTTTCTCCAACCAAAATATCTGGATTTCGCAAGAAAGGAAACTTGTTGGCTTTCGCATCAATAGGATATTCCAGAAGCTGAAATAGTAAAGAAAGAAAAAATGTCGTTGTCGTTGTCCCTTTCGTTTCTATACCACGTTATATTTAAAAGAAAAAAATCTCAAAGCAGATTACAACACGTTAAAACATCAAATAAAACAACCCTGGATAAAATAAATTCAAGCTTCAAGGAAAATAATTTCAGATCCTTCTCTATGTGGGATTCTGCTCTCCCCATATTTATTTACCGTATTTTTCACCCCATAAGACGCACTTTTTCCCCTCCCGGTGGCCGCGCAGAGCTGCCTGCGGTGCTGGGACCAGCGCAGCTCTGCGCTGCCATCCGGAGCGGGGCGCTAAGCTCCGCCCCACTCCCGGTGGCCGTGCAGAGCTGCCTGCGGTCCTGGGACCAGCGCAGCTCTGCCCGGCCACCGGGGGCCGGGGGAGAAGCTCCGCCCCGCTCCCAGTGGCCCTGCAGAGCTGCCTGCGGTCCTGGGACCAGCGCAGCTCTGTGCCGCCATCCCGAGCGGGGCGCTAAGTCCCGCCCCGCTCGGGATGGCGGCACAGAGCTGCCTGCCCTCCCGGGACTGGTGCACTTCTCCCCATCGCCAGCCCCACAAGCTCGGGGGACAGCGGGGAGGCAGAGCGTGCCTTCCCACTGTTCCCCGACCTGGTTCTTCCAGCCCCGCACCTGGGGGGGGGGAATAAATTTTTTTTCTTTATTTCCCCCCCCAAAAAAACTAGGTGCGTCTTATGGGCCGGAGCGTCTTATGGGGCGCAAAATACGGTACCTACTTAATTTATATAGCTGCCCCATAGCAGAAGTACTCTAGGAAGCCAGTGTGGTGTAGTGCTTAGAGTGTCAGACTAGGACCAGGGAGATCAGGGTTCAAATCCCCCCTCAGCCATGAAGCTTACTGTGTGGCCTTGGTTCTCAAACGCCTTAGTTCTTGAACGCTTTGGTTCTCAAACTCCGAAGACCCGGAAGTATGTGTTCCAGTTTTCAAATGATTTTTGGAAGCCAACCATCCGATGCAGTTGTTGGCTATTATTTCCGGGGCACCTGCACCAATCAGAAGCTGCACCTTGGTTTTCAAACATTTCAGAAGTCAAAAGGACTTCCGGAACGGATTAAGTTTGGTGCTTTTGTTTTTGCTATTTATTTTGCGGAGGTATTTTTTGGTTAATTTGTTTTGGTTTCTGTGTGGAACCCAGTTCAGCTACTGATTGATTGTGTGACTGCGGAAATGGATAAAAGCCTCCATCTACAATACTGTCTTATTTATTTTATAGTACAGTACGTTGATTATTGCTTTCATTTTATGGATCCATAGTCTCGTTGGATAGTAAAATTCATGTTAAATTGATGTTTAAGGGGTTGTTTGTAAAAGTCTGGAACGGTTTGATTCATTTTGCATTACTTTCTATGGGAAAGTGCGCCTTGGTTTTGGAACGCTTTGGTTTTGGAACGGACTTCCGGAATAGATTAAGTTTGAGAACAAGGTACCACTGTAAAGAAGCTTTAGAAAGATAGAGTGGCCAGTCACCACCCCAGCATGCAGAGATCTCTACATGGTCGCAATTGGACCTGTGAGTCACAAAATGTGCCTGTATTTTGGGGGGAAACAACACCTAAGTAGATCCTGCACATTGAATGTAAGCCTTCCCCTGTTACAGGTATATTTCCTCTGGATCTGGAGGCTTCATCAACTCGTGTCAGAAAACTCGTCAGCGAAAGGGGAAGGGAAACAAGCTTTAGCGATGTCCCTGTCTGCCCTCTGCTATGTGTGGCTAAGCCCTCTGTGCCTGAACCAGAACAGCTTGTTGGATGAAGTGAGCATCCTGGGAGTTCCCTTCCTGCTCTCTTGATTTGACAAGAGGCCTCCATTTTTCCTTTTTGCCGGAGGAACTTAACCGTCAAAGCTTTCAGGGGACTCGTGCAAAATTAATCCAGAGCATAAAGCAGATACTGAATGTGATATGACACGCCCCGGTTTAAATAAAGATGCCGCCTCATTTCTCTTGCCGCTGCCCCCCCCAAAAAAAGTAAAAAGGAAAGAGCACCCAGGGGGAGGTGACAAAGGTGTTTACAGATAAAAGGAGGAAATATCATGCTGCTTTAGTCTAATTTGGAGGCACGGCTGTTCGGCTGAGACGGAGCCAAAAACTCTTTACCATATGGCCACCCATATGTTGGAAATGACACAACGGCATGACTCATAAAATCTCTTCTGAGAGTTTGCTTTACATATTTTTTTTAAAAGGCTTCCCCTATTCCTTAGCTTAGGGGAAGGAGGGAGGAGAGAGGGTTAGGTAAAGCAGATGAGATGTGAAGTTTGATCAAGAGATAATCCAAGAACAGTTCTTTGCATATTCTTTTGCAATCGTATGTAAAAAATGCGAATAAAAGTTATTAACCATAACAGCGGCAAAATAATAGTTTCAACGAGGAAAAGTCTTGGCCACCCATCTGCAAAATATCTAAATCTTTCTTGTGAAGGGTGAGGACTGATTTTTCTCCCTTTTTTTTACCCAGCATTACTAATAAAAGGGGTTGGCAAGAACATCAGCACAGTAAATGCAACGTATATGAATCTCAACATAATTAGGAGGCTCACCTCCCCCTCCATTTTCATGCTCATATAATTAATTAATTAATTTTGGGTGCTGCCCTATACCTGCAGAGTTCACAACACAAAATTACCACCTCACTTCCATTTTTACAGTAATCCATAGTTCGGCATTACATTTGCCACCATCAACTGCTGCTGTCTAGCTGTAAAGCAACACTCTGCAAACCCATGACAAATGGCAGAACGCAGAGTTTGGTGCTATCTGTGCCTCGCATTAACACTGGAAGATACGTGGCGCTACATGCAGGCAGGTCCCGGCTTGCGAATTGGCATCTTGTTAGCAGAACATGAGCACCCTACGCTTTCATGTAGCAAGACAGCAAGCCACCAAGACAGATGACAATTCCAGAAGAGGAGTTAAATTGCAAAGTCCCATCACGGGAGAAAGACGCATCAGTTCTGACAGCACGAATCAGAAGATGAATGCAAGTATTCAAAACTTCTTCTTTTTTTTAAGCAATGATTTTATATAACACAGAGAGGCAATGTTCAGATACGCTTGCAAGCAGTGGAGGGGCAGAAGAAACTTATTGCAACGTTCTACCTTGCCCAATAAACCACTGTCTAATACAGGGGTGGGATAGCTCAGTCGGTAGAGCATGAGACTCTTAATTCTAGGTTCATTGCAGGGGGTTGGACTAGATGACCCTCGTGTGCAGAAATGGGCTCCCCGTCCTTACCCGTAATAGTTAAATGGATCTCCTGGCTTTTCTAAATAATAATTTTGATCCTCAAAATCTTAATGACCTGGCAGTGTACAATCTCAAAAGGATAGATCCCAATTTCACTTGCTGCAAGCATGGGCTTACTCCATAAGTGATTTGGCAACAGCTATTCACCACAATTCATTAGGTCTAGTTGGAACATAAATAATAATTTGACAGCATTGTCACGTCACTCGTTTACCCTTAATCTCACATTTCCTGTTATGAATTTTGCCTCTAGTATCTCTGCATAGTGCCTCTGTTCTGTTGCCCAAGCCCCAAAAGTCCAGGGACACCTGTGGGGTGGGGGTGGGGTTCCTCTGGTCCCTTTCCTAATTTCTTTGACTTCCGTTTAAAAGAAAAAGAAACTCTCCAGCCCTTTACTTATGGATATAAAAGCATGTAGGCAACATTCTACACAACTGCCCATTAAAGGAACATAACCTGGAATCTGCCTTTCAATATCTTGGCCCATCAGTGCAAAGGCACTGGGTTAAAAGACAAGAAGAAAGTTCTCGTTTTTGTTTTTAAGAAAGCTAACTGCCTTTGAATGTATATCTTACAATCATTAATCTCATTTGCAGAGTTTGCACGCACAGTAAGCTATAGTTAATGTGTTACCATGAACTTGTCAGTCTTCCCCACTTTGCTCCTCTCTGCTTGAGCTGGACAAAAACAAATCATGCTCCCTTGTCTTACTCTTACATCCAAACCCGGAGTTGTGGTTTGTTTCTCTCCCCAAAAGCTATGATCTATTGCAAAGGTTTGCTCTTGGCTCACCGGCCATAGTTTCTTTGAGCAAATCAACCCCCAACCCCCGGGGTTCAGATGCAAACTAAGCCAGGGATTGTGATCTGCAACCAAACAGCCAAGAATTAGGAGCGCTCACAGTAAACCATTAAATATGGTTTACTGTGATGTCTAAAACTGGACGGTGGTGATTTTTTTCCAGTTTCCATCATCAACAACAACATTTGAAGTCCTTGTGGCTAAAGTGAAAAGGACTTCTGCTGCTGAAATTCAGCTAATTCAACAGTTTCAAATAAAACCGTTTCAGATTACATACTCTGCAACCGCGAAGAAATCATGAATACAGGCAAAAGCTTAACAAGGCCAGTTTGCAATCAGAATCTTTGAAGGCCAACAGAAATAAAAAGGATGCTAAACACAAGCAGATACATCAACTTCCCCTCTTTTATTTAATTTTTGTATTATAATTTTTTAAAAAATATATTGACAAATCCAGAAATTAATGGTGCGAGCATCCATATTAGCTCTGCTTTGTCTGCATTCAGAACAGCAGCAGCCGTGCCGTCTTCTCCCACTCAGCCAAATCCATATTTGAAAGGAAGAGCCTTTGGGAATTGCAGTAGTCGCAAACCCAGCATCACTCCCCTGCCATGAATGCACACGGCTGAAGCAAGCCAGCCACAAGGGACGCAATTAGCACCACCTGAGGTTTACCCAGCAGGTCCTGAGCAGAAGCATCTACCCAGCTTGTTTTAGCAAAGATCACAAGTTTATTTGCCAGAGCCCGCACCAAAGTCTCTTTGATCTTCTGGGACTGTTGGGTGCGATTCTTCGAAAAGCAACACAGTACCCGAAGTCATTACTCGCAGAGAGCTCTTTCCTGCTCTGCCTGGTGCCGCTGAACAGCAAAACGGCAGGCAGCTTGGGCGACAAGGTTGCAAGAAGCGCTTGGGTGATCAGATAACGCAGCCCAACATCCTCTCTCCAACAACTGATAGCAAGGGCATGATGGATGGCCAGCCGCTCCCTGCAAATGGATTCAGGATCTGAGAAGCCTCAGCAAGCCCAACCTGCCCCTTTCAAGCCCTGAAAAGCAGATCCCAAAAAGCATGGGGTGGGAAATTTAATAGATCTGTGGTGGAGCCACAAGTGGGCAGGGTCAGAACCGAAAGCAGTTTACTGTGGGCCCCTTAAGCTTCCCAGCTCAGGCAGGGCTGAAAACTAGCTTTGTACAGGCTTTCCGCAGCTAGAATTTAAGCTCCTAAGCCAGGCATAGGCAAACTCAGCCCTCCAGATGTTTTGGGACTACAACTCCCATCATCCCTAGCTAACAGGACAGGGATGGTGGGAATTGTAGTCCCAAAACATCTGGAGAGCCGGGTTTGCCTATGCCTGTCCTAAGCTATTAGTTATCGCAGGTTTTTGGCCCCTATCAAATAGTGCCTTTACTGTGTCCGTATCAGTCTGAGCTGTTTCTTTAATTGCATAAGAGCATTAGTTATTCTTGAGGGTGTATGGGGTCTTAGGGGAAAGGTATCTCAGATAAGGGGCATGTTGTTCTCCTTCTGGGGTAGTTTGTCCACCTCAGGTCCCCACTCAGCTCTCACCGGTGGCTCCATGTCAGAATGTGACAGTGGCCAAACCATGGGAAACTGCTTCAGTTGGCCAGTTAAACCAGGTGAGGGTAGCCGATGGATCACAAACCCTCAGTGAGTTAGGGACTTCCCCTGCATGTGAAGACAGGCTCTGGTGCATTGAGCGGATGAGATCAATAGTGGGTCCAGTGGTCAAGAAGGAAGTTTCTGCGTGTGCTGTAGAGGGAAGTGATGGGGTTCATCAACTTGGGAAGGTAGCCCATGTAGGAGAAAGAAAACTCTGATCCTAAACCTTCACTGCTTTTTTTTGGGGGGGGGGAGAAAGGACTAAGGAGTAAACCCTACACAAATCTAGAATGGAGTGTGCACCACAACCTATTTGACTGGTGACAATAAAATGCTTCTTCCAATCCTGATTTCAGAGGGTGGAGGGAACCCTGTGGTTGCCATGGAAGACCTCTGCGAGAACATGTGTGCGCCCCTGGGCACCATGTTGGTAACCCAAGTTCTGACGGGCTCTGTGCAAACAGCTGTCCCACTTCATTTCCTGCCATGGAGAACCTGAAGAGGTGGCTAAAATCTTGGAAACCTACTGTTAGTTTCTGTTTGCCACTGTGCAGTGCTTTGAAGTCACAAGACTCTGTTTACATTCCAGAAACATTCCAGGCTGTTGGAAGTCTCACGGGAGACGGATGTGACGTACTGGTTTCCTGTTCCTTTGTTGTTCAGTTGCTCTCTGCTCTCACAGAGAGAGGATGATTTCTTTTCTGTCTGCGTAGCTTAGAAAATAAAGCATAGTGATGTAGCCATAAATCTCACCACTTCCGTGTGCTGCTTTGATTCTCTGCTGAATGGGAATGTGCCTGAGCCTCATCAAAGGCTCAGGTCATTAATCATGTCGGAGGGCGATTCCGGAAGGTGAGATTTATCAGCTCGGTCGAACGCAGATTCCGACACTTACTACCTTAATATGAGATTCTGGGGCCCACCTCTTGAACCATGAGATGCAACAAAGCATCTCAAGTTGACCCTTTTCAGAATCCATGCTAGGTTCTGGGTCCTGATGAACCTAGGCCTCCTAGATAGGTGAATGCGCCACTCACTGGGTTCTATTCTCATTCC
Source organism: Podarcis liolepis (assembly GCF_965112155.1). NCBI lineage: Eukaryota > Metazoa > Chordata > Lepidosauria > Squamata > Lacertidae > Podarcis > Podarcis liolepis. The sequence continues at coordinate 54,795,486 of NC_139565.1, read as the reverse complement.
CGGGTTCTACCCTCCCTTTTAATAACTGGATAACACATCACGTGCAAGCAATAGTAATGCTTATTTTTTCCTAGCAGGCCTTTTGAATTATTCACAATGTCCTTGGAGCATCTTCAGTTTGTAAAAGCTGCATCTGCTAACTGGTTTAGCAAGTAAGAGAGCACACTTGCAGCTAAACAATTTAAGAAGCCATTTGCGAAGAAATTTCAATAAACTCCTATTGCCATTATGCCAGCCAAGTGGGTTAAACGCAACTGTAACATTACCAGCCGCTGGTGCTTCAAGACAAAACTGCGCCCATCATCATAATAAATTCTAGGCTTGTCACTGCAATGTTCTTAGTTAACAAAAGCAATTGCACCAAGTCCTTTCCAACTGCTATGTTAGCAAATGGGTTTGGGGGTGTATGTGTGTGTTTGGAGGGGGCAGGGGTTAAGAGCTTCCGAAGTCTTCCTACTAGCAGGATGTCAGGTTTTCCATATTTCAGCTTCGGAAATCTAAGCAGTGTGTTTGGCGTGTTATGCAAATAGTTGATGGATATGCAAACTGAAGTGTGCTGAATTAGCAGACTCCATTGGTGTGGGTTTCCATCAAGCACTTGCTCTCTGTACCTATAGAAAAGGTGGGGGGGGGGGTTAACAGTTCCACTTGACCACCACCACTCCTCCCCTCCTCGCCACACACACCAGAAAAGACAGAGGTGCTTCCCAAGCTCCTAGGATTGTGTGCCAGTAACAAAGTCAACTCTTATGCCCCGCTGCCACAATTGCTCCATTTGATGAATGCTGTTAGACACAACCCCCTGTTGAGGTGAGAAGTATCTGTCGCACTATACCAGGCATAGGCAAACCTAGCCCTCCAGATGTTTTGGGACTACAACTCCCATCATCCCTAGCTAACAGGACCAGTGGTCAGGGATGATGGGAACTGTAGTCCCAAAACATCTGGCGGGCCAAGTTTGCCTATGCCTGCACTATACTATCAGGGAAATGCTGTTGATGATCCACTGATAACTCTCTCCTAGCAGATGCCATCAGAGATGGGAGGCAATGAGTCACAAAATCATAAAGTTGGAAGGGATCCCGAGGATCATTTAGTCCAACCCCCTGCAATGCAGGAATATGCAGCTGTCCCTTACGGGGTTCAAACCTGCAATCCTGGCACTATCAGCACCACACTCTAACCAACTGAGCTACAGCCTGCTCATCTTCTGAGACACCATTTCCATCAGGCTCCTCCCTCCCTTGCCTCAACTGCCTCCTGGCAATCCATCAGGTTGCAGCATGTAGAGAAATATGGGAAGCAGGACCACTCCTTTTCATTTGCTGCGAGATCAACTACACTTAGGGGCGCAGGTGGCGCTGTGGGTTAAACCACAGAGCCTAGGACTTGCTGATCAGAAGGTCGGCGGTTTGAATCCCCATGACGGGGTGAGCTCCTGTTGCTCGGTCCCTGTTCCTGCCAACCTAGCAGTTCGAAAGCATGTCAAAGTGCAAGTAGATAAATAGGTACCACTCCGGTGGGAAGGTAAATGGCGTTTCCGTGCAATGCTCTGGTTCGCCAGAAGCGGCTTAGTCATGCTGGCCACATGACCCAGAAGCTGTACGCCAGCTCCCTCGGCCAATAAAGCGAGATGAGTGCCGCAACCCCAGAGTTGCAGTCTGCAACTGGATCTAATGGTCCAGGGGTCCCTTTACTATACAACTACACTTGGCTCCTTCCCCCTCTGACCTCTTTCCATCTCAGCTGGTCACTGTAACAGCTGCAAAACTAGCTTTAAAAACCAGTGTCTGAGATTGCTTTCTTTCTTCTTCCTTCCTCATCGTGTCTTCCTTTTTTGTACCACGTCTTTTAAATGGTAAGCCTGCAGGCAAGACCGTAAGCCAGTCTGAGAGCCCTTTTGGCCGAAGTGAAAGGCTTGAAACACAAACCACGATGTTCAGAAATGCTTTGATACCTGAGAACTAAAAAGGAGCAGCACATATCTGGTTCCAACTAAGAAATCAAACAGAACCCAAGCAAGCAAAGATTGAGAGACCAATCTTCCTTTGCTCTCTGCATGGGAGTGTGGAAAAATTAACTTCTTCGATGCGCACAACTCAAGACAAGGGCAATCCCAAAGCTAAAGAAACCATTCGATCGCCACTGTAGATATCAATTCCTGCTCCAAATGCCGCTGTTTGAAATCCAACTACCGTATTTTTTGCTCTATAAGACGCACCAGACCACAAGACGCACCTAGTTTTTGGAGGAGGAAAACAAGAAAAAAAATATTCTGAATCTCAGAAGCCAGAACAGCAAGAGGGATCGCTGCGCAGTGAAAGCAGCAATCCCTCTTGCTGTTCTGGCTTCTGGGATAGCTGCGCAGCCTGCATTCGCTCCATAAGATGCACACACATTTCCCCTTACTTTTTAGGAGGGAAAAAGTGAGTCTTATAGAGCAAAAAATACAGTATGTAGGCAAAGACCTCTTTGCAAACCTTATTCAGCTTATTGTTTGTGTTGCCAACCCTTCAACTGATTGGTGGTGCCCACAAACCCCCTTTCGGCTCAGCTGCATCTTTATCTGTCTCACACCTGACATCACACATCACAACAGGTGTACAGCAGGTGGGCATGGCTTGGCCAAAACAGCCTAGAGAGGGTCAACTGGGGAGGCCTAGAAGCCTGAGTTTCCCTCCCCTCACTGCTACACACAGTTATAGGCTCAGGGCCGCCTCACCCGGAACAGCTTTCCGCACAGAAAAAGTATAACTTGTCAATCATCCCCTCCAGAAATCTCTTCGAACATGAAGAGGAATATCTAAAAGGTCGGTGCTGGCTGTTTGGACTTCAAAACGTTTCCTCAGCATTTCTTGAAAACAAGGAAACACAAGAAACAGCAGAAAACAGTGACACCCCCCCAAAAAAAAAAAATAAAGAGGAGGACGTACCGTTTCATCTTCAAGTTTCAGGTGCAGAGTTTTATCCCCCTCCTTGTAATCTTTGATGATTTCTGCTGATTTCCAGACTTCCTCCGGGTCAGGAATCCAGACTCTCGTGTACTGCAAAGGTGAAAAGAAGGGAGGAAATTGTTACGGTAAATTGCTCAAGTAGAGAGGCCTCCTCAGTAACACAAGAGGTTAGAATCATAGAATCATAGAGTTGGAAGAGACCACAAGGGCCATCGAGTCCAACCCCCTGCCAAGCAGGAAACACCATCAGAGCACTCCTGACATATGGTTGTCAAGCCTCTGCTTAAAGACCTCCAAAGAAGGAGACTCCACCACACTCCTTGGCAGCAAAAGGTTCATCTGTTACAGAATTCCGATTTTAACAGTGGCTAAAAAGAAGGCTCAAAAGCAAGACATAAAAGCAGGGGTTGGAGTAGAAGACTCTCGATACGATATGATAATCTTTATTATCATTGTCCCATACAGAACGAAACTGAAAAAATCTACATCAGACATTCAAAAACCAACAAGCCTGCTATCCCAGCTATTCCACCCTGGTTAGCCCCTAAAAACTCTGATACCCCATAACAGAATACAATATACTCACATAAAGACTACCTCACACTGCATTTAAAACCAAAATCACATTTGGATAGAAACTGTTTCTCAGACGGCTAGTCCTAGTCTTTATAACCCTGTACCTTCTTCCAGAAGGCAGAAGCTTGAAAGAGATCATTTCCGGGGTGCGCACTATCCTGCACTATCTCTGCAGCTTTCTTGTGGCACCTGGAAGCATAGATTTGATCCAAGGTGGGAAGAGTGCACCCAATTATTCTCTCTTCAGTCTTTATAACCCTGGACAGCATTGTTTTTTCCCTGACCGTGCAACTCCCAAACCACACACAGAGACCATAAATTAATACACTCTCCACAGTACAATAGTAAAACGCCATCAACAGGTCCTTTGAGAGATTATTTTTCTGGAGGATTCTCAGAAAATATAACCTCTGCTATGCTCTCTTCATCAGGTCTTTGCTGTTTTCTCCCCAGGTTAGGTCATCTCTCGGGGTCCCTTCAACTCTAGAAGGATTCCAAGATTCCTTGTCTTGACCCAAAGACGTACCTGGAGATGCTACAGATTCAACACAATACCTTTTTATGCAAAGCACATCTTCTACCACTGAGCTACGTCTCCTCCTTGAGGAGTTGCCTTTGCGACACTCTAGGACAGGGGTGGGGTTCTGAATCCAACCAGTGGGCCAGAACCACATCTCCCCCACACTGATAGTATGAGTCACGTTTGACAGGGGAGTGTGCACGGGGCTTTGCAGGGCGCTGCCAACCAGCTGACAGGTGGTGCCTGTACTGTAAACTCCTTTGGACCAGTTGCACCTTTACCTGCCTCACACCTGTCCTTACCTGATTAAAGGTAAAGGTAAAGGGACCCCTGACAATTAATTCCAGTCGCAGACGACTCTGGGGTTACGGTGCTCATCTCGCTTTACTGGCCGAGGGAGCCAACGTTTGTCCGCAGACAGTTTTTCTGGGTCATGTGGCCAGCATGACTAAGCCGCTTCTGGTGAAACCAGAGCAGCGCATGGAAACGCCATTTACCTTCCCACCAGAGTGGTACCTATTTATCTACTTGCACTTTGACGTGCTTTCAAACTGCTAGGTTGGCAGGAGCAGGGACCGAACAATAGGAGCTCACCCCGTGGCGGGGATTCAAACTGCCGACCTTCTGATCGGTAAGCCCTAGGCTCAGTGGTTTAGACCACAGCACCACCCGCGTCCCTCCTTACCTGATTAGGGCATGGCTTATCCCAAACCAGATTGCAGGCCCAAGAGGGAGGCTTGATGGGGCAAAGCAGGCCAGAATGTCTTCACCCCTGCCACAGAACATAAGGAGAGCTTGCTGGATCATGGCAATGGCCCATTGAGTCCATCATTCTGTTCTCCCAGTGGCCAACCAGATGCCTGTGCAAAACCTGTAAGCAGGACCCAAGCACAAGAGCTCTATCTCCTCCAGTTGTTTCTGCCAACTGGAATTCAGATACTTATGGCCTCCAACAGTGGAGACAGACCATCTCCATCCTTGCAAGCAGCCACCGGAAGCCTTATCCTCCATAGATTTTAATCCTCTAGGAAGCAGCGGTGTTCATTCTTCATCTAAACCTCCTCCCAACCTGACATGCATTATTAGGTTTGGAAGTTAATGGAAACAGACGTGCATAAACTCAGACAAGTAAAGACCCCATGCAGAGACCCTCTGCAGGCAGCTGTGTAGGGGGTTCATAAGAATGAAGGTTTATTGAAGAGCATCATCGCGGAGAAACAGGAACAGCAAAATATAGTCCCAAGCGGATCACATTTACACTCTGCTAATGGGCTTTTATTCAATTAGAGCTACAACTGTGCTCTGTGCAGTATGTGTCCGGAAGAGTTATGGCCTCGCAGGCTTCCTTTTCTGCTTAGGCAGATAAATGAGCCTCCTTCCAAGGAGAACAGAGCTTGTTACGGGGGAAACTCCCATCCAACAGCGTCATGTTGCAAAGAGTCATGGTGCAACTCCTGATCAAAAGAGCTCTGCAGGCCCGCAGCATCTGAAGGGCTGCTGGTTAAGTCGCCCCCATTTAGAATAATGAAAGTGGGTGGACAATGGCAGCTAGCAAGAGGTTTGTCATTTCTGCAGTTAAAGCACAACTTAAATTCTAAATACGGTAGTCAGGATCCTGCTTTGTCTGTAATGAGCACTACTGTTGCTGCAAAAGATATTGGATATATACTCGATAATGAAACGGATCATGTCATTAATTTGTTTTCATCTTATTGTGGGTGGTGTTGTAATACAGTGGTACCTCGGGTTAAGAACTTAATTCGTTCTGGAGGTCTGCTCTTAACCTGAAACTGTTCTTAACCTGAGGTACCACTTTAGCTAATGGGGCCTCCTGCTGCTGCCGCCGCCACGCGATTTCTGTTCTCATCCTGAAGCAAAGTTCTTAACCCGAGGTACTATTTCTGGGTTAGCAGAGTCTGTAACCTGAAGCGCCTGTAACCTGAAGCGTCTGTAACCCGAGGTACCACTGTACTGGGTGACTGATGATGGCCTTAGGCTAAACAATAAAGTTCTGGAAAAACACCCACAGCTGTTTCTCCCTCTGTCTAGGAACTATACCAGTGTGACACATTTTGATGCATGCCAAGCTAAAAGGGGAGCAAGAGGAGACACGATAGAAGTGTGTAAATTTATGCAATGTATGGAAGAAGAGAGAAGAAGAGTTTGGACTTGATATCCCACCTTTCATTCCCTTTAAGGAGTCTCAAAGCGGCTAACAATCTCCTTTCCCTTCCTCCCCCACAACAAACACTGTGAGGTGAGTGAGGCTGAGAGACTTCAGAGAAGTGTGACTGGCCCAAGGTCACCCAGCAGCTGCATGTGGAGGAGTGGGGAAGCGAACCCAGTTCACCAGATTACGAGTCCACCGCTCTTAACCACTACACCATGCTGGCTCCATGGAGACAGTCCATAGAAAAAGGTTTTTCTCACTTTGCCACCACATCAGAAGTTGGGGACCTCCAATGAAGATGAACCTCGGAAAATTCAGAAGAGACAAAAAAGAAAGCACTTCTTTATGAGATAACTGCATTGCAGTGGGTTGAACTAGATAACCCTTGGGGTCCCTTAGAAATTTATGATTATTCTTTGAGAACATAGTTAAACTAGAATTCACTCCTACAAGGAGTTGCGGCGGCCACCAATTTGGATGGCTGTAAAAGAGGAATGGACAAATTTATGGAGGATAAGGCTGTCAGCTATGCTCTGTCTCCACGGTCAAGGGCAGGGAACGCCGAGAACTGTATGTCTCAGCGAGGGGAACAGGGGTGTCCTAACAACTCTCAGCATCAACAAACTACAGTTCCCAGCATTCTTTAGGGAGAAATTTGTGACTGTTTACAGTGGTCTCATACAGCTTTTAATGTCCTTTGAAGATGCGGCCTCTTTTCAGCATCTGACCTTTGTTGGACCAGTACCTGATCAATGAAAACTGTTAGCAAGACAGATCCTAAAAGTATTGCAATGGGAAGACTATGGTTCATGGGATTTGGGACCCTGGGCAGTTCCACACTGGCTTTTGTTGACACTGCGTCCCCCCAAAAGTGGGTAAAAACCCTACACTAAGCACAGCTGAGGGGTGCGGGTGGCGCTGTGGGTTAAACCACAGAGCCTAGGACTTGCCAATCAGAAGGTTGGCGGTTCAAATCCCCGCGACAGGGTGAGCTCCCATTGCTCGGTCCCTGCTCCTGTCAAGCTAGCAGTTTGAAAGCACATCAAAGTGCAAGTAGATAAATAGGTACCGCTCCGGTGGGAAGGTAACAGCGTTTCCGTGTGCTGCTCTGGTTCACCAGAAGCGGCTTAGTCATGCTGGCCACATGACCCAGAAGCTGTACGCCGGCTCCCTTGGCCAATAAAGCGAGATGAGTGCCGAAACCCCAGTCGGCCACGACTGGACCTAATGGTCAGGAGTCCCTTTACCTTTTAATCACAGCTGAAAACTAGATGCTGGCACTCCTGAAAGCAAACGCAATCCTGTGTACTTCAATTATCAAAATGCCCCTCAAGAGTTAATGAAATGGCAGCTGTGAATATATATATTTTTAATGCTTTGCAGCTCAATAGCAATGAATTCTTTATATGTATAATGTATAATTATTTTTAGGATTACACAATAGCTGGAGCAGCAGGAACTCATCGACGTTAATGAAGCTATCTAAATATATTGCCAGAGCAGCAGTTTTGCTGGTTGAAAGGCGGAGGGGAAGAGGGAGAGGATGGGCAGACATGTGAGTGCCTCCAGAGTGCTGCCTGCACCTCAGTTTCTACCTCTCAACACCTTCCAGCTCTGCAGTTGTTGGAATGGACTCCTGGTTTTAATTACCATGAGAATGCAGGTGGGAGGGGGGTGCCTTTAAGAATCTTGGCATTTATTGCTCACAGGGCATTCTGTTTAATCGCAGTGCTTGGCTGTTTACCGCCTGCGATTCCTGAACCAATATTGGGGATGTAGATAGTATCTGGAAAAACTGGAGACAAAGTGGTTCAGTAGCAACATTGGGCCATGAGCCCAACCCATAGGGCAAGGGTGGAGAAACTGAGGGTCATGTTCGCTTCTGGGAAATATTCCAGCGGTAGATGGGGCCAGAAGCAAAAGCAGGCACAGCAATGCATGCTGATTTAAGCTGGAACAGTAGAGCCACATCGGCACATTCCTTTCTGCCCTCCATCCATGTAAGCAAGGAGCAAGGCAAGAACACTCAAGGAGGATGCAAAGTATGGTCAGAGAAGAGGGCATCTGGGGAGACTCTCAAGGGGCAGACAGAGAAGACCGAAAGGCCTCATTCAGCTCCAGTGCCTGATGGTCCCCATTCCTATAACAGAGCAAGGCCTTAAGGATGTTCCCGGACAACCCAAACAACACTTAGACAAGCATCAGGAGCCTTAAAGTGCACAGTCCTTCCCTAAACACATCTGCTCTTAGTTACTCCCCAGGCTGCCTTCATCGAGGGAGGACATTTTTATGTCACCATTGCTACTGTTAAAAATTTGGAAGTGAGATAATCACTCAGAGATCTACAGTCATACATTGGGATACAGCTGCTTCAGGTTGTGTTTTTTTGGGTTGCGGACTGCCGAAACCCGGAAGTACCGGAAAGGGTTACTTCCGGGTTTCGGCAGTCGCGCATGCGTCAAAGCGATAAATCGCGCTTTGCGCATGTGCCGAAGCGCCTAATTGCAACCCGTGCGTGCGCAGACACGGGTTGCGAACGTGCATCCCGCACGGATCACGTTTGCAACCTGAGCGTCCACTGTACTAGTAAATCCTGATTTACCTTCTGCCCATTATCCACATGGTTAGAGCAATAGCCTGAGCTCCCAGGTTATGCAAAGCCAAACCATGGTTTAGCGTGAATGTGCTCCCAGAGAGGAGAACACAGCTGTCTCGCTCCTCCCTGGTCTGTTCTATGTGAGTCTAGAGCAGTGGTGGCCAAACTTGGGCCTCCAGCTGTTTTGGGACTACAATTCCCATCATCCCTGACCACTGGTCCTGTTAGCTAGGGATGATGGGAGTTGTAGTCCAAAAAAGCTGGAGGGCTGAGTTTGGCCACCACTGGTCTAGAGAAAGCTCGATCGTGAGTCTGGGTTTGGGTGACACCCTGAGCACATCAAAACAGCAGAATGATCAGGGAGAAACAAAGCAGCCGCAATCTCCTTTCCCCAGAGTTCTCGTGTTTGCACTAACCTTGGCACGGCAAGCAAACATGGCCCCCATGTGTTGCGAACTGGAGGAACTGGTACATTTATTTGCTTTCCACCTCAATTCTCCTCATTTTCAGCGAGCGCTCAAGGCTTGTCAACAAACAGCAATTTCTCAAAAACAGCCGTCATATATTACAAGCATGAACAACATCTGTGGGGGGTTTGATGCACTCAAGTCACTTTCGGGAGAGGAAAAATCTGCATGGGAGTGATAGAGTCAAGGCAAGAGATGGATTTGGGGGTGGGGGTGGGAGGAGTTCAAAAAGCCTTTTAAAAATGCAAGGTGCCTTATTGACGGGCTATGAAAGTAGAAGCCTTCCTCTTGCCTGCAAAGCCCTGAAAAGCCCTCCAGATGTTTTGGATGACAATGTCATCCTCAGCCCCAGCCAGCAGAGCTGCTTTGCCTTCCAAAACGCCTGGAAGGCACCATTATAATCAATAGGAGTTACTGCAATTCATGGATTGCACATTACTCTAACACAGTGTATCCCAGACTTGTGTATCCGGCTGTTTTTGGACTACAATTCTCACCATCCCTGACCACTATTAGCTAGGGATGATGGGAGTTGTAGTCTAAAAACAGCTGGAGGCCCAAGTTTGGAAAACCCTGCTCTAACTGCCCCATCTCTTTTTTTTAAAAAAAAGTGCCATTTTTGTGGGACTTAGCTCTTGTTCCATGCATGAGCAAATTGCCAGCAAAGCGTGCTGTCAGACCAATTTCTTATGAATCACACTTTATAAAAGAGGAGCTAATAAGCATTTTGAAGTACACCCACATTAATAAACGTTCCCAGTGGCTTCTGGAAAACAGACTGAAGTACCGGGATTTTGACACAAAAACAAAACACTTAAGGATGAGCACATAATCTGTGCCTCCAAAGTTAACCGTTTTAAATAGGATCAACGAGAAGCCGTTAATGCATGAAGACCTTTTTGAAATAAAGGCGCACTCGCTCAGAGCACAGCTCTCAAGAGGAATCTGAAAGAGCAGACGGCATTCAGCGACAAGTTTCTGACACTAAATCTGTTCTTAAGGAGGATTTAAGTTCCTCTTTAAGACCTAACAAATAAAGTTAAGGGGCTGTTCCGAGAGGATAGCAGGGATTGTATCACACTGCCGACCAGAACCTCAGTTCTCATTTTGACACGGCTATGCAGTAACACAGCAATGCGATGGCCGTTAATTATAGGCATCTGTGAACGTAAAACAAAAATGTTAATCAGCCCCCCCCCCACACAAAGTTTTTCTCCTGGCTTACGCACACATTCCTTTCCTCCACACTTTCCAGGCATGGTCCATGCTTTGAAGCTCTGGGTCTGAAAGCACTTAAAAAACAAAACAAAACTCTGAAGCTTCCCACGTGAAGAAAACCCGCTCTTTAAAGCTGAATCGGAGCAAATGGCAATCCGCAGAAAACCAAAATTTTGTTGCGCTTCAGCTTTTTCATTCCAGGGGGACAAAAAAATAAGCACTTGGACACAGATCTGTGCCTGGAAAGACTGGGGCAAAAGATGAGTGTGGATAAGCTCTCACTGTACCTCTTTATGAGTTACTGCTCTGACTCTGCCTTCTTCATCAGCCTACACATAGGTAGGTATTGCTAAGGTTTTCCAGCTTGTCATTCTAACTTTAAGAACCGGCGCCTTAACTTGCTTTCCTCCTCTTGTTAATACTATTTGCCCCTGTACTATGACTACCAGGTGATCTCCAGGGTCTCAAGCGGAGGCCTTCTTCATCAGATGCTACCTGACTCTTCCAACACTCTCGGTGTGTCTTCTTTCAGTCATGCCCAGAAGAGGGATGTGTGCAGAAAATATAGGCAACTAAGCCTCCACTGAGCTGTTTGACAGTGGAACAGACTCCACTCCCTCAGGAGGTTGTGGACTCTCCTTCCATGGAGGTTTTTAAGCAGAGGTTGGGTGGCCATCTGTCTTGGATGCTCTAGTCGAGATTCCTGCATTGCAGGACTGGACTAGATGACCCTCAGGGTCCCTTCCAACTCTACAATTTGGTGATTCTATTATTCTAACTACCTGCTCTACTCCAGGTACTTGCCATCTCTCCAGCTATTAGGAGCTCGAGCTCGGCAGGGTTCAAATCTGGGCAACCCACAAGTAGCAACCTGCCTTACCTTCATAGATAGATCACAGCAGGAATGTAAGAAATGCAATTAGCAATTACTAGTACAGTGGTACCTCAGGTTAAGTACTTAATTCGTTCCAGAGGTCCGTACTTAACCTGAAACTGTTCTTAACCTGAAGCACCACTTTAGCTAATGGGGCCTCCCGCTGTCGCCGTGCCGCCGGAGCACAATTTCTGTTCTTATCCTGAAGCAAAGTTCTTAACCTGAAGTACTATTTCTGGGTTAGCGGAGTCTGTAACCTGAAGCGTATGTAACCTGAGGCGTATGTAACCCGAGGTACCACTGTATGATTAGCAGCATCTGGAACATATGACATCAAAAAAGTTGAGACAAAAAAAAAGGAGGTTTGGAGTTTATGTATAGCAACCTAGTTGCTAGAGGCCAATAGGGATGTTGAAGAATTCTGAAAGAAACAGGAGCAGAAATTGCTTGTCTTCGTCTATTCTTCCCATGCCCTGAATGGCCAACAGTCAGGGATGATGGGAGTTGTAGTCCAACCACACCTGGAGAGCCACAGGTCAGCCACTCCTGATGCAGACCATAGCTTTTTGATGTGACTTCAACATCAGCTAAGTTGTCCCCCTTTGCCTTATGTTTGATTTAGAAGAGACCATTTGGTGGTTGTTAATTTACGTTCCTGCTTTTGTACCACTTCAGAACTTGCTGTTAATGTCGGTTTCATTTGACTGATTTTTATTTTGTATTTATTTGTTTTTATTCCACACTGAGGGTTCTTTGTAAAGGCAGAAAGGGGGTCTTAATGAATTAAGTAATCAAGGAGTAGACTCCCTGGGTTTCCACAAACCATATTTGAAATTGGGAGGCGAGGGATGGGGCAGAAACTCATAAGCTTTGACTTTTACAAGTCTCATCTAAAGCTGGATTAGCCTTCAGTTCAGCCAAGTAGTTTTCTTTGACAGGAAAAGTCAAGAAAGTTATTTGGGTCACCGTTTCATTTTACAGATGACATCAGCTAATGAAACAAGATTTTCACTCTCTTCCTGCTTCTTGTGTTCATTATGTGAAAAGTCACATGCCTATTCCTACAAGCAGAGGCATGTTGGTTGCTATCACCACACAGTTAACAACTACGGGGGCAATTCTGATGCTAGACCTGGAATTCCTTGAGCATACAAAAGAATTACGAACTCACCACATGGCAAAGGTCAGTGAACACGGAAAGCAATCAAGAAAAGCCAAAACAGGTTTCACATTCCTGGAGAAAACACTGGTAAATACTGGCTTATACTTGAGTAAAGAGAAAGACACCCCCCCCCAAAGCATAGTTAAGTAAAAATTCTCCATGAGTCTGCATAAATGGTTCCCCACTAGCACATAACACTAGGTAGATAAAGGCTCAAGTTACAGCAATAGTTGTTGGGGTGTACAGGAGAATCTGCTGGAGACATGGAGACTGATGGAACGATCCTGTGAAAATGTGGAAGATTTTGTGAAGAGCTCATCTGACACCTTGCAAGCTAGACACCTTGCAAGACTTCTGGACTCAGAAAACTCTGGTTCATTAGCAACTGAACTTTGCACTTCTCAGCAAGGACTTTGTAAGTTGGAACCCTCTCTGGGCTCAGAGAGTGAAGACTTCTTGTAGCAACCGTAAATAGTGTGTGTGTTTGTGTTTGTCAAGTAAAAGCTGTCTCTGCTACACAGTTGTTTCCTGCGGCAAGCCTAAGCACCCGACTGAACCTCCATGGTTCATACAAAACACCTAACTTGGTTGATAACTATACTAACAGAAAAGACAATTCCATAATAGTGGAATGCAATTTTCTGAGCGTGGGTCTTTACGTAGCTGTAATGGCACCCCCACATAAAAAGAGGCATCAGTAGGCTTGGGGGAACTCCCTCCCCCAGTCTGCAGAAGTACAAGAGGTCAAACCCTCAGGTGGTCGATTTAGAATTTCAGGAAAAAGACTGCAATCAGTTTCACTTTTTTTAAAAAAAGGTTGTCTGTTTTTTCAACTGTTTCATGAGATTTGTATTTCTATTCTCCACACACTGCTACTTTTAGTTGCTTGGGAATCATGCAGAAAGGTGGGACAGAAATTAAAACTAAACGGGGGGAAACCAACAAAATGTTTTCAGTCAACATTTGAGTGAAAATGGGTATTAAGATGGATGAGAGAGCCATTTTACCACCAGTCAGTTCTGAAGCCAGGGAGGTATTGCAGATATATTCAAGAGGGAAAGAGTGCATGTTGGAAGACCCAAAATGCCTCGGGCAAGCCATGGCACTTACCCCCAGACATGCATGTACTTCAGGAAATGAAAGTCAGCAGTTTGTAAAAGTGACCATGTGGTGGCCTTTTCACATCAAAAAGTAACCTGCCAATCAAGCCTGACAGAAGCTTTTCCCAGGTCAGCTTGAAGTCAGCAGAGTTTTGATTTTATCACCTTCGGGCTGACTCAAATAAACAGCTGAGCTCTGCCACAGCCAGAACACCATGGAAGCCTGCTAACACAAAAAGAATGCCAGGACCCTGAGGTGCTGCCTAGTATGGTCACTAAATCTCACCTAAACTGAAAAATCTGAGGTAAATTTTAACGTCCAAAGGATTTTAAATCCCACTGAAGTTTCTATGGTGCGGGGAGGGGTCCGTGCATCCTTAACGTTGTGTAAAAACATCATTTCCCTTTAACAGCAATACTGGGCAGCGATGCAAGACAATTTTATTCAGCTGCCTTATCTTATACCCTCAACACAAAAAGAGATGAGTGCCTCTTGGGGTTAACAGACTTCCCAGCTTATTTATAATACGCCAAATAGCAAGAGACCACCCGATCAGCTGCATATGCCAATGTTTGGAGAGCAAATGGAGAGATCATTTAGTGAGAAATGAGACAGGGAGGGATGTCATGGGGTCTTGCGACTTAGGGTGTGCTGCTGTAGTTGAGAGGATTGACCTAAATAGTGTCTGCATTTATCTCTCGGATGAAACAAAAAGGGTCAGTGGGTGGGGGGTGAGGGAACCAAGGTTTGCAGAGGAGATACACTAGGAATGCCTGTGAGGAATCCCAGAATAGAAGGGAATAATTGCAAACTCCCATTTATCCTCCCCTTCATAAGATAAGAAATGCGGAGGGGGGGGGGGAATTAACTACACGAATGTTCAAGAGATGAAAATGTTGCCCAGAGGCAAATAGAAGGCATCAGAAACACTCGCTTCAAGCAAGAACGAGTGGTGGCTTTGTAAAAGCACCATATACGTGCCCTGGTTTGCTCTGCACACAAGACACTCTCTTCCAAAGATTCAGCAGATCTCGTTGGCATCCGTGTCTTGGGAGACAATGCAAGAATGGGGGTGAAGTTTTGTTGCATTAGGGTCGCAAGCCTGGGCCATGGGGTTGGAGGTCCTGGGCTGCCCAGACAATGACCCCCATCTCAGCCTTTTTACACCTGGTCTTTGGATCCTGTGTTGTGCAGTAACCACTGCAGTTACTTGATATATATTATCTTAATAGGCGTTACAATAGCTCAGTAAATCACCCCAGTACTCACCCCCACTTTGGCAAGGATAGTGCTGATTATACCCATCTCTCTAATTAAGAAGAAGAAGAAGAAGAAGAAGAAGAAGAAGAAGAAGAAGCTCATCTTAAAGTTTTAAGTGTCTATACGCTTATTGCATTTATAAATTTTAAATTTATTGTTGTACATTGTTTTAAATGTTTGTTTTCCTTCTGGGATTGTACCCCCAAGTGTGTTTTATAAGCTGGTCTCCGACAGTAATAAATTATCTATCTATCTATCTATCTATATATAATAATAATAATAATAATACAATATCTATAATAAAAGGGCAAGGAGCTGGTATCTTAATGGCAACACTATGCGATTGCCACAAGGGGAAATCCCCCACAAAGTTTGTTTTAACTCTTTTAATGTCAAACTGGGCTGTACTGGCACAGGAATTTTTGCTGCTTAATGGACGTCCTCTCAACGCTTGGGAAGATCCTCACTGCACCATTTGGACATGACTAAGCGCTTCTGGCGAACCAGAGCAGCGCACAGAAACGCCATTTACCTTCCCGCCGGAGTGGTACCTATTTATCTACTTGCACTTTGATGTGCTTTCGAACTGCTAGGTTGGCAGGAGCAGGAGCTCACCCCGTCGCGGGGATTCGAACCGCCAACCTTCCGATCGGCAAGTCCTAGGCTCTGTCGTTTAACCCACAGAGCCACCCGCGTCCCTGAGCGAAGCATCACTGTGTCCCAATTTGCAATGGAAAGAAGCAATATCTGGGCAATATCTGCTTTTCAACATCACAATATATCACCAGCTAAACATCGTAATATACCAATATATCACAATGTCAGAAATAAAGATGGAGCTACATAGAGGCATTGGCTGGCTTCATGGTTTTTCCTGTATCGTGATTTTTACATAGCGCAGAAACACACACCATGAGTCGTGATATATTGCCAGGTCAAAAATTCTGAAACCTATAGCATGATATGGCCATCAAACCGGCTTTCAACGATATATCGATATACTGCCCAGTCCTATGGACTACACACTCACTGTAAGTATCCCTGGATGGAAACTTCCTACAGTATCCTTCAGACCAGTGACGTAGCGTGGGGGGTGAAGGGGGGGGGCCAGCTGCACCGGGCGCAACATCTGGGGGTTAGGGTTAGGGGGCGCAAATTACTTGCCTTGCCCCGGGTGCTGACAACCCACGCTACGCCACTGCTTCAGACATATTTTGCCCCTTACTTGGCTGCCATTTAGTGAAGGAGGCAAGCAAGTGAGGAGTGTGGCATGTCAATCTTCGCCCTCTTTTATTATATGGATTTTCATGAGTTCTTAGGCGTATGTTTTAGGACTGTGGGATCAGGCATGTAACTAAGAAAAAAAATAACCTTATTTTCAAAACCATTGGGGCCTGTTTTATCTTCCCTTGTGCTTTCTGTGCGAATTCCTGCAGCTTTCAGAGCGTGCATTTATCAAAGCTAAAACTACATCACCATCAGGCTTTTACAATAAATAGTTATGTGATCCATAACATAAAACAGTTAAGTCAGGCTAATCTTCACACAGTTATCATCCACATAGCTTATGGTTCTATAAATCTCAAGATGCTTACAGACATTCGGTAATAACCACTGTTTTATCACTTTATTATGGATTACAATTTACTGGGCGGCAAAGAAAGTTATTCCCCCGGCTATACAGGATTTGTTTTTTAAAAAGAAATATTTTGCTTTATTGCCATAGTCCCAGCTCTTTTCTTCCTCTGTATTTTGCTTAGGGAAAACTTCAAATAAATATCTGTAACTCTTTACACTAGCTTATCAAAATTCTATGAAAGCAGCCCCATCTCGATTGTCACAAGATGCAAACACAGCACCAGTTTAGAACATGCTGATCTCTAGCAGGGATGAGTGAATTTATCAATTTCAGATTCTCAGTTATCCACATTTCTGCATCAGTTTGGGGGAAAACAAATTGAAGTCCTCATGAAAATTCATCAGGAAATTGCTCTGAATATACACATTTTTGTATGCAATTTTGCCCAATATACATGTTTTACAAAAGAAAGAAAACCTTTCCCCTACTATATGAATTAGTATGCACACTTCATCCTAGTACATGCATTTTTATATACACTACTTGGCTGGAAAAGTGCACTGGAAGAATGAGAGAAGTGCAAATTTCAAAAGATGGAAGAATGATTTCTGTTTTGGAAATGGAGAATTAGGTTCACCTTTGAATAGGAACTGAATCGAATTTCTTCCCCATACTTAATCACTAGTTACAACAAGCATCAGTAATTCTGGGAAGTGCACTGACAGGTGTATTAAATCCAGTTCTGAGTGTACTACTGATTGGGCATGCAGAAAACTAAGCACAGCATAAAATACAGGGTTGTCTTAACCATATGCGGCATTGGGGTGCAAAGATCCGCCTGGTGCCCCCCCACAGGTTGCCCAGTCCCAGGTGCGCAGGAGGATGAAGCCGGCCAGCCACCTCAGCGCCGGACTCTTGGCCTGGCGCCCCTGAGACCCCGGGTGCCCCGCACCCCTAGCACCTATTGGTAAGACAGCCCTGCTTATACATTCACAAATTACCAAATCCATACAGTGGTACCTCAGGATACAGACGCTTCAGGTTACAGACTCCGCTAACCCAGAAATAGTGCTTCAGGTTAAGAACTTTGCTTCAGGAGAACAGAAATCAGGCTCCGGCGGCGCAGCAGCAGCAGGCCCCATTAGCTAAAGTGGTGCTTCAGGTTAAGAACAGTTTCAGGTTAAGTACGGACCTCCGGAACGAATTAGGTACTTAACCTGAGGTACCACTTTAGCCGCCGCGCCACCACTGTGCGATTTATGTTCTCATCCTGAAGCAAAGTTCTTAACCCGAGGTACTACTTCCGGGTTAGCGGAGTCTGTAACCTGAAGCGTCTGTAACCTGAAGCATCTGTAACCTGAGGTACCACTGTATATATTTATATGAATATGATTGGCAGTCATTGAGCATATCAGACCACTGATTTCTACCAACAAAATCTCAGAAGCACTTCTGTGTGACTGTCCACATAGCTAGCAGTGGTTCAGTGTTACGGGAGACTAGGACTTCTAAGTCTGGGCCAAGAGCAGACAGTTGACATCATAAGCAATGCGTAAGATTCCACTAGGTTGTCCCTCTCAGTAAAAGATTTCAAAAGTCCAAGCTGCCTCCAGATTTATTTCCACAAGTAGCGACAGCCAATTAGAAACAAAAACACTTCAGGGGCCAAATCAAATACACTTTAAATCAAAGTGCATTCCTTTCAGCCACATTTTCTGGGGCGCATTACGCAGTCCCACAAAGCTGGCAAACACACAGCGGCCCTCACTTCTGGCAGTGGAAGCACAAGGTTATTTGTCAAGTGAAATGACCCTCTTCCACTTCGCTCAGTTCACTTAATGAGAACCACAACAGAAGTCGGCAGAGCTACTCCCAGCCATCTCTAGTCTATGTTGGGAAAGTTGGTTTCTCTCCCGCCACAAGAAGAAACCACAACTTCCCCTGTGGTGGCGACCTCTTGTCAACCCACCTCAGGACTGTGTCACAAGAGCATCTTAATAGGTCAGCTGCATAGCACAACATTTTCTGCTTCTGGAATGACGTCTGAATGTTGAACGAATGAGGTTTAGTCCAAATCTCCTTTCCTATAACTTGAATCCATTGGTTTGAATCCTGCCCTCCAGAGCAGGAGAAAAACAAGCATGCTCCATCTTCCATGTGACAGCCCTTGAGATATCTGAAGATGGCTATCATATCTCCTCTCAGTCTCCTCTTTTCCAGGCTAAACATACCCAGCTCCTTCAAACACTCCTCACAAGGCTTGGTTCCTGTTCTTAATGGTTTTTATGAAGCTGTTTCATGGTCTTTTTTATGAGGCTTCCAGTGATTTTTGTTATGCTCAGAAATGCTTTTAAAATAAATAAAGCAAGTCCCTTCCAACTCTACAATTCTATGATTCTATAAACGTACCGCCCAGGAAGAAATGCTTTCATCTGGGTCAACAACTCACTCTTGGCCACCCTTCAAAAGCCAGTAGTGTCAGTAGCACGGATAAAGGGCACAGGGAACAAACACCAAAGGGGAAAGATAACAAGTTTTGTGTTGTCCATAAGCTTAGTGAGACAAGATGACCACACAAAGTGTTATTGGATTGGAATTATATCCTCAAGGTCTTCAGGACAGTTCCCAAACATTGAATTTCAGGAAGGACTGCCTTTCTAAAAGCATTCGGTTGTGATTTATGAAGTGTTTTCCTTGCCCTTCCTGCACTCCTGAAAACGAAATCAATAACTTAATTTTGGTTCCTCAAGTGCTCCTTTTCCATCTCGTAATGGTTTGTGGCAGTTCCAATGTGACCAAGGTCTAGATTCCGGGCTGCAAAGCGCAACTCCTCTTTCAGCTTTAGTTCAGCTTTCAGGTGGTTTATTTGCTTCTGGGAGGAAGTGTTCTTTATCGAAAAGATTTCACTGATGCGTCAACAGACTTGCCTATGAGCAACAGCACTAAGTTGGCTCTATTCACCGATACACTGCATTGTCCTTTTTAAGTGCAGGTGTATTTACATCAATGTGCCACTGATGTATGTTGAAATTCACTCCCTGACGTACAGTTCTCAGCATGCCAGGGAGTTTGGCGTATGTCACCAGCAGGAAATCCTGCAGTACTTTGAAGTCTTCAAGGATGAGCGGAAGAAACATAGCCAACTGGCAGTACGGGAAAGCAAGTAACTCTGACTTCCAAAACAGAAATACAAAGGAATTTGGGGGGTGGGGGGCACTACAGAATCAGAAGGAAGACAACAGCAGAAAGCAATAGTAGCTGTCTAATCTCTCATCAAAATGCAGTTGTCATAAAATAAAACTGATTGATGGTTGGTGTACACTAAAGCAACTCTTCTGAAGTTTAGCAGCTTGCTTTCTCTGTACATGCCAACTTATGCACCCAACTAATCAGACAGATTTTTGTTTTTTTTGCTGAAGTTGCCCTTTTTCATCTGATACTCATTTTGCAAGCAATGACAATACAGTCAGTTGCAAGAGCAGTTTTAGTTCAAGATGCCGTTTTTCTTTCGCTGATTAGAATGTGTTTTTTTTCCAGGAAGTTAAATTATCAATATCACCACCTTATTAAGAATTGGCATGCAGTTGGTTAGCTGCTCAGCAATACTTTCTATTGAAAATATGAGGAAGTTTGGTTTGGTTTTTACAAAAAAACAGAAGCACATGCAAACAGGCAGCGCAGAGTGATTTCAGTTAGGATCACACCTAATTTACACCCACCAATGTTGTTGTTTAGTCGTTTAGTCATGTCTGACTCTTCATGACCCCATGGACCAGAGCACGCCAGGCACTTCTCTCTTCCATTGCCTCCTGCAGTCTGCTCAAACCCATGCTGGTAGCCTCGAGAACACCATCCAACCACCTCGTCCTCTGTCATCCCCTTCTCCTTGTGCCCTCCATCTTTCCCAACATCAGGGTCTTTTCCAGGGAGTCTTCTCTTCTCACACCCACCAATAGCAACGCTTCAATGTGCTGTGTCAGGAAGATTTTGGGCATTCACATGGCAGGACAAGATGTGCTCTCCCAAGCACACATCTACGGAACATTTACACTCCTGTCTCACCAATGTCTATGCTAGCTTAGTCATGTCCACAGAATGGAAGCGGGCAAGATCGATCCTCAGGAACGTGCTCTATGGGGAGCTGGCTTCAGGCACCAGGCTTGTTGGCAGACCAACTCTTTGGTTACAAAGGTGTCTGCAAAGTGGCATGAAGGCTGGCAACATCCACCCTGCTATGTGGGAATCCCTTGCAGATGACTTCAGTGCCTGGAGACAGCCAGGTTGTGTATCCACAACAGTGGCCAGAGGAGCAATGACCGCTGGGAGGAGTGCAGAGAAAAGAAACACCATTGTGCACCTGTAGCAGCAAACCTGGATGCCTTCATCTGCCCCAGCTGCAACAAAACATGCCTCTCCTATATCGGTCTCTACATCCACAGTAGGCACAGTAACGCTCCAACAGCTTGCCCTCCCAAAGATGCACTCTTCAATTGGTTCCTGAGACAGACAGATGCCAACACCACCTTATCAGTGGGTCAGACCACTGATCTGTGTAGCTCAGCAATGTCCACATCGACTGACAGCAACTCTTCCCAGTTTCATGCAGGGTTTGATCCTGCCCGCTCAGTCTTAGCTGGGGTAGCCAGGCATTAAAACCTATAACCTTCTTTATGAAAAGCATTACCAGTGAGCTACAGCCCTGCAGATGGAACTAATAAAGCTATTTATGCAACTACTGCTTTTCTTTTTGATCTTTAGCACCCAGGACATAAGCGAACAGATACGGTAAGTCGTAACCTTACCACACACACATACCACTGCTCTCATGTTTTCACAATCTGTGGAAGTCACTTATTAAAATTGTCGATTCATGAAACTAATTTGTAATTGCTGCCCGGCAGGACATTAATTAAGTATTATATCTGTTACAGAATAACATTATAATTAGTGGCAGGCTGGCAGGCCAAGGAAAGTGATTCATTAGTAGTGACTAAAAGCCTGTCCTCCCACAGTACCTAATAGGTGGTGCACTGCCATAATGCTTTAAGGGATGAGAGATCTACATGTCCACACACGTGCACTTACAGAGATAGCTTTCTTCTTGCTGCAAGAGACTTAAGGGTCATGTGGGACATTTATTAATGCATAAGCTACTGTGGACTCAAGCCCACTTTGTCAGATGCATGACATGTACACAGATGATCTATTCGTCTTAACAGAACAGCCTCTACTGGTGCAGAATGCTATCTGCAGTGCTGTTTGTATAGCACACATGCAGGGCCACCACTAGGATAGAGCGAATGGAGCAACTGCCCTGGACTTTGGGGCATCCAGCACCTGGCCGCAGTGGCCATGGCTTCCATAGTCCCATTGCCAAGCAACAATGTGCAGGTCTCTGTGGAGTGTGGGGCAAAGCAAACAGAGGTGTCTCTGAGATGAAGAAGAAGAAGAGTTTGGACTTGATATCCCACCTTTCACTCCCCTTAAGGAGTCTCAAAGCGGCTAACAATCTCCTTTCCCTTCCTCCCCCACAACAAACACTCTGTGAGGTGAGTGGGACTGAGAGACTTCAAAGAAGTGTGACGAGCCCAAGGTCACCCAGCAGCTGCATGTGGAGGAGTGGGGAAGTGAACCCAGTTCACCAGATTACGAGTCTACCACTCTTAACCACTACACCACACTGGCTCTCAGATACACTTGTCTAGAGGCAGAGTCAGCGTACAAAGTTGGGTCCATTCTGAGGGTCAGGCAAACTGCATAGTCATACAATTCAGAGGTCAGGGAATGCAATGTTCATCAAGCCAGGGGTCCAGATGGAGAGCAGGAAGCAGCAAGGCAGGACCAGAAAACACAGGCGTTGTTTCCAGCATCTGACTGCTGCTTAGAACTCTGTTTAAGAAGACTCAAGCCAACTGGTTCTCATCAGTGCCTTCTCCTCCATGTTCTTGAAGGTTGGGCAGCTGCAGGTGGAGTCATTCCGCCTTTCTCCCCTTCAGGCTGCTGTTCAGCAGGTGAAGTTGACTCATGGCCCATGACAAGCAACAACAAGGCAACAATAACAAAAAATAAGGCGGTGGAGAGAAAGAGGGCCACTGAAACTATGGGGAGGAGGATTACACAGTGATTTGTAGCACACAATGTAATTTGCCTCATGTCCCACACAACCCTAGGGACAGTCTTACACGAGAGAGAGAGAGAGAGAGAGAGAGAGAGAGAACACTCCCTGGAAGATTGCAGAAACCCTCAAACCTAACACATGATAAAATACAAAAAAACAAAAACAAAAGAAAACCCCTTTGAAAAATTGTCAGGGTGGCGAACGAGAGCTTGAACAACACCTGTTCAATCTTACTATTTTCCAACAGTCTTAAGGGCCATTTCATCCCATTCCTCCTATCAATATGTGAGGGATGTCTTTATAAAGCTGAGAGTTATCTATATAAACATATAGATTTTAAAATATATACTTAGCAGCCATTGCATATCCCTTAATCCAAGCTTCTTACAGCTTTTTACAAGCTTCAATTAAGGCTTACAACACCGCTGAGAGAGCGTTAAATTTTACTATTCTTCAGGTGATATAGCAAAGCTTTGTCTCTAGGCTGCTACAGTATAATTTAACCATGATGTAGAGTTTTGGAAATGCAACAGAAAACAACCTTATGTCTGCCATTAAAACCTACATGGATTTTCTCTAGAGTTACATTTCGGCAAATGTAATTCTGGCCTCCCTGTTTATGCAGAAATCAGCCAAAGGCCCACACTTACAAGGAAGTATTTACTGACCTTAGGATCGAAATTCTGAAGACTTCCTAAGATAAGACATAGTTGAGAGTGACACAAATTTATCTCAAGTTTGGTACCCCAAGTCACACCCAACTTCCACAAAGTAAGAACAACTTCTCATATCTATGCCAATGCATC
This sequence comes from Podarcis liolepis, assembly GCF_965112155.1. Classification (NCBI taxonomy): domain Eukaryota; kingdom Metazoa; phylum Chordata; class Lepidosauria; order Squamata; family Lacertidae; genus Podarcis; species Podarcis liolepis. The sequence continues at coordinate 54,772,085 of NC_139565.1, read as the reverse complement.
AGAATACTTGCAAGTAGATGTCACTACTGCAACTGCATCTCTAAGGAGAGGGATTCATGCCATGAGTCCTTCTCATCCATCTCAATTAGCAGAGCTCAGCTCCCCTGCCCTGAGCCCAAAAAGACATCTCTGTTGCCAGCCAGAATCTGATGGCTGAGTCCACAGACTTGGTAGAGGCATCAAGATCCCTGATGAGAGAGATCCCCATGGCCAGAACCCTATTACCCCAAATAAGCTCATGGCTACCAAAAAAGTATTGGTGCTGACCTTTAAAGCCCTAAATGGCCTCTGTCCAGTATATCTGAAGGAGCGTCTCCACCCCCATCATTCTACCTGGACACTGAGGTCCAGCGCTGAGGGCCTTCTGGCGGTTCCCTCACTGCGAGAAGCCAAGTTACAGGGAACCAGGCAGAGGGCCTTCTCGGTGGTGGCACCTGCCCTGTGGAATGCCCTCCCACCAAATGTCAAAGAGAACAACAACTACCAGACCTTTAGAAAACATCTGAAGGCAGCCCTGTTTAGGGAAGCTTTTAATGTTTGATGCATTACTGTATTTTAATATTGTGTTGGAAGCCGCCCAGAGTGGCTGGGGAAACCCAGCCAGATGGGCGGGGTATAAATAATAAATAAATTATTTATGAGGAATTTCAAGGTTTGGGGTCAAATGTGGCCCTCCAGGCTGCTCTTTCTAGCCCTTGGGACTCTCCCCATGCCAAACCCCTCATCTGTGGCATCCCCTACTGGACCTACTTTGTGCACTCCTTCAGCATTCTTGCCTGGCTGGACTGTCCCTCTTAACTCTTGATAACACTTCTTGCTTGCCTGGGTGGAGAATATAGAGGAGTGTATGCTTATGGCACAAAAGAAAAACCCACATTTGTTGCTCTGCATCTGGCCCCATGCACCACTGGAAGACAAGAAGGGAATGCAGCTCTTGGGGTGAAAAAAATCCCCTGCCCTTTTAACTGGATAGGAGGCAGCACTCAGGAAACGGGGCCTCTAGTCAATTATTATTTAGCCCTGCTGTGAAAAACACAGCCAGTTGCTCCAGGACTTGGCTGAGACAACTTGGATGTCTGGAGCACTCTCCATGGTCCTGAATCAGCAACTGGATCTCCCCTTCCAAGGCACTGGCCTAGCCTAACTTTGGCATCCTACCTGCCTGCCTGGAAGTACCAATCTCACCTTGCTTGGGTGATCACCCCTCCTTGATAGAAGGCATCCCTGTGGATTTTTGACAGCTTTAAGCTGGCAAAGGAGGAGGACTTCTGGGTGTACACACTGGACACATCAACACCGCATGGCCTCAACCTGATGAATAGGATCAGCATCACTTAACTTCAGTGAAGGGAGCCCTTTTGAGCATTCCATCTTAAAGCTCTAAAGCTTGAACACAGCATCATTTTGTTTTTATGAGAGCAACTGATGAAGGTGGAAGCTAAAACATTTTGCTGCACAGGTTTTTTAAAAAAAAAACCACAAATTTTTTTTTTTAGTAACATGCCATTTTAGTGATTAGCTGGATCATAAAAGGGGCAAACTTACATGAAGTGCTGCCAGAGGCTTTCATAAACATATATGAACTAGTGTGTGTGTGTTCCATTGCGACGTAATCAGGGTGGGGTTAAGGCTTTCCTAGGCAGAATTAAACCTTCATATAGGGTTGGCTTAGCTTACCAGAAAAAGTACAGAGATTAATTCAACATGAACATTCTGTTTTGAAAAAGATGTATGGAAACTCCTACAGATGTGCTTGAAACCTCAAACCCCATCAGCTTGATGGAGAAGCAGACTACAATAATTCTTATGAAAAGACCATCTCTGTCAAAGATCAGGTGCTCAGTTTTAAATACTCAGTGTTATAGGCCCCTATCACACTGGAGCTTCCTAGCAAGTCTGCTCCGTTCAACCGCCACCCCTAGTGATGGTTTACTGCAATGCGTTCTATGTGCGGCTACCTTTGAAGGTGACCCAGAAACTGCAACTAATCCAGAATGTGGCAGCTAGTCTGGTGACTGGGAGTGGCTGCCAAGACCGTATAACACCAGTTCTGAAAGACCTACATTGGCTCCCAGTATGTTTCCAAGCAAAATTCCAAGTTTTGGTGCTGACCTTTAAAGCCCTAAACGGCCTCTGCCCAGTATACCTGAAGGAGCGTCTCCACCCCCATCGTTCTGCGGTCCAGCTCCGAGGGCCTTCTGGTGGCTCCCTCACTGCAAGAAGCGAGGTTAACCAGGAAGGAGGGAACCAGGCAGAAAGCCTTCTCGGTAGTGGCACCCGCCCTGTGGAATGCACTCCCATCAGATGTCAAGGAAATAAACAACTGTCTGACTTTTAAAAGACAACTGAAGGCAGCCCAGTTTAGGGAAGTTGTTAACGTTTGATGTTAAACCCAGCCAGACGGGTGGGGTATAAATAATATAGTGTTGTTGTTGTTTTGATGGGTAACAGCTTAGTGTCAGGGCACACGCTTGCCAAAAAGGTCCAAAGTGGCGCAAGTCCAGCTAAAATATTTCAGATCACAGGATGGGGCAAATGACCACGAAATACCCTGAAGAGCTGCTGATCATATGAATTGCCAGCAGGGGAGGCAGGCATTAATAATGGACACCAAACCATTCATCATTTTCCTGCTCCAGTATTATTTGACTTTGGAGAAATACTTTGTGCTGTGCTTCGATACCCAATGGCACAGCTTCAAAAGAGCAAAGGAAATGTTTTCAGCGCAAACACCGCATTTCCCATTTTTGTTAAAGTCCCCCAAGTTCCCCGGGTGGGAAGAACCACTCAGGGAGTTGGAGTTCTGTGAGGGGAAACAGGGGTCTCCTACGAACTCTCAGCCCTACAGTTCTCAGGGTGCTTGGGGGGAGGTTATTACTGCTTAACATGGTATGATACTGCTTTAAATGTATAGTAGAGTTGGGACCAAGAAAGAGACTGGAATATTCCACCTCCAATTTTAAACAAGCATACAGTTATTTGGGAAACTGTGGTTTGCTTAAACTATGGTCAGTAAGAACAAAACCAGGATCAAACCATGGTTCCACAACTTCAGACATCACAAGGACATCAATGCAGAAGTTAAATCTGGAAGGTTTGGGGGTGTTTTTTGTTTTGTTTTGTTTTTTAAATCTCCTTTGGCATGCAGAAGAGAGGTAGGAGATGGCTCACTGCTGTTTATATCCACAGCAGGAAATCATAGTTTCCTTTTAATATTGGTTCTAATACCCTTAGAACCAGGGTACTAAGTTACTCTTATTTATTATATTAAATTTATATCCTGCCCTTCCTCCCAAAGGAGCCCAGGGCAGCAAGCAAACCAGTGACACAATAATAAATAAAAGTGTAATAAAAGCAATTTAAAAACAATAAGCACAGTAAAACATTAAACGGATTTAACAGCATATGCAAGCAAATCATGAGTCTAGATAGGCCTGCATTAACAGAAATTTCAGCAAGAGTCTAAAACAGTATACAGTGGTACCTCGGGTTACATATGCTTCAGGTTACATACGCTTCAGGTTACAGACTCTGCTAACCCAGAAATAGGGCTTCAGGTTAAGAACTTTGCTTCAGGATGAGTACAGAAATTGTGCTCCAGCGGCGCAGCAGCAGCGGCAGCAGGAAGCCCCATTAGCTAAAGTGGTGCTTCAGGTTAAGAACAGTTTCAGGTTAAGTACAGACTTCCGGAATGAATTAAATACTTAACCCGAGGTACCACTGTATAGGTGCCTGCCTAGAATCCTATTGCGTGGCACAGAGTGCCGCCACAGTAAAGAAACAGCTCCTCACAAATGTGGAACAAACACTGTGTGGCGCTTGGGAAAGTGCAAGGTCCACAGATCAAAGTGATTGAGTAGGCATGTCTGGGGCATTCCTGATGAACCCTAAATCTGATCCAGGAGTAAGTATGCCAGACTACAAGAGATATAGGTCAAACAACAAAGCTTCCTGCTGGAGAAGCTGTATTCATATTATCCCTTCAGACAACAGCAGTCATCTTTCTAAGCAATTCCGCTTCCAGCAGACTGCTGAGCAGTCTTTCTTGAAAAGCCACTTGCCAATACAGCCAAGGGTGCTGTAATTCATTCCAAGACGTTCCCAATAATGTTGAAAGCATGATTGCTTTGAAAGCATCTGGCAAGATTAGTGGAAGATAAATCCACTTTTTCATCAAATCAAACCAAGTGCTTAAAAAAAAAGCAAATTAGGGGGAAATGAACAATATCTGATTGGGACACATGGTTATAGGCTTCATGTGTGTCAACTGGTGTGATTACTGTCCTATCCTGCTTCCCAAGGTTCTCAGAGCAGCATTCAAGTCATCCCATTAAGTAGACAGAAAAGTAGGTTGGATTGAAACAGGAGCGGGGGCAGACATATCATGAACTTCTTGCCCCAAATCGCGGTTCACTCCAAGGAGAATTTCGCCTGCCCTTCCTCAATTACCCTTGTCCTGCCGGCAGCCTTAATCATGGTAGGTTTCCACCACCCTTAACAGTTCCAACTGTTAAGAGTTCCAACAAGATTTAGAAGCAAAATCTGAAATGGATTTGCATATTCTAGCCTCCATTAACCACAGTTCAAAGGATGGTGCACATGCAACACTTAAAAGTGGATGGTTAAGGCAGGCAGAAGAAAGACAACAGGATCCCACAGCCCACTCCTGATCTCTTAACCCCAGTCGAGAGAATGAAGCATGACAGGAACGCTTGATTAACCAATCAGCAGTTGAGTGCAGATTCAGGAACATTATTGGCTGCCTTATCTAACCCCTTGATCCTTCCAGGTCAATATTTTCTACACTCTCCAGTAAGGAGTGGTGAGGTCTTTCCCAGGCCTACTGGGAGATGCCAGAGATTAAAATCTGTGCTGGTTCAATTCAGAGTGCTGGTTTTGACCTATAAAGCCTTAAATGGCTCAGGACCACAATACCTCAAGGACCGCCTCTCCCCATAGGAACCTACCTGGACCCTGAGATCAGCCTCTGAAGCCCTTCTTTGTGTGCCCCCTCTACGAGAGGTCTGGAGGGTGGCAACACGAGAACGGGACCTTCTCTGCAGTGGCTCCCTGTCTGTGGAATTCTCTCCCCAGGGAGGCTCACCTGGCGCCACCATACTATATTCTTAGGTGCCAGAGCAAAAAAGCATTTCCTCTATAACCAAGCCTTTGGCCTTTAACAATTTGTGGCCTTTAGAAGTGAGTGGGCTGTTTTCAGTATATTTCTCTTTCCTCTTGGTTTTAATGTACCGTATTTTTCACTCCATAAGACGCATCTGACCATAAGACGCATCAAGTTTTTAGAGGGGGACAACAACAAAAATATATTCTGCGCAGAGCATGTAAGCGGCTCTCACTTTTATTGCTTTAAGCCCTTCCGTCCCTCCTCCCGCTTCGCTGAGAAGCCAGCAGAGCAAGAGTGATAGCTGTGCAGCGCCTCTTGTTCTGCTGGCTTCCCAGCAAAGAGGGATGAGGGACGAAAGGGAGCCCTTACAAGGGAGCGTTTAGCAGAGCCTGGCAGTGGCTCTTGCTGGCTTTTCCAGGAGGTGTGGGAAGGGACAGAGGGCAGCCCGTCAGTCCCTTCTCCCTCCTCAGGGAAAAGCCCCCAAAGCCGCACACACGCTCCGCGCGGCTCTTTAAAAGGAGTGCTGAGCAGAGCCTCCTGCCTGCATTCGCTCCATAAGACACACACACATTTCCCCTTACTTTTTAGAAGGGAAAAAGTGAGTCTTATGGAGCGAAAAATACGGTATCTATGTGGAGGTGGGGGGCTGTCTGTTTGTTTGTAAGTCACTTCGGGTTCCGCTGGGCAAGATAAAGCGATTAACAAATTCAATTAATCATCCCCTGGGAACATTGGCATGCAACAACCTCCAACAACACCCCACCCCAACAGCTCACTATCCCGCAATCCAGACAGGAAGGAACAGTGTCACAGCTGAAGGGCACCTTCCAACTAAGCAAAGAGGCAGTGTGGTGTAATGGTTAAGAATGTTGGAGTAAGACCTGGGAAACCAGGGTTCAAATCTCCACTCAACAACTAAGCTCGGACCACTGCTTCTCAACCTATCTCACAGGGTTAAACTGAAATGAGAGAACAATATATACACAATCATTTTCATTATCTGAATAGGGATCGCATGTGTGTGCGTGTGTGTATTGTGATACACCACCTTAATATTTTATACGAGTTGGCAGTACATAAATATTTTAATATAAAGAATGAATGGATGGAAATGGCAGTGACGCTGTATCTGGATGCTTGTAGCAGAAACGTATCATTCATGCATTATGTTAACCACAGCTCCCTTGAATCACACACTCCATTTCCATAAGTCAAGAGAGAAATTTTGTTGGAAACGGTCCAAATGCGAGAAAAGCCCACGTGGTTTCAAAGTTGTATCCAAAGCTGCACCTTCAAAGCGTTTCTTTCAATTAAGAACGCATCGATTCAGGCCACTCATTTATGAATACAGCACGATTAGAGTCTTTCGCCAATCAATAAAGATTAATAGCCATTTACACAGCTAGGCATGAACGATCACAAATGCGCAAGGCATTTGCCTACTTCCTCTGAACCACAATAACCCACTTTTTAAAATGTATTTATCTGAATTCTTTGATAGGCTAGTGCCAAATGGTCAGTTGACAGAAAAATAAGAAAATATAAAAGATATACAGTGGTACATCAGGTTACATACGCTTCAGGTTACAGACTCCGCTAACCCAGAAATAGTGCCTCAGGTTAAGAACTTTGCTTCAGGATGAGAACAGAAATTGTGCTCTGGCAGCATGGCGGCAGCAGGAGGCCCCATTAGCTAAAGTGGTGCTTCAGGTTAAGAATAGTTTCAGGTTAAGAACGGACCTCCAGAACGAATTAAGTACGCAACCCGAGGTACCACTGTACCATTATGGGTGTAATTTAAAGCAAAGCACTTAGATCCAAAACAGTAAATCCCACACTCTCTCGTGAATCTCACTTCTCAAAGCTATCTCCCTCCGCCAAAAGGCTGTACGTTTTTGTCCATTTAAACAGGTAGATGAATCAACTAAAGCGTCAGTTGCTTTTATAAATATGGAGGTGAAAGCTCTAGACTTTTGGTACTAAAACAAACAAACAAACAAACAAGCACAAAGGGATCTGCAAGAAGAAAATCTTTTTAAAACTTGGAAATCATCCCCCGCCTTCTGAGATAAATCTAAATTACAGGTCCATAGGAAAGATGGACTAAATTAAGGGCCTGCTTTCCCCACTGGAGCACTACTAGGAGGAATATCGAAAGTTTGATCTAGTTCAAATAAGAACAGCCAATTCTTTCAAGGCTACAGCTGGTAGAGAAGTCGGCAGTCTGGCTTTGAACCAGGATGAGCCACAGGAAGTGTGTAACACTGGTGTTTGCTCATCTCCACTGATTTATTTGCCTCAGGCCCAAATGACAGCACTGAGATGATCACCTTAAAGCCCTAAATCAAGGCTGGGCGACCTGTGGTCATAATGCAACAAATGCAGGCTTCAGAAAGAGATATCCTGAAACAGCTCTTTTACTTAAATCAGCCTTCGCCAAACCAGGTGCCCATTCAACAGTGCCAACCAGAATGGGGAAACGTACTCCAAAACAGATGGTGGGCACAAGGTTGGAGAAGGCTTGATTAGACTCCCACAGCTGCATAGGTCAAGGGTAAGATGGAATGCAATCCATTACAGAATGATATCTAGGTGGAATCTACACACATATAAAAATCATTCTGAAAATGCTTTTTTAAAAGCGTTTTTTTAAAAAAATACATTGAATTTTCCATAAGGCTCACCATTGCCATTTTGTGTCACACTGTATATTGCACTTAAAACGTTTCATTTGCAGATATATAGCTGAGTCCCTACTGTCTTCCGGTACATTATCACAGATGGTTGTTTTTTGTTTTTACAGGACCTGGAATGCCGCTGCTAACAAGGAGCGCTGATATAAATTGGTTTCTAGCTAACATGTTGTGCTTCTCCAAAACACACACAAACAAATGGGAAGTGTACACAGGCCTAAATAGGACTGCACAGCTTGTTGTCTGCCATAGAATCAGAGCCCCGGGAAGCTTCCAACGGATGATCTAGCCAGCTTTTCGACAACGCTTCCTATATCAACCTTGCAAAGAAGTCCACAAAAGTTAACGGCCCACAGCTTGGGGGTGGTAGCTTTATTTACTTGGAAGACTGCTTGTTTACATATAGGACTATTCTGTCAGACGACTGGTGAAACAAGAAGAGAAAAGGACATTACTAAAATAAGGATTGCAGTGGTACCTCGGGTTAAGTACTTAATTCGTTCCAGAGCTCTGTACTTAACCTGAAACTGTTCTTAACCTGAAGCACCACTATAGCTAATGGGGCCTCCTGCTGCCCCTGCGTCGCCGGAGCACAATTTCTGTTCTCATCCTGAAGCAAAGTTCTTAACCTGAAGCACTATTTCTGGGTTAGCAGAGTCTGTAACCTAAAGCGTATGTAACCTGAAGCGTATGTAACCCAAGGTACCACTGTAATCCTCAAAGAGGTGCCTGAGAAGATTGTTTTTTTAAAATAGAATTAAGTAGAGTCCCAAACTGGCAAAATTGATTCTTTTATTTAACGTGCATCTTTCTGCACATTTGGGGTAATGTTTCGGGGGGGGGACTTGAAGGCTTAGGGGGTACCTTTTTATCAAAACATACTGGGCAGATCAGGTAGTATCTTTTGTGTGGTTATTGGAAGCTAGCTGGACGTACTTCTGAGTAAACATGAAAAGGATTGAATTTTTAATTAAAAACCACTTCTATATGCCTATCTTTTTGCCTTCTGAAAGTAACGAATCAATACAAGCAACGCACAAAGTTTCTACATCTACATCTGGGTCTTCCCTATAGGCCTCCTTGGAGGAAAAGGACGTCAACACAAGAATGGGCCTTTTCAGTGGTGGCTCCCTGTTTGGGGAATGCTGTCCCCAGGTGAGCACGCCTGGTGCCATCATTGTTGGTTATTAGTAAAGGATGGGGCACATGTCAGTTTTGGTTTCTCTCAATTTCTCATTTCTCCAAAATCCAGCTCAGTTCCAATATCCACATTTCTATACCTATTTGTGATTATTGTTTTTAAAGTGAAAATTCACCAGCATTTTCTTGTGAATTTCTCTCTATTGCACACATTTCTAGAAGCAATTTTGCCTACTAGACATATCTTTGCAAAGCAATTTCTCCCTAATGTAATGCATTTTTGTATTGTTTGGTTTCTGGCTACGGTTTGATCCAAGGGGATGCAGAACAACCCATAGCATCTCACCCCACATCCTTGCAGTCCATCTGAATAAACGATACAGTGGTGCCCCGCAAGACGAATGCCTCGCAAGACGGAAAACTCGCTGGACGAAAGAGTTTTCCGTTTTGGAGGTGCTTCGCAAAACGAATTTCCTATGGGCTTGCTTCGCAAGACGAAAATGTCTTGCGAGTTCCTGCTGGTTTTTTTCCCTCCCCCCCTTTTTCTAAGCCGCTAAGCCACTTATCAGCTGATCTGATCAGCAGATAAGTCGCTAAAAGCCGCTAATAGCACTAATCCGCTAATCCGTCAATGGGCTTGCTTCGCAAGACGAAAAAACCGCTAGACGAAGAGAATCACAGAACGGATTCTTTTTGTCTTGCGAGGCACCACTGTAATAGGTTTTGAACTTGCCGGACTCTCCGTGACACCTTTGTTAAAGAGGGTGTCACCAGGCAAAGTTTAAAGTGCTAGCTTAACATGGGAATGGGTCAGTAGGCCTAAGCAGACATAATAAGACGACACAAAAGGTTTTCAGCTATAGAAGTCAAGCAGCTCTTTAGATGAATTTAAAACACACACACACACGAAAACAAACCTAGCAGTGTGTTTGCCTAGCAGTAGTTGTTCCCTTAATAATGCTTAGCATTTAATTATATGTTTATTTAAAGGCACACATGACGTACGCCAGTCCCTGGGGTCAAATCGAGCTACTTACGAAGACAATTAAAAGCGCCAGGCTACGCATTTCCTCCAGCTATAGGACCAATTGTGCATTTCCAGATGCCGTCATTTCACAGGTAACATTTAGGCCTCAAAACTATCCACACAAAGGGGAGTGACAGCCCTACATTAGGGAATTTGATAGAGGGTGGATGGCCCTCGGTCATATGTATGATCTGGTCGAGATTCCTGCACTGCAGGGGGTTGGACTAGATTACTCGCAGGGTCCCTCCCAACGCTACAATTCTATGATTATATGATGGCACAAGCTGACTGTATAAGTGATATTCAGAAGGACATCATTTCAGCAATCCTTGCGAACAATCCTGTAAAGCGGGGTGGGGTGGGGATATTGGTTAGTTGTTCTTATTTTTATAACAAATTTTGTGGTTTTTATACAGGTTACAAACACTTCGGGTTACAGACTCCGCTAACCCAAAAGTAGTACCTGGGGTTAAGAACTTTGCTTCAGGATGAGAACAGAAATCGTGCTCCAGCAGCGGAGTGGCAGCGGGAGGCCCCATTAGCTAAAGTGGTACCTCAGGTTAAGAACGGTTTCAAGTTAAGAACGGACCTCCGGAACAAATTAAGTTCATAACCAGAGGTACCACTGTGTTGTAATTTTATGTTGTGAATGGCACTATACCAATTTAATTGAAAAATGAAAAATGAAACCACCAGCCTGTAGGCTTAGGTAGCCTGGAGCGGGTCCCAGTTTGGCCTGTGAGGCCACCTTCCCCAAACCTCGCCCACCTGCCCCACGTGCATAAATGCTGCTATCAAGGAACTATCAGGAGCTTTAAAATGCTCTGAATTCTTCCTTGGCAAGGGAGGCTTGTTGTGTCAGAGCCCAAAAGCTGATTGGCAGTGACACCAAGTTGGCAGCAATCAGCTGTGTGATGGACCCTGCCTGTTGGGACCTTCATCACACAGCCCATCCCAGAAATCTTCCTGTAAATGCCAAACAGCTGATCAGCACTTACAGGAATACCGCTGGGATCTGCACCCACAGTAAGTTCCCTAAGCAGGGTCTCACTGGAAGCACAAGCTCAAATCGAAGCCAACAAGGCAAAAATTCTTCCTCTCTAGGCACAGCTTGAGTTGTGCCTGCCAAGGAATGGCTTTTTTTCGGTCTGGGTCACTTGCTGTCATTGCAATTGTGGCGTCCAGTGATTGACAAGTGGGAGACCCCACCCACCTGCCAAAATAGCCTGTGGGGAGAGGAGTGAGTGAGAAGCGCATTGCCCACCCCAGGTGTAAAGGAAAGCCCGTAATGTTGTTTATTTATTTATACAGCACTAACTCGCATCAAAATATCAAAAAATGCACTAGATCGTGAAATCCTAAAATACACAACCGATGCCCAGCACCGAATCAAATTAATTATCCAAATGCACTTGGCGAAACAGGACGTTTTCAGCAGGCGACAAAACGTCAAAAACCGTAGGCCCCTGTCTGACTGCAATAGGAACAGTGTTCAAAATGACTGGAAAATACTTTCTAGTATTATGCTTTTGTTGTAAACTATTACACTTTACAACAGTGGGCCAATCTGAGAATATAGTGCAGGCCTCCCCAACCGTTTAGGAGAAAATTCCACAGATTTGGAAATCAAATAAACTGTTGTGGGAAGCACAAAATGTCCATTTGACAGGTATGAAACGGGCAATGCTCACAACACTCATGCACAAAACAAAGCATGTGGGGAAGGGTTAGACTAGAGCATGGGTAGGCAAAGTAAGGCCCAGGGGCCAGATCCAGCCCAATCGCCTTCTAAATCCGGCCCACGGACGGTCTGGGAATCAGCATGTTTTTACATGAGTAGAATGTGTGCTTTTATTTATAATGCATCTCTGGGTTATTTGTGGGGCATAGGGATTCATTCATTCCCCCCCCCCCAATATAGTCTAGCCCCCCACAAGGTCTGAGGGACAGTGGACCGGCCCCCTGCTGAAAAAGTTTGCTGACTCCTGGACTAGAGCATGGTGCTAATAACGCCACGGTTTGGTCGTCTTATGGGACAGCTGCATTTTCCATGTCTCAGGGGGTTGAATTTGACAATCCTCAGAGTCCTTTCCAACTCCATGATTCTCAGGAGGCAACACAACCCCCCCCCCCCACATCCAAAATGGAGAGTGGCAGGGGGGCCGCTAGGGGCGCATTGGAAGATGGCCGACAATACCATCTCTCCAGCTCACACGAGGTAATAAAGAGGCTGATATGGGAGTATGCAGCCTCCCTTGTTGCTCCAAGGAAATGGGGCCTTGCCTGCTGTGGCCATAAATCACCCCCGGATTCGAAAGAAGGGGGTGAGGGCACTAGGCACAAAGCCCTTGTGTGGGTCTGGCTCTCCCGGACGCTGTCTCTGATCGCGCACTAGTTGCAGCAGCTCGAAATAAACAATTAGAAAGAAGCAAATGCACATACTTCGAGTGAAGATCGGGAGTAAAGACTGCTAATTAAAGGGATCTCTGTGAAGTGGAAGCGACGGGCTGGATTTAACAATAAAACAAGAAGAAGATTCATCAAAGGATTGGTATGTAGCGGAACTGAAAAGGGGAGGGGGGAAACTTTTCTTTTTTTGTCTTATGTGAATACCTAATAACGCTGCCCCGCCTCCCCCCCGCCGCCGCCGCCAAGAAAGAAAGAATTGTTGCAATTACTGATCACAAGCAGGAGGATTAAGAAATGTGTGGAAATAAATGACTAATCAAAGACATGGCTGGTGGGAAGATCGGGAAGGAATTAAAGTTCTTTGTGACGCAGCAATAAAAAGAGATTTGTTACGGCAGGCCTGCCTACAGGAGGACGGGGGGGGGGGAGGAGGACCATGGCTTGTTACTGTATCGGAATGTGAGTTGGACCTGGCAGGGCCCCCTGAGAAAATTGATGAGAGACTGGCAGGCCTGTGAAAATCAACGGACAGACTGTGGGAATACTTTGTATGGAGGTGCGGAAATGGCGTCTGTTTTCTTTTGACATGGCTCTTGGAGGAGTGTAAAATCCACACAGGATATAACAACATTTGTTTTCAACCCGCTTGTGGAGACTATCAGAGATCACAAAGAAAGGAATATATGAAAACAACAAGAAGATGAGGAAAACAACAAAGAGAAGGTACATTAAAGCAGCAGCAAGAGTGATGTTTGGATCCCTTTCGGAGAACGAAGTATGGGTACCCCCAACAAAAATTTAAAAATTTGGCTGTGTGATTTGGAACTAATGTGATTTGGAATTAATGTGATGTGATTGGCCTGTTAATAAAAATTATTTAATAAACAAAAAACAAAATGGAGAGTGGCAGGAGGGGCTTGGCAAATGCCAAGGGTGTTTGAAGGCCCTGTGATACGCATGAATGCCATAATTGGACACCCCAAGGATAGCTCTTGCAAACTGAACTTTGGAAGCTCATGCTTTTCCTATATGCCAGAGAAATCATCTGGTATTGGACAAGACATATGAAATGGCTGGACACAATGTCTTTCTGACCACCACCACTCAACATGTTTTAAAAGAAACACTTTAATTATTTGGAGCGAGGGGAGGTAAATAAGACAATCCACACATTGGAAACCTCTGACTCTCCTCAATTTTAGCCTGTAACTGAAGCACTGGATATTCTGTGTACAGTATTTAAAACTCAGCATAAGCAGACAAGTCATATAATGCTGGCCTTCTTCCAGAACGTTTAATGCACATATTTTGAAAATATGGGCAGCAAGTGCTTACCGTAAGAATAACCGCTTTGCTAATTCACACTAATGACTGGAAAAAAATCTACTTGCTTTTATAAGGAAAACTAAGAATTAGCAAGAAGCTGAAAGAACATGACTCAAAACTACAGACACAGAGACAGAGCTTCATTAAGCTCGACTTGTCCAGCAGAATTTTAATTTCTTCGTAACTCAGAGAACATATTCAAACAGCAACGTTTTGTTGCTAATCAGGGACCTAAGACTTCATGAATGACTCTTAATTATGCTCCGGAGAAAGGAGGGGCCATTCAAGCATACTGCGCCAGTTCTCAGCATCAGAGGAGGAGAATAATTTTGCTTCAGAGATACCTGCTGGGCTGGACCACAGGGAGGCACCTTTGAAGATTTGGATCCTTCGGGGGCATTCACTGCCCCCCCCTGCATGTTTCATCTTTAAAACAAGTCTCTAGACCTTTTAGTCATGCAGATATACAGAAAAGCATGCCGACAGGATTCTACCCAATCGCTTGCCAGTTGAATGTTATGCAATGTAATTAATATAACATTAAAAAATATCCCTCTCAAAAAGAACTAACACATGAATTTAATTAATTTACAACATTTAATGGCTTTCCAAAACAAACCGTAACATAAAAAAACAAAAGCAATTTTAACATACAGAAATGAAATATGACACAGCATAAAATTTCCAAGGGTGAAGAATACAGGCATGGGCTAAATCAGATTGCAAACAGCAGAACACTGATTTAAGAGGCCTGGGAAGTTTTTGGAGAAAGGCCTTTGCATTCCACAACTGGGGTGCCACCACTGAAAAGGCCCTTTCACCGCCTGTTGCTATCTGCTGCACCTTACCTGCCAGGGGCACTCTGAAGAAGATATTAAGGTCTTAACAGACCGTTAAGTTGTGGGTGGACATATCAGACGACACAGCGATTCTTCAAAGAAGCTCTTGTTTATTCACAGAACAGAACTAAACTGAAGGATTCAGCCAACCTGCTTATATAGAGCTCCACTACAACGCAACAGTAACAACTTTCTGTAACTATCCAATCACTGAACGTCACTTTCAATTCCTTATTTGCATATGTGGACCTGATTGAAAACTATCTACAGTATCCCCCTGCTGGCCCAGGGTGAGAACGTCAATACATAACAGGGTCACTACATGTGGTTCAAGCTATGATGGGCCATAAAGATCAAAACCCAGAAACTAGGCTCAGAAATGGAAGCTAGCAAAGATGGCAAAGCACTGGCAAAATGTATTTTAGCACCCAATCAGAGTTGATCTTGCAACCATACTCTGGACTAACCTCCACTTTCAAAGGCAACCCCACCGCAGTAATTCAAATAGGCAGCAGCAGTTGGTAGGGTGCAGCTGATTACCTGACTGCGCTCTTGGCCAAGGGACAAGGCAGCAGCAAGATCCATGCGGTGCAAACACACCAACGGAGCCAATCCAGTGCTCCTCCCGGTGCATTTTGCACTGTGCTGGCCTCACACCTTCCCCTTGCCCTCCTGGTATGCTACAGCCAACAGTGTCAAGTAAACAGCCCTTGCAGAAAGGTAGTTCCAGCTACAGCTGCTATCTGACGATCCAGGAGAAATGTGATCGCATAAGGCTAGCGCTTCCCAAACAGCAAATCCGATCCATCAATAGCAAAGTGTGCCCTAGTCCAGAATCATGAGTTTGCTTTTCTTCTGACCCAACAATACTGTACTTGTATGTTGGGTGGCGCTGTGGGTTAAACCACATAGCATAGGACTTGCCGATCAGAAGGTTGGCGGTTCGAATCTCCACGACGGGATGAGCTCCCGTGGCTCGGTCCCTGCTCCTGCCAACCTAGCAGTTCGAAAGCACCTCAAAGTGCAAGTAGATAAATAGGTACCGCTTCAGCAGGAAGGTAAACAGCGTTTCCGTGTGCTGCTCTGGTTCGCCAGAAGCGGCTTAGTCATGCTGGCCACATGACCCGGAAGCTGTACGCCGGCTCCCTCAGCCAATAAAGCGAGATGAGCACCGCAACCCCAGAGTGGGTCACGACTGGACCTAATGGTCAGGGGTCCCTTTACCTTTACCTTTAGAAAGGTGGTAAGATTTACTTTTTAAAAAAGCAACCTGAAAATTTAGGGGAGGAGTATCCTTTGGGTGGAGATCAGAACGTAAGAATAGCCTGCTGGATCAAGCCAATAGCCCATCTATAGTCCAACATCCTTTCTCACAGTGGACAACCAAATGGAAACGAGATTGGAAACCTGGAAGCAGGACTCTAGCACAGCAAGAGCGCTCTCCTAGCCTGTGATTTCCAGCAACTGGTATTCGAAAACATTTCTGCCCCTAACTGTGGAGGCAGAGCATAGTCATCATGGCTAATACGATACGATAATCTTTACTGTCATTGTCCCATACAGAACAACGAAATTGAAAAAAATAAATCTACATAAGACATTCAAAACCAACAAGCCTGCTATCCCAGCTATCCCAACCTGGTTAGCCCCCTAAAAACTCTGATACCCCATTCTTAAAATACAATATACTCCCATGGAGACTCCTTAAAGGAAAAGGTAAAGGGACCCCTGACCATTAGGTCCAGTCGTGACCGACTTTGAGGTTGCGGCGTTCATCTCGCTTTATTGGCCGAGAGAGCCGGCATACAGCTTCCGGGTCATGTGGTCAGCAGGACTAAGCCGCTTCTGGCGAACCAGAGCAGCGCACGGAAACGCCATTTACCTTCCCACCAGAGCAGTACCTATTTATCTACTTGCACCTTGAGGTGCTTTCGAACCGCTAGGTTGGTAGGAGCAGGGACCGAGCAACGGGAGCTCACCCCGTCATGGGGATTCAAACCACCGACCTTCTGATCGGCAAGTCCTAGGCTCTGTGGTTTAACCCACAGTGCCACGCGCGTCCCTATAGAGACTCCTTACACTGCGTTTAAAACCAAAATCGCATTTGGATAGAAACTGTTTCTCAGACAGCTAGTCCTAGTCTTTATAACCCTGTACCTTCTCCCAGAAGGCAGAAGCTGAAAGAGATCATTTCCGGGGTGTGCACTATCCTGCACTATCTCTGCAGCTTTCTTATGGCACCTGGAAGCATAGATTTGATCCAAGGTGGGAAGAGTGCGCCCAATTATTCTCTCTGCAGTCTTTACAACCTTGGACAACATTGGTTTTCCCCTGACCGTGCAGCTCCCAAACCACACACACAGACCATAAGTTAATACACTCTCAACAGTAATAGCCTTTGATAGCCCTCTTCTCCATGAATTCATCTAATCCTCTTCTAAAGCCATCTAGGTCAGTGGTCATCCCTGCCTCCTGCAAGAGCCAGTTCCATAGTTTTAACTATGCGCTGTGTTCAAACAACTTTCTTTTACCTCTGGGTTAAACCACAGAGCCTAGGACTTGCCGATCAGAAGGTTGGCAGTTTGAATCCCCGTGATGGGGTGAGCTCCCGTTGCTCAGTCCCTGCTCCTGCCAACCTAGCAGTTCGAAAGCACGTCAAAGTGCAAGTAGATAAATAGGTACCACTCCGGCGGGAAGGTAAAACAGTGTTTCCATGCACTGCTCTGGTTTGCCAGAAGCGGCTTAGTCCTGCTGGCCACATGACCCAGAAGCTGTACGGCGCTCCCTCGGCCAATAAAGCGAGATGAGCGCCGCAACCCCAGAGTCGGCCATGACTGGACCTAATGGTCAGGGGTCCCTTTACCTTTACCTTTATCCTTTAACATTCAGCTTCATGAGATGTCCACGGGTTTCAGTGTTATGAGAGAGGGAGAAAAACTTTTCAGCTACCCACTTTCTCCGTGCTACGCTTAATGTTATGAATTCCTGTTGTGTCAGCCTCTTGCTCTCCTTTTCTCTGAAGTAAAAAAATTCCAAATGCTGCAAGCTTTCCCATGGGGAACCCCCCCCCCACTTTAAAACAAAATCGCCCACACCAAAAGAAATTCTCTGCAGGTATGACCCTAGTGGCAAACCATTCTCTCATTGCAGAGAGGCAGCCTGCATGCAATGCAGAATTAAAAGGAGCAACCATGCAGCAATTGTCCGGGCCGTGTTGTCCTTGGTTAACCCAATTACCTGGGCAAACACGTCAAAGCGTAAAATCGCATATCCTTCTGCTGCCATTTCTTCTTATTGAGTCATCAAAGCGAAAGGCAAAGGGGGAAAGGAAAAGGTGCTACTATAAAAAGTAGTGAATGACAAGTTTTTGAGACAGTGATCTTCACACACATAACAGCTAGGGATGAGGCCGTTCAGTGGTGAATGAGAACGTAAGCATAAAGCATCCCTTTTGCTTTAAGCTATTATTTACCATTGTGATATTATCAAAACAAACTTCTGTCCTGATGATTTTACAGCAGAATCTCAAGGAAAAGCAGACAGGCACGAAATTACGTTCCCACTGAGGCAGAGGAGATTGGGGGCGCATAGAGTGATAGGAGAGAAAATGAAATTTCTGCAAAGAAAAAGCTAAAGTCTTTACTTCTGGTTCTCACACTCAGCCATTCTCCAAGGATCTTCAGCATATCTGCTGCCCAAAAATTCAAGGCACTATTAGCTTCAGATCCTTTTAAGTGCAGGAGAAAGAAACAAAGAGAATTATGTATTTCTGAGATCTCAGCCAGACTGTTTATGGATTCATGAGCTCACTCAGATGAACCTGGCACTCACCCCTTAGGAAAAACACCTTTTTCAGTACACTCATCTACACTGTAAAAAAAGGAGGAGGATGGAAAGAGGATGTTCAAGTGTCATATCTAGATATCTGGGAGTTACATAAAAGTTTGGTTCCACTGAACCAACTATTCATACTAGGGAGTTTGCATTTTAAGCAGGTAGCTACATTTTCCTCTCTTGTTCCCTTCACCTTTTATTGTTAATAATGGGATGTACGCCCAGAGTAATTTGCAGGCGCCTCTCACATAAACCATGCAGCAAGGGCAGTCAAAATAAATCTCATGGATCCATTTGATACAGCGGATCTCTTCAGTCTGCTGACCCAAGAGAGGAAGGTGCCACAGTTCAAGCTGCCTTGCATGCGAAGGCCCAAGGGTTCAATTCTCAGCACCTCCAGGGGGGACCAGGAATATCCCCTGCCTGAAACCCCCAAGGGCTGCTGGATAGCCAGTGCAGACAGTGCTGAACTAGACGGACAGGTGGTCTCACTGTCAGGAGTTCAGCCGTCACTTGAGTAGGACCCTGGCAGAGACACATGCCCCACTGGCATGCTCCCTCCCTCCTGGTCGATCATTCGGGAGCTTCAAAAGCTTTCTTCTGCCCAAACATCACAGCGACCGATGCCAACCGGCACACCTAGGGATCCGCAGAGTCTTTGCAGCATTGCGTGACAGACCTCAGCAACTCAGCATTTTGGCTAATCTACTTTATTTACATATAAACACACACGGAGCACCGCAACACGGCTCCCTCTCCCTCTAGCATCAAACAGCAAAGAGAAAAAACAAAGTACAATAGTCCCACTTCACGGAACACAGTAACACAAACATCCTGTTTCCGTCACTTCCCATGCTGTGGAGTCAAAACATGTACCGTCATGTGAAAGACAACAATCCCATGACTGCATGGAGCAGGAATTCTAACATCCTCCCCCAATTCATGCTCTGTGTTGCAGTCATCAGTGTAACTGCAACAACCATACAGATGTCATACACGCAATATACCTCTGTATCACCCGTTCCACCCTTGGAACTACCTGCAACTGGACTGGTCTTGGGCCTTGCCATCTAACACTCACTCACTATAAGGCAAGTTTCTGCATACATTACCTGGCCACCAGAACGATGGCAGAAGCCGAGCAAAACAGAGTTGTGCATGTAAAGCTGAATTTCCCGTTCATCATTCAACAACAAATATTTACATGGTTCAGTTTATGTTTTCATAAACCAAAGATGATCACAGAAAGGTGTGATGTGAAGATAAAGCCTCCAAAGTTGGCAAAAAGAAGGGAAAACCCTCCCTTAAAGAGAGCAGTTGTAGATCAGCTACTGCAGAAGGGGTCCACTCCTGTCTGAAACTCTGGAGAGTCAATGACTGCAAACAGAGACAATATTGACTTAGACGGATCAATAGATGGACTTGACATAGAGCAGCTTCCAATACTGAAATTAAAAATGTCTGCCAGGATTCCATTCACTCTCAGGATATTTTAACACACAATATTTTAATTTTAGGATTCTTAATGTGATTTCAGAGCAGCACTGGATATGCAAGCATAATCGCTTCATGCATTCCGTTAGGCCATGGGTGGGACACTTGTGGCCCTCCAGATGCGCTTAGGCTCCAACTCCCATCACCCCAGCCAGCACAGCCAATGGGCAATGGTGATGGGACTTGTAGTCCATCAATATAGGAAGGAACACAGGTCCTGACCTGTTATCAGATGGTGTCCATGACAGGGGCACATTAATGACGGGATGCAATTGCTTCTTATCTTTATCACACCACACACTAGTATTTGACAGCTAGCAGACTTATATTGGCTAGATTTTAAAAAAATACTGTTACAAAAATTGGGCAGGTTGGATGACAACGTGATATGGATTTATTTTACTTAAGAAGATTCTGCACAGTGCGCCTTGATCAAGTTCCACAAGGTCTTATAGATCTAAGAGACCAAGCCAAAAGACACTCTCCATCAAACTATATCCTATTCAGAAAATGAAAGGGGATTTAAATTCTTGGAGTATATCTTTTTACAAAGGTATCACCCCAATACGCAAGGACGTTTTCCCTCTGCATCTGCATACTGAAACCCATTAAAATATCCGTAATTTTATCTATAAAAGTTGGGCATTCCATTTGATACATTTGGATCCCGATATTATACATCCTGTCTTATCGGTTTGCCTTAATCATTTCTATCCAAATTTTAGGGCACTTTTTACCCAAAGTGATAAGGAATGATGAGCAACCACACAGAGAAAAATTAAAAACCAGTCATATCATAAGCACATTTTTTTTCCAGTGGCTAAACTGATTTCCTGGGTGAGGGCAGTGGTTGCACTCAGTTGGTACCTGGAGATCAATCAACTGGGAAAAGGCCAGGACTGCAGCTGTGAACCTCTTGGAAAGGTTAAACTATGGAATAAATTCAAAGTAAGGGTGACAGTACATAAAAGAGAGAAAAATCCATAAGTACAGTCTGCACCTGGTGGAGTCTCTTGCATTGCCCTGGCAAACCTTATTAAATACATTTATAACAAATGTTATTTTTCAAATAGATTCTCTTGTGCACAGTGAAATGAGTCCAAAGAGCCTCCATCAACAAATAGTGCATTGGTAACAGAATGCTAATTGGTAAATCGTTCTACGTATCCACCTCCATAATGGGAAATGGAGTACCTTCCATCTGTCTACTTTGGCTCGAGTTTTACGGTTTCTTGCCGACCCACAGCTAAGCAAACTCCTACATATTTCATCATCTCTCTTTGCCAAGGCAGTTCCACATGGGAGAAAAGGAACTGAGGCAACACCATTGCTTCCAACACCACCCACTTGATCCAGGAGGAGCTGTACTGATTTTAAGAAGTTCTTTTTTAAACAAAAACAAATAAAAAGCACGAACTCCGCAGGGATTCAAGATGACACGAGCTGTAAAAAGCAAGCAACACACCCTACAGCTTTTGATGAATTCCTTAAACTGCCACCTATGGAGCCCTGGACTCATTTCAACCAGACTCAGAAAATACTGGTGCAAACTGGAGAAAGGGTTTAATTACAGCAGTGGAAAGCCAGTGTGGTGCTGTGATTGCAGTGTTGTATTAAGACCTGGGAAACCAGAGTCCTACTGCTCACTCATCCATTAAACTCACTGGCTGACCTTGGCTGTCTCTCTCAGCCTAACCTACCCAACAAGGTCGTTGTGATGATAAATAGGAGAGAAGCAGAGCCATGTACACTACTTTGAGCTCCTTGGAAGAAAGGTGGGATATAATTGTGCTAAATAAAGGTAAAGGTACCCCTGCCCGTACGGGCCAGTCTTGACAGACTCTAGGGTTGTGCGCCCATCTCACTCAAGAGGCCGGGGGCCAGCGCTGTCCGGAGACACTTCTGGGTCACGTGGCCAGCATGACATAGCTGCTCTGGCGAGCCAGAGCCGCACACGGAAACGCCGTTTACCTTCCCGCTAGTAAGCGGTCCCTATTTATCTACTTGCACCTGAGAGTGCTTTCAAACTGCTAGGTTGGCAGGCGCTGGGACCGAACAACGGGAGTGCACCCCGCCGCAGGGATTCGAACCGCCGACCTTTCGATCGGCAAGCCCTAGGCGCTGAGGCTTTTACCCACAGCGCCACCCGCGTCCCTAATTGTGCTAAATAAGAACACATAAATGAAAGCTTTTTCACCTTGAGGGTCAAATTTGTATCTTGACGACCCTACCCAAGTAGGACCAGACAGCCAGTGGGCAGGACCAAGGGACCAGGATATGAACAAAAGCTTTTTCTAATAAAAAAATAAAAACCAGCACAGCAGCGGAATCCTCACATATAGGACAAACAGGCTTCCCTTTTACATCCGCACAGAAGGGAAAAATCACTAGTCCACTAAGGCTCAAAAGTGTGACTTTCAAGGTCCCCTCCCATCTCTCAGCAGTTGCCATGGTACTTTATGGAGAAACATAGATTTCAGGGCGTGAAGGTGGCCAAGCACAGCTCAACTGCATTGGGCGCAATAAAAACCATCAGCCCCAAGCAGCAAGCACAGGTCCCAAGCCACCAATGCAAAGCAAGAGCCAACAGAGGGAGAGAGTGGTAGGTCTTGCCACACCCACCCCATAACCAAACCTTTACTCAGATTGTATACTCCCAGGTATGGACCGGTTGTTGCAATAAGCAGGTCCCTTTATGATTATGGGGCACTTATCAGGGCTTGGCAACTGATCTCACCATTTGTCATAGATAAAACCGCAGCCAGCATGTTGCTATTTTCCAAGGCAAAAGCTACTCCTCTTGTGTTCTTCTAACAGGCAACATGCCAGGTTGTCACACATAATTCATGAATCACTATGGAATAATCCAGTAGGCTCCACCAACTTTACCAGTAAGGGAGTGCCAACCATGCCCTGCTCCATCAATGCTTCTCCTTCCTCCACCAATACCAAGACTCCCCCCCCCCTCAAATCGGGACCAGAATCAATGGTCAGTGTGGTCCGACAAGCACTTCAACGAGAAAGGAGCCTGTGGCAGATCACAGCTCTCTGTTGCTCCTTCTCATTCATCCTCTTCCTCTTTGCTCAGTTCCCACCACCACTCAGGAGAGCAGATAAAAAAAATAATGGAGCTGGGCAGTGGAAAAGCTGCAGCAGCCTTCACTGTTTCCTTGTACATTCTCCCTGCCTATCCAGGCAATGGCAAAGACTGATTCAAATCATAGTAAAGACTGAACCCACATTCGCATTAACCACAATGCTGATTCTTATCCTTAACTGCTGGTTATGACCAGCTTTCTCTTAGTGGCAGGAGGTGGAGAGGGCATTGTGCTTGATGGACTTGGGGCGCAGGGGGTGGAGGATGGGGGAAATAATATGCAATCCCAAAGCCCCTCCCCCCCCCAATGCCTTAAATCATGGCAAAATTCCATTAGGATTTTATTCTTCTTCAGATCCACTCATACCCATCTGCAAATCACCCCGAAGTTCACAAATTAAATTGTTTAACAAATCACCCAAGCCAGAAGAGCGTGGCACAGAGTCAAAAATTCCTACCAACGGAAAGGTGAAGCAAGGGCACACAAGGGTAGAAAGGCTTTCCAAAGATACAAAGCAACCTTAAATGCTGTGGCTTCGTGAGAGCATCTCGCTGCGATTCATAAATAGTAATTAACATACCATGTTTACAAAAGCACACGCAAGCGAGGGGAACGAGTCTTTCAAACCCATTGTTCTCTCACTATTGCTTCATTATGTACAGAACCTGGGGCTCCCTATGCCCCAACTCCATCACTGAAATCATCCAGGGGAGCAGTAGGAGTGCCCCCTCAACAGCCCGGAAGAAGCACCACCCGTGTCCATTAGGAGCTGTTGCATTTGGTACAGTGTGGCCCCTGTTTCCAGAAAGATGGCGAATTTGGAAGTTTGCATCTGATACTCAAAGACTCTGAGTAATCCATGACTACACAGTGTTATGTACAGAGTTGAATAGGATCCAAAAGGCAGCAGTCTGATTGATCCTAGAACAATAGGATTCAGAATGCAGCAGTCTGACTGGTCCTAGAACAATGCAGCAGTATGATTGGTCCGCATGAGCCACCCAATCCAGCTCCAGGTGAAAGCGAATCCGCAACCTGATTGGCCCACAGGAGAATCCCAGAATTAGCCAATCAGGTGTGGCCCATTGTGTAAATAATGTATATAAAGCAGATATTTGGGGGGACATTCATTCCTCACTACTATGAGCTGAATAAAGAGCATGAAATCCACACTCAACTCCGAGTATATTTCACACAGGAAAGCCTCTAATAATTCAGGGGTGAGTGGACTTCAGACTTGTGGTATTTACTTGGTTTCCCAGAGTCGGTCACAACTGGACCTAATGGTCAGGGGTCCCTTCACCTTTACCCTAAGCACACTTTCATGGAAGTCTCACTGAAGTCAGGGGGGAAGTTACAGGACAATTCAAATTTCAACGACAGAGCACATCCTTCTTAATGAGGACAATCCCAGGCTCACTCCCCCATCTGCTCCCAGTAAGGCAAGGGTAGGCAACTTAAGGCCCAGGGGCCAGATGTGGCCCAATCGCCTTCTCAGTCCGGCCCGCGGAAGGTCCAGGAATCCGTGTGTTTTTACATGAGTAGAACCTGTGCTTTTATTTAAAATGCATCTCTGGGTTATTTGTGGGGCATAGGAATTTGTTCATTTTAAAAAAAAAACAACAAAATATAGTCTGACATGGTCTGAGGGGCGGTGGACCGGTCCACGGCTTAAAAAGGTTGCTGACCCCTGCAGTAAGGGGACACCCACCTGAGAACATGAGGAGAGCAGACAGTCCATTATGGGATATATTTGAACTCAGTCTAAAGCTGCTTTATGTGGGACCACCAACACATTGGCAATTTGGAGTGCTCCTGTTCACAATTCCATCCATCCTTGCCTCTTTTCCAGGTTGTTATTATTACTATTTATTTAATTTATATACTGCCATTTACCCAAAGATCCCAGGGCAGTGTACAACATCAAAAACATAATTTCCATAACATGATAATAAAAAAACAGTAAAGCAACCCCAGGAAAAGCATAGTAACAGCCCACCCCCCTTAAAAAGCCATAGATTGTTTAATGGCCGAATACCTGGGTAAAGAGGAATGTTTTCACCTGGTGCCCAAAGATCTGTAATGATGGCACCAGGTGAGCCTTCACAGATGGGGAGCCACCACAGAAAAGGCCTGTTCTCATGCTGTCACCCTCTGAACCTCTCGAGAAGATGGGATTCAGAGAAGGACCTTGGATGAGAAGCACAGGGTCCAGGTTGGTTTGTATGGGGAGACGTGCTCCTTAAGGTATTGTGGTTCTGAACCATGTAAGGCTTTATAGGTCAGCACCAACACTTTGAATTGGGCCCGGAAACTAACTGGCAGCCAGTCCAGTTGGGCCAGGATCAGCATTATATGCTCAACTCGTCTTGCCCTAGTGAGCAACCTGGTTGTCAAATTCTGCATCAGCTGAAGTTTCCAAAATATATTCAGAGGCAGCCCCACATATAACATATTGCAGTAATCTAACCTAGAGGTTACACAGAAGTTAGGCTATCCCTGGCCAGATGGGTTAGTCCATTCCATTTTCCCAGGAATAGGCAGACTCGGCCCTCCAGATGTTTTGGGACTACAATTCCCATAATCCCTGACCACTGGTCCTATTAGCTAGGGATCATGGGAGTTGTAGTCCCGAAACATCTGGAGGGCTGAGTTTGCCTATGCCTACATTTTCCTCTCCCTCTGGATTTCCACCGCCCTAACCATCAGTCAGCATTCCATGCCCACTGAGCGTGTTCAATCCTCTGAGTTGTTTTGGAGGTTCTTCCCCTACTTTAGTTCCCCTCTTTTTTTCTTCTTCTTAATTTTAGAGGCACTTTTGCAAAACAGTAACTCTTTCCTGTATGTGGATGGAGCCGTTCTGACTAGATGAGGAGAACCAGTTCACAAAGGGCATATATAGGATGACGCTGTGCCTTCCAGTAAACATGTTGAGTGAAAACATTTAAGGCAGTTTCCAAGAGGAAGTCATGTTTTAAGCTCAGGATGTGTGCAACCACAATAGTAGAAGCCAAAACTGATAAGGGATTATTACAGCCACAAACAGGAGTGGTTCTCATTTAGGAATGCATTGACACACACCGAGGTATAGTTCACTCATGCAAATCCTTTAAATGTGACCAACTGAGCGAAGTGGAATCTGACACACACATGCTCATGGGATGGCATTTCCTTAATCTGGGGGCAAGCGTGATACTTAATTGGCAGAATGGCCCTAGGTAATTAAGACTTCTTGGAGAACCAGGAGTCACATTTGCCTTAACCCGTCATCCACCTCTGGCACGTGGTGAAGGCTTTGACCCATCAGCCATTAAACCAACGGGTGGCTTACATTCATTTTTATTACACTGTCACCGAAAGAACTATCAAAACATCTTTTTAACCCAGATTCAAACGGTGTACCTACACTCCATTTTATAATATTTTTTGACTATTACCCAAAGAATCCTGGGAACTAAAAAATGGCGACAACACTGGGAATTAAGTGTTAGAGACAATCGAGCCAGTTTCAAGTCTGTAGTGCGGATACGCTCCAAGTCTCTCTCAAAATGGCAACTGGGTTCCTACGAACTCCTTCAGCTGCAACCCAGCACCCACCACACACAGTCAAGACTTAGGGTGCCCAGATGCCCTACTTTACCAAGGGCTTGTTGTTGTTTAGTCGTTTAGTCGTGTCCGACTCTTCGTGACCCCATGGACCAGAGCACGCCAGGCACTCCTGTCCTCCACTGCCTCCCGCAGTTTGGTCAAACTCATGCTGGTAGCTTTGAGAACACTATCCAACCATCTCGTCCTCTGTCGTCCCCTTCTCCTTGTGCCCTCCATCTTTCCCAACATCAGGGTCTTTTCCAGGGAATCTTCTTTTCTCATGAGGTGGCCAAAGTATTGGAGCCTCAGCTTCAGGATCTGTCCTTCCAGTGAGCACTCAAGGACAGTCCTCTATTTGAAGATGTCCTCTAGTTGAATGTCTCCATTATTTCTTCTGAAGAAATTCCGGCTTGACTCAAAACAAATGCAATTCTGCAGCAGGCCATCGCCAAAGCTTCTGGCTTTTACCCAAACTGCATCTACCACAGATGTTTAAACAGAGACAAACAAACTAGCAGCGCTCATTTTCTTCTAATTTGCTTCTGCTTGTTTAATTAAACCGTTTATACCCAAGTCTTTGGAAGCTTCCAGAGTGGCTTACATATCGACAGAGGAACAAGGCAGGCTTACAATATAAAAAGATGCAACATGAAGCGGGTGAAAGGAATTGGGGGGGGGGCACACAGGAAACACAGGAACCAAATACATGATGCTTCAAGGCAAGCTTCTTGTTGGCAAACTTACTGTATTTCCCCTCTATACCGCCCCCCCACAGGTCCAGCACCAACAATTAATTTTGCAGCTGGAGTTTGATGCCTAGTCCTGGGTGCACAGCCTGCTGCTACATGCAAGGTTCTTTGAACTGCGGCACTAATCCAAAACTGGCTTTAAAAGAGGATTAAGAGCATGATATCCCCAAACACCTCCTAAATGACAAGCAGGGAACTTTAATTGACCAGCAGCACTTTGTGAACTCCCTTCCTTCCAAACCACTATGGGACAGGCAGGGAGCAGCAGCAGCAGCAGCAACCGCTCCCAAAACAAATACAACTGAATCTAAATTAGTTTAAAGGGCTCTACAATGTGTGTGAGCAGGGACGCAGTGGCGCTGTGGGTTAAACCACAGAGCCTAGGACTTGCCAATCAGAAGGTCGGCGGTTCAAATCCCCGCGACGGGGTGAGCTACCATTGCTCGGTCCCAGCTCCTGCCAACCTAGCAGTTCGAAAGCACGTCAAAGTGCAAGTAGATAAATAGGTACCGCTCCGGCGGGAAGATAAACGGCATTTCCGTGCACTGCTCTGGTTCGCCAGAAGCGGCTTAGTCATGCTGGCCACATGACCTGGAAGCTGTAAACAACACACAATCGGGAATATTGCTCTCCTACAAGAGATTGCTTGAATGCCTTGTGTCCCTGGGATAAGAAAGGCGCAAGTGGGCCATACATAATCCATATGGCTTCAGGCGAAAATACTATTGGTCACATCACACCAGCTAAACACTCCTTACTGCTGAAATATAAGAACTAAATTATTCATGGAGGACTGTTTTAGCAAATCAGTGAAAGATTGAAAATTTGCTTGAGCCTCTTAGATCCCAAATGCCATTTTGTAATCAAAAAGAGCCTTCATCTGAACCTCTCCCAAAGGGATCTGGTTAGCCTGAACACATTATAGTGGTGCCTCTAGTTACAAACTTAATTCGTTCCGGAGGTCCGTTCTTAACCTGAAACAGTTCTTAACTAGAGGTGTGCTGCTGCGTCACCTGCATACGATTTCCATTCCCATCCTGGGACAAAGTTCTCAACTCGAGGTAACTCTTCCAGGTTAGCAGAGTTTGTAACATGAGGCGTTTGTAACTCGAGGTACTGCTGTACTGGAATAACGATGGCATTCTTTCACTTTTTAAACTGTAGTTCTCTGAAAAGTTTCCGCAGGTTTCAAAACGATGTGGTTTCAAAACGAGCATGATAGGAACACGACTCCAATCTCCAAGCGGTGTGAGATACCCAGGGATTCGTGTTTCCTTTTGGAAATGAGGCACAGCAGAGACTGTGGTGTCTTTATGATGTTGTTTAGTCGTTTAGTCGTGTCCGACTCTTCATGACCCCATGGACCAGAGCATGCCAGGCACTCCTGTCTTCCACTGCCTCCCGCAGTTGGGTCAAACTCATGCTGGTAGCTTCGAGAACACTGTCCAACCATCTCGTCCTCTGTCGTCCCCTTCTCTTTCCCAGCATCAGGGTCTTTTCCAGGGAGTCTTCCCTTCTTATGAGGTGGCCAAAGTATTGGAGCCTCAGCTTCACGATCTGTCCTTCCAGTGAGCACTCAGGGCTGATTTCCTTCAGAATGGAGAGGTTTGATCTTCTTGTAGTCCATGGGACTCTCAAGAGTCTCCTCCAGCACCAGAATTCAAAAGCATCAATTCTTCGGCAATCAGCCTTCTTTATAGTCCAGCTCTCACTTCCATACATCACTACTGGGAAAACCATGGCTTTCACTATACGGACCTTTTTCGGCAAGGTGATGTCTCTGCTTTTTAAGATGCTGTCTAGGTTTGCCTAGGTTTGTTTAGGTTTTAAACATATATACAACCTGAGCCTGAAATGGAAGACCCCAAAGGGGTCTTATTTCTGCCATAGCCACAGATAAAGCCACTCTGGCTTTATCTGTTGAGGGAGCAAACCCCCCCCCCAAAAAAAAATAATTCTTGGCATTTTTGGATTTGGTAATAGCACACTGGACACCCACAGAATTTTCTTGTTGACTTTGGGGTGTTCTCTCGTCGAGGGCTTTACATCTTAGCAAATTTTAATGGAATAGCTGGAATGAAAAGTAAATGGAGACAGAACTACGAGTAGGTGGTGACCTGATGTCTCTGAATGCACCTGGCGTTTGTTGATGTTAAAAAGGTCTTACGTGCCAACTCTTTCTTTTCCACAAGATTTAAAGAGAGGCAATGTTCTGCGGGATGATAGGCTCAAAGGGACCCACCAACCCCCCCAGCTCCCACAGCCTTTAGATGAGTGCATCCAATCTCAATCTAAGTGTTATTAGCGCAGTAATGGAGACGAAAGGCTAGGTAAACAGAAAGAAAAGTGAAAAGCAATCAGACATATAAATTCCCCAGGACTCATGATTTACTTGATAAGGGACCAATTCATTAAGCTGTGAGCTGAATTTATGGGCTCTAGGCCTAGGACACAGCTTGCAGAAAATAAGCCACATTGCTTTAGGAAATATGCACATGCAATAGCAGCAAAACAAAACAAAAAATGTCAACTACAGAGTTGTATTTCCCTGTAGAGAAGGACAAAGATTAAACTCTAGCCCCCGCTCCCTGCTGCTGCAACATGCAATTTACCCTAGTGCAACTCCTAAGCCTTTATGAGTTGTGTGAACATGGAAAACACTGGCAGGTACCCCTGTTCAAACTCATGCAAGTCAACAATGTGATGTCTGGGGTAGGTTGCTACTGGCTCAGATACAATGTGCAACTAGATATGCCATGTGGTTGGTTTCATTTGTTTTGCTCTCCCGCACCTTTAATATTTGCATGACAGGCAGAAGTTCCACTGGTGCAGCTATTAAGAATGGCAGGTCGAAGCTCCATTTTGGATCCAGCCTCTGTGTGGGCTCAGCCAACAGCCTGCTTTCAGCCCGGAGAAGCAGAGCAGTGCCAGCTCCAAACTGACAGGTGGGTGTCTGAAGTGATTCCCCCTCCCTTAATAGGGAAGGACTGCGGTAGCTCCGTGGCAGAACATCTGCCTTGCTGGCGTGGTTGCAATGTTGCACCAGTCAGCACCAAAATACATGCCTCTTTTGGTGCTGCGCTGCCCCGTGAATCAGTTGATTCACTCAGCAGCACGGCACCAAAATACATGCGCAAATCAGATGATCTGCGGGGTAGGGCAGTACCAAAGGACACATGTCTTTGGTGCCTCATGGATCACCTGGCTCGCATGGCACCAAAAGAGGCAGGTCTTTAACCTGGCTGCATTTCCCAGAATAATAGCAAAAATACAATACAGTGGTGCCCCGCAAGACGAATGCCTCGCAAGACGGAAAACCCGCTAGACGAAAGGGTTTTCCGTTTTTGAGCTGCTTCACAAGACGATTTCCCCTATGGGCTTGCTTTGCAAGACGAAAACGTCTTGCAAGTGTTCCGATTTTTTTTCGCCCCCCCTTTTTCTAAGCCGCTAAGCCGCTAATAGCCTTTTAGCCGCTAATCCGCTAATCCTTTAATAGCCGCTAAGCCTTTAATAGCCGCTAAACCACTAATAGCGCAAATCCGCTAAGCCGCTAACAGGGTTGCTTCGCAAGACGAAAAAACCGCTAGACGAAGAGACTCACGGAACGGATTAATTTCGTCTTGCGAGGCACCACTGTAAAACATCAAACATTAAAAACTTCCTTAAACAGGGCTGCCTTCAGATGTCTTCTAAAAGTCAGGTACTGTAGTTGTTTATTTCCCTGACATCTAAAGGGAGGACGTCACTACCAAGAAGACCCTCTACCTGGAGACAATCTTTCCATTCTACATGCTGCTGAGATATGGAGCCCAGATGAAATTATGTACGGTACTTAAAAGCTACGGACTGGCAACCGACTTACTAGAGAGGCTAGCCAGTCTAGTTATGTTGCGTTTTAGAGTTAAGCTGTTTACTGGGCAATGTTTTCATAGGATTGTTTGTAAATCTCAAAAGTTGTACGTTTTCCTCCAAATCTAAAAAATAATAAAGTGCTGAATTATTATTTTTTTTTAAAAAGAGTTCATGCTTTTCTAAAATAAATAAAATAAAATAAAATAAATAAAATAAAATAAAATAAATAAAAAGTGTTTCTGAATTTTTAAAAATGTGACTACAGACATTTTGTTTTCGCACCCACGGTCGAGGTTCCAGGAGCCATGGGGTGAATAGCTTTTGTACCCCAGTTTCTAACACGCAACATAGTTGCTGAGAAACTGTACAAGAATTTGTACCATGAAGAGCAGTTGGATTCAGCCAGGTTAACCGTCACTCCTCATCTTATCAGAATGATTGCTCCCTGACATGGTCCCTAAGAATGTCTGAACTAACACACAGGTATGTTTCTGAGAAGTTACACTATAGCTGCTCTTCCAATCTGCCACACCACCCCCTCCCTGAACCTGGCACACCGCAAGGTGTTTTGGGCAACAGCTTCCATCAGCCTCACCTGCGCTAAGCGAGATAACAAAGCAAGGTAATGAAAAAGTCACAGCTATGTACACACTGACAAGCACCTTCCAAAGTGTGCAGAGAAGCGCAGGCTCATGCCTCAACGCCAAACCCATTATAGTAAAATTAAAGCACTTAACTTTGCACAAGAGCTGCTGAGACACCACCCTATCTAAACGCTGCAACCGCCCACTGCTAAAGAGCGATGCCAGAACTGAAAGCATCTAAAGTACGCATCACTGAGATCAACGGCCCTAACCTCTACGTTGTCACCCAGCCGGTTTAGGAACTGGGTGTCAGAAATACTTAAGAGCTTAGCCCTGGTTTTTTTTTAAATGGAGCTCTTGCACCTCTGCCATGCTCTTGAAAACTGCACCTTAGCTTTTCTTCAAGCTCTTAATTATATCACGCTTAAGTACTTCGCAAACTTGATTCTCCTGTGGTTTTATTGTTATGCATTGCATTTTAAAGTATTTCTTTCTCAGTTTTTGTCTTGACATCCTTTTATTGCAGAAAGGGAATAGTGGAGAGCATTCAGATGGTTCTGCTGGGTCAAGTCACAGCTTTATAAGCCAATATTGCTTCCCACACCTACCCTTTGCAAACCCAGCCTGCAGCATCCCTTTAAATCTCATCTTGGAGAGGTGTTTTTCATACAATAAATACAGACACTTATTTCCATCTCCAGAGCCTTCAATTTGTTTTTGATTTGTTTTTCATTCCCCCCCCCCTAAAAAAGGCAACCTGACCTGAAAAACATTCTATTTTCACCACTGACATGATTTTCAGTATTTTCATTCAAATATACACTAGCAGCACATTTTAAACCTCTACCTCCTACATCAACAAAACAATACTCTTTCCTAGGAAATGGAGGGGAGATAGCAGTGAGTCAGCCTGTATTTCAGAAAGCACATACAAATCCTATCTTCTGCCATTCAGCTCCAAAGACAATTAAGGCTGATCGAAATCTCATTTTGGAGACCATAACCAAGTACTTTCCCAAAACTTGTTCTGAAAATAAAGTTCATGTTGAAAATAAAATGGGAGGCAATATAAATTATTTGGTCATAAGTCGCTTTGAATATCGATTAGAAAAAGCTAATGATAAATCCATAAATCGGTGGACAAGCTGGTATGAAAAGGGCTGATTTCTACAAATTCAAGGTGAGTTTCTCAGTTTTTATTTCCATCTACAGCACCTTGAACTGCATCGGGATGTCATGGGCTGGTTGGACACAGAGGGATGGTGGGAGGAAGCAACTGGGGAACCACCAAGGAAAGAAGGCTCAGAGCCCTGTGACTGGTGGTGGGACAACGATGAGTGGTCAGAGGGAGAAGACTGGGAGGAGGAGGTATGGGAAGTTGAAGAGGTAACAGGGCTTAGTGAGCAGAACCAGAAGAGGGCTGAAATGGGCAGAGCAGCGACAAGCTGCACGCAGGCACAGTCTCTTGATTGTTTGGGGAAAGCCCTGGAGAGGAGGGCTGTGGAGAGGCAGGGACTTTCAATCCCGGCAACTGATTCCATGAAGGCTAGCTGGGAATGAGCTGCTGTGCTCATTAGGCCTGACCCTCAGCCAAGTCTGTGGAGATTGTGTTTTTGCTAATAAAGAATTGACTCCAACTTCAAATGGTGTGATTTACTGCCTGCTCGCTCTCTGACACAGAACATCATTCTGGAAGATCTCCCAATCACCTGGAGCAACTTTTTAAGAGGTAAGATGGGGAACAGTAGATCAGAATTTAGTATCAGGCTAAAGGTCCCATGGTCAGTCACTGACATTGCCAGGTAGCAATAAGGTCCTTAGTCAAACACCTGGAAAGTCATCACCAGTCAGTGTCAGCAACAAGAGTGAGGTGGGTCAATGAGCCTACTGCATAGAAGGCGGCTTTCTATATTCCTAAAGATGAATCTGTGAAGCCCAGGTACAGAAAGAGCAAGCGATGCTCAAGTGTTGTTTCATTAGCCACCAGACAAAAATAGTCTCTGGGCAACCAAATCAAATTACAGAGTTGCAACTATGGCAAACAATACATTGGAAGGTGATGAACTCTCTTTCCTTGGAGATTTTTAAGCAGAGGTTGGATGCCTATCTGTCATGGATGTTCTAGTTGAGATACCTGCAATGTAGGGAGTTGGATTAGATTTCCCTTTCAACTCTACAAACCTATGAAATCTGAAACACTAACAAAGCAACCACCTCACGAATCCCATCAGCAACAGAACAGTAGAAACATCAACAGCATGTGGACCAAGCTAAGGTGAAGCCATCTTCCCGGGTAAAGAGGAAGGTTTAACCTGGTGTAAAAATGTGTTAAAAGTCGGCCATGGGTGGGCCTCACTTTGAAGAGCATTCCATAGTTGGGTTGTTGAGCAAGAGGGAATTAAGCTGGATAGCTCAGTGGGTTAGAGCGTGGTGCTGATAACGCCAAGGTTGTAGGTTCGATCCTTGTATGGGACAGCTGCATATTCCTGTATTGCAAGGGGTTGGATTAGATGACCCTCAGCATCCCTTCCAACTCTATGATTCTGAGGGATTCAGGCAAGAAATGTTCAAGGTCCGGTAGCAAGTTCCACATGCTACCGGACTGTCAAAGCCGAAGCACTCCAGACCAATCATAGCAAAAAGAGGGGGTGTCGTGCTTCGATTCCACACAGCACTGGTCTGGAAATACTATCCATGCTTCACAAGGCTGCCTCGCTCCAGCTGACCTACTTGTGCCTGTTCAAAAGCTGTGACTAAGCAAAGTGGCGGGTGGCACTCAAAGAAGCAGAGAAGCAACAAGCAGGCTGCCAGACTGGTTATACATGAACTTCTTGGTTTGGACTGAGTGCACCTTTTGCTTTGCAAAGGATTCTACAGTATTTCTCTGAAGAGAAAGAAAGAGAAAGAGGGGGGTGCAGTGATGAATCCCTTTTTCGCCAGATTAAAAACTGGTTTTAGAAGAACCTCAGTGAAAATCTCACATGCTATTTACAGAAAGCATTTTCTGGCCTGCCTCTTCCCGCTCCCCAGACACTTTTAGAAAACCGCACAGCGCAATCCCAATGATAGAATCGCATGTACAGAACTATCTGCAAAGCATACTTAGAATCACAGAACTGCAGAGTTCGAAGGGACCACAAGCGTCATCGAAACCAACCCCCTGCAATGCAGAAATCTTTTGTCTAATCTGGGGCTTGAACCCACAACCCTCAGATTAAAAGTTTTATACTTTACCAACTGAGCTATTCTCATAAAAAATTGCCTAAATAGAAATGTTTTGCCTCATCTAGTTGAGCCAAGGAGAAACACAGTCAGTCTTAACTGCATCCTCACACATTTATCTTGCTTCCCCCTCACTGTCAAGCTCCACAGTGGTACCTCTGGTTGCGAACGGGATCCGTTCCGGAGGCCCGTTCGCAA
Organism: Podarcis liolepis; assembly: GCF_965112155.1. Taxonomy (NCBI): domain Eukaryota; kingdom Metazoa; phylum Chordata; class Lepidosauria; order Squamata; family Lacertidae; genus Podarcis; species Podarcis liolepis. The sequence goes on along the minus strand of NC_139565.1, from coordinate 54,736,907 downwards.
CATGAAAAGAACGCAACCCCCAGTGGTGCGTTTGTGCCTGTGCGGATTGCGATTTGCTGCTTCTGCGCATGGCGTCGTTTTGCGCTTCTGCGCATGAGCGAGCGGCGGAACCCGGAAGTAACCCTTGCCGGTACTTCTGGGTCGCAGCAGGACGTAACCTGAAAGAACGTTAACATGAAGTGGACGTAACATGAGGTATGACTGTATCTGTAAGATACTTTTAAAGCCACTTTCATGCCACTTTAAACAGTCACAACTTCCCCCCAAAAGAATAATGGGAGGTGTCGTTTGTTAAGGGTCCTGAGACCTGTTACGAGACCCCTATTCCCCCTGACAGAGAAGAGTGGTTTAATCATCAATCCCTATTTCCGGAGAACTCCTGAGAACTGTAGTTCTGTGAGGGGAAGCGGAGGTTCCTAATAACTCTCTTCATCCTTAACAAACTACAGTTCCCACAATTCTTTGTGGGAAGCCATGACAGCTCACCAGGGGCAGGGGACAACTTGGGTGAAAGAGTTTCAGGTGGAAACGTGGAAGTGACAAAGAAAGAAAAAACTGCTTGGGCAGAGAGTTTAAGTAATCCACTTAGAAGCATTTACTCAGTAGAATAACTAGAAAGCTGGTCATTCTCAGGGGCCATTGAATGAAACCAAATGCTGGGCGATTCAAGACAGGCAACAGGAAGCATTTCCTCTCTCACACACACAGAGTTAAGTTATGGAATTTCCTACCACAAAATGTAGGGGATCAATTCTGGTGGCTTTGAAAAGCAGTTAGACAAATTTGTGGAAGAGAATAAGGCCATCCGTGGCTACTAAGTTGGATGGCTACGTTCTACTTCCATTGTTGGGGATGAGGAGAAGGAGAGCGCTGATATCCTCCTTGTGTGCTGGACATAACGCTGAACCCAGACCAAAGACTTCTGGTGCAACTTCTCCCAGGGAAAAGATGGAGCTGGAACAAGTGGACACCAACTCTGTCCTCCAGCTCCAGGACAGAGCAAAGAGCTCCCTACCATTTCAAGATGAACTCGTGAGAGGAGGAAGGGCCAAAAACCCAAATAATGGCCACAGCACAAATCTTGGTTTTGCCTAGGCCCAAGGCACAGAAACACAGGAAGCTGCCTTATAACGAGTCAGACCACTGGTTCAACTACCTCAATACTGTCAATTCTGACTGGCAGTGGCTCTCCAGGGTTTCAGGCAGGAGCTATGGCCCTTCCCTATATTTCCACAAACAACTCCATCTTCTCCTTTGCCCCTGCAGCTGCCAACTTTTTATTTAAAAAAGTAAAGGACCCCTGACAATTAAGTCCAGTAGCGAACGACTCTGGGGTTGCGGCGCTCATCTCGCTTTACTGGCCGAGGGAGCCAACGTTTGTCCACAGACAGTTTTTCCAGGCTATGTGGCCAGCATGACTATGCCGCTTCTGGTGAAACCAGAGCAGCGCATGGAAATGCTGTTTATTAGGCCACCTCAAAACAGAAATAAAAACAACAAGTTGCAGAGTCATATACCGCTGAACCCTGTTAAGACTCTCAGCTTTCACTAAGAAAAGAACACAAGTTTCTATCCCTCATGATGTTCGACAACACTTAGACATCCTGAAGGCGACTACAGTTTCAAAATATAACTTCACTCCAAAGCGGATAAGTATTTCCCACATTTAAATCCAATGCAAGATTTCAAGGTGTTGAATCGTAGATTTGAACTTCTTACTTGGAAGGAAATATTATCCAGTGGGACAGGAAGTGACCATTCCCACCAGCCTGGCAGCAGCGCTCTGTTAACATAATTTGCTTTAACGATGCACAACACAGACAAATTAGAGCTGCTTTTTCCAGCTCGCGGATGGTTGCCAGTATACCCATGGTGCTGGGAGGCACACGGAAAGCAGTTCATTAAATAATACAAGCCAGCGAAAAGTCCTTAGATTACACTTCTACAACCCCACTTCAAAAAAACAACAACTGCGAGAGGTTCACAGAGACCACTGCATTTCCCAAGATTAAAGTTCAATCTTGCTTTAGCTAATGTGCCTTTTGAGGACAGCTCTTCAACAGCTGACACCAGCCTTGGGAAATTTTCCCTCCATGGTTAGAAGCAAGTGCTGAACGCCTACTCAGAAATAATCATATCCTAGGAAGAGGCCAAGCAGAACAGGAAATGTATTTTCCAGGAGAACTTTGCCTACCTTCTTGACTCCTTTCCGCAGCCGCCTGATGATTTTATGCATGCTGGCACTCTTGGTCAGTGCTGCTGGTGCATCTTTCCAGACTGACCACACCATTTATATTCAGCAGCACCTCCCTTGGCTGAGTAAGCTCCACCCCACCCACACAGCCAATAGGCTTACCTGTAGAGCACAGGAGGCAGACCATTTGGTCCATCCAGCTCCATAATGCCTACACTGACTGGCAGGAACACTCCAGCTATTTCAGGCAGGGCTCTTTCCCAGACCACCTGGAGATGCTCAGAAATGAACCCAGGACTTTCTGCTGGCAAAGTAGGCGCTCCAAGCTGCAGCCATTCCCAATATTAGTACAGTGGTACCTCAGATTAGAAGGCTGATCGCCGAAGAATTGATGCTTTTGAATTCTGGTGCTGGAGGAGACTCTTGAGAGTCCCATGGACTGCAAGAAGATCAAACCGATCCATTCTGAAGGAAATCAGCCGTGAATGCTCACTGGAAGGACAGATCCTGAAGCTGAGGCTCCAATACTTTGGCCACCTCATGAGAAGAGAAGACTCCCTGGGAAAGACCCTGATGTTGGGAAAGATGGAGGGCACAAGGAGAAGGGGACGACAGAGGACAAGATGGTTGGATAGTGTTCCCGAAGCTACCAGCATGAGTTTGATCAAACTGCGGGAGGCAGTGGAAGACAGGAATGCCAGGCGTGCTGTGGTCCATGGGGTCACAAAGAGTCGGACACGACTAAACGACTAAACAACAACAACAACAACACCTCAGATTACAGACACTTCAGGTTACAGACGCTTCAGGTTACAGACTCCGCTAACCCGGAAGTAGTACCTTGGGTTAAGAACTTTGCTTCAGGATAAGAACAAAAACCCTAAGTCTCGACTGTGTGTGGTGGCTGCTGGGTTGCAGCCAAAGGAGTCCGTAGGAACCTGGTTGCCATTTTGAGAGAGACTTGTAGCATACAGTGATACCTCAGGTTACAGACGCTTCAGTTTACAGACTCCGCTATCCCAGAAATAATACCTCGGGTTAAGAACTTTACCTCAGGATGAGAACAGAAATCGCGCAGTGGCAGCGGGAGGCCCCATTAGCTAAAGTGGTACCTCAGGTTAAGAACAGTTTCAGGTTAAGAATGGACCTCCAAAACGAATTAAGTTCTTAACCCGAGGTACCACTGTACCATTATATCTTCATATTTATATCCAGACGTTCCACGCCAACACTTTTATGGCCACTGCCTTTTCTACCCGGAAGCGGGGGGAGAGACTTTACCAGGCTCCGGAGAGGGTCTCCTCGCGAGCCAGAGGTGCAGCAGGGCTTTGCTGAGGCTCTTCAGCCTCCCGGCTAACAGCTAATGTGTGGGAAAGCCGTGACTCAGCTGAGCAAGCTCCCACACTGATCCGGTTCACACGAACCAGAGGCGCAGGGGGAGACCTTAATTTAGTAGCTCAGCTGAGGCTCGGAATAATAATAATAATAATAATAATAATAATAATAATAATAATAACCCGCCCATCTGGCTGGGTTTCCCCAGCCACTCTGGGCGACTTCCAACACAATATTTAAAATACAGTAATGCATCAAACATTAAAAGTTTCCCTAAACAGGGCTGCCTTCAGATGTCTTCTAAAAGTCTGGTAGTTGTTGTTCTCTTTGACATCTGGTGGGAGGGCATTCCACAGGGCGGGCGCCACCACCGAGAAGGCCCTCTGCCTGGTTCCCTGTAACCTCACTTCTCGCAGGGAGGGAACCGCCAGAAGGCCCTTGGTGCTGGACCTCAGCATCCGGGCAGAACAATGGGGGTGGAGACACTCCTTCAGATGTACTGGAACGAGGCTGTTTAGGGCTTTAAAGGTCAGCACCAACACTTTGAATTGTGCTCAGAAACGTACTGGGAGCTAATGTAGTTTTTCAGAGCAGTTTTTACAGTTATATCAAAAATTACGGATTTGGTTATACTATTAGAAATACACAGACAGATAATTATGAAATTATTGTGAGGTTTAATAAGTTAACAGTTTATATTTGGACAACCTTTCTGCTGTACTTTATTGGAAGGAGAAAAATCAATCATTTCCTTAATACAGTGGTACCTCGGGTTAAGAACTTAATTCGTTCCGGAGGTCCGTTCTTAATCTGAAACTGTTCTTAACCTGAGGTACCACTTTAGCTAATGGGGCCTCCCGCTGCCGCCGCACAATTTCTGTTCTCATCCTGAAGCAAAGTTCTTAACCCGAGGTACTATTTCTGGGTTAGCAGAGTCTGTAACCTGAAGCGTCTGTAACCCGAGGTACCACTGTAACAATTTAAACAATTTATTTAACTAAAGCAGTAACATTATAGCATATGTATCCATGTTTGTTGACTGATGTGGTTAAACTTTAAAAACAACAACACTTAGACTGAGTTTTAACGCCCATGAAAAATCATTTCCTGATAAGTAGCCTTTGAACAATAATGTAACTTAAATAGGAAACTATATTTAGAAAGATTTTTCCTCCAAAACCATTTTATTTTAAAAATCCAATTTAAATAAAAAATTCTGAATTTTTTAAATTTATTTTTTTTAAAAATAATCCCTGTAACATTTGAACCAGCACAGCCAAGGGGAGTTTCCTCCTCTATACTCTCTCTTGTACACGAGGCTGGCTGCAGGCAGGATTTATTTATTTACAGCTGTCACTTTCCTGACAGGAGGAAATCCTTAGCTGTAATTCAAGACAGAAGCAATGCAGCAAATCCCTGGAGTCCCATAATGCCTGCGCCGCCTCTCACTTCTGTCGCAGCGTATTTCATTGATGTCACACAAGGTGGTAATGCATTCTACGCATGTACTGGGAATGCTTTCTACATCTTATTTTCAACTCCTGTCACAAGTGGTTTCTGGAGTCTGCATCACAGCAGCACTGAAGTCGCTGGGTTTTTTTTAAAGTTAGTAGCTGGGTTTTTTTTTATTTAGTATTTCAATATTTATATTCCAGTTCTGCAAATGGGTTTGGAAAAGGTTGTGATTATACACATTCTGTGGAACCATTTGCCTTGTCATCCCTTGAGATCAGTCGTTTATAAACAGTGGTGTATGAACTCCATGTTCAGGTGGTCCGTGGAAAGGTTGCAAAACAGTCAAAAAATATCCTTAATTGGCCCTGTACCAGACTGAAGTCCCCTCACCCAACTATAGAAATATAGGTTATTTTCACTAGGGCTAGAATTATCCAATAGGCTAACAGGCCTCTGGTCCAAGGCCCATAATCTTCATAATATTGCACTAGTGCAGTCTACAAATTTTTCTTTAACAATTTATCCATTGAGCTTCTTCCCAGAAGCCTGGGCTGAGGCCTATGACTTTCATGACATGGCGCTGCTTTTGGACTTCATGACAGCCCTGAAGGAAAAAGTTGTTAAAGTGTGAGGTATTTATTATGTGCTTTGACACGTAGAATTTAAAAAATCAATCTATTATGTGGCCTGTTGAGTTCCCCAGCTGTTTATGAGTGGTCCACATTTGCAAAGAATGCTGAGATCCATTGCTTTAGGACAGGGAAGAACTGTGCATTAGAGATCTTGGAAATAGATGGATGTCCCTGTAAAACGAATACACTATTAAAAAAAACAAACCCCCAAATAAATTCCACTCCCTACACTGGCTTACAAATCCGTTCACAATTACAATTTACGAATGGGCAAATGTTCTAGTCCCAGGCCTCTCAAACATTATTCCACTGCAGTTCTACCTGATTTTCAAAACTAGCTGTTTGGAAAGAAAACAACTGTATTATTTGAAAGATTAATAAAATGCAAATTAAGTTGGGAAATGTTAAAATATCATGCCTGCTTCGTGTCCCCTCAAAAATCTGGCTCCTCTGGCATGCCCCACGCTATGACCCTGGCACCGCAAAATGCAGCAGACTAATTTCTGGGGACACTTATATAAGCCAGCCATGCAAACGTTTTAACCCAATAAAGCTTCTGTTCAGAAGACACACAAACAAGCAGGTGTCTAGGGTGTGTTATAAGACCTGAAATATAGGAAATGTGGAAACTGAAATGGCACATCTTACATCGGTATCAATAAGTAGCTAGCCTCCCCCAAAAAATCACTCACAGGGATTAGAAAGTTGTTGGAATACTTCCGCAGTCAAGTCAGAAAACCAAAGTTTGGGACTTTAAAGTAGTTCAGGAATGTAAAGTAGAGAGGAGTTTAATGCATATAAAAAGTGGAAAAAATGTCCCAGGAGAGAACGTACCAACCATGATTTACTTGTTATGTCCAACTCTGGTTTACATAGATAAGGTATTTGATCACACCTAAGCAGACTTGAGGGACGCGGGTGGCGCTGTGGGTTAAACCACAGAGATAGGACTTGCTGATCAGAAGGTCGGCGGTTCGAATCCCCGCGACGGGGTGAGCTCCTGTTGCTCGGTCCCAGCTCCTGCCAACCTAGCAGTTCGAAAGCACGTCAAAGTGCAAGTAGATAAATAGGTACCAGTCTGGTGGGAAGGTAAATGGCGTTTCCGTGCGCTGCTCTGGTTCACCAGAAGCGGCTTAGTCATACTGGCCACATGACCCAGAAGCTGTACGCCGGCTCCCTCGGACAATAAAGCGAGATGAGCGCTGCAACCCCAGAGTCGGCGACGACTGGACCTAACGGTCAGGGGTCCCTTTACCTTTACCTTTAAGCTGACTTGGCTTGAGCTATTTATAGGCCACAGCATTTTTTAGGAAAGCGAAAGCTCCATCCATCTGAGATGACCTCACTAATGTTTTTTGTAAACATTGCAAGTGGCTTGGGGAAGAGTTGAGTCGGCCCCTGCTCCTGGCAGGATCATTCTTACCTCAGATGCACTTATTCGACACAAGAGCCAAAGCAAAAAATCAATAGCCGAGGTTTGCTTATCCTATGATAGCTGTATAAATGCCTTTCCCAAGGGGGAAATGGGAGGGAATATGTTACCAGTGAACAAGAGAGCATCAAGTCTAATGGACTTAAAGCTTGAATCTATTTACCAGGGAGTGGGGTGCAGGAAAAGCACAGGCCTAGAAGACTTAAGCGATTTGTTCAATTGCAATGGGTGATCTAGACAGCTTCGGAAAAGATATTCCTAGTTATGATGCCGCAAGAGCAGAGAGGAGATTAGAGAGAGACTTGTAGAACAAGCACATTTAGTCAACAACAACCACGTGGCTTAGTATTCCTTGGTGTAACCTGGTAGCAACACACATAATTATGGGATTATTGTGAGGCCTACGCCAGCCTTGGCAAACCTAGTGCTCTCCATATGTTCTGGACTACAGCTGGGGCTGATGGGAGTTGTAGTCAAAAACACCTAGAAGAAGAAGAAGAGGAGGAGGAGGAGTTTGGATTTGATATCCTGCTTTATCACTACCCGAAGGAGTCTCAAAGCGGCTAACATTGTCCTTTTCCCTTCCTCCCCCACAACAAACACTGTGGTGTGAGTGGGGCTGAGAGACTTCAGAGAAGTGTGACTGGCCCAAGGTCACCCAGCAGCTGCATGTGGAGGAGCGGGGAAGCGAACCTGGTTCACCAGATTACGAGACTCCAGTGGTACCTCGGGTTAAGTACTTAATTCGTTCCAGAGGTCTGTTCTTAACCTGGAACTGTTCTTAACCTGAAGCACCACTTTAGCTAATGGGGCCTCCAGCTGCCGCCGCGCCGCCGGAGCACGATGTCTGTTCTCATCCTGAAGCAAAGTTTTTAACCCGAGGTAATATTTCTGGGTTAGCGGAGTCTGTAACCTGAAGCATATGTAACCTGAAGCGTATGTAACCCGAGGTACCACTGTACCGCTCTTAACCACTACACCACACTGGCATAGCTGTCAACGTTTCCCCTTTTTTAAGGGAAATTCCCTTATTCTGAATAGGATTCCTCGCAAGAAAAGGGGAAAGTTGACAGCTATGCCTAGAGGGCAGGAGTTTGACCAAGGCTAGTGAAACCCAACAGCAACATGCTTTCCTATGCACATAACTATGGGAGGCAAGGCCGACACAAATTTCCAAGTGTCTTTTTAGGCATGCCTATGGCAGATATTTTTCTTCCTTGACTGGGGAAGAAGAGGAAGAGAGAGCCACAGACACCCCAACTCTTACACGGGAAGACACCCGAAGACACCAAAACCTGCATTCCTGTACCCGTGAAAATCTACGAAAGCATATATATATATATATATATATATATATATATATATATATATATATTAAAAACCTTGCTTCTCCCAGCCTTCTGTCATGGGTCACTCATATGCCAGCCCTCCAAAGAACCTCCTGACGCAGACCGTCCTCCAAATCTCTCCTCCTGGCAGTGTGAGTGCCAAGCAGCCTAGGCTAACCTGCCTTCCAGAAATGCTTCTCACACCTGCCTCTTCAGGATGGTAGGGATTCCTCACCTGCTTGGCCCTCCCACACATCCCCTGAACGCTGGCCTCTAAATGGGGAAACTGGCAAGGTGAGTCTGCCCTCTGGTGTCCTTCCAGCAAGGCTCCGGTGCAATGCCAGGCCAAACTTCTGCCCAGGAATCTCTGAACACCATCCTGTCTCTGCAGCTCCCTCCAGAGTTCAGTTCGCACCAATTACCGTGTTTTTCGCTCTATAAGACGCACCAGACCATAAGGCGCACCTAGTTTTTGGAGGAGGAAAACAAGAAAAAAAATATTCTGAATCCCAGAAGCCAGAACAGCAAGAGGGATCTGGCTTCTGGGATAGTCTCTTGCTGTCCTGGCTTATGGGATAGCTGCGCGCAACCTCTCCCGGGCAGCGGGATGAAGGCTCTCCCTGCCCGGAAGAGGCTGTGTGTGGCTAAGGCAGAAGCCAGGACAGCAAGCGGGGCTCCGTGTCTCAGTGGCTCAGTGGCTGCAGAAGGTCCCACGCTCAGTTTCCAGGGATCTCTAGATAGGGATGGGAGAGAGAGAGGCCTGTCTGAAATCCTGGAGAGATGCTGTCAGTCATTGCAGAGGATACATTGCTAAATGCACCTCTGGAATGACTTCCTATGTTCCTAACTCTTTTGCGTTGGTCTCTGCCCTCCTTTCCAACAGCTCAGGAGCACCATCCCTGCCAGCGTTGGAGACATTTCCCTGACGTTTCAAATGAAGATTTGTTTTGTACTATGCAAACCAATGTTCCAGAGAAACAACAAATGGCGCTGTATTCATTACGTCAACCCTCTCTTGTCACACAGGTTCGGGAAAGGAAAACGTCTCTCAGCAATCACCAAGCCACCCGGAAGGAAGTCGTAGACTTGCCAACAATAAAAACGCTGGAATAAAAAAGGAATGAACTTGGCTTTTTTCACTTTCTGGCAATTTCTTGCTATTATAGGGAATAAAGGCACCCAGACACACACCTAACCTAACCTAACCAGCATACAACAGACGGCACTTTAAACGTCTTGTGCAATACAGTGGTACCTCGGGTTACACATGCTTCAGGTTACATACGCTTCAGATTACAGACTCCGCTAACCAAGAAATAGTACCTCAGTTGCCAACATGCACCATTTGGGAAACTAAACGCAGAGATATTTTAAAAGTGTGTAGTTGGCATCCACAGCAATTTATCCAATAATATGCATACCCTAAAAAACAACTCAAAAATCAAAGACACACTGCATATACAAATATAAAAGTTTTTTTAAAAGACTCTATAAGAAGCAGCATTACACAATGTCAATGCTTTTAGTCTTGGGATATTTTTGGTTCTGGTTTTACTAATGGGATTACAGTTTTGGCCTTTATATATTTTGTTTCTTTCCAGTGGCTCCACTGGAGAGGAAAAATAGGGTATAACTTTCAGTATAAATAAATCAAGTTATACATTAAAAGCCCAACTCACTGAGGAAACCCTTTGACTGGTGCCTGAAAGGTAACAGTGAAGGCACCAGGAAGATCTCCCTTGGGGAGAGAGACTTCAATAAAAAGGTACAGGAAAACGTCACAAGCCCTCTCTTCAACAGAAATCCTCTTAACCTCTCCAGGCAGAGACATCTGGAGAAGAGCCTCTGAGCATGATCTCAGCTCCAAATTTATTCTGGAGAAGGCGCTTCTATCAACCTTGGTTTGGGCTGCCCCAAACGGTATGGTTCATCAAACAAGTTTCCCCAAAATTCATCTTTTTGTACAGATTCTTTGGTTGGAGAACTGCACAGCAAAATCCAGAGAAGCACAAATTTTGAAAGGTCACTGTGTTTCAGTTCGCATATTGTTTTTGGAAGCGCATCCTGGGTGAAGGTAAAGGGACCCCTGACCATTAGGTCCAGTCGTGGCTGACTCTGAGGTTGCGACGCTCAACTCGCTTTATTGGCCAAGGGAGCCGGCGTACAGTCATGTGGCCAGCATGACTAAGCCGCTTCTGGCGAACCAGAGCAGCGCACGGAAACGCCGTTTACCTTCCCGCTGGAGTAATACCAATTTATCTACTTGCACTTTGACATGCTTTCGAACTGCTAGGTTGGCAGGAGCAGGGACCGAGCAATGGGAGCTCACCCCGTCGCGGGGATTCAAACCACCGACCTTCTGATTGGCAAGTCCTAGGCTCTGTGGTTTAACCCACAGCGGCACCCGCGTACAGCAAGGAGACTGGCCCTAATATGTGAGCCCCAAAGCTCTTGCAGCTTCAGTGTGTGTCCTTGGAAACAGAAGCAGACATGAGTTTAATGTATTTACATTCCTCACATACTCAATTCTCCCCCCCCCCCAGCCCCAGTAAAACCACTTTCCTGGGATACGCCTATCTTAGACAGAGGTACCTTTTGATGTTTTTGAAAGCTATCACAGAGTGAACGCTTCCTTGCCTGGAGGCTTAACCAAGAAAGCAATTAACAATGCTAGTATTTCAAATACCGTTGATGATCATGTAAACAAACCAGAGATTCAAGCAGGCAAAACCTTTACTGACAGATGGAGCACTGCTTCATAATATCATACCCTCCACTGCTCAGCAGAAGAAGGCAGGGCAATCTGTTTAAATGTTGCATAAAGAAAGTAAAATAAAAGTAAAGGACCCCTGGACAGTAAAGTCCAGACAAAGGCAACTATGGGGTTGCGGCGCTCATCTCGCTTTCAGGCCAAGGGAGCCGGTGTTTGTCCACAGACAGCTTTCCGGGACATGTGGCCAGCAGGATTAAACCACTTCTGGCACAATGGAACACAGTGGCAGAAACCAGAGTGCACGGAAACGCCGTTTACCTTCCCGCCACAGCGGTACCTATTTATCTACTTGCACTGGTGTGCTTTCGAACTGCTAGGTTGGCAGGAGCTGGGACAGAGCAACGGGAGCTCACCTGCAGGGATTCGAACTGCCAACCTTATGATCAGCAAGCCCAAGAGGCTCAGTAGTTGAGACCACAGTGCCACCCGCTCATAAAGAAGAGGTTCACTGGATGGACAAAAGCAAGCCCAAGTGAAGGTTCTTAATAGCATCTTTGGCCAATAATTTCCCACCACCCCCCTCTCTGGATGGAGCACAAAGAGATGTGTATAATGTTGGCTATATACCAAACCTGTCATCGGGAGCCTCCTTGGTTGCATCCATCATTGCACATTTTGTGCCCATGCCACAAAGGCCTGGGTTTCTCAGAAAGCTTTTGGCAATAACCAGTTAATTGCCTTTGCTGCTACCGTTCTGTCTCTTACTTTTAGTTCTCTTTTAATCATGTTTCCAGTTTGTTTTGCTTGTGTTCAACCAGCATGGCCAACTCCCCTCTTTCCCTCCCCCCCCAAAAAAGTCTATCTCTCTAGATATTGGCACTAAATCACAATTCATAGCCTTCAGATTCTCTGCAATTTTAACCGGAAGCAGAATAGAGCCATTTCCAAAACTAGAGAGTGCATAAAAGGTCCCACTTTTTTTACAATGGCAAAGCAATTCTTCCTGCCGTGCTATAACTTAAAACGTCTGGGGCCTGGGCCTGAAGTGTTTCCCATTAACCTTCTCCCTAGTCCTAGACCTGTTAGTTCAGGTCTCCTATACTTCTTCCTGATTGAGTAAGCAATGAACAAGTAAGCTATAGTGGTCCAGGCTCACCCTGAATAAACTCTTCAGCTCTTTCCACTGAATCATCACCTGCAACAACCTGGACCAATCACCTGGTGCAGATGTTCAAAGGAACACTAGCCACTGTGAGATGACAAGTGCTGAACGCTTGAGCATAACGCCTCTGTGTTATGATTTTGAAAGATCTTTGGTGGGTCAATAAGCAAAGAGCTCTCCAATTTCCCAGAGCATTTTCGGAACAACTTCTTAGTGAGTTATGCGAAGCATTTTCTTGTTGATTCATTGCTCAGAGGCAGCAAAGAATGACCTGTTGAGCCGGTCTTTTGTCTTCTTCTGCTTGGATCAATCCCCAGCAACTTAGCAATCAGGCCAAGTCAACAGGAGTGAGGAACCGTTTCGCGATTACCAGCTCAACATTCAGCACTGCGGTGATCGGATTAAAGATATGTGGTGCATTTATGGTGGGAGGATTGTTCAAGGAAAACAGCAAAGGTTGCTAAATGCCCCTAAAATAAAGGGGAAATCCCCTTCCCTCCTTTAATAGTCAGCTAAAGCTGAACATTTTCATTTAGCTTTATTATTATTAATCCTAACCAGGGCTTTTTTTCAGCCAGAACTCACCAGAACTCAGTTCTGGCACTTCTCAGGTAGGCACCCTTGCCATTACAAGAGAACAAGGGAGGAGTTCCGGCAACCTCTTTTTCTAGAAAAATAGCATTAATCCTAACCACAATTTCCAGAGGGGTTCAGGCATGTTAGGGACAGAGGTGTCTGCATCTGCAGAATGGGCCAGAAACTCTTTAAAGAAAGGGGAATTGCAGTGTGCTGCAAAACACATCCCATGCGTAGAGAAGGTTCCATGTTCATAGCATTTCCAGAGGATCTTAGCAGCCCTGCTGGGGAAAACTCTTCCCTGAAACTTTTTAGAGAGCTGCTTCCCCTTGGGGCAAACAATGGGACAGATGAGCCAATGGTCTAGATGTAAGGTGTGATCATGAGCTCAGTGGTCACCACCCTTGAGAGCCTTTACCAGTTGGGAACAAAGAGCACTGGCCTAGATGAACCAATATGCCATGTTTTATAGGACAAGTTTATACAGCAGACCCATGTTATGTACTGAAGTTCTCACCCTGGGCCAGCAGGGGGATACTGTAGATAGTTCAGGTCCACATATGCAAATAAGGGATCGAAAGTGACGTTCACTGATTGGATAGTTACAGAAAGTTGTTACAGTTACGTTGTACTGAAGCTCTATATAAGCAGGCTGGCTGAACCCTTCAGTTCAGTTCTGTTCTGGCCTGTGAATAAACAAGAGCTGTTTGAAGAATCGCTGTGTCGTCTGATATGTTCACCCACAACTTAACAGTCCGGGTTCAACTGCGGGCATCTCAGGGACTAAGAAGATCCCAGAAAGCAGGGCAAGTTAAGATCTCTGGGGAATCATTGTCAGTCAATCAGAAGAGACAACCATGGACTAGATGGATTAATGGTCTGACTCAGACCTTTTGTTTGTACATAGTGCCTGATCAAGAAGAAGAAGAAGAGGAGGAGGAGGAGTTTGGATTTGATATCCCGCTTTATCACTACCCGAAGGAGTCTCAAAGCAGCTAACATTCTCCTTTTCCCTTCCTCCCCCACAACACTGTGAGGTGAGTGAGGCTGAGAAACTTCAGAGAAGTGTGACTGGCCCAAGGTCACCCAGCAGCTGCATGTGGAGGAGCAGGGAAGCGAAGCCGGTTCCCCAGATTACGAGACTACAGTGGTACCTCGGGTTAAGTACTTAATTCGTTCCAGATTCTTCATGTGTGCTAAAACTCAGTCTAAGTTTGTTTGTTTTTAAAATTGTTTAACCACATCAGTTAACAAACACGGATACATATGCTATAATGTTATTGTTTTAGTTAAATAAATTGTTTCAATTGTTTTTAAGGAAATGAGTGTTTTTCTCCTTCCAATAAAGTACAGCAGAAAAGTTGTCCAAATATAAACAGTTAACGTATCAAACCTCACAATAATGTCATAATTGTCGGTCTATGTATTTCTAATAGTAATTTTTGATATAACTGTAAAAACTACTCTGAAGAAGTGTGCATGCACACGAAAGCTCATACCAAGAACTAACTTAGTTGGTCTTTAAGGTGCTACTGGAAGAAAAAAAAATTTGTTTTGACTATGGCAGACCAACACGGCTACCTATCTGTATCTGAAGATTTATTATTCCAAAAATGAAACCTTCATCTGGTTGTAAATATTAAGATGATACCAGAAAGAATGAGTCTTTCTGTAAAAAAAAAGATTTACTGTAAATCAAGTCTTAATGACAAGTGATTTAAATCGTAATTTAAATCAAATCCACCCTGAGTGATAGGGGAGGATATTGTACTTTCCTTTTCTGTTTCTCCCTTCTTTAGTCTATTGTCTTTATTTACTGTGGATTAGTTTGTTTCTTTTATTATGTTGTAAAAACTTCAATAATTTCCACCCCATAAAACCAGATGTAGGATACACATCACTCTAACAACAACCTGCTTAAATACTAGTAACTGTCCAGTTTATTTAATTATTACAGATGCTTATATCCTGCCTTTCACCCCAAAGTATGTATGTACACACACACACACACACACACACACACACACACACCCCATACAAACAGTTTTTCAGATAAAGCCACAATGCATGGATCACAATATGAATCTCAATAATATAAATTCCATGGCAGCAGAAACCAAATAAAACACATTAACCCTCATTGTTACACTTCACCAACAAATCGAGCAGTATGGCTTTTCCTGCAGATGTACAAAGAGAAGTCGGGTGGCCATGTGCCCCACATCTTAGAGGGCAGCCCTCAATTTGAAAGGCTCTGCAGTCCAAGACTATTTTAAAGATTTTTTAAAAAAAAAATCATATGAAGGAAGAGGAGGGGCCATGGGGGAAAAAGGAGAACAGGGGTCTTGTAGTTGTCCATCAACAGCACTGGACAGCAGACTGATCCGGCACACAGAAATCTGCATCTATGCACATATATTAGCATATGCAAATTTCACACAAATAAGCATCCTCTTCTGTGCTCCTTTTTGACACTTCATATGCAGCCACGCTAAAGAGAAGCAAAGGACACTGTTTACATCAGGGGTTGGCAAATGTTTTTAGCAGGGGGCCAGTTCACTGTCCCTCAGACCTTGTGGGGGGCCGGACTATATTTTTTGGGGGGAGGGGAGAACGAATTCCTATGCCCCACAAATAACCCAGAGATGCATTTAAAATAAAAGCACACATTCTACTCATGTAAAAACATGCTGATCCCAGACTGTCCGTGGGCCGGATTTAGAAGGCGATTGGGCCGGATCCGGTCCCCAGGCCTTAATTTGCCTACCCATGGTTTACATACAAAGTTGGCATGCCCGGAGGAAAGAATCAGCTTCTAGCCTCTTCATTCTGTTGGTTTAATTCCCTTCACAAAGAAAACTCCTCCTGAACATCAACATGCAAAGTCAGCCACTCCAACTGAAAAAAGATGGAGAGCTTATTACACGTCTGTGCAGTTGATCATGCCTACAATTTCATATTCTCCAATTGGAGAATAAAAGGTAAAGGTAAAGGTACCCCTGCCCGTACGGGCCAGTCTTGACAGACTCTAGGGTTGTGTGCTCATCTCACCTTATAGGCCGGGAGCCAGCGCTGTCCGCTGACACTTCCGGGTCACGTGGCCAGCGTGACAAGCTGCATCTGGCGAGCCAGCGCAGCACACGGAACGTCGTTTACCTTCCCGCTGGTAAGCGGTCCCTATTTATCTACTTGCCCCCAGGGGTGCTTTCGAACTGCTAGGTTGGCAGGCGCTGGGACCGAATGACGGGAGCGCACCCCACCACGGGGATTCGAACCGCCGACCATGTGATCGGCAAGTCCTAGGTGCTGAGGTTTTACCCACAGCGCCACCTGCGTCCCGGAGAATAGCCTCTACTAAAGGCATTGTGGATTTTGAAGAAGCATGAATGTAGGATGAAAGGGAGAAACGAGCTAAGAGGATGGCACGTTTGGCAAATCCTCATTGTGATCAACTCCCGTCCAGAAACCTATGTCCCCACTGTGGAAGGATGTGAGGATCCAGAACTGGCCTCCACAGTCACCTACAGACACACTGTTAATGCCTTATTCATGGAAGACAATCTTACTTGGCCAAGAGATGCTTTAGAAGACCAGCAGTGGTCCTCAAAATCTCAGTCAGAACAGTTCCCATTTATTTCAATAAGGTTTATTCTAGCAGGACGCTGTTTCAAGCAAAATTGTATCCCGTCCGCATAAGCCTAGGGCATGATTAAGATACATATAATAGCTTAGATGAGACTGATAAGCACTTTGCATGTCTATGAAAACCTGCAGCTACTGCTATCGTTAGCTCATTAATGGTTCCACCCTATAGGATAATGCAATGTTTAACAGACTTTGCTTGCAGAAAAGAATTTCTCAACACTAGTGCTTAAAATTAAGAAAAGGAAAGATGCAAAAGATATCAGGAATATCATTAAGTTGCGTCTGCCAAGCTTGGTATAATCAGTTTAAGAAGCATCTGGAAAAATCAGCAAATGCAAATCAATTGCCCATAGCACCTCCCTTTCCTTTTGCCAACCACTTTTTCATTCACATAATTGTGGTGGTTCAACTGTGGAGCCCGGAGTCCTTATCCTCAAACCTTTCTTTGAAAGGATGTGGTGGCTATTTATTACATGTAATTCCTGTTAAGTGTTTGTTAGGATGCTAGAGGCTAAGCAATCTTGAATGCACAAGTTAGAAACGTAGGGCTGAGATATAACAGGCAACCACACACCAAGAGTATGACATGGTTATTATTTTGACCAGACACTGAACGCTTGTACAAACAGATACAAATACACAGTAAAACTGCCACCAGTAGCCATTGGGTGAACAAAAACTATTATTTAAATCGTGGCTAGATTCTCATGATTGCAACATCCCAAAGTATAATTTAGCCCACAGTGAACTATCTTGTTTTGTTTTGTGCATAGATGTCAGATCTAAATTAAAATATCCTAGGCCACATCCACACCAGATATTTGTAGCACTCTTATGTTACTTTAACAGCCATGGCTTACCCTAAGGAATCCTGGGATCTGTAGTTTGTTAAGGGCACTGGCCTCACAGAGCTACAATTGCCTGCAACCCTACTAGACTACATTTCCCATAATTCTCCATGACTTGTTAAAGCAGTATAACAGCAGTGCTTCAAATGCATGATGTAGTAGGTGATCATAGAATGAATGTATCTCTATAAAGCCTTGGTTAATTTACTAAAGTAAGTATTTTCCTAAAACCATCTTACTTGCATTTCAAAGGGTGGAAAAGAGCCATGCATAAACCCAATACAGCCAAAGCCCAATTAAAAAGTTTAATTACACATTTGCTATGCAGACACCTGGCACTCCAGGATAAAGCATTTGAAAGCTGATGGAAAACAAATACCCATCCCCTTGTAGTTTCTTTGGATCCATCCTTGCCTGGTGAGAGATCAGAGGGACTACTAGATTGGCTTACTAGATGCAGGGAGCTTCAAACATGGGGCAATATTGCAAAACATTTCTGTCTAGAAATGGATGACTTCTTTTCTGCAGAACAAGGCTGTTAGAAAGTCTTTTTGCCCTTCCAAATCTCAATTATATTGGGTTCTCCCAGACGTCCTCTGTGGGCATTCCCTGGAGCCAACACCATGCTTCAGACCATGGGTTGGCAAACTAAGGCCCGTGGGACAGATCAGGCCCAATTGCCTTCTAAATCTGGCCCGCGGACGGTCCAGGAATCGCCACGTGGATCGCCAGCACACATGTTCTTTCCCTCTCCCTCACATGGCGGCGCCGGCACCTCCTCCCTCCGTCCTCCTGGCTTCTCCCCGCCCTGCCTAGAGGAGGAAGGGGGCTGGGCTTTGTTGCTGCCAGCCCCTCTCCGGAGCCCTTTCGCACACCGCTCATCGTCCCGCCTCCAGCCCCTGCCGCTCACAAGACACAGGAGCTGAGCACCCCTTTCGAGTGGCCGCCATTTAAAACAGCCCCTCTCCGGAGCCCTTTTGCACGCCGCTCATCATTCCTCCGTGCTGTCCCCCCCCCAAAAAAATTAGCCCAGTCCCCCACAAGGTCTGAGGGACAGCGGTCCGGCCTGCTGAAAAAGTCTGAGGACCCCTGCTTCAGACCTAGCCAATGCTGACCCTATTTTGCAACGAGTAAGAATTTGGGAGCAAGACCTGCCCAGTCATATGCTCGGCAAGCAAGGCAGCTGCTGGTAGCACGTACCTGTACGATATGCATAATCAGAAACGCATCTTTGCTGAATGCACGCAGCACCAGTTTACACTCAAAGCACAGCACATGGATCAGCCCACTCTTTTGTGTCCCTTTGGGAAACAAATGATGGTTTTTCACCTGACATAATGGGCTAAGCCAGTGGGCAGGCATCCCTTGCGCTTCTTCCAGAGAAGATGCCCAGAGGCTAGCCTGTGGATATAAAGCAACAGGAATTGACAGACAGCCCAAATAATATGATGCTCATCTCAGGTTCTGCATCAGTTCAAGGAATCTGAACGAAACTTAGGGTTGTTGTTTTTTGTGCAAGGCAGGAACCAAAGCTCAGCTTCTAGCCTAAACCTTAAAACCAACCAAGGGGGTTGAGGCATGCAGTACATCCCCTTGAATAATATTCTGCAGTCAAAGGATCCTATGTTGGGATCCAATGCACAACACAATACAATAGCACACTTGGAACATCCTCAAGAACCACACCTGTTTCTTTTTTTCTGGGACTTTTATTTTACGGAGAGGTTGTCCTCTTCTGTTTATTATGCTATTGAACTTCTGCAAGCCAAAGGAGCTCCCTTGAACTTGCCCAACCTGCTTCACGCTTGGTAAGCTTTAAGATAGAAAGCAACGCTTTTCGGTTTAGCTGACATCGCCTCGTGAGAAAAAAAATCTCATCCCCCCCAGAGATTCCCACGGGAAACTGGCATTGATAAGAAAGAGCAGGATGGAAGGGGGACACCTGTTGTTTGGAAAGGCAACAGCTGATATGCACACTGGAATGCAGACCTTACCACCGAATATCTCAACTTTAAATTGAAGGTTCCCTTCCCTGCTCTCTTTACCCTGACCCTGTGCTTGTGTCTTTAAGAAGCAACACAAAACTGACAGGTGCTGTGTGAGATAGCAAGCCTCAGCACAGAGGCAAAACAAAGTATTCCTCAAACAACAGGGATGTCTGGGACCGTGGAAAAAAGGCAGGTATCTGAGCTGTTCTATTGGTTAATCTCCATTTAATCATTTTATACAACAGAATATGTGCATTGTGTGTGTGTGTGCGTGTGTGTGTGTGTGTGTGTGTGTGTGTGTGTAAGCTCTGTTTTGAAGATACGAAAAGGAAAGACAGTTTTTTGCTTGCAAGGCGCCTTAAATGCTGGCAAATTATCTTTCCTTCCCCAGTTCGTGCCCCGTAAATCCCAGCTCTACTGCCAGGTAGTTTCTCTTGCACTCGGTACTGACTTTATAAATAGCGATGAGGTAAGGAGAGGTTTCCCAGGAAGTTCATGATCTCACCTGCCACACCCTGTGTGGAAAGCAGGCAACCCACAGCACCAGGAACAAGGGACCGTCAACCATTTCCCAACACAATTAGCGCAGCTAGCAAGTGGAACAAACCCCAGTCGCCTTCTTTGCTTTGTTAAGCAGCAAACGAACAAAAGCAGGGAGACTAAGGGATGGAACAAACTAGTCTTTATTTTAGGGCAGGGCTGACTAGCACCAACGCTCCTTTCTCAACTTAGAAAAAGGGTCACTGCTCCTAAACTACTCAGGTTGCACACGATTCTCTGGGCACCTCACCCAGTTTCTCTTCTCCCTGCCCACCCAACTTGCCCCTTTTGCCACCACTGCCAACCTTTAGCTCAGCTCCAATCCAGTTCAACTGTCGCAAGCCAAACCAAAGCAGGAATGGCTAGCTCTTTCTCTCCAAAAGTCAAAGCAATCGTTTGTGGTTAGCTGTCACTTTTCTCTTGTGTCTAAGGTAAGGCTTTGGGGTATTTAACATATGTGTAACAGGTAGAAGAAAAAGAAAAATCAACAAGCAATGTTTCCCCTCGCTGCTATGCTTCCATAGCAGAAAGAACTGCCTCTGTTGGATTTCCATCTGTAGCGCTGCAGCTAAAGACATAGGAGCTCTAACAGAAGAAAAACAAAAGTTAGCAAGCCTATCTGGGGTCGTTTCTGGTGAGAACCCAGGCATTTGCAAGCACTGAATGTACCTGCCCTAGAGTGTGTCTGGGAATCTGCAAAGTACTCATTTCCTTACAAGTTAGGCAACTTTAGACTCTGGACTTCATGAACTTACCTCCCCGCCCCCTGCTCTTAAGACGGTAACGTGTGCTATTTTAATTTTTTTAGGTGATGAGCCCTCCTCCTGCTCATTCTACCTGGTACAGCCCCAGACTTTTGCCCTCTAAATCCTGCTGCGGGTCTAACCCCGCTAAGAAATCAATCACATGTTTCTTAGCAAAGACACAGTGTAAGCTAACCTGCTCCTCATCCAACAAATTCCAGAAGGTAGCCATACTTTCACAGCAAAACTAAGGAGGGCTGCAATGCTAAACACATTCATTAGGGCAGCCTTCGTCAACCTGGTGCCCTCCAAATGTAGTCCAAAACATCTGGAGAACATCTGGAGAGCACCAGCTTGGTGAAGGCTATACTAAGGCATAACCCCCTACTGAACACAATGGGACATACCTCTGGGTAACCTTACTCAGGATTGCACTGTCTGGGGTTTTTTTGCCCCTTTACAAGCTAGCAGATGGACTGCAGCATAAGTTTTCATGGACTGGAGTCGACTTTGAGACATACAAAAGGTTACCCCCCCATTGGCACTTGACAGATACATAGGTACACACATAGAGACAGAAAAAAACTCCGTAAAACAGCGATGCTGAAAGATGATGGTACAGGAGGTACAGCCTGCGACATTTTTTATGCAAAACTCAGATAAACACAAGATAAAAATACTGACTGCCATATTGAACTATGAAATGTCCTATTTCCATCTCTGCTAATTTAGCAACTGTAGCAGAACAGAACCCTGGTCTGGGTTTAAGCCTGTGAGCACATATGGATTGTTGAGTGAGGGCCACAGAGGCCAATCCTTTTGGGTCACTTCTCTGCTGCCTCTCCTCCGCACACACCTCAGACAAAGCGTACATCATCATCATCATCATCATATAATTTATTATTTATACCCCTCCCATCTGGCTGGGTTTCCCCAGCCACTCTGGGCTGCTTCCAACACAATATTAAAATACAGTAATGCTTCAAACATTAAAAGCTTCCCTAAACAGGGCTGCCTTCAGATGTTGTCTAACAGTCTGGTAGTTGTTGTTCTCTTTGTCATCTGAAGGGAGGGCGTTCCACAGGGCAGGCGCCACTACCGAGAAGGCCCTCTGCCTGGTTCCCTGTAACCTCCCTTCTCGCAGTGAGGGAACCACCAGAAGGCCCTCAGCGCTGGACCTCAGTGTCCGAGTAGAATGATGGGGGTGGAGACCCTCCTTCAGATACAAGACGCGCCATTTTTTCCCAAGTGATCTGGGTAGAACTAACCTTTTGAAAAACCTGCAGACCTGAAAGAGGAAGTGGGAAAGAGCATCACTCTTCCAACTTCCTCCTCCAAAAAAAAAAAAGCTCCGAGTACTTGTCAAGGGAGAAAAAAAAAGTTATCATCTCCAACTCCTGACAAAGCAAGGGGGGCACACCTGGAAGTTTTTAGGCCCAGTGGAAGACCTCAAAAACGCTACTGCACCAAAATGCACCACATTTGGTGACCCCCTGATGTAGCCCATAAGCATCCACAACAAACCCAAGGACCAAATCTACACTTTATGTCAGAATTCCATGGCTGGGGCTCTGAAGGTAATTTTCTTCCTCAAACAGCACCCACAATAGGGAGGTGATACAAATCTGAGTCATGGCATCACTTCCCTGTCGGTCCTTCTGCCCACATGTTAAAATGTATAACCTCTCAGGTGAGGTGCCTCAGGAGGAAATAAAACATCCAGGGGGAAAAGCTGAGGCATATAGGGCTTGCCAGGTAGAAGCGTTAAGAGAATTCTTAAGAAAACTACATTTGGTCCTGTTGCAATAGGGAAGGGTACGTGGAATGACCTGCTGTATCAGTGATCTTAAGGGCAAATGCTTGTTCTGCAGATTATACAATAATAATAATTTATTATTTATGCCCCGCCCATCTGACTGGGTTTCCCCAGCCACTCTGGGCGGCTTCCAACCGAATATTAAAAACAATACAGCATCAGACATTAAACATTTCCCTAAACAGGGCCACCTTCAGTTGTCTTTTAAAAGTAAAATAGTTGTTTATTGCCTTGACATCTGCTGGGAGGGCATTCCACAGGGCAGGTGCCACTACCAAGAAGGCCCTCTGCCTGGTTCCCTGTAACCTCACTTCTCACAGTGGGGGAACCGCCAGAAGGCCCTCGTTGGCTGGGGCTGATGGGAGTTGTAGTCCAAAATGGCTGGAGGGCAAATGGATAGGAAAATCTGCCCTAAGGAATGGAGGTAAAATAGGTACAAGCAAAGAATGCTCACTAATAATACTGGGGTTTGGGAAGGGGGGGGAATCCTTTCTACCTCCAAATAGGGCTGTGTAAGACCCAGAACCAAAACCCCATTGCCAGGTCTTCCCCTTAAGGACATTTTATTCAGGTGCAAATCACACCCCTCCCACTGTGGCAGCTCCCTTCTGCCAAAAAGAAAAGATGAAGCATTTAAAGCACATTCCCCACCTCACCCCCAAAGAACCCTGGGAATTATAGTTTGGTAAGGGTGTTAGGAAGTGCAGCTCTGTGAAGAAGGAAACTA
Source organism: Podarcis liolepis (assembly GCF_965112155.1). Lineage (NCBI taxonomy): Eukaryota > Metazoa > Chordata > Lepidosauria > Squamata > Lacertidae > Podarcis > Podarcis liolepis. The sequence goes on along the minus strand of NC_139565.1, from coordinate 54,713,773 downwards.
CAGTTCTCAGGATTTGGGGGGGGGGTTAAATGTATGTAAGGGACGCGAGTGGCACTGTGGGTTAAATCACAGAGCCTAGGACTTGCCGATCAGAAGGTCAGCGGTTCGAATCCCCGCGACGGGGTGAGCTCCCATTGCTCGGTCCCTGCTCCTGTCAACCTAGCAGTTCGAAAGCACATCAAAGTGCAAGTAGATAAATAGGTACCACTCTGGCGGGAAGGTAAACGGCGTTTCCGTGCGCTGCTCTGGTTCGCCAGAAGCGGTTTAGTCATGCTGGCCACATGACCCGGAAGCTGTACGCTGGCTCCCTCGGCCAATAAAGCGAGATGAGCGCCGCAACCCCAGAGTCAGGCACAACTGGACCTAATGGTCAGGGGTCCCTTTACCTTTAAATGTATGGTATATATGCACCCACACAGAAAATATGGGGGGATATCAGTTTTTTGACCCCAAGAGAAGAACCAGAATTAAAATGTATAATGCTGAATAAGGAAGATTCCTTATGCTTCAAAGGGCTTGATAAGGCTGCAATACTAACCCCACTTACTTGAGAGCAAGAGCCATTTACTTCAATGGGACTTACTTCTGAGTAAACATGGTTAGGGTTGAGTTGCACGGCACTGTTACCAACCCTAGCACAGGAAAGAGACAGGAGAGCATCTCTACAGATATTCAGAATGAGAAGTGGAAAAGGTTCTCAATATCAGGGCAGAATATTTTTTTTGTGAGTGGGTTTTGTTTGTTTCCTTTCTCATGGGGTTGCAGCCACCCAGGGCTTTTAGGAAAAGGAGGAAGTAAAACTGTCTCAGGTAGCAGCAGGAGAACAGGTGGAGGTGGAAGAGGAGAGCTCCCAGCTAAGTCACTCAACAACTGCAGCTGCCTCCTAGCAACAAAAAGTTTCACCCGCCTTTAAAAAAACAACACAGCAACAGCAAGCAGCCACTTAATCCTAAAACAGGGAAAGAGTCTTACTTGAGGGGAAAGAGGCACAAGAAGGTGGCTCCACACACAGAGGGCTGGGTTTGGATCTGCAAGGTCCGGGTGCGAGTACTGCCTTTCCCTATTACATCTGTTTGGGGTTCTCCAACACAAAACAACAACCCTGTGAGGTTGAGCCGGATTAACGTCTGCAAGATCCGACTCTGAGCTCCATCTCTCCCCATTACATTTCACGCTCAAGGGCTCTCCAGCTTTATCCTCACAACAAACCCATGATGGGGCCAAAGAGATGGCAACCAGCTGTGTCCTTTGAACCCAGGTCCAAGGCCAGTTATTACTCTACACCGGCCCCTCCATCAAGTGACTCGTTTGGCCTTTGGCATCACACACACAGCCTCAGACTCCTATATGGAGTCAGCGTTGGTGCAGTGGCGTCCGACTAGGACCTGGGAGGTTGGGGTTCAAATCCCCAATTAGCCACGAAGTTCACGAAGGTGGCTGTGGGCCAGTCACCGCCTTCTCCCAGCCTAACCTACCTCACAGGGTTGTTGTAGGGGTTAAAACGAGGAGGAGGGGCTGGGTGAACCACTTAGGACACCTTGAGCTCCTGGGAGAAAAGGGAGGGCTGTAAACGCAGTAAAAAAAAAACTATTATTATTATTATTGTTATTGTTATTATTGTTTAAGAGAGGAAACGTGAACAACTGCCTCTCCAGCGTTGCAAACGCAATCAAGCCCAAGAGCGTTCGAGACATTCACTGCAGGGGTCAAAATACAGAGTAATGAGAAAAGAAAGGAAAAAATAAGGATTTGCTGCGGGGAGCGAACCGCAGAGCGCAAAGAAGTCAGGTGCAGAGAAGGATAACGAGACTCCGAGGAGAGAGAAAAAGTAGCCAAAACAACTCGGGGAGGAGGGGCAGGAAAGTAGCCTTGGCCTGGGAGCCCCCCGTGAGGGTGGTTGGCTTAAACCCCCCCCGACCCCCCCCCCCACCGCTGCCGCCTTACCCTGCTATACAGCTCCGTCACCGACATCTCCTCGCCCGGGAAGCCTGATGGCGCAAAGCGAAGCCGGCGGCGCGTCCGCGACGCATCCACACGCGCAGCCGCCTGCAAAAATCCCAAAGTCCGGAGCGGCGGCGAAAGTCCAGCGGGGGTTTACGGGGAGGGCTCGGGCCACATGGCGGGCGGGCAGGCGAGCCTCGGCCGGAGCGGGAACGGGGAGGGAGGCGCGACCTTTGCCCGGCCTGCCTCGGCGCGCCGCGGCTGAAGTTGGAGACGAAATGCCCGGAGAAGGAGCGAGGGAGGAAGGGAGGCGGAAGGTGCGCGGAGCGAGGGGAAAGGAACAGCCCTGCTGCCCGGCCAGGCGGGGCTGGGCGGCCGCTCCCTCCTCAGGTATGGGAGGAGCAGTTCGGCGGCCGGCCGGTTCCGCTTTCCCTCCCCTACCTGGCGGCGCTTCGCGTCGGAGCTGCGCGCTTGGGGAACCCTTTGCGCACAAGACCCGGCCGCCGGCGCGCACGACGGGATCGCCCTCTGCCGGCCGCCGGGCAAACTTCCCACCCCGGAATAATAATAATAATAATTTATTATTAGAAAAGCAATGATAAACCTAGACAGCATCTTAAAAAGTAGAGACATCACCATGCCAACAAAGGTCCGTAAAGTAAAAGCTATGGTTTTTCCAGTAGTGATGTATGGAAGTGAGAGCTGGACCATAAAGAAGGCTGATCGCTGAAGAATTGATGCTTTTGAATTCTGGTGCTGGAGGAGACTCTTGAGAGTCCCATGGACTGCAAGAAGATCAAACCTATCCATTCTTAAGGAAATCATTAAAAGCTTCCCTAAACAGGGCTGCCTTTAGATGTCTTCTAAAAGTTTGGTAGTTATTTTTCTCCTTGACATCTGGTGGGAGGGCGTTCCACAGGGCGGGTGCCACTACTGAGAAGGCCCTCTATCTGGTTCCCTGTAACTTGGCTTCTCGCAGTGAGGGAACCACCAGAAGGCTCTTGGAGCTGGACCTCAGTGTCTGGGCAGAACGGACATGATCACAAACATACACCCCCAATACACAAAAACCTGTGGGCAGGGGGGGACGGAGGACTTTTATTAATGTTTTAGTTTTTAATCTCCCGCTCCTCCCAGCATTCCCAGTGCAGGCACCTTTGCTGCTGATGGGACTGGCAACTGCGACTGCTCTGAATTTGTTTTTTTTTTTTTTGCAAGTGTGTTTTGGCTTGATTGAATTGGGCCGCATCTGATAAAATAACGCTGTGATGTATTGTCACTCACTGTAATGAATAATTATACCAGACCCTCCCAGTGTCCCTATTTTCCAGGGACAAGTCCTTGTTTAGAGAAGCTGTCCCGGTTTCTGGGTTTGATCCTGGAATGTCCCACTTCTCCTTGGCATGGCCAAACTTGGCCCTCCAGCTGTTTTGGGACTACAATTCCCATCATCCCTGACCACTGGTCCTGTTAGCTAGGGATGGTGGGAGTTGTAGTCCCAAAAACAGCTGGAGGGCCAAGTTTGACCATGCCTGCAGGGTGTCCCTATTTTCACTGGATAAATGTTGGAGGGTTATGGAGTTATCCGACCCCCAAGCAGCCTGAAGGCAATACTGTATAGGGAAGTTTGTTTGTTTGTTTTTTTTAAAAAAATGTTTTATTGTGTTTCTATATATGTTGGAAGTTGCCCAGAGTGCCTGGGGCAACCCAGTTAGATGTGTGGGGTATAAATAGTAAAATTATCATTATGGAATGAGACGCTCCTCTTTTCATCGGAGAAATGTTGGAGGGTGTGTTTTCGTATTGAGATTTTTTTACTGAAGTTTTTCATAATTCGGTATTTTTACTTAAAGAAACTTTAAGCCACTTTACAGGCCCATCCCCCCCCCCATGCTAGAATATTAACCACAGTTTACAAATTGCAAACTAGAAAATGTCAAAAAGCCGGCAACTCTGAGCAAGAATTGACTGACCCTTTAAAACATTGTTCAGCCCAGCTTTGGGAGCAAGGGGAAAGAAACAAACTACAAAATGCAAAAGCCAGCATTTAAAAACCAACAGCAACAATTCTGTTTTTGTTTTTCTAGATCTGTGGGTGCTAAAGGAGGGGACTCTTTTTCCCTGCATTTTGCTGAGGCTTGGGAGGAAATCTGTTTGAGGGTTTGTAGGAAGTGGGGCAAAATCCTGAAGAGATGGTAAAGTAAACCCTTCAGACAGGCTACAGGGGAGAGATGCTTTTTTAAAATGCTCCCCATATAAAAAACAGATATAATAAAACAAGCACACTGAATGAGCATAGAGGAAGTGGGAATTCTAGCACAGTCTGCGCCCTGCTGTACTAGTTTTCTGCTTGTCAGAAGGTTTGTTTAACTTACTTATGTGGCCTTTTAAAGTATCTTTTCAAAATGGGAGCCTTAAAAATTTGTATTCCTTCTCCCAACTTCACTCTGAAGTGGTACCATTCATACTACTCAGATTTAATAAACAGTATGTGTTTGTAGCAGGGTGGGTGTGTGTTATTGGTTTGTTTTCAGTTTTATTGTGTATTTTGTGTTCTCATTTTGTATTTTTATGTTGTGAACCGCCCTGTAATCCTCGGATGAAGGACGGTATACAAAATTAATTAATTAATGTTAGAATTTAATTAGAACTGGTATGTTAGAACTGGGAGACAGCCAGACCCAAAAGTGTATGAGGGTATTAGAATATAGTAAGAATTGTGGTGGACTCAGTGATAAGTCCCTGTTATTAGCTAATGTGAAGACTAATTTAGTCAGACAGGCTTTCTTAGTTGCCGCACAAAACCAGGCAGGAATGTGATCTAGATGTAGAATTATAGTATCCGAAATATACTCGGAGTTGAGTGTGGATTTCATGCTCTTTATTCAGCTCATAGTAGTGAGGAATGAAAGTTCCCCCAAAATATCTGCTTTATATACATTATTTACACAATGGGCTGCACGTGATTGGCTAATTCCTGGATTCTCCTGTAGGCCAATCAGGTTGTGGATTCACTTCCAGCTGGAGCTGGATTGGGTGGCTCCTGTGGACCAATCGTACTGCTGCATTGTTCTAGGACCAATCAGACTGCTGCATTCTGAATCCTATTGTTCTAGGACCAATCAGACTGCTGCATTTTGGATCCTATTGTTCTAGGACCAATCAGACTGCTGCATTTGGATCCTATTCAGCTCAGTACATAACACCATTGTAGAATTGTAGAGATGGAAGCGACCTCGAGTGTCATCTAGTCGAACCCCCTGCAATGCAAGAACATGCCAAAGATATGAGAGGTTGCTTTCGTTCCCCAACGAGGAGTATACCGTATTTTTCGCTCTATAAGACGCACCAGACCACAAGACGCACCTAGTTTTTGGAGGAGGAAAACAAGAAAAAAAATATTCTGAATCTCAGAAGCCAGAACAGCAAGAGGGATCGCTGCACAGTGAAAGCAGCAATCCCTCTTGCTGTTCTGGCTTCTGGTATAGCTGCGCAGCCTGCATTGGCTCCATAAGACGCGCACACATTTCCCCTTACTTTTTAGGAGGGAAAAAGTGACTCTTATAGAGCAAAAAATACGGTAATTTGCAGCTTCCTTAGAAAAGACTTTCTCAGAAAAGGCTGGTGTGTGATGTAACCTGCACACCAGTGTGGCTTCAGCGGTTGATGATGCAAATGAATAAATCTCTAAGAACAAAGCTGGGCTGGTTTCCTATCTCCAGGATTTGCAAAGTAGGAGGCACAAAGGTTCAGTCCATGGTCTACAGCTGCAGATGTAGATAGGGGAATGCAGATCATGGCACAAAAGTGAATCATCGAATCATCAAGTTGGAAAGGGCCCCAAGGGTCATAAAGAACAGCCCCCTGCAAAGCAGGAATCTCAACACACGGTCTCCCATCCAAGCTGAAACCATATTAGACCCTGCTTAGCTTTAAGCAGTTTTATTGCTGCACCAGTAAGAGGGCCATCTAAGTGAATAAACATCCCCACAGCATCTGTCAGTCAATTTTATACGTTAGTTATAACTGCCTTTTGATGTACATGAGGCATAGGCAAACTCAGCCCTCCAGATGTTTTGGGACTACAGCTCCCATCATCCCTGACCACTGGTCCTGTTAGCTAGGGATGATGGGAGTTGTAGTCCCAAAACATCTGGAGGGTTGAGTTTGCCTATGCCTGATGTACACCATGCTAATGACCAGTTGGTGACATTAAAATAGAAAGCATTTTTAAAAATGTACATATGAGAAGTAATTCATTATTTTCACTCTGTCCCAGAATGACTGCCATTTTGACCAGGTGACCCAGCATGGCAAATAATGCTGCCTGTCCACTTCTTCTGGAAAACACAGTGCAAATGCTGCTTAAGAATTAAACTGCAAACAATTCCATTTTTCTCTCGCCCTGCATAGCTGACACCTATTTTAAAAACCTGCCGGGGTTTAAAATAGGTAACTGGTTTTGCATACATGGGAGGTGTTTATTGAATGTAAATTCGTACTACCCATTTTCCTTGATTAAATCAATATATTCCCACCCACTACACGGCTCTGCCTTCCACTAAAAAAAAAGAAAAAAAAGGTAACTACACTTGGAATTGGGGTGAGAAAATTAAGCCTATATTTAATGCTGAAGGCCGGACAGCAGAAAAGGTTTCCCCAAAGCACAGTGCAGTTATTTGCATGAAATATAGATTACCGCAAATACACTGTTTTAAAGGGAATTTCTAAAACTTTCAGTTAAGAGATTTTAAAATATTATAAATTTCTTGGAAGGCTTGGCATGCAGTTGTTTGTCTTCTGTATTATCCAGAGAAATATTCTGATGAATTGTGACCCCTGGCATTTTGGTTCAATCTGGGGCAAATCCTTTATCCTGATCCCAAGGTCTGATCCCATACTTCAATGGCAGACAGTGTGATGTAGGGGTTAGCGCAGGCACAGGCAAAATTGGCCCTCCAGATGTTTTGGGACTACAGCTCCCATCACTCCCAGGACCAGTGGTCAGGGATGATGGGAACTGTAGTCTCAAAACTACTGGAGGGCCGAGTTTGCCTATGCCTGGGTTAGTGCATTGTACCAGGAAGGTCTGTATTCAAGTCTTCACTGATCCTATGAAGCTCATTGACGGGGCTTGGCCTCAGTCACCTTTCAACCTAATCTACTTCACAGGGTTGTTGTGATGATGACATGGGGAAACTTTGCGCATGCAGCTCTGAGCTCCCTAAAGGAAAGGGCAGAATATTTATTTAACGATAGTTAAATAAATAACTGTTCTTTTAGAGAAACCTGAAGTCAATAACTCTTAACTGAATATACTGAATGAACCATAGCTTCAGAATAAATAAGAATAATGTTTTGTGTGCAAAAGGTTAAATCCCTAGAAATCTCAGGTTAGACTATGTACTGGGCAAAGTGCAAAGCAGTTATGCATGACATGAACACTTCTTTTTTTAAAGAAAATATCCACTGTTTTTACTGCTATTTATTAGTTGTCTTCTGTACAATCGTCTCAAGGCGATGTGCAATACAAACAGCAAAAAAAGTTAAAGACACACAGGTGGAATCTACACTCATATAACGAACGCTTTGAGAATGCTTTAAAAAAAGTTTTGAAACATATATTAAATTTGCCATAGCTCACCATCACCATCTAGTGTCACATTTGCATACTGCACTAAACGACACACTTAAATCATTTTATTTGCAGCTGTATGGCTGAGTCCACAGAAATACACAGCAGATACATTTAAAACAAAAGCCTATTCATGACAAAAACCTATTTGTCCAGCTCGGGAAGAACAAAGAGATTTTCAGTTGTTTCTGGAAAGTGCAGAAAGAAAGGGCACATGCTGTATCTCAGCAGCAATACTATGTTACAGAACAGGGGCCACCATATTCAAAGCCCCGCTCTGAGTTACTGTAGCTTCTGAGGACTTTGGAACTTGCAGGTAGGTATCAGATTCGCTATGTGCATTTTACATGTTAGAAATACATATAAATATGCGTTGCAGGGCTAGCCAAATCATAGCTCCCGGGTCTTTCAGCGATATAAGCAATTAACCCCGCAGTTTGCAGTGAGCAGGAACTGACTAATTAAGGGATAATTCATCCAAATTCGCTCTGTGTTTGTGTGCGAGAGAGGGGGAAGCAGAGGGAGAGAGAGCATGAGAGCAATCTGTGTGTGTTTCAGGACAAATCTTGCGACAGGCTGATATTCTCACAACTGAAGCTGCAGCAAAGCAGAAAGCTGCATCTGTTGAATTTCTGGCTGCTGTGCAGCCAGGTGTTTTGAATTGGGGTGGGGAGGCCTGGATCTCATAATCTTTTGCATGGCACACACAAAATTTACAAGGACAGCGTCTGCATCCTAACTAGTTTCCTTCTGGCTTTACCGCTGACCCGCTGCAAGATTTTGCACGGGCTGCTAGATCTTTCCAAACTCCACCCAGGAGAACTATCATATTTATCTGTTTTTTTTCCTGGGCCTGCCAACCCTAAGATCCATAAGCCAGTGCCGGCAGGGTGGGGGGTATAAATAAATAAAATGAATAAAACAGTACATATGTGCATAAATGCTGACCTTTACTTGTCCACATCTAGAGTCTCCAACTTGACTGCTAACTAAAGCCACTGTCTGGCATGTTCCAGGAATTCCCAGGCAGCCTGTTCTGCTGCCAAGGGAAGACAACAGCCTGTAATATTTACTTATGCATGTATTGTCATGACTAATATCCTCCCCTTTATATAGAAACTGTAGTCAAGGCAGCACCTTTTTTATTCTTAACCCATTTGACAAAACAAACAGCAGATTATTTAAATAGGAGTAGTTAAAAGCACATAAATAAAGAGGCAGCATTTAGCTAAAAGTGTGCTGTGTGTATAAAATATATTGAGAAAGGGCTATAGCTCTGTAATAGAGTCTAGGTCTTAAATGGAGAAGGACCATAGGCGAGTTCCCAAAATCTCAATTCAAAGGGGTCCTACATTGCAGGTAATGGGACAGACCTCTGCCTGAGACAAGAACATGCTACCTGTTATGTTACCTTGATAAGGAACGAAACGGAAAAATGCATTTTCTCCTAACTATAAAGGCTAGATTTTTTGCTTATTAAACCGTAAATCATCTCAGTCCTGTTTGCAGGACTCCTGTGTATTGTGAAGCTGTAAAGGGATCTTGCACATACACAGAGTCGTTAAAATAGGAAATGCTTGCCAATACACTGCACTGTTGGGAAATTGATTAATCATTGCTGCCTACGGTTTTGAAGCATAAGTAACCCCTGACTCAAAACAAGCTAATCATGGATGGAACTCGCTCAGCTTTGTGCAGGAACAGGTAAGATGAACGAGGGAGAATCAACAGGATTCAGGAGGTGGGAATCTTCCAGTGTTGGGGTGAAAATGCAGCACAGAATGAGTCACTCTGCTGCTAGGTACAAATGTTGGAAGCTTTTCAGAAGTACCTGGAAAGTCGGGATCAATGTGTTCAAGAGCTCGCTCAGTAATACTGTGACAACAAGCTGACTTGTAAAACAGATTTCTGATTGAATACACTGAACCCCTCGTGGTGTGCGATTCAACACTTGTCCTATAGTTGTGATCCAAAGACAAAACAAGTGATGGGGCCGAGAGGCAGCCATGTTTATTGTCCATGTTTAAAGTGGAAGGGGCAGGAGTAATATTGTCAACAAAACGAGCGTGCAGCTGGTAGAAATCAAGTCTACCTTGTCACCCACAAGACTCAGTATAAGGCAGCTTTCTATGTTCCCCAATCTGTGTGGAGAACACATCTGCATAGCCGTGTTTACTTGCCTACGGTTTCTTTCTCAGATGTTGCTAGAGATTTGGGGTAACTGGCCAGGCAGCTGTGTCCAGATTAACATTGCCACTTTTTTTTTTATTGCTCCTGCTTCTGCAAACTTTAATGGCAGCTGGACACACAGAAACTAAATATGCCAAGTTTTGTCCAGAACATCTCTTAAAGCCTCGTTTGCTTAGTTTCCGTAGATCTAGCTGTAAGTACAGCAGGTCTCGGCTCTGCAAAGGAACGTGCTGGCAATATGTACACAGGACTCCAGGTTGCCTGATCACAGTGAGACAGAGGGAGTACATCAGTTCTTATAGCATACAGTGGTGGGAACGGGGAATGTCAACTGAATAAATGCTGAGTTATGGACAACCTTTTCTTTTCTTTTTTTAAAAAAGAGGGAATGAAAATGCTTTTTTATTACAAATAACTTGGAAAAGCACAGCATATAGGCATTCATTTTGAATTGTACAACTAAAAGTGTTTTTAAAGAAAATGTTTTGAAGTCAGTCAATTTCACCATGCAACGTTCTTTATTTAAAATGTAAAACTTTCGACAGCATTTTATTTTTAAAAGGAGGTTTTGCTTGACCAAGAAAAGAAGCTAGGAAACATGGTATTCTAGAGTCTTCTTCCCCTCAGTCAGTGTACACATGTAGAAGATGCTTTAGCTGCACTTGGGGGTTTAAAATGCAGTGATTTATAAATATAGATCTATATAAAGGAAATTGGTTGGAGTCTAAGATTAAGAACTGCTGGCAAGGTACCTCCGCAAAGGATGGAGATCTGACAACTTCATGTAAGGTCTTGAGATGATGTCCGCTATCTTCTGCTGGTAAAGCTTTTCCGCTTCCAGGGACAAAGCGTATTGGCGGCGTTCTTCTTCCTTCTCAAGATCACGGGCTTGCTTGTTGTAATCCATCTGAGCATTGAGTTCCTCCTGATATGCCTTTGCTTGCTGTGTGCGCCTGCAGATAACATAATAAAGAGGGATGAGCGTAATCAGAAGCAGAAACTACTTAACACTTTTAACACACTCCCTTCCAGGGCATGGTCTGAAAGCACACAGCCTTTCTGCAGGCCATTCTCCCACACCCTGTTCTGTGCAAGACAGGAAGGAGGCTCACTCCACGTTCTATTTTCCAGCAAACCTTTGAATAAAAGTGCATCTTTGAATAAATGTGCACCTCTGAATAAATAATGCATCCTTTGATGGATGCATTATTGTCCGCCACGTGATACACCTTGCTTTCCTATCCTTTTCATTGCCTATGCACTCCCTTCTCCCCCTCCTCCACCTATTGTTATTGTACTCTAATATATAAAGAACCCCTGGACAGTTAAGTCCAGTCAAAGGCGACTATGGGGTTGCAGCGCTCATCTCGCTTTCAGGCCGAGGGAGCTGGTGTTTGTCCGCAGGCAGCTTTCCAGGTCATGTGGCCAGAATGACTAAACTGCTTCTGGTGCAACGGGACACCGTGACGGAAATCAGAGCGCATGGAAATGCCATTTACCTTCCTGCTGCAGTGGTACCTATTTATCTACTTGCAAAGATGTGCTTTCGAACTGCTAGGTTGGCAAGAGCTGGGACAGAGCAATGGGAACTCACTCCGCCGCGGGGATTTGAACCACCGACCTTCTGATCGGCAAGCCCAAGAGGCTCAGTCATTTAGATCACAGCGCCACCCGCGTCCCTACTCGAATATAGAGGATTGAATCAAGCTAAGTCATACTCAGAGTAGACCTACTGAAAAAATCAGTGAGCATGACTAACCTAAATTGACGTATTTAAATAGGTCTACTCCAATTATGACTTGGCTGTATACAACACACAGTATTGTGGTGTGGTGTTTGGGGGAAAATGCTCAATAAAAATGTTAATTTTTGAAATGCATAGGTTTGCGCTGTGTATGGCTAATTGTTATCCCTATTCAAAAATTTGTTAGGATTCTAAGCACGAGCTGAAAATCATCCTTTATTCTCTGACTTTGTTATTAAAATCTGTCCCACTTTGGAATGTGGAAGGAGCTTTCGCCACATGTTGTTTTCCTATTGATGTCCCTGCAAGAAAAAGGGCTTAATTCCCAGTTTTAGGGATGGAAAACAGAGGAAAGATAGTGAGACTCTCTAAGAACACTTGAACTCAGGACTTTTAGCACCAAATTGCAGCACTCTCTCTCCTTTTAACCACTGCTACTTAGAAGCTTTCAAGGCTTTAATGTCTCTGCAAAAGATATATGAAAATGTGTTCAATTTGCCTTGACTGTTTAGGTTACAGAACTGAGGCTTTCCCTGCAAATAATTTGGGTGCCACTGGCATAGTTTGCTGGGTTTTTACCACAAAGGTATAATCAGCCCTGCTGATAGGATCAAGAGCAATTACCTTGCATATTTCTCCTCTTCTAGACGGTTGAATTCTAGAATGGCTGCATTTAACAATTCCCTGTCCCGAATCAGTGCCTCTTGTTCTTGGGCATTTCTCTGAACTGGAAGGCAAAAGATGGAACACGTAATTGGCCAATGCTGCTGCTTTTTTGTCAATGAATTAATTATTACAATGTGTTTAGTCTTTTGGTCGCCTAACACACGGCAGTACCTGTACAGCAAAGCCGGGAAAATACCGTATTTTTCACCCTATAGGACGCACCGTCCCATAAGGCGCACCTAGTATTTGGGGGGGGGGAAATAAAGGGGAAAAAATTATTCCCCCCCCCAGGCTTCCCCCAACCCCAGCCCCCAAACAGGCAGCTCTCTGCAAGCCGTGGGAGCGCTCCCGCTGCTTGCGGAGAGGTGCGCGAAGCCTGGACGCGCTGAGCTGAGTGCGCGCAGGCTTCAGCATGCAGGCAACTCTCCGCAAGCAGTGGGAGCCCAGCGCTGGGCTCCCACTGCTTGCGGTGAGGTGTGCGAAGCCTGGAGAGCGTGAGGGGTCAGTGTGCACTGACCCCTCTCGCTCTCCAGGCTTCAGCGAAAGCCTGCATTCGCCCCATAGGACGTACACACATTTCCCCTTCATTTTTGGAGGGGAAAAAGCGCGTCCTATAGGGCGAAAAATAAGGTAGTTGAAAACAACCATCAACATCAAAACAATCAAATCAATACATAAAACATCAGCTTTCACAGGGTTGGGTGGGAGGGTGTGCTTATCAGTAACCCAGGGCATCACTAACATTGCCTTAGCTGCTAGTTATCTGTTCATGCCAGGCAGGCCTTACTTAGGAGACCATTCCACAGACAGAGGGCCACAACTGAAAAGGCCCTGTTCCTTATTCACACCCTTCAAGTCTCTCTTAGAGGAGGCACGTGGAGACACTTGTAATGGGCAGTTATATTCTTGTCTGGAGTGGGAATTAATCAGTTATCGTGGTCCTGCAATGTATAAGCCCTGCGGGCTTTTGACATCTTTCCGCAGGGCCTGCACGATGGAGCTGTTCCGGGGTTCAGTCTGATTCTTTTCTTTTTGTATAAGAACAAGCATTAAAGAGGCCTCCTAGCCCGCTCACAGGTCCTTTATAAAGCCAGTGGTAACATTTGGCCCTGGAGAATATTAACCACTCTCCGTTTTACCCGTGGACTGCCATCTGTCCAGATTTTAATTTGCTCTGAACTAATTTTAAGATGTATTTTAATTAACCGACTGCCTGTTTTTATGTTCTTATATTCTTTGTATTCTGTGTTAGTTTTATGATGTCAGCCGCCCTGAGCCCGGCTCTGGCCGGGGAGGGGAGGGTACAAATAAAAATTTATTATTATTATTAGTTCAAACCAGCACCTTAACCTGGGTCTGGAAGAGTATAGGCGACCAGTTTAAACTTTCTTAAATGGGTGAGTGGGTGGGGGGAGGGGTTACTGGTTTGTAGAAGGCAGGTCTTGTTTTTATTCTGTATTTTGTGCTTTTATATTGTATTTTTATGTTGTGCACTGCCCAGATATCTACGGATAAAGGGCAGAATACAAATTCAACAGATAAATGAAATAAAAATAAATAAATAAATGGCAAAAGCCTTTCCTGATTAGTTCCATCCCTATTCCTGCTGCTGTATTATATCATGAATTTTATTACATGTGCTTACTACTTTGGTTACCTCCCGGCAGGGCTACTGCAATGCAACATATGTGGGGCTGCCCTTGAAAACAGTCAAAAAGTTACAACTATTGAAGAATAGCAACGTGGGATCATGCAACACTGATCCTTAAAGCACTGGACTGGCTGGCTGTGAGCTATTGAGCACAAATCAAGGTGCTGGCATTCTGGGCATGCATATTACCTTTATGAGGATATGGGTATGAGCTGGGCTGATTCAGGGCTGGGAGGGGGAAATCCTTAACAAAATATGGGGTGGAGGCAGGCAATCCTATTTATGGGCTCGACTTTGCGCATTTACGATGGCACTGTACAAGTGCAGAACACGGTAGGCATGCAATTCAGCGCCTTGAGAACCTCGGCTTTTGTTTTTGTTGTAAAAGCCAAGTGTCCAGGCCCTTCAGAGTGTAAAATATAGGCTTCAAAGCACACAAACAATGGACATCTGGCGTCATCTTTGGCCAGGGCGCAGGAAAAGCGGGCGAGGCTTTTGCTTTTGTCAAGGGTGGGTTTTCAGTTCTTTGCACAGCTCCTTGTTCCTGATTCATAGAAGCAGAATTCATGATGTGCAGATGCATTAATTTGCATTATTTATGCAGTCTGCAGAATTCAGGTGCACAATTCTGACCTCGCTTCCTAAAGCTCAGCCTGCACAGAGCCCTGCTTAGTGTTCCTGCTCTACAGGCGCAGGTCTCCTGTTCCAGGCCTGTTCCAAGATAGAAGGTAAATCAGGCCCACAGATAACGTGTCCCTGACATCCCCTTACGTTTCTCCTCCAGCTGAAGTCTCCTCGTGTCCATGACTTCTGTGAGCAAGCGGCCCCTGGCCTCCTTCATGGCCCTCTCCTTCGCGGCTCTCTTTGCCCACATCCGGGCTGTCTCTTCCGCCCGCAGCTTGTCCAGCTCTTTTTCCTGGCGCTGCTCGTCCTCCCTCTGCTGAGCCAGGTAGGCCTTAAACATCTGCTGCTCTTTCAAGAGCTCTTTCTGCAGAAAAGAGACGAGGAAAAAGTTGCAGAAAGCAATAAATAAAAAGGGAGTCATGGTGATTTTGCAGCTTTATACACCATTGATAATATGGCCATTGAGAACAAGCTTCAAAAACTAAGTTCTCATCATCTCCTTAAAGGTAAAGGTAAAGGGACCCCTGACCGTTAGGTCCAGTCGCGGACGACTCTGGGGTTGTGTGCTCATCTTGCTCTATAGGCCAAGGGAGCCGGCGTACAGCTTCCAGGTCATGTGGCCAGCATGACTAAGCCGCTTCTGGAGAACCAGAGCAGCCCACGGAAACGCCGTTTACCTTCCCGCTGTAGCGGTATCTCTTTATCTACTTGCACTTTGACATGCTTTCGAACTGCTAAGGTGGGCAGGAACAGAGACCGAGCAACGGGAGCTCACCCCGTCGCGGGGATTCGAACCGCCGACCTTCTGATTGGCAAGCCCTGGGCTCTCTGGTTTAACCCACAGCATCACCCACGTCTCCTTAGCCTTCCCCAAATGAAAATGAAGAACATAAAAAGCTGTCTTGAGGCAAGTTGGACCATTGGCCCTTTTACCTCAGTATTGTCTACACTGACTGGCAGCAGCTCTCCAGAGTTTCAGACAGGCAGTTTTTCCTAGCCCTACCTGGAGATTGAAATAAATCTTTTGCCTGTTCGCTTAATACCAGATCTCAGTGTGACCTAATGAAACGGACTGGCAGTAAATGATAGGATAGAAAAATAAGAGGGGGGAAAGAAAAGAAAAACAGTGGGTTGATTACATTAGCAATGAAAACATTTCATCACTCCTGACTTTAACGTATGACTTTATGCAGCACTTCTACATTGTAAGGGATAATGCACAGTTTGCTAATTCTGGAGAAGTCCTTCCCTCGCTCGACATTCGGTGTTATCTGAGAACTTTGCCTATTTAGGTGATCTTCCATTACAGCTTTTCTTTTTAGGCAAGCTGTGAACCGCCAAGCGTGATGGAGTCTGGCTGGGTTTCTTTTATTCTCCCTGCTACTAATATGATGCTGATGGTTCAGATTTCACTATTGGTTGGGCTGTATAATGCAAATGGTTTAATTTTAAATATTGTTCTCAGCTTCAAGAACTAATGGAGTTGAAAATCAAGATGCTAACTCAGCACTGGGAGCCTATGGGCTAGATTCAAACTTTGCCAACCGTTGGGGGTTGTGGGGGCACATTCCAATGGTGAGCAGAGACAAAAAGTAAATAAACATGCATGCTTTGTTTTCCATGCAATTGCTATTTGCACGTACCTGTTCCTTTTTTCTCCATTCCCCAAGTCTTATTCCTGTGTAACATGCAGTTAATTTCTCTTTCCTCTGATTTTTGGCCCTTGAGAATCAGATGTATATTCTCAGGACCCACCTTATCTTTGTAATTATGGATTGCTTTAAACTGTTTTTAATATCGCATAATGTTGTATTTTACTGTTAAAGTTGTGTTTTAATTGCTCTAACTCGCCCTGGGACCTTAAGCCTGAAGGGTGGGTAATAAATTGTAATGTTTGTGGTGGTAATAATGCTTGTATCTTTTTTAAACAGAAATGCATTCACTGGTTTTCTGAAGAGGATGTATTTGAAATAAATCGTTTCAAACAGATTACAGTGGTGCCTCGCAAGACGAAATTAATCCATTCCGCGAGTCTCTTCGCCTTGCGGTTTTTTCGTCTTGCGAAGCACGGCTATTAGCGGCTTAGCGGCTATTAACGGCTTAGCGGCTTTAAGAAAAAGGAAACAAACTCGCAAGAACTCGCAAGACGTTTCGTCTTGCGAAGCAAGCCCATAGGGAAATTCGTCTTGCGGAACGACTCAAAAAACGGAAAACTCTTTCGTCTTGCGCGTTTTTCGTCTTGCGAGGCATTCGTCTTGCGAGGTACCACTGTATAGCCTCTTCTTTCGTCACCACCTCTTGCTTGTTGGTGGTGCAAATTAGGAACCACATTTTCAGCTCCTACCTCTGTTCTGCACCCATTGTCACAAGTGCGCGCACACACCAGACATGCAGGTAAAAAACACTCTCTCTAACAAACACATGCACACATGCAGGCACACACAACAGCATTTCCAGCCCCCTCTACTCTAGCATGGGGGTGGCTAGAAAGATCCCCCTGCCTACAGAGCAGGAATAGGGATTTCCTTTCCCAGTCTTTGCACCAAGAGCTGAGATAAGAGTAAAAGGCAGCCTTTTTTCCCTGCTCCCATCCCAGGGTTCACTGAGTAGGAGTGCTGCCTTTGAATCTATAAGCACCAGCAGAGGACTTCTTGCTGTGGTGCTTAGTACTAAGGCTGGAGACGTAGGATCTCTCTGCCTGCTCTTTTAAGGGCTGACCTCCAATTGCCACACAATGACACTGGGGGACTGGCAGGGAGGCAGGGGTCACTGAGAGGTTGGGCAAGTTGGACTGGGCAGGCCAGATGAGGCCCATGGGCTGGAGGTTCCTCTCCACTGTGATAAATCCTCAAACAAGGCTTGATCCTTTTTTTATCATGAGCCCAGGGCTTCCTTGGACGTCTGTTGTGGGCTCCCAAGTGAAAAGGTCGGTGTCAGGAAACTACCATCGGAACAGGGAAGGGAAGCTGAGGGGGAGTTGGGTCACAGGGAACCTCCGAAAATCTTGCGAAGCAGTTCCTCTTCCTGTGGTGGGGAAAGCCACACCTCCAGTGGGGAAGAGGGGAAGGGACCAGAGGATGCTGCTGGGAGCCTCAGCACCGCTCCTGGTCAAGCTGGCCAGGAGGGAAGCACGCCTCTTCCGTCGCCCACCCTGTGCAGAGGTGTAAAACGCAAAGAAGGAAGGAAAAGGCTGGGGGTGACTAAGCTATTATGTTGGGGGAGAACCCGGAAACAACCACTCCCAGATACTGCTAGCGACTGAGGCAGACATGAACTTGTGGTAAAGGTAAAGGGACCCCTGACCATTAGGTCCAGTCGTGACCAAGTCTGGGGTTGCAGCGCTCATCTCGCTTTATTGGCCGAGGGAGCCGGTGTACAGCTTCCGGGTCATGTGGCCAGCATGACTAAGCCGCTTCTGGCGAACCAGAGCAGTGCGCAGAAACGCCGTTTACCTTCCCACCGGAGTGGTACCTATTTATCTACTTGCACTTTGACGTGCTTTTGAACTGCTAGGTTGGCAGGAGCAGGGACCGAGCAACGGGAGTTCACCCCGTCGCGGGGATTCAAACCGGCAACCTTCTGATTGGCAAGTCCTAGGCTCTGTGGTTTAACCCACAGCGCCACCCATGTTCCACTGAACTTGTGGTACTGCACTGTAATTAGTTTTACACCAAAATAAAACCTGTAAAAGACAGGTGGGAGTCCTGACTGGTTACTCACGAGCAACCACCATTGCCACCTGACAGTCGGGAATGGCAAAGAAGCCAGAAACGTGGAATCGGCTGCCTTTAGCTCAAAACCTGAATTAAATACTAGCCTTACTTTCCTTCTCTTTTGGCTCTCTGTATCCTCCTGGGATTCTTTCATGATGTGATCCAGGATCTTCATATCTAAAGCCAGCTCCTCTTGCTGCTCTTCGTGGAGACGCCTCCTCTTCTCCTCCATAGAATCCAGCAGCATGTCTCTGCACTCCCTCAGCTTCCGCTGCCGCTCAATCTCGGCCCGTTCGTTCTCCAGTTTCATCAGCTGACGTTCTTCTTCCTACAAGTAGCAGCAAGAGAAACTGTTAACTCTCACCCCGCTTTAATGATGCCCTAGACTGGGAGAATCGCAACGCTACGAAGATGTAGCAATGGCTGCCTCTTGGACCCAGCAGATTCATCTTACGCTCTTAAACCAGCTACATTACCATCAGCTTTGCCTCTTCTTCCTTCAGCCGCCTCGCCTCCTCCCGCTGAGCATCCGCCACAGTTTGCTGAGCGTCAAGGAGGCTTTTCTGGCCGTCAGTCCACCTTGTTCTCTTCCGTTCGTCCTCCGCGGCTCGCTTCTCCTTGGCCAGCCTGTCCTCTTCCCAAAGAGCCGCAAAGGCCGCCTCCTCCCTTGCTCGTTGCTTCTTGAGTTCCTCCTTCAAGGCCAGCTGGGCCAGCCGGTCCTCACATATCTCCATCAGATGCTTCTTGCTCCACAGTGTCCGTGCGTCCTCACAAGTTGCTCTGAGCAGGAGAGAAAAGGAGGAACGGAAACATGTTTCTGAAGAGGCATATGGACATAGTACTGTGCCATCAGGAACACAGAAAGCTGCCTTATACAGAGTCAGGCCACAGGATCACCCGGTTCAGTACTGTTTACACTAACAGGCAACAGCTCTGTGGGGTTTCAAAGCAAAATTTTTGACCAGTCCTGACTGCGAGATGCTGGGGATTGAACCTGGGACCTTCTGCATGCAAAGCAAGAGGCTCCACCTCTGAGTTGCAGCCCTTCTTCAATAATGCTGATTCACATTACAGCTAAAAAATGCATGTCTAGGCACAAAGCAAAGGTAAAAATGCTAGTTCTGTTGGTCCATAGCTGTGCGGTAGATGGAAGGCTACATAGCCCCAAGGCTTAGCTAGTGATATTTAGGGATGCCTGATGAATTAGAGTTCTGCAGATTCCAATATGAACTGACCCGATCCACAACCACCAGCCTAATGTAATTATCCTCTGGATTTGGTACTTCAACAAATTCTACAAATACAGTTCTAGGTCCAAATAAATTGCCAAAATCCATTTTAAAGTATGCAGTTTTATGACACGTATTTGAATACTTATTTTATGATCAAATGTGTTTTCGAATATAAAAAATAACAGCGGTGGGACCCCTCTTAAAATGTGGGCCTCGGCAGTTGCCCAATAATGCCAACCCCTGGTGCTTCCCATGCCCCTCCATTTTCTAGGTAATGATGTCCAAGAGGTTTATCTGTTAAGCAACTTCAGCGCTTGACCTGTCAGATTCTGCCAACTTAGCAGAGAGGCACACTCAGGGAGGGGTGCCACAGAAAACATTTTGCCTAAGGGCCCCAAACCCTGCCACTTGTACCGGACAAGAAGAACTCCCTCATTGACTTTTCTGTACCCAGAAACTCCACGGGTTCTTCTCTATATCATTGCAAACTAATCGTCATATCACATAACGCAGCTGGAGCAGATCTTTGTCAACACTGTGACAAATCTTCCTGCAACTGTTTTCTGGGGAGGGTGGGGCAGGGGAGTGCTATTAAGTGCCTGCTGCCCATCCAAGTGTAATTTGAAGATGCAGCCATTTCGCTGCCTCTGCAAATAACAGTTCACTGCTAATCGGCTGGATACGCTTAAAAGGCATAATAAAGCAACAAAAAGGTGACATGCTTATCGGCATTGAGAATGGATATATTGTACAAAAAGGAATGCCTCCTGCAAACGAAGGGCACAATCTATCAGAAGTTCTCTCTTTCAAAGGAGCAATAGCAGCACAGGAGCACTACTGAGCCATAGCTGTCAACCTTCCCTTTTTTTGCAGGAAATTCCCTTATTCCAGCGCCGTTTCCCGCTGCTTCCCGCTGCTATCCTGGATTGTTAGATATCCCGTAGACTGTTCCCGGGACAGGTGAGGCTGCTGATCCCTTATTTTCGAGGCTGCTGATCCCTTATTTTCAAATCTGAAAGTTGACAGCTATGTATTGAGCAAGTGTCATGTTGGCAACTGGGGGAGCAGCTGGTAAATAGGCTGGTTTGGGGAACAGGAGAGCAAAAGGGATCTGAGACTTTGGCATGCATAGTTAGTGCATGCAACCACTTGATGGTTGTTAAGTGTTTGCCACATCTGGAGAGCCAGAGTCCGTGACTCTTGATTTAGCGAGAGAAACAAGATCTATGGATAGCAGTCAAAGAGAACATCTGGAAGAGATCAGGGAGGAGCAGGGCAATGGGGTGGCAGTAATAAAGCTTCCATTCAGACTCCAGATCAAAATTCCCTTAAGATAAGAGAAAGGAGAGCACTGCTTGCTTATCCAAAGCCACAGCTTCTAAACCGCATGAATGTAACAGACATTTCAAAAAGTAGGAGTTAAATCAAAGCGTTAGCCAAGGCAGTAATTCATAATACAAAATAGCTCCATAACTGTTTGATCCGACCAAAATAAGTCATCCAAAGCAGCTTTTACAGCCACCCATACACATCTGCTCTCACAGATGGTTGTTCAACTATTTCACTTTGCTGTCCTAAGCTTCTCTACTGTCAAGAGCTGTGAAATTTTAATGTTGCTTACGGAAGTCAGATGCCAAATTGGTGCCCCTTACCAGCATTTATCCATTTTTATGGGAGCAAGGCAGAATCACGTGTGACTACACTCTCTCCTTTGCAAGAAGTGACAAATGTTATGATAGAATAGAGGGAATGATATGCCTATATGGCCACTTTAGAGCCATCCAAAACATCTTTAATATACACATGTAAATAAATAATAAATGCTTCCAAAGCTCAAATGGCGAGGCAATAAACTACAATTTCTATACAAGTCTCAGCAGGGGAGAGAGAGGGGAAAACTGTTGTAAAAAGAAGAGAAGATACAAAAACATTTCCACGTGATATATTTAAGACCCATAAAACAATATTTCTCTCTTGCCACCCAAACAAACCATGTTCAGAGCTGCAAAAAGTATGACTGGCAGCCTCTCATCATTAGGGATGAATAAAGCTGTCAGTTCTGATTTCTCTCAGTTTCTCATTTTTCCAGTCTTAAGTTCAGTTTATGCCAGTTTGCAAGCTTTTTTAAAAGAAAAAGTCATGAAAATCGGGCCACACCTTTGTCTGCATTTCTCATAATGGACAGACTTTTACAAGTGATATCCCCTAATATAATGTATTTTTGTACATTTTCTTCACTAATATACACATTTTTGTTCACACTTCCCCCTATCGCATGTTTTTGTACACATTTTTGGGTTTGAAAACTGCCCAGCAAAATTTGTTGAAGGATGAATTTCAAAGGATAGCCTGCATAAATGTTCAGGAAGTGTAGGTTTGGTATTCAAAACGGTTCATTGGTTTAGGACCAAACAGTGGACTCAGCGCTATTCTGAACACAAAAGCAGGGCTCCAGGCTTTAACTAGTTTTGCTGGAAGATTAATCCAATGGTCTTCAACTGTTGGGTTATGACTTCTCATTCCGCCACACTTAACACTCTAAATCAGGGTTTGCCACCATGGTGCTCATACAGTGGTGCTCCTGAGGTCCTCCCTGGAGCCCCCAAAGCAACAGAGCAACCCTACCCATTGCTCCTTGTGGCCATGACAACGTAAGGAGTTACCTTTTTCTCCTTTGAAAAGTACATGGATCTGAATGAGGAAGATGAAAGGGGGATGCTCTTCCTTGCTTTATCTTATGCATTAAATTTATACGTCAGCCTTCACCCAAGGATCACCAGGGCTGTTTACTTCCCCTTTCAGTTCCATGGCTTTTCAAGGCTCAAATTTATTTTACTGGCTCTAGCTTTTACCAGATCCCTTGAAAAGGCAGTGTATGTGTTTGAATGCACGCACACTCTTGTTTTCAGCAGGGGTGATGTCATCTGGAGAAGAGGGGGAGGAACGCGACCAGAGGACATAGTGCCCACAGCACTCACTGAAAAGTCCAAATGGGCCCGCAGGTCTAAAAGAAAACAAATTCATGGACCGAGAAGTTGCCTGCCCCCTCCCTCTTCCTCCTGCCTGGGCTGCCCCTCTTTATGACCAACTTACCTGAACTGTTGATCCCTTTTTTCCGCCACAAGCTTCCTCCGAGCTTCTTCCCTCTTATCTCTCAGCAATTTTGCTTTTGCTCTCATGTTCACTTGCCTGTCTTCCATAGTTTCTCCCAGTGATTCTATTGCAGCTAGGTAACACTTTTCCTCAGCTTCCAGGAGATCGCGAAGCCTGGGAAGGGTGTATTAAAAATCAAATCACTGTCAAACCGAACTGCGCCTTTTTACAGAACGTGGAAGAAAGAACGCTCTGAATCAGAGGGAAAGAGCGTCCCCATCTCTAGAATTCTGTTTAGTATCTATACGAAGGCATTTGCAGCAGTCATTAGGTGTTTGGGGGCAAGTTGCCATACTCCTGAACACGGAGAAGCCTTGCCACAGTAATTCAAGCACTGGTTACTTCAAGACTGGGTTACTGCAACATGCTCTGTGTGGGGCTTCGCTTGACCTTGATCCAGAAGCTGAAGTTAGTGCACAATTCTGCAGCTCCATTGCTGATAGGAGTGAGGCCTTGTAAGTGTATAAATTTAATGAGATAAAAGAATAGTACTAAAGGCCTGATCTGTCTACTGTGTGGAAGAGAATTCCTTATCATGTACTCTGCAGACCAGGGTCTTAGTCCCTCCATTTAAAAAACAGGAGCAGAGTTGTGATGTCAAACCAAGTAAGGCTTGCTTGATTAGCTCAATTCCAGGGATGGCCAAAATCTCAATTTAGCGTCTGGAGTGGTGAAGGCAGGCAGGATCTATTCTTTAAGTATCCATCAGGGAGCACAAAGTTCATATTGCTCATTTCCATTACATCCACCCTCAATACCCACCTCTTCAGCGAAAACGTTGGTATAACCACTTACAGTGGTGCCTCGCAAGACGAACGCCTCGCAATACGAAAAACTCGCAAGACGAAAGAGTTTTCTGTTTTTGAGTCGTTCCGCAAGACGAATTTCCCTATGGGCTTGCTTCGCAAGAAGAAAGCCCATAGGGAAATCTCCGGGGACCTCTTTTAAAATGCTGGCAGTCGGGAGCAAAGACTTTCGCCCACCGCCGGCCTTCGGAAGAGGTCCTGGACCTCTTCTGAAGGCCGGCGGGGGGCAAAAGTCTTTGCTCCCCCCCCGCCTGCCTTCCCGGGACAGCGGAGACTTCGCTGCCGCCCACCAGCATTTTAAAATTGCCCCGGGACAGCGGAGGCTTCGCTGCCGCCCGCCAGCATTTTAAAATCGCCCCGGGACAGCGGGGGCTTTTAAAATGCTGGCGGTCGGCAGCAAAGCGCTCCTGTCCCCGGAGCTTGCGGGGCGGGAGGTGGGGAGAAGGGCTTTTCTTCCCACCGCCAGCCTTCAGAACAGCCTTCTGAAGGCTGGCGGTGGGAAAAAAAGCCCTTGTCCCCCCCCCCCCAGCCTTCAGAAGAGGTCGGGGGACAGACTGTCCCCGGACCTGGTCTGAAGGCGGTTTCCATAGGAACGCATTGATTGATTTTCAATGCATTCCTATTGGAAACCGTGCTTCGCAAGACGAAAAACTCGCAAGAAGAAAAAACTTGCGGAACGAATTAATTTCGTCTTGCGAGGCACCACTGTATTTATTTCATGGCAGAGCTTACAGAAACATGCATTAGCCTTTCCCACTTTGACCTCACAACAACTCTGTGAAGTAGTTAAGGCTGAGAGAATGCAACTGATCCAAGATCAGGCAAGCACCTTTCATGGCTGAGTCAGTATTTCCACTTGGGCCCCTCTGATCTCAGATTATGCACATTTAAAGCACACAGTTTCCCCCAAAGAATCATGGGAACTGTAGCTTGTTAAGGGTGCTGGGAATTATAGTTTTGTGAGAGGTAAACTAATGTTCTGAGGATTCTTTCGGGGAAGCTATGTGTTTTAAATGGGTACTGAATGTGCTTTAAATGTATGCCCCATTCTCCATAGAAACAAAGCGTAAGTACACATAGGAACACAGGTATCCAACTTATACCAGGCCAGACTATACCAGGGGCAGCAGCTCTCATGTTCCTGACCCTTTCGGATGCTGGGGATGAACCTGAGACCTTCTGCATGCAGAGCAGGTGCTCTATCGATGAACAAAGGCCTCTCACTATTGTGAGACTGTACACTTCTTGTGAGCAAGAGACCTGTTTTACTTGCTGTGGCTTTCCATAAGGCACATCAACTTAAACAGTAATAAAATGAAACCTTTCATGTTTATTTTGTGTTTTCCCCCCTCCTGAAGGACCAGTTTGGTAGCATTAAAGCAGCAGTGGGAACCCATTTTTTCAGCCTGGGGGCAGAATTCCCATGTGGGCAGCCTGCCAGGGCCCACATGCAGAAGAACCAAGAAGCAAAAGTGAGCAGGAAATGAATGCAAATTTTACCTTTGTATGCCCTCCTCTAATTAAAGGCAGAAACCCAAGATTGAATCACCAGCTTGCTCAACTGGCTTGCTTACCTTTCTTTCCTCTCCTCTTGTCCTGCCAGGTATGCCTGCATTTCAACATCAACCCTCTTCTGCACGATCCGGTGGAACTGTTTTCGCTCATTCCGATCCTCCCTTTCGATGATCTGGCGGCCAAGGAGATGGGACTTTGCGTACATCGCGGCCGCATGGCGAAGTTTCTCTTGCTCCCTCCAGAGGAGGATTTGCTTCATGGCATCATTCGGTTTGGGAAACTTGGCCCTCTGTAAGAAGAAGTATGCCTTTAGTAATTGGAATCGGATTTAGATTTTACATCAAGCATCAAGGGGACGAAGGGAAGTGGAGCACACTTCCTCTGTACAAAGTGGATGCTGTTTTAAAGAAATTACATATAAAAACATTATTTCATCCAAAGATCTCAGGGTTGCCAAGAACTTCAGCCACCAAATGCCTGGGTAAACAGGAATGCCTTCAAAGTCCTCCTGAAAGTGAATAAAGATGGGGAAGGATGCACCTCATACAAATAAAATGACGGCACTGATTATGAGCACTGTGCCTATCCCTGGTGTACAAGGGACTGCAGCCCAGATCTCTGAATGTGAGAAAGTGGTCTGAAGCAACAAGCCGATGTCAGAAAAGAGAAGCTGCTGCAATCCTATTATCATAATTATTAAAATTTTAAAAAACACCTAAAAGCAGCAAACTCTCAAGGTCACTTTAACCACAATATACACAGACAACGAAAGGCCAAATAAACTTATGTATTTGTTTATCATGTCACCCTTCATCTGAGGATCACAGGGCAGTAATTTTTAAACTCTACTTTGGAACTCCCTGCCTATTGATATCAAGCAGGAGCCTTCACTGCATTCCTTTTGGCGCCTGCTGAAGAACGTTCCTATTCAGATGAGCCTACTCAGGGGTTTAGGGACAGTGATATGAGCTTTAATTTGCTCTATTCTAACTCTATTCTATATCTTTGCTTTCAGCTTCCCGCGTGTTTTGAATTCAGGGCTGTAAAAGGAAAAAATAGGTGACAATCTCATTGCTTGTGTGTATACACACACACACAAACAAACAAACACACAGAGTGGTACCTCTGGTTGCAAACAGGATCCGTTCCGGAGGCCCGTTCGCAACATGAAAAGCCCGCAACCTGAAGTGGGATTGAGTGTAGGTATGTTTGAACATTTTAAGGACTGTATGAAATGTATGTTTGTATGCTTGTATATTCACAATATGTGTGCATTAGTGTTGAATTATTTTAATAATAAAAACTTTTCAAAAAAATAAATAAAATGAAATGTTGTATCTGCACAGGTGCAAGGCACGATTTGGCGTTTGTGCGATTTAGCGCTTCTACACATGCGTGAGCGGCGAAACCCGGAAGTAACCCTTTCCAGTACTTCCTGGTCGCCGTGGGACGCAACCTGAAAAAGCGTAACATGAAGCAAATGTAACATGAGGTATGACTGTATATATATATATACATATATGCAGGTTTTGGTGTCTTCGGGTGTCTTCCCGTGTAAGAGTTGGGGTGTCTAGGCGACGTTTCGACGAGGTCTCACTCGTCATCTTCAGGCTGGTGCTTTCGGCTTCTTGTTACTGGAACAGAGCAGGATCTCAGTTCCAGTAACAAGAAGCCGAAAGCACCAGCCTGAAGAAGATCTCAGTTCCAGTAACAAGAAAGCCGAAAGCACCAGCCTGAAGATGACGAGTGAGACCTCGAAAGAAGATCTGAAGAAGATCTCAGTTCCAGCCTGAAGAAGATCTCAGTTCCAGTAACAAGAAGATCTCAGTTCCAGTAACAAGAAGCCGAAAGCACCAGCCTGCTCTGTTCCAGTAACAAGAAGCCGAAAGCACCAGCCTGAAGATGACGAGTGAGACCTCGTCGAAACGTCGCCTAGACACCCCAACTCTTACACGGGAAGACACCCGAAGACACCAAAACCTGCATTCCTGTACCCGTGAAAATCTACGAAAGCACATATACATATATATATATATATATATATATATATATATATATACACACACACACACACACACACATTCTCTCTCTCCCTATATA
Organism: Podarcis liolepis; assembly: GCF_965112155.1. Taxonomy (NCBI): domain Eukaryota; kingdom Metazoa; phylum Chordata; class Lepidosauria; order Squamata; family Lacertidae; genus Podarcis; species Podarcis liolepis. Next base: position 54,686,803 of record NC_139565.1, on the reverse strand, counting down.
TAAATATTTGGTAAACCGCTTTGATGAAGGGGGTTCACCCCCACCCCACTTCCCACCCAGCCCTTTACAATCAAACGGTGCATAAATCTCATGAAACAAATGATAAATGGAATGAATAAAACAACAACAAACAATACATAAACTAATATCTGTTAGCCTACAGCAAGCCACATCTCGCCCAGCGAGGCTTACATCCGATAGCGAAGCGTTGTGCTGACGGGCCTCACTGAGGACTAGTTCCTTGTGCCCTTAGACAAACAGCATTTATTTGGGGGGGGTTGATATAACCCTCCCTATATAAGGAAACCTCCGCGCTCCCCAATTCCCCCCTCAACGCTCAAAGGACTTACTATGGCGTAGGAAAACGGCTTGGGTCCCGGGACCTCCCTCACCACTCGGCTATAGCGATTCGCCATCCTGCCGCTCTCCATGCCTGAGGTGAGGTAATGCCGCGGCGGGCGTTGCCGTGGAAACCGGACGCGGGAACGCGCGGCGTCTACGTCATCACGCCGGCGCCGCTCCGGCCGAAGTTTCGGCGCGCAGGTTCCGACTCGTGGCTGCTGCTGCGCATGCGCGTTAAGCGAAGCCGGGCTCCTTGGAATGAATGGATGGCGGATGAATGGAAGGGAAGCGATGGAACCGGGCTGTTTTGCAGCCTGGGCAAGGCTAACTTATTCGCACACACAGCACAAACAATTGCGAGTTTCTGTTTGTTTGTTTGTTTGTTTGTTTGTTTGTTTTAAAAAGGGTGTCTTCCGTAGAAAAGAAAGAAAGAAAAGCAATTGCAATGGAAAAAAATTGCCATGAGGACAATTCCAATCTATGAATTACTTTACAAATGGTGAAATCCTTCAACATATGAAATAAGAATGTCACCAGACATTTATGAGAAAAGTTTAATAAAAGCTAATCTGTATAAAGTTGCGCCCCTCCAGCCCTGAGCGTGAGGCAGCTTATGTGTCAATCACCTTGAACCCAGCAAGCAGGAATAGTTCTGATTTCTTTTAGAAGCATCGCGACGGTGGAAAGTCTTTCATCCATGCTATAGCGCTGCTTAAGAAACGTGCAGTGTTTAACTTTATTTGTTGTTGTTTAGTCGTTTAGTTGTGTCCGACTATTCGTGACCCCATGGACCAGAGCACGCCAGGCACTCCTGTCTTCCACTGCCTCCCACAGTTTGGTCAAACTCATGCTGGTAGCTTCGAGAACACTATCCAACCATCTCGTCCTCTGTCGTCCCCTTCTCCTTTCCCAACATCAGGGACTTTTCCAGGGATTCTTCTCTTCTCATGAGGTGGCCAAAATATTGGCGTCTCAGCTTCAGGATGTGTGTTTCCAGTGAGCGCTCAGGGCTGATTTCCTTAAGAATGGATAGGTTTGATCTTCTTGCAGTCCATGGGACTCTCAAGAGTCTCCTCCAGCACCATAATTCAAAAGCATCCATTCTTCGGTGATCAGCCTTCTTTATGGTCCAGCTCTCACTTCCATACATCACTACTGGGAAAACCATAGCTTTATATGGACCTTTGTTGGCAAGGTAATGTCTCTGCTTTTTAAAATGCTGTCTAGGTTTGTCTTTGCTTTTCTCCCAAGGAGCAGGCGTCTTTTAATTTTGTGACTGCTGTCACCATCTTCAGTGGTCACGGAGCCCAAGAAAGTAAAATCTCTCACTGCCTCCATTTCTTCCCCTTCTATTTGCCAGGAGGTGATGGGACCAGTGGCCAGGATCTTAGTTTTTTTGTTCTTGAGCTTCAGACCATATTTTGCGCTCTCCTCTTTCACCCTCATTAAAAGGTTCTTTAATTCCTCCTCAATTTCTGCCATCAAGGTTGTGTCATCTGCATACTATGACATACAGTTTAACAAAAGCTATTCTGTATAAAGCTGCGTCCCTCCAGCCCTGAGTGCGAGGCAGCTTATGTGTCAATCACCTTGAAGCCAACAAGCAGGAATAGTTCTGATTTCTTTTAGAAGCATCGCGACTGTGAAAAGTCCATGCTATTGCACTGCTTAAGAAGAATTTAACTTTATAGTTCCCAAAAATGTTTCCTCTTAAAATTGCTGCTCCAAAAGCAAAACAGGCCACTTTTTTTAGGGGGGGTGGACCTGTCCCCTAATAAAAAGTTTAACCAGAAAATGAAATAAATAAATAAATGCCTTCCTAATAAATAAATAAATGCCTCAGAAGGAGGAGCGGGAGCTTTGGAAGGCTCCGTACTGGTCGGGAAGAGACAGAGACCACACCAGGATTTGAGAAAAAGTGAAGTCTGATCTTTATTGAAAGAACAGAGGGGGAAAAACAAACCCGCTCATGTAATAAAACAGAGTGAGACCCCGAACAAAAGAACTGCCTTTTGGTTTCCATACAAATCAGTAACAGCGGAGGTAGTGGGAACCGACATGAATGGCATGAAGAGGGGATCAATATAAGGTAAGTAGGATGTTTGTATAGTTCAAGCTATGGTTTTCCCAGTAGTGATGTATGGAAGTGAGAGCTGGACCATCAAGAAGGCTGATCGCCGAAGAATGGATGCTTTTGAATTATGGTACTGGAGGAGACTCTTGAGAGTTCCATGGACTGCAAGAAGATCAAACCTATCCACTCTAAAGGAAATCAGCCCTGAGTGCTCACTGGAAGGACAGATCGTGAAGCTGAGGCTCCAGTACTTTGGCCACCTCATGAGAAGAGAAGACTCCCTGGAAAAGACCCTGATGTTGGGAAAGATGGAGGGCACAAGGAGAAAGGGACGACAGAGGACGAGATGGTTGGACAGTGTTCTCGAAGCTACCAGCATGAGTGCGACCAAACTGCGGGAGGCAGTGGAAGACAGGAGTGCCTGGCGTGCTCTGGTCCATGGGGTCACGAAGAGTCGGCCACGACTAAACAATTAAACAACAACAACAAGTAAGATGTTGTAAGACCTTTAAAGTAAAGGGACCCCTGACCATTAGGTCCAGTCGTGACCAACTCTGGGGTTGCGGCGCTCATCTCGCTTTACTGGCCGAGGGAGCCGGCGTACAGCTTCCAGGTCATGTGGCCAGCATGACTAAGTCACTTCTGGCGAGCCAGAGCAGTGCACGGAAACGCCGTTTACCTTCCCGCTAGAGTGGTACCTATTTATCTACTTGCACTTTGATGTGCTTTTGAACTGCTAGGTTGGCAGGAGCAGGGACTGAGCAATGGGTGCTCACCCCATTGCGGGGATTCGAACCGCCGACCTTATGATTGGGAAGTCCTAGGCTCTGTGGTTTAACCCACAACACCATCCGAGTCCCTGTAAGACCTTTGGGAGGTGTCAATTTTGCTGTCGGGCTGGGATAATATGTGTTGAGCTTCTTATCTACAGGAAAAATCTCCATAGTTGCTGATAATCAACATGCAGATCGTGAGGCTGGATGTTGGGAAATGGCTGCAGTGTTAATGTGAAATCCTGCTCTGCATTGCTATCAATTTGGGTGTGATAGTCTGATGTTTGCATACTTACTGGAAAATAAAACTACCTTACTTGAGCCGGTATTTGTGTGTATTCATGGCATTATTTGCAGCCCCAGTAGATGGCAGTGTGGTGGAGAGTGTTTTGGCAGCTACAGTTTGGATACATTCAGAAAATACAGCCTAGTGCAGCATTACATTTCAGTAAAGGTACATTCATGGGGGAAAAGAGATACATTTCAGTAAGGATACATTCAGATACATTCTTATACATTTCAGTGATAGCAAAAGGTAAAAAAGACACAGCAAAATGATACATTCAACGATACATGAAAAAGACACAGCATACATTCTTATACATTTCAGTGATAGCAAAAGGTAAAAGGACACAGAAGACACAGCAAAATGATTTATTCTCAAACGATGCATTTCTGCAAGACACAGTTCATTTTCTTGTGGGGTTTTTAAAGGTAGAACACTATAATTCTGATATTGGTAGGGTCATTTTCCTTTATTCCCCTCTCTGACCCTGACTCTCTTACGACAATACCATCTCTCAACTAAGAGATTTAAATATCTGAACAAGAATAACAATCAATCAATCAATCAATCAATCAATCCACGGACGTGAACTGCAAAAGGGTCCCTTGTGTTTGTGTTTGACAGTGCAATCCTGTATATGTCTTCTGTAATCCTATATAGCTACTTCTGAGCCTTACCTCTGGGGGGGGGGTCTTACTCCCAGGCAAGTATGTCTAAGACTTCAGTCTCAAATGCACACTTTGTGTTTTTATTTCTTTTGATGGCACCCTCAAAAAGATACAGCGGCCTGGTTTATTAATATTACTGTGGTGCGTGACTGCCATCTCGTGGCTAATTGGATAATGAATGTTCTATATGCCAATTGGAAATTAAGAAGGGTTCTTTCCCTTTTCCTTCCATCACAGTGTAAAAAATATGCAAAGCCTTTTAGCTGCTCCTGATGTTATATTTTGAGCCATACCTTGTTATAGGAATTCTAAGGTCTCATACTGTATATAAAAAGCATCTGTTCATAAATCTACAAGACAATTGCATACATAAGTATATAAACTATTTTTCTGACATAGTACAGTGGTACCTCAGGTTACATACACTTCAGGTTACAGACTCCGCTAACCCAGAAATAGTACCTTGGGTTAAGAACTTTGCTTCAGGATGAGAACAGAAATCGCGCAGCAGCGGCAGCGGGAGACCCCATTAGCTAAAGTGGTGCTTCAGGTTAAGAACAGTTTCAGGTTAAGAACGGACCTCCGGAATGAATTAAGTACTTAACCCAAGGTACCACTGTACAGGAGAGCAATCCTTAAGCCATTTTGACTCTTCCCACCACCTCAAATATTCTCTACAGTGAGGAAGGAAATGGGAAAACCTCCCCTTTGTCTCTTTGCTCACAAATCCTGTCTTAAGGGCATATTTGTGTATGAATAGGGTGAGCCTGTGACCTGGATTCAGGAACTGAGTATTTCCCATCACAAAAGAATGGCTAGACTGCCCAGGTAGAGCAATCAGTGACCATTGTCAGGTTTCCTGGCAGACAGAATTCCTGTGGCAGACCACCCTCCTGTGATATATTTCTGTTGGAGAGCTCCTTTTGTGATGTATGTGTGATGTTTTGGGGGGTGGTCTTGGACTACAGGGCGGGCAATTCCAAAAGTCTACACTGTACAGTGGAACCTCTACTCACAAGCACAATCCAGAGGCCCGTCCTTATGGAGAAACGGGTGCTGGGAGAGGCACCGTGTGCAGGAGCGGGTGGCAATTGCCTGCTTCTGAGCATGTGCGAACGGCGGAAAACCCACCGGTTACTTCTGGGTTTGCCATGGTCGCAACTTGGAACATCCGCGAGTGGAGGCGGTTGTAAGTACAGTGGTACCTCGGGTTAAGTACTTACCGTAATTCGTTCCGGAGGTCCGTTCTTAACCTGAAACTGTTCTTAACCTGAAGCACCACTTTAGCTAATGGGGCCTCCCACTGCCGCTGCACCGCTGGAGCACGATTTCTGTTCTCATCCTGAAGCAAAGTTCTTAACCCAAGGTACTCTTTCTGGGTTAGCGGAGTCTGTAACCTGAAGCGTATGTAACCTGAAGCATATGTAACCCGAGGTACCACTGTAGAGGTTCTACTGTATAAGGGCTTGCACACAGTTGTTCTGGTTTCCTCTTCTTCCTCCCTGCATGGGGTGAGTGGGGAATCCTGTTGCAACAGTTTAATAAAGATCAGGCTTACTAGCTGCTTTGCTTTTCAGTGTTCTCTGGTTGGCCTCTGCTATTTTCTCCTTCCGATAGAGAAACTACTTAAGGACTCTATACGGGCTCTTGGACACCCCTATAAGGGGAAAGGAGCAGGGTTTTTTTCTTATAACAGTTTGTTTGTTTATTGTATATTTTAATTACATTGCCCTTTGAATATTGTGGGAATATAAGAAGCTGGCTTACACTGAGTCAGACAGTTGGCAGCAGCTCTCCCAAGTTTTTAATTGGGGGACATTCTGCAAATTGAGCCTGGAACTTTCTGCATGCAAATCTGATGTGGCTGCGTAACTCCAAATAACATAATGTAACTCTGCACTGTCGCCATTGGAACCAGCTATGACTTTCCCTGTTGTTTCCCTTTACACATTCACCCTAAGGAATGCTTCTACATAGATCTCAGTTTAGCAGCTTTCAGTGGAGTACGTAAGCTTTTGAACTGTCTCGGGCAGCCATTCTCTATACTTCTGAGAGTCACCCATTGAACTTAGTGGGGTTTAATTCTGAGTTGACATGCATAGGATCGTGCAGCTGATGTCCTAAAATTGACAAAGTGGCATAGGAGGCAAGTAAAGTGATACCTCAGGTTACAGACACTTCAGGTTACAGACTCTGCTAACCCAGAAATAGTACCTTGGGTTAAGAACTTTGCTTCAGGATGAGAACAGAAATCACATGGCAGCGGTGCGGTGGCAGCGGGAGGCCCCATTAGCTAAAGTGGTACCTCAGGTTTCAGGTTAAGAAGGGACCTCCAGAATGAATTAAGTTCTTAACCCGAGGTACCACTATAAAGGTAAAGGAACCCCTGAGTGTTAAGTCCAGTCACGAACGACTTTGGGGTTGCAACGCTCATCTCGCTTTACTGGCCGAGGGAGCCGGCGTTTGTCCGCAGACAGTTTTTCCGGGTCATGTGGCCAGCATGACTAAGCCGCTTCTGGAGAACCAGAGCAGCGCACGGAAACGCTTTTTACCTTCCTGCCAGAGTGGTACCTATTTATCTACTTGCACTTTGCCTTGCTTTCAAACTGCTAGGTTGGCAGGAGCAGGGACTGAACTTCCCTAAACAGAGCTGCCTTCTGATGTCTTCCAAAAGTCAGATAGTTGTTTATTTCCTTGACATCTGAATGGAGGGTGTTCCACAGGGTGGGTGCCACTACCGAGATGGCCCTCTGCCTGGTTTCCTGTAACCTCGCTTTTTGCAGGGAGGGAACTGCCAGAAGGCCCTCGGAGCTGGACCTCAGATGGTAATAACTGTGGTAATAACTGTTGCTTCTTCCGTTGTCTTCCTTTACCAGAAGTAAGAAACCTTTTCTGCCAGGGAGGACCGATTGTTCTGTGTCCTCACCCCCAACAGTCACCTGTGATAGGTGGGCAGGACCTGACCTCAGCATCTTCTCATAGCACCCTCACCCCCCCAAGGAATTCTGGGAACTGTAGTTTACTCCCTCATTGAGCTACAGTTCCCAGCGCCCTGAACAAACTACCGTTCCCAGGATTCTTTGGGTGGCGTGTGTGATCTGAATGCATTCAAGTGTTCAGTTGCGTGCTCAGCTACAGCTGGACAAAAGCTCCAAGCTGTGGTGGATCTGCTATTAGGAACTGCTTGGTACAGCCCTTTTTTGTCCAGGCAGCTAGTTCAGAAGGCTTACGGCAACCCTGTTAGTCACAATAGTATGTTAGTCACATGGGCGAGGAATAAGCAAGGTGTTGTTTTGCACTGTACATAACCGAGCATGTGATTAGGGGAAGGGCACTGAGCGCATCATGCCCTGATAATTGGTAACGCTCAGCTCAAAAGTCCCCAGAGCCTGCACAAACCTGGAGGCGTAATTACTTTAGCAGGAAACGAAAAGCTTTCTTCTGCTGCTGTTTTAAAAATCTTTTTTCCACCACTTCAGTGGTACAAACAAACGCACACAGAGCGGAAATAATGGATTGCGGCGTGATCACCTCCAAAACGGTGTTGCTGCTGATCAGCCTGTTTTTTTGGGTAAGTAAGATGGAAAGAAAGCAGATCTGTATTTCGGTAGTACTTTCCTCCTGTTCTATTGACTCTTTCCTGCAGATCTAAAACAAGAGATAGATTCGCTGAGCTTAAAACACCTGTTGCTGTGAGAGTTCACTTTGTGGACAAAGCCCTTCCCCTTTATCCCAAGTAAATGTACCCTAAGATTGTGCTCAGACGTGAAGTTCTTGGGGTGCTGAAGCGGTTAAGAGTGTCAGACTGGGATTGAGTTGGGCAGCTTCCTGCAAAATATAAAATATGTAGACATCTCTGTGGTTACAGCTTGAAACTTTCCGTATTGCTTTTTCAGAAGCAGAGCTAGTAAAAGGGAAGTTAGAAATGCCCTCCGGACCCCCATCCCTGTATTAACAAGGGATGCTAAGGCACTGAAGGTGGGGGAACCTGTGACCTCAGATGCTGTTGGACTCCAAATCCCATCATCCCAAACTGTTGGCCATGCTGACAGGGGCTGATGGGAGCTGGAGTCCATCAGTCTCAGAAGGGGTGTAGGCAGTGCTTTTTTTCCCCTGGGGGGACTCAGGGGTACACATACCCCTAAACATTTTGTAAATCTTTGTACTTTTGTCCATTTACTGTATTTATTTTCCCCGATTTTAACTATAAAACAGTGGTTTTCTTGAGTCAAAATGAGTGCACCCCTAAACATTTTTTTGGGGGGGGGGAGCACTGCTGGTAGGTCTCCCCATCCCTGCATTAGAAGCACTCTGAATGCCATGTATAAAACAAGGAGCCCCTGACTAGTTTTCTAATGACTTTTAACACACATGGCGAAAGAAGAAACTCAGCAGGGGAAGGTTTACTCCTGGAATGAAGCTGCAGTAGTGGGGAAATCTTTTTACCTTTTTAATTCCTCCTTGCCATCTAACTGCTTAAGGCACAGGTTCTCTGTAGTAATGATAATAATGGTAAAAATGGTAAAAATAGCAAAGCATTTGGCAACCCTGGAATGAGAACGCCTCCGAGAAACTGAGCAGCGAAGTAGGGGACAGGATATCCTGTAACAGGGTGTGGGTTTGAGGTTTGAAGACCTGACAGAACATTCTCAGTACAGTGCTACCTCGGGTTACAGATGCTTCAGGTTACAGGCACTTCAGGTTACAGACTCTGCTCACCCAGAAATAGTACCTCGGGTTAAGAACTTTGCTTCAGGATGAGAACAGAAATCGTGCGGTGGCAGCGTGGCGGCAGCGGGAGGCCCCATTAGCTAAAGTGGTGCTTCAGGTTAAGAACAGTTTCAGGTTAAGAACAGACCTTCAGAACGAATTAAGTTCTTAACCCAACGTACCACGGTACCGTACTGATTTTGGTTTAATTGGAGCAGGGAGAAACCTGTTTGGGTGCTTTAAAAGGAATTCTGTTGGGTGTTTTTCTCTTTCCCCCCCAATATTCCATCGTTGCCCTTTAATAGCATTTGATAAAGTTGCATTTTTTCTAGGTGGCAAATTCAGCAGAAATCATATTTATTTAGAGAGATCTATTACAAGGCAGAACTGCATTTGTGAGGCAGTTGATGTTCTGGTCTGAATTAAGTGCTTATTAGGACAAGTGCGGGTGGAAATTTTTATGATGTTTTTCTTCAGGGCACTGTACTTGATTCTCACAGACCTTCATTTAATCCTCACAACAACCGTAGGCGGTAGGATAGGGTGAAAGAAAGTCACTCAGTGGGCTTCCTGGCTGAGTGGGTCTCTCTGATCCCAGCCCTGACTCTAGCCACTACACCACACTGCCTCTCTGCTTTAGATTAGGCTTTTAAACAGGCCAGCAGTCGCCAGCAGAGGATTGGCTGGGGCTGATGGGAGTTGTAGTCCAAAATTATCAGGAGTGGGCACCCGGTTGGCGGAGGCTGAAATTGTTATTTGTCTGATTAACCTCGGAAGACAAAAGTAGGGGAGCTTTACAAAAGTTACTTCTTTGTTTCCCTTCGTAGGGAAGGCCTGGAGTCAGTGATTGCCCCCATGTTTTGTGTGTGGAAATTCCCAGGTTCAAAACCCCGTCTGAAACCCTGGATTGCCACTGACCGTCAATACAGCTGATACAGTCGTACCTCGGAAGTCGAATGGAATCCGTTCCGGAAGTCCGTTCGACTTCCAAAACGTTCGGAAACCAAGGCGCGGCTTCCGATGGGCTGCAGGAAGCTCCTGCAGCCTATCGGAACCCGCGGAACCCATGTCAGACGTTCGGGTTCCAGAGAACGTTCACAAACCAGAACAATCTCTTCCAGGTTTGCAGCGTTTGGGAGCCAAAACGTTTGACTCGCAAGGCGTTCGACTTCTGAGGTACGACTGTACAGTGGTACCTCGGGATGCGAACGGGATCCGTTCCGGAGCCCCATTCGCATCCTGAATAGAACGTAAGTTGTGATGGCGCGTCTGCACGTGTGCGGCTCGCGTTTTGCTGCTTCCGTGCATGCGTGTGACGTCATTTTGAGCGTCTGCGCATGCGCGAGCGGCGGAACCCGGAAGTAACGAGCTCGAAAGAGCTCAATATGAAGCACATTCAACCCGAGGTATGACTGTACTTACTTTTTGTCATGGACTGAATGTAGAAGAGTGGTGGGAGGCACTAACTTGAGAAACCCCAAAGGACGAAGGCTCAGAGCCCGGGAATGGTGGTGGGACAATGATGAATGGTCAGAGGGAGAAGATTGGAGGATGAGATGGCCGAAGCTGAAGAGGTAACAGGGCTTAGTGAGCTGGGAGAATCTGTGTCAGAGAGAAGTCCAGAAGCAGAAGGAGAAGAGGGAGACCAAGAGGCTGGTAAAGAAGCCAGGAGGTCTCCTCTTTGTGCTGTGACAAGCTCCCCTTACCCCTGGTCTCACAGAGCCAGAAGAAGCATGAAGAGGGCATAGTCTCAGATTGCTTTGGAAGGACCTGGGAGATGAGGAGTCTTAAGCAACTGTAGGAAGGCAGCGACCATCAGCCTCCACAACTGGAGTTCCCTTCACTTACTCCGTGTGATTTATTGCTGACCCACCTTGAGGGATTGATGGTCTGACTCACTAGAAGGCTGGTAAAGGTAAAGGGACCCCTGACCATTAGGTCCAGTCGTGACCGACTCTGGGGTTGCAGCGCTCATCTCGCTTTATTGGCTGAGGGAGCCGGCGTACAGCTTCCGGGTCATGTGGCCAGCATGACTAAGCCGCTTCTGGAGAACCAGAGCAGCTCACGGAAATGGCCGTTTAGCTTCCCGCTGGAGTGGTACCTATTTACCTACTTGCACTTTGACGTGCTTTCAAACTGCTAGGTTGGCAGGAGCAGGGACCAAGCAACGGGAGCTCACCCCGTCGTGGGGATTCGAACCGCTGACCTTCTGATCAGCAAGTCCTAGGCTCTGTGGTTTAAACCACAGCACCACCCATGTCCCAGAAGGCTGGTACCTAACTAATATAGTATATGACGGCAGACAGGACAGTCACTTCTGTGGGCTAAGGCCCTATCTGCACTATACATTGAAAGCAGTACCATACCACTTTAAACGGTCACGGCTTGCCCCAAAGAATCCTGGCAACTGTCGTTTGTTAAGGATGCTGAGAGCTGTTTGGAGAGCCCCTATTTCCCTCACCGAACTATAATTCCCAGAATTCCTTGGACAAAGTGACTGATTGTTAAACACCCTTTGCTTCACTTCCTTTCATTGTTCATGGAGTACACCTGGAGTACTGTGTCCAGTTCTGGGCACCACAATTCAAGAAGGACACTGACAAACTGGAACGTGTCCAGAGGAGGGCAACCAAAATGGTCAAAGGCCTGGAAACGATGCCTTATGAGGAACGGCTAAGGGAGCTGGGCATGTTTAGCCTGGAGAAGAGGAGGTTAAGGGGTGATATGATAGCCATGTTCAAATATATAAAAGGATGTCACATAGAGGAGGGAGAAAGGTTGTTTTCTGCTGCTCCAGAGAAGTGGACACGGAGCAATGGATCCAAACTACAAGAAAGAAGATTCCACCTAAACATTAGGAAGAACTTCCTGACAGTAAGAGCTGTTTGACAGTGGAATTTGCTGCCAAGGAGTGTGGTGGAGTCTCCTACTTTGGAGGTGTTTAAGCAGAGGCTTGACAACCATATGTCAGGAGTGCTCTGATGGTATTTCCTGCTTGGCAGGGGGTTAGACTCGATGGCCCTTGTGGTCTCTTCCAACTCTATGATTCTATGATTCTATGATTCTATGATTCTATGATTCTATGTCATGTGGAAGAGCAAAGTTCCGCAGGTGCAACAGCAAAGCTGCACCTATTGAACTTTGCTCTTCCGCAGGAACCAAATAGGGAGCGGAAGAGAAGCCATGGCTAGCTTTGCATCTGGCTGTCCTCATTAGGTTTGCAAGCCAGAAGCGGGTTGTTGGGTGTCTTGCAGATCTGCACCTGTGGCTGCAAGCCATGTACTTCTTAAAAAGATGCACACACGTGTTTGCAGTGGCCACAAATGAACAGATGCATGGTAAAGAAAAAGGGAAGAAAACACAGCCGCTTCTCTCTTTCGAGTCCTCTTTAAACCACAGTGGGGATGTGCAACTGTTCATGCCCAGAACCACAATCTGAGTAACCTCTGAGTAAGAGTTGCTGGAAATCCCAGTTGGGGAGAGAGCGATGTTTAGGGTTGCCATGCAGAAATCCATAAAAATGTCTGTAAAGAAAGCTCAACAAACTTTTTGCTTCAAAGAAACCTAAACAACTTTTCTTTTCTTTTAAATAAAAATAAAAAAAATAAAAATGTGCCCCCCACCCCCGAGACAATACCATTGTAACTATCCAACCCCCCCCCCCAAATTTCAACACCTCCTGTGATGGTTTGACCCCTTTCCGTTTTAACAGTACAAATTCTACAAATGTCTTCCATATTTCCTCAAAATAATTTCTCCTGCATATCCCCTGTCTTACCTTAATAGCACATGTTAATTTATCATTAATAGCTCTATCCCACACCTCTTTTTACCACTCTTCCATTTGATATTCATCTTGCCCCATCCACTTCCTAGCTCTAATAACACATGTTATTAGATAACATGTCAATAAATTTGTGAGCAAGTCCTTCCTAGCTTGTGAACCTTCCACCCCATCATCAATTGATAACAAAGCTACCTCTGGACTTTGCGTCACCCAGTGATTTCTGTTATCTCCTTAAACACCCTTTGTCCCAGCAACTTTTCTGCAACAAAACAACACCACCACAAACTGGCTTATAAGTATAAAACCAAATTTTTATGGTTTACCACACATTGTAATTGGAGTGCTATTTTGTATCATGCAGCTTTTCAGACTGATGAAGCGTGTAGCGAAACCTGTACTGTATTATATCCGGAGAACAGGTCTCCTTTTGCCCACTTGCGTTATTCTCACCAGGGTGGTGGCTTTGATTTGCCCTCCTGTGATTGATCCATGCATACGGCTTTGTGTTTCCAGCTCAAGACCCATTGAAGAACATCTCACCCAGTTCAATCTTTGGAAAACAGCTTTCAAAAACTTTTTCATATTCTCCAGTGGGCTACCCTTGCCGTTGTGGCGGCACGGGGTTGCCGTTCTGTGACTGGACTTACGCTATTTGTTGAATGGTTCATTTATCCTGTCTGTACAGTGGTGCCCTGCAAGACGAATGCCTCGCAAGACGGAAAACTCGCTAGACGAAAGAGTTTTCCGTTTTGGAGGTGCTTCGCAAAACAAATTTCCTATGGGCTTGCTTCGCAAGACGACAATGTCTTGTGAGTTCCTGCTGGTTTTTTCCCCTCCCCCCCTTGTTCTAAGCCGCTAAGCCGCTTATCAGCTGATCCGATCAGCAGATAAGCCGCTAAAAGCCGCTAAAAGCCGCTAATAGCGCTAATCCGCTAATCCGTCAATGGGCTTGCTTCAGAAGACGAAAAAACCGCTAGACGAAGAGAATCACAGAACGGATTCTTTTCGTCTTGCGAGGCACCACTGTATAACGTTTATTGCACATGTAACTTGTTAAGATGCATTTGTACATTTATCCACTCCATGTTTACAGTATCTCCAGGCTTTGTCTTGCACATGGCACCTTAGTATGTTTGTTGTTTGAATGGTTACAAGTCTCTCTCTATTCTAGCTATTATTCTAGTAAATTTGGTTTTATACTTATAAGCCAGTTTGTGGTGTTGCTGTTTTGTTGCATTATTATTACTGTCACCATATTTGATACTTTGTGTATATACCCAGCAACTTTTCTGTCCGGATTTTCACTGTTTGAAATATAGCAACCCTAGCGATGTTGCACTCGGCTTCTCATACTCTCCAACATGTTGTGACGGAAAACCAGGACACCATCTTTGGGGCCGCACACCTGGACGAGTCACGTCACCCATGCAAGATTGTGGCCTTGGAAAAAGCTTTTTTTCCCTGGCCACCTTGCCCCAATACATGTGTTTTGAGGCACCGTGCGAGATTGTGCCTCTGAAAAAGTGCTTTTTCCCCCGGGGTGAGATTGTGGTTCCCCAAAGGACTGCCATGCACTCACAGAAAATAAAAGGGTTATTCCGTCTTGAGGGGTATGGATTCTGCTTTTGAGCTTCCCACTGTCAGCCACTGTGAGAACAAGATGCTGGACTAGATAGGCCTTTGACCTGATCTAGGAGAGTTTTCCTAAATTCTTAATTTCTCAACGCACGTAGAAATAGAAAATTGTTCAGTACTATCTGACTAGGAACCTACCTGAGCCTTCAGATCTGTATCAGAGGCCCTGCTTGCCGGCTTGCACACCTACTGATTTATTTTAACATTACGTTTATATCCTATTTTCCCTCCGGGGAGATCAAGGTAGAGCGCAGAGTTCTCCCTCCTCCCCATCTTCTCCTCCTAACACCGCTGTGAGGTAGGCTAGGCTGAGGGATGCCAACTGGGCCAGGATCCCTCAGTGAGCTTCCTGTCTGACTGGATGGGATTTTGATCTCGTCTCCCAGGATCATGGTCTGATGCTCTAACCCAGGGTTTCTCAAACTCGGGTCTCCAGTTGTTGTTGGACTACAACTCCCATCATCCCTAGCTAGCAGGACCAGTGGTTTGGGATGATGGGTATTTTAGTTTGAAAACAGCTGGAGACCCAGGAAACCTAGCAACCGAAATCACACAAGCGATATCGCAGGAATCCCATCAACTGAAAGTGGGAGAGCAGAGGAAATTGGGAGATAATTTCTGTCTGGAAACAGGCAGCTGTGACTTCCTTATTTTTGTTTCCTCACGTACCAAAATTCTGCGATGTTCCTCTGCCAAGCAAGCAAGCCTTACCTCTCACCAAAACATTTAATTTGGGCCTTAATAACCGTATTATCTCTTGCCCTGGCCTAACCTGACACAGGATTGTTGTGAGGATAAAATGTGGCTGGCACGCCATGACTGCTGCCCTCAGATTTTCAGAGGAAGGGTGAGGTTGAAATATAATTGTTTTGTAATAATGTGAGCAGGAGCAATGAGGAGGAGGTCTGGGGTGCCTTAAATAATAATTTAATGTCTTGTTGCATAAGTTGTGACAGGTTACAGCCTACTTTGTCGGAGGCACAAAATGCTTTCAGAGGTTGGTAAAGGGAAGAAAGAGAGAGAGAGAGAGAGAGAGAAAGAAAGAAAGAAAGAAAGAAAGAAAGAAAGAAAGAAAGAAAGAAAGAAGTGGTTAAAGTTAACTGTTCTGCTTAGTTTCTTTTTGTTGTGCTTTGCTCGTTGGGTGAGAAGTTCATATCTGGCAGGGGTACCCCAGGGCCCAGCAAAAAACTGGTGTGTAAGGGAGAGTGTTGAATTATTATTCAGGGTAAAGGTAAAGGGACCCCTGACCGTTAGGTCCAGTCGCGGACGACTCTGGGGTTGCGGCGCTCATCTTGCTTTATTGGCCGAGGGAGCCGGCGTACAGCTTCCAGGTCATGTGGCCAGCATGACTAAGCCGCTTCTGGCGAACCAGAGCAGCGCACGGAAATGCCGTTTACCTTCCCGCCGGAGTGGTACTTATTTATCTACTTGCACTTTGACGTGCTTTTGAACTGCTAGGTTGGCAGGAGCAGGGAACAAGCAACGGGAGCTCACCCCGTCGCGGGGATTCGAACCGCTGACCTTCTGATCAGCAAGCCCTAGGCTCTGTGGTTTAGACCACAGCACCACCTACTCCTCTGTCATCTCCAGCAACTGAAGCACCGGCTTCTCAGGGTTCAGGCCCTAACAGACACTGGACAAGTACTGGGTGAAACTGGCTTTCCTTCTCTAGAAGAAAAACAAATAAACAGATCTGTGCATCACATTCTCAATCATGCAAACACCGGGTTGTTTTTCTGGTTGCTTCCCCCGCCTCATTTTATGAAGATTGAACAGTCGGCTTTAATTTAAAACACACAGAAGGAATACATTTAGCCAAACGGGCTAGAGCGGGCACATCTCAAAATGCAAGGGAAAAAAAAACCAAAAAGCCTACCGTTTATAACAATATGAAGCCAGAACAATGAGCTGAAAGCACTCCCCTCTTCCTCCTTCCATCCTTTCCTCTCTCTCACTCTTGGCACCATTATATACGCAAGCACTAATAGAGGGTTTGCTTTCCTGAGTGTGGAGCTTTACATAGCAAAAATGGCACCATCCACGCAGGTTTGGGGGGTTCCTAGCACCTGCAGAAGTATTAAAAACACTTTAGGGGGGAACACCCCAAAACTACCCAATGAGAACTGAGCAGGCTTGGTGGGACCACAGCATAGGAGCCAAGTCCTAGGGGCTGAGGTCCCTTCGCCCCCCTAAAATCTTTGAGGGCCCCCCCAAGTTAATGGACATTGTCATGGTGTGATTGATTATGGGGGGTGGGGCATACCTATCCCTCCCAATATTTTATTCAAGTTGGCTCCCCTGGAACGGAATATTCACTTTTAGGCAGGAGGAAGATGGACTGTACCGGAATCCAGGAATGGCAGTCTGCAATCTGTATTCTCTTCACCCTCTTCTACAGTACGGAAGAAGCACTCCATGCTGCAAAAAATTATTGCAACATCCCAGTGTGGTTTTTGTGTGTGTGTGTGTGTGTGTGTGTGACAGAGAGAGAGAGAGAGAGAGAGAGAGAGAGAGAGAGAGAGAGAGAGAGAAACATTCATATGTACATTCTAAAGCAGGCATGGCCAAACTTGGCCCTCCAGATGTTTTGGGACTACAACTCCCATCATCCCTAGCTAACAGGACCAGTTGTCAGGGATGATGGGAATTGTAGTCCCAAAAACAATCTAAAGACTCTTCAGGGAGATTGGCCACATTAAGAGTCAATCTTACAGCCGAAAAGCTTATGGTTTATATATAATCAATTAATCAAAGGATCAAGAGAAAATGGAAAGTGTTTTGGGAATGCATGACCACTTATGCTTTAGAAACTATGAAGCTAGGCTTATTTTTTCGGCTCTGCCCCTGGGAGAGTGATTGTGCAGCTTGTTTGCTTAAAGTTTCAGAAGGGTGCTTGTGGAGAAATTCCACTGAGGTTCTGGTAGCTTTCCAGTCACGTGGCAGTTCATGGGAAGTTCCATAAAGTCTCTCAGAAGAGCAAAAGTTCTAGTGCATACAGTGTTGGAGAAAAGATCCAAGTCCAGTTTAAAGATGCTTAATAAGATAATAATTGGGAAGGTGTGTTGGAGCATGTGCAGAGTGCACCATGCACGCCAGGCATAGGCGAACTTGGCCCTCCAGATGTTTTGGGACTACAACTCCCATCATCCTGGACCACTAGACCTGTTAGCTAGGGATGATGGGAATTGTAGTCCCAAAACATCTGGAGGGCCAAGTTTGCCTATGCCTGCCGTACACCCACAGAGCAGCCACAGCAGGTGCTTACTAATTCTTCGGATGGGAGGGGTGTGGTTTTTAAGGCAGAGCATGTGGCCAGCGGCCAGATTAAGCCTCAACACTTTTTTTGAAGTGATACAGTAATGGAACTGTGAAATGTATACTGAAATTCACTATGGGTGAATCCTAGAATCATAGCACTGTAGAGTTCACAGAGACCCTGCGAGTCATCTAATCCAGCCCCCTGCAATGTAGGAATCTCATCCAGTATTTATGCTGCCTTCTGCCTTTTACCTCTCAAAGCGAAACTAATAAAATAACTACTCTTGATTTTAACAGCATCAAGAATCGCGGACAGCCTCAGTGGTGCAATAAGCCTATTTCTTGCATAGCTCTCAAATGATGGGGGCAGTACCCCTCTTTCTGCATATTTCTCAAATGATGGGTCATCAATTAACACCCAGTTCTATGAGAGCAGAGAAGAAGCCGTAATTTTTCTCTAAGCAAACAAGTCGTCTTATTCATTCCCTTCCACCTTTTGTGGTTTGTTGATAAAGCAACTCACATCGCTGCAATAATGTTATGCAAACTGTTTTGTGAGGTCTGCCCGAAAAGCGGTATATAAATACTGCAGTTGCAGTTCCCAGCACCCTTAGAGTCATAGAATCATAGAACTGCAGATTTGGAAGGGGTCATAAGGGTCATCTAGTCCAACCCCCGGCAAGTCAGGAATCTTCCACCCAATGTGGGGCTCCAACCCACAACCCTGAGATTAAGAGGGTCTCGTGCTCTACCAGTTGAGCCCTTAACAAACTGCATTTACCGGGGGGAAGCCAAGTGCTTTAATTCATGTGGGTGTGGTTCCGTCAAAGCAAGTATTCAGCAAACTTTCCAGAACATTTCCCCCTCCCTTTCCAAGAGTCTTGAGTTCTGAGGAAGTGTGCGTGTTGCACAAGACCTTCCAGCCAATTATAATTGGGCAACTGGAATTTTCCCATGTGTTTTTTAATCCCAGCTGAAAATAGTGATGGTGTTTTTCCCTGCGAATTTCAGAGAGTTGTGGTTGATGGCACTTAACCTATTCTTACCAGGAGAGGTAGCGGTTGCGGGAATCTGGGGTGAACTTCCTCCTTCCTAAAGAATGCCACTGAGGCCCTTATGCTAAGAAATAAATCAAATAATTAAAATATTGGGTAAGTGGTTTTGAGCCTGGCTGATTGAGCCAGAGAGTGATGCAACGACCTACTTGAAAAGAGAGCAGTTCTTACTTCTTCTGCCATGAGCTAAAGAGGTCTTTGGATTGTCAACTCTTGGGCTGACCTGACCCATATGACGGGTGTGCCACTCATCATTCTGGTTAAACCTCTTGAGATAAAGACGCCATCTTCTAAGTGCGGGAAAGTCTGAGTGCACTCGAGCGTTGAGCAAGCTAAGTTTTTGCTTTAAGAAGAAGGTATTGCTGTGAAAGAAGGCTTTCTCTGAGGCCTTACTTGGACTGTACATTTGAAGCAGTGTTATACCACTTTGAATGATATCCCCCCAAGAATCCAAGTTAGTGTGATTTGTTAAAGTTGCTGAGAGTTGCTTGTTGTTGTTTAGTCATTTAGTCGTGTCCGACTCTTCATGACCCCATGGACCAGAGCACTCCAGGCACTCCTGTCTTCCACTGCCTCCCGCAGTTTGGTCAAACTCATGCTGGTAGCTTCAAGAACACTGTCCAACCATCTCGTCCTCTGTCGTCCCCTTCTCCTCGTGCCCTCAATCTTTCCCAGCATCAGGGTCTTTTCCAGGCAGTCTTCTCTTCTCATGAGGTGGCCAAAGTACTGGAGCCTCAGCTTCAGGATCTGTCCTTCCAGTGAGCACTCAGGGCTGATTTCCTTCAGAATGGATAGGTTTTGATCTTCTTGCAGTCCATGGGACTCTCAAGAGTCTCCTCCAGCACCAGAATTCAAAAGCATCAATTCTTTGCCGATCAGCCTTCTTTATGGTCCAGCTCTCACTTCCATACATCACTAGAGAGTTGCTTGGTGAACCACTATTCCCCTCCCAGAGCCACAGTCCTCAGTGCGTTGCAATAGTCAATCCTTCTTTCCCAAAGAACTCTGGAATTGCAGTTCCGAGAGCAGAACAGGGGGTCTCCCAATGACTCTCAGCACCCTTAACAAATTAGTTCCTAGGATTCTTTTTGGGGAAGGTATCTAGTTGGCTTCTGTGGATGCTTTTATTAATAGTACAGTGGAGCTGTCTGGGTTGTAATTCGGCACAGCTTTTTTTTTCAATTTGTCAATCTTTGGTGGAGATAGATCTTTGCGGTCCCTTCTCCATCTTCAGATTTTGCATATACAGTCTAAGTGTATATTAGGGTTGCTGTACGTCTGGACATACCGAGACATTTCCAGAACATGCTTGGAATAATGCTGTCGGAAGCAGTGTCCGAGCAGAAATTGGCAAAAATGTCCCGGAAAATCTGGATGCATGTCGGCAGTGTAGTTTTTGGCGATTTTATTTTTAAAAAAGCTCCAAAAGGTCCACTTTTTGTAATTTTGCTCAAAAAGTTCAACAACAAAACTAAAAAAAGCTCAATAACTTTGCCCCCACCCCATAACCTGTGTGTCTGGATTTTCACTAATTGAAATACGGCAACCCTAGCATATATTCCCCTTTTTAAAAAAGTACTGTGAAATAACTGGAAGATTGATAGGTTTGTTTGTGCCTTTAAGAAGCCTTCTGGGAAGCTGTGTTTGTTGCTACAGATGACCCTTTTAAACTTATCTCTTCCTATGTTGAAAGGAAGGAGCCACAAAGACTGCAAGTCTATGTATGCATGTCTCTATTACAAATCAGTTCTGATGCATTTAATAGGGTTTAGTTTCTGGGAACTGACGTTGTTTTTAAGTGCTGTGATGTCCAAGCTAGCTAGGCAAAAGAGGAAGCATTTGCACTTTTAATAGTATGACAAGTTAATATCATGAACTACATCACATGAGTCTGCCTCATCATGTTCCTTATTGTTCGGCTTGGCGTGCAGAATTTCCAAGCAAATTTGTCCTCTTAATATTTTGTATTTGAGTATGTTTGTCTTTGTTTGTGTTGTATACACTCCACTACATCCTGCCAGGTTTTTTTAGGTCAGGTAACCAGAACTAGGGATGCGGGTGGTGCTGTGGGTTAAACCACAGAGCCTAGGACTTGCCGATCAGAAGGTCGGTGGTTCGAATCCCTGTGACAGGGTGAGCTCCCGTTGCTTGGTCCCTGCTCATGCCAACCTAGCAGTTCGAAAGCACGTCAAAGTGCAAGTAGATAAATAGGTACCACTCTAGCGCATAGCTGTCAAGTGTCCCTTATTTGAAGGGGCAGTCCCTTATTCCAGCGCCATGTCCCGCTGCTGTCCCTTATTGATGGATGTCCCTTAAATTTCCCTTAAATGATGTCCCTTAAATTTCAAAGGAAGCAGCTCCTCTCCCTCCCTCCCTGCCGGCCAGGGAGGAGGGAGGCTCCAACTGTGTTGCTTGGCTGTGTTGCTCACCCAATAAGAAGTCTAAGAACGACTGGGGGTGGAGCTTGCATGCCTTGTGTGTGGCTAGTTAATGCAAGCTGAGGGGTTTTTTGAATGCTGGACGCCATTTTGTTGCATGTGCTGCTGCAAACTTTGCAGTGCAAAGTCAGGCTGGGGAGCCATCTTATGTTGAGGCTGCATAGGCCTTGTGGTGCATGTGATTCAGATTCTATTCAGTTGAACCTCTGGTTACAAAGTTGGTTGGACAGTGTTCTCGAAGCTACCAGCATGAGTTTGACCAGACTGCAGGAGGACAGGAAGAATGGAGTGCCTGGAACAGGTGAGGCCGCAGGTCCCTTATTTTGGCTGTTGGTCCCTTATTTTCAAGGCTGCTGGTCCCTTATTTTCAAATCTGTAAGTTGACACCTATGCTCCAGCGGGAAGGTAAACAGCGTTTCCGTGTGCTGCTCTGGTTTGCCAGAAGCGGCTTACTCATACCGGCCACACGACCCGGAAGCTGTACACCGGCTCCCTCAGCCAATAAAGCGAGATGAGCGCCGCAACCCCAGAGTCCGCCACGACTGGACCTAATGGTCAGGGGTCCCTTTACCTTTACCTTTAACCAGAACTAACAAATGAGAACTCTTGCTCAGGGGTCAGCAAACTTTTCCAGCAGAGGGCCAGTCCACTGTCCCTCAGACCTTGTGGGGCCCCCGGATTATATTTTGGAAAGGAAAAAAACAGAACAAATTCCTATGCCCCACAAATAACCCAGAGATGCATTTTAAATAAAAGGACACATTCTACTCATGTAAAAACAGGCTGATTCCCGGACAGTCTGTGGGCCTCCGGGCCTTAGTTTCCCTACCCATGCTCTTGCTGGTGCGGTGCAATGGTTGAATTGCAAGTGTTTTCACCGTTGTGTTGATGTGTCAGATGCAATCACACACAACTGGAAAGCTAACCATTGCCTGTCCGCAGCAAATTTGCTATCAGCCCCAGTCAGCACAACTCTACTGGTTGGGGCTTATGTGAGTTGCGGTCCAAACTTTCCAAAGGGCACCAGGTTGGTGAAGTCTGTTATAGAGTCTGCCTTTCCTTTCAACTAGAGGGTTTCTCTGTAGGAAGGAACATTTTTCAGAAGGAAGTTTTCCATGACCGCTGTAATAATCAACCGTCGTTTCAGAACAAAATGTATTTTTAAATCAGAAGCATGACAAATGTCGGTCTTATGCCTGATGGACTTAATTTAAGGCCAAGCACATGGTTAGAATTATACTGAGAGCAAATAAGACTGTTGACCGCTGACAGATGATTAGTTGGCGTCTTTGTTCCAAAGATGAGCTCATAGTTTCCCTAGAAGACCTATAATGTTCGTTCAGGCCTGGCCCTATCATTTGGCAACGTGAGACTATGTCCTCGGGTAAGAGATGCGGCAGAAAGGGTCAGCCTCCTGGTTGTACTGTTTGGTTGGGGATCAAAGCTTATCTAACACCAAGTTCCCCTGCTGATCTTCGTCAGGACTCAGAGCAAAGCAACATCAGAACCTGGAGACACACTACTGGTTGACCACTGTGAGAACAGGGTGACGGACCTTTGGTCTGATTCAGCAGGGATGTTCTTAAGTTAACTCTGAAAATGGTGTATCAATGGTATTTAATTCCAGTAAAATTGGCTAAAATTTATAAATTAAAATACCTGTGTTGGAGATGCAAGAAAGAAATAGGAACAATGTTTCACATGTGGTGGGAATGCCGATCTATTAAACAATTTTGGAATGAAATATATGAAGGAATCAAAAAGATGTTTAAAATATCTTTTAGTAAAAAACCGGAGGCATTCCTTTTAGGTATAATCACAAATCACAAACGATACTCCTGACAATCAAAGGAAAGTATTCCTCTATGCGACAACAGCTGCCAGGATGATGCTCATAGCAAAATATTGGAAAGGGAGAAAAATTCCATCAATGAAAGAATGGCAAATTAAATTTTGTGAATATATACATCTGGCAAGACTCACAGAATTCATAAGGGGACAATCGGACTAAAATTTATTAAAAGAATGGGGATGTGCTAAAGAGTATATGAAAAAACATTGTTCTGGAGTAAGCATATCGGTATGTAATGAATGATGCTTTGCAGGGTTAAAGAAAGAAAAAAATGGTGTTAAAAGTATAAAGCTAGAAGTAATCTACATTAGACACATCAACTTAGAAAGAGTAAAAATTTTGAGGTCTTAGAACAAAGGAAGGATGTCAATATGTGTATATGTATGTAATGACTAGATTAGAATGTTGATATGGTTTTATTTGTAGATGTGTGTTTTTGTTTTTTGTTGGTTTTTTGTTGTTCTTTTTTCTTTTGTGTTCTGTCCCCCCCCCCTTGTTTGTACTGTTTTATTTCGGATTCAATGTTTGTAATTTTTGTTGTGATTTTGCATTGAAAATAAAAAATATATGGTAATAAAAAAATTAATTCTGAATTGTAGTAGGCAAGTTGTCTCGCAGCAATATGGAAACTAGGTCAAATCCTGTGGCTAGATCCAGCACAGACCAGTCTTGGAAGGAGTCATTCGGGTTCACTGGGAACCGGGTGGAGGAAGTCATAGTAGTTTAAACTGGTTTATCTGATACCATTTTGAAACAACATTTTGCTTTATATTAAGGCTGCAGCAGCTGGACTTTCTTATGTTGGCGCATACGTCCTCAACACCTACAAGGAATATGACCCTTTCCTCCAGGATAAATACCCTCTCCTGCCGGCTGTCATCATCATTTGTGTTGCCGTGGTGATGTTCGTTATCGGCCTCATTGGCTGCTGTGCTACAATCCGTGAATCCAAGATTGGGTTGGGAGTGGTAAGTAAGGAGTGCATCACTGAAAATGCCTTCTGTAACAATTCCATGCTGCCAGAGAGAGGGAATCAGGGAGGACAAGGGCTTGTCCACACTTCCACTTTTCCACGGGGCTGAATGGTTTCCTGCTTGCTCCACTGCTTTTCCCGGACAAACCCGCTCTTTAGAGCTTAATTGGAGCAACTGTTAATCCGCTGAAAACCTGATTGATGCTTATTCCGATTCAGTGGTAAATATCAGGTTTTCCTGGGAGAAAGCGGCAGGACAACTGAAAGCCTGAATGAGCCCCAAGTGTCTGTCCACACGCTTCCAGACAAGTCATTTGCCCTATGGCTTACCTTCCCGTTGCTGGGGCCATGTACCATATTTTTCGCTCCATAAGACGCATTTTTCCCCTCCTAAAAAGTAAGGGGAAATGTGTGTGCGTCTTACGGAGCGAATGCAGGCGGGAGGCTCTGCTTAGTGCTCCCTTTAAAGAGCTGCGTGGAGCATGCGTAGAAAAGCCCCCAAGAGTGTGTGCACTCTTTAAAGGGAGTGCGGCTCTTGGGGGAGCTTTTATTCCCCTGTCCGGGAGAGTCTTCGCGCGGCTATCCCAGAAGCCAAAACAGCAAGAGGCTATCCAAGAAGCCAGATCCCTCTTGCTGTTCTGGCTTCTGGGATTCAGAATATTTTTTTTCCTTGTTTTCCTCCTCCAAAAACTAGGTGCGTCTTATTGTCTGGTGTGTTTTATGGAGCGAAAAATACGGAGGTTTCTTGAAGGAAAGGTCATTACCATGTAAAATTTGTGGCTGGAGATCTCTTAAGCCCACTTGAGACTGAATTCCGTCATGACTAAGAAGACTTCAGAAGAGGATGGGAGCATTAATGTGAACTACACCACGTGACAGCTCTTCAGATATTTGTAGATGGCTATCATATCTGTGATTCTCCAGTGGTTTGGCTTCACTCCGTTGTTTCTCGAGACAGACGGATGCCAACCAACCAACCAATATCATATCACTTCTCAGTCTCCTCTTCTCCAGAGTAAACATACCCAGCTCCCTCAACCGTTCCTCATAAGCCTTGGTTTCTGGACCCTTTCTCATTGTGCTTATCATCCTCTGCACGTGTTCTAGCTTGTCAATATCCTTCTTAAATTGTGGTGCCCAGAATTGGACACAGGACTCTAGGTGATGCTAGGCAACAGGTCTCTCTCATCCCCACCCCTCACACAAGGCTTCTTCACCCCAGCCTGTCATCTTAGATGTCTACAACACCTGTACACCAGCCTCTTCCTAACTAATTCTTCTTTTCCTCCAGTTCCTGATCATTATCCTGTTGGTCTTCATTGCTGAAGTGGCAGCTTTTGTCCTTGGATTCATTTACAAAGGACAGGTGGGTAAAAACAGACATATGTACTCTGTACCAATGATGAGGGCGGGCGGGCGAGGTGGGTGGTGGAAATGCAATTATGAATTTCTCTCATTCCATGAAGACTGGGAGGCTCAACCACCTTTCCATTTACCCCTCCACTTTCCCCCAGGAAAACCTACAGTTTAGTGCTGAATCGGAACAAACAGCAATCGGGTTTTCCATGAATTGCCATTTGTTCCAATTTAGCACTAAAGAGCAGGTTTTCCAGGGGAAAGCAGTGGGTCAAAGAAATAACTGCTCAGACCCATGCTCTCTAGGATTGGGACAACTGGGAGTGTGGATGAGCTTTGGGCCAGAGTGGTGGTTAACCATACCAACCCAGAGCCAATTTCACAGCATACATTCAAAACGCTACGATGCAACTTTAAGCAGTCATGGCTGCACCCCGAAGAATTGTGGGAGTTGCAGTTTGTTAAGGATGCCTAAAGTAAGCCTATTCCCCTCAAAGGTGACGCTGTGGTCTAAACCACTGAGCCTCTTGGACTTGCTGATGGGAGGTCGGCAGTTCAAATCCATATGCTGGGGTGAGCTCCCGTTGCTCTGTCCCAGGCATAGGCAAACTCCCCCCCTCCAGATGTTTGGGACTACAATTCCCATCATCCCTAGCTAACAGGACCAGTGGTCAGGGATGATGGGAATTGTAGTCCCAAACATCTGGAGAGCCAGAGTTTGCATAGGCCTGCTCTGTCCCAACCCGCAAAAGCTGTATGCAGACAAATGCCGGCTCCCTTGGACTGAAAGCAAGATGAGCGCTGCAACCCCATAGCCAAATTTGACAGGACTTAACTGTCCAGGGGTCCTTTACCTTTACTTTTACTTATTCCCCTCACAGAGCTACAATTCCCAGAGTTTCCTGTGAAGAGGGATTGCTTGTTAAATCACTCTGGAAATGGTTTTTTAAAATGCAAATATCATCACTTGGGAAGGGAGTCTGTGCTGGGAACTGCTGGGTCCACAAGGAAAGCAGAATAAGGCATTGAACCCTTTTCTTTATTGTTGGCGATTGCCGCTTCAGAAAGAGAAATACAAAGGAGGAATTTCCTCCCAATACAAATACAACTTCAGAGGAGAGGCTTTCCTCAGCTGAGGGGCTGCAATGATCTTCTCTGTTTTTTGCAGTTGAGGGGCTTTCCGTTCTTGAACAAAACCCTCACATTTCTGTCTTCCTACAGGTAAAAACAGATTTGCATGAACCAATGGTGCAATCATTCAAGAACTATGACGGGAAAACGGAAGAGTCTCACATCATAGATTACTTACAGCAAGAGGTTGGGAAACTTTATGTTCTGTTTAAAATTATCGTCACAAACTTCCTCCTCTGGTTGAAAATCCTGTTATTAGTCCTAGAACTATGAATGTTGGCTCATCTTGCATACTTTATCCTGTTTGCAGTTTCCTTCCAGTCCCCCCCCCT
The DNA here is from genome assembly GCF_965112155.1 of Podarcis liolepis. Lineage (NCBI taxonomy): Eukaryota > Metazoa > Chordata > Lepidosauria > Squamata > Lacertidae > Podarcis > Podarcis liolepis. The sequence continues at coordinate 54,660,133 of NC_139565.1, read as the reverse complement.
TTTTAAAGAAATAACTACAGGAAAAATATCTAGTGGGCTGTTCCAGATACAGTGGTACCTTGGGTTAAATACTTAATTCGTTCCGGAGGTCCGATCTTAACCTGAAACTGTTCTTAACCTGAAGCACCACTTTAGCTAATGGGGCCTCCCGCTGCCACCGTGCTGCCAGAGCACGATTTCTGTTCTCATCCTGAAGCAAAGTTCTTAACCCGAGGTACTATTTCTGGGTTAGCGGAGTCTGTAAACTGAAGCGTCTGTAACCTGAAGCGTATGTAACCTGAGGTACCACTGTAATCTGTTTCAGGGGTTTGTTTGTTTTAGTGTGCAGTTGGACAAGGGATGCTTTGCTTTGTGAATGTTCCCTTCCATTCTGCCAATATTTTGCAGGAAGGATTCAATCACACAATGGCGAATGTAGGTTTGCACAGTCAGCTTGAATTAACACAGTCTTGGGCACTAAAGCCACTTAAAAACATATATAGATTTTTTTTTGTGGTAAGGAAAAGTGATAAGCAAATGCACTGAAAAGTGGGGTATAATAACCAATTGACAGGCAGTCATAAATCACCTCTGTGCAAACAAATAAGAATGTGTTCAAATCAGAGTGGATATTCAGTAAAGAGCAGGAGTCATATAACCACCTCACAGACTTTGTGCAAACATATCAGGATAAATGCTGGATGAACAAGGCTTCTGGAGACACACATTCACCCCAAATGTAGTTGTTTCGCAAAATTAAACTAAGTCATTTCCTGATCTTGTGCAATCCATTCTTATTTCAAAAGGCCTATGTTCTACTTACTAAGTGTAAAAAACAATGATTTAATACAGAAGCGAAACCTATTTCAGAGATCATATTCCCATTAAATCTATCCCACATTTTCATCAAGCCTGAAAGATGCAGCTTTTAAAAACAATGGACCGGTCAGCTTCTTAAGTCACACAAACATTTTGAAGACAGAGGAATTATGTCCAGGAAATGTTTGCTCAATGTGATAGCAGATGTGCTTTTCCACTGGTATAAACCAACTGGCTAAATTCCATAATTGTGATACATAATCGTCTATTTACTGCAATTGCTTTTGCCGAGTTTCTTTTAGCTGGAGCCTCTTTCATTATTCTTTTGATTCTTGCATCAGTTGCGTATACACTGGTACCTCTGGTTACGAACTTAATTTGTTCCGGAGCTCTGTTCTTAACCTGAAACTGTTCTTAACCTGAAGACCACTTTAGCTAATGGGGCCTCCCGCAGCCTCCCGCTGCCGCCGCACGATTTCTGTTCTCATCCTGAAGCAAAGTTCTTAACCCGAGGTACTATTTCCAGGTTAGCAGAGTCTGTAACCCAAAGTGTTTGTAACCCGAGGTACCACTGTATTCTCTCTGTGTATTGCAGAGTGGTCCTTGTGCAAGTGTAAGGGTTAGCCGCTTGTGCCTCCTTGTATCAGAACTTAGACGTCTTGTATTAGTAACACAGTTGTGTCAAAACAGACTCCCTGCAGCCTCTGATTATGCATTTCAAAAATGTAATTGCAGTGTTTTCATGAGGCTCAATACATTTTTTAAAGATGGCTCAAACAAGGCAACAGTTCTTTTTTTGTTTAAAGATTTGTAACACATACTTTTGAGATCTCATACGTTCTTGAAAGTGACACACACCCTGTTTGCTTTCATTCACGATTTCAATCTTTGCAGCTTCAATGTTGCGGAGTCGACAACTACACCGACTGGATTGGCAGCCAATGGTTCAACGCCACCGGCAACCACAGCGTTCCTGTAAGCTGCTGCAAGCGAGACGTCATTAAGGAAAACTGCACAGGGCAGCTGAGTGACCTGAAGTTTCTCAATACACAAGTAAGGGCACGTTGCATTCAGGACTTGCATGGGAATAACAGAATTGCTGGGGACCTGGAACCAAAGGCTGGTGCAATCCATCTCTTAAGATGATTGCAAGGTGTAAATAAAGCAGCAAGATTTTGAAAATCCTAACATTCGGGATTTCTGGCTACCCTTCAGATCAGTTCTGGCAGAGATTCCACACTGGCTAACACAAATAATGACACTTTATCCAGCCATCAGTTCTTTCCTGTTTTGTTTTTGTGGCAGTGGTGTAAACTGCTGATATCTGCAACTGTAACGGATGGGGGAGACATTCAGTTCTGTTAGCATTTTGATGGGAAACAGCATAACTTGTCCTTCCCAAACCAAAGCAGGAACAAAAACATCACCACCTTTGAAATTCGACCTTGTCCAAATTTTGCAGTGCAGTTCTCAAACCCAAACGATGTGTACAAACGTGTACATGTTCGTGAAGATAGCATACAAAGTGCACCGAAGTTGGGGAAATTGCATACCAAAAAAAAATATGTGTTTATTAGGAGGAAAATTACACTGGAAAGGTGAAAAACTTTCAAGGGGTGTTTTTTTAAAAAAAAAATGCAATTTGCTTAAGAAATTGTGTGAACTGAATTTAAGGTGGGGAAATTGAGAGGGCCAAAATAGATTTCTCTTTCCTTAATGGCCATTCTCTCTCTCTCTTTCTCTCCCCTACATCTGCAAATTCTCCCTGCAGGGCTGTGAGGAGAAGGTGGAGTCTATTCTGCAGAGTGTCCTCAACTACGCTATGCTTGTCATCCTAGGATTTGCCATTGTGAAGGTATTTATACTCTGACCTTGACACGAATGCCCCAGAGCAGAAAGGTACACAGTCTGAACCATAAATTAAACAACAAGTTTCAAAACAGCATTAAATCGAAACAAAGGATTCAGGCTACCGTGCAAGTTTTTCAGTGCTAGGTGGAAACCTTCCAATTTGCCCTGGGCATTTTATACTTCAGGTGATGTTTAAAAATTCTGTTTTATCCTGCCTTTAGCGTCTTTTGATTTTTTTGTTTGGTTCTGTTTTGTGTTGCTACTGCCTTCGTGTTCAGAATGTGACCTTCCTGGTAATATCATAGGATTGCAAAGTGGGAAGAGTCCCCAGGAAGGGCAGTTGCTGGTTCGTGGTGAGAGAATGAACTAGGTGAAACTTTGTGGCCTGTTCCATCAGGGCCTTAAGTTTTGATTCCCTCTGAATCCTTGGTTTGCTTAGCCTTTGCCTTGCCATTATCCAGTATGTTTCTGAAAGCATAATCAAACAACATTGCCACCTGTAGGCAAGCAAAATTTAGTGCTTCCCAATTGCCTGTAGTGCTCCTTTAAAGAAACTAGAATCTGACAGGTATTCCAGTGGCACTGGGACAGTGTTTTTATTTCATGTTCATAGTTAGCCTATACAGTGGTACCTCGGTTCTCCAACGTAATCCTTTCTGGGAGTCCGTTCGACTTCCAAAACATTCAAAAACCAAGGCTCTGATTGGCTGCAGGAGCTTCCAGCACTCAAGCAGAAGTTGTGTTGGACGTTCCACTTCCGGAAAACATTCGAAAACCAGAACACTTACTTCCGGGTTTGTGGCGTTCAGGAGCCGATTTGTTCATCAACTAAGCCATTTGAGAACCAAGGTTCCACTGTATACCCTTTCGTATTTCAGCAGAAATCTCTCAGCGGCGTATGAATCCCAATGAAAAGGAATAAATAAAAGCAATTTGTGCAAATTTCGCATTCGAAACCAAGCAAAACAACAAAGAACCACAAATGCAAATATACAAGACATCAGGATATACAGTGGTACCTCGCAAGACGAATGCCTCGCAAGACAAAAAACTCGCTAGACGAAAGGTTTTTCCGTTTTCGATTTGCCTCGCAAGACGAATTTCCCTATGGGCTTGCTTCGCAAGACGAAAACGTCTCGCCACTTTTTTTTCTTTGTCTAAAAACAAAGACATGTTTTGTTTAAAAAGTTAATTTATTTTCCCTTAAATTTTTGAACTGCTCTTTACAGTATGTGAGCAGTTAATAAACTGTTGTTGTACCAAATTTGGCTTTGTTTGGACTTTTTTTGACCATAGGAACGCATTAATTGATTTTCAATGCATTCCTATGGGATTTCGTGATTCGCAAGACGAAAAATTCGCTAGACGACAAAAATTGCGGAACGAATTAATTTCGTCTTGCGGGGCACCACTGTATCAAGATATATCAAAATGCGACATAATAATGTTATAAGCATTTCATAAATGTTACAGGAAAGATAGAGGGTAGGATTCATAGAAGTTGGAAGGGACCACGAAGATCATCTAGTCCAAGCCTCTGCAATGCAAGAATCCTTTACCCAACATAGGACTTGAACCCATGACCTTAAAATTAAGAGTCTCATGCTCTACCAGCTGAGCTACCCATCTAATGAGTCCCATCCATGGAAGCCTTGCACAAGGACTTCCACTTCCACAATGGGGCTTCCACCCTCTCCCCTGCCCTGCCGCCCACCTGTGCCCCCGATATTGGCTCTGTGGGGGTCAGAAGAACCCCCAGAACAACATGTGGGGCACAGAGAAGAAGGGAAATTGTTTCATCTGGCGAGCTGAAATGCTTGACAAAGCGCAACGTTGAATTCCTCCCATGATGCCATTTCCAAAATCTGCACATTCCCAGAACTCAAAACTAATCCAAGTACATAACCCCCAAATACACCCAACTATCTCCTTACGTGGGTGGCATTGTGGGTTAAACCACAGAGCCTAGGGCTTGCTGATCAGAAGGTCGGCAGTTCGAATCCCCGCGACGGGGTGAGCTCCCGTTGCTCGGTCCCTCCTCCTGCCAGCCTAGCAGTTTGAAAGCACGTCAAAGTTCAAGTAGATAAATAGGTACCACTCCAGCAGGAAGGTAAACAGCGTTTCTGTGCGCTGCTCTGGTTCACCAGAAGCAGCTTAGTTATACTGGCCACATTACCCGGAAGCTGTCTGTGGAAAGACGCTGGCTCCCTCGGCCAATAAAGCGAGATGAGCGCCGCAACCCCAGAGTCGGTCATGACTGGACCTAATGGTCAGGGGTCACTTTACCCTTTACCTTTACCTCCTTACAGCCACTAAATCATTCCATCTATTTAAGTTTAAATAGATTACAAAAGGGGGCCTTAATATGGGCAGTGGGGTGGGGATTCAACTTTCAAACTCTTTAAGCGCCATGAACATTGCTGGTTCTATTTAAAATAATAACAATAACCTTCTCGTTTCAGTTCTTTGGAATGCTTAGTGTCTGCGTGCTGACCTGCAAAAGAGAACAGCACAACGGTTACCATCCTTTGTCGGGGACATTCGCTTGACCGGAAGATGGAGAGTGACCCTTCGTTCTGCTCTTCCAAGATAAAATGGACTTGGGAAAGATGCTCTGAGCAGAAAATGTTTTGCCTGCTTTTGTAAAATGCTGAATCCTTATCTGGGTGAACAGAAAGGGGATTCCTTTCAAAGCTTCTTATTAAATGTGACCTGACTTGGATTTAACCTAGCTACTGGTGATTCCACTTGAGAATCTTTGACGTAGTTCAGGCGTAGGAAATTTGTGTCCAGATGTTTCTAAACGACAACGCCTTGTGGAACGCCCTCCCACCAGATGTCAAAGAAACAAACAACTATCTGACTTTTAGAAGACATCTGAAGGCAGCCCTGTTTAGGGAAGCTTTTCATATATGATGAATTAATTGTATTTTAATATTTTGCTGGAAGCCGCCCAGAGTGGCTGGGGGAACCCAACCAGATGGGCGGTGTATAAATAATAAATTATTATTAAATTATGTTATTATCACTCCTGACCATTGGCCATGGAGTTGTAGTTTAGCAACATCTGGAGGGGCAGAGGTTCCCCACACCTGATGTAGTTGAACTGAAGTGACTCCCTTTCCTTACAACAGCATATGAAGCCTTAAACCTTAAAAGGTAGCCCAGCAGGTACCATTCTGACGTTTCACAGGTGAATGTGGTTCTCCCCTCCTCCCCAAACCTTGTTAGATTTATTAACATAAATTATTTTTCAAACTATTAAAGGACTCGGTGTATTTTCCCTTGCCTGCTGGGTGTTCTGAATGCAGGAGAAGGTTTTCAGCATTCAGCAGCGAAAGACAGTCAGAGAGGAATCTTGTCTCACTTCTTGGAACGTGGGCACTGCAAAATAACAGATAGATTTTAAGTGAGTGTTGGCATTTGCTGGAGGTTTTGGACAGCTGCTAATTTCACCTGGGACTATCAGCATTCAGATGTGAATGTCAACATGGTACCACCATCCACATTCCCTACCTAGACTCTTAAGGGTGGAGGGGTGAAACCTTTGCATGTTGTGCTCACAACTAAACAGCTACTGATGTCAGCTTCGATAATCTAATTCACACCAACACCAGCTTTTCACACACGATGAAGTGACCAGCAGTATAAACCTGATAGCACTAGACAGTGTCTGGATTAAGGCTGTGTGATCCTGAGATCCATGCTTAGTCACTTGCCTTGTTGACGTTTGCACTGGATCAATCCCATGCCATATCTCAAAGCACCAGAATGCATATGAAATCTCCTGGCTGGACTGGGAGCGTAATGTCGGGTGGAGCAACTCTGTACACACTGCAGTTCAATGTGGAAATTTGTTAAGGGTTTTGTGCTGCTTAACTTTAGGAGTGATTGGAACACACCTGAATCCTACATCTTTAGAGAGTGTGCTGATAAACCATTCCAAGCAAATACGATTTGAACAGCCACTTGCAAGTGTATCATAGTGAAGATATAGTGCAGGCTTTATTTATGCTTTGCATTGTTTTACTTGCTTCTTGTATCACATTTATTTAATACATACAGCGTCCTTTGCGCTTTTGTGAACGGTGGAACAACTTAGGTATCATACGTACTGTTGAAAAATAAAATGACACTTCCCTTTTTCCAAACACCTTTGCTTTAGTTTCTTGAGGGCTTCAGGAATATTTGGACTATAGATAAATAAGTCCCCTTTTAACCCCAAATAAATAAATAAATAAAGGTTAATTACATGATGTTTTATTTTTGTTATGTACTGAGTTGAATAGGATCCAAACTGCAGCAGTCTGACTGGTCCTAGAACAATAGGATCCAAAATGCAGCAGTCTGATTAGTCCTAGAACAATAGGATTCAGAATGCAGCAGTCTGATTGGTCCTAGAACAATGCAGCAATATGATTGGTTGGCAGGAACCACCCAATCCTGCTCCAGATAGAAGTGAATCCACAACCTGATTGGCTTACAGTAGAATTCCGGAATTAGCCAATCATGTGCAGCCCATTGTGTAAATAATGTATATAAAGCAGATACTGTGAGGGGACTTTCATTCATTCCTCCTCACCACTATGAGCTGAATAAAGAGCATGAAATCACTTTGAGTATATTTCAATTTTAAAGAGAATGAAATGGCTGGATGGGAGAGAAATCGTATTAAGAGAGAAACAAGAGACCTGCTTCACCTGTCACATTCAGCAAAATTATAGCTTTCTGGAACCATGCAAATGCGTTGGCTCTGAGAGACAAGCTGCCCCCCACTTAGTTCCTCCCCAGTCCTTTTGGCATGGCACTGTGGGGCAGGCAGCTAAGCCAAGGTTTGACCTGACATGCAGCTGAGACCACGGTTAATCTCTCTCCTTAATCACGATCTGCAGCTAGGGACAAACAGTTCATGAGGGGGGTTAGGACTCTCTACTCCCCTCGCAGAGCTACAATTCTCAGAGCGGTTTAGCAATCAATGCCTTTCCCCAGTTGATTCTGAAACTGTAGCTCTCTGAAGGGAACACAAGTGGCCTAAATCTTATCAGCACCCTTAACAAACTACAGTTCCCAGGCTGGGGGGGGGGGCAGAGAAAGCCATGACTTGAAAGTCGCAGGATACTGTTTTAAATGTCTATTTGCAGTAAACAAATAAGGACATTGGCAGGATTATTGTAATAATCTGTGGTTTCATAACAGTGTATATTTAAAGTAGATGACTAAAAGAATAAGTCATGTTAATTTAGAATATGCAGGAAATGTAAAAAATAAATTTAAGGAACCTCAGAAAGAGGAAGGAAGTCGAGTTTTGAAATGTTAGAATGACTGTAAACCCATTGATTTAGATAAATTTATTGTCATTGTCCGTATATACACAGTATACACAACAACGAAAATCAAACACCCACCCAAAGACCGGGTTCACATATACATTTGCACGTATCTCCGACACTCTCATCCTATTCAAACATAATCTATAAAAACATAAAATCCAGAATATAACATGACCTATTAAGGCATAACATAACCTAAAACCTAAAACATAACCTAAAACCTATCTCATTGCTTCCTACTCTCTGCTTGCTAAACCTTGCAACTGGCCCTGAGATCATTATTTAGTGCAGTCAGAGCTCTTGGATAGAAACTATTCAGAAGGCGTGTGGTTCGCGTTTTCATTGTCCTATATCTTCTGCCCGAAGGCAATAGTTCAAAGAAGTTGTGAGCAGGGTGGGTGGGATCTCTCAGGATATTATGTGACTTCTTCAAAATGCGAGACGTGAAGATCTCATCCAGGGTTGGTAGTCGGAGCCCAATAACATTCTGGGCAATTTTAATTGTTCTCTGTAAAGCTTTTTTATCCGTTTCAGAGCTGCTCCCATACCACGATAATATACTATAGGTTAAGACACTCTCAATGGTACTATGATAATAGGACAGAAGTAGGTGCTGGGATAGATTCAGTCCCCTGAGCATTCTCAGGAAATACAACCTCCCCTGCACCTTCCTCACAACCATATTAATATTTGCAGTCCATGAGAGGTCCTCCGAGATATAAATGCCCAGGTATTTAAAACTACCAACCCTCTCCACTTCCTCGCCATTTATGTGCAATGGTAAAAATACACTTTTCTTTCTCCTAAAGTCAATTATGAGTTCTTTGGTTTTTTTGGTGTTAAGCATGAGATTATTTTCTTTACACCATTGAATTAACCCCTGTACTTCTTTCCTATAAGCAGTCTCATCGTTCTCACTGATGAGCCCCACCACTGTTGTATCATCCGCAAATTTGATGATTGTGTTGGACTTATACAGTGGGGTGCAATCAAATGTGTACAGGGAATAGAGAAAGGGACTTAGCACACATCCCTGGGGGACTCCTGTGCTTAATACTAGAGTAGAAGAATAGTAAGGTCCCATTCTCACTGTCTGCGGCCTATCAGTCAGGAAATTCCTTACCCACAGACAGATCTTCTGATGTATACCCAAATTGGTCATTTTAAGAAATAACCTTTCTGGCAGAATTGTATTGAAGGCAGAACTGTAGCCCACAAACAACAGCCTTGCGTAGGTTCCCTGTCGTTCTAGATGACTCAATACAGTATGGACAGCGATGGAAATAGCATCATCAGTAGATCTGTTTCTTCTGTATGCAAACTGGAATGGGTCTAAAGTGGATGGAAGACCAGCCTTAATATGATCTAGCACCAATCTCTCAAAACATTTCATAACGACAGATGTTAGGGCTATTGGTCTATAGTCATTGAGAGATACCACCACTGACTGCTTGGGGACTGGCACTATAATCGATGTCTTCAGGCAGGTAGGGACATAACCCTGCAACAGGGATAGGTTAAAAATGTCCGTAAATACGCCAGCTAATTCTGCAGCGCAGTCCCTAATAACCCGTCCCATGATTCCATCTGGTCCAGCTGCCTTCCTAATGTTAACGCTCCGAAAGGCACGTTGTACGTCACAGGTCTGTAATAAAAATGGTTGTCTGTCAGTAGTAGTTTCTGATGATGTGCTGGTGACCAATGCTGTAGTGACGGTAGTTCCAGTTCCCTCCTCAAAGCGGCTAAAAAATTGATTCAGTTGATCAGCCAGGTGCGCACTGCTGCTAGCCAATTCGTTTTTAATATTTTGCCCTGTAATTTGTCGCAAGCCTTGCCATACTCGACGAGGGTCGGAGCTCTCAAAATGTTTTTCGATCCTCCGGCAGTACATAGCTTTGGCGTTCCTAATGCCCTTTTTCAATTTGGCTCTGGCTTCTCTGTACTGTTGCGCATCACCAGAGTGAAAAGCAGCATTCCTTGCCTTTAACAGAAGATACACATCCCTGTTTAGCCAGGGCTTGTTGTTAGGGAACACCCGTATTTGTTTAGTGGTAGTGACAACATCAATGCAGCTTTTAACGTAAAACAGTACTGTTGAAGCATATGTGTCCACATTATTCTCCACGAAAAGCGACCACTCGGTGCTCCGAAAGCAATCTTGGAGTTGCTCAGATGCACCTACTGGCCACACTCGTATCTCTCTAGTTGATGGTCTGATTCTGCGTACGAGAGGTCTATATGATGGTATCATAAGTAAAGATATGTGGTCTGACTGCCCCAAATTGGGCAGGGGCTTGGTCTTGTATCCATGCATGATGTTACTATATACTCGGTCCAAGGTGTTTCCCCCCCTAGTGGGACAATCAACATACTGGTGGAACTTAGGGAGCACAGTCCTTAAATCGGCTCGGTTGAAATCACCAGCAACCACAAGTGCTCCATCCGGGTGGGCCCGCTGCTGTCTGCTAATAGCAGTTAGCAGGTGGCCCATAGCTGTAGTAGTGTTTGCATCGGGAGGTATATACACCGCTGTTATTATAACAACATTAAACTCACGTGGCAAGTAAAAAGGGCGGCACTTCACCACTAGGTACTCCAAGTCAGGAGAGCAATGCGTGTCCATTTGTTTAATGTCCGAGCTCCAGTTGTTGTTTATATAAACGCAAATTCCTCCTCCTCTGCTCTTCCCGGATTCGGCGGTTCTATCCGCTCTAATTACTGAGCGTCCTTCTAGCTGCAGAAGTCCCTGTGGAAAGGAGGGATCCAGCCACGTCTCTAGAAGGACCATAACACAGCAGTCCCGGATACTTTTCTGCCGAGAGGTAATAAGTTCCAACTCCTCTACCTTGTTGGGTAAGGATCTCACATTTGATACAAGGAGACTTGGCAATGCAGGCTTGTGGGGATTTTTACCTAGCCTCACTCGTAGTCCAGCCCTACATCCCCTCTTTTGCTTGCGCCCTCTCCGTTTCCTTTTCTTTCTGGCAAGGAGAGCAAGGGGAGTATCCCAAGAATGTGCAAGATATGGAGGCTCTCTGATAAGCTCAGCTGGAATGTTATAGGTTGAGACCTCCTGGTTGCAACCTTCCCCTCTGCCGATACTTAAGAGCTCTTGATGACTATAAATTACTTGTGCCTGAGTATTCACAGTCCATAGCAGCAATAAGTTCACAGATAAAAATAAAACACAAATCACTGAATACCGGTCTTCGGAGTGCCGAGCCACTGCAAGTGCTTGCGCCACCTTCTTGGCTTGGTTTCAACATTTCAATTGAAATGTATATAACTGAAAATCACAAATATAAAATAGAACAAGATACTGTTTTAAATATCTAGTGTAGATCACTCTGATCTAGCCTGGATTTGTGGCACTGAGGTAAGAGTACAGTTGACCCCTTTCTCTACGCCGTTTCCCCAAATGGGGACACTTTGAAAGCTCATAAAAATGTTTCCACGTTGAGGGAGCTAAATGATTGCAAAGGATAAATTCCTAGATTTCTTCTGTGAGCAGCTGCCCCCCATTGCCACTCAAGATGAGATTAGTCGGGGCTTCAAACATAACTCGGAAATTGCACCTGCAAACATCGAGCTAGACCCTTTTGACGTCAGTGGCTCCGCCTCCTCTTATATTTCTTAGGCGAGCGGGGGCGGGGGGGGGGAGTTGGTCTGCGCGTGCTCTCCTCCCTAGAGATACATTAAAGACGCACACCTTCACTTTCGGTTCTTAGCCACACGTCGCAGGACAAGGAACCTTAGAAAAATCAATAAGTGTGACACACAGCCAGCATTTCTGGTGAAAATGGAACGTTGCTGTTATCCGTTGATTCTGTATGAAGACTAATATTTCTCTGTGGGCAAGTCTAGCACTTAATAATAATAATTATTATTTATTTATACCCCACCCATCTGGCTGGGTTTCCCCAGCCACTCTGTGCAGCTTCCAACCGAATATTAAAAACAATACAGCATCAAACATTAAAAGCTTCCCCAAACAGGGCCGCCTTAAGTTGTCTTTTAAAAGTAAAATACAGTGGTACCTCGGGTTACAGATGCGTCAGGTTACAGATTCCGCTAACCCAGAAATAGTACCTCGGGTTAAGAACTTTGCTTCAGGATGAGAACAGAAATCGTGCGGCGGTGGCACAGCGGCAGCAGGAGCTAAAGTGGTACCTCAGGTTAAGAACAGTTTCAGGTTAAGAACGGACCTCCAGAACAAATTAAGTTCTTAACCTGATGTACCACTGTAGTTGTTTATTGCCTTGACATCTGATGGGAGGGCGTTCCACAGGGCCGGTGCCACTACCGAGAAGGCCCTCTGCCTGGTTCCCTGCAACCTCACTTCTCGCTAGGAGGGAACCACCAGAAGGCTCTCGGAGCTGGACCTCAGTGTCCAGGCTGAAAGATGGGGTGGAGATGCTCCTTCAGGAATACTGGACAGAGGCTGCTTAGGGCTTTCAAGGTCAGCACCAACACATTGAATTGTGCTCGGAAATGTACTGGGAGCCAATGAAGATCTTTTAGGACCGGTGTCAGCACTTGACATCCCTGGAATGTCAATATACCTGGAAGTGTCAACAAGTACTGTCTTGCGATTCTTACAGCAGAAAAAGATGCGAGATGGGTCTTATCTCTATAACTTGTATCTCTATTGTATTCCGTCATTAAATCTATGGTTGCCAGGATTTTAAGGTTAGAGTAGCCAATGGATAGAGGGACCTCACTCTGTAACCCATAGATTTACCATGTAGATGAACAGCAAAGGTTATTTGAGATGGGACTTCCTGATGGCTTTGACTCATTATATATATAGTCTCTATTGCTGCTATAATAATAGGGAATTAATTCAGGTCTTTTCAACAGTCGCAATGTGAAACCCTCTCCCGCACCTCCAAACCCAGCCCTAAGAACAAATAAATAGGCGCAGAGGCATGAAAGGTCGAAGCAGCGGCAGAAACCGGGCTGGAGACGTCAGTGACACGTTCGAGATTCTTGATGCGATAGAAATAATAGCAAACCTGTACAAATGAAAACGCCATTCACGCGGATATCGCTTATTTTCCGAGCTCCAGTTTGCTGAACCTTAGTTCCTGAGGCTCTGCAACGGGCTCCTATTTATAAGATAATTCCAACGCAAATGAAAAGCAAAACTAATAGAAAAGCAACGTTGCGCAACCAAGTATTCCTACTTTAAAAAATTAAAATACTAAAATGGATTAAAATCGCCTCGACTTTCTAAGGCTTGCTTTTAGCAGACGCCGCTGGGTCGCAAGAGGCAAGGGAATTCCACTAAACGGCCGAGTTCTCCAACAAAGCATGCAAATGACTAAAGGCGGGCATAAAACGCCCTGGTGGAAGCCGATTTAAAGAATAACCGTTTTCCTGTTATGTGGCTTTATGTGGCAGAGCACCTGTGAAGCTGGATTGCTGTTTAAATTAAAAAAGAAAAATACACATGCCAACCAGAACCGTGTGCGACTCTACACTTCTTATCTCTATGCAATGCGTCGCTCTACCGTAAGCTTCCTTAATGTGTCGCTCTAGCCTTACTTGTTTCCTTAAGCTCTATGGCGGAAAAAGGGTTCCCCCCTCTGATTCGCCAGCGCCACCTGCCCGCGAGATTTTACTTGTTCTCGCGATAGGCGTGGCGGGTCCAGCTGATTGCGCGGGTCGTTTGAATCCAGAGAGCCTCTAGCGGCACTGCGAGAAGGAGGGTCCTCGTCTTTGCTGGGGGCCTGGATATGGAGGGCAAGGAGGAGGCACCCCTGGAGCTCAGTGACGGTGAGGCAGCGGCTTAATGCGGGCAAAGGGGCCGGAGCTCAGTGGTAGGGCTGCTTTGCGTGCGTATAGTCTTAGGTTCGAGCCCCAGCACCTTCAGGTAGGGCGGGGAGAATACATGGGTCCTTCCCGGAGGCCTGTTGCAAAAGAACACATGCTTTACTTTATTTTGGATTGTTGTTGTTTAGTCGTTTCCGACTCTTCGTGACCCCATGGGCCAGAGCACGCCAGGCCCTCCTGTCTTCCACTGCCTCCCACAGTTTGGTCAAACTCATGTTAGTGGCTTCAAGAACACTGTCCAACCATCTCGTCCTCTGTCATCCCCTTCTCCTTGTGCCCTCCATCTTTCCCAACATCAGGGTCTTTTCCAGGGAGTCTTCTCTTCTCATGAGGTAGCCAAAGTATTGGAGCCTCAGCTTCACAATCTGTCCTTCCAGTGAGCACTCAGGGCTGATTTCCTTAAGAATGGAGAGGTTTGATCTTCTTGCAGTCCATGGGACTCTCAAGAGTCTCCTCCAGCACCATAATTCAAAAGCATCGATTCCTAGGCGATCAGCTTCTTTATGGTCCAGCTCTCACTTCCATACATCACGACTGGGAAAACCATAGCTATTACTATACGGACTTTTGTTGGCAAGGTGATGTACAATACGATAATCTTTATTGTCATTGTCCCATACAGAACAACGAAATTGAAAAAATCTACATCAGGCATTCAAAAACCAACAAGCCAGCTATCCCAGGCTGGTTAGCCCCCTAAAAACTCTTATACCCCATAATTAAATACAGTATGCTCACATAAGGACTACCTTACACTGCGTTTAAAACCAAAATCACATTTGGATAGAAACTGTTTCTCAGGTGGCTGGTCCTAGCCTTTATAACCCTGTACCTTCTTCCAGAAGGCAGAAGCTGAAAGAGATCATTTCCAGGGTGCGCACTATCCTGCGCTATCTCTGCAGCTTTCTTATGGCACCTGGAAGCATAGCTTTGATTCAAGGTGGGATAAAAAATTACCCAGCGCTTGTTTGGGAACAACAACAACCCACCCCTCAAAATCGATTGCAAAAAAACAAAATCAAGACAAATTCACAGCATGCAGGAGCTAAATCGCTCAACTTTTCTAAGTACCTGGGTTAGGCCTGTCTGAACAGGAATGTTCTTGGCAGGCACCGAAAAGGGTATGAAAAGGGATCATCATCTGCTTAGTCCTGTAATAGACAGTACTAGTAACACTATTAAAAAAGAGGAGAGCAGCAGGTCTCTCCCGCCACCCCTGCTAGCCAAGAAGACCTGGGAAGGCTGAATAACTTCACCAAGAACGTGATCAGAATAAGTTACCTTATGCCAAGTCAATCCATCTAGCTCATATAGCCCACACTGGTTGGCAGCCCCCTTTGGGTTTTCAGTCAGGGAGCCTTTCCCAGTTCTTGCCAAGGGATGCCAGAGGTTCAGTTTGGGAACCTTTTGCATGCAAGGCATAGTGCCCTAACCACTGAGCCCAAATAATGGTACAGTGGTACTTCGGGTTAAGAACTTAATTCGTTCTGGAGGTCTGTTCTTAACATGAAACTGTTCTTAACCTGAGGTACCACTTTAGCTAATGGGGCCTCCTGCCGCCGCCGCACGATTTCTGTTCTCATCCTGAAGCAAAGTTCTTAACCTGAGGTACTATTTCTGTGTTAGCGGAGTCTGTAACCTGAAGCGTCTGTAATCCAAGGTACCACTGTATTATAATGCTTTAATTTAGGGAATGCAGTCAAGTTGTTTCTGATAACATGCTGATTTGCTTTAATGTTGTGTACCTTACAAGAAAGGTAGGGGGAGAATTGTCCTGCCCCCCCCCCCCCGAATAAAAACTGCTATCTGTTGAGGCCTTTAGAATTAACTATTACTCTTTTTTTTTTGTTTCAGAAAAATATAATTTGACTTCAGATTTTAACGACTTGTGTTCTCACATGAACACAAAGATTTCAAATATCAAAAAGTCACTTCAGCTGAGAAAAATAGGTAAGGTGGTTTAATGTTTCCTGGGCATAGGGGTTGACGGGCTGAGTTTGTGAGATGGATTCAGCAAAAAATGTATGAAAATTTGAGATGCACGTGAGAGACATACTAACCCTCCTGAGCTGGACCAAGTCCCTTTCAAGCCTGGCATCCTCTAGGTTGGAACAATTGTTGTTTTTTGTATAAACACATGGAATGTGGTTTGCCAATTACATGGCTACGAAGTGAGCAGGGATGTTTCATGCCTGCATAATTTTGAGAACGTTTTCCAAAGTCAGTTTTTCGTCTGTGGTTGTTTCCTATTACTCTCTGCAGGAGTTCTCACCGATCCAACTGTTTGGTTTTACAAGCATGTTTTCTGTGTCCTATGCCCTTTCTTAGCAAGATACAAAAGGAAGAAAAACATGCAGCTGTGTCTCAAAGCCTTTAACAATAGAGGTTGTGCCCTTGATCGCTGCTGTGCCTGCCCCTCTCCTGTGCTGCTGGAGTGCACATTTAGCCAGGCAATTTGTGGCTTTTGGGGGTTGTCGTCGTCTTTTTTTTTTAAGAAGGAGGAAAAAAGAACTGTGTTGCTGGGTGCCATCTCCTCCACAGCAAGGCTGTCCTCCACTTCATTTTGTAGGATGTTTGTTGTAGCCATAAGGTTGCATACCAGTTTGATGCTTTCAGCAGAAAGGATATATATAAACAGGGTTTCTACTAGGATTTGGGGCAGCTTTGGAATTTGAAGGCTCTGTGCAGACATCCGCAAGACATCTGGTTGGCCACTGGAACAGATGAGGCCTCTGACCTGATTCAGAAGGGCTCTCCTTAGGTGTTTATGGCTATTCTGAACTGACCTCCTATTGGTAGGCCATATGCCCACTTAAATATTTGCTAAACTTTGAATAAGTTGTTAATTACTTAATTGTTAGCTTTATGCTGTAGGGATTTTTTTTATTTTGTTGTGGTTGTTTAACCGGTGTCGTGTTTACGCTATTTCTTTTTTGTGAACCACTTCGAGCACAATGTTTGTAAGGAAAATGCTGTATATAAGCGGATTAAACTGATAAGAAGAAGCAACTTATAGATGTATTTGCCAGAGGCTGAAGTGAGGTTGGGGTACTCTTGGGAATCATAGCATTGTAGAGTTGGAGGGGGGGTCATCCGGTCTAACCCCCCTGCAAGGCAGAAATCTCAGCTAAAGTATCCATGACAGATGACCTTCCAACCTCTGCTTAAAAACCTCCAAGGAAGGGGAGTCCACAACCTCCTGAGAGAAGGGTAGTTGTCGTGGTGTGTAATTTTAGGAGATGACAGAGCAGGAACGAAGGGTGTTTCTGGTGGTGACTAGTGGAAAGAGAAGTATGTATTTAACCTACAATGAATTTTCCTGTGGGAACTTCCTCTCTTTCCATGTCAGTGACTTGCCTTCCTTATTTGTCAGACCAGGAACCATCTTTGAAGACGGTGCTTAGCAAGATAATTCATGAGGTATCGCTTTTAAACAACATCCTCAATAAACTGGAGACAGAAGTCAACCATCAGGAGAACCAGCAGAGTCAACTCAAGGTAATAATAATAATAATAATAATAATAATAATTTATTATTTATACCCCGCCCATCTGGCTGGGCTTCCCCAGCCACTCTGGGTGGCTTTCAAAAGAATATTAAAATACTATAATACATCAAACATTAAAAGCTTCCCGAAACAGGGCTGCCTTCAGATGTCTTCTAAAAGCCTGGTAGTTGTTGTTCTCTTTCAACAACTGCTTGAAGGGGACTTTTTAAATGGGGGTATCTCTCCAGCGTTGTAAATGAGGATCCGCTGGTGCTTATTTGAGATGTTTCCATGCTTGTGTAAATTAGTTTACATAAACAAGGTGGGAAAACTTGTCATATATATATATATACACACACACACACACACACACACACACACACACAATATTTCTGTTTTACAATTTAAAATACTCATTTAAACATCCATAAAATATCAAAGACTTCCCTTCTTCTTTTTCCATGGTTCATTTTGCATATCTTAAATCCCTGCATACTTTACATAAACTAAATCATTCAGTTTTTCATTATTACATCCATCACTGTTGAATTTATCTTAACGCTGCCAACGTTTTCAAGTGTACACAATTCCCCCCATATATTCAATAAACATTTTCCAATCTTCTCTAAATGTATATTCTTCTTGTTCTCTTATTCTGTATGTTAGATCTGCAAGCTGCGCATATTCCGCCGACTTAAGTTGCCATTCTTCTTTAGATGGGAACCTTGCTCGTTTTCCATTTTGGGGCTAACGAAACACGGGCCACGGTAGTGGCATACATAAATAACCTTTTTTCCACACATGGGAGTTTCAGTCTGAATTATATCCAACACGGTGGGGAAACCTGTTGAGCTTTGGGAGGGGAGTATGTAAGGTGATGTGTGAGGAAGAGCAAGGACTCGGTGAACAGGGCTGAGGAGCTGGCTCTTTGAAGGCCCTGGACACCTGTGGAGAGCAAAAGGCCCAGTAGCCTCAGGGACATGGCTCATGGCAGAGCATCTGTCCCAGATTCAAATCCTGGTGTCTCTAGGTGGGCCTAGGATATGTTCCCTGCCTGTAATCTTGGAGAGCTGCTGCCGGTCACTGCAGACCAGGGATGGGGTGACCATTTTGGCCTAGGGGCCCATATCTTTTTCTGGCCGCACCTCTACAGGCAAACCTTGGCAGGTGGCTGGGCCAACCCACCTGTCAAACTCTGTTGCACAAAGCTTCCCAAGCAGAGCCAGTGTGGTGTAGTGGTTAAGAGCGGTAGTCTCGTAATCTGGTGAACCGGGTTCGATTCCCCGCTCCTCCACATGCAGCTGCTGGGTGACCTTGGGCCAGTCACACTTCTCTGAAGTCTCTCAGCCCCACTCACCTCACAGAGTGTTTGTTGTGGGGGAGGAAGGGAAAGGAGATTGTTAGCCGCTTTGAGACTCCTTAGGGTAGTGATAAAGCGGGATATCAAATCCAAACTCTTCTTCATCTAAAAGCTGGTTTGTTGTGGGTGCTTGGGAACCACCGCACACAGGCCTTTGCTGCTCCCATAGTGCCAAGTGGTTTGCACCGAAACTGCTGCCCAAAAATGAGGGTTTTCTCCTTCATTTTAGCAGCAGTTTCAATGCAAGCCGCTTGGTGCAACTGAAGCAAGGCATTCTTCCACTCCACCCACTGAACTGATTAGCATCTTATTCTACCAGGGAGGCAGGGGATTGTTCGTAAAATGCTGGTGCCTGTTCATTTATTATTATATTTTTATTTTATAACCTGCCCTTCACCTTGAAATCCCAGGGCGGCTTACAGCAATTTAAAACGTTACTTAAAATTCTAGCATCCATTTTTGATTTCCTTCATAGCCCATCAGATACAATCAACTTAAATGACCTGATAGGCACTTGCCCTGCAAAGAGATGCTGTTGTGTGCTGTCAGTTGTGTTTTCTCTTTGTCTAAGATAAACACGCTTTCTTCACATTTGTTTAAAAATTATACTGGGGAGGGGGAGGCTGCCCCAGCTAACTGGAAACAGGCACTGGAAAAACGAGCTGTAGTTCACAGGAGATTTAAACGACCAAGTGGCCCATGGATGGCTTTCCAATTTTATTTATTTTTTAGTAAGTGGGTAGTTTAATTTTTTTGTTTTTAAAAGCAGATAGTGTTCTCTGTTAATGCGTGCAGCCAACAAAGCCGTTTCTAGGTCTGCATCTGTAGTCTTTAAAACGTTCCTGTGCCAAAGGATGTGCCCAGAAAGCTTTATGACTCTGAAGCGTGGTGCTTTGAACATTAAATATTATTGAGGTAATTTAGGATCTTTTTATCAAATTAGGCCTACCTAATGGTGCACTGAGCACTGTGATGTGAGGGCCAGATATGGCCCTCCACATCCCTTGAAACTCCCCCTCACAGGCTCTGATTTGTACCCCAGGTCCTTTTCCCTGGCTGTAATTCTTGCTTGCCTGGGTGGCGGATAGAGGAGCACGTAGAAACTAGGCTTAAAAGGTAAAATTTGCCTGTGTGGCTCCGCCCACATTTTCCTCTGGCCCCGCCCACTGCTGGCACATGGCCCTCGGGAGGTTGCCCTGATAGGAATGTGGCCCCCCAGGCTGAAAACAGTTTCCCACCTCCAGGTAAAGCTTTCCTCTTTTAGCGCTGGGTACATCAACCCTATGCGTGGGTTGATACATGCAAGCACAGCAGGCTGAAATGATATGAGGATTTATCTTCCCTTGTACGAGCTTTCTTTAGAAAGCTTGCTTTTGAATTTGAGGATGCAAAAAGAGCTAATCAGAGAGAGAATCCACTCCAGAGCCACTCAAAAGGCATATGGGAATCATTCAGAGTCTTTCACTTGCGGCGTGGTTAAATTAATTTAAAGCACGAGTCGCAAGGATATTTCACTAAACGTGGCCTTAGCCCTCCACAAGATCGCGTTTCCGAACTGTGCCGTTGGAATACTGATAATCGCAGAAGATTCTTGGTGTTCTCTCAAATCTGAGGCGGTGCATATGAAAGCAGACTACCTCAGGGGACAGCGAAACCTATCGCCTGCTGTATAAGGATCCGAAAAAGGGGATTTCTCATGAGACTGTGTTTAGATATTTTTCCAGGATGACAGATCCTGACAGGATTATTTGCTGCTCAGTGTTGATGCAGTGGTAACCGAAAAGATAGATGTTTGCGAAATCTGTTGCCACGTTGAGATGTTCCCTTGGAGGGGGGAGGTTGCTTGAAAGATGCAAAGTTGTTCAATGTGGGGTCCAGCTTTTGTTTGTTGAACCCAGCCTCACAGGGATTACATTTCCCCTCTTTGTTTAATGACCTGTATTGTTGTTGTTGTTTAGTCATTTAGTCGTGTCCGACTCTTCGTGACCCCATGGACCAGAGCGCGCCAGGCACTCCTGTCTTCCACTGCCTCCCGCAGTTTGGTCAAACTCATGCTGGTAGCTCCGAGAACACTGTCCAACCATCTCGTCCTCTGTCGTCCCCTTCTCCTTGTGCCCTCCATCTTTCCCAACATCAGGGTCTTTTCCAGGGAGTCTTTTTTTCTCATGAGGTGGCCAAAGTATTGGAGCCTCAGCTTCAGGACCTGTCCTTCCAGTGAACACTCAGGGCTGATTTCCTTAAGAATGGATAGGTTTGTTCTTCTTGCAGTCCATGGGACTCTCAAGAGTCTCCTCCAGCACCATAATTCAAAAGCAATGACCTGTATTACCATATTCATTAAAGCTGCGTCACCAGCCTGATATTTTACAAATAAGTTTTAATAACATGCAAAAATATTTAAATCATTAAAAATAATGAGAACCCTAGTACAGTGGTCTCTCGGGTTGCGAAACTGTGCATCAAAAACTCCTTACATGCGGTCTGCATTCGCAATCCCTACTATCAATGGGCCTTAGTAAAGCAAAGAGCCTAATAGGCCAGCGCCTGAAAGACATTGAACGGCAAAACAACCTGACTATTCTAAAGAAAATGTGTCCATGGTATACTTACTTTCCCCCTGCCCACTTTGACTTCCCAGCTTCATATTTGTCTAAATTAACCATCCCAAAATACAGACGCGCCTTTACATTGGCTAGATGGGATGTTCTTCCCTCTGCCGTACTCGAAGGTCGTTACCAAAAGACTCCATTTGAAAAACGACTCTGCCCATGCAGAGATGGTAACACGGAAACAGTGTCCCACGTCCTCCTATCCTGCCCCCTTTATAAAGACCTAAGGAATGAGATTATTACTCCACTCATTCTCTCCAACCCCGGCCGTCCACAAGACATTATACTGTTCTTTCTCTTATCTGATACGGACAGTCAGACTACAGAGAAGGTCGCAAGGTACATCGAGAGAGCTGTGAAATTGAGGGCCACCATCTGAGTGACAGACGTGTTCATCTGACGGACCTCCTTTTGTTTGTTTTTATCCCCTCTTTATGTTTATTTTATTCTATTTTTAATTCTTGTATAGCTGTGGCCTGTTGGCTTTGCTAATAAAGTTCTGATTGATTGATCTCGGGTTGTGAACGTGATCCATGCAGCATGCACGTTCGCAGCCTGCATCTGTGCACGCACGGGTTACGATTTGGCGCTTATCCGCAAAGCACGATTTAGTGCTTCTGTGCATGTGCGACTGCCGAAACCTGGAAGTAACCCGTTCCGGTACTTCCAGATTTCGGCGGTCCGCAACCCAAAAAAACGCAACCTGAAGCATCTGTAACCCGAGGTATGACTGTAATTGAGGCTCATGAGGGGTCAGGGTTCCCTTTTCATAAAAGCAAAAAACAAACAAACCTGTTCCTCTTGACATCCATCAAACTCCAGGAGCTCCAGGAAACGATTGAGAGGTACTACAATGAAGCTCAGCATCTTGAGGAAAACATGCCTATTCACCTGCCCAGAGGAATCCCAAGCAGGTAGGTTTCCTGCCACCAAGGCAGGTTTTGCAGTTCTTTAAGCAGAGGCCATCAATACTTTGGGATTCAGCCGTGTGCTCTTCCAGCGATGCTCAGAATTAATGGTTGAAGCAGACATTTTATGAGATACTTGACAGCAGCCTCCAAAGCAATTAGAAACAGGAAAGGAAAAATCCTCCATCACTCAGAGACTAGTTAAGGATTTGGGATGTGACATACATATATGATTAAAATCACAAATTTAGTTAGAGAAGGTAGATGGGGGCAGAAGAGCTTTGTTGAAAAGCAGCCTCTCTGTTTTTGTTACATACCGAATAAGTTCTGGGGTAAAATACAGTTTATTGGAAATTTTGTAAAACTGAAGAGATTATAACCCATCTGAAAAGCTATTGATGTGTTCAGAAATAAAGTATGATATCAAAAGGATGTTCCTATTGGTTGAACTGGTTTTTAATGTGACTTCATGTATTAGTAGTAAAAAGGGTTGCAAGATGAATTGCCTCTTACTTTTGCAAATTTTAATATACCCAAACCATCCTAGAGTGTATCTTAGACCTAGGCATGAGAACATGACTTTTCTTCATTCATACAATTTGTGCAATTCTTTGGCTTCAAAATAGAAATTCTCGAGATGAACACCCGAGGGTAGGGTTTATTATGTTAGGGCATGGACTCAAAGATGCGCAGCCAACTCCTGCAGCCAATCTGGTGCCAAACGCATTGCTCTGCTTTCCTTTGGACCACACCAGTGAGGCTGGTCTTGCCATCTGAGCAGCCCAGGACCTCCAGACACACTGCTCTCTGCAGCCACAGCAGACGCTGCGATTCTGTGGGCTTGACTTCACCCGCGGAGGTGCACACCATTGTCTTTTGAGACAGATGGATGCCACCCAGCTAGCCACATCTGCAAGGCACCTTGATCTAAAGCACGGTTAAGCATCAAATCTTGCTGAGCTAACCATGGTTAAGGGGGGGTTTTCCCAGCGCTCTGCCAAGTGCCGCTACGTACCCTCTGGACTCGGTTTGGCAGCCAAAAAACATTATTTTGTTGTGGCATCAGAATCAGATGGGTGCTATCCCTGTTCAGCTTTCTGTTGTTCATTTTAGTGTTTTCTTAGGCCACTGGCACTTTATTCTGTATTTCCCCCTCCCCATCTCTCTCTCAAAAAAATCACGCCTTGAACAGCTCTGCCATGAAAAATTGGCAGGAGGAAAGGAAGCAGCGCATTTTGTTGTATCTGCCGCCTCCGTCAGGGTAGATGAACTATAACTTATCTGAAGTGGCAAAGAGAGGGAACTTGTCAAGGGTGCTTGTAGCTTCCTGCGTGATAAGCTTTCCGTTGTCGGCTCTGCCTCCCACTTCCTCTGTAGCACCCAGGGCATCACGGTGAAGGATGAAGCACAGTGCAAAGATGCTGAGGCTGCCGGTGGGAAGAAGCCAGCGAAAGAGCCCAGATGTATCAAACAAGCAGCCTTGTTAACGGAAGAGGAGTTTGAAAGCATTCCTGCGTAAGTAAGCAGTCCCCACCCTTAACCGGAGAAAAGAGTAGCCAGGTTTTACCTGCATTTGCCTGTCAGAGAAAAAGGGACGTGGGTGGCGCTGTGGTCTAAACCACAGGTCGGCGGTTTGAATCACCGTGATGGGGTGAGCTCAGTGTGGTGTAGTGGTTAAGAGCGGTAGTCTCATAATCTGGGGAACCAGGTTCGCGTCTCCGCTCCTCCACATGCAGCTGCTGGGTGACCTTGGGCCAGTCACGCTTCTTTGAAGTCTCTCAGCCCCACTCACCTCACAGGGTGTTTGTTGTGGGGGAGGAAGGGAAAGGAGAATGTTAGCCGCTTGGAGACTCCTTAAAGGGAGTGAAAGGCGGGATATCAAATCCAAACTCCTTTTCATTGCTGGTCCCTGCTCCTGCCAACCTTTAGGTAGGTAGGTACCGCTCCAGCGGGAAGGTAAACGGCATTTCTGTGCACTGCTCTGGTTCACCAGAAGCGGCTTAGTCATGCTGGCCACATGACCCGGAAGCTGTACGCTGGTTCCCTCGGCCAGTAAAGCAAGATGAGCACCGCAACCCCAGAGTCGGCCACGACTGGACCTAACGGTCAGGGATCCCTTTACCTTTTTTACCTGCCAGAGAGTAGCGGTTGCCAACCTTTTCAGGCCTGTGGGCACATTTGGGTTTCTGAAGGAGCACCCCATCTGCTGGTCGTCCCCGCCCCTTGGATCTTTCCATCTCCCAAGAGACAGAAAATCTGTGCCCACAGATGTTGCTTTTCCATGGGATCTGGGTAAAGCACGGAGCGTCACTCTTCCAACGTCTTCCTTTAGCACTACAAGGGAGAAAATCTTAACTACCCTTGCCTCCTCAGGACAAAGGGAGCAGTGATCCATAAGTGGATTACAAGTGTCTGTAAAAAAAATAATTTAAAAAAATTCGGAAAATCACAAATTTGTTGCATATATGTATGGTGCTGATTTCACCAGTGTCACAGGTTTGATCCCTGTATGGCACAGCTGCATATTCCTGCTTTGCAGGGGGTTTAGACTGGGTCCCCATTCCAACTCTACAATTTTATGACTATATGCAACGTAATCGGCAGCTGAACTCCTTTTTGTCTTTGTCTTTCTGTCTGGTGGCTCTTGGTTTTGTAACCTGAGCAGATGCTTCTCACAAAAGCGGTCCTAATTTATTCCGCATCTTCTGTGGCGTAATACCGAGCTGAATGAAAAGTTAATGCAGTCGAGCTCCGGGGTCCTCTGTGTAATGAACAAATTGCACGGCGGCGTCTGACTCATCAGGACGAGGCAATTAATGAGACAGAATTAATCACGGCTCCCGTTTCAGAAAGTGCTGCTCCTTCTGCCTCCCCCCCCAACCCCATTGCCCTCTTCTCTTTTCATTTAGCAGGAATCATCCTCGTTTCTTCTGGTGCAGCCAAGTCAAGGACAGTGGAGCGTTAGATGCCTTCATGTCTCCCATGATTGCCGTTGCAATTTGCCGTGGCACATTCCAGGCTCCCTGGCATTCCCTTCCCTCCATTTCTGTCTGTCTTTGGGGGGTGGGGTTCAGGTAGCCCCCCATCACTGCACATTCAAAGAACACATGAGGGGGGGGTTGAAAGGCCGCTTGAGCCCACCACTGTTGACATCCTCTCACCATTTATGGGTATGAGAAGTGGATCTGCAGACTTATGTGTTATTGGATTCCTTACCCAAGCTTTACCATGTGCTGCCAGGGCAGCTTACAACAATATAAAAAAGACAGTATTAAAACCAATTAAATATAATTACAATCTGAAAAATTAGGGACGGTTTGTGTGTGTGTGTGTGTGTGTGTGTGTGTCTATCTATATTGTCCTTATTGATGGTATGTTCTCATCTGGCTGTCTCGGGAGATAATGGAAGAGTGTGCCTTTGGGAAGTCAACCTGGAGAGTTACAGCGCCTGCTGTGGCTGTAGAGACCAATATAGGAGAGACATGTTTTGTTGCAGCTGGGGCAGGTGAAGGCTTCCAGTTTTGCTGCTGAAGGTGCGCATGGAGTTTCTTCTTTCTGTACTCTTACCGGCGGTCATTCTTCCACTGTTCACTGCTGTGGATGCATGACCTGGGTAAAAGCGTAAGATTGGCACAGCCCCTCCATTGGAAGATTTTTTAAAATGTTTTTTAAAATTTATTTATTTAATTTCTATACAGCCCTTTATCCAAGGATCACAGGGCGGTGTATAAAAAACAAAAGAATGCACACATAGTAACGAATGAAAACAATAAACCCACCCCTCCTATTTAAAAGGCCATAGATGTCTAATTAGCCAAAGACCTGGGAGAATAGGAATGTTTTTGTCTAAAGATATGTAACGAAGGCACCAGGCAAGCCTCCCTAGGGAGAGCATTTCACAAGCAAGGAGGCAATGCAGAAAAGGCCCATTCCCGTGTCACCACCTCCCAGATCTCACGTGGAGAAGGCACACGAAGAAGGGCCTTGGTTGATGCTAGTAGGGTCCAGCTCAGTTTATATGGGGAGAGGCGGTCCTTGAGGTATTGCAGTCCTGAGCCGCTTAAGGCTTTGTAGGTCAAAACCAGCACTTTGAACTGGGCCCGGAAACTAATTGGCAGCCAGTGCAATTGGACCAGGATTGGCGTTTTATGCTCAAACCATCTTGCCTCCGTAAGCAACCTGGCTGCTGAATTCTGCACCAGCTGAAGTTTCCAAACCGTCTTCAGAGGCAGCCCATGTATAATGTGTTGCAGTAATCTAACCTTGGCTTACCCCTATGGAGTAACATTTCTATGGCCCGTGTTCAGACTGCCTTCTAAGCCCAGGGCTGCACGGAAGCCTCAGTGGCAATTCACTGTTTTGAGGAGAAGTGAAAAACTGAGCCAAGGTGTCCTATTTGTGTATGTTTCTTTGAGGCAAGGGATGGGGAAGATTAGTCTTGAAGAACAATTTGTTTTCCCTACCCAAAGGCCTAAATTGGGAAGAATCCCCTTTCTGCCGCCCAAAATTTTCCCACCCTCTTCATATTTCTAATGTGCTTCCAAGAGAGAGAATCTGCGTTTGTTCTTTAGTTGTATGACTTTCTCTTTCGAGCAGGTATGATGAGGCAAATCTCGCTCTCTTGTCCTGTGTACAATTCCCTGGAGAGCAATATTGTGTTTACAGGACTCTGTTAAAACTTGGACCTTATTAGCTATTTAACACACATCCATTTTTACTGTCCTTATCATGTGTTAGACCTCCATGTTTCCAGCCGGAATCAAGAGCTGAATATACTCTGCTAAACTGCACTGAATATATCACCTCTCTCTTAAAGTTTTTAGCACCTGCTTTTTCAATAATCTCTATTTTTCATCTTCTCCCACTTCTTTTAGCCTGAGTGCATGTGTGCTTTCTCTTCCTTGCCGTAGGCATGTCTTGGTCTCTCGCATTCTCATATATCAACTCACAAGTTTTTGCCCTTTCTCCCCTCTCTGCGTGGGTGGGTAGAGCTTTTCTCATCTATTAGCTTGCTGTCCTTCTACTTTAGCAATGCTTGAAATGTGAGGTTCCCCCATCTTGAGTTTTCTCCAGGCAGCTGCCGGCCAGTCTCCTTTTGATTAAATGCCAGAGCTGAGAAAGGAGAACATGGGGAAGGGAGAGCAAAATAATATGGAAATCTGATTTAATATACTTTGCACGTGACTTGATTCTATGGGAGACAGGAATGGACTTTCTGGTTCCTAGGGCAAGCTGCTTTCTGTGTTACTGTGCCTTTGCCTATAGATGGACGCACGTGCACCTGTGTATGCAACTTGGACACCTGTTTTCGGGGGTCTTGAGCATGGGGCAAGTCACACTTAGACCAGTGACCAGTCAAGAGATCAAGGCCCCGTCTGCACTATCCCTTTAGAAGCAGTGTCATACCACTTCAAACACTATTAAAAGGGTAAAGGGTCCCCTGACCATTAGGTCCAGTCGTGACCGACTCTGGGGTTGCAGCGCTCATCTCGCTTTACTGGCCAAGAGAGTCAGTGTACAACTTCTGGGTCATGTGGCCAGCATGAATAAGCCGCTTCTGGCGAACCAGAGCAGCGCACGGAAATGCCGTTTACCTTCCTGCCAGAGTGGTACCTATTTATCTACTTGCACTTTGATGTGCTTTCGAACTGCTAGGTTGGCAGGAACAGGAACTGAGCAATGGGAGCTCACCCCGTCGCGAGGATTCAAACTGCCAACCTTCTGATCGGCAAGTCCTAGGCTCTGTGGTTTAACCCACAGCGCCACCCGTGTCCCTTCAAACACTATTGGCTTCCCTCAAAGAATCCTGGGGACTCTATTTTTAAAAATGTGCTGAGAGCTCGGCTTCCAGGACCTCCAGGTAGGTCTGGGAGAGACCCCTGCACAAAACCCTGGAGAGCTGCTGTCAATCAGTGTAGACAGAACTAGGCTAGGTGGACCCATTCGTCTCACTTGGGCAGCTTCCAGCGTTCCTGAAACTGAATCACACACAGAGACTTAATCTTGGAAACGCTTGTAGGATCATCTGCCTTGGGGAGGGATGTACCTGGAAGAAGAGGGGGAAAGTACCCAGGTGTGGGGCAGATCTAAGCTCATGCATACTTCTTGGGTGAAAGCTTTTCTACTGCAGGTGTGCTGTCTGCTAATACAGAGCTGTGTGCACATATCTTTTGGTGGGTTTAACAATGACCATCGAGTTTTAAGCAATGTCCCCCCCCCCTTCAGCATGCTAAAATATTACTAAATGCTGCTTCAGGCAGAGACGCAACCTTCCATTTGCCACTGATCCAGGTGAAGTAGCCTTGCACCTTCACACCTGACCATTGCTGCAGGTGTGCGTGCTTGCACCTTTTTGATAATGCAGGTTTTGTACACGAACGTGTGATCTCCCGTTACGAATTTGCCCTGAGAAAGGTGGGGGCTCTGCAAGTTTGGGCATAATTCTGCTTGTTTTGTGACGTGCCGGGTAAGGGGAACCTGTTTCCTTCCTTCCCCACAGGTACATGCGAGGCCGCCTGACGTACAACCAAGTCAATGCAGTCCTTCAGGAAATCAACAAGGCCGTGGTTAGCAAGTACAAGATCATGCACCAGTCCCCTAAGACAATGTCCGGGGCTGTGAGGAACCTCTTCTTCAGATTCAAGGAAGAAGAAACAAAGAATACAAAAGGTAGCTTTCACTC
This sequence comes from Podarcis liolepis, assembly GCF_965112155.1. Lineage (NCBI taxonomy): Eukaryota > Metazoa > Chordata > Lepidosauria > Squamata > Lacertidae > Podarcis > Podarcis liolepis. Next base: position 54,631,272 of record NC_139565.1, on the reverse strand, counting down.
CCGAGTACGTGTTTGAACCATAGGTTCAATCCCTGGCCTCCAGGTAGGTCTGGGAAAAGGACTCTTGCCTGAAACCCTCTAGAGCTGCTGCCAGTCAGTGTAGGGGTGGGCTGACAGGCCAATCTTGGCTCACTGGGGGTCCATGTTGGCCTGTAAGACCATTTCTTCCCTAAACCACACCCGCCTGTTGGTCAAGTGATCGGTGACATCAGCAATGGAATGGTGTTCATTCCTGCCAATTGCTGCTTTGCCAGCAAGTTGCCTGTGATAACTGCTGGTGAAGCAAACCCAGGATTGCCCCCTTCGCTCATCAGCTAGTGAGTGGAGCGTTCAGTCCCGCTGCCACCTGTCAGTCAACCTGATGTCATGTCAGATGATTGACAGCTGGGTGGGCCCATCCTGCATATTGGGGGCCAAATATCTATCACTGGTAGTTTCCTTTTTAATTTTTGTAAACTGCTCTGAGATTCATTTGGATTGGCAAGGGGTATAAAATACAGTCGCACCTTGGAAGTCGGACGGAATCCGTTCCAGAAGTCTGTTCGATTTCCAAAATGGTCGAAAACCAAAGTGTGGCTTCCGATTGGCTGCAGGAAGCTCCTGCAGCCAATCGGAAGCTGCGGAAGCCCCATCGGACGTTCGGCTTCCAAAAATAGTTCGCAAACCAGAACAGTGACTTCCGGGTTTGCAATGTTCGGGAACTAAGCTGTTTGACTTCCAAAGCACGACTGTACATATTTAAAAGATTTCTTACTCACCCTCCATCTCTGGGTGGGAACAACCGTACTTTTTTTTTTTAAAAAAAGTAAAACCAATCCAAGGAAAAGTGGGACTGGAATTAAACGAAGGGTAAAGTACTCTGTACCAGGATGAAACACGAATTGTGTCTCTGCAGGCCAGTTCTTCATCGTGGAGGCCGATGTGGAAGAATTTACACAGCTCAAGGCAGACAAGCGTTTCCACAGCATCCTGACCATTTTGCGACATTGCCAGAGGCTGCGAGAGATCCGTGGCTCGCGCCTGGTCCGTTACGCCATCTGCTGAGGAGGTGTCAGGGTGTTTGAGGCTTGTGGTGGGAGGTTCCCCTTGCCCCACTCCTCAGGACTGTGCCGCAAAACAAAATCCTTCCTTCGTTTAGAGTTTTACATGGCAAGGCTGTTTCTTTACTCCTCTTTCTTCCTACCCTCATTCATTATTGTTGGAGAAGGTGGGTTTTGTTTGCATCCGTAAAATACAGTATCTGTAATTTTCATCTTTTCTGCAAAGGTATGAAGCTATACATCCCACGAGTGCGATTCTCACTCACCCGGCTTTGGGGTTTCTATCTGTTGAGCTTGATCTGCATTTTATAGCAAAGCAGAGGGCAAATGGGTTGAACCAAGAACTGCCTCTAAACCATTGTTCAAAGCTTGAGATTTGGAATTGCTGAAATGCCAATAAAGAGTTGAAAGCACTGGGCGAGTCGGAATCCTTGCTAACTTTCTTCATCTTTGGGATGCTTCCTCAATTAAAAAGGTAAAGGGACCTCTGACCATTAGGTCCAGTTGTGGCCGACTCTGGGGTTGCGGCGCTCATCTCGCTTTATTGGCCGAGTGAGCCGGCGTACAGCTTCTGGGTCATGTGGCCAGCATGACTAAGCTGCTTCTGGCAAACCAGAGCGGCGCATGGAAATGCCATTTACCTTCCCGCCACAGTGGTACCTATTTATCTACTTGCACTTTGATGTGCTTTTGAACTGTTAGGTTGGCAGGAGCAGGGACCGAGCAACGGGAGCTCACCCCGTCGCGGGGATTCGAACTGCCAACCTTCTGATCAGCAAGCCTTAGGCTCAGTGGTTAGGCCACAGTGCCACCCGCCTCCCATGCTTCCTCAATTACTACATCCCAAAGTGTAGGTGAACAAGCCATTGTTGGAGGTGCGCCGCTGACCACAAAGCCTGGGTGTATGTTTTTGAGTAGAGTGTGATGGGAGGTCCCTCTGGCGGAGTCCCGTATTGAAGCATCGGTACACATCCGAAAGACATGCGCACACTATAAGGAGAGTCAGCGAAAACAGTTGTGTAGGAATTGTAGCATCAAGTACTTTATTATTTACAGCAAGAGAAACAAATAAAACATGGCATTCTGTGTGAGCTCTTTCTCACACACATCCTCTCTAGCTTCCTAGCTGGACAGAGAACAAAGAGCAGAAGTTTATCAGCTTGACTTCCGCTTACGCACACAATCTTAAGAAATGAAAACATCCGATTGTGTGACCCTCTGCAATAGTGGCAGTGAAAATACTGACAGGGTGAACAGTAGGGCGGTCTGTTTATCAGGGGATTCCCATCAGAACGGAGCTCACCTGGGTTTGTTGTTGTTGTTTAGTCGTGTCCGACTCTTCGTGACCCCATGGACCAGAGCATGCCAGGCACTCCTGTCTTCCACTGCCTCCCGCAGTTTGGTCAAACTCATGTTGGTAGCTTCAAGAACACTGTCCAACCATATCGTCCCCTGCCATCCCCTTCTCCTTGTGCCCTCCATCTTTCCCAACATCAGGGTCTTTTCCAGGGAGTCCTCTTATGAGGTGGCCAAAGTACTGGAGCCTCAGCTTTAGGATCTGTCCTTCCAGTGAGTACTCAGGCTATCCATTTCCTTCAGAATGGATAGGTTTGATCTTCTTGCAGTCCATGGGACTCTCAAGAGTCTCCTCCAGCACCATAATTCAAAAGCATCAATTCTTCGTCGATCAGCCTTCTTTATGGTCCAGCTCTCACTTCCATACATCACTACTGGGAAAACCATAGCTTTAACTATATGGACCTCTGTTGGCAAGGTGATGTCTCTGCTTTTTTGGTTGCTGCCATTCAGGAAAGATAGCAAACCATAACCAGACCAAAAGAGGGCAGTAAGAGGCATGGAAATGTCCTATGAGCAAACGCTGGAGCTGGGTAGGCCTATATTCATAAGTTCCACTTTTTATTCACACCTCCACGATACTGCCTCTCATTTCCACCAAATCTTCCCTCAAAGTCCATCTTTGATGGGGCCACGATGATCATCTAGTCTCACCTGCAATGCAGGAATCTTTTGCCCAACGTGGGGCTTGAACCCACAGCCCTGGGATTAAGAGTCCCATGCTCTACTGACTGAGCTATCATCAGGCAGTCGGACTTGTAACACTGCAAAGGTGCAAAAACACAAAGCACCTTGCCTGTATTTTTCTTACATGTAGAGATCATAAGACAACTGCTTAAATCTCATTAGCATTGGTGTGGCTTCGCTCTGGTTAACTGCTATTGATTTCCGTGCTGTTCTCAACCTGCTTAATGCACTCTGGATTGTGCCCAAATCTGAAGTCATTAAAAGTTTGCAAGAGTTCCGAGACACGTGTTTGAGAATATATGTTATCTTTAGCTATTTAAACCCCAGCTTATCCTCCTTAAGTATATCTCTGCCCAAGGTTTGTCCTGCAACCCATTGGAAAGTCAGGTGGATTAACAATATTGCATCCTTAGCATTTTGTTTTTGAGGGAATAAACTCGGTTGATCAGGATTTGGCCAGTTTGGCTTTTGTTTTTCACTAATCCTTGCTTAAAAGCTTAAGTAATTTCGTTGTCCCCGAGAGGGGGCAATGACAATAAAGATATTATTATTATTATTATTATTATTATTATTATTATTATTATTATTATGCAATGCAGGTGGTTTTTATAATGGATGTGCCCATTATAATGGTTTGGATGAATTAACCAGTGTTTAAATTATATGAAAGGTATTATTTTCAGGCTGATCAAAATTCTCTATTCTTAAACCTTTTGTGGTGTCTGTTCTTCAGGCTAGTGGTTTTGTTTGCAAGGCATCACAGAATTTGAGCCAGGACCGTAGCTCCGTGGTGGCGCATGTGCCAGTCCACGTAGAGCAAAGTGGAGAACCTCTTCCAGCCAGAAGGCTGTATTCCCCTTTGGGAATCCCTCCCAGGGGCTGGGCCAGGGGCAAAAGTGGGCAGAACAATGAATAATAATAAAAATTTATTTATCTATTTATTCCCCACCCATCTGGCTGGGTTTCCCCAGCCACTCTGGGCAGCTCCCAACCAAATATTAAAAACATGATGCAGCATTAAACATTAAAAACTTCCCTAAACAGGGCTGTTTGACTTGTCTTCTCAAGGAAATAAACAATTACAGTGGTACCTCAGGTTAAGTACTTAATTCATTCCGGAGGTCCGTACTTAACCTGAAACTGTTCTTAACCTGAAGCACCACTTTAGCCTATGGGGCCTCCTGCTGCTGCCGCGCCGCCGGAGCACAATTTCTGTTCTCATCCTGAAGCAAAGTTCTTAACCTGAAGCACTATTTCTGGGTTAGTGGAATCTGTAACCTGAAGCGTATGTAACCCAAGGTACCACTATCTGACTTTTAGATCTGAAGGGAGGTTGCTCTATAGGGAGGGCACCACTACCGAGAAGGCCCTCTGCTTGGTTCCCTGTAACCTCACTTCTTGCAGTGAGGGAACTGCCAGAAGGCCCTCGGCGCTGGACCTCAGTGTCTGGGCTGGATGATGGGGGTGGAGACGCTCCTTCAGGTATACTGGGCTGAGGCCGTTTAGGGCTTTAAAGGTCAGCACCAACACTTTGAATTGTACTTGGAAAGATACTGGGAGCCAATGTAGGTCTTTCAGGACTGGTGTTATGTGGTTATGTAAAAGTTACCTTTGCACACTAGGCTGGATTCTACATATGCACACACAGGGCAGATTTGAGGGTAAACCATACACAGCACGGGTCTGCCCTTGCGGCTCGTTGGAAGTTGAAACTGCTTCACATGTACTATTACATTGTCGTCTTTATGAGGATATACGTTTGACTTTTATTACACCTGTTTTGCAAAAGTCCAGGAAAGAATCGGAACATCATAGTTTAAAACTACTGCTAGAAGACATGAATCCCAAGACTACATTAAATGTAGCTAAATTCTGTGCGTCTGCAATCAATCGCAGGAAGCAAGTGGTTTCCCATAATGACCAAACCCCTAAATGCTAATTACAGGAGGCACGCTAATAATTAATTTTAATTTTTATATTTAAACCCTTGTTACATTCATATTGTCCTTTGTATTTTTGATATTTTTATGATCTGTGATATTGTGTGTGTTGATGCTGGTCTGTGACCGTATTAATAAATTCATTCATTCATATGCACACAGACCTCTCTGTTTTCCATTGAGGAGAGCAAGAGGCATTATGGGAGGTGAGGGACAGCCAGGCAGAAATGCCCAAGGAGCATGTGATGCAGAACCAATGAGGGAAGTGGCCTGAGAGAGGAAGGGCGGCCCCAGAGAGCCCCCAGTGCCCCACATTTGGTGTAGACCATTCATAGATATAGATTCTACAGGCTTCCTCAACCTCGGCCCTCCAGATGTTCTGAGACTACAATTCCCATCACCCCTGACCACTGGTCCTGCTACTTAGGGATCATGGGAGTTGTAGGCCAAAAACATCTGGAGGGCCGAGGTTGAGGAAGCCTGATATAGATGATTTGGGGAAGTTTTTTTCTGTTTGATGTATCGCAGTGTTCTTTATTTTCTGTTGGAAGCCTCCCAGAGTGACTGGGGCAACCCAGTCGGATGGGCGTGGTAAAAAGAACAAATTATTATCATTATTATATTGATTTTTGAAAACAGCTGTAAAAAGTCAATAGGATGTACAGCTCGATAAAAAGAGAATTATTATTATTAATAATAATAACAACCCTAACTGTGACCGAGTGAAGTGCAAAGGTTGTTTGTGACATCTTCGAAATTAAGAAATGGGGAGCGATGGGTCAGAGTTTACATTGGAGTGGAATCGGGAGCAATCAGTTCTGTAGATAATTCTGAGCTGGGCAAGATCAAAGGTCAGGTTCTAAAAGGCAATTAAAAAGATTCCCTAAACAAGTTAGATGGAAGTTCCAGCCACTTCCTCGTCTGTCTGTTTAGTTTCATCCCGTCTCCCGTGTAATTTTGGAGCAGCTATATTGCAGTCGAAGGCTGAACAGGGTAGATCTGAAACTGCACAACGAAGGAATCTCAGTGGCTTAATTTCTGCCCTCCCCGCATCCTGCGCCAGGCCATTTCATAAAGACATGCCGTTCCAGTTTAAAAGATTGGTCGGCATAGCAGTCGATTGCTTGCGTGCCCCGTTTCCTGAACAGAAACCATGGTGCCAATCATTAATAGCGTTAGCTTAGCTCAGGGCCAGCACATCAGATTAACCTTTTCGGAAAGGCACAAGCGTTTCTTGGCTGGGAAGCCGTGTCCTGGGGAGAGGTAAAAGATCACTAAGCAGCCGTTGACTTGGGCCATGGAGCTGATACTCATTTGTGGGAGAAAGGGATTGGAAGTGAGTAGTAGAAAGAGGCTAGCACTTCTGGTATGTAGGGAAAGGTAAGGTATAAGAATAATTTATTATTTATACCCCACTCAACCAGCTGGGTTTCCCCAGCCACTCTGGGCAGCTTTCAACAGAATATTAAAATACAATAGTCTATTAAAAGATTCCCTAAACAGGGCTGCCTTCAGATGTCTTCTAAAAGTCTGGTAGTTGTTTTTCTCTTTGACATCTGATAGGAGGGTGTTCCACAGGGTGGGCGCCACTACCGAGAAGGCCCTCTGCCTGGTTCCCTGTAACTTGGCTTCTTGAAGCGAGGGAACCGCCAGAAGACCCTCGGAGCTGGACCTCAGCATCCGGGCAGAATAATGAGGGTGGAGACGTTCCTTCAGTTATACTGGGCCAAGGCCGTTTAGGGCTTTAAAGGTCAGCACCAACACTTTGAATTGTGCTCAGAAACGTACTGGGAGCCAGTGTAGGTCTTTCAAGACCGGTGTTATGTGGTCTCGGCGGCCACTCCCAGTCACCAGTCTAGCTGCCGCATTCTGGATTTGTTGTAGTTTCCAGGTCACCTTCAAAGGTAGCTCCACACAGAGCGGATTGCAGTAGTCCAAGCGGGAGATAACTAGAGCATGCACCACTCTGGCGAGACAGTCCGTGGGCAGATAGGGTCTCAGCCTGCGTACCAGAGGGAGCTGGTCAACAGCTGCCCTGGACACAGAATTGACCTGTGCCTCCCTGGACAGCTGTGAGTCCAGAATGACTCCCAGGCTGCGCACCTGGTCCTTCAGGGGCACAGTTACCCCATTCAGACCAGGGAGTCCCCCACACCTGTCCACCTCCTGTCCCCCAAAACAGTACTTCTGTCTTGTCAGCATTCAGCCTGACAAAGTACCAGAAATGAGAAGATGCCACAACCAAGAAAGCCACTACCTTAATGTTTGAAGATAGCATCACATGGTAAAAGCCTCTGATGACAGGTTCAACATCTAGGCTGTGTACACACAATCCATTTAAAGCACATGAGCTCCCCCAAAAGAATCCTGGGAACTGGACTTTATCCCACACAGAAATACAATTCCCAGCATCTTTAACAAGCTACAGTTTCCACGATTCTTTAGGGGAACTTGTGTGATTTAAATGGTGTGCGCAAATCTGCAGGCTGTTTCATGGGGGTGAAGGCGATCCTTCAGCCAAAATACACGTTAAATACATGACCAGACCTGAAGTTGTTGGCGCAAGCTTTGCTGCGCAGACCAGGTTGCTTGCCACCCGTGCCACTGTGCCATCTCTAACTTCCTGATCAAATAATTGCCGCAATAGGCTTCTGTTCACTGAGCTGTTTGCTCAAATGGTTCCCGTATGCATTGGGTTGGCTATTGTGGGAACAGGAGGGTGGACTGGGTGGGGCCTTTGGCCTGATCCAGCAGGGCTTTTCTTAATTTTTTAATCGAAACATGCAACTTGACAAAGTTTTGCTGAAACTTTACAAGATGCGACACAATAAAAGCCAAACTAATCTAAATAAAGATAAGAGGAAACGAAAAATAAAGCGCATGCACGCACACACACACACACACACACAGAGAAAATACAGAGACCTCTAAAAAGGTATATCTTATCCTTGGTCCTATGCAAAATGTGGATTCTTCCAGCAGGCACTTGGAAGCTTCCCTTTCTTCTCTCAGCCTCCCGCCCTAGGAGATCTTTCTTTCCCTAGCAGGGCTTTTCTTACATTTACTCTAGACCAGGGGTAGGCAACCTAAGGCCTGTGAGCCAGATGCGGCCCAATCGCCTTCTCAATCCGGCCCGCGGACGGTCTGGGAATCAGTGTGTTTTTACGAGTAGAATGTGTGCTTTTATTTAAAATGCATCTCTGGGTTATTTGTGGGGCATAGGGATTCATTCATATTTTTTTCCAAAATATAGTCTGGCCCACTACATGGCCTGAGGGACGGTGGACCGGCCCATGGCTGAAAAAGGTTGCTGACCCCTGGTCTAGACTGTGGCCCGGAGGAAGGTTGCCACCTTCTCCTTCGAAGTGATATTCTACCTTCATTTCCATTTCGTCTATTCCTTTCTTTTTTTTCTAACTTCAGAGAAGGGGTGGACAATCTCCTTGCTCTCAGGGGTCATATATGGTAGAGAGCAGTGGTCAGGGGTTGCATAGCTGTTGGTGTGACCTCATCTGGTGGGTAAAAAGGTAAATGACCCCTGGACGGTTAAGTCCAGTCAAAGTCGACTATGGGGTTGCGGCGCTCATCTCGCTTTCAGGCCGAGGGAGCCGGCATTTGCCCACAGACAGCTTTCTGGGTAATGTCACCAGAATAACTAAACCGCTTCTGGCGCAACAGGACACCATGACGGAAACCAGAGTGCACGGAAACGGCGTTTACAATGGTGGGACCATTGTCTCATTCTGTTTCTCACACCCCTTCTCTCACACAAATACATATATACACTCGCCCACAATCACACTCCCTGTCCAGTTCACTAAACTGCGAGTTGGCTTTATGTGGCTTTTAGGCACCTGTTTCAAATGTGAACCCCTTTTCCTACCCCCAACCCCCAACTCCATCTCAGACTTCATCAAAGCTTGCCTCTTCTGGAGGCAGACCTAATCCTGCAAAGGCCCAAACCAGGCATAGGCAAACTCACCCCCCCAGATGTTTTGGGACTACAATTCCCATCATCCCTGACCACTGCTCCTGTTAGCTAGGGATAATGGGAGTTGTAGTCCCGAAACACCTGGAGGGCCGAGTTTGCCTATGCCTGGCCCAAACACTCAGTATTTGACTGCTTTAAGACTTGGTGTTAGTTTATACCTGGAAGTATCATAATAAATTAATGCTGCTGTTATTCTCCTTTTGCTCATGCTGTTTTGAATAGACGTAGCCTGCCAGATTATAGTGGCTCTTGCATATATAAGCGGCTTAAGCAATTTAAATATTTTCTCTTTTGGGAAACAGTCATAATCTTAATAGGGTGTTGTTGTTTTTTAATTGATTAATATGCTGGCTTTATTACAAGTTGGGTTTTAGAAAAACAAACATGCACAGGTACTGTGAATCTTGGACTCACTATTTCTCTTCCCCTCCCCATCCTTTTGTCTCCCCCCCTTTAAAAAAAAAAGACAAAGAAAACCAGGCACCTGGGAGCAAATTTAACCTGCCTACCGGTGACAGCAGAACATTTGGATCCTGTGAGGAGACTTTGGTGCTGTGCCGTTGCATAATAGCATAGCTGTGGATAGAGTCCAATAACACTCAAAAGACTAGGGAGTTCAGAGAGGGCAGTTGTCTCTCACATCCAGATTTGGTTTAGCACAGTGGTTAAGACTGGTTCTCAAGGGGTGTGATGTGGCAAGAGAGGATGGCAAGTGGCAGGAAGCTTCAAGGGCAATCAAAGAAACATTTTACCATCATCATTGTCATTGTCATCATCATAATTTAATTATACCCCGCACATCTGACTGGGTTTCCCCAGCCACTCTGGGCAGCTCCCAACTGAATATTAAAAACACAATACAGTATTAAACATTAAAAACTTCCCTAAACAGGGCTGCCTTCAGATGTCTTTTAAAAGTAAGATAGCTTATTGCCTTGACATCTGACGGGAGGGCGTTCCACAGGGCAGGTGATGTTAGGATATTTCCGTTCCACCTTAAAAGGGAGCAGGCTTTTGTAAGCAACAGAGTCTGCGCATGTCCTATTCACAGGATGTTTATGCTTGCTGTTTTTTCCTTTCGTTTTCTCAGTCGGCTCAGACACGCTGACAGAATGGACGTGTTTTCTTTTGTTCTGTTAAACGCTAAATAAAGTCTGTAAATTATGCTCTTCTGCTCTTCTGTGATGCAAGCTTTCGGCTGTGTTTCTGCTGATAAAGAGGGTGCACCAGCCTAGGAATGATGCCAGGAATTTCCAAAGGCTTTGTGCCCCTAACTGTTGGATCTGCGTGAGTACGGGAGGCCGATGGACATCCAGAACTCCAGCTTGGGGGCTCATGATGGACGTTATCTCCCTGGCAGTTTCCCAACAACAAGGTTATGGGCCCAGATTCACGGCACCTACAGGAGAGTAAAGCTGCAACAGACTGCGTTTGAGGTATGAAGGGGGGAAAAGCGAAAGCAAAGGGACGCTTTTTCTGTTATACCTCGGCAAAGAGCCTTTGAACTCCGGCAAGGCTTAATTGGCCTGGGAGCCGAGCCAAAGAGTTCGTGATTAATGGGCTGCCAAGATAAGGAGTCTTTCAACTTAAAATAGACTCGCGGCTAAAGTAAAAAGCTGAGATGGATCTCTTACAGACCTCAGAAACTGCTCCGTGTCCACTAAAGCTGAATGGCCACAATTATCAGACCTGGGCAAGGTACTGTGAGGGCCAGATGAGAAGGCTTGGAGTGTGGAATACTGTTTCTGAGAACCCCCCAGCCCCTGTGACAGATGAGTGGAAAGCACAGGATTCGAGAGCCATGGGAATAATTTTGCTCTCAGTAGCTCCTGAAGAGTTAATCACCTTGGCTGGCAAGGCAACTGCCCGTGAGATGTGGGATGGGCTTAAAGCCTGTCATCTCCGACGAGAGGCTGGGTCTGTGTTGCTTTATTTCAGAAAGCTGCACAGGAAGCGTTTGGAACCAGGGGAAGATCTTAGAGCCCACGTTTTGCAGTTGCAGCATCTCAGACAGGAGTTGGCTCAGAGAGGTTTCAATATGCCTGAGTCACTGTTTGCTATTCTCATCCTGGACTCCCTGGATGAAAGCTATCATGCCGTGGCAAGTCAGCTGGCGACCCTCCCTGCGCAAGACCTCACTGCTACAAAGGTCTTGGCAACTTTGCAAAATGAATATGATAGAAGGAATGCAGCTGAATCGGCTTGTGCGCTTCAGGGGGAGCAAAGTGGGACAGCATTCCAGCCTACAGGGGGAGCCAAAGCGTTGGCAGCTGTGAAGTGCTGGAACTGTGGGAACCAAGGTCATACTCAGAGGTTTTGTCCAAAGACTGGAAATAAACAGAAGAAAAAGCCTGCAGGTGGCCCGAAGCAGAAGGGGGGTGGAAAGCCCGCGCAAGGGAAAAACAAAGCGATGTTTGCTGGCACTGCTTCACCAAAGGCTAAAGGCACGTCTGCTGACCAGGAGCAGCAGGGGGGCAAGCTGCAAAAGCCCACGCCGCTGGAAAACAAGGGTTTGCTTGCTGTAAAGACTGCTCCAACAGCCAAAGGCGACTTTGTTGTGGATTCAGGCTGCACGCGCCACGTTTCCAAGGACAGGCATCTCTTTATCTCCTTCAAGCCCCAGGAAGGTGAGATCCACCTGGCTGATGGAAGGACGTTGCAAATTGCAGGAGAAGGGACTGTGAAACTTGCAAGTTTGCACACAACCATCAGCGGAGTACTGTATGTTCCAGGCGCTGCAAGCAACTTGTTGAGCGTCCCACAGCTTACTGGGCGTGGTTTTCAGATTTCCTTCAAGAGGAGCGTCTGTGTCATCAGTAAAGGCAAAGAGGACTATTTGCATGCAAAGTTTATGGATGGTTTGTTCCATATAACTTATGATGACACTGTTGTTGTATCTAATGCTGATTCTTGTTGTGTTGCACAAACTAACAAAGTTCTTCATGCAGGTTGCATTCATGATGCGCATCGAAGGTTTTGTCACCTCTCTTGGAAGGCACTGGCCAAGATGCCAGAGGTGGTTGAAGGTTTGAACATCAAACCCTGTAAATTTCACATGAAATGTGTATCTTGTGCAGAGAACAAGGTGAAGGTTGCTCCAAAAGGCAAGGAGTCTAGCAGGCAGGCTTCCAAACCCTACCAGCTAGTGCATGCGGACCTGGTTGGTCCACTTGCGCCCTCTTTAGGAGGAGCAAGGTACTTCATGATTCTGATTGATTCCTTTTCCAGGTACATTCATGTGTATTTGCTCGAACAGAAATCGCAAGTGTTTCCGAAGTTTAAGGAATTCTGTGCTTGGTTGGAAAATGTGCACGGTAAACGTATTTCTTGTTTTTTTACTGATCGGGGCGGGGAGTTTACTTCTCAGCAGTTTGAAGCTTTCCTGACTGAGAAGGGAATCCAGCATGACATGTCAACGCCCAGATCGCCATGGATGAATGGGCTTTCGGAGAGAGCAAATCAAACATTGCTGCAAGGAATCAAAACCTTGTTGCATGATGCCAATCTCCCTGATAAGTTTTGGGGGGAGGCTTTGGGGAATTTGGTTTACACCGTTAATCGCAGATTGTCATCACCCATTGGCTGTACCCCCTATGAGAAGATGTTTGGCAAGAAACCCAACACCAAACACATGAGAATCTTTGGTTCTGACATGTGGGTACGCACACAACAAACCAACAAGCTTGGGAAGCGTGGGGCACATGGTTTGTTCATGGGGTACGAAAAAGGTGCATACAGGGTATGGATGACTGACTCTAAATCCATTAAGTTCACAAGGAGTGTTGAGTACAATCCTATTTTTATTTTTTTTTTATAAAATTTTTATTGGTTTTACAAAATTTTTAAGAAAAACAGACAAACACTAAAAATGACAAACATACACGTATAGTTTCAAACATATTTTCATAAACCTCTTTTCTTGGACTTCCCCATACCCCCCCCCTCTCTGCATCCCAATGTCCATAGTTCAACTAGCAACTCCCAATTGTTACTTTCCAATCTCTATCATCTTAGTCCTCTTTTATAGTCTAACCTTATATCCCTGTACCCCTTTGTTTCTGAAAACCACGACATTTTAGCATTCATTAAGTTTATAGTAGTCCTTAAGATAGCTTTTAAATTTTCTCCATTCTTCTTCCACCGTCTCTTTTCGTTGGTCACGGATTCTGCCTGTCATCTCGGCCAGTGTCATATAGTCCATCACTTTCATCTGCCATTCTTCCAAAGTGGGTAAATCTTGTGTCTTCCAATACTTTGCGATGAGTATTCTTGCTGCTGTTGTGGCATACATGAAAAAAGCTCTATCTTTCTTTGTCACCAGTTGGCCGACAATGCCCAAGAGAAAGGCCTCTGGTTTTTTAGGAAAGGTACATTTAAGTACCTTTTTCATTTCATTATAGATCATTTCCCAGAAGGCCTTAATCTTCGGGCATGTCCACCAAAGGTGATAAAAGGTACCTTCAGTCTCTTTACACTTCCAACATTTGTTATCGGGCAAATGATAGATTTTTGCTAGCTTGACTGGGGTCATGTACCACCTGTATACCATTTTCATAATGTTTTCCTTTAAGGCATTACATGCCGTAAATTTTATACCGGTGTTCCATAACCATTCCCAGTCAGCTGACATGATGTTATGTCCAACATCCTGAGCCCACTTAATCATAGCCGATTTAACTGTTTCATCCTGTGTGTGTGTTGAGTACAATCCTAAGTGGGGGGAAAATGTGGGAATTTTCCAGTGTTACCCAGAGGAGGATGAAGGTGATGTCAAGCAAGCAGCTAAAGCTGAGGAAGCTGCTGCTGATGATGAGGATGATGATGATGATGATGATCAGAGTTCGGATTCCAGTTCAGTGGGCGGCGCTGCTGCTGATGTCAGTGAAAGTGATGACACAGCAGACTACCAAAGCGCAAAGGCCTCAGTCAGACCATCTGATGCGTCTGACAATGAACTGGAAGAACCACTGTTCACCATTGGTCACTTTTCTCCTAAGAAAGAGGAGATGAGTCCAGAAGACTTGCGTCTAGTACGCAGATCTGAAAGGGCGACCAAAGGCAGACCTCCAAAGAGGTATGCTGATGAATTTGCTAAGACAGCAACTGCTGTTCTTAGTAGCTCAGAGAAGGTATGGGAACCTTCAAGCTTCAAAGAGGTTCAGGAGTTGACCTCTAAAGATGCTGAGCCTTGGCTAAATGCCATGAAGGCGGAAGTTGATTCCTTGAACAGGAACCAAACTTGGGAACTGGTACCGGTAGTCCCAGGAATGAGACTGGTTGGCAGCAAATGGGTCTTCAAGGCCAAGACAGACCAGAATGGCAAGGTAGTCAGACACAAAGCCAGATTGGTTGCCAGAGGTTTTTCACAGGTACCAGGACAGGATTACCACGAGACCTACTCACCCACAGTCAAATATGAGAGCATTCGGCTGATGCTCAAGGTCGCTGCGGAGGAGAAACTGCATGTTTCCCACCACGACATTAATACAGCTTTTTTGTACGGGATTTTGAATGAACAGCTGTACATGCTTCCACCTGATGGGATGGAGATACAGAAGGGTATGGTCTGTAAACTGCGGAAATCCTTATATGGTCTCAAGCAGAGTGCCAGGTGTTGGAACACAAAACTCACTGAGACATTGCTTTCTCTAGGTTTTCACCAGGGCAAAGCTGATCCATGTGTGTTTGTCAAGGAGGAGGGGCAAAACAAACTGTATTGTTTATGTTTTGTTGATGATCTTCTGATGTTTTGGAAGAATCAGGCTTTTTACCAAAGCACCCTAGCTCAACTGAAGGAGCACTTTGACATGAAGGATCTTGGTGAGGTATCCAACTATCTTTCTCTGCAGGTGGAGAGAGACCAAGCAGGTAATTTTCTGGTACACCAAACACAGAAAATTGCTGATGTATTAACCAGGTTGAATTTGGTTGATGCAAACCCAGCAGACACACCGATGGTAACAGGTTACCAGGTAGACAGTACTGCTGAAGCGTTTTCTGACACAACGCTGTACAGATGCATTCTAGGCAAGCTGAATTTCATTGCCAGATGTTCAAGACCTGACATTGCTGTAAGCTGTAATCTGCTTAGCAGACATGCCAACAATCCTACGGTTCAGGATTGGAAAGCTCTGAAGCGCATAGCCCGCTATTTGAAAGGGACTATGCACTACAGGCTGAGGTTCACCAGTCAGAAGACTGGAGGTCTTGAAATCTTTGCAGATGCTAGTTTTGGAAGTGACACCACGGATGGTACAAGCACTTCTGGAGTATGCTACATGTACAACCACTGCCTGTTTGACTGGTTGTGCAAGAAGCAGACAACAGTGAGCCTAAGTTCCTGTGAAGCAGAACTCAATGCTCTGTCATTTTCACTCATGGATTGTGAATGGTTGATGCAACTGTTTAAGGACATCAGGGTGTCTGTGAAATGTCCTATACAAGTGTATCAAGACAATAGATCTTGTTTGGCTTTGCTGAACTCGGAGAGTTGCAAGCAGAGAACCAAGTACTTGCAGATTAAGCTACATCGTGCAAGAGAGTGTATTCAGAAAGGACTGATTCAGGTGTCCTACATGGCAGGAAATGAAATTCCTGCTGATCTGTTGTCTAAGGTTGTTAACAGAGAACAACATAAGGTTTATGTACAAAGGTTGCAATTGGGTGAACCACAGGTACAACAGGTTACACGGAAAGGGGGAGGATGTTAGGATATTTCCGTTCCACCTTGAAAGGGAGCAGGCTTTTGTAAGCAACAGAGTCTGCGCATGTCCTATTCACAGGATGTTTATGCTTGCTGTTTTTTCCTTTCGTTTTCTCAGTCGGCTCAGACACGCTGACAGAATGGACGTGTTTTCTTTTGTTCTGTTAAACGCTAAATAAAGTCTGTAAATTATGCTCTTCTGCTCTTCTGTGATGCAAGCTTTCGGCTGTGTTTCTGCTGATAAAGAGGGTGCACCAGCCTAGGAATGATGCCAGGAATTTCCAAAGGCTTTGTGCCCCTAACTGTTGGATCTGCGTGAGTACGGGAGGCCGATGGACATCCAGAACTCCAGCTTGGGGGCTCATGATGGACGTTATCTCCCTGGCAGTTTCCCAACAGGTACCACTACCGAGAAGGCCCTCTGCCTGGTTCCCTGTAACCTCACTTCCCTTAGTGAGGGAACTGCCGGAAGGCTGTGAGTGTTCTTGCCCCATGGCAAGTCACAATGGTGCTGTAGTGAAGACGGAGTGCCTGCGCACTTTTAAAAGCTATCACAACGGTTTATTTCTACATAGCGGGCTGTTTTTAACCCTTCTGCCACCAGTTCTGGCTGCCCCAGTTTGCTGCCGCTGATTCAAGTTTGAGCCAAGAAATTCTTTAAATTATAATGAGAGAATCTATGTATGTTCGCACCCAGAATGCTCCTGCCTGTGGGGTTGCTATGGTATTGCTATAATAAGGAAGACTCCCCTTTGCAGGGAACCGTTCTAAGGTGAAACTCAAGCGACTTTTGAAATGTCAGGCAGGGTGGGCGATGTACATGTTTAAGAGCCACATTACAGACTTTGGACATAAACGGTGGCTTTGTTCATCTAGCACTCTCCCCACAAACCTCCAGTCATGGGATATCAGTGATTTGGTGACACTGCCGTTCATATTGGTGAGCCACATGCAAATTGCATGGAAAGGATACCAAAATACTAGGTGAAAATTCTGGTGTTTCCTGAAATTCATCACTTGATGTTGACAGCCATCAAGTGATGAACACGAGCTGCCTGAGAGATCAGCCCTGTTTTTATGCTCTTCATAGAATCAGAGAATTGGTACTGATATATCACACACAGGTGTTGCAGTGGCAAAGTGATGAGAGGGAGAATCCTGTGATCCTTGGGATTGAAATTCATTTTTTAAAATTATTTTCTGCGTAAGGAAAGAGGGGCAAAGGCCTCTTCTAAGATAGTGGCACGTTTTCTGTTGGCTTTTGTAAAAAACAAGAACAAAAAACACTTTCAAGAACAGAAATCTGCCTCCTGGTTGTTTGGCAGGGGCGGAGGAAGGTGAACATTCACAAGATTTTTAGCCAATTAACCGAGCCCAATGCATTAGTTAAACATTGCAACTCTACAAAGCACTCCACACATTTTGAAGAGAATCCCACCCCCAACAGTTAATTCTATTCCTCTTAAGCAAGATCGCCGCCACTGTATCAACCACCGAGTTAACCTACAATGAAAGAATCTTAGGTTTGAACTTTTACACGTATTGACAGAGCATCCCTAACCCTGGAGGGGAATTAGCTGTGCTGGTTTGACGCTCCTACTTCTGTACCTTGACAGCGGTGCCTGGAAGGGCGCAGCACAAAAGCAAACCTTTCAAAAGGAAACTTCTTAGATGGCGAATCATAACTTATTCATGTCTCTTGAACTGAGGATGCTGGCATGCAAATCCCCAAAGGCCATGCACAGAGGGCACTGAAAGAGCCATCCTCCCAATTAGCAGGAAAGCCTCGTTTCTGTTGGATCAATCCGTCAACCTCTGAGGGATGATGTAGAAGGATTGGGTCTGGCATCACTTTCACTGCTTGTGTGTGCCGGTAGCCATACTCGGCAGAGTTACATCTCAACGCAGCTCCTTCCTTGGAAGGGTCTTCAGGGTTGAAGGTACAAATAGTAGGCAATAAACACTCATGGGCGCCATAAAGATTCAGTCTTTACTGAGATTTACTCGAAGGCGTTAAAGCATATTGGTAGTGATTGCAAAATACTGGAAGAGCAACACAATTCCAACAAAGAATGAATGGTTATCAAAATTAAGTGAATATCTTGAACTGGCAAATGTTATGTACTTAAGTTCTCACCCTGGGCCAGCAGGGGGATACTGTAGATAGTTATAGTAGAGAGCCAGTATGGTGTAGTGGTTGAGAGCGGTAGTCACGTAATCTGGGGAACCGGGTTCGCGTCTCCGCTCCTCCACATGCAGCTGCTGGGTGACCTTGGGCCAGTCACACTTCTTTGAAGTCTCTCAGCCCCACTCACCTCACAGAGTGTTTGTTGTGGGGGAGGAAGGGAAAGGAGAATGTGAGCCGCTTTGAGACTCCTGAAGGGGAGTGAAAGGCGGGATATCAAATCCAAACTCTTCTTCTTCTTCTTCTTCTTATGCAAATAAGGGATCGAAAGTGACGTTCAGTGATTGGATAGTTTTAGAAAATTGTTACAGTTACGTTGTACTGGAGCTCTATATAAGCAGGCTGACTGAACCCTTCAGTTCAGATCTGTTCTGGCTTCTGAATAAAAAATAGCTGTTTGAAGAATTGCTGTGTCTTAACAGCAAAGTTAACAGAAATAGTAAGAAATCAACCAAGTGGAAAAATCAGGAGAGAATGGGATGTCTTTACAAATTATATGAAGAGGGCTGGTTTCCCAAATTATGATTATGACTTAGTTGAGACTAAAACCTCCAACAGGTAAACTAATTGTCTCTCCATAAAGTGTATAATGATTACAGACAATCAAAGATATGATAATATACTGCAAGGAAGTTGAAGGAAGTCAATCTTTCTCTCTTTTCTTTTTCTTTGAGTTTTATTTTTACTTTAGGCTTTCTATTTTTACTTTTGTATTTTTGTATTTTTTCTTATTACCATTTTTTGGGTAATTTGTATAACTCTATTCTTTTATGGATTGTATGTACGTATGGATTTATGTATTATGTCTATAGCAAACAAACTAATAAAATAATTTTTTAAAAAAGCATATTGGTAACAAATACATACAGAATTTCACCACTGCTGTGGCCTAGGCATGCTTAGAGTCCAACAAGAGCCCAAGACTATCTCTCTGCTTCTCTCACCGCAAGGCACAAGCAAGAGACCCACAACAAGTTACAACAAGTTACACAGAACCATTGTTATCAGTACTTCCTGTCACACTTGTGCATGTCCAAAAAACAGTTCCCACAGAAAATGTCCTTGCCTAGAAAACATAATCTCAGCCTTCTGCTGCTTTCTTGAAACTTCTTCTCTGTTTCTGGAACAAATGATTCTCTCGCACACAGAGAGAATATCCAACAGTTTCATTTTGCAGCTTGGTTTCGGAGGCTACAACATTAGCAGAAAAGCTCCTGGATCTACCTAATTGTTCCCCAACACCAGTTGTGACTAAGGTTGCCTGCTGTTCAATGGGCCCCTGCAGTCTTGCAATTAACAAGCGAGCTTAATTTTCGGTGATTAGCAGGTGACAATAATTACCTCCACCGCCCAATGAAGTTTCAGCTTCTCATTCCAGCAGATTGCTGCTTCCAGGCTCAAATTCAAAGACAGCCAGTGGGATGTACTGGTTAGAGGGCTGGACTGAGACCTAGGAGCATAGGGTGAAAATCCCTGGATCACATTGGGTCAATCACTGCATCTCAGCGTAACCTACCTCACAGGGTTATTGTGAGTATAAAATGGAGAGAGGGACAGCCATGTGTACCAATCTTGAGCTCCTTGGGGGAAAAGAGGGGTATAAATGCAACAAATAACTAAAAATAAAGTACTCATTCTAGCCTCTGAATCAGGAATGGGGAACCTGTGGCTTCCCAGGTGATTAATAATAATAATAAGCACAGACATCACCTCGCCAACAAAGGTCCATATAGTTAAAGCTATGGTTTTCCCAGTAGTGATGTATGGAAGTGAGAGCTGGACCATAAAGAAGGCTGATTGCCAAAGAATTGATGCTTTTGAATTATGGTGCTGGAGGAGACTCTTGAGAGTCCCATGGACTGCAAGAAGATCAAACCTCTCCATTCTGAAGGAAATCAGCGCTGAGTGCTCACTGGAAGGACAGATCCTGAAGCTGAGGCTCCAATACTTTGGCCTCCTCATGAGAAGAGAAGACTCCCTGGAAAAGACCCTGATGTTGGGAAAGATGGAGAGCACAAGGAGAAGGGGACTACAGAGGACGAGATGGTTGGACAGTGTTCTCGAAGCTACTAGCATGAGTTTGGCCAAACTGCGGGAGGCAGTGGAAGACAGGAGTGCCTGGTGTGCTCTGGTCCATGGGTCACGAAGAGTCGGACACGACTAAATGACTAAACAACAACAACAACAATAATATTTCTACCCCACCCATCTGCGCAGCTTCCAGCAAAATATAAAAACATAATAAAACACCAAACATTAAAAACTTCCCAATACAGAGCTGTCTTCAGAAATAATATTTTTTGTTATTGGACTCCAACTCCCATCATGCTTGGCCACAGGCCATGTTGACTTGGGCTGATGGGTGTTGGAGTCCAGCAACATCTGGGGCATGGCAACTTGGCAAGTCCCCTTTCCCTTTGGTAAATGGCTAAAAATCAGGTTACCCTCAGGCAGGGATAGGTGCCACCAGATGCTATCAGTCTCGCATCCCTTGCAAGCATGAATTCCCAGAATCAGTAGCGTAGATAGCCGGGGGGTAGGGTGGCGTTATGGGGGTCTGTACTGTGGCAAGATGGCTGCTGTGCATTGGGGCTTGGGATTCTGGGCGGCAGGGGAGCTTGAGAGATTACGGCGGTTGCTTGGTGTTTTGGCCGCACTTCCTTGAAGTCAGCGGACTTTTCCCACACAGCACATACCGTATTTTTCGCCCTATAGGATGCACCGTCCCATAAGGCGCACCTAGTTTTTTTGGGGGGAAATAAAGGGGGAAAAATTATTTTTCCCCCAGGCGCGGGGCTGGGGTGGCCCGAGCTTCCCCCGACCCCAGCCCCCAAACAGGCAGCTCTCTGCAAGCCGTGGGAGCCCAGCGCTGGCTCCCGCTGCTTGCGGAGAGGTCCGCGAACTCTGGACGCGCTGATCTCAGCGCGTGCAGGCTTTGGGATGCCAGCAACTCTCCGCAAGCAGCAGGAGCGCTCCCGCTGCTTGCGGAGAGGTCCGCGAAGCCTGGAGAGCGAGAGGGGTCAGTGCGCACCGACCCCTCTCGCTCTCCAGGCTTCAGCGAAAGCCTGCATTCGCCCCATAGGATGCACACACATTTCCCCTTCATTTTTGGAGGGGAAAAAGTGCGTCCTATAGGGCGAAAAATACGATAATTAAAAACTGTGGGATTTGGCTACTACAAGATGTAGTAACGGCTGCCAATTCGGACAGCTTTAAAAAGAGATTAAAGTAACCAATTCACAGAGGATAAGGCTATCCATGGCTATTAGTCGTGAGGGATGTGTTCTACCTCCAATATTGCAGGTGATATGCCGCTTAATACCAGGAGCCAGGGAACATGAGTGATGTTAAGTTCATGCCCGGCTCGTGGGTGTCCCATAGGACCCTGGCTGAGACACTGAAAATAGGACAGTGGGCAAGCTGACTCATGCTTTTGAACCTCTATATGACGCCTCTGGGAGCTGTCATCAGGAGATTTGGAGGGAAGTTGAAACTCGATGACATCCAGCTCTGT
The DNA here is from genome assembly GCF_965112155.1 of Podarcis liolepis. Lineage (NCBI taxonomy): Eukaryota > Metazoa > Chordata > Lepidosauria > Squamata > Lacertidae > Podarcis > Podarcis liolepis. The sequence continues at coordinate 54,609,856 of NC_139565.1, read as the reverse complement.
CCCTCTGCTCCATCTGAATCAGGAGAGGTGGTTGAGGTGTTGAGACTGGTGCTTGAAGCTGGTGATACGATACAATACGATAATCTTTATTGTCATTGTCCCATACAGAACAACGAAATTGAAAAAATCTACATAAGACATTCAAAAACCAACCAGCCTGCTATCCCAACCTGGTTAGCCCCCTAAAAACTCCAATACCCCATTTTTAAATACAATATACTCCCATAGAGACTCCTTAAGGTAAAGGTAAAGGGACCCCTGAACATTAGGTCCAGTCGTGACCGATTCTGGGTTGCGGTGCTCATCTCACTTTATTGGCTGAGGGAGCCGGCGTACAGCTTCCGGGTCATGTGGCCAGCAGGACTAAGCCGCTTCTGGCGAACCAGAGCAGCGCACGGAAACACCATTTACCTTCCCGCCAGAGCAGTACCTATTTATCTACTTGCACTATGACGTGCTTTCGAACTGCTAGGTTGGCAGGAGCAGGGACCGAGCAACGGGAGCTCACCCTGTCGCGGGGATTTGAACTGCCGACCTTCTGATCGGCAAGTCCTAGGCTCTGTGGTTTAACCCACAGCGCCACCCGCGTCCCTAGAGACGCCTTACACTGCATTTAAAACCAAAATTGCATTTGGATAGAAACTGATTCTCAGGCGGCTAGTCCTAGTCTTTATAACCCTGTACCTTCTTCCACCGCCATCTTCTTTCTGCTGGGTAATCTTGGCACTAACTGATTCATAAGCAAGAGGGGAAAGTTCCTTTGGTTAACAGTTTTCCTTTGGCAGTCAGAATCAGCCAGCTCACTAACTTGGATCGGCTGACGTGTCTTCTCTCAGCACGGCGGCCTTTATTGCCAAGCTTATTAGCTGGCTTGCATCGAGTGTGAAATTAATATGCGGCCCATTAACGAACCAAGGAGAACCAATGCCTCTCGTTTGCCCAAAGCTGTTCTCTTTGGCTGAGGTGAAGTAAGACAAGCAACAGGCACATAAATACATCCTCAAGAAATAAATAAATGGCTCTTTCGGAACGCCTTACTCGCCACAGAAGGATAATTATAGGCACTTCAAAGATAGACACTTTTGGCGAGACTTGGCTCCCAGTCTTTTCCGTTATAAATGAGACAGAATACACTGTTATTCCACCCACAACACAAGAATCTCTGTGGAGAGGATACTTGAATTGACAATGCATAAATAAACATATTGCTTGTGTACTGTGTACTGCATGTGGAACTTAATAAGAATGTACCACTGGACAAGTTGCTGTAGTTATACGTTGTTCTTGTATTTACATGAAAATCAATAAAAATTATCTGGATAAATAAATAAAGAGGAAGGAAGGAAGGAGAGATGGTGATCCAGGTGAATTGCAGATAGAATTTTACCTGAGGTAAAAGTTAAAGTGGTAGATGGGAGGAATGAAACCTCTGAGGAAAATATCTGGGGGAATTTTGAGGGAAGCTGACAAGAGTCTGAAAAAGATTACGTATATTTCTCAGGGGTTGCATTGACTAGATGAGCTCTGAGGTACCTTTCAACTCACCTGCACTGTCATTTAAAGCAGTATCAGGCCACTTTAACAGCCATGGCTTAACCAAAGGAATCATGGCAACTGCAGTTTGTTAAAGATGCTGAGTGTTGTGAGGAGACCCCCATTTCCCTCCCAAAACTACAGTTCCCAGAGTGGTTTACCAATGAAACCCTCTTCTCAGGGAACTACAATTCACTGGATACTTTGCAGAAGGTGATGACTGTTAAAAGTATTACAATACTGCTTTAGATGAGAGCCTTAGACTACATTTGTAACTCCCCAGGAAGCACACTGTCCCTCCACAAATCCTTATTTCTGTGGGATGGGTGTGAGTACATATTAGATTGCACCTGATGCCCGTTGAACTAAAGCTCCCATCAGACCTAGGCAGCATAGCCAATGTTCTGGGATGATGGGAGTTGCAGCTCTGCAATGCCTGGAGGGCAACACAGTTCCTTGTTGGAGGCTTCAAAGCAGAGGATGGATGGCCATATGTCATGGATGCTTTAGTTGAGATTCGTCCATTGAAAGGGGTTGGACTAGATGGCCCATGGGGTCCCTTCCAACTCTACAGTTCTATAATTCTCTGATTCTACTTGCACCAGTACTGCATACCTGTCCACACTCGTTCACTTCCACCTCTGGCTTAAAGGCTTTGTCTTTTAAGAACTTTGTGGAGAAAAGACCCAAGGAGAACAGCAATACCCCATCCAATGTTGTTGCCTTTGCATAGGGCAGTCATTAGACACACAAATTTAACACCAAAAAGGAGACAGTCTCACAGCTCTCTGCTATTTCTGGAGACACGAGCAGCCGCGGTGAGTAATTACTCTGATCCTTGCTTTGTATTTATTATCTGACCGATTAACACGACAACAATGTCGTTTCGCCTTGGAGTCCTCTTGTGTTAAATAGGAAGCTGCCATATAGGGAATCAGACCATCCGCTCACATAAAAGGTAAAGGTACCCCTGCCCGTACGGGCCAGTCTTGCCAGACTCTAGGGTTGTGCGCTCATCTCACTCTATAGGCCGGGGGCCAGTGCTGTCCGCAGACACTTCCGGGTCACGTGGCCAGCGTGACAAGCTGCATCTGGTGAGCCAGCGCAGTACACGGAACGCCGTTTACCTTCCCGCTGGTAAGCGGTCCCTATTTATCTACTTGCACCCAGAGGTGCTTTTGAACTGCTAGGTTGGCAGGCGCTGGGACCGAACGACGGGAGCGCACCCCACCGCGGGGATTCGAACCGCCGACCATGCGATCAGCAAGTCCTAGGCGCTGAGGTTTTACCCACAGTGCCACCCGCGTCCCAGTCATCCGCTCACATAACTCAGCACAAATCCAGAGCGAAGTCCCTAAATAGTTGGGTTGGCGCATTGTACGCCTCCTTCCAGCAACTCCCGCAGCCCAGCTGGTGCTATGAAGGTACTGCTCTGCTTTCCTTTGGGCCACATCAGTGAGGCCGAAAGGGGGGTCATGTCGGCTGGGCAGCCAAGGATGTCCACTGCCCAGGCTTGCACCCCAGAGAGGTCACTTTGGTGCTGCTAACACAGCAAAAACAATGCGGCAGGCAGTGGCGTAGCGTGGGGGGTGCAGGGGGGCCGGCCACACCGGGCGCAACATCTGGGGGTTAGGGTTAGGGGGCGCAAATCCACGGGTTAGGGGGCGCAAATTACTTGCCTTGCCCCGGGTGCTGACAACCCAGGCTACGCCACTGGCGGCAGGCAGCAGTTACGAGTTACTGGTCTTTGCAGCCACAGTAGGTGCTGTGATTCTCCAGCGGCTTGATTTCACCCCGAAGGTGCACTCCATTTGTTGTTGTTTAATCGTTTAGTCATGTCCCACCTCTTCGTGACCCCATGGACCAGAGCACGCCAGGCACTCCTGTCTTCTACTGCCTCCCGCAGTTTGGTCAAACTCATGCTGGTAGCTTCAAGAACACTATCCAACCATCTTGTCTTCTGTTGTCCCCTTCTCCTTGTGCCCTCCATCTTTCCCAACATCAGGGTCTTTTCCAGGGAGTCTTCTCTTCTCATGAGGTGGCCAAAGTATTGGAGCCTTAGCTTCAGGATCTGTCCTTCCAGTGAGCACTCAGGGCTGATTTCCTTCAGAATGGAAAGGTTTGGTCTTCTTGCAGTCCACGGGACTCTCAAGAGTCTCCTCCAGCACCATAATTCAAAAGCATCAATTCTTCGGCGATCAGCCTTCTTTATGGTCCAGCTCTCACTTCCATACACCACTACTGGGAAAACCATAGCTTGTGCACTCCATTATTGGATGCCAACAAGGTCTCTCTCTAAAGCAGATGCTGGTTCTAGGCAGTGTTCTCTCTTAGATTTCCTGATATGTTTTAGCTGCCTTTTAGGTGTCTTAGCCTCCAGGTACTGTTGGACTTTAACAGCCATTAGCCACCCACAGCCCTGGCGTCATTACTCTCCTTTTTGCTTTGTGTTTATTAACTCAACAATTAGAAACACGCATCACAAAGCTGCAATTTCACTGTCCTGCTCAAACCTTTTCCCCACCTCCCCAGTCTCCTTTATTTTCTGCATCTGAACACCCACATATGCAAGGCAGAGTCATTTTCCTCCTTTCCCCCACAGCAACGCCAGTGATGAAATTGAACGTGCAGGGCAAGGAGCAGCTGAGAGGAATACTCATATATTATTGACAGTACAGTATAAGAAAAAAGAGGGGGGGGAGGATTGGAGGGAGGCAGCTGAGAATAAATATGTGCTTGGCTCTGGCTGTTTGTAGAGCTTTTCCCTAAATGAAGATAAACTAGCTTCTCTCATGTATCCTTGGAATGAAAACATTTAGAATCCCGATTTATGGCTGTGGGCTTGTCCACACCAGAGGAAAATGTGGCTTTGGAACTGCCTGTCTCCCCATTAATGTAGAGGTGTCCACATGATGCCCTCCCCATCTCAGTATCATCCTAGACCTCCCCCCCCACCCTTTAAATGTGTGTGTTTTGATTTTGGCTCTCTTGGATTTTCCAATGATTGAAAAACCCGACATTTAAAGGGGGAAAGGTTCAAAGTAACACTAGGATTAGGAGGATGCCATGTGTCTCCACTGTTTTAGAGAGACAGGCTTTTCTTTCTCTATTGATAGGTGACAGAATCTAATTGCCACAGTATTTCCAGGCTGCATTATTTTTCAAGTTAAAGGTAAAGGTAAAGGGACCCCTGACCATTAGGTCCAGTTGTGACCGATTCTGGGGTTGCGGCACTCATCTCGCTTTCCTGGCCGAGGGAGCCAGCGTACAGCTTCCGGGTCATGTGGCCAACATGACTAAGCCGCTTCTGGCGAACCAGAGCTGTGCACAGAAACGCTGTTTACCTTCCCGCTGAAGCGGTACCTATTTATCTACTTGCACTTTGACGTGCTTTTGAACTGCTAGGTTGGCAGGAGCAGGGATCGAGCAACAGGAGCTCACCCCGTCACGGGGATTCAAACTCCCGACCTTCTGATCGGCAAGTCCTAGGCTCTGTGGTTTAACCCACAGCGCCACCCGCGCCCCATTTTTCAGGTTCGGGCCTGCTTAAAAAACTTTCCAAGTTCTTGTTGCATAGTAGCCTCATAGCTGCACTGGCGGAGGAACAGGAGTGCGGAGGGAAAAGACTGTCCCAGGGACCACTATTCCAGTATGGTGCCATCGCGGTGGCCCCCCTAGACATGCACCATGCACCCCCACGCGCACCGGGCGCCATGCCCCCACAGGCAGCACACCACGCACCCAGAACATGCGCCACACCCCTGTGGGCAGTGTGCCACACCCTCGCTGGTGGCGTACCACGCCCCCGGGATGTGTGTCACACCCCCGGGGGGGGGCTCCAGCCACTCCCCCGCCTGCTCTCCGCCCCCGGTAGCAGAGCACGCGGCTTCGCCACTGCATAGCTGTCCCCATTGTTAAAGCTCAGGACGAGTTCGTGATAGTTGTTCTGCATAGATACGGCCTAGCAAGTGTATGTGTCAGCATGTATGTGTATGTTGAATTCTGAAAATTATGTATTCCTCAGGCTTGTGGTTGTTTTTTTAAAAAAACCTTTCAGACTAAAGAAGAGATGGTAAAGAGCTAAAAAAACACCCTGATGGCTAGGTTTTTCTAGATTGAGAGGAAAGCTCAAGTTGAGCGCATGCATGCATGAATTTAGTTAGTTGTGGCCTGGCAATGGGCATATTTGCGTGTACCAACTTTTACTGGGTACATTTTGCTAGACTTGTTGTAAACCGCCATGGGTCTTTCCCTAATTACACTGTTCCACCAGGAAAAGGGTTAAGCTGTCTTTGCCCATTTTCAGATCACTTTGCCACAAACAAAGAAATGAGTCCAGTTTAGGAAGCAAAAAAAAAAAAAGAGGAAAAAAAGAAAAGGAAAATTAAAGTAGGGTTGGAACTTTGTGCATTCCTGGTAAAGAAGATCAGTGCCTTCACTAGTCATAGCTGTCAGCGTTTTTTAAAGGGAACTTCCCTTATTCTGAATAGGATTCCTCGCAAGAAAAGGGAAAAGTTGACAGCTATGTCACTAGTAGCTGCAAGGCAGGAGGAAATTTAGTAGGTACCATGTTTTCCTATCATTGAGATGGAACTGTTAGATGCACAGATCCTCTAAAATGGTGACAGCCTTAAGAACATGCAAAAAATAAGGCATGCACTTTTGTTGCTTTTAAGTGCCACAAACAGCCAAACAGATTTGGTTTGGTTTGCTCTGACTTACAGCCAATCTCTTACAAAATATATCTCTTACACCATCATCATTACCCATCTTATAGCTTTTTTAAAAATGCAAAAATTAAACTGAACAATATTAAATCCTCCTAATAATTTTGAAGTGCAATCCTAACTGTGTCTACTCAGAAGTCGGTCCCACTGAATTCGATGGGACTTACTCCAAGGTAGGTTCATTTAGGAGTGCAGCTTATATTGCACCTCTGTAGAGCTGGGGCTGTTAAAGGCACACAGCCTTTGCTGGGTAGAAAAAAAGGAGAAATTTTAAAGAGAGACTTGCAGAACAACGGAACAAAGGGCTAACAACTTTTTATTGGTCCAGCTGTTGTACTTTTAACAGCCTCCTGACGTACAGAAATTCAGCAGAAAATGATTCCTAGGGGAACCCATCATCTGCTCTCTTTATTTTGGGTGGTTACTGAATGCAGAAGTGGGAGGAAGGTGGTAAAATAAAGTTCTTAATTTGCCACAGTCCGTGGGCGAGAGGTTGGCAACCAAACAGGGCTTGAGAGACTAAAATCCATTAGGGAATATTTATTTTTAAGACCTCAGCCGACAACCGATGAACACATTTCAGTTTATGAAAGATGTGAGTATAATAATATTGAAGAGAAATCAACAGCACATGATAGTTGGGTGAATTGTCAGGTGAAGGCCAAATGTTTGCTCCTTCTCTATTCCAAAAAGTGGCTTGTCCATGTAACGGGAACTCCACTCAGCTTCCCCTGACAAGAGTGCCAACTTACCAGCTGACCTCTGTAGCTGTGCCTTGAACAGCAGTGCAATGTAGTAGGTATGCCACAAGCTTAATATGAGTCAACAGTGATGTGGCAGCAAAAAACCAAAGCTAATGCTATTCTAAGCTGCATCAACAGAAGTACAGTGGTACCTCAGGTTACAGACGCTTCAGGTTACAGACTCCGCTAACCCAGAAATAGTACCTCAGGTTAAGAACTTTGCTTCAGGATGAGAACAGGAATTGTGCAGTGGCGGCGCGGCAGGCCCCATTAGCTAAAGTCGTACCTCAGGTTAAGAACAGTTTCAGGTTGAAAACGGACCTCCAGAATAAATTAAGTTCTTAATCTGAGGTACCACTGTATAGTGTCTTAATCAAGTGAATAGTCCCGCTCCTGATCACCTAGAATATTGTGTCCAATTCTAGGCACCACAATTTAAGAAGGATGTTGACAAGCTGTAATGTGTGCAGAGGCGTCTCAAGGTGGGTGATGTGGGTGCAGTCTGCCCCAGGTGCTACCTCTGAGGGAGTGGGGTGACAAAACGCTGTGCGGAAGTCAATGTCGGTGAGAGACGCTGTTGCTTTCCCTCAGCAGCTGATTTTTGTGCGTGGAATAATAATAATATTTCTTAATTTCTTAAAAAACCATCTTTAGACCCGGCCAGTATGGCCAACAATTGCCCAGTCTCAAATCTTCCATTCTTGGGCAAGGTGATTGAGTGTGTGGTTGCTGAACAACTCCAGGCACGCCTGGAGGATGCGGACCATTTGGATCCCTTCCAATCAGGGTTCAGGCCTCATCATGGGACTGAAACTGCCTTGGTCGCACTGGTTGATGATCTCCGGCGGGCTAGGGACAAAGGTGAGAGCTGTTTCCTAGTTCTGCTGGATCTCTCAGTGGTGTTTGATACCATCGACCATAACATCCTTCTGAACCGTCTTCAGGGACTGGGAGCTGGGGGCACTGTTATACAGTGGTTCCGCTACTTCCTCCTGGGCCGTGTTCAGAAAGTGGTGGGGGGGATGAGTGTTCAGACCCCTGGGCCCTCACTTGTGGGGTGCCTCAGGGTTCTGTCCTCTTCCCCATGCTTTTTAACATCTACATGCAGCCGCTGGGAGAGATCAACAGGAGGTTTGGGCTGGGTGTTCATCAGTATGTGGATGATACCCAGCTCTACCTCTCTTTCAAATCAGAACCAGTGACGGTGGTGAAGGTCCTGTGTGAGTGCCTGGAGGCGGTTGGAGGATGGATTGCGGCTAATGGATTGAAGTTGAATCCTGACAAGACAGAAGTACTGTTTTTGGGGGACAGGGGGCGGGGGGTGTGGAGGACTCCCTGGTCCTGAATGGGGTAACTGTGCCTCTGAAGGACCAGGTGCGTAGCCTGGGAGTCATTTTGGACTCACAGATGTCCATGGAGGCGCAGGTCAATTCTGTATCCAGGGCAGCTGTCTACCAACTCCACCTGGTACGCAGGCTGAGACCCTACCTGCCCGTGGACTGTCTCGCCAGAGTGGTGCATGCTCTAGTTATCTCCCGCTTGGACTACTGCAATGCGCTCTCCATGGGGCTACCTTTGAAGGTGACTCGGAAACTACAGCTAATCCAGAATGCGGCAGCTAGACTGGTGACTGGGGGCGGCCGCTGAGACCACATAACACCGGTCTTGAAAGACCTACATTGGCTCCCAGTATGTTTCCGAGCACAATTCAAAGTGCTGGTGTTGACCTTTAAAGCCCTAAACGGCCTCGGTCCTGTATACCTGAAGGAGCGTCTCCACCCCCATCATTCTGCCCGGATGCTGAGGTCCAGCGCCGAGGGCCTTCTGGCGGTTCCCTCATTGCGAGAAGCAAAGCTACAGGGAACCAGGCAGAGGGCCTTTTCGGTAGTGGTGCCCGCCCTGTGGAACGACCAAGGCTGTTTAGGGCTTTAAAGGTCAGCACCAACACTTTGAATTGTGCTCGGAAATGTACTGGGAGCCAATGCAGATCTCTCAGAACCGGTGTTATGTGGTCCCGGCGGCCACTCCCAGTCACCAGTTTAGCTGCCGCATTCTGGATTAATTGCAGTTTCTGGGTCACCTTCAAAGGTAGCCCCACGTAGAGCGCGTTGCAGTAGTCCAAGCGTGAGATAACTAGAGCATGCACCACTCTGGCGAGACAGTCTGTGGGCAGGTAGGGTCTTAGCCTGCGTACCAGGTGGAGCTGGTAGACAACTGCCCTGGACACAGAATTAACCTGTGCCTCCATGGACAGCTGTGAGTCCAAAACTATTGTGAAAGGCACAAGAGGAGACAAGGTTTGGGGCTTGTTTGTTTTTTGACTCTAGTGAGTTGGCCCTGCAGGATTCCTAAAACACATACACACCATCCAAGCCTCAGACTGCTCAGGCACAAATTGGAGTGTGCGTGCTCTCCTGCCTTTTTTTAAAAAAAGACTCAGGAGAGAACCTGAGAGGTGAAAGTGACCTTAAGGAAGATTGGGCTCGCTTTCTCTCTTCAGCATTTTCCATTAGCATGAAAATGGTTTCTCAGCCTCAGCTCCTATTACCCAGAAGGAACAAGTTCACCTACACAGCTCTTTGCAGAAGGGTCAGGAAGACTCTGAAATCAGATGGCTGGAAGAGCCTGGTGGGGAGAGATGATAAAGTGAGGCTTAGAGGACTTGCCTGCAATCTAGCAGCTGTAATGAGCTTCCCTTGGTTATTGCTCTCAAGCCAGTGCAAACACCAGACATAGCTAGCTGTGCATGCAAATGCTCCAGCCTTAACAGAAAAACCAATTCTGGAGTGGGAGAGCAATTCAGAGTGTGGAAGGGAGTTCTAAACTCTTTCCCAGCAAAGAAGATTTTGTGTGTGTGTGTTTGCCCTTGTAAATAAGCTGCCGTTAGCGGTTCTCTCTATTTTCTTTACTGCGTTTGTTTTCGCCACCCAATAACATTCCCTTAAAATATTAAAATATCATAAAGCAACTGCAGAACAAAACAGTTCTAACAGAGAGAGTCCTTCGGCCAAAATTCACAGCACTGAAACCCTGAAGCAGGGAAGTTGCAAGGCGAGAGTAGTGGTATTATAGTATTGTATTTTAATATTCTGTTGGAAGCCTCCCAGAGTGGCTGGGGAAACCCAGCCAGATGGGCGGGGTATTAGTAATAAATTATTATTATTATTATTATTATTATTATTATTATTAGTGGGGGTTTCGATTGTTGCAGGGAGAGGAGCAAGACTGAGAATCCCCTGCTACTTCACTGCTCTCAACTAGCCCCTTCTCAGGCTGCATATGGCTCTTACATTTAAAGTACTTCCCCATCCTCCTAAGCCTCATGGGAACTGTAGTTTGTTAAGGCTGCTGGGAATTGTAGCTCTTTGAGGAGGTAAACTATAGATCCCAGGATTCTTTGGGGGAAAGCAATGTGCTTTAAGTGTGTGGTGTGTACACAGTCACGAAGTGCTTTTCCTTTACATAAAAATGGCGTTGGGCTCTAATATGTACCTCTGCATGCAACATTCGTTCAGAGGCTTAATCACCTGCTTCTAAATTTAAGCAAACTCTCAAATGTGGAGAACCCCAAAATATAAATAAGTACTGCTTAAAAATTAACAACATTAATAGCAACAATACTGTAACAATAAGTAAAGACTAATCCAATAGCAGAGATTTACAACAACAAAAATTAACAATGTTTTTACCTTGTTGTCTTTCTTCCCTTTTCCAGAAAGGTCTTTCTTGGGACTCAGCTACATTAGTAAAAAAACAGCATTTTGAATGCGTTATAAACAAGCAACACCAGATGGCACTGTAAAGCACTTGGGAATTCAAAAGATAATTTGGTTAAATTAATATAATTTGCTTGGCTTGGTAAGGAAAATGTGTGTAAAATTGCATAGAAACCATTAGAAATGACTGCCAAGTACTTGCAGTTATATATCATTACCATTAAAATTATTATTATCATTATTAAAATTATTATTATTTAGAATTACCTGACCTTTTCAGAAGGTAAAATTAAAATTCCTTGGTTTTCCGAAAGCAGCTTATGTGCTTCTTCATCAAACATATACTTACCAAGCTAAATGCTTTCCAGTTACAAAAACAACAGCAAATATGAACTCATTGGACTCAAAACCATATTTTAAAGACCTATCATGGAGGAAATTTGCAAAACTTAAATTGCACTCCCTAAAATGACATGCCCTAATGGGGCAGTGTCTTCTCGGTGGTGGCTCCCTGCTTGTGAAACATCCTCCCTTCTGAGGCCCACCTTTGGCTCTGTTCTGCCATCAGGTTATGGCTTGTGTCTGGTGCAGCGTTTAGGAGTTGTTAATTTTACACCTTAACATTGTAATAGCTGATTCTTTTGTTTTAACAATATGTCATTACTTACTGTTTTATCTTACCTGTGTTATAAAACTATCGCTCGAATTAACTGCATAGTCCGTCCAGAGGTCCTTTCCGTACAGGGGAGGCTTTGAATATTTGAATATTTAAATAAGAACAACTCTCTGTGGGCTCAGGCAAGATTCTTCTCCAGGTTTTTCAAAAACTGGAAATACAATGAACTGAACCTGGGGGGCTTTTGCTAAATGACTAAGGGCGTTTCATCCTGATTTTCCTTCAGGGGAATTAAATGATGGTGGCTGCGGGTGGCGCTGTGGGTTAAACTACAGAGCCTAGGACTTGCCAATCAGAAGGTTGGCGGTTCGAATCCCTGTGATGGGGTGAGCTCCCGTTGCTCGGTCCCTGCTCCTGCCAACCTAGCAGTTCGAAAGCATGTCAAGTGCAAGTAGATAAATAGGTACCAGCGGGAAGGTAAACGGCGTTTCCGTGCGCTGCTCTGGTTCGCCAGAAGCAGCTTAGTTATGCTGGCCACATGACCTGAAAGCTGTACGCCAGCTCCCTCTGCCAATAAAGCGAGATGAGCGCTGCAACCCTAGAGTCGGTCACGACTGGACCTAATGAATGAGCATTCATACAAATTTGTGTGTTGCGAGGCTGGGTGGCGTTTTGCATCTAAGCTTTGTCATCCCACAATTTTCAGAGCATTTCTCCATCAGTCTTCATATAAGTCTGATCTTTGGGAAGCTGGTTTGTTGTGGAAGACCTTTCACTTGATTACAATCTCATGACCTGAATTTGCTGGTATGAACCCCACCTGAAAACAGTGACAGCCTGGAAGTGCCTTAAACAAATGTCCGGTATTAAAAGTGGAGGAGCAGAATTGGGGAAAACACTGGCAACCACATGCCTTGCTTCAATAACATGTAGGCCAGGAGAATGAACAACCAGGCGAATACCTTATTTTCCTGCCTGTCCCTCTTTGCATAAGCTATGCCTGCTTTTTTTGGAAGTCCTATCTGCTCGTAGGGTTGCCATATGTCCTCTTTTTCCAGGGAACACCCTCTTTTTCATGGGTATGTAAAATGAGAGTCGTCATAGCGATCCATAGTTAAAAGTAGAAATCGGCAAATGTGTCCTCATTTTTGCTCTTCAAAATATGGCAACCCAAATAAACTGCAGCTTCCTTTTGGTCTGAAAGAGGCCAGATACAGAAAGCAACTCCTCTTGAATTTCCACTATTTTATCAAGACCTTCAAAACACCTTTCTGCCATCTGCTTAAGTCAATGCATTTTTTTAAAAAAAACAACAACCCCTAAAAGAATACAATTTAAAATAATGACATCAGCTTAAACCAGTGGTGGCCAAACTTGGCCCTCCAGATGTTTTGGGACTACAATTCCCATCATCCCTGACCACTGCTTCTGTTAGCTAGGGCTGATGGGGGTTGTAGTCTCAAAACATCTGGAGGGCCAAGTTTGGCCACTACTGGCTTAAACAAACAACACTTCTCTGCATGCTAGGAAAAGCTTCACCTATTACAGTGGTACCTCAGGTTACAGATGCTTCAGGTTACAGACGCTTCAGGTTACAGACTCTGCTAATCCAAACATAGTACCTCGGGTTAAGAACTTTGCTTCAGGATGAGAACAGAAATCGTGCTCTAGCAGCATGGCGGCAGCAGGAGGCCCCATTAGCTAAAGTGGTGCTTCAGGTTAAGAACAGTTTCAGGTCAAGTACGGACCTCCGGAATGAATTAAGTTCTTAACCAGAGGTACCACTGTACATTTTTACGGCTGCAGACCTGAGGACACTTACTTATCATTGAACAAAGTGGGGCTTGTGACTATGTCACTGCATAAGATTGCAGTGATTTATTGAATGGGAGGGGGCAGCGGATGCTTCAGCAGGGGGTATGCCTGACAGCTGTTTCTGTGCTGCACTGACAGGTGGGTCAAATAGCCCATCTATCAAACAGATGGACCCATGGCATCCTACATTTCTCATGCAATCTCTTGCCCTTTGCCCCTATGGCTACTTTTCAAGCTCTGGGGTTCTTCCAGTACACGGTGGGCAAGTCAGACACGCAAGCACACATGCCTGGTTATTATCCTCACATTCTCTTGCTTTCGCCCACCAGCCTCTCAAATATTCATTAAGGCTCCTGCGAAGCCATCCTGCTTAACTGGGACCTTAGGGAAATTATAGCCTTTCTAGAGCAGGAATAGGGTATCCTGTTCTTCAACGAGTGAATAAAGTAATCTTGTGTAAAGAAAGAGGAACCGTCGTCGCTGATACGGTATTTCATTCCCCTTGGGTTGTCAATTGACACACGCAGACATCTATAACCCTGGCCTGGCTTGTTCTTGTGCCTCAAACAGCAGGCTGGATGTGCAGAAGTCAGCAGATGGAGGTTTTTCACAGCAAGGAAATAAACTTGCTAATGTCTGTGCATCAAACTACTATTTAAAGGCACAGATACTGAGGATGACTGAGAAGTTGGGAGCCCGGAACTGAATTTTGATGCTGTCTCTTTGCAGTTTGATGCCGTGTTGCCTAGAGAATACTGAAAAAAGAAACAATACAACCAGATATAAATTTTTAGCATTTCAGTCTTGGAAAGAACTGATGTTCTCCACTCCCCGATCTTTCCCATTCCCTGGTATGATTGCTGTATTTTTGTCCTATATCTGCTCCAGTGCCTATGACAAGCAGGCTGAGAAGCAATAATTAAGCAGCTGAAGCTTTTCCTCCATGCTAGGAAAAAGCTACATTTGCTAAATCTCTGCGCTTGCAATACTTGTGCATGCTTTTCTGTGCAAGGCCCAGCAGGATTTCCTTTCAGCTAAAGACCCATAGGAACAGGGAGCATGGATCAGGGGGCTGCTATAGGCACAGAAGAGCAAGAGAAAGGGGGCAGGATATGGTAGGGAAAAAATGCAAAATTGCATTAGTCACCTGAAGTTCTTCATGTACCCTCTCAAAGGGAAGTACGGAACTGACCTTTTAAGTGGTGGCTCCCTGTTTGTAGAATTCTCTCCCTAGGAAAGCACCCCTGGCACTATCACAGTCTCTTTTTAGGTGCCAAGCAAAAACATTATTAATAACAAGGAGGCTTATGGCTTTTAGTTGAAAGGGTAGTTAGATATGTCAGTGGCCTTTGTTTTGTGCTCGTCCTTTAAGTGGAGTGGGCAGGACTTTTTTCCTAAATATATTATTGCATGAGTATATTGGTCTTGGTTTATTGCTGCTTTTTACCTTGTTTTAATGTGTTTGCTGTTTTCTTTGTACTGCGTAAATCGCTTTGAGGCATTTGAATACAGAAATATGACCAATAAACATAAAACAATAATAATGCAAAGCCAGCTAGGTACAGACATGTTTTTGTTGAATAAATCTCCCATTTGGTTTCATGTATCTTCATCATGTTAAAGCTATGGTTTTCCCAGTAGTGATGTATGGAAGTAAGAGCTGGACCATAAAGAAGGCTGATTGCCAAAGAATTGATAATTTTGAATTATGGTGCTGGAGGAGACTCTTGAGAGTCTCATGGACCGCAAGAAGATCAAACCTATCCATTCTGAAGGAAATCAGCCCTGAGTGCTCTCTGGAAGGACAGATTGTGAAGCTGAGGCTCCAAGACTTTGGCCACCTCATGAGAAGAGAAGACACCCTGGAAAAGACCCTGATGGTGGGAAAGATGGAGGGCACAAGGAGAAGGGGACGACAGAGGACGAGATGGTTGGACAGTGTTCTCGAAGCTACCAACATGAGTTTAACCAAACTGCAGGAGGCAGTGGAACACAGAAGTGCCTGGCGTGCTTTGGTCCATGGGGTCACAAAGAGTCAGACACGACTAAACAACAACAACAACAATCTTCATCAGAGGAAATTGCTCAATGATTTAAGACACCCAGAGTTGCCTCTCCTTCTCTTATTCCATTCTAGCAGTCAGAAGGTTCCAGGTTCAATACCCAGCAAGTCCAAGTAGGGCTGGGAATCTGTCCGAAATCCTCAAGAGCTGATAGCGGTCAATGTAGACAATACTAAGCTTCTTGTGTTTCTGTTTAGGAGAAGGGGTGTAGCTCAGTTTCAAACTGAGGCATCTCTGGGTCTAGGAGAGAACGCTGCCTGAAATCCTGTAGGTAAAAAAAGGTAAAGGACTTCTGGATGGTTACGTCCAGTCAAAGGCGACTATGGGGTTGCGGCGCTCTTATTGCTTTCAGGCTGAGGGAGCCTGCATTTGTCCACAGACAGCTTTCTGGGTCATGTGGACAGCATGAGCAAACCGCTTCTGGCGCAAGGGAACACCATGATGGAAACCAGAGCATACAGAAACGCCGTTTACCTTCCCGCCGCAGCGGTACCTATTTATCTACTTGCACTGACATCAGTAGTGGAGCAAGCCGCTTGGGCACCTGGAGCCAGGGGGGCGATCGGCGTAGCAATTGGCATGCAGAGGGGTGATCAGCGTAGCGATCGGTGCCCTTTGGGGGCGATTGAAGTGGCGATTGGCACCCAGGGGGGCGATTGGAGCAGTGATTGGATCCCAGGGAGTCGGCGTGGCAATCCGCCCAGGGGGGATTTTGTCACCCCCCCCTCAGGGATGACACCCGGGGGCCAACCGCCCCCGCCCTCCCTTCCTACGCCCCTGACTGGTGTGCTTTTGAACTGCTAGGTTGGCAGGAGCTGGGACAGAGCAACGGGAGCTCACCCCGTCGCGGGGATTCGAACCGCCGACCTTGGCAAACCCCAGAGGCTCAGTGGTTTAGACCACAGCGCCACTCGCATCCCAAAATCCTGTAGAGCTGCTGCTGTCAGTGTAGACAGCACTGAACTAGATGGACCAATGGTACAACTCATTATAAGGCAGTTTCCTCAGTTCCTACATGCAGAAGACCTACATTTCCAAGGTACCCCTCCTGCTGCTCCATCTAAAGATGTGACAAGTTGGCTTACAGAGATGGCAACACGTGGTACAACAAGGTCACTTGATCACTCCACAAAATGGTGTCTCCTTCAGCTACATTATTATGCAAGTTATCTTTTTTCCACACTTTCTCTCTCCCCCCCCCCCCCACTTTTGGCAGTTCTAGTTCAATTTAATAAGGAAAAAGAGGGCCTCTCGCAAGAGTTGATATGAAGGCGGTGACAGCTTTGGATATCAAAGACTCCATGCCACGCAAAGTTCTTTTCCAGAAGCAATTTAGCTTTGGATTGAAGGGAGAAAAGCCATCTCTAAGCAGCCAGTGATCCGATTGCATTAATATAGCACCACTCTTCTCCAGGCCCATAGACAGAATGATTTGCGACAAATGTGATGGTTAACATATGCATTGTTAGATGAACAATGAGCATGAGGTTCCAACTAAACGCCACCCCACGATTTCTTGCTGCCTGAGGCAAAGAGCAAAATGGTGTCCTCCATTTAAGAGCTGCTCAACAGTGGAACGGACTCCCTCTGGAGCTAGTGGACTCTCCTTCCTTGAAGGTTTTTAAGCAGAGATTGGATGGCCATCTGTCATGGGTGCTTTAGCTGAGAAGGGGCTAGACTGGATGGCCTTTAGGGTCCCTTCCAATTCTGCAATTCTATAATTCCCTGTACAGAAGTTGACTGGCAGTTGAGTCTGCTGAAACTGAGGCTGCTGAAGAGACCAGAGACCATCTTGGCTGTGAGTCCTGGAAGACCTGCTCCCTGCTTTGCGGGCTTTTCCCATCTGGAGTTGGTAGTTATTCCTGGTAAGTTATCAACAACAAACTTTTTCTGCTCATGAACAGCAGCACCAGTATTGCCATCTGACCAAGTCCTGATTTTTCTTTTAAAATAAAAATAGATCAAAATATATTTTTTTAATCTCACATATTTCTAGACCTCATGGTGGAGTAGATTGTCTTGCATGTAAGCAAAGCTATATAGACACAAGACCAGTGTTTGGAGTGGGTGCTTTTCTGTTGCATGCAAGCTGAGGCGCTGGCGTTGTCTCAGGATTCCTGCAACTTGTACTTGTGGTTCTGATCACATATTTGCATGCAGCGAGAGTAAAAGTTGTATCCAACAAAGTTCTATCCAGAAGAGACCCATAAAAATGAATGGGCGTTACCAGTCTAGGCCCATTAAGTTCAACGGGAATGGTAGTCAGTCCCAACAAATTGTAGCGATGGCCACCAACTCAGATGGCTTTCAAAGAGGACAAGGCAGGTTAATGGAAAATGGAGCCATCAGTGACTACTAGCCAAAAAAGCTATGTTGCACCCCAACTGTTGTGAAGGGAATCACAGGAGAGAAGAGTGCTGTTGTGCTCAGGTCCTTCTGGTGAAATCTGGGTGGCCACTGTGAGAACAGGAAAGAGCTGGCCCACCCAAGAGGCAAGCTGAGGCAACTGCCTTAGGCAGCAAGTGTTAGAATTCCTGATCTATGATTGCAGTCATGGGATTTTTGTCTATCACATGACAGTGTATGTTTTGACTCCACAGAGTGGGAAGTGACAGAGACAGGATGTTTGTGTTACTGTGTTCTGTGAAGTGGGACTATTGTCCTTTGTTCTTTTTCTCTTTGCTGTCTGATGCTAGAGAGAGAGGGAGCCACGTTGCAGTGCTCCGTGCGTCTTTATATGTAAATAAAGTAGATTAGCCAAAATGCTGAGTTGTTGAGGTCTGTTACGCAACTGCACAAACTCTGCGGATCCCTAAGTGTGCCGGTGTCGGTTGGCATCGGTTGCTGTGATGTTCGGGCTGAAGAAAGCTAATGAAGCTCCTGAATGATCGACCAGGAGGGAGGGAACATGCCAGTTGGGCATGTGTCTCTACCAGGGTCCTATTTGGGTGCAGGCTGAACTCCTGACAGCAAGATCCACAGGGACAGGTTATATGGCCTTCAAGGAATGCATCGCCCATTGCTGCAGTGGCACTGACAGCAGCGATGCACCCTTGGATCTGCTCCCCACATGCTACCTCTGTAGGAGGCTTCCTCAGCCTTGGCCCTCCAGATGTTTTAAGACTACAATTCCCAGCATCCCTGACCACTGGTCCTGCTAGCTAGGCATCATGGGAGTTGTAGGCCAAAAACACCTGGAGGGCTGAGGTTGAGGAAGCCTGCTCTTGACCAATAGGAGAGATGCAATGTAGATCTCCCCCCTGTACTTGTTTTGGATGTAGATCTTCACTCACCCCTTATTCCACAGCAGGAAAGGCCGTGCCATTTTGTGGTCTGCCTCAGATGCCAAAATATATTGGGAACAGGATTCTGGACTAGTTGGGCCACTTGTCCAGCAGGGTTCTCCTTCTGTTCCAACCTGCTCAGCTTTCAGCCTTAAGCTTCTCTTACTTTTGCTCTTCTCTTCGCCCCCCCATCACACACACACACACACACACACACACACACACACACAGAGAGAGAGAGAAGGAAGTAGATACCATCTCCAAATTTTGCTGCTGATGTGCCCAAATTTCCATCTGAGCAGGGAACTACACAGCTGGCAGACTTCTCATTTCTTCTGGCCCCCTTTGCACATAAGAGCCTCTCGCTGTTCTTGCACCCTTGAACCAGCTGCTGTCTTCCCTCCCTCCTTCCTTCCTCCTCCCTCCCACTTCCCTGCCTCCAACCGGGGACGGGGTGGGGGCGCAGCTGCGGTTGCAACCAGCCTGAGCTAACAGCAGGTGGCTGCCCGGTGACTGACAGCCCTTCCATGACGTCATGCAGGTGGGCAGGGCGCCGGGAGGCGTTCTTTTTGCATGACTATAGAGGCAGTGGCTGGTAAGTGACAGAGGGGAGCTTATCAGTACACAGAGAGAGTGAGTGGAAGGAGGGAGGGAGGGAAGGAGAGGCAGAAAAGAAAGCCGAGCTCTGTGTGTGTGTGTGTGTGTGTGTGTGTGTGTGTGTGTGTGCGCGCGCGCGCGCTTCTGCCTCTTTATGGCCGGTGCTTTTAAATAGGAAATGCACCTTAGGTGAGGCTTCCCTGCGAGAAGGGAGATAAGAGATCAGGACCATCCTTCCTGCCTGCGCTCATTCAGCTGGCTGGGCTCCCCCCCCCCATAGGTGAGTAGCTCCATTCTTCCTTCCACAGGGATGCTGGTTCCCAATTAGTTCCCAGGAGCCTGTGTATATGTGCGCGCGCGGCTGCCTGATCTGCGCTCAGGAAGAAAAGGAGCATCATAATAATCAATGAAATGAAATCCATAGCCAAGAAGATCCTGGAGGGGCATATAGAGGAAAAGGAGGGGGCGAAGGAAGGGAAGAGATCCGGAGGGGTTTTGCTCGCCTCTGCGCCTCTTTTTATCGGTCCTATAAAGAACGCTCTCCTCCTTCTCATTGTCCTAGAGAGAGGGGGGCGGGGAGCTGGTCCTCCGCCTTTTAGTCCTAGCCGGATTGTTCCAGGGGGGTGGATGGGAGCTGGTGGAGGCATCGGCGGCTGCCTTGGCTGCCTGGGGTTCTTTCAGGACAGGGTGATGGGAGGGAGCGAGCGAGGGGAGGCGAGCAGCAAAGAATGAATGACGAGACGAGTTTGGCTGGGGAGGCATCTTTTCCTCGCTCTCGCTCCCTCTTTCTCTCCACTGCCAGCATCTGAGCCAGGCAGCCCCGATTCTTTTTGCGCGTTTTGGTCGGGAGGAAACCCCTCTTGATTCAGAGGGTCTTGATTTTAATGGAAAGCCCCTCCTAATTCAATGGGACTTCACTCCCCAACTCAAAAGTGCGCAGAATTGCAGCTTTGGGGATTGCTTAACCGTGGACCTGGGAGAGAATGTATTGTTGCGTTTGTGAAAGGCAATGTCTTTCTTTCTTTCTTTCTTTCTTTCTTTCTTTCTTTCTTTCTTTCTTTCTTTCGCCCCTTCCCCTCTTGCTCTGTATTGCACTGAACCAGGAGATTTGCACTGATGTCCTCCTTGCACCAAGTGGGGGTAGGCGCCGGAAGAGGGTTTTCCCCGGGGCCACCTTTCCACTTCGGATTCTGATGCCCGCTTAGCGCTGGGTGAGCAGGTGGGAAAAGAGGCGAGGCGGTGCATCCAAGCGAAAGGGCTGTAGCTCAGTGGTAAAACATCTGATTTGCGTGCAGAAAGTCCCAGGTTCAGGTCCTTGGTTTCTCCAGGTACGTAGATAGACGCATGTCACAGTTCCTGGATAGCCGCTGCCAGCCATCAATAAATATTGATTGGCTTTTAAAAATCACATCACAAAGTCCAGTCTGAATAAGATTAAAATATTATTTGTGCCTTTCACAACCGAAGTGAGAAAGACTGTAGCTCAGTAGCTCCAAGTAGAGCTGGGAATGTCCCCTGTCTGGAACTCTGGAGAACAGCTGCCAGTAGACAATATTGAACGAGATGGATCAATGGTCTGTTTCAATGTTTAATACTAGGAGCCCTAAGGAATATGACCAGGATCCTTTTCACATGGTCTTGCATCCTCCTTTCCTAATTCTTTAGCCTTTACTATGCCATGAAAGCTGGTGATGGATGTTGGCATCTGTCTGTCTCAAGAGCAATGGAGTGTGCCTCGAGGGGTGAAGTCAAACCGCTAATGTTAGCAGCACCAAAGTGACCTTCCTGGGGTGCAAGCCTGGGCAGGGTGTGTGGAGGTCCTGGGCTGCCCAGACGACAAGACCCCACCCCCTGGCCTCGCTGATGTGGTCCAAAGGAAAGCAGAGTGATATGTTTGGCACCAGCTTGGCTTGCAGGAGTTGCGTACAAGGTGCCATCCAACTGCCTTAGGGACTCCACTTCGGATTTGTTGCAGGGTTTACTCCTTTGCCATTTCTTCTCCTGAAGCACAGGTTTAGGACCAGAGTTTTCCTTCTAAATGGACTGCCTTCTCAGGTGGAGGAGCCCCATCTGCCCCTCACTTCCCTCTACAGCACATGCAGAAACCACCCTCCTCTTGACTGTTGGGACTCCACTATGGGTCTCCACTTCCAAGGCAAGAAGGTGACTAGCTGTATGTTTTCTTGGACACAACAATAGTGTATTGCAGGGACTGGGATACACGATAACGACCTGATTCAAGAAAGACTGCTAATGGCTTGGGAGTTAACAGTGCAGTCCTAGGTAAAGGTAAAGGGACCCCTGATCATTAGGACCAGTCGTGGCCAACTCTGGGTTTGCGGTGCTCAACTCGCTTTATTGGCCAACGGAGCCGGCGTACAGTCATGTGGCCAGCATGACTAAGCCGCTTCTGGCAAACCAGAGCAGCACACGGAAACGCCGTTTACCTTCCCGCCGGAGCGGTACCTATTTATCTACTTGCACTTTGAAGTGCTTTTGAACTGCTAGGTTGGCAGGAGCAGGGACCGAGCAACGGGAGCTCACCCCGTCAGGGGGATTCGAACCGCCGACCTTCTGATCGGCAAGTCCTAGGCTCTGTGGTTTAACCCACAGCGCCACCCTAAACCATGCCTATTCAGAAGTTAATTCCCAACAAGTTCAATGGGGAAGTGGGTGTAGGGTTGCAACCTTAGAACAATGTAGCGGTGAACTGGGACTTTGCTGGTTCAACACTAAGCTCTATGCTGAGCATTTTTCCAGAGGTCTGGGGGAATGAGCTGTCTGCCCCAGCGATTCATCTGCACTATGGAGGCAGTTCTAGGTTGCTTGACAGCAGTCTTGCCCAATCTGGGACTCTCCCCAGTCTGTAAAATTCCCCAGTCCTTTCTTCATGTCCTTCTTGAGTGGTTTTACCTGGCTGGAATGTGCCCTTGAACTCGGGCAATGCTTTTTGTTCGCCTGGATGGAGGATAGAGAGTTCTGTTTAGGAATCAGCCTACTGTATGAAGATAACATTTACATTTGCTGCTGCAGTTTTAAAGAAGTCGAGTCACTGCTGCTTACCGGGAGGGAGAGTGGAAGAGGCGAGGTTGCAAGGAGGTCAGCGCTGTGCAAACTCACTGGCAGAACCCCTGGCAATTCCACAGCACCAACCAGCCCTGTCCCACTCTCTGCCTGGTAAGCAGGAGCAAACGGCCTGCCTTGAGGTCAGGTGAGTGTCATTGCCCAACTGCACCACCTGCCGCTGTGTTTGGCTAGAGGTAGCCAACATGGGCGCTCTGTTAAACTGTAGCTCCCATGTCACTCCATGTTGCCCTGGACTAGGGCCACAAGGGTGCCTTAGCAAGCAGAGACAGGGTAGGCACCTGACAGAGTGGGCCCTAATCCATGAAAGCTTCTGCCACCACAAATCTTTCAGATGCCACAAAGGACTCCGTTGTTCTTGCTGCAACAGGCAAATGGGCACCACAGGCTTGCAAGGAATACTGGACTAGGTTGACCTCACTGTGCTCTGGCAAGCACTTCTTATGTTCAGAGGCCAGATTGTTAATGCATTGACTCCTGAGTATGGGACCTTTGCTTTTATAAATGAAATATATATATAAGCAGACCTCATAGGGATTCTGTTTCGTTTTTTAAAACAGACAACATAAGCCATCAACTAGTTTCAACATTGCTGTTGCATTGGCGGCTCCCAGACCACTCACGCCCCTGCCTCTATATATATATGATGTCTAATCCAGTCTCTCTCTCTCTCTCCTCCCTATGCTATAAGTCTGCTTTGCTTGCACATTGTTTTTCCTTTGCTGGCTCTCCTGCACTTTAAAAGCCAGCATTCCTATAAAACCAGACCTGATGCCTACAGCGTACGAATGCTTCTGTTGCAAATAACTGATTTACATTTGTATGAATGAATTCTGTTATGCTGTAAGTGTACGTAGCAGCTCGCCCATTGGCTGAATGCATCCTTTGCTGCGCTCATGCTTTCAGATCTACAAAAGAAGCCCTTTTGGTAGTCACCGCACCTAGTGAGGTCTGTGCTGGAGGGGGCTGTGGGAGTGTGTTCTCTGTGGTTGCTCCACACCTGTGGAATGACCTTTTGTCAGAAGTATATCATGCTCCAACATTGCTGCTTTCATTTCACCAGTGGGTGAAAGACGCAACTCTTTACCCAAGCCTTTGAGGAGTACCAGGAGATGGAGAGTCTGAGACTGCCTCATTTAGCTGCTGCCACCTATGTTTTTTTAGTGTGTTTCCACTGCAATTTGATGAATGTTGTGTTTAGTCTAGCTCAGTGGCGTAGCGTGGGGGGTGCAGGGGGGGCCGGCCGCACCAGGCGCAACATCTGGGGGTTAGGGTTAGGGGGCGCAAATCCATGGGTTAGGGGCCGCAAATCCACGGGTTAGGGGGCGCAAATTACTTGCCTTGCCCCGGGTGCTGACAACCCACGCTATGCCACTGGTCTAGCTTATTATTATTGCCAGTTGTTGGTTTTCAATACCTATGCATTCACCTTCCTAGGACCTTTGGGCCAAAGGTGGATTATAAATGCTTGTAATAAACAGATTCATAAACGGCAGGTTTCCAAGGGAGCAACCTGTTTATTGAGCATTCGTTCTGTTTGATTTGTGGGGAGATTTGACGATGTTGGCTGTTTAAGGAGCATTCATTCTGATTTGTTTCCAGGGAGGTTAGTCAACATGGTTTCAAACCATTTCCCCATGGCTTTCCTTACTGTAAGCTTTTGAGGAAGAGGGGTTGTCGCGCAAGGCCTCCCAATGATCTTTGAGTTCCCAAACCTGAATTTGTTGCCCGGGGTCAGGATCCCACCTGAACATAGTGACAGTCCGGAACTGCATGGGCAGACTGAGAACATGATACCACACTCACCAAACCAGCACTCTTTGCATGCACCCAGGAGCATGGGATTTGGGTGCTGTTGCATGGCTTTCGATGCACAAACTCTATTTATATTGGTGCTCATTGACAAGCTGCCGCATACAAATTTGCCACTTAAACTGATCAAGTTGCAAGGTACTTATATGCACCCCAGACTTAAAAGGAGTTTACTTGCAGCAGATGCATCCCATTTGTGACACACAAATTTATGATAAATTCCTCAATAGCAACTGTGGTGGTCTGCCATGGCAAGAAGCAAAGAAGAAACTTGAGACATTGCCCCCCCCTTAAAGACTGTGATTTCGGACTATAAGATCTAGTGTGGAGTAGTGGATAGCTTGTCACACCAGAATTGGGAAGACCAATTCAAATCCCCTCTTGACTATTGGGTAGCCTTGGACCAGTCTCTGCCTGACCTACTTCACAGGGATGTTGTGAGGTTTAAATT
The DNA here is from genome assembly GCF_965112155.1 of Podarcis liolepis. NCBI lineage: Eukaryota > Metazoa > Chordata > Lepidosauria > Squamata > Lacertidae > Podarcis > Podarcis liolepis. The sequence continues at coordinate 54,585,415 of NC_139565.1, read as the reverse complement.
TGGGGGTGTTGAGGAGAAACATATATGCTACCTTGAACTCCTTGGGGGGGGGGGGAAACGTGAGATGCAAAGGCAATAAATAATTGCTAGGCACTTGTAACCGGAGAACGGGAAGCTTAGTTCAAACCAGCCTCTGAAATTTGGGCCCAGGTGCAGATTTCTGCTGCTTACGGCTTCATAGTCCTTGTTGACAGATCGCAGTGCGGAAGTGACAGTGAAAAACATTATGTGCTGGAGTTATGTCAGACTTCAGTAGCGCAGGGAGGTAGTTTTCTGCCTGGACTTCATGCTCTTAATTGTGTCACCTTTAGGCAGGTGTAAGAAACATAGGAAACTGCCTTGTACACAGGCAGAATACTGGTCTGGCTAGCTTGGCATTGTCTCCACAGGCTGGCAGCTGCTGTCCAGAGTTTCAGGCATGGACATTCCCAGCCTTACCTGGAGAGAGGAGGGAGATTGAACCCAGGATCATTTGCTTACAAAGCAGCTGCTTCTGAGCTGCTGTCCTTCTCCACTCCATACGTAACCCTTTGCTTCTGAAACATGCAAATAATATTTCTTTCCATGCTTTGCTACCCTAGGGGAGTTTTACTTGCGTTGCATTGGAAAATATTTTAAGAATTGCTTTTAGGATAGGTTTTTTTAATTTAAAAAAGCTCCACTTTTTGAAAAGACCCCCTCTAAGGGTGATGAGAGGACAATTAATTTTGTTAACATGCCAGCGTTTGAGACTAGGTTGTGTCCAATTCCCACAGAAAAGGTCTTAGCACTAGTATAGCTCTTAGTACTATTGTCCCCGCAACCACACCACACAAAATTGCTCTCCTGTGTTGCCGTTTGGAAGCTTTCTAAGTCTTCAAGTGCCTAAAACGATCCCTGTTCCATGTGTGTGAATAGCAAACAAAATAGCAGATGAAATTGAAATTAACTGGCGTTCTAGTCTAAGCTGCCTAACTATGGTTTTTTGTGTTTTTTTGTTTTGCTTTTTTAAAGTGTGCTAATATTAAGCTGAGTTATCTGGCTTCGGCTTTCACTTGTTTGGCCTTTTTCTGGATATGCAAAGCTAGCGACCAAATCCTCTTAAATAAATCTTCATCAGTGTCTCTTAGAAAGCGCAGCCCAGTTTGCAAGAAAGTCGATTACATCACCGCTCCTGTGAAGGAGTCCTCCTGGACGCTTACATATCAATGCTCGACCGCACGCCATGGGTTCAGAGCTCTGTACAAACATGGATCGCAACAAGGCTCCTGTGACAGCTGTCAGTGTTGCAAGCCTTGTTTTACAGACATTTTGGAAGGTGAAATGTCTTGCCTGAGGCTATACTGGGGGTGGGGGGGGGGAGAAAGCAAAATTGATGGAAGTTAACCACCACCAGTGATTCGCAAGCAATAGGGCAGCCATGGCGGCATGAGGTGTTTAAAAGAGGTAGTTTTGATGTCGCAGGGAAGGGAGAGATCATTTGATGGGGCACGGCAATGCCAAATTTAGCATGCCCACAGCTAGCTCTGACTTACCTCCTTACTTCCAGCCAGTCTGGGAGGGAGGTGGCAATAGATGTCAGCTTTCTCTTCCTCGTCTCTGTAAGTGTTGTCCTTGCAGAACTCAAGAGGGAGTAGGATGGGGAGAAAGCTAGAATTAGTTTTGAGTATGTTGGACTCAAATATATTGGACGCAGGTGGCGCTGTGGGTTAAACCACAGAGCCTAGGGTTTGCCAATCAGAAGGTCGGTGGTTCAAATCCCCGCAATGAGGTGAACTCCTGTTGCTTGGTCCCTGCTCCTGCCAACCTAGCAGTTCGAATGCACAAAGTGCAAGTAGATAAATAGGTACCGCTCCGGCGGGAAGGTAAACGGCGTTTCCGTGCGCTGCTCTGGTTTACCAGAAGCAGCTTAGTCATGCTGGCCACATGACCCGGAAGCTGTACGCCGGCTCCCTCGGCCAGTAAAGCAAGATGAGCGCTGCAACCCCAGAGTCAGTCACGACTGGACCTAATGGTCAGGGGTCCCTTTACCTTTATATTGGACTCCATGACATTCATGTAGGAAAGCCCTGCCCAATACAGATAGGTGTTAAATGTTGAGAAGGCTTGAAGGAACGTAAGAAGAAGAAAATTATAGAGACAGAACTACCTAAAATGTATAGAAATGTATTTATGTATGCTGCTACAGAGGCAAGAATGTTACTTGCCCAAAAGTGGAAAGAAGCAGAAGTCTCAGCAAAGAAAGAATGGATATAAAAACTTATGGAATATGCAGACATGGCGAAACTTAATGGAAGAACAAGAAATCAAGAATTTTTTTTTAATAAAAGAATGGAAATGGTCTGTTAAATATTTACAGATAAAACCACTGGCAGGAGTATTGTAAAAACCTGCAGTTTTATATGAGTGCAGTGGAATCTCGGTTGTTGAATGTAATCCATTCTGGAAGATCGTTCGACTTCTGAAACGTTTGACAACCGAGGCACAATTCCCGGTCGGCAAAATCCATTGGGAAAAAATGGAGAAATGCGCCTTGGAAGCCGTTCGATTTCCGAGGTGCATTCGAAAACGGAAGCATTCACTTCTGGGTTGTCAGCGTTCAACAGCCGAAACGTTCGACTTTCAAAGTGTTCAACAACTGAGGTTCCACTGTATATATTTAAAGAAGATGAACAAATGAGTAAATTAAGTTAATTTGGATATGCAGAAGATATTAAAAACAAATATAAGGAACCGCAGAAAGAGGGGGAGGGAAGTCAAGTTTTGAAATGTCAAAATGATTGTAAAAGTAGTGAAATGTATAAAATTAGTGAAATGTATAATTGCACATCTAGTCTTGCATCGTTTTCTCACAGTGGCCAAGCAGTTGCCTGTGGGAAACCTGCAAGCAAGACCTGAGCACAAAATCACTCTCCCCTCCTATGGTTTCCAGCAACAGGTGTTCAGTAAGATACTGCCTGCACCCATGGAGGCAGGTCAGCAATGTCTAGGCAACATGACAACATACGTAATAGACAACATATGTAATAGACAATCTTTATAGAATTCCTTCAAACCATAACAAGTACAAAATGAAATCTTTAGTCTCAAAGACTATGAAAACCTTTAAACGAAGCAAGGTACCAAACTTTGTACGATGAAAGACAAGCTGTGAAGCTTTGTATATTCAGCAAATATGATGTCCAACACTGAACAGTGATTCCGGATATTGGCTACCGTTTCATAGAATTGCTTCATAAACGGAAAATAATTTTTTTTACAGACGATGACCTGCATGACATATCACTTTACAAAACTTATAAACCATAATGCAATCAGTAATGAAAAAGAGTACATACCCCATCTTCATTTAAAGATTTTCAGAGACTTTGAGACTAAATATTTCATTTTGTACTTGTTATGGTTTGAAGGAATTCTATAAAGATTGTCTATTACGTATGTATATGGTTATCGTGCTGCCTAGACATTGCTGACGTTTTCTTTGCAACACAGGGTTTTGTTTGCCTACTTACCCATGGAAGCAAGAGCATAGCCATCATGGCTAATAGCAATTCATAGTCTTATGCCCCATGGAGTTATCTAATCTTTTTTTTAAAAAAAAGCCATTCAAGTTGGTGGCCATGACTGCCTCCTGTGGGAGTGAGTGCCATAGTTTAACCATGCACTGCCTGAAGTTGCTATCCACATCAATTTTGTATCGGCGCAATCCTTGATAATTGCAGGTGTTCATGTACCGTGCTTTTAAATTATGTTCCTGTAGTCTGGGGGAGTTAATGGGAGGACACCAAAAGTGGACTTTGCAAGCCTTTCTTGTTGCTAAGAGACTTTGCCCACTATCTGTTATGTAATGGTCTGAGGACCTCGCTGCCCTGGCTATATATGTGGGATGCATGTACTGGTAATATTATTACTCATACACTATTTTTATTTTCTTCTTCTTCCCCTCCCTTCCCTTGTTAAATTTGCAAAAATAAAATAATAATATTAAAAAGTTGCACTGAATCCAGTGAGTCAGCAAGGGCTACACTATACCACAATGCGGAAGATAAGGCTATTGATGATTTCTAGCTTTGACAGCTAGGTAGGACCTCCAGTGTCAGGGACTGCCTGCCCCTCTGACTATCAGTACTGGGGAACACAAGTGGGGAGAGAACTGGCTTTGTGAGACCAGGATGTTGGACCAGATGGGCTTTTGGGTCTGATGTAGCAAGGATCTTCTTATAGGTGGCTGTCCAAGTACACTTCATACAGATGAACGACACAGTCAACGTATGAAATGAATACGGCTAATACTCAACTTGAATCGGTTCTCACCACGCTAGTACCTTATCTTCCAAAACCCGATCAGTCACATAGGCCCGCTGAGAGGACAGAAGAAATTCCATTCCCCAAATTTATTTTCCACGTTGATATGCGCAGCAGAAACCAAAACCACAATTCTAGCTGTTTTCATGGTGGATTTTATCTCTTTCTCTTTCCCAGCAGGGAAATGCAGTAAATACAAAACCTATCTAATCTCAATCTCAGTCTCAGTCTCTGTGTGTGCACACTGAGAGAGGGAGAGAGTAGGGTGGAATGCTGTTTTGGATAAGAACATAAGAAAATGCACAGTCATGGATTTGAGCCCCACAACAGGGGCAAAGCAACGGCTGATATATATTTTTGAAGGCCTGGGCCACTCCCACTCCCAATGTGATTGGCTGTCTAAACTTCCAAGCTGCGAATCATGACTCAGACTTTAAGGGCCAATGGCAGAGGCCCAAATCCTGAAATGTTCTGTGATTGGATATTATGTATCAAATCAGAAAACGGGCTCAGAATCCTTAGTCCAGACCAAAGGTCAGCAAACTTTTTCACCAGGGGGCTGGTCCACTGTCCCTCAGACCTTGTGGGGGGTTGGACTATATATATATATATATATGCTTTCGTAGATTTTCACGGGTACAGGAATGCAGGTTTTGGTGTCTTCGGGTGTCTTCCCGTGTAAGAGTTGGGGTGTCTAGGCGACGTTTCGACGAGGTCTCACTCGTCATCTTCAGGCTGGTGCTTTCGGCTTCTTGTTACTGGAACAGAGCAGGATCTCAGTGTTTGAGTTCCTATAAATACTGTTGAGGGGGTGTGGTGTATAGCCTCCAACGTTCTGGGCAGAGAGGAAGTTCCCAGGTTAGTGTGCCTTTTCTTCTTTTGTTCCTTAATTACTTGAGGGATATCTTGAGTGATTTCTTGAGTGATATTCTGAGTACCACTTAGGTGGGTCATTAAGTTTGGATTAGTTGCTAAAGCTTTCGTGTCTTGACCTCTTGAGCTTGTGAAGAGTTTTTCTGAGAAGATGGCTGTACTGCACTTAGTTGTGCTCTGGCTTGGCTTCGTGTATAGGGGCGAGCTGTGGTTTTGTGCCCTGTGCCAGCCAGATCTGTGTAGGGATTGCAGGGGGGTGCAGCATCCGGAGGTGCCACTATGGTTTGGCTACTGGATGGTGTCTGTAATTTATCTGTGGAGAGGGTCTGGGTTTGGGTCTGGTGTGGTTGATTGGTGATGGCGTTCTGTGTGCCTCTGGTTCTGGTGTCGGTTTTTGTGGGGAGGGCTAATTTCCAGATGTCTGGCAGGCGGGACGTGTCGTCACGCTTGTTCATGTTGTGAGGGTGTTTCTCTATCTCGATGGCTTCCATGATTATTCTCTTGTGGTGATGTTCCATGTTAAAGAGCAATTTGGAATCTGCAAAATTAATTTCGTGTCCTGTTTCTTTCATGTGTTGGAAAAGAGAGGAAGTTTTTTCTTCTTTTTTGACGGCATTCTTGTGTTCTGCGATACGTGCATTTATTCGTCTGTTTGTTTGTCCAATGTACGTGGCTGGGCAGACTTTGCAGGGTATTTCATAGACCCCTTGGTTTTCCAACTGGATTTTATCTTTGGGGTTTCTGAGGATATTGGCTATTTTTTGGTTGGTGCAAAAGGCTGTTTTGATATTGTGTTTATGGAGGATTTTGCTAATTTTATCTGTAGTGCCCTTGATATAAGGAAGGAGGGCCATGCCATTGTTTTCTTCTGTGTCTTGGTTTTTGGGGGGTGTTTCTTTTTGGATTAGCTTCGTAACCCTGTTTTGTTGGTATCCATTGGCGATTAACACATTTGAGAGATTCTGTAACTCAGTTGTCAAGTGGTCTTTGTCAGCCAGGCGTTTGGTTCTGGAGATGAGAGTCTTGGCTACGGAGTTTATTTGTGCAGGGTGGTGGTGTGATTGTGCATGTAAGTAGCGGTTGGTGTGTGTTTTTTTCCGGTAGATAGTGTGTCCTAGGGAGCCATCAGGTTTTTTGTAGATTAGGACGTCAAGGAAGGGAAGTTGGTTGTTGGCTTCTATTTCCATAGTGAATTGTATTTTGGGGTGTAGGCTGTTGAGATGTGTGAGGAAGCTATCTAGTTTTTCTTTCCCGTGTGGCCAAATTACAAAGGTGTCGTCAACATATCTGAGCCAAAGTTGACCACTTGACAACTGAGTTACAGAATCTCTCAAATGTGTTAATCGCCAATGGATACCAACAAAACAGGGTTACGAAGCTAATCCAAAAAGAAACACCCCCCAAAAACCAAGACACAGAAGAAAACAATGGCATGGCCCTCCTTCCTTATATCAAGGGCACTACAGATAAAATTAGCAAAATCCTCCATAAACACAATATCAAAACAGCCTTTTGCACCAACCAAAAAATAGCCAATATCCTCAGAAACCCCAAAGATAAAATCCAGTTGGAAAACCAAGGGGTCTATGAAATACCCTGCAAAGTCTGCCCAGCCACGTACATTGGACAAACAAACAGACGAATAAATGCACGTATCGCAGAACACAAGAATGCCGTCAAAAAAGAAGAAAAAACTTCCTCTCTTTTCCAACACATGAAAGAAACAGGACACGAAATTAATTTTGCAGATTCCAAATTGCTCTTTAACATGGAACATCACCACAAGAGAATAATCATGGAAGCCATCGAGATAGAGAAACACCCTCACAACATGAACAAGCGTGACGACACGTCCCGCCTGCCAGACATCTGGAAATTAGCCCTCCCCACAAAAACCGACACCAGAACCAGAGGCACACAGAACGCCATCACCAATCAACCACACCAGACCCAAACCCAGACCCTCTCCACAGATAAATTACAGACACCATCCAGTAGCCAAACCATAGTGGCACCTCCGGATGCTGCACCCCCCTGCAATCCCTACACAGATCTGGCTGGCACAGGGCACAAAACCACAGCTCGCCCCTATACACGAAGCCAAGCCAGAGCACAACTAAGTGCAGTACAGCCATCTTCTCAGAAAAACTCTTCACAAGCTCAAGAGGTCAAGACACGAAAGCTTTAGCAACTAATCCAAACTTAATGACCCACCTAAGTGGTACTCAGAATATCACTCAAGAAATCACTCAAGATATCCCTCAAGTAATTAAGGAACAAAAGAAGAAAAGGCACACTAACCTGGGAACTTCCTCTCTGCCCAGAACGTTGGAGGCTATACACCACACCCCCTCAACAGTATTTATAGGAACTCAAACACTGAGATCCTGCTCTGTTCCAGTAACAAGAAGCCGAAAGCACCAGCCTGAAGATGACGAGTGAGACCTCGTCGAAACGTCGCCTAGACACCCCAACTCTTACACGGGAAGACACCCGAAGACACCAAAACCTGCATATATATATATATATATATATATATATATATATGGGAGGAGAACGAATTTCTATGACCCACAAATAACCCAGATGCATTTAAAATTAAAGCACACATTGTACTCATGCAAAAACACGCTGATTCCTGGACCGCCTGTGGGCCGGATTGAGAAGGTGATTGGGCCGGATCCAGCCACCGGGCCTTAGTTTGCCTACCTATGGTCCAGACTCAAGCTCAGGCAAACACCGACCACTGAATACATAACACTATGAGAAACTGCAAAGGTCCTCACCAGCACCCTTGTGGAGAAAAGTTGTGAGAAACCATAGAAACAGCTTGGTCCTTTGTGCTGCCCACTATACTGTACTCCATGTACCCAAAGATTTATGCTATGGAATGACTACACAGAAGAAACAACAGTTATTACTGATAGGCGACCCCAGTGGACGAGCCCCATCTGCCTCTCACTTCCCTCTGCAGCACATGCAGAAACTGCCTTCTTGACTGTTGGACCTGTTAGAATTCCTGCTCCATGATTGCAGTCATGGGATTGTTGTCTTTCCCATGACAGTGTATGTTTTGACTCCACAGAGTGGGAAGTGACGGAAACAGGATGTTTGTGTTACTGTGTTCCGTGAAGTGGGACTATTGTCCTTTGTTCTTTTTCTCTTTGCTGTCTGATGCTAGAGAGAGAGGAAGCCATGTTGCAGTGCTCCATGTGTGTTTATATGTAAATAAAGTAGATTAGCCAAAATGCTGAGTTGCTGAGGTCAGTTACGCAATTGCGCAAACTCTGTGGATCCCTAAGTGTGCCGGTGTCGGTTGGCATCAGTCGCTGTGATGTTTGGGCTGAAGAAAGCTTTTGAAGCTCCCAAACGATTGACCAGGAGGGAGAGAACATGCCAGTCGGGCATGTGTCTCTACCAGGGTCCTACTCGAGTGTAGGCCGAGCTCCTGACAGGACCCACTATTGGTCTTGTTCACTCAATCTGCCAGAGCCTGTGTTTAGGTGTAGGGTAAGTCCCTAACTTATTGAGGGTTTGAGACCCATCGGCTCCCCTCACCTGGTTTAACTGGCCATTAGAAGCCGTTTCCAAGGTGTGGCCACTGTGACATACTGACAGCTTCTAGGAGCCACAGGTGAGAGCTGAGTGTAGGTATGGAGACCAAAGGTGGACAACCTACCCCAGAAGGAGCACAATGTACCCCCTTATCAGAGGTACTACCCTTCCCCTAACACCCTATAAAACCCTGAGGCGTCTTGGCAGGAAAAAGAACACTTCCCATGTACCTCTACTAAAGAGGGTATTTGGAGCAGGGGTTTCTGTGGAATATCTTAAGAAATGTAATTGCAATTATAAATGGCATTTTTTAAAAAAATCCCCTTTGTCTGCATGCCTGATGAACCCATGGCGAGCATTCTTTGCAAAACCAAGCATGCAAAGCAGATTGAAAATGAGGAAGGAGGAAAATGGTAGATAGTTTTGGATACTGCTCCAGTAGGGAAAGTAATTTTTAGCACATTTGAGTTAATTATTATTGGAAACCTTTCTCGCCACCCCACCCCGCCCTCCTGCTGTCCCTTTTGCTCTGCTAAGTACGGGATTCTTGTACTCTTCGTTTTGTTTCATCTCCTTTTGCGTGCCACCCACTGCGATTTTCACTACTCATTAAGCGAATTTCTCAGGCAGCTGGAACGCTAACTGGCATTTCTGGAGATTCCTTTCTCCCTTTGCCCCCCGAAAAGCAAGTGTTAATTCGTGGCATCAAAAAAGACAATGAATTAATGAGGGCAAAATGATTGAATGAAGGTGAGGATCAAAGATATTGCAGAATGCAAAAGAAAAAATGGGGAGAGAAAGGTATCCTGATAACAGGACTAAGACATACTGCGTGTTTGATCTCAAACTGTTCATCCAAGTGCATTACTCATAGGTTCCCAAACCATAAAATGGTCAAAGCTATAGTATACCTGAAGGAGCATCTCCACCCCCATTGTTCAGCCCAGACCCTGAGGTCCAGCTCCGAGGGCCTTTTGGTGGTTCCCTCCTTGCGAGAAGTGAAGCTACAGGGAACCAGGTAGAGGGCCTTCTCGGTAGTGGCCCCTGCTCTGTGGAATGCCCTCCCATCAGTTGTCAAGGAAATAAACAACTATCTGACTTTTAGAAGACATCTGAAGGCAGCCCTGTTTAGGGAATTTTTTAATGTTTGAAGTTTTATTCCATTTTTAGTCCTCTGTTGGGAGCCGCCCAGATGGGTGGGAATAATAATAATAATAATAATAATAGTTCTTATGATGATTATGATGGTGACTGGTTTTCCAAAATATATGCTCCTAAGTAAAATGTAAAGTTTGAACTGCAACCTTCATGAAACAGCAGGTCGCTTTTCTGTTCGCAGTGAAGAAAATGGGCTATAAGAAAAATCCCAGGCAATTATATTTCTTTAGCAGCCTAGCAAGCTGTGCACATCCTTCCCAGAGCATAAAATAAAAGAGCTCTTATGCATCTGGCCAAGGCCGGGAGCAATAAATTGACATTGGTGCCATACGCGATGGTTGGCGTGTTAGCTTTTGTCCATTGTTATCACTGCACTCTCCGTTCCTTATTTCCATTCACCTATGGCCAAATGCTATTTTTCCCCCCTTGTGCTATTTGCATATATGGACAGTGTCCAGCAAAAAATATATAAAATAAGCATGCATCATTGTGGGAAACAAACAGGTTTGCTGTTAGATTTGCAAAGCAATGGGTTATGGAAGGCTGATCTCAAGGCTCAGCTCAGGCGGATTTGCACAGGTGCAGGCAGTACTTCACATAATGTGCTCCCCAACCAAGTAGGGCTTTGAAAGTCACCACCGGCTGTTTAAATTGGGTCCCGAATCAATCAGCAGCCACTTCATCTGTTTTAGGGTGGCCAGTTGCACATCGTCAAAAAAGAGGGCAAGCAACATCAAACAATAGTACAAAGGGGGATTTATATGGTCATTTAAGGGTATAAAGGTAAAGGTAAAGGTAAAGGGGACCCCTGACCATTAGGTCCAGTCGTGACTGACTCTGGGGTTGCAGCACTCATCTCGCTTTATTGGCCAAGGGAGCCGGTGTACAGCTTCCAGGTCATGTGGCCAGCATGACTAAGCCGCTTCTGGCGAACCAGAGCAGCGCACGGAAATGCCGTTTACCTTCCCACCAGAGCGGTACCTATTGATCTACTTGCACTTTGATGTGCTTTCGAACTGCTAGGTTGGCAGGAGCTGGGACTGAGCAACGGGAGCTCATCCCGTCATGGGGATTCGAACCACCGACCTTCTGATCAGCAAGTCCTAGGCTCTGTGGTTTAACCCACAGCGCCACCCGCGCCCCTCCATTTATGGGTATAGATTCAAATTATTTCTTTACCTATAAATTATCTTATGCAATACTGTAATTTAAATATAATAACTCTATAAAGCCTGTGACTAGGTAACATGTGTGTGTCTGTCTAGTCTGCTGATGCTGCAAACTGTGGATGGAGAACTTTGATGCCCTTCCTGTTCTCCATTTTTATGGTTCTCCAGCTTTAATGGACCAGATAGCCCTTCAAATAGAGGATTTTGTTTGTTTGTTTGTTTGTTTGTTTGTCCATTCAACTAAATTCCTATGCTGCTTGGTTTTAGTAAAACATCTAAGCAGTTTCCCAGAAGAATATAACATTTAAAGATAACTAAAATTAACAGCAATGAAGATTAAAGCATGTCAACAGCCATGTGCCTGGATAGCCTTGCCTAAACAAAAATGTTTCAAGCAGACGCTGAAAAACGTAGAGCAAAGAAGCCTGCCTAGCGTCAATAAGCAGGGAGTTCCAAAGTGGAGGTCCTACCACACTAAAAGATCACTTTCTTACAGCTGTGGAGCAAGTAATATGTGGCACCTGCAGCAATACCGATTCCACTGGGAACTGTTAAGATATGGCATTGTGCGAACCTCCATAAGCTGTTTACATTGGTTAATGGGCACCGTCTTCCCAGCTCCTAAGCCTAGCTCTTGTTTGTATACTGTTGCCTGCTCTTCCACACCTCTCATCCTAAACCCACTGATCATTTAGGAAGCATCTGTGTCTCACTAGAGTGGTGATACTATAGAGTTTCCTAGGAGGTGATAGGAAACCTTGCCTTTGGCCACTGGAAGCTCAACATTAAAAACCCCGAAGATCATGGCCACTGGTCCCATCACCTCCTGGCAAACAGAAGGGGAAGAAATGGAGGCAGTGAGAGATTTTACCTTCTTGGGCTCCATGATCACTGCAGATGGTGACAGCAGCCACGAAATTAAAAGACGTCTGATTCTTGGGAGAAAAGCAATGACAAACCTAGACAGCATCTTAAAAAGCAGAGACATCACCTTGCCAACAAAGGTCCGTATAGTTAAAGCTATGATTTTCCCAGTAGTGATGTATGGAAGTGAGAGCTGGGCCATAAAGAAGGCTGATCGCTGAAGAATTGATGCTTTTGAATTATGGTGCTGGAGGAGACTCTTTAGAGTCCCATGGACTGCAAGAAGATCAAACCTCTCCATTCTGAAGGAAATCAGCCCTGAGTGCTCACTGGAAGGACAGATCCTGAAGCTGAGGCTCCAATACTTTGGCCACCTCATGAGAAGAGAAGACTCCCCGGAAAAGGCCCTGATGTTGGGAAAGATGGAAGGCACAAGGAGAAGGGGACGACAGAGGACAAGATGGTTGGACAGTGTTCTCGAAGCTACCAGCATGAGTTTGACCAAACTGCGGGAGGCAGTAGAAGACAGGAGTGCCTGAAGTGCTCTGGTCCATGGGGTCACGAAGAGTCGGACACGACTAAACGACTAAACAACAACAGGAGGTGATAGGAAACCTTGCATTTGGCCACTGGCATCCCTCCAATCGCTTTCACTTGGAGCAGGCAGAACTCTCCGCTCTTTAATGCCCACTCTTAATTACCGACCAGAACTACTTTGGGCAGAGATGAATAACTGTTCAAGCCCACCAAACACACCCTGGAGATAGTGTTGTGTGGATAGCGTCATTATGCATTCTGATCACTAGGTGGCTTGGGACTATATCCAGATGAAGTCATGCTGGGGTTCTGTTCTTGCCTTCCTACCTGCCCTTTTGCGCTTGAAATGTTGCAACTGTCTGGTCGCTCCTTTGTATATTGAAGGTGTTCCAGGAAAGGGCTTTCCCCCTCATATGCTTTTATCCATCTCTTGGATTCATTAGGGAAACTACAAGATGAGGTTTCTGATGAGGAAGGGAGAGGTGGGGGTGATGAAGAGAGAGCTGAAGCCCCACTTGAAAGCTCATTAACCCTCTACTCTTCAAACGAAGGAAGAGTAGAGGAGGCAGAGGCAGATGCCTCCTGTAATATGCGCAGTGTCCTTTCATTCATCTCCAAAATGCCTCAAATTTAGCACGCTTCAGATTGTGCCTGGAAAATTAACATAACAAAAAAGCCTGAGAGGCAGAAACAATAAAGAAAACACCCTACCTCTGAATTTTTTCCTCCGTTCTTGAATGGGGAAAATGCTATTTTCAACTAAATGCATCATATAGTGACAGTGATAACATGAACGTCTTGGCTTTTCATCTGGTGTGGCACATTTTAAGGAAATTAGTCAAGTCTGCTTCATAGGATTTGTTTCATTTATCACAGAGATATATATTGCATTTTTAAAAATCCTGTCCTTCCACGTACAAACCTAAGAAGAACATTGTTGGATTGGGTCAAAGGCCCACCTAGTCCAATAGCTTGTTTTCACCATGACCAACTAGATGCCCCTAGGAAGCCCACAAGCTAATGCATTTAGGATGCTGTTCAGAGTCTCCCCCTCATATCCTCACATCGACCTTGTGAGGTAGACTAGGATGAGAGAGCGTGACTTCCCAACTATGCTTCTTTAACAGACTGTAACATATCACCCCAATCTCTAAGCTAATCAGCCAGAACCTCCATGGGTTCCATAATTCAGTTTCCTTGGAAGGTCAGCGGAGACTTTGACATATTTAGAATATATGGTTTTATTGACACATATATGCAACCCTGAGTACAGCATGGAGGGGCTCACAGCATTAACACCCCACAGCTTCAACAGTCCCAAAGATCTTCCTTCTCCATTAGTCATAGTTTGGGGTCCAGCATGGAGCAAGCATGTCTCTGTCTCCAGCTTCTAGACTGCATTCTGCTCAGCTCAACTCTGGCTGTTATTCTCCTACCCAGCAACTAGGTGAGGTGTGGTGGAGGAAAGACCCCATTATCCTTGAGGGCACCATCACATAGTTGTAGCTCTTGCAACCTAGCTCATTTTTTTTGGGGGGGGGGACCTGATGAGGACACTTAAATGGCCAGTTAAAGTCATTGCCTTACAAAGAATTTTTTCTGACTAGTTCAGCAAACTTCTGTTAGGCGCTAACCCTCACAAGGGGGTACAGGGCCCTAAGAATTGGAAGGAACGGGGTATCCCCTAAACCAACCCCCCACAAACCCACAACAATATTTACACACCAATCTTTAGCAGAATCGTTAATTAATTAAATTTGTATACCGTCCTATACCTGTAGATCTCAGGGTGGTACACAACACAAAACAACTACTGTATATCACCTGTCTATCTCTATCTCTATCTCTATCTCTATCTCTATCTCTATCTCTATCTCTATCTCTATCTCTATCTCTATCTCTATCTCTATCTCTATCTCTATCATCATCTATCTATCTATCATCTATCTATCTATCTATCTATCTATCATCTATCTATCTATCTATCTATCATCTATCATCTATCTATCTATCTATCTATCTATCTATCTATCTATCTATCATCTATATCTATCTATCTATCTATCTATCTATCTATCTATCTATCTATCTATCTATCTATCATCTATCATCTATCTATCTATCTATCATCTATCTATCTATCTATCTATCTATCTATCTATCTATCTATCTATCTATCTATCTATCTATATCTACCAGTATCTCTCTCTCTGTCTGTCTGTCTGTCTGTCTGTCTATCTATCTATCTGTCTGTCTGTCTGTCTGTCTATCTATCTACCGTATTTTTTGCTCTATAAAACTCACTTTTTCCCTCCTAAAAAGTATGCATCTTATGGAGCGAATGCAGGCTGTGCAGCTATCCCAGAAGCCAGAATAGCAAGAGGAATTGCTGCTTTCACTGTGCAGCGATCCCTCTTACTGTTCTGGCTTCTGAGATTCAGAATATTTTTTCCCCTTGTTTTCCTCCTCCAAAAACTAGGTGCATCTTGTGGTCTAGCGCGTCTTATTGAGAGAAAAATACGGTATCTATCTATCTATCAATCAATCAATCAATCAATCAATCAATCATCTATCTATCTATAATACGTAATAAAACCAAAAACAGAAACAACCCAATAATTGCCCTTTCACAACATTTAAAAGGGCATTGGACGTCAATCAGCCAAAGGCCTGGCTGAAGAGGAACATCTACAGCTAGTGGCTAAGGGTGTATAATGAAGGTGCCAGCCAAACCGCCCTGGGGAGAGCATTCTACAGCTGGGGGGGGCCACTGCAGAAAAGGCCCGTTCTTGTGTTGACACCTTCTGGACCTCTTGAGGAGGAGGCACACAAAGAAGGGCCTCAGAGGATGATATCAGGGTCCAGGTAGGTTCATATGCAGAGAGGCGGTCCTTGAGGTATTGCAGTCCTTGAGTCGGGTAAGGTCAAAACCAGCACTTTGAACTGGGGCTGGAAACGAATTGGTAGCCGGTGCAGGTGGCTCAGGATCGGTGTAATACGCTCAACCTGCCTTTAACCAGGTGAGCAACCTGGATGCTGAATTCTGCACCAGCTGAAGCTTCCGAACCATCTTCAGGGGCAGCCCTATGTATAACGTGTTGCGGTAATCTAGCCTAGAGGTTATCAGAGCATAGATGATAGAAGTTAGGCTATCCCTGTCCAGATAGGGGCGTAGCTGGACCACCAGCCAAAGCGGATGGAAGGCACTCTGTGCCACTGAGGCCACCTGAGCCTGGGACAGCTGAGAAGAAGAGTTCAGATGCTTTGATTTCTCTGTTTTATTAATAGGGAGGCTGTGATTGGGAATGCTAGGAATATACCAGTGCAGAAATAGGTAAAGGTAAAGGGACCCCTGACCATTAGGTCCAGTCGTGACTGACTCTGGGGCTGTGGCACTCATCTCGCTTTATTGGCTGAGCGAGCCGGCGTACAGCTTCTGGGTCATGTGGCCAGCATGACTAAGCCGCTTCTGGTGAACCAGAGCAGTGCACGGAAGCGCCGTTTACCTTCCCGCCAGAGCGGTACCTATTTATCTACTTGCACTTTGATGTGCTTTCGAACTGCTAGGTTGGCAGGAGCAGGGACCGAGCAACGGGCGCTCACCCCGTCACGGGGATTCGAACCGCTGACCTTCTGATCGGCAAGTCCTAGGCTCTGTGGTTTAACCCACAGCACCACCCACGTCCCACCAGTGCAGAAATAGGACTGAATAAACCTTTGTGAGAGGTGACACTGACCAAGCTGATTGATGCCAAGGGCCTGTCGCTGGGACCACACTTGACTGTTCTGCTGCTTGGAGGTCACTTCTTATCTGTCCACCTCGCACGTGGAAGACTATTTAGAGAGACGCTTCCTTAAGTACAGACAGCTGGCTGGAGTCCTCCTGTCTGCTCAGCTCACCATGTAGCACCAAAAATGCAGCACAGATGGGTTACCCATTTTAGCGACGTTCCTTTTTAATTCCCCCCGCCTCCCCGCAAAGATTAATGCTCCTAATCTCATTATTGCTGTAGGTGATTGCTCTGGGCTGCTGCTAAAGCTGGTTCCTTGGTACAACCTTTGATTCCCCCCCCCCCCAGTGTGTCATGGGAACGGTGAAAAAGTCACTGGGTATATACAGTGCGTTCCGTCCTGTGCTATTTTAGGATTTTGATTTATGATGCAGAGCTCTTTTCTTCTTCTAAGAATTTAATTCCTATAAGGAGATTGTGCGGTATTATTTATTGAAATGCACACTGTATGTAGGAGTCTGCTTGGGAAGATAAGGTTTCGTCAAAAGTGTGTTGTTCCATGTTTGTGCCTTCTTGGAAACCATATCCCCTTTTTTCCCTAATCTCTCAAGTATGAGGACTGTCTGTAATTATTTAGGGAGGGAGATATATTCTGCATGTTCTCAGAGGCACCCTTGCCTCTTGTTTCACATGTCAGCGCTGCTAAACTTTAGCCCCACAAATAGCAGCTGGCAGGGGCTGATGGAAATTGGAAGGACTTGTCTTCATTTGAGGTTGTAAAGCAAGGGTTGGGTGGCCACCTGTGAAGGATTCTTTAGCTGTGATTACTCCAATGCAGGGGGTTGGACTAAATAATAATAATAATAAATTTTATTTATACCTTGCCCTCCCCAGCCAGAGCCAGGCTCAGGGCAGCTAACACCAGTAAAATTACAATACAAACATAATGGGGGGACGGACGGAGCCAATTTAAAATACAGGTTAAAATGCAATTTCAAAAGCAGCCTCATTTTAAAAGTAGCCCATAAATCAAAACCGTAAGGGGAGGGAAGACATAAGGGTCAGACTGAGTTCAAACTTGAAATATACTCAGAGTTGAGTGTGGATTTCATGCTCTTTATTCAGCTCATAGTAGTGACGAATGCCAGTTCCCCCAAAGTGTCTGCTTTATATACATTATTTACACAATGGGCCCCGCGTGATTGGCTAATTCCGGGATTCTCCTGTAGGCCAATCAGGTTGCGGATTCACTTCCACCTGGAGCTGGATTGGGTGGCTCCTGTGGACCAATCAGACTGCTGCATTTTGGATCCTAGTCAACTCAGTACATAACAAAACCAAAGGCCAGGCAGAACAGATTGTCAGCCCCTTCCAACTCTTCTATGATTCTGAAGGCCACAGATCCCCTCCCTTCCTTGATTTAAACCCATTTCTCACCACCCACAAAGGCAAAGGGCAAAAAGCAGTCTGGGTGCTATATTGCTTGAGGAAACAACCCAGGAGGATAGGATTAAGAAGCTTTCTTCACCTGCTGTTTTATCTCAGTATATTCCCAGCTGCGGTTCAGTGCTTTTAAAAGTTGGGAGGTGGAATCTTGCATTTTGCTCCTCTGAGTGGGTAGGGTTAATGGCACATTCCGAGACACCGTCTTCCAGAAATATATCCCGATATAGACTCAACTGTTTCTGTAGAGGAACTTTGAAAGTTCCCATTGGTGAGCTGTTTTGGAGCAACGGCTCCAGTTATGTAAAAGTTTACGAGATTACGAAAGACAAAAGAGTGCCTGCTGGCTCAGGGAAAATGTATTTCTGAGACTCTATTGCAATTTAGGTTGAAAGCTCGGTCAGGTTACTGGTGCCAGTTACCTTCTTACATAAGATGGGGGGGGGCAGCGGGCATTTTTTCAGCAGCATGGGCAATCTGAATGTGAACTTGCTGCATTCAGGCTAACTGTACTTTTCCTCTTCTGAGCAGGTTGGCCATTAGAGCAGACAGTCCTATCTCTGGCGGACTCCTCTGTCTGAAGGGCTGTCCAGCATAATAATAATAATAATAATAATAATAATAATAATAATAATAATAATAATATATTTGTACCCCACCCATCTGGCTGGGTTTCCCCAGCCACTCTGGGCAGCTTCCAACAAAGATTAAAAATACATTAAAATATCACACTTCCCTGAACAGGGCTGCCTTCAGATGTCTTCTAAATGTTGTTGTTGTGTAGTCGTTTAGTCGTGCCTGACTCTTCGTGACCCCATGGACCAGAGCACGCCAGGCACTCCTGTCTTCCACTGCCTCCCGCAGTTTGGTCAAACTCAGGCTGGTAGCTTCAAGAACACCACCCAACCACCTCGTCCTCTGTCATCCCCTTCTCCTTGTGCCCTCAACCTTTCCCAACATCAGGGTCTTTTCCAGGGAGTCTTCTCTTCTCATGAGGTGGCCAAAGTATTGGAGCCACAGCTTCACGATCTGTCCTTCTAAATATTAGGTAGTTGTTTATCTCTTTGATGTCTGATGGGAGGGCGTTCCACAGGGCAGGTACCACTACCAAGAAGGCCTTCTGCCTGGTTGCCTGTAGTTTTGCTTCTCGCTGGACCTCAGTGTCCGGGCAGAACGATGGGGGTGAAGACCCTCCTTCAGGTATACTGGGCCGAGGCCATTTAGGGCTTTAAAGGTCAACACCAACACTTTAAATTGTGCATTTGTAATACATTTGTAGGGTTGCCATATGTCCTCTTTTCCCAGAACACATCCTTTTTTTCATGGGTAGAGTCATCAAGCGATCCATAGAAGTTGGCAAATGTGTCCTCTTTTTGCTCTTCAAAATATGGCAACCCTAGATGTGACAAGGGGGACCTTTGGCCCTTTGGGGGTTGCTGAACTACAACTCCCATAATCCCTGGCCATTGGCCATGCTTGCAAAGGATGATGGGAGTTGTAGTTCAGCAACATCTCAAGGCATAGGTGCCAACTCTCTGGGGCCCTGGGTGCCCAAGCACCCACAAAATTCTCCATGAAGGGACTGGGCACCCACAAATCTCGGGGTCAGGGTCATGCATGCCACATGGCACCCATGGCCCCGGACACCTATGGTTGTGGGGCCAAGCCAGCACCCTTTCTGTCAAAGATTCTCCACACCTGAAGTTCCCTCTCAGTCGCTGGAGCAGTTTGTATTTATTTATTTATGGAATTATTTTATCATGCAGAATTGGCAAAGTTAACAACCAAAATAAGAGAACCTAATTCCTTTGTGGAAGAATGGAAGCCCCCTTTTTTTTGGGGGGGTGACTTAAATAAACACTATAGTATCAATTTGTGAGCAGGATTCATACTATGAACAGAAGGAATCTGAGATTTTGTATTGTTGTAAAGGGAAAAAATATATAAGACAGGGTGCAGCAAGGGGAAGAAATAAAAAAACACAACAGAAAATGGGGTGGGAAGTCAACAAAATGAAAGAAAAAAATATATTATGAACAGGTATTGGAGTGTCTATATTAAGCTTTGGAAAATTTAATAAAATATAACTGAGAGTGAGAAAGAAAGAAAGAAAGAAAGAAAGAAAGAAAGAAAGAAAAGAAAAGAAAACCTCCACTCAGAAGGCTTGTTGAAAGGGGAGAGCTTTTTTATTTTTATTTTTTAAGAATCCTTTTAAACAAAAAGGAATATTTGGTGGCTAAGGAATGGCTAATCATATGAGTGTTCTTGGGGGCAAGGGACAATTTTGACTCCTGAACCAATGTCTGATTTGTTGCTATATGTGTCTGCCAGTATTGCCCCTCCCTCCCCACCTGGAGAAGCTGATGAATGTTCACAGAAACATCACAGACATCTTGGCAACAGTGGGGGTCTCTGGGGAGGGAAGGAAAGGTCTTATTTAGGCACCGACTGCCCCAGAAATCTGACTCAGGATTTCCCAGCATGTAACTTTGGTCAAGCTGTTTGTGGGTGTAGTTCTCCTGCCCATCACCTCCAGCCTGCAAAGCTAAGATGACAGGACCTGTCTCACTGGCGCCATCTTGGCAGTTTTCTTACCTCATGGTGTGAAAAACTAGGGCAGCCAACTGACTGAAAGACTTTGACTGCACTGTTCTAGCCATTTCTACTCAGAAGCAAGCCCCATTCAGTTCAATTGGATTTTCTTCCAGGTAAACGAGTAGAGGATGACAACTGCAGTCAGCTGTATCACTTTTTAACAGGGATACAGCTCGGTCCTAATCATGTCTACTCAGAGAAGCAGGTCCTGTTGAATTAAATGAGGCTTGATTTCAGGCAAGGGAGGATCGCAGCCTTGCATACATGGTGTGACACCTCAGTAAAAGTGTTTCTGAGGTTCCCGAATGAAGTCCGATAATAATACTTAAGGAGAAAATGGATCCTCCTTTGCTAAGGGAAATTAAAATCTCCCAGTCTCCATAAAAGTGACATGGATGCCTGTTGCTTTGAGGTGCTTGAGTTAAAAAAAACAACATGTGCGTGGGACCAAACTGCATTGAAACTGTTCTCCAATGTATTCCATTTTATGTATGCTATATTACATAAATAGTATATGATAGGATTTAGGTCAAAACAACATCTTTGATCAACAATTCATGGGTAATTGGCAAAAGGAACAGAGTATATTTACACCGGGGGGGGGGGGAGGGCAGTGGTGAGAGAGAGAGACAGAAAGAACCAATATACAGTGGTACCTCGGGTTACATATGCTTCAGGTTACAGACGCTTCAGGTTACAGACTCTGCTAACCCAGAAATAGTGCTTCAGGTTAAGAACTTTGCTTCAGGATGAGAACACAAATCGTGCTCCGGCGGCACGGCAGCAGCGGGAGGCCCCATTAGCTAAAGTGGTGCTTCAGGTTAAGAACAGTTTCAGGTTAAGAACGGACCTCCGGAACGAATTAAGTACTTAACCCGAGGTACCACTGTACTTCCTTAACAGAAAACCACTGCTCTACTGGGGAGCTTTTCTTGAACACTATCTAGAAGCTGGTTTGGGTAAGGCTGTCATATGTCCAGATTTTCGTGGGAGGAATTTCTGAAAGGCAGTGCTTTTTCCTGGATCTTAGGCAAGTCAATCAAATAATCATGTTCTGAAGGGGGGAGAAAGCTCAACAACTTTTTTGGGGGGGTATCCTGGTTTTTACTTTTTGAAATATGGCAGCCCTGGTACTATTACTTCCCTTGGTCTGGAGAATACACTTCTGCTGATGCAACCTAGAATAGCATTACCCTTTTTTCCACTAGTGGGACTGGTTGGTTGACTCTGGCAGTTTCAGGCCCTCCAGATGTTGCTGGACTTCAGCTCCCATCATCCTTGACGTCAAACTATGCTGGCTGGAACTGATGGGGGTTGGAGTGCAACAACCTCTGGAGGGCCACACTCTCCCTACGCCTGCCATAGAAGGACCCAGGGGGGTATGACCCTGTATAAGGCAGCTTCCTGCGCCAACACCAAAGCAAAAGAATCAGCTGTTGCTTATTTCCGTTCTGCTTGGCTGTTTGCGCTACTCTTGTTTGTTGCATATTGACATGGCATATTGACTAGCTTAAATGAGTGTTGAAAAACAACCTGCCTCTTGGCAAATCTTGACGCTTTGCCTTGAGCAGAGGTCAGTAGTCACTTACTCTTCCTGATGATTTGCAAGTGGTGATTTGTAGGTGCAATCGCTTTGAGCTGTAATTGATTGGATTGATTTTGCTGTTGCAGATGCCTGAGAGCCCCCCCCCCATTCCAAAGCCCCTTTCTTGGACCACTCTGCTTTCCATGCAGTAACAGCAAAGCCTATTTTTATGGCCAGGATAACTAAGGCTGCCATAAATAGCCTCTGAGCATCACTCTCTCCCCCCCCTTTTTTTTTTTGCTGCTTGAAAGCAAATAGTTTTTGCAGGGCTCCTGTTGATGGATAGGGAGCCTTTTAAGTTAATTAAGGGTGCATCCATGAGGCTCTTACTTTCTCAATTAGGGGCACTTAAGCAACTCAGACCATTGCTGCTTTTCCTGCTATCTTCCCTGGTGCACGCTTTATTGCTTGCATTGGTCCTAAAAAGGTAAAGGTAAAGGACCCCTGACCATGAGGTCCAGTTGCAGACGAGTCTGGGGTTGCAGCACTGGTCTCGCTTTACTGGCCGAGGGAGCCAGCGTACAGCTTCTGGGTCATGTGGCCAGCATGACTAAGCTGCTTCTGGCGAACCAGAGCAGCGCACGGAAACACCGTTTAGCTTCCCGCTGGAGCGGTACCTATTGATCTACTTGCACTTTGACATGCTTCCGAACTGCTAGGTTGGCAGGAGCTGGGACCGAGCAATGGGAGCTCAGCCTGTTGTGGGGATTCGAACCTCCAACCTTCTGATTGGCAAGCTCTAGGCTCTGTGGTTTAACACAAAGCGCCACCCGACTGCTTTATATGGTCAGGGGAAAAGCAGGCAGTCTTGGACTATATGCCAATGCAGAATGCAGGTGGGGATGTGGGATGCATGACTGAGTATTCCCCAGCATTAAAAAGAAGAAGAAGAAGAGCCTATTTTCCTCGGCAAAGCTAGCTAGCTTGGCTGGACAGTGATGCTAGCATGCCTACTTCCTGAGTTGCTAGTTTTCAGGTGGAGTGGGTGGGAGGGGGAAATTGTTTTCTTTTCTTCAATGTATCATAGCGTAGGGTTGCATTCAACAAGATCATAACTGGGGCCAGAACTCACGAACAGCATGGAGTGCTCCTTATTTTATTATTTATTCTTTAACAGCATTTATCCGCCACCCCTAGTAGTTTCCCTTCTTACAGCAACATGCAACTGCAAACAAACAAACAAGTCCTAACTGAGCCCATAGAAGGCAATGGCAAGAACTTTCTGACAGTAAGTGCTGTTCGACAGTGGAATGAATGGGTTCCTATGACGGATGGTTGTGGACTCTCTCTCCTTGGAGGTTTTTAAGCAGAGTTTGCATAGCCCTTGGTCATGGATACTTGACAGTGGTACCTCGGGTTACAGACTTCGCTAACCCAGAAATAGGACCTCGGGTTAAGAACTGTGCTTCAGGATGAGAACAGAAATTGTGCTCTGGCGGTGCAGCAGCAGCAGGAGACCCCATTAGCTAAAGTGGTGCTTCAGGTTAAGAACAGTTTCAGGTGAAGACCGGACCTCTGGAACGAATTAAGTACTTAACCCAAGGTACCACTGCAGTTGATATTCCTGCATTGCAGGGGCTTGGACGATGGTTCTTGGGTGTCCCTTCTAAGTCTACGGTTCTGTGATTCTCTGTCATCCAGGGCATCATCAAAGTCCAGCCAGACAATAAACAGTCTACACAGATGTGCAACGAGGCCAATGAGAGGTATGGTTCGGGAGAGCCCATGTGGTTGGGAAGGGGGGTGGTGTGTTGCCTGGGCAAAGCCCCAAGGGCCAACTAGAGAAACCTTCTTTGGCCCTTGAGCTTGAGGTTCCCCACTCCTGTCTTAACACATCCCTTCCTGGTAATGTGCAAATCGGTCCTGAGCTTGCTGGATTTCGTTGTCTCTGCTCTGAGCTTCTGCGGGCTGAAGCTTCCCACTCCTAGACACTGAAAGAGACTCAAGACCTTGCAGAGCTGCTGCTGCGCACATCAGCAGATCTTCACAGATTCTCCTTCCCACACCTGACGGAAATCGATCCAGGGAAGGCTGTTTGTTAACATCACCTTGTCGAGCCCTCGACTGTTGATGCTACGGCTGATTATTCCTCTCTGCCAGTGCTGGATTCAGCATGTGTGTTTTACTCTTCTCCAGAGGAAGCGGAGGACTTGCTTTGGAAAAATGCGACCTTTCCCTCCTCTGGGCTGGGCTTCGCCCTTTGAAAGTGCAACCAGCTATATTGCATGCTGCGTCCTTATAAATTGGAGAGAAAATTGTAAACTTCACACTTGTTGTGGTATTCTTAATAATGCCATTTGGTTACCATAGAAACGTATTTTCCAAGCATTTTCTGGAGAGCATAGGGGGAGAGGAGGCAATGGGAAGAAGAAGACAGGTTTGGCTCAGGTCAGATCTGAAGGATGAACTTGGCACGTCAGTCTACTAAATTATACTCAGAGTAAACCCATTGAAATCAATTGACAATCTAGTTTTAAGAACATTAAGAAGAGCACGCTAGATCAGGCCAGTGAACCATCTAGTCTAGCATCCTGCTCTCAGTGTGGCTGTCTGTGGCAAATCCACCAGCAGGATCCGACCACAAGAGCAATCTCTCCTGTGGTTTCTACTCACATCCCGGGGCAAAGTTCACAACCAGGAGACCTACTTCTGGGTTAGCGGAGCTCACAACCTGAAGCATTCACAAGGAGGACAGTTCGTAACCAGAGATATTAAAGTAAAGGTAAAGGGACCCCTGACCAATAGGTCCAGTCATGACCGACTCTGGGGTTACGCGCTCATCTCGTTTTATTGGCCGAGGGAGCCGGCGTACAGCTTCCGGGTCATGTGGCCAACATGACTAAGCCGCTTCTGGCGAACCAGAGCAGCGCACGGAAACGCCGTTTACCTTCCTGCTGGAGCGGTACCTATTTATCTACTTGCACTTTGACGTGCTTTCGAACTGCTAGGTTGGCAGAAGCAGGGACCGAGCAACGGGAGCTCACTCCGTCACGGGGATTTGAACCGCTGACCTTCTTATTGGCAAGTCCTAGGCTCTGTGGTTTAACCCACAGCGCCGCTAATAATGCACATTATTCATCTTGAAGTGGCAATTCACAGAGCAGTATGCCTAGCATTACTTCAGCATTACTACTGAAGGGAAACTAGTCCTGCAACGTGACAAGAGAAAGACATAAGCATTTGGCCAGAAATGTGTATCTTATTAAAAAAAAGCTCCAGCCTTTCTCCCGTCATGTTGCAGCGCTTGTGAAAATCTATAAAATGAGCATCTCATCAAAAGAATGTCTTCTAGTCCAGACACACATGTAGTTCTCCTTTGTTCTGGTCAGCCTAAGATGGCATCCAGCCTGGTAGCAACAGCTGTGTTGCGGCACATCTGATGTGGCCTTGTGCATCCCCATAGGTTGAGGACCTATGCGCTAGACCACAACCTGCCTACAAATTTCCACCATAGAAATGAGTCGTGTGCACACCAAGAATATAAGAGTCAACAATCTCTGGTTTAAATAAGAAATGGAATGAATGAGTCATAATAATGATAATCTGCTTTTGTATTTTCCATTAAGGCCTTAATGCATGTCATAAACCCAGTTGCGGGATCAAAATGGAAGGGGAGGGGGAACGAGAGAGTGGGTGGAATTCAGTGTTGTGTTTCAGCTTGCCAGACGGGAGTTATCTCCCACTTGGACTACTGCAATGCGCTCTACGTGGGGCTACCTTTGAAGGTGACCCGGAAACTGCAATTAATCCAGAATGCGGCAGCTAGACTGGTGACTGGGAGTAGCCACCAGGACCACATAACACCGGTCCTGAGAGATCTGCATTGGCTCCCAGTAAGTTCCGAGCAAAATTTGAAGTGTTGGTGCTGACCTTTAAAGCCTTAAATGGCCTCTGCCCAGTATAGCTGAAGGAGTGTCTCCATCCCCATCATTCAGCCCGGACACTGAGATCCAGTGCTGAGGGCCTTCTGGCGGTTCCCTCATTGCAAGAAGTGAGGTTACAGGGAACCAGACTGAGGGCCTTCTTGGTAGTGGTGCCCGCCCTGTGGAACACCCTCCCATCAGATGTCAAGGAAATAAGAAGCTGTCTTATTTTTAAAAGACATCTGAAGGCAGCCCTGTTTAAGGAAGTTTTTAATATTTAATGCTGTATTGTTTTTAACTCTCGACTGGGAGCCGCTCAGAGTGGCTGGGGAAACTCAGCCAGATGGGCGGGGTATAAATAATAAATTATTGTAATTATATTATTATTATCAATCCCACTGTCCTCCCCACCCTAGTACTGTTCTGGGGCTTCATCTGCCCAATTTCAGGAAGCACACAGGGAGAAGAGAGGAAGGGAAAGCCCTATTGTGCAAGTTCAGTTTCTCTGATGGCACCATGTCCATTGGCAGACCAACTCTGTGTTGCAAAGATGTTTGTAGACGTGACATGAAGGCTTGAAACATCTACCCCGCCTTGTGGAAATCCCTTCTAGGTGACTGCAGTGCCTAGAGACAGACAGTCAGATCATGCATCCACAGCAATGACCGGAGGAGGAATGACCACTGGGAGGAGTGCAGAGAGAAGAAATTCTGTGCTGCATCTGCGGCAGTGCAACCGGACGCCTCCAGCTGCAACAAAACATGTCTCTCCCACATCGGTCTCTACAGCCACAACAGGCGCTGTAACCTTCCAGCGGTTTGACTTCACCCCCAAAGGCGCACTCCTCCGTTGTCTCCTGAAACAGACAGCTGCCAGCAGTTCTGCTGTCGGAGCTCAAAGTGCGAATCCTACCCAGTGTCTTTCTTGGGGAAGGCTTGCTTTGTGTGCAGGAGTCTTGAGGTTAAATCAGCACCACTTCCACGAAGGGCTGGGAATGTCCCCAATGTTCCTACTAAAGAATATTGTTTCTAGGAGTTTAAAGATTATGCGTGGGATGGATAATTCCCAGCCTTGCATTAGGGGAATTGAAAGCTGCGCATGGCATGATGCTTTTAAAAGATTTTGTGAGATCATGGATGTTTGCAGAAATGTTTGTAAATCTGATAAAGAACATTTTCCCGGCAAAGCAGCTGCCGTTCCTGCCGAGGGCTGCTCTTTACCAATCTAATTTGTGCCGCACACTCTCTGCATAGGCGGGTGCGATATACACAAGCCAATATCTGTGCCAAACCCTCAGTGATAGAAGAAGTCTGGGTGGGGAAACCCAACAGAATTATTTCAAGGAAAGCTTTGGCTTTGAGACCAGTTCTCTTGTCATTGGTTATTACAGTAGTACCTCAGGTTAAGTACTTAATTCGTTCCGGAGGTCCGTTCTTAACCTGAAACTGTTCTTAACCTGAAGCACCACTTTAGCTAATGGGGCCTCCTGCTGCTGCCGCGCCGCCAGAGCACGATTTCTGTTCTCATCCTGAAGCAAAGTTCTTAACCCGAGGTAATATTTCTGGGTTAGCAGAGTCTGTAACCTGAAGCATATGTAACCCGAGGTACCACTGTACCTATATCCCAGTTCTATTCCAAGGCAGGGATGTGGACCTCCAGATGTTGATAGACTACAAGTCCCATGGACCCTGGACCATTGGCGTTATGCTGGCTGAAGTCTAGTAACATCTGGAGGGTGATGGGTTTTCAAGCTCTGCTGTAAGGAGCTGAAGGCAGCTTATAACACCATAGTTTCAAAGCACGTTTAAAGCACGTTCCCCACTCCCCAGAAAAGAATCCGTGGGCTTTCTTTAGATTTGAAGGGTTGTATTCAAATAGCTCCCCCCCCCCATTTTTCTCTCCATTTTATAACGCAAATAAAGAACACAAACAGAAAAACAAACAATGCAAACAAATTCTTGTCATATCCTTATTTTGTATTCAACTAACTTTTACTCAGAGTAGACCCGTTAAAATAAATGGCAGCAACTACGTAGTTAGGGCCATTAATTCTGATGTGTCTTCTCTGAGTAAAAGTTAGTTGAATGCAACCCAAAGTAATTGACATTCTCAGCCTTAGCAAAACACAGTCTCTTCCTGGAACCCTTTTTCTGCAAAGCCATCAGCCGTGATCTCATTAGCAGCCCTGCCTCTGTTTCCTCTTTGTCTGCTTGGCAAAGGTGCCTCAGGCACAGTCTGTCTAAGTAAGTAAGTAAAATAAAGTAAGAAAGTAAAATAAAGTAAGTAAGTACCGGTAAGTAAAATAAAGTAAGTAAGTAAAATAAATAAATAAATATCTGCATGATGTAATGGTTTGGCTTCCCTGACAAAGCCTGCAGGCTTGCAGCCAAGAGTCAGGCTGAAGCGCTGTGCTTTGGGATGATTTACTACTGAACCTTGAATTCAGTGGAAGCTCTGCCTGGTTATTATGCCCGCAATGTATTAGGCCAGACACCCTTTCAAAAAAGCTGTAGGGGGAAAAGCCCAGGATGGACAGCTCGTAATGCAGAGCCCATTAGCCAAGTGTGACAGGGCCTTTGGCTAGAGTGCTTAGAGATTTGGCAATCTCACAAGGCACAAGGACAGGAGATTTAAAAGGCAGCTGAACCTTCGTCAGTTCGACCTGCTTGCAGTCAAACGATGGCCGCAGCCATAAATCTTCTCTGTAGCTGAAGAACTGGCTGGAGAGGTGGAAATGCTGGAAAGGAGATACGTGATTGGGTTCCTCTCAAGGAGATGGACCGTTGCCTCTGTGAAACACTTTCCATCGGTTTCTGTCAATGTCAACAGGTGGTTGTTGTTGACATCCATTTGTCTCGAGAGAACATGGATTGCGCCTCTGGGGGTGAAGTCAAACTGCTGTGTTAGCAACACCAAAGTGACCTTTCTGGGGTGCAAGCCTGGGTAGTGTGTCTGCAGGTCCTGGGCTGCCCAGACAACAAGACCCCCCTCTCAGCCTCACTGATGTGGTCCAAAGGAAAGCAGAGCAATACATTTGGCACCAGCTTGGCTGCAGGAGTTGCTGGAAGGAGGCGTACAAGGCGCCACCCAACCGTCTTAGGGATTCCACTCCAGTTTTACTCCTTAGCCTTTTCTCCCAGTACGTTTCCGAGCACAATTCAAAGTGTTGGTGCTGACCTTTAAAGCCCTAAACGGCCTCGGTCAGTATGCCTGAAGGAGCGTCTCCACCCCATCGTTCTGCCTGGACACTGAGGTCCAGTGCCGAGGGCCATCTGGCGGTTCCCTCTCTGCAAGAAGCCAAGTTACAGGGAACCAGGCAGAGGGTCTTCTCGGTAGTGGCACCCACCCTGTGGAACGCCCTCCCACCAGATGTCAAAGAGAAAAATAACTACCGGACTTTTAGAAGATATCTGAAGGCAGCCCTGTTTAGGGAAGCTTTTAATGTTTAATAGGTTATTGTATTTTAATATTCTGTTAGAAGCAGCCCAGAGTGGCTGGGGAAACCCAGCCAGATGGGCGGGATATAAATGATAAATTATTATTATTGTATTATTATTCCTCTGAAGATACTGTAAGTGTGGTATACTGTATTTTTTGCTCTATAAGACTCACCTTTTCCCTCCTAAAAAGTAAGGGGGAATGTGTGTGCGTCTTATGGAGCGAATGCAGGCTGCGCAGCTATCCCAGAAGCCAGAACAGCAAGAGGGATTGCTGCTTTCACTGTGCAGCGGTCCCTCTTGCTGTTCTGGCTTCTGACATTCAGACATTTTTCCCTTGTTTTCCTCCTCCAAAAACTAGGTGATTAAAATACGGTAATTAAGTGTCCCTTGTGAAAACTGTCCACCTCCTCAAGGGCCTGAATCCAAAAGCCAGCCGCAACCCGTTGGCTATGCTCCCTGGGATTCTCATGTCCAGCCTCTGACTTATTGTTTGGCCTTGGGGAAGTGATAAACAGCATGGAGTTCTAACTCCCAAATGGCTTCTACACTTAGAAGTGTGCTGAGTTCCAACAGTTAAATCCAGTGCTTCCCTAGCACCAGACATCCAGCTGGTGGCTGGGTATTTGGGAAGTGTTGTGCAAAGCAGGAATAGCTTGTCCAAAATGGTCTTGTGGGCCAAATGGGGAGGAAGTCTGGTGGGCCATAAATGGCCTGAGGGATGGAGGTTCCCTACTGTTGGTGTAATAAGCCTGGTCTACTTTGCACCTTGTTGCCTTGCATATCTGCAGCGTTGGTGATGTCTAATGAATAGTGGGACCATAGCTGTCAACTTTCCCCTTTTTTAAAGGGAAATTCCCTTATTCCGAATAGGATTCCTTGCAAGAAAAGGGAAAAGTTGACAGCTAATGAGAGGGACGCGGGTGGCGCTGTGGGTCAAACCACAGAGCCTAGGACTTCCTGATCAGAAGGTTGGCGGTTCAAATCCCCATAACGGGGTGATCTCCCGTTGCTTGGTTCCTGCTCCTGCCAACCTAGCAGTTCGAAAGCACGTCAAAGTGCAAGTAGATAAATAGGTACCGCTCAGACGGGAAGGTAAACGGCATTTCCGTGTGCTGCTCTGGTTCGCCAGAAGTGACTTAGTCATGCTGGCCACATGACCCGGAAGCTGTACGCCGGCTCCCTCGGCCAGTAAAGCGAGATGAGCGCCATAACCCCAGAGTCAGTCACGACTGACCTAATGGTCAGGAGTCCCTTTACCTTTACTTTGCACCTTGTTGCCTTGCATATCTGCAGCGTTGGTGATGTCTAATGAGAAGTGGGACCATAGCGTGTGAAGGAGGACCAGCAGGGAGCGCTCATGGGTAGGCAGTCTGCCCTGAAGAGAGTCTCAAGGGCCAGATAGAAAGCCTTGGTGGGCCACATGCAGCGCCTTGGCCTGACCTTCACCACCCCTGGTGCAAGGGCTTGTGTGGCACCTAAAAACTGGCAACAGTGCCCAGCACCCATCTCTCTTACAGTTCTGCTTGGCCCTGCTGAAATAGCTGTTGCATTTTTCACCCCCCCCTGGTTGGCCTCTGTTCATTTGGCACAGGAATGGGTTGCTAAACATAGCCTGCGCTCAGTCAGTGCTGCAGAAATGCAGAGATCATTATCAGAGGCAGACTTCTAGTTGCATTCGCTTGAGGAGTACACGCCAGAGCGACCTGGCGGTGCCGAGCTTTGGGAAAGCACTTCAAGATGCGGGCGTTTGAATCGATATGTTTTGTAATTCAGCTCCTGTTCCAGTTCAGCTATGGTGAAAACAACAACAACCCCAAAAGGAACCAAGGCTTTGCTTCCGTTCCACTTCGTGTCGCCTGCATTTCTGCTTCAACTTTTTCTCATTACAAGATTCTGTTATGAAACTGGACTGGGCTGGGATGCCCTGAAGTCAGGTTTTATCAGCCTGCTGTCCTGCAAGGATATATATATATATATTGTGGGTAGATTTGGGACTTAGCCATGCCTATCTCCAACACAGGATTGAAGCCTTAATGAGAGAGGTGGCATTTCATGGTTCATTTTGATAAATCCAAGGCCTCGCCTGGTACTCTGGGGAGAAGGAAGAACTGCTGTTGGCACAGGACACCTAAACAGAGTCTAATTCTAGGTGGCTGACATTTTTAAAACAAAACTTTAGGGTGCTTAATTTTCCACCAAAATCTGCAAGAAATGCCTCTCAGTTTCTAATTTAGTGTAATTAAAAAACAAAAAAATACCTTCGTGCAACCTGAACAAACAGGGAACACCAGACCCTCCTAAAGGTAAAGGTAAAGGGGCCCCTGACCATTAGGTCCAGTCGTGACAGACTCTGGGGTTGCAGCGCTCATCTCGCTTTATTGGCCGGAGTACAGCTTCTGGGTCACGTGGCCAGCATGACTGAGCCGCTTCTGGCGAACCAGAGCAGCGCACAGAAACACCTTTTACCTTCCCGCTGGAGTGGTACCTATTTATCTACTTGCACTTTGATGTGCTTTTGAACTGCTAGGTTGGCAGGAGCAGGGACAGAACAACGGAAGCTCACCCCGTCGTGGGGATTCGAACCGCTCACCTTCTGATCGGCAAGCCCTAGGCTCTGTGGTTTAACCCACAGCACCACCCACATCCCTCCTAAATATACCTAAATCTTAAAGTTTTACAGACAGCTTTGCACAATATCCAGAGACTTTCAAATACACCTTACCATTACAGTCCCTTTGAGTTTTATGGTGCTGATAGGGAGGGAAAGAGGATTTCTTCTCCTTTTTCCTAACATGCTCCTACTCATTGCTCACTCCCCTCACCTCAAGCACAGTCCTCCAGAGAGACAGCCATGTCTGGGGGGAAAACTGGAGAGATGCTAGCAGGCATTATAAACAATACTGAGGTGGTCTGGCTTGGTGTAAAGCAGTTTCTTATCTTTCTTTTCTTTTATTTCCACAGTTCAGAGGGAGCCACAGAGAGCCATGCAGAGCAGACCCAATCCATTTTGCTAGCTGAGGTAAAGCAGCAAATATTAACCCCCCCTTCCCAAGTCAAGGTGCAGATTATTTTGGCACCTGAACACAGAAAACTTCACGGATTCCTCTCCCCTTCCCTGCCAGTAAGAATACAACCATAAAAAACTAAATAAATAACAATTTGCTGCTCCTTCAGTGCGGCGGCGGGGCTTGTTATTGAAAACATAGTGTATACATTGGTTAGAAGTTCTTTCTTTCTTTTGTATAGTCTTTGGGTTCATCATCGAATCATAGAATTGTAGAGTTGCATATGCAGGAATCTCGACTAAAGCATCCATGACCGATGGCCTTCCAACCTCTGCTTAAAAACCTCAATTGAAGGAGAGTCCACAACTACCCGAGGGAGTCCAGTCCACTGTCAAACCACTCTTAATGTCAGAAGGTTTTCCCAGCTCCCTCAACCATTCCTTATGAAGCTTGGTTTCCAGACCATTGATCATCTTGGTTGCCCATCTGAATAACAAAACATACGGATTTGAAACTCAGCTACAGGTGGTACCTAACACCAAGAAAACTAGTGCTAATACACCCAGGAACCTCACCAAAATACTGGAGAGGGTGCACCTCCACAGGCACATACCTCCACATGTGATGGGAGTGCCCCAAAATCCAACTATTCTGGACAATAGCCATATGAGAAATATGTAAAATAACTAAGCAAGTATTATAAATCACCCCAGAATTGGCCCTACTAAACATCTTCCAAGACAATAATGCCCATTTACCCCACAAAGAACTCATAACCTCCCTACTTTCAGCAGCCAGAAACATCATAACCAGACACTGGAGAGACCTGTCAGGAGTAAGCATGGACCAATGGTACCAAATAGTATGGGAAACAGCCTTACTAGAAAAATAAACCAATAAACTGAAACGGACACGGGGACAAATAGAAGAAGACGCCTTCACCCCGGTATGGCTCCCCTTTATCACATACACAGCACAACAAGACAATGACAAAAATCCACCAACAGCATACAAATCAATATGGCTAATCTGATCCAAAACACCCACCTACCCCACTCACACATGAAAACAAAGATCACCACAGCCAATCACAAATAAACAACCACACCCTAGGCCAACCCCAACCTCTCTCACCAGCACAGGAACACAAGCGAATAGCAGAGAACCTGCACAAACAACGCTGACACCAAACCCTACATATATTA
Organism: Podarcis liolepis; assembly: GCF_965112155.1. Lineage (NCBI taxonomy): Eukaryota > Metazoa > Chordata > Lepidosauria > Squamata > Lacertidae > Podarcis > Podarcis liolepis. The sequence continues at coordinate 54,552,108 of NC_139565.1, read as the reverse complement.
AGCGCAATAGAAACATCGCCACCTGACTCCACCCCCACTGACCTTCCCCCCTCCACCTCTTCCCCCTTTTCTTCCTAATGTCTCAACAAATGAAACTGATTTGTAAAAAATGTTACTTGAAAAAAAGAGAGAGAGATTGCACATACTTTTGTAAACCAAGAAAATCTTTAATAAAAACACATTAATAACAACAACATACGGATGGAAGTGCTTTTCCAAAGTACAATGCTTAAATTATACGTGGTCATTATTCAGCATTTGTTCTGATTTGCTTGTGGGGTGTTTATGCATCTTCCCATTAATCATTAATTCATCTCCACTCCTTTCAGTGCATTTGACCGTCACTTTCCTAACTGCAAAAATGTCTTTTTTTAAAAAAAGTGGATTTGTTGCACTAGGGCAACAGAACACTATTAATCTGCTTTAATTACATGAATTACACCAACCTAAATTTCCCACAGAATACTGGCAGTCTGGTGGGCATGTCTACAGGAGCACGGCTCTTATGCAGAAAACCTGCTGTTCAGAATTTACCACTATACCAGTGGAGAAGAGATATAGAACATAGAGGTGACCCCAGAGATGGGAGAGCAATTCATTTCCTCTACCCCATTGTGAAGCTCTTTCCAAACAAAGTCTATCCTTGGTCAGCAGTCATGCATCCAATCAGTCATGCATCCAATCCTTTCTAGGAAGGTGGAGAAATTGTTACGATATTGAAGCAATGCTGCCGCGAGCTACTGCTAGCTTGAAAGCAAAACATAATGGGAATGTTGGGACTGTTCCGTGGGAAACAGAGGGACAGTCAATTCACAGTGCAGAGGGCACCGGAATTAGCTCAGAGTGTAATATGAGCTGTACAGGAAGTACAGGAGGAGTTTGTCTCTCGGCTGTTGGAGTTTGAAGAGAGCAGTCATGTTTTCTGTAACGCTGCAAAGACAGAAATAAAGGCATGTAAATATGTCTTTCCCCTGCTTGGGGGGGCAGGAAAGAGTGGTGTGTTCTTCTCACGCTGAGAAGGATCACCTATCGCGACCTCTGCCTGGATCTTGCCGGGAAAGCAGATAGGGAGGTCAACAGGAGACCAAGCCGGGTGCCTGGGAGAGTTGCCAGTTTCTCCTGATAAAGGCTTGATTTCCGACAGAAATATGATTCAGTTCATGTTTAAAGGCTAACCTATCTAATTCTCACTTTTCAAACCAATTCGCAAACCAAGACATACTGCAGCTACCCATCGAAAATTGCACTTCTGCAAATTTTGTAAATCACTTCTCCAGCCAAGGATACTGATATAATGCATCTGTGCATGTTCTTTTCATTAGATGCATATATATTAGTGAAAGGAACATACAGAAATACATTACATTGCAAAAAATGTGTATATCAGGAAAATTGCACACAAATGTGTATATTAGGAGAATTTTGCAGTAAAGTGCTGATGAATTTTAATTATTAGTATTATTAGTATTTATTAAATGTTTTTGCCACCATGTACCCTATACCCACAGGTCTCAGAGTGGTTCACAGGATAAAATGAGGACCACAGGATTTTAATGAGGACCTCTTTTTAAAACATCACAAACTATGTGGAAATGAAGAGAATTGAACTTAAGATTGGAAAAATGAGAAAGAGAAAACCCCAATTTGACAGATTCGCCCACTCCTAGGTGACCGTAATGATGTATTTTCTAACCCTGCGTAACTAAATTTGTATTTTCTTTAGGTGTGTTAACCTTCGAGATGGTAGGGCATGGATAAAAGTAGCTGCAGTAGCAAACTACTTCATTATCTATTTTTCACTTGCAGGAGGAGGGGCTATAACAAGTGAGGATTTGACAGACACGATGAAGACCGAATGGTGATGAAGGAAGGATGTGGGAAGAACTGAGCATGGCTCTTTGTGGACTCAGTTGATGGGGAGCAAGATTCATTGGGGGGAAAGCACTTCCGTCTTTTATCAGGACTTGCAACGGCGAAATGGAAAAATCCACCCTGTGTTTAAGAATGTGTGACAGAAGATTCACCAAAGCCTTGCAGAACTAGAAAAAAAAATGCTGAGTCCACTTCATGGAGAATAAAGGTTTCTGGAGAACCTCTCCATCATTTGCTGTCTGAAGGTTCATGTTTAGATAGCCAACTGAATATTAAAAGCATGTATATGTTGAAGCTTCACTTTCCCAAACTTAAAACGAAACAAGAAGGATGATATTTAAGAACTCTTGGAGCCCATTAGTTTATCAGCATACTGCAACGAAAACCATTTGCTAGATTGGCAACTTTTCGACTCTCCCCTACATGCTTACCCGAACCGAAGAGAGTCAATATTTAAAGTTTGCAAGCTTGTTTCCAAGACTATTCTCGAATCCACTTTATGTACTTGTGTCTATTTTCCTTTTTAACCTCTGAACATTTGACTTGAAAACCTTCTCCTGTACGATTATGGGCTCCAAGCAAAGAACTGCACAGATTCTCATTCGTGGTAACGATGCACTGTTTTCTATTAAACCGTATTGGTGACTGGGAGACAGGGCTCCTCCGCTGCCATTTCATTGCAGACACAAAGGCGGATCTGACCCCACCATGGCGGAGAAGTGCAATTACATCGCGAGCGTGTACGGCTATGACCTGGGCTGCCGCTTCATCAACTTCAGGCCCCTGGGCTTTGGAGTGAACGGGCTTGTCCTCTCAGCAGTCGACAGCAAGAGCTGCCGCAAGGTGGCCGTGAAGAAGATCGCGGTGAGCGATGCTCAGAGCATGAAGCACGCCTTCCGGGAGATTAAGATAATCCGCCGGCTGGACCACGACAACATCGTAAAGGTCTACGAGGTGTTGGGGCCCAAAGGAGCTGATCTCCAAGGGGATCTGTTCAAATTTAACATGGTGTACGTCATCCAGGAATACATGGAGACGGACCTGGCCCGTCTTCTGGAGCAAGGACCTCTCTCTGAGGAACATGCCAAACTTTTCATGTACCAGTTGCTCAGAGGCCTGAAGTACATCCATTCAGCTAATGTCTTGCATAGGGACTTGAAGCCCGCCAACATCTTCATCAACACAGAGGATCTGGTGCTGAAGATCGGTGACTTTGGATTAGCTAGGGTCGTGGACCAACATTACTCGCACAAGGTACGTCCCTCGATTTGTTTGGCCTGATAAAAGCTGAGTGTTCTTTAAAATAACAGCATGCAGAAGTTTAAACAGATACTGTGGCATCTTCACAAGCGGTTCCAAACAAAGTTTCCCATAGAATGAAAGAGCAATATTGATGTGGCTGTGCATTCATGCTAAATTGGCTGGCTTCCCCTTGGAGCCCAAAAGGCATTGCCTTAGCATATCCTGTGAAATCTCGCTGCGTTAATTGGATTACAAACAACCCGGTTATGTTGGAGGGAGTCCAACACTTTCCAGATGTCAGGTAGCAAAAAACGTCAACCTAGAAACTAATTTGCAAGGTATGTACAGTGGCACCTTGGTTCTCAAACTTAATCTGTTCTGGAAGTCCATTCCAAAATCAAGGCACACTTTCCCATAGAACAGGCATCCCCAAACTCGGCCCTCCAGATGTTTTGGGACTACAATTCCCATCATCCCTGACCTCTGGTTCTGTTAGCTAGGGATGATGGGAGTTGTAGTCCCAAAACATCTGGAGGGCCGAGTTCGGGGATGCCTGACATAGAAAGTATTGCAAAGTGGATTAATCCATTCCAGTAACATGAATGTTACTGTCTAACGAGACCATTGATCCATAAAATGAAAGCGATAAACAATGAACTGCAGTAGCACTATCAATCAATCAATCAATCAATCAATCAGAAGCTGAACTGGGTTCCACACAGTCACAAAAACAAAACAAAAAGAGCTGCAAAAACAAAAATGCAAAATAAATAGCAAAACCAGACAGACCTCAGCGGAATACTCAAAACAGAAGTGTGGCACTCAAAATGGAACATGTTTGGCTTCCAAAAAAAGTTCACAAACCGGAACACTTCCGGGTTTGCAATGTTTGGGTTCCAAGTTGTTTGAGTACCAAGGCAGTTGCGAACCAAGGTACCACTGTATTCCATATCCGTGTTAGACCAAGAATGAGCAGCTGGTTACTTCCTTTTCCAGATCCAACCTTGTAACGCATCTGGGAAATGCAGCTGAAAAGTTCACACAGAAATAAGTCCCACCAAATTGTAAGAGTCCTGCTTCCTGGTAGGTCGGCATAGGATGGACCCTTAGAATGCATTCCGGCCCCAATTTGAAAGTACATCTAGGCTGCAATGCAATCCTTGCTTCACTGAAATTTTCATCTGAGTATGTGCATCTGGGATCTGCTTCCCTTTGAATTCTTCAAGTTAGCATGCAGAAGCTTGTCACCTTCAGAACTTTTAAGCTTCAGCTGGACTGCCCTCAAAGGCTAGAATCCAAACAAGCTTGCGTTGTGTTGCTTTCATTGGAAGGTATGACCGAGAAAGCTCACAGGGGTCTGCAGTGGGTTGGAAGACTTGGGACAGGGGTGGGAAATGGTAGGTTGGTGCTTCTTTGGCTATGGAGCAACACTAGAAGAGAAGCAGTCAGAGCCAATGAAGGAGCCAACTCCTAGGCGCTGCTGGGCCCCCACAAAGTTGATGGGCATTGCCATGGTGTGTGTGCACTGTGTCATGTGATCGATTATGCAGGGCGGGGCTTACGTGGCCCCCACAATATTTTATTCAAGTTGGAGCTTCCCACAAGCACAGGCAGTTAGAAGTTGAGTTGAGAACAGAGGCTGGAAATTGGGCCACGCTCACACCAGTACGTTCAAAGCACTATGATACCACTTTCAATTGTCACGATACCCAGAGTTTCCTGGGAAAGAGGGATTTATTGTTAAGCCACCCTGGCCATTGTAGCTATGTGAGTGGAATAAGGGGGGTCTCCTAAAAAGCACCCTTAGCAATCTACAGCTCCCATAATTCTTTGGGGGAAGCCATGTGCTTTACATGTGCAATGAATGCACTCCATGGATGGTTTGGGTCTGCCCTTTGTAGGAAGAAGGGGTAGGAGGGATAGAGTCAGGGAGAGAGTGATTGGGGAGTGGGAAACGTCATGCATGTGATGTCGGGAGGAGCCAGGGGTGGAGCCAAACGTGGAGACCATGAGGCTTCAATGGTTGGTGGCTCCTCCTCTGCCTGGTGCCACTGTGGCAGTGTTGGGATGTGTCCAAGGGAACGGCGGCATCAGGCAGGCCCCCAGCTGGCTCCAGCCCACTGGCCGGCAGCCGGGCGAACTCCAGTCTCCCTTGGAACAGCATCAAAACAGTGGCACACAGCTTCAGAAACTTGAGCACGCCTTAAGTGGCAGGGTGAATATCACGCAACAGAAGTGGCGGACAGAGGCATATGTAAAGCGTATTTATAAGCATTTTATTCAGCATCAGGACAAAGGAAAAACATGTCTGCTCCCCTTCGTGTCCAAGCAGCAGGAAGCACAAAGCAAAAGCAATACACAAATGGAAGTTCCCAGCAAGCTGTGCTGGAATGTAAACAGACATGTGACATACAACAGCTCTACACATCTGTTTAGGTGGAACTAACAGATATCCTAACAGGCAGGAGGAAGAGGAGAAGGAGTAGAAGGAGTCAGCCACTGGAGCCACACAGTGCTCAGCTCAGTTCTGCGCTCAGCTCCGTGCTCAGTCTCCTCTGCCCCCTAAACACTGGGCGAGGGGTGGAAGGCTGGCCCCATCCCAAAAGATATTGAGGGCCCCCCAAAACAGCTCAGGCCCCCAGGAGCTGATGTCCCTGGATAGAGTATTTCACCTGCAGCATGGAAAATTCCACCATGAAAAAGCCTGTTCAGAAAGAATGTCCTATTTCAGAAAACTTTGACCACCCCGCCCCATAAAAGAGAGTTGCGTCCAAAGCGTGGGCTTGGCTCATATGCATGATTTCCCCAGATAAAAGGAACAGATGGACAGAAGGAGGAATTCAAAGTATGCTCAGCAATTTCGCTGCTACATCCCACCCCCTTCCAGCAGCCTGCCTGCCAGCTAGGGGCTTAGATGGGATTTTTGTCTGACATGCCCTTCCTTTGCCAATGAATAATAATAGAGATGCTTGTCCCCCTGTCCCTACCCCACCTTACTAATTATGGGATACACATGACTACTGCTTAGCTTACTTTAGGAAGAAAACAACGTGAAACCTTGGGCTCTTAAGGGGGAACAATTTATTTTTGAATAAGCATTTGCAGTGTCAGAAAACTAGGCAGTGTTTTTCCCCCCTGGGAGCTAGTGCAGCTTACAAAACTTTGAGAATATTATTAAAGCGGTTGGAGTACTTATCCTTTCCTCACGGAAACATAAGCAGGGCTTCCTATTCCTCCTCCCCGCTCTAATATTTTTTTATTCTGACAACACTGCAAGGTAGGCTACAGGCAGAGAAAAAGAAAGGGAGAGAGTGGCTGGCTTAAGGAAACCTGTTAAGTTGTGGGTGAACATATCAGCCGACACAGCGATTCTTCAAACAGCTCTTGTTTATTCAGAGGCCAGAACTGAACTGAGCTGAAGGGCTCAGTCAGCCTGCTTATATAGAGCTCCAGTACAATGTTACTGTAGCAACTTTCTAAAACTATCCAATCACTGAATGTCACTTTCGATCCTTCATTTGCATAACTATCTACAGTATCCCCCTGCTGGCCCAGGGTGAGAACTTCAGTACATAACAAAACCCAAACGTCTTTTCAGGGGCAAACTTCATGTCACACCCAAATACATCTAATGAAACCCCAGTACAGTTCTTGTTTTGGGCTATGTGTGTGCTTGTGTTTTTGGAAGCATCCATGGAGACGAGATGCTTAACTCTGAAGCCTGCTGGTTTCGCTACTCCCTATCAGTTTGGTGACGCAGAAAAGTTTTCAACAGGCGTTTGAAGGTTAAAGCAGAAAGCTCCTGTCAAATTTTCTGTTGGCAGAGCATTCCACAGGGCTGGGCTGATGACACTAAAAGCTAGATATCTTCTTGCCGTCCCATGAGCTGCACCAACTTAGGCAACGATCAGCAATGCTCCTGCAGATGGTCTCAAAGATTGAGCTGGGATATAAGGGATCAGGCTGTTCCTAAAGTACCCTGGGCCTAAGCTGTTCAGGGCTTTGTAAATTAATACAAAGCCCTTGAACCTAGCTTGGTCGTAGATGTAGTAGCCAGTGCAGGTATTTTCACAATGGTGTCACGTGTTATCAGCCATGTGACCCCAACAGCAGTTTGGCTGCCGCATTCTGCACCTGCTGGAGCTAGCAAGCCAGACTCAATGGCAGCCCCGCACAGAGCGCATTGCAACAATCCAGCCCTGAGGTTAGCAACACATCAGCTACAGTGGTCAGGCTACTAATAGGAACAAGCATTTCCAACCAGTAAGAAGACACTCAACTTTCTTTCGTTCAGCAGCATAATTACAGTGGTGCCTCGCAAGACGAAATTAATTCGTTCCACAAGTTTTTTCTTCTTGCGAGTTTTTCGTCTTGCGAAGCACGGTTTCCCATAGGAATGCATTGAAAATCAATCAATGCGTTCCTATGGAGACCGTCCGGGGACAGAGGGGAAGCGGCGTGCGCCTTCCCCTCTGTCCCCGGACCTGTTTAAAGCAAGGGGCGGCGGGGAGAATATTGCTTCTCCCCGTTGCCTGCCCCGCAATCTCCAGGGATAGAGGGGAAGGTGCGCGCGCCTTCCCCTCTGTCCCCGGACCTGTTTTAAAGCAAGGGAAGGGGCAGCGGGGAGAATCGCTTCTCCCCGTTGCCGCCCCTTGGTTCAAAAGGGGTCCGGGGAGAGAGGAGAAGACGCGCTGCGCTTCCCCGCTATCCCCGGAGCTTGCGGGGCAAGCTTCGTTTTGTGAAGCAAGCCCATAGGGAAATGCGTCTTGCGAAGTGGCTAAGAAAACGAAAAACTCCTTCGTCTAGTGAGTTTTTCGTCTTCTGGGGCATTCGTCTTGTGGGGTACCACTGTATAAGAGGCAGGGAGGTGGCGGTGTTAATTTTGTTGCTCCTGTTAATAAAGAATTAGGAGTCGAAATGTTTGCTGATCTACTGTAAATCACCCAGTGGATCCAGATTGAGTTTCTGTCCACTCTGGCCCATCTCACCTATTTGACAAATTCAGGTCTGAGCCTGAGACTTTGGGGGAAGTTGGGTTTTGACAAGGGATTTGAAGAATGTCAAATGTTATTCTTCCCTCTCACTTGTTTAAATGAAGATTTTGGATAACTATTCGGTTCTATGCAGAGTTTTGTGTGAATGCATGTCTGAGCTGCTTGCAAAACCGTAGGCATCAATCCTAGCCTGAAACGGCCATAATCTTAGTTCATTTTGACTCTGGAAAACCTTTTTTCCCCCTCCAGGGTTTTTTGTATTGTTTGGCCAGGCCTAAGATGATATTTGCACACTGTGGTGAGGAATGATGTCTCTCTCAAACGACTTTCAGCTCTGTCTGAAACTAAGGTCTCTCTCCATCTGCACAGACAGAGTCGTCTGTTGCTTCTCTGTTGTGATGCAACTGCAGAGAGGCTTGTGGTCACGGGCTAAGTGACATTTAAAACCTTCCACTCCTTTTCCCCCCTCACATGCTATAGAATCAGATAAAGGTTACCCATTCAGCACTGTATTATAGTGCCCTGCAGGTGAATGGAGGGAGATTTAATTCCACCTGGGCGGCTGAGTATAATTTCTCTGGCACAGTGGCATAAATCACCTACCTCTATCTATTGTTACTGGCTTAAGAGAAACTGGAGAAGCCTCAGCCAGACCTTCCCCATTCAGGATGAGATTAAGGCGGAGAGACAAAAAGATCGCCACCCTCGGTCCCATCCTACAGGGCAGGCTCAAGAGCTGGTTGCAATAGGAACAGGGCAGAATGAGAGGCTACAGTTTCTAACATTTTTATTTCGAAAAGTTGTGCTTGGACAGGACTGAGGGTTCCTGCAGAATGGTTTACTGAGCATTCATCCTGATGTGCTTGCACAAAGCTTACGCAGAGGTTAGATTATATTTGGTCTTCATTCTGATTTGATGTTGGGTTGCTCATCTTGGCTGTGAGTCCTGGAAGACCGGTTCCCTGCTTTGCAAGCCTTTTCCCACCTAGCCTGGGAGGGAGGGGCCCTGACTGACTCCAGCTACAAAAAATGAGGCTGCTGGACAGACTCTTGGGCTGGGGTATTGCTTAGTGGGGTTTGTTGGGGGCGTTGTTGTTGTTAAAAGGTAAAGGTAAAGGGACCCCTGACTGTTGGGTCCAGTCGTGACCAACTCTGGGGTTGCAGCACTCATCTTGCTTTATTGGCCAAGGGAGCCAGTGTACAGCTTCCGGGTCATGTGGCCAGCATGACTAAGCCGCTTCTGGTGAACCAGAGCAGCGCATGGAAACACCGTTTACCTTCCCGCCACAGTGGTACCTATTTATCTACTTGCACTTTGAGGTGCTTTCGAACTGCTAGGTTGGCAGGAGCAGGGACCGAGCAACGGGAGTTCACCCCGTCACGGGGATTCGAACCACCAACTTTCTGATCGTCAAGTCCTAGGCTCTGTGGTTTAACCCACAGCGCCACCCGCTTCCCGTTGTTGTTGTTACTAATCTTAAATTGTTGTCTCTGTATTTTAGATCCAGTTGTGATTTATGTGGCAATTATTCAATTTGGTTGTGTGGTTTTTTGATGAACATAAGAAGAGCCTGCTGGATGAGGCCAATGGCCCATCTAGTCTAGCATCATGTTCTCACAGTGGCTGACTTGATGCCTGTGGGAAACCTACAAGCAGGATTTGAGCACAAGAGCAACTCTGCCCTCCTGTGGTTTCCAGCAGCTGGAATAATAATAATAATAATAATAATAATAATAATAATTTATTATTTATACCCTGCCCATCTGGCTGGGTTTCCCCAGCCACTCTGGGCGGCTTCCAACAGAATATTAAAATACAATAGTCCATCAAACATTAAAAGCTTCCCTAAACAGGTCGGCCTTCAGATGTCTTCTAAAAGTCTGGTAGTTGTTTTTCTCTTTGACATCTGGAGGGAGGGCGTTCCACAGGGTGGGTGCCACCACCGAGATGGCCCTCTGCCTGGTTCCCTGTAACTTGGCTTCTCGCAGCAAGGGAACCGCCAGAAGGCCCTCGGTGCTGGACCTCAGTGTCCGGGCAGAACGATGGGGGTGGAGACGCTCCTTCAGGTATACTGGACCGAGGCCGATTAGGGCTTTAAAGGTCAGCACCAACATTTTGTGGCATTCAGATAGCCACTGATAGCCTTCTTTAGGAATTTGTCTAATCCACTTTTAAAACCAACATTCAGTGTCATTGAATATCTTTTCTCTGTCCACTTTCTTGATGCCGTATGTAATTTTATAAATTTCTGTCATGTCTCCTGTTACTCATCTTTTCCCTAAACTAAAAAGTCCCAAATGCTGCCCTTTTCTGTACAGTTCTTTTCTTCTGGCTCAAAAAGCACAGCAGTTTGGTTTTTCTTTTTTGCAAAGGAAAAAAAAAGCATTGCTGAGGGCACCCCTTCCATTTACACACACACACACAAAATATGTTTTATGGTTAGCCATCATAACTTTGATTTAAGGTAACCGAAGTTCATTCCGTATTTGGGCAAAAATGCAGCGATGGTGTAAGGCAAGGCTGTGTTTCTGCTTTGGGCAGGCTTGTTTAGCCTGGCAGTATCTTGGCAGGTAAACTGTCCTACTGGGTAGTGATCCTGCACCCTGTTCTTTGCTGCAATGGGACAATTTTATCCTCCAGTCTGTCAAAGCACTACTGCATTCCAGTGGATTTTTCCCCTCAAGGATCTGTAGAAAGAAATAGCACAGTGGTACCTCAGGTTACATACGCTTCAGGTTACAGACGCTTCAGGTTACAGACTCCGCTAACCCAGAAATAGTACCTTGGGTTAAGAACTATGCTTCAGGATGAGAACAGAAATCGTGCTCTGGCGGTGCGGTGGCAGCAGGAGGCCCCATTAGCTAAAGTGGTGCTTCAGGTTAAGAACAGTTTCAGGTTCAGAATGGACCTCCAGAACAAATTAAGTTCTTAACCAGAGGTACCACTGTACAGTCATACCTCTGGTTGCGAACACTGCGGATTGTGCGTTTTCGGGTTGCGGACCGCGCTGAACCCAGAAGTACCAGAACGGGTTACTTCCGGGTTTCGGCGCTCACGCATGCGCAGAAACGCCGAATCGCATTACCCGCATATTGCAGGTTGCAAATGTGCCACCCGCACGGATCACGTTCACAACTCAAGGTATGACTGTACTCAAGAAGGCTTCCCCCTCCCCTGGATTGTCTCTTGTATATGACGCTGGCATATTTTGAGCCCCTCTCACACTTTTGTGCCATGTGCAAATAATGTTGAAGGGAACTCAGAAGAGAAAGCTCAGATGGAACCGTTATTAACGCTGTCTGCAGTAGGAGCCGTTTTGAAACAAAGTGGACTTTGCTGTATGAATAGGGTGGCCCTGTGTCTTCCTTTACAGATTACAGTCCTCCATTTGAAGTCCTTCCTCTATGTGAAGGAGTCCTCTAGAAGAAGGGTATTGTAGTTCATTTGTGGTTTAAAGATACCTAAGGAAGGTGAGCAGGAGAGGCCTTGAAGTTGCCCGTTTGGAGTGAGCAGTACCTGGGCATCAAACCCATCAGGCACACAGATCACCAGGTCATTTGTTGTGTTTCTGCTGAAATAATAGTCTTTCTAAAGTTTCATCTATACATATAAGTTAACATGTATAAATCTGTGCCTTTTTCATTCTCTCTCTTTTTGTGTCCTCTCACAGAGCACTGTTGACAAGAAATGACACAATTTTCTTGTGGGTTTTTCTCTCTCCTGAAAAAGGGAAATATATTTGCTTTTGGAATAATTTTCTATTACAGTGGACGCTCAGGTTGCGAACGTGAGCCGTGTGGGATGCACATTCGTAACCCGCAGCAGCGCGTCTGCGCACACGTGGTTTGCGATTTCGCGCTTCTGCACATGCGCGACCACTGAAACCAGGAAGTAACCGGTTCCAGTACTTCTGGGTTTCGGTGGTCCGTAACCCGAAAGAAACACAACCTGAAGCGTCTGTAACCCAAGGTATGACTGTACTACAGTTTTGCGTTTTGGCTTCAGTATATGATACTAAAAACAACCAAAACAAACCAAAACAGATTATTATTTTTTTACATTTTTATCTCACCTTTCATCCAAGGAGCTCAATGTGGTGTATATGGTTCTCTTCCCTATTTTATCCTCACAACAACCTTGTGAGTTAGGTTAGGCTGAGAGACAGTAATTGGCCCAGGGTCACCCAGTGGGTTTCAAGGATGAGCAGGGAATTTTAACCTTGGCCATAAGCCAACAATCTAACCACTATGCCATACTGACTCTCAATACTGACTTTGAGCCCCATGAGTGAAAACTGCCTCATATATTTTCTGATAGACTATTCTTACTATTTTCATTTATTTGTCACTTTCCACAACAAAATGTCTCAAAGAGACTTGCTGATCTCTAACTTGCTCACAAATCTTTAAAGGCAAATGCATCAAGAAAAACAAGTGGAAATGATAGCAACAAAGAAAGCTCCCCTGGATGCGTGATTTACGATGCTCTGATTTGACAGAGTGTTTCAGGGTGAAGACGGATATAGATTTTTAAGAGCAGGGCGCTGTCTATTTGTAATCTACCATATAAACTAGATTCAGAACTTCCTGAACATACAGTAATTCATAAAACAAGGAACCGGCAGAGGAAAGGAGAGGAATCGGATGTAGCCACTGGAACAGAAGGGGTAGAGATCTGCAAAGTTACATGTGCCATAATTTATTAAGATCTGGGTTTCAAGTCTCCAGCTTTCTTGATGTAGTGTGAAATATGGTTTTGTTTTTTCTCTGAAAGAGCTGAATCAGTTTTTCCTGAGAATGAGCTACAGTACATGAAACGCATCATCAGGCAATAAATGATCTTCTGTGCACCTTTTGGACATCTCTTCTGTTTTCATTCTTAACATAATTCATACCTGCAAGTCAAGTACTAGATCAGCCTTGCAGCTTCCCCTGTGCATCTGGCAAACTGCTTTTGAAAGAAAGAAAGAAAGAAAGAAAGAAAGAAAGAAAGAAAGAGAGGGAGGGAGGGAGGGAGGGAGGGAAAGGTAGGCAGGTAGGAGGCACATAAAATCCAAGGGCTCTACCAGACTACCTGTTCATTGAGAATTCCTTCAGATTGGTTCGCAGAGAGATCAAAGCAAGTGTTATCTTATACTTCACAATATATTTTCTTCTCACTTTCCTTACTGCTAAAAGTCAAATCTTTGGAGGAGGAGGGTTTCTTGCACATGACCTCTCAATCAACCATCATTCTACAACCTGAATTTGCAGGTATGTGCTCATAGGTTCAAATAGCAACAGAGGGCAGTTTGAAAGTCTTCCCCTGAACAGCCCTTTGCTCCTCTTTAAGTCTCTGTTATCCCGTTTTCTTTAAACTTCTTTAAGCATCTGGTTTGCTTGCAAAGGTCTTTCAGATAGCTCCATGCTGCACTCTGAAGACTCAAAGTGGCCTTGTCACCAACGGAGCAGGTGGACCAGCCTCCAGATGCATTGGCAAATCCTCACAGTTGCATTGGTGGAACTTGGTTCCCCTGGCATAGTGTGACTGACCTGTGACCCCCCAGATATTGCTGGATTACAACCCCCATCATTCCAGACCATCGACCATGATGAATGGAGCTGATGAGAACATCATCCAGATGGCCACAGGTTAGACACCCCTGCTTTTGCTTCCTAGCTGGTCTATGTCAAGTAAAAGAATGCTCTCTAAAATTAATACTGCTACAGACAAGCACATTAAAGTGTGGAGTGCAGTTATAACAAGCAGGAGAACTTAAAAACACACAGTTGCTGATTCAGTGTACACTTAGATATCTTTGCACCTAATGCTATTAAAGTGCAATTCTAAAAAGATATAAATATCATTCAGTATCGAATATTACAAATATTATTGCACCTGGTGCTACTAAAATAAAATACAGACCGCCGCATGGTTCTGTGTGCCTCGCTGGGCGATTTACAGCTCCTTATGACCAATCAAACCCTGGCATCTGTTTTCTAATTAAGGCTCATCTTCCCTTTTGCACAGAGTGCTGAGAGCTTCCTGGAATCGAATGCAAACATGAGGCATTTGCTATAGCGATGTGGTACGCGGCATTGCTAATTAATTTCAGCGGGAGCTCGGTCTGCTTTGGTGTCTTTGTACCAGCTCAGACTTCTGAGACTGTTGTTCTTACAGTGAAGCCTAATTAACAACCCCCTTTCTGAAACCAATGCTGCTGTGATGCTCTCAGATTTTTTTGGTGCCTGAATGCAGCTGATATTGCGTTGGTTTTTACAACCGACACTCTCCCGTTAGTAGATCAGAATGTGCTGTTCATTTATTTTAGGGAGAGAGGGAAAACCTCCTGTCTTTGGGAGCAAATGTCCGTTCTTTTACTTCGTTGCTTTCTCTGTGAGGGCAGTCAATAATTCTTCTGAGCATCTTAGAATCAGAGGTCTTGTAGAGGTAGCACCAGAGGAAGTGGGACATCACAGACTGACATAAGAAGCCAAGGCAGCTTCTGTGTGATGGCCTGGGATTCGGACTCGAATGCTGAACCTGAGGGATCCCAGCCTGCACAGGATTCCCTGCCTCCAGAACCAGCTGAGCCAGGGCTGGGGCATGAGCCTGAAGGGTCCTCACCTGTACTGGATCCTCAGGTACAGGCATCAGCTAAGTCTGCTCTGGCTCCTGAGGTGATGGAGGACCCATTGCCTACAGGTGCTCCACTCTCAGCCCCGTCAGAGGAAGGTGAGGTTGCCTCTGGGTCCTGTAACCCTCCAGCCTCTCCTGAGCTGCAGAGGCTCAGGGCAGAGAGGCGGAGGGAGCTAAGTTCCTGCAGGAGGAGTGTTCGCCTCCAGGCCAGGAGGGGCGAGTCACCAGAAGATCGGGGCCGCCCTATGCCTCGGGGCAGATAAAAGCCAGCCAGCCCCAGTCCCAAGTTGCAGGAGCAACATTGTTGGTTGCTAGTTCCTGCCTGAACCCTGTCCTGCTTTCCTGCCTGAGCTCCTGACCTGCCCTGGCTCCCTGCTTGCAAGCCTGTTACTGACTTCACCCGGCTCCCTGCCCTGCACCCAGCTTCAGCTACTACGGACTGCCTCCTCGTTGCACCTTTGACCACAGACTAGACTTGGACCTTGCCTCTTGGGTAACCCACGGGACCAGCACATTCTGTCAATCTGTGATGTCCCAGAGAAATCGGGAGTATTGTCACAGGTGTTATATGTTAGGTTTGCCATACGTCTGGAATTTCCCAGACATTGCCAGGATCCGGCCATTGGAAGGGTGTCCGTGTAGGGGAAAAGCTCAACAACTTTGGGCGACAACTTCTTTTGCGTCCGGATTTTCACTTTTTGAAAAATGGCCACCCTGTTATATGCTCAAGCCACCTTGCTGCAATGTGCAATTTGGCCGCCGAATTCTGCACCAGCTGAAGTTTCCAAACTGTCTTCAAAGACAACCCCAAGTATTACGTGTTGGATTTCTGTTTCATGCGTGGTGGGGAATAATCGAACATCTGTAGTTTCTGCTTGTGTTTTGTTGGAATCCTCCGCCATTTCCTGCTTGGCAGGGGGTTTCCTGCTTGGCAGGGGGTTGGACTCGATGGCCCTTGTGGTCTCTTCCAACTCTATGATTCTATGATTCTATGATTCTATGATTCTATCACTCGTCAGGGTCTGCGGCTCCCGAAGTTCCTCTGCTTCAGATGCGGAGGCCACAGAAGTAATGACCTGGTCTCAGAGTAGGCTGCTTGATGTGTGAGTCAGTGCTCTGGGTGCAAGAGTACAGTGCATGTTAAGTTGTGGGCAAACATATCAGATGACATAGCAATTCTTCCAAAGCAGTTCTTTGTTTGTAAGCTGGAACAGAACTAACTGAGGAGCTCAGTCAGCCTGCTTATATAGAGCTCCAGAGCAATTGTAACTGTTGCAAGTTTCTAAAACTATCCGATCACAGAACGTCACTTTTCAATCCTTCATTTGCATACAAACTATCCAATCACTGAACGTCACTTTCGATCCTTCATTTGCATAACTATCTACAGTATTCCCCTGCTGGCCCAGGGTGAGAACATCAGTACATAACACGCCTCCCCACCGAGATAAGGCGTTAGTTACAATCGTAATGGTTTCCTTATGTACAGCACTACACGTAATGCTTCAATTAGGCACAAAAGCATATCGGTTACATTTCACATACTTAGACCAACAGTGATACATGTCTAACAGCATAGTCCTTTAAATAAGTTGGGCGCTTGGAAACTCTGCTAGACCGCTGGGGACTGGCAGCCAAGTCCGGGGGGCCACACAATTCTTGCTGCAACTTTGTAAAACTATCCAATCACTGAACATCACTTTTGATCCTTCATTTACAGTATCCCCCTGCTAGCCCAGGGTGAGAACATCAGTACATAACAGTGCACACTCCGGTCCTAAACCAGAAAGTCAATCTGCACGGCTGCCAGCCTTAGGCTAGCCTTCCCCCAACCACGTGACCTTCAAGTGTTTGGGGCTAGCGTACCCATCAGCTAGCATGGCGGTGGCTGATGAGAGCTGGTCCAAAACATCTGTAAGGCACCAGGTTGGCAAAGGCTGCCTCAGACCCCAGTGGCCATTGGGACAGGTAGAGCGGAAAGCAGAGTATCCTACTGGAGATGGAGGCAGAGCTAATGACAGGCAGAGCCAATGAATTCTAGTTTGTCCCCACCCTCTTCCCTGCTGGGTTCTGCAAGGGCAACACTAAGACTACAGAGGAGGAAGCTGTACTAGCTGTAAGTAAGAAAGCAGATCAGTGGGGCAGATTGGACTTGGCAGGGTAAAGCCCCATTTGCCCTACGATATGATACGACAAGGATGTGGGTGGCGCTGTGGGTTAAACCACAGAGCCTAGGACTTGCCAATCAGAAGGTCAGTGGTTTGAATCCCCACGATGGGGTGAGCTCATCACATCAAAGTGCAAGTAGGTAAATAGGTACCACTCTGGCAGGAAGGTAAACGGCGTTTCCGTGCGCTGCTCTGGCTCGCCAGAAGCGGCTTAGTCATGCTGGCCACATGACCCGGAAGCTGTCTGCGGACAAACGCCAGCTCCCACGGCCAATAAAGCAAGATGAGCGCCGCAACCCCAGAGTCGATAATGACTGGACCTAATGGTCAGGGGTCCCTTTACCTTTACCTTTATGATACGATAATCTTTATTGTCATTGTCCCATACAGAACAACGAAATTGAAAAGATCTACGTCAGACATTCAAAAACTGACAAGCCTGCTATCCCAGCCTGGTTAACCCCCTAAAAACTCTGATACCCCATAATTAAATACAATATACTCCCAGAGAGACTTCCTTACACTGCGTTTAAAACCGAAATCAGCAAAATTTCTCAGGCGGCTAGTCCTAGTCTTTATAACCCTGTACCTTCTTCCAGAATGCAGAAAGCTGAAAGAGATCACTTCCGGGGTGCGTACTATCCTGCACTATCTCTTCAGCTTTCTTATGGCACCTGGAAGCATAGATTTGATCCAAAGTGGGAATTATTCTCTCTGCAGTTTTTACAACCCTGGACAGCATTGTTTTTCCCCTGACCGTGCAGCTCCCAAACCACACACAGAGACTATAAGTTAATAGACAAGCCTCCACTGGCCTCAGACCATTTCAAATGAGGAGGTCAAATTCTGGCCTTCCCTTTCTAACCCAAGGCATTTCTCCCTCCACTGGGTTCCGTCCTAGCATAGGCTTGGGAGAGTTGAGGTAGAGCTGCCTTCCAATTTGAAAACACTTTCTAGTTTTGAGTGGGCTTAGAATCACAGAATCGTAGAATTGGAAGGTTTACCTAGTGCAATCTCCTGCGAGGTAGGAATCTTTTGCTTGAACCCACGATCCCAAGATTAAGAGTCTTATGATCTACCAACTGAGCTATCCTTCTTAAGGAAGCTGTCAGAAGAGCAAAAAGGTGTTTTTCATTTTTTAAAAAATGCAACCAATCGTAATAATAATCCCAATTTTGCTGCACGGGCACAGAAGGCAATGGCGTTGAAGGATATCATTATCTCATCAGGGAGCGAAGATGATGATAGGAAATGTCTACACACTCCTGCTGGTAAACTGCTGCTATTTCCAGGGCACTCGTCCATTGGATTAATAGCCAGCAGCACCGCCAAGGAGATGTCCGACCAGAATCGTCAGGAATGGCTGCCATTCTGTTCTTAGGGCACCTTTAGCAGAATGCCCCATATGTGTGTTGACCTAGTGACTGCAGTTAGCAGTCTGGGAAGTTCGCAGGACGAAAGGAATATGGAAAAGAGAAGGCAGTGTCAGCATGCCTTGTCCTTTTACCAGGTCTGGAAAGGTCACACCCACCCACTAGTCACATGCAAGGAAGGCCTCTCCAGGCCAGGAGGAACAGGAAGTTTGACTGGCTGGACCAAACATTCCCTTGCACGTCCACTCTAGCAAAACAAGGAATGTTGTACTTGACTGCTCTCGGTGGATTGCATCCCACAGATTGGTTGGCGGGGCATGTTCCAGTAGGTGTGGCCAGAGCTAGCCACTGCCACAAAAGCACACATTAACACACACAGTGTGGAGCGACAGACTTTTCTCCCCTTTGTGGCCAAGCCATTATGAGGTGAGTTTTCTTGAGGGCGGTTGTCAGGCTTCGGAGAATCAGATCCCTCCCACAGTGGCAGCCAAGAAGCAGAGAAAAGATAAAAGTTATTACCAAGCAATGTATTCAGTAATTCACAGAAAGCGACGAAGGAATGCAGTCTTCCCTAAATAATGGCGTTGCTCCAAGTAAAGTCCCCACCTGTGCTGGTCCCGGGGGAAAGGTTACTGTTACCGTAGTCAAAGTTCAGTCCTAAGCCACTAGCCTGGAGATAGTCCACAAAGTGCGAGGTGAGGTCCGAAACAGGGAGCCGGGCGGGGACAGGAACATTCGAAGATCAGAAGCAGGAAGCCGGGGGGGAAACAGGAACACTGGAGGAACAGGACTGGATGCTGACCGAAACAGCTCTTCAATGACAACATTTCTCCTGCAACCTGGGACCGGGCTGACTGCCCTTTATCTTCTCTAAGGCCAGGGGCGGTCCCGGCCCCCAGGAGCCCCGCCTCTCCTGGCCTTAAAGCGAGCACTCCGCCTGGGAGAAACCAGTTCCCTTCGCCTCTCTGCCCTAAGCCTCTGCAGTTCAGGAGAGGCCGAAGGGTTACTGGGCCCTGGGGAAGGCTCACCTGTAGACACTGAGTCCTCAAGCACCTCTGGGGCCAGAATGGTTTCACCTGGTGCCTGCTCCTGAGGATCTGGCACAGGTGCAGGCTCCTCAGAATCTAGGCCTTGCCCCAGTTCAGCCGGCCCTGGAGGCGGGGACTCCTGTGCCGGCTGGGATTCCTCCGGTTCACTCTCAGAATCAGAATCCCAGGCCATCGCACCACCCCACTACATTTCCCCTGTTCGACGTCACTCCTCTGTTGGTTAATCTGAGCTTTCTGCCTCTGAGCTCTCTGTTCTACTACCCTCAATGCACGCCTGGTCCTGGGAGAGGAATGCTTTCCAAGGACACTGAGTCTGTCAGCTGTCTCTCCCCCCCCCCCCGGTGCTTCTTCTTCCTGCTGTTCCTTTCCCAATATTTCCCAGCTTTTGCCCTCTGAACTATGCCCTTCTGCAAACCACTGTTCTAAATCTAGACTGTCCTCTTGTTCTAGGGAAGGTTCTCAGTCCAGCTCCTGACAACAGTCCTGTCTGGTTCATATCCCTGCAATGAATGGGCCTGCTCAATGGGGTGGGGATGTCATTGCCCGAGTGGCTGGTTTTTAGCACCTCCCCAGACAGTAGAGAATTATGTGTTGTTGTGCATAGTTTGCGGCTCACAACCTGCTGTGTGGAGGAGGCCCCCGAGCCCACCCTGAGAAGAAATGATACACCCCGTGAACAAGTATTCGTGACTATAGCCATGCAGAATGGTACCACAACACCCACCAGAGAGTCACCAACAACTACCTTTCAGCCTTCCGCCACCCACTGAGTGTATGGGAGATGGCCGTGAGTAATGGGTTCAGGTAGGCAGAAATAATGAAATCATAGGATTGTTGGAAGGGACCCAAAGGGTTCCTCTGTGTGTTTCTATGCACCCAAGAGAAGGAATGAGAGCGGGTGGTTGTTACTGTACATTTGATGCAGTGGGCGGGCTGATTGGACCATGTGGTGCCATTTTACAGCAGCTCCGAGTACAACTCTTGCCATATGGAATGGGAGTTCCCAGCTCACAAGTCCTGCTTCTTTCCCTCCTACGGCCAGATGTCCTAAGCTAGCAGGAGGGTGCTCCATCTTTTGCCTCGTCTAATTTGAGGGATGACGCGTCATCGGTAGCAGGCACCGTTCCCAGCGTTGGCTCAGCGATGGCTCAGATCCTCTTGTCTGTTTTCTGTTGAAAAGCGCGGAGTGAAAACAAGGGTGTTTAATTGAGACCTACAAGTAATGCTGTCATAGATCTATGGTGCTAAATGTTTAGGTTGGTAAA
Source organism: Podarcis liolepis (assembly GCF_965112155.1). Classification (NCBI taxonomy): domain Eukaryota; kingdom Metazoa; phylum Chordata; class Lepidosauria; order Squamata; family Lacertidae; genus Podarcis; species Podarcis liolepis. The sequence goes on along the minus strand of NC_139565.1, from coordinate 54,531,526 downwards.
CATTAGGATTTAATCAGAACTTGTATGTTATGAGGCGGTCTCAAATGTATATTAATGTAACGGGTTTGAGGTGTTTAAGTAGCGTTTATGTGTAAAGGCTGCGTATCAGACCTTGAGGGTGTAATCAAGATCCATGTGTATTGGAATATGTGCATGGACCTACTTCTGAGCACCACCTATAATTAATTGATTGATTGATTAATATCTGGTCTGCAGATCTGATTAGGCTCACCAGGTCTCCCCATTTGGTCTGCGAAGCTGTTTTGACCAAGCCATGCCCACCAACTGTACACCTGGTGCTATATATGATGTCGGATGCGATGATGACCAGCTGATTGCTGGGACTTGTAAAGCACTGTGTATGTGCTGTTGTCGTTTGATTTCAAACTGTGCAGGCAAAAACATCAGATGACTGACAGGTGGGTAGCCCTGCCCACTTGTCAAACCTGGCCTGGGGAGGGGGGGAGGTCCACTTCTCTGCCCCCGGCTTAGTGTTATGAATGATCCTTGTGGGGTGTTTTAACTATGGTTTGTTTACTGCCACCAAGCCCACAATCTGAATCCATGGTCTGCCGTTAGCTTGCAAAGCGTGGTTTGCTTTAACTGTACAGTGGTACCTCAGGTTAAGAACTTAATTCGTTCTGGAAGTCAGTTCTTAACCTGAAACTGTGCTTAACCTGAGGTACCACTTTAGCTAATGGGGCCTCCCGCTGCCACCGCGCGATTTCTGTTCTTATCCTGAAGAAAAGTTCTTAACCTGACATACTATTTCTGGGTCAGTGGAGTCTGTAACCTGAAGCATCTGTAACCTGAGGTACCACTGTACTTTGTGCAACCAACACACTCCCCTGCCTTAACCTGCTGGATTTTGAAACAACTTTGACATGGCAATTGCTTGACCTGATATCGTATAATCTACCTGAAAACAAATCAGAATGAATGCTCAATAGTCTCTTGGAAGCAACTGGTGTTGGGGTGGGGTGTTGAGGAAAAATTCATGGGTGATAGAGTTAGCCGTCATGTTTTAGGTTCCCTCTCCTTAGTGTAGAGATCGAAGTATACATCTGTGCATTTAAAAATAATAAGTTTTTTATTTGAAATTACAAAATTTAAACATACAACAAACAACAATTCGCAATCTAAAGAATGAATTACTCTGAATCTCCCGACTTCTCCCCATCCCTTCCATGGCTCCTAATGAAAGTATTTACAACTGCATATCAATATTTATCCAAGTATTTTTCCTTCTGAATTATCCATAGTATCCGTTACTTTACAAGTGTGGTTAAAATCCTGCCAATGTTTTAACCTGCTTGCAGTGGTCTCTTTTGTAAATTATAAACTTTCCCCATTCTTTTTTAAAGTGCTTGTCTTCTTGATTTCAGAGCTTCTCAGTTGGTTTTGCCATTTCTGCACAGTCTACCATCTTGATCTGCCATTCTTCTCTGGTCGGGGTTGGCTCTTCCTTCCATCTCTGGGCCAGTAGTATCTGTGTGGCCATCTGTGCATTGTTTTAACTCTTCTGCCACAATTATATTCTTAGTCTGATGTTCTTAGTCTTAACGCTTTATCTGCAAAACCTTGGAACTGAAAAGCTTTGGCTCAGGCTGAGGGTGCTGCTGCCATTTCCCCCCTTTTTTTAAAAAAAAGAAAAAGCAATATTAAACAGGCTTAATAACAGGCATTTCCCACCCTGCCTATTGTTTATATGTATAAGCTACAGGGAACAGCCACCTAATTAAGATAATTGTACTTTGGCAAGGAGATTCTTGATTTATGCTGGATACTCACTCCCCATGCTCATTACTGAAAACCATGTGGGTGCTTTCCTAGTTGAAGAAAGCAGAACAGGGAGAGCAAGCCAGTTACCCCTCCCCCTGGATTGGGATGAATCTACGGAAAATGCATCCACAGTATGAAACGTCGATGGTATGTGTGGCGATCACACAGGGTCCCCGGATGTTTGACGGTCTATTGATCCCTGTGCCACCACTATAATCACTTCCCTGCTGCCACCAACCCGTTTCTCTCAGGTACGCACTGAGTCCAGACAGTTGTTAACATTAAAACAAATAATCAAGTTTATTTTATAAGCATGAACAAGTTTATGGTTTCAGATAATTTTTCTTGTCAGTTTCTTATCCTTAGTTTCTATACCGGCCTATACCTTCCTAATAACAGCCTCGGTCCAGTATACCTGAAGTTGAGTGTCTCCACCCCCATCATTCTGCCCGGACGCTGAGGTCCAGCGCCGAGGGCCTTCTGGCGGTTCCCTCATTGCGAGAAGCAAAGCTACAGGGAACCAGGCAGAGGGCCTTCTCGGTAGTGGCGCCCGCCCTGTGGAACGCCCTTCCAGCAGATGTCAAAGCGATAAACAACTACCTGACATTCAGAAGACATCTTAAGGCAGCCCTGTTCAGGGAAGTTTTTAACGTGTAATTTTACTGTATTTTTGGTTTTATGGAAGCCGCCCAGAGTGGCTGGGGAGGCCCAGCCAGATGGGCGGGGTATAAATAAATTATTATTATTATTATTATTATTATTATTATTATTATTATTATTATTATTATTATTACTTCTAACTGATCATCCCAACTGTCTATCTGACTCCTCCTAACAGTTTCACTCACTCTCACATCCAAACTAGCCCAACCCACAGACTTATCCTCCCTCTTCCTTCTCCAACTCCCAACTGACTCCCCAACAACTCCAACTCTAACGCCTCCCCTTGGGTTCCCACTGGCCAATCACTTCACCCTCATTTAACCCTTTCCTTATGACCCACCTAGGAGGGCAAACGTCACAGTATGAAACTTCGGTCCATCCTTGGGCTCCTCTGAACAACCTATCCGCTGAGCATTCATCCTGATTTGCTTGCACAAAGCTTATGCCGTAGTTAGACCAGAGGCCCCTCTATAAACATCCTCCCCTCTCCCCTTTTTGGTATACATTTTTATTTATTTCAATACAGACAGAAGAAAGAAACATATCACAGAGCTGCGCTGTGGATCAATGTCAAATATAAAGCTTTTAACTTAAATAGCGGGGAGAATGAAAAAAGGCACAAGATACAGATTAGGAAACACAGGTATCCCCAATATCAAAGGTTTACAATTCCGAGCTAATTTATTTAATCTGTTAGGGGGAAGAGACATCAAGAGGCCTGCGGCGCATGACATCTATTGAATCAACCAGGTGGAGGAGAATGTCCGTGTGTCATTGACAAGCATAACAAAACTGTGCCACACTGAAGGAAATCTGTTTTTCTTGCTTTGACCTTTAACAATTCACAATTTATATGCTATTTTTTTCTAAGAAGGCTATCTCCCAAACTTTCAAATACCATGCTTGGAGGACGGCACCAGCAAGGTCTTTTCCCAGCAAACATCCTTTTTATTGTACGTTGATGTTGGTTTGCGCTTATAATGGTATTTGGGAAGTGACATGTGACCCCACTTTCCATACTGTTTGCGGCTGCAAATGTTCCAGAGCGGACATACTACTTCCTTTCTGATCAGTGCACATCCCATAACTTCCTAAAATCCCACAACTTCTCATTTCACAATTGTTACAGGGCTTGTTTGTTTAGTCCCAGTTTTGTTGCTGCTCCAGGCGGCAATGTTGCAAATAATATGCTCTCCCAAGTCCACATTCCCAGCATGTTCACACTCCTGGCTTTGTCATGTCCACAAAATGGAAGATGGCAGGATCCTTAAGGATGTTCTCTACGGGGAGCTGGCTTCAGGCACCAGGCCCATTGGCAAACCAACTCTGTGTTACAAAGATGTCTGCAAATGCGTCATGAAGGCTGGCAACATCAACCTTTCTCTTTCCCCACAACACAACAGTAGCGATGGGTGAATCTCTCTATTTCAGTTTCTCATTTGTCCCATCTAAAGTTCAGTTCTCCAAATTTCCACATTACAGTTGTCCGTTGTCGAACATAATCTGTTCCGGAAGACCATTCGACTTGCAAAACGTTTGACATCCGGGGAACAAAGGGTGGTCTCCAAAGTCAATGGAGAAAATTGAAAAACACGCACCATTCGACTTCTGAGGTGCGTTCAAAAATGGAAGCAATTACTTCCAGGTTTTCAGCATTCATAAACCAAAACTTTTGGCTTCCAAGATGCTTGAAAACCGAGGTACCACTGTAGCTTGTGGTTGTTTTTTTTTAAAAAAAAGCCCTCAAGAAAATACATCAGCATTTTAGTGTGACTTTCTCCTACTACACAAATGTTGTGTGTGTGCAGTTTTCCCTAATACATTCATTTTTTGCAAAGCAGTTCCTCCCCAATATAATGCGTTATTGTTTCCATTAATATATGCACTTCAATGTACACTTCACCCTAGCGTATGCATTTTTGAATACATTACTTGACTGGGGAATGGTGCAGCAAAATTATGAGAAGCACAAATTTTGAGGGATGGCTGTTTTGGGAAAATGTGAATTAGGCAGGTTCGCCTTTAAATGCAAACTGAATCCCATTTCCCCCCATCCTTACTTGACAACAAAACTAGGGCTTCGTTCTCGTTTGCAAAGCCCAGACTGCAAGGCTCAGATTTCTTGTGCCATAGCAATGTCTGGAATCTGGCAGGGTGATCAGAGAACAAATTACCTAGAGGAAAGTTACATAAATGTGCCGCAGCTGAATATTTTCATTTTACTGCATCACCTCAGTTTCTAGGATGGGACTACCCTGCGGGGCTGGATGCGGGTCCTGGAAAAGTACAGACAGAGTGATGAGGAGGTTAGCAGTATTCTTGCCCCCCCCCCCCTTCTAAGGGTGCTGGCTGGGTCATAAAGCAACTGTCACATTGCATTAGCCTGCGAACTGCTTCTCTTCACACATGCCAGCGAAGGCAACTGCAGCACTGTTTGTGAGCAGTGAGAGATCCGTGCCTGTTTGTTCATCAGGCAACGCTCCCTCCCCACGAGACCCGCACGCTCGCTTCTTTCGCATGCAGAACGAGGTTCTCGTGCACAGCAACCACCCGGTCCCTTGTGGGTTTGTGATCTTGTGCAAAGAGATTCTGGAACACGTGCGGCAACTGCGCATTAAATTACCCTAAATCCAGGCTGTTTCTGCGCCTACATTTCAGGAAGGTCTCCCTGCTGCTTGCATATTGAGAGGCAATGTGGTGTAATGGTCAAAGAATCAGACTAACGTTGGGGAGAACTGGGTTCAAATAGTCACTCAGGCAGGGGTGCCAACTTGAATAAAATACAGGGTGGGAGCAGGCAAGTCCCATCCTGCATAATCAATCACAAGATGTGGCCGCGAACACCATTTGAATGGTAATGCCCATCAACTTGGAGGAGGGGCTCAAATATTTTATTGGGGAGGGGGCGAAGGGACCTTGGCCCCCCAGGAGTTGGCTCCTATGCACTCAGGGCACTTCCAGACTGTCGACGTTTTCAGCTGGGATTCCATCATCTTCCAGCAAATTACAACTGATGGGATGGTTGTGCACAACAAACCCACTTTCCTGAAAGTTCTTTGCAAGAAGGAAAGTGGCAGGAAAATATACCTGGGAAAATATGAGATAGCACCTGCTTGGATGCAGCCTCATCTAACCTCCCCACAAACAAATCAGAATGAATGGTCATTAAATAGCCAGTCTCATCTGATCTCCCTGCAAACAGTCAGGATGCTCAATAAACAGGCCAGCTGATGTCCCAGGAGAAAAATGGATCTTCTATTGCATTATGTGTGTGACAAGAAGCATTTCTACCAAATCACATTACTGGTCTGCTCAGAGTACATACTGGGAGAGATGGAGCATGCAGCCCTGAAGGCAATGGTGACTTTGGGGCTTTGTATTCATTCCCCTCCTCCAATACTCATTGGTTGAGAGGTCCACTAATAGCCTCTTACTGACAACCCCAGAAGATCCTGTGTCAAGACCTAGGCAATAAGTCCCCCCCTCCCTCCCTCCCTCCCTCCCTTCCCTCCCTCCCTCCCTCCCTTCCTTCCTTCCTTCCTTGTGTTTTATTCTCAACAAAGGAGAGAAGCTCCATGGAAATGAATTAATTGTAGAGTCTGTCTGGAAAAGGACCATCTCTGATGGAGTCTTCATAATCATCAGCAGCATTAGCAATAAGACAAAAGCTGTAAACAAGCTGGTTGCAAAGGAGCTCAGCAAATTGGTCTCAATTACTTGCCTATCTTGGGGAGAGAAAAATTAAAGTGGCCTTTTAAGTGCAGAGAGACGTGTTGAATAGAAATCCATAGTTATAAATTAGAACAGCAGCACATGGTCGCAGAGAGAAAGCAAAGAGGTAATATGCTTTGTGTGTCCCTTGCATTGCTTAATAGAGCCTGTAGCAAATTGCATTCCATTCTACAGGTAAATGGTGTTTCTTTTTCTCCCCTTCCTATTTTTGCTCACAAGCATTGGAGCCAATCTGAGACTGTTGCTACTTTGTGGGTGGGATTCAGTAACGTAGTGACAAATTTAGGTTCCTCGGTTGAAGTGGCTTTGGCGCTTTTGCATATCAGACAAGGACCTTTTGCAATAAGTAAGGGGGTGAAAAAATGCACTACAAAGTGAGGTATAACCATCCCTTTGTGTTGTATTGTAGCACCCTGCTTGTGGTTAACGCTTAGCTGGAATGAAATATTCAACGCAGCAATAGAGAAATTAAAATAATTATTTATTTGTCAGACAAATAAATGAGAGGCACAGTGGTATATGGTTACCAAGCTCTGGCCTGGCCCCTGCCATTATGGCCAGCCCTTATATTCCCTTAATCCAGCCCCCTTTGCTCCTCCTGTGGCTGCCTCTGTCCAATCAGCCTGGTTGGATTTCCTATTGGCTGATTGCTATAACCAATCACAAAAAGATACACCCATATCCTTCTGTCCTTATAAGGAACACAAACAGCTATATATTGTTACATCTATAAATGACAAATAAGTAGTAATATATCTTACATGTGTCTCAACAAGGAATCTTAATTACCAGCTCACCTCTTGCCCTCCTTGCCCTATTGCCTTCTAAAACAAATGGTTAATCTTAAATTTTTATCTTAAACATATGTCAAGGATCTTGAGTTTCACATCAACATTGAAAGATATCCTTCATTTGAAGGTTTCTAAACAAATGTCTGACAGCTAATATATCAGGACAGCATTTGATGGCGTCTTCTTGTCTGGCAAGAGGCTGGACTGGTGGCTGACTTAATTTCAAGATAAATACAACTCTTCTAGCATTTGTTAAATCCTTTGCATAATTACATTTAAGCCAACATATTTAATACACAACACAGATAGCCTCTTAAAAGGAATAAGGCCTTTTTAAAGTAGAGAGAGAAAGAAAGAAAAGGACTCAGTTTAAAACAGTTTCAGAAGAAGCCTCCTCCCCTTCAGCAAGCTGCTTTTCCCATTATCTGTTTAAGGAAGAAACAGCTTTAAAAGACTTCCCAGCTAGATGCTTTAAAAAGACTTCCCAGCTAGATGCTTTTTTTCTCCCATTTGCCTCTGGCCTTAGAAAATACAGCTCAAGGTTTAAGAGAGGCCCATGGTATCATTTTACTATTTGCCCATTCCTAATTATGTTTATCTCTGCTTTTTTATCTTCTGTAACATGTAGGGTCAATGTCCTGCTTTTAGTCTGTAATTTCAGCTTTTACGACTTTGAGAATTGTTTTCTGCTATAAATCAAAAGGGGCCCCTTGTCTAGGAAAACAGTGCCAGTGTTTTCTTAAGCAGCTAGCCTTCTTGCCTGGCATGAAACATTTGAAAATCTTTTAGGCTCTCTCTAATATACAAGTCCTGATCAAACATTAATAAAATGCAGGCTTATGCCTGATGCCTCATTCCCCCCTTTCAAGCTCAAGGACCTTCATCCCAAGTGTCCTTGATAGCTTGACCTTCATCATATTCCTGAGGTAAAGCTCTGTATAGGGCCATGATATGAGGTAGAGTTTCATTTGAAACCATCTTGCTAATTGTACTTCTAAAACATGAAATGATACATGGCATCATACATAAAACCATTACCACTACTGTCAAGAAAAACAAGCAAGACAATAGTATCCCTTTGAGTCCTGTGACATTAGGTAACCAATTGGTGAGCCATCCCATATCCCATCCTTCCCATGTTTGTACTGGGACATGTGCTATATTCTCCATCTTTGTGGCCAACACACGGATTGCCTCACCATTATCTGAAATGTTAAAGCAACAGGCATTCCCTGTCAAGTTCAAGACTCCACATAGGCCTCCCTGCTTGGCAAGTACATAATCCATTCCCATTTTCAGCTGCAAAATGGCGGCTCTACTTTCATCCAATTGTTGTGCAATAAGTCTCAAACTCCGGGCCGTTGCATTGGTTACAAGTTCCACTACTGCTTGCAATCGAATTATTCTGTTTAGATTATAAATAGGATCCCGTGCCCCTTGTATGAGCTCACCAGGATTCCAGGAGGCAGGATCATAATAGGCTATAATGCGCTCTGGTGGCCAATCATCAGTACCGCTCCAACTTTGGGTACTTCCTCCTGCTATATGAGAAATATCAGCGTTTCTTCGTGTTCGCTTGGGCAAATTAGTAGGCATAATCCACATTGGTGGTAATACCCATCCCAGGAAACAAGTCCCACTCCATTTGGAGGGGAGTTTCTTGTATGCCCATTCTCCACATATCCACCACAACCATCGGGTCTGAGGTCTTTGGTACGTGGAGTACAGAAGGCGAAATAGCAAAAGAGGTAGAGAGTTCACAGTGCAGTATGTTAGATTGCCTTTTTCTGTCACAGTTATGTTCCATACCACTTTCCATGCATGAATAAAAGGAGGTGCACAGGGCAAGGCATCCCGAGTTCGATAGGTAGTATCGTGTGCCCAGGTATTCTTAATATTATCCCAAGTATAGTGACAATGAGAAGAGCCTATCATGGTAGAATCAGCTGCATCTGATGATTTATGTACACAGAATTCCCCTTGTACAGGTATAACTCGTAATGGTTTAGTTGAGTTCCATCCGGGGAAATTCTGTACTTCTGTTTGGTGTGGTATTTCGCTTACCATACCAATGGCATCTAATGGTATCGGTAATAAGGGCATACCTCCCTCTGAATCATCTGGCCCGAGAGAGCAAACAAGGCAATTGGTCCTATTTGCAACATTGGCTACCATTTCAGCTAAACCTACCCACATATTGTGGTCATGGTGGAATCCATATTTAGTCAATTTGGCCAGATTCAAGGACCCTTCCCCTTCCCAAGGGATCAGGATTAATAATAGAATCATGTTGATGTCTAGCAGATGCATTCCTTCCACAAAAGATTACCTTATAGTGATAGCAAATAAATATTAGTCCCAATATAATTCCCCCAGTGACAGAAATGGGGAACCACCAAGACCAAAACATATATCCCGAGGATCCCCAATGAGTAATATCTCTGATAATTGTTCCACAAGGGGGTGGGCAGTCAATTAATTGTATAAGAGAATCTGTCCTTTCACAATCGCTGGTTCAGATGCTCCTCAAGCTTCAGGCGTGCGCAGGTCAGCCAGCTTCCAGGTTGTGGCTGCAGCAGGCCGGTCGTCTAATGTTGCCCGTGACCTAGCCCGTTCCCGGTAGGGCTAGATACAGGGGTTTTTGGAGAGAGTCAGTTTAAGAGGATTAGAGGGGTCACCTTTGCACGTCCAACTGCCTTCGGACTTCTTCAAACGGGAGTGATGAATCCAGGGGGTCACCTCAGCTACCTTCACCGCTGTTGGAGTAGAGAGCAAGACGGTGTAAGGTCCACGCCACTTAGGTGCAAGTGGATCACGTTTCCACTCTTTCACCCATACGCTATCGCCAGCCTGGAACTGATGAATCGGCTCGGCAATGCTGCACGGCGTGCGCTCGAGGACCCACCTGTTAAGAGAAACAAAAACACGGGAGAGAGATTGCACTTGTCCCTGTGTCACATGGTCTCCTATTTGTTTAAGATCAGCTGGAATATCCTGAACAAAGGAGGGCGGTCTCCCATACAGGAGCTCAAAAGGTGACAACTTAAGTCTTTTTGTGGGTGCACACCGAACACGAAACAGTGTTATGGGTAACACATCTACCCATCCCAATCCCGTTTCCTGGGTTAATTTTGCCAATTGGGTTTTCAGAGTCCGATTCATTCTTTCAGTTTTCCCTGAACTCTGAGGCCTATAGGCTGCATGCAGTCTCCATTTCACTTGTAAGACTCGACATACTTCTTGTACTACTTGATCAATGAACGCTGGCCCATTGTCACTTCCAATGCATCTAGGTAATCCAAACCTCGGGATCAATTCAGTGAGGAGTCTCTTAGTTACCTCTCGTGCCTTTTCAGTTCGGGTGGGAAAAGCTTCAACCCATCCGGTAAGAGTATCTACAAACACAAGGAGATACTTGAATCCCTTAGAAGGGACCAGTTCTGTGAAGTCCACAATTAGGCTTTCCATGGGGACATATCCCACATGTTGGATTCCAGGAGGTTGTACCGGTCCCTGCCTGGGATTGTTTTTAGCACAAAGAACACATTTCTGTGAAATGCAAGTTGCTAATTGTGATAGGTTAATAATATACAACTTCCGACTGAGACTCTCTCTGGTTGCAGTACCGCCAAGGTGAGTAGATTCATGATAATTTCTTACAATTGTGCCTGCTAGATGATGAGGTACATAAATCCTATTGTCTGGCAGGATCATCCAACCGTCCTTCACAACTGCTCCTTCCTGTTCAGCCCACTTCCTCTCTTCTGGGGTATAGTGAGGTTTAACTTCTTCTGGAACTACCTCTGGTATGAGGGCTGCTATAAATCCTCCCACAGGCTTTTGGGCTGCCTCTCGGGCTGCTTTGTCAGCAGCATGATTTCCTCTGGTTATTGGATCCCTTCCTCGTCCATGACCTTTGCAGTGCATTACAGCAATCTGTTCTGGAGCCCATACTGCTTCTAACAGGATTTCTACTTCAGGTCCATATTTCAAGGCCTTCCCGTGGGCTCCTATTAGACCTCTTTCTTTCCATAGAGCACCATGTGCATGCAGGGTTAAGAAGGCATATTTAGAATCAGTATAGATGTTTGCCTTACATCCGGCTGCCAATTGCAGAGCTCTAGTTAAACCTATAAGTTCAGCTTTTTGTGCTGAGGTGCCAGCAGGCAAAGCTTCAGCTTCCACAACTTCCTCATTGGTGACCACAGCATATCCTGCTCGTCTGGCACCTTCATGCAGGTAGCTGCTACCATCAGTATAATATACAACATCTGGATTTTTCAATGGTTCATCTTTCAGATCGGGTCTACTGGAATAAACTTCATCCATTATTTGGAGACAATCATGTGATTCTTCATCATCTACCTCTGGTAGGGGCAGCAAAGTCGCTGGATTGAGCATATTCACTACTCGTAGATGAATCCTGGGATTTTCACACAATAGGCCTTGGTACCTAGCCATCCTTGGGTTCGTTAGCCAATAACTACCCTTATATTCCATGAGTGTCAGAACAGCATGAGGTACATTCACATACATCGTCTGGCCGAAGGTAAATTTATCAGCTTCTTTGACAAGGCTGGCAGTGGCCGCTACTGCCCTTAGGCATGGAGGCCATCCTTTTGCTACTGAGTCCAATTGTTTTGACAAATAAGCTACTGGACGGTTCCAACTTCCTAATCTCTGGGTCAGGACTGCCGCTGCAATCCCATTCTGTTCATGTACATACAGCTGAAAGGGTTTTTCCGAATTAGGCAGTCCAAGGGCTGGGGCCTCCATAAGTCGTTGTTTGATAACTAAAAAGGCTTGTTGCTGCTCAGGTCCCCATACAAATGGGTCCTTTTCTGCACCTCGAGTGCTTTCATGTAAGGGTTTGGCCAGACTGCTGAAATCAGGTATCCATAGTCTACAAAACCCTGCTGTTCCCAGGAATCCTCTGAGTTGTTTCCTTGTGGTAGGTTCCTTGATAAGGCAAATAGCTTCTTTCCTCTCTGGCCTCAATGCTCGTTGTTGGTGTGAGATGTCAAAGCCCAAATATTTGACCTTTTCTAAACATAACTGTGCCTTTTTCTGGGAAACTCGGTAGCCAGCTTGCCAGAGCAAGTGGAGCAGTTCCTCTGTACCTTCTTTACAGGTCTCAAAATCCTTTGCTGCTAGTATAAGGTCATCTACATATTGCAGAACCACCTTTTCTCCAGGTATTGAGGGGTAACTTGTTAGATCCTTCGCCAAGGCAGTGCCAAATAAAGTTGGGGAATTTTTGAATCCCTGGGGCAATCTCGTCCAAGTTAGCTGGCCTTTTGTTCCTGTTAAAGGGTCTTCCCACTGGAAGGCAAATATAGGTTGGCTCTGTGGTGCCAGCCGGCAACAGAAGAATGCATCTTTCAAGTCCAATACAGTAAAAAATGTTGCTTCTGGTGGGATCAAACTCAGCAGGGTGTATGGGTTTGGTACATTTGGGTGCAAGGTCTCGATAGCCTGGTTTACGAGCCTCAAGTCCTGCACTGGCCTGTATTCATCTGTCCCAGGTTTTCGAACAGGCAAAAGGGGTGTGTTCCATTCTGATTGGCAGGGCTTAAGCAGACCATATTTTAATAGGCGGTCCAAATGTTTCTGGATGCCCTCTGCTGCTCGCCGGGGTAAAGGATATTGCTTTACAGATACAGGGGTAGCCATAGGTTTTAAGGTTACTACAATTGGAGCTATATTCTTGGCCATTCCTGGTGGGCTATTTTCGGCCCATACTCCTGGTGGCACCTGTAGAGTTCGGAGGAGCTTGTTTAACTCTGTATCCAATGTAGGTTGGACTTGCAGGGCTGACATTAGGCGCCATGATTGTTCCTTAGGTACTGAGAGGGAAATTATTCCTGCTGCCTTTGATGGCAATTTCATTTCTGGACCTCGAGGAGTGAAGGTGATTTGGGCCTGCAATTTGGACAGCATATCTCTACCTAAGAGAGGTATTGGACACTCAGGTATATACAAAAACTGATGGGTTAAACGATGTCCCCCAATCTGGCATTCCAAAGGTTGGAGGAAAGACCTCTTAGCTGACTGACCAGTGGCACTTTTAATGACTACACTTTTGGATGCCTTTTTCTGCAATAGTTCTGGGAGTACTGAGTATTCAGCCCCAGTATCAATCATAAAGTCTATTAAATGGCTTCCTAATTGGATCGTGACCGTGGGCTCCTGGAAGCCTAACTTTATGGAGTCCGGTCGTTCCTAGTCTTGGGTAAAATCCTCCTCTGCCAGTCCAATGACATTGTCCCTACTCCGTCCTTGTCCAGGTCTCTGATATCTTCCATTTCGGATCATTCCCCGTCCCCGTCCCTGGTTTCTTGGGCCGGAGCCTGGGCCTGGGCCTGGGCCTGGGCGTACTTCTTCCAACCTCAGGGGTTCAGGACACTCCCGCTTCCAATGACCCTCCTTCTTGCAATTTGCACATTGATTCCTTCCCAGTGGTGGATTCCTTCCCCGCCCTCTTCCTCCATTTAAGGGGCGGTAGTCTTGCTTCACTGCTGTGGCTAGCATTACCATCTTTTCCTTCTGCCACTTCTTCTTCTCTTGTTTCTCAGCCTCATCCCTATTCCGATAAACTCGGCGTGCAATGGCCATAATTTGGCTCATCAGCATCCCTTCCCATCCTTCTGATTTCTGAATTTTCTTACGAATGTCAGAAGCGCACTGGGCCACAAATGTAGCAGTAATCATTCTGCTGTTTTCAGGGGCTTCAGGGTCAAAAGGAGTCCATATACGATAGGCTTCTTGCAGCCTCTCTAAAAAGTCTCCCGGACTCTCATTTGGTTTCTGTTCTACTTCTGAGACTTTAGACATATTAGTGGGCTTCTGGCATGCCCTGCGGATACCTTGCACAAGCGTCTGGCGGTAGGTGGTAAGTCTGGCCAGGTGAATTACATTGTTTGGATCCCAATTAGGATCTTCCAAGGGAAAGTTGTCTTGGAGATGACGGTCAATATTAAAAATATTTCCCACTCTGGCCTGCTCACGCAAATATATCTGTGCCTTTTCAATTATGTCTCTCCTTTCCTCAGTGGTGAACAGAGTATTCAGGAGCTGGCGGCAATCTGTCCAAGTAGGACTATGAGTATTTATTATTGAAGTCACCAAGTCCATCATAGCCTGAGGTTTTTCTGCGAAAGATGGGGTGTGTGTTTTCCAATTCATCAGATCCGTAGTTGTGAATGGAATGTACTGGAGGGTCGACGTTCGAGGTGGCCTTGGTCCAGGTAGCCCGTTAACCAGCACAGGCTCCTCAAGTGCATCAAATACTCTTCTGAGAGGGGCTACTACGTGATCTTTCTCTTCGCTTTGCTCTAGGGGCCTTAAATCATAGGGGATGGTATTTGTCCCAAGGCGTTCTTTTAGCAGCTTTATACGCCTGGCTGTATTGCTTGCTGACCGATTAAGGTCTCCCTGTAACTTCTGTAATAATTCTCTAGGACTTGGATGTACAGGGGTTTGGGGTAGGCAATCAGTTGTTTCACTAAAAGAGACTGTAGATGGAGTTCTACTGGGACTCACAGATGGAATAACCACTTCTGCTTGGGCTTTATTATAGGCCTCCAATGCCTCCTGAAGATATTTATCATAATCTATCAAGGAATCAAGTTCTGTGACTCCAGCCCCATTATTCATTCCACTTTCTTGCCTTGGGGTTACAACTGGTGGAGTGTTTGGATTAGGCTCCCTTCGATGTGGAGCATAGGGTGGAGGTGGAAGCAGCTCTTCCTCTGGTCCCTCAAAAATGGGTTTGAGTTTATTTGGCAAGATTCCTTTCCTGGCTTCGGCTTTTACAGCCAATAATTTGCATCGTTGGACTTTGCATTCCCTTATCCATGGAGGATTTTTATTTAATGTGCTCAGCCAGGAATCTATATATGAAAATTGTTCTGGGCACCCTCCAATTTCTTTGGCAATGTTAGACCAAAGTTTGCTTACTAAATTTATATCAAAAGTTCCCTGAGATGGCCATTCAGTATTTTGCTTCGGCCACTCTAATTCACATAACGTTCTCAAGCGTTCTGGCGTCATTTTGACTCCATATGCCCCTGAGAAGGCTTTCTTAAAATTATTTAACATACATTCAAGAGGTGTATTTCCCCCCTTTGAACCCCCAACTCCCATTGTATGGCCCTGTGAAGTATCCACTCAGTCACTCACACACACGCTTCGTGGGGTTTCTTGCCCAGATGGAGTCGCCTCACTGGGAACCGAAGTACTACCCACTCCACACTCAGGTCAGCTACAGATTGCTCTGTACTTTCTCACACATACAATGCGCTGGATACTTCACCACACACTACCTCCCATTCTTCCCTTTTCCCCCACCAGACCACCATCTGATATACCCAACCACCTAGCGTACTCAGTTCCCACTTACTGAGACGCAGAAGTTTGATCAAGACTTCTCTTCCTCCCAATTAATTGGAGGGCCAAAAATCCCTTTGTGCACTTACCCCTGGTTGGTTCCGTTTCCCCCCGGTCCGTCGCCGCCAGTGAGCAGGGTATCAGACAGACGAGACTTCTGCGTTCCCCCTGGAAAAATTTACCAGTGCGCGCTTGGGTAAGCAGTTTAGAGATCCTCTCTCTTGTACCCTGCTCAGTAGAGCGAAGGGGCTGCGTTCCAGCAGACCACTTATCCGAGTCACAGGGCACCATAAAATGTAGCACCCTGCTTGTGGTTAACGCTTAGCTGGAATGAAATATTCAACGCAGCAATAGAGAAATTAAAATAATTATTTATTTGTCAGACAAATAAATGAGAGGCACAGTGGTATATGGTTACCAAGCTCTGGCCTGGCCCCTGCCATTATGGCCAGCCCTTATATTCCCTTAATCCAGCCCCCTTTGCTCCTCCTGTGGCTGCCTCTGTCCAATCAGCCTGGTTGGATTTCCTATTGGCTGATTGCTATAACCAATCACAAAAAGATACACCCATATCCTTCTGTCCTTATAAGGAACACAAACAGCTATATATTGTTACATCTATAAATGACAAATAAGTAGTAATATATCTTACATGTGTCTCAACAAGGAATCTTAATTACCAGCTCACCTCTTGCCCTCCTTGCCCTATTGCCTTCTAAAACAAATGGTTAATCTTAAATTTTTATCTTAAACATATGTCAAGGATCTTGAGTTTCACATCAACATTGAAAGATATCCTTCATTTGAAGGTTTCTAAACAAATGTCTGACAGCTAATATATCAGGACAGCATTTGATGGCGTCTTCTTGTCTGGCAAGAGGCTGGACTGGTGGCTGACTTAATTTCAAGATAAATACAACTCTTCTAGCATTTGTTAAATCCTTTGCATAATTACATTTAAGCCAACATATTTAATACACAACACAGATAGCCTCTTAAAAGGAATAAGGCCTTTTTAAAGTAGAGAGAGAAAGAAAGAAAAGGACTCAGTTTAAAACAGTTTCAGAAGAAGCCTCCTCCCCTTCAGCAAGCTGCTTTTCCCATTATCTGTTTAAGGAAGAAACAGCTTTAAAAGACTTCCCAGCTAGATGCTTTAAAAAGACTTCCCAGCTAGATGCTTTTTTTCTCCCATTTGCCTCTGGCCTTAGAAAATACAGCTCAAGGTTTAAGAGAGGCCCATGGTATCATTTTACTATTTGCCCATTCCTAATTATGTTTATCTCTGCTTTTTTATCTTCTGTAACATGTAGGGTCAATGTCCTGCTTTTAGTCTGTAATTTCAGCTTTTACGACTTTGAGAATTGTTTTCTGCTATAAATCAAAAGGGGCCCCTTGTCTAGGAAAACAGTGCCAGTGTTTTCTTAAGCAGCTAGCCTTCTTGCCTGGCATGAAACATTTGAAAATCTTTTAGGCTCTCTCTAATATACAAGTCCTGATCAAACATTAATAAAATGCAGGCTTATGCCTGATGCCTCAGTATAACCTTTGCTGATTGTTGTGGCGATCACACAGGGTCCCCGGATGTTTCACCGTCTATTGATCTCTGTGCCACCACTTTATTTCTCGCTGCCACCACCCAGGCCCTACCTGGTACAATACTGAGTCCAGTCAGGGTTAAATTGGAACATAAACTTTTGTTTATTTATTGCAGTTTAACAAGCGTGTGGTTTCATAAACAGTATCAGTCAATTACATTCATGGGGTGCCTATCCAGACCTAAAACTTCCGCTACCTGCTCTCACTCACTAAACCACCTCTCAGGTATTTACTTGTCTTCCTAGCCCCTAACTGTTCCTGAGTCAGCTTATTTCGCTACACTAACTCAACCTACCCACAGACTCCGTCCCAATTCACTCCCACTCCAACCAACCACCCAACTCCCAACGAACTCCTCCCTTTGCCCCTCCCAGAGCTGGTTTTATAGTCCACCCCCCGGGTCCTGATTGGGTAACCTGTTTAACTATTTCACCTCCAGCACTCTCATATATTAACGTCACAATTGTTAGCTTCAAAAATGATGCAATTAGTGATCTTAGTACTACCAGTGGCAGCACCAGAAAAAAAATGGGAGTGGGGCATAGAACTGGCAAAGTTGGAAGGGACCACAAGGATCATCTAGCCCTCTGCAATGCAGGAATGTTTTGCCCAAAGCGGGACTCGAACCCACAGCCCTGACATTAAGAGTCTCATGCTCTACCAACTAAGCTATGCTATCCTTCCTCCTACCTCTCTTGTGTCATATTAGGTTTTGCAGCTGAGCTCTGGGAAGGGCTGCTTTCACTTTGGGGTAGAGTTTCTAATCAGCAAAGAGCAGTACGAATCTCCCAGGGTCGCCATCCCGCTGGTCCAGTGACTGAACCAGCCTGAGGCTCATTATCTTAGAGTCGGCTCTCTTGGGTTCCAGTTTTCCTGCGTTTAGAGCTGTGTAAGTGTCCCTTTTAAGGACCTGCTGTCTAGTACAAGCTGGGAGCTGGAGTGTACCTGCTCCTTTCATGAACGCATCGGTGCATGAAAGAGGATGCCTCCAGCCAGCTGTTGAGTTGGATTAAGTTATTCATCCCTAAGACGTCAGATAGGCAGGCTGTTTAGCAATTAATAATGAAAAGGGATTGCGTGCATTAGAATAACCGCTATGGTTCTGCAAGGGAAAAGAAAGATGCAAGAAGTATTATCTTAGCAAATGCCCTACAGCTTTGTGGAGGAGCAGGAAGAGAGAATCTCCCTGGAGCTCTCAAATCAATACCCACAGTAACAATGGCAGGTTGTGCTCTTTGAATGTTCAGAGTTGCTCACTTCTGAATTCTGCGGTTTAATACAGAGGAGATATTCTGAGCACCCATCTGGTCCAGTTTTGTTGGATGTGTTTCAGTTATTGGGGCTTGTGGAGAAGGTATTTGGTCAAGGCCAGCTCTCCATCTTTGCCTCTTATGGCAACTAGCAGTGAAAGGGCAGTTGGCTGGGCCCAGGGGGCTGTAAATGTCTCCATAAAGAAGACATTTCTTTTGAGTACTCAAAAGATGTTGACAACTATGGTCTGGTGGCTAAAGGCTTCTCTAGATGTCCTCCATATTGTGCTTTCATGACGATTGGTTCTCATGATGCTATAGGGACATTCACACGTGATGACGCTTTCAATACTTGTTGCACCTGCAGAGGTTTTGGGCTGGTCCTATTGCTTCATTTCCAAACAGTGCATGTCCTATAAGTGGGCATGGTGGGCATAGGTGCCCTGGCCCCTTTGCCCCTCCAAAAAATATTTAGGTCCTAGAGCCAGTGTGCCAAGGGGACCTTGCCTGTGGAGCAAGGCTGAGAGCTTAAAAGCTCTCTTTGCGCCGGGTAACCCCAAGTGGACGAATGCTTGGCCTTGCTCCAGCAAGGCCTGCTCAGTGTGCCAGTTCTGGCCTCCCTCTCATCGTCCGCCTTATTGAAAGCATGCTGGCTAGCTGCGAGGTGGCTCCAAGAGCAACGTGATTCTGATCAGATGCGAATTTTGTGTGTCCGTGTTACCCGTGGAACCGAACCCCCATGTAAGATGCTGGTGTGCTGTGCAACGTGCCTGTATAAGGTACCTTAGGCCAAAGCATCGTTTCCATGATGATTTATATACGTGTGGGTGTAAAAGAATATTTCTTTCTCTTGCAGGGTTACCTCTCAGAAGGGCTGGTGACAAAATGGTATCGATCTCCTCGCCTGCTGCTTTCACCAAACAACTACACCAAAGCAATTGATATGTGGGCTGCTGGTTGCATTCTAGCAGAGATGCTGACAGGAAAGATGCTTTTTGCTGGTAGGTCTTCAGTTCTTGCTGGTAGGTCTCAAATTTTCTTTCTTTCTTTCTTTCTTTCTTTCTTTCTTTCTTTCTTTGGTGGAAAGAAATGCAAATAGCTCAGCCGTGGACATCCATTTTGGCTGAGTGTAAAATGCTGAGCGTTTCAGTTGGCTTTCAGACTGCCAGGTATTTTGCAGGTATGATTCAGTTGTACACAGTCGTACCTTGTTTGTCAAATGGAATCAGTTCCAGAAGTTTGTCCAACTTCCAAAATGTTTGCAAACCTGGAAAGGAATTGCTGAAATAATTAACAGAAGTGGAATACAAAAAGGGAGGTGTGAGGAGGTCGTGGAAATAAGTGAATGAAAGATGGGATAACGAAATTGTTTGATTTATTTTATTTTTGTTGTATTGTTTTGTTAGTTTAATGTATTGTATTGTATGTGTTTTTTCTTTTCTTTTAGTGTTTAATTTTTTTGGAAAAGTAATAAATATTATTTTAAAAAAAAATGTTTGCAAACCAAGGCGCAGCTTCTGAATGACCCCGGAAACAATGCCGACAGCGGAAACAGATGTTCAGCTTCCAAAAACCGTTCGCAAACCGGAACACTTACTTCTGGGTTTGTGGCGTTCGGGAGCCAAAACATCCGAGTACGACAACCAAGGTACGACTGTACTGGTGAATTTAGGTTGCGCAGTTGAATCCGGCAGTCTTGTGCAACAAACCACTTAAGAAACCAAAACACCCTGGGGTTTTTTTGCAGATTAGGAACGTGATGGGAAAATATACTGGAAAGTGTGGGATAATGGTAAAGAGAATTGAAAGTGGGATTGCGAATAACTGCCTGGATAGCATCACAAGCACAAATCATCAAGAATGCACAATAGGAAGGATGCCTGGGGGGGGGGGGAGTCCAAAGTGCTTATAAAAAAATAACCTGGCGAGAACAAGAAGTTTTCCCACCTGCTGGAAGGCTGTTGTCCGAGTCCATTGCCAGCAGCTGGAAACGGGGCCATCCATATTTGTTCAGGAATCGAGTGCACCCCCTGATGCTACTTAACAAATAAACATCCCTCCTTTTCGGTTGACCCAACAGCCTTTCTTTCATCTCTGCTTTCCTGGTGGTTATTATTATCCTATCCTTGCCCATTATTTGTTTTGCAAGACTGCAGGATTTTGACACTCTGGGTAAGCTGGCTGCATGCAGCTTTCTCTAAATAAATAACAAGGTTCATTAATAATGGATTCTAACGCTTGGCCGTCCAAAATATTTCTGCTCTGAAGACCTGGTAGCGTTGGCTGTGCATAGACTAAGGCCTTGTCCACACTCCTGTTTGCCCTGCACCTTGGGGTTTTCCACTGGCCCTGTGCGTTCTAGGCATGGGTCTGAGAGGTTTTGCCTTTCGCTCACCGCTCCCCCCCCCAAAAAAAACCCCACTTATATGGCGATAGTTCCATATCTTCCGAGTTCCCTGTTTTAAGAGGGATGGCCCCACTTTCTCTGAAGATGCCCTGGGCTCTGCCTTAGTCCTGGGGCACCCAGGTTTTGCATGACAGGTGGGAATTATTACATGTTCTGGGATTTTTTATTATTATTATTTATTTAATCGTTTTTTCAATACAAACAACAACCAAAAAAACCCATATACAACAAAAACCACAATAACACTAATAACACAATTTAACAATTTAGATTTGAGTACTGATATATCTATAACTACACCTTTTTAACAATATTTCCCCACCTCTCCTCCCCCTACTTCCCACCACTGTCTGCCTTATCACTTTAGTATTCCTTCTAGATTTCTTCATATTTATCCATTCTTAATTTGCGTCGATATGCAATTCGTTCTTGGGTAACTAGTCTGTCCATATTGTCAATCCATGTGCTCAATGGGATCTTTTTGTCCTGGGGCACCTAGGTTTTGCGTGGCAGGTGGGCTTTATTACATGTTCTGGGATGTGTCTTTTGAGTACAGGTTAGGTAATTATGACTTGACAATGTGGGAATGTTCAGGGAGGCAGGAGAGGTCATGTTGTTTACTAATATCCTTCCTAACTTTCGTTAGCAAGTTCATTTACTTTGCAGAGTTTACATTCCCCTTTTACATGCACAGCAGATAGCTGGCTGCTGGCTTGTGTAAGCCTCTCACTATTATACAATTCAATCTGTCTGAGATTGAATTGTACATTCCTGGTAAGCTCGCATGAATCCCTCTTAAAAGAATAAAGACGCCACAATCTTATTTAAAGTCAATAAAAGAAGTTTGCTTACATCAGGAAGAGCACAGTGTGATCCCTGAAGGCAGACTTAGTTACAAATAAGTACATGTGGATCTACCCCATATGGGGGAATAATCCCAGGACTTCTGCTAGCTGAGAAGCTAGCAGAGCATTCCTAGCTAAGAAGCTGGTCCAGCAAGGAAGGAAATGAAAAAGAGAGAGGTGTGCTGCATGACTCGCCCTTTTGTTACCTGGACAGGTTAGGTCACGCCCACCTTCTATCACATGCAAAGGAAGGATGCTCCAGCCAGGAGGAACAGGAAGTTTCGACTGGCTGGACCAAACATTCCCTCGCATGTCTTCTCTAGCATTACAAGGAATGTTGTGTTTGGACTGCTCTCAGTGGGTTGCATCCCACAGAGAGAAGAAATAACGTCCTTTTTAATTTCAGTCGTCTTTCATGTAATCTCACCTGACACATTGATCTCATTTTCAAAAGGCACCACTGAACGGCGTAAACCACTCATGAGAGAAAACAAAACCAATAGCTGAGTGCCAAATCCAATGTTAGTAATATTCAGAGCAGACTCATTGAAATGAATGGACATGACTAGCTTATTTCCATTAATTTCAGTGGATCTACTCTGGGTAAAACTATGTTGTATACAACATAGGAAAAGAGGAAAAGAAAACAGAGAGATACCGGTAAATAAAAAAATAACGTTTGTAAAAAAAACACAACAAAAAAACCTAGAAGCTTTTCTCTTGGGAATTATAGGAATGAACTACCTAAATTGTACAGAAATTTACTTGTGTATTTCACTTGCTCCAAAATGGAAAGAAGTCCCAGCAAAGGAAGAATGGATACAAAAACTTATGGAATATGCAGAAAAAGCAAAACTTACCAGAAGAATAAGAAATCGAGATAACAAACTTTTTATAAAAGAATGGAAATGGTTTATTGAATATTTACAGATAAATTGTAAACAGATAAAAATACTGGCAGGATTATTGTAATAACCTGTAGCTACATAAGAGAGAGAGAGAGAGTGTGTATATATATGTGATAAATAAATGAGTATGTTAATTTGGATATGCAGAAAATATTAAAAATAAATTTAAGGAACCACAGAAAGAGAGGGAAGGAAGTCAAGTTTTAAAATGTTTGTAAAATCAATGAAATGTATATATCTGAAAAGTATAACTATTTTTTTAAAACAACAACAACCAGAAATACAAATTCCAGCAGCGTCATTAACAATAGGCTTCCTGAATAAGGAGATTTTTCATCTGATGGTGGAAGCTAAAATGAGCAGGTGCTGAGTAGAATCCTAGAACTGTAGAATGAAAGGGAGCCTCAGCGATCATCTAGTCCAGCCCCCTGCAATGCAGGAATTGTAGCTAAACAGCTGAGGTCCATGAGTGGCCAGGGCAGCCCAGAATGCCCTGCCCAGGCTCCTGGCATGAAGGTTGATTGTATGGTCACACAGTTCTCCAGGCAAATATTCCCTGTACCTAGAAAAGTAGCTTGCCATGCTAGTCTAGAATCTGTCTCTGACACCTAGTTTTGTATGTGCAGGTATTTTGTGGAGGAGCATTCAATCTTGTGAGCCACCGCTTTTGACGTGCCTTAAGTGGTGCAGTCCAAACGCACCACTGGGAACAGCGAGTGCAAAACTCGGGTGATGGCTTCTGGAGTGGTAGATCAGAGTTGCCACTGGTCTGCCGCTTCATAATTTCACTAAAACTGTTGCAGAGAGAGTTGTTTTGAGCTAAGGGATAAAAGCATAGCTGTCAAGCGTCCCTTATTTGGCGGGACAGTCCCTTATCCCAGCGCCAAGGCCCTCTGCTGTCCCTTATTGATGATGTCCCACCAAATAAGCTACTGAAGGTAATGGGGCCCTTTCTATATCCAGCTGTGCTTTGTCAACAACAAATTGTTGCTGTTTTTGGTGTTGAATATATGCTATATGGTAATTTATGGACCTAATAGGTATCTAAAGCCATTTGCACGCAACAAAATATGTATTTTATCAAAGTAATTGTTGATCCCTTATTTGGCTGCTGATCCCTTATTTTCGAGGTTGCTGGTTACTTATTTTCAAATTTGTAAGTTGACAGCTATGGATAAAAGAAGAAGAAGAAAGTACTGCTAAATCTATTCTGGGCGGGATGTGGTTTGTTTGGGGCCCGGGGAGAGGGAGACAGCGTGTCCACACATTCTTCCACACCCCTCCTTGCAACCCCCAGCTAGGACACGTACAATTTGAGCTGTTGTTTTAAAATAAATAGTCAAGTGCTTTCCAGTCGTGCTGAAGATGTGCTTCTCCACCCAATTAAGCTATGGGAAGCAGGGGAAGAGGGGTAGGGATGGAAAATGAGTCAACTGATTCTTTGATCACAACATCGGTTCCCTCCTGTGAAAGAGCGAGGGGGGTGGGTTGGAGAATGCAAGACATAGCAAGGCGATGCGTTGACCTGTGTATCAAAATACTGACCTGACCAGACTCCAGGATGTTAGTGCAAATCTGCAGAATATTCTTATGCAAGAACTGATTTGCTCCCAGCAGTTTCTTCAGACGATAAATAATGGTGAACACGCACAAGTGTGGCCGCGCCATAGATGTGTCCAAAGTTCTCCAGACTTACTAGTGTCTGAAGATATATGTAAATAGTAGACACGTTTCTCTTCTAAAGGGCACACCAAAATTAGGTACATGTTATGAGCATTCCCACCAGGGACGTGGGTGGCGCTGTGGTCTAAACCACTGAGCCTAGGGCTTGCCGATCAGAAGGTCGGCGGTTCGAATTCCCGCAACGGGGTGAGCTCCCGTTGCTCGGTCCCTTCTCCTGCCAACCTAGCAGTTCGAAAGCACGTCAAAGTGCAAGTAGATAAATAGGTACCACTCTGGCGGGAAGGTAAACAGCGTTTCCGTGTGCTGCTCTGGTTCGGCAGAAGCGGCTTAGTCATGCTGGCCACATGACCTGGAAAAACTGTCTGTGGATGAACGTCAGCTCCCTTGGTCAGTAAAGCGAGATGAGCGCCACAACCCCAGAGTCGTCCGCGACTGGACTTAACTGTCAGGGGTCCTTTACCTTTACCTTTTATGAGCATTCCTACCTTTATAGCACCTTGCCTCCTGTGGCTGGTGTGGGCATATGCGAACCTTTCAAATGAACAGTGCAAGGGGGTTTCTAGATGACCTGTTAAGAAGACATTCATTCTGACTCATTTGCACCAAGTTTGCAGAAGATTATACAACATCACGTCAGGCAATTTTTACCCTAACCTTCCAGTCACTTTCTTTAGAGCAGAAAGTCTTATTGTTTTTGGAAGCAAGTTTCTTGCATGTCAAATCCATTTTGGTTGGGCAACCCAAATTTGCTGACGTGCAGCTGAAATTCCACCGGCAAATTAGCCTTGATGTGGCCCAAGAGGCTATTGTCATGGTGTTCATTGGCAGAGTGTGTACTTTGCAAGCAGACAACCACAGATTTAACCCCCAATGTCTCCACTAAAGGATTTTGTGACTCTGAGTATATTTCAGATCTCTAGGAGGAAAGCCAGGACAGTGTCTATAATGGCTTTCAAACACATGCATAGGTACCATAATTTTCACACATGACGTTACCACGTGTACCGCTCCCTCACCTGATATATTGGAGTCAGACCTATTGGGTGGTCAAGCTCAGCATTTTCTACACCTATGGGTAGTGGCTCTCTGGGATTTCAGGCAAGCCCTATGTGGAGATGTCAGGAACCTGGGACCTCCTACCTTGAGATCTACTGCCAATCTGTCTTGTCCATACTGAGCTAGATGGATCAGGTTTTGACCCCAGCAAAAGATGGCATCATTTGTTCAGAAATTCAATATATCAGCACATACATGGGTCCCTAACATTGTACTTACCTTTACCAGTGATAGTTATTGCCCCTTATTCCATATGCATAATTGCTGCTGTGTATATGTCATGGTTAAAGGGTCTTAATAAAGCTGGTCCATTTTAGCCTGTCCTCATGAAATCATAGAGCTTGAAGAGACTAGAAGACTATCAAACCCAACCCCTTCTTCATGCTTCATTCCCCCCATCTTCAATTAACTCACATAATCCACTTTTTAAAGAGGGCAACCTCATTCGCTAGCATGCGAGAGCGGTGAGCCACTTTCAAGAGATGAGACCCCAGCCTAATTCCTGCATGGCTGTTGGAAGCAGGCAATTTCAGCTGCTAAAATAATCATGAACGCAGATCTGGAGTTTGTTAATTATTTAGGCAACGTTAATGAGACTCCAACAATAAAAAACAACAACCCTCTGTTGTGGTAGTTATGCTCTCAGTCTGACCTGGACATCTCTGGCTAATGGTCCTCAGAAATAAATGCACAAAGTGATCTAATGAAATGCACCCTGTGTTAAATTCTTCTGTTTTTGCTGTAAACCTCCTTGCTTAACTTTTTGTCCTTCAGCTTTTACTTTTAGCCAATTCTGATAGCCAATTCTGAACATTTGGTGTGGTGGGGGGGGGGAGAGAACATACATAGATTGTCTTCTTCGCAGCAGGTGATTGTGGACTACACAGTGTCCACACAATGTCACCTTCATCAAAATGCTATCCTGTGATTTCCCCATCTGGACTTATCATTTCTCCAGAAAATCCAGCAAACAAACAAACAAGCCTGGGCAACGTTAAATCCAGATAAAAGGAGTGGGAATGGAATGGCATTTTTATGAGGATGATGTTGTGTGGATGATGTGGAAAACTTGCAGGCATAAGCAGCACCAAATCCACAACAAGTTGCTTTGTGGAAGCACCCAAAGGACCCCCCCCCCCCATTAGTTATCTCCCTTGTTACGGAAATTACTGGGGAGGGCACATCTTTAAAGTTAAATATTACAAATATTATGCCTGAATGTATCCTTTCAACTTGACAGCTCAGGGAAGTTACCTAGCTTTAAAAATAATATAAAATCATCTCCTTTCCCAGTTTCCTCCATTCCAAAGCTATTTTCCCCTTGAAAAGGGACTCCAGGAAGTTCCCAGAGGTGACAATTGCTGGGCTCATTGTTAGCCAAAGGAAGCCAAATCTCATCACCTGACTCGCCTCAGGCTCCAGACATGCAAAGGAACTTCCATTGTACTTTTGGGTGGTGGGTACTTAAGACATATTTGTCTATGCTAATCTTATACCTGAGTCTTGCCCTGCCATGTCTGCTTATGCTAATCTTGTACCAAGGACTTGTCTGGACATATTTGCCAAGGTTAACCCCTCCCCTTTTGGGACATGTCAGTGATGTAGCAATGATGCTGTACGAACTGTATTCTGGGATATGGTGGGAAAGTTTTAAAAGTCTTTGTCACCCCATCCTCGGGTTTCAAATTTGCTCTTTGAACCTATTGCGCAATAAACTTTGGTCTACAGCTATTTGCTCCGGTTGGCTGGAATCCTTCCTTTATTCCGCAGGGACCTGCAGGCTCTGCCCGATGAGCTGGGTGACTGAGCAGCCTCGCACCTAGATTTTTTCCATAACACACTTAACAAAGCCTCTCTTCTGAACCACCAGTGGTGACTGGTGCCCATTGCATCTTGTAGGGCAGATGGAAGGGAAACCAACAACAGGCAGAGCCACAACTGTCCTGCATAGAGGTGCAAGGCACAGAAAGAAGTTATTCATTGAATTGTTATGGAAGTTGCACAGCCAA
This sequence comes from Podarcis liolepis, assembly GCF_965112155.1. NCBI lineage: Eukaryota > Metazoa > Chordata > Lepidosauria > Squamata > Lacertidae > Podarcis > Podarcis liolepis. Next base: position 54,504,416 of record NC_139565.1, on the reverse strand, counting down.
TCGGTGGATTGTGCTTAGATCTCTTGACTGTTTATTGTGGCACAAAAAACTGTTGTCTTCTCCCACCTAGTGGCAAAAAAGAACCATGAGCTTATAGTCCTTGTCTCTGAGAGTTCTTATAGAGCATTCATCCACATTTATTTCCATTAAGTTTGTGGGGAGGTTATATGATGCCTGCTGTTTACTGAGCCTTCATCCGATTTGCGCGTAGGTTTTAAGACACAGCATCAATAGATTGTTATGTCACACATTATAGTATATTTTTCTGCCACTTTCCTTACCTCAAAAGAACAAAAGGAGCAACAACAATTTTGGGAGGCATGAGTTTTTTTGTGAAAGAGCACCAAACCCACTTTAATCATGCCACTGAACTCTGCTGGTATAGACCTGAATCTTGAGGGCATAGCTACACTCCAAGTTTTGTATTATTATTTTTAAAATAATTTTTATTAACAGACCAATCAAATCAAATCAGATCACATAAATTCCAAATTACAGAGCCTAATTTTAAATTTTTGTTGGGGGTACCCGTATTTCAAGTTCCGAAAGGGATCCAATCTTCTTGTTGCTGCTGCTTTAAAAGTCCACAAATCTGTCCAAATAATGTTCACAATTCTGTCCAATCCTTTCTTGCTGTTTTCCACATCTCTTCTAGTTGTTTTCATATATTTTTCCTTTCTCTTTGTCTATGTGGCCTCTGATAGTCTCCATAAGCGGGTTGAAACAAATTTGTATTCCTGTGTGGATTTTTCCGTTCGTCCAAGGGTCATATTTCAGACAGTTACCGTATTTCATCGCTTCCATAAAGAAAAACATTCTTGCTGTCTACTCTTAACTTTTCACAGGTCTGTCCTCTCTTTCTCAGTCCTCGAGGAGGTTCTACCAGGAATCCAATATGAAAACAAAGCTTCCTCCTCCCGATCATGAATCTTTAGACGGAACCTGTCAAAATGGCGACTCCCTTTTTGTTGCTGCGCCATCAAAAGCCCTTGTTCTTTTTCTCGATCTCACAAGCCAAACTTTTGGTAGTAAATCATTTCCACACAGTTTTTAATCATCCTGCTTAGGTTGGTTATGTGACGGTTATTTTGGGGGAGGGGTTATTGATTAATCACATAGAAGAAAAGAAAAAAAGTCCCCCCCATCCAGTCCCGCTCCGGCATACTGAACCTGGTGTATTTTCTTCATGTTGTATTCCATTAAATCATTTCACAGAGGTCACTTCAGTTAGCAGTCTTCACTCCCATTCTTCACTTGAAATATGTGCATTTGCTTCTTTTCCAATTATATATTTCAAGCTGATGCAAACCAGTGCGTGATCAGAGACAGCGTCCGGGAGAGCCGGACCCACTCGAGGGCTTTGTGCCTAGTGCCCTCACCCCCTTCTTTCGAATCTGGGGGTGAATTATGGACACAGCAGGCAAGGCAGCATTCCGCATTCCCTTGGGGCAACGAAGGGAGGCTGCATACTCCCATATCAGCCTCTTAATTACCTCGTGTGGGTCGGAGAGATGTTATTGTCGCCCATCTTCCAATGCGCCCCCCTGGTGGCCCCCCACTCCAAGTTTTGTATTGAATTAGTCTCCTTCTGACTCCTGCTTCCAAGGAAGCTGAATGCTGGAGAATTTCAAAACAGATTTTTTAAAAAGCACATATTCACGCAACACATAGCTAAATTGTGGTACTCACTCTGAAAGGAGACAGCAATGGCCACCAACTTGGATGGCTCTAAAAGAGGATAAGAAAGTCATGGGGGAGATGGCTATTGATGGCTACTAACCATGATGGCTAGACTTTGCCTCCACAGCTGGAAGCAGTAATGCTTCTGAATATCAGTTGCTGAAGACCATAGGAGGGGAAGGGGCCATGTGCTCGGGTCCAGCTCATGGGTTTCCCACTGGCATCTGGTTGGCCACCATGAGAACAGTATGTTGGACTAGATGGACCGTTAGCGTCATCCAGCAGGTTCATCTTAAGCTCTTATAGTATACCTGAAGGTGCATCTCCACCTCCACTGTTCAGCCCGAACACTGAGGTCCAGCTCCGAGGACCTTCTGGTGGTTCCCTCACTGCGAGAAGTGAAGCTACAGGGAACCAGGCAGAGGGCCTTCTCAGGAACGCCCTCCCATCAGATGTCAAGGAAATAAGCAACTATCTGACTTTCAGAAGACATCTGAAGGCAGCCCTGTTTAGGGAAGTTTTTAATGTCTGATGTTTTATTGTATTTTTAATATTTTGTTGAATGTTGCCCAGAGCGGCTGGGAAATCCCAGCCAGATGGGCAGGGTATAAGTAATAAATTAATCATCATCATCATCATCATCATCATCATCATCTTATGTGCTGGCCTGGTTGGTAAACGTGCTGGCTAAGCAGACACCTGCAGTCAGCTGGACTGAAACCTCCGCTCATCAGTTGGTTCCCTGTGGAAAATGAGCTCTAGTGAAGCAGATCCATCCACCCACCCAGTTTGACTTTGAGAGGTGGGCAGGACTGCCCTCTTCTCAGTCACCAGACACCGTCATGCAGTCAGATGATTGACAGGTGGGTGACTTTGTCCACCTATCAAAGTTGGCCCATGAGGAGGGGGCGATAAAGATCTGACATGCCAGCTCCCAAAAATTCTGTACTTCTCCTGTAGTACTAAATTTCTGTTCAGCATTGCATCCTCCCCAGCCCCATGTGTTTTGATATGACTACGTCATGTTTGCTCTGTGGTGGCTCATTAGCACATGCCAAAGCTATCAAGTGGTGGAATGCACGCGTGAGGAAGGCCAAAGGCCCCAGAGGTCACAATGTCACCCTTCTGAGCAACGTTCTTTTTGTTCATTTAGGAAGCCACGAGCTGGAGCAGATGCAGCTCATTTTGGAGACCATCCCTGTTTTCCACGAAGAGGACAAGGAGGAACTGCTCAAAGTGATGCCGACGTTCGTCAACAGCACCTGGGAAGTGAAGAAGCCGTTGCGGAAGCTCCTTCCTGAAGTGAACAGCAAAGGTAGAGTTACAGATAGGTAGCCGTGTTGGTCTGCCATATTCAAAATAAAAAAATTCATTCCAGTAGCACCTTAAAGACCAACTAAGTTAGTTCTTGGTATGAGCTTTCGTGTGCATGCACACTTCTTCAGATACACTGAAACAGAAGTTGCCAGATCCTTCTATATAGTGAGAAGGTGGGGTATTACTCAGAAGGGTGGTGGGAATGGGAGATTGGCAGATAGCTGAGATGAGCCTGTTGATGACTCTTGACGACTGCAATAGGTCTTACAGCAAAGGTAGAGACTCGGTTCCACATCTGCTCGGATCCAAGCGTGGGCTCCTTTGCTGGAAAGCATTTGGTTCCTAGTGGGACTGTCCCAGAAAAAATGGGGCATCCTGTTTTCTCCTGTGAGAGAGCATGGCGGCCATTTTGGGCACTGTGCTCTTGTGTGATTTCAGGCTGAGCTCTTGCCCTGAAGAAAGCACATTTTCTTGTACAGCATCCCAAAATGTGTTTTTTTGGGTGTCATACTGGAAAAAAAGAGGGATGCGGGTGGCACTGTGGGTTAAACCGCAGAGCCTAGGACTTGCCGATCAGAAGGTCGGCGGTTCGAATCCCCGAGACGGGGTGAGCTCCCATTGCTCTGTCCCTGCTCCTGCCCACCTAGCAGTTCGAAAGCACATCAAAGTGCAAGTAGATAAATAGGTACCGCTCCGGCGGGAAGGTAAATGGCATTTCTGTGTCTCTGGTTTCGCCAGAAGCGGCTTAGTCATGCTGACCACATGACCCGGAAGCTGTACGCCAGCTCCCTCGGCCAATAAAGCGAGATGAGCGCCGCAACCCTAGAGTAGGCCACGACTGGACCTAATGGTCAGGGGTCCCTTTACCTTACTGGAAAAAAGTGCTTGGGGGGGTGCCCTCTCATGCGGGTCATGTGACTCGTGTGGGACTGCAGCCCTGGAAGATGGCATCCTGTTTTTTTGTGGCAAAAGCCTTGGAGGATATGCTTTCTCAAAATTCCAAATGTGCCCACTGGCTCAAAAAAAAAGAAAAAAAGAAAGAAAGAGAAAGGAAAGGCAACCCCTGGGTTAGGGACGTTAGGGCTTACTTCTGAGTCGACATGTATAGGATTTCTTTCTCTCACGCTTGTTAGACCTGACTTTCTTCGACTGTGACTCCTGTCCTTTCTAAAAATAAGTAACATCCCCAAGACTCACTGTCCTTCCAAAGCTTGCACAACACTCCCATTAAATATAATTAAGAGCTTTACTTCTGAATCAAGGACAATTACATTCAATAATTAAATAGAAATGGAGCTTAAAGGTGAAGTCTTTTATCTGATTTCAGAATGACTGTTCTTATCGTGCATATAAGTGTTCCCAGGTGACTCTGTCTTGGGGACTAAGAACTGCTGACCTGATTGTAATAACTTGCCCCTCACAGCCATTGATTTTCTGGAGAAGATTCTGACATTCAATCCCATGGACCGGCTGACCGCAGAGATGGGTTTGCAACACCCTTATATGAGTCCCTATTACTGTCCTGAAGACGAGCCCGTTTCTCAACACCCATTCCGGATTGAAGACGAGATTGATGACATTTTGCTGATGGAAGCGAACCAAAGCCAGATGTCCAACTGGGACAGGTACATTTATTCATGTTATTCATGTGTTCTGCTGCTGAGCTGCTTCTTTTGCTCCTTTGAGACCAGTTTCCGAGATTCTCAGGCTGCCATCCTGTATTGAGCTTCCTTGGAGAGTAGGGTTGCTGGAGAATTCTAATGGAAATGGTAGTAGAATGATTAGCTGGTGAACTTTGGAATAGCAGTGGCAATTTGCCCTTGCAAGGATAGTAAGCCCGTTTGGTCTTGGAGACCGATGGAAACTGAGGGGTTCCTGACTGCTCTGGAGGATCTTCTAGTGGAAAAAGTTGGTGGTTCTGCTGAAGATGGAGTGGGTGGGTGGTAGAACCACTTCTGAGTGTCTTCTCTGGCTTTGTGGAGCCCTGATAGCTTCTCAGTATTCTGGAGAGCTTCAGGCTATGAAGCAAGCTGGACAAAGACTAGTACACAAATGATGCAAGTCTCACTCCAAAGCTAATAGAACGCTGGTTAGTGTACATAATTGTCAGAATAGAAGGCTCATTTTGCAGCTTGCATTGTATTCTCTAGTAGCTGGCCAGTTGGAGTTATTTCAGATGGTCCAAAGGTTACTGACTCCCAATGAGGGACAAAGCAAAGCAGGGAGCTAGGGCCCTTCCCAATTTCTGGGAAATGTATTCAGTGAAAGTAAATAAATAATTTCTAAATTTGCTTAAATCGGAGTATGCGCCTGACCCTTCGTTGTGCGTCTAACGTTGTTGTCACTTCGAACAAACAGGTACCAAGTGAGCTTATCCTCGGATTTGGAATGGCGGCAAGAGAAGTGCCACGATTTGGAGGAGGTGCAACGAGATCCCAGAGCGGGGTCGGAATCCATTGCTGAGGAGGCTCAGGTGGACCCGCGCAAATATTCCCAGAGCAGCTCCGAGAGATTCCTGGAGCAGTCGCATTCCTCGATGGACCGAGCGTTTGAGGGAGATTACGGGCGGTCGTGTGATTACAAAGTGGGGTCGCCTTCCTATTTGGACAAGCTCTTGTGGAGGGACAACAAGCTCCATCATTATTCAGAGCCCAAGCTCATCTTAGACTTGTCCCACTGGAAAAGGGCATCCATTGCACCCACGGCGGAGATCGCCTTGGAGGAGGAACCATCCAACCTCTTCCTAGAGATAGCGCAGTGGGTTACAAGTACCCAGACAGGACTCGAATGCCCAAATCCTCTCCCAGAGATCCAGGAGAGGAGCTTACCATCTTCTCCTCACCATCTCCACAAAGAACCCAAGGAGGTCAGCAGCGAAAGCGACCCCCAGTTTGACTTGGACGTCTTCATTTCCAGGGCATTAAAACTTTGCACAAAGCCAGAAGATCTGCCTGACAACAAGCTCAAAGACATCAACGGCGCATGCCTAACAGAACACCCTAGTGAGATTGTACAGACGGAGGTGTACCATAAAGAGAGGTGGTAAAATAATAATAACAATAATAATAATAATTAAACGTTGCTGCTGGTATTCGTGGCTGATTCCTTACAAATTCTTCCAGTCTTCGTGCTAATTACCCAATGCTGAACAGTAACCAAGGTTTGATCGAACGTGCTCGGTACCCGATGTTACTGAAATGCCTTTTTTGTTAAGGGCAGGTAGAAAACCAGGTCCCCTTCTGATGCCTTGAACGGAAAAGGAATCCAGAGGTGTGAATGAAATTTTAGGGGTTTTACGCTGCCTTAACAATCTTGCCTTGTACCTCCAGGGGTGTGTTTCGGACACGAGTCCCCCATTGTGGAGGTGTTCTGGATGTTAAACTCTTGATCTTACAGAGAGAGGCTGAATTGGCATTATTTTGAGAGCCGTAGGACTTGAAGCCCCCTGCTCCTTTGATAACCGGGCAGCCCGGTTTTTAGTGACCTCATGATTTACATTGGTATGACACTTTTCCTGAGAGCCCAGAGCATTTAAGGGAAGGGCCGTAGCTCAGTGGTAGGACACCTGTTAGGCATGCAGAGGGTCCCATCTCCGGCACCACCAGGTAGGGCTAGGAATGACCCCCTTTAGACAATACTGAGCTAGATTGACTTGGCAGCTTCCAAGTTTCCTCTGTTCCACAAGGTTCCTCTCGTTCTAGCTTGGCCAGGTAGGCTGATAGTACTCTCATGATATTACAGCTAGACTTTGCTTCCTAGTTAATTGGTGACTGAGCTGAGAGTCGGAATGGGGATCTCTGGCTTGTAGCTCATGCTTGCAACCACCACACACCCTCTTTGTCACACTTAACGAGTGGAAAGGTAGGGCTTCTCCTGAGACATATTTTACCATCATTCCTTGGAAACAAGACCGCCGTACAGCTAAATCAGTTTGAACATCTCAACCTTAAGAACTTTAGGGCACAACGTTTATTTGCTTACGCGTTGCTCTTTGTCGGATCAGGGCAAAGGTGTCAAGTTGCTTGTCAGGCCTCTAACCTCCCCTTGCCCTTCACATAGTACCCTTAAGTCCCCTGTTCTTCCCAGCTCTCTCGCTCTCTCTGTTTGCTTTTTGCTTTTTTTTGCAGGGCGTGTGTGCCTCATTTGTGTGTGTGTGTTTATTTGTTTTGGGAGATATGTCTGTGTTCTGCCTGGGCTTTTTTGTGTATGTGCGCACAGGGGGTTGAGCATTGCCAGTTTGGATTCTGGGTCTCTTATAGTGCCCACAACACTTTCTTAAATTTCCAAATGTGCCCCTGGACCTCAAAAAGTTGAGGAACCCCCACCTAGGCTATCAATTTCCAGACTATCAGTATGCATGTTTCAGAAGCAGGTATATCACCCCAAACAAGCAGGCTGTCCTGGCTGAATACAGTGGTACCTCTGGTTACGTACTTAATTCGTTCTGGAGGTCCGTTCTTAACCTGAAGCACCCCTTTAGCTAATGGGGCCTCCTGCTGCTGCGCCGCCGCCGCCACACGATTTCTGTTCTCATCCTGAAGCAAAGTTCTTAACCCGAGGTACTATTTCTGGGTTAGCAGAGTCTGTAACCTGAAGTGTATGTAACCTGAAGCGTATGTAACCCGAGTTACCACTGTACAGCGGTGAGAGAAAAGGACTAGGTGTTTAGGAGGATATCTCAGCACACAGTGGCTTGCTGGCATTGAGGCCTTTATGGCATCCCTGAAGCACAGAACCAAGTTATCAGGCTTGCCCTAGTGTTTCTTAGGAGGCATGGCAATGGAGCCTGGCTGTTGGGAACCCCAGTTCAAGAACCCCTCCCCAAGCGCCTTACAAGCATAGTGAATTTATTATGCCGTTGCCTTAAAGCCCACCAGGAAGAGTTAATGCCAAAGTCAGATTTCAAAAGCGAAGCAAGGAAAGAGACTAGAAATTCTGAAAGTTGAATCTGAATTCTGAGGTGCCGTCAAATGTTGGAACTTCTGTGGAATTTAGTTTCGCATATACAGTGGTGCCCGCAAGACGAATGCCTCGCAAGACGGAAAATTCGCTAGACGAAAGAGTTTTCCGTTTTGGAGGTGCTTCACAAAACAAATCTCCTATGGGCTTGCTTCGCAAGACGACAATGTCTTGCGAGTTCCTGCTGGTTTTTTTCCCCTCCCCCCTTTTTCTAAGCCGCTAAGCCGCTTATCAGCTGATCCGATCAGCAGATAAGCCTCTAAAAGCCTCTAAAAGCCTCTAAAAGCCTCTAATAGCGCTAATAGTGCTAATCCGCTAATCCTTCAATGGGCTTGCTTTGCAAGACGAAAAAAACCGCTAGACGAAGAGAATCACAGAACGGATTCTTTTCGTCTTGCGAAGCACCACTGTACCGTTAAACCATGTGCTCAAACTTAGTAGTGAAGCTGAGGGCTTAAATGTTAAGTGATGGTCTTTTGTGCACAGACTCTCCCGCAGACAAGAACAACAACCCCCAAACAAAAGACCCCACCCTGAAAAAGAATGCTAACAAATCTGGGTGGCATTCAGTTAAATAATTGCTCAAGCAGAATTTCTTGCACTTGTGCAATGGGACTCCCACACCCAAACTCTTCCCCTAAATATATTCTGGGTTTTGCCCTAACCCCCTGGAGCAGATATGGGGATGTGTAGGGTGAAGGCGGGGGAAGATTATTACACAAATTTGTGTAAAGTTGTTGAGGCCAAGGGTTGTAGGCCTTAACATCTGGAAAATGACACTCACAAAAGTTTCCTGGGATTAGCCAAGACTGAACTCCAGCTCTTCTGCCACAGTTGTTTTTGCACTGAAGTGTCCTTGGAAGGAAAAGGAGTAAAATGAAAACTCAAAGAAGCTTTGTAAATAAATAAAAATTACACACCATGGATCTGCTGTAGGCTCTATTTTCATTCACATTTCTGAGCACCTTATTAATGAATCGCTTGAGTTTGATTTGTATATTGAAGAAATGTTATGAACTTCTATGTAATCTGCCTGATCAATTTTTTTTTTAAAAAAAAGGAAATACTGAAAATGTGTAATTAGCATGCGCTTTTCTAAAAAAAATTAATAAGAATTACCTTCTTTGCACCATTTTGTTCACTGGATTATGTAAATTTCTTCTGGGAAATTCATCCTGCTTATTATTTAACACTTGGAAAGCTGGTATATGACTTCTGCTGAGATAGTTATTTTATTAGTGGCATTCAGAACGTGTGCAAGCTTTTGAGTTCCACGGAGATCTTTTAAAATGTGCATTGCATTTTCAGCTGACAGATCTCAATAAAAGGCATCTTCTATCTTGCTTGCTCTATGGTTCGACCCTCCCACTTACTGTTGGGCCAACGCTTCTACCAAGAGTTTGCATCCTAAAAAGCTAATTCTGCCATTTAGTAGCCAAGTTAGTAAACTATTGCCTGCGTGTTGTGGGGAGAGGAGAGAGATGGAAGATCATTCTGTCTAGCAAGCAGAATGCTTGCGCTAATGATTGTTTGTATTAACATGATGCTGACGTTTCTGGCAACGATGGGCTTGGAATTTGGCTACAAGATTAACTCCAAGGTAGAGGTTGCAGCAGACCTCAGCATTTAGTTCGGCAAAACTCAGAACACTGGAATTCACAGATGTGCTGCATATTCAGAAAAGAAATACAATGTAGTGCAGTCCTTCGTGGAGGAAAGTGCTCCCCCCGCACACCCCTCCACTTCCCTGTACTTAGAAAACTAGCGTGTCAAGAAGGCTAAGCTGGAGACAACTTCCTGACCAGCTTGTTTTCTGTAAGCAGGGAGTTTTTCTGTGGCAGTAAAAGAAAAATTAAGGTATATTCAGGTGAGTCTTTTTCTACAACGAACAAAATGAAAGAACCAGGAGCAGAGGGGTTCCAAAGAACTGGTATACCTCAAAAACAAAAAATTGGCATGTCCTCTAGCCCAATTTAATCTTTGATGTAACAGGCCCAGTTGTTTTCAGTGAGGCTATAACTACGTGGATCATAGGTACAGTATGAATTTTACGCTGCCCCACCAAACTCGTACAAATATTATTGATGTTGTCAGCGCTGCCTCAGGTCCTAGCTCACAGAGGACCAACGCCAGTTGCTCTTTATAAACAAAAGTCTTTATTGTGGTTCATTGTTGGTTTGACATCCGTGGCGCGCAGCGCTACGTCTGAGTCCTTAGACCGGCGAAGCTCCGTCTGACTCCTCCCCGCCCATACACCAGTTCAAGACCCGAGCCTTGCTCCACCTTTTCCTCTCCTCCTTCTGCTCCTTTCTCCTCCGGGTCCTCCTGCCCTCTGGGGTTACCTCCTTCCTACTTTCTTCGGAGGCGGATTCTTCTGACTCCTCCCCACCCTTCCGGCGGGCTTTAGGACCTGGCTCCCAATCCGGGTTTTCTGCTGGCCCGCGCGCCTCCACATTTGAACTTGGCGCGCGCGCCCAGCCGCCTACTTTCCTCCTCACGGCTACACTGCTCCCCCCACTGCTTTCTCCTTCAGGGAGGCTGGCCGGACCTGCTCTTCCCTCCACCCCTCCACTCTCTGACGGAGGCGTGGTCAGTCCAGCCTCTCTCTCTCCTCCTGCAGGAGGCTCTTGTTTTAACCCTTGGGATTCTTCCCCCCCACTACGCTCTGGTGGGGAAGCTACCCCTGATTTCCAGCTGCCGCTTGGAGACTCCCCACTGGCCCCCCTTGCCCTGCCTTTGGGGGCCCCTTTCTGGGAATCCTCTGATTCGCTGGAGAGACTCATGGAATCTCTCTGATCACTGGCATACCCTCCTGAACTCCCCTCAGATTGTTCCCCTTTGCTCTCCATCTCCTCCTTCCCCTGTGGCTCAGCCCCTGAGCCCATGACAGATGTATTTATTAGTCTGCTATAGGCTGCAATGAATTCAGAGTTTTTCCTGTGTGTGCCCTCGTAGTTTAATGGTAACAGGACCAGTTAGCTCCCCCCCTTTGGGATGAGCGTGATCATGCAACTGTTTTCTTGTTGTGCCTGCTTTACCTCTTCGCCATTTCCTGCCCTCCTACTCACCTGGTGGTTCTGGTTTGTCAGAGCTGGTGCCAGGGTTTGGCATTGTGAAACACCTGTCAAGGCCCCGCAGCTTTGCAGGGGACCCAAATGTTTGGTACTCTACAGCAGAGCATCTTATCTTGCCAGGAGTTTTTTTTTTTAATCTTCCTTTCAGGTTTTATGCAACCCTCTAACGGCCTTGGTCCAGTATACCCGAAGGAGCGTCTCCACCTCCATCATTCTGCCCGGACACTGAGGTCCAGCACCGAGGGCCTTCAGGCGGTTCCCTCGCTGTGAGAAGCCAAGTTACAGGGAACCAGGCATAGGGCCTTCTCGGTAGTGGCACCCACCCTGTGGAACGCCCTCCCATCAGATGTCAAAGAGAAAAATAATTACCAAACTTTTAGAAGACATCTGAAGGCAGTCCTGTTTAGGGAAGCTTTTAATGTTTAATAGGTTATTGTATTTTAGTGTTTTGTTGGAAGCTGCCCAGAGTGGCTGGGGAAACCCAGCCAGATGGGCGGGGTATAAATAATAAATTATTATTATTATTATTAGGACAAATCAAAAGCTGATGAACATTTGAAGCATCATAACCATAAGGGAAAGCACTAGATATTTTATGTATTTATGTGTTTATTTATTCGGAGAAGTTACCCCGCTGTTCCATTGAAAGAAATGCTCATAACAAACGATAGCTTTAATATTGATTCTCTCCCTAGACGTATCTGCAGTATCCCACATAACTGTTTTATGCCAGCTTCACTGCTATGGCTTCCTCCAAAGAACGCTAGGAATTTTAGATTGCTGAGAGTTTTGAGACTTCCTTGTTAGAGATTCCTATCTTTGCCCCCTGAGAATTGACTTGCTTGGGGGGAATGACTACTAACCACGTTTGTAGCATAGATCTGGCTTTGTTCGCTCACTGTACGTTGGATCTGACACCACACCAGTGGCCAGCTTGAGAAAAATAAGCAATTCCACATGAGTTCATGTCTCAGATCTTATGCTGTTCACCTGCGTAGACAGTTTGTGTGGACCAAGTTTGTTTTCAATAGCTTATAGCTGGTTACTGCTGTATCACTAGAACTTATGTTCCTGTATGAACGCACATTGGAAACTGAGAAACAGAGAATCCCCTATGGTCAACCCACATAACAATGTACCAGTTGCAAAAGTATCCATGGTGAGGCGCATGTTCTAGCTGAAAGTTAAACACTTGTAAGTCTCTACCACTGAAATCAGTGGGAGTTAAAAGCACTTAACTGTGGCCAAACCATACCCATTCTCATAGCTGTCAACTGTCCCTTATTTGGTGGGAAAGTCCCTTATCCCAGCGCTGTGTCCCGCAGCTGTCCCTTATTGATGATGTCCCTTAAATTTCCCGGGTTTCAAAGGAAGCAGCTCCTCTCCCTCCCTGCCGACCCGGTAGGCTCCTCAACTGCTTTGCTCGGCTGCATTGCTCACCAATAAGGAGTCTGAGAACGACTGGGGGGTGGAGCTTGCATGCCTTGTGCTGATCAAATCGGCCGCATTGCCTGGGGACTCACCTTTGCTCAGCGCTTCCCAGCGGAGAGATGGCGTGGTTTTCCTTGCTGCACCCCTTTGCCAGGTTGCTGTGCTATGGGAACCACCGCTTGAGGCTTCGTTTGGCTGTTGGCTGGGCTTTCTGCCTTTGGCTTGGAGGGGCTCAGAAGTTGAACATACCTGTGTTCGGAAAATCCCTTATTTTGGCTGCTGACCCCTTATTTTCGAGGCTGCTGGTCCCTTATTTTCAAATCTGTAAGTTGACAGCTATGCCCATTGTGGTGGTCACAGGTGTAACCCTTATAAGACAGAAGTTTCAAAAGCAGTTTTTAAAACGCTTCCTTTTGTGTCAAAGAATGGTCCTGATTCACCCTGTTGAAGCTAAGTGGTTCTGGTCAGTTCCTAGATTAGCAGGCTGTGTACCACACCTTGAGTTCCAACGTAGAAAGGCAGGGTGACAAAAGAAAGCACTTTTTTCACACAGCATTCCCAGAAGTAATGATAGCCAGCAATGCTGCAGCAGGGAGAGAGTGTTATTGTGCCTGGGTTCTGCTTGCAAGTTCTGGTTGGCCACTGTGAGAACAGAATGATGAACTAGTTGGGCCACCGGCCTGATCCACCAGGGTTTTCTTACTTTCTTAATCTCAGTGGGTGTTGGCATGAGCAACAAAATATTGTCACCAGCCCCATCCAGTGACCAGTATCTGGTATTTGCAGTTGCATCGAAAACTTTCTTCTAAGATTCAAGATCTGAGCAACTGATCTTACATTTTAAATGTTTAAAATGTTTGCACCTGGGAAACGGATGTTTGAATATTTGGTACTATTTTACTGTCAGATTTTAAATGTCTCTTTTTGTACCCTGGATGTACGATGGACGAAAGACAGTGCGCTCCCATCGCATGAGACTTGATGCTGCTATACACTACAACGTGAATAGCTACAGCAACAAGCCACAAGTAATTATTCATATGCATTTCCATTTAAACATAGTCTGACTGTCATCACACATCTTGAAATTTATCACCGTGGATATGAATGTTAATAAAATAATTCTGTTTCTTTGAAATGGCCATTGTGATGAAGAAGCCATTGAAAAATCAGGAAAAACCCCCACACCACTCTGTTTCTTAGTACTTTATCATTTTCTCTGGATCTCTACTGGTCAGTGGCGTAGCGTGGGTTGTCAGCACCCGGGGCAAGGCAAGTAATTTGCGCCCCCTAACCCGTGGATTTGTGCCCCCTAACCCTAACCCCCAGATGTTGTGGCCGGCCCCCCCTGCACCCCCCACGCTACGCCACTGCTACTGGTACACAATCAGTTCACACTGTTTCAAATTCCAGTATTATCAAACCACTTTTAAAAAGAACAGAGCGCTCTTAAACCTACCACATGATTGTTTTCAGCCAGCCATGAGCCAAGACTTTCTCATGTATGTAACCAACAACAATAAAGGAAATTTAACAATGCTTTCCGTTTGGAGATGTATATCTTTGGTATGAAGTAAGGCTTTCAAATGGTTTCCCAGAGAAACCTGCACTTCTTTGTAAGCTTATTGGGATACCTCAGTTAGAAGATCAGAAATGGCAGGTAGGTATGCTTTTCTTAAAGACAACATTGCCTATAACTACTGATGTTCCCCAATAAAGTGCAGTGCATGGTCTGAAGACACATGATGCAGCAATCTTGCTGACGCTAAGAAGCTCAGGATTGGGTTGGTGCCTCAATGGGAGATAAGAACCCCAAAGATACTGTCTTGAGTTCCATAACAGAAGAAAGGTGGGGGGAAAAATGTAACCAGTAAATAAAATAGGGTGGGGTGTTTTTTTTTTATTAGAATGCACTCTCGATTTATGTGGTCACAGTGAGACCCAAAAGGTTTATTAAAGGCCCAGAACTGAGTGTGCACACTTGAATATTCTCCAGATGGTCTGGAATGTCCAGAGGTTATGTGACATATACGTGCGGCAGTGCTGTAACTGGGGGGGGGGCTAGTTGCCCCCCCCCAGGTGAAGCCTCCAGACGGGAGCCATTGAGACTCCCAGCCTCTGTGTGTGTGTGTGTATGCAAATGTGCGTGGCAGGGGTGTCAAACTGGGTTTTTGACCTGGGTAAAATAAAACCTAGTTTTACCTCTGCTTGCAGCAGTTCTCACCCTGTGGCTCCCCAGATGTTGTTGGACTACAGCTCCCATCATCCCTGAGCTCTGGTCTTGCTAGCTAGGGATGACGGGAGTTGTAGTCCAACAACATCTGGGGACCCACAGGGTGAGAACCACTGGCCGGTTCCTTGGCAGATAAACTGACATAGAAAAAAGTGGTACTAGTATCTGGAGGAAAAGCACAACTGTGGGTAAATATTTGTAGACTGGCACTCCAAATGAGAAACGTATTAAGGTTACATTTGGAGGGGGGATATTGTGGTCAAAATCCTTTAAGCGCTGCTCTTAGAAAGCATAGTTCCATCCATTTTCTGTATTCATTGTTTCTGACTAGAGTCAGGAATACTCTATGTATGTATGTAAGTATGTATGTATGTACTGTATATTGCTCAATCAAGAGTTTAAGCTGCAATTCTAAACTCCTGGCTGGCAGTGGTGGGGCCTGAAGGAACGGCATAGCCAGCACTGCATCCATAGCCCCAGCAGTTGTGGAAGGTGTGAGCAAAGGCAGGGGGAAAATGCTCCTTTGCTGTGGGCCCATTGCAAGGTGTTGCAAGCTGGGTGGGCTTCAAGGGGCAGCATAGAAAGGCACGTGGTTGGGGCCGCAAGTCCGGCTCAATGAGGAGTTCTGTGGAAGCTGGATTCAAACAAAGGCATCATTTACTCTTTACTATCCTATCTGCTTTAACTGGCACAATGGAATAAGACAAGTGTATTGGTGGTGAAACTGCATTTGGTTATAATTCTCAGCTCTGCCATGAACTCACCGGGTGTGAACACATGGTAAAATAAAAACAAAAATAAACGGAGCCAGTTGAATTAAAATCACAGTGCCAGTGAAGTAGTATATTTCACTAAGACTAGCCACTGTTCAAAATGCAATATGCAAGCTTTTGAATAACACAGGGCCCTTCCTTGTGTTTAGTGTCCAGGAAAAGAACACATATTTACGTACAACACAACACAGAAATATTTGAAACTGTACCATTAAACAGAAGCTGATGAGTGCCCTCTTCTGGTTATCTGCTGTAGGCTACTATTCCAAACCATCATTTGGTTTGTGTGCACTCCCTGGTCATTTCAGAAGTCAGAGCCCAGATTTCAGGCATGACCTGTAATATTCACTACCATCAAATGAGATTCCATTCTGCGCTGAAGGCTATAAAGTGGAAGTCTTTAACCTGTGTGGGGGGTGTGTGTGTCTTGACGTGTTGTGCATTTCCTTCCATCATGTGCCCACATGCACAGTGAGAAGCTCAGCCTATGGATTTCACACTACCGGTAACTCCTACATGGAAATGCTTCCCATCAGAATAAGCCCCAGGAGATGGGGCTGCTTGTGTAGCTTTCTGGCAGTTCTCCGCACACCTCCGCAATCTGCAGTCCATGTTTTCCTTTTGTGAAACTGATGCCCTCTAGTTGCTACACCAGTGCCTGGAGATGGACAGTCAGGTCATGTAGCCATAGCAGAGACCAGAGGAGGAACGACTGCTGGGTGCAGAGAGAAGAAACGCCATGGTGTACCTACAGCAGCACAACTGGACACCATCATCTGCCCCAGATGCAATACAATATGTCCCTCCTGTATCTGCCTCTATACCCACAGCAGGTGCTGCAAGCTTTCAACAATTTGACATCATCCGCCAGAGGTGCACTCCTCCATTGTCTCCCAAAACAGCCCTGTCCCTCACAGAACTTAAATTTCACTGTGACGTGGGATTGATAGTTAAACCACTCTGGAAATTGTATCTGTGGAGGAAATAAGGGCCTCCTAGCAATTCTCAGCACCCTTAAAAAACTGTAGCAGCTCCCAATATTCTTTGGGGGAAGCCATGACTGTTCAAAGTGATATCATAGTGCTTTAAATGGTGTGAATATGGCCACAGTCATGCATCTCTAGGTGCCCTCAATCATTCCCAAGCTATCTCTCTCTGCTATTGCCTCTTACGCAACTGTTGTTTTGTCATACCCTTTACACGCACCTCATCTCTATTCACCTGGTGAGGTGTCCCTATTTACCAAGCTCTGGTGTGTACAAACATGTAAGGCTGGAAGGATAAACCTCCCTTTCTACGTTCGGACATGTATCTTAACAATGGTCATTCTTGTTTGGCTACTGGTTTGGACATTTGGCAGCTTATATTAATAAACGTGTCTTATGTGTGTGGGGGGGGTTTATTGTTTTGTGTTTTATTATGTTATGTATCTTTGTGTTTCTACATTGTAAACTGTCCTGTATTCCTCGGATGAAGGGTAGTGCACAAATGTAATAAAACTACCTACCTCACAGAGTTGTTGTGGGGATCAAATGAGGAGGAGAAGTGTAAACATATTGAGCTCGTTGGAGAAAAAGGTGGGATATAAATGTAAACAATCAGTGCTATTTTTCTGGAAAAAGAGGTGCCGAAACTCAAAATGAAAGCCTCCCTTGTTCTCTTATAATGGCAATGATGTCCACCTGAGAGGTGCCGGAACTGAGTTCTGGTGAGTCCCTGCTGAAAAAAGCCCTGTCAACAAAATATGTATTTGCTTGGCTACAGATGGCCAGCAACAGGTGGAGGAATTTCAGGTGACTGCCAAATGCTCGTGCGAACTCTCCATAGACTTTCCCTTTAAATCAGCGCCGGCTGGCCAAGCCGCACCCACCAACCTCCCGTTGCTTTCATTGCCTCCCAAGTCCGCCATCATCTCCGCAGCCAGATGTTTTCCTCTGCATCCCGCCGCGGTGGTCCTTCTGAAGATGCTTTATCCTTACGAGAGCGCTCTGATTGGCTGCTCCGGCCAGCTTTTCAGCATAATTCAAATAAGCCCCCCCCCCATCCCCTTGCTTCCGCCTTCTGTGGTTCCACGGCGAGAGCGGCGGGACCGAGCTGCGGAAGCACCATTGGCTGGCGGCAGCTCCCGGCTGTCTACTCGCCTGCGCCTTTCATTGGTCGGGCTGCGATGTCGCTCAGCGAGGGGAGACCCGCCCCCAGGGTGTCGCTCCCTGACTTCGGCTTGCGTGCTTCATTCACTCCCGGGGCCTGCAGGAGGATCGTGGGCTTGGCAGAGGGCTTAGATGGTGGAATAGCATCACATAGCGCTGCGACGAAGAGCAGAAGGTGTCGGCAGCCACTTGCCTGGTAAACTATTTCTCACTTTTATTAAAATCTACAACCTGCGTTTCTTATGGTTGCCCTTTGTAGTTATATTCATTTTATTTTCTTCCTGGTTGCTTTTCAGTTCAGTCCCTTTCCCTCCCGGGACCTGTCTTTTAGACTCTTAATGTACCTTTACATATATACATATACTTTTCGTGTGTGTGTGTGTGTTTGCTATGGGCAAATTCATAATTAAACTGCAGCTCAAGCTGGTATTACTATTATTAATAATTATTATATTATAATATAATAATTAAGAATAATAATAATTCATCATAGCAGTGGCCTCTGGATGGGTCACCCTGTTTCAAATGGCATGTTGAAACTTGCTTAGCAAATAGTGCTTCTCCGCAGGCCCTCCGTTGAGTGATTTAGGATGCTGATAGGATTGTGTGTCTTTAGGTAGACAGTTAAGCATCCATGCTGTGGGGTGGTGATCTCCTAAAAATAATTTGTCTTTAGAAATTAGATCAAACAGATTTTTCGCTTGGGCAGGACGAGTCCCCCTCCTGCTCAGATCCATATCCGATTTATTTTTCGCAGTCCTCTGTTTGCAAAACATTACTTCCAACAGTGGAAACCGTTTGCATTCCTGCAAGCTGCTTACTGGTATCTGGCAAGGTTCCTTGGGACAGCGCAATCTGCTTGGGACAGTGTCTACGGTTTTATTTTGAAGGAAACAAGCTGTCTGAAATGAAGTGTGTGTGTGTTATAAAAGCAAGTGAGAGCATATTTGCAAAAAAACCTTCACTTTAGTGAAGACCTGTCAATAAAGAGGCAGGGCTATGAGGGGAAGGAAACTTATCCTGAAGGGTAGCTAAACCTTCAAGCTAAAATCTGATGGTAGTTGAGCTTTAAAACTAGTCATCCTTATTGCTGCACGTCCAGCCCTTAGAGCAAAGCCATTTTGTGTGTCAGCTCTTGGCCTGAAGTGAACCTCTCTCTTCTCATAAAACTCAGGAAGTGAAGATTTCAGACTTGGAAGCAAACATTTTCACTCAGCTAATCTGGGTTTGATCGCAGATTTCTTTTGCAGTGACTTTGACATATGTAGAGCCAAAACGTCACTTAGAGCTTGCAGCAGCGAAGAGAGAAATAAAAATTCCATTCTAATGGGCCATAGAAAGGAGACCAGAATAGAAATAACGAAATGTTCCTCGTACGTTTATCACATAAACTGCAGAAATAGCAACAACTAATTGATGGTTAATTCTTGACTCTTTTTTCCTGATCCTTTCTTTGCTTGTGGTTCACTGGAATATTATTTTCCATTCCACCTTTAATTGCTGCAAATAAAGACTATTTGTGCTGTCAGCACAGCCAGAGTGAGTTTTGCTTTCTGTTGTATGAAACAATTTCCTTAGGGACATACACAGAAGACAGGAGTGTCTCTCCATAGCAGGTGGGCTGGTGGCTGTGGTATTTTCTATAGTGTTCAATCTGTTCCTTGTAATATGCTCAGTGGCTCACTTCCTAGAGCCACCTGCCATGTGCCCATCTTTGCATGTAGAGTACTTTGGCTTCTGCCACCTGCTTATGTATTCCAGAGCACTGTAAATGTCCTGTGAGATATTGCTGCAAGGAAAATTCTCTATT
Organism: Podarcis liolepis; assembly: GCF_965112155.1. Classification (NCBI taxonomy): domain Eukaryota; kingdom Metazoa; phylum Chordata; class Lepidosauria; order Squamata; family Lacertidae; genus Podarcis; species Podarcis liolepis. Next base: position 54,484,989 of record NC_139565.1, on the reverse strand, counting down.
GTAGTATTGGGCTTGGAGCTGTCAGTCTTACTGCATTTTATGTGGTGGAGGGGTGTAACAAACATACCCACAGTGGCAAGTGCCTTCTCTTCAGTTTCTTTCCTAAGTCCCTGAAAATTAGTGCAAGACTAGCCATGAGGGCTTAGTTATGTGTTGTCTGTCCTCATCCTCATCCTTTTCTGTTCTGTGTTATAAAATGCAAAGGTTCTTTTGCAGGCCAAATTAAGCAGCTTCTTCACAGCAGGGGTATGATGGGAGAGGTTGAAAACCCCACCCACTTCACGCACTGCTCTTCCACTTTCCTTTGCAGGTTATTGTTTATTTATTTTAAATGTGCATAACCCGCCTTTCAGGGTCAAAATCAATAGCTGAACTGCAGCAGGCCTGTTAAGAGCCTTAATCACAAGAAAGCAGCAGTGAGTCGATAAGTTTTTAGGAGCTTGTGTATCACGACAAAAGCAGAGTTCCACACAGCTGGAAAATGCTTCCATGTCCACAATTTGTAAAACAAAGCACACAAAAATACAAGGACAAACTATGTTTGATATGTGGTCTTTAAGTTCCCCTGTTGTTGGGAATGGAGAGTGGCTTGTCGTGGAATGAGGTAGGTTCCTTTTTCTTAGCATTATGAAATTCTAAGATCTACCATTAACAGGAAATAAAGTAGAGAGACAATGTTAGAGAGTCCCTTCTTAGACAGTTGCATCACATACTTACATACTCCTTCATCCCTGAAAGGAGCAAACCTAAAACTCGCTTCTAGTTTGAACAAGCTGGCTGTAGATGTGTTTTGCTTGCCACAAAAGTGCCACTTTGAAGTTTCTTTTCTGTGTCTCTGTTTCATACACAGGCAAAGGAATTAAATACTGTATGCCTACTTTTACTATTTACACTATTAGGAGGCTTTAACTACAGGTCTGAGGGACGTGGGTGGCGCTGTGGGTAAAACCTCAGTGCCTAGGACTTGCTGATCGTAAGGTCGGCGGTTCGAATCCCCGCGGCGGGGTGAGCTCCCGTCGTTCGGTCCCAGCTCCTGCCCAACTAGCAGTTTGAAAGCACCCCTAAGCGCAAGTAGATAAATAGGCACCACTTTATAGTGGGAAGGTAAACGGCGTTTCCGTGTGCTGCGCTGGTGCTGGCTCGCCAGTTGCAGCTTCTTCACGCTGGCCACGTGACCCGGAAGTGTCTTCGAACGGCGCCAGCTCATGGCCTCTTGAGCGAGATGAGCGCGCAACCCTAGAGTCGGGCACCGTACGGGCAGGGGTACCTTTACCTTTACCTTTAACTACAGGTCTAGAAACAAACTATTAAAAACGGGCATTAACGTGTTTCCAATTTTGTTGCTCTGTCTATAAAGTCAATAAGTCCGAAGTAGATTATTTAGGACCACCTGATAATATGTGGTTGCTCACTGCACTCTGGTATATTATATATTTTTGATGTAGTCATCATTTTGAGCAAGATAATTGCATTAATATGGCTGTAACATCTAACATAAATGTCTTCACTTTTTTGCTGCGGGACAAAAATGTGAAGAATTAATTGATTCTGAAATCTAATATGCAGAGGCAGTGTCTCTATTTGTTTGAAGCAGAGGCATAATGCAGCGATCAATTTGTACCTGGAACTTGCCCAGCGTAATAAATTATAGCCTGTTTTATCTCTGCTAAAGTGGTGAGCCAATCTAGCATGAGCTGTTCTGTCTCAAGCTTATAAAAAGGTCTGGCTATTTCCACAAAATGTGTGGACACTTAGTACTGTGATTCATCTTGCTCGTTCCAAGGAGCATAAAGTCCTTCTTTTTTAATGGTCCTCATGCCTTTGGATGAGGTCTAATCCTGTGCAAGGTCTCTGCTCTTTATTACTTTGGACTGCAGATTGGAGGCCCATGTGGTCTTTTTAAAAAAGAAAATAATCCTCCCCACAGAAAGCTAGCATGTCAGGGAGAAAGGCTCCCATATCTCGTAGTTTTCAGAATGCAGGGAGTTCAGTATGCTCAAGGAAATGGGTTCCCCTTCTCCTGACATGCTAGGTTTCTATATGCAAGGAAGGATTTGCATGGAGGAGTGTTCCGTTTTGTGAGGCTCCACACGGAGCCTGAAGTGGTTTGGCCAATAACATAGACTTACCATCTTAGTGTAAGGGACGCGAGTGGCGCTGTGGGTTAAACCACAGAGCCTAGGACTTGCAATCAGAAGGTCGGCGGTTCGAATCCCCACGACGGGGTGAGCTCCCGTTGCTCGGTCCCTGCTCCTGCCAACCTAGCAGTTCGGAAGCACGTCAAAGTGCAAGTAGATAAATATGTACCGCTCTGGCGGGAAGGTAAACGGCGTTTCCGTGCGCTGCTCTGGTTTGCCAGAAGCGGCTTAGTCATGCTGGCCACATGACCCGGAAGCTGTACGCCGGCTCCCTCAGCCAATAAAGCGAGATGAGCACCGCAACCCCAGAGTCGGCCGTGACTAGACCTAATGGTCAGGGGTCCCTTTACCCTTTACCTTTACCATCTTAGTGAAGCCCTTTCCCCTCTCCTTCCAAATGGTGCCTCATTACCTGAAGCACTTTCCCCCTAGTAGTTCTGGAAGTTAGTTGGGCTGAGGGAGGAGAAGAAGTCTAGGGAAGGCTTAGTTCTCTTCACCCGCATGCCCCCTTTCCAGTGAAAATAAAAACAGACACCTCTGCTTTATCCATGAGCAGGATCTCTCGGCATAGACCTCTCTGCTTATTCTATTTCTATGTTTAGATGGTGTGCATTCTTCTCCCCATTTTATCCTCCTAACAGCAGCCCTGTGAGGAAGGCTAGGCTGAGAGTCGGGGACCATCCCAAGTTCACCCAGTGAACTTCATGGCTGAGTGTGGACCCTAGTCTCCCAGTTCCTAGCCCAGTGCTCCAACTTCTCTCCCCATTGCATACCCGCTTCCCAGCCCATGCTTTTCGGTGGTCTGACTTTGCACCCTCCTGGAGTGTTTTTGCCTGGCTGGAATTGGCCTCTCGCTTGTCTTGATGGAGGGCATGTGTCAATGTGTGTAGGAACTAGCCAAGCTCAGATAAATAAAATTTACATCCTTGAGCCGTCCACTTTCCCCCATGCTTCGTGTAAACATTGCTTTGACTGCTTTTGAATACCTTTTTTAAAATTCAGAAGAAATGTACATTCCTTTTTATAAAAAAAATCATTTTTATTAATTTTCCAATAAAAAACATCCAATCAACATATCCAATCATAAACCAATTAAAACAAAAAACTACAACAAAAAAGACCAAATTAGAATCCAAATTGTAATTATTAATTTTTTGGGCCTCCCCATAGTCTGGACCTCTGAAGCATATCTCCAAATCTCAGTCCTCCCTCTCCTTGTTGTTTTCATATTTTCCACATCCCGATTTTAACGCTTTAAAGTTCTCTGTCTCTGGCTCTACGATTCTCAATCATGTCAGAAATCATATATCCTTTCGTCCGTCGAATACAGCTTTATCTGTGTCTGTATATTTTTCCAACTGTCTATTTGCCAGCGCAGCTTCTCCTGACTCCATTCCAGTCTGGGCTGTTGTCCAAGTCTGTTATCTGAAGTTTCATGACGCAGCAACTCCCAAGCCGTTAATCCTTCCAATCCAGGCTGTTATCCAAACCTTCCTTTGGAGATTTAATGACACAGTACCTTCCACATTGTTGAGTTGTTATTATAAATTGTTGGGCAAACTGTTTGCAATATTGCAGTGTAAATAAAGTGTATTCCACAGATATAAGTCATTTGACAATCGATTGATCGTCAGAAATGTACATTCCAAGATGATACGGCTACTGCAGTGTAACATACTCTCTCGTGCCCCCGTCTTCATTTTCTTTTTTGAAATTTTTTTAAATGATAACTACCCCTGAGTGTTAGGGGCTGGCTGGGGACGAATAATGTAAATGCACCAGCTGGCTCTAATATTTATTTATTTTATGGAATTTATACACTGCTAGATTGTAAAAAATAAATAAAAATAAACCTGTAAATGGTTTACAGGAAATATAAAACAATGATTTTATCAATAAGAAATATTATAGCAAAAATAGAATATATTTAGCTATGCCTTCCCTTCCCCCCTGACAGGGACTCAAGGCGGCTTGCAGATAAAATAAGAAGAGAACAAGAATTAACAACAATAATTTGGAAAAGCTCAAACTAACAATAAACAAAAAACAGACTGAAACTCAACATCAGTGTACACTGGGTCCCACTGATGGGAAACATTTGCTCCCTAGATAAGCGCCTTTGTACAGTGCTAACGATTAGTTTGAACTGGCTGGCTGCCCTTCTGATAAGAGGTTTCCCCTCAGAAACCAGCAATCGTCCGTGACTCAGAGAAATGCCAACTTCTAGATACCAAAAATTATTAGCTGTGTGAAATCGAGACGGGTAATGCAATTAGGAAGGGGAAAGCCATTGGTGCCTCTGGTCTGATTGAACGGAAATCACATCTGTCCAGGAAAAAAATGGGTGTGAGAACTTTTCCACATAAAATCAGGCAGGGAGCTGTAGGAAGCTGACCTCTGACTTAGCGAACCTGGGGTTGTATTCAACCAAGCCCTGCTCAGAGTAATCCCGTTGAAATTAATGCACCTACTTTGTGACCTATGGGTTTACTCAGAGTAGAACTAGCATCCCAGGGTGCAGGTCCCCAGCCAGCCATCAAGATTACTGGGCGACCTTGGGCCAGCCAATGTCTCTGAGCTACCCTACCTCACAGGATTGTTGTGAAGATAAAATGGGAAGGAGGAGAATCATGTCTGTCACCAGTTCCACAGGGCGGGTGCCACCACCGAGAAGGCCCTCTGCCTAGTTCCCTGTAACCTCACTTCTCGCAGCGAGGGAACCACCAGAAGGCCCTCAGAACTGGACCTCAGTATCCGGGCAAAACGATGGGGGTGGAGATGCTCCTTCAGGTATACTGGGCCGAGGCCGTTTAGGGCTTTCAAGGTCAGCACCAACACTTTGAATTTTGCTCTGAAATGCACTGGGAGCCAATGAAGATCTTTCAGGATCAGCGGTCTCAGTGGCCGCCCCCCAGTCACCAGTCTAGCTGCTGCATATGATATGATATGATAGCCATCTTCAAGTATCTCAAGGGCTGTCCTATGGAAGATGGAGCAAGCTTGTTTACTCCTGCTCTGGAGGGTAGGATTTGAACCAATGGCTTCGAGTTACAAGAAAGGAGATTTGGACTGAACAACAGGACTAAACAACAGGAACAACTTTCTGACAGCAAGAGCTGTTTGACAGTGGAACAGTCTCCCTCAGGAGGTGGTAGACCATAGCTGTCAAGCGTCCCTTATTTGGTGGGACAGTCCCTTATCCCAGTGCCATGTCCTGCTGCTGTCCCTTATTGATGAGGCTTCATTTGGCTGCTGGCTGGGCTTTCTGCCTTTGGCTCGGAGGGGCTCAGAAGTTGAACATACCTGTGCCCGGAAAATCCCTTATTTTGGCTGCTGATCCCTTATTTTCGAGGCTGCTGCTCCCTTATTTTCAAATCTGTAAGTTGACAGCTATGTGGTAGACTCCCCTTCGTTGGAGGTTTTCCAGCAGAGGTTCAGTGGCCATCTGTCATGGATCATAGAATCATAGAATCATAGAGTTGGAAGAGACCACAAGGGCCATCGAGTCCAACCCCCTGCCAAGCAGGAAACACCATCAGAGCAATCCTGACATATGGTTGTCAAGCCTCTGCTTAAAGACCTCCAAAGGAGGAGACTCCACCACACTCCTTGGCAGCAAATTCCACTGTCGAACAGCTCTTACTGTCAGGAAGTTCTTCCTAATGTTTAGGTGGAATCTTCTTTCTTGTAGTTTGGATCCATTGCTCCGTGTCCGCTTCTCTGGAGCAACAGAAAACAACCTTTCTCCCTCCTCTATGTGACATCCTTTTATATATTTGAACATGGCTATCATATCACCCCTTAACCTCCTCTTCTCCAGGCTAAACATGCCCAGCTCCCTTAGCCGTTCCTCATAAGGCATCGTTTCCAGGCCTTTGACCATTTTGGTTGCCCTCCTCTGGACACGTTCCAGTTTGTCAGTGTCCTTCTTGAACTGTGGTGCCCAGAACTGGACACAGTACTCCAGGTGAGGTCTGACCAGAGCAGAATACAGTGGCACTATTACTTCCCTTGATCTAGATGCTATACTCCTATTGATGCAGCCCAGAATTGCATTGGCTTTTTTAGATGCTTTAGCTGATATTGCTGCATTGCAGGGGGTTGGACTAGATGGACTCTTGGGGTCTTTCCCAACTCTATGATTCCCCCTGTCCCAGCACCATGGCTCCCTTCTGCATCCTGGGGTTGCCACAATTGCACTTACACCCCATCCCCCCAAAATAAAAACGTTGAAGGGGATTCAATCGCAGCTGTATCCCTTTCCAAATCATCGCTTCATCCTGCATCCGTGGCTTGCCAAGTCCACATCTTTCTGATTTCCTCCTCGTCTGAACTGCTGTGGCTTTTCAACTTACCTCCTACTTACCTGTTTGCTGAGGATTCCTCCCCCAGGAAAGCTGGGCCAGTGCTTTGTGTGGAGTAAGTGACCACATTAGTGATAGTTAAGTGGTCGCCCCCACTTCTGCTTGTCCCGCTGCTCTCCCCCCCCCCCACCGGGAAAGCCCGCTGTTCACCGCTGAATCAGAATAAACATGTTATGTACTGAGTTGAATAGGATCCAAAATGCAGCAGTCTGATTGGTCCTAGAACAATAGGATTCAGAATGCAGCAGTCCGATTGGTCCGCAGGAGCCACCCAATCCAACTCCAGGTGGAAGTGAATCCGCAACCTGATTGGCCTCCAGGAGAATCCTGAATTAGCCAATCACCTGGGGCCCATTGTGTAAATAATGTACAGTGGTACCTCGGGTTACATACGCTTCAGGTTACATACGCTTCAGGTTACAGACTCTGCTAACTCAGAAATAGTGCTTCAGGTTAAGAACTTTGCTTCAGGATGAGAACAGAAATCGTGTTCCTGCGGCGCGGCGGCTGCAGGAGGCCCCATTAGCTAAAGTAATGCTTCAGGTTAAGAACAGTTTCAGGTTAAGAACGGACCTCTGGAACGAATTAAGTACTTAACCTGAGGTACCACTGTATATAAAGCAGACATTTCGGGGAACTTCCATTCCCCACTACTATGAGCTGAATAAAGAGCATGAAATCCACACATTAATTGGTCAAAACATTAATTGGTTTTTCTGCGGATAGCAGCTTGTTCCGCTTCAGCAGTAAATAGCGGGTTTTCTAAGAGAAAACTGTGTGACAAATGAAAAACTACTTGGACTCATGCGTAGACAGCACAGGACAAGTGGGGAAAAAATCTCTTGGGCTTTGTGGGTCAGCCCTAAGCCTGAAACCACTGCAAGACGTCCTTGTTTTGCCAGACTGGTATGTGGCACACTTGACTCAACCTTGCACGCTCATATTCACACGCTCACCTGGGGCGATTAGCAGTAGCCCCTAGGTGAGCAGGGGCTTGGCAAGTGCCCTGCCCCATTTTCCCCACGCTACCTCATTCCCCCAACTCCTGCTTGCCCCCATGGTTTAAAGCACCGGGGCAACTATTCTTACCCTTGGCAAAAAGAAATTTTAAAAAGCAAACAAACCTAATGTGTGTGTTCTCCTTGTGTTGAAAAACTAAATTAAGGAATTAATTTGAAGGACAAGTAGAAAGTCCGAATTCATTATGGTTTAATCGGCATTTATTTTAAATTATGAGTTCAAGGACAGAGTTCGGGAGAGAATAAGTAATGGCTAATTAGATTGTACCGGGGCCAGATGACACTTGTATCATATTTCAATTGTTCCTCCCCCTGCAACGGGAGAGCAATCCTGTTCCACAGGTTGCTCATTAACTGGAGACAGGTAAATTAATTTGTTGGGAGGAGTACCTTCTGTTGGCTATATATCATGGCTAAATATATTTGAAGGTGCTTAGCCTCTTCTAATGGATGCCTGTCAGTAATGCAAAGCAGAACGTAGTGATAATTGCTGTCAAATTGGGATCTAAGGACCAGCGTTATTTGAGGTGCAACCCCCCCCCCCTAGCAATTGACGAATCTGTCTAGAGTTGCCTTTCAGACTGTGTCCAGGGAAATCACCTTTCAGGGGGGATTATTGGAGAACTCCGGCTGATTCACAGCTTCTTCACTGAGGCATTGCAGTGCAAAACTTCAAAGCATTAGTTAATTAGTTCCATTAAAAGCCGAGTGGCAAATAAGCTCCAAAATCTTTTTGTTGGTTGGCGGGTTCTAAAAACCTTCAACCTAGCTCAGGTTTGAATTGTCTGTGTACTAATGACATCTCTTCAATAAATTGGATTTGATACAGATTTCTGCTATAGATCTTTCTCGACCGATTAATTCCAGCAGGCCAGCTGGGTTTTGTCCCCAGTCACCCAAGCGCTCTTCAGAACGCAGCTTGTGTTTCTGTTAGCAACGAAGTTTCCGTTGTTTCTGTTGCCAGGCTGTAAATGAATAAATTTGGCTACAGGTCCCTCTGAACTAGCGTGATTCAAAAGAAAACTTCTTATTCATATTCTTTTTTACTTTGATTTGTTTTTAAAGGGCAAAGGTTTGCAGATGTGCACCAAATTTGTGATTTATAAAACAAAGTCACTACTCTCTCCCGTAATACCTGCATCTTAAAGCGGGCAGCTAAGAGAGGTGGAACTCAAGGCAGACTAAAAATAAAAAGGCACAATCGGTTCCCACGTTGCTGTTGGAACTTTCCAAAGGACATTTGGAGGTTTTTACATTCCTGGCAATGGATTTATTTATTTTTTTAAAGAGCAATTTATGGCAGTAACCTCCCCTTGTATAATAGCGACCTGAATCTTGATTTCAAAGCCGTACTTAATATAGAGAGATAAATTATTACGGTCAAAGACCAGCTCGCATAACACAATAAAAACAGCGTTCATAAAGATAAAATATACAATTAGAGCAGATTGCAGCAATAGCTCATGTGTTAAAATTGAGATATATGCATACACCCGTACAACTGAGATTTGGGCTACCATAAAAATTGACCCTGAGGCACCCCAAAGGACGACTTCAGCTTTTCCCCAATAAGCTATTTTATTCTAGAGGATGATCTGTGCCTACAAATCTGGGCGCAGAATCTGGCTACCAGCCAGGTCATCTTGTGATCTTTGTCCAAGAGGAGAGAATTAAGTTTAGACTTTTCTGAAAGATCGGCGAGCCTCTTCAGCAAAGGGTCAATGGTGTCTCTATGAATCTCAGCATAAAAAGGACGTCTAAAAAATATATGTTCGGGGCTTCCTATTTCCCCTAATGGGCAGGTGCAAAGTCTCTGTGTATACAGGACTTTTCCATAGGAGCCTTCCAGTTCTGAGTTTCTAGCAAGAGTTAAAGCCCTTCTTGCATTTCTGGGTGCGAGGAAATAGAGATATATTGCTGGAATGGCTACGTATCTCCCGTTTTCTATGACAGCTGGACATATAAAGGGCCCCATTGCCTCCAGTAGCTTAGGGCCTCATCAAACCTTTATAACCACTTCCCCAACTCACTAGTTTATAATTGATTAACATATTGTTGTGCCTAGAACTTTGACTGCTTCCCTGCTAATTAATCAATAACTTGAGACATGGAACAGTATGCTATTCAAAAGAGGCCTCCACCAGAATTTCATTTCATTGGTGTTTAAAATATGTTGGCATCTCGCTCCTTCCCCCGCCACATTTAATATTCTATAAAATGACATTAGAAAACCAGATAAAATTATTCCGGGGCCCAAATGAGACCAATGAAACACCGCTTCGCCACCACTGCTATGGCATATCAAAGAAAGCCCCCCCCCTTCCCCCCTGTTGAAAAATTCAGCATTTATAGGCATGGCCTCTGCTTCAAACCATGAAATGCAGGTTGCGCCCAAGCTTGCAAAACGAATACTTAAGACTCAATAGATGCTGCTGTTGTTATAGTGCCTGGATAGCTCAGCTGGTTAGAGCGTGGTGCTGATAACACCAAGGTTGCAGGTTCCATCCCCGTCTGGGACAGCTGCAGAGTCGTGCATTGCAGGCGGTTGGGCGAGATGATATTTAGGGTCCCTTCCAACTCGGAAGATTCTATTTCTATTGTGCCACGTATATGATGCTTTACTAAAGTCCCTACTGCAAAGGGCTAGCAATCTTAAAATATACCCAAGGAAGCAACAGAGGAAGAATGGTAGAATGTATCCTACGTACCCCTTCCCTGAAATGGGATTGTTTCAGTTACAGGTACTTTGGTTTAGCTACAGCAGGGACATCCCACTCCCAATAGACTGTGATCTACTCACAGTATTAAAAAAACGGGCAGTGATCTACCCATTGTCCCCCCCCCCCGCAGTTATTTATTTATTTTTATTAAAGATTTTCTTGTTTTACAGAGGTATGTGTAATGTCTCTCCTATTTTTTCCATGTAACATTTTTACAAATCAGTTTCATTTGTTGAGACATTAGGAAGGAAAGGGGGTGGAGGGGGGGGGAAGGTGTGTGGGGGGGGTTGGGTGGCGATGTTTCTATTTTGCTTAATGTAGGTAGGGTTTGGTGTCAGCGTTACTCCTGCCGGTTCTCTGCTGTTTACTTGTGTTTCTTTGGGGGTGAGAGAGGTTGGGGTTGGCCTAGACGTGGTTGCTATTGGATGGAGCAAAGTTGTTGAGCTTTTTTTGGGGGGGGGAAGGCAGAGTTGTTGAGCTTGCGGGGGGGGAGATCTACCAGCAATGCCCTGCAATCTACCAGTACATCACGATCTACCTCTTGGACATGCCTGAGCTACAGTAAGAACATAGTGTAGCAGGAACCCCCCACCCCAATCATTCAGTTTGTACAAACTACACACACTCACACTCACACACTACATATGCCACATTTCTGTTATAAATTCATAGAAAAATTGACCATACATCGGATTTGCACTGTTCCATTTTTATTTTACTCCATATGACAAGGACTATCAAAGGGGGGTGGCTTGGTTCTGGTCAGCCATAATCCCTTCACCATCCCAGCACATCCACAGGAGCCCTGCCCAGTTGCTATGTCAACCCTGATGATCCCAGACAGAAGACAATCAAGATCACAAAGAACTTACATATGGGAGTGGATTCAGCATGGACTGAAACAAAGGACAATGATCAGATCTTCCCTCTGGGGGCAGGAAACTGCCAACTCCCCTTTGTCTCCTGGAAGTGACTCATGGGGAGCAGGAAAGGAGGAACCAGCCAGGTGACAGGACACTCAGGTTACCACCACAACTCCTCCCTCAACCCCTCCTTTCTGTAATGTATGCATGATGTTTCTGGGGGTGGGCTTGACCTAGAGGAGGGGAATTTCAAAAGTTTTTATAAGGTCTTGCACACCATCTTTCTGGGTCTTTCCTCTCTCTTGCAAGTGAAGGGAACACCCTGTTGCAACAGTTCAATAAAGGCCAAGCCTACAGGCTGCTGTTTTGCTCCAAGTTATCCTGGTTGGTGTCTTTGTTTTTGTCCAAGAGAAACCTCGGATTTTTCCGGTAACAATAGTAAGAGCTCTGCTGCATCATGCCAGTGGCCCGTCTGCTCCAGCATCCTTTGGCCAACCAGACTCCTGTGGGAACATTCCTCTCTCCTTCTGCGCTTTCTATCAGCTGGCCTTCGGAAGCATTGCTGCCTCTGACCATGGAGGCTGACCATGGCTCTGACCATGGAGGCTGACCATGGCTCGTAGCCGTGGATTAGCCCTTGTCCTCCATGGATTTTCCTAAGCCGTCCAAGTTGGTGTCGATCACTACATCTTGTGTGAATGAATTCCACAGGTTAGCTGTGCAGAGAAATGCCTGCTTTTGTCCATTCTGAATCTTCCAGCATTCAGCTTCATTGGACATCTCTGAGCCTCTAAGGGCAGCCTTTCTCAACCTGTGGGTCCCCAGGTGTTGTTGAACTACAACTCCCATCACCCCTAGCTAGCAAGGCCAGAGCTCAGGGATGAGGGAGTTGTAGTCCAACAACATCTGGGGACCCACAGGTTGAGAACTGCTGCTCTATGGTTATGAGAATTAGGTTTGCGATTTCTGCAACTCGGTGAGCGATGACACACGATGGACACGGGTAGCGCTGTGGTCTAAACCACCGAGCCTCTTGGGCTTGCCGATCGGAAGGTCGGCGGTTTGAATCCCTGCGGCGGAGTGAGCTGCTGTTGCTGTGTCCCAGCTCCTGCCTGCCTAGCAGTTCGAAAGCACGCCAGTGTGAGCAGATAACTAGGAACCATTGTAGTAGGAAGGTAAACGGCGTTTCTGTGCGCTCTGGTTTCCATCACGGTGTCCTGTTGCACCAGAAGCAGCTTAGTCTTCCTGGCCACATGACGTGGAAAACTGTCTGTGGATAAACACTGGCTCCCTCGGCCTGAAAAGTGAGATGAGCGCCACACCCCATAGTTGTGTTTGACTGGACTTAACTGTCCAGGGCCCTTTACCTATACCTGTTTTTTTTCCTGTAGTCGTGCTGCACCCTCATATAGTAAAGGTAAAGGGACCCCCGACCATTAGGTCCAGTCGTGGCCGACTCTGGGGTTGCGGCGCTCATCTCGCTTTATTGGCCGAGGGAGCCGGCGTACAGCTTCCAGGTCATGTGGCCAGCATGACTAAGCCGCTTCTGGCAAACCAGAGCAGCGCACGTAAAGGCCGTTTACCTTCCTGCCGGAGCAGTACCTATTTATCTACTTGCACTTTGATGTGCTTTCGAACTGCTAGGTTGGCAGGAGCAGGGATCGAGCAACGGGCGCTCACCCCATCGCGGGGATTCGAACCGCCGACCTTCTGATCGGCAAGCCCTAGGCTCAGTGGTTTAGCCCACATTGCCACCCGCGTCCCACACACCCTCATATACGCAGCCACAAAGTGCCAGGGGTAAAGCAAAGCACTACTGTTCCTTTCCACCTCCTTCTCTTAGCTCTTTTTCATTCCTCCAAATGTTCTCCCTGCCTTGCTTCTAGACTGAATTGTTGCTGTTTTGAAAGGCTATAGGTGTTATCTAGCCAGCATGAGAAAAGCTTAACTATCCATAAAGGGTTTTCTTGTACCTCTGTGTGTTGCCAGCGTGAAACAAGACTGCCCTCTTTGTAACGTGTAACGTAATGTTTTCTTTCTCCAGGCAAACCATACAGAATGTTCTCCAGATTAAGAATAGCTTCCGCTCCCTGCGTGTTGGCCTGTCGCAGAGTACATACAAAAGAAAAAGGGAAGGTCTTGATGCTGAACCCGAGAACAAATAAGGTCGGTCGCATGGAATGTCTTTCACGTCTGTTCTTGAATTGCTATCTGTGCTGTGGATCTTACCCAGAGCTAAAAAATTCTGCAAGAGCGGGGGGGGGGGGGTGCTGAGACTCGTAGCCTCAAAAGAAAAGACTAAGGCTGCTGCAGCTCTTACCCACACTTTCCTGGGAGTAAACTCCATTGAATTCAATAGGATTGACTTCTGAGTCGGTGTGGTTCAGATTGTGTTGTAAATGAGATAGAAGCCTTACTTTAAGCAAAGCCTGAATGACCACATCTAACTTTGCATATCCTTATTAGTTTGAATGGAAGGGCGACAACGTAGAGAATCACAACAAATCCTCCTCTTGTAATATGAGTACAGTGGTACCTCAGGTTAAGTACTTAATTCGTTCCGAAGGTCCGTACTTAACCTGAACCTGTTCTTAACCTGAAGCACCACTTTAGCTAATGGGGCCTCCTCGTTCCGCGCCGCCAGAGCACAATTTCTGTTCTCATCCTGAAGCAAAGTGCTCAACCTAAAGCACTATTTCTGGGTTAGTGGAGTCTGTAACCTGAAGCGTATGTAACCTGAAGCATATGTAACCCAAGGTACCACTGTATAGTCGTACTGTGGCTCCCAAACGCCTTGGGAGTTGGAAGTTCTGGCTCCCAAACGATCAAAAACCGGAAGTGAATGTTCCATTTTTTGAACTTTTTTTGGGAAGCCAAACGTCTGCCATGGCTTCCGCTATTGTTTCCGGTGCGCCTGCGCAATTGGGAACCAATTGGAAGCCGCACCTTGGTTTCCGAACTTTTCAGAAGTCGAATGGACTTCCGGAACGGATTCCATTCGACTTCCTAGGTACGTCTGTATACCAGTACAGTGGTACCTCGGGTTACATACACTTCAGGTTACAGACTCCGCTAACCCAGAAATAGTGCTTCAGGTTAAGAACTTTGCTTCAGGATGAGAACAGAAATCGGGCTCCGGCGGCGCAGCGGCAGCAGGAGGCCCCATTAGCTAAAGTGGTACCTCAGGTTAAGAACAGGTTCAGGTTAAGTACAGACCTCCGGAACGAATTAAGTACTTAACCCGAGGTACCGCTGTATAATACTGGTGGTGATAGTGCATTGTGCTTGTGTTGGTGCAGTGTCATGGAATACTTAGCTGATCGGAAAACACAACAGTTTGCAGTCCTTCTTCCATAAGGGAAGGAGACATTGTCAGTGTGGCTGGGATCAAAACTTTTCATGTGGCGGATGCAGGGCTGGTAGGGAAAGCACAGGGAACTGGTCAGCTAGAGGATAAAGGAATCTAGTGACAAGGAATGGCACAGGGAGAATTGAGACGAGAAGAAGAAGCTGTGGGAATTATGAGAATGAATCTTGAGAGAAAGGGTAGAGAAGAGGAAAAGTTTGCATCAGAGAAGAGGTTCATTCCATATGGTTTAAGATTAGCATTTACCAGGAGGGAGGGAATTGGGTTATTTAAGGTATGTAACTTTTAAAGCACCAGGGACGCGGGTGGCGCTGTGGGTTAAACCCCAGAGCCTAGGACTTGCCGATCAGAAGGTCGCTGGTTTGAATCCCCACGACGGGGTGAGCTCCCGTTGCTCGGTCCCTGCTCCTGCCAACCTAGCAGTTCAAAAGCACGTCAAAGTGCAAGTAGATAAATAGCTCCAGCAGGAAGGTAAACGGCGTTTCTGTGCACTGCTCTGGTTCGCCAGAAGCGGCTTAGTCATGCTGGCCACATGACCCAGAAGCTGTACGCCGGCTCCCTCGGCCAATAAAGCGAGATGAGCACTGCAACCCCAGAGTCGGACACGACTGGACCTAATGGTCAGGGGTACCTTTACCTTTACCTAACTTTTAAAGCAGGCCTTTTCTCAACAACACTCTCCACATACTTTTGGTCTACTGCAAAGTTCCTAACTAGTGAATGGAAAGTAACAAGAAGTGGGGCGGGTGCTGGGTGCCTGCTAAATACGGGGCTCATTTCCTTGAAAACTCTCAGGATTATCTTCAGTGGTTCTTGGCTAAATCTGACCTTCAGAAGAATGTCACCTGGCTGCCTTATTGCCAGCCCAGAGCCAAGAGAGGAGTAATGGGTACGGCAATAGGTTTGGGTGTCGGCTGCCCCAACTGACCTACTGTCCCCTTTCCAAAGTGTCTTACCACAAAACTTGTGGCCCTCTCGTTAGCTGGTCTCCAACCTATAGCCTGCTCTACAATGGGTCACAGCTGCAACACTACAATGGTACAAGTATATGGTGTTCGTTTAAAAGTGAATCCCCAAATGCATGTTTAATCTAAAGGTGGCTCTCACTTCTGAAAAGGTTGCTCGAGATGTCATTGGGACTGCAGCTCCCATCATCCTTGACCATTGGCTATGCTCGCTGAGGCTCATGGGAGTTGGAGTCCAACGACATTTGGAGGGTCACAGGGGAGGTAGGGCAGGACGCAGCTCTGGCAGACTGATCTCTTCCCCCCACACCAAAAAAGAGTTAGGATTCTGTTGACAGGAAAAATAAGAAGCAATTCCGCGTGACAAGACGATAGGAGTGATGAACCCCGAGGTCGCTGCTGGGTTTATTGTTCAATCCGGCAGTTTTTATTGAGGCTGAGTCATAAGAGGATTAAGAATGAAGTCGAGACAGATAGATGTCAAAAGGCGTAGCTGGGGTTGCTGAGAGGGAATGGGCTCTGGAAAATAAAAGTGCTAAATAATGGCTGCCTGGTTCTCTTCTGCCCCCTCCCCCCAAAAAAGAACCCTTGCCCATTTTAACAATAATATTTTAATATTTATTATTTCTTAAACAGATGTTTGCTGAGCATCTGGGTAAGCCATAAGTAGGCCACATTGAAGCTCAATCTTCTGAAAAAGGAGGGCCTCTGAACACTATTTCAAATCTCTGCAGAGACTGAACAAGATGCCATCTGAGATTAGTGACCCCGACTTTCCTTCAAAAAACAATATCCTTCATTACTCTCCAAGCCTCCTCATCCCTGGCAGATTAAAATTGAGGAAACTATGGGCCCTGTTAGCTCAATAAGATGTCAGGCTCGCTGAGATTCAGCTTTGCTAAAAAAAATAAAACACAACTAGATGGTACTGAGAATTGCCAAGAATTGTTTTGGCTTGTTGAATTAGATTAGTGTTGGTAACTAGAACAGCGGTGCTTGTTTTTATTTTCCTTAGCATTCTTAAGGTAAAGGTAAAGGGACCCCTGACCATTAGGTCCAGTCGTGACCGACTCTGGGGTTGTGGCGCTCATCTCGCTTTATTGGCTGAGGGAGCCGGCGTACGGCTTCCGGGTCATGTGGCCAGCCTGACCAAGCCGCTTCTGGCGAATCAGAGCAGCACACGGAAAGGCCGTTTACCTTCCCGCCGGAGCGGTACCTATTTATCTACTTGCACTTTGACGTGGTTTCGAACTGCTAGGTTGGCAGGAGCAGGGACCGAGCAATGGGAGCTCACCCCGTCGCGGGGATTCAAACCGCTGACCTTCTGATCGGCAAGTCCTAGCTCTGTGGTTTAACCCATAGAAGCAAATCTTAAGAGTTGGGCTGGGGATACTGGTTGCTAGGAAACAAGAGTGAGAGGGGCCTGTTTCGCTAATGTCCTGCTTGTGGGCTCCTGAACTAAATAGAATCCTGGACTAGCGCTAGGCAAGATCAGCCTTTCAACATCACGATGTATCACCAGCCAAACATCGCAATATGCATCCCCAGCCAACACATTGCAGGGCGGGAGAAAACTGAGGAGATTTCACTCCTCCCATATCCAAGAATCTCCTGATTCTCTGCTGATTCTCCAGAGAGGAGGGGGGCGGTGTTCTGCTCTCTACTAATTCTGCTCCAGCACCACATCAAAGAGTCAGTCAGTCAGTGTCAGAGAGAGAGAGAGAGAGACTGAGTGTTAGAGATCGTGTGTATAGATAAGGTTGCTGCTAAGAGCAGCTGCAGACACTCAGTGCAGTGCAGCATTCATTTTGCAAAGACCTCATTTAGCTCTGTATATAGTTTGTATAGTTGCAGATAGAATAAAGAAGGTATTCTACAGAGCTGCTCTCCGAGTCATTTATGCTCTGCTATACTCTGCTGTGCGACAACTGTCTTCTTGTGGAAGTGAATCCGGTGCTCACAACTCTACACAGCACTTTGACCTGTTCCTGTGAGAAGGTGGTCTCTGGAAGTGCTACCCAGCTCGCTTGGCCCAGTCGGGGCTGAAGTGGATGAGTCCAGTTCATGGCACTGGCTCAAGGGCGATGCTGACAAAAACAAGCTTTCCCCCACCTCCGTGTGACAGCCCTTGAGATATTTGAAGATGTCTATCATATCTCCTCTCAGTCTCCTCTTTTCCAGGCTGAACAGCGTCTGACTTCTCTTGTTCCTCTCTGTCTCCAGGGCATGGCTTTCACGTTAAAAGAACGTCAAATGCTTGGCCTCCAGGGACTTCTACCTCCAAAGTTTGAGACGCAAGACATCCAAGCCTTACGGTTTCACAGGAACGTGGCAAAAATGACCGACCCTTTGGAAAAGTAAGTGTGTGTTGGCAGGCACTTAGTCTTATATCATTCATTCTCGAGTTTTTATTGCTATTGCTGTTGTATCTTGGACATGTTTCAGGGATCCAGATCCACGGGGGAAAGCCGGTTTGGTCCAAACTCAGCTTTTGAAAGTAGCCGGTTGAATCAGCCCTTTAAAAATGTCTGATAAGAGAACCCTCAACAGTGCCTAAGCACGTCCATCGAACGACAGACATTACATTCACAGCATGCTATAATCTCAGGGAAAATACCATGAAAATGGTATATAGATGGCATCTTACCCCCAAAAAGCTTGCTAAAATGTATAAAGGGAAAACATCAACCTGTTGGAGATGTAAAAAAGAGGACGGGTCATACTATCATATGTGGTGGACCTTGTTGTTTAGTCATTTGGTTGTGTCTGACTCTTCGTGACCCCATGGACCAGAGCACGCCAGGCACTCCTGTCTTCCACTGCCTCCCGCAGTTTGGTCAGACTCATGTTTGTAGCTCCGAGAACACTGTCCAACCATCTCGTCCTCTGTCGTCCCCTTCTCCTTGTGCCCCTCAGTCTTTCCCAACATCAGGGTCTTTTCCAGGGAGTCTTCTCTTCTCATGAGGTGGCCAAAGTATTGGAGCCTCAGCTTCAGGATCTGTCCTTCCAGTGAGCACTCAGGGCTGATTTCCTTCAGAATGGATAGGTTTGATCTTCTTGCAGTCCATGGGACTCTCAAGAGTCTCCTCCAGCACCATAATTCAAAAGCATCAATTCTTTGGCGATCAGCCTTCTTTATGGTCCAGCTCTCACTTCCATACATCACTACTGGGACCTGTGTAGCCGTTGGCAAATACTGGAATGATATTTATAACGAGTTTAAGAAACTATTTAAAATTACTTTCAAAAAACTCCCAGAGATTTTCCTACTTGGTATATTACCATCAGAAATTAAAAAATATATAAGATCACTGTTTATGTATGGTATAACAACAGCTAGAACCCTTATAGCAAGGAACTGGAAAAATGAAATGCTCCCAGAGATTACAGATTAGCAGATACTCATGTTAGAATATCTACAATTAGCAAAACTGATGGGATCAGTTAGAGGAATATCGAAACAAAAAAAACCAACTAGAGAATGGATAATATTTAAGAATTATGTAAAACTTCATTGTACAAATAACTCCATATTAGCAGAAATTGAGTGATCTTTGTAAAGAAAAAGATCAAAGGAATGTATACAAAGCAGAAAGAAATGATATTATAGAATGTAAACCTGTGTAAAAATGTAAAAAAGAATGTTATATCAAACAGTATAATGAGAAGGATGGGAAGGATTGTGTCGATGAGTACTTTTACTATGTAAATAACTTCGTCTTTAAAAAAAATATTCTTTGGTTCTTATCTTTGTTACTTCTTTTTTCCCCCTTTCTTTATAAATTTTCTATTTTATATAATTTTCTTTTTTCTACCTGTTAAGAGATAGCACATAATGTTTGTATAGACATGCAATTTTATTAACCAATAAAGAATATAAAATAAAAATAAACACGTCCATCAAAACATCATCAGGGCTTCCATCAAAGCATCTCTGACCAGGCAAAGGCCATGCTTCTTTCAACTCGTTCCCATTTTCCAAATATATCCCTTTGAAGCCTTTGTTGCTTTGCTTCTTATTAAATATATTTACTATTAAAGCAACCTGCTTTCTTTTCTCCATTTCTGAGATTCCCAGCCCTACTTGAACCTGGGACCTTCTGCCATTTAGCTAGAGCCCTTGCCCCACCCTTGATATCAATCTAAGAGTAATTACTGACTTGAGTGTTAATGTGTAGGCACTTAGGATCTGGGCAGTAACTGAAAGATAGATAAGGTGCCCGTAAAGCAGTGTTCTGCCTAATGAAACAGTTCTCTTATCAAGGGAGCGCCATGTCCATTGAGCAAATGATGATTACACTGGATCTCTTTAATTTCCACTGCCCTTTAAGTAGGTTTTCCCATAATCCTGATCCAGTGTGTGTTTCTTGGAAGAAACTACCACTTGGTTCATAGAGGTTACTTGGCATTCAGCGAATGCAACTGTTAAATGCAAAATAAAAACAAAAAGTTTAGTGTCGGTTGTAAAGACAACCTTGAATTGGAGTCCAAAATCCTGCATTAGTTTAACTGGAAGTAAGCTCCATGAACAAAGTGTTCAGAGGTTTTCAACCTTTTTGAGTCCACGGCTCCCTCGACCAACTGCATACTTTCTGCAGCACCCCGCTTAATTCCCCCCCCCCCTCTTCTGGCAATTTTTGCTCAAAATTCACTCCTCTTTAAAAGCTGCTTTTTGTTCCACGGGGGGGGGGGGGCACAATATATGGAATACTTGTATCTTTTCCCCTGTGGGTGAGAAGCAGAAAGATGAGTGGAAGGGAGAGGATTAAGCAGCCCCTTCCCTTCTCTCACCCTCCACCCTTTTGCTGCCCTGCTGCTGAAATTTAACACTGCTTGTGTTTTTTGTTTTTGTTTTTAAAGAGAAGAGATACTCATCTAAGTGAAATGAATAGTTTCTCTCTGAGAAGGATAGCACAGGAGAACTACAAATTCAAAAAGCAAAAGGTGGAAAAAAGAATGATTTTGTTATTGTTCTCCATCTTTCATTTCAGCTTCAGAGTATTCCTCATTAGTGGGAAGGTATATAAATAAATCTAATCTTGCATCTCCACTGTTTCATTTACAGATACATCTATGTGATGGGCATGCAGGAAAGAAACGAGAAGCTGTTCTACAGGGTATTGCAAGATGATATTGAGCAATTAATGCCAATTGTTTATACACCAACAGTAGGCTTAGCGTGTTCCCAGTATGGACATATCTTTAGGAGGCCAAAGTAAGAACATTTTTATATTCTGATTTTTATGTCTCAACCAATGAAACTTTTCAGAATTTACAGTTGCTGTACCATGGTGACTCAAGAGCTGTCTGTTTGCTTGCTTATGTTACTTGATAAAGCACTGTGTACATGTGGTATAAAAAATAAACCAGGAGCATGCAGCCAAATAATGGACTAATTTTGTCCAAATTGACAACTTTATCTGTTTACCCTTTTCCTCAAGCCTTCCTCTCCATCTATCGTTCCTTTAGATTTGTGTTTGGTAGTCCATTGCCTAATCTGTTTCACAGTGGCAGTTGTTGAATTCAGAAATAATAATAATAATAATAATAATAATAATGGTGATTATGTTATTTACACCCCACCCATCTGGCTGGGTTTCTCCAGCCACTCTGGGCAGCTTACAGCACATAAAAAATTGTAAAAGATTAGACATTAAAAATTTCCCGATACAGGGTTGCCTTCAGATGTCTTGTAAAGGTTGTAACTTATTTCCTTAATATCTGATGGGCGGGCAGTCCACAGGGCAGGTGCCACTACTGAGAAGGCCCTCTGCCTGGTTCCCTGTAACTTCCTTCTTGCAGTGAGAGAACCGCCAGAAGGCCCTCGGAGCTGGACCTCGGTGTCTGGGCTGAACGATGGGAGTGGAGACACTCCTTCAGGTATACTGGGCTGAGGCCATTTAGGGCTTTAAAGGTCAGCACCAACACTTTGAATTGTGCTCAGAAACATACCAGGAGCCAATGTAGGTCTTTCAGGACCAATGTTATATGGTCTCGGTGGCCACTCCCAGTCACCAGTCTAGCTGCTGCATTCTGGATTAGTTGTAGTTTCCGAGTCACCTTCAAAGGTAGCCCCAAGTAGAGCACATTGCAGTAGTCCAAGCAGGAGATAACCAGGGCATGCACCACTCCGGTGAGACAGTCTGCGAGCAGGGAGGGCAAGCAGATATTCTATGAGCTAACCTCTCTGCACCCTTCAGTATTCAGCCCCATCCTTTTGAGCTTTCCTACCTACTTGATTTGATTTCTAGTCTTCAACTTGCTCCACCAAGATCCTCATCCTCCTGTTCCTTTGACGCTAATGTGAGCTTTTCAGCCCAGCAAAACAGACAACTTTGCCTTCCCTCACAGGTGACAAACATCTGCTTTGCCTTTTGTGCAGCTGTGAATTGCTGTTCACAGAGAATAAGATGGAGAAGAGAATGTTAGGACTGGTTCCCACTTCCGCATCTTTCTCTCCCTGTTCAGTCCTATACTTGATCTAAACCCTAAGTACTTCTGTCAGCTTAGTTTGCTGATTTATGAAGTTCTGTCTAATTTTATTTCATGTGACAGATTGAAGTTGGGGTGGATTAATTTCCCATTTTTCAAACTCCATAACCTTTTAATAATACATTCCAAAATTCCAATCTAATATTCATTGTGTCATCTTCTTTTTTTTAAAAGCACTATCTTTAGCTTGATTTATTAATTGAGAGGGTGCCCTTTGCTAAGCTCACACTGCAAAGAAAAGGAAGGATTTGAATGCAACAGTGAGTAATATGTTTCTATTTTCTTGCAGAGGATTATTCATTGCCATAACAGATAGGGGCCATATCAGATCAGTTGTGAATAACTGGCCAGAAAATGATGTGAAGGTATGTGTGTGCTTCTCTTAATTCCAGCTTTGCTTTTTCAGCAATGGGGAAACTGGATAGATAAATACTGGGGGTTATTTGTCTTGCAGTCAGGGATTTGTGTCATGCAAGAACTATGAATATTGCACAGCCACCTGGTGCCATGTCTTGATGAACATGTCCTCCGCTTCTGGGTTTCTGAGTATGAAACTTAGGAACGCATCAAAACAGGACCATTTTTGTGAGACCCACTGTGCTCACTCTTTGAGCCAAACAGCTAGGCTCCATCAGGTGGGGGAAAACTGATTTAGGCAACTGTTTGCATCTCCTTGCTTCTCTACAATTGACAGAGCTTTCTAAAATGTGTGTGCATTGTGGGAATGTTCAGGGAGGCAGGAGAGGATATATTGTTTATTAATATCCTTCAAAACTTGCGCTAGGTAGTTCTATAACAGCAGAGTTTTACATTCCCCTTTTAAACGCACAGCAGATAGCTGGTTGCAGGCTTGTTTAAACCTCTCAATATTAGGTTCCTGGTAAGTTCCCTTATATCCCTCTTAAAAGAATGAAAACGCCACAATCTTGTGTAAAGTATATACAGTGGTACCTTGGGTTACAGACATTTCAGGTTACAGACACTTCAGGTTACAGACTCCGCCAACCCAGAAATAGTACCTCGGGTTAAGAACTTTGCTTCAGGATGAGAACAGAAATCGTGCGGCGGTGGCACAGTGGCAGCGGGAGGCCCCATTAGCTAAAGTGGTACCTCGGGTTAAGAACAGTTTCAGGTTAAGAACAGACCTCCAGAACAAATTAAGTTCTTAACCCGAGGTACCACTGTAAAAGAAGTTTACTCACATCATCAGTTCACAGTTGGATTCCTGAAGGCAGACTTAGTTACAAAGTATATACCTGTCGATCTATCCCATATGGGGATAATTCCAAGGGAAGTAATAGTGCCACTGTATGCTGCTCTGGTCAGACCTCACCTGGAGTACTGTGTCCAGTTCTGGGCACCACAATTCAAGAAGGACACTGACAAACTGGAATATGTCCAGAGGAGGGCAACCAAAATGGTCAAAGGCCTGGAAACGATGCCTTATGAGGAACGGTTAAGGGAGCTGGGCATGTTTAGCCTGGAGAAGAGGAGTTTAAGGGGTGATATGATAGCCATGTTCAAATATATAAAAGGATGTCACATAGAGGAGAGAGAAAGGTTGTTTTCTGCTGCTCCAGAGAAGCGGACACGGAGCAATGGATCCAAACTACAAGAAAGAAGATTCCACCTTAACATTAGGAAGAACTTCCTGACAGTAAGAGCTGTTCGACAGTGGAATTTGCTGCCAAGGAGTGTGGTGGAGTCTCCTCCTTTGGAGGTCTTTAAGCAGAGGCTTGACAACCATATGTCAGGAGTGCTCTGATGGTGTTTCCTGCTTGGCAGGGGGTTGGACTCGATGGCCCTTGTGGTCACTTCCAACTCTTATGATTCTATGATTCTAATTCCGGTGTCCTCTGTTGGCAGAAAGCCAACAGAGCATTTCTAGCTAAAAAGAGCTGCTCCAACGACAGAAGAAGTAAAAAAATAGAAGGTGTGTTGCGTGCCTTGTCCGTTTGTTACCTAGACAGGTACGGTCATGCCCACCTCTAGTCACATGCAAGAGGAAGGATGCTCCACGCCACGAGGAAACAGGAAGTTTTCGACTGGCTGGACCAAACATTCCCCTGCACGTATTCTCTAGGAAAACAAGGAATGTTGTACTTGACTGCTACTTACGTATCACATCCCACATGCATGTCTACCTGTTCCCCAATCCAAGGCAATCCAAGTCTATTCTTTTTTTTATTTGTGCAGCCCCTACCTCTTTGCAATCTCAAAGTGGCATCTCATCGTCCCCTCTTTTGCCTATGGTTTAGTCAGGGAGCTGAGAAATTTCTTGGTTCCTCCTCCTCACTCCTGATCTAAGGGTTTCAGGATTCTCTGGGAAAGGGGAACAAACTGATTTGTCTATAGCGCAGCAGCTTGCCAGGTCCTCCTAGTATCCCTATCCTAATTAGGAAAACAATTGCTTCTTCAGCCTAAACATTCTTACCTATTGGAAAAGAAAGACTGTAGAGATTTATACTGTACCTCTTCCATCTTTTACCCGTGTGCCTGAAGTTAATTTCCCCCTTGTGCCTTCAAGGCTGTTGTCGTCACAGATGGAGAACGGATATTGGGCCTTGGTGATCTCGGTGTGTATGGGATGGGGATTCCTGTTGGCAAGCTCTGCTTATACACAGCATGTGCTGGAATACAACCTGACAAGTGCCTCCCTGTGTGTATTGATGTCGGCACAGACAATCAGGTAAGTTACAACACTGCCTCATCCCCTCTCCCGATACCAGTTTTGTATCGCTACATCGCTCAGACCTAGTGGGAGGTTTGGCCTTCCTTTTGTTTATGGGGTGTTGTTATTTAGACTTCCACGTTTTGGTTTGCCACTTGGTTTGCCACAAAAAGCCCTAGCCTTTTCCAGTCAGGGACACGGGTCGCACTGTGGTCTAAACCACTGAGCCTCTTGGGCTTGCTGATTGGAAGATCGGTGGTTTGAATCCCCACGATGGAGTGAGCTCCCGTTGCTCTGTCCCAGCTCCTGCCAACCTAGCAGTTTGAAAGCACACCAGTGCAAGTAGATAAATAAGTACTGCTGCGCCGAGAAGGTATACGGCATTTCCGTGCGCTCTGGTTTCTGTCACGGTGTTTCCGTTGCTCTAGAAGTGGTTTAGTCCTGCTAGCCACATGACCTGGAAAGCTGTTTGTGGACAAACGCCGGCTCCCTCGGCCTGAAAGCGAGATGAGCGCCACAACTCCATAATCTCCTTTGACTGGACTTAACCGTCCAGGGGTCCTTTACCTTTTATCTTTTTAGCCTTTTCCAGAGCCGTGGGTCCTCTCAAGAATTTCATGACAGGTTGGATTTTGATTTGATTTGATGGATTTCTCTGCAAGATGAAAGCTAGACATAGGACAGCCTGGTTCTAGCATTTGCCTAGGCTGGTTTTCCCTCTGCAGAGGGAGTTTCATGTAGAGTAGCATTTGAAAACAATGTAGTCCTCTCCATTTTACAGTCTGAGGTGGTGCAGGCCATTCATTCATTCCACCATCTGATTCTGCTGCCTGGGTAGACACTCTTTTCTTGCAGAATGGTTGATTGATTTGATTGATTGCATTTCTATGCCAATTTTCGTTCGGACGAATCCCAAAGCGGCTTGCAAACAATAAATAACAGTAATGTAATAAAACATAATAGGACATCACAAATACAGTATAAAGCATATAAAATAGTTAGCAAATCATAAAACAGTTACAATCTATAAAACACTATTAACAAAGCAGCAACTTAAAAAAGCCAAGATTACAGGAAATGTTGTATTATATGATTAACAAATCAATCCAACATTTATACTTTATTAAACAATATTAACAACATTAACAAAATAACAACTATAAGAAAATAAGCTAAGCACTGTTAAATTCATAACACACACTCCACAACCTATGACTCATAATCTTTAACACTATTCTGTTCATTAAAATACACATGAAATACATATAAAGCTTATTATTATTATTATTATTATTAGGCCTTTTTTGGATAATTTTATACATATAAAACATAACCATTTCAAACATTAAAATACAAGGTTCTTTTGAACTTTTGGATCTCCTCCTCTCCCTCCATGGGTTCCATGTTTAAGTTTAAATTTGCTGCATCTTTTACTATTATCCATCTATTATATAACCATAATTACCATAAATAATTCCACATTACAAGTGTCATTACATCCCTGCCAAAGATTTTAACTGTTTACAGTGGTCTTTTAAATAAATTACAAATTTACTCCAGTCCTTAGAAAATACTCGATCTTCCTGGTTTCGGATCTTCCCCATCAGTTTCGCCATCTCTGCATATTCCATCAGTTTCATCTGCCATTCTTCTTTTGCTGTTATTTCTCCCATAATGCTCATTATTAAGCCAGCTCAGCCAGATGTTTTTCTGCCTGGGGTCCTTGGGTAGTGGGTCATGGTGAAGACTGTGGTCCTGGTCTGGGAATGTTGTATTCTTAGTTTTCTTTTTAAAGAGATGGTGAAGCGTTTAAAATTTGACTAAGGTGTGAGAAGCTACTTGATATCTGCTGCCAAAGTCCACACTTCCTGGGAATGGCACAAAATACAGTGGTGCCCCGCAAGACGAATGCCTCGCAAGACGGAAAACTCGCTAGACGAAAGAGTTTTCCGTTTTGGAGGTGCTTCGCAAAACGAATCTCCTATGGGCTTGCTTCGCAAGACGAAAATGTCTTGCGAGTTCCTGTGGGGTTTTTTCCTCCCCCCCCTTTTCTAAGCCGCTAAGCCGCTTATCAGCTGATCCGATCAGCAGATAAGCCGCTAAAAGCCGCTAATAGCGCTAATCCATCAATGGGCTTGCTTCGCAAGATGAAAAAACCGCTAGACGAAGAGAATCACAGAACGGATTCTTTTTGTCTTGCGAGGCACCACTGTAAGTAAGTCCTCTGTAGAGCAGGGTACTGCAGAATGATCTAAGCGCTTCCTTTAGTGGCTTTTGTTCTTCGTTTTCCACAGACGCTTCTTCATGACCCGTTTTATATGGGGCTCTACCAGAAGCGAGACCGCTCTCAGCTGTACGATGAACTCATCGACGAGTTCATGGAAGCCATCGTAGACAGGTATGCGTTCCAATAATCGCAAACATCAACCCATGTTCCAAGTACAGTGGTACCTCTGGTTATGTACTTAATTCGTTCCAGAGGTCCGTTCTTAACCTGAAACAGTTCTTAACCTGAAGCAACACTTTAGCTAATGGGGCCTCCTGCTGCTGCCGTGCTGCCGGAGCACAATTTCTGTTCTCGTCCTGAAGCAAAGTAAAAGTAAAAAATAAGGAAGGCCATAGTTGGCTAGATGGACCAACCAACTCACTGTAAAGTAACTAAGTTAAGAAGAGAATCAGCAGCTTAGATTTACAAAGGTTTTCTTGCCTTGTTTCCTTACGTGGCAAGATTCTTACATGGTTGTTTCCAAGTCATGCATGAAGATGCACGAAGTATTAAAACATTGTGCCCTTTGCAGCACAGCTATTGACTCCGTATTTCTCACGCTGCCCTCTAGGTACGGCCAAAACACCCTCATTCAGTTTGAAGACTTTGGAAACCACAACGCTTTCCGCTTTTTGAGGAAATACAGAGAGAAATATTGTACCTTCAATGATGATATACAGGGTAAATCAGCCCCTCTTGGGTATCTGTTTTGATGATATTTTGCTGGCTGTATTTGTAGACGCCTTTTTTATTCCAGCTCTTTTCAGCAAGGTCTGTTCCTTTCACAGGGACAGCTTCGGTGGCCTTAGCTGGGTTGTTGGCGGCGCAGAAAGTTCTTGGTAAACCAATTACAGAGCACCAGATCTTGTTCCTTGGTGCAGGAGAGGTGAGTTGTGCTTCTGAGTGAGGCATGTAGTTCTTTCCCAGCTGGAAAAGGTTTGCGACTGACCTTTTACAGCTTTGTTGCAATGACCAAACACAATAAGGGATTACAGAAAGCTTTGCACGTATAATATTGGCCTGTTTCACATGACCCATCAAGCCAAACTGTGGCTTAGCACACGCTCACAAGTATTCCTGGAGAAGTGATCGCTGCTGTCTCGCTCCTGGTCCTCCTACTGATGCCTTGAGCTAAACCATGCTTTGGCTAACTGCATCATCTGCACCCGGGCTCATGGTTTGCCTTGCTCCAGACCACTTAACTAATTTATTGAAAGGCAGTTGGTCAGCAGCTCTACAGAGTGACATACCATACTTTTCCATGTATAAGACTGTGTTTTTTTAATTCTAAAAAAATGTTCAAAATCGAGGCTCGTCTTAAACACGGATACATCTCCCCCCATTTTCTTAAATCGGAGTCCCCCCGTCTTATACACGGAAAAATACGGTATTTTCCCAGCATTTCTCTTATTTATCAGGCTGCCCTTGGAATTGCAAATCTCATCGTCATGGCTATGGTGGAAAGCGGTCTTTCTCCGGAAGAAGCTTATAAGAAAATATGGATGTTCGACAAATACGGCTTATTGGTTCAGGTGAGGCTTGGGGTTTGGTTGGGCACAATCTTAATGCTCTACTCACCCCACCCCCTGCCCTGCCCTGCCAACTCTCAATAATTCTTTATTTTTAAAATGTCTAGGGTCGGGAACAAACAGTTGATGCCAACCAAGAGTCCTTTACTCACGCAGCCCCAGACCAGGTGCCAAAGACCTTCTTAGAAGCAGTGAATGTGCTTCAGCCTTCAGCTATCATTGGTGAGTGTTGCGGACGCTTCTCATATCAGGTTAGCAGCCCAGAAATAATAATACTGATGCTTTCAGGAAGGGCTTTTAATGTCAGGTGGATGATGATGATGATGATGATTTATACTCCTCCCATCTGGCTGGGCTTCCTCAGCCACTCTGGGCGGCTTCCAACAAAATATTAAAATACAGTAATGCATCAAACATTAAAAGCATCCCAAAGGAGGCTATGTGGTTACTGAGCACCAGACCTGCAAGAATTATATTTTCCACAGTGACTGGCCTGTGCGTGCTTGTACTGTCAACAGGCCTGAGGGGACACCCGTGTGAACCCTCAGTAAGGTAAAAGGTAAAGGTAAAGGACCCCTGGACGGTTAAGTCCAGTCAAAGGCAGCTATGGGGTTGCGGCGCTTATCTTGCTTTCAGATTAAGGGAACTGGCGTTGGTCCACAGACAGCTTTCTGGGTCATGTCGCCAGCAGGATTAAACCGCTTCTGGCGCAACGGGACACTGTGATGGAAACCAAAGCACATGGAAATACCATTTACCTTCCCGCCGGAGCAGTACCTATTTATCTACTTGCACTGGTGTGCTTTCGAACTGCTAGGTTGGCAGGAGCTGGGACAGAGCAACAGGAGCTCACCCTATTGCAGGGATTCAAACCGCCGACCTTTTGATCGGCAAGCCCAAGAGGCTCAGTGGTTTAGACCACAGCGCCACCCGCATCCCAACTGAACTCTCAGTATGGGTGTGTTGGTCATCCTGTGCCATGCTATTCCCGATAAAGCAGAACTGAGCCTTATCCTCTATAAATTTATCAGTGGCTGCTAATACTAGTGGCTAGATACTGCCTCCAGGATCAGAGGTGGCAGGCCCTGTTTAATGACTTCCCGTAGGCATTTGGTTGAATATTTCTGGGCCCAGGTCCTCTTGATGCTTAAAGCCCTAAGAGGTGTAGGCCACAAATATCTGAAAGACCGCTTCCTTCCCTACAGTCCCTCTTGGATATTAAGATCAACAGAGGGGCCCCTCTTGATAGGTCCTCCACTCAGAAGCTTGCTGGGACGGGGGCATTCTCTGTTGTAGCCCCTAAAGTTGTGCAACTTCCCACAGAGGTGTGGCTTGGGACCTCAATGCCTCAAGGACCGCCCCTCCCCATATAAACCATCCCAGACCCTGCATGCATCATCTGAGGCGTGACAAATGGCAGAGTGCCCAGAAACACCATTTACCTTCCCGCCACAGTGGTACCTATTTATCTACTTCCACTGGCGTGCTTTTGAACTGCTAGGTTGGCAGGAGCTGGGGCAGAGCAACAGGAGCTCACTCCTTTCAATCGGCAAGCCCAAGAGGCTCAGTGGTATAGACCACAGTGCCACCCTTGTCCCTGTCAGTTACGTGTGGAGACAAGGGAATATATGAACTTGCCATGAGACAAGACCTTGCTGAGTCCGTGTGTTGCCTCTCCAGCAGTAGCTGCTTTCATATTCCACTGGCATTGAGGCAAGGAGGAGCATGAGAAATAAGGAGCAGAGTGGCCGTGCGCCAGTGGGCGCAGAAATACTTGCAGTGTTCCAGTGTCTTATTGCTACCATTTTTCAAAAAACTGCATGTGAGCCTTTTTTTGGCAGGAGGGCGGGGGAAAAGGCATCATGTTATTTGCTTCTTCCAGGAGTCGCAGGCGCAGGCCGACTCTTCTCCCACGACGTTCTCAAAGTGATGGGCTCCATCAACCAGAGACCGATCATATTTGCACTGAGTAACCCTACTGCGAAAGCCGAGTGCACCGCTGAGGAAGCATACACGTTAACAGAGGTGAGCCAAATAACTTGAAGCATCACTGGTCATCACAGCCTTTCTCCTGGCCTGTGCAACTTGACTTGTTTGACTGAGCTGCCGGAAGCTTGATCAGGAAGCACCTTCTGTGCTGAAGACAATATGAAGAAGAGGAGTTTGGATTTGATATCCCGCCTTTCACTCCCCTCCAGGAGTCTCAAAGCAGCTAACAATCTCCTTTCCCTTCCTCCCCCACAACAAACACTCTGTGAGGTGAGTGGGGCTGAGAGACTTCAAAGAAGTGTGACTAGCCCAAGGTCACCCAGCAGCTGCATGTGGAGGAGCGGAGATGCGAACCCGGTTCCCCAGATTACGTGACTACCGCTGTTAACCACTACACCACACTGGCTCTCATTATGTGGTTGTGACTTGTGCGCTAGTGTGGCTGATCAGCTCACCTGCAGAGAACTGGTATCAATGGTCCTTTCCCTCTCTCACGAGGACCTCAAGAGACTGCCCAAGTTTGCACGTCGGGGAGGTCACTTGGGTGCTGCTAACACAGTGGTTTGATTTCTTCTTCTTCTTCTTCTTCTTCTTCTTCTTCTTCTTCTTCTTCTCCTTCTCCTTCTCCTTCTCCTTCTCCTTCTCCTTCTCCTTCTCCTTCTCCTTCTCCTTCTCCTTCTCCTTCTCCATCTCCTTCAGTGATCACTCATAGCCAAGTAAGATTGTCTTCCATGAACAAAGTCTTAACAGTGAGTCCGTAAGTGACTGTGAAGGCCAATTCTGGATCCACGCATCCTTCCACAGTGGGGACATTGGTTTCTGGGTGGGAGTTGATCATGGTGAGGGTTTGCCAAGCGTGCCTTCCTCTTAGTACGTTTCTCCCTTGCATCCTGAGTTCGAGCGTCTTCACAGCCCATGACACCTTTGGTAAAGGCTGTTCTCCAACTGGAGCGTTCGCAGGCCAGTGTTTCCCGGTTGTCGGTGTTTATACTACATTTTTTTTAGATTTCCCTTGAGAGAGTCTTTAAACCTCTTGATGACCATCAGCATTACGCTTTCCATTTTTAGGTTCGGAATAGAGTAGTTGCTTTGGAAGACGATAATCCCCAGAGGCACACTCGATTGTCCCTTGAGACAGATGGATACCAGCAGCAACTTCTGATTAGGCTCTAACTAGATATGGAATCGGCATGGCGAAGTAGAATCTCAGCTGCCGAGCAAGAATATCTGCCCTACCTCTGGGTGTACCGGACACCCACACATTGGATGTCATAATCACTTATGATCCACACACACCAGATCCAAAACACACGGACTGAATAGGGCAATATTATCCACACACACCCCGCGCTTTCTTTGCAAAAGTTAACTGTCGTATTGTTGGGCTTATACACTTCCAAAGGTCCTAAGGAAACATGGGTCCAGCCTATAGATATCTGGTAGGTTTGCCAATGGGGTCAGATTCTGCTGTAATGCAGTTTGCAGGGTGGATAAAAATCAACGATTTATTTATTTATAAATAAAATAGGATTTGTTTTTTATTTAAATCAATTTTTTCAATTTAAATTGGATTTTTAAATAAAATGTTTTTGGAGGAAAAAATCTTTCTAAAGATAGTTTTCTATTTAAGTTACATTATAGTTCAAAGGCCACCAGGAAATAAGGATTTGTTTTAAGCTTTTCATGTGTGTTGAAACTCAGTCTAATTCTTTTTTTTTTTTTAATGTTTAACCACATCAGTTAACAAACATGGATACATATGCTATAATGTTATTGTTTTAGTTAAATAAATTGTTTAAATTGTTATTAAGGAAATGATTATTTTTCTCCTTCCCATAAAGTATAGTTAAAAAGTTGTCCAAATATAAACAGTGAACTTATTAAACCTCACAATAATTTCATAATTATCTGTCTATGTATTTCTAACAGTACAACCAAATCAGAAATTTTTGATATAACCGTAAAAACTACTCTGAAAATTTATTATTCCAAAAATGAAACCTTCATCTGGTTGTAAATATTAAGACTATACCAGCAGGAATGCCTTTATGTAAAAAAAAATTAAATGATTTAAACCAAGTCTTACTGACTTAAATCAAATCCACCCTGGCAGTTTGTAATATTATTTGGCTGGAGACACGTGTGAGCACCTCTTGGTGTAGCTAAAAGTGTTGTGTCTGCCCAGTGTACAAATACTCACATGTATAAAATTGCAGTGGAACTTCATCTGTATTGTATTGCCCTTATTCTTGCAGAAGTGGCTTCCTGATGAATCGTTCCCTCTTTTTTCTATTCGACAGGGGCGCTGTCTGTTTGCAAGCGGCAGCCCTTTTGAGCCAGTGAAGCTGAGTGATGGGCGATCCTTCAAACCTGGACAAGGGAACAATGCATACATATTTCCAGGTAAAGCCGTTTGTTAAGAGACAATTTTGGCTTGTAAGAATCCAAAGGCCTCTTGCATTGCGAGATGGGCTTTATGATGGCAGGTTACAAGTTCATAATAAAAAATATTTTTTGCCACAAGGGCATCAGGGAATTCTGTGCTGCCCCACAGAGAGCCAGTGTGGTGTTGTGGTTAAGAGCGGTAGACTCGTAATCTGGTGAACCGGGTTCGCATCTCTGCTCCTCCACATGCAGCTGCTCCGTGACCTTGGGCTAGTCACACTTCTTTGAAGTCTCTCAGCCTCACTCACCTCACAGAGTGTTTGTTGTGGGGGAGGAAGGGAAAGGAGATTGTTGGCCGCTTTGAGACTCCTTAAGGGGAGTGATAAAGTGGGATATCAAATCCAAACTCCTCCTCCTCTTCCTCCTCCTCCTCTTTTTCTTCTTCTTTAGTTCCCTTCATGCTATTGGCTTTCAGTGCTGAGCATTGTTTGTAGCAACGCTTATAAAAATAAACATTGCTGTTAGCTTTTACGCAAACAGTGGCATAAAAGCCTTTCAGTTCCGCAAATCCAGACGTTTTTGTAAAACGACTTTGAATGTCTCTGTTCTTTAGGCGTTGCTCTTGCTGTTATTCTCAGTGGGGTTCGGCACATTAGCGATCAAGTTTTCCTGGAGGCTGCGAAGGTAAGCGGTCCGAAGGCGAAACGCCTGGTGGGTGAAATAGTACGTGCATTGCAGTTTCCGCACGTGTGAGGGGATTTTCAAATGGAAAAGATAGAATATGAGTTCAAAACTGACCTGTGCATTGGTTGGCTTAAGAGGCTAGAAGCGAGGAGTTTGCTCCATGACGTCAAATGCCTTGGTTAGATCAGGGCTACCACAATGTGCTCTACATGGGGCTGCCTTGGAAGACAGTTTAGAAACGTCCTCTGGTTCAAAGACGTAGCAGCAAGGATGTAGACCGGAGCCTGTTACTGCGATTTGCGTGGCTCTCATTATTGCAGCAACTTCACTGGCTTGAGAGCCATTTCCAGGCCTCAGCCAAAGTGTTGGTATCGTCTCTAAAGCCTTAAATGGCCCAGGACCAGTGTAACCCCAGATGTTGGTTCGTTCCTGTGTAATGTTTTTCTCTTTGTATTAAAAAAGGCGTTAACAGAGCAGCTGACTGAGGAAGAACTTGCTGAGGGACGGCTTTATCCTCCTCTTGCAAACATCCGGGAGGTTTCCATTAACATTGCCGTTAAAGTAAGTGCAATTTTGGGGGTGGCAGGAGGAGCGTTTGGATAGATGTACAGCCCACCTTAATTTTTCTGAATATTGGAGGGTGGAGCGGGTTGGGATAACCAATGATGTTCTAGGGGCTGGAATTGATTATGTGGGATGAACCTAAACTGCCCATTCTAGGTGTCCAAACAAGGTTTGGATAATGACGATAATCATTGAACGGAAACCTTGAAGGACAAAGGTAGCACACGTCTGGGCCCAAAATGCCAAGGCCATCTTCAAGCCTTGTCTGTGAGCTTCCAGAAGCAATTGGCTGCTCGTGCTTGGAAACAAAATATTTCAATAGGAAGACACCAGTGATGGGGAATCTGTGGCTCTCCACAGATGTTGCTTCCATCATCCCTGATGGTTGGCCTTGCTGGCTGAGGCTGATGGGAGCTGGAGGGTCCAACGGCAAGCTGGAGGACCACAAGGAGGACTGCATCTCAGTGGCAGAACATCTTCTTTGCGTGCGGACAGTCCCAGATCCAGTTGCAGGCAGGGTTGAGAGAGACCCATGTGAAACCATAGAGAGGCACCCTTTGTTGCCTGACTCCAACTCCCATTAGCCCCAGCCATCATGGTCCGACGGTCATGGATGATGGGTTTTGTAGTCCAGCATCTGAAGGGCACCAGGTTGGCTAGCCAGGGTGTAGACAATACTGAAGGAGATGGACCAGCATAAGGCAGCTTTCTGTGTTCTCCATCTCTGAGATGGATCATGGGAATCCTGCAGATCAATAATCTGATTTCCTCCCGCTCCAGGTTATGGAATTTTTGTATGCCAACAACATGGCGTTCCATTACCCTGAGCCTGCAGACAAGAACAAGCACATACGGTCGAGGATCTGGAACTACAAGTATGAATCGTTTCTGCCGGATTTGTATGATTGGCCAGAATCTACGGCGCATCCACCAAAAACACAGTGACTCACCGAAGGGGGCATGTTCCTCAGGTGGCACCTGAAATTCTGCAGGGAATCTCTTTCCGGAACAGATTTAAAACCAGGAACGTTTTGAGACTTTGATTTTTTTCAACAACGGCAAAAGTATTTTTAAGCCTTGCCCCGTAACAGTTGCCTGGATTGCTCCTGGTGTAGATTTTCCCTCCGACGATTTGCATTCCAGTGGATGGAAGTGACTTATCTGGAACCAAGATACAAAAACTTACCTTGATTTGGTGTGGTTTTTAAAAAAATCACTTTTACAGTCCTCAGGGTCACTTAACCGTATACAGGAAATCCTTAATTATCTTGTCATTCCTGTTATATAGACCCAGTTTATATATTTAGTGGTAGAGCTTCTTCTGAGCTGCCCCACTTCAGACTGCAAATGATCTTCTTTATCTATATTGGAAACGAATAAACTCGCCGAGTGTAGAAAATGAGCATGTCAGAAAGATTCGGCCTAGCCTTCTGGCATGTGCTGCTTTTCTGCTTGCACAGAACTTGTTTTTGATGGAGAAAACATTCAAACAGGCAACCTTCCAGCATCTTAAAGTGGTATAGCGTAGAAATGGTTTTACCTCTTGATCCTGCTGCATGCATTAACTGGGCCTTAAGCCGGCTACCAAATCTCTTCATCCCTTTTTGTACTCTGGTTGCCTATTTTATATGTGCCCTGATGGCCCTTGCAGTTGTCTGATGTGCTGAGCTTTGTGGCCTCAATTGGGCAGTGTCAGATTTTAGGACGGGCTACCAGCTTCCTTTGCAGGTAAACATGGCGAGTTGTCTGTTCTGAGCTTCGAGTAAGCAACTTTGCCCTTCTTAGCTCTGCTACAAAAACGAAAAGAAAAACAACCTTGCCAGCAAGCATGGTTTTCGAGTGCTTCCACATGGCAGTTTATTGTGAAGTCTGTGTTGTTCACAAATGCAGCATCCACACAATGTCACAATGCCTCCCATTTTATTTTCCAGTTTAAAAATCCAGAAAATCTTCCAGAAAACCCAGCAAGTAACACCCTCCTCGCAAAAAAAAACCAACCCAGACAATCAAACTGGCTTAAATGCAGTGGGCTAAATTATGGGGTGGCATTTTGATGAGGATGATGTTTCAGGGATGCAGCAAAAAGCTTTTATGCGTGAACAGCACAGAGTCCACAGTGTGAAAGTGACCTAAGTCTCTCGAATCTATACTAGGGGTGTGAGAACCTTTGACCCTCCAGATGCTGCTGAACTAGAACTCCCATCATCCCTGGCCATTGGCCATGCTTGCTGGGGCTGATGGGAGTTGGAGTTCAGCAACATCTGGAGGGCCAAAGGTTCTACACCCCACGTACCAGCGTTGGCTTCTACAATGTTCCAGTTTTGCCTTTTCAAAGTTTTTCTCTGCGGGGTGCTTACACTCCGTAGCCCCAAATCCTGGGCCTCCAGTGCATCCTCAGAGCTCTGTCCCAATGGCATCAGCATCGGGGTGGTCTTCCCATATTTAAATTTCAGCCTCCTGTACAGGTCATTCCCAGTTCCCATGGAAATTCTGCATTCAAAAACGCATACACTCCCAAACGTTGGATGGAGGCATGCATTTAGGAATTAGCTTGAACTGGGTTTATTTTACAACATAATAGCAAGATTTGTGCCTCTTAAAACAAGGGGCAGTTTCAGCGTGGGCTTCCCCAGTGCTAAGCTGCATTTTGACCTGACCAGATGCAAGGCTTGCATTTAGCATGCAATGTGGTCAGTGAGCAGTCCGGCCACGGCTTCCACCCGACTGAGCCACCCTTAACTATAGATCCGCTATGTGTACAGCTGTTGCAAAACTGATTTTCCAACTGATTGTAATTTTAGTACAAAGACTTATTTGGTGCCTGGCTGTGTGTT
Source organism: Podarcis liolepis (assembly GCF_965112155.1). Taxonomy (NCBI): domain Eukaryota; kingdom Metazoa; phylum Chordata; class Lepidosauria; order Squamata; family Lacertidae; genus Podarcis; species Podarcis liolepis. The sequence goes on along the minus strand of NC_139565.1, from coordinate 54,448,139 downwards.
TTTTTTAATCTCTCGAATGAGTTGCTACCTAAAATTGTGGTGATCGTGGGAAATGGGGAGTGGGCATTGTTCCCTGTTTACTACGGAGAAACTTCTTCCGATAAGCACCAGGCGACAGCAGCTCTAGTTTTAAACAGACTTGGGAAACGGATTAGGATTTCTTGACCGCCTCATTTTGTGTAGAAGCAACAATGAGATATCGGGGTTTATATCTGGCACTCCACACTCGCTGCCCTTAATGGCTCTTTTGCCTGCCAAAAGGGATGGAAGACGTTTGTGATGAAAGAAATTAAACCAATCAAGCGTACGGGGTACATTTCTGAACAGATTTAATTCAAATGTTCTCAGCAGACTGATGAGCTGCCGGACAAGCATCACTTAGTATTAGATTGGCATTATGCTAATGTCTTCTCTGCCATTTCCCCTACTTCACCTCTATGCATAATTTTTTGTCTCCCAAGATGATTGCATGCTCATACAGCAAAGAGATGAATTTTTTGCACCAGCAAAGGTTGTGATTACAAAAGGCGTAATTTACCAGAGTTTGCACAAGCTCCAGTAAATTCATTGGAGCTGTGCAAGCCAGCTACTGTTCTTTGGGTAAAGTCTCCTGGATTTCACTGAGGTGTGTGGACTGTTCCTGCAGCAGTGCTTGTGCCACACTTCTCAACAGAAAGCAGAACAGAATGGTCCTTTTCTCCTATACACACCCTCAAGGCTTTAAGAGTTGGATCATACATACGGTATATGAACAGCCCAGTGTGTCTTGGACACACAGAACATTCAAAGGAGTATTTTAAGGGTGTTTTCCATGCTACAGTTTTAAGATACAGGAGCACTCGCATAGTTTGAAACTGTCTTCCCACTGTCCTTCATAGGCATAGCTAGGTTAATGCAATTGGGCACATAATTTGCTAGATTCTAGAGGTAGTTGTGTGGTCATACTTGGATCCAAGTACACAAGCTTTGACAGAATGTATTTAGTCTGAGAGATAGTCCAGCTAATGTTTCCCTTCTTCCCATGTTGCTCTTGTGAGAACTGAGTTTACACAACTATCAGACTCTGGTGATGCATCTGTCGCTGGATTGCACCTTCTTCAGACTCCAGGTGGGGAATTGCGTGCTTAAATGTTCCCCAGAATAAAAAGCGAGAGAGCGCTGTGCACATGCAAAACTAATATGTTAAGGAGAAAGTTGCCTTGAACCAACCTTCCCTTTATACTAGTTCTGTGATGTGCAGGAAGGTGTTTTAAAAAATAAAATAGGGATATTCAGATATTTATTTGCCCCCCTCAAGTGTGAAGTGGTAGTCTGGGAACAGGTGAATCTTGTGTTTGCTGAGTGTAGTTCAATTCCGATCCAATCAGTCTTCCTCCTCCAGGGATGTGAGCCTTCCATTCAAGTCAACCTTTGCAAGATTCTTGACGAATACCAATTTGAAAATAGTACAAGTAAAACAACATGTGAAAAACAAGGCACTATAATGTAGCTGTGAGCGTAAGTTTCTCTTGTGTTATTGGCAAAAACAACAATGGGGTGTCGGCAATGCTATTTAAAAGTGTGTCTTAGTTGTAATGTATTTTTTGTGGGGGGTTGCACACAAAATAGCATCACCTGGCACCTCTTTTAGAAGGGATTCCCCCTCCCCTTTGTTTGCCTTATAACATGGCTTCATCATTGCACTTCCCCACTTCCTAACCCTTGTTTTCTTTTTAGCGACGTTTATTTATTCTGTAAGTCATTTTTAACGAATCTGTTTTAATGATTGCTCTTGTGGCTTTGTGCATGAAGATTGCTTTTCCATGAGTGCAACAAAAGCTTAAATGCTGCTTTAGAGGGACTGAAAGCAATTCTTCAGAAGAGGGTTTGTTATGTATTTGTACATCTTGTTAGCTTGGAATTCTTTTTTGAGAGGTGAAACTCGTGTTTGGAAAACTTGACCCGTGTCTCTCCTTAGCTGTCCAGCATCAGTGAAGGAGCTGTTCACACAACCACCTGAACCCATGATGCCCTTTTGGGTCTGCGTAACAGCCACTATTTATTGAATTCAGCCCAGATCTGCTTTAGGCACATGCCACCAGAAATGTGACAGAAGCTACATTTTTGGAGATGTGCCGAAACCCAATGTGGTCTGAATTTAAAGTGAACATATGCATGTGTACACGATGATCTATACAACAGGAAATCTCTGTTGACTGCCATGTTCTGGTTGGGCTCCTGGATTTGGCCCTGAAACCATGTACTGTATACAGAAACAAGGGACGGTTTTCTTATGGCTCAAGTGGGAAAACCCTTTCATTTTTCTGGCTCCTCTGCATGAGGAATCTTGATGGGAAACCCCAACTCTCTCTGGTAGCCCAAAATGTCCCAAGCGGAGCATAAAAGTAAGGCAATTTTAGTTCCATCAGCTGTTGTGTCTTGCATAAATGCTGTTTGGGCTGTTTCAAACACCTTTGTGGGAGCAATTCTTGCATAGTCAAAATACAAATCCTCAGGATGAACCTTTTTTCAGAATATGGTTTATTGCGAAGTAGTCTGTGTGGCTTAAAAATGAACAAACACTGTGTTTAAAAATGTGGGTTTATTTTTCTCCTTTGGTAATATTGTAACTGTACTGAGATATGTGCTAATGGTCTTCTATTTTCATAGTAAAAGCCGTCCCTTTTGCCTACGTTGTGTGTGTGAAACTATTATTTTGCCAAGTTGCACGAGCCTTCGGCTCACACACAAGGGAGCCCTGCCCCTCTCTACTCATTCATTCATTGATGCAGCTTTCCTACACCATAGAATAATATTTGGAAGGGACCCTGAGTGTCATCTAGTCAAACCCCCTGCAATGCAGGAATATCAACTAAAGTATCCGTGACTGATGGCCATCCAACCTCTGCTTAAAAACCTCTATGTAATTAGGACTGTGATATGGTCTTTTGAAACACTGATATTGGAAACTGCTACATATAATTCCTAAGAAATTCGGATGGAAGAGATTCGAGGAAGTCAAATACTATGTTTATGAAGATGGATGGTACTTAATTTTAATTAATTGATAATATGTTGAATGTATCTTTTTTCTCTTTTTCTTTCATTTTTTGATTGTCTTTATTATTGTTAATCTTTTCTCTTTTTTTTACTATGTTTATCTACTGAGAATAATAAATATTATTTGGGGGGGGGGGAACCTCTCAAGGACGGAGAGTCTACAATTTCCCAAAGAAGACCGTTCCACTGTCAAACAGCTCTTACCGTCAAAACGTTGTCCTTTCTTGTAACATGAATCCATTGGTTTGGGGTCCTACCCTCCGGAGCAGGAGAAAACAAGTCTGTTCCAGCTTCTGGGAATAGTCCTTAAGATATTTGAAGATGGCCATCATATCTCCTCTCAGATTACTCTTTTCCAGGCTAAACATGCCTGATTCCCTCAAGTGTTCCTCATAAGGCCTGGTTTCCAGACCCTTGATCATCTCGGTTGCCTTCTTCTGCACACATTCCAGCTTGTCAATATCCTCCCATATATAATATATATAATATTATCTATACCCTGCCCATCTGGCTGGGTTTCCCCAGCCACTCTGGGCGGCTTCCAACACAATATTAAAATACAATAATCTTCAGATGTCTTCAAAAAGCCTGGTAGTTGTTTTTCTTTTTGACATCTGGTGGGAGGGCGTTCCTCAGGGCAGGTGCCACTACCAAGAAGGCCCTCTCCCTGGTTCTCTGTAATTTGGCTTCTCACAGCGAGGGAACTGCCAGAAGTCTCTTGGTGCTGGACCTCAGTGTCCGGGATGAATGATGGGGGTGGAGACACTCCTTCAGGTATACAGGACCGAGGCCGTTTAGGGCTTTAAAGCAGTGTTTCCCAAACGTTTTTGGGCAACGGCACACCTGCTTACCGGAAAAAAATCTCGCGGCACACCACCATTAAAGCCCCGCCCCGTGACGTCAGCGCGCAGCGTCACGCGGGGGGGGGACGCACAAAAGTGAACGTTTTTTTCCTTCCCCTTGCCGGGGTGGGAGGAGGCAGCAGAGCGAGGGCAGCTGAGGCGGCGGCGGCGATAGCGGGCGGAGGAGGAGCCGTCGCCGGGAGTTGCTGCTGCTGCTGTTGCTGCTGCTGCCCGGACATGCCGGCCTCCTCCTCCTCCGCTGTCTCGCGCTCCTCCCTTTTGCGCGAGCTGCCCCGCCGCTCGGCACCACCACCGCGGAGCCGCCCCCGGCTCGACGCGGATCCTCGCCGCCGCCGCCGCCGCCTCTCGCCGCCCGACTCGCCCGCCTCCCTCCCACGGCACACCAGCCGGTGTCTCACGGCACAGTAGTGTGCCGCGGCACACCGGTTGGGAAACACTGCTTTAAAGGTCAGCACCAACACTTTGAATTGTGCTCGGAAATGTACTGCTTGTCAATATGCCTTTCAATCATCTTCATAGGGGTGCTGCCATAGGAAAACTGCAGCACTTATTGGCATCAGTGGACAGCACCGATCTGGAATGGGCACCAGGAAGGCTGACACATAAAATCCTCTACATATGATCAAGCTGATGATAAACTGATTGTGGGTGATGCACCTGTCTTGTCCATGCAGAAGCAGGTCTCTGTGGCTTCCACAGGGTGGCCCCTACATATAAAACTATATATGTACTTGCATAACATACCTACATACTAGACAAGCATATATGAAATGGCAGCTGTTTGCATACATAGTGATATGTTGTACCTTTTCTTTTTAATTCTCAAGTTTTCCAAAAGAAAATAAATTATGCAACATTTTCCAATTAGCATTCCATTAATGTTCGACTTCCCCTCCACCCTTCCATGGTTTCCCCAAATTTCCTAATACTGCTGCATATTAAAATTATACTACGTTGTCTCTCCTCCACCGTATTCTCAGTGTAGGGGATGCGGGTGGCGCTGTGGTCTAAACCATGGAGCCTCTTGGGCTTGCTGATCAGAAGGTCGGCGGTTTGAATCCCTGCGACGTGGTGAGCTCCCGTTGCTCTGTCCCAGCTCCTGCCAACCTAGCAGTTCGAAAGCATGCCAGTGCCAGTAGATAAATAAGTACTGCTGCGGCAGGAAGGTACACAGCATTTCCACTCACTTTGTTTTCAGTCACGGTGTTTCTGTTGCCCTAGAAGCGGTTTAGTCATGCTGGCCACATGACCCAGAAAACTGTCTGTGGACAAACACCGGCTTCCTTGGCCTGAAAGCGAGATGAGCGCCACAACCCCATAGTCGCATTTGACTGGACTTAACTGTCCAGGGGTCCTTTACCTTTACCTTCTCAGGTACACTTTGCTGCTGTTCTTACTCAAAACCGCCTTGCGTTTTAACACGTTTACAAAAAAAATCAAGGAAATCTACAAACATTTCCCAGTCCTCCTTATAAACAATCTCACCTTGCTCTCTTAATTCATCATCAGAAGAATCTTTATTTACACCAGCCACTAGCCATAACAACAAAATAAAAATGTACTGAAGATAGAGGTAAAAACTTAACTCTACAAAATACATTCTGGATAGATATATAAAACTTTATTCGCATTAGCCAATGGCCATAGCAACAGTAAAACATTACAGTATACGCAGAAAAGGAAATTTGATATAAAAGCACAATTTAAAGTCCTGAATCAGCAGTCAGTTAGTGGCCCTTATTCTGATTGCCCCTGCTATGAACCTATGATGTTATCTGCTCATTTTGATCTGATAGAAGAAAATACATTCTGGAGGTTCACATCAATAATCAAATAATAGCTCTTATTCCAATTGCCCCTGCATATTTTTTTTTGCTGTCACCTGATTATTTTGATGACAGGCATTTCCAACTCCCAAGAGACTCTGATCTACTCCCAGTATAAAAAAAAAACCCCTGGCAGTGATCTACCCATTGTGCGTTGTGTGGGTGGATTGCCCAGAGTTGTTGAACTTTTTGGGGGTGGAGGATTGCAGGGGTTTTTTAGCTTTCCCCCCATAACTTTTTGTACACAAGGATCCCGCGATCCACCAGGATCAGCACGGGATCTACGTACCAGTTAGACATCTCTCTGCTAGAAGGACACAATAGCAATGGTTGAGCGATGTGGTATGGATAGGAGTAGAGGGGTAATAAGTAATAACCTCACTCCTCAAATCTTTATAAAGAGTGCAAGCCAGAAGCAGATGAGCTACTGATTCAATCCTGCCATTTCCACCGTTTTTCCAGGGGAGTTTTTTGAAATCGACCCTCAAGTACAGCCTGTATTTTGGAATTGCTAAATTTTGCAAATAGAGTGCCAACGTGTCAAAATGACTAGGTGGGAAATAATCATAACCATGGACAAAATTTTCTTGTCGCGGCCAAATTTTTCTGCCGCTCAGTATCATATAGGCGCTGCCTAATTGAATTATTTGCTTTCCTAAAACCCAGTGCTGAGAACTGTTGTGGTGATAAACACCAGAAATGTAAAGCTTTGGGTTGACCATTTTAGTCCAATTTTACTAGTTAAACTTGCTAATTCAGCCTATTCCATCAGTTTCAGCTGCCGATTGTACCTTTTCCTTTTATGCACTTTTTAATATACTTTGCATAAAATAATGAAATTAGAAGCGTTCCCGATTTTCAGCCATTTCACCTCCAGACTCGCCAGCAGCTACATCCAAAATGCCAAAGCGCTTCCTTTTCTTCCTCTGCAGCGGCTCCTCCTCCTCCTCCTCCCCCTGAACGGACTCAACCCCGGAACCTATTGCCTTTCCTATTCGGCTCACTTCCTGAGCATGCGCAATAGCCCCCCATCCCGCAGGAGAAGGGCGCCTCTGAGCTTGCAAAGAGGGCAGTTCATTCCTCCGCTTCCGGCTGCTGGCTTGCAAGGTTCGTTTTGGACCGGGGAAAGGTCCGAATGAGCAAACCTGATTTTCAAGCAGGGAGGCTTGCTAGAGCCCCGAAAAACCCTCCTCTTTAAACAAAAATCACCTATTCTTTATTTTCTTATTTCCCTTCCTTGGTAGCCGGGCTCTCAAGCTAAGAGGACTCCGAGAGAGAAAACCCCAGGTGGGTAGGAAAAAAAACCACACACACCCCAAACGCCCCATGAAACTGTAAACGAGCTGCTTTTACGCCCAGGAGCAAAATCAGGTGGCGAACTCCAGCTCCCATGAGCCCCAGCAATGACTAGGGATGATGGGAATTGTAGTCCAACGCTATGGGGGGGGGCGGAATTCCCAGGTCGATGAATGCCGTCTGCAGATTGGCTGAGGTTCTATGCATGCCAGGAAAGGGTTAAAATGCATGCCACTGTTTTAATGAGTAGGGGGTTGCTGTTTTTTAATACTCTGTCTTAAAACAAAAAACAACAACACACCAGCATTCTCTGCGAAAGGAAAGCTTGACATGGAGCAGCCTGGTTCTAGCATCGATCAATGCTGGTTTTCTTCCTGCAGCGAGAGTTTCATGTCAAGTAGCGTTTGGAAGCAATGCTATACCTCCTTTGCAACCTGAAGTGGCACAGGCCATTCTACCTGGGGAGACAAGCTTTTCTTGCAGAATGTTTGATTTAGTTGGTTGGTTGCAGTGCCAGATTTACATAAAAGCTAAACAATGTGTAGTGTAGTGTCGTGTCGTGTCGTGTAGTACATTATTTATACCCTGCCCATCTGGCTGAGTTTCCCCAGCCACTTTGGGCAACTTCCAACTGAATATTAAAAACAATACAGAGTCAGACATTAAAAACTTCCCTAAACAGTTGTCTTTTAAAAGTAAAATAGTTGTTTATTGCCTTGACATCTGCTGGGGGGGCATTCCACAGGGCAGGCGCCACTACTGAGAAGGCCCTCTGCCTGGTTCCCTGTAACTTGGCTTCTCGCAGTGAGGGAACCACCAGAAGGCCCTCGGAGCTGGACCTCAGTGTCCAGGCAGAACGATGGGGGTGGAGACGCTCCTTCAGGTATACTGGGCAGAGGCCGTTTAGGGCTTTAAAGGTCAGCACCAACACTTTGAATTGTGCTCGAAAATGTACTGGAAGCCAATGAAGATCTTTCAGGACCGGTGTTATATGGTCTTGGCAGCCTCTCCCAGTCACCAGTCTAGCTGCCGCATTCTGGATTAATTGCAGTTTCTGAGTCACCTTCAAAGGTAGCTATAGCTACCCTAAGCTATAGCTTAGGGCCCCACTCTCTTGGCCTCTTCCCAAAATTTTACTATTAATATACTGTAAAGATAAAGGGACCCCTGACCGTTAGGTCCAGTCTCGGACGATTCTGGGGTTGTGGTGCTCATCTCGCTTTACTGGCCGAGGGAGCCGGCGTACAGCTTCCGGGTCATGTGGCCAGCCTGACCAAGCCGCTTCTGGCGAACCAGAGTAGTGCATGGAAACGCCGTTTACCTTCCTGCCAGAGCGATACCTATTTATCTACTTGCACTTTGACATGCTTTCGAACTGCTAGGTTGGCAGGAGCAGGGACCGAGCAACGGGAGCTCACCCCGTCGCCGGGATTCGAACCGCCAACCTTCTGATTGGCAAGCCCTAGGCTCTGTGGTTTAACCCACAGCACCACCCGCGTCCCTTTTATACTTTACTTCTTCTTAATTGTATTTCAGTTCAACAATTACTTTGATAAAATAAATATTTTGTTATGTGCAAATGGCTTTAGATACCTATTAGGTCCATAAATTACCATCTAGCATATATTCAACACAAAAAACAGTGACAATTTGTTGTTGACAAAGGACAGCTGGACATATAAAGGGTCTCATTACCTTCAGTAGCTTAAAGGTAAAGGGACCCCTGACCATTAGGTCATCGTGGCCGACTCTGGGGTTGCGGTGCTCATCTCGCTTTATTGGCGAGGGAGCCGGCGTAAAGCTTCCAGGTCATGTGGCCAGCATGACTAAGCCGCTTAGTCATGGGATTTGAACCACCGACCTTCTGATCGGCAAGCCGTAGGCTCTGTGGTTTAACCGACAGCGCCACCCACATCCCTCTTCAGTAGCTTAGGGCCTCATCAAACCTAAATCCGGCCCTGGTTGGTTGGTTGGTTGTGTTTCTGTGCTGCTTTTCATTCAGATGGATCCCAAAGCAGCTTACAGATAATAAATAACAATAACCATAATAAAACATAATCGAGCACCACAAATCCAGCTCAAATCATGTAAAATAATTAACAAGCCATTAATAAAACCATTGCAATCTATAAAACACTATTAACAAAACAGCAACTAAAAAAAGAAGAAGCAAAAAACTGAAGTTTCTGCACTTAGACAGAAAGAACAAGATGCCCAAATGTAGGATGGGGAACACCTGGCTTACTAGCAGTACATGTGAAAAGGATCTAGGGGTCTTGGTGGACCACAAGCTTAACAGTGAGTCAACAGTGTGATGTGGCAGCAAAAAAGCTAATGCTATTCTAGGCTGCATCAACAGAAGTATAGTGTCCAGATCAAGGGAAGTAATAGTGCCACTGTATTCTGCCTTAGTCAGACCACACTTGGAATACTGTGTCCAGTTCTGGGCACCACAATTTAAGGAGGATATTGACAAGCTGGAATGTGTGCAGAGGAGATGATCAAGGGTCTGGAAACTATGAGGAGTGTTTGAAGGAGCTGGGTATGTTTAGCCTGGAAAAGAGGAGACTGAGAGGAGATATGATAGCCATCTTCAAATATCTAGAAAGGGCTGTCTCATGGAAGATGGAGCAAGCTTGTTTTCTCCTGCTCTGGAGGGTAGGATTCGAACCAATGGCTTCAAGTTGCAAGAAAGGAGAGTCCGACTAAACATCAGGAAGAATTTTACGACAGTTAAGAGCTGTTTGACAGTGGAATAGACTCCCACGAAAAGTGGTGGACTCTCCTTCTTTGGAGGTTTTTAAGCAGAGGCTGGATGGCCACCTGTCATGGACGCTTTAGCTGAGATTCCTGCATTGCAGGGGGTTGGACTAGATGACCCTTGGAGTCCCTTCAAACTATGGTTGCCAATTTTTTTTCCAATGAATCCGGGGACCCCCCCCCCTTTTTTTTAAGCTGAGTAGCAACAGGGAGTCAGTAGTGGGGATGGTGAGGCAAAAGACCCTGGGCCCAAGCACACATGCATATTGTATATAAGGTGCAAAGCCCTTCTTTCGCACCCTGTGAAACATAAATGCACAGAGTTTTTAAGAAACTGAGCAAAAGTGCGCTGCCCCCCTGTGACTCCTGCACCTTCCCCAATCTCCTCACCCTTCCCCCTTTGTTTTGACTTATCGGGGGAGGCTCGGGAGTCGCGGGTGGGTGGCCATTGCCCAGTTTTTTAAAAAACTGCATTTATGTTTCACAGGATGCAAAAGAAGGGCTTTGCACCTTGTCTGGCAGAGAAACCGAGCGCCGAGCGCCCCTCCTAAGCAACAGCTGCCCGCCCACGACTCCCGAGCCTCCCTCGATCTGTCAGAACAAAGGGGGAAGGGGGCAGGAGATCTGTACTGCCAGACGTCCCCGGTTCCCCTTTGGCAATGGTGGCAGCAGCGAGCAACTCCTGAAGCCAGCCAGAGCCAACTGCGCTACCAGGCTGGCTCCGGGCTGCTGAGGCAGCTGCTGCCACATTTCCCAGGGACAGATTTGCAAATCTGGGGACATTCCGGGGACAGAATTTGTCCGGGGACCGATTTGCAAATCCGGGGACTGTCCCTGGGAAACGGGGACGTCTGGTAACCCTACTTCAAACTCTTCTGTGATTCTATGATAGGAGTAAACCTGAGCTCCATGGAGTTTAGGAACCTAGGAAGACCCCTGCTGGATCAGACGAAAGGCAGCAGTTAGCAAACCAGATGTCTATGGAAAACCCACAAGCAAGAGCCTTATCCTCCATGACTTTGTCTAATCCTCTTTGAAAGCCATCCAACCTGGCGGCCGTCAGTCATTACCTCTTTGGGAGCGGATTTCTTTTGTCTGCCTTGATCTTGCAACATCCAGCTTCATTGGGTATTCAATAATTCTGGTGTTTAGGCCTTTACGCCTTAGTAAGTGTGCTTAGGATTGCAGCCTTAGCCTTTACCAGTACATTTTGATGTCACGTAGCTTTTCTCTTTGTGCTCGGGGCCAGAAAACCTAAAATTAAATCCCATTTGTTACTGTCTCTGCTAGGGTGCCACGCTGATTTGGAACAAAATGGCGATGGATGTTACTTTCCTGGGAACCGGGGCTGCGTACCCGTCTCCAACGAGAGGGGCCTCGGCTACGGTGGTCCGTTTTGAAGGAGAAAGCTGGTTGTTCGATTGTGGTGAGGGGACGCAAACCCAGTTCATGAAAAGTCATCTGAAAGCAGGTCAGCAAACTCCATTGTCTCTCAAGTCAGATACAGTGGTGCCTCGCAAGACGAAAAGAATCCATTCTGTGATTCTCTTCGTCTAGCGGTTTTTTCGTCTTACGAAGCAAGCCCATTGAAGGATTAGCGGATTAGTGCTATTAGCGGCTTTTAGCGGCTTTTAGCGGCTTATCTGCTGATCGGATCAGCTGATAAGCGGCTTAGCGGCTTAGAAAAAGGGGGGGGGGAGGGAAAAAAACCAGCAGGAACTTGCAAGACATTGTCGTCTTGCGAAGCAAGCCCATAGGAAAACTCTTTCGTCTAGTGAGTTTTCCGTCTTGCGAGGCATTCGTCTTGCGGGGCACCACTGTAGATGCCAGCAACCTCTTTTCTAAAGTCGCTGGTAGAAGTTAGAAGTTCTATTCTCCCCCCCCCCCCCAGTTTTTTAAATTCATTTTATAACACAAATAAACAGCACAAACAGGAAAACAAACAATAGAAACAGATTCTTGCCTTATCCTTATTTTTTTGAAACATTGTTAGGTGGGCTTCCCCGAGTCCCCCCAATCTGATTGTTATTTTACCTCATCTTTAGCAGTTTACATATATCATAATTTCTAACCATTTTTTTTATCACATTTACTTTAACCATAAAAATCTTCACTTGCAAATAATACTATTTTAAAATACACTATCTTCTACTTCTAAACCTACAGCCCAAATCCACTTCCAAAGCTATTCTAAGATTTAAATATTAACATATTTTTTCAAATATTCCAATCTTCTTCCACCGTCTCTTCTCTCTGGTCTCAGAGTCTCCTGGTTAGTTCGGCAAGTTCCATATAGTCCATCATCTTCATCTGCCATTCTTCTATAGTTGGTAAATCTTGTTTCTTCCAGCAGAAGCTAGAAGTTCTAGCCAAGCTGGCAACTTTGGAAAAGTATGTGTTTCCAGTTCCATGCTTAAGGCGGCAATCCTATACTGTGCACCAAGGTGTCGCCAACCATTTCTATTTATTCATTTGATGTTTTATTTCATATAATATTTATTGATTTTGTTAAGAAGGGCAAACATAGCCAAGAATAAAATAAAATGAAGAAGCTAAAGTGCAGGCTAGGAGGCATCACAATAATAAAATATTGACTCATACCGATTATGATAATCAATAATGGGTGGCATGCCTATCTAATTTATGAGAAGGTGAAGTCTTCCTGAATCATCTAATAAGGAAATCATTATATAAGATCTGGATAAAATATAAAGGAATATTGGAACCAAAATTACCTCTGTGGACCTCGCCGACAGAAGCGATGGCAGTTAAGAAAAAGAACAACTCCATATGCCTGTTCTAAAGGTGGAACGGAACTATATCCTAATATATTTGTACTTCTCTGGTGTGAACTTCTGTTTTCTCCATGTGCTGTTTTCAACGTATGCCTCCTGAATTCTCTCATCTCCAATCCATTGTTGTGTTTTTAGGTAGGATTGCCAAGATCTTTATAACACACCTCCACGGCGACCACGTCTTTGGCCTGCCTGGGCTTCTTTGTACGATCAGCCTCCAGAGTAGCCCTGCCACAAACAAGCTGCCGGTTGAGATTTATGGACCTCTTGGGCTGAGGAGCTTCCTTTGCAGAACTTTGGAGCTTTCCCACTCGCAGCTCGCCTTCCCTTGGGTCGTTCACGAACTGGTGCCTACGCCAGACCAGTGCCCTGCAGAGGAACGGAAGGAGCTGTCTTTTGTGGACGGAGACAAGGTCTCGTCTGAAGAGGCACCAGGAAAAACCCTTCGCCTGGACCCTCTAGAAGACTCGTACAGCTTGGTGGACAACTCTCAGTTTGTGGTGAAGGCGTTTAGGCTGTTTCACCGCATACCTTCCTTCGGATTTCTCGTGGAAGAGAAGCCACGGCCTGGCAAACTCAACGCCCAGAAGCTGAAGGAACTAGGTAATAATGGGCCTGCCTCTTTCGACCCTTAGGAAAACTGTCCTGTAGCAGGTGTTTTGAAGTTTGTCTTAAAACAGTGACAACCAACAGGTACCCTCTAGAGTTTGTGGATAGCAATTTCAAGCAGCCCCTTCTAGCATGGCCAATGATTATGGATGATGGGAATCTACACCTCTGAAGGGAACCCAGTGGTTACCTCTAATCTTTCCCCCCCTTTTTTAGTGAGACCTGCAACAGAAAGTTGCAGCATGGAGGTTTCCTGTTCAGGGTACCAGCCAACCAAGCCCTTTCCTCAGGGTACTCCATTCCATTGCCCCTCCCCTGCCCAGCAGTCAGTGTTCTGTAGCCAACTGAGCATGCTCAGTCCTCATTAGAATGTAAGATTTTTACATCGGTAAACTTTGGAATTTCCTTGGTTGTGCCCTTTTGTGTGTGGATGGTCCTGTTTTGGCTACATAAGGATTGATACTTGAAGAATGGTTTTGCTGTTAGCATATAGGATGCTCCTGATCATGTTAATCCGGTGGTCCAATCAATATTAGCACACACAATGCCAATTCCTGGTCAATGTACTAATATTCATTGGATCCCAGTCAAGGTTTGATTTTACCTCCAGCGGGATGGGAGAAAGCAGCTTGTTTGTATGGCTCAGCTGGCGTGCTGGAGTGCTCCCGATCCCCAGCTGAGACACCCCTGGTGCTCCCCCCGCTTGTGTGGGAGCCAGCGCTGGGCTGGGGGCTCCCTTAATTGCTCTGCCGAGGGTAGTGGCAACTGCACACTCCTCAGCCAAGCAGTTAAAGATACAGTGGTGCCTCGCAAGACGAAAAGAATCCGTTCCGCGAGTCTCTTCGTCTTGCGTTTTTTTCGTCTTGCGAAGCAAGCCCATTAGCGGATTAGCGCTATTAGCGGCTTAGCGGATCAGCTGATAAGCGGCTTAGCGGATCAGCTGATAAGCGGCTTAGCGGATCAGCTGTTAAGCGGCTTAGCGGCGTAGGATGAGCTGATAAGCGGCTTAGCAGCTTGGGAAAAAGGGGGGGGAGGAAAAAAACCCCGCAGGAACTCGCAAGACATTTTCGTCTTGCGAAGCAAGCCAAGCCCATAGGAAATTTGTTTTGCGAAGCACCTCCAAAACGGAAAACCCTTTCGTCTAGCGGGTTTTCCGTCTTGCGAGGCATTCGTCTTGCGGGGCACCACTGTACAGAGGGAGGCAGAGTGGGATGGTGGTTTCACTCAGCGGTATATCGCTGGTGAAACGGCCACCATTCCTGAGTCCCTCTGCTAGCAACACTCACTGGAGGAAGTCGCTAGCAGAGGGACTCAGGAGCGGTGGCGGTTTCACCAGCAATATAGCACTGAATGAAGCCGACATCACGGTCTGTTCCTGATTGATATATCGATATACGGTGGTACCTTGGTTCTCAAACTTAATCCGTCCCGGAAGTCCGTTCCAAAACCAAAGCATTCCAAAACCAAGGCATGCTTTCCCATAGAATATAATGCAAAATGGATTAATCCATTCCAGACTTTTAAAAAACCGCTAAAACAGCAATTTAACATGAATTTTACTATCTTACAAGACCATTGATCCATAAAATGAAAGCAATAAACAACGTACCGCAGTCACACAATCAAACAGTAGCCGAACTGGGTTACACACAGTCACAAAAACAAAACAAAAGGAGCCGCAAAAACAAAAACACAAAATAAATAGCAAAAACAGACAGACCTCAGCATAACACTCAAGTGGAAGTGTGCCTCGCAAATTGGAAGCGTAATACTCAAATCGGAAGTATAACACTCAAAACAGAAGTGTGGCACTCAAATCGGAAGCGTAACACTTAAAATGGAGCATGTTTGGCTTCCGAAAAAAGTTTGCAAACTGGAACACTTACTTCCGGGTTTGCAGGTTTGGGGTTCCAAGTTGTTTGAGTACCAAGGCGTTTGAGAACCAAGGTACCACTGTATCAGCCAGGCCTACTTGTAAACAAAGGTCGTACTTAGCATTTACTTCAGGCAGAGTATCTCAATGGTTCCCACAATGACCCTGAATTGTAGTTCAGCATTGTGCTGCTGGCAGAGGGAGCCGTGAGAGATTTGAGCAGAGGGCTTCCTGGTGCACAGCGCCACCTCTTAGCCACGGCTGTACACTTGATGGATTCAAATTCCCACAGTGCCTCTGCTGATCGTCGTGAGCGCTGATGTCACACCGCAGCTCCTGAGTGTGACTAATAATTTTCCGAGCAGGGGAAACGGCTTGCTTTTACCCATAAAAGAGAGTGCTGTGGCACCTTAGGGAATAATTAATTTAGTGCAGTGCTTGTGTGTGTGTGTCTTCAAAGCCATTGTCTGCTCCATGTAATCACCATTGGTTTCATGTGGGATGTGCTTTTGAGGCCAGTCTTTGAGATGCCTGCGCTCTTCTTTCCCTTCGCTGTTATAGACTAATGCACACATTTCTCTCTTTTAGAGACGCAGGTAATGTTGGTTAATGATTCTGATCAGATCTGAAAACTTTAGTGCAGAAATCTAGGGGGGGGGGGTAAGAGCAGAACTCCTTCCACCCCCCACCCCCCCAAAAAAGCATTTCAAAGTAGAGAATCCTTCATGTAACAGGGAAGGAAAAATCAGTGTTGCATAAGATTATAGCTCTATCTTTTTTATTTTTCAACCAAGGCTAACCAACAGCTATATTTAATGTGCTGGAGTATCAGGCTGGCCTTGGCTGAAGCACTGCAGATATTGCAAGTAATAAAATGTATATCATCTATAGGGCAAAAAGTCATGTGGCAATGGATGCAGCGAGAAAGGGTTGAAAAGGAATCTGAATAGGATGGAACTTTTCCATGTGTAGAACTTGTTAGGCAACAGAAACAATTCAGTACCTAAAAATGGAAACCCTGCATGCACTTTATTCTAAACTCAGTATTTCCCCTGCATAAAATGTTAAATCATACAGACTTGGAAGGGACCCTGAGGGTCATCTAGTCCAACCCCCTGCAAAGCAGGAATATGCAACTGTCCCTTATGGGGACTGAACCTGCAACTTTGGAGTTATCAGCACCACACTCTAACCATCTGAGCCGTCCAGCTAAAT
Source organism: Podarcis liolepis (assembly GCF_965112155.1). NCBI lineage: Eukaryota > Metazoa > Chordata > Lepidosauria > Squamata > Lacertidae > Podarcis > Podarcis liolepis. Next base: position 54,431,863 of record NC_139565.1, on the reverse strand, counting down.
GTTCTTTAGCAGCAGTCACTGATGCAGGGAAGGAATGGTTATGGATCTGGGACGGATCATTGGATAGGTACCATCAGAGGGAAAAGTATGCTGTAAAAAATGCCTGCATATTTTGCAAATATGCATTCATAAGGACTAGAAACTTGGTGGCATGGTTGCGTGAATTTTTGGGGAATTGCCGATTGCTCAAAAGTGGGTTTGAAATTTTGTTGCAAGCCAAGCTTCTTGACAAATAGCTTTGGACCTGTGCTTTAATTTCTAGGAGTTCCACCAGGCCCTATATACGGCAGACTGAAAGACGGGGCTACAGTTGTCCTGGAAAATGGTACAACCATCTTTCCTTCAGATGTCATGGAAGACCCGCTTCCTGGGAGAAAAGTTTGCATTTTAGGAGACTGCTCTGGCATTGTAGGAGACGGAGCGGCGGCCCTTTGTTACGGAGCCGATCTCTTGGTTCACGAAGCCACGCTGGACGATGCCCAGGCAGACAAGGCGAAGGAGCATGGTCACAGCACCCCACGGGTGGCGGCGGAGTTTGCAAAGTTGTGCAAAGTGAAGAAACTGGTTCTGTCTCACTTCAGTCAGAGATACAAGCCCGCAGGTCAGACTGGTGAAGGAGATGTGGATGTCATGGAGCTGAAGAGGCAAGCCGAGGAGGTATTGGATGGCCAAGAAGTGGTGTTAGCCGAGGATTTTATGACCATTGATATTCCAATGAAAAAAGTAACAATAGTGCCGCCATATTAATTTGCTGATAGGCTGAACCTCTAGCTATAGTTTACTTCCAAATTAGTTTCTTAATGCCCAGTTGGAGGCACTTACGGACCTGATTCATTGGACTTGCTTATGGGCACTTTTCCTACTTGAAAGACCTAATCCTCACTTTCCTTTTGACAAATATATTAATTAAATCATCAAAAGACTGGGCTAGCAAGCTTACTTTCTGCTGAAGGCATAATGAGCTGGCTTAACCTTTGATCTCAGGCAAACCATTACAAATTTCAGTTTCCTAAACTAAGCATTCTTAAGAGTCATAATGTGTATCTGTTGAAAATAGGTTTGGTGTGAAGTGCAATCTGGGATGGAATTATAATGGGGAAAAGGTGGGTAGACCCTAGTGCCTGCAGGTGATATCAGGCTCCAGGATCCATCTGCCATAACACAGACCTGTGCAACGTGGCAAAATCATAAAACAGGGATTGGAAATATGTGCAGTCAGAGAACTCAAGTGCACGATCATATCCACAGACTGCACATCAACTCACAAAACCACTGTTCATTTATTTCATAAAATTTGTATCGCACTCGATTGTCAGAAACCTCAAAGCGGTTTACAAAAAAACGCTAAAATTATCAGTCAAAACTGTTAAGAACAACCATTTTTACAATTCGAAACAATACATAATCAGTGATAAACTAAAAACAGATTAAACACACACACCCCGGCATGATAGATATCTATGTAGGCATGTATAAACAAATATTTTTTAGCAGGTGGTAGAAAGAGTACCGTGAAGGTGCCTGCCTCATGTCAAGAGGCAAGGAGTTCCAATGTGCAGTACCATCGTAATCAAATATCAGTTTCTTACAAATGCAGTTTATTTGGCACCTGCGCTGTGGGTTAAACCACAGAGCCTAGGACTTGCCGATCAGAAGGTCGGCAGTTCGAATCCCCGCTTCGGGGTGAGCTCCCATTGCTCAGTCCCTGCTCCTGCCAACCTAGCAGTTCAAAAGCACACCAGTGCAAGTAGATAAATAGGTACCGCTCCGGTGGGAAGGTAAACGGTGTTTCCGTGCGCTGCTCTGGTTCGCCAGAAGCGGCTTAGTCATGCTGGCCACATGACCCGGAAGCTGTACCCCGGCTCCCTCGGCCAGTAAAGCGAGATGAGCGCCTCAACCCCAGAGTCGGCCACGACTGGACCTAATGGTCAGGGGTCCCTTTACCTTTACTAATAGTACCACAAGAACTGGTGTTCAAATTACTGTATTGTGTTGCATGGAAAGGAATGCAGCAGAAGGCAGCTCTGTGCTGGAGGCTTCGCTTTAGCAGAAGCCGCTGCATAGAAGCGAGATGCACGAGGGATTGCGAAATGTGGTTCATCTCTTCTGCAGCTTCTAAAATGTCACGAAACTGGATATCTTTTACTTCCCCTTTTGCTTTTTGGATCCAAGTGCATCCAGAGTTTAAAAATACTTCGGCCTCCCCCCAGATCCCATCCGAGCTCAGATGTCCTTGATCTAATTTTAAACTTGGCAGGCATATTGGGCATGAAGGCTGAATCTTTCCCATGTTCAAAGAAAGAGGGCGTGGCTTGGGCCGAAGATCCCAACTGCTGCGCACATTCTCCCCCTTAAATAGCATAGCCCGGCTCGGCTATCCCCAGGGTTTCCTCCTGTTCAGCGTCCCAAGCCAAGGAAAAATTTCCTGCAACTAATCACTGGGAGTTCAACACTTTCTCCCTGCAAGCAGGTCCCGGATCCAACTTGCAATTATTGCATCTAATCGCATCCCAAGTGCTAGGTGCTTTTATGGTTGGCGGGGCTGGGATTCTGAACCGTGGAAATCACTGGACTTTGGCAACCAGCAAGCAAGCAAGGACTTTGGCAACCAGCAAACAATTGGATTCTCTCGCCTTGTTGACCCAAGCTGAAGTTGGGCCGGGTGTAAGGACCTTACACCCCATTCAAAAAGTGAGGAGGGGGACATCATTTGGTGGTTCCCCTCAGATCCCTTGCTTTATACAAACAGACTTGTTTGAAGGGACCCCGAGGGTCATCTAGTCCAACCCCCTGCAATGCGCGAATCTCAACTAGGTCACCTATTATTTATGGCCATTCAACCTCTACTTGAAAATGTGTGTGTGTGCACCCAGCGCTGCTGGCAGATCAAGGCTGGTGGCTGTCGCCTGGTAGCAATCCAGTACCGCGTGCACGCTGCAAACAATAAGCAGTGCGGGGTTTTTTTTTGAGCAAAATCGGCGGTATTTCCGGGAAGGAATCGACCCCTCCTCGCCAGCCAGCAATTTCAGGGCAAAAGAAAGTTTTTTTAAAAAAACCGCCCGCCCGTTCTGTGTTCGCACGCTAATGACGCTCCTGAAAACCAAAAACCCAACTCTCTTTCCCTCTCCTGGTTCCCGCGGTTACTCCGCGCCTGCCCGCATTTTTTTCCAAGGAGAAAAAAAAACCTAGGGCGCCGTCGCCTGGCTTGCCCTCGACTGAGCATGCGCGCTGTGTGCACGCTTGCGGGAGGTGGTGAAGGAGCCGTAGCAGAGGGTGGCGTGCGGCGGCAGCAAGCGCGGGAGGGTGGGAGGGAGAAGGGAAGAGAGAGAGAGAGAGAAAAACCCCCGGATGTGGCGCATGCGCGCTACGGCGCCTGCCTGGCCGTGTCTGCGGCGGCGGCAACAGCGGCACCAACAACAACACCAGCCAGCCAGGGGCACGACGTAGGAGGTGGCAGCAGCGGCGGCGGCGGCTGGAACGTTCCTCCCTACTCCTCCTCCTCGCGCCTCGGCCCCCCTCCCCGCCCGTCTGCGCGCGCGTGCGCAGAGCGAGAGGCCGCGGCGCCCCTCAGGAAGCCTCCCCCCTCCCGGCTCCTCTCCCTCAGGGCCGCTGAGGAGGCGGGAAGGCGATCGCGAGGGGCGGCCGAGGAGGTGGGTTAGGGGCGCCCCGGAAGGCCCCTCACCGGAGGGCGGGCGGGCAGGCCGCGGCGGCGCCTCTGCTGCTGCTGCTGCCGCCGCCACCGCCGCCCGACACGGGGTCCCGGCCGAGGCCCAGGTAACGCCCCCTCAGCCCCTTCTTCTTTTCCCCTCTCCGCCGCTCGGGCTTTTGTTTTCGCTCCGCTCGCTTTATTTACTACTTACTCGGCCTTGAAGCTCCTTCCCGAGTTAAGAGGCGAGGAGTAGTAATCTGTCTCTGTGTATAAACATTGCGAGGCTGTGATTGTAATAAATCTGCCGCGAGCAGAGAAGGAGAGACAAAGGGAGCCTGGGAGGTCTCTTTTCCCTACTCTCTCCCCCCCTCCCCCGGGACCCCCTTTTGTAATTATTTAAAAAGGAAACTCTGCACGTTTGCTCACTTGAGTTACTCCCGAGTAACTCCTGCCTAAGATTGAAGCCCGAGCAGTGGCTCTGGGGGGGTGGCGGCTCTCCGTGGAAGCCCCCTGCAAATCCGCTTCGAGACTTCATTATTCTAATTTTTTTTCCTGCCCCCTTTGCGCGGTATAAGAGTTCCAGAAGTGTTTCTTTCATCTGTTGCTCTTGCAGCGGAAGGAGACCCCCCCCCCAAAAAATATGGTACCTTTTAAAAGCTTAACGGGACTAGTTGGTGGAATCGTGAAGTTTTTTTTTTGAGGGGGGGGGAGTTTCCCCCGAGGGTCGTCTAGTCTAACCCCCTGCAGTGGCATGAGTGGGCTTTTGTTTTGTTTGCAGCGGAGCAAGAACACTTGCCACAGCAAACCTGCTAGTTTTTTAAAGTATCGTAAAGCTTGTGGTGACACTGTTGTGGCGAAAAGAACAAAGAGCTTAGTGGCACCGTAAAAACCTAAAACAGAGTTATTGTTTGCACGAGCATTTATGGAATAGCGCCTGCTTCATCTGATGAAGGGAAGAAAAGCTGTTGCCACCGTACATCTGCTAAATCTCTCACGGGTCACAAAGCTGCTCTTTTTGAATTATTGCGGTTAACAGTCCTGTGGCACCTTGGAGACTAGCAGTCTTATTGTGATGAGTTCTTCTGCATCTGATGAAGCAGGCTCTAGTCTGTGAAAGCTCATGCCATTTTTTTAATTAAAAAAGCACCTGTTAGCCTTTAGTAGTAACCATAGTAATGAAGTGCCCTCAGCAACATGAGACAGTTATGTCTGTGTGTGTTATTATAAAATGCATGGATACTTCTGTTAATTTTCATTTAAAGAATGAATTCAGAAAACTAATTTTAATAATTAGCTGTAATGTTTCATATGCTTCTGTGGGTTGCTGTATACCTCTACAGTAAGTTAATGAAGAAGTTGGCTATAACCAACTTCATTAAAACCTGAACTGAAAAGTTGCTCCTGAATGTCATGTTTAAAAACTCTGTTATTATGTCTTTCTGGATAATAGCCCCCATCCATATTTAAAATATGGAAGGAGATTACACACCCACAAGAGGTGAATTGGTGGGTCAAGTGAGAAGCTTTGTAAAGCATGCTGTGCTGTGCCCGAAAAAAGTGATCTGGAAGTGAATAATACTGCCTGAATCAGTGGTAGTAAGTGGGAAGCATTTTGTACAGTCAATATAAGAAGCTTGTCTTTGTCATACAAGGATTGTGAAGTACTGATATACAAGGTTGTAGAAGCTATTCACTTCTTTAGTAAGTGTCGAAAGAAGTTCTTTATGCTTCTTCACATTGTTGTTAAAACACAAAGCCTGATGTAGAAGTACTGTAGAAATGTGAGTCAGTGTTGGATCTAGGTTCCAAATCTAGATTTAGCCTTGGGGGTATTGCTAGCTATTGCCTTTCAGCCTCAGTTTGTGAAAAGAAGGGTGGGTTATCTATTGACTTTAATCTTAGTAGCTCAAGACTTGTGTGCAAAAGAACTTCCCCAATGCACTGTGTTAAAACTAATCTTGCCTCATTTCATTGCTCAGAGGTACATAAACCACTGAGTGGTTTTATTACAATCAAGCGCTATATACATTTTGTTAAGTAAATAAAAAATACTGCATAGTAAAAGAGCTCTATTGTGAATGGCAACGAACTTATAGTAGCTTACAATGTTTTTCCATCACATATTAAGTAGGTATGGATTTGCTGCGAATATTTATTCTACTGTTCATCTGTCAAGTAGGGATGCATGTCATCCATCCCATGCAATTACACACATTTTATCCTCTTTTCACTATCATTAATGTGGATTAAGAACATAAGAGCCTCCTGGATAAGGCTGGTCTCACAGTAGCCAGCTCGATGCCTGTGGACATCCACATGCAGGACCCCAGCACAAGAGCGCTGAAGTTTCCAGCAACTATTACTCAGAAGCATTACTGTCTCCTGCCATGAAGGTAGATCATCATCCTCATGGCTAGTAGCCCTTGATAGCTTTTTCATCCACGAATTTGTCTAATCCTCTTCTAAAGCCATGCAAGTTGGTGGCCATTGCTGCCTCCTGTGAGAACAAGTTCCATATGCACTCCATGACATACTGATGCCACTTATGTTGGTGGAATGGGAAAAATCGGTATGTAAAATAAGCTTAAACTCAGAAGCACAGAAAAAAATATCACTGAGATGGATAGCAAGGATTAGAGCGAATGTGTTGAACATGTGTCATGATTAGTGTGTAGCCTTGGGTGCTGGCAGGTGTTGGAAGGGAGTGGGTTGAAAGTAATGTCAGATGATAACACATCCTTGAACAAGTCCAGCTAACAGAGTTGAATAAAGCTATGAGCAGACAGTATTCTGGGAATGAAGGCCAACTTCAGGCAACCAGGCATTGGAAAAGGTTAGACACTGTGACTGCCGTTGAAAGGGTTGACAGTGTGGTGGTAGCATTCGGTGGGTGATAGAACTGGATAGCTATTTCCAATAGACTTGGTGGCAGGGCTGGGTAATCTGTGGCTCTTCAAATGTTTTGTACCACAGTTCCTATTATCTCTGACCATTAGCCACACTGGCTAGGACTGATGGGAGTTCAGAGTTCAACAACATCTAGAGGGCCAGAGACTAGCACCCATGCTTTATGGATACATTCTCTTTAGATAGCTTTCCCCACCACAATTAATGCACCAATTATTATTTTTTCTTTGACATTAAAAAACTGATCAGTTGCTTGTATGTATCATTGACTGTGAGTCCACCAGCCTGTTAGGAGTGGGCTAAGTCAAGCTGTCTGAGTCGAATTTTCCTTAGATGCAAAAACTACTATCCATTCTGAATAGGATGATCACATTTCCTAGATATCAGAGAATATGGGAATCTTGTAGGCATCTTACTTTTTGACTGTGATTAGATTCCCTTGCTATAGCTACACTTAAGCAAATTATCCTAACTGTCCATTAAGTTAATTCTGTACACTTTTAGCCACCCTTTCCTTGCTGTTTTCTTTCAGGTGATAAGGTGATCTTCCATGCAGTTGTAAATGGCTTTTTACTGGGACCAAACATTTGAGAGTGTTTCCAGTAAATAAGCATTCTTTGCCTCCTGACAATCTCCCCCGCATCCTGCCATTACATCTTTTTTTTTCTTTGTATTGTTAATGGATTGGATGTTCTGGCTAGTAACAGTATGTAACATTTTAGTGTACTCATTTAATGTCATTTAAGTATTAGGAACACCTCTGACATTATAATCTCAATTACTTTATAGAAACTTATTTATTTTATCGTATTCAAGCACTTTGCATGCTGCAAGCACTCTCACTGCTCTCCAGCTTGGTTCTTCCATTCCTCCCCCTATTATGTGGGATTTCTCACATTCTTAAACAAAACAGTGTCCTATTGCTAGCCAGAGTTAAGTAATTCCTTTTGATTATTCAAAGCTTTTGGGGTTTATTTGTTTTTGCTTCTGACAGAAGTATCCATTTATATATCTTAAGTCTTTGCTGTCCCTTATCTCATTATTGTATGTTGCTATGTTGAAATCTTTATCATCAGTTTTCCTGTTTGTATATAATCCCTATTCATTATTCTTTTGTTTTGATGCTAAACCATGCTTTCACACAATGTAATTTGATGCTACTTTTTAATGAAACCCAGAGCTTTTGACCCATGGCTAAACATAAATTATTATTTATTTGCCCTCCCCTTACTGTATTATTATTAACATGGATTTCCCCTTGATAATCAAATTCATATTTTGAATTTCCATTATGCCATCAGGAAATCAAATGTGCATGCAGAACAGAATCACATAGTAGACCTGAGTTCCCATTTAATTAACAGTTAGGTTTTCACAGAATATAAAACTAAGCTTTTAAATCTATGAGTTTTGAGATTTTTTCAGTTTATGAATTCACATTCTGGGACTGGTGTGCCTTCAGACATTAAGATACTTAGTAATTATCCTTGATGTAAGCATTCTTGCACACACTGAAGGTCACCCTAACCTTACGCAATACATCATAAATCCCAGCAGCATTCAAGGTCATCCCAGATAACCCACCTGCCTTTAGACTCTAAAGTTTGGCTCGCTACAAGGCACAGAACCTTCTCAGTACAGTCATACCTCGGGTTAAAGTTGCTTCAGGTTGAGCGTTTTCGGGTTGTGCTCCACAGTGACCCAGAAGTAACGGAACACGTTACTTCTAGGTTTCGCTGCTCACGCATGCGCAGATGCTCAAAATGACATCATGTGCAGAAGTGGCAAAGCACGACCCGCGCAGACGCAGGTTGCGTTCTGCTTCGGAACGGATCCCGTTCGCATCCAGAGGTACCACTGTAGTTCCCACCTTACTGTGGGATGTGCTAACATGATATCCACTTCTCTCTGAGCTTCCATGTGATGGTTGTGGCTTCTTTGGAAAGCTTTTCTTACTGTATGCTTTTTGCTACTTTTAGATAATTATGATGTTTTTATTGTGGTGATTTTGTAAATGTTTTTGAGAGCCTTGTGTGGCTGTAAAGTGAGATGTAACTTCTTGATTTTTTAAATAAAATTGTCACAGGTTTTTAACAAGGATAAAAGCCACATAACTTCTGGAGTGAATAAAAAGATCAAATGGAGTTGGGTGCTTAGTTGATGGTTTCAGTGTTTGGCACAGATGGACAAATGCTGCAGTCATTTTCATGATCCTTTTATACAACCACATGAAGCATTTTTTGAAAAACAACTTCTTGCTACTTAAAGGTAACAGATTTTAATTGGTGACAAGAAGAGGAGGTCTTTTGGGGTAGAAAGGGGACAGTGAGAGGCACACCTAAGTCTACTTCTTGTAGAATGCGTTTCGTTGAAGCAGATTTACACCAGTCAATGAATAATCTAAACGAGCCTTCCCCAGCCTGCTGCCCTCCACATATTTTGGACCACTGAATTTAGGATTATTACTGTTATTTTCATTTCTATCAGTCATTTTCCTCCAAAGGAGACCGGGACAGGAAACAACAAAATTGTGAAAACAATACGAACATTTCAAAAACATTGGCAATGGCTCTGTTAGTCATGTGGGCATCTCAACTACATGAAAAAAAAGAACTGACATATTTCCAATTTACAAGCACTGGGTTTGCTGGACAGGTGACCTGTCAAGCTGCTGTTTACAAGCTTGGATTAGTTGTACATTTGTAAAGAATATTCCTGTTTGATTTAGCTTCTACTCCTTCAGCTTTGTATGTTCTAGAAGCTCCTGTTTTTTATTTTTTTGTTCTGTCACCATTTTTATTGTGTGGGTTTTTTGCATTGTTGGCTGCCTTCAACTGTAAATAGGTGCAATATAAATTCTACAATAAATACATTTTGTTATGTTTATTTACCTAGGTTTATAGAGGTTGTTAACTTGTAAAGCTAGCTTTGTTGTTTATTTGACCGTAGCCAATATCAGATTAGGCCACAATCCTAACTACCGGTATGTATGCTCAGAAGTACATCCCATTGAATTCAGTGGAGCTTTCTCCTAGGTAGATGGGTTTGGATTGCAGTCTTAGTCACTCTGTTGTGGGTGCCTTTGAGAGGAAGGAGGATATATAATGATGATTATATTTCTTTAAGGATTGATCACTTTATATGCCAACTATGGGCTTATCTACACTTACCTTTCCTCTGCTCTTTCCAGGCACAATTTGTGATTTAAAGCTTCGTGTCTGAGGCTCTTTTTTCTTCTTCTCCAGAGCTTTCCCCACAAAACTCTACTCTTTAAAGCTCAGTCAGAGCAAGCATCAGTCTGCTCGAAACCTGAATTGATGTTTACTCTGATTGAACTTTGAAGAATGGGTTTTTGTGGGGAAAGCTTGGGGATGGGAGCCCGTTCTGTCTCGGACACGGAGCATTATACCTTCCTAGAAAGAGCAGGAGAAAAGGGAAGTGTGGGTAAGCCCTATTACAGTGCAGTCATGTATAGATAGAGATAAATTTGGAGGGAAGCTCTGTTGAGCTTAAAGGAATTTACTTCTAGGTAAGTGTGCATTGGATCGGAATCTACAGATAAACCTGAGAATTAAACATGTGGAAGAAAGAGTTAAATGTGAGTGTGCATGTGTGCACACACAAATAAAAAACAGGTAGATTTTTTTTTTTAAGTAAGCAAGCAAGCTTAAATATCTGGAATTCCTGAGTTGCTCTCCTATCATATTGTTTTTACAACATTAATTAAACATATTTCACCCAGGTCAGTAAAAGGAAATGTATAAATATATGATGTTGCAGGATGAGGTAGTTATGCACCATAAGGTTAAAATTGGGGGTTGTATCCAATGTTAGTCCTGTTCAGAGTTGATCCATTGAAAAGACCTGACTAGCTTAGTCCATTAATTTTAATGGGTGCTGTCTAATTGCTTTCCTTTGATTGACTGGCAAGTGAATACCCCCCCTTTTGAATACAAATTAAAGTCCTATTTTTATTTGCTGAGAAGGCAGTGGCGGTTGCTACTGCTCTCAAAAGCTAGATTAAAACTTCAGTAGCCTCTTGTTGATTCAAGTGCTTGAATGGCTTCCATTAGACCAGTGGTGTGATGATCTTAAAAGCATTATTGCTCTGCACAGTTGCTGAATGATTCACCCCAGCCTTGAAATTTGTTGTAGCTGGGGTCAGTGATTGTGATTATTGAATTTGTGCCATGTTTTCAGCAGTTAAGTATCTAAGCTGTGTACTAGATTATTGGTCTAGAAATGAGTTGAGGTCAAAGCTTTGGTCCATTAGATGGTTTAATACATATCATTTGAGATATGCATTTATTGTTTTACCTTATATTTCAGTAGCAGCATCACTCTAGTGTTGAATATCTTGGCTATTGACATCCTTATTAATTTATTAAGAAAATATTCACACACAAAAAACAGAAGAGGCCAATTCTAGGAATATGTTTCAAAACAGTCTATTTAGCATCATCTGTGGGGGAGTTGAGCATGTTTAGCCTGGAAAAGAGAAGACTGAGATAGGATAGCCATCTTCAAATATCTAAAGAGCTGTCCCATGAAGATGGAGCAAGCTTGTTTTCTCCTGCTCCAGAGGGTAAGACCTGAATCAATGGCTCCAAGTTACAAGAAAGATGATTCCAACTCAACATCGGGAAGAGCTTTCTGGTGATAAGAGCTGTTTGACAGCGGAGCAGGCTCCCTCAGAAGGTGGTGGACTCTCCTTCATTGGATGTTTAAAGCAGAGGATGGATAGCCATCTGTCATAGATGTTTTGGTTGACATTCCTGCTTTGCAGGGGGTTGGACTAGATGACCCTCAGGGTCTCTTCCAACTCTCCAATTCTGTGATTGTATGTATAAAATACTTCACATGCATATGGGTGTATTTTTGCTTCTCTAAACCACATGTGTCTGCCTGGGCAGAAGAAATATGGTGTACATGATCAGAAAGAGGAAGAATAAAAAAATTCCTTCCAGTAGCACCTTAAAGACCAACTAAGTTAGTTCTTGGTATGAGCTTTCGTGTGCATGCACACTTCTTCAGATACACAGTGTATCTGAAGAAGTGTGCATGCACACGAAAGCTCATACCAAGAACTAACTTAGTTGGTCTTTAAGGTGCTACTGGAAGGAATTTTTTTATTTTGACTATGGCAGACCAACACGGCTACCTATCTGTAACCAGAAAGAGGAAGAGTTAATGGCCTGGTTCTGGTCTTTATGAATTGCATAGGGCAGCAGTGAGCAAACTGTGGTGCAGTACCTATGTTGTACTTTCACTCCCATCAACCCCTGCTGTCTTGGGCAGTGCTAAGAGGTACAGGAAACAATGAAACCTGGAGGGCCACTGCTGTCCCCTAGGAAATATAGTCCAGAACGCCAACTGAAGACTGGCTGAGTAAGTGTTGTGATAATATATCCATCACATCAGTCCTCTTACAGTGATAAGCATGATTTCAACTCCCAAGACTAACAGTCAGGTCACTAACCGATTCAGCAGGATTCCAGTAAACATATTGGTCTGAGCTTCAGTTTGTCCATTTTGTGTATTGAACCAGGGTCAGACTAGCTAGGAAGCGAAAAGGGGGAGCAGGGGTGCAGATCATTGTACTGGGTAAGGTTGATGGGAGATAAGAGCCCAATGACATTTGGAGGGCCTCGAGTTAGCCAACCCTGGTGTAGGAGGAAGAGACTTGTGAAGGTATCGGGTGCCTGAAGCAAGGAGGAAAACAAAGCAACCAACAAGAGAAGGGTGTTAAAGAGGGAAACATGTAGAGCAATGTAACCTGCAAACATGGAAGACAAGTTTGCACTTGTGTTGCCCCACCTCGCTACTTTCAAGTCTATATAGCTCACAAATAGATGCAGTGGCAGCTTGCGGCCTCTAGCTATTCTTTATTAATGAAGTATATTATTAATTGTATGCCAGCCAGGGCTTTTGGAACAGATGTCACAGCAATCTAAGCTGAAGCACCTTGCATTTGGTGGCCACATCATGAGAAGCACTTTACATTTCCATGTTTCCGCTTGTGCCAAATGTATAATAATGGTTTTGTATCTGTTCTTATGAGTATGTGGGTGATGAGGAATTGGAGCTGGTGGTGTAAGATTGATTAGGGTCCCTTGGCATGATGGAGCCTGCCCATCCTTGATGAATCTGCCCGCACAAAACTACTGCACCCTGGGAATTAAGCATCAAGACTGAGGGGATGTGCATTTACTCACACATACTCGTCAACCCTGAGAGTAGATAATAGAGATCCTTTGAGAGAATAGGGTACTGGAAGGACATCTGTAGATGGAGATTTTACATGTACAGTGGTGCCCTGCAAGATGAATGCCTCGGAAGACGAAGAACTCGCAAGACGAAAGGGTTTTGCAGTTTTTGAGGTGCTTCGTAAGACGAATTTCCCTATGGGCTTGCTTCGCAAGACAAAACATCTTGCGAGTTTGTTTCCTTTTGAAGCGGGAACTGGGCTGGCAGGGAGCGAGCGAGGGAGCGACCTACCTTTTCCAGAGGGATCCTCTTCTGGAGAGGGCACAGAGGAGGCAGGTGGGCTGGGATCCAGCGGATCTGGCTGGGTCTCTGCGCCGCCTCTGCCTCTCTCTCTCTCTCTCTCCCCCTCCCCACGTGGCTGCTCCATTTTGCCCTAACTGCGTGAAGGCAGGAGGAGGCGGGACAAAGGAGGAGGAGGCATCCACTGCGCTTGGGCTGCTGCGAAGGCGCCTTTGCGGGGGTGGGAAGAAGCCGGGAGCAGCTGCAGAGACTGTGGGGAGCCCGGCGGCGTGGCGCAAGGTAACGGGGGGAGCAAGGGAGAGTCTGCACCGGGCGCTTCGTGCGTCCGCCCTCGGTTCCTGGGCTCGAACTTCCTTTGGCACATCGTGGAGAGAGAGGGAGAGGAGCGGGCTGGGGCTTTGATGTGGGACGCAGTTTGGCGGAGCGAAGACACGGCAAGGCTTGGCGACAGAGGAAGGGGGGCTGTTTTCGTGGGGAGGTGGGAGGGGGTGTCTTTGCCTCTTCCCGGCAACAGATCCTCCAGGCTGGGGAAACTCCTCCTGCTGGGGAGCGACCCGCTTTGTGCTTTGCCCGCTATCCCATTATAATACAGTACCAGGGTGCATCCGTGTTTCGCAAGACGAAAAAATCCGCAAGACGAAGAAACTCGCAGAACGGATTAATTTTGTCTTGCGAGGCACCACTGTATGCTGTAGTTAAGCCATCTAGAATCACCACTAGCAGAGAGCATTTTGCCTGTTGTCTTTTCTATTGGAACTCTTAAAAAAAATAAAGTGCACATTTCTTCAACTTTGGGTTCCCAGCTCTGGACTCCAATTCTGATAATTTCCAAATACCGTATTTTTTGCTCTATAAGACTCACTTTTTCCCTCCTAAAAAGTGAGGGGAAATGTTGTGTGCGTCTTATGGAGCGAATGCAGGCTGCGCAGCTATCCCAGAAGCCAGAACAGCAGGAGGGATTGCTGCTTTCACTGTACATCGGTCCCTCTTGCTGTTCTGGCTTCTGAGATTCAGAATATCTTTTTTCTTGTTTTCCTCCTCCAAAAACTAGGTGCGTCTTGTGGTCTGGTGCATCTTATAGAGCGAAAAATACGGTAGTTTAGCCAAGAGTGAAAGGAATTGTAGTCTAGCTGCATCTGGGGACCCAGAGTTCAAAAAGGTTGATGCAGGGGATTTTGGCTTTATGGATGTGCACCTTCTGAATCATGTGTGCCCCAGCACCACAAGGCAGCAAATGGCAGCAAATTAGGGCTATCCTATCAGTGACTGAGAGAAAAGCAAGCGGGTGGTATGTGTTAAGCTGAGAAACTAAAGCATTCAGCCCCAACCTGGGCCCTCCTGTTGCTGAAGTGCAACTCTCCTTGATCATGACATTTGGCCATGCGAGCCAAGGCCGTTCAAGGCTCAGCAGCATCTGGAGGGAACCAGGAAGAGAAGGAAGGAATTTCTAACTTTTAATTGACACATCAGAACATCCTGTGATTTTCACAGATCCCTGTTTATATTGCTTTCTTTGGCGTAAACACCAGTAAATAGAAGAGATGCTAAAGCAAGCTATGCAGTATCTGCAATGACATTTAAAGCATGCAAGGCATTATCTTTGCAATGCAGCTTACAAATGTTGTCTCTTAATTGTTCAAATACCCCTTTGGGACAGAAATATCCCGAGGAATGAAAAGAGGCAGCATGTTGCACCATAATAGCAATGTTAATTGGAAGAACTGCCATCTGCTTTGAATACCTACGCCTCCGTTGAAAAGACATAATCCCATACCAAATCAGTGCATTGGTCAGCTCAAAGTGGCATTTTTGTGGGGACTACTTTAAGCCACACATGCATAAAATGTATTCTGATGATAGCTCTGTGATTCAACAGGACATTTGTGTGTTGCTAATGCTTTCTTGGAAGTGATTTTATAACTTCCTGGCTGCTCTGAATGTTAAATGTCAGTTGTACAATAAGTCTTAATTGGAAAGAATTGCAGCTACTCTGTTGACAGGGTATAGTGGATTGGCTACAGACTAAATGCTTAGAGTATACCCATTGAAATCAAAGAAACAAGTTAGGACTAACTCAATTCTCATTTATTTCAGTGAGTCTGCTGTAAGTATGACTAAGTGGATGCAGCCCATTATTGAGGCCATCCAGGACTCTCAGTTACCAGAGAGCGGAGCTGCACATGGACTTCTGTAAGGGGAAAGCCTATGTGCATAGGTTTCCATTAGAGCTGGAATCCATCACAAAGCATGCCTAATATGTGAATACTGTGGAATAGAGAATGTAGGGGAAACTGTATATCTTCAGGGGCAGAGCTAGGGGCATGAACTTGCTCTCTGGTAATATTCTATTCTGTTATATTCTATTGCAAAAAGGGGTTAGTGTGTCCAGGAAACTTAAATATTGCTGCAGATGTGTATGTGTGTGGAATGCTTGGCACTTTTTCTTTGGACAGTTTATCAAATCAGAAATGGCTTTCCCAGTTGCTTTCATCTCTATATCTTTTCCCCTTTATAAAGGAAAGCAAAAATTGTGCATGAGAAAAACTTTTAACACTCCTTCTGCCTTGCTGCTTTGCCAGTCAGATTTGGACCCCCCCCCCAATCTCTGATTTGGCAGCGCCAAAGTATTAAAAAGCCAACATAATTTGGAAGACACTAAATGTATCCTCTGATTTGATGTCTACTGTGGCTCTTGAGAGCGGAATTAGACATTATAAAAATATGTGTGGTGATTACTGAAAATGATGGGCTCTTCCTCACCCCCTCACTCAATTTCTTACTGATACTAATTTTAAAATTGAGATAAACTCACATGCATGATTTGGCTCTTATCAATGCAGCAATCCTGTTACAGCGGTTACTTTTTGAAAAACAAAGGGCATAAAGGGTTAAACCAGATAGATCCACTGAGCTACATTTTCAGGGCAGGCAACAGAATAAAACATTGTCAAATAAGTATAGATACTTGTGGGAAGGCTGTTACATAGTTGCAGAAGAATAGGAGTATGCTTACTTCCTGTTGAATAATCGTCTCGAAAAATAGCTTGAACACACTCAAATATTGCACATGGAAAAAACATGTTGATTTCTCATGCGTGATACTTCCTGGTGGCCCAGACAGTAAACATTTCATGGCCATTCTTGTGATGTTTGCTCTCTATTCCTTCTAGGTGCATGCTGGAGACAGTTCTTGGCCCACTGACTGGCAAGATTATTTGGTCTTGGAAGTAAAAGCTGTACCAAATGGACAATATGTCTATTACTAACACACCAACAAGTAATGATGCTTGCCTGAGCATTGTTCACAGTTTGATGTGCCATCGACAAGGAGGGGAGAGTGAAACATTTGCAAAGCGAGCAATTGAAAGCTTAGTAAAGAAACTGAAGGAGAAAAAAGATGAATTGGATTCTTTGATTACAGCTATAACTACAAATGGAGCTCATCCTAGCAAGTGTGTTACAATTCAGAGAACATTGGATGGAAGACTTCAGGTTGGTAGAAGCACATATGATACCTTAATATCCTTACTCTGAGAGCAGCAGGGTATGGGACATTTTGAAGTAGGGAGAGTAGTGGTACGAGAGCATAATTTGCTTTGTGTCATGGAAATCAATCTGGGGTTCATAAATGGGGTTGGTTCCTTGTGGTGGTATTCACAGGGTATAAAGTGTTGTGTTGCTACCGCTTAGTGACATTTGATTCTGATCCTTGTCATCCTTTGTGATTTCCTATTCTCATTTGAAATTTTTCTGATCTTCAATCTTTCTAGGTGGCTGGTCGTAAGGGTTTTCCTCATGTAATTTATGCACGGCTATGGAGGTGGCCTGATCTTCACAAAAATGAACTCAAACATGTCAAATATTGTCAGTATGCTTTTGACTTGAAGTGTGATAGTGTCTGCGTGAATCCATATCATTATGAGCGTGTTGTATCACCCGGCATTGGTAAGTATGTTCATACTGTATGTGGAGTTGCATTTCATTAATGTTTCATTACCTGGAGTATTGCAGGTTTTCATTCACCCTGCTGTCCTGTGCTTTTTCATGATACTTCATGTAGCCAGTTGATTCTAGATTATTGCAAAACACCCTTGGGGCTGGACAAGGGCCCATCCCTCCAAAACCCAGTTGCATATATTTGCTTTTTGTAAGGGACGAAGGAATATACTACTTTTTAGTCTATAGGTAGGTTGCTTCTTACCATGAATGCTGTGCTGGTAGAAGCAAGGTTGCAGCCCTCAGGTCCTCTTGATCTTCACTTCTGTCACTTAAGCCAGCAGTTCTTTGTGCCTTTCCCTCACACAAAGTAGCTTCAAGCGCTTGGGGAGATCTGAGAGAACAGGCTTTCCTGACAGTGGAACAACCCAGACCTTTCCTTCCCACTTTAGTGGGGATGCAGGCCAAATCTTACACCAGGGAGTGATGTTCTGTATTTCTCTGCTCTTAGGGAAAGCAATAGCAGGAAAAGGTACAACAGCTGTGGGGTTAACATGAGTAGAGAGTTCCTGCCTCTCTTTGGACAGGGTTATTTGAAATACCGTATCACAGAGCAGTTGTCTTCACCCTTTTCTGACTTGAGACCCAACTTAAACATTCATTTGGTGACCCTCCCTTTAAAAAAAAATAAAAAATTAAAAGGCCATATATTTGTATGGTGGTAGTCCTGCCACCCTAGATTAGGCCATGACCTGGGAGTAGGTCCTGTGCTACCAGTTGATGTCCAGTGCCATAGATGACCTTGGGAATTCTTCTTTGGCTTCGGTTACTGCGGTATTCTGGCATTTTTTGTCTAGCTGTGTCTTTTCCTTTCAGGGATCGGGATACCTGTTGCATCAGGGTTGTGTTCTGTACTGCTGCAGCCAACCTGTTCTTGCTGAAAGTTGACCCTTGATCAATGTTGTTCTATCTTACAAGATTTAGGCTATCCCTCATAGGTGGCACCTACTGCTAATGCAGTGTCTTCCAACAAAATGTATAGAGCATTCAGGAAGGCTTTTGAAAACAGTTGTGTCTCATGAATCTTCCTTCCTTTTGAAGGATCTTTTAAAGTTCCTCTAATAGGGGTTGGATGAGAGTCTAAACACCAAAGGGGGGTGTCTTTCGTGGTGGAGAGGAAGGGTCGGTCCCTTGTCCAGTTTGGAGATCTGTTAGGCTTTTTATTATTATTAAAGCCACCTCACTGACTGAGCAGGGAAGACCTTAATCATGTAATTTATTCATTAAATTCCATTTATGAATTGCTTTACGTAGAAATCTCAAAATGATTTCATATGAAAAGCATCAGCTATAACAACAATTACACAATTTCCTATCTAAAAGCAATTATAACAATTCAAAAAAATTGAAAACATCATATATAAAAACAACTAAAACCTTTCCATATTTAGAAACAATTCCATATTTACCTCCAGTATTGGTGGTAGAGGGAAGTGAATAGGTAAGGAGACAGTTTTCCAGTTTGTTATAAAAGTTGTGATAGAAAGTTATTTTAAGGAGTATTTTAAGAGTAAAATTTCACTTTTCCAGTTTTCCACAAATGCTGAAGGAAATGTTTAATTGTGCTTAATCTGCAGTATGCCTGCAGTTACTTACCCACCTTCTGTTTATAGGCTATATAGATAGTAAAATATTTGTTTATTGGTATTTAAAACTGAATTAGTGACTTTATATGTTCTTTTCTCTTTAAAGATCTTTCAGGATTGACACTGCAGAGTTCAGGTAAGCTATATGTGAAATCATAGGAAGTATAAACAGCAATATCTTTTAAGGTGAACGCCTCTTCAATTTAAAGCATATGCAAAACATTGCTAGGGAAATTACTTTGAGAATACTCAAGTTAATTGATATACAGACATCTTCCACTTGTGTGTGATGGACTCATGCCCGCCTGCATATAGGCGTGGTGCCGGGAAATAGTAAAATAATTTAATTCATACTTGGAAATGGAGGGAGAGAGATGGAGAGTCCTTGTGACTCGCTAGGAGACGCTCCCCGGAGTCCAAAGAGGACCGAAGAGGAGAAGAGAGGTCCAGCAGGGCTTTGTTTATGCTGCTCAGCCTCCCCACCTAACAGCTGGTGTGTGGGGTAGCACAGCAGTAGCTGCCGCTTTCCTGCACTGCCTCCAGCCAGCCCCAGAGCTTCAGTTCCAGTTGTGGATATTTTAGGTACAATATTTTTGATTTTTGGAGAGAGCACACCAGAGAGGGTGTTTAGAGGGTGTTCCCCATTTACACAATTTTCACTTATGTGTGAGGGGCACTGGAAGGTAACCCCTGTGTAAGTGGGGAATCGCCTGTACTATGGGTCACACAAACGTGTACAGACATGAGGGGTGGAGAGAGAAAGGTTCTTAGGCTGGGGTATACTGACATTTTACACCAACGATTTCATTGCTACTGGATGTAGCTAACTAAATTAAATCAACTAAAGTTAATTTAGGAATCTTAATAAAATATTGCATGTACAGTGGTGCCCCGCAAGACGAATGCCTCGCAAGACGGAAAACCCGCTAGACGAAAGGGTTTTCTGTTTTTGAGCTGCTTTGCAAGATGAATTTCCCTATGGGCTTGCTTCGCAAGACGAAAACGTCTTGCGAGTGTTCCGATTTTTTTCCGCTTTCCCCCCCTTTTTCTAAGCCACTAATAGCCTTTTAGCCGCTAAGCCTTTAATAGCGGCTAAACCGCTAATAGCGCTAATCCACTAAGCCGCTAATAGGGTTGCTTCTCAAGACGAAAAAAACGCTAGACGAAGAGACTCGCGGAATGGATTATTTTCGTCTTGCGAGGCACCACTGTATCTAAAATGTTAAAATTCTAATTATATTTGTTCCATGTGTTCACTAACAAGATGATTAGGTTGGATATCTTCAACTCTTTTTCTGTTCAAAGTTTGTTGAAAACAAGTTTAGGAATTGTTGATGGTTTCGTTTTGTCAAACTGGAATTAAATCCATTTCCATTGCTTGCTGGGGAAGTGACCCCCCCCCCAAAAAAAAGTGTAGGAAGTCTGTATATCTGCAGTATCAGCTTTGTGCATTCTTGATGGCCACTTATGTTTTATCACTGAATTATTTGCATATCCAAATGTGCATCTTTGGATAATGGTGCTGAATTGTACCTACATAACATAAAGAGGTATCTGTGTTCTATTCATATTATATTTGATCTGTATTATTTTGATTTTCTAAAGCAGTTGAAACTATTAGGGGTTCTAAGCAAGCCCCAGAGATTTCCGATTTAATCCCTAGAGCACAAATGTGGGATGGATCCAAGGGATTAGGAGACCTAACAAAATAAACTGGAATAGGCATAGACCAGGCAAATAGGCTTTGATTTGAATTGCTTTATTTGCTCCACTTTCCAAAACTGAAAAATCTGTACATACATAAAGCATAATACCAGTTCTGAATTTTAAGAGTTTTGGCCCCTAAAATGTTTTTGTTATGTAGAATGCTGATGACTGTTTTTAGTTTATTGCTGGTCTTAATTGTTGAATGTTTCAATTAGTCACTTTAAAATATAATTTTATTGTTTTACTCATTTGGTACACTGCTTTGATGTTTTCTTTTACAGTCAAGTGGTGTACACATTTTATGAAATAAATAATGGGGGAAAATACATCCCTAAAGGGGTTGCCTGTCCAACCTTATTTTGAGTATCTCACCAAGCAGCTTACTGTATTACAGATCTGCCCTTAGAAGAGTTTCCCCAATTCACTTATCCTAAGTTTCCTTCCTTGTAATTTAAAACAGTATCTTCTCTTTCTAGTCTGTGGATAACGTCAACAATTGCTGTCCTTTCTGAGATTTTTTTTTTTTGAAAAGTGTATTCCATCCCTTAATATTTCCTTGTAACATAACCTTTTATCTTATCACAGCACCCTCAAGCATGTTGGTGAAAGATGAATATGTTCATGAATTTGAGGGGCAGACATCGCTGTCAACTGCTGAAGGCCATTCAGTTCAGACTATCCAACATCCGCCTAGTAACAGGGCATCTACTGAAACCTACAGCACCCCATCCATGTTAGCTCCTTCTGAGTCTAGCACCACCAGCACCACCAACTTTCCCAACATTCCTGTCGCTTCCACAAGTAAGATAACTCTGTTCATTTTAAATATCACAAAACTTGTTTCAACGTCTTTCAAACTTGGCAAAATTAACTTCGATTCCAAACTGGCGAGATTACAAATTGGAATACTGATGTGGTTCAAAGAGCAACAGAAACCTTGTTCCTGCTGTATTGGAGGGGGTTTGGATGAGGTGGTGGTGCTCTTCCACCTGGCTGTGCTGGCACAGGAGCTTTTCCACTGGAGAACGCCCCACGGCACCTGCCTAAATGGAAGCTACTTCCAGTGGCCTCCCTGCTGATTGTTGCCAGTGGAACACACCAAAATTCGACGGAGGGGGTAGAGTTGGCTGTGCTTCTGTCACATGATGGCGGCTGGCCCATTCTGGCCTCTTCACTATGCTAGCATGGGGGCTAGTGTAGCATACAGACATTTCCCCCTCTTCTCTCCCTGCTTCCCTTCTACTCTGGCCAGTGTGAACTGCAGGACTGTGGATACCGCAGTGGTTGCACCACTCCAGTTAAGCCCCACTGCTGCTGGTCAGGGGTTTGGAATGCAGCCACAGTCTCAAATTACCTTATATGTTTTCTCCTCTTCATATCCTTGATTGATATTTCGTTACATTTCATTATTGATTTTACTGCAATTTAATTAGTGGGGAAATTTGATATGCTTTGTAATTATATGACATATGCTTCTTAAGAAACCGTTAAGCTGAGTAGGAATGTAAGTCTCGATAGCTGTTATCATTTGGTTCCTGGCGTTGTGCAAATGATTGGATTGAAGAAGATAATTTACGAGCAGTGGAAACATGGCAAAACTTACACACATACACACACACTTGCATGCTCACAACTGTGTATATTGTGTAAGTGCAGATTTGTTTGTGCAAGTATGTGGTCAACAGTTTAGCATTAGAAAACATTTTGAAATTCAGTTCTAGTTCCCATTGTTGTAGAGAGAACTTGTCTGTGCAGATACCTGAAGTACAGAAGTCAGAAGACTGAGAAATGCTTTAGTGACTTGATAGTGAAGAGTTAATGGAAGACCCCTGGGTATAGGGCGGTATAGAAATTTAATAATAATAATAGCAATAATAGCAATAATAGCAATAATAATAATAATAATAATAATAATAATAATAATAATAATAGTTGCTTTGCAGTGGTCCTTTTTGCTCATCTGATTACTACTACTCTGTGCATGCTGGATAACACTGTTCATGAAAGTATCTACTATTGAATATCAACATGTGAAAGTTAATTCTTTTTTCGTTTAAATAGTTTTATTGAGTTTTCAAGAAGTAGGTAAATATGTAAGCAGAGGAAGTTATCTGTATGTTAGTACAGTATAATAAAGTATGTTAGTACATCTGAATTGCAGGCAACATCTATTTACGTGGGGGTTATGTTCCGGGGCCCCCTGCGTGTAACAGAAACCATATTTATTGGGAGCATCTCGGAGGGGCAGTGGGGCTTGCCTCTTAGGCTCTTGCACAGCTGACACATAGGGCAGTGGCTGCTGTTGCGCTACCCTGCTCATCAGCTGTTAGGTGGGGAGGCTTCAGCAAAGCCCCACTGGGCCTCCAGCTCACGAGAAGACCCTCCCCAGAGCCCAAAGAGGATGTGTTCCCCATTTCCAGGTTCCACTTTTGAGATCCCGGCACCACAAGGTCGCACGCAAATAGAGCAAATGTAAATGGGGAGTTTTCTGTACATCGTTGCACTTCACTTGTTCAGTAAACAAACAGACACAGAACCACTATGACGAATAAACAAACTTATGTGAAAGTTAATACTAAGATTTTCAGACTGTCATTTAAAACCTACCCAGAGGAAGAAAATAAGCCCATGCACCTCCAAGTATAACTAAGAAAAAGGCTGTCAAGCGGTGTCTTTTTTGTCATTAATTCATACACATGTAAATGAAAGAATAGGGAATCGAACAAGATCCACTGCATTACAGTTTGTTGGGGTGGGGGAAAGGTGTAGACCAGGGTCAGCAAACTTTTTCAGCAGGTGGCCAATCCACCATCCCTCAGACCTTGTGGGGAGCCGGACTATATTTTGAAAGGAGAAAAAAAAAGAACGAATTCCTATGTCCCACAAATAACCCAGAGATGCATTTTAAATAAAAGCACATATTCTACTCATGTAAAAACACCAGGCAGGCCCCACAAATAACCCAGAGATGCATTTTAAATAAAAGCACACATTCTACTCATGTAAAAACACACTGATTCCAGGACTGTGGGCCGGATCTGGCCCCCGGGCCTTAGTTTGCCTGCCCATGGTGTAGCCCATACTTCTATCAGTCTTTAGCACTGATATAGTTTGATCCACAGCCTTCTCTTACCTGGTATGCTAGAGCTCTTTTTCCTGACCCATTCACACACACTGCAAAACATCAACAAGAAATCTCCTTGTTCTAGTTTGTCTGTTCCCACCTTACAGGTTTGGGGCATATGGAGCAGCTCCGTTTATAAGTTATTTGGCATTAAGCAGCCGGTGTTAGTAATGAACCATATTTTGTGTCATGGCTTCCTGAAGGTGCCAAAATCAAAGAAGCAATTTTACAAAATAAAGGGCAAAGAAGCAGAATTGTGATGCTAACATCTGTCTAATGAAATGATAACTCGTTTTAAGGCAGGTATTAACTGTTTTACATTTTGCCAGGTCAACCCCCCAGTATGCTGCCAGGTAGCCACAGTGATGGACTTTTGCAGATTGCTTCAGGGCCTCAGCCAGGGACACAGCAGAATGGCTTTACAGCTCAGCCAGCTACTTACCACCACAGTAAGTATTATTTATACTGTACATCAGTGTTTTGGGGCACTGCTAGTTTTTCAAACGAAAGGGGGGGGGGGTTCCTAGGTAAAGCAAATTGGTCAGACTTTTCTGCTTTGCATTTTTAAGACAGTACAACAACTTGGACTGGGAGTCGAACTGCCGCCTATACACCTACCATCCCTCACCATCAGAATGGGCATCTTCAACATCATCCACCTATGCCCCATCCTGGACATTACTGTAAGCACCCTTTTATTACCGTATTGAGATGCACTTACTTTTTGTGCAGCATCTTGGTGGCTGTGGGAGAGGCAATAATGGTGCAGAGGGCTTGGACCAGAAAGATCTGACTTTAGGTGTTTGCTCAGCTACAGAGGCCCTTGTCTGGTCTCGGGTAGGTCACTGTTCTTACCCAAACCTACCACACAGGAAAGGAAGTGATATGGGAAGGGTGGGATATAAATGTAATGAAACAAAATAAGGAAAACTCCACGCATGTTTCAGGTAGGCATGCTCATCTCTTATTCTTCTGTTTAACAAACTGAAAGTGTTTGTACAAACAACACTTTGAGCAATGGTTGGGGTACTATTCCACAAGTCGTTTCTTCCTTACACATTTGGGCATTCTCTATGTGTATCTATAAAGGCTGAGTTATCTGAGTTTATGTATAAAATTTGCACTGTGCACGATCCCCCTGCTGATTTCTACTGTCTGCCCTATTTACTATAACTAATAAATCCAAATATTTAGTGGTCATTTGGTTTTGGAGGATGCAAGGACTTGTGAGGAGAGTAGACAAAGAATAAGCACCATGATTGTATTTATTTTGTGTGTTTTTTTAGGGCCAGTTCATAATGAACTTGCATTCCAGCCACCTATCTCAAACCACCCCGGTAAGTGCATATAAAGAACGTTCAGTTGAATTGGTGTTCTTCTGTGAGCTAAGAATGTCAAATTGAAAGCAGCTTCATGCTCCCTTTAAAATCTCTTCTACCATTCGTTTGATGTATGGGCAACCTTTAAAAAAAATCATATGTAAACTTTTTTAAAGACACCTGTGAAAAATGTTACAGTTTTGAAAGCTTTAAGGCAAAATTGAGTAAGCTCCCTATTTCTAGAGACACACAGTGAAGAGATTTAGCAAAAGCTTGAACAACTATGTTCCAGAAGTTGATTCCCTCTGCTCCTTCTCTGCTGCTTGTTTGCCTGGTGCTCTGCATTCACTTCTCTTCTCTTTCTTCCTCCTCCCTACTCCTGGGGGGATAAAAATCAGCTCCAGAATACTGGTGTTCAATTGCCTATTTTGAGATGGATGTCCAAGTTGGCGAAACATTTAAAGTACCTTCAAGCTGCCCAATTGTTACAGTTGATGGATATGTGGACCCTTCAGGTGGAGACCGCTTTTGCCTCGGTCAGCTCTCCAACGTTCATAGAACAGAAGCCATTGAGAGAGCGAGGTATGTTTTGTTATTTCTGGAAAAGTAAGCAACCAAAATGAACAAGGGGCTGGAGCAAATCTGTGGGGAAAGGCTGCAACATTTGGGGAGCTTTAGTTTAGAAAAAAGGCAGGTACAGAGGGAAATTTCATGTAATGAAGCTAAATGTTGGAATATTCAAGACAGACAAAAGGCAGCGCTAATCCCAGGAGCCCTGTGTTATCAGCAGTTGTTTTGTGCAGTATTAAATGTGGAATTGTCGCTTTAAGGTACCACAAGACTTTTTATTGTTTTTGCTGTCCACCGATTAGGACTGCTATCCTACTGGAAATTAATGTTTTTTAAGTATCCCTCCCCCTGAAGGAGCTGCCTACAAACTGAACTGATTTTCTATATAACTGTTTCTCCTTCTTGCATTGAGCGGTCTGGTCTTTTTCAGGTTGCATATAGGCAAAGGTGTGCAGCTGGAATGCAAAGGTGAAGGTGACGTGTGGGTTCGGTGCCTCAGTGATCATGCGGTCTTTGTTCAGAGTTACTACCTAGATCGGGAAGCAGGGCGTGCGCCAGGCGATGCAGTCCACAAAATTTATCCAAGTGCATATATAAAGGTTTGTGTGAATCTGTTGGATGGCAGTCAATATTTTCTAGAAACCTTTCCTGGCTTGTTTTTTTCCCCCTGTTCTTTTTTTCTTTTTACTGTTAGCACAAACAATGTAATTGTGTTTGGCATTGCAAGTAGAAGGGAAACAAGTTTTTATTTTCTAACAACAGCCTATAGCCAAAATAAGAATTAAAATATAAGCTTATGAAGAGCAGTCTTAGGAAGGGGTGGGAAGATGGAGACCATTCCTTCGAGGTTTGCTGCTGGGCTCACAGACATTGGATTCATTCATTCTCTCTGTAAGCCATGAGACCCACGATCAGATTTAAAACCCTCAATTAGGCTTGATGACTTCAAACATCAAAATTAATCGTTTTATGCAAGTTGATTTTTGTGAGATGTTGACAGGTTGTCATTTTAATTCTAACTAGAATGTGAACTGTTTTAAGAACTCAACCCATGCTCATGCCAACATGTATTTGTGGCCTTTCTCAAACTTCATGAAATCAGGCTGACCTCCCTTAATTTGTGGAAGGAAAATAGATCTGACCCACGTGTGGGTATTTAACAAAAGACTTGGCTGGGCGTCTAGATTTAAAACATGGGGCTTTGCACACTCTCCAGTTAGCTAGCAGCACAGTGTGGAATATTGGTTGTTAAACCCTGTTTCATATCCCGTTTAGTCTACCATAAAATGCTTGCCCCGCTTTCTACCCTTCTTGCAATGAGCAGTCCACACACTGTTATAAATAAGTTTAAAATGTTCTAATTACTAAATCCAAAAGTGGTTCATGTGTTATTCCATGCAGCAGCAAAGAGAACACAGGTAGATTACTCTTGGGTGCAAAATACAGCATATAATTTCAAACATGTGCTCTGAACATGGACCAAGTTCAGACACATCCGTCCTGGTGGATTACATGGCGACAAGAGAGTTTGAGAAAGGAATAGAAACACCTTCCCTTGTGGAAGAGAAGGTGTGTGACTTAGCTGAGACTAGGAACAGAACTCTGTGGTCTTAAAACCTTCATGTGTTAGCTAGCAGTCATGCATGCTTGTGTTGGGCTGCAGTTTCCCACATAATTTACTATAGATCCCTATTCTTTCCCCCAAATTCACTTCCACCCCCTTCAGCACTTTCCCCTCACTTCATTCTTCTCCTATACCCCCACCCTTAATGCTTCCTCCCCAGGGGCGGGTGTGTGTGTGCTTCTGTCTTTCCAACATGTCACTTCTCCAACATTCAATAGCCTCAAACCATGTGGTGTAAGCGTGCTGTTTATGTTGTTGCCCAGCCATTCATTATAATTCTCATGTGCACAAATAGTTTGGTCTGATTTGGCGCCTAAGTTGCCCGTGTGCCTTTTCACAGAAGCCACCATCATTCAGTCTGGTCCATGATCTTCTGTTCCTAAAGTATGTGGCAAGAACTTAACAAACTGTTGCTACTCTATGTAGTAACCACCCCTACACAGAATACACTTATGTGGCTTCTTCTGCATGATTCCTGGTGTCTGCCTTTGCAGTTCGCAGAGCCCTTGTTGTGTTTTCCACAGTGCATACAAACCAGTGGCGTCAGAATCTTAGAAGGAGATTCTTAGAAGGAGAAGAGCAAAGGGAGAGAACAGTCAGCTTTATGTTCTAGAAATAAACTTCGCCAGACAAGTTTGTCCTAATTTTTTGAGTTACCTGCACTTTCTGCATTGTGAAAGCCTTAAGTGGTGGGAATTCCCAGTTGTTTTAATTTTGGTGGGCGTTCTTTCGAAGACTAATTTGTAATCTCTTCTGTTTCTTTTTTAATAAGGTGTTCGATTTGCGTCAGTGTCACCGTCAGATGCAACAGCAGGCTGCTACAGCACAGGCTGCAGCTGCTGCTCAAGCTGCTGCAGTTGCAGGAAATATTCCTGGGCCAGGATCTGTAGGAGGAATCGCTCCAGCCATCAGTAAGTGGCATATAAAAGTAAATTACCAGCTTTCCCCACCTCTCTTTGCTATTATTCACTTTTGAAATGATTTTGGCAGGGATAAATTAAATTCGATCATGCCAAACTGTGGTTTGAGCTTCCAAATGTGTAAACAAACCATGATTTATAGTTGTTCACTTGTTTCCTTTTCTTTTTTTGTTCATCACTCCCATTTCCAGATGCAGTGACCTCTGGAGGCAGACAAATTAATAGAACTGTGGTTTGTCAGTTCAGACAAAACAAACCGTGGTTCGCAACCCTATTGAACCATAGCTTTGTACAATGTCTGGCTTGAGCTGTACACGTGTCTATCTTGTTTTTCATCAGGGAATTTGTTTTGTCCCCTTTCAACATGACATACCCCTATGGTGAGTTGACAGGAGTGCTGGGTGTGAAAGCATTTACAGAATTCCTTTCCCATGGGAATTCACATGGTGCAGCAGTTTTTGATAAATGCTTGGAATGTCATGAAGCAGGAAACTGGAGTTCAGATGAGACAGCTTTATCTCCTACTGCTTTTTAAATCTGGAAGATGGTTAAAAAAAGTTCCCTGCAGGGCAGAAGCAGGGGTTGGTAAGCACCAGCTAGGACCTGCTACCAAAATTGGACAAAAGAATCATGGATTCGGGGGGATAGTGTAGGTTTCTTCTGAAATGCTGCTGGAATGTTAGGCTCTGTTAAATTGAGCTTTGGCATCAGGATTTAGGCCTCGAGAATTCTAATAGGACAGTAATATCTGTTACACATTTGTTGCATATTTTCCTTAGCCAAGAGCATAAACATTTTGAGACTATTGGAAACTGTTGCTGCTCACCCAGCAAACAAATTTAAAACATTTTCAGAAATCTGGCAAGTGTTTGGCAGCAAGCATTGTTGCTGTATAAGCACCCAAGCCACTCGAAAGCTGGGTTGAGGCTGGCAAATTGCTTACCTGAAACCGAAAGCTAAGAAGGGTGTTTAATGTAGTCCCTGGCTCTTTTTAGGTTTGTCAGCTGCAGCTGGAATTGGCGTGGATGACCTTCGGCGCCTGTGCATCCTCAGGATGAGCTTTGTCAAAGGTTGGGGACCTGATTACCCGAGGCAGAGCATTAAGGAGACGCCGTGTTGGATCGAAATCCACCTGCACCGGGCCCTGCAGCTCCTAGACGAAGTTCTTCATACCATGCCTATTGCAGACCCCCAGCCCCTAGACTGAGACCTTGTTGCTGTTCTTAGCTGTTATAGAGTGAGGATGGCGGATTGTAAAATACAATTTTATTAACCGGAAGATATATTTTGCTTCCGTTCTGCTTAATCTTTTAACCAGGTTTTAAAGAGAAAATGTCTTTGCCACCTTGCTCTCAGCAGAAAAAAAAATAAAAAATCAGAACCTGCAGGAATTCTGAATAGTTTCACACCTTCGGGCTTGTTCTGTAGTTGTGGGAAGCTGACGCCAAGCAGCAAAGTTTTGATTGTGGTCTTGGCGTGATCACTGCTGTGCTTAGGCCTTGGAAATCTCACTTGGCTTGATTAAGGGAACCCCCCCCCCGCTCCATTCTCTTGGCGGCATGGATTTTGGGGGGCTCCTTTTAAGCACTTATTCAGCCTGCCCCTTAGCTGGATCCACCCCAAATGAGCAAAATCATGTTGATTATTCTAAAGGGATGGTTTCTGGTGCTGTACTCTGCTACAGCACTGGGGCACGTCTCATAGCAAGGCTCTGTATGTGAAATATTTATGTACACATAATCATTTGAAACACACTAGAAATGGATGGGCTTCGAACCTGGCACTAAATGTAAATGCAACATAAAATATTCAGGAAGGAGAACTGCCAGCTAAATTATGTAACCAGTGTGCAATGATACATATTTTCATTACTATTCCCAACTGATTTCCGCTACAGTGAAAAGGCTGTAAAACCTGGACAGTTGAGATAGCATTAATATGTGTTTTACTGCACTTGGAGTGCCATTTCAAAACCTCATAATCATGTTGATGGTTGCATCGCCGAGAATCCAGATTTTATATTTTTTAACATTTCTACTCAGGGCAAGATGGCAAACTTGTTTTTATACCTCTTGGTTATTTTAAGCTCTTTATCCCATCAATGATTTTATCTATTTGCATTGACTTTGTATAGAGAATTTCAGGTAGAAGTTGCAAATGTATTGGCTGTATGACAGATGCAATATTATGCTTTCTCTAGTTAATAAAACTACTGGAAAAAAACTCTCAGCACTCTGATAGAAATTTATCGACAGTTTTTGTAAGTATTTTCCTACGTTTTGAATCCTTTCATTTGGAGTCCTGGATAAAGTTTCTGCCTGAAAATTCTGCAGGAAGCAATGGGAGCGATTCTCTCCACTTTCCGGCTTGCTTTCAAACCCTGTGGTGTCAGCTGTCTTTCCCCTTTACGTAGATCCAGTATTATAAGAACAAACGGTGGCAGGAATGGACACTGGCAGTTCCCATAGCTAGCAGGCATACAGAACAGTGAGGAGCACATCTGGCCTGCAGCATCTCTCCCCTATGCCCAACCCAGCTCCTGTTATCTGAGTCTCCTGCCTGTTTTAGTCTCCCTCCTCAATTCAGCCTGACTTATTTTCTGCCTCGCCCTCCAGTTTTCTATGAAACCAAAGGATTATAAAACTTTTGATCATCTGAAAAGGTGTCCTGATTAATCAGGCAACTTCTTTATTTTATTTTAAAGTTAATAATTGTCAGTATAAGTGCGTACATAAAACTGTAGGCGGCAACCTCCAATTTTAGTGGAGGCGTCCCTCTCCCCTGCTGCCTGAAAAAGGAGTGCTCTGTAAGATGGTGCCTGTTTTTATAACCTAAAGACAAAGCATGGTTTTTCTTCAAAACTATGTTATTCCTATGCAAACGTATGCAGACTTAATTGAATAATCAATTAAAAGCCATACAATTAATCAACGAAAGAGTTCTTTAAATGAGCGACAGCCCCAATGGAAGTTAAGTAATTTTATGTCCTCGGCATTTTTTATTCTTCATGTAGAATTTCTTCCACGCCCCCACGCTTAAGCAAAATAAAATAAAATAAGGCTTTGCATCTTGTGGGTGGGGTGTGGGTGTTTGAAACTTTGCAATTCCTGGAAGAGAATTTTTTGCCCTGCTCTTAAATGTTGAACTGAAACACAGGGGCTTCTCTAAATCAGGCTCAGCAGAATGGTTAACCCAACCCCAGATGTAGCCTCTGAATGAGTTAGTCATCAGTGTAGGGCCTGACAAGCACACCAGGGCATCAGAGTGGAGGGCAGCTGGAACCCAATGTGTGCTAGAGCTTTCCCAAGTCTGTAAATAGTGCAAGAAGCATCAAAGCAGTCAGACAGGTTTTCCTAGGCGAGTCTCACTTCAGAGATGCAAATGTACCAATTGCCTTGGCTTTCTTTCAAAAAAAGCATGGGAGGCCTTGTGGGGAGAGTATGTGTGAGTGCCAGATTTTGCTCCCATCCCAAGTCTATCCTCCGTATACATCTTGGGCTACTTTGAATGGTCAGTGGTTGAAGGAGAACCCTGTGTAGCCCCGGGGGGGGGGGGAGGCAAACAATTTATTCCAACCTGGAGACTATGTATATCATGAAAACCCAGAATTGTGTGAAGAAAAATGGAATGCTTCAAACTGTACGAATTAATAGAAATAAAGCAAATTTGCATACTTGCCTATTTTGCATAATTCCTCCTCTTGTCACGAGACTGGGCATGTTGGAAAACCTGCATAGGACACCTCCCTTATCCCCTGCTTCTGTTTACAGTGTTTGGGACAAGATACTTTTTTCTTTATAAATAAGTAAGTAAGTAAGTAAGTGAAAGTTGAAATTCTCAGGCTGAATTCTGCTTCTAGGATCTATATGTGCTTATGTGCTTGCATAATGCAGTTGTAGAATTGTGAGGTAATTATGGTCCTGGCACCTTCCTGGTTGTGAAATTCTTGCCTGAGAAACAGCTCTGCTCTAGGTCTTTCAAAGTGGAAAAGAAAACACTCCCCATTTTCGAAAACCTCCAGAGCTGATGTCACTCCTGTTGCAAAACAAGATATAGAGATAGGCTGTGTATAATTGCCTGCTGGGATATTCTTAACAAGCAAGAACGTCCCCTGGAGCATACACTCATTGCTTGAAAATTGCTGTGCTGCACAAAGGAATTGGTAAGAGATGCATATTTGGGGGAACAGCCCCACTTCTGCATTATTTGGTCATGAAAAACACCTTACCTGCTGTAGATGTTGAGCTGCTGTGATAACTTGCTTTTTGTCTATATCAGCCAAGGTATTTAGTCGTTCACAGATTTCAATATGATTGTACCAAGTGGTTTTAATTTAAACCTTTGTTCTCAGTGGGGAAAATGGCAGTTGTGGATTGCATGAGTTTGCAAATCCTTAAAAGGTGCAGCTGTGTCAAGTCTGTCTCAGACTACATAAAGAACAAGCATTCTTGTGGGCACCTTTAAAAAAAGTTAAAACATGTTTCATTGGATGGTTTGTGGTTATGGAAGCTTAAAAAGGTAAAGGGACCCCTGACCATTAGGTCCAGTCGTGGCTGATTCTGGGGTTGCGGCGCTCATCTCACTTTACTGGCCAAGGGAGCCGGCGTACAGCTTCCGAGTCATGTGGTCAGCATGACTAAGCCGATTCTGGTGAACCAGAGCAACGCATGGAAACGCCGTTTACCTTCCCGCTGGAGTGGTACCTAATTATCTACTTGCACTTTGACGTGCTTTCGAACTGCTACGTTGGCAGGAGCAGGGACTGAGCAACGGGAGCTCACCCCGTCGCGGGGATTTGAACCACCGACCTTCTGATCGGCAAGTCCTAGGCTCTGTGGTTTAACCCACAGTGCCACCCGTGTCCCTATTATGAAAGCCTATGCCCACATAAAAATCTTTTGGTCAAGAGCTGCAAGATTAATGCCATGAAATGGACCAATGAGACCTGTGGTGAAGGTTAGCTTGTCTCCCAGAGTTTCCTGTGAGCCGTATGCCAGCTGGTGGTGGCCAGGAAGTTCCTGTTTAACCATGATGTCCAGAGGGTTTGGGATCTGTCTTGCATCTACAGTGGTGCCCCGCAAGACAAATGCCTCACAAGACGGAAAACTCGCTAGACGAAAGAGTTTTCCGTTTTGGAGGTGCTTCGCAAAACGAATCTCCTATGGGCTTGCTTCGCAAGATGAAAATGTCTTGCGAGTTCCTGCGGGGTTCCCCCCCCCCTTTTTCTAAGCCGCTTATCAGCTGATCCGATAAGCTGATAAGCCGCTAATAGCACTAATCCGCTAATCGTCAATGGGCTTGCTCGCAAGACGAAAAAACCGCTAGACGAAGAGAATCACAGAACGGATTCTTTTCGTCTTGCGAGGCACCACTGTACTAGAATAGAAGCAGGCTCTGCTGTGATCCATCGGGGCAGATTTTATATTCTGATGATAATTGGGCTGCTTGAAACAACTCTTGACAGTGCAAGTAGCCACTAGGTGTCCTCACTCTTCCACGTTTGGAAGGAAATGTCTCATAAAATGTGTCTGCTTTGTCCTTTTCTCATGAAGAAAGAGAGCTTTATTTGCAATAATCTAGTATGACCCTTAAGACAAGACATTAATGTATTGGGTGCACAAATGCCATTTCTTCCAACTGTTGGCTACGTCTTCTATGCAAATATAAATTTATTGCATTTATATCCCACCTTTTTTCCAAGGTGTACATGGTTCTCCCCCTCATTTAATCCGCACAACAGCCCTGTGAGGTTGGTTAGTCTGAGAGGCAGTAAGTGGCCCAAGGTTCCCCAGTGCGCTTCATGGCCGAGCAAGGATTTGAACCCTGGTCTCTCAGGTCCTAGTCCAACACTCTTGACCACTGTACCACACTGGCTGGCAATGTACATTAGAGACTTGGAAGGCTTGGGGAAAACAGCAGAAGTCAAGCATGCCCATTAGACATCAATACTGCTTGTGTTCTGCAGTTCAGTTTCTTGGGATTTTTACATGCTTCTTAGCTGGTATTTTGGGCTGCTGGTGAGAGGGGTGTGTGTGTTGCACATCTAAGCGCTTCCACTAAAAAAACACCTGTGGTCAGCTCCCAAAACTGCAGTGAAAAACCCCACGTAGCCGACTTTCCTTGACAGGCTGAATTTCCAATTGTAGCGACCCTATTCTGCTTTGGCTCCCTGGTCCATAATTGCCAGTCTTCCAACTCTCCCTTGCTTGCTCACTTCCTAACAGCACGTAACTCCATTCCTCTGTTCTTAGCTCCTCCTTTCTCCCACTCCTGTCTTCACCACATACTTCTTCCCTCAGGTTCTTGCTTTTCAGATCACTGCCTACATTGTCCCACTTTCCTTTGCTGCTTTAGCTCTTGCCCAAACTCCTAAGTACTCTTCCTTGCCCCCTAGCATGCAACTCCTTTTCATCTTACATGCTGTGAAGTTTCTTCAGCACTCCCTCTTACCTGTCCTTACCTGGCAAGTCTCATTCTCCACTTATCCTTTTTGCAAGTTGCTGTGTTCTCATCCTTCCGCTGTGTTGCCTAGAAGTTCCCTTTCTCTTCATTTCCATAGGTCTTGAGGTCCTCTCTTGAGTTTCCAATCTGCCTGTGTTGGAGGTTTTCTTCCCAGCCGAGCCAAACTGACAATGTGCCCTTCCCTCAGAGAAGCTGGACTGTCCAACCGCTTCCTGAGCAGCTAAACATTTTCTAATGACACCACCAAGCATCAGCAAAGATTTCACCACCCTAAGTACTATACAGTGGTGCCTCGCAAGACGAAAAGAATCCGTTCTGTGATTCTCTTCGTCTAGCGGTTTTTTCGTCTTGCGAGGCAAGCCCATTGACGGATTAGCGGATTAGCGCTATTAGCGGCTTTTAGTGGCTTATCTGCTGATCGGATCAGCTGATAAGCGGCTTAGCGGCTTAGAAAAGGGGGGGGGGGAGGAAAAAAAACCAGCAGGAACTCGCAAGACATTGTCGTCTTGCGAAGCAAGCCCATAGGAGATTTGTTTTGCGAAGCACCTCCAAAACGGAAAACTCTTTCGTCTAGCGAGTTTTCCGTCTTGTGAGGCATTCGTCTTGCGGGGCACCACTGTACTAGATAGCTACTTCTTAAATTTGCAGTGTCAAGTAGGCCTTGAATATTAATTTTAACAATGAGCAGGCCTCTGAAGTCTTTGCAGCCTTGCGATCCCCTCCCGCCATTCACATCAGCCACAAAAAGCAGACAATTATCCAGATGTTGCAATATACGATTAATTATTACCTTTGGGCTCTTTTATTTGCAGTACAGGTGAGTCACTGGTGAAATTATCCCATGGACTGTTTTCAAGGACGCTGGACTTTCTGGAACAGCAATAGCCACACCTTGAAAAACAAGGCCCAAGTTGGCTGACTCATCTCCGTTTCCAACTTAGGTTGTATTCTTAACAGGAAATATACTCAGAACAGCACTCTGCTTGGACAAAGCAAGATAGGAAGAAAACCAGTTTCCGACTCCATGAGACTGGAGATGTGGTCATGCTAGCCAATTATGGGAGTTGTCTGATGTATGATGGTTCTCATTGTACATTCTGTCCTCAGGTACACCTGCCTGAATTCAAAATACTATGGCCTTGGGAATAGTAAATGGTCTGGAAGCTACAGATGCTGTAGAATTGCTTGAGCAAGGCAGGAGTAGCACTCACTGGGATTAAGAGATCACTAGAAGCCTCTTTTGTAAGAGCCGGACAGAAGTACAACAGATGAAAATAACTTTTAGGAAATATTAGACCTATTAGACCTTTAAAGCACAGTCAAAGCCCATTTCCTGCTTCAAATAATTCTGGGCACTGTAAGTTTAAGAGTTGCTGGGAATTGTAACTACGAGGTGCAAACTACATTGACAAAATCTCTTGGAAGGCTGGAGAATCTACTTTAAAGGCATAATCTGCCTTCCATAGATTTAAAAAACCAGTTGGCATGTGCCTTCAGTTCAAACATTTTTTTCAAATATGGTTGCCCAATTATACATGAGCAACAGTTCACCATAGACTTGAGGGTCTGTAGTGTGTGGAATTATTTATTATTATTATTATTATTATTATTATTATTATTATTATTATTATTATTACTACTACTATTATTATTATTACCCCGTCCATCTGGCTGACTTTTTCCAGCCACTCTGGGTGGCTCCCAACAGAATATTAAAAACATACTAACATATCAAACATTAAAAACTTCCCTAAACAGGGCTGCTTTCAGATGTCTTCTAAAAGTCAGATAGTTGTTTATTTCCTTGACATCTGATGGGAGGGCATTCCACAGGGCAGGCGCCACTACCAAGAAGGCCCTCTGCCTAGTTCCCTGTAACCTCACTTCTCACAGTGAGGGAACCACCAGAAGGCCCTCAGAGCTGGACCTCAGTGTCTGGGCTGAACGATGGGGGTGGAGATGCTCCTTCAGGTATACAGGACCAAGGCTGTTTAGAGCTTTAAGGGTCAGCACCAACACTTTGAATTATGCTCAGAAACGTGCTGGGAGCCAATATAGGTCTTTCAGGACCCATGTTATATGGTCTCGGCCACTCCCAGTCACCAGCCTAGCTGCTGCATTCTGGATTAGTTGCAGTTTCCAGGTCACCTTCAAAGGTAGCCCCACACAGAGTGCATTGCAGTAGTCCAAGCGAGAAATAACCAGAGCATGCACCACTCTGGCAAGACAGTCCATGGGCAGGTAGGGTCTCATCCTGCGTACTAGATGGAGCTGGTAGACAGCTGCCCTGGACACAGACTTAACTAGCACCTCCATGGACAGCTGTGAGTCCAAAATGACTCCTAGGCTGCGCACCTGGTCCTTCAGGGGCACAGTTACTCCATTCAGGACCAGGGAGTTCCCCACACCCACCCGCCCTGTCCCCCCAAAACAGTACTTCTTGTCAGGATTCAATCTCAATCCATTAGCTGCCATCCATCCTCCAACCGCATTAAAGGCATAAGGCCTTATTCTTCATTTGCCTGCATGGGCACTAGAGAAACGATGCAATTGTGCCCTTTTACAAAAGGAGAATCCTTTGGTACGCAGAAGAGTGGACTTTGAGGAGTCATAAACATTTGTTTCTGGAGAGATTAGATGATGTTGGATGCAAGTATTAATTCTTCGCTTGTGGGGAGTTTAGATGACGTCATCCCTTTTCCTTATCACATAAGGTCCGTTCCTTTGGAGCAAGTGGGCTTCTTGCGCCCAATAAGCTATAACAGCACAACCTGAAATTGCAGGTATGCAATGGATTCCCAATATTTTCAGGTAATGGGTCTCCGATAACAAGCCAGGGGAGGTGACTTTTGCCAATTTATATTTCCCCTAACACCCTCCCCCAACGCCTTCAGTGCAGAACTGGAAGGGTCCCCAGCCCCCCTGGTCCTGGAGCAGATGGGGGGGGGGCGGAAGGCCTATAGGGTAAATTGGTGGAAATCCTCTTCCATTAGTCTCTGGATCAAAAGCCTTTCTGTGAATGGAAAGGTGTAATTGGATTTGGCACTTCTGCAGCTGAGGGATAGTCAACTGAAACCTGAAGAAGAACAACTTGCACTAACAGGTTTTTAAAAGAGGCTGCGCCAAGTGGCAAGGAACAAAATAGGTACTGTCTGTATTGCTCTCCACCGTCCCTTCCAGCTGGGGAAATAGTAGCTGGGGGGTGGAAGAGCAGGATTTAGACCCAGGAAATGTCATAGAGGAAAAGGTTTGAAGTACAGTGGTACTTAATTCATTCTGGAGGTCTGTTCTT
Organism: Podarcis liolepis; assembly: GCF_965112155.1. Classification (NCBI taxonomy): domain Eukaryota; kingdom Metazoa; phylum Chordata; class Lepidosauria; order Squamata; family Lacertidae; genus Podarcis; species Podarcis liolepis. The sequence goes on along the minus strand of NC_139565.1, from coordinate 54,394,200 downwards.
AACCCGAAACAGTTCTTAACCTGAGGCACGCTTTCGCTAATGGGGCCTCCTGCCGCTGCTGCACCACTGGCGCATGATTTGTGTTCTCATCCTGGGACAAAGTTCTCAACTCGAGGTACTACTTCCGGGTTAGCGGAGTTTGTAACCCAAAGTGTTTGTAACCCAAAGCGTTTCTAACCCAAGGTACCACTATACCTCAGCACTGCTGTGGCTCCAATCACAGATCAAAGGTCCCTGCAGCCAGATTTGAACCTAGGTAAAGGTAAAGGGACCCCTGACCATGAGGTCCAGCCGTGACCGACTCTGGAGTTGCGGCGCTCATCTCGCTTTATTGGCCGAGGGAGCCGGCGTACAGCTTCCGGGTCATGTGGCCAGCATGACTAAGCCGCTTCTGGCGAACCAGAGCAGCGCATGGAAACGCCATTTACCTTCCCGCTGGAGCGGTACCTACTTATCTACTTGCACTTTGACGTGCTTTTGAACTGCTAGGTTGGCAGGAGCAGGGACTGAGCAACGGGAGCTCACCCCGCCGCAGTGATTCGAACCGCCGACCTTCTGATCGGCAAATCCTAGGCTCTGTGGTTTAACCCACAGCGCCACCCGATTTGAACCTAAATTATGCCGAATCCCATATGCTTCAGCCCTTCCAGTATATTGTAAACACACACACACACACACACACACACACACACAATGCCCTGTGTTGAAGAGAGCCTGCTGCATGCAACTCTGTGCAATTCATTCAAATGCCCCCCAGGGAAGCTGCCTCTGAAGAGAGTCCATTCTGCTGTGTCCAGGCATGAGTAAATCAAAGGTCTAGCACACCACCCTGGTGCCCTACAGCTATTTGGGGCTAAAAATCCAGTAAGTATATAAAAACAAAAAATGGTAAATCTGAATCAAGTGTGTGTGTGGGGGGGGATATGGGATAACTTTTTGTTATGGTCTCCCCCCCACAAATGTGCACACACAAATGATTCCACAACAATTTTTTTGTGTCAAAAGCACCCTAAACCACACGACTCAGGGGACTTACTTGCGAGGAGACAGAGCATTGCACTGTCAACATTCCAACAAATATGCACAAACACACACATGACAACTATCAGATACAATTTCCTATACACTGGTTTCTACCTACACGAGTGAGTCATCTCTAGACAAATCCCTTCTCCTAGGTCGTTCATTCATTCAACTATCTATATCCTTTTAAAATGTGTGTGTGCAACTGCATTGTTTTTGTTTATTACTTTGTGTATTTTTGTGTTGTTTTATTATAAACCGCTCTGTGATCCTTGCATGAAGGGCTGTATAGAAATTTAATACGTAATGAGTATGGAGCAGCTGGTAGATTTTGTTAGTCTAGATCAGTTGCCTTTTCTTTGGAAAAAGACAATGTACGCATGCAAAGACATGTTTCTCCAGTTTGCAGTTTTAAAAGCCTGAAAGAACTTGAATCTGACTTAATATTCCTCTTCCACAGCTGAGATAAAGCAAAACGTTGCTAAAAGGTAATTAGTCTCAACTGCTTTGAATATAAGCTGTTACAAAAGAGAGCTGTGCGTTGCCTTAGCAGCAGCAGTATCAAATATGGCAATTCATGAACATCTGAGTGATTTCCCAAGTCCTGTTTGAAATGCGTTGCTCATCTGCACATGCCACAACACATACACAGGGAAAATAAGTCTTGGGAGAAAATGAAAATCAGGTCACTTGCAGATCTTGTGTGTCACCACAAAATGTGTCTCCGATATTGATGGGAGTGAGAAACGATGCTCAACTGAGGATCTTCGCAATCTGGATACAGCATTCTGGACCAGCTGAAGAACACTTTGCAAAGGAAGTCCCATTTAAGAGCACATTACAGTAGTCCAGGTAGGATGTAACTAAGGCATGCATAGCCATGGCCATACCCAACATTGCAAGGAAAGGAAACTCGTTGCTGCACGAGTTGTAATTGTGCATTCCTGGCCAGCACTGAAAGCTGGAGAAATCCAGAACATTCAAACTACAAACCTGAGTCTTCAAGGGGAGTGTAACCCTAGCCAACACTGGTTGAAGCCTTATTGTGTTGAAGCCAGACCATTTCACACTGACCACTGCTTTCCCTATCCATTTCCTTCTCACAAAAATTTCCAGTCTTCGGGAAAAGTGGGTTTCTTGCGCAAGCCCTCCCAAACTATGATTGGACAGCCTGAATTTGCTGATAATATGACTGAATCCCACACCAAAATGGCGACGGTCTTCCACAACAATGCTTCCTTTGCACAATCCACCCAGCTATGGTTCAAACACATTGTTGAGATAGCTGGCTGTACCAGGTCCGTTGTGCGAGAAAAGAAATCAGTTTCCTGGCAATATTATAAAGTGGGTAAGTCTGCTTTCCACCTTGGAGCAACGAGTGCCACCTGGTTTTCTATTCTGAGGGCATTTGGCAGGGCCGGCCCATCCATGAGGCAAGGTGACCGCCTCAGGCGGCAGGATCCACAGTGGCAGCAGCTCCTGCCACCTCCAAGGAATGTATTGCCTACTGCCGCTGCTGCCATGGTGGCAGCAATGGCTGCAGCAGGCACCTTGAAGACCTCTTGGTGAATAGGCACTACAGTGGTACCTCGGGTTACATACGCTTCAGGTTACAGACTTTGCTAACCCAGAAATAGTACCTCGGGTTAAGAACTTTGCTTCAGGATGAGAACAGAAATTGTGCAGCAGCGGCGGCAGGAGGCCCCATTAGCTAAAGTGGTGCTTCAGGTTAAGAACAGTTTCAGGTTAAGAACGGACCTCCGGAACAAATTAAGTACTTAACCCAAGGTACCACTGTACTGGTCTCACCCCACTGTGTTCCAAATGCAGATCCGTATTTCCCTCTTGTTTCTGATGTAGATCTTCACTCAGCCCTTCTTCCCTGGCAGGAGGCACCATTTTGTGGTTCACCTGAGTGCCAATATGTCTTCGGCTGACCTTGGCAGTGGGAGGTATATGGCCCTTGTGTGCACACAAGGTAACAGTGTAAGCTGGAGATGTTTTCTTTGTTTGCCTCCCTTGTTTTCTTCTCAGTTAACCAGTTACCCTCCATGAACTCTTCAGTTACAGGTTACTAATATGTCCTTTAACATGAGGCAACATGCAAACCATGAAAAGAGTGAAGTCAAGAAAACATTCAAGTTAATGGAAACAAGTCTTTATTAAGTAACTTTTAATATCAGAAAAATAAAACTCTTATAATTCTCTTTACAGCAAATATATAATATCAGTGCTTTGGCCACCATAAGTTAAAGGCCCTTTATCATAAAATATATGGTTTTGTTTTTTTTTAAATTTACTCAAATTGAATTTATAATCCCTATGACCTCCCTACATATACATAACAAAAAGAGTGTAGTAAAATTAGCAAATACTAAACTATATTGAGAGCTTTGTCATTCTTGAGTCTGTGGTTTATAGAAACGGTACACGCACCTAATGTCTGTCGACTCCTTGGCTTATAGTTGCAGTGTACAATGCAAGAGTACAAAATACATGCTCGGTGAACGAGATTGTTCGTATCTACAAGACTGCAGCTAAAGGTTAAGGTTTCAATACTGACATTTAAACTATCCTACAAGCTGTTAGCGTTAAAGTTATGCATTTCATAATATAATAATATTATAATAATAATATGCCATCAAGGCAACTTTTATACTGAAAAAAATCATAAAATAAAAACCGTTATCTGTAAACTTTTTCTTTTAATACGAAATGTAACCCTTTCAAGTGGAAATAAAAAATAAAGATTTCTGTATATTTACTAGTTCAATACACATAGAATTTGCTATACTGAGGGGAGCGGGGAACCTGTTTGTTTCAACTCGGGAAGGTATTGCTCCAAAAGGAAAAGAAAAGATAGAAATAAAAAAATAAAGAAATCCACCAGAACTTCTGAGTGTTCTTTTTTTCAAATGCCAGCACAGATTTGGGAACATTCTGAGTATGAAGAAGCAAGAAAACATCCACAGGTTGAAATGTAAAGAAAACACAAAGGAAAGGAACAGGGAGAAGCTCGTATTGACTTGCAAAGGGGAAGATGGGTGGCTTTGAAATGAGATAAACCCCTCGCTGGGCCACAGTCGCAGCTGCTCTCATGAATGATACAAGAGCATGAATGTGACTGCTTCTCTGTCGTCGTCGTCCCCCCCTTTTACATTACTAAAAATAAAATACATGCTTCACATAATGTGCAAGTTATGGTTGAAACATAAAAATGATTCACATTTTTTGAACTCTGATATTCTCTAAAATAGTTAATTTAAGAACAGCTTGATCAAACTAGCCAATGGAATGTTAGCATCCTCGCTATCAGATACAAAGGGTGCCATGACCTGACAGCTGTCCGTCCACCAGACACGCCTCCTCTGAAGCAGATGGGGGGGGGAGGGAGGTGGGAGGGGGAAGGAAGGGACATTTGGTGGGCTGCTCGCAACACCACAGCTCTTCACATGGATTCCATGTGTGGTGTAGGTCGAACACAGAGAGCTCCGGTGCAAGCAGAGGGGTCCCCCCTACTCTCAACGGGGTGAGCCAATCTATGGATACAAAAGGCTAGACTGACTCCCTCCCTTGAAATGAATGGGGAGGCCAGCCACTTGTGGAAGGGGACGGACTCTCTGCTTGTGCTGGGAGCCCCCCCCCCCCGCATCCCTTAGCACTGATTGAGGCAAGGCAGACTTTCCCACGCTTCAGCAAGGGAAGACCCGCACATTCCTGATTCTCTTAAGATGCCCCATTTGCATATTGGAGGAGGTGGCGGTCAACTCATGCCATTTTGCCCTGTCCTCTGTCCCCTTATGAACAATGATCACATTAATAAAAGTTACCGCTACGCTACTTGCTGAATGCCAGGAAATCAAATTGTGCATCATAAAATTATTTGCAACATTAGGTAAGTTAAGCCTATGTTGTAAAGTGGGGGGGGGGGGAGGAAGCGCCCCCAAACCTGTTTTGAAAAACTGGCAGTGTAAAGAAGGCAGCTTTGGAAGTGTGTTTGATACATTGATAATCCTTTGTACCCTTCCCTCTTATAAACCGACAGTTTCTACATTCAGGGCTGTGTCAGGCTTTTGCTGTCATGACCTGCGAAGCCTCATGCTCCATTCTGTTCTGAAACTGTTCCTGACCCTCCTATCGCCTCACAACTTCATTCCAGAACTTTGCTACAGGTGCCACAGCTGCAACCAAAATGGACAAAGACTGGCTAGGCTTAGTGTTAAACTGTACAGACCTTTTCCAAAAAAGAAAAAGAAAAAAAGAGAGTACATGCCTTTCAAACAACATTAGCCTAATCTCAAGAAAGCCCAATAACAGTCTGAGTTCATTATAAGTTTACTTAGGGGGTACCATTACATCCAAGCCATTAAGAGTTTAAAAAGTCCATATATAATATCTCTATATATTTAAGAGTGAATTTGAATCGCCTGAGTAACAGCTGTCTGGCAAACTGGACACGTGGGTACGTCTTTTTCACAGATCTTGTTGGCACATTCCATGCAGAATAGGTTGTGGCCACACGGAACCAGGGCAGCAATTACTTCGTTCTCAAAGCATATCACGCAGTCATGCTTTCTTCTCAACTCTGGAGGGGAACTAGATGTGGAGCCACCATTGGAAGAAGAGTAGCTGTTGGTACCATTGGAAAAAGCAGGGATGTAGATCGGAAGGCCAACTTGGCTGACTGTACTGGGTGGATCGCTTCGGACTCTCCTTGCCAGCGGATGTTCCAAGGTTTCGGGAAATGTAGGCGACAGGCGAGGAGTGGATGGCTGACTCCCTCTCCGTGGAGCCTTCACGTTACTAGCAGGTTCGTTACCAAAACTGGAGAGCGGGTTAACGGGTTCAAAGGGTGTCCAGATGGTTTGAGAAGGCGTCGGCAAGGAGTCGTACGCAGGAGAGTCAACTGCAATGTCCTCCGCACCTACAGAAGGCAACGTTTCTCCAAACCAAAAGTTGCCTGTGCTGAATGGACTTGTGGGGCTGAAGTCAGCCAGCCTATTGCTTCCAAAGTAGGAATCAGTGGAGCCGCTTCCTAAAGAACTGGAGCTGTCGTTTCTGTAATTAGAAATCATCCTAGTGCGGCTTGGAGGAGGTACTGGGTTGGAAGTAAGCCAGGCAGACCCCAGGTTCCCTCCTTCAAAGCTCACGTCCGTACCGTTATAATGGAAATCGTTTTCTTCGTTCAGTTCAATGTAGTTTCCAGTGCGCATGGCGATGTGCATTTCTATCTCTTCGCGAGCACGATCTACGTTTTCAGGCATACCGGTAACCTCAAAGACTGGCTCCTTGTCTCTACTGGGAGTAACTATGTAGGTGTGGGTCTGCTGCTGGATCCGCTTGATTGTAGCGCCTTTGGGGCCAACCACCAGCCCCACGACACGGTAAGGCACCCTGACCTGGACTGTAGTTTGGCCTGGTAGGTTGGGGTTACAAGACAGCCCTCCCAGCGCTGGGCCATTTTTGTTGCGTGAAGCTCTAATCATGGAGAAGTGTTCAGCAGCAGAAAGAATTTCCCTTTTGGCCATGGCTACATCTTCTTTGCGCCCAGTGACGACAAAAATGGGTTCTTCTCCGCGGACAGGGGTCTTGATGTAGGTATTTGTCTTGGCTCTCAATGCCTTTATTTTGCAACCTGCGTGGAGAAAGCACAAATAACAGTGCTTTAGTGAAGAATCTTGAATGGAAAACGATGCAAGAAGCAAAAATCGCTTTGTGCTGACACTCTGATCCTCAACATCTCCCTTTCCCCACCGTTAGGTCAGTGCAAAATCACACCATTACAGTGAAAACAGCAATTACCCAATTAAAGAAGGTTGCTATTGAGAACAAGTGCTTAGGAAGCATGGCAGTTAAGTCACAAAGTAACTAAACTCACAGAAACCTTTAGCAACCTACCCATCCATACCAAACTGCAATTTGAAAAAGACAGCTAACTTTTTGAAAAGCCTCCTTGCCTGGCTAGTGACTATTTACAAGCCTCTTCCAAATCATTGTCTTAAGCTAATAAAAGTTGTTGACTTCTGTATTTGTTCTGTTCCTCCGCGGAGTGAGGAACAACCTCCAAAGCCAGTGCACTTAGGTTTTCAAAGAAATCTTTTCCAAGTAATTAGCTGAAGCCAAAAACACATTGATCAATGGTGCAGCAGACAGTTTCATTCCATTCCGTATATAGCAATTAAACAGAAGCTACATGAAGGTTATTTAACTGAACAAGAGATTTAATTTTCTTCAATATGCTGCTTTTCATCAAAGAATATCAAAGCTGTTTACAATAAAATGAGTAAAACCCATATAAGGCCAACAGAAGCAGAAAAAGCAACATAACCACATATGAGTGAGCAACAAAAAACACACCCAGAGAAGACTCTCTGAAATTAATAAACAAACAAAGTTTGGTCCAATAATAGTATGGCGCTGCCTTCTCAAGAGTTACTATTGATAAAAGAATAAACATGGTCTTTATTAAAGGTGTTAATAAAGGTATAACTACGCTAGATGGTCATCTGATATCTCTGTTAATTATATGATATAATCTTTTCTTATTAACTGGGAAAATGTTCAGTTCTAGTTGAGTGCAGATATTGCTTGGTGGCATATATATTGTAACTATATTCAACAATAACATTTACAGTTTCATAGCCCAGGAAAATGTGGGTTTTTGTTAAATATCACTCTCCCCCCCCCCAAAAAAAATGGCAAGTCTTGCAGTATTTGATAATTGGCACAAGATGGAATAATAGAATTCAGTGGTTTGAATGTTTTCAAGTAATGCACCTGCTAGAAGACCTTATAAGGCAAAATGAAATTAACAGACAACAAGGTTTGAAAAATTAACTTCATAATTACAGAACTCTAAAGAATAATTATCTAAAATATATTGGAGCGTAATGGTTGAGGAAAGCAAAGCAAATATAGCTAGGTTTAAAAGCTAGATGGAATAATTATTGTGGGGTGGTGAAGCTATTTTCATAAAAAAAACTCTAATATCTCAATTCCTACTGCTTTAAAGGAAAATCATTATAAAGTTCTATACAAAAAAACATTTAAATCCTTTAAAATTAAGCAAAAATGAATAGGGTAATGACAGAGTGAGTGCATTTCCAGCACAGAGGATGTTTCTTTCATATGTGGTGGGGTTCTTAAGGGAACTGGATGGAAATTGTTGAGATTAGAATCACTGCGCACCTTTACATTATTGCCATCACCAGTAAGAATTATTCTAAGATACACTGAGGATATAATACCATCTGAAGTTTACAGAATTGGAGGGCAACTTAATATTTTACAACTCCAACTGAGGTAGCAAATAAATTTTTAAAAGTAAAAAATTCAAGGTGTGCAGAAATATAACAGGGTGAATAGTGTGGGATACACTATATTTCACAAAGTTTACCCACTTAGCTTGGTTTAGAAAAGTTAGGCAAAGGGTTTACTTGAAATTGGAATTTGTGAATTTTCGGAACAGAGATTGCCAAAAACAAGACATTTCTGTTGAACTCAATGGGACTTACTTCTGAGTAGACACATGCAGGGTTGTACCATTAAAACATTGCATATACAGTACAGTACAGAATTAAGCCTCCCGAGCCGAAGACACCCTATTTAGTGGCTTTAGGTTTCTCATCAAGAGAAATGCATGCGGTTTGGAACGTCACTGAAAAATGCCAAGTCCCGATCTATTATGTGAAAAGCCAACACAATGAGACCGTTAAAAAGTTTTTCCTTAAAGTGACTTTTACAGGAAAGCTGACTCTACAGACTCCAAGGTCAATCTCTCCTTTGTTATTTGGAAAGAAACAGCAATCGAGAGGAAGCCGCAGCCTCCGACACCTGAAACTTCTGAATGCGTCATCAATCAATGCTAAATGAGTTTAGCTTGTAAGGAACTGGTAGCAAGATACAGATGCAATAGACTACTGTAAAGGCAGCCAGGCCAAAACAGAGGCCATTAACCTTCTTCTGTAGTTCCACTGGCTGACCTTCGTGTCTGCTGCCTTCCTTGTCTTCTCCATTAAATCACGCCTTCAACATGCCATCTAATAGCCTGGTAAAAGTATTAAGCTAGGGTGAGTTACTGGTACATTTTATGCTTCTAACAGACTGTCCTGGATGCTGAGGCCCAAAGCTATAAAGGAGGGAAACTTACAATCTCCCACACCTTGTTTCCTAATCCCTGGACATGTGAGAGATTGCCACATGCATTTTCTGTTGTGATGACAGAATAGATCTGATGCTTGGAAAAACTGAGTTAAACTGTGCAGTGCTGATTTGTTAGCAAGATATTGTACACGCTCAAACAGATGTTAAAGAATACACACAGTTCATGAATAAACCTAGGGCTACTGATCTACAACTATGAGAACGAACTACCACACTACATAGGTGATTCCCTATTTACTGGTACAAGGTGGTGTAACTGTATGTACAAACAAACTGACATCCACCCATGGGAAGTTGTTTTTTCTTATCTGAGGCCTTGAACTACATGCTCAGTTCTGGATGCGGAACACCGAAAGACTACATTGTGTTTCAATGTAGTCACCAAGATTTATGTACAGATATGCCTGCCTGCGAGTTGAATATTTCCATCGTTCTAAACAAAAATGAACAATTTTAGTAAAAGCAAAAGCTTGGCAGTCCTTCTCTCAAGTGGTTTTTTTTAAAAAAATTGATACTTTACCACCCCCCTTTCATTATTCCTCTTATTTCTATAGGTGAAAGATCACATTGAGGATGCCCAAGTCAAGTCACCCAGGTATGTGCAGAAGGATGGAGGGAATAAACAAAGATAGTTTTCAGGACTGGAGTGCAGAGCTGCTGTAATTTTCTTCAGTATGTACATGCAAAATATATACCACTATGCCTAAATGTACCACAAACTGGGATATGTGGGCATTTCATGGGTGGAAAAGGAGAGTGAAGTATTGGGCTCAGAGGAAGTGCATTCCCAAGGCAAAGCCTCTGCTCCTCTTGCAACTTGTGAATGGGCCATTCCCCTTGTAGCTAAAACAATGCTTCAGGAAGGAGGGAATTGGGCCACTGGGTGTTTGGACCAGAGGGTGCATGTCCTCCAAGGTCAATCTCTCACTGCATCTTTGAAGGGGGTGGGGAGAGCTTGGAGCTTGCATGCTGCAAGGTGCACTTTGTGCAAGCCCTATGGTCCTTTCCCTTTTATCCTTGAATATCCGTGTGATGTGTTGATGACATAGTTAAGGGGGGAGGACACTAACAGTTATAACCTCTCGACCTGCTTAAGACAGAAGCTGTGCCCATTACCTACTGCGGAAGGAGAGGGAGAGAGACTGTAGAGAATTCAAGATGTGTGCCTATTGCACCCATCTTGGATGGTCTCAATGTAGATTTCATAATCTAAGGGTGGGTGGTACAGAGCCTTTTGAGATTTCTGCATTATGAAATTGGCGTGGAATATGATGGAACACATGATTCACTAAGTTTCCAGGTGAAAGAGATATATATGGTTTGCTTTTTAACATTTTGCTGATTTTTACATTACAAGTCTTGTACCCCGCTCTCCCTGAATCACAGCCCTGGAATTTTTTTCTCAGGTAATAAGATAACAATGTCTTTGGCCATGTGCAGTTAAGAGATGTCAGGGTTCTGGTTCGATCAACCTCTATTTGTAAGACCTTTTGTCTACTCTCTGGTGTGCGTGTGTATGTGAAAACTCTCTTTAGTTACTCAGTGCCAAATCCCTCATAGAACCAGGAGAACTAATCATTGCCCTTTCCCAGAAAGACCATGATACTCATTATGCACCACTGCTGCCCTTTCTGACCGTAGAATTTGTTGGAGAACCCCCTCCACAAATGGAGCTGACTAGTTATTTGCTAGGTGAAATATTCCATCACCATACTTGTGAATAAAAATAAACCTAGTCCCATGTTCAGCAGCCTGCAAACTATATTGCAGTCTGCCTTCCAATGCAACTGCTCAGGAAGTTCCATTGCCCAGGGAGTTAGCATAGGCTCATTTTTCACCACTGACCACTAATTAGAATTGGACAAGAATTTCTCTACTCAGATTGACTGTTGATCCAGACTACTTTTGTTAGCTTTTCTGCTTCACGTGGCTTGACTATGTGATTGGGTCAGCTTGAAGCTGTTTGCTTTAAGTAGCTTTCTGGGAACCTTGTAAGAGTCACTTGGATAGGTAAGGTAAAGGTAAAGGGACCCCGTGACCGACTCTGGGGTTGCGGGACTCATCTCGCTTTACTGGACAAGGGAGCCGGCGTACAGCTTCTGGGTCATGGGGCCAGCATAACTAAGCCGCTTCTGGTGAACCAGAGTAGCGCACGGAAACGCCGTTTACCTTCCTGCTGGAGGGGTACCTGTTTATCTACTTGCACTTTGACGTGCTTTCGAACTGCTAGGTTGACAGGAGCAGGGACCGAGCAACGGGAACTCACCCCGTCACGGATATAGGACCCACTTGGATAGGACCCACAGACAAATAAAGTCTTTCATTTTGTTTCCAACTGTGGCTGGCATTATACGTACGATGCTCTGTGACGCATAAGTTTTGGTCTGATTTGCTTGGGTGGATCTGTGGTGCTCCTGCAGCAGTGTGTGAGATAAGGAGGTTGTGTACGGAAATATGTGTCCACGCCCTGAATGCTTGGCAAATCCCTCTTTCCAGATCACCATTACCAGCTTCCCCTTTTTCCAGAGTCTCCAGAAGTTTGGAGAAGAAGCAAGACAGACTCTTATTTACTTTTAGCCTTCTCAGGTGGTAAAACAGACCTGGGTTTCCTTCCAAGACCAGTGCTGCTTCTCCCCACTGCAGCAGTCCAGTATGACATGCAGCAAGATCCAGGGCCCCAGATTCCTCTGGAAGATGGCTCAGTGAATGGTGTCTAGGCTGCTGATGAGGGCAAAAAGCAGACCCCTCAGTATTATTAATTTTAATTATATTCTACCTTTCTGTAGAATACAATTACAGCTGATAAAGTACTAAAAATAGCAGCACTATTACAAAATCACGTTAGAAGCGGCAGTCCATAACAATCCCTAAAAGCAGCAAATTGTTAAGCATTAAAAGCTTGTGATGAAAAGTTTATGAGTAGATGAATCTCCACAAGAAGGGCATCTCATAGTTTTGGTGCTTTCAGAAGATCCTGTGTCTTGTACCTGCCTGACTAACACTGTAATAGAAAGGGAGATGTCCTCTGACATTTATTTTTTTAAAACCATGCACCTTTACACAGAAATAGATAGTCCTTGAGGTAACCTAGGTTGGTAGGGGCTTTAAAGGTTAACACTGGCATTAAAGTGGTCAGAAGCAAATAAGCAACCACTGTAGGTGGAATAAGATCTAAAATGTGATCTGATTGTCCAGCTGTAGATACCACGGTGCTAGCTGGTACAGTGGTACCTCGGGTTACAGATGCTTCAGGTTACAGACTCCGCTAACCCAGAAATAGTACCTCGGGTTAAGAACTTTGCTTCAGGATGAGAACAGAAATCGCGTGGCGGCAGCAGGAGGCCCCATTAGCTAAAGTGGTACTTCAGGTTAAGAACAGTTTCAGGTTAAGAACAGACCTCCGGAACGAATCAAGTTCTTAACCCGGGGTACCACTGTACTATCTTGCTGTTTCCTCCACCTTCTCTTTGAGCCAAGGTTTCCCAGAGCAGAATTCCAGAATTCATTTCAGAGGTGGGAACTCTGGAAGCCATACAGAAGTACCAGTTGATGGAAACTACAGGTAAGAGTACTCTTGTGCTAAGATCCTGCTTGCAGGCTTCACAAAGGCACCAGGTTGGCCACTGTGACAACAGGGTGCTGGATTAGATGGGCCACTGACCTGGTCCAATAGGTTTTTCTTATTATTTTCCTTCACTTCTAAGTAGTCCCTAGCCAGCAGACGCCTGGAGATAATAATTTCCAAGAGCAATACTTGAAGGGAAATTGGGGTTTTGGGGGTCGGGGAGAATAAGATAGAGCAGGCTCCTATTCCCTAAATCAGTTCTCTTTCTGCCTATATCTCTTCCTCCAATCTATCTCCTAAGTTTTGCAAGACTGTTTGCACCCCTAATAGTGTCTTAAAATAGTTGTGAGCCTTTTGTTTCCAGCTCTCTTCTACCACCACTGGTACAAACAGGTAAAAGCTTGGCCAAATTACATACTAGGGCGGTCCTTATTGTTTGCCAGCTTCATGCTCAGGGAGAAAATGTTGCTTTGGGAACAGAGCTAAATAGCACCTTCCTCTCCCCCAAAGTGCTGTGAACATTCTTTATAAAAAAACCCTGCTTATTGCCATTCAGTCCGCTGCTTTTTACTAGTCTCCTTCAATGCCATTAAAAACAACAACATTCAATTTAATCCACTCAATTAAAAGTTGGGCTATAAATCCTCAAAATGAGTAAGTAAACAGAGTCTTCTTCCTGGCAATAATCTCATTGATGATCATTGCCTAGTGGGTATCGTATAGTGAGGAAGATGGTGCCAAAGTTGACAACATGCTGGTGTGGCTGAGATGGAACATAGCAGGACTGCCCTCACTCTCAATGGATTTATCTTTTTGCCCTCTCTCAAAGCCATGTCCAAAAGGTTACTGTGCCAAGCGAGGTGCTTTTTGCTGCTGCTAATATTAATGGGATGTGCCCACCCCTCTTTCTGGCCGAGTTTCTTTTATACATTCCTTAGGGCTGGAGCAGTATTTCCTTGACAGATGCTTATTATCAAGCGCTTCACCTCACTAGGAAAATTTAATACTGGGAGCTGCTTGCAATAATTGAGGTTGCTCCTATCATGATTTTGAGTAGGTTCACCACTCCTCTCCCCTCACTCCCCCCATATCTGTGCATTACAGTGGTGCCTCGCAAGACGAAATTAATCCGTTCCGCGAGTCTCTTCGTCTAGCGGTTTTTTCGTCTTGCGAAGCAACCCTATTAGCGGCTTAGCGGCTTAGCGCTATTAGCGGTTTAGCGGCTATTAAAGGCTTAGCGGCTATTAAAGGCTTAGTGGATTAGCGGCTAAAAGGCTATTAGCGGCTTAGAAAAAGGGGGGGAGCGAAAAAAAATCGGAACACTCGCAAGACGTTTTCGTCTTGCAAAGCAAGCCCATAGGGAAAATCGTCTTGCGAAGCAGCTCAAAAACGGAAAACCCTTTCGTCTAGCGGGTTTTCCGTCTTGTGAGGCATTCGTCTTGCGGGGCACCACTGTATTTGTAGTTTTAAACTTTTCTACATGTATCCTGGGTTATATTTCCATAATAATAGATTTATCCTTCAAGTCAGCTAGTTGATACTTTCTGCATCTGTTGAGCTGATCCTGCGCGCTCGCTCGCGCTCTCTCTCTCTCTCTCTCTCTCTGGTATTGTGGGTAGGATGCATGCAGCACACAAATGTTATTTTATTTGCCAGGAAAGTGCAAACTCTGTGTTAGAATACATTATTTTAGCTAAGCATATTTGCATGCATTTCTTTTACATAAACTCAGCTTTCAACATAGATGCTTTCAAAAGATTTTGACATTTAATGGGGCTGTCAATGGAAGCAGAGGATGATCGAAAGAGAAAATACAAGGAGATGGGGCATAGTAGATGATGAAGATGATGATAAATTTATTTATACTCTGCTTTCCCCCCTGATGGGACTCAAGTCAGCTTGGATAACTGGCAATAGCCATCTATCGCGGAGTCGGGTGCTAAAATTCCCTACTCTAAGCTTGACCGCCATGTTATCTAAAACCTATTCTTGTTATAATTCCATATTATTTGCATGTTTGGGGGCGAGGAATCCCTCTCTCTGGAGGGGAGGGATAGGGCAACGACAGGAAGACCTTGGCTGGGTACCAAGGCATGCCAATATCTCTGACCCCTGTATCAAGCATAGAAAGAATTATTCCTGGAAATATAGAAAGCAAATAACTGGCTGCTATGCAACTAGAGGAACTCTAGAAATGACACCTTCTATTTAGACATCACATCATAGAAACAAATTATAATACACCAAAAATAAATATTTTTGAATACTATGTAGCCAAGGAAAGATCTACTCAAAATCAAACATGGCAGGTTTGGGGTCAGACGAGAACAAAGTTGATGTTTCTTCCATCTGTTTGTCTCTCCTCCACCGCAGAATGAAATGTTACTGAATCTTCACTGATTTTCAGAAATGTTTCTCTACAGACTCGTTGCCTGTGCCTAAGTTATTACACTCCTTCTATTATAACTTACTTATTTCCCTTACAAATGACCACATTTTAAAAGTGGCTGAGAACACAAAAATGCATTTTGCATTATCTAACTCAGTGTGGTCCAACATGTGGCCCTTGTGCTACCTTCCCACAGCCTGGTAAGGCGCCAAAGGAGGTGGGAAGACTTCAGAACCCTGCCAGAGCCTTGTGCCTCCTTCCTAAAGCCTGACACCTCGCTTAGCTGGCTTTGAGAAGGCAGCACAAGGGTGGGGTCCCACCCCCTTTTGGTCTGGCTCCCCACTTTGTGCAACAAGGTAGTGTGTGGCCTGCAGGTATGAAAAGTGGACCGCCTTGATCTAACTCATTGCTTCCTTCTGAAGAGTACAGTGGTACCTCGGGTTACACACGCTTCAGGTTACATACGCTTCAGGTTACAGACTCCGCTAACCCAGAAATAGTGATTCAGGTTAAGAACTTTGCTTCAGGATGAGAACAGAAATCGTGCTCCAGCGGCGCAGTGGCAGCAGGAGGCCCCATTAGCTAAAGTGGTGCTTCAGGTTAAGAACAGTTTCAGGTTAAGAACGGACCTCCGGAACGAATTAAGTACGTAACCAGAGGTACCACTGTATATCCCAATATCTTTTGAATACAACCCTACAAACCCAAAAGCTAAGCAACAATTAAAACAACCAAAATCTTTCTAAACCAGAATTTCCTTTTTTTAAAAAAAACTGCACTAAGATGAGCAATTTTGGAGCAACGCTTACCAAAAGTATAATGGATTACTGTATTTTTCGCTCCATAAGACGCACCAGACCACCAGACGCACCTAGTTTTTGGAGGAGGAAAACAAAAAAAAAAATATTCTGAATCTCAGAAGCCAGAAGAGCAAGAGGGATTGCTGCTCAGTGAAAGCAGCAATCCCTCTTGCTGTTCTGGCTTCTGTGATAGCTGTGCAGCCTGCATTCGCTCCATAAGATGCACACACATTTCCCCTTACTTTTTAGGAGGGAAAAAGTGAGTCTTATACAGCAAAAAATACGGCAATTAACTACCATTCAGGATATTTGCAAGGCAGCTGAGTGTGGAAATAAGCTTGCTGCTAAACAACCAAGAAATTATTTCCTATTCAAAGAAAGGGCATCTCAGTGTCAAGAGGTGATGTCCTCAGGCACAGCAAGGACATGACAGAAACTCTCCAAGCAGCCCAGCTGAGCCTATCTCAGTCCTTGCTTTAATCTCCAGGAGTCTATGCCTGCTTGCACATGTGTGGCAACGTCACGCTGCCTGCTGAAATGTACAGCTCTTCTTAGCAGTCAAGCCCACCTGTTTCCTTCAACTTGGTTATTCCTCTTTACATGGAAGAGAGGCACCAAATTAAGGAAGTGCTGCCTACGTCACTGCAAGTGCTGGTCTTTGAAGAATAAGGAACTGAAACAAGAAAACTCGTGCTTACCCGTCAGCCTCTCGTCTGGAACACTTGGCAGTTCAGAAGTCGGCTGTTCCACTTGCCCTCTCACCTCTCTTGCTGACACCTGTTTAGACTTGGCACACCTTAAAATCTGCTAACTGCCCTTGGGATATGCAGGCCAAACGCGTGACTTCTGTATATAGCTTAATACAGCCTTCACCAATCTAGTGTCCTCCCTATCTTTTTGGCGGCAATTCCCATCAGCACCAGCATCAATATGGCAGCGATGGCTGGGGGGTTGGTGGGGTTTTAGTTCAAAACATCTGAAGGCCACCAGGTTGGCAAAAGCTGGCTTAATATATAACTTGTATAGAGGTTAAGAAGTGCCTGAATTCACTGGGTCTCTAGCTACAGTCAAGGCAACCGCTAAAGTCTCTGGACATCTTTTAACTCTAATTAGGGCAGGCATTTTTCTAGTTGCACAAAAAAGTGTGAACAATAGGAAGCTCCCACATTTTGGAATACAGATCCCAAAAACCTGTCTCCTTGCATTTATGCACTTCAGCAAAATGTGATGCGCTATCAGGCTTATTGTATGCCAATAAACTGACAGACAACAGTCTCAAAGAGGAAAAGCAGGGCACTCTCTCTCTCTGTGTGTGTATATACATACACCCCCACCCACCAATCTGTTGTATCATTGCAGCCTTCCCTCCTTTGCCTGTTTTACATGTGTTTTTACCATTCTCTCTTTCCAACAGCAAAGGGTGAACCAAAGTGACAATTATTTGATTGCAAGATGCACACAACCACATGGGGAGCCGGTTGTCTGCACCGCATAGCCACATGCAAAGGCACCCCATATTCCTCCACATTTCTGATTGGTAACAGGTATCAGGGTGCAAAAGACTCCCCACAAAATTAAAGTTTGCAGGCCACAGATATTCCAATCCTGCTCTAAGAGTGGAGTCTGGACCCTTTCCTGTGATGAGAAAAGCAACACCAACCAAACAAAGTTAGGTGCTTGGCTCTGCTAGTTTTACAGTGCAAGTTATGTTATATGACGACAAAACTGTCTGTTCACTGGCAACTTTTGAGTAGCCTAAGGAGAGAGAAAAACAATACCCGAGGGAACTCTGGCAGTTACCCCCAAATACTGATGCACATAACAAGCCTGCGCTAGTCTCTGCAAGGCATGTCTGTTAAGTAATTACTATTAGCATTGCCATGTTGAAATGCATAACTTTAAAGAGGGAAACAGCACATATGGAAATACTGCCGAGGTAAACTAGAAGAATATATGCACATTTCTTAAGTAACTAACAATCCCTGATAGCTCCCTCTCACTCTCACTCAAGGTAGGCTGCTGAAGACAAAGTACTTGGCTCCAAATCAGGTCAGTTTGGAAGAAACACTACAATAAAGCGCACCGAAAGATACATCTTTGTGGGGGAAACGCACAGCAATTAAAATATTGGATCCTGAGATATATTAGCAGAATTCCACTCATGTGGCAGGGCTTTCCAGGCACATATCTGCACTGCAATTCCAAGAATCCCTGGAAAGCCACTTCTGAAGGGTGAGGGACTCTCTGGAATGGCATGTGACTGGGTATGGGGGACTATAGCAGGGTAGGGTAACAAGAGATAAATTGGCAGGCGACTGCCTTGCGTAAGTGCTTTTCTGCTTGTGCAAGACGTCTCTGCTTCCAAGCTCTTGTAAATAAAATGTGATTGCCATATAAGTTGGCAGGTCGGACATATACCTGCAAGCACAAGGGTCCAGGTTCGATCCATGGCAACTTCAGCTAAAGGAAGCTGGGTAGCATAGCTTTGAGAAGCCTGCTGCCTAAGGCCTGGAGAACTAAGTCCACTTCTAGAGAGGATTCTAAGCTAGGTGGACCAGTTCCTTCTATCTTGTTTTAGAAGGCTGATTTTACAAAAACAACAACTGTGAATTTGCTTGCCACCCTAGGCACCTTTGGGAGGAAGGGCAGGATAATAAGTTCATTAAATAATAACCCTACACCCAAAAGGGAACTTTCACTATTTTGTACTGATTCAAAGGCCAGAAGCCAGGTTATACTAGCTCAACTAGTCTTACAGTGAGTATATTTGAATCAAAGGAGCAATTAATTCATCAACTTTAATTACACAAAACAAGGTGGAGCACTTGTTCAATGACACCTGTTAACTAGCCTCCAAAACTTCAACTTAAACTGGTGGGGATGGGGAGAAAGAACCATGCAATTATATAGTGTAGCTTATGTACAAAGACTGATCTGGGCATTATGGTTTATTCATGTTTAGCAGCTTAAAAGTCACAGATACAGAAATGGTAGGGGTGAATTCATTTATTTAAGAAAATGGACATAACCGCCTGATTGTAAAAAACCTAAACCTTAAACATAGTTAACTAGTATGTGGGACACATTATCATATCCTCCTTATCTCATCCACCCACTGCCAGGAGAGATAAAAACTGATTACTTTTAAAGTTTTATTTTAATGAAAATTGCCAGATTGTAAAAGCTTCAAGTATAACAAGTTTCTATTTTAAAAAAACTGGTAAAAATGAAATCTGAACGTAATGCAAACATTTACGGTGGAATTTAATGTGATACTACAAGTGTTTTCGTTTGCATAAGCTTATCAGCCTTGCTAGATAGTATTCCCCGCCCCCCGCCCCCAATGCTGGGAATTCTCCTACACACACACCCTGAGCCAATTTCAGGGTGAACAGGGAGTAAAAGGGAGGGAGCCCAGTTGCAAAGGGTTTCTGTTGAGGGGGTTTGTAAGGTGAATCCCGCCCGTTACAGTCGTACCTTGGTTGACGAACGCCTTGCGAGTCAAATGTTTTGGGTCCCGAACACCGCAAACCTGGAAGTGAGTGTTCCAGTTTGCAAATGTTCTTTGGAACCCAAATGTCTGGCGCAGCTTCTACAGCTTCCAATTGGCTGCAGGAGCTTCCTGCAGCCAATCGGAAGCCACGCCTTGGTTTCCAAACGTTTTGGAAGTCAAACAGACTTCCTGAACGGATTCCATTTGACTTCCGAAGTACCACTGTATCTCTTAAAAACCATATTTATGTCACTCTTGTGAGCTTTTGATGAAAGGCTACTCTTTGAAAAGCAATCACGGTGGGGAAAACATATTCAGTAATTATCACTGCAGCACAACAGTCCATGTGCTCATATTATGGTTTGATCCCTGGCAGCAGAATCTAGTTGATGCCATTCTGTATCTCACTAGGATCATACACCGAGTACTTATGAGGATCATATACTCCCTTTTTATGCTGAACTACCCAGAAACTGCAATGTATTAAAGTTCTGAAATAATTTCTATAAACAAAATGAATAGTCTATTTCCACTACACAGAAAACACTACTTTGTTCTGTTTTAACTATAATTCATTGCTTCTGAAAAGATATTGGTGATTGTTACAGTCCAGCCGTATGAACACTATACTGGTGGGATGCAAATACTTACCAAGTGTCACTAGGAAAGAGGGTCCCTAGTGGGGGTGGCCCCAAGCAGGTACTTTGGGCAGTGCTGCCTGTTTCCCACTATGTGGACTAACTTTGATGTCTCGTGTGATCACCAAATGCATGGAACTGTTTCATACAGCCAGCAGTTCTTTCTCTCTATTGGCTGCTTTGTCATTTGTGTATGGGTAAGAGATTCGAATCAAACTGGTTCTGAGCCAGTCCAAGGGTAACTCACCCATTTGTACTTACCTATAAGTAGATATTATTTTACAGTATAAAAACCACAGTGCTCTCTTGCTTGTTACAGCTGCAAGCAGGAGGAGCACAGAGGAGCACTGAAATCCCTCATCAGGTGGAAACTACACAGATATGAAAAACGCTGTGAAAATGCTTTTTTAAAACATGTTTTGAAAAATACATTGAATTTGCCATAGCTCGCCATCGCCATCTAGTGTCACATTTGTATGTTGTATTTTACAACGCATTTAAACCTTTTTATTTGCAGCTGTATAGCTGAGTCCTCAGTAACACATTATTTGTGAGTACTGATGCACTTTTGAAGCACTACCTTAGCACTGATTTTAAACAAATTTATTTAAAGAATGTAGAAATAAGCCTGAAATACTAATGTATCACGAATGGGAAAAACTATTCTAAAAGCCAGAACTCACCAAGCCTCTAGATTTCCACTACCAAGACTTTTCAGTGGCTGACACAAATCTGTTCACCTTCAAAAGGTAACCATAACATTGAAATAAGACAATTGTAGGGGGTCCTGGGGGAAATGTTGCAGAACTTCCTAAGAACTGGAAGGGAACTGCAAGTCAGTGGCGTAGCGTGGGGGTGCAGGGGGGGGCGGGTGCACCGGGCGCAACATCTGGGGGTTAGGGTTAGGGGGCGCAAATCCACGGGTTAGGGGGCGCAAATTACTTGCCTTGCCCTGGGTGCTGACAACCCACGCTACGCCACTGCTGCAAGTTACTGAAATTTTATTTAGAATCCCCCAGTAAGAATGATAATGGAAAAAATTAACATGCCATATCAATATATAACACGCTGAATTACATTTGGAGTTCACAACTGTTATGTTAAGCGAGACTATCTGCACTGGAGGAAGTGTTTCAGGATTTTTTTTTCTTTTTTTGAGCCCAAATGAGCTTCGTAACTTGCCCTCAGATAACAGTCACAATCACTCTGCATGGAAAGGGCACCGACTACCATTAGTCACAAAGGTTATGGAACAGAGAGAAGAGTTATAAACAAAACCTCCATGGCTGTGATCAGATCACTTGGCCTTGGCCTCTTAGGAGGACTCTGGGAACTCAGCTTTCATTAAAATAAGCCTAACAAAAACATACACAGAGAAGTGCTTCGAGCCCTCACAGCTGTCAAGCAAAACTAAAATCACGTGCAGACAGCGCCTGCCAAAAGACTGAAACCAGAGAGGATGCGAGCAGGAAGCACGGGCAGAACTTCCTTAATCATCAGAATTCCCTAACCCACAACACAGCCTCTAGCCCGGCTTCTTGTTCCAGAATCTACAGCCTTGAGCAATCCCTCCTCTTATCTTTGCAGGACTAACAGAGTTTTGCAATAGCTCTCAAACCCCATCACTATTAAGGTGACTATTGTGTGTCTTTATGATCATGGTTGGAAAAATACGTTTTTATTTTGACAAATCTGCATGCCCCTTTCTCCCAGAAAGCTCAGATTACCTGGAGAGTAGGTTATGCCCAGGATTATCTTGTGAGAGTCACAACTGGTTGGTGATTTGAACACCCACCTCCCTGAGTCAGGTTTAAATGTTCTATTACACCAAACAAAGCACCTAAGTCCCATACCCCTTCAAAAGCGCCAGATTGGACAAATACACAGAAGGTTTCAAGGGCTCTGTAGCCTCACACTCCTGGAGTCTTGGATGTCTGCATTTCAATGCTTGTTTATTTATTTTAGCAAATAAAATAAAGCACCATGAAAAGGACGTGGTCCATTGTATCACTGCTTCTCAAATGTTTTAACTAACACCATGCACATACAGTGGTGCCTCGCAAGACGAAAATAATCCGTTCTGTGATTCTCTTCGTCTAGCGGTTTTTTCGTCTTGCGATGCAAGCCCATTGAAGGATTAGCGGATTAGCGCTATTAGCGCCTTTAAGCAGCTTATCTGCTGATCAGATCAGCTGATAAGCGGCTTAGAAAAAGGGGGGGAGGGAAAAAACCAGCAGGAACTCGCAAGACATTGTCGTCTTGCGAAGCAAGCCCATAGGAAATTCGTTTTGCAAAGCACCTCCAAAACGGAAAACTCTTTGTCTAGCGAGTTTTCCGTCTTGCGAGGCATTCGTCTTGCGGGGCACCACTGTATATGGTAAAGGATTAAGAAATGGGTCCCCCCAATGCATGTTTGAGTTAAAAGTGGGTGCTGGGTCTGAAAAGATCGAAAATGTTTTACACCACATACCTTTTCGTAACCCGATTAGCATATCAAGTATATTCAGGTTGACTCTCATCTAGGGAAATGCATGAAGAGATGTAAGCATGCGATATGGGACTCTCCCCCTGACTTCTCTGACTTTGGAGTTCATGTCTGGAAATGCACTCCAGTATTCTATTATTACTCCTAACACATTCTAACGACTGTGTCACGAGCTGAAGTGATTTCTTATCCTCTGAATGAGGAGCTCCCCATGTCCACAAAGATAAATTCATTTTTATTTGTGGCAGGGTCAGAGATTAATTGCTTTGCATGTTGAAAGTCCCTGGTTCAATCTCCGGCTAGAAGGGCTGGCAGAGACCCCAGCTGAAATCCTGGAAAGCTGCTGCCTTCCAGTGTAGACAATACTGAGCTAGCTAGATAAACTCCTGAGCTAGATAAACTCAATACAAGACAACTTCCTATGTTCCTACTCATTCAGGAGTCAAATACCAACAGCTGCCTCTTGATGTTGGCACTCAAAAGGCATAATTTATATAAAATACAAACAGACAGACAGACACGACAGTATTTTCTTTAGCAGGTTTAGAAATTAGCCTACTTTTTAATTTTTGACCTCTGTTCTGGAGATTCTGGGGTTTGTTTCTCCCCCCCCCCCATCTGACCTCCCTATTCTTATTTCAAGGAGGTTTGGAGTTGTACAGACTCCAAAAAAGCTTTGATTGGGGGCTGCCTGGCCCTCCTCTTTGGAAATGATACTACAAGTTTCTGTGATGTCATCACACGCAGCAGGTGAGACCAGCGACCAAATTTGGACTGGAGACAATGCAAGCCAACCAGCAGCGGTCACCAACCTCTTCTCAAGGTGGTCATTGAAACTTGTTCCTGGCCTGAATTCTCTGTGCAGTGTGCGTAACACTGTCCATTTTTGGCAGCAAATCATTCTGGATGACTCTGTGCCTCATAACACAGAGCAAAGCTTGTAGTGAATGGAGCTGTGAGATACTTACTGCAGCCCTGCCAGCAATGGCTTCAGTACTGACGGTGCTGAATGTAAGGCTATAAATTCGCAAGCAGCTGAAGAAATGGAATGTGCACACATAATGCTCACCCACTGAAATCACACGAAGGCCAAAAAAAGGAAGGGAAAGACCTAAAATACCTAACACATTCCAGTTTCGGACTCTGGGAACTCTGATGTATTAATATTCCACAGTGGAAGTTACAAGAATATGCCACTAGCATATTTCAATATATACTAATTCTGGATGGAAAACATCTGTCATCAAGATGCATAATTACCTTGCTTGGTTAGGTTACCACATTTCTGTTAAGTTACCACTCTTCAGTAACTCTCTCAAGAACTGTAATCTTAATGTCCATCTGGCCCTGTTTTCAGAAAGCTCACAAATTTTTCACCATTGTGAAGTTCCCTTGTCTTAAAAAATAAATCAAATCACTCCTTCTGCAACTACTCCACTCCAATTATTATTAATGCTCTGGAATTCAGTTTCTTGCTGTGCAAATTTCACAGGAGTCATCATAAGAATATAAGAGGTACCCTACTGTATCAGATCAAGACCCAGAAACTTGTTTCCAACAATGGCCAACCAGATGCTTCCAGGAAGTTCACAAGCTGAAGAGGAAGACAGCAGCCCTTCTCAGCATCTGGCACACTGCCTCTGAATCCAGATGTTCCATAGAACTGTAATGGCTAACACCTGTTGATAGAGACCTATCCTCTATGAACTTGATTTGATTTCTCCTCCATCCCAAATGTGGAGCGTACAAAAGACTGTCTGAAGAAATTGCAAACTTAAATGGCAATTTCCAGCTAAATAAATCAGCTTTATTGTCTTTTTTGTTTTGCCGTTATAAAGCACAGAGGTCCTCCCATATTACCTCTATTAAAATTTCAAGTATCTTTTAAACCTAACACTTTTCAGTCAGCAAAGAACAAACAAGGTAACAATGGGTAAAAATGAGCAGTCTAGTTAGCAGGGGAGCCATTTACTGTTCTTAAAACCTTTAGAGCTATTTTCCCCTTGTTAACCATCATTTAACTAAATCCATTTTCATAAAATTACTATTTATGTCAAATGGGTACTTTAATAACATGTAATGTACCTTCAATTTATTACCTTTCTATAGCACTGTAGAAGCTATACTTGTCCTCAAAGAAGTGTCAAATTGGGTTGGGAGAAACAACTTACATTGGCCTAGTTTGCACACAACATAAACTATGTGCAGTACCGGAACAGGTTATTTCCGGGTTTCGGCGCCTGCGCAGAAGCACTAAATCGCACTTTGCACATGCACAGAAGCACGACCCGCGCATGCGTGGTGCTGCGGGTTGCGAACGTGTTTCCCGCATGGATCACATTCACAACCCGAGCATCCACTGTAATGTAAATAAAACACAAAAGAGCTCTTGCTCCTCCCCTGCTTGTGACTTGTCACACTGGAGAGGAAATGAGTTTGAGTCTGATTTTAAGATGACTATCATATCTCCTCTCATCAAGCCTACCCTACTTCCTCAACCATTCCTCCCAAGGCTTGGATTTCTGACCCTTGATCATCTTGGTTGCCCTCTTCTGCATAAATTCCAGCTTGTCAATGTTCTTCTTAAACTGCAGTGCCCAGAACTGGACACAGTACTCCAGGTGTGGTCTGATCAAGGCAGAATAAGACTGGTACTATTGAGTTCCCTTGATCGGGACACTGTACATCTGTTGATGCATCCTAGAATAGAATTAGCTTTTCTTTCTTTTTGCTGCTGCATCACACTGCCAAGCTAAGTGTCCCCCATCTTATATGCGTGCAGATGTTTTTTCCTGCCTAAGTGCAGAACCTTACATTTGTTCCTATTGAAATTCATATTATTAGTGTGGGTCCTGTTCTCCAATCCATTAAGGTCAGAGTGAATCCTGTCTTCCGTGGCATTAACTATCCCTCCCATCTGCAAATTTGGCGGCCATCCCCTCAATTTCTTCATCCAAGTACTTAATAAAGATGCTGAACAACAAAGGGCCTAGGACAGAACTCTGAAGCACCACACTTGTTACTTTCCAGGATGATGAGGAACCATTAGTGAGAACTCTTTATGTATGGTCAGACACCCAGCTACAAACCTACCTAAGACTTATACCACCCAACCCACATTTTACCAGCTTCACTGCAAGAATATTATGGAGCTGATCATACAAAATGGGACCAATAGCCCTTTGCCCATCCATATCAAAGGGGATGGAGCTCTACCTGCTTTGGTAATACAAGCTCTGACTATACATGGTATGTACAATTGTACTGTACAATGTAAGCAAGGATTCTAAAATGTCCTTCTGAACAGGTATTTATTTTTCAACATTCCTCAAAATGTTTTATGATAACCACATCTTTAAGTGGAACAAGCCATTCACTATAAAATGGTGATAACTCTCCCCCCCACACAAAAAAACTACGGGGGGGGGGGTTGTTACCTGAGATTATATTAGCCTGGATTAACTATGCCTCTTATGGCAACTTTGTCACTGAGCATGCCTGGCAAAGCAGGTATCATGTGACTAAGGAAAATCTATTTAGCCTCATCCACTTTTAAAGGCAAATTCTACTCAGATTCATTCATGTTAGTGGGGTTTTTTGCCTCTGGATGAAACATAGTTCCTTTGTCCCACCCACTTGGCTTTTGGAAGGCTGGAGAAATAACCTGGGCAACTGTTTTAGGTACTTTCAGAAATGTTAAATTCTACCATGGGGGCATAGAATGCTGAGCTGGCCGGGTGTAGTCTTGAATGCAGACATCTCAACTAGCCAACTTTTGTTTTCTAGGTGCAAATAGCACAATATAATTTTGAGAACTGTTTAAAATGTACAGATGCACGAATGTTTGTTTATTCCTCTCCTCACTCATGCCTCTTACAGAAAACATTTTTTTCAACAGGAATTTCTTTGCGGAGCCACAAATCTATTTATGACATGTTCTTTGCTATGCTGACTCTGTAGTGGCATCAGAAACTAAATAGCAGGAACATGTAGTACGAAAAGTAACTGCAATAAACAACAATAGCCTTTGGTGGTGGGGAAACAGAACAGGACTCAATTCTTACACAAATAACATTTTCTGAATCTGGTCTGAAGGAACTGAATCGCTGATAAAGTACTTCTGGGGAAGAGCTACTTGTTCAACATTGAGGAGCATATCAGAAGCATATACCACACTTGAGGATTGTATCTTGCAACATTTAATTGCAGGTAGTTAACATAACTTGCATACCAACCTTTATGACAGATGCCAAGCAACAGATCCTATAGTGTGCTTGTTTTGCAGTAGCTCATGCCTCACTGTGAAAAGGTGGTTCAACCACTTGTTATGAACTGAGAATGGAGATTGGGGAAACAATGTATTTAGATTGGCTGCTACTTCTTTCCTTACTTCTTGGTAGAATCAACAAACTAGTATTTTACAATCCAGGCTGCAGAAGATATTACTTGACAGATACTGGACTAGCAAAGCAATCCTATGCAGGAATTTATTTCTAGGTAGACAACTCTTAAGTTCAATGGGACTTACACCCAAAGTAAATTGTGCATAGGATTCTAGCCTCCAGAGAAATACTAATGAGGCAGATAATCCAACCTATCTTCTATGCAAATTTAACTACATCCTAACTTCTCTTGTGCGTATGGTGTATATAGGTGGAACTGTAAACCTTCATTTTCTGCCCTTCCATTGATGCCTATGGGATGAATTTTAGTTACACTTGTATTTTGGTGGTGTATATTACACCAAACAGGTGGGCAGGATCAGTGAATGGAGTCAGGATGAAGTTGTTTTATACCTCTCCCCACCCTAGCACACTCATTTCCCACACTTGACAGAACCCTTTTTGCCCTAATCTCTCTCTCTCTCTCCCCCCCCCACCACCACTTTGATTTGTGCCAGTATGGCTTGAACACAGGCATTCTAAGCAAATGTGCCAAGTTATGTCGCCAGCTTAAGAAGAGCTCAGCCGGGGTCAAAAATATACCAGCTGGAATAGTGGGGATGTGCTGTATGTAGGAGTCATGATTGCACTGTAAATGGTCACACAATTTCTTAAATTCTCTAATGCCTGCGATTCTCTTAAAAGGAGTAACTGTGAACACTCCAACACATTTCTTCTGCTTTTGTTTGTATAAAAGGTCCACATTTAAAAATGCATTTTTCTTCTTTGAAAGTATGATTTCCTGCTTTTGTGCAATGTAGTAAGATCCTCAGGACAGCTATAAATAAAGAATCTAGAGTAGATAGGGCATAAATTTGAGAGCAGAAGAGCCTTTTTGTCATAATCATGAAAATAAAAAGCAGGCGCCCAAGAAACTTCAACCTAAGTCATATAAGAAACGATGGGACAGCTATTTATTTAACATATAGTTTGTAATGGGTTTTTAAAAAATATTATTACTTCAATACAGCCTTTTAGGGAATTACATCTAATTCTGGGCATCAGAGTTTAAGGAAGATATTGACAAGCTAGAATGTATGCAAAGAAGGGAAACCAAGATAATTAAGGGCCTGCAAACCAAGCATTGTGAGGAACGGTCGAGGGAGTTGGGCATGATTAGCCTGGAGAAGATAATACCAAGAGGTTATAGGATAGGATAGCCATCGTCAAATATCTGAAGGGCTGTCACATGGAAGATGGTGCAAGCTTGTTTTCTCCTGTTCCAGGGGGTAGAACCCAAACCAATGGATTCAAATGACAAGAAAGGAGATTCCAACAAAACATTAGGAAGAACCTTCTGATAATAAGAGCTGTTTGATGTCTACATCGGAAGGTGGTGCACTCTCCTCCTTCAGCGGTTGGATGGCTATCTACCAGAGATTCTTTAGCTGTGATTTCTGCATTGCAGAGGGCTGGACTAGATGACCCCTCGGATCCCTTCCAACTCTGCAATTCTATAATCTGCCTCTGAGATTTAAAATAGACTTCCATGGCAGCTCTAATCTCTAAATAGTGTTCTCCTTTGCCAGTTACCAAGGTAATAAAATCCACAGGACTACATGCCCCCAAAGGCAGTCTATTACGTGGAGAGAAGCATAAGCATGCATGCTCTCTCTACTTAGTAGTCCCTGATGCCCCTAACCATGGGGATGTCATGTTCAGATACTATCTAAGTGCATAATTTCTTATGTGCGCAAGCTAAAACTGTGTATTACTCATCAGCAGATTTTGTCAATAAACTGATTACAAGATTCGACTTACACATGTTGAAATTTTATGCACATAAGATAAGTGCTCCCTTCTGGATGCCCTCCAGATCTTTTTAGACTATAACTACCATTATTTCCCACCACTGGGTGGGGATGATGGGAGTTTCAGTCTAAAATCCACTAGGTTGTGGAAGGATGATTTAGGACAGGGGTGGACAACTCCCAAGAGACTGTGATCTATTCATAGAGTTAAAGACTGGCAGTGATCTGCCCCCTTTTTTGGGTTCAGGTCAAGGTTGTTGAGCCTTTTTAGTGAGGACGAAAGCCCCATTTTTTGGGGTCCAGGGCGGTTTAAATGTTGAACTTCTTTGGGGGAAGCCAGTGATTGTCTAGTGATCTACCACAGACGTCCAGTGATCTACCGGTAGATCACTATCTACCTGTTGGACGTGCCTGATTTAGGACATAAGTGGGAACAGGATTTGGCTGGCTGATGGGCTTCTTACCTCCCACAGCCTTGAGGGCTAAGTTAGACAGGTGGACAGGGCTATCCACCTGTCAATCAGCTGGCATCACAATGACCAGTTTTTGCATAGCATGAGCATGGAAGCCTTAACCCTGTGCTCTGCAAGCTCCAACAATCAGCTGATTATTGAGCTTTCATGCACAGGACTATGCAAGTCCCGCTGATCAGCTGACTGACGTCCTTGCAGCCCCACTGTGCCATTATCTGCCCATACCTGACAACATATGAAGTTAGGTGTATGGCAGGTGGGCATGGCTTGGCCAAGCATAATTAAGCCTGTGGGCAGGAGGATCCCCACCACGAGTGCTGGATATATTTGAATTTTCCCACATGGACAGCTGAGGATGCTAGAGATGAAGGTCAGTGGGCCAGTCTCCTCTCCACATGATGGACACGGGTAGGAGGAAAGTATAGTCCAATTTGCCCTGCTGAATAAGTACATCACATGAGTAATCTTTAAAAGGTTATCTAGCCTGAAGCAGAAAAGCTGTAGGTTCTGGAATGTTATTGTGACATGGAATGAAATACAGGGAAAGAGGATTGTTAATATTTTCTAATAATGAGCAATAAGTACCGTTTATTAAATAATAAATGACTTTCAGCATCATAAATAATATGCAAATTAACCAAATTTAAAGTAGATGATCAATCAGTTAAGAAGCACTAAAAATACTTTTAAAACACAAGAGACAGCCAAACTTTTGAAGTGTTTATCAAATAACAAAAAAAAAAAAATCACATGCTATATAGTACTTTGGTTTAATGGAAATGCTTTTATCACTGACCACACCATCCACAAGGAAGTGATAACTTGATTTTATGACATCACAAGTCATGTCCTTATCAGACAAGCACAAACTGAGAAACAGGGTACTTGGTAGAAGCAACAGCAGAAAGAAGAAGCTGGAGAACGGGAGACATTGGCCAGGCAAACATGAAACAATACATGTATTCCCTCCTTAAATCTGTTTACTGTAAAACCCATTTCTTTTTATTTATGGCCTGATTCAGCACAAAGGGAAGCATGTCAAAGTAAAAGTCACAGTAGCATAACTTTGCTCATCTGAGTCAGTCCCTAACAAGTCAGTTGACTGCTAACAGAGGTGGTTAAAAGCCTGCTGGCAGCATCTGGCCTGAGGTTAATAGGTTTCATATTCAGTTATAATCAGAGCTAAAGTTTTTAAAAACAACAAAATCAAGTTTTTTTGGGGAAAGGATAGGCACTTAAGATTTACAGCAGCAAATGATGCCTATCCTTGTATCTGCAAAGCCAGCTATGTCCGCTTCAGCTTTTTATTTATTGCTTCACAGGTCACACCAGCCTGGCGCTTTTGTTGTGTCCTTGAATACGCCTTCCCACCAACTTCAGGTTATTGTGCTCCCAGACAAAAAAGGACAGATGGGAGATAACTCTGAAGAGGAGGAGGGGTGACAGGAAAGCGACTGACAATTAACTGACAGAGAATGGGAAAGGATGAGTGGCATTAATTCAACTAGTTTGTTTTTGTGCTTTTATGAAACTTGGAATACAGTACTCTACACTGTAGATGGGAGAGGAGGGGGACAAGGAAAGAACAAGCTGTGGAAAAAGTGGCTGTGTCTCATCTTTATTTGCATATTGCTTTACAAAGGGGCTCTGCTAATTAACTTCTAACCCACCCCTGATACTGCACCAGCTTGGATTATGCCAACCCTTCAACTATAAATTATTATATTCCAGTAGATCTGTCGCCAGAGTTCTCCCTTCCCACACTTATATTACCACTGACAGCATTACAGACCACCTACAGCAACAAAACAGCATTTTCCCAAGTGTATCCCTGCAAATCACCACATAGCATGCAGTTAAGATATATCAAATCTTTCATTGAAAGAGCTCTCAGAATCATACAACTGAAGTAGCCCTTTATTGTGGTAGGAGTCCTTTACCACAGGCTATAAGGTGCTTGTGTATATTAGCAATGGCCTCACACCACATTACATGTCTATCTTTCCAAAGGAAAATGGGACCTATTCTCACAATGAAGACTGAGCAGGTGACAAGCGCATCATTAAGTGAGCTACATGACCAAGTTGGGGACTGAACTCTGGTCTCGCTAGTACTCTTAACATCACACCAGCTTTCTACCAGGAAGTCATCTCAATATTCATGCCTCTTCCCTGCCCCAGGCATTGAATTCATCACCTATCCCAACTCAATTCTTTCCTAACCTCCCCCTGGCCTGAAGGGTGGAGATTCCACCACACCCCAGGGAATCTTTTCCACTGCTAAGTTATGCTTACTTAGAAAGTTTTTCCTAACACCAGGCTTCGATATCATCCATTCCAAACTCTGCAACAATAAGACTTTGTGCACAGTTCTACCTGCGATAAATGTTCTATTCGTCTTCTCCAAAATAACGCTTCCTGAAAGATAGGTAGCCGTGTTGGTCTGCCATAGTCAAAATAAAAAAATTCCTTCCAGTAGCACCTTAAAGACCAACTAAGTTAGTTCTTGGTATGAGCTTTTGTGTGCATTCGTGTGGTATCTGAAGAAGTGTGCATGCACATGAAAGCTCATACCAAGAACTAACTTAGTTGGTCTTTAAGGTGCTACTGGAAGGAATTTTTTTATTTTGGCTTCCTGAAAGATCTCTGATCCTTTCTTTACGAGCAGTATACAGTATTCCCATCCCCACTTAATGGAAGCAAGTGTGGTGTAGTGGTTAAGAGCGGTAGTCACGTAGTCTGGGTAACCGGGTTCGCGTCTCCGCTCCTCCACATGCAGCTGCTGGGTGACCTTGGGCCAGTCACACTTCTTTG
Organism: Podarcis liolepis; assembly: GCF_965112155.1. Lineage (NCBI taxonomy): Eukaryota > Metazoa > Chordata > Lepidosauria > Squamata > Lacertidae > Podarcis > Podarcis liolepis. The sequence goes on along the minus strand of NC_139565.1, from coordinate 54,362,165 downwards.
AAGTCTCTCAGCCCCACTCACCCCACAGAGTGTTTGTTGTGGGGGAGGAAGGGAAAGGAGATTGTTAGCCGCTTTGAGACTCCTGAAGGGGAGTGAAAGGCGGGATATCAAATCCAAACTCTTCTTCTTCTTCTTCTTTCTAAGTGTCTGTTCTTAATAAAAAACAAACCCCACAGGCCCTACTCAGTTCTACCACCCATACAACTAAGTTGTTACTGTCTGTGAAAACTTAAGTCACCCAAATCTGCTCATGCTTTCTGTGGAACATGCCCAGGCCTGTCCAAAGGCCTCCTACATTTAGTTTTAAAATACCTTGGACCTTTCCTTCCCAATCCAGCTCATAACTCTTGCGCAGCTTCCCTTTCTCTACAGGTCACAGGAACAACAGAAAGCACCCATGTTTCGGAACGCCACTTCCTCACCCACCTGTTGGTATTACCCCCCCCCGCACCACCAAGGTAACCCATTTAGCAACCCTGTAACCGGGCAGGGCACCTACCAATCTCAACCCCCAAGTTCCAAAACCAAGAGGTCTTCCCAACTTCCAACACATGTCAATCCTGCGTATAGCTGTCAACTTTCCCCTTTTTAAAAGGGAAATTCCCTTATTCTGAATAGGATTCCTCACAAGGGAAAAGTTGACAGCTATGATCCTGCATTGCCCGAGTCCAAACCCCTTATCTTCCAGACAATTTCCCCCTCCTCCCCATTACCCCCACCTGGCATCCTGGCAATCCCAAAGTTCAGACCCGACTTCCTCCTGCTCCGAATGCCCGGGGGTCTCCTGACCCACCCCGGAACTTCGCCTTCGCTCCAAGTCACCCCGCGTGCATCCCATTCCATCGGACCCAGTCCTTCCCAGTATCCCATTGCACTTACCCTTGGCTTCCCTGGCCTCGTGCAAATTTCGTGTGTGTGCATTCAATGGGCCATGCTACCCGCCCGCCCCCCTCGTGCTTCCCATGCACAAGAGAACAGGGCAGCCTCCAACAATGGCAATAATAATAATTAGGCAGGCCTCGCCCGAACCCAGTTTATTCAGATCCCCGCCCCCCACGCACCAGCCTCTCCTCTTCCTTTCCCAGCGCCCACCTGATTTCGGGGTCCCGATCCCCGATCTACTCAGCCTCCCCCACCCCCAAGGCCTCCTCCTGCTCTCCTCCCCACCCCCGAAGCACTCACCCTGCCGCCCCACAATCTCGGCCACATGCTCGGAGCTGGGCACCGGCACGCACTCGGTGGTGTTGACGCTCTTCCTCCTCAGCAGCGCCGCCTGCTCGCCGTTCAAGGCCGGCACCGGAGGGATCCCGGCCGCCGCCGCCGCTGCCGCCACACCTCCTCCGGGCGGCCCGTAGCCCTGCGAGAGCATCGCCGCCATCACGCCGCCGTGGTGGGCATCGTCGCCGGGCCCGTACAGCGCCCCGCCGAGCGCCGCCTCCTGGGCCTCGAAGGCCGAGCCGGCGGAGAGGGGCGGCGGCAGCATGACCGAGCCCAGCCCGGGGGGCAAGGCCGGCGGCGGCGGCAGCAGCAGGAGGGAGGCCGCCGGGACGCCGCCACCGCCGGGCTCCAGCAGCAAGTCCTCTCCGCCGCCGCCGCCTCCTCCTCGGTCGTCGTCGTCCTCGTCAGGCGGCTCCTCCAAGTCCAGCTCCAGGTCGCCGCCGCCGCCCTCGGGGGCCGCCGCCTCCTCCTCCTCGCCGCCGCCCTCCTCTTCCTCCTCCGGGCGCTCCAGCGACGGAACGGGCGCCGCCTCGCCCAGGCCCAGGCCGGCCAGGCGTTCCCTCAGCAGCGGCGGCGAAGGCGGCGGCGGCGGCAGCAGCAGCGGGTGATGGTGGTGATAGTGGAGCAGCAGGCCCGGCGGTGGCCTAGGCGGCAGCAGCAGCCCCACCAGCTCGGGCGGCTCCTCCTGAGGCGACGGCGAGGCGCTGCCGCTCGGCATGGCCTCGGCAAGGCCGCCGGCAGCAGCAGCGGGCGGAGAAGAAGGAAGAGGAGGAAGGGGCGACGCGCTGGGGCTACTGGGCCCTCCGGGGCGACATGCTGCTGCTGCCGGCTCTCCCGCGGCGGCGGCGAGGACGACGGCCTCCTCCTCCTCTTCCTCCTCCTCCTCTTCTTCTTCTTCCTCCTCCGCCTCTTGCGGGGCTTGAGGCGAGGCGCTGGCAGCAGGAGCGGCGGCGGCGACGACGACGGTGGTGCCGCCGCCACGGCCGCCGCTCGGCTCAGCGCTTCTTTTGTTCCATGGCGGCTTCCCCCCGCCGGCTCCTCCAGCAGCAGCGGCGGCGGCGGCGGCCGCAGGCGGCGGCGGCCCAGGCAGCTCCAGCCCCGCCCCGCGCCGCTCCCCCAGCCGGGCGATTGGGTGGTGGCAGCGGCGGCTCAGCAACCGCAGCAGCAGCCGGCGCTTGGGCAGGGCCCCGGGAAGGCGGTGGCTGCTGCTGCCGCGGCCGCAGGAGGAGGAGGAGGCGGCGGAGGTGGAGGGGGGGAAAGCGGCTGCTCCGGCGGCCGCGCCTGGACGGGCAAAGGGGCGCGGGGCGAGAAGAAGCGGCGGCGGCGGCGGCGGCGTTTGCGGAGAGGGCGGCGGCGGCGGCGCCTCCTGCTGCTCTTCTCCCTCCTGCCCTCTGGTCTCCTCAGACACCATCCACGCGCCCGCCCGCCCTCGCTCGCCTCGGGCCCAATCTCGCCGCCAGGCCCCGCAGGATTGTTGGGTCGGCCGGGCGGGTATTGTGACGGGGGCGGGAGGGAGGCTGAGGCGGCGGCGGCGCCGGCCGGGTGAGCCGAGGCCTTGCCCTGCTTGCCCTCCGCGGCCTGGCCTGGTCCAACCCCTCACTCACCCCGGCCTTCGGTCAGCTTCCCGCTTCCCTCCCTCATCCCGCGTGGGAAGAGGAACGGAGGGAAGAGGGAGAAAGGCAGAGGCGCCTGAGGGAGGGAAGGTTGAAGGGCAGGAGCCGCTCTGAGGCGAGGGAGGAGCAGGAGACAAAGGATGGGCGCCCGTCCAGAGATTATATGCCATTTTTTAAAATAATAATAATAAATTCGACGGGTTCACACACAAAACACACCGCAAGCGTGCCTCTGAACATGCACAGAATGCACGCACCTCCGCGCGCACAACTTTTTTATTTGCTTTTTTTTGTGCAAGTCTCGTCCCCAGAAGCTTCCCCAGATCAAAGGCATGGCTTCCACCCAGGAAAGTCTAAGCCTCTTTTTTAATAAATGGCAGGGTGGCACCAGCCCTGACAAAAGAGAGAGAGTGTGGGGAATTCCTAACACAACAGATGATGTGGATTCCTAACACAACAAGTGTTAGGTGTGCAACCTGGCCACCAATTTCTGCAGCAGCTGAAGTTTCCAAACCACCTTCAGAGGCAGCCCCATTTATAACACATTGCAGTAATCTAACCTATAGGTTATCAGAGCGTAGGTGACAGAAGTTAGGCTATCCCTGTCCAGATATAGGCGCTACATTTCTGCACCTTCAGAGGGAGTGTAACCGCATCAAGAGCAGACAACATCCCATCTAGCTGATCTAGGGAACGGTCCACTAGGGTTGCCACCTGTCCTTTATAATACAGGATTGTCCCGTATTTCAGTGGAAAATGCTATGTCCTGCATTGATACACTTTTGTCATGTATTACAGGTCGTCTCTGCCCCTGTGTGTGTGTGCATGCCAAGTTAGGCATCCTCTCCAAATGCATGTTTGAAAGAGTGTGTGTGAGGTCATGTCTTTAAGCTCTGGGTAGCCAAGCACAGAAGGATTTACAAATTCATGTGCACGTGTGTATGTGACAAATTCCAGAGGGGTCATCCTGTTAGGCTGAAATAGATTGTAATGGGTTGCTTTGAAGTCACTTTGCAACATTTTTTTTTTTGGGGGGGGGGGGAGATCACATCCCCAACCACCCCAGCCTGTCTTGTATTTTGCCAGGACAAAGGTGGCAACCCTACCGCCCACTAAGAATGCCTTAGTCTTACCTGGATTGAGCCTCACTTTGTTAGCTCTCATCCATTCCATTACTGAGACAAGGCAATGATCCAGCCCATCCACTGCCCCATTTGCAGATGTAAAGGAGAAGTAAAACTGTCGCCAGCAAATTGCTTACACTGCAGGCTTCCTCAACCTCGGCCCGCCAGATGTTTTGAGACTACAATTCCCATCATCCCTGACCACTGGTCCTGCTAGCTAGGGATAATGGGAGTTGTAGGCCATAAATATCTGGCGGGCCGAGGTTGAGGAAGCCTGGCTTACAGTGTTCTCCATATATCTGTACCACAGCAGTGGTTTTTAAGACTTTGTTTTAGGGACCGTTGGGATTCTTCAAACGTAAAAGGGGTTCCTTGAGGAGATCAGTAATGGCAGGCAAGCTTCTTCGAAGGACAGGTTGCGAACCAATCTTTGATCTTCCTCTGCAGTGTGCAGGGGGGATATCGGGAGCACATGGGTCAACTCAGACTCCAAAGCTCTACCCTAGAATATGCCCCACGTCCTCTGCAGTACACAGAGGTTTCATGGCAAACGTGGCATTCCACAGTGGAGAAGCCAACAATGTTTGAAAACTGGTGATTTAGAGTGGTTGCTATTGTTTTAAATGTATATTGTTTTAAATGTTTGTTTGGCTTTTGGGATTGGAGTTCCATTTGTGTTTCAGAAGCTGGTCTCTGACCGTAATAAATTTCATGTTCATGAGTGGTGGCTACTTCAGACAAATTATTTTCCACTTAGAACAGCTTGCACGAAGCTAGCGTTTTCAAGCAGCTACCATTAATGGAGTGGTCTGTTTGAACCAATATCTGAATGCTGCCAATGGGAAGGTAGTGCTTATGGGTCCAAGGGAGAAGGCACCTCAAGCAATATGATTGAAAATGTCTCCACTTAACCCCTCCCCCCCCCAAAAAAACCCACTTTCCATTTGGCCTTATGCAAATGTATACAGTACTGGGAGACGAGTTGAGATGAAATGTGAGTCTGAGGGCCTATTACTTAGGCTGGCAACTTGAGTCTGCTGCTCAATTTGGGAGTTGCAACATTCTGAATAATTTTACAATTAACAAAGTTTGAGCTGATGATGTGTTTTTAAACTGTGAGGGTAGAAGAACTACACCTTAGCTCTCCGATAGGAGCTGTTTATCCAGTTTAGTTTTTTTAAGTCTTCCAGTGATAAGTATCACACAACCTCCCTTGTTAACTTGTTCCACAGCCTTTTTTTTAAAGTTACTGTTACATAGGAGAATATTAGAGGGGAAAGTAGGTCATAGAAGACTGAATTTTTCATCCTTTTCCTGTGGACACATGCTTTATGGAGAAATCCCAATATGGTGTGAGCTTAGACTATTTCCAGACTATCTGCAAGGCTCTATTTTAAGCCAACCTTCATCATTTTCCCCTGGAAAATAAATATTTATTCAAACTTTATGTGATATAAAACAGTTAGGATGACACACATATTGCCTTTGCTACGCGTCTTATGTTTCCTGCATGCCTGAAGCTCTGCAAATATGCTTTTGAGTCATCCTGGCTGACACCCACAAACCACTTAAGAAGGCTTTTAGCCCCACTGACATCAATAAGACTAATAGCCTAATTCTAAGGATTGTTTTGCTATTAAATAGTGAGGACGGGTTCGGAAGGGGTGTAGTGATTTCTGTGCCAATGTATCTCAGTGGAAATTGGGATGTTATGGTGTTGTTGAGTACATCAAATAGGACTGGACTGTGGATTTCAGAACGCCCTACTGTCCTAGCTTAAGTGGTTTGCCAGTTCCACAAATGTGGGCTTTTACATGAATAAGAAAGTTAAGTAGAATCCCCACAGAATTCAGGAGGGCTTTGCATGTTACCAGGAAATAGGATGGTGTTGAAGGAAGAAGGGTTTGCATCACTTTGACCAATGCTTTAATGCTATCCCTACGGGGGGAGGAGGGATAAGAAGATACGGTAGGTTAAAAAGTTAGAGTGAAAGCTTTTGGAAATGACAGTGGGTTCAAGAAGGCATGCTGTGATGTCATGGGCACTGTCCAATGGACAGAAGCTGCCTTGGAGCATGAGTGGTCATGGAAAGACTATTCGGTCCTAAACTTGATAGTTGGACTGAGGGTGTGTCTGTCCTAGCACTTTCAGAGAAAAATATATAAAGCTAGATATGTGCTTTGCTATCTGCACAAAACACAAAGGCATGGTTCCATTTAGTATTACCGTTTGGTAGGAATCATAGGTGGGTCCTCCTTATGGGCTCGGCCACCGTGAGAACAGGGTGCTGGACTTGATGGGCCTGATCCGGCAGGGCTCTTGTGCTCATTAGAATTTGCCTCTTGAGGCTCTGCTGAAATGAAACAAATGTTGACACAACAGAATAAATAGAAGTGTGCTTAGTTGCCTTGGACAATGACAGTCTCTCTCTCTCCCCTCATCTGTTATTCCTTTTTCTGTTTGCCTATATCTCTCCCTATTTCCCTTTACTCCAGCTGGGATGCTCATCTTTTCAGCTTTTCACTTGTTTGTGGTGGGTGGGTATATATCTGTATCTGAAATGTCCAGAGAATGTACAAAATTCAGTTGATATATGCACATTCTCCAGTTGGGGATTATGCATAATGACCAGAGAATGTACAACATTCCATCTTTGTGAATAGCTCATATGCCCATTCTGTACGTGGCCTGGTGAATGTGCACCATGGCTGGCTGTGATTGCACATAAACAACTCAACTTACACGTCCCTTAAAATTATATACACACGTATACAGACACACTCCCCACAACCTGGCGGAACATCAAAGGCATTCTTGTAACTCATTTCAAGGCCGCCTTTTGGAGAGAAAACAGGATGTATATTTTTAAGTGCATAAAAGAAGTCTGGCTGTTGAAGTCATAACTAACTGGTCTCTAAGAAGCACAGGAATTGTTGGGGGAAGGTCTTAAGAAAGGGTAAAAAAAACACACACACACACACACTTGACAGAAGGTCAAGGCAATAACTTAGACACCAAAGGAACACAATAGCTCTTCATAGGAAAAACCTGCTGTCTCCATGGTTGACTGGAGAGAGTAGCTATTTCTATCACTCCATCTAATACTGAGCTCAGGTGCTGAGTGCCAACAGGCCTGGAGTCAAAATGGGGCCATTGGGAAAGAGATATTCCCATGCTTCTGGGGGAATACTATGGTTTGCAGAACTACAAAAGGAAAAGCAGTAAAAACGAAACCCCAAAGGGTGTCACGCCCCCTTCTCCAGGTTGCAGAGGCTGCTGAGCATGCTTAGTCCTAACTGAACTGTTTTTGAAAGGGGAGTGGAATGCCTTGCTGGGAGGAAATGGCTTGCTGGCATCCTGAGCAGAAGCATGCTTTTTTTTTGGGGGGGGGGGGAGAACAGACTGCAGCATTTTGTTGCAGTTGCCACTTGTGACTCCCTATTGTATAACTGCTCTAAATTTGTTTGCATTTAAAGCCCTGCTGCAACAGCCGAAGGCTGTTTAGTTTCTCAAGGGGAGAATGCAGCTGTTAGGAGCACATTGGGAATCCTGGGAAACGTCCACAAGTATTTAGGAGGCCAGGATTATGTGATCTGCCTCCATAACTAGCCTCAGATGACCTGGAGTCTCTCATTTATAAATCTTTGCAGACTGTTAACAGTCTAAAATAATACTCAGCTGGAGGTCCTGGAATTTAATTGATTCATCTGCATGGCTAATCCATTAAAAATTTAATTGCAGATTATAAAGGCTTACTGGTTAATCAGGAAAGTCAGTAGGCCCATGGAACAGGCTCTTAGAGCCCAGCTCTGACAATATTTACCTAAAATAAATATCCAGGCCATGTTTGTGTTCTTTTAAAAATGTTTAGTGCTGCTGGACAATGCTTGATAGTTTGCACCATTACCTACTTTGGTAACTCTTCCGATAGGAGGACAAACTTTGCTAGTGCCTTTCCTTATCTATATGTTTTTAATATTGTGCTTTAATACTGTAACCCACCCTGGGACATTGAGGGAAGGTAATTCTGTGCCAGCTTTTAAACATCCGAAAACTTTTTCTATTCTGCCAGGCCTATGCAGGCGATGAAGAGCACATCACTCACAATGGTCTGTTTTAAATTCTTTTGCTTTTAACTTCTCGTGATTTTACTGTGTGGTTTTCGTTTTTATATTGCTGTAAACCACTGTGTGATGTGACACACACAATGCTACAGCAGTATAGAAATAGGTTTTTGTGGGGGTTTTTTGTAAATGAATAATCCTAGTAACAACTGCCCCATTGGCCTGTAACTGAAGGGAAAAAAAGATGTAGCTTCATGCTATCTGTAGAGCATAATGGGTGGTTTGGCCTTCAGTTCCATAGTTATGGTCTGTGGTGGCTGGTGTCTATTGGAACTGTTAAGATAGAAGGCAGACAAGACCAATAGCAGATGGAGCCAGAGAACCAACAAATTCTCATTTAGCTCCTGTTCTTCTTCAAGCTGAGCTCTACAATGGAAGACCAAGGAAGAGGAAGCTGATCGTCTGTGCTCCCCGCTCTGGACTGGTTGCAAACATGAAGGCAGGATAGGTGGAAGCTGGCTGAGGTTGGTGGGGCAGTGCCCCATTGTCCTCATGGACCATCCATAATTAGTTATGAGTCAACAACCAAGTATGTAGTACGTGGAGGAAGGAGAGCTTTCAGGTAAATACTGCCGTTTGTGGTCATCACCTCTGAGATTTGGGAGGGCAGAGTGAAGTCAGGTTCAACTCTTGGCATCTTCAGGTAGGGCTGGGAGAGATCCCTGTGTGAAAACCTGGACAGTCTGTGCCAATGATGTGGAATGCTAGACTGGTGACTGGGAGTGGCCACCGAGACCATATAACACTGGTCCTGAAAGACGTACATTGGCTCCCAGTATGTTTCTGAGCACAATTCAAAGTGTTGCTGCTGACCTTTAAAGCCCTAAATGGACTCAGCCTAGTATACGTGAAGGAGCATCTTCACCTCAATGTTCAGCCCGGACACTGAGGTCCAGCTCCGAGGGCCTTCTGGCGGTTCCCTCACTGCCATAAGTGAGGTTACAGGGAAGCAGGCAAAGGGCCTTCTTGGTAGTGGCGCCTGCCCTGTGGAATGCCCTCCCATCAGATGTCAAGGAAATAAACAACTATCTGACTTTTAGAAGACATCTGAAGGCAGCCCTGTGTAGGGAAGTTTTTAATGTTTGATGTTTTATTGTGTTTTTAATATTCTGTGGGGAGCTGCCCAGAGTAGCTGGGAAACCCAGTCCGATGGGCGGGGTATAAATAAATTCTTCTTCTTCCCCACAAGCCTTCCAGGAAAACCAGGACATCCTGTTTTATTGCGAGAGAACACAGTCATTTTGGTCAGCGTGATCTTGTGTCATTTTGTGCCATGATTTCCACCTGGGGAAAGTGTGAATTGTGGCACGAAATCGAGCAAGATCACAGCGATCAAAATGGCCGCCATTTTCTTGCCATAAAAAAAATCAGGAAGGTGGTGTCCATGAAGATTGTGTCCCAGTTTTCACTGTCCAGATATTGAAGGGTATGTGAGCACAGAAATCCTGAGCTAGATGGGCCAAAAGTCTGACTCAGTATAAGGCTGCTTCCTATAACTATTACTCAAAAAGATCACAAGGCCTTCCCAGACTCAGAGTGGTTCTAACTTTCCACCCAAACTTCTGCATCAAAACATTTTGTGGAAACAAAGGCTGTCAATTCCAGACAGCAGCTGGATACAAGGAACTGTTTTATCTTGACTCAGGTTATTGGTCCATCTAGCTAAGTATGTATTTTGTCACTGCAGCTGAGCAACCAGCAGAATGGGTTAAGGTGCCTTTCTGTTTGAAACAGAAGCATGGCTGTTCTGCCATGTGATTGGCTAACACTGCTACAGCTGACTGCATGGCAATACTTGCTACATTGGTCGGCATCAGGCTTATGCTGCTTTTGTCATTTACCTTTACCTTTTTTATCAACTGCAGTAAGGTAAAGGTAAAGGGACCCCTGACCATCGTGGCCGACTCTGGGGTTGCGGCGCTCATCTCGCTTTATTGGCCGAGGGAGCCAGCGTACAGCTTCCGGGTCATGTGGCCAGCATGCCTAAGCCGCTTCTGGCAAACCAGAGCAGCGCACGGAAACGCCGTTTACCTTCCCGCCGGAGCGGTACCTATTTATCTACTTGCACTTTGATGTGCTTTCAAACTGCTAAGTTGGCAGGAGCTGGGACCGAACAACGGGAGCTCACCCCGTCGCGGGGATTCAAACCGCCGAACTTCTGATCGGCAAGTCCTAGGCTCTGTGGTTTAACCCACAGCGCCACCCACGTCCCTCTTATCAGCTGCAGTAGGGGTGGTTAATCTGCTGCTCTCCAGATGTTTGTCTGCAGCTCCCATAACCGCTAACCATTGGCCAGGCTGCCTGGGGCTGATTGCAGTTGGAGTCTTAACATTTAGAGCACCATCATAGTTGCTACAATACACAGTAGTTTGGGGTGGGTGGGTAACAGTGGCATGCGGTGAAACTTTCTGTAGGGCAAAAGTTAGGGCCAGAGGTGCCCACTTGCGAGGGCGATTAGGGCAGGGGGCCAATGTTGTGTGTGTGAGCATCACTGGAGCTCTGCTGCCTCCTTCCCAAAGGCCATCGGACTTTGGGAAGGTGGCGGGAGGGCTCTTGAATGCATAAGAGCATCATGCGTCTTTCCCTAAGCCGGGCAGAAGCTTCCAGGGCTTTGGGGAGGAGGCACCAGGGGAGCAATTAGGAGACTAGCCTCCTCTCCCAGTCCACTGACTGTACGCCACTGGTGGGTCAAGAAAAGAGAATTTTAAAAAATATGCCCATTGCTCTAATGAAGTCTGCTATTGCTTTGGGAAGCAATAGTTCAATGTGTTTCTCATGATCTAAATTACTCTCTGGCATCTCATCTGAACTGAATTTATTTATTTGATTTCCCCCCCCCTAAGATTTCTATACCGCTTGATTGAAAAACAAACAAACCAACCTACCTCAAAATGGTTTGCAAAAAGATTAAAATAATAAATTTATTGGTAAAAACAGTTAAAATATTTAGAAAATTAAAACAAACTAATAATAATATAAAAAATAAAAATAAAAGACCCACGAGGAATTCCCTGTGCCTGAGTGCTCTCTCTTTTGCTTTGAAGCTTTCCCAGTGAAAGCCTGCTCTTTACTGCTGAATCGGAGCAAACAGCAATCTACAGAAAAACTGAATTGACGTCTGCTGCGCTTCAGCTTTAAGGAGCGGGTTTTCACAGAGAAAGCTCAGGGGAGAAAAAAAAGGAGCACTGGGGCATGGAGCTCTAAATGTGAACCTGGAAAATGTAGGGCAATAGTTCTACCTTTAAATGTGCTTTGTTTTGGCTTGCCGATGATCAAGATAATCTAAATTTGGAAAGGTGATAGTTATTTTTTAAAGTTCATCAGAAAGGTCTCCTGTTTTGCATCCCTTTCCTTTAGTCTCTCTCTTTTCCACTCCCTCATTCACTGACTCAGGTCACACACACACACACACAGAGAGAGAGAGAGAGAGAGAGAGACTTAGAGAGACTTTATCTTACCTCACAGTCTTCTCCTTTGCATACTCACTTCTGACTTCCCTTCCCTTTTTCTATGAAAAGTTGCTTGTCCCTATTCCTTCCAGCCATCTTCCAACTGCCGTGGGGCATTCCAGAACTTTCTGAGTCCAACATTCAGTGCCTTTTGTTAGAGATGGAGTCCACACAAAAGCACCCTTCTGGACATTTGTATAACAAAGGGATCTTCCCATGATTTCTAGGAATGGCATCTTAGACCTTTCCCTGGAATTTCTTTTAATAGGCTGGAAACCGTGTGGACTAACGGTTTGCAAATCTCCCAAAGTAATTTAATGTTGTTCTGTCTCTGTTCCTGCTCTAACCATAGGCAGGGGGGAAGAACTACAGAACCTCTAAAAATGTTGCGATCGTCAACTCCCAGAGCATGGCCAGCTGCTCACGAGAAGCAAAAAAATGGTTTTATTACCCATATGAAAAAGAAAAGATACAACGCTATACTTAGAAGACGGGCTGTCCTATGTCCAGTGAAATGATGGCCTGTCGTGGGCTGTGTGGCGATCACACAGGGTCCCCGGACGTTTCACCGTCTATTGATCCCTGTGCCATCACTTTATTTCTCGCTGCTACCACCCAGGCCCTACCTGGTTCAATACTGAGTCCAGTCAGGGTTAAATTGGAACATAAACGTCTGTTTATTTATTGCAGTTTAACAAGCGTGTGGTTTCATAAACGGTATCGGTCCATTACAATCATGGGGTGCCTATCCAGACCTATAACTTCCGCTATCTGCTCTCACTCACTAAACCACCTCTCAGGTATTTACTTGTCTTCCTAGCCCCTAACTGTTCCTGACTCAGCTTATTTCGCTACACTAACTCAACCTACCCACAAACTCTATCCCAATTCACTCCCACTCCAACCAGCCACCCAACTCCCAATGAAGTCCTCCCTTTGCCCCTCCCAGAGCTGGTTTTATAGTCCCTCTGACTCCACCCCCAGGTTCTGATTGGGTAACTTGTTTAACTATTTCACCTCCAGCACTCTCGTATGTTAACGTCACAGGCTGGCTGGACACAGAGGAATGGTGGGAGGCACTAGGTGGGGAGCACCCAAGGGAAGAAGGCTCAGAGCCTAGGGACTTGTGGTGGGACGGCACTGAGCGGTCAGAGGAAGAAGAGGGAGCAGAGGAGGAGGAGGAGGAGGTGTCGGAAGCTGAAGAGGTAACAGGGCTTAGTGAGCAGGAAGAAGCTGTGGTGGAGAGCAGTCCAGAAGCAGAGGCTGGAGAGGAGGGGACTCAAAATGTTGCAAAATGCTTCCCTTCCCTCTGGTCTTCCAGGCAGGAGCAGAAGAGGCATGAAAGGAAGAGAGGGGCAAATTCTACTAATAAAGAGTTAACTTCATGTGCTCCGTGTGATTTATTTCTGGCTGCCTTCCTGACATTGTCCTAGTTCTGCAACTCGAGATCCTTTGAACTGGGATTACTGGGGACCGAAGTTGCTCGCTGGCCATTTGCTGCACTGTTGGGCTGCACTATACCAAAGGTCTGGATAACTTAGCCGGTAGATCAGGGGTCAGTAACCTTCTTCAGCCGGGGGCCGGTCCACCGTCCCTCAGACCATGTGGTGGGCTGGACTATATTTTGGAAAAAAACATAAACAAATTCCTATGCCCCACAAATAACCCAGAGATGCATTTTAAATAAAAGCACTCATTCTACTCATTCCCGGGCCGTCTGTGGGCTGGATTGAGGTGATTGGGCCACATCTGGCCCATGGGCCTTAGGTTGCGTAACCCTGGATTAGAACATGCTGCTGCTGCTGATTAATAATAATAATAATAATAATAATAATAATTTTATATACCGCCCTACACCCGGGGGTCTCAGGGCAGTTCACAGAATAAAATCAAGCTATAAAACCACAAAATACCTAATAAAAATAAAAATAACCCAATAGCAACCCCCCCAAAAAAATCACATTTTAAAAGGCATAGGATATAAATGGGATTAACCAAAGGCCTGGTTAAAAAGGAATGTTTTTGCCTGGCGCCTAAAGGTGTGTAATGAAGGCACCAGGTGAACTTCCCTGGGGAGAGCATTCTGCAGACAGGGAGCCACTACAGAGAAGGCCTGTTCTCATGTTGCCACCCTCTGGACCTCTCAAGGTTGGGCCACACGAAGGAGGGCCTTAGAAGATTATCTCGGGGTCCAGGTAGGTTCATATGGAAAGAGGCAGTCCTTGAGGTTGCAGGTTTGATCCCCTTTAGGGACCGCTGCATATTCCTGCATTCCAGGGGATTGAACTAGATCATGGGTAGGGAAACTAAGGCCCGGGGGCTGGATGCGGCCCAATCGCCTTCTAAATCCGGCCTGTGGACGGTCCAGGAATCAGCGTTTTTTTACATGAGTAGAATGTGCCCTTTTATTTAGAATGCATGTCTGGGTAATTTGTGGGGCTTGCCTGGTGTTTTTACATGAGGAGAATGTGTGCTTTTATTTAAAATGCACCTCTGGGTTATTTGTGGGGCATAGGAATTCGTTCATTCCCCCCCCCCCAAAAAAAATAATAGTCCGGCCCCTCACAAGGTCTGAGGGACCGGCCCCCTGCTGAAAAAGTTTGCTGACCCCAGAACTAGATAATCCTCTGGGTCCCTTCCAATTCTGGAATTCTATGATTCTATGAATTATTGCACAGCCTGAGCTTAATCCTTGGGCTCTTCAATTGTAAATTTGGAAATGAGAGCATAGAGGGTCTTATACCGTGTACAAGAATGTACACAATGAAATAGATTCATCAAAGGGGCATTGGGGAAGTAAAAGTCGCAGAGGCATGTGGCATTTTATTCTGATGTCTGCGAAAGTATACCGAACTTTCTGCTTATTTTATTCTACGTGCAACAAGGTACAGCTGTTGTTTTTTGTTTTGTTTGTATGTTTTCAGTTATTAAGTTTTCAAAACCAAAAAACACAAGCACATCTTGGGAAGAGAGAGAAAAGAATTCTGACATGCGTGGCAATCCTGGCCTCTCACTCATTCCCCAGAAAGAATTGTGCACAAAAGTGTGTAATTTCTCCCCCTGCTCTGCATGGCGACCAAAAAACAAAACAAAACTAAAAACCCACCCTCGCACAGCTGCAGTTTTACATCTGTGGCTTTAATTTTATGAATGAGCAGTATCCTAATTATTTCAGCATTCAGGGGAATGGGGTTTGTTAGGCAGGCTAGCCATGCTTGGAATTCAGGTTTGTGTAATTCTCTTCTCGCTGTATAATAGATTAGAGGCATGCTGCTGTCGGAAGCATAAAATGTACCCCTTGTTAATAAGCATTTGATATCATACTCTCAGCTGTTTCTCTCTCTCTTTTTAATGTACTCTTTGCAGCTGCAGGAGCCGGTGAAGGGAATCATGGAGTCCCCGGTTTGAATCTTGCCTCTGTCATGAACTCAGGACAGAGTTGGGCAAGCCACTCTTTTTTTTTTTTTTTTTTAATGCATAATTTTTATTAGTTTCCAAAAATCAAAACACAAAATAAGCTATTTCAATATTCATATCAATTCACCAAAAGAAAGATAAAAGACTTCCTTCAGCCATTCCACGAATCGTCCGAAATAACAGTAAACAATATATCCGCATTTCCGTATTTGTAATGCCTTAAGTCATTCTCATTCTTCCATTTTTTTTTTTTTTGGCATTACCCTTTACCTCTTACAGAGCACCTCTGAAACCTACTAGTGTTGTCTGTTCATCAATTAAGCTTTCCAGATATTTCGTAAAACTTTCCCAATTTTTAACAAATCTCTGATCTTTGGTATATCTGATTTTACCTGTCATCCTGTCCATCTCCACATAATCTAATAGTTTAGATCTCCATTCCTCCGTTGTCGGTACACTCTCTTGTTTCCAGTTTTTTGCTATTAAGACCCTTGCTGCAGTTGTTGCGTATTGGAACAATTTGTAATCTTCCTTCTTTATCTCCTTTCCTACCAAACCTAGTAGAAACGCCTCGGGTCTTTTGGCAAAGGTGTATCTTAACATTTTCTTCAGTTCATTATATATGCTCTCCCAAAACTGTGTGACCTTTCGGCATTCCCACCACATATGGTAGAAAGTCCCCTCCCTTTCCTTACATTTCCAGCATTTGTTACAGGATCCATACATTTTGGCAAGTTTAACCGGGGTTAGGTACCAACGATAAAACATTTTCATTAAGTTCTCTTTGAGTGACACACAAGCTGTGAATTTGAGATGTTGTTTCCAGAGTTTTTCCCACTCTTCTAAGTAAATGTTACGACCAAGATCTCTAGCCCAGTGCGTCATTACCACCTTGACCTCCTCGTCAGCTAGGTTCCAGTCCAATAAATACTTGTACATTTTTGATAGTATTTTTGTATTATTCCCCAAAATCTCAGTTTGAAATCTGGAACTTTTATCGGCGTAGCCTTTATCTTTGGCGTCTTTCCTAAACATATCATTTATCTGGTGGTAGTGCAGCCAATCGTATACTAGTGGTTTAATCTGTTCATACGGCCTTATTTTCCACTTTCCTTCCTCTTTCATTAATAGTTGTTCGTAGGTTGCCCAATTGGCTCCCATATTGATCTTTTTGATAGCCATAACCTCTAACGGAGATAACCATTGGGGTGTTCTGGGTTCTAACATATCTTTATACCTTTCCCAAACCTCCAACAGAGGGCCCTTGAATATATGATTCCCAAATCCTTTGTGGCCCTTCTTCCGCCCATGCCACAGATAGGCGTGCCACCCATATCGGTTATCGTGGCCCTCTAAGTCTAACACTTCACTGTCTTCTAATTTTATCCATGCCTTAACCCAGCATAAACAAGATGCCTCATAGTATATTTTCAGATCTGGTAGGGCGAAGCCTCCCCTTTCTTTAGTGTCCGTCAAGATTTTGAACTTTACTCTCGGCTTCTTCCCCTGCCAAATAAATCTGGAAATCTCTCTATGCCAGGCTTTAAATATCTTTGTACCTTTGATAATCGGAATGTTTTGAAAGAGAAATAAGATTCTTGGTAATACCGACATTTTGATTGTGGCTATTCTGCCCCAGAATGACAATCTAAGCCGACCCCACGTTTCTATGTCCTTTTTAACGCCTTTCCAAACCATTTCATAATTATTTTTAAATAAGTCTATGTTTTTTGGCGTTACCCATATCCCTAAGTATTTCACCTTCTTTGTTACATCTATTCCTATTTCTCTTTGTAGTTCCTCGATGTCATCTGCCTGCATATTTTTAACTAATATTTTGGTCTTCCTTTTGTTTAATTTAAAGCCTGCCACTTCTCCAAACTGATCGAATTCTCTGAGTACCTCTTTCATTGAATCCAATGGGTCTTCCATTGTTACGACCAGGTCGTCTGCAAAAGCTTTGGTTTTATGTTCGTGCTGACCGACCCTGATACCTTTGATTCTTTTGTTATCTCTGATGGAATTCAATAAAACCTCCAATATCATTATAAATAACAGTGGGGACAGTGGGCATCCCTGTCTTGTTCCTTTAGTTACTGTTAATTCTTCCGTCTCTACATTGTTTATTATCAATCTTGCTCTTTGTTCCGTGTATATTGCTTTTATCCCATTGAAGAATTCAGTACCTACTTCCATGTGGTCCAATTGTTTCAGCAGGAATTCCCAATTTACGTTATCAAACGCTTTCTCAGCGTCTACGAATAACAGTAAACCTTGTTTGTCACACCTTTCTGTTAGATATTCTATAATATTTATGATATTTCTTAAGTTGTCTTTCATTTGCCTCCCCGGCAAGAAGCCGGCTTGGTCTCTATGGATACTGTTTACCAAAATAATTTTAATTCTTCTAGCCAAGACTCCCGCAAAGATCTTATAATCTGTATTTAGTAAGGAAATCGGTCTGTAATTTCTAATTTGCTTTAAATCTGTATCCTGCTTTGGGATTAGTGTAATCAACGCCTCCTTCCACGTCTCCGGTATTTCTCTTTCCTTTAAAATGTTGTTCATTACTTCTTGTAATGGGTTTAGCAGGGCTGATTCCATCTCTTTGTAATATCTGCTAGTAAACCCATCTGGGCCTGGGGCTTTCCCATTTTTTAAGTCTGTTATTATTGCTTTTATTTCCTCCGCCTCAATTGGGGCGTTTAATTTCTCTTTGTCTGCTGCGGTGATCTTATTGATGTTCTTAGCTATTAGATATCTCTCTATTTCCTTCGTCTGGTTCCTTTCTATATTTCTAAAAAGTTCTCCATAGTAGTCCATGAAGGCTCTCCTTATTTCTTTAGGTTTGTCTATCTCTATTCCTTCCACCACTATCTTATTTATTGTATTTTGTTCCTTTCTTTTTTTTCAGCTGCCAGGCTAATAACTTCCCTGTTTTGTTGGCATGTTCGAAGTTCCTCTGACGCAGTCTTTTGATTTTCCATTCTATCTCTCTATTTATCAGCATTGTATATTGGGCAAGCCACTCTTGATAACCCCAACTCCACCCCACACAATAGGGTGAATAAAAATGCTGACTTACCTTACAGGTGGATTATTTATTCATTTATATACCCCTGAATGCCAACACAGGCTTCCAAGTGGTTTACAAGTATAAAAACCAACCGTGCAATCATGAAAATATAAACACCCACCATTAAAATACACAATAAAACAATCCCTTTAAAACATAGAACATCCTTATTTATGTATTTATTTATTGCTAAATCTTTTGTGCGGCACACCTGCTTTTGAAGGCATTGGAGCAGGGTTGGTAAGAAGTTGGCAACCTTAACTGAGCTACTGGAAAATGGGAGAAACAGCATAGCATTTCAGAGACTCTTTGGGGTTTCAGTAAGAGATGACCTCTATTAGCCTAATAAAAACATATTTGAGTGGGTGATTCTTATTTCTAGCGGGTGTCCGAAAGATAGCCAAAGTATTAGAAAGGCAGGCCAATTGAAAACAGGTGCATCTGTAGATAGCATGGGCTGTCACAGCGATCTATGTGATAACGAATGAACCGTGAGCCAGAAAGATGATAAACTCAGCAACGGGCACCATTAATCTATATTTAATTGAACAAGTTCCTGGCCGTGAAAAAAATATATACTCTCCAACTTGGGAAAGGTGAAAAGGTTAATTGCTAACCCATTAATCACTGGCCGATTCTAAAGCTTGCTGATAAAAAAATTTTAATTGGCAAACATTGATCCTTAATTGGCGTTTTATAAGCAAAGATATAATTCTGTGTCTGGCAGCAGTTTTAATTTTTTTTAAAAAAGGAAACATTCATCAATGGGTCAATACACGGGCAATGTCTCTAGTTATGCTGCCTGAAAGAACCAAATGTTAATTTCTTGGATCACTGCAGCACAAATTTAAGCCTGTGCAAAGAAAAACAGCAGAAACCCAGTCTTAGGGATTTTGGTCCTAGGAGATTCCTTTGTCAAAAGCAGGGATGAGCTTGCTATAGTCCAGCATGGTTCTGCTTTTAACATATATAGGATGTGAAGTTTCTAATGAGGTCGTTATAGACATATATTGTACAGTTTGTATCAGAAACAACATCAAGGAGTATAGCTAGGAACAGGGCCACAAATAAGGCTCAGAAGCAGATTTTGCTAAAACCTAAGAACATCCGCAGGCAGCTGGATCGAGGCGGGTCGGGGCTGCTGATTCTTCTAGACCTGTCAGCAGCCTTTGACATGGTCGATCACGAACTCCTGGACCACCGCCTAGCCGACGTGGGTATCCAGGGCACAGTCCTTCAATGGCTGCGCTCGTTTCTCTCTGGTCGGGGACAGAGGGTGGCGCTTGGGGGGGAACTGTCATCCCGCCACTCCTTGGTGTGTGGAGTGCCTCAGGGTGCGATACTCTCCCCGATGCTTTTTAACATCTTTATGCGCCCCCTCGCCCAGCTTGTCCGGAGTTTTGGGCTGGGCTGCCATCAGTATGCTGATGACACCCAACTCTATCTGTTGATGGATGGCCATCCTGACTCGGCCCCAGACACACTGATCAGATGCTTGGAAGCTGTGGCTGGATGGTTACGTGGGAGCCGGTTGAAGTTAAATCCTTCGAAGACAGAGGTCCTCTGGCTGGGACGGGACGATATGGGATTGAGGGGGCAACTCCCATCTCTTGCGGGGGTGCAGTTAGTGCCAGCACCGTCCGTTAAGAGTTTGGGTGTAATCTTCAATACCTCCCTCTCCATGGAGGCGCAGATTGCAGCTATAACAAAGGCGGCATTTTTTCATCTCCGCCAAGCTAAGCAGTTGGCTCCTTACCTCTCTCGCCCTGACCTAGCCACTGTGATCCACGCGACGGTCACCTCCAGACTGGATTATTGTAACTCGCTCTACGTAGGGCTGCCCCTGAGACTGACCCAGAAACTCCAGCGGGTGCAGAATGCCGCAGCGAGACTCCTTACAGGGTCTTCGCTGCGGGATCACATTCATCTGGTGCTATACCAGCTGCACTGGCTCCCGGTGGAGTACAGGATCAGGTTTAAGGTGCTGGTTTTAACCTTCAAAGCCCTATACAGCCTAGGACCCTCGTATCTACGGGACCGCCTCTCCTGGTATGCCCCACAGAGGAACTTACGGTCTTCAAATAAAAACATCTTGAAGGTCCCAGGCCTCAGAGAGGTTAGGCCGGCCTCAACTAGAGCCAGGGCTTTTTCGGCTGCGGCTCCAACCTGGTGGAACGCTCTGTCACAAGAGACAAGGGCCCTCCAGGACTTGACATCTTTCCGCAGGGCCTGCAAGACAGAGCTGTTCCACCAGGCCTTTGGTCAGGGTGCAGCCTGACTCCCTCCTTTGGCAATCTTTACAATACTTTAGTTTATGGTTGCCATCAATTTTGATTTTAATTAATTCTTTGATGTTTTTATAATGTTGCACTATTTTAGTGTTGTTAGCCGCCCTGAGCCCGGCTTCGGCTGGGGAGGGCGGGATATAAATAAAATTTCTTATTATTTCTTATTATTATTATTAATGCGGGTGGCGCTGTGGGTTAAACCACAGAGCCTAGGACTTGCCAATCAGAAGGTCGGCAGTTCGAATCCCTGCGACGGGGTGAGCTCCCGTTGCTCGGTCCCTGCTCCTGCCAACCTAGCAGTTCGAAAGCACATCAAAGTGCAAGTAGATAAATAGGTACCGCTCCGGCAGGAAGGTAAACTCTGTTTCCGTGCGCTGCTCTGGTTTGCCAGAAGCGGCTTAGTCATGCTGGCCACATGACCCGGAAGCTGTACGCCAGCTTCCTTGGCCAGTAAAGCGAGATGAGTGCCGCAACCCCAGAGTCAGCCATGACTGGACCTAATGGTCAGGGATCCCTTTACCTTTACCTTAAGAACATAAGACGAGCCAGCTAAGTCAGGCCAATGACCCATCTAGTCCAGAAAGCCATAGTTTGACTATGTGCTGTGAAGAAAGACTTTTCTTTTATCTGTTCTGAATCTTCCAACCTACAGCTTCATTGGATGTCCACGAGTTCTAGTGTTATGAAAGATGGGGAAAAAACTCTTCTCTGCACCATGTATACGTTTATAAACTTGTATCATGACACCTCTTACTGTCAGGGACTGGACAGAGGAAGAGTAGTGGAGACTGCCGCCCCAGCCTGAACCTTCCAGAGAAGAGGACGGCAGTATAGATTTACAACACTGGTTTGTGGAGCATTAGAAATCACCCCAGAATTGACCTTAATAAACATCTTCCAAGACAACAATGCCCACTTACACCACAAAGAACTCATAACCCACCTACTTTCAGCAGCCAGACACTGGAGAGACCTGTCAGGAGTAAGCATGGACCAATGGTACCAAAGAGTATGGGAAACAGCCCTACTAGAAAAATTAACCAATAAACTGAAACTGACATGGGGACAAATAGAAGAAGACGCCTTCACCCCGGTATGGCTCCCCTTTATCACATACACAGCCCAACAAGACAACGACAAGAATCCACCAACAGCATACGAATCAATATGGCTAACCTGATCCAAAACACCCACCCACCCCACTCACACATGAAGACCACCACAGCCAACCACAAATGAATAACCACACCCTAGGCCAACCCTAACCTCTCTCACCACCAAAGGAACACAAGTGAACAGCAAAGAACCTGCACAAGAAACGCTGACACCAAACCCTACATACAGTAAGTAAAATAGAAACATCGCCGCCTCACTCCCACCCATCTCCCTCCCCACTCCACCTCTTTCCCCCCTTTCTTCCCAATGTCTCAACAAATGAAACTGATTTGTAAAAATGTTACTGGGGGGGGGGGAATACGAGAGAGAGAGACATTGCACACACTTTTGTAAATCAAGAAAATCTATAATAATAATAATAAAACCCACTGGTTTGCGGGAGTTCACAGCTCAGAGGCAGATGAAGGGCAAAGTTGGGAAATAATGGGAGAAGAGGAAGAGGAGGCAGAGCTGGAACAGCTCGCTGACACGTTATCAGTAGAAATCATTCCAGACCCTCCCCTCCCAGAACCTGGCGGGCATTGAAAGTAGGAGAGCAAAGGGCTCAGAGACAAATGACCCTAAGTGGCCACCATAAGGTGGGTGGCGCTGTTGACGATTGAGGAAGTGGAGCGAAGGTGTGTGTGTGTGTGTGTGTGTGTGTGTGTGTGTGTAGATTTACTCAGAGCAACACCATTACTCCAAGAGGATGCATTTCTAAGCCTCTCTCTGTGAATATGGAATAAATGACATCGGTAAGAACTTTCCCTGTCTTATCTATTCCCGGCAGCGAGGGGATTGGATTCCCTGATGCCTGACACTTACTCTCATTGACTCTAAACTAAAATTTCCCCAAATGCTGCAATCTTTCTTCATGGAAACTCCACCCCTTGATAATTTTGGATGCCCTTCTGTTAACCTTTTCCATCTCTGCAGGATCCTTCTTAACATGAGGTGACCTAAACAGAACTCAGTGCTGTATTCCAAATACAGTTGCACCATAGATTTGTACAAAAGCAGTCAGATGGGTGGAGTAATAAAAATATAATAATAATAATAATAATAATAATAATAATAATAATAATAATAATAGAATAGGACAATTCCTATTTTAATTGGAGCCTCCTGAAGCTGAGGCTCCAATACTTTGGCCACCTCATGAGAAGAGAAGACTCCCTGGAAAAGACTCTGATATTGGGAAAGATGGAGGGCACAAGGAGAAGTGGACGGCAGAGGACGAGATGGTTGGACAGTGTTCGCGAAGCTACCAGCATGAGTTTGACCAAACTGCGGGAGGCAGTGGAAGACAGGAGGGCCTGGTGTGCTCTGGTCCATGGGGTCACGAAGAGTCGGACACGACTAAACGACTAAACAACAACATTTTAATTGGAGAAATGTTGGAGGGTATGGTGTTACATGGGGGGAGGGACTCAAGATGAAAACTGTTCCTGTCTTACATGTATGGTTCCTTCCCCAAGGAAGGAAAGGAAGTCTGT
The DNA here is from genome assembly GCF_965112155.1 of Podarcis liolepis. Lineage (NCBI taxonomy): Eukaryota > Metazoa > Chordata > Lepidosauria > Squamata > Lacertidae > Podarcis > Podarcis liolepis. Next base: position 54,339,205 of record NC_139565.1, on the reverse strand, counting down.
GCCCTGGGCATGTCCTGTTTCAGAATCAAAGGCCTGTAATAATATGAATTAAACACACTTATGTCAGCATAGGAACCTCCAGAGAAGGTAATTAAGACCTGTAGGTGTGCTGACTGCACTAAGATGGCATGACAATTGCCTCCCATTAAGGAAGATGCCAGCTTCTATGGGCCATCCAAGAAACCTCACAGATTAACCCTCAGATTGCCATATGTTATTACTGGTCCAGCCCCTTACACTTGTAACAGCAGCCTGACACACAGAAATCTATCAGCACAAGCTTTGGGGCCAAGGCAGATTTAGGGAAGTGCGACTGGTTCCCCACCACAGGCTGCAAAGGTAAGGGGTCACCTTTTCCCCAAAGCCTAATTAGTGCTGGGCTTTGGGCATGTTAATGGAGAAATATGAGGGCTCCCTTGGACAAAAAACAAGGACACCAGCCAGGAATACCAGAGCAAAACAGCAGCCAGTAGGCTTGGTCTTTATTGAAGACTGTCGCGACAGGACTCCCACCTGCCACAAGGTGGAAAAAGATGGAAGCCCTGAACAAAAGAGCCCCCAAACTTTCATTAGCTACTAATACCCATGTTACACCTCCCCCAAACTACATCACTCACACATCACGGTTACATCATGAAAGGGGAGGTCTGGTGGCAGTAATCTGAGCATCCTGGACCCTGCCCCATGGTTCTCCTTGCCCTCCACCAAACATCCATCAAGTGTAACAAAAAATATATTTACATCTCCCTGTTTCCCAGCCAAGTTAATCACACCCTTTTGTCTTCATCTGGGTTTGTTGTTTCTGGAATGGCTACCTGTCTGGCACTCAGGTATCAGGATGCCAGGGATTATCATTCAGGCAGAGGGGCTGCTGAGTAGCTGAGCTCACATGTCTATATGAATTTCTGAAGTTTTCCCAGTGAGCCAGTACCTATAGATACATATATCAGTGAATTGTTACATTTGGTATCGTGCAGCAAAGGCCCTTTGAATAGATAGGAAGAAACTGTGATGAAGTGTTTTGTGGGGACAAATCACAAATGTCACAAAAGTGATTGTGCTAGTTTTGGTAGTGGGCTGCATGTGTATGATATCTGCTGGAGGGGCAACCCCCCAAAAAACTATATATAAATTCCAACAGGTAGGAGACATGAGTGCTCTGTCAGGGAACTGGAGTCCTCCTTCCTCCTTCACAAAACCTACTTATCACTTGCCCAGCTTTGGGAAGGAGAAGGCACAGTTATCCAATCCATAGGGTTGCCATATCTTGAAGAGCAAAAAAGAGGATAGCCTGAGCTGCTGCCAGCCCGAGTCAGGGAAAGTGGTGCGTGGGTGCGGGCGCATGGGGCCACTGCTGCCATGCCCCTGTGCCTCTTTTCATGGCTCAATATGGCAGCAGCCATGGTGTGCAGAGCAGCCTGAACCCAAAAAACCCCCAAACCCCAGACATTTCCTTTAAAATGTAAAAATCTGCCTGGATAGGCATGTTGGTCCCCTAAAAGAGGACATGTCCGGGTTTTCCAGGATATATGGCAACACTACCAATCTGTTAAGGACATATTGATTCTGTCAAATGCTGATGCTGAATATCGGAGATCACCAGTGCTCCCCACCCCGGGAGGGCACTCAAGGGTACACAGTACTGGCACAGTTGTTGTTGTTGTTGTTGTTGTTGTTGTTGTTGTAAGGTGTGGCACTTACTGTAACAACATCATGGTGAGTACCGACACTTTTTTCCTAGGGAAAAAAGCACTGAATATTACTTACAAATAGTGTTGTGAGGGTGGCTTTGGATCAGATGATTAACAGTCCATAGACGTCATTTTGTCTCCTCATTTAGCCTACCTTTTGGAATTCAATGGACAATGGGAACATAAGATACAGTAGTACCTCTGGTTAAGAACTTAATTCGTTCTGGAGGTCTGTTCTTAACCTGAAGCACCACTTTATCTAATGGGGCCTCCTGCTGCCGCCGCGCGATTTCTGTTCTCATCCTGAAGCAAAGTTCTTAACCCGAGGTAATATTTCTGGGTTAGCCGAGTCTGTAACCTGAAGCGTATGTAACCCGAGGTACCACTGTACAGTGGTACCTCGGGTTACATACGCTTCAGGTTACATACGCTTCAGGTTACAGACTCCGCTAACCCAGAAAAAGTACCTCTGGTTAAGAACTTTGCTTCAGGATGAGAACAGAAATCGTGCTCCAGCGGCACGGCAGCAGCAGGAGGCCCCATTAGCTAAAGTGGTGCTTCAGGTTAAGAACAGTTTCTGGTTAAGAACGGACCTCTGGAATGAATTAAGTACTTAACCCGAGGTACCACTGTACTGTGGATTCAACTGTAGGTTTGTTTTTAAAAGAGTGAAAAATCTAAGTGTTTTCTTCCCTCTAGTGGTTGTTTCATGTAAGAGAGCAACAGTTAATGGATTTAATTAAACTCCAACACCTCTGTTTTGCTCATCGGATATCAAATTTTAATACCCAAGTAATAGTGGCGAGTGGTTATAAAATGAAGTTTGCTACAAATTAATTTGAGAAATTATTGACTGAAATCCCAACATCAACACTGAACATTTATTTCTATATTATTTAATTGTTTAAATCATATAAGCCAGGCTTCCTCAACCTTGGCCCTCTAGATGTTTTTGAGACTACAATTCCCATCATCCCTGGCCACTGGTCCTGCTAGCTAGGGATCATGGGAATTGTAGGCCAAAAACATCTGGAGGGCCGAGATTGAGGAATCTTGATATAAGCTATGCTAGGAGCTGGATCGTAAATGCATGAATAAGCACTTGATTATTCTTTTAAAACTGTACTTTTATTAAGTATATCAGAATTGCAAATTCAAAGAGGAAAAGAAGTCCTTCAAAGAGACCGAAGAAATACAATAATGAAGGAGCACATACTTTGCTAGAAAGTATGCACAGAAAAGAGTTGGATATGAAAAGTATACCCCAGCCTTCATCAAAATACCAGCCTTCAGGTGTTTTGAACTCCATCACCTCCATCACCGACGGTCACCTCCAGACTGGATTATTGTAACTCGCTCTACGTGGGGCTGCCCTTGAGACTGACCCAGAAACTCCAGCGGGTGCAGAATGCCGCAGCGAGACTCCTTATGGGGTCTTCGCTGCGGGATCACATTCATCCGGTGCTATACCAGCTGCACTGGCTCCCGGTGGAGTACAGGATCAGGTTTAAGGTGCTGGTTTTAACCTTCAAAGCCCTATATAGCCTAGGACCCTCGTATCTACGGGACCGCCTCTCCTGGTATGCCCCACAGAGAAACCTACGGTCTTCAAATAAAAACATCTTGAAGGTCCCAGGCCACAGAGAAGTTAGGCTGGCCTCAACTAGAGCCAGGGCTTTTTCGGCTGCGGCTCCAACCTGGTGGAATGCTCTGTCACAAGAGAGAAGGGCCCTGCAGGACTCGACATCTTTCCGCAGGGCCTGCAAGACAGAGCTGTTCCACCAGGCCTTTGGTCAGGGCGCAGCCTGACTCCCTCCTTTGGCAATCTTTACAATCTTTACAATACTTTAGTTTATGGTTGCCATCAATTTTGATTTTAATTAATTCTTATAATGTTTTTATAATGTTGCACTGTTTTGGTGTTGTTAGCCGCCCTGAGCCCGGCTTCGGCTGGGGAGGGCGGGATACAAATAAAATTTATTATTATTATTATTATTATTATTATTATTATTATTATTATTATTACCCCAGCCAGAATGGGAGCCGTAGTCCAATATACTTTTTATATCCAACACTTTTGGAGGGGCCCAGATTAGCAGAGGTTGGTATATTAATTAGATAATCTTCTTGACTATTAGGAAGAGTCCTTCCAGATTGTGGTGCAAATGGCTGGATTCCTGCTGCCATTTGACATAGATCTGGGAACCAATGCTCAAAAAGGTGTTCATTTTGTGTCACACAATAAAGAACATGAAACGGCTGAGTAAACTGGTCCATGAAGTTCTGACCGTGATGCTCAGCGACCAGCTCATTCTCCACAAGTATAGTTTTGACGTTGCACAAATCATGACCCAAAGCCTGAAACGCACAACTTGAGCCCTTCCTAAACCTTGTGGGGGATGTCACACATCTCCCTGACAATGTTTTGTAAAACAAACTTTTTGAAGATGCCAGGCTAACTAGCAAAGCACAGGGACAGGAACCCCGTGTCTGCTGTGCCACACTGAGCTGCAGCCAGAGGCATGCAATTATAAAGCATGGTTTCACAATGTCTTTCATGAATTCATCCCAAACCGGTGACAAACGGCCACTTTGAGGAGCATCCGCAAGGTTTCCTCCAGCGCGTTCTGCATAAATGCCCTTGCAGTAATCTCTCTCTCTATTACATCTCACTGACAGCGCTTTCTTCGTTATTGCAAGCAAGACCTCACCTGTCGACTCGGGGACTATGAAACTTTAAACATGGAAGATTGCATGTCAGCTGTAATAATGGGGCTCTGGCACAAAATCTATTTTGACCGGGCAATGAATCCAAGCTGCAGCCCTGTAAATCTCTGCAAGATGACATACTGCAAGCAAGGAAGGCCATATTCTGCTAAGGGATGGCAACACATTACATCACTGCTCTAACATCTGCAGCGGCTCTCTGTTCTTTTCCAGGCATAATAGATGGCAATAGTTTTGCAGAAACCCCAAATGGGTCAATCCCAACATAACCCTAGAAGCCACCCTCTTATATGTCCCATTATGTCCTCTGAGCTCCAACCAAGGGTGCTGTTTTAGAAGTGCTTTTCCCCCAAGAAAAATAGGTGTTGGAACTCACCATGAAGTTGTTAGAGGAAGACGCCTGGTGACTTGGGCAGCGCTGAATGGATGCTGGTTGGACAACAGCTCTGTTCATCGCCAGTGGAGGGGCTAAAACCTACAGCAAGCTGTCTCCCTAGCTGGTTTGGGGGGGGTCCTCCTGGTTCTGGTGCAGGTCAAATAAATGCACCCCATCTTCCTCATTCTCTTAGATTCAGGCTGGTGGCCAGAACATCTTGGAAGGACCCTCACACAAACACGAGGGTGTGCAATGGTAGAGGACTGACTGGAAAGCTTAAAGCCCACCACTGCTACATGGGGGATGGATTGAAGAAAAGGAAATAGGAATTGGCCCTGCCCCGTAGCTTGACCAATCGCAGCTAGGAGCTAGGTGATGTCATAGATCTAAAAAAAGGTGTAGATTTGCGCACTGAGCCTCTTGGGCTTGCCAATCAGAAGGTCGGTGGTTCGAATCTCCATGATGGGGTGAGTTCCCATTGCACTGTCCCAGCTCCTGCCAACCTAGCAGTTTGAAAGCATACCAGTGCAAGTAGATAAATAGGTACAGCTGCGGTGGGAAGATAAACAGTGTTTCCATACGCTCTGGTTTCTGTCATGGTCTCCCGTTGCACCAGAAGCAGTTTAGTCATGCTGGCCACATGACCAGGAAAGCTGTCTGTGGACAAGCACTGGCTCCCTCGGCCTGAAAGCAAGATGAGCGCCGCAACCCCATAGTCGCCTTTGAGTGGACGTAACCATCCAAGGGTCCTTTACCTTTTTATTTACCTCTCCTTCCAGTCTTCAGTTCAAGTTCTTCACATTTATACATCAGTTTGCATTTTATAAAGTCCTCATGACAATTCATTAGCATCTGAGTGCATGTTTGTCCTAATATACATATTTTTGAATGCAATTTTGATTAATACACACATGGTGTGTTTTTTTGCAAAGCTATTTTCCCTAATATGAAGCATTTTTATGCACTCTTTAGTTCATGCATTTTTGTTGACATTACTGGGTTTGGGCACTGCAAAATTCAGAGAAGTGTGAATTTCGAAGGACAGCTGTGCTTCGGTTTGCATATTGTTTCGGAAAGTGTGAATCAGGTAGGTTCACCTTTAAATGTGAACTGAATCTAATTTCTCCGCCATCTCTAGTGGTGTCCCATCCAGGTGCTCACCAAACCCCAGTCTGCTTGGTTCCAGCAAGCTGGTGGCCCCATGCTCCTTCAGACCATACCCTGGGACATAGCGGACTTTGGATCAGTGCATTGCTACATGAGTTGCATCCCATCGCAATCAACATCTACATTGTTCCCTCCCCTCTACAGGCTGCAGATATATGCAATGCTGGCCTCTGCATGTCTCAAATATAAAGGAATTGATTTTGTACAGCAGTAAAATAGAATGCGATCGCCTCATTTTTTAAATCACAGTTTTGAGTAACGACATGCCAGTTTTGCAACAAATGAGATAAGGGTATATAAAATAAGGCTTTGACCTTTTTCTACTTGTTGTCCACGCTGCTTTTCAAAAGTGCCTTTTTCTTAACGCCAAACCATACAACAGTTTTGCATTTCAGAGAACTTTTCCTTATGCATTTTGCAGCAGAATTGATGGACGGCAGTTTTGTTTCCAAACCACAGGGACCTTTCATAAGTCAAGTTTATTTAACACCACCCAAGAATGTGTGTTGGAAGCAATATTAGCCAAGCGCTGGAATTCGTGTTCAACACTTGCCTTTAGAATGAGCTAGAAGATTTGGGGAGTAAGCAGCTGACCCCCGAAAGACATGTTACCCATCTCAAGGGATTATGATAGAAGTGGAACAGAATTTGACTTTTACAGCTGTTATGGCTGGCACACAGAGTGGGCTGAGTCTATCAATGGGCTCTAGTGATGGGTTCAGGGGCTCAGGTTTCTCTGGATCTGCTATGGCCAAACTGACCACAAAGGTAAATTGCTCTGTCCATTTTGGCCTCAGGCATGTGGCCCCTGAAAGACTGCACGTAATAATGGAAGGGTAAGATAAGCGTTGGGACGTGGGTGGCGCTGTGGCCTAAACCACTGAGCCTAGGGCTTGCTGATCAGAAGGTCACCGGTTTGAATCCTCGTGATGGGGTGAGCTCCCGTTGCTCGGTCCCAGCTCCTGCCAACCTAGCAGTTCGAAAGCACATCAAAATGCAAGTAGATAAATAGGTACCGCTCTGGCGGGAAGGTAAATGGCATTTCCGTGTGCTGCTCTGGTTCACCAGAAGCGGCTTAGTCATGCTGGCCACATGACCTGGAAGCTGTATGCCGGCTCCCTTGGCCAATAAAGCGAGATGAGTGTCGCAACCCCAGAGTTGGCCACGACTGGACCAAATGGTCAGTGGTCCCTTTACCTAAGATAAGCGTTCGGACGCGGGTGACACTGTGGTCTAAACCACTGAGCCTAGGGCTTGCCGATCAGAAGGTCGCCGGTTTGAATCCTCATGATGGGGTGAGCTCCCATTGCTCGGTCCCAACTCTTGCCAACCTAGCAGTTCGAAAGCACCACAAAATGCAAGTAGATAAATAGGTACCGCTCCGGTGGGAAGGTAAACGGCATTTCCGTGCACTGCTCTGGTTTGCCAGAAGCGGCGTAGTCATGCTGGCCACATGACCCGGAAGCTGTCTGAGGACAAACACCGGCTCCCTCGGCCAGTAAAGCGAGATGAGCGCTGCAACCCCAGAGTCGTTTGCGACTGGACTTAACAGTCAGGGCTCCCTTTACCTTTACCTTTAAGATAAGCGTTGATCTTACTCTGGGACTTTTCTCTCAGCGCATACCACAAAACTGCTTCTACTTCCACAGTCTCTGTGAAGTTTTAATCTCAACAGAAGTCAGCCATTTTCTCCTTTCCTGACAGAAGCAGAACTGCAAACACTTTGAAAGATTTGTTCCCTGAGCAGGCATGCCAGGTTCTGCCCCACACTGGAGGTGCCCAGAGAGCGTGGCATCCTGTGCTTTGCACAAATGAGATGTCACACGGCACGATGGGCCCCATCGGACCCTCCCGTGGCTGTGACAAGCCCCATCGGGACTTGGCACACCCTGTGATGTCACATTCGTGAAGCATCGGGTCGCCCAAATTTTGTGGGTGCCTTGGCACTCAGGGCTCCCCAGAGATGGCGCCTATGTCCCTGAGCCGTTGGAATGTTCTGGGCCATTACACCAGTTCAGTCAATCAGTGAAAGGAGCTACATGCCAACAGCCACAATACACTGCAGATAAAATCTGCGTTGCATGCATTACCTGGGAGTAAGCCCCATTGAACAAAGAGGGACTTGCTTCTGAATTAACATGCTAAGGATTTTGCTGTTGCAGCTCTGCATACTTTGGAGTTCGCAAATGCCTTCTCATCCAACAAGAAGCCTTGAATAATTCCACTGAGGGATGAATCCTGCACTCCTCCTTTTGAGCAGCTCTTTGTGACCTATCTGTGTGCCATTACATTCTGTCTGTGTTTGCTAAAGTTTCATTGTGATCTATAAACGTCTCTTGAGAGTGGCTTCTGCATATTGGAGTATGAAACATAAATCTTCCATGGGTAATTACATTTTGGGGATGGGAGAAAGATTTCATTCTTCGTCAACAGCTTGCCACCCATACAAACTAGGGAAGCTGGAAGCCTTTCATGTAGTTATCAATTGATTTGTTGGATGAAAATGTCTTTCCCAAATTGCACTGCTTTTACCACAAGATGGAATGGAGCTGTTATTAAATGCAATCTGATCCTTTTCTTCTTTTTGTAGTCTTGCTTGAAATCCTTCACCGATAGGTAAAGGTAAAGGTACCGCTGCCCGTACAGGCCAGTCTTGACAGACTCTAGGGTTGTGCGCTCATCTCACTCTATAGGCCGGGGGCCAGCGCTGTCCGGAGACACTTCCGGGTCATGTGGCAAGCGTGACAAGCTGCATCTGGCGAGCCAGCGCAGCACACGGAAACGCTGTTTACCTTCCCACTGGAGCGGTCCCTATTTATCTACTTGCACCCGGGGGTGCTTTTGAACTGCTAGGTTGGCAGGTGCTGGGACCGAGCAACGGGAGCGCACCCCGCCGCGGGGATTCGAACCGCCGACCTTTCGATCGGCAAGCCCTAGGTGCTGAGGCTTTTACCCACAGCGCCACCCGCGTCCCTGTCGACTTTCCTGCAAACTACATGAATAGTGACAGATTTGTCCCCCCAAAAAATCTGGGATCTGACCTTTTGGATTCAGAACTTCCCGCTTCCTGACACAAATCCAAAGGAAGTTATTTATGCTTAAGACACACTGAAACCCAGAAATACCAAGAGACCTAAAAAGACTATTTATGTATGCGACAACAGCTGCAAAAATGTTGTTAGCCCAGATGTGGAAGGAAGAGAAGGTCCCAACAAAAGGAGACTGGATTACCAGAATGATGGACTATGCTAAAATGGCAAAGATGACCATGAAGTTCAGGCCCCAAGATGACGAAAAAATTAATCAAGAAAGGAGAAAATTTGTAGAATACCTTAAAAACCACTGTAGTCACTTAGAAACTTTAGCAGGGTTGTTATAACATTTATGAAGTGATATGAACTAAAGTAAAAAATAAGAAGATGAAATAGTATGGATAAATATAATTATATGCAAGAAAAGAGGGTAAAATTTGGAAACTGGGGGTTTGTTTAATCCCAGTACTATATATATATATATATATATATATATATATATATATATATATAATGTTTGGAGTGTATGGAAATAACTCCAGCCTGGTAGAACGCTCTCTCACAAGAGACCAGGGCACTGCAGGATTTGACATCTTTCCGCAGGGCCTGCAAGACGGAGCTATTCCGCCAGGCCTTTGGTCTGGGTTCAGTCTGATTCTTTTCTTTTTGTATAAGAACAAGCATTAAAGAGGCCTCCTAGCCCGCTCACAGGTCCTTTACAAGACCAGTGGTAACATTTGGCCCTGGAGAATATGAACCACTCTCAATTTTCCCCGTGGACTGCCATCTGTCCAGATTTTAATTTGCTCTGAGCTAATTTTAAGATTTTTAAAAAATTAATTGATTGCCTGTTTTATGTTATGTTCTTTCTATACTGTGTTAGTCCTATGATGTTAGCCGCCCTGATCCCAGCTCCGGCTGGGGAGGACGGGGTACAAATAAATTATCATTATTGTTATCATTATCATCATCATCATAAAAAACTGAAAATAATTTTTTTAAAAAAAGAAGAAGAAGAAGAAGAAGAAGAAGAAGAAGAAGAAGAAGAAGAAGAAGAAGAAGAAGAAGAAAACCCATCAGTCTCGGATGTGACGTCTCTCTGGTCGGGGACAGAGGGTGGCGCTTGGGGGGGAATTGTCATCACGCCACTCCTTGGTGTGTGGAGTGCCTCAGGGTGCAATTCTCTCCCCGATGCTTTTTAACATCTTTATGCGCCCCCTCGCCCAGCTTGTCCGGAGTTTTGGGCTGGGTTGCCATCAGTATGCTGATGACACCCAACTCTATCTGTTGATGGATGGCCATCCTGACTCGGCCCCAGACACGCTGACCAGATGTCTGGAAGCGGTGGCTGGATGGTTACGTGGGAGCCGGTTGAAGTTAAATCCTTCGAAGACAGAGGTCCTCTGGCTGGGGCGGGACGATATGGGATCGAGGGGGCAACTCCCATCTCTTGCGGGGGTGCAATTAGTGCCAGCACCATCCGTTAAGAGTTTGGGTGTAATCTTCGATACCTCCCTCTCTATGGAGTCGCAGATTACAGCTATAACAAAGGCGGCATTTTTTCATCTCCGCCAAGCTAAGCAGTTGGCCCCTTATCTCTCTCGTCCTGACCTAGCCACTGTGATCCATGCGACGGTCACCTCCAGACTGGATTATTGTAACTCGCTCTACGTGGGGCTGCCCTTGAGACTGACCCAGAAACTCCAGCGGGTTCAGAATGCCGCGGCGAGACTCCTTATGGGGTCTTCGCTGCGAGAGCACATTCATCCGGTATTATACCAGCTGCACTGGCTCCCGGTGGAGTACAGGATCAGGTTTAAGGTGCTGGTTTTAACCTTTAAAGCCCTATACGGCCTAGGACCCTCGTACCTACGGGACCGCCTCTCCTGGTATGCCCCACAGAGAAACCTACGGTCTGCAAATAATAACATCCTCAAGGTCCCAGGCCTCAGAGAGGTTAGGCTGGCCTCAACTAGAGCCAGGGCCTTCTCGGCTGCGGCTCCAAACTGGTGGAATGCTCTGTCACAAGAGACTAGGGCCCTGCGGGACCTGACATCTTTCCGCAGGGCCTGCAAGACAGAGTTGTTCCGCCAGGCTTTTGGTCAGGGCGCAGCCTGACTCCCTCCTCTGGCAACCTGCACAGAATTTTGTTTAATCGGTTGCCATCAATTTGATTTTAACTAATTTTTATAATGAAATATTTTTAGAATGTGTTATTATTTGATTGTTTATTTGATTGTTGTTAGCCGCCCTGAGCCCGGCTTTGGCTGGGGAGGGCGGGATATAAATAAAAATTATTATTATTATTATTATTATTATTATTATTATTATTTGTCCATTGTTTTCAGTGGACCATAAGCATAATTGGGATTCTTTGAATCAATGCAGCATACTACAGCCCGAAGGGAATGATCTTGTTTCCTGAGAGGCAGGAGATCACTGCTGTAAAGACACATGCCCACAACTTCTGTCTATCAGGTAGATCAGGCATGTCCAACAGGTGGATCACAATCTACCAGTCGATCGTGGGGTGTCCGTGATCGATCCTGGTTGATCGCGTGATCACGATTGATCTCCCCCAACCCCCAAAAAGCTCAACAACTTTGGTCAATCCAATGGGTAGATCACTGCCAGTTTTTTTAAATAGTGGGAGTAGATTGCAGTCTCTTGGAAGTTGGACATGCCTGAGGTAGATGATCATACAGGTGTCAGCCTATGCAATGCACTGGGTAGCCACAACTGACTACCTCTCTGGGCTTTCTATTTACAAAACCTTTTTTTAAAAATTGAGTTTACTTGCAAAGTTTGTATTTGTAAGATCCAAAATCCAAATTCCACATTTGGCCCTCGGGGCAGAGGTTCCTCACTCCCTCCAAACCGATTTGATAGATGCAGAAATCCCAGGAAAACTTTATAAATCTGAGGGTAGCGGGAGGTGATTTTAGTCAGGCAAAAATCAAAAGTCACCTCTAATGTGCTCACTGCTGTATATGGCAAATAACCAGGGCTTTCAGGAATAAATGGGTGAGATAGGAGTCATCTGGTTCTTCAGGAAGGCAACTGTGAGGGTCCAGGCTGTGGTCTTGCAGGCCCTGAGGACCTGGGAGGTTCCTCTGGGGAGGTCCTACCCAATGGCCTCAGGTGCAATGCTTTCCTTATCTCCTGTAGTGTTCGGGCGTGGAGTATCCTCTTCTTCCCCCATAGCCTCAGAGGCAAGAAGAACAAACATTTCGTATTTTATGGCTTTTTATTCAGTCATCTGGTTGCAAGACAACAGATCAATGTCTCCATGCATAGGAGACATTGGCTACTCTGAGTCCCTCCTCTTCCATCTCCCACAACATCCTGGGAACCTACGGGAAGTCACAGGAGTCACAACCCTCAGCATCCTCTATTCTTGAATGCAGAATGTGGCGATCACACAGGGTCCCCGGACGTTTGACGGTCTATTGATCCCTGAGCCACCACTGTGCTCGCTTCCCTGCTGCCGCCAAGCAGTTACTCTCTGGTAAAACACTGAGTCCAGACAGTTGTTAAAAGTGAACCAACCCCCCCCCCAAGTTTATTTTACAAACATTAACAAGTTTATGGTTTCTCAGATAATATTCCTGTCAGTATCTTAACTTTAGTTTCTTTACCGGCCTATACCTTCCTAATACCTTCTGACTGATTATCTCAACTGTTTGACTGACTCCTCTTAACAAATTCTCTCACTCTCTCACACCAGACTAGCCCAACCCACAGACTTATCTTCTCTGTCTCTTCTAACTCCAGACTGTCTTCTCAACCACCCTAATTCTAACTCTCCCAAAAACCCTCTGTGCTTAAACCTTATGCACAGTTAACTCTGCCCCCTGGGTTCCCATTGGTTAGTCATTTTACAATTACCTCAAAAATCCCTGAAGCTGCCTTGCTCTCCTGGCTTCAGCAAAAGGAACCTGAAGCCTGCGGAGCGCAGCGAGAACTCACGCTGTGCTCTGAAGGCTTCAGGCGGCTATCCCTGAAGCCTGGAGAGCGAGAGGGGTCGGTGCGCACCAACCCCTCTTGCTCTCCAGACTTCAGCGAAAGCAACGTGAAGCCTCCAGAGCGCGGAGGGAGCGCGGAGGGAGCTATCGCTGAAGCCAAGGAGCCTGCATTCGCTCCATAGGACGCACACACATTTCCCCTTAACTTTTGGAGGGGAAAAAGTGTGTCGTATAGAGCGAAAAATATGGTAGTTAACCCTTTCCCTATGTACCCAGTATGATGTCACACGCATAGGAGGGCAAACGCCACACAGAAGGACTGGTGAGTCCGTGGACTAGGAGGGTCTCCCATACTCTCCAGGGAGGTCTCTGCTGCTTGCTATCTAACTTCCTCTTCCTCCACTATCTCGTAACTAGGGATTTCCTCATTCAGTTGTACATCATCCCTGTCTCCCTCTCCTCCTGAAAGAAGAAGAACCCAAAGGAGTCTCAAAGCGGCTAACATTCTCCTTTCCTTCCTCCCCCACAACAAACACTCTGTGAGGTGACTGGGGCTGAGAGACTTCAAAGAAGTATGACTAGCCCAAGGTCACTCAGCAGCTGCATGTGGAGGAGCGAGGAAGCGAACGCGGTTCACCAGATTACGAGACTACCTCTCTTAACCTCTACACCACACTGAAACTGCTGGAGACGGGGGACGGGGGGACGGGACTTCTCACTCCTTCTCCTCTTCCGAGAGGCGCCGACCAGACCAAGGGCTCATTTCCCGTTCCTCCTGTTCAGTCCAGTCCCTGACATGCAGTCAGCTCTGAGTCCCAGGGGCGAAGCAAGGTGGGGGCAGTGGGGGCGGACCGCCCTGGGTGTCATCTCCAAGGGGTGTGTGTGTGTGTGTGTGACATAAGGCGTGCTGCCCGCTCGCGATTCCCGTCTACCCAGATCCATCTGGGGAAGGGGGAGCTGTGGCGTTCCCCACTTCCCACTTCGTTTTGACAGCCCTGCTGGAGGAGGCATGCAGGGAGAGGACGCAAAGGAGGCAGGCAAGCAAACAAACAAACAAACAAACAAACAAACAAACAAACAAACAGGCAGAGGGAACTCTGGACCCAAACCCTGGAATCCCCCCCCCAAAAGCTCAACAACAAATGAGAATGGGTAGATCACAGGCAGTCTTTTTATACTGTGAGTAGATCACAGTCTCTTGGGAGTAAACAACTTGACTGTAAACTACATTTAAATGTGTTGTGTGGTGGTGTAACAATAAATTTTCTGCACCGGGTACCATCTGACCTTGCTACGCCACTGCTGAGACCTGAGCCTGCCCTGACACCCCACTTGGTGATCCTGTAGCCTGTGACTCCATCTCCATCTCCCTGCTAGATTCAGGCGTCATGATAACTATGGACGAATCTTAAGATGACCCAAGGGATTGTATACAGAATAATCGCACCCTTTGTGCGCTCTCTCTCTCTCTCGTTATTCAATACTAGAGTGATGATAGGAAAATATTTATCCTGATGCTTGTGTTTCTCTCTCTCCTTCCCTCCTCCTCCTCCTCTTCTTTTATTCTAAATGTTGTTTTCAAAAGTAAATCTGAAAAACATCCACACTCTCATTCAGAACTAAATTGAGGGAAATCAATCACCAGCGTGAAGGAGAGATCCATCCACAGGTTATTTTCCCTGCCCTCTTTTAACAAATTTTTCATTTATTCTCCTTATTAATCCCACTAAATCTCTTTTACGTTAGCAGCATGTACAAATAATTCAAGTGCTCGGTCACTGCTGTGAGTGAACATTATGCCTTGCAGGTGGCAAGGAAGATATTAATTTTATAGTTGCAGGCAAAGAGGAATTGACTGGAATTAAGAACAAGAGAAAATGGCTCGCTGCTCCACGGTAGTTTATGAAGGAAACGGGAAGAAAAAAAGAGATGAAGAGGACTAGAGAATCACATTTCATTCAGCCATTGCTTAATTTCTCGGCTCTGCTCCCAAACGTTTGATCTGTGGGACACTTTAAAGAAAAATAAAATTTAAAAAATGGAGGCCTATGTGGTTCTATACTCTCCCCCCCTCTCTCTGTTCCCCTTCAGTTCCCACAACATACATGCAACCTCCATGGAACTGTAGGATCACATAGTACATATTTTGCCAACCTGGTGACCTCCAGATCTTTTGGACTATGATTCCCATCAGCCCTAGCCAGCACAGCTGTACTGGGTGAGAGTGTTGGAACTGGAGGTTTCTGAATTTGCCTGTTTTGCTCTCACCTCCCCATCCGTTTTCCTTTTTGTTATGTGTCTATTGCATGGTAAACCTTTACGGAAATGAATTGCCTCTTCTGCTCTTTGTATACTGCACTGGCCTCTCAAACCCTCCTCAGCATTTTGAGCTTTAAGACAATACAGTGGTACCTCAGGTTAAGAACCTAATTTATTCTGGAGGTTCGTTCTTAACCTGAAACTGCTCTTAACCTGAGGTACCACTTTAGCTAATGGGGAGTCCCACTGCTGCCGCACTGCCGGAGCACGATTTCTGTTCTCATCCTGAGGTAAGGTTCTTAACCTGAGGTACTACTTCCGGGTTAGTGGAGTCTGTAACCTGAAGTGTCTGTAACCTGAAGCGTCTGTAACCTGAGGTACCACTGTAATAAAAATAAATAACATACTACTTCCATACTACTGAAGCTTCCTTGCTCAGAGGGACATAGAACGAAGGACACACCTGACAGAATGGGTTAAATTTTTTTTTTGGAAATACACACTTCAGCTCACCTCACTTTGATGGCACGCAGTTTGGGAAACAGTACATTAGAGAGCACCAGGCTGAATAAGGCTCTTGCTGTGAGACACTTGGGTACATAAAGCAGGAACAAATTCCTTTTATTGCCCACTATTTATTTGGTGCCATCAAATTGCATGGCATTTGACCAGGTTGTTATAAGAGTCATACCCTGACTCCATAGGCTTTAAAAGCTTCCCTGATGCCTGCTGACTAAACATTTTGCTGGTTATGTCAAATCAATATGTGCTTTCTCACCTCTGCAATTCCTAGTCTGCTGATCCTCTGCTTGTTTTCTCTCCTAGTTCCCCCTTCCAACTTTCTGGATTAAGGTGGCCAATTATAAATTGCCGAAAAAGAGAACCAAAGAAGATAGATTTGAACAAAACCTTTCTCTCTCTGTGTGTATGTACATAAAGGTAAGGTAAAGGGACCCCTGACCATTTGGTCCAGTCGTGGCCGACTCTGGGGTTGCGGCGCTCATCTCGCTTTACTGGCCGAGGGAGCCGGCGTACAGTTCTGGGTCATATGGCCAGCATGACTAAGCCGCTTCTGGCGAACCAGAGCAGCACACGGAAACGCTGTTTACCTTCCTGCCGGAGTGGTACCTATTTATCTATTTGCACTTTGACGTGCTTTCAAATTGGTAGGTTGGCCGGAGCTGGGACCGCGCAACAGGAGCTCACCCAGTCGCGGGGATTCGAACTGCCAACCTTCTGATCGGCAAGTCCTAGGCTCTGTGGGTTAACCCACAGCGTCACCCGCGTCCTGTGTATGTACGTACCACTGAGCAAAAGCCATGGTTGGTCTGGCCTGCCAGAAGGAAGCTGTTGTAGCCCCTTTGAGACCCTTTGCTGAATAAGCAGGGGTTCGGAATCTCTGACAAACACTTGTCTGAGAGCAGAATCCACATACAAAGTCAGACAGTCCAGAGATCAGGGAATCCGGATTATCACAGAGCCAAGGGTCAAGATGGAGAGCAGGAAGCAACAAGGTAGGGCTTTAAATGCAATAAATGTCTAGTGCAGATGGGGGCCATAATGTGCATTTCTGCTCTAAATAAATTTCCAAGTTTTAAAATATGCTCTATATTCAGTTCCTTTCCAGGAGATTCATTTAAAAACTTTCCTCTGTCTAGGTTTCTCTGCCTTAGCAATAATGCAGCCCTTTCTATTGTTAGCAAATCTAATTAACAAGGATAGCTCGGGGTTACTTGTCTGAAGCATTTTATTGATCTCAGGATGATCAGAGCAGGAGGAACTGTCAAATGAAGTACATAAGCAACAGCGGCAAAAGAAAAACCCCTAAACCACTAATTCCTTTGCCACCTTTGCAAAGCTTATCGTAAATCTCTCTCTCCTAATTGAAAAGGAGAAGCCAGAAGTATATTGTTTCTCGGGCGTCGACGGGAACTTCAGAAAGAACTTTTACTGATGGAGAACATTTCTTGCAGTATTGCTATTAATTTTTCTAGAACCAAAGAATTGCTAAGGGACTCTGAACAAAAAAGTATCCAGGTCATGTCTCACCTCAGCCATGATTAAAAGCCATTCCATGCCTGATAATCACTAGTTAGGGATACACAAATCAGTTTGTTTCAGTTTCTCATTTTCCCAATCTTCTGTTTGGTTTTCCATATTGCCACAGCAGCCTGTGATTATTATTATTATTATTATTTTAAAATTTGTCAACATTTTAGTGTACATTTCTCATAATATGCACATTTTTGGGTGCTATTTAAATAAACCCTTTTTTGCAGCTAGTTTCGCCCCCACTACAGGGGGGAGGTTCAAAAAGTATCTACATGGTGCTCAGAGAATAACTTGCACGTAAATATTAGCAAGACAAAGGAGATGGTGTTGGATTTTCGGAGGAAGAGAGGGGAACTAGCCCTATTGTATATCGGGGGGGGGGGGTTGTGTGGAGAGAGTCTCCTCCTTTAAATTCCTGGGAGTTTACCTTAGTGAAGACCTCATTTGGAAAAACAATATAACTCATGTGGTTAGGAAGGCCCAACAGAGACTCCATTTGCTCAGGGTCTTGCGAAAGAACAATGTTAAACAACAATTGATGACCTCCTTCTAGCGGTCCACAATAGAAAGTGTCCTTTCATATTGTATCACAGTGTGGTACGTTGGCTTGACAGCCATGGGCAGAAAGTCTTTACAGAGGGTGGTGAACACAGCACATGATATCATGTCCCCTGAGCCCACTAGATCAGTGTTTCCCAACCGGTGTTCCGCGGCACACTAGTGTGCCGCCGAACATTGCCTTGTGTTCCGTGGGAGGGAGACGGGCGAGTCGGGCGGCGAGAGGCGGGGCGGCGGCGGCGAGCACATGCGGGGCGGCGAGCGAGCGAGCTCCCACATCCCATCGCCGCTCGCTTCGGCCGGCCTACTGGAGGAAGGCGCGAAAACCCGGCGGGCTTTTGGGTGGGCGCCAAGCAAGAAAGGCGGGAAGGCTCTGGTCCCTCCCCTCCCGGCGGGGCTCCCGCACGCACCTTTCTGCGCCGCCGCGTCCCGCCTGAGCAGCAACAGGAGGAGGAGGAGGGAGGCCAGCGCCGGCCGGGTCCCCCGGGGGAGCGGGCGCTCCGGGCTGCTCACCATACCCCGCGTCTCGGGCGCAGCAGCCGGCAGTCCGAATGCATCCCGAGCCGCGCTGCTCTCGCCTTGCCTCCTTCTTCGCGCCTCCTCCCGGCTCGCGCGCCGCCCCTGCGCGGATCCGTCCAGCCTCCGGCCGCCGCCCCCCTCCTCTTCCTCTCCTTCCCCCACCCACCAACCCGCACGGCGCGCTCCCACCGCCCCCGATGGGCGCAACCACTTCCGGGTCCGCTGCAGCCGCCCCTTCCCCGCCTCCGGCAGCCGAAAGTCCCCCAGCGGAGCCCGTCTGGCCGCTCCCCCCGCTCCCTGCCCACCTCCCGGTGTTGAGGCGCCCTCTTTCGTTGCTTCGCGGGGAGGGAAAAAACTTTGACTTTTGTGCGTCCCTCCCGGCGTGACGCTGCGCGCTGACGTCACGGGGCGGGGCTTTAATGGTGGTGTGCCGCGAGATTTTTTTCCGGTAAACAGGTGTGCCGTTGCCCAAAAACGTTTGGGAAACACTGCACTAGATGACATCACAAGGGATCGTTGCCTTAGGAGAGCAAGAAAAAAAATCTCAGGGACGAATCACACCCTGGCCAGCACCTCTTTAATCTTCTACCCTCGGGCAAGAGATATAGAAGTTTAATCAGTTGTACCAACAGGCTAAAAAACAGTTTCTATCTGTCCGCTGTTAGGCTGCTGAATGGAAAATAATATAGTGCAACTGACTTTTTGGGTTGGTGTGTTGTGCGACAAGCACACAGAGTGCAATGAGATTGAGTGTTTGTGTGTGGGGGAGGGAGGTTCGGTTAATTTCATTGTACACAGGTTGTACATTGACAATAAAGGTATTATTATTATTTGTTGAGCAATATATGTTGCTTTATGGTACCTTGCATGCCTTCTTCTGGCAACTTCTGCAGCCAAGCTGGTGCCAAATGTATTGCTCTACTTTCCTTTGGCCCAGAGGGGGTGGGTCTGGGCAGAGGAGGAATGGTGGAGACCTTCTCCCCATCCTGACCCTTCCAGGGAGCAGGAAGAGGAAGACAGTATAGATTTACAACAGGGGTTTGAGGGAGGTAGCAGCTCAGAGGCAGATAATAATAATAATTTATTATTTGTACCCCGCCCATATGGCTGGGTTTCCCCAGCCACTCTGGGCGGCTTCCATAGAAACCAAAAAACACTAAAATATCACAGATTAAAAGCTTCCCTGAACAGGGCTGCCTTAAGATGTCTTCTGAATGTCAGGTAGTTGTTTATCGTTTTGACATCTGATGGGAGGGCATTCCAGAGGGCGGGCGCCACTACCGAAAAGGCCCTCTGCCTGGTTCCCTGTAGCTTTGCTTCTTGCAATGAGGGAACCGCCAGAAGGCCCTCGGCGCTGGACCTCAGTGTCCGGGCAGAACGATGGGGGTGGAGACGCTCCTTCAGGTATACTGGGCCGAGGCCGTTTAGGGCTTTAAAGGTCAACACCAGCACTTTGAATTGTGCTCGGAAATGTACTGGGAGCCAATGTAGGTCTTTCAAGATGAGAGGAAAGCTGGGAAATCATGGGAGAGCTGGAACAACACCCAGCTGACACGTTGTCATTAGAAAGTATTCCAGACCCTCCATCTTCCAGAACCCGGTGAGCCTTAAAAGTAGGAGAGCAAAGAGCTCAAAGACAGAGGGCACGTAGAAGTGATGAATGAGGAAGGGGGAGAGGAGAGGGTGTGTGTGGAAATCCACTCGGGACTACGCCATTATCCAAGAGTCTGGGTTCTATAGCCTCTCTCTGTAAAGATTGAAATAAAAATGGACAGTAAGAAACTTTCCCTTGTCTTTATACTTTCCTGGGCAACCAGCTGGGAGCTGCTGACAGCATCCTGACACCTTTCAAGGCTTGCCTGAATAAAAGTATTGCATTGCTTATGGAAGGTGCTTAGAGTTTTTGGCTGGATCTAGACACATCCAAAAAGCATTTTAGGAAAACGCGTTGTAAACCTCAAAGTGGGAAATCACACTGGCGAAAGACGGAACTCCACAGTGCCATCTGGTGTCACATATGCATATAATGTACAGTGGTACCTTGGTTTATGAACTTAACCCGTTCCGGAAGTCCGTTCTTAAACCAAAGCATTCTTAAACCAAGGCGTGTTTTCCCATAGCAGTGGGGGACTCAATTTACAAATGGAACACACTCAACAGGAAGCGGAACATGTTCTTGTTCCAAGGCAAAGTTCACAAACCAAAACACCTACTTCCAGGTTTGCAGCGTTCTTAATCCAAGTTGTTCTTAAACTAAGCTGTTCTTAAACCACGGTACCACTGTATATAAAACACTTTTTCTTTACTAATGTAGCCGAGTCCCTTGATCTTTGGATGAATAAAGCAAGCATAGCAGGGAGCCTCTCTCAAAAATGGTGTTCTGTGTGCCAGCTTTGAATGGTAGGGCACAAAGAGGGCACTGCTGAGTTTTCGTGCTGGGTCTCCAATTGGTGGTGCTTGAAGCAACTCTTTAGGCGCCAACCCTTTAAATAAGAAAGCCATCCTTGATTCAGGACCAAGTTATTTGAAGGATTGTCTGCACCCATATGAACCTGCCTGAACTCCAAGATCAGTTTCAGAGGGCTTCTACTCATTAACCCAACAACTATATATGAAATTGGTGGGCACTAAAAGCAGGGACTTTTTGGTGTGACCCCCATGTTTATGGAAGATCTGTGGATGTTGCTCCCTGGACAGGTATGTATTCCCCCTTGCCACCCCGCACCTTGGAGCACCACTGATTTTTAAATGGGCTTTCCATTCCAAGCTGCACTTAATTAATATCTAGTGCTCAGCAATCTAAACTGCCGCTACTCCAATTGCTTAATTTTAGCTGCATTGATTTAATTTATCTAATGTTTGTACTATTCTAAAGGGCTGCTGGTGCAATATTGGTGCTTTTTAAAATAAATGTTTAAATGCCTTGATGAATTTTATGGTTTCGATATACCGTATTTTTCCGTCTATAAGACACCCCCATGTATAAGATGACCCCTATTTTGGGGGACTCAGATTTAAGAAAATGGGGTGGGGTGGGGGAGAGACATGTATCCGTGTATAAGACACCCCCTAATTTTTGCCATTATTTTAAAGGAAAAAAACCTAGTCTTATACACGGAAAAATATGGTATGTCTGAAAGGCAAGCGTACTAAAGTTGAAATAAATAAATGGATTACAGGGGAGGAACAGCCAGGATCACCAACAGATGCCACACAGCATCAACCCTTAAATTTGCCTTTGATCCCAATTCCCATCTATGCGGCTTTGCAGGTGTATTTACCGTATTTTTTGCACCATGACACTCACTTTTTTCCTCCTAAAAAGTAAGAGGAAATGTCTGTGCGTGTTATGGAGGGAATGCCTATGGGTGGCATGCCTACGGATTTTCCTCCTCTAAAAACTATGTGCGTGTTATGGTCGGGTGCGTGTTATAGAGCGAAAAATACGGTAGTTACCAGTCCAAAATTAGGAACAACACATTCAGACCCATTTGCTGGATACAGTGGCATACTCCCATGTTTCATTTTCAAGATGCGATCATCAAAAATGCAGGCCATTTCCTCCTCATCCAATGTATGGTAAGTCCTGAACAGCAGAAGCTGGTTCCCAGCCCCGCACGATCAGGGGAATCCTCTGCCGCGTCATCCTCCTGGCCAGCCAATCGGCAAGCATTTAAGGCAAGCGCGGCAGAGGAGCGTCCTCTTTTGCCGCCGAACAGCTGGGGAATTTCCCACCCACCCTTCAAGGTTTCTCCATTGACCTTGCTATGGACTTCGGTTGGTCGCCGTTAAGGGGCCTGGTAGGAATTTTTCCACTTGGCAAATTGGCACCAGCCATTGGGTTTTTTCACCTACCTCGTAGCAAATCGTCACAACTTCCTTGGTTTGGCAGTTAGGCATTGGTCAGGGGTATTGTTATGTAGATATATGGGGGGGGGAGGAGCGCGATCACCTCCCCCGGTTACTGAAGGGTAGTCTGGTAAAGGATTCCGGGGGGCGTGGCCCCATCCGAAGCCTACGGAGGCCAGGGCCCAAGGCACGCCCTCGAGCGGTGACCCCGGGGGAGTGCCTCGTTGATGTGCATCAGCAGGGCTCCCCCTGCTGGTGTTAACCCTTCCCGGCCTTCAGACAGACAGACTGAAGTCGATTAGGACCAATGCCTAAGCCAATACCGCTCATCACCTGTGACCAATAAAGTTGTGGCCAATTTTAGCCCATTAACCTTAATAATGGTGTCTTGTGTCTTTATTTCTACTGGTGGGAGGCGGGAACTCGCAACACAACATATTGCTGCAAACAGGGATTTTCGACTTTGGCAACTATGAAAGCTCAGACAAGAGAAAAGCTTGAGGAGAGGAGAGGAGAGTTTGTTTGTCTCAAATTAGGCCTAATATAAATGAGATTTCCCGGCAAAAGCAAGCTCACACCTCTCATTGCATTTGTATACATTAATAAGGAAGAGATGAAAGAGGCTCATTCATAATTATATTTTGGGAATGATTTGTGTTCTTACGTAGCTGCATTGTTTCATACTTTCTGGATGTCTCAGGATCATCTTATAAAGTAGTCGTGTTCTGTGTTATAAATCAAGCCATGCTAGGAGTTGTGTCTTTTTGTGACTAAAATGGCGCCTGCCGCTCGAACAGGGCTGTTGGATCAGTGTGTGGAGATTTAAGGAGAGCCTTACAGAGTTCACACAGAAATATAACAATGTTTGGTTTAACCTGCCTGCGGAAACAACTCAGAGGCTATTAAGAAGAAAAATTATAACAACAAGAAGACTGGAAGATAGGATTTGTGAATATCAAAAGCAGCAGAAATATGATATGATTGGACCCTTACTGAGCTCGAAACATGGGAACCCCCAACAATGTAATATGTAATATGTATTGGTATAATTTGGAATAATTAATGTGATATGATTGGATTGTTAAATGGAAAACTTAATAAAAAGTATTATTATTATTTATTTTTTTTAAAAAGGAGTTGTGTCTTTTTGTTTTCAACCAAAAGAAGGCTCCAACTCTGCTCACTGCTGATGAGCATGCTCTGATCAGGGCTGCTCATTCCCAGTTTAAAAAATCCCCCCCCCCCAGTAAGAGATTGCCTAAGTGTGTTTCACTGCAGGTTGGGGTGTGGTATAAAGAACCAGCCAGTTGTTTGCAAAGATGCTTATCTGCCAGCCTAATTCAAGTTTCACCCAGGCAACCCGCACCCTTATTTATTTATTTTTAATTACAAGGGCATAGGTGGGCCTGCCTCTTTGTCTAACGAAAGGCTGCAGTAATTAAAATGGCAGCAGCCTAACCAGAATCGGGTTGCATCCTCTTAATGCCGGATGCAACGAATATTTCGAGAGAGGACGAAAATTGCACTGATTGCTATTAACCGCCAAATTGCAGAGCCTACTTGTTACAGCAAGGAGGAGTGTAATTATGCGTTTAAGCATTGTCTCCTCGCTCACTCAGCAGAATTGCCCTTAATGTTGTGGCTTGCTCTTTCCCCCACTCCTTGTTTCTACGCTGAAAATTTATTACCGATGTGTGAGAGAGTCATCTTCCCTTAGAGTCAGGATGCCAGCTTAATAGTGACTCTCTATTAACACTGTCCCCTCTACAAAACAGCCCATAATACCCCCCCTCTGAAACACATAAGAAAAGTTATGCTTACTGGGAGATTGAAAAGAGTGCAATTTCCAAACATGGTTAGAATCATAGAACTGCAGAGTTGGAATTGACACTGGGGGCAGCGCAGTCTTTAGCATACGTGCCGCTGGGGTGCAAAGTTTCTCCCAGGGCCCCCAAATTTAGTTAAGCCCCCAAATTAACTTTTATTATGATGTAAGAGTTAATTTCGTGTGCACGGCGCTGTTGAAAATGACAAGAGCTGTCGTTGAGTCTGACAAGCGCCACTGTTGTGAATGATAAGCACCACCGCCGGCACGGCGCGCCTTTGGTAAATGAGTGCACGAAGTCGAAAGTCCTTTAGTGAAACAGTAGGTATTTGTTGTTGTTGTTTAGTCGTTTAGTCATGTCCGACTCTTTGTGACCCCATGGACCAGAGCATGCCAGGCACTCCTGTCTTCCACTGCCTCCTGCAGTTTGGTCAAACTCATGCTGGTAGCTTTGAGAACACTGTCCAACCATCTTGTCCTCTGTCGTCCCCTTCTCCTTGTGCCCTCCATCTTTCTCAACATCAGGGTCTTTTCCAGGGAGTCTTCTCTTCTCATGAGGTGGCCAAAGTATTGGAGCCTCAGCTTCACGATCTGTCCTTCCAGTGAGCACTCAGCGCTGATTTCCTTAAGAATGGAAACAGCAGGTATACGTTTTGGTAATACCTAGGTATATATGTACAGTCATACCTCGGGTTACAGATGCTTCAGGTTGTGTTTTTTTGGGTTATAGACCGGCCGAAACCCAGAAGTACCAGAACGGGTTACTTCCAGGTTTCGGCGGTTGTGCATGTGCAGAAGTGCTAAATTGCGCTTTGCGCATGTGCAGAAGTGTCGAATCACAACCCATGCATGCACAGATGCACCACTGCGGGTTGCGAATGTGCATCCTGCATGGATCACGTTTGTAAGCCGAGCATCCACTGTATTTTGTTTTTCTAGCTTGATCAAAATTATTTATTCTTTCATAACAGGTAGATAGTTAAGAGCTTAGGCGGCTTCAGCGGAGAAAGCCTGGCGCCTCCCAGAATTTGGCGCCCGGGTGCCCCGCACTCCTTACACCCCTAGCTGGGGGTCATTCCCATTCCCTGAAATGCAAGGAATATGCAAGTAGCTTCTATGGGGACTGAACCCCTGACTTTGGCGTTATCAGCACCATGCATAGAATTGTTAATAATAATAATAATAATAATAATAATAATAATAATAATAATAATTTATTTTTTATACCCCACCCATCTGGCTGGGCTTTCCCAGCCACTCTGGGCAGCTTCCAACAAAATATTAAAACACCGTAATACATCAAACATAAAAAGCTTCCCTAAACAGGGCTGCTTTCAGATGTCTTCTAAAAGTCTGGTAGTTGTTGTTCTCTTTGACATCTGGTGGGAGGGCGTTCCACAGGGTGGGCGCCACTACCAAGAAGGCCCTCTGCCTAGTGCCCTGTAACTTGGCTTCTCGCAGTGAGGGAACTGCCAGAAGGACTTTGGCGCTGGACCCCAGTGTCCGGGTAGAACGATGGGGGTGGAGATGCCAGTGTGGTGTAGTGGTTAAGAGTGGTAGATTTGTAATCTGGGGAACGGGGTTCGCGTCCCCGCTCTTCCACATGCAGATGCTGGGTGACCTTGGGCTAGTCACACTTCTCTGAAGTCTCTCAGCCTCATTCACCTCACAGAGTTTGTTGTGGGGGAGGAAGGGAAAGGAGAATGTTAGCTGCTTTGAGACTCCTTCGGGTAGTGATAAAGCGGGATATCAAATCCAAAAGATTTGAGAAGAGAGACCTGCCCAGGCCTCTTCCTGCCACTTAACTGTTAAAGGCACAGGAGCCTAACTTGAACCGGGGCTACATCACTTGTATAGTTGCTGCCATGTAAGAGTGGAACCAGGAAGTTCCTCACTGATTCATCTCTCAGGCATGCTTTCATTAGATTCCCTGTAGCAAACTCCTACCTCCTATATTGGGACGCGGGTGGCACTGTGGGTTAAACCACAGAGCCTAGGACTTGCCAATCAGAAGGTCGGTGGTTCAAATTCCCACGATGGGGTAAGCTCCCGTTGCTCGGTCCCAGCTCCTGCTAACCTAGCAGTTCAAAAGCACGTCAAAGTGCAAGTAGATAAATAGGTACCACTGCAGCAGGAAGGTAAATGACATTTCTGTAAGCTGCTCTGGTTCGCCAGAAGCGGCTTGGTCATGCTGGCCACATGACCCGGAAGCTGTACGCCGGCTCCCTCGGCCAAGAAAGCAAGATGAGCGCTGCAACCCCAGAGTCGACCACGACTGGACCTAATGGTCAGGGGTCCCTTTACCTTTACCTCCTGTATTAAGAAAGCCCACACAAAAGAGGCATGGCCAGGCTTTGACGGTTGTGTCATCTATTGAACTTCAACCAGTGCCAGATACCTGGTCTTTATCAAACATCCAATGTGATTTGTCTGCAGGGAGGTTCCATAGCAATAGGCATTCATCCTGATTTGCTTGCCTAATACTTATATGTCCTCCTGATAATCATTCGTTCGCGCCACACTTTTCAACGCATTTTCCTGTCACTTTCCTAACTGCAAAAATACATTTTAAAAAGTGGATTTTTGGGACTAGGGCAACGGAATGCTTCGATGGCTCAGTGATCAGTGGTTTAACCCACAGTGCTTTGGGATGCCCTTAAGCTTTGTCCCAATATGTTAGGTTTCTGTGTACGGGAAACATTTTTAACACTGAAATGGGAGATAAAACGAATGATTCCCCCACCTGTAATTTGACTAAAGTAGCACACATCCCAGGACTCATCTGACTGTATGATTCAGTTCCAAGTTAATAAGCGGTCATCTGTATTCATAAGCCCATCTGTCCTTTGATGAGTGTGTGACCTGATGCTATGCAGGAAAGAGAGAACATTGCCATATTATGTTTTCAATTCATTTGTTCGTGTACATTTTTAAACAGGTCAAATAAAAGCCATTTGGATCTATTATTTTCAATTACAAGGCATTTGTGGGGTGGGAGGGTGAGAGAAAGGACCATTTCAGGCTATATAATAGGGCAGTAAAACATTTCCTCCCCCCCTCGAAATTGGATATTAAAAACCCACAAGCATAGCTTCAGACACCAAAATATCTCTGCTCTAATACCCTCAGGGCAAACGGACACGCAAACGAGCGGCTGTTAATAATATAGTTCAATAATGCAATTAAGCGATGCATAAAGAGATGGCCTCAGCGTTAGTTTTGGGGTGACAGCCTTGCGCTGGTGCACGAGAGGATTAATTCCGTTACATTAGCACTAAATAGAAATAATGAAATAAAAAACGCTGTCGCTCCTAATTTGGCTGCTCTTAAAGCTGAAGGCAACTGTGATGTAGTGTTTAATTCAGAACCATGAGAGAAAAGACTCTCGTGTGGATGAAGTCTTCTTCTTTTCTGGAGTTTCCTGTGTACTCCAGTTCTGTAGGATGGCTGCGCTTCAGTTCCCATATTGCTTCAGAAAGTGTGGATTCGATAGCTTTGCTTTTAAATGCGAAGCGAATCAAATTTCTTCTCCCTCATCCTTGGTGATGTGCGAGTGGGGGAAAGGGGTGGGCAGCTGTTGCAAACGGTCATGGACATAAGTTCACATCAAAGTATTTAACTGTATTACTTCTTAGGCCACATTCACACCATTTTTCAAACAGCCATGGCTTCTTCTCAAGGAGATGTGGTTTGTTCAGGATAATAATAATAATAATAATAATAATAATAATAATAATAATAATAATTTATTATTTGTACCCCGCCCATCTGGCTGGGGAAACTCTGGGTGGCTTCCACAAAGACCAAAAATACACGGATATGTCATACATTAAAAACTTCCCTGAACAGGGCTGCCTTAAGATGTCTTCTGAATGTCAGGTAGTTGTTTTTCTCTTTGACACCTGGTGGGAGGGCGTTCCACAGGGCGGGCGCCACTACTGAGAAGGCCCTCTGCCTGCTTCCCTGTAGCTTTGCTTCTCGCAATGAGGGAACCGCCAGAAGGCCCTCAGCGCTGGACCTCAGCGTCCGGGCAGAACGATGGGGGTGGAGACGCTCCTTCAGGTATACTGGGCTGAGGATGCCGAGAGTTGCTAGGAGACACCAGGGGTGCCAACTGGATTAAAATATTGGGGGAGGGGGCAGGTAAGCCCCACCCTGTATAATCAGTCACATGATGTGGCGCATGCACACTATTTGAATGTCAATGGCCATCAACTTTGGCAGCTGGTATTTTATTGGGGGCCCCACAGGGACCTTGGCCCCTAAGAGTTGGCTGTTATGGGATTCTGCAGATCCCAAGATTGGCTTAACAATCAATCAGGGAGCTCTGGGAATTGCAGTTCTGTGAGGGGAATAGGTTTCGGGTTAGGGTCTATTCTGGAAGCCATACTTGCCTGCGAGTTCCTCTTAGGTGTCTTATAAGTGTCTTATAACTAAAGATACCGACTTTAAGGTGGGATCGCTACTCTTTGGGAGATATTTCCTCTCTGAGTCAGAGTGATTTGCCAAGTAAATGCCAGCAAGCGTCCTGCCTGAATTTACTCCAGAAGGTAGATACCCCGTGTGGACTCTTAATTAGGCAGAATGCATTAGTGTGTAGCCAAGTTGTCATGACAATCATTAAGAAGCAATTTCCAGCCTTGAGAATCCAATTACCCATCACTTGCAATCCATCAGGCTGACAAGCTTCTTCCATGTTGATCTTCAGCTGTGCTGGTGGTTGGCCGGCCCATGGGGAAGCCTTGGGAGAAATCTCCCTATGTTGTCTGTGCAACTTTATTAAGTACCCTCAGGCTCCCTGCATCGCCTTTGCTTGGTGATTAAGTGACAGCCGAAAAGGAAAACTGTATTCAGTGGTGACCCACTGAAGGAGCGTCTCCACCCCCATCGTTCAACCCAGACACTGAGGTCCAGCTCTGAGGGCCTTCTGGTGGTTCCCTCACTGCGAGAAGTGAGGTTACAAGGAACCAGGCAGAGGTCCTTCTCAGTAGTGGCGCCCGCCCTGTGGAATGCCCTCCCATCAGATGTCAAGGAAATAAATAATCTGACTTTTAGAAGACATCTGACGGCAGCCCTGTTTAGGGAAGTTTTCAATGTTTGATGTTTTATCGTGTTTTAAATATTCTGTTGGAAGCTGCCCAGAGTAGCTGGTGAAACCCAGCCAGATGGACAGGGTATGTATGTATGCATGTATGTATGTATGAATGAATGAATGAATGAATGAATGAATGAATGAATAAATAAATAAATAAATAAATATTGTTAGGGCCAGCACAAGACAGCTGAGCAGAGCATTGGACTAGGACTTGGGAGACCAGGGTTTGAATACACACTTAACCAAGAAGCTCACTGGGTAGCCTTGGACAAGTCACTGTCTTTTAGCCAAGCCTACCTCAACAAAGGTCCGTATAGTAAAAGCCATGGTTTTCCTAGTAGTGATGTATGGAAGTGAGAGCTGGACCATAAAGAAGGCTGATCGTCGAAGAATTGATGCTTTTGAATTATGGTGCTGGAGGAGACTCTTGAGAGTCCCATGGACTGCAAGAAGATCAAACCTCTCCATTCTGAAGGAAATCAGCCCTGAGCGCTCACTGGAAGGACAGATCCTGAAGCTGAGGCTCCAATACTTTGGCCACCTCATGAGAAGAGAAGACTCCCTGGAAAAGACCCTGATGTTGGGAAAGATGGAGGGCACAAGGAGAAGGGGACGACAGAGAATGAGATGGTTGGATGGTGTTCTTGAAGCTACTAGCATGAGTTTGATCAAACTGCGGGAGGCAGTGGAGGACAGAAGTGCCTGGCGTGCTCTGGTCCATGGGGTCACGAAGAGTCGGACACGACTAAACGACTAAACAACAACCTCAAAATGGCGCCCCCACAGCCAGAGAAGGAGGGGTGAGTGAAGATCTATAGCAGGAACCAGGGAGTGTTGGGAGCTGCCCAGAGTGGCTGGGGAGGCCCGGCCAGATGGGCAGGGAATAGGTAATAAATTATTATTATTATTATTATTATTATTATTATTATTATTATTATTATTATTATTATTATTATCATCATCATCATCATCCTCATCATCCTCTATTAAAGTCACATGGTATCACAATGGTAAGAGTGGTGATGGGCGCCTCTTGAGACAGGTAGGGTGGGAATTAGGAAGGCTACAGCCCGGAGGAGACAGAGCCTAATAATTCTAGCTTTGTCCTCAATCTCCTCTCTGTGGTCTGCAAAGGCGTCGCTAAGATTGAGGAGGAAGCTGACAGTCAGTGCTTGTAGTCAGACAGTCAGACAGTCTGGATTGCTTGTAAATAAGAAGGCAGACAGGTGGGAGCAGCCATTCACTCTAATGGACCAGCCTCCCTGGTTGCAAACCTCCACCCAGATCACCTGGTTTCCCCACTTTCATCTTCTCACCTGGATTCATCCTCATCTTGTTTATCCCCCATCCATCCCAAAACAACCTCCAGGCACCATCCCAAGAGTTCTCCAGCCTTCCTGAGATCATAAAATTGTAGAGTTGGATGAGATATTGAGGGTCATTTAGTCCAACCCCCTGAAATGCAAGAATTTCAACCTCTGCTTAAAAACCTTCAAAGATGGGAAGCTCACCACCTCTTGAGGGAGTCTGTTCCACGATCGAACAGTTCTTACCACCAGAAAATTCTCCCTGATATTGAGTCAAACGAGCAGATCGAAATGAAGGTAGAGCTATCTATTGTCCTGCAAAGCTCCTGTTATATAGTCTTATGGGATGTGGGTGGCACTGTGGTCTAAACCACTGAGCCCCGTGGGCTTGCTGATCAGAAGGTTGGCGGTTCGAATCTCCGTGACGGAGTGAACTCCCATTGCTCGGTCCCTGCTCCTGCCAACCTAGCGGTTCAAAAACACACCAGTGCAAGTAGATAAATAGGTACCGCTGTGGTGGGAAGGTAAATGACATTTCTGTGTGCTCTGGTTTCCATCGTGCCAGAAGCAGTTTAGTCCTGCTGACCACATGACCTGGAAAGCTGTCTGTGGACAAACGCCGGCTCCCTTGGCCTGAAAGCGAGATGAGCGCCACAACCCCATAGTCACCTTTGACTGGACTTAACTGTCCAGGGGCCCTTTACCTTTACCTATAGTCTTACATTTTTAAAAAGCAGGTTGTAAGAATCTTCAAATGCGAAGGTTTTTCGCTAGGCATTAGGGTCCAGTATGAGACTGCGTCCAGGAGGGGGCAGCAGGTACATGAATTAGAACAGTACCAGTGCTGTGCTCCTTAGAAGGGAGGTTTTTCTTTTGGGCGGGGGAGCGGGGAATTTGCAAAGGCGGATCAACGAGGCATATGCTGATTGGCAGTCTCCAACACCCTTTGATGGCTCTGGCACTCCCTGCAAGTAAACTCATTTTTCTATAAAAGGAGATCTGGACAAATTGCTCCTGAGTGGTTCTGGACCCTCCATCCAGATATCCAACTGCATATGTATGTTTTGAAGCAAGTTGGGGGGGGGGAACCTCAAGCCTGACTATTAAAAAGGGGAGGTTTTGAACACATCGGTCCCTTTTTTGGCTCATGAATAATGATAACGAATTCTTTATCCTCTGCCAGATCAAGGAAGCACACATCATGATCTCCCCAGATGTTCTCAGTGTCGGACCTTTCATATATTCCTGCCTGAGCTTTGGGAGTATCAAACGCAGCGTGACCCCAGCATGAAAAATCCACTTAAAAAGGAGAGTGATAAATATGTAACTATTTTTGAAAGGCATCAGGCCCTTCATGTATATTTCATAATGAGTTAGTCGCTGCGTCTTTGCTCTTCCGTCTGAAATCACCCAAATTACATTTCAATGCAATTTGCATTAATAGTCTCATTTTCATTTAATTACAAGCCTCTTGTTGCTGGGATGAAAGGCGTTTTCCAAGGCACAATAGAGAACTCTTCCAGAGACATTTTGCCGTGGCGACTGCTGTAACCAGTCCCATGGAACCCAGGTGGATTCATAGGAGCGCTTAACAGTCATTGTGGCGTTAAGTTCTTCCCATTTCCCTTTGCTCACAGTGACCACTTGGCTTCTCCTGCCTCTAATAGCACTCAGGTTTTGCAAATTGACCTTTTCACCCATTCTTTGGGTTTCCAATGGAGAGATCAACTCTGAAGGGGTTATGTGCATCTCCCCCATGTGGTGAACCATTGAGCTGCAGCTGATAAGCACCTCGAGGCTTTGGCGTGACTTCCATCTGGAGAGAATGGTGTATAAAAGGAAAGCCTTTCTTGAAAAACAAGGTCTTCCTGTATCTTTGGTCCTGACTTCTGGCTCACTCCTTCTAGCTTTGTCCTTCAAGCCCACCCATCTGACTGGGTTTACCCACCCACTCTGGGCAGCTTCCAAGGAAATACAGAAACACAGTAAGGCATCAAACACTAAAAACTTCCCTAATAGGCTGCCTTCAGATGTCTGCTAAAAGTCAGATAGTTGTTTATTTCCTTGACATCGGATGGGAGGGCGTTCCACAAGGTGGGTGCCACTACCGAGAAGGCCCTCTGCCTGGTTCACTGTAACCTCACTTCTCGCAAGGAGGGAACTGCCAGAAGGCCCTCAGAGCTGGACCTCAGTGTCCGGGCTGAATGATGGGGTTGGAAATGCTCCTTCAGGTATAGAGAGCCAGGGCTGTTTAGGGCTTTAAAGGTCAGCATCAACACTTTGAATTGAGTTTGTAGATGTACTGGGAGCCAATGTAGGATTGATGTTATATGGTCCAGCAGTCGCTTCCAGTCCCCAGTCTAGCTGTCGCATTCTAGATTAGTTGTAGTTTCCAAGTCACCTGCAAAGGTAGCCCCACGAAGAGCACATTGCCGTAGTCCAAGCAGGAGACAACCAGAGCATGTACCACCCTGGTGAGACAATGTGCAGGCAGTTGGAGTCTCAGCCAGTGTACCAGATGGAGCTGATTGACAGCTGCCCTGGACACAGAATTGACCTGTGCCTCCATGGACAGCTGTGAGTCCAAAAAACTCCCCAGGCTGTGCACCTGGTCCTTTATGCAATATTTGGTTGGAGAACTGCATTGTTAAATTCAGAGAAGTGAACATTTTGAAGGATTTTGGTTCGTTTATTGGTTTGCAAAGTGCAAATTACGTCAGTTTGCATTAAAATGCAAACTGAATCCCCTATACATGCTTTGATTGGGCTCTAAGATCTAGAGCAGTGTTTCCCAACCTTTTTTGGGCAAAGGCACACTTGTTTGATGAAAAAAATCTCGCGGCACACCACCATTACAGCCCCGTGACGTCAGCGCGCAGCATCACGCCGGGAGGGACGCACGAAAGGGAAGTTTTCAATTTTTTTCCCTCCCCCTTGCCGGGGAACCTCCAAGCTTTGGGGGTGGGGGGGGGGAGGAGGCAGCAAAGCGAGGGACTGAGGGACCCTAACCCTAACCCTAACCCTCACCGATCACCCGGGAAAGCATGCGAACGAGGAGCCCCCGTGTCCTGCTCCCGGCAGCGGACGGCACAAAGCGAGGAGGCCTGGACAAGGCAGCACGCTCCCCGCTCTCGCTGCATCGGGGCTTTTCTCCTCCAGGCCGCTTTCGAAGTCCCCTTCTCCGCTCCCAAGAGCCGGAGCCGCTGCTTCCAGGCCCTGTCCGAGCCCCGACTTGTGGCCTCACTTCGAGGAGCGCCTGTTGCTGGGGACGGGGCTGCATCCCCCTCAGCCGCCGCCTCGCTTCCTTCCAGGAGACCCGACGGCTCCCCCTCTCCCGCTCGCCCTCCTGCGCCCGCAGCAGACCGAGACCTCCCCGCCCCCGCCCGGCTCGGCCCTACCTGGGCGCCTCCAAGCCCGGCCGGCTCCGCGTCGCGCTCCACGCCGGGCAGCTGCAGTAGGGGCGCGCGGCGGCCCGGCTGAGCGCGCCCCGGAGCCGTCGCGCCGTCGCTCGCGAGTCCCTCCGAGAGCCCTCGGGACTGACTCCGGAGTCGCGAGGCGGCGCGTCGCCCAGGGAAGGGGCGGCTTCCCACAAGTCCTCCGGGAAGCAAACGCCCTCGCCCGCCTCCCTCCAGGCAACATCTCGCGGCACACCAGGCAACATCTCACGGCACACTAGTGTGCCGCGGAACACCGGTTGGGAAACACTGATCTAGAGGACCTACAAACTATCCAAGAAACAGCTATTGACATGGAGAGAGCCTCAAAGAGGAGACCTGACATTTGCAGTCTGCGATAGTCCAGTCAGCTTTCAATCTCCTTTCCTGCAGATGTTCCAATATCGGCAGCTATGCGTAGCACTAACCAAGAATGGCTGAGACGACGGCAAGTTCTTACAAGTGAAAAATGGAGCTTTTCGCCTCCTTGTATATTAGATCAGGTTTGCTCAACGAAGCGCAGTCTGATCTGAAGGAGTAATGCGGGATCTGGAAGGGGCTAAATCACAGCCCTATCTATCTTCATTGAAGAACTAAGTCTCTCTGTTTGGGAGACTGTTTTGTGGGTCTTTGGTTGAAGTGGGTAAGCAGCAGTTACTGTCAAAGGGGAAGGAAAGCATGGCGCCATTACAGGAAGGGAAGGGAAAATGGAGTCAGGGATGAAGAAGCAATGGCTATACAATAGCTTCATGTACATGAACTTTAGCTGGATTAAAATAGAGTATGGGAGATAATAATAATAATAATAATAATAATAATAATAATAATAATAATAATATTTATACCCTGAACATCTGGCTGGGTTTCCCCAGCCACTCTGGGCGGCTCCCAACAGAATATTAAAAACACAATAAAACATCAAACATTAAAAACTTCCCTAAACAAGGCTGCTTTCAGATGTCTTCTAAAAGTCAGATAGTTGTTTATTTCCTTGACATCTGATGTGAGGGCGTTCCACAGGGCGGGTGTCAGTGTTTGAAAAAGAAAGGGTTCTGACCTCCTTTTTACTCCTTTGCCTAGTCCTCAGACCTTACTTGGCACAAAAGAGTCTTTGAGAAAGAGTATTCTTGCAAAGTATTGCTGCTTTTATTCTTAAAAAGTCTTCTTCTCCAACCACGACTGACAGCTTTCACACACACCAAACGCAACCAGCTTTCTACCATCCAACCAACCCACACCCAACACTAACATTGACCACTGTATATATACAGGTACAATTTGGTGAAAGGTTGCATGAATCATTGTAGGCTGCTGACTCATGCTGACTTAGTTCTTTTAACATTAAAGAAACAGTGGCCAATTTTTTGCCGTGACACCGGGTGCCACTACCGAGAAGGCCCTCTGCCTGGTTCCCTGTAACCTCACTTCTTGCAAGGAGGGAACCGCCAGAAGGCCCTTGGAGCTGGACCTCAGTGTCTGGGCTGGACGATGGGGGTGGAGAAACTCTTTCAGGTAAACAGAGGGAAAGAAGCCTTTACCAATGTTCGGATCCAGCAAGGCTTTTACGATGTTCTTAGTACCTGATCAGGTTCCTTGCTCCCTGCAGCTATGTAAGTTTTAATAGTGGCTGCAGCAGCTGGCAAGAGATCACAGCTTCCCTGTTGGATGAACCACAAAAGGTCAGATCTTCACTAGGAACAGCATGTATCAACTGCAATAGCTATGTCCTATCTGCCTTGTTGTAGGCAAAATGCCCGTGAATGCAAGTTGCTGGGAATTGCTACAAAGATGTCTGTAAATGTGACGTGAAGGTTGGCAACACCAACCCTGCAGTGTGGGAACTGCTTGCAGGTGACCACAGTGCCTGGAGGCAGACAGTCAGATTGTGCAGCCGCAGCAGTGACCAGAAGAGCAATGGCTGCTGGGGGGAGCGCAGAGAGAAGAAACGCCATGGTACATCTGCAGCAGCGCAACTGGACGCCTTCATCTGCCCCAGCTGCAACAAAACATGTCTCTCCCTTATCGGTCTCTACCAATGGCTTCAAGTTACAAGTCCTCAACATTAGGAGGAAGAACTTTTTGAAGGCAGGAGCTGTTTGACAGCGGAATAGACTCCCTCAGAAGTTGGTGGACTCTCCTTCGTTGGAGGTTTTAAAACAGGGGTTGGACAGCCATCTGCCAGGGATTCTCTAGCTGGGATTCCTGCATTGCAGGGGGTTGGACTAGATGACCCTGAGCAGGAGGGTCCCTTTGAATGCTATACAATTCTATTATTCTTATGCCCCATAGCTTTCAAGCCAAGTTGTGTACAGCACACACACTGGCCTTTCTCACCTTCTTCGGAGCCTAGAAACGCACCATTTGGCAATCTTAAATTAACAAACCCTGCCACTCATCTCGCCATCATTTCGTTTAGGAAGGCACTGCGGGGAGTGATGCCTATTTGCTTTCTGAAAGCTGCTTAAGCATGCATGCCATTCTATCTGAATTGATCGTTTTACGACAGGAAGAATTCTCTCAGAGACAGCAGTGGCTAGAAAGAGGGGGGGGGGTAAGCACCCTCAAATGCCACCCCACTGTAAAAGAAGCATGGAAGTTGGATCGTGCTGTGGATGTTACAAAACAAAGCTCTCCAGCTGAGCCTCCTTCCAGCATGTAGAAACATTGTTTGGAAACTTCATTAATTAAGCGGCATATAAATGAGCTGAGTTGAAGAAGTTGAATAATATATCAATTTAGGACAAAAAAAAGTCATACCGGGGAGGGAAGAACCAAACAGTGGAAATAAAGAGGAGAACAAGGCAGTCGTGTGTGACCTTTGGAAAACTCAACTTCATAATGGAAAAAGTAAAAAAATATTTCCCTAGATTTGAAAGCTGAAATATTCAATATGTGCATATTATCTGTGATATATTATGGAGCCGGAGAGCTGGACTGTGACACAGAGAAACACAAGCAGCCTAAGAACAGGGCAACACGCAATAGCAGGAGAGAAAAGTAAATGATTGGATATGGCAAAGATCAAAAGTTGTGAATGTAGTGGAAAAGGCCACAAAGCTAAAATGGAAATATGAGGGACATCTGGCGGAAGATGACTCAGGTTGAAGGAACAAAGAAGTGTTAGTGTGGAGACCCTACAATTTCAAAAGACCAAAGGGACAATCACCTAGGTGATGGGTGGATGATCTAAAACAGGCATAGTCCAGATGTTTGGAACTGCAATTCCCATCATCCCTGACCACTGGTCCTGTTAGCTAGGGATGATGGGAATTATAGTCCCAAATATCTGGAGGGCTGGAGTTTGCCTACGCCTGATATAAAACCAAGAACAGGACCTACGTGGATGCAGAGAGCAGCAACAGAGAATGTTGTCCTGGCACCTGACTGATC
This sequence comes from Podarcis liolepis, assembly GCF_965112155.1. NCBI lineage: Eukaryota > Metazoa > Chordata > Lepidosauria > Squamata > Lacertidae > Podarcis > Podarcis liolepis. Next base: position 54,301,959 of record NC_139565.1, on the reverse strand, counting down.
AATTGGCAATGGATGTGGAGGTGTAAACAATACATGCATTCAAAAACTTATGTCATATTGTATGACTTAGTTTCTAAATAAGAGGTACTGAGTCAATCGTGTCTGAAAATCATAATGCTTGTTTACAACGCTCTTGTACCACCAACCTTACTGTATGCTTGTGAAACATGGACCACTTATAAACGCCATCGCCAACTCCTCGAAAGCTTCAGTAACAGTGTCTCTGAAATTTTTTACATATCACTTGGGAAGACAGGCAAACTAATGCCAGTGTATTGGAAGAAGCAAAGATCATGAGTGTTGAAGCGATGATTCTCCAACATCAACTTCGCTGGACTGGTCATGTTGTTTGGATGCCTGTTTACTGTCTTCCAAAGCAACTACTCTATTCTGAACTTAAAAATGGACAGCGTAATGCTGGTGGTCAACAAAAGAGGTTTAAAGACTCTCTCAAGGCAAATCTTAAAAACTGTAATATAAACACCGACAATAGGGGAACAGTGACCTGCAAGCGCTCCAATTGGAGAACAGCCTTTACCAAAGGTGTCAGGGGCTTTAAAGACACTCGAACTCAGGACGCAAGGGAGAAACGTGCTAAGAGGAGGGCATGCTTGGCAAATCCACACCGTGATCAACTCCTGTCAGGAAACCAATGTTCCCACTGTGGAAGGACGTGTGGATCCAGAATTGGCCTCCACAGTCACTGACAGACCCACTGCTAAAACCGTGTTTATGGAAGACAATCTTACTTGACTTCGAGTGATCGAAGGAGAAGAAGAAGAAGAAGAAGAAGAAGAAGAATGGCTCTCTTGCATGGAAGCTCTTTCCCTGTGCATAGCTGTGGAGAGAATTCACTGGGCAACAATTTTTTACTCTTTGAATGTTGCATAGATTTCTACAACCGATTTAGGGTATTTTTGCACTGCTGAATCAGGAAATGGCATCCGTTTCTTTCCATCAGGTCAGGTTTACTGTAAACTGAATGGTGGGCATTGATAAAGGTAAGTACACGTAAATTGCATGTTGCTTCACCATTTTTCAAACTTCAGGGCTTGAACTTCTGTTTCTTGGAACTCCTGGAATGCTCAGCAGCAGGGAGGTCTCTCTTCAGAGTCCAACAGTAGTCAGCCATCATGACTGCGTCCCAGCGACCCTGATACCTGGTCTCCATCTCTTTCATGTCCTGATGGAATCTCCCCCCCTGCTCATCACTCATTGAACCCAGGTTCTCAGGAAACCGGTCCATATGTGAAAATAGGTAGTGCATCTTGATGCTCATGTTGCAGCCCAGGTTTCTGAAAGCAATCAGCATGTTGTTGACAAGTTCTGCGTAGTTTCTGGCCTTATTGTTGCCAAGAAAGTTCTTCACTACCAGAACAAATGCCTTCCACGCTTCCAGTTCCACTTCGTTCATTGAGTTTCCGAACTCTGGATCTCTGATGACCTGACGGATCTGAGGACCGTCAAAGATGCCAGCTTTCAACTTCTCCATGGTCAATCCTGGAAAAGCCTGGCACAAGTAAATAAAGCAGTCACCATCCTTGTCCAGAGCCTTGATGAACTGCTTGATTAAGCCGAGCTTGATGTGCAGCGGTGGGAAGAATATTCTGTCTCTGTCCACCAGAGGGTCGTTGATGACGTTCCTTTCTTTGCAAGGCACCAATTCCTCCCGCACAGGCCAGTCCTTCTTCGTGTAATGCTGAGCACGGTCCCTACTATCCCACATGCACAGAAAACATGGCTACTTGGTGAAGCCAGACTGTTGTCCCAACAAAAAGTTCACCATCTTCAGGTCAACACAAATAAACCACTTATGCTGATCATAACCAATTTTCTCCAGCACATACTTCACCGCTTCATAGTTCTCCTTCAATGTACTCGAGTGAGCCAGGGGTATAGAGGCAAACTGGTTGCCGTTGTGTAGCAGAACACATTTCAGTGATCGGTTGCTGCTGTCAATGAACAGTCTCCAATCTTTAGGTTCGTACTGTGGCACTCAAAGCTTGAGCAGAAGCTGCGCAATATTTGCACAGTACACCAAGTCCTTCTCTTCCGAGAAAAAATGGAGGTACTCTTGATGCCTGTTGCGGAAGAAGCTGATGTGAGCACTGTCAGAGAGGAGGTTTTTTTCCTTCAATCTGGATGCCAACAGTTCGGCAGAGTCCTTTGACAAGCTGAGGTCGCGAACTAGATCATTCAACTCCTTTTGGGAAAATGGATGTGGAGCATCATCTTCAAGAACCACTTCTTCTTCTTCATGTCCTTCAACACTGGAGGCATCTTCGTCACTAATGTCAGGAAGTTCTCCGAAGATAGGCACTGGAATTTCATCACAATGAGCTACAGGACGACGTGCTGATTGAAGATCAGGACACTTCATGGGGCGGCTGCCCCATTAACTTAGTTTTGATCCCCCAACTTTATGCAGTGCTGCACCAATTTATGGAAGATTTTTGAGGTTTTATGACTTCAAACTGATCCCTTTTCGACATAATCACCCAGAACTATCGGACCTGAATACTTCTTGTCATTAAAATAATCATTTCCAATCAAAACAATTATGCGACATGGCATTTTACCCCCACCAACTTCTTCTAAAATGCTCCACACAAGCGTACATGTGAACAAAAACGTAAAAAAGACATGTGGCCATAGCTCAAAAACCTGACCTGATTGAGCAAAACCAATGTGATTTTTGGATTCAGCGCATCAGATTCATCCTAAATCAACTGAAAAAACGCAGACAACAAATTTGTTGTTGACCAGTGTTATTGATTTTCTTTTTAGGCAGAAGAAGGCAAGGGCACTCTGCACATGTGCAATGGCACACTGCCCTGAATAAAAGTCCTGTTGTGATGAAAACAGCAAGGTTAAAAATGGCAGCCCTGCAAAGTGAAAATGTTGCCAGCTGCCATTGCATATATGGAGAGGAAGATCCAGGAATTTTATTTCAACTGCAGTCTGAAGTGGTGTAGCTCCAGAAGGGTGAAATGAATGTTTAAATGTTCCAGAATTAGTTCTGTTTGCACCAGAAAAGTATTTCATGCATTAATAGAAACCAACAATTTACATATTGCAGATTTCAGCAATGCCAAGTTAATAAGCAATACAGTAAATAAAGCCTGAAGCCTTAAAAATGATAAATTCCGCTGGCTTTTCCAAACACAAGTTTCCTGCATTCTTTAAAATGCTGTACCACACAGAAAGCCCTATATGCAAAACCATTTATAATTTGGCATATGAAAGCTATTACCGCAGTGCAAAAATCCTTAATGGTAATGTACATTGTGCACAAAAATTATTTACTGTTGAACTTGGGGGGGATGTTTTGTTTTTGCAGAAATATCTAATGGAACTATTTAGTTGCTCTGATAAAAATACTTAGATTCTCCCTACCCCTCCCTTTGCCCAAACTGGTATTATTTAATAAACTTTTTTTTTTTTTTTAAAAATGTACACCCTGGATAATTCTTCCTTCTTGCACCTGTTTATATGAAATACCATTCTGTGAAAAATTATATTGTAGGAAATCAAGTTTAAACACAAGTGTTATCTAGTCCAATCCTCTGCAATGCAGGAATTTCAACTAAAACACCCGTGACAGATGGCCATCTGTTGCTTACAAACCTCCAATGAAGGAGAGTCCGTTTCACTGCTGAACAGCTCTTACCTTCAAAAAGTTCTTTCTGATATTGAGTCGGAATCCCCTTTCTTGTAACTTGAAGCCTTGGTTTGAGTCCTGCCCTCTGGAGCAGGAAGAAGAAGAGTTTGGATGTGATATCCCACTTTATCACTACCCGAAGGAGTCTCAAAGTGGCTAATATTCTCCTTTCCCTTCCTCCCCCACAACAAACACTCTGTGAGGTGAGTGGGGCTGAGAGACTTCAGAGAAGTGTGACTAGCCCAAGGTCACCCAGCAGCTGCATGTGGAGGAGCGGGGAAGCGAACCCGGTTCACCAGATTACGAATCTACTGCTCTTAACCACTACACCACACTGGCTCTCATCAGGAGAGCCACACTTCTCTCTCAGGAGAAAACAAGCTTGCTCCATCTCCCATGGGACAATCCTTTAGATATTTGAAGATGTCTGTCATATCTCCTCTCAGTCTCCTCTTTTCCAGTCTAAACATACCCAACTCCCTCAACTGTTCCTCATAAGACTTGGCTTCCAGACCCTTGGTCATCTTGGTTGCCCTCCTCTGCACATGTTCCAGCCTATCAAACTCTCATCTCCCATAAATACTGATCATACTAACAAAAATCAATCCAATTCACACTCTCATCAAGGTATACACCGTGCTGTTCACTTTTGGAAATCATTTTGTGGGATTTTGCACACTGTTGCTCCTTTAATTTTCTACTCTGTAAAAATGTTGTCCTTCATTCAATAGCTTTTCTGCCCAGTTCTTTTGAGTATATTGAACTCAAAGTATGGCTGCCGGATCTCAATGAAGTCCACCAGGAATGGACTTCATTGGTGCTATTTACGTACGCGACCGCTGATGCTCGGATGTTACTAGCCCAGAGATGGAAAGAAGACAGAGTCCCAAACCACAGAAGATTGGCGGATTAAGATGACGGACTATGCCAAAATGGCAAAAATGAATCAGAAATCAGGAAGGCCAAAATTTTAATAAGGAATGAGGAAAATATATAATTTACCTTAAAAACCATTATAAACAATTAAAATTATTAGCAGGACTGGAATAACACTTATTAGCAGGACTGGAATAACACTTGGAAATGCTTTGGAATTCTCTTTCTGTGTTGGTTGTTTGATAATTATTTGTAAATTTGTAAATTTAAAAATCTGATATATAAAAAAATCTGATATATATCACATATATATATATATATATATATATATATATATATATATATATATGGTAAAGGGACCCCTGACCATTAGGTCCAGTTGTGGCCGACTCTGGGGTTGCGGTGCTCATATCGCTTTACTGGCTGAGGAAGCCGGTGCAAAGCTTCCGGGTCATGTGGCCAGCATAACTAAGCCGCTTCTGGCGAACCAGAGCAGCACACAGAAACGCCCTTTACCTGCTAGGTTGGCAGGAGCAGGGACCGAGCAACGGGAGCTCACCCCGTCACGGGGATTCAAAACGCCAACCTTCTGATCAGTAAGTCCTAGGCTCTGTGGTTTAACCCACAGCGCCACCCGCGTCCCTACACACACACACACACACACACACACACACACACACACACAAAAAGACAAGGAATTGGTGGCCCATGAACACATCATCAAGCATTCCTTGACCAAGACATTCAGTACAACGTTGCAGTGTGACTAATCACTTGGCTTTTCCATTGGGCATATTCCTTACACTATTGAGGACATTGTTGTCGTTCATCATCGCTACTGGGACCGGCACCATCATGTTGCAATAGGAGTTCTCCTCTTAAGAATTCTAACCAGGCAACCTCACTCCATTCCAGGATACTCCTTGTTATGTAGTGTAGTTTCACCCTGGGCCAACAGGGGGATACTGTATATAGTTTTCACTCAGGTCTGTAGATAGTTTTCACTCAGGTCCGCGGCAGTTATTTTAGGCGGGAACTCTGGGCTGTGGTGGTTACAATGTTGACAGCCGGCTGCCTATAAATACAGGCCGGCTGAGCTGTTCCCAGTCAGTTCTATTCCAGCTTACCATAATAAAGAGCTACTTGAAGAAATCGCTGTGCCGGCTGCTATGTCAACCCACGACTTAACACTGGCGACGAGGATGGGATGGATGGACATCAGAGCACAGCCAGATGCGGCCAGCCTCTGAACTGAGCTGAATCACTGAGCTGAATCACAGAGCGAAATCACTGAGCGAAATCACTGGGAAGAACCAATTCAGAGCTGACTGTTCTGGCTAGAGCACTGTGTTCCATCCATCGCCCTTCACGCCGGCATCGGAATCATGGCTTCACTTGTGCCTCTACCGCCGTTTGCGCCAGCCTCTGAATCATGGGACTCCTACCTCGCTCGGTTCGACTGCTACCTCCAAGCCAACGAGCTGACAGCAGTATCAAAGGATCGGAAGCGGGGCCTATTCCTCAGCCTCTGTGGGCCTGAGGTGTTTGAGACGGCCCGAGCGTTGGTTGCGCCTGAAGCAGTCCAGGCAACACCATGGGACACGATCCAAGAGAAGCTCCGCAACCACTACGCACCAAAGCCGTCCAAGATTGCTGCCCGCCATGCGTTCTACCACCGGAACCAGGCAGAGGGGGAGTCAATCAACAACTACACCACCGCCCTGCGACAGGCTGCAATGCACTGTGAGTTCCGAGACTTAGACGATGCACTGATGGATCGAATCGTCTGCGGGGTCTGGGACATCCATCTGCAACGGCGCCTCCTAGCCAAGCCAGACCTCACGCTACAGAAAGCCATTGAGGAGGCTGTGGCCTCAGAAGCTGCTGAACGCTCCGCCCAGGAGATCCGCAAGTCCAGCAGCCCGCGTCTTGCTAGGGAGCCAGTTCCGGTGCATCATGAAGAGGCCAGCAGTGAGGAGGCATCCTCCAGTGAAGACGATGACGTGCACCAGACAAAGCGGGAGCGCAGGAAGTTCCAACAGAAGTCCAAGGGCCAACCGGAATGTGCTGGCTGCGGAGGCAACCATTCCCGTGCCAAGTGTCGATTCAGAGACGCCATCTGTAGGAAGTGTTCCAGAAGGGGCCACATCGCTAAGGTCTGCCGATCGGCTCCGTCTGACACCCCCCCTTCATCGACTCGCAAGTCCAAGTCTTCACTCCAGTCTGCCAAGGAAAGTTGTTTCGCTCTCACCAACTGCCGCTGCCCGTCTGGAACCACGATTGGCCAAACCGACTCGACTACGCGACGCAAGCTGAACGTCACGGTGCTCATTGAAGGAGCTCCATGTGACATGGAGATCGACACCGGGTCTGCCCTGTCCATCGTGTCATGGAGCACCATCAAAAGACTGGTACCCAGAGTGTCCAAAAGGCAACTCGACTCTCACCGCGTACACCTGAGAGACTACCAGGGAAACGACATTCCCGTGGTAGGCGTTGGCCGGTTCCGGATCGCCTTCAAGGATTTTTCGGGCCTGCTCCGGTTGGTGGTGGTCGAAGGTCAGCGGCCAAGCCTCCTAGGGCTAGACTGGTTTGATGCCCTCGGCCTGGAAGTCACCGGCATCAACTGCATCTCTAACGCAGAGACTGAGGGTCTGGTCAAAGACTTTGCCGAGGTTTTTGACGGCACCTTGGGCCAATATACAGGTACGCCCATCTCCTTTAGCCTTGATCCACAAGTCGCCCCCATCAAGCTAAAGCCACGCCGGGTTCCCTTTGCTCTCAAGGCTAAGGTGGACGAACAACTGGACAAACTGATCGCCCAAGGAGTTTTGGAGCCGGTTGACCACGCAAAGTGGGAAACCCCCATCGTCACACCTGTCAAGCCAGATGGGTCGGTGAGAATCTGCGCTGACTACAAGTGCACGATCAACAAGGCACTTCAGCAGCACGCTTATCCGGTTCCTGTTGTCCAACACCTGCTGCATTCCCTGGGTGAGGGTAAGGTCTTCGCTAAGCTGGACCTTGCCCAAGCCTATCAACAACTGCCAGTCGATGATGCCACTGCTGAAGCCCAGACGATCGTCACCCACCGGGGGGCATTCCGTTGCCGCCGGTTGCAGTTCGGGGTGAGTGTGGCTCCTGGCATCTTCCAAAGCCTTATGGAGCGTCTCCTGCAAGGGCTTCCGGGCGTGGTACCATATTTTGATGACGTCTTGGTGTCTGCAGACTCACACCAGCAGCTGTTCGAGCGCCTCCGTGCCGTGCTGACCAGGTTCCAGGAGGCCGGGCTCAAGGTAAAGAGGGAGAAGTGCCAGATCGCCGTTCCACAGGTAGAGTTCCTGGGCTATCTTATCGATGCCTCCGGTCTTCATCCAACCACATCCAAGATCCGCGCTATCCAGCAGGCCCCCACCCCAAAGAACAAAACGGAGTTGCAGGCATTCCTGGGGCTGCTGAACTTTTATAACATGTTCCTGCCCCACAAAGCCACAGTGGCTGAGCCTCTTCACCGACTCCTTAGCACTAAGACGCCTTGGGCCTGGGGTCATCGGGAGACGGCGGCCTTCAACGCGGTCAAGGCTCTCCTTTCTTCAGACAGTGTGCTGGTACAGTACAGTGAATCCAGGCCGCTGGTCCTTGCCTGCGACGCCTCACCTTTTGGCATCGGTGCTGTCCTTAGTCACCGTTTTCCAGATGGAAGAGAAGCACCGCTCGCCTACTTTTCCAGGACACTATCTCCGACGGAACGGAATTACAGCCAGCTCGACAAGGAGGCATTGGCACTTGTGGCTGGAGTGAAGAGGTTCCATGAATACCTCTATGGCAGGACTTTTGACCTCATCACTGACCACAAGCCACTCCTGGGCCTCCTCGCCGGTGATCGTCCAACTCCACCGGTCCTCTCACCACGCATGCTGCGATGGACTGTTTTCCTGGCTGCCTACCACTACCGGCTCATCCATCGCCCGGGGAAATCGATGGGCCATGCCGACGCCCTCAGCCGTTGCCCTCTTCCAGCATTTGTGGAAGACCCGGCTCCAGCTTCATCGCTCCTTCTGATTGAGGATCTTCCGGCAGCGCCTGTATCGGCTGCCACTGTGGCCTCCGCATCTGCCCAGGATCGCACCATCAGCCGGGTGCTCAACTAGGTGTGGAGGGGGTGGCCACAAGGGCTTTTTGCATCGGAGTTCCAGCCCTTCGCAACCAGACAACATGAACTCTCAGCTCATCGCGGCTGCCTGCTGTGGGGAGACTGCGTCGTGATTCCCCAGGGACTCCGTCAGCGCGTCCTGGAGGCTCTGCACGTTGGCCACCCGGGAATTGTCAAAATGAAGGCGTTGGCTCGGTGTTACGTCTGGTGGCCTAATATGGACGATGCCATCACTGCCTGGGTGTCCGCCTGTCAAGCGTGCCAGGAGTCGAGGCCTGCACCACCGGCAGCTAAGGGACACACCTGGGAGACGCCAAAGACACCCTGGTCGAGGGTGCACATCGATCTGGCTGGCCCCTTTCACGGCCGGACCTTTATGGTAGTGGTGGACGCCTATTCCAAATGGCTGGAGGTCGCCCTGATGCCCTCCACCACTACCGAAGCTGTCATCCGGGTGCTGCGAGGCCTGTTTGCAACGCATGGGTGTCCTGATGTCCTTGTCTCTGACAACGGACCGCAGTTCACGTCAGGCACGTTTGAGCGGTATCTTTTGGGACTGGGCATCCGCCATGCCCTAACGGCACCCTTTCATCCATCCAGCAACGGGCAAGCGGAAAGAATGGTGCGCTCGACAAAAGAGGCACTGGCGCGCCTGGACCGGGGAGACTGGCATGAGCGGGTCGCCGAATACTTGTTCGTGCAACACATCACCCCTCATGCGGCCACAGGGAGGAGTCCTGCTGAACTGCTTATGGGCCGCCGCCTCAGGTCACCGCTCGACCGGCTACACCCAGACTTTGCCGTGGCTGAACCCCCAGGCTGTGCCAACGCACCACGGTCATTTGTCCCAGGAAACCAGGTCTTTGCCCGGAACTATGTGGGGGACATCCCTTGGGTGCCAGCCACAGTAGTGGGAGTCACTGGACCTCGCTCGTACCAGGTGGCACTCGAAGACGGACGCTTGTGGCGACGGCACATAGACCAGCTTAGGCGCAGGGTTGGGGACTTGGACACTACCGAGGTGCCCCCAACTGCGCTTGCGGCTCCAGAAGAGACACGTACAGATGGCGAGGCCCCACCTACACCTCCCTCGCAAACTGCCAGCGTGGAGCCGAACCAAGCCGTTTCAGAACAGACTCAGACCGCTCCACTTGCGGAGGCTCCACCCACAGCAGCGGATCCAGGGGAGTTGGTTCCAACGCCACCTAGGGTCGCACCACAGCCTCAGCGAGAACTGTGTGGCCCTCCGGACTTGGCTACCAGTCCCCGGCGGTCTGGCAGAGTTTCCAAGCGCCCAACTTATTTAAAGGACTATGTTGTTGGACAGGTATCACTGTTGGTCTAAGTATGGGAAATGTAACCGATACGCTTTTGTCCTTAATTGAACCATTACGCGTAGTGCTGTATATAAGGAAACCATTACGATTGTAACTAACGCCTTATCTCGGTGGGGAGGGGTGTTATGTAGTGTAGTTTCACCCTGGGCCAACAGGGGGATACTGTATATAGTTTTCACTCAGGTCTGTAGATAGTTTTCACTCAGGTCCGCGGCAGTTATTTTAGGCGGGAACTCTGGGCTGTGGTGGTTACAATGTTGACAGCCGGCTGCCTATAAATACAGGCCGGCTGAGCTGTTCCCAGTCAGTTCTATTCCAGCTTACCATAATAAAGAGCTACTTGAAGAAATCGCTGTGCCGGCTGCTATGTCAACCCACGACTTAACACTCCTCTCTCCCAGTTTTCCATTTTTCTTTCCAACAGGCACTCAACAATCTGTGGCTACTGAATACATTCAGCATTTCAGTCCTTGCGAGCTCTTTCCTGGCTGAAATGGGTCATTGGATGGTGATAAGGCCTCTTACAAAAAGGTTGGGAGGTTGGGAGATGTGTGTGTTGAAAGTGAAGCCTGGCTTTGATGTGGTTGGAATGTAGCTTGCTATGCATAGGTAAGAGTCGTATTTGTCGCTCCTCCCACATTTTGCTTCTGGCCCCACTCACCACTGGCTTGTGGTCCCAAGAATCTCCCTCCCCCCTCCGGTTTGAAAGCTAGGCTAGGACTACTGCTCCCAGAGATCTAGCTTTCTATGTTGTGGGCTGAATCTTGACAGGTTTTTCAATACACAAAGCGAGAAAGCAACTGATGTAGAGATGTATAAAATAAATAAACAGCGCTTAGTAGAGAGGTCTCAAAATAAACAAGCATTTAGCACTATCTATACTTAAAAAAAGAAAACCACGTTTGGGTAAAATAAGGCGACTGTCGCCCTTCTCAACCTGAGCTTATTTAAAGGCCAAGCAACAATAAGCTGCTCTTTACTTTGTGAAAGTCATACTTGATCTGGGTTACAAGTTACATAGCTATGATGCACCAGAAGAGCAGAAAGCAAAGAGGCCCTATTATGGAAGCAATTATGCAAGCTTATCTGCAGCGGCGTAACTGCACCGCTGGAACATGAGATACCAGCTGAATGAAGTGTCGGTACAAGTTGCTACATTATGCACAATCTGTCTTTTGACGGAAAAAAGCGGGAGGCTGGAGGATCAGATCAATTTTTATTATTATTATCAAGACTGACCTGCGCTTTATACTCAAAACTGTTTTCTCTTTCCTCTAGGAAAGACCTAGACTGTTTAGGGCATTAAAGGTCATTGGTAAAGGGACCACCTGCATGTAAATTTGCACACAAATGCATGTATTGGTGAAAATCATAGAATCATAGAATCATAGAATCATAGAGTTGGAAGAGACCACAAGGGCCATCGAGTCCAACCCCCTGCCAAGCAGGAAACACCATCAGAGCACTCCTGACATATGGTTGTCAAGCCTCTGCTTAAAGACCTCCAAAGGAGGAGACTCCACCACACTCCTTGGCAGCAAATTCCACTGTCGAACAGCTCTTACTGTCAGGAAGTTCTTCCTATTGTTTAGGTGGAATCTTCTTTCTTGTAGTTTGGATCCATTGCTCCGTGTCCGCTTCTCTGGAGCAGCAGAAAACAACCTTTCTCCCTCCTCTATGTGACATCCTTTTATATATTTGAACATGGCTATCATATCACCCCTTAACCTCCTCTTCTCCAGGCTAAACATGCCCAGCTCCCTTAGCCGTTCCTCATAAGGCATCGTTTCCAGGCCTTTGACCATTTTGGTTGCCCTCCTCTGGACACGTTCCAGTTTGTCAGTGTCCTTCTTGAAATGTGGTGCCCAGAACTGGACACAGTACTCCAGGTGAGGTCTGACCAGAGCAGAATACAGTGGCACTATTACTTCCCTTGATCTAGATGCTATACTCCTATTGATGAGGCCCAGAATTGCATTGGCTTTTTTAGCTGCCGCGTCACACTGTTGGCTCATGTCAAGTTTGTGGTCAACCAAGACTCCTAGATCCTTTTCACATGTACTGCTCTCAAGCCAGGTGTCCCCCATCTTGTATTTGTGCCTCTCATTCCCCCCCCCAAGTGCAATACTTTACATTTCTCCCTGTTAAAATTCATCTTGTTTGTTTTTGCCCAGTTCTCTAATCTGTCAAGGTCGTTTTGAAGTGTGATCCCGTCCTCTGGGATGTTAGCCACCCCTCCCAGTTTGGTGTCATCTGCAAATTTGATCAGGATGCCCTTGAGTCCATCATCCACGTAGTTGATAAAGATGTTGAATAAGACCGGGCCCAAGACAGAACCCTGTGGCACCCCACTAGTCACTCTTCTCCAGGATGAATAGGAACCATTGATGAGCACCCTTTGGGTTCGGTCAGTCAGCCAGTTACAAATCCACTGAGTGGTAGCATAGTCAAGACCGCATTTTACCAGCTTCTTTACAAGAATATCATGGGGCACCTTGTCAAATGCCTTGCTGAAATCAAAATGACCTCCAAAATACATTGGGGGGGGCATTGCTTTGGAACAAAGTGTATTTTAGGCGAAATTGCATATGAATGTGTGTCAGGAGACACTGACACCGAAACAGTGGTGAATTTTCATGCATACTTCTTTACTCCCTTGCAAACTGGTGTGGAATGTGGAGAACTGAAGAGGGGGAAAAAATAAATGAGAATCTGGGATATATCAAAATGGACAAACCCACAATTTCCTAGTAAATACCCAGCTATCCTTGTACTAGGGGTGAGCGGCCATCTGAAGCAAGGTCTATAAGAGGAGATTAGTTACTCTTTTTTGCCTGATTGGTTAACAGACTCCTTTGCCTCTTTATATCCTTTAATTAGCTGTCTTTTGTGTCTCAAGAAACCTGGTTAGTAGTCATGAAATTATGCAGGCTGGTTTTAGAAGCCAAGCCAAGTCTTTGACACCGTGACCTCCTGCCGCCTTCCCTCCTGTGCCTAATGGAGTAATTTCTGACAGAAGCAGGCCAGGGCTTAAGTCTTCCTGTCAGAACAGGCTTCTTGGAAATGTTTTATTTATAACGGATGAGGTTAGCAAATTAAAAACGTTGTTCAGGTTGAACCTGTTGGGCCTGTAGAGCGGTCCTGTTCCTGAGAAATAAGCGTAGCCCCTCCTCAAGAGTTGCAGAGGATTTTAATTCAGCGAATCGAGGTTGAATCTTCTCACTTTCAATCACTTTTAAGCCCATTGATACCCGTGCATCTTGATGTGAGAGGCTACAAGAAAACTAGATTATATGAGAAGGTGCAGCACGGACGATATAAAAGAGCAATATGATTGAAAGGTAGTACAGATGTTACCGAAAAAATCATAGAATTGTAGAGTCGGAAGGAGTCCCAAGGGTCATCTAGTCCAGCCCCCCCACAATCTGGGACGCTCGCCAGCCACGCCCCCACCTGCTCTCCGCCCCCCCACCAGAGCTTGAAGCTCTGCCACTGCCAGTGTGGTGTAGTGGTTAGAGCGGTGGACTCGTAATCCGGTGAACCAGGTTTGCTTCCCCGCTCCTCCACATGCAGCTGCTGGGTGTCCTTGGGCCAGTCACACTTCTTTGAAGTCTCTCAGCCCCACTCACCTCACAGAGTGTTTGTTGTGGGGGAGGAAGGGAAAGGAGAATGTTAGCCACTTTGAGACTCCTTCGGGTAGTGATAAAGCGGGATATCAAGTAATAATAATAATAATAATAATAATAATAATAATAATTTATTTATTTATACCCCGCCCATCTGGCTGGGCTTTCCCAAATTCAAACTCCTCCCTCTCCTCCTCCTCCTCCTCCTCCTCCTCTTCTTCTAATAGGGCACTCTGACGTCACCCCAAGGAACATGACCTCAAGGAGTAGGGACGGGGAATGTCTGGGTGCTGACTATCATTGGGAAAATTGTATTTTTGCCTTCACGTTGACCAATATGTACACAAAACGTCCCCCCAAAAAGAACACCAGCAGATTAAAGTATAAAGATGCAGTATCAAAACCACAAAGTTAAGGATAAGCAAGCATTAGACACAGAAATAATACTAATAAAAATTTAAGCCCCGTGCAAATGAATGGCTGCTAATCACTCCTTCAAGGGGAAAAAAATAAACTACTCTTCTTCTTCTTCTTCTTCTTCTTCTTCTTCTTCTTCTTCTTCTTCTTCTTCTTCTTCTGTTCCAGCTTCTCCATATCCTTCTTAAATTGTTGCGCCAGAACTGGACATAGCACTCCAGGTGTGGTCTGACCAAGGCAGAATAAGAGCGGTACTGTGATTTTCCTTGAGCTGGACATTATACTTGTGTTGATGGCACACAGCTGGATCTGGGCAGCCGCAGCCTCTCCTCCTCTTCTCCATCACCTGCTACGAGCTGCCCAAGGGAGGAGGCCAGCAGCGGCAGCCATGGAGAGGCAATGGGGTGCTCCCTCGCAGCTGTCACTGCTGCCATTGTCATCACTTGGGACAAGCGTCCTCCTCGCTGTTCATGGTGCTGGTGGGGGAAATAGGGATCAAATCAGAAGCTGGGGTGGCTTTTGTAATTCCAGGATTGCCCCTGGAATATCAGGACACTTGGAAGGTATGGACAAATCCCTAACACACCGAGGGTTTGAGACTCATCAGCTACCCTCTCCTGGTTTAGTTGGCCAGTCAAAGCCGTATGTAAACACTGCCTAGAAACTTGTGACTAAGCCACAGGTCACAATTTGTTGTTGTTGTTGTCTAGTCGTTTAGTCGTGTCTGACTCTTCATGACCCTATGGACCAGAGCACGCCAGGCACTCCTGTCTTCCACTGCCTCCCACAGTTTGGTCAAACTCATGTTAGTAGTTTTGAGAACAATGTCCAACCATCTCGTCCTCTGTCGTCCCCTTCTCCTTGTGCCCTCCATCTTTCCCAACATCAGGGTCTTTTCCTGGGAGTCTTCTCTTCTCATGAGGTGGCTAAAGTATTGGAGCCTCAGCTTCATGATCTGTCCTTCCAGTGAGCACTCAGGGCTGATTTCCTTAAGAATGGAAAGGTTTGATCTTCTTGCAGTCCATGGGACTCTCAAGAGTCTCCTCCAGCACCATAATTCAAAAGCATCAATTATTTGGCAATCAGCCTTCTTTATGGTCCAGCTCTCACTTCCATACATCACTACTGGGAAAGCTATAGCTTTAACTATACGGACCTTTGTTGGCAAGGTGATGTCTCTGCTTTTTAAGATGCTGTCTAGGTTTATCATTGCTTTTCTCCCAAGAAGCAGGCGTCTTTTAATTTCGTGTCTGCTGTCAGACTTCCGGAGGCGGCGCGAAACTGTAATGGCGGTCCTCTTCGTTCTCTGAAGAGGGGCTCCGCGGAAAAGGGTCGTTCGCTGCGGCATAGCGACGACCCATCAAGATAAACCATGGGTAGAGTGAGCCCGTGGCCGTGGGACTCGGCGGGCACCAGAAGCTGCTCTGAAAACACAGAAGGGACCCCGTAAGGAGACCCGGAGTGAAGGAGGGGTAGCGGTGCTGTGAGTTCATCGCTCTTTCCGCGGAAGTGAAGCCGCGCGGCTGTTGCAGATGAGCGCTGACCTTTCTTCCTAAAATCAACACTAAACTGCAAGCAACATACCCGTGAGTAAAGGGATTTAAATTTGATAAAGAATTTGTTGGACTTGGTTGAAAGCGGGAGACGAGAAAAGGGAAGTCCGTCTCCCGACATTGCTGACAAGATCAAAGCAAAGTCTTAAGAAGCGGAAAGCGCTTGAAACGGGACTGTGGGAAGTTTTAACTTTCTTGCGCTACTAGACTTGTTTTCTATCAAACGGAAGGTAGGATCGGATACTGATTAAATCAAGCTGTAAACGTGGACTTTCCTCCTATTTCTTTCCCCTTTTGGGCTGTATTTCTAAAGAGCCAGATCGTCGGGCTGCCGGGGAGAGAGGCTGCGTTAACTGCGGAAACAGTTGCAAAAACTTTCTTGGAGTGCAACTGATACATTTGAGCAGAAAAGACTGGATGAGATACTGTTGCAAGCACAGTTGATGAAACTTTGTTGAACTTTAAGAGTTGCTTTGGGGAATTTCTTGGTTGGTGAAGGGACTGTTGGATTATTGGATTTACTGAGCTGAAACAATTTGGAATTTTAATGGCGGAATACTTCCTTCTTTGTCTTTGAAACTTGGTGGCACTCCCCCTACAGGGCTTTCGGATTACAAAATCCTGGGAACTGATTTTTGTTTTGACTTTCATCCTACTGGTTGTTTATAACTGGTCCTGTCTTTCCCATGGAACAATAGACAATCTGACCTTGAACACTGACAGATGTGTAATGAGTGGTGCAGGGAGAACAAGAGCATCTAAAGCTAAGGAAACTAAAGAGGCTAAGGAAAAAGAAAAGGAAAGAAAACCAGCACAATTTGTACAAACAACACTGACCCAAGGACGTCGATCGTCGGTCCCAGCTGTACTGGTGACACAGAGGGAGCAAGCTGAAATAACCGAGAAGTCCACTGAAGAAGATATGGCAGCAGGTGGGTCAGATACACTATTAAAACAAATATTGGAGCAATTATCAAGCTTAAATCAGAAGGTGGATGATCAGTCTTTGAAAATAGACAAAGCGACTTCCTCGATACAAAAATTGACTGAACAAGTTTCCCAGCACACGCAAGCAATAGAGAACTTGCAAGGAGCAACAGCGGAAAACCGGGAACTAGCTGGAGAAGCAATTCAAAAAGTGGGAGCTTTACAAAAAGAAGTTGAAGAAATAAAAGGAGAAGTCAAGCCACTGCACAAACAGGTGGGTGAACAACAAATTTATCTGTCAATGGTGGAATTGAAAAATCGTGAGAACAACATCAAATTGAGAGGTATTCCAGAACTTGAGCAAGGAGACCTGATTGGATATTTGACACAAGAATTTTCAAAGTTCTGGGGCATAACAGAAGATACAGACTTCAGAATTGTCTCGGCATATAGACTGGGAAGATTGGTAAGGAAAGACAGATCCAGGGACTGCTTGATAATTCTAAGATCAAGGGAAGAGAGAGATAAGATCCTAGGCCTTCATTTCAAAAAAGCAATTGAAATACAAGACAAAAGGGTGGAAATTTATAGAGATATTCCGAGACAGCTGTTGGACCTCAGAGCCACCTATACAGAACTAGCAAAATTACTGAGACACAACGCAATTCCCTACAGGTGGGAGTTTCCACAAGGATTATCCTTCACTTACAAAGAAAGGAAGGTTAAAATTAGAACACCTGAAGACAACCAAAAGTTCCTTCACGAACACGGTGAAGATCTCCAAAAAGGAGTAGATTGGCTTCCATCTTTACCAACACCAATACTGCCTGGAAGCGGGCCAACGCCTGCACCCTCGGGATCTGAGCAAAAGGAAGACACCTCATCTTAAGAACATCTTAACTAGAACAGGATGTCTCTGCAGCTACTTAGTTGGAATATAAATGGCGGGAATTCTCCGGAAAAAAGAAGGAGGATATTTCACATCCTAAAAAAAGAACAATTGGATTTAATATGTCTTCAAGAAACACATGTGACCAGGCTCCACAGGAAAGTATTAATCAACAAAAGACTAGGCCAAGAATTTATCTCATCAGACAAAGTTAAAAAAAGAGGCGTTGTTATATATGCAAAGGAGAACCTGACACCAAAATTCTTATTCAAAGACGACCATGGAAGAATTCTCGCAATTGAAATTCAAACACAAGGGGAGAAGATTCTGATACTAGGAATTTACGCGCCAAATGATGGAAAATCAGAATTCTACAAGAAGCTGCATGAGACAATGCTGGACTATCTGGACTATTCTAATATTATCGTGATGGGAGACATGAATGGGGTGGTCTCAACAAACATGGACAAATCCCAAAATCAAAACTTAACAACAGACGGCAGACTTCCTAAAACGTTTTTTGAAATGACAGACAATATGGACTTGATTGACATTTGGAGGACAAGGAACCCCTTGGGCAAAGAAGGAACCTTCTTTTCTGAGGCCCATCTGTCATGGACACGAATCGACCAAATTTGGATATCTAGAGGGCTGGCACCTAAAACAAGAAAAGTGGGAATCTGCCCAAAAACCTGCTCCGACCATAATGCCTTAAAAATGGAACTGAGACTTATCCCAACCGGATCCTTCAGATGGAGGATGAATGACACCTTGTTAAGAGATCAAGAGATTGTTAAGAAGGCCCAAAAAACGCTAAAGGACTATTTTGAAATAAATTTGAACACCACGGTCGAGAAAAGAACAGTCTGGGACGCAAGCAAAGCTGTAATGAGAGGGTTTCTGATACAACAGAACACAATAAAAAGAAAATTTTGGAATGGGAAAAAGGAAAAAATCTTAGACAAAATAAGTGAAGGAGAGAAAAAGTTGAGAACCAAACCAAAATCAAAAGAGGTGCTAAGAGAAATTAAATTCCACCAAGCACAATACTCGAAATTGATTAATCAAGAGATTGAATGGAAAATTAAACAAATGAAGCAGAGATCGTTTGAATCAGCAAATAAATGTGGAAAGTTGCTAGCTTGGCAGTTGAAAAAAAGACAAAAGTTAAATACGGTTACAAATTTAGAGATTCAAGGAAAAATAGTGCAGAAACCAGAAGAAATAAGGAAGTGCTTCCACAGATATTTTAAAGATCTTTATGCACAGGGGCCTCAGAAAGAATCGGAAATAGACCAATTTTTGAGGACAAATGGACTATCTAAAATAAGTCAAGACCAAAGATCAATTCTCAACAGTAAAATAACTCAACAGGAAATTGAAGGTGCCATTCAAAATATGCAACCCGGCAAATCTCCAGGCCCGGATGGACTCACCTCCAAATATTATAAGACTTTGAAGGACTTTTTGATACAACCGTTGTTGGAGGTTTGCAACCAGATTATGGAGGGGAAGAGGGCACCGGAAACGTGGAAAGAAGCACTCATCACATTGATTCCCAAGTCAGAAACGGAAAAGACCCAGCTTAAGAACTACCGTCCCATCTCACTCCTGAATGTGGATTACAAAATATTTGCAGACATTCTAGCAAATAGATTTTAAAAAGTATTAAATGAAGTAATTCACAAGGACCAAGCAGGCTTTCTCCCTGGTAGACATATGTCGGACAACACCAGGAATATTATTGACATATTGGAGCTTTTGCGAATTAGGAATACAAGGGCGGCTTTAATTTTTATTGATGCGGAGAAAGCATTTGACAACATTTCTTGGAGGTTTATGAAGAAAAACTTGAAAGGGATGGGAGTGGGACGGGGGTTTGAAAATGGAGTAGAAGCAATCTACTCAGAACAAAAAGCCAAATTGATAGTGAACAATGTGGTGTCGGAGGAACTCAAAATTGAAAAAGGGACACGACAGGGGTGCCCCCTATCTCCTCTGTTATTTATTTCTGTCCTGGAGGTATTGCTGAACATGATTAGAGAGGACCGGTTGGTGCAGGGTATAGTGGTCGGAGCGAAACAGTACAAACTGAAAGCTTTCGCAGATGACCTAGTCTTGACATTACAGGAGCCAGAATCTAGCACAAAAAGAGTTCTTGAACTTATCTCGGAGTTTGGTCGGGTGGCGGGATTTAAGCTAAATAAACAAAAAACCAAGGTTTTGGTCAAAAATCTGACACCTACAGAGACGGAGGGGTATCAGAAAGAAACAGAGCTAAGTGTGGTAAAAAAAGTGAAGTACCTGGGGGTATTTTTGTCCACCAAAAACTTAAATTTATTTAAAGATAACTATGAAAAATGTTGGCTGGAAATTAAAAAGGATCTGGATATATGGTCAAGATTGAAACTTACCTTGTCAGGCCGAATTGCAGCTATAAAGATGTGTGTTTTGCCAAAAATGTTATTTTTATTTCAAACCCTACAGGTCGTGGACAGAATGGAATGTTTCGGAAAATGGCAGAAGGATATATCTAGGTTTGTCTGGCAGGGCAAAAAGCCCCGAATAAAATTTAAAATACTAACTGACTCAAAAGAAAGAGGGGGGTTTGCCCTGCCGGATTTAAGGTTGTACTATGAAGCTGCAGCCTTCTGCTGGTTGAAGGACTGGTTCTTGTTGGAAAACACCGATGTCCTAGACCTGGAAGGGTTCGACAATGTTTACGGCTGGCATGCATACTTGTGGTATGACAAGGCGAAGGTTCACAAATTGTTTAAAAACCATATTGTCAGAAAATCAATTTTTGCTGTCTGGATGAAGTATAAGGATTTACTAGAAAGTAAGACCCCGAGGTGGTTATCACCAGTGGAAGCCAAGGTTTCTAAAAAAAGGCCCAATATGGAGGCCTACTGGCCAAAATATTGGGAATTAATTGAAAGAGTTGGAGATAATTGGAAGCTCCAAAGCCAAGACAAATTAAAAAACAAGGTGCGAGACTGGTTACATTATGCTCAAATTCAAGAGGTCTTTAAAACGGATAAAAAAGTTGGTTTCCAGGTGGAGAAATCGAAACTAGAGACGGAGTTATTAGAACCAAAAACTAAGGTACTTTCGAGAATGTATAACTTGCTGCTTAAATGGAATACACAGGATGAGACAGTTAAATCTGCTATGATAAAATGGGCACAGGATGTAGGACATAACATTATGTCTGCGGACTGGGAAAGGTTATGGAACACCGGTATGAAATTTACGGCATGTAGTGCCTTGAAAGAGAACATTATGAAAATGGTATACCGGTGGTACATGACCCCAGTCAAGTTGGCTAAAATATACCACCTGTCTGATAATAAGTGTTGGAAATGTAAGGAGGCAGAAGGGACATTCTTTCACCTCTGGTGGACCTGCCCGAAAGTTAAGGCCTTCTGGGAAATGATATATAATGAGTTGAAAAAGGTATTTAAATATACCTTCCTTAAGAAACCAGAGGCCTTTCTTCTGGGCATGGTGGACCGGAAGGTGCCAAAGAAGGACAGAACTTTGTTTATGTATGCAACAACAGCAGCAAGGATTCTTATCGCAAAGTACTGGAAGACACCAGATTTACCCACACTGGAGGACTGGCAGACACAGTTGATGGATTACATGGAGTTGGCAGAAATGACTGGCAGAATTCGAGATCTGACCGAAGAAACAATGGAGGAGGACTGGAAAAAATTCAAGGAATATTTGCAAAAATACTATAAGCTGTTTGAATGTTAAGATTGTGCACGATTAGGAAACGTTATGCTTCTGCAACTTATTTAAGTAAATGATAAAGTAAGTTTAGATAAAAAAGAAAAGGAAACAAATTTGAAACAATATATTATGTTTATTGTAAAGGTATTAAAATTAAACTACAAACTTTTGAAATTGGTAACATAATAAATTCAAAGATACAATAAGTGGTGAAACAAGGTAACAATTTGCTGATTAGGCTAGAATAATGAATGCAATGTTGGGAAGATGTGAGGAGGTCCAAAAGAAAGTAAGTCGTTGAAAGATGATGTGAAACATATTTAACTTTTTCTTCTTTTTCTATTTTTCTTTATATATAAAAAATGTTTCTTGCATGTTGCTATGTAAATAAACTTGTGAACCCATGAAAAGAAACGCAATAAAAAACTTTTATAATTTCGTGTCTGCTGTCACCATCTGCAGTGATCATGGAGCCCAAGAAAGTAAAATCTCTCACTGCCTCCATTTCTTCGCCTTCTATTTGCCAGGTCATGATAGGCTATGGGTAAAATGAAGTTTACATCAGGAGGGATTAGCAATCAGACAACAGGCTAGCATCAAGGAACTGTGCTTTATTGTGTGCCATTTGCAGGAGTAGAAATTGTGTGTAAAGCTGTCATATCCTGCATTGCCATTTATTCATTAACTTGCTGGAAGGTTTTTGACGCTGACTTAACTTTTCTCATTGTGGCAGAGTGCACAGACTCTGGGAGTAAAACACTGGCAGTTCCTGCACCACTAGATGGCGGTGTCTCACAGGTTTCCGGCAAGGAACAAACCCGCCTGGCTTTCAGCAGATGGCTCTCAGAGGAGAATTAACAATTATTCAATTAATGCCCACTGTATTGGCCAAAGCCAGTGGAAAGCATGTTCCGTTCCAGAAACTGCAGACAGCTGGAATGGCCCCAAGCACACCGCCTGCCAGTTCACTAGCCAAACACAGCCTTCCAGCCAAAAATATAATCTGACTCGGGCCAAAACCGATCTGAAATTAGCCACCAGAAGAAGACACCCATCAGCAAGTATCAATGTGTATTATAAAGGTCAATGCCTGTACTGGCCTGCATTATCCTTCTTTCAAAATGTTGATTGCAGCAGTGTGACAGCCCTGAAAGTGGAAGAAGATGGTTATGGGGATAATACACCAGGGAATTTTCGCACACCAATCCCATTGGAATGAATGGGAAAAGCGCAAAGGCACATCTCATTTGGGCAATGTTTCCATTGTCACAAGGGGTCCAAATTCCTGCTCAGTGCTGCCCCAAATTATTATTTTTTCAAAGGCTATATTTTTAGACCAATCAAAATGTTGGATGGGATTCAACTCAGTTGTTGCCTGCATGGAATGAGGCCCATGTGTGTATTCCCCACCCTCAATTCTAGGCCATCCTCTCCCTTGGACAGCCCGGGATCACTCTGGGTGGACCCAATCTGACCTGGGAAAACTTGGGGCTGCCTCCACCCGCTCTGGCCAAATCAGAGGTGGCCCAAATAAGCCGGCGCACCTTGTTGATATTACGATTATTCATGCTAATACATTTTGCATTGTTATAGTTATTGTTCATTTGATATATTGTGAGTCACTTTGGGCACAATTTTAGTGGAAAAGGGGCATACAAATAAACTGATGAAGACGATGTCAGTGGTGAGGATCTATGGCCTTATCAGGGTGTTGTTGTTGTTGTTGTTGTTGTTTAGTCATTTAGTCGTGTCCGACTCTTCGTGACCCCATGGACCAGAGCATGCCAGGCACTCCTGACTTCCACTGCCTCCCACAGTTTGGTCAAACTCATGCTGGTAGCTTCGAGAACACTATCCAACCATCTTGTCCTCTGTCGTCCCCTTCTCCTTGTGCCCTCCATCTTTCCCACCATCAGGGTCTTTTCCAGGGAGTCTTCTCTTCTCATGAGGTGGCCAAAGTATTGGAGCCTCAGCTTCAGGATCTGTCCTCCCAGTGAGCACTCAGGGCTGATTTCCTTCAGAATGGATCAGTTTGATCTTCTTGCAGTCCATGGGACTCTCCAGAGTCTCCTCCAGCACCATAATTCAAAAGCATCAATTCTTTGGCAATCAGCCTTCTTTACGGTCCAGCTCTCACTTCCATACATCACTACTGGGAAAACCATAGCTTTCACTATACGGACCTTTGTTGGCAAGGTGATGTCTCTGCTTTTTAAGATGCCGCTTATCAGGGTGCCTCTAGGCAAATGGGAAACACCTGCCCTGGATTTTGCTGGCTCATCTTCCAAGGAACGTTGCTTTCCTTTATTCTGGTGTTCTCCTTGAAACAAAGCCCTCTTTATTCACGATTGCCACCAGTCACGGGGGCCCGTTTTCCTTCTTTGATGACCTTGCAGAGGATCACTCTTCATTCTTTCATTCATGCAGTTCTTAAGAGGTTGCATTAAATGTACTAATAAAACTTCCCCAAGCCACATGAATACGTGAACATATTCACAAAATCTTCTGAGACTAATCTTGCAAAATCAGAGGTGCGTGACACCAGTACCACCTTGCAGAAGTCTGTTCTGCTGTTAAATAGATCCTATTGTTGGAAAGTTAGCGCAGTTTTCCTTTCTGAGAATTTAAAACTCTTGGCTTTGGCCTTACCTATTGGAGCAGCAGAAAAACATTCCTGCCACCATCTGTGTGACAGCCCTTGACATATTAAACCCCATCGTTCAGCCCAGACACTGAGGTCCAGCTCTGAGGGCCTTCTGGTGGTTCCCTCACTGTGAGAAGTGAGGTTACAGGGAAGCAGGCAGAGGGCCTTCTTGGTAGTGGCGCCTGCCTGGTGGAACACCCTCCCATCAGATGTCAAGGAAATAAACAACTATCTGACTTTTAGAAGACATCTGAAAGCAGCCCTGCTTAGGGAAGTTTTTAATGTTTGCTGTTTTATTGTGTTTTTAATGTTCTGGGAGCCGCCCAGAGTGGCTGGGGAGGTCCGGCCAGATGGGCAGGGTATAAGTAATAAATTATTGTTATTATATTATTATTACACCTCTACAGTTCTACGATTCTGTAAGTTTCCCTGTTTGGAAATTGCACCCTTTTCAATCTCCCACTAAGCAGAACTTTTCTTAAGTGTTTCAGAGAGAGAGAGAGTTTTATTATGGGCTGTTTTGAAGAGGGGACAGTGTTAATAGAGAGTCATTTAAACAACTATCTGACTTTTAGAAGACATCTGAAGGCAGCCCTGTTTAAGGAAGCTTTTAATGTTTGATGTTTTATTGTGTTTTTAAATGTTCTGTTGGAAGCCGTCCAGAGTGGCTGGGGAAACCCAGCCAGATGGGCGAGGTATAAATAAATATAACAACAACAACAACAACAATTATTATTTAGGGCCAGCACAAGACAGTTGAGCAGAGCATTGGACTAGGACTTGGGAGATCAGGGTTTGAATTCTTACTCAACCAGGAAGCTCGCTGGGTAGCCTTGGACCAGTCACTGTCTTTCAGCCAAGCCTACCTCAAAATGGCACCCTCATAGCCAGAGAAGTAGGGGTGAGTGAAGATCTATATCAGGAACCAGTGTGGGAGGAGACCAGCACTGCCTCCTGTTTGCCAAGAAGTTAATGTAGAGGTGGCATTGATGGGGGTGTTGCTGAGGAGATGGCAAATCCTTTCTCCAAGGAGCAGGACTCAGGCACCATTGCCATAGTGGTGGCAGCAGCAGTCGATGCATTCTTTGGAGGCTAGATTTGCTGCCTGTGTGGATTCTCCCAACCAAGGGGGTTATTTCACCTTGCCTCATGGGTGGGCCACCCCTGGTGCAGATGGAGGACAAGTCAAATGAAAGGTTGGTGCCAGTTATGGGTCCATAACAAGCTACAAACAACTCTTCAGACAACTAGAAGTGTAGACCCCCCCATCTGCACTATTCCTTTAAAGCAGGATCATGCCCCTTTAACAGTCTTGGCTGACCACACCCCCATAAAGAACCCCGGGAGTTGTAGTTGTGAAGGTTGCTGAGAGTTGTTAAGGTACCCCTGTTCCCCTCACAGAGTTGCAGTTCCCAGAGTTCCCTGGTGCGATGGATGGACTATTAGGCCACTCTGAGAACTGTAGCTCTGTGAGGGGAATAGGAGCACCCTTAACAAACCACTTTGTGCCAGTGTGGTGTAGTGGTTAAGAGCGGTGGACTCGTAATCTGGTGAACCGGGTTTGATTCCCCACTCCTCCACATGCAGCTGCTGGGTGACCTTGGGCCAGTCACACTTCTTTGAAGTCTCTCAGCCCCACTCACCTCACAGAGTGTTTGTTGTGGGGGAGGAAGGGAAAGGAGAATGTTAGCCGCTTTGAGACTCCTTAAAGGGAGTGATGTCAAATCCAAACTACTACTACTACCACTACTACTACCACTACTACTACTACTACTACTATTCTTCTTCTTCTTCTTCTTCTTCTTCTTCTTCTTCTTCTTCTTCTTCTTCTTCACTTTTCCCAGGATGCTTTGGGGGAAATCCCTGTTTAAAGTGGTACGACACAGCTTTAAATGCACAGTGCAGATGGGGCCTAACACTCTTTCCCCATTGGCCATTGTTATGGGCAGTTGCTTAATTCTTAGCCCCTCTGATTGAAATTGCTCCCTGCCCACTCATCAAGCAAATCTCTTATTGATTCAGTTGCGTCGATTAATCCTGGCTGCCTTAAAATAAACAAGGGACCATGTCGTTTTATGTTCCTGAAGGCAATCGCCCAGGCCTCGTCTGCCAGCCTACCCCAGGCGTTCAAATCCCAAAGAATACCTCCCCCGCTTCTCTTGTCAAAGTGCCCATCGCCAACAGCACATGCGACAAGCAAATTGGATCCAAATGCTCTCCCCGGCGCTTGGCTACTTGGAATGTGAAAAACTCCACATATTTAGATTCAATTACTAACTATAAGCCTGCGTCGTGTGGAGGAGAAGAGTGTCTCTGATTGCATTCCAGAAGCACCTCCAATTCTTGGCAACAGCCGTGACTTATTAAATTATTCAGTGTGGCTTTCTCTATTTTTGGTACGCTATGAGACAAAGAGGTCGGGGGGGGGGATTTCCCTCCCCGCTTCTAATAATGCAGTACCTGGAGATGATGCGGGAATCAGAGGATGTCCTTCCAACTGATGAAAAGGACTCGCCACCATTTTGTAATGGGTCAATTTCCTTCCCCCATTTCAGGCTTTCTCCTTAACTCTTGTATAGGCCTAATAAGAGTTCCTTTCAGGGACTTGCACCGAGGCAGGCCATTGGTCATTCTATTATTTTTTTAAAAAGATATTTATTAAACTTTTTCAGACAGTAGAAAGTTACAAAATTATAGATAGAAAATAAAAAAGCATAACAATAATAAAAGACAAAAAAATCCAAAGACAAAATACATAAAAAGTAAAGAAGAAAGTTAAAGAAAGAAAAATAATCAATATTTTCATGTCTTATATTTCATTTACTTATTTCCTGACCTCCTCACACCCCCCTTTTCTGTATTCCAGTTCACATAGTTAGTTCAGCAAATCCTTACCCTCTATCATTTGTCTTTACTTATTATCTTAACCTATTATAACTATATATTTCCAACCATTGTCAATCTGCATTTACATATTCTTGTTCATCTTTTTACCAATACCGCTTATTTTCAGTCCAACATTCCTTCAACATTCATTAATTTTGCAGTATTTCTGCAGGTAGTCTTTAAGGCCATTGGTCATTCTAGCTCAGCATTGTCTTCGCTGATTGGTGGAGACTCTCTAGGGTTTTAAGGTAGGATTCTCTCACAGCTGTACCTAAGGCGCTCCGCCACTGAGCTGCTATCCTTCCCCTAAAGGTAAAGTAAGGTTCTATTCCTCATGATCTTGAATAAAGAACTGGTTCTGAAAAAAGAATGGAGGAAGGTGTTGTCTACCAAGTCAGACCATTAACCCATCTAGATCAATATAGTCCACACTAACTGGTGGTGGCTCCCTTATATTTCAAGCAGGACTCTCCCAGTTCTACCTGGAGATGTTGAGTATCGAACCTGGGACCTGCTACATGGAGAACGGATGCTCTGTCACTGAGCTACAGCCTTCCCCTCTGCAAAATGCTAGGTGCTAGCTGTGGCACTGAGGTCCAGTCATGTCAGCTTGCCACTGGAAAGAGCTACTGGCTTGCTCTACACTGCCAACACTCAATGTGGCCAGCCGGTGGCATTGCAGTTTCCAACTTGGAAGGCACCAGGTGAAAGAAGAGGTCATCAGGGTTTTGCCTGCTCCTGAATTCAGCTGCTGATTTGGCCTGGCTCCCGGTCTGCTCAAGGCTTTGCTTAACTGCAAAGTGACCTCCCCTCGGACTGCCCTGCTTGTCTGCTTGAATTCTTGCCTGCTTCTAGTCCACTGAGCCTGCCACCTCCATGAAGATAGGCAAGTTGGAGATGGAAAGGCAGCTCATATACAGGGACTCGCTGCTGAAAATGACCAGCGATTTCTCCTTTTTCTAGGACTGCAATCATGCTACGCAAAGGGTTATTGGGCGTTAGGCCACGTACTGCTGCTATTTGTGGGATATGTGGATGTGTGAGTGTGTGCATCGGTGCAATGTTGGGGTGGGGGACCTGACCACAGGTTCTGCTAGTTAGAGGTAATGGGAGCTGAGGTCCGACAACAGCTAGAAACTCAAGTTTGGGAAACCCTGATCTAGGTAAATAAGAAGCATGGTCAGAGCTCAAGGACATGTGCCAGCCTAGCAAAAACATTTGAGGAGGGTGCCTCAGGGTTGCAGCCTGGGGAGAGTCCCCAGGCCAGATTTAGAGAGGGCTGGAGGGTCACATTTGATTCTCCAGCCAGAGGTTCCCCATCTCTGATATAATGGATCAAGACTGCTGCATGCTGCTTCTTCTTCTTTGGCGATCACTCATAGCTGAGTAAGATTGTGGTGTAGTGGTTAAGAGCGGTAGACTCGTAATCTGGTGAACCGGGTTTGCTTCCCCGCTCCTCCACATGCAGCTGCTGGGTGACCTTGGGCCAGTCACACTTCTTTGAAGTCTTTCAGCCCCACTCACCTCACAGAGAAGAAGGAAAAGGAGAATGTTAGCCGCTTTGAGACTCCTTTGGGTAGTGATAAAGTGGGATATCACATCCAAACCCTTCTTCTTCCATAAACACAGTCTTAACAGTGAGTCCGTAAGTGACTGTGGAGGCCAATTCTGGATCCACACATCCTTCCACAGTGGGGACATAGGTTTCTGGGTGGGAGTTGATCACTGTGAGGGTTTGCCAAACGTGCCTTCCTCTTAGCTCGTTTCTCCTTTTCGCCCTGAGCTTGTGCTTCTTCAAAGTCCATGACACCCTTGGTGAAGGCTGTATGCATGCACTTTTTGACTCTTTGGGCTCATGGCTCCAATGACACCACTGGAGAGACCCATCAATTTAACGACACCACCATTAATCGTGATGGAGTGATGTGAGAAAGTGTTTCTTAAAAAGGAATTGCTTGTGCATTGACAAAATAACTTGCCTTTCTCTCTCTTTTTTAAAAAAAGCTAATTGTGTAACAGATGCCCAGAAGCACCTTGGGAGAATGCATTAGGAATCGAGAGCTGTCATTGCAATCAAGCTTGTTTATCTATTCATGTGGTGCGCAGCTGCGGTTTCATTGGCAAAGGTGGGTCTGGGGTGGCTGTCATCGCTGCAGAGTGGGAGTCTCATAAGTTCAAAGCCCTCCACTGTTATTCTCCAGCGTGAGGTTCCTGGAGAGTTCAGCAGGCCTCAACTAGAGGTGGCAGGAGGAGAGAGAGAGAGAGAGAGAGAGAGAGAGAGAGAGAGAGAGAGAGAGAGAGAGATGGCTTGCATATATTACTGCTCCTGTTCCCTTAATGCCCAGGGTGGATCATTTCTGGAACTGCAGGCATCTAACTGACAAAAGGCAGCAGAGTTGACCTGGGGCCCTTCCACACTATCGGAACTTTGCAGGAGTGATTCAGTTGCATACCAAAAATTTAGGACCAGGCATTTAAAGCTAGTTAAAGGGATCTGTCATAGGGACGTGGGTGGCGCTGTGGGTTAAACCACAGAGCCTAGGACTTGCCGATCAGAAGGTCGGCAGTTCGAATCCCCGCGAAGGGGTGAGCTCCCGTTGCTCGGTCCCTGCTCCTGTCCACCTAGCAGTTTGAAAGCACGTCAAAGTGCAAGTAGATAAATAGGTACCACTCTGGCAGGAAGGTAAATGGCATTTCCGTGCGCTGCTCTGGTTAGCCAAAAGCGGATTAGTCATGCTGGCCACACGCCCTGGAAGCTGTACGCCGGCTCCCTCAGCCAGTAAAGTGAGATGAGCGCCGCAACCCCAGAGTCATCTGTGACTGGACCTAATGGTCAGGGGTCCCTTTACCTTTACCTAAAGGGATCTGTCACCTTTGCACAGGGGTGCTGAACCTGTGGTCCTCCATATGCTGTTAGACTCTAGCTCTCATCCACACCAGCCAGCATGGCCAATGGCCAGGGATGATGGAAGTTACAGTGCAGTGATATCTGGAGATCTGCAGTTCCCCCATTCCTGCTTGAACACAACAAACCCTCTTTAAAAACAAAAGCAGCCTGTAGGTTGGAAAGTGACAGGGGAGTGCATTGAAAAGTGTGGGATGGATGAATGACTAACAGGAAGATGTGTAAACAGCCTGCAAGGAAGAATTCAGGATGAATGTTCTGCAGAGTAGCTTTCTATCTCATGGAAGACAAGCACAGAAGTAAACTGCAAGCCAAATCTTTACTTAGAATCATCAGCCATTACTTGCGGCAACGGAAGAAAGGAGTGAAGGTGAAATTAAAACTGAAACCCACAACTCAGGCAAGCTTTCCGGGCCTAAATAAATAAGCCCTTCTCAGAGTATGCCCATTGAAATTAATGGGCCTTGGCTAGTCGTGTTTATTAATTTCAATGGGTCTTCTCTGAGTAGAACCAGCATTGGATTCAACCCATTCTCATTCATCATGCATTTTCAGAAGACCAGTTAACCCACCCGATTTTCTTGCGTCGTCTTTGGGTGCTAACAGGCTGCTGCCCTTTTGTGAGGATCTCTCACTGCCATACTCCCATCCCAAAACACAACGAGAGCAGCTCTTGCCTGAGAATAGGGAAAATGTATTTATGCAGGTTAATAGTGGTATAGCCATGCTTCCAAGGTTCACGAGCAAGGCAAGAGACGCAGAACAGAAGCAATGAAGATACCTCAACAATTGCCACACCCTTTCTACCCAGCTTGTAAAGGCGAGTTGAGGGTGAGCTCACTCATGAGATTCTCTCGCCTTACAAGACCTATATGTGTTCTCTGCCTGAATGGGTGCATCTGATCTAATCTATGAAGGCAACGATTGCTTCTCAGTGACAAGACTCTGTCCTGACCCCCAGTGACTCCTGGTCATTTCCTCTCACTGGCTGGCCAAAACCTTCCACCTCTCCTATGAGGCTCTGTGCTCATCTGTGCTCCTCAGGAGGGGTGATGGAGAGAGCTGGTGCATCTCCTTCCCTCTCTCTGACATCTGGAATCACAAGGAAAGGACCACCATGTTCCACCCCTCGGTGCCAGATTTCAAGCCCACACCCCTGGTTCTTTCCAGTTGATATTTTTATTAAAGTTTTCTTGGTTTACAAAGGTAGGCGCGATGTCTCTTTTTTCAAGTTACATTTTCCATAGGTCAGTTTCATTTGTTGAGACATTAGGGTTACATTAGGAAGAAAAGGGGGGAAGAGGTGGGGTTGGGAGGTGATGTTTCTATTCTACTTAATGTATGTGTGGGATTTTGTGTCAGCGTCACTTGTGCGGGTTCTCTTTACTATTCACTTGTGTTCCTTTGGTGGTGAGAGAGGTTGAGGTTGGCCTAGGGTGTGCTTGCTTGTTTGTGATTGGCTGTGGTGAACTTTGTTTTCATGTGTGAGTGGGGTGGGTGGGTGTTTTTGGATCAGGTTAGCCATATTGATTCGTATGCTGTTGATGGATTCTTGTCATTGTCTTGTTGGGCTTTGTATGTGACAAAGAGGAGCCATTCTGGGGTAAAGGCGTCTTCTTCTATTTGTCCCCATGCCAGTTTCAGTTTATTGGTTAATTTTTCTAGTAGGGCTGTTTCCCATACTATTTGGTACCATTGGTCCATGCTTACTCCTGACAGGTCTCTTCCAGAGTCTGGTTATGATGTTTCTGGTTGCTGAGAGTAGGTGGGTTATGACACACCCCTGATTCCTCTCCTTCCTCTTCCAACTGAGGCTGCCAAATTCTGCCAGATCCTGATGGAACCAAGAGGCCCATGGCACTCACCTCATTCAAGTAGATGTGCATCTTCCGAACCTGCCGCATAGAAAGCAGGTGTGTGGTGTGTAGCAGTAATGGCTACATAGCACTCTTGTGCGACAAAATTGTTTCCTCCCCCATGGACTTTGTGCAGTAAGAAAATTGTGACAAGGGCAGATTAACAACTACTTGAAAGCAAAGTCATATGACCTCCACACAAATGTGAAACCAAATCAGCACAATTGTTCCATATGTCTGGAAGTGACTGTTGCCATCTCATATATCTCCTGTGTTGATATGTTGGATGACATCCAATATTAATCATAGTTGGTTATGAGTAGACTGGTTGAAATCATTGGACTTAAATGGCTTAAGTTGCTTTCAATGGATCTACTGCTCTGAGTATGACTTAGTTTTACACCTTCATGCTTTTTTAACCTACTGCTTTTTTAAAAAAACAACAACACTTTTTTTGCATGAAAAAGTATATTGAGCAAAGTCACCAATTACCCAAATAACCCATTCTCACTGTATCAACCCTGGAGTGTACCTGTCATTACCTTCTCCTTTCCCACCACAGCCATTTAAAATATTGCAGAATAGGATCTTTTGGGCATTAATTCAAGAAATCTGTTATCTCCAAAAAGCAGTGCCCCGGTAGTCATTGAAAATTGCTCTTGTATTTACAGTGTGTCATTGACAACAGGATAACGATTTAGGCTTCAATATTATAAATGATCCCTGAACTGAACCCACACAAAGGAAGGAAGAAAACCTCTTACAATATACAGTGCCTAACTGCAATTGTATCCTAACCCTTGAATGGGGGGGGGGGCGTCCTCTGTCCTGCCGTGATACCTTCAATTTTCAGAATGCTTTGCCATGGCAATCATAAGCACATCGGGCTGCCTTTGCACTGCCGATAGCTTTGTGCCATTTCCAGGATGGCCGCCCATCATTCTGCTCTTGTCTCCAAAGGAAATTCAATGCTAGAGATGATTTTATCATCAACTGACTGTTCAGTTCATTCCCAGATATTAGCTCTTGTCAGGGGTAGCAGTACATATGAACTGAATGGACTAGGAAAGGGGGGGGGACTGCACCTGCTGGCCACACCTCCATTGTTGTGTCCCTAATGACCCAGCTCTGCCACCATCCATGCACTGGGAAAGAGTCACGGCTCAATAGTAGAACAGCTGCCTTGCCTGAAAAGGATCCATGTTCAGTCCCCAGAGTCTCCAAGTAGGACTGGGAATGAATGAAATCCTTGAGAGCCACTGTCATTCATTGAAGACATTGCTGAGCTAGAAGAACATTTGATCTGTAAGCCTTCTTGTGTTTCTATATTTAGGTAAGATCCTTAGCTCAGTGGATGAGCAACCGATTTCCATGCAGAAGGTCCAATATTCAGTCTCCAGCATCTCCAGCTAGGACTTGGTAGATCTCCCAGTTGCAATCCTGGAGAGCTAAATGGATCAATGGCACAAAGGCATCTTCCTTTATGCCCATATTCCTAAGGTCTGAAGCAGGGAACTTGCTCTACATCAGCTTCCCTGCACCAGATCTTCAGATCCAGTGTGTGGATGGTGATGGGACTGGGTTGCTCAGGACATGGTGGAGGGGTAGGTTCAGCAATCCTGGAATGCTCTTGGAGCCTTTATGGCAGCAAGGAGCTCACCTGGAGCTGTCCAGGGTGCTGCAGCTACTGGCCTGCTTTGCCTTGTTGTGCCTCTTGGCTTCTTCTTGTGGCCAGGTCACTGCCATTTATTTTTGTCCTCTTGCAATACTGCAAGTTGGGATCTTTTAAATAAACTGATGGGCTAGTAAGGTCAGGACTGCCAAAAGGAGGCACCCACACTTGGGAACTCCCCGCCTTTTGACATTAGGGTAGGTCCTTCACTGTTCTAGGACCTTGTGGTCCTGGGCCCTAAGGAAGTTAGATTGGCTTCAACCAGAGCCAGGGCCTTTTCAACACTGGCTCCAGCCTGGTGGAACGCTCTGTCTCATGAAACCAGGGCCCTGCAGGATCAGATTTCTTTCTGCAGGGCCTGTAAGACAGAGTTGTTCCACTTGGCCTTTGGCTTGGAGCCAATTTGATTCCTTCCACCTCTTTCTTTCCTTTCTCCTCCTGTGATGAGGCTGCATTTTAACATTTTAACATTTTACTGTTTCAGTATTTTAATGTTGTATTTTAATCTTGTTTTTAAGTTGTATTCATTCAACTTGTTTTATTATTGCTTGTTAGCCACCCTGAGCCTGACCTTGGCTGGGGAGGGTGGGGTATAAATAAAAAATTATTATTATTATTATTATTATTATTATTATTATTATTATTATTATTATTACTACTACTACTACTACTAAACATTTTTGTTCAGGCAAGTCTACCCAGATATGTTGACATGTGTTTTAACCTTCTTTTAACTTACTGTTGATTTTGATTATTTTTGAATGCTTTACATAGCTGTCTTTCACTGCATTTACTGATCATTTTATTGTTTTGTTCTCTTTGTAAACCACTTTGAGGTTGTTGTTTTTAAAAATGATCAAGCAGTATATAAATTTTATGAAATAAATAACTATGTTCCTCTTCATACAACTAGCAATGCTCTTAAGTTCAAAATTAGGGAGTTCAGAGTATACATTTCTTCAGAACTTCCAGGCTGATTATGGGAAGAGTCCAAATCAATCCATATTTCAGGCTTTGATTATAATTAATCCAACCCCAGCTCTTCAACAGCCGCCCCTTCCGTTCCCCCAAAATGCTCCTGAGGCATTAATTAGGTGAAAACAGCATTCTGGTGTGCTGAAACCTCTGGAAAATAGGACTTCTGGGTTCTCAGTATGTCCTGTTAAATTCCCAAGGATCCTAGTATCCATGGGCATGCTGAACAGCTTTCTAGGAATTACTATCTGTGTGAATTATAACTTCCCAAGGCTCCTGGGTTCTTACGAAGGGCCCAGAAAGCTTGGGAAATGAAAATTTCCAGGGATCCTGGTGCCTGGGAGGCTGTCCAATCTGACAGCCACCACTTTTTTTTTTGGAGTAAATTCCAGAGTTAACAAATCTACACGAAAGACAAGAGAAGATGGCAGAATAATACAGTAGCATTGATAAAGGTGATGCAAATAAATTCACATGCCAGCAAACTTGGATATCTAAGTAGGAATTTGCAGACAGATGGATTGAGTAAGTCATAAGGAGAGTCAAAAGGGATGGATGGAAAAATATAAAGATGACCTCAAGGTGAAAACCTACCGAGATGCTATTTCTCTTTCTTCGGTGAATGTTGTGTACCTTTTTAAAACAGCAAATTGACAATCTGGAAACTGACACCATCCATTTGTCTAGAGATTAGAAACTGCACATTGGATGATGGCAGAGATTTCACACCTGCTGCCAGGGCCACTGCCGGAGTTAACCATGTGATCTTTGGCCACTGAAGTTGCGAAGGTTCAGGGCTGCTTCCCAGGTTATTTTCCATTGGCATGAAATAACAAAGTCGGAAGGAAACAAAAGGCCAGATAATCGAATGTTTGGCTGCAAGGCAAGACCTCACCCAGCCACTAATATTTCACACATGAGTCTATACAAATCCAAGTCATACTTTACCCTAGGTTTTCTTGTAAATGTCCTAAATAATTGGCCCTAGGTTATCTCAGACGGGGTAGGCCACACCTCTTACCAAACCTGATCCACAACCTCCTTTAATGCTTTTGTCATTTAGTCCAGAAAAGGTCCATCTAGTCAGAGAATCAGAGAACCTTAGAGGTGGAAGGGACCCTGCAATGCAATCTAGTCCAGCACCTTCTTCTCGATGGCCAGAAACCTTGCAAACAGGTCCTGAGTGCAACAGTGCTCTTTCCAGGTGCTGTTCCCTATTCAGAAACATACATGGAATCCCTGGGACACATCTATCTCCCAAAAAGCACAGCGATGTAAGAAGTTTATAAACAAGGCAGGCTATGTGCCCATCTGGCTCAGTATTGTCTTTATTTTTTATTATTATATTTTTATTGATTTTTACATATAATTTCCAAAAATCATATAACACATTTTCTTATCTTATACAATGTTTTGGACTGCCATCAACCACATCTGAAGATTTTTCAGTCTTTATCACTTAATCTACATTTCATTCATTTCATTACTACTTTTAATAATCCTTAACTAATAATTCTCTTCATAATTTTCTCTGCAATATTTCGCATAGTCCTCCTTACAAAACTTCTTGCAGCCGTACTAGCATAATCTGTTTATTACAATTGCTTTTCAAATAGTTCACATATTTGCTCCAGTCCTTTGAGAATCTCTGGTCCCGCAGGTTTTGAATCCTTCCTGTCATCTAATTCTGCATAGTCCATTAATTTCGTCTGCCATTCTTCTTTCGTCAATAGTTCTTCTTGTTTACATTTCTGTGCCAATAATACTCTTGCTGCCATTGTTGCATATAAAAACAATTTACTATCCTGTCTGTTAATATCCTCCCCTACAATGCCAAGTAAAAATGCTTCTGGTTTGTTTTTTTTAATAAATGTATCAGTATTTTCAACTCTGACCAGCAGCTGCTCTCCAGGGTCTCAGGCTCACTGTAGTTGTCCCCTGATAGCAGGAATGAGGCATCAGTCCCTACCCAAGACACCCGTTGAAACAATGAATTGCAACCCATTCCTTGTGTCGTGGACAAATGACAGTGATTCCAGCTCTTAAAAGCAAGATCATGAATGTGAAGATGGCATTTGAAAGGCAAAAGCAGGGTGCCTCATTTGGCTATATAAAAAGGCAGGTTGAAAAAGATATGCAGTCAGCCAACTAAAATAAAATTTGAGACCAAGGAGAGGCCATTGGGATAAATTGGCACCGGGTGCATTTTGTTCTGAAGAATTGCGAGCATTTTTCATGAGTCCTTTTTTGTGCAGAAATTATAGAAGTTACAGACAACAAAAGCCAGACATCTGGTAACTGACAGCTACCATAAGATACCAGCAGGTAGCGGCTTTCTTTTGAAAGCCATTCAGATTAATCTAACCCAACAGGACAATAGGCATCTGATGAAGCCTTTGATATAATCTGCTTGGTTTTTCTCTTTCTCTCTTTTCCGAACCAGAAGGATGAAACAGAGACCTGAAGAGATTTTGTCTGAAAGATATCCATTGCGGCTCATTCTTCGTGGTATTACAAACAGCTCTGTGAACGGAATGTGAAATGCCGTTAATAAAAAAAATAAAACACAGCCAGGCACAAAGCTTTAAAGGACAGGGTGCCTTTAACCTGAGGAAATGACGGATTGACAGCACGGGCCGAGGTTAGACCAAGGGATGAACAGAAGGGGCCACCTGCCAGGCGAGAGTTCAGATGTCCATGTGGAAAGTTTTATTTGATTTTTTTTTAAGCAATGGCAACAACCCAGCAATGATGGTAAATTTCTGCAGGAAGCTAGTGGCCACACATCCTCTCTCACACACCCATCTTGCATCCAGGCTAAGAAGAAGCATGTTGCAGCCAAAGGAGAGTGCACATAACTACAGAGAGGGGTATGGCCTAGGCACAGTCCCCAGGGTCAGATGGAGAGACCTGGGTGGGGTGGGGGTTGCATTTGACTAATGAATCAAATAAATAATAATAAAACTATCAATAAAATTATAGATTCACTCAA
The DNA here is from genome assembly GCF_965112155.1 of Podarcis liolepis. Lineage (NCBI taxonomy): Eukaryota > Metazoa > Chordata > Lepidosauria > Squamata > Lacertidae > Podarcis > Podarcis liolepis. Next base: position 54,264,852 of record NC_139565.1, on the reverse strand, counting down.
CAGTGCTAAAAACCAAATGTACGATATAAAATTATAAGTATGGGTAGACTTGCCTAAATGAGAAAGGTTTTAGCAGGGTCAAAACCAGTCACACAAAGTTGCCTGCCTATATTAATAGCAGCAGAGAGTTCCAGTGATCACCGGTGCCATTACTTCATCTCAAATACTTCCGGTAAAGGAGAGAGCATCCATGGCAGTCTGTACCCTGTTTGCTGTCAAACAGCTTCTCCTGTGGTCTGCTTTCTATGTGACATCTTGCTGATCGGAAGGTCGGATGTTCGAATCTCCGTAATGGGGTGAGCTCCCGTTGCTCGGTCCCTGCTCCTGCCAACCTAGCAGTTCGAAAGCAGACCCAAAGTGCAAGTAGATAAATAGGTACCACTTTGGCGGGAAGGTAAACAGTGTTTCCATGTGCTGCTCTGGTTTTGCCAGAAGCGGCTTAGTCATGCTGGCCACATGACCCGGAAAAACTGCCTGCAGACAAACGTCAGCTCCCTTGGCCAGTAAAGCGAGATGAGCTCCGCAACCCCAGAGTCGTTCGCAACTGGACTTAACTGTCAGGGGTCCTTTACCTTTACCTTTTCATGTCTTCTCTTAAAATACATATTTGCTCACTTATTTTAGATATTGATATCTCACCGCTTTAGTTCAAGAGGTCCCCAAAGCAGTTTACAAATAGGTTAAAACAACAAAATATTCCTCTCCCCCCAAAACTCCAGGAAGTGATCCCAGTTACAATACAGCAAAGCCGGAGCGACTGAACAGCTGCTGAATGAAAAACAGAAGGATTAAAATAAATCAGTCCATTTCAACGGGGATTACGCCATAGGCTCCAACAGGCTACAGGTGAGTCTGGAGACACACTTGAGTAGTTAGAACATCTCCATATTCATGCCAGAGTCTTTCCCCGGCACTATTTTCTTCTTGTATTCATTTGCTCTTTATTTTTTATAATAATTTTTATTGGAATTTTATTTGCAATGTAACATAACCCCCCACCCCCCCAATACACAATCCACCCTCACTAAACGTGAACATAACATACAGTGAGCATAACATGCAACCATACAAACAACGAAATAAAAGACTTCCTTGATCCTGTATCTGGCCTCCTTATTTACTTCTTATAAACTGTTTCCTTTATTAAGATTTTTCTAATTATAACTTAAATATCCACAAAGTCTCCTGCAGACATTAATCGAAACAAGTCCAGGTATGTATGTTAAGACACTGTTTTGTGAAGTATTCTCAGCATTTTCCCCATGCTTTTTGAAACTCTTTTCTAGTGTGATCTCTAATTGCCACGCATTTGCTTTTCAGAGATCTGTCCTACACTGGCTTCGGGAGGAGAGTTTCTTAGCAAACTGACCATAAGCACTGATTTTAAAAAGAAGAAAGCTTAAGAGGGTCTAATAGGGTGTTTCATTTCATAGTGACTCTGATTGCGCAGCTACAGTTTACAGACCATTCAGAAACAAGAGCCTGCAACAAAATGTCACAGCGTGGGATTGCAGTGTTGAAAATTCACACTTCCCCAAATTTTGCAATACAGTTCTCTGGGCTCCAGCTAAGTAAATTGTACAAATTGCACATGCTATGTTAAAACCTGCATATAAAGTTATGGAGTATAAATAACACTCCAAATGCATTATATTAGGGGAAACTGCTTTGCAGAAATGTGCATATTACACAAATCTGCATATAAAATGTGTGCATTAGGAGAAAAACATAGACAATTTTTCACAAGGACTTTTTAATTTTTTTTAAAAAAAAACCACAAACTAATGTGGAGAACTGAATTTAATATTGAAAAAAAATGAGAAGAAGAGAGAAAATGGAATTAACAGATTTGCCCATCCACACCAAGAGGTTCTTTTGGACGGAGTGAATCTAGGCCTTAGCTCCTGTTCCAAAACTGCCAACCAGCAGGATTTGACCTCTTAAAAAAGGCCTGCTGTTGAATCCAGAAGGAAAAAGGAGTCTTCAGCACCCATTTACATTTTTGCTTCACCACCTCTGCAGAGAAATGCACTCAGAAACCAATTTCTATATACATGTTACCCCTAGCTGGATTTTGCAGGTAATCGGGAAACATTCTTAAATCTGCTCCAAAGCTCATAATATTTACTTTGCAAGCAAAACACCATCACAGCATAATGAGACTCCCAACCGCCTCTTTTGTGTAGCCATTTGGAATGCTTTGTAAAAATAAACTTTCCCTGCAGATCACATATTCTCTCCTTCCATTCTGTTTATTTTGGATTAATGTGGAGGGGGAGGGAAAAAAACAACACTGTTTTTCTTTCTTTTTTAAGATGATGAAATGTTCTCTTTTGGCATCATCAAGGTGAGCAGGAGTGAGTTTTTAAAGCCTGAAGGGAAATGACAATCCCATCACATAGCGATGTGTCAGATGATGAGTAAATTGAAACTCCCTATTATTTATTGAAAACAGCGACTCAAGCCTACGCAGATTTCTTCAGCCTGACGGGGCACATTTATTTCATATTTTAAACATTAAAAAAAAGCAGTGGGGAGAAGCTGTCATTAAGATATCAAGTCAATCGAGCCAATGAGTGAGATAATTGCTCAGCAAAGTAGAGGCACGTTCAATTTTTAATGCTTTGTTCTCAGGCCTAAGGAGAGAGAAGGTTGATGGAGTTCACGAGGCTGGTGAACTGGAAGATCTCGTGAACTTCAGGATGGATGCTTGTGATGGAATAAGATGAGAAAGGGTGGCTTGGAAATGTATCAAATCAGTAAATAAGACAACACAGTATTAAGGGAACAAATAGACTCTAGACCAGGCTTCCTCAACCTCGGCCTTCCAGATGTTTTGAGACTACAATTCTCATCATCCCTGACCACTGGTCCTGCTAGCTAGGGATCAGGGGAGTTGTAGGCCAAAAACATCTGGAAGGTCGAGGTTGAGGAAGCCTGGTCTAGACCAAGGGTAGACGTCGTCTTCCTCCTCCTCCTCCTCCTCCTCCTCCTCCTCCTCCTCCTCCTCCTCCTCCTCCTCACAATTCAAAGTGTTGGTGCTGACCTTTAAAGCCCTAAACGGCCTCGGTTCTGTATACCTGAAGGAGCGTCTCCACCCCCATCATTCAGCCCGGACACTGAGATCCAGCGCCGAGGGCCTTCTGGCAGTTCCCTCATTGAGAGAATCGAGGTTACAGGGAACCAGACAGAGGGCCTTCTCGGTAGTGGCGCCCACCCTGTGGAACGCCCTCCCACCAGATGTGAAGGAAATAAGCAGCTATCCTATCTTTAAAAGACATCTGAAGGCAGCCCTGTTTAGGGAAGTTTTTAATATTTAATGCTGTACTGTTTTTAACATTTGATTGGGAGCTGCCAAGAGTGGCTGGGGAGCCAGATGGGTGGATATAAATAATAAATTTATTATTATTATTATTATTATTATTATTATTATTATTATTATTATACAACACCTTTTTCCCCTGATGGGACTCAAGGCAGCTTACAGAATTAAAACAAGGCCCACTAAAAACATAGAAAAAATTAATTAAACATTGATAGACGTAAAACTATCGTATTTTTCGCCCTATAGGACGCATTTTTCCCCCTCCAAAAATGAAGGGGAAATGTGTGTGTGTCCTATGGGGCGAATGCTTGCTTCCCCCCCTGCCAGCCCCACAAGCTCGGGGGATAGCGGGGAGGCGGAGCGCCGCCACCCCACTATTCCCGGACCTGGTCTGGAGGCTGGTGGGGGGGAGAAGCAAGCTTGCTTCTCCCCATCGCCAGCCCCACAAGCTCGGGGGACAGCGGGGCAAGCTGCTGCCCCACGGAGGCTAGAGAGGCTGTCCCTGAAGGCAGAAGAGGGAGACGGAGCGCTCCGTCTCCCTCTTCTAGCTTGGGGATGGCTGCGCAAACTTGGGGGGAAAATAAATTCCCCCCTTGATTTCCGCCCCAAAAAACTAGGTGCGTCCTATGGGCCGGTGCGTCCTATAGGGCGAAAAATATGTTATATACACATATAAAATCTATTTAAAACCATGCAGATAATTACAAAAAAAAAAACCCCACAGCATGGCACCAGCCCTTAAAAAAAAAAAAAAAGTCTTCACCTGCTGGCAGAAGTGCAGCAAGGAGGGAGCCAGTCTAACTTTACTAGGGAGAGAGGTCCAAAGCTTGGGAGCAGCCACCAAGAAGGCCCTCTCCCTTGTCCTTACCTGTGTGGGTGGTGGGTTTGAAATAAGGGCCTCCCCCTGAAATTCTCAAAACCTGGGTAGGTTCATATGAGGGAATATGGTCTTTTAGATAGCTTGGACCAGGCATAGGCAAACTCCAGCCCTCCAGATGTTTGGGACTACAATTCCCATCATCCCTAGCTAACAGGACCAGTGGTCAGAGATGATGGGGACTGTAGTCCCAAACATCTGGAGGGCCGGAGTTTGCCTATGCCTGGCTTGGACCTAAGCTGTGTAGGGCTTTACAGGTCAGAACCAGCACTTTGAATTGTTCCCTGAGACAGACTGGTAGGCAGTGGAGCTTGTTCTAGCAAGGAAGTTTCCTGCTACCTATCAGCTCCTTACAGTGCCAGATTTACGTATAAGCTAAACAAGCTATAGCTTAGGGCTGCACTCTTTTGGGCCCTAAACAACAACAACAACAATATAATAATAATTTATTATTTATACCCCGCCCATCTGGCTGGGTTTCCCCAGCCACTCTAGGTGGCTTCCAACCGAATATTAAAAACAATACAGAGTCAGACATTAAAAACTTCCCTAAACAGTTGTCTTTTAAAAGTAAAATAGTTGTTTATTGCCTTGACATCTGCTGGGAGGGTGTTCCACAGGGCAGGCGCCACTACCGAGAAAGCTCTCTGCCTGGTTCCCTGTAACCTCACTTCTCGCAATGAGGGAACTGCCAGAAGGCCCGCGGCGCTGGACCTCAGTGTCCGGGTAGAACGATGGGGGTGGAGACGCTCCTTCAGGTATACTGGGCCAAGGCCGTTTAGGGCTTTAAAGGTCAGCAGCAACACTTTGAATTGTGCTTGGAAACATACTGGGAGCCAATGAAGATCTTTCAGGACTGGTGTTAGATACCTATTACGTCCATAAATTACCATCTAGCATATATTCAACACAAAAAAACACTGACATTTTGTTGTTGATAAAGGACAGCTGGACATATAAAGGGCCCCATTACCTCCAGTAGCTTGGGGCCTCATCAAACCTAAATTCGGCCCTGGCTCCCTATCAGCCTTTGTCAGCAATCTGGCTGCAGCTCTTTGAGCCAGCTGACGTTTCTGAGCATTTTCAAAGGCAGCCCTACACAGAACGTGGTACAGTGAGCCAAATGGGATGTAATTAAGGCCTGTGTCCCTGTAGCCAAATCAGACATCTTAAGGAAGAGGTGCGGTTACTGCACTAACCTTGACCGTGCAAATGCACTCCTGGTCACTGCAGAAACCTGGGCATCAGGGCTGAGTCCAGGAACATGCCCAAACTGCAAACTCAAACTGGTGTCTTCATGGGGAGCATTACTCCATCCAGCCCAGGCTGAATCTCTGTTCCCTGTTCTCCCTTCTGATTAATGAAGAGCAACACTGTCTTCTCTGGGCAAAGTTTCAATTCATTCACCCTCATCCAGTCCATAACTTGTGACAGACACTGTTTTAGAACCAAAACACCTTCCTAGGATTTAGGTGGAAAGCAGAACTGGAAGTGGGTGTCATCAGCATACTGGAGACACCAAACCCCAAAATTCCAGACAACCTCCACAACTCCCAGGATAAGAGAACAAGAAGAATATACGTTTAAAGAAGATTGGAAAAGGTTTATTGAATATATGGGAAATAAGTGTGTACAGCTGAAAACGCTGGCAGCATTAAGATAAATTCAACAGTGTAAACAAGTTTTGATGGATGCAATAATGGAATACTGAATGGTACAGTTTTTGTAAAATATGCAGGGATTTATGATATGTAAAATGAACCATGGAAAGAGAAGAAGGGAAGTCATTGATATCTTAAGGATGTAAAATGAGTATATTCAATTGTAAAACAGAAAACTAAATAGAATGAAATACAAAATTCTGGACAACCTCTCCTTGCAGCTTCGTGTAAATGTTAAATAGCATGGGGGAAGAAACAGAATCCCGAGCAACCCAGTGGGTAAGAGGCCAAGATGTAGAACAGAAGTCTCCCAACACTACCTTCTTGGTTCACCCCTCCAAGAAGGAACAGAGCTACTGTAAACTGTGACTCCAAGTCCCATCCCAGCAAGGTGGTCAAGGATCGGATCCCATGGTTGACAGTATCAAAAGTTTCAAGAAAGGTAAAGGTAAAGGGACCCCTGACCGTTAAGTCCAGTCATGGCCAACTCTGGGGTTGTGGCGCTCATCTCGCTTTATTGGCCAAGGGAGCCAGCGTAAAGCTTCTGGGTCATGTGGCCATCATGACTAAGCCGCTTCTGGCGAACCAGAGCAGCGCACGGAAACGCCGTTTACCTTCCCACCGGAGCGGTCCCTATTTATCTACTTGCACTTTGACGTTCTTTCGAACTGCTAGGTTGGCAGGAGCAGGGACTGAGCAACGGGAGCTCACCCCGTCGTGGGGATTCGAACCGCCGACCTTCTGATCAGCAAGTCTTAGGCTCTGTGGTTTAACCCACAGCACCTCATCAGGAAGAACTTTCTGACAGTAAGAGCTGCGTGACAGTGGAACGAATGCCCTCAGGAGGTTGTGGACTCTCCTTCCTTGGAGAATTTTAAGAAGAGGTTGGATGGCCATCTGTCATGGATACTTTAGTTGAGATTCCTGCCTTGCAGGGGGTTGGACTAGATGACCCCTGGGGTCCATTCCAAGTCTACAAGTCTATGATTCTGTGAAAGCTGACAAGATGTCCAGCAGAACCAAAGGGGGGACACTCCCCCTGTCCAGTTCCCAGCATAGGTCATCCACCAAGGTGACCAAAGCTGTCTCTGTCTCATAACTAGGCATGAGACCAGGCTGAAAAGGATCTACCTATTTCTTTCCAGATTTTGTTGGACTACAACTCCCATCATTCTTGACCTTCGTGCATCCTGAGGGGAGCTGTCTGGAGGGCATTAAATTAAGGGAAATTGCTTTTCCCAGTGTGGTGTAGTGGTTAAGAGCAGTAGACTCGTAATCTGGTGAACCGGGTTCGCGTCTCTGCTCCTCCACATGCAGCTGCTGGGTGACCTTGGGCCAGTCACACTTCTCTGAAGTCTCTCAGCCCCACTCACCTCACAGAGTGTTTGTTGTGGGGGAGGAAGGGAAAGAAGATGGTTAGCCGCTTTGAGACTCCTTTGGGTAGTGGTAAAGCGGGATATCAAATCCAAACTCTTCTTCTTCTTTCCAAAATTGTTGGGCAAAGTTGCATACAATACAGTGGTACCTCGGTTTAAGAACAGTCCTGTTTACGATTGATTCGGTTTACGAACTCCACAAAACTGGAAGAAGTGTTTGAGAACTTTACCTCGGTCTAAGAACGGAATCTGAACGGCAGAAGGGCACCGGCGGTGGGAGGCCTCATTAGGGAAAGCGTGCCTCAGTTTAATAATGGTTTCAGTTTAAGAACGGACTTCCGGAACGGATTAAGTTCGTAAACCGAGGTACCACTGTAATGGACATATTAGGAGAAATTGACACTATATGCTGATGAATTTTCAAATTGATGTCAAAATGTGGAGATCTGGAGAAATGCAAAATGGAGAAACCAAGACAGACAGATTTGCCTATCCCTGGCCACTGCCCAGCCCTTTCTTCAGTGGTGCTCAGGAATTTTTGGCTTTTGACTTGCATGAGCAATAATGAGGTGATCTCCACTGGAGAAACAGCTTGCATTAGAGCATCACCTGCGTGAGAAAGAGCCTGTGCTTGGCTTGCTGGAAACACCCCTGGGATGCAATTAGCTAATGACCGTGACAATAGCCATGCTTGAACATTAGCGCTGCAGCCGGCATGCAGGTTCAAGGCTATGAGGTCACTTTCAGTTTTCTTTCCCAGCAGGGAGCTGTTGTCCCTCTCAGAGCTGGCTGGTTCTCCTGCCCCTGAGCTACTGTCTGGCGTCTTCACCACCTCGGCAAAGTAAACCTTCCAAATGACACTGTTGTTACTGCCGGCGCTGCCAATCTCTCTCCGAAAACAGAGCAATTCGCTAACGACAGACGCAGCTCACTTCTGTGGGTGGAAGTGCTAATCTGGGTTTTCCAACCAACCTCACAAGCTGCCTCCGTTCCGATTGCCAGCAATCGTTGAAGGATTTTGCTGGCTGAAGGATCTGCGAGGCAGATTTTTGGTTTGCACATCAAGGGGTTTCGTGACACCTTAAGGGAGAGCAGATTTGCTGTGGTATAACATCCAAGAATGTGAGGGTCTAGTCAACGAAGCCTTATGCCGCAGTAAGTCTGCTAGCCTTGAAATCTGCCAGTCTACCACAGGGTTCCTTTTTGGCTTTTGCTGGAGCAAGCTCAACACGGCTATCCCTCTGAAAAGTTACTCCAGGGGTTGCCAAACCATTTTGGGCCACTGAGCAGGTATAGAATTTAGAGAAAATGTTGCGAGCCTAGCACAAAATGGCTGCCATGGGGCATGACAAACACAAAATGGCTGCTGTGGGGTGTGGCGTGTTGACATGCCTAAAAGAGAGGGAAACCAAGTCTCTTGGGCTTGCCGATCAGAAGGTCGGTGGTTTGAATCCCTGCGATGGGGTGAGCTCCTGTTGCTCTGCCCCAGCTGCTGCCAACCTAGCAGTTCAAAAGCATGTAGATAAATAACAAGTAGATAAATAGGTACCACTGCAGTGGGAAGGTAAACAGTGTTTCTGTGTGCTCTGGTTTCTGTCACGGTGTTCTGTTGCGTCAGAAGCAGTATAGTCATGTTGCCACATGACCTGGAAAGCTGTCTGTGGACAAACGCCGGCTCCCTCGGCCTGAAAGCGAGATGAGCGCCGCACCCCCTAGTCGCCTTTGACTGGACTCAACCATCTAGGGGTCCTTTACCTTTTTAAAAAATGCCTCTATAGTTTCTGGGAATTGCAAATGGGGAGAGTGCTGTTGCACTCAGGGCTTGCTTGGACAGGATCCTGGACTTGATGGGCCTCTGGCCTGTTCGAGAAAAGCTCTTCTCATGTTAACTAATCTCACCCAACTTGTTTCGGCTGTTCTCAACTTTCTGAAGGTGCCTTGTCAGTTTAAGACCCTCCAAATTAACTTTGACTTAGTTGCTGACAGCTCCAGGTTTGCGCATGATCTCCTGCAGCTGTCTGCATGCGGAGGGGAGCCCAACCCACGCCGTATCCTCGGATCTGACAATCTTTGTGCTCTACCTTTGATTTTATGCCAATTAAGTTTTTGTTTTAAGTAAAAGAGTAAGAAGAACTGAGCTTGCTATTCTGGGAGGAGGGAGAGTGTTATGCATGGAAAACTTTCATAGCTTTTGATCTATGTAGGCACAGCCTTATTCACAGTGGCAGGTCATGGATGTAGAGAAAGGAGGTGAACTGTTTGCTTTTGTTGCAAACCATCAAGTTGGTTCGCATGTGCATGTTCACCATTAGCTTAGAAATGATTGGATGATACATTTCCCCTTATCTAGCCCAACACATGGTGAGGAAAGAGCAGGCATGTTGTAATGTAAGGACATAAGGGGTGTTTGCAGGATCAGGCCAATGGAACAGATGTGTGGAACAGGTCTCGGTGTTTCGATTTCTGGGAATGGAGTTGAGAGATGACCTAACCTGGGGAGAAAACAGCAAAGACCTGATGAAGAAAGCACAGCAGAGGCTGTATTTTTTGAGAATCCTCCAGAAAAACAATCTCTCAAAGGACCTGTTGATGGCATTTTACCATTGTACTGTTGAGAGTGTATTAACTTATGGTCTGTGTGTGTGGTTTGGGAGCTGCACGGTCAGGGAAAAAACAATGCTGTCCAGGGTTGTAAAGACTGCGGAGAGAATAATTGGGTGCACTCTTCCCACCTTGGATCAAATCTATGCTTCCAGGTGCCATAAGAAAGCTGCAGAGATAGTGTAGGATAGTGCACACCCCGGAAATGATCTCTTCCAGCTTCTGCCTTCTGGAAGAAGGTACAGGGTTATAAAGACTAGGACTAGCTGCCTGAGAAACAGTTTCTATCCAAATGCGATTTTAGTTTTAAACACAGTGTAAGGTAGTCTCTATGGGAGTATATTTGCCCCTTTTTTCAGTAAGGGAAGTTATGGGGAGAATGCATTGCAAAATGTGGGAAAACACTGGGCTGATGCCACATCATATAACCTCTCTGCAAGCAAATCAGGATGAATGCTCAATAAACAGATCTTCTGGAAGTAGGGATGGAAGGATCTGCCAGTTTTGCTTCTCTTACTTTCTCATTTCCCCCGATTGTAAATTCAGTTATTAACATCATCACTTTATTTGCGCTTGCACTTAAACAGTTTCATAAATACAATACATGAATACAACTGAAAAACACATAATTATAATACTAAATTATAAATTGCAATGTGAAACAGTAGTTATGGATTCATGTGCGTGTGTGCACGTGCACATACACACAACACACACAACACACACACACACACACACACACACAGAATATAACATTTCTGCAACAAACTGCAATTCTTTTTTCTTAAGCCTCATGAATATTCACCAGCATTTTAGTGTGGATTTCTAATAAAACACCCTTTAATGCAGTTTTGACTAATATATACATTTTTGCAAGCAATTTCTCCTAGGAGATTGCATTTTGCATGTTATTTTCCCCAATGTATTAATTTTTATCGTCATTTTTCAATAATACACACATTTTTGGTTTTGTTGGAGAACTGCACCACAAAATTCAGATAAACGCGAATTTTGAATGCTGACTGTCTTGGTTCTCGTATTGTTTGGGAAAGCGTGAATGTGATATCTTCTCCTTTAAATGTGAACTGAATCAAATTTCTTCCCCCATCCCTTATCTGGAAGTTACCTTATTGCTGAAAATGGAGGGGGGCTGTGAGAGAGAGAGAGACACCATGGATTTGGGTCCAAAATGGCAGCTCTAAACCCCAACATTCTGGTGATAATTCTGATAATTCTATAATGTGAATGAATGCACTTATAATCCATGCTTAAGTGAGCAAGCACTATACATAGTCTTCTAATACCTACCTCCGCGCAACATTTTAATCTTTTCACACCAAACCATGCATACAATACATCTTTTGCAAGTTTCTTTTAAATGAAAGTACAAAAGCAAAGCTACATGATACACTACACTTAGAAATTAACCAGTATGATTATATCAATGGATATTCCGGTAAATCCATTATTATCACAATATCTTACACAAGGAAGAGCTACATCTTTAAGAACTGAAACAGAGAATGCATAACAATGTCAGTCTTGATTCATGGAATATCATAAGGAACATTTTGTTGAACATGCCTGTTTCAATACATTATGCAGGTTACAATGAAAAAGCAACAACCCTGTGTAATTCTTCTCTCTTTCCCTTTTACCTGACTAGGTGGGCTACTTTGACCATAGGCACCCATGATGGCCCTCCAGATGTTGTTCTTGGACTCTGACTCCCATCAACCCCAGCTGACATGGCCAATGGTCAGGAATGATGGCAGTTGTAGTCCAACAACCTCTGGAGAGCCAATGGTTCTGCTAAGACGAAAGTCCCCTTGAATTCAATGGGGTTTGCTCCCAGGTCAGTGGAGTTAGGGTTGCAGTCTCAGTCAGGATCCAGCCAGTGGACTCTGGCCCAAGTATGGAATTTCAGCAAGGTATTTGTTCTAGGACTTGGCCTGGGGCATTACAGTCCATGTGATTGTGACAATAGTGTGTCTTAAAAACTCAACTGTGCAGATCAGTTCATTTTGCATGGTTGCAAAAGCAAATCAACAGGAAACTGCACTATTGATCCCTAGCTTGTGTTGACACATTTGGATGTTGTTTGGCTGAGATGATCACTGGTGATGTAGCTCCATGATGGACCATATGCTTTGCATGCAGAAGGTCTGGGAGTCTGGGAATGCCCATTGTCTGAAATCCTGGAGAGCCACTGCCAGTCAGTGTAGACAAAACTGAGTTGGATGGACAAATAGCATGATTCAATATAAGGCAACTTCTTATATTCCCGTATACTATAAAGAGGTACCTTCTGTAAATAATAATAATAATAATAATAATAATAATAATAATAATAATAATAATACCTTTATTGTCAATGTATAACCTCTGTACAATGAAATTAACCAAGCCTCCCCCCCAAACACTCAATCTCATTGCACTCTGTGTGCTTGTTGCACAACCCACCTTCCCCGAAAGTCAGTTGCACTATATTATTTTCCATTCAGCAGCCTAACAGCCCATGGATAGAAACTGTTTTTTAGCCTCTTGGTACGACTGATTATACTTCTATATCTCCTGCCCGAGGGTAGAAGATTAAAGAGGTGCTGGCCGGGGTGTGAATCCTTCCTGAGAATTTTTCTTGCTCTCCTAAGGCAACGATCCCTTGTGATGTCATCTAGCGGGCTCAGGGGACAGCCCATGATATCATGTACTGTGTTCACCACCCTCTGTAAAGACCTTCTCTCCGTGGTTGTCAAGCCAACATACCACACTGTGGTACAATATGAGAGGACACTTTCTATTGTGGACCGGTAGAAGGAGGTCATCAATTGTTGTTTAACATTGTTCTTTCGCAAGACCCTGAGAAAATGGAGTCTCTGTTAGGCCTTCCTAACCACCTGAGTTACATTGTTTTTCCAAGTGAGGTCTTCACTAAGGTAAACTCCCATGAATTTAAAGGAAGAGACTCTCTCCACAACCCCCCCCCCGATATACAATGGGGCTAGTTCCCCTCTCTTCCTCCGAAAGTCCAACACCATCTCCTTTGTCTTGCTAATATTTAGGTGCAAGTTATTCTCTAAGCATCAGGTAGATACTTTTTGAACCTCACCCCTGTACGCTGATTCATCTCCACCTGTAATTTGACCCATTATGGTAGTATCATCTGCAAACTTAATAATTACAGTGGATGGATCAGATGAAATACCGTCACATGTATACAACGAGTACATCAATTTGTCCTGTTGTCCACCACTTTGGAAACATTGCTTGGAATGCAGTTTAGAAATCCTTATAAAAAAAGAACACTTTCCCTATATGGAACTGAAATAGACCAGTATTTCAAGCTATGTTAAGATGCTTCAGGAACTTAGGAAGTTGCCTTGTACTGAGTCAGACCATTGGTCTATCAAGCCCACTATCATCCACATTGATTGGCAGTGTCTCTCCAGCAGGGAATATTTCCCAGCCTTACCTGGAGATTCTGGGGACTGAACCCATGACCATCTTCATGCAAAGCCGGTGCTCTACCACTGAGCTACAGCCCTGGATGTCTTTCAAAGAGGACTGGGCAAATTCCTGCAGGCTAAGGTTGTCAGTGGCTACTAACCACCATTGCTATGCTGTGCCTTCCTTGTCAGATGCCATACACCAGTTGTGGGAAACCACAGGAGGGGGAGAGTGCTGCTGTGCTTGCTCCTCACAGCCTAGGACCCACGTACCTACGGGACCGCCTCTCCTGGTATGCCCTGCGGAGGACCTTAAGGTCCACAAATAACAACACTTTGGAGGTCCCAAGCCTCAAGGAGGTTAGATTGGTCTCAACTAGGGCCAGGGCCTTTTCAGCACTGGCCCCGACGTGGTGGAACGCTCTGTCACAAGAGACTAGGGCCCTGCAGGACTTGACATCTTTCCACAGGGCCTGCAAGACAGAGCTGTTCTGTCTGGCCTTTGGTTTGGACTCGGTCTGACCCTTATGTTTCCCTCCCCTTATGGTCTTGAGGCTGCATTTTAAATAGCATTTTGACCTGCATTTTAAATTGCTTGCCCCCCCTTCTCTTTTTCCCCTATAATGTTTTTACTGTGATTTTACTGGTGTTAGCCACCCTGAGCCCGAATCTGGCCAGGGAGGGCGTGGTATAAATAAAATTTATTATTATTATTATTATTATTATTATTATTATTATTATTATCATCATCATCATCATCATCATCATCATCTGGTTGGCCACTGTGAGAACAGGATGATGGGCTATTGGACGGACCGTTGACCTGATCCACCAGGCTCGCCTTATGTTCCTATGTTCTTATACTTCTGCTCGTCTTGCAATAAATCAGTGGGCTATAATCTCTGGTTAAGTAAGTTCAAAACCAGAATCTTCGACGTCTTTCACATCTGTAAGAGAACTGTCTTTTAAATAAACTCAAATAATGCATGCAATATTCCCCAACCATTGAAAAGCAGGAGTAACATTTCCTCTGTGGCTGTCATGCTTGATTCCATTTCATACTTTGATGTATTAATGGATGTCTCTTTAATGCACTGAAGATGTCCCGAGATTGTCGTTAATCATTGCTTTGGAGAAGGAATCGGCTTTGATTGCACCTGCCCTCGTGATAACGTTTTGACTCACACTGCGTGTTCTGCAACGTCTCTTGAACAATGCACAAAAGCCATTCTTAGAGGGAGGTTAAGAATTTAAACGTTTTAACTATAGATTTCTTGGGTGATGATATAATTGGAGGCATCAGGTCCTCTGCAGTGAAATTGCTTGCTTTGTCTCCGATGCTTTCCTCTTCACTTCCCTCCGTGCGTTACCTTTTACAAAACTGAAGCCGTAGGAACAACTCCTTGGGGGAAAGCTAGTTGACTTCGAGGTGTAATTTTGGATGTTAAGGAAACCTTAAGGGACCCCACTGAAACATTTGTCATGAACACAACACAAGTCTCTTTTAGATGACATCATAATGGCTATTATAGATGAGCACCAGCACCCATGGAACTGTTGATACTGAAGACAATAGATGCATGGAGAGCAAGCACCACGAAGAGAAGAAAAAACATACAGTTTCGGAGTTAGGTTAGTAGTTTTCAGCTTAGGAACACAGGAAAGTGCCTTATGCAATACAGTTATGGCAACGAGCTCTATGTGGGGCTGCCATTGAAGATGACTTGGGAACTTCAACCGGTCCAAAGTGCAGCAACCAGCTGAGGCTGCCTTGAGAACTCCTGTAACCCCTATTCCAAAACAGCTGTATTGGCTGCCATTTTGTTTCCAGGTCCAGTCCAAGGCACTCATGTTAAGCCACTAGAGCCTTAAATGACTTAGGCTCCCAATACCTGAAAGACCACCTCCTTCCCTCCCAGGTGTTAAGATCAGCAGAAGGGTTCCTCTTTGTTATGTACTGAGTTGAATAGGATCCAAACTGCAGCAGTCTGATTGGTCCTAGAACAATAGGATTCAGAATGCAGCAGTCTGATTGGTCCTAGAACAATAGGATCCAAACTGCAGCAGTCTGATTGGTCCTAGAACAATAGGATTCAGAATGCAGCAGTCTGATTGGTCCTAGAACAATGCAGCAGTATGATTGGTTGGCAGGAACCACCCAATCATGCTCCAGATATAAGTGAATCCACAACCTGATTGGCTTACAGTAGAATTACAGAATTAGCCAATCATGTGCAGCCCATTGTGTAAATAATGTATATAAAGCAGATATTTTGAGGGGACATTCATTCATTCCTCCTCACCACTATGAGCTGAATAAAGAGCATGAAATCACTTTGCGACTTTTCACTCTTGGTAGTTCCACCTCCCTCAGACCTTCGAGTTATGGTGACCCCAGGACAGGGCCTGTTGCTATTATGGTTGTTGCTTCAGGAGAGGCTGCCAAGATGAACGATATGGTCACCATCTGAACAAGGAAGTTCATGACCAACATGCTGTTTCAGTGAAAGCAGAAGGTGACTGATTATGTTGAGCTGGCTTTGAATAAACATTCACAAACTTTTTATTGATAATAATCAGCTAAATAGTTTGAGGATCTATACAACTGTGTAACATGCAATCAAAGACTGGAACTGAGGGAAGTCGGGGGGTGGGGGTGGGTGGGTTCTGTGGGGGGAGGGAGGAAAAATGGGGGGGAAATAAGGATGGTATGTTTCTGGATAATATGTTTTGTTTTAATTTTGAATAAAAAAGTTATAAAAAAAAAGATTATGTTGAGCCTGGATAGCTCATGGTGCTATCCAGCATGGTGCTGATAATGACAGGTTTAGTCCCCATATTGCAGGGACTTCCAACTCTCAATAGACTGCGATTTACTCACAGTATTAAAAAAAACTGGCAGTGGTCTACCCATTGTCGTAAAAAGACTGGCAGTGATCTATCCAAAGTCGTGGAGCTTTTTTTAGGAAGCCAAAGTTGGGTGTTTTTTTTTGTAAGGAGATCACTGAGGGGCCAGAGGTCAACGAGGATCTACCAGGAACACCCCACGATGTACCAGTAGATCACGATCTACCTGTTGGACATGCCTGCCATATGTGACAGCTGCATATTCTTGCTTTGCAGGGGGTTGAACTCGATGATCCTCAGGGTCCCTTATAACTCTATGATTCTTCATCCTGGAAAGGCCACTGTCCCCCAGACTGAAATCCATTAGAAGGTTGGTGACCTAAGACAGAGCCTTCTGTGTGGCAGCCCCAAAGCTGTGGAATTCCTTTCTCACAGAAGTGTATCTGGCTTCCTTGCTATACAGCTTTTTGCAAATACTTAAGACACACACCTTTTTACCATGGCATTTGACACCTGAGATGCGTGTTTTAATTGGTGAAGGGCAGATCATAATTTTGCTTTTTAAAAAGTTTTTATTTATACTTTTCAAATTTACAGATTTCATTAATTTTACAATCATTTTGGCATTTCAAAGTTTCACTTCCTTCCCCCCCTTTCTGCCATTCTTTAAATTTATTTTTTTATATCTTTCGCATATCCAAATTCATTTAATTTGCTCATTTAATTAACTACTTTTAATGTATACAGGTTAAACCACTGAGCCTAGGACTTGCCGATCAGAAGGTCAGCGGTTCGAATCCCTGTGACGGGGTGAGCTCCCGTTGCTTGGTCCCTGCTCCTGCCAACCTAGCAGTTCGAAAGCACGTCAAAGTGCAAGTAGATAAATAGGTACAGCTCTGGCGGGAAGGTAAACGGCATTTCTGTGCGCTGCTCTGGTTCTCCAGAGGCGGCTTAGTCATGCTGGCCACATGACTCGGAAGCTGTACGCCGGCTCCCTCAGCCAATAAAGCGAGATGAGTGCCGCAACCCCAGGCGATCAGCCTTCTTTATGGTCCAGCTCTCACTTCCAGAATAAAGCCTATACATTAATTAAAATCTGAGAAAATAAACCTCACCATCCTGCCTGCTCTCTTTTAGCCACACTTCAGTTTGTCACGGCCACAGTGGTGGCACACCTGAGTCTAGGTGATACCATTTCATACTGAGGGCAACAGGAAGCTTCTCCATAGAAGACTGTTCCCCGCATGTAGAAAAGCAGCATGTCATGGGGGAAAAGGTTAAAACCAAAGCAGCCACAGGCTCGCTGCCTCAGCTGCAACTAGGCTTTGTGGGCTGCCTTTGCCCACAGTTCACAGTCTAAGCTTGATCAATCCTGCACGACTGGGAAGAGTGACATTCAGCCTTCTTCCTTTCCGCATTTACTGATTTTGACGGTGCGATCTGCTGTGTGGAGCAGCACTTGGGGGTTATCCACGCAGATGGTTCCCCCCAGGGGCTCTATTAACTCTCCTGTAGAAGGCTGCCCAGGGATATGGCACCTGGGCTTGGGCACGCCACTGGGGTTAATTGAGCCCTCTTGGCTGTGGAAGTAATTACCAACGCCACGAGTCCCTCATTACTCATCATTAGTTCTAGTTCGGGCCTACGAACCTCCTAGGACCATAAAATAGTTATTGCCACTGTTAATATCCTGTGGTGCTTCGTGGCGTAAACATTCCCGACATGATTTAATAGGAAAGCAATAACTGCAGGCCAAACCGAGTCTCGGTATGGGGCAGCAACAAGAGTCTTCTGTCAAGGTTCATCTGGCTCCCTCAGCATCCGTTCTCTCTTTATTTCCTCGGAAGTGCTCGGAATTAAACCACCGTAGGTTCCCCTCCGGAGAAATCTCTTTGCAGAAATGCAAGATTAGGGTTCGGCGCAATCAGGTTATCAGTGAGACCGGCCCTACCATAAGGCAGAGTGAGACAATAGCCCCAGGCAGCAGGTGCTGAGGTAAGGCTGAGAGAGATGTTATCAGTACACTTCTTATTTAAAGGCAATCCATTCTCATTTGCACTCCCCAGCAGAATTCAAGAACCAAAATGCATCTTGGACCCAGAGGACTCCACTGCAGAAGAGCCAGGAACACCTGAAGCTCTTTTGCTGCATTGCAATAGGTGATTACCAGATAATGCTGGCCAGGGCCGTCTTTACCTGGGAGTGCAAGGGGTGCGGGGCACCCGGGCGCCAAATTCTGGGGGGCGCCAAATGTATACCTACTGTATACCGGTCCCTCTCGATCGGCGGCAGTGAAAAGCAATGGAGTGAAAGTCCCCCCCCCCGTCACTCTGTTACTCCATAGCATCAAATATTTCCGATGAGTCAGGAGACAAAAGCAGTTTTTTCAACAGCATCATCATTACAGGTGAACAATCCCCCCCCAAAAAAGCTCAACATCTTTGAGTTCGCTCCCCCTAAAAAAGGTCAACAACTTTGGCTTCCCCCTCCCCCAAAAAGCTTAATTTGGGGGCACCTAAACTAAACTTTTCCCAGTAGTGATGTATGGAAGTGAGAGCTGGACCATAAAGAAGGCTGATCGCCAAAGAATTGATGCTTTTGAATTATGGTGCTGGAGGAGACTCTTGAGAGTCCCATGGACTGCAAGAAGATCAAACCTCTCCATTCTGAAGGAAATCAGCCCTGAGTGCTCGCTGGAAGGACAGATCCTGAAGCTGAGGCTCCAAGACTTTGGCCACCCCATGAGAAGAGAAGACTCCCTGGAAAAGACCCTGATGGTGGGAAAGATGGAGGGCACAAGGAGAAGGGGACGACAGAGGACGAGATGGTTGGATAGTGTTCTCGAAGCTACCAGCATGAGTTTGACCAAACTGCGTGAGGCAGTGGAAGACAGAAGTACCTGGCGTGCTCTGGTCCATGGGGTCACGAAGAGCTGAACACGACTAAACAACAACAAGAAACTAAACTAAATTTGGGGGCACTGGGTGGATCTTTGTAGCCCAGCAGCGCATATGCTAAAGATGGCCCTGATGCTGGCCCACTATCAGATCAGCAGCACTTTCCAGTACAGTGGTTAACAATTAGGTCACATCTGCTACCACTGCTACAGAAGGGCTTAGTTTCAGTTTGTTTGTTGCTAGAGCAACTTCTGAGCTCCATGTTGCCCAGAACCATGCCTTCTGCCAGGACCTCATCCCACCAGAACTTTGCCTTGCTTCATGCCCTGGTTGGGTCTCGCATTGCCATACTGCAGAGGGCCACTGATATTCGGAGTCATACTGACTCTGACAAAGGAGAGTGTACATAGCTAGTAGCCTTATCACCCATCGATTTACTCTAATTCTCTTTGAAAGCCACTCTGGTTGGTGACCCTCTTGTAGTAGCAGATCTGAAAGTTTAACTCTGTGCTGCCTGCAGAAGTGTTTTCTTTGGCTTGCACCGAATCTTCCAGTGTTCAGCTTTGCGAGATGGTCTTGAGCTCCAACGTAAACAGTGTTGAGAGGGAAAGTGAAAATAAACTTTCTTCCATTCACCTTCTCAACACCTTGCCTAATTTTATACACCTCTCTCTCTCTTATATAGCTTCAGATTAAATATGTTGTTGTTGGGGGAGTTCCCAATTCTGCATACCTGGGTGTTAGCTTGACTAGGCGAGATTAGCTTGGCCAACTCTGAAGACTTAAAAGGTGTGTGTGTTTCTTAAAAAAATATTTATACTTTTCAGATTTACACATTTCACTGATTTTACAACATTTTAAAATTTCAAAACTTGACTTCCTTCCCCCTCTTTCTGTGGTTCCTTAAATTTATTTTTAATATCTTCTGCCTATCCAAATTAACTTAATTTGCTCAGTTATTCGTCTTCTTTAAATATAGGCACTTATGAAACTGCAGGTTATTCCAATAATCCTGCCAATGTTTTTACCTGTTTACAATTTATCTGTAAATATTCAACAAATCAGTTCCATTCTTTTATAAATAGTTTGTTATCTTGATTTCTTATTCTTCCCGCAAGTTTCGCCATTTCTGCATATTCCACAAGTTTTTGTATCTATTCTCCCTTTGCTGGGACTTCTTGACTTAAAATGTACATTCATAACTCAGAAGTTGAACGGAATCCGTTCCGGAAGTCCATTTGACTTCCAAAACGTTCGGAAACCAAGGCACACCTTCCAATTGGCTGCTGGAAGCTCCTGCAGCCAATCGGAACCCTTGGAACCTGTGTTGGACGTTTGGGTTCCAAAGAACATTCGCAAACCGGAACACTCACTTCTGGGTTTGCGGCATTTGGGAGCCAAAAGTTTGAGTTGCAAGGCATTCGACTTCCGATGTACGACAGTATTTGTTAAATGGAGTTACAGTGGTACCTCTGGTTGCGAATGGGATCCGTTCCGGAGCCCTGTTTGCAACATGAGCAGAACACAACCCGTGACTGAGCGTGTGCGGGTCGCGATTCGCCGTTTCTGAGCATGTGACGTCATTTTGAGCATCTGTCCATGCGCGAGCGGCGAAACCTGGAAGTAACCCTTTCGGGTAGTTCCGGGTTACCGCGGGTCGCAACCTGAAAAGATGTAACCTGAACCGAACATAACAAGAGGTATGACTGTACTTTCATGGCCTGTGTAAAATAGCGCCCCCTGGCAGCCCCTGCAATACATAGCAGTCTGACAGCAATGCAAAGACATTTTACCATCCCACCATTCCAACACTGGATCCTAACCATCAGACTATCTAGATATCGGCAACACAGCACAATTATTTTGCCCTCATGACGGAATCTCATATAATTTAATGACTGGCTCCTTCTTTTTTATTTCCATTTATATGCACAATTGATCTTGCCAATCAATACACCTCAGGGGCGAGGGACTCTGGCCTGCAAGGAGAGCTCGACTCTGTCTGCCTGAATTTTAATTGTTAGCTGATGAGGACTATTTGGGAGTTTCGAGATGCAACATTATTTTCTGGTTCCTAAATCTGGCTCAGGATCAAAATCCATAGTGAGCAGCAAAGTAATTCCTGGGCAAGCCTCCCCCAAATCAAGCGAAATTAATCACATTAGGCTCCCCTTAGTTCTGCATCTCCAAATCTTGGTCTTACTCAAAGACACAAGGGTGATTGGAGCTTCGGGAAAGCTTGAGTATAGTCTCTTGGGTCACGGGTGAGAGATGGGCATCGCTGTCTTCTGGGTTGGTGAACACAGGCATAGCCCACTGAAAAGGCAGTAGCAGCTTAAACTACCGTATTTTTCGCCCCATAAGACGCACCGGCCCATAAGACGCACCTAGATTTTAGGGGGGGAAATAAAGGAAAAATTTTTTATTCCCCCCCCAGGTGCGCTGCGCTACACCAGGAGCTTGGGGCGTGCGGAGCTCAGCGCGCCCCAAGCTTCTGCGTGCCGGCAAGGTCTCCGCTAGCGTGGGAGAGCCGGGCGCCTCTCCCAGGGCTAGCGGACCCCTGCGCTAATCCAGAAGCTTGGGGCGTGCTGAGGTCAGCGCGCCCCAAGCTTCTGCATGCCGGCAAGCAGTCCGCTGCCGCCCCAAGCCTCCCGCACCCGGCAGGAGGTCCCGCCGGGTGCGCGAGGCTTGGGGCGGCAGCGGACTGCTTGCGCGCACCTAGAAGCTTGGGGCGTGCTGAGGTCAGCGCGCCCCAAGCTTCTGCATGCCGGCAAGCAGTCCGCTGCCGCCCCAAGCCTCCCGCACCCGGCAGGAGGTCCCGCCGGGTGCGCAAGGCTTGGGGCGGCAGCGGACTGCTTGCGCGCACCTAGAAGCTTGGGGTGTGCTGACCTCAGCACGCCCCAAGCTTCTGCATGCCGGCAAGCAGTCCGCTGCCGCCCCAAGCCTCCCGCACCCGGCAGGAGGTCCCGCCGGGTGCGCGAGGCTTGGGGCGGCAGCGGACTGCTTGCGCGCACCTAGAAGCTTGGGGCGTGCTGAGGTCAGCGCGCCCCAAGCTTCTGCATGCCGGCAAGCAGTCCGCTGCCGCCCCAAGCCTCCCGCACCTGGCAGGAGGTCCCGCCGGGTGCGCAAGGCTTGGGGCGGCAGCGGACTGCTTGCGCGCACCTAGAAGCTTGGGGTGTGCTGACCTCAGCACGCCCCAAGCTTCTGCATGCCGGCAAGCAGTCCGCTGCCGCCCCAAGCCTCCCGCACCCGGCAGGAGGTCCCGCCGGGTGCGCAAGGCTTGGGGCGGCAGCGGACTGCTTGCGCGCACCTAGAAGCTTGGGGTGTGCTGACCTCAGCACGCCCCAAGCTTCTGCATGCCGGCAAGCAGTCCGCTGCCGCCCCAAGCCTCCCGCACCCGGCAGGAGGTCCCGCCGGGTGCGCAAGGCTTGGGGCGGCAGCGGACTGCTTGCGCGCACCTAGAAGCTTGGGGTGTGCTGACCTCAGCACGCCCCAAGCTTCTGCATGCCGGCAAGCAGTCCGCTGCCGCCCCAAGCCTCCCGCACCCGGCAGGAGGTCCCGCCGGGTGCGCAAGGCTTGGGGCGGCAGCGGACTGCTTGCGCGCACCTAGAAGCTTGGGGTGTGCTGACCTCAAGCTTCTGGCCCCAAGCTTCTAGGTGCGCGCAAGCAGTCCGCTGCCGCCCCAAGCCTTGCGCACCCGGCGGGACCTCCTGCCGAGTGCAGGAGGCTTGGGGCGGCAGCGGACTGCTTGCCGGCATGCAGAAGCTTGGGGCGCGCTGAGGTCAGCACGCCCCAAGCTTCTAGGTGCGCGCAAGCAGTCCGCTGCCGCCCCAAGCCTTGCGCACCCAGCGGGACCTCCTGCCGGGTGCGGGAGGCTTGGGGCGGCAGCGGACTGCTTGCCGGCATGCAGAAGCTTGGGGCGCGCTGACCTCAGCACGCCCCAAGCTTCTAGGTGCGCGCAAGCAGTCCGCTGCCGCCCCAAGCCTTGCGCACCCGGCGGGACCTCCTGCCGAGTGCAGGAGGCTTGGGGCGGCAGCGGACTGCTTGCCGGCATGCAGAAGCTTGGGGCGCGCTGACCTCAGCACGCCCCAAGCTTCTAGGTGCGCGCAAGCAGTCCGCTGCCGCCCCAAGCCTTGCGCACCCGGCGGGACCTCCTGCCGAGTGCAGGAGGCTTGGGGCGGCAGCGGACTGCTTGCCGGCATGCAGAAGCTTGGGGCGCGCTGACCTCAGCACGCCCCAAGCTTCTAGGTGCGCGCAAGCAGTCCGCTGCCGCCCCAAGCCTTGCGCACCCGGCGGGACCTCCTGCCGGGTGCGCGAGGCTTGCAGACACTTGCACGAAGCAGGGGGAGCCCTCCAGAGGGCTCCCCGTGCTTCGGGCGACAGGCTGCCGCCCCAAGCCTCGCTCACCCGGTGGGACCTCCTGCCGGGCGCGCGAGGCTTGCAGGCATTCGCCCCATAAGACGCACCCCGATTTCCCCTTCATTTTTGGAGGGGAAAAAGTGCGTCTTATGGGGCGAAAAATATGGTAAGCATCCTAAACTTGTGTTAGGTTAGTGCTGTTAATATTGCCTTGGATCCTCATGAACAGCACAGAATATTAATGCAAAGGTTTCCTGATACAGAGGCTCATTCTAGTATCATTGGATGGCAACAGCCATTTAGGAAGAAAAGACCCCCCTTCCTCCACTCCCCCCCTCTTTTGAAATACTTTATTATTTTATTCACATAATATACATTCTTTACAACAAACAACTCCAAAATAAGCAGACAACTCCAAAATAAAATCATATGTAACAAAACCATAAGTCTCATATTTTCATTTACACTGATCTCCTTATAGACTCTTTATAAAAATTTTAATCTCTTAAATCCTATACCAGGGGTCTGCAACCTTTAAGACAAAAAGAGCCACTTGAACCCGTTTCCGAAGAAAAAAAACATGGGAGCCGCAAAACTCCTCATTATAAAAATAACTTTTATGTCACTTTTTAAAAAATTTCTTTGTTTGACCCCTCAGAATTACTCCTCCTCATAGAAATAAACGTTAAATTAACAAGTTACCTTTTTGTGTGTGTGTGTTCTTCACTCCCCTTCAAAACAGTGACCAGCGTACATGCCCCCTTTCAATGCAGTGACCAGCGTACATGCCCCTTACAATGTAGCGGGCGGGAAGGTGACGTCGGGACGGAGCGTGACTAACGCACGCACCGCCCCCATGCGACGTCACAGCCAGTACAGCGCCCACCACAGTGGGGAGTGTCGGGGCACACAATGCGCCTCCTCCCCTCGCTAGTATCCGCCCCGGAGCCGCGGTAAAGGTGTAAAAGAGCCACATGCGGCTCCGGAGCCGCGGGTTGCAGACCCCTGTCCTATACCAATCTTTAACAATTTCAATCAATCCCTTCACCTCCCTCCCCCACAACCCATTACTTCCCTCCACCTGTGTGCGATCTTCTTTACTTACTATTATTTTTGTTATTCTTGCGTTATTCACTTTATTTGTTATTCCATCCTTTATATATTATTATCCTATCTCCTTGCGCCTTTTAAACTTTTGCATATTAATTTTTAAGCTCCAGCACCAACTTTTTTCATGTATTCCTTAACGCATTTCCACCTTTTATTAATTTTCTGATTAGAGTAGCCTCTAATTGATGCTGTTAATTTTGCCATTCCGTGAGTTCAAGAAATTTGGTTCTCCATTCTAATAATTCTGGTATTTTATCAGTTTTCTAATTTTTTGCCACTACGATTCTGGCTGCCGCGGTTCCTCCACTTTCTGCTCCCTTGCTAAGTTTGGATATTATGGTGTGCACGCAGGGATGGATTAACCATTAAGCAAAATAAGCATGTGCCTAGGACATCAAGGGAAGGGGTGGGGCGCACCACAGAAATTTCCTCTTGCCAGATTTTTAACATTAATGGCCACCAATTGCTCAGCTGAGCGTTCGTTTTCTCAGCCGAGGTATATTGAAAAACACCAGCAGAACAACTATACAACAAGGCAGGCTTGATGCCGTATCTCTACTAAGCATAGAAGCAGATGTGTTATGCAAGATTAGTTTTGAGGACATGATCAAAGACTTTGCAACTGGAAAAAGTAGGAGAATTCCCCCCCCCATACAAATAAAGGGGAAGTGCAGTGGTACCTCGGGTTACATATGCTTCAGGTTACAGACTCCGCTAACCCAGAAATAGTACCTCGGGTTAAGAACTTTGCTTCAGGATGAGAACAGAAATTGTGCTCTGGCAGCGCAGCAGCAGCGGGAGGCCACATTAGCTAAAGTGGTGCTTCAGGTTAAGAATAGTTTCAGGTTAAGAACGGACCTCTGGAACTAATTAAGTACTTAACCCGAGGTACCACTGTATACAAAAATGCAAAAGGAAACATGTTTTTCCATCTTACTGTAGGTTTCGTTTCATTTCAAAAAAATTAAAATTATTTTACGGTTCATTGTTGTTGATATTTTGAATTAGATATATATGGGGCACCAAAAGTGTTTAGGGCCTCTAAAGGTCTTAATCCATCTCTCTCTCTCTCTCTCTCTCTCTCTCTCTCTCTCTCTCTGCGTGTGTGAGAGAGAGAGAGAAAGAGAGAGAAAGAGAGAGAGAGAACAACAACAGCAGCAGTAGCAACAACAACAGCTTGAATCAGGGACAGAAAGAAGCAGGGGGAATGATCTAAAAGATGGAATATACCCTTTGGAAGATTAAGGACAGACACATTAGCTGTCTTGAAATATAGGAAGGGTTGCAATGCAAAGGCTGGAAGTGACCTGTTCTTTGATGCTCCAGAAGGCAGGACTAGAAGCGAAGGATGCAAACTGCACATTTCAGCTAAACTCCAGGAGAAACTTCCCGATACAAAGGACTGTTTTGACAGAGGAACAGGCAGCTTTGGAAGGTGATGTGCTCTCCTCTGCTGCAGGTATTTCAGCCACAGCTGGATGTTCATCTGACGTGGATGCTGGAATTGCAACCTGCCCTTTAGGTCCTGCATTGAGCATGCATTGTGCCCTCCAGATGTTGGACTACAAGTCCCATCGTCCATGACCACAGGTCATGCTGGCTGTGGCTGAGGGGAGCTGGAGTCCCTCAACATCTGGTGGGTCATAAGTCCCCCCCCACCTCTGGTCTCTTACACTCACTACGTGGTTTGCACGTCCAATGCACAATCATCACGTGAATAGTGCAAAGGTGAGACCAGGAGGCCCAACCATGCAAGAGGGAGGCATGTCCCATTATTTTTCATATCGAATGCAAACAAGGTCCAGTGAAAAAACAAATAGCTGAATGGTTTATGTGTGAAAATTGCATTTCTCATGCATTTTCATATTTTATACTGGGGATGGGGAACCTATATAAAACAACTGCTTTATAATACAACCATGGGACCAACAAAGGTCCATATAGTTAAAGCTATGGTTTTCCCAGTAGTGATGTATGGAAGTGAGAGCTGGACCATCAAGAAGGCTGATCGCCGAAGAATTGATGCTTTTGAATTATGGTGCTGGAGGAGACTCTTGAGAGTCCCATGGACTGCAAGAAGATCAAACCTATCCATTCTGAAGGAAATCAGCCCTGAGTGCTCACTGGAAGGACAGATCCTGAAGCTGAGGCTCCAATACTTTGGCCACCTCATGAGAAGAGAAGACTCCCTGGAAAAGACCCTGATGTTGGGAAAGATGGAGGGCAGAAGGAGAAGGGACGGCAGAGGACGAGATGGTTGGACAGTGTTCTCGAAGCTACCAACATGAGTTTGACCAAACTGCGGGAGGTAGTGGAAGACAGGAGTGCTTGGCGTGCTCTGGTCCATGGGTCAGGAAGAGTCAGACACAACTAAATGACTAAACAGCAGCAACAACATATGTACCTTAAATACATATGCAAACACAGTGAGAGGTGTGAGCCTGTGGTATCACTTGATGCTCCTGCTCTCATTTTGTAATACTATCTATCCATATTCTGCAAATAAGTGCAATTGTTTTGATGCTAGCCTGCACTGACATGTTTAAATGTTTCTTTGATTCATCCTGCCACAGCTGCTCTCCTCTCCTGCTAGGAGGAGTGTGGCACCCTGTACCCTTTGAAAACCTCTGCTTTTGGCAATAAATAAATACATTTTTAAAAAATAAAATAAAAAACCCAGAGCAGTTGTACATAAAGAAATACTCTCAAGTTCTTCTGTGTTTTATCTACATTGCCACCCAGTGGCGACTAGGAATCTGGCTTTTTTTTGGGGAGGGGGGGAAAGAAGATATTATGCTATATTCAGCAACACATGCTGTGATCATTCTGGGATGAAAAGTCACATTAGGATAAGCAGCTGTCCAAGCTGAAATCTTGCCTGCTGCTCCCATTTGCGTCCTTGCTTGCTGATCCAGCTACATCTTATTACAGACTCCAAATGGTGTGTTTTTCAGCAAGGAATTCATTTTTCTGGAAGAGAAAGCTGATTTGAAATTGCAGGGTGGGCCGGGTGGGGGGAGTGACAGTAAAGTTTGAAAACTGCAATTTGATTATTGCAACCCCATTATTTTGAGCTTGCACCAGTGAACCTGATCTGGTCAGAGAGAGAGAGAGAGAGAGAGAGAGAGAGAGAGAGAGAGAGGAGGAGGAGGAGGAGGAGGAAGGCAGTGGTGTGTGCATGACAGAAAATGGGAGAAACTGTGAAGGCTTTATATTTGCCATTAAACACTCACTGGGCATATGATAATTGAAGAGAAAATTGAATTTCATTGTTCTGCTTATTCACAGAGTGGACATTATATTAATAATGTTCTATTCCTCTTCCGGTCAGTTAAGCAAGATGACCAGGAAAGACGCTGGAGTGAAACTAAAGATCTTGCAAAATGTGGGTGAAATGGTGATTTGGATGGGGGCCAGCAGTCCCCCAAGCCCATGCCAATTTGCTACCCATATGCCACTGAAGCTGGCCGGACAATGCAAAGCTGGAGGCAGGATGCTCCCTTCCTGGAACATATGCTTCCTAGTCCTGAGTGCTGAGCGATTCCAGAAGACCACTCCTAAGCCACTGCCAACTATGGCAAAGGGCCATAGCTCACTGGTAGATCTTCTGCCTGGTATGAAGAAGGTCTCAGGTTCAATCCTTGGCATCTCCAGTAGGGCTGGGAGAGAGAGCCCTGCCTGAAACCCTGGAGAAGCCCCTGCCAGTCAGTGTAGACCAGTGTTTCCCAACCTTTTTTGGGCAACGGCACACCTGTTTAATGAAAAAAATCTCGCGGCACACCACCATTACAGCCCCGTGACGTCAGCGCGCAGCGTCACGCCGGGAGGGACGCACGAAAGTGAAAGTTTTTTCCCTCCCCCTTGCCGGGGAACCTCCAAGCTTTGGGGGTGGGAGGAGGCAGCAGAGCGAGGGACTGAGGGACGGCGGCAACTGAGGCGGCGGCGGCTGTTGTGGTGGTGGCGGCGATAGCGGGCGGAGGAGGGGGCGGCGGCGGGGCTTGAGGAGCCGTCGCCGGGAGTTGCTGCTGCTGTTGTTGCTGCTGCTGCCCGGACATGCCGGCCTCCTCCTCCTCCGCTGTCTCGCGCTCCTCCCTTTTGCACGCGCTGCCCCGCCGCTCGGCACCACCACCGCGGAGCCGCCCCCGGCTCGACGCGGATCCTCGCCGCCTCCGCCTCTCACCGCCCGACTCGCCCGCCTCCCTCCCACGGCACACCAGCCAACGTCTCACGGCACACTAGTGTGCCGCGGAACACCGGTTGGGAAACACTGGTGTAGACAACAGTGGGCTAGATGGGAGTTAACTCAGTACCATACCATTTCCTAGGTGGTTCCAAGGGTCTCTGCCATACACTGAAAGGCTGGTGAATTTTGCATATGGACT
This sequence comes from Podarcis liolepis, assembly GCF_965112155.1. Classification (NCBI taxonomy): domain Eukaryota; kingdom Metazoa; phylum Chordata; class Lepidosauria; order Squamata; family Lacertidae; genus Podarcis; species Podarcis liolepis. The sequence continues at coordinate 54,235,971 of NC_139565.1, read as the reverse complement.
TTTAAAATAAAAGATTGCCAACTGATGTGGAAATGTGGGGAACTGAACTTAACAGTGGAAAACTGAGAAACGTAGGCCATATTCAAACCACAGGTGGATCTATATGCAGGAAGAAACCACTATAAATAAGTCTAAAATTAAATCGTTATAACAAAAGAAAAAAAAAACCCTATGTAAAAATGCTATAGAAAGGTTTTGTGCTCTCTGGTGCCATCTGGTGTTGCATGTTTATAATGCATTCAAAATGCTGTATTTGGACTAATGTAGCTGAGTCCCATATAGTACCATGTTAGACAGTCATCATGGCTTCCCCCAAAGACTCCTGGGAGCTATAGTTTGTTAAGGGTGCTGAGAGTTGTTGGGAGAGACCCTTATTCCCCTCAGACAGCTACAATTCCCAGAATCGTTTAACAACCAACTCCTCTTCCCAAGGGAACTCTGGGAATTGTAGCTCTGCGAGGGGAATAGGGGGTCTCTCCTAGCAACTCTCAGCATACCGCTCCAAGCATTCCTCAGATGAAAAAGGGGACATTCTATACTACATCAGTATCCCTGCTCAAGCACAAAAGTTGTTGGAGGAAACACACAGAACTGCAGGATTTCAAGCAAAGAAGTCTTTGAATTCATTGAGGGAAGCCTGAGGGGAAAAAGAAAACCCCAAATCAATAAGTACAACTGTGTGTGTGTGTGTGTGTGTGTGTGTGTGTGTAGACTATGCAATGTCATCATGCATTTGTAAGTATTTTGGGAGCGTGGTAACTCTGAACAACCATGAGTGTTGTGATTGTGCAGGTGTATGCCATGGGGTAGCCAAGTGTTTATTTTGGGGTCCAGGGACATATAAAATGTTGAATTTGGGGGATACATAAATGCCCCCCCTGCATTTTAGTGTTTTCAACTTCTGAGCAAATTAGAAATGTGTAAGCAACTGCAGCAGGTGAATCTTGGATGGATCAGCTGCACAGACACCCCCCAGGCACAGGGGTGGAAGAAGGGTGGTGGTGGCGGCAGTCTGACCTGAGTGTCATCACTGAGGTGGGTGACACTTGGCGCACTGCCCACCCGCGACTCCCAAATCTACCCCGAGCCCTCAGGGGAAGGGGTGGAGCTGCGCCACCTTGCCAGCGGCCTTCCCCCCTTCCCCCTTTGTTTTGACAGCTTGGGGGAGGCTTGGGAGTTGCGGGCGGGTGGTGCAGCATTGCCTCCCACTCCTGGGCTGCTTCTGGGGGGGGGGGGAGCCTCCCCCGAGCTGTCAAAAGGAAGAGGGAAAGGAGGAAGACTGCTGGCAAAGAAGAAGAGGAGTTTGGATTTGATATCCCGCTTTATCATTACTAGAAGGAGTCTCAAAGCGGCTAACATTCTCCTTTTCCTTCCTCCCCCACAACAAACACTCTGTGAGGTGAGTGGGGCTGAGAGACTTCAAAGAAGTGTGACTGGCCCAAGGTCACCCAGCAGCTGCATGTGGAGGAACGGGGAATCGACCCTGGTTCACCAGATTACAAGACTACCGCTCTTAACCACTACATCACCACTGGCTCTCAGCGCGGCTCCTTCCTCCCTTGCCCAGGAAGTAGCCTGCCATGGGCGGCCCCATAGATGGCTTGCTCCACCCCCATGGGCGGTGCCCCCCCCAGGATGCTCACCGCAGGTGGTGCCCCTCTGGGACGCTGGCCCCGCCCCCTGGGATGTTGGCCCTGCCTCCAGGTCCCGGAATAGCTAGCTCCACCTCTGCCCAGGCATCCCCTTCCTCAGCTGCCCGGGGACTCCCCTTCACTCAGATGCACAAAATGGGGATTTCAGATTTCAGAAGGCACTACGAATTCGGCTCATGGGAGAGATCAATGCCTTTCCCCCCCGTCCACAGGAGAAGCCAGGCAGGAAGGGGCTTTAGAGGGAGCTGGTTTTGCTCCAGAGGGAAACTGGGCAGGGACCTAAGAGGTTTGGATGCAGAGCAGACCCTCCCCATTGGGCACGATGTTTCTGAGCAGCTTGTAAGAGCGTACAGAGCAGAGGCCAAAGTAGGTTGCTTGTTCTCTCTTTCCCTGGCCAGGAGATAGAAGGAGCAATGAATGAAAAGGTGGAGAAAAAAACGAGGGGATTTTTTGTTGAGGGGGAGGAAAGGCTTGCATTTGGGAATTCAGAACTCTGCAGGATGGAGTGAGAAGCTGCAGTGGCTTAAGGGTTTTCATGATGGTCTTGGCATTTTCAGGGCAGCTGGAGACTATATAACAAAACAGCAGGAGATGACATTTCTCCTATGTAAATAGGGATGTCCTGTCGTCGTCATCATCATTATCATCATCATCACCACCCCACCCATCTGACTGGGCTGTCCCAGGCACTCTGGGTAGCTTCCAACATATATAAAAACATAATAAAACTATGAATGGATGCCTTTAGATGTCTTCTAAAGGTTGTATAGTTACTTATCTCCTTGGCTTGGAATGCCTGTAACATTTCTCCAATGAAAACAGGGGTGCTCTAAGGAAAAGTGGGACATTCCAGGATCAAATCAGAAACTAGGATGGCTTCTGTAAATCCAGGACTGTCCCTGGACAATTGGGACACTTGAAGAGTCTGAGATGACAACCCTCTTGATGAATTTATTTGTTTAAAGAATGAAAAAGGGAATTGGGATTCATTTCACACAACACCCCTAAAAAACTGGAAGGTTGGCTAAACTTCTGTGTCAACTCTATTTCCTTTGGTATTTAAGAAACAAATCCTTGCTTGGCTGGTTTGCCTAGACATCCTTCTGCAATTTTGCTGTGCCTCTCAGCCACTTTCAACAGTGCAAATAGCGGTTTTATTATTTCAATATGTCACTTGCAAATAAGGTTTGCACAGCACGCCGGGCCCTATGGGGTGGATGCTTTGAAGTTGTTTACCTGGGGAAACACTCCATTATGGCTAAGACCCGCAGACCCTTGTAACTCCCACGAGCCTTGCTACTTTAGCTTTATGTTGATAGATTTGTTTTGTACATTTTCAAGATCCGTATCGGAACGGGGAACAAAACAGTGAAGCCCTCAAGTAATCCTAGTTATGTTTTGATGGTATTGGATGAATGGGATCAATGCGCAGCCCAAATATATTTTCCTTCCCTGCCAGCTTGAATGTTTCAACACAGAGAACTTCTGTTGCTTAAATGACACAAGTTCTCCTCCCTCTCTCTTAATGCTAGAACTCGTGGACATCCAAGGAAGCGGACTGCTGGAAGAATCAGGGCAGATAAAAGAAAGTGCTTCTTTATGCAGCCCATATTTGAACTGCACAACTTGCTCCCACAAGAGGCATTGATTGCCTCCATCTTGGATGGCTTTAAAAGAGGGCAGGATCATGTCTTCTCTTATTTTGCCGTGGGGCAGGGTCCTGCCTTCCCTTGTTTTGTAAAGCGTGTTCTCCTTCATGGAGAGCACGTGTTGCGGTGGGGGCCGCCAGGACACTCCAAAGTTGTGGGGCAGGCTAATTGATCGTTGGCCACTGATGCGATCGGGCTTCCCTTGTTGTTGGGAAGAAGTTAATGTTGCCATTTGTTGATTGACAGCCAGAAATGCTAAAACTCCTTGCACGAGGCTAGGGCTTCCTCTTTTCGCCCGTGCATCGGATTGCCCGTCGCCCCTCCCTATATTTAGGGTTGTTTGCTTTGACCTTGCTATGCCTGTCATGGGGTTGTCTGCTCTTGGGGCAGGGGCCTGGTAGGAATTTTGTCCATCTGGCTGATTGGCTGGGGCCATTTGGTTTTTGCCTACTGCGTAGCAAATCGTCACAACTTGTAAGGTTGCGTTTAGGCATTGGTTTATGGTTTGGTTGGTTGAGGGGCATGGATTGGCTGTGCCTGCCCCTCTAATGCTGCTGCTGCAAGGGATTCCGTTAAAGGAATCGGGGGCTAACTATTGCTTGTCCACTCTGTCAAGGGGGCTCGGGCCACTGCAAGAGCTCCTGGCTGCATTTGGGGAGGGCTGAGGGCAGGTTCCCTGCTCCGTCGCTACCCCCAAGTGTATTCCCCTTTTCTGACTTTTGCAGGCGTGCGGAATGTCAGTCTGTCCCACACGGTGGGGGCAGATAGTCGCAACCAATGCCTAAGCAACCACTCACATGTTTGTATTTTAATAAAGTTGGGGCCAAAATTATGCCAAAAACCTTAAACAAAAATTTTAGTGTGATGTGTGAGTTATTGGGGTGGCCCTGGGGACCTCGACACGCAAAGAACCATTAATATCAACAGTGCTACCTTGAGGATAATCTTCATAACAGTAAATCTCACCGAGACGTATCCAGCAACGTTCTAAGTTGTTTGTAAGGGTTGACATTGCAGGATATCCTTCCACTATGCCATTTTCCTTCTAGCACATCTCCATTTCAAGATATTTTAATCCGCCTGCCACCTTGGTCTTGTACACATCCATCGATGCAATGGAGACACTTAGATTTCTTGCCTCCAGGGAGACGGTGTAGCGACCTTGAGCAATCTTGGCACTTGTACAATCTCAGAGAGATATTTCAAGCACCTTCTTCCTTCGCTTTTCTTGTTCCCCATACCTACAGCGCAGTAGAGCACGGTGTGTATATTCATTGCCATGATTTCTCTCTCTCTTTTTCTTGAAAAAAATAAAATTAAAATGACCCGAAGAGCAGATCACAATCCCAAGTGGAGGAAATGCATATGTATGTGGAACACAAGAAAAATAGCAGCAGCAGACCAAGGAACGATCAGGGGCAAACTCAAATGTGAGGAACTGCAATGATGCAAGCAGATGAGCAACCAACTAGTTTGGCTTTCTTTCATTTTGTGTCTTCTGGATCTTTCAGCCCCATGTGCACTGTACATTTAAAGCATTATGATGCCATTTTAAACAGTCATGGCGTCCCCAAAGGAATCCTGGGAGCTGTAGTTTGTTAAGGGCACGGAGCATTGTTAGGAGACCCCTATTCCTTTCACAGAGCTGTCAGGAGCTCAGCCTACACTCGAATAGGACCCTGGCAGAGACACATGCCCGACCGGCATGTTCTCCCTCCTGGTTGATTGTTCAGGAGCTTCAGAAGCTTTCCTCTGCCCAAACATCACAGTGAACAATGCCAACAGACACCGGCACACTTAGGGATCCGCAGAGTCTTTGCAACTTGCGTGGCAGACCTCAGCAACTCAGCATTTTGGCTAATCTACTTTATTTACATATAAACACACACGGAGCACTGCAACATGGCTCCCTCTCTTTCTAGCATCAGACAGCAAAGAGAAAGAACAAAGGACAATAGTCCCACTTCACGGAACACAGTAACACAAACATCCTGATTCCGTCACTTCCCACTCTGTGGAAACATATACTGTCATGTGAAAGACAACAATCCCATGACTGCAAACACGGAGCAGGAATTCTAACAAGAGCTACAGTTCCCATAGTTCACTGGGAAGAGGGATTGACTCTTAAAGCACTCTGGGAAGGAAATTTCAATTAATGGTGGTGGTGCTTCAATAAAAAGGTAGCTAATGTTTGGGCCTCATTAAGGTTTGATCCTGATTTGGCAAAGCTACGAACTTGAACAGTTTTGCAGCTCCCAACGAAGGAGATTTCTCTGACACATGTCAGGCTGAATGAGCAGCTGTCAGATCAGAAGCACTAAAGGTCCTCTTCTTTTGGTTTTTCTTCCTCAGTGCTTTCTCCATCTTGTCGCCTAAAAAGAAAATGTCTGCCAGGCTGCTGAGAGGGGGAGTTCTGTGGTTGCCACTACTGCTATCTGTGGCCCTATTAAAATAAAGTATTAATAAAGCATTCACGAAGCCACCACACAGGGCCGTCTTTAGCATATGCACAGCTGCCCCCAAATTAAGTTTAGCGCCCCCCAATTAACTTTAATTGAGCTTTTTTTAGGAGTGGGGAAGCCAAAGTTGTAGACCTTTTTTTGTCAGGAATATTTGACGCTATGGAGTAACAGAGCATTGGAGGTAGGGGACGGGGACTTTCACTCCGTTGTTTTTCACTACCGCCGATTGGTAGGTATACATTTGGTGCTCCCGCGAGAATTCGCTGCCCGGGTGCCCCGCACCCTTTGCATCCCCGGGTAAAGACAGCCCTGCCACCACGACTAAGGATAAACCTCCCCTGCCCACAAACCCATGACAAATTATGCCTGGAAAATCAGCAAAACATGTCCCTGTTCAGGGACCTGAAGTCACTTTCCTCGTCTACAAAAATTTGTAATAAGAATGTAAGAGGAGCCTTCTGCATCAAGCCAATGAATCATCTAGTCCAACGTTCTGTTCTCACAGCGGCTGGACCAGACACCCTTGGGAAGCACACAAGCAGGACATGAAGACATGAATGCAACATCACTGTGATTCCCAGGTGTTGGTATTCTCTGGCAGTGGGGATAGAACTCAGCCATCATACCTGATAGCCATTGAAAGCCTTGTTCTCCATGAAATCCTTGATCTTTTATTGACATTTGTTCCATCCTAGTCACACAACTAACTTGAGATCAGAGGTGAGGAACCTCAACGAGGCCACCCAGGGCTCTCTTTTTGACCCTTCAGACTTTTCCCAGGGCATCCCCTGTCCATTCCCCTTTCCCCAGCCCATATTTGGCCCTGTTTCGTACCCTTATTTAGTGATTATGTCTTGCTAGAATATGTCCTTGAACCCTGAAAGTGCCTCTTGCCAGATGGAGGATGGAGAAGGGTGTAGCCTCCTGTACATAGGTAAAATTCACACCCATTGCCCCACTCTCTGGCCCCACCCACCACTGACATGCAGTCCCTCAAAAATGGTCCAGAAGGAAATGTGGCTGAATCAGATTCCTCACCCCTCTTTTTGCTGGATTGCACCCTCAGTTTACTTCTTCCTAGATCTGGGACGATGGAGAGAAAACCATCGCCAAACCGTGTGTCCTTGGTTTTTGTTGGCTAGTGTTTGATAGGTTCAACTGTTGGCCACAGGGTAGCTCCCTACAAGGAAAAGCTTTCAAGGCTATCAAAAAAGGACACTGTTAATTAGCACGGTTTAGGGTCAGTTCAAAAGCTCAAGGCACTGGCTATGTCACGCCCATTGGGGTCTGTATCTATAGATGAGCATCTGCTATGGACGGGAAGCCTTATGCATGTCTCTGAATGCAGGTCCACCAGACAATTTGGCTTTGAGGGCTGGTTGCAGCAGCTTGGGTTTTCATTCTGCTTTTCACATCCTCTGAAATGCACCCCTTCCCAAGTGCTTTATGGTGCATTAAAAAGGCATGCTGTGTAGACAGTGGGGGGAATTTCAGGGCTGCACAAAACGTGTCAGTCATCTGGCAAGAGCATTATTCAGACCTCCCAGAACATGAGCAGCAGCTGGCTGCAAATGGACTGAGACAGACAAAGACCTGTAGGCACCAGGATGATCCCCTATTCTTTAGAAATTGTTTCGTAAGTCTGTGTGAGCTATACGTCTGTTGATGCAGCCTAGAATACAGGCAGAGCGCAAAATATGGTCTGAAGCTCAACATCAAAAAAACGAAGATCATGGCCACTGGTCCCATCACCTCCTGGCAAATAGAAGGGGAAGAAATGGAGGCAGTGAGAGATTTTACTTTCCTGGGCTCCATGATCACTGCAGATGGTGACAGCAGTCACAAAATTAAAAGACGCCTGCTCCTTGGGAGAAAGACGATGGCAAACCTAGACAGCATCTTAAAAAGCAGAGACATCACCTTGCCAACAAAGGTCCGTATAGTTAAAGCCATGGCTTTCCCAGTAGTGATGTATGGAAGTGAGAGCTGGACCATCAAGAAGGCTGATCGCCGAAGAATTGGTGCTTTTGAATTATGGTGCTGGAGGAGACTCTGGAGAGTCCCATGGACTGCAAGAAGTTCAAATGCATCCATTCTTAAGGAAATTAGCCTGAGTGCTCACTGGAAGGACAGATCGTGAAGCTGAGGCTCCAATACTTTGGCCACCTCATGAGAAGAGAAGACTCCCTGGAAAAGACCCTGATGTTGGGAAAGATGGAGGGCACAAGGAGACGGGGACGACAGAGGACGAGATGGTTGGACAGTGTTCTCAAAGCTGCAAACATGAGTCTGACCAAACTGTGGGAGGCAGTTGAAGACAGAAGTGCCTGGCGTGCTCTGGTCCATGGGGTCACGAAGAGTCAGACACGACTAAACGACTAAACAACAACAACAACAGAATACAGGCAATGTCTGAGACATTTTTAAAGTGAAATCACACATATTGGGAACACCATTGAAAAAGCCTGCAAACCTATGGAACCCCTTAAAAATCCTTTTAAAAAATGAAAAATCCACCAACTCCACCACAATCGCTCCCTTCAAACACCCTTGCTCAAACTCCAACTCTCCACACGCCTCAAAGGTTGGTGCAAAGCCTCCTGGGATTGCACTTGCAAAGGCTCATGGGATTGCTAGATGCTATTTTCACCCCATTTTTGCCACTTCCTGGTTCACGACGATGCACACAGTCCCTGTTGTGCATGCCTTGAATGCACCAAATGGGGAGTTGCTTGTAGTTTTAAAAGAGGATTAGACACATTCATGGAGGAGAAGGCTATCTGTGTTGATGGCCATGTTCTACCTCCACTGCTGAAGGCAGTGCATCTCTGTATACTATTTGCTGGGAATCACAAGTGCCAATAGTGATTTTGTGCTGAGGTTCTCCCTTCCAGCGTTTCCCATTTGGGCATCTGGTTGTCTGCTGTGAGAAGAGGATGCTAGACTGGGCCTTTGGTGTGGTCTGATCCAGCTCTTATATTTTTAAACCTCCGCTGCCTTGTGGGAGATCTTTGGGAGAAGGAAAAGCTAAGGAGAAAACCCTGTAGAAATCCAGAGTGGAGTCCCTAAGATGGTTGGATGGCACCTTGTACGCCTCCTTCCAGCAACTCCTGCAGCCAAGCTGGTGCCAAACGTATTGCTCTGCTTTCCTTTGGATCACATCAGTGAGGCTGAGAGGGGGGTCCTGTCATCTGGGCAGCCCAGGACCTCTATACACTTTGCCCTGGCTTGCAAGCAGGGGAGGTCACTTTGGTGTTGCTAACACAGCAGTTTGACCTCACAATCCATGTTCTCTCACTACATACACCATGGAAGCCAACAACAACTTTGTATTATGTTGTGACTCATCTTGTGACCTTCAAGCAAGGAGCAGGCAATAATGTTGGAAATAAATAAATAACATAAGCCAAGCCAAAAATGTAAGTTTTGGTTCCTTGTAAACGGAAAAGTGAAACACAAGGTGGGTTTTCTACTGTTGTCTTTTTTTCTTGCTATGCGGTTCTCTGACACAAAATGTTGGGCACTTACCCACCAATCCTTAAGTACTTTCCCCCTTGTTGTTACAGAAAGAGAAAGACGTTATTATCCTTTAAATCACTTTCATGACCGTGGTTTAATTTAACAGACAAATGGTTTTCTTATTGCTAGCTTAACAAAGAAATATTAATGGTGTTTACACAGTGTAGTTTAACAATTGATGGCAGTGCCCAACCGAGGGCCAAAAATAAAGAAAGGGTTCTTAATTGGGAATTAAAGGAAGAATGAATACTCTCCAATTGTTCTCATTTAGCAGGTAAAGGCAAAGAATTATGGAACTGTGGAGCTAAAAGATATTCTAAGGGTCATCTAGTCCAACTCCCTGTAATGCAGGAATCTCAACACACAGTCCCCCATCCAGTTTGAAACCATACCAGACCCTGCTTAGCTTTGCAAATCCAGCTAGGGCCACATTCACACTGTATGTTTAAAGCACTATGCTTAAAGCATTTTAAACAGACATAAAAAAGGTAAAGGTAAAGGACCCCTGACAGTTAAGTCCAGTCGCAGACGACTCTGGGGTTGCAGAGCTCATCTCACTTTCAGGCTGAGGGAGCCAGCATTTGTCTGCAGACAGTTTTTCCGGGTCATGTGGCCAGCATGACTAAGCCGCTTCTGGCGAAACCAGAGCAGCGCACGCAAACGCCATTTACCTTTCTGCCGGAGCAGTACCTATTTATCTACTTGCACTTTGACGTGCTTTCGAACTGCTAGGTTGGCAGGAGCTGGGACTGAGCAACAGGAGTTCACCCCATTGCGGGGATTCGAACCGCCGACCTTCTGATCGGCAAGCCCAAGAGGCTCAGTGGTTTAGACACAGTGGTTTAGTGCCACCTGTAAACAGACATGGCTTCCCTCAAAGAATCCTGAGGACTGTTAAAGGTGCTGAGAGTTAAAAAGAGGTCCCATTCCCCTCACAGAGCTACAATTCTCAGAGTTCTCCTGTGAAGAGGGTTAAACCCCTCTGAAAATTGTATCTCTACAAAGCATGCATTCATTTTATATTTATATTCCATTCATTTTCTGGAAGTGGCTTTTGTAGCTAAGTCGGTAAAGCATGAGACTCTTAATCTCAGGGTCATGGTTTTGAAACCCACGTTGGGGGAAAAGATTCCTACATTGCAGCCTGTTGGGCTATATGGCCATTGTGACTTCTTACAACTCTACAATTCTATGTCATGCGAAAGCTGAAATATAGTGAATAATAATAATAATAATAATAATAATAATAATAATAATAATAATAATAAATTTTATTTATATCCTGCCCTCCCCAGCCAAAGCCGGGCTCAGAGCGGCTAACAACAGTAAAATGATAAAACATTCTAAAATCATTTCATTATAAAATTAATTCCAATCAGATAAATGGCAACCATTGGGCTAGAGTTCTGTGAGGATTGCCAAAGGAGGGAGTCAGGCTGTGCCCTGGCCAAAGGCCTGGTGGAACACCTCTGTATTGCAGGCCCTGCAGAAAGATGTCAAGTCCCGCAGGGCCCTAGTCTCTTGTAACAGAGCGTTCCACCAGACCGGAGCCACAGCTGAAAAAGCCCTGGCTCTAGTTGAGGCCAGCCTAACATCCCTGTGGCCTGGGACCTTCAAGATGTTTTTGTTTGAAGACCGTAAGTTCCTCTGTGGGACATACCAGGAGAGGCGGTCCCATAGGTACGAGGGTCCTAGGCCGTATAGGGCGTTGAAGGTTAAAACCAGCACCTTAAACCTGATCCTGTACTCCACCGGGAGCCAGTGCAGCTGGTATAGCACCGGGTGAATGTGATCTCGCATCGAGGACCCCGTAAAGAGTCTTGCCGCGGCATTCTGCACCCGCTGGAGTTTCTGGGTCAGTCTCAAGGGCAGCCCCACGTAGAGCGAGTTACAATAATCCAGTCTGGAGGTGACCGTTGCGTGGATCACAGTGGCTAGGTCAGGGTGAGAGAGGTAATGAGTTGCCAATGGTAAGACGTTTTAGGGAAACATCAGGGAAATGGAATAAACTGCTTGTGAAGGCAGCGGATATCTCATCCACCCCTAGTTTGGAAAAAGTCATTGGAAAGTACATAAATAAGTATGTGAAGAAGAACTTCTAGATGTTGTGATGGTCAAGGGATGATGCTTCTCAGACAGTGACCTTTGGTTGTCCCTATGTTTGCCTGTGAATGTTGAAAGGGAGCAAAGAGATCTTGCCCTTCTTCTCTATTCCACTGACTATTTAGTTGCTCCCCATGTTCTGACATCCACTATCGATGCAATGTGCTGACTTTGGGCACACGGTGTAATTTGCTTCTCTCTCTCAAACCTCCCCCTCCCCATGCTAGGAAGCTGCTGTTCCAAGGAAGAGGGTTCACAGACCAAGGCCCGTTAGCTGCCTGAACCATCTTGTAATTACTTGGAACAGCTGGCGGCTATGTGCAGGAGAGTCAAATTAGGGAAGAGTGTGCAGGAACTGCAGGCTTGTGCTCAAGAGTGACGTCTGCCCCGTAGAGAGAGGCAGCAATTTGATAAGCAAAGCAGAAAAGGGACCACAATTGGAGGGAGAAAACAAAGCAAAAAGTAGATTAAGTGAGTTCTGAAGCAAACTCTTTAGGGGACAGCAGGAACAGTGGGCAATAGGAAACAGTTTTGTTTGATGTCTAGTTGTATTGGCACTTTCCTCTTGCACTCGTGTCTTGCTTGTAGCTTCCCAGGGGCATCTGGCTGGCCACTGTGGAAGGCAGGGAGATGGGCCAGGGGTGGGAAACTGGATCTGGCTGGTCATAGTGATATCAGGTGACCTGTTTTTGCACTATGGCTTGAAATGAAACTGTGAGGGAGAGGGGATAGCGCCTTGGAGGCCCAACACATTGTACTTTGCAAGCCCCAAACAAGATTGTGGAGAATGGATCTTTTGCTTTATGTCTAATTGGGCCTTCATTTATTTATGCCATGCACCACCATTCTGACACTATAGCACAGAGGTTCTTGATGGGCTTTTGCTGCAGACAGTGGCGTAGTGTGGGGGGTGCAGGGGGGGCCGGCCGCACCGGCCGCAACATCTGAGGGGGGGGGCGCTCGCACTCGCAGCTCTCTGCCCCTAGGGCAGAGGGGGCGCAAATTACTTGCCTTGCCCCGGGTGCTGACAACCCACGCTACGCCACTGGCTGCAGAGAAAGCAACTTTAAAAAATGCACAAAATCAAGAGTTTACTTTTTTCGGCAGATCTGCAGACCTCATGTCTACAAAGTCCACCCCCCTCTTTCTCCAAGTTTTTCCTCCCTAATTATATGCCTGAGGAAATTACCCAAAGTGTAATCTCGATGCCTCATGGAATTTAGGCTTGGTTGTTGATAGATTTGGTCAGCTAAAGCCTGATGTGAAACTCTTGCTCAATCATGCATAATGAAGAAAATTTGATTTGATCTGATCAATATAGTAAGGACATGATTTTTAAACAGTGAAAAGACTGGAGCTGCTAATTTCCAACAGTTTGTTATAAGCCCTCTTCCCTCTTTTCTTTCAATATAAAGGAATTCAGAGACCAATCGGGGGATTGGATTAGTCAAGCCTGACCTGCCAAATTGAATCAGATAGTTATACAGCATCAGATGTTCATTGCATTGACCTTTTTAATGAGAAATGGGTCTATTAGATCAGTTTGACTCCCTGGTAAAATATTTTATGAATTGGAGCTGAGCTCTCCATCATTTAGATACATATCTAGATAGAGAATGTAGGGGACAAAAAGTCCAAGTAAAATGAGCTTTTTGATGGCCTGTCCAGGTGGAACATGTGTAATTTGTTAACTTGCCGACCTCCTCTTTTCTCTGTGCCAAAAAAACACACAAAAAAGAGCAGTCTCTGATAAATACATCCTTAGGAAGAGAAGGAGAATGCTTATAGGCAGGGATAGCTATTCCAAAAGTTGGAGCACATAAATTAAAGGGGGAAATTAGACAGCAGGGCGATGAAACATTTCAAAAAGAATGGGAAAATTTTATGTCATACATAGGAAAGATAAGGTGAAATAGGGAAACCAGTAGAACTGAAATAAACCTCATAATGTGAAATACAAATAATTTTACTGGATAATAATAAGTAAAATGTACAATGTGACCAATGTAACTATTAGAAGTTACATAGTATACAATACAAGAATTATATATATTCTGTCCTGTAAACCTGAAGGAGCGTCTCCACCCCCATCGTTCTGCCCGGACACTAAGATCCAGCACCGAGGGCCTTCTGGTGGTTCCCTCATTGTGAGAAGTGAAGTTACAGGGAACCAGACAGAGGGCCTTCTTGGCAGTGGTGCCTGCCCTGTGGAATGCCCTCCTTTCAGATGTGAAGGAAATAAGCAGCTATTTTATCTTTAAAAGACATCTGAAGGCAGCCCTGTTTAGGGAAGTTTTTAATATTTAATGCTGTATTGTTTTTAACACTCGATTGGGAGCCGCCCAGAGTGGCTGGGGAAACTCAGCCAGAGGGCGGGGTATAAATAATAAATTATTATTATTATTATTATTATTATTATTATTATTATTATTATATAGAAGGATTTATTTGTTTACAGACACTTTATGGATAAATGTGGAAGAAGAATAACAATATACAAAACGGATAAAGGCAATGCGAAAAATTTAGAGGAGATATCAAAAAGCCAGAAGGAGGAAGGAGGGAAGTCAGCTCCTAGGAGCAAGTATATATGTAAAATATAATACAGTGTGTGTATGTATAGGATGTAACTGAAAAACTAATAAAGATTATCCGGAAAAACAAACACCCCCCCCCACACAAAAGTTGGAGCACAACCTTCACCATCCTGTACCCATTGGCCATGCTAGCTGAGACTGATGGGAAGCAGAAGGTTCTAGAACATCTGGAGGGACACAGGTTCCTCATCCCTGGATTACATGATCCCTTTTCTTCTTCAAAAAAGTAAAGCTTGTGACCATCCCAAAGCATGCCATGATTAGTTGGATAACCGCTTCCCCACCCGCAAAACCAACCAACCAAAAGCATTCTTTTAATACAAGTACTTACAAAAACAGGAGATGGCAAATAACATCTTAAGATAAGAGAAGGAAGTGCCTCATCTGAGATGACACTTGAGATGATGGCCCTGCCCTCTGCCTGCCCCTCAGAGCCAGTGCATCTGAGGCAGAAGCCAGGAGCCAGGAGCCAGTGTGGTGTAGTGGTTAAGAGTGGTAGTCTTGTAATCTAGTGCAGTGTTTCCCAACCTTTTTTGGGCAAAGGCACACTTGTTTGATGAAAAAAATCTCGAGGCACACCACCATTACAGACCAGTGACGTCAGCGCGCAGCGTCACGCCGGGAGGGACGCACGAAAGTGTAAGTTTCAATTTTTTCCCCTCCCCCTTGCCGGGGAACCTCCAAGCTTTGGGGGTGGGGGGGGAGGAGGCAGCAAAGCGAGGCAGGAAGGAGAGCACAGCTTGGCTGGGTGAGCTTTGGCAGGGGCAGGGAATGAGAGCCGCGAGGCGGGCGCTGCGGACGGAGGCGCTGCCCGCCGAGGTCGCAGGCAGCCAGGCAGGCAGACGGCGAGAGCCCCGCGCTGGGCAGCCTCTCCTCGCCGCCGCCGCCCCGCCTCTCGCCGCCCGACTCGCCCGCCTCCCTCCAGGCAACATCTCGCGGCACACCAGGCAACATCTCGCGGCACACTAGTGTGCTGCAGAACAGTGGTTGGGAAACACTGATCTAGTGAACCAGGTTCACGTCTCTGCTCCTCCACATGCAGCTGCTGGGTGACCTTGGGCCAGTCACACTTCTCTGAAGTCTCTCAGCCCCACTCACCTCACAGAGTGTTTGTTGTGGGGGAGGAAGGGAAAGGAGAATGTTAGCCGCTTTGAGACTCCTTAGGGTAGTGATAAAGCGGGATATCAAATCCAAACTCCTCCTCTTCCTCCTCACCTGCTCTTCAGTAGCTGCTATGAGCCATGAAGAGCCAATGGGACGCTCCTTTGCAGTCAACACAGCCACCATCACTGTCACTCAGGACAAGCGCCATCTCATCCTTCTCCCAGAGATTGGCGGAGGCAACACTTGGTGCGGGAAATAGGGACATTCCAGGATCAAATCAGAAGCTGGGATGGCTTTCATAATTCTGGGACTGTCCCTGGAAAATCGTGACCCTAAGAGGGCATGACAGCATAGCCATCATTTCTAAATACTGGCCATGTTGACTGAGTCTGATGGTAGTTGTAGTCCAAAATATATGGAGGGCACCAGGTTGGGGAAGGCTGGCATTTGCCAATTTCATCTGCTTTGGACAACAGCCCCTGTAGGCCCCAGCCAGCATGGCCAAAGGCCAGGTATGATGGGAGCTGGAATTTAACAATAGTTTGAGGGCACCAGGCTAGAGAAGCCTGCATCAAGGTATTTGCCTGGGTTTATATTACCTGCTTGTCCCTTTTCCATGGGAGAAAACAGGAGCCTAGATTCAATGTATTTTAGATATTTCCCACAGTCCAATTTCCCTCACATTTGTGGGACCCGTACAAGGCATTCTTCTGAAATTCATCAAATGGTCTAACCTAAGCTGGAAATAAAGCAACAATTCCACCAGGTAAGAAATGAATAAAAAACCTGCAATGCACTTCAATGCACTTTCATTCTGATCAGTTATCTGTAATGCACTTCAAACAAAGCTATGGAGGCTGCCGAATAATGGGAGAACGAGGGCATGAGAGGCACCGGAAGGGACATGAATGGATGCTAAGCAGGGGGGTCTTAAATGGCTAGCAGGCAGGCATTGCCATTGAAAAAAAGAATCAAGAGGAGCCAAAAATATTTCTTTAAGCACACGGACCATACTAAAATGTGTTTCTTTAGTATAAAGCAGGGAAGGTCATTGTGCCTTAACATGACATTCTGAACTATTACTGCCCTTGGGCTCTAACCTGCCTTAACTCAAACCCCTGCTGGTCTTCCTTAAGTCACAATAGGGAAATGGCTTTGAATTTTACTTCTCTTGAAGCTGCTCTGTCTCCTGGTGTTCTTAATGCATCACCACCACTGCTGATTTCTCTTTTAAAACGGATCCTGCTGTTTCCATACAATACGGAGAGGTGATGAGGTTTCTTCTGCTAAAATGTAATGGAAGGATTCCACACACCCAGTCCATGGGATGGGCCGTGATATTGGAGAACATTATCCGGATGGTGAACAGACTTTTCGTTAACCTCGCATTTCAGGTAAACTCCTGAGAATTAAGTGCTTTTATGGGAAAGGGGATACCTCAGAGGCTTTGTCAAAGGTTCAAGCCCCAGCTTCTCTGGCTAGAACTGGGAAATGACCCAGTGAGTCACTGCTGGAATACTTAGCTGGTATAATGCACCTTCCTAGGTTCATTCCCTGTTCTGATTTCCCTTTCTTGGTCACTCTAGAGTGCAAAAAATCTACAGAACTCTTGAAAATGCTTTTCGTGTGTCCTAATGAAATGTTCATCATCATGATATGTGGGATATTTATGGAAATAAGGTTTGCACTTAAAAGCAGAGACATCACCTTGCCAACAAAGGTCCGTATAGTTAAAGCTATGGTTTCCCCAGTAGTGATGTATGGAAGTGAGAGCTGGACCATAAAGAAGGCTGATCGCTGAAGAATTGATGCTTTCGAATTCTGGTGCTGGAGGAAACTCTTGTGAGTCCCATGGACTGCAAGAAGATCAAACCTTTCCATTATTAAGGAAATCAGCCCTGAGTGCTCACTGGAAGGACAGATCCTGAAGCTGAGGCTCCAATACTGTACTTTGGCCACCTCATGAGAAGAGAAGACTCCCTGGAAAAGACCCTGATGTTGGGAAAGATGGAGGGCATGAGAAGCGGACGACAGAGGACGAGATGGCTGGACAGTGTTCTCGAAGCTACCAGCATGAGTTTGACCAAGCTGCAGGAGGCAGTGGAAGACAGGAGTGCCTGGCGTGCTCTGGTCCATGGGGTCATGAAGAGTCGGACATGTCTAAATGACTAAAGTAGAGAAGGTTTGCACAGGGCACAGGCATCCTGGGTGAAGCAGTCTCTAAGGGGGCATGAGTGTGTCTTGGGCATGAAGACCGTAATGGACCTCATGATATTAGAGGCATCTACTTTGAATCTGTCAAAGTGGGAGGGTTCTTCTCAGTCTCATCTTCCTTTCCTAGAGTGTTCCATTGACATGCTAAACAGCCTACAAATCTCAGAATCCCAGATGGGAAAGTGATCTTCTTTGCATTGTTTTCACTGAGGAGACTGTCCTACAGAGCATCAGTTTCCTGCTGGAGGTTATGGGACTTGTAGTCCCCGTCAGTGAGAAAAAGATCTTCTAACAGTTCCATGAGACCACTGCTGTGACCTCCACTGCCACCTGTGTTTTGTGGCCAAGAGGAAGGAGGAAGCAGCAACAAGGTTCCAGCAAAATCTAGACACCTCAGGCCTGTTTGCAAGCATTTGTCTATGTGAGCCCACCCACTCCACTCTTAGATGAGGGTTCTGTGAAAAGGATCCCTCTTTTCCAGTTGTGCTGGGCTCTGGTGACATCTCTGTGGCCACAGCTTGCTTCTCTCCTTTCCTCAGAATGCTGCAAGGAAAGATTGTATATTTTATTTTACTCTGAGACTAAAGCGATAATGCAACCGTGCACTCTATAAGGTGTGTGCATAAACAGACATCGGAAATATTTTACCTGGCTGCAATCAAACTCTAAGCTGCCTGGTCACTCCAGCACTGAAATACTTTGTGCAAATACCTTAGAATTTGAGGCATCAGCCCTGCATTTGATATCATACACATTTTCTAAAATGCAAGAACTCAGAGGTGAAATGGAAAATAGTTTCCACAATGTAGGTTTCATGTAAATTGCCTTCTCTTCCTTTTTTTATTGTTCCAGTGACTGCCATTTTAAAAATGTAATGTATTCCATCTTTGGGAATGAATATTTTATACCAGCTTAGCATCATTCAGAATCCAATAGCTAATGAAACATGAGTCGGGCAAACTTTGTGATTGCAGTCACAGGGATTACAGAATGGAGTTCGTACTACATTATTTACATTTTAAAAGGTCCTGTCTCCGGATCCTCTTGTGACTTGAAATACATCGTTCACATTCCCCCCCCTCTCTTCTACAATTATGTAAGGGGGAGCCGGAGCAACATTTCCAAAGGTGGCTCTGTGCCCTCAGAGAAAGACTGTATCTCATTTCTCTGCAGGTAGAACCACAAGTTGCCACTGAAAACAGCAGTCCTCCCTCTCTCATAAAGCTAAAATTTGTGGGCATCCAATAAAGCCAAATATTGGCAGATTCAGGACAGAAAGAAAGGAATATAAGAGCTTGCTGCACCAGCTGATAAATAATCTAGTCCAGCATGCTTTTCTCACAGTGGCCAGCCAGATGCCTGAGGAAGCCTGAACGCAGGATCTCAGCTCAGCAGTACTCTCCCCCCCTGCAGTTTCCATTAACTGGTATTCTTCTTCTACTAAGACCCATAGATAAATAAATTCTGAGCTTTGGCCCACCTGACCTTCTCCTTGCATCTGTTGGCTATTCATCTTCCTGCATGATCCCCCCTTTCCTCCTTTCACGGTCTGGTTCACAGGCGATCAAAGTCCCAGCAGGGGACGTCAGGACCAGGGGCAAGATGGCGGGGTGGGAGCAGGAACGGGGTCCAGAAGCCAGGAGTCAGGAAGCAAGGAGTCACGAAGTCAGGGGTCCAAGGATCAAGAAGCAAGGAGTCAAGAAGCCGAGGTTCAAGGATCAGGAAGTAAGAAACCAAATGCAGCAAGGCAGGGAACATGTTGCTGTGGCAAAGAGCCGAAGGGATATTATGACCTTATATCCCTTCCCAGCTCTTGCCACCGGGTGCTGTGAGTTGCGTGGCGATTCCCGCCTCCCATCAGTTGGAATAAATAAAGACACAGGATAGAACTTTCTTTATGTATGCCACAACAGCAGCAAGAATACTTATCGCAAAGTATTGGAAGACACAAGTTCTACCCACCTTGGAAGAATGGCAGATGAAGGTGATGGACTATATGGAACTGGCAGAAATGACTGGCAGAATCCGAGACCAGGGAGAAGAGTCGGTGGAAGAAGATTGGAAAAAGTTTAAAGACTATTTACAGAAATATTGTAAAATTAATGAATGTTAGAATGATGTTGGATAGAAACTAAGTGGTTTATAGCTGTAATGTTATAAGGGAATATGAGAAAATGAACTATTAATAGGTAAAAATCCAATGTTACAATATTTTAAGATTGAAGACTAGGATAAACAAAGAGGGGAGGGAACTAACAAATTGAACTGGAATACAGAAAAGGGAGGCGTGAGGAGGTCCGGGAAATAAGCAAATGAAAGATAAGTCATTGAAAGATTGAATTGTTTTTAACTATTTTTATTTTGTATTTTTCTTTTTTCTTTTGTAATATTTTGAAAATCTTAATAAATATCTTAAAAAAAATAATAAAGACACAGGACACCATAATTTTAGGCTAATGGGTGAAAAATGGCCAAAACTTTATTGTTTACAGGTAAGAGCGGTATTGGCTTTAGGCATTGGCCCTACCAGACTATCCGGCATGAGAACTGGAAGGCTTAACACCAGCAGGTGGAGCCCCTGTGATGCACATCCCTAGGCACACCCCGAGGGGTCACCACTCAGGGGCGCGCTTTAGACCCTAGCCTCCATAGGTTTCGGACGAGGCAACGCCCCCCGGAATCCTTTACCGGACTACCCTTAAGTATTTGGGGGAGGTGATGGTGCTCCCCCCAACTCTTCTGCATAATAATACCCCTACCAATGCCTAACCGCCAAACCAAAGGTGTTGTGAAGATTTGCTACGAGGTAGGCGAAAAAACCAAATGGCTTTTAAAATCAATGCCAATTAGCCAAGTGGAAAAATTCCTACCAGGCCCCTTGCAGCGACCAACCGAGGTCCATAGCAAAATCAGAAGGGAAAACCTAGAGGGTGGGTGGGAAACTGCAGCTGGGGTGAGGACGAAAAGGGGGAGTTCCCGGGCCGCGCCGACCTTAAGTGACCCAGCCCTGGGGCTGACGCGGCCCAGGATTCCCAGATCGCGCGGATGTTGGGGGCATGGGCCCGCAACCCCCCCTCCTTATGTCGGGAGTGGCTTTACCAATTGGTCTCACCTGTGTGGCCGCGACTTGCCTCTTGAGAACAAACTTAGGAAGGCCCCAGTCCTGCAAAGTCCTATTGGTCACAGGGCCTGGCTCCTGCATGCACACCTGACACCTCCATTTCTTATACACACCCTTCTTAAGTTTCAGTTCATATGTAAGCTCCTTATATATCCACACTGGCTTCTTTAAATTCCTCCAGTCTGCAGGGACCTCACCTGTTCTCCAAGAATTCTCAAAGACTATAGACAGAGGCTCTGAGATCATGTCTGCAAGCTCCTTTAGCACCCTTGGGTGCTGCATACCAGGCCCCGGAGATCTGAATTCATTTAAAGTAGCTACCAGCTCTTTTCCTATCTTACGCTGTAGCTCCCTCCATGCATCATTTATTCTGTTGTCACCAGGTCTGGCACTGCTTTCCTTTTAGGTGACGACAGAGGCAAAGAAGGTGTTGAGCAGTCCTGCCTTCTCTCTGTCACCCTTTGGCATTTTTCATCTTCTCCACGCAGAGGCCCTACTACTTGCTTGTTCTTCCTCTTGCTTTGAACCTAGCCAAAGAAACCCCTTAAAATTATTTTTCTCCTCTCTCACAATCCCTGCGATCTTCAGATAGGGCTGGAAGAGAACCCAGCCTGAAGCCCTGGAAAGCCTCTGCCAGTCATTGTAAATGATACTAACCTAGAGGGACCAGTGGTCTCAGGATAAGACAACTTCCTAGGTTCCTAAACAAACAAGCAAACAAAGTTTATAGAGACCTACAAGAAGTCATAGCTATTCCATCACGTCCCGTCTGTAAGTCCCCTCAGAGATCTGGCTGGCTTCTTCTGGAGGCAGATTGTTGAACCAGATGGATTTTTGATCTGGTGCGGAGAGCAGTTCTGATGTTCTTCATGAGTCATTCTTTGTGTATGTGTGTGTGGTTGCTGTTCTTTTGTTTATTACCATTTCATTTTGGTGGAAAATTAAGCTGCCAATTCATAGCTGTGGGTTAAACCACAGAGCCTAGGGTTTGCCGATCAGAAGGTCGGCAGTTCGAATCCCCGTGACAGGGTGAGCTCCCGTTGCTCGGTCCCTGCTCCTGCCAACCTAGCAGTTCGAAAGCACGTCAAAGTGCAAGTAGATAAATAGGTAGCACTCCGGTGGGAAGGTAAACGGCATTTCCGTGCGCTGCTCTGGTTCTCCAGAAGCGGCTTAGTCATGCTGGCCACATGACCTGGAAGCTGTACGCTGGCTCCCTCAGCCAATAAAGCAAGATGAGCACCGCAACCCCAGAGTCGGTCATGACTGGACCTTTACCTTTACTCATATTTCATTTCCAAGGTTTCCAGAGCTGACATTTGTTTCCAGCCACCATGCCAGCCATCTATGGACCTGCTGCCCCTTACTGCACAAACCCCTTCGGGTGTCCTCATCTGTGTGTGTTGAGGAGATGCACTTGTGGAGGACAGGCATACGCATCTTTAGTGCAGCTCCACAGAGTGAATTGCCCTTAGAGAGAGTTAGTAATCAGACAGCCCTCCAAGCCTGTGGCTTGGCAGTAGAGTATCTGCTTTGTATGCAGAAGGTCCCAGATTCAATCCACAGCATCTCCACGTTGGCCTGGGAATGTCCCCTGCCAATCATGTGACTCCAGGGGTTGCAGACCTGTGGGCTGCAGCCTGCATAAAGCCCCCCAAGAAGGTTTTGGGTGGTTCCAAGCTCCCCCACATTTGTAAATGTTATTTTTTTCAATATTCATGCCTCCCCATGGTGCCATATTCCCAAAAAGCTTTTTGATGCCCCCCTCCAATTCATCCATTTAATTTTTTTATCTGCTCCCATGGGTCCCCTCCTGTGATTCAAAATATATCCCAGGGGGTGGAGTTTGAAACTGGTCACACCCACTTCTATGCTTTCTCAATGGCCAGTTTGACATGGGAGTGGAGGTTGACCACGACTGCTGGGAGGAGTGCAGAGAGAAGAAACACCATATTGCATCTGCAGTAGCACAACCGGACGCCTTCATCTGCCCAGCTGCAACAAAACACGTCTCTCCCGTATTGGTGTCTACAGCCACAGCACTGCAACCATCCAATAGCTTGACCTCACCCCCAAAGGCACCCTTCTCTAGTGTCTCCCAAGGCAGATGCATGTCAACAAGTACAGTGGTACCTTGGGTTACATACGCTTCAGGTTACATACACTTCAGGTTACAGACTCCGCTAGCCCAGAAATAGTACCTTGTGTTAAGAACTTTGCTTCAGGATGAGAACAGAAATCGTGCTCCAGTGGCGTGGCGGCAGCAGGAGGCCCCATTAGCTAAAGTGGTGCTTCAGGTTAAGAACAGTTTCAGGTTAAGAACGGACCTCCGGAACGAATTAAGTATTTAATCCAAGGTACCACTGTATGATACTGGGCCAAAAAGGTATAGCCACTCCTGATGTAGACAGTACTTAGTTGAATGGACCAATGATCTGACTCAACATAAGACAGCTTCTTAGGTTCCTAATAAAAGAAAGTGCAAAGCACCATAAATGGCAAAGATTGATTAATATGCTGGTTGTATACAGGAATCACATTTCTGCTCAAGGCATGGATGCCAGGAGGCATACAGACGTGGTTGGATTGGGGTTGATGAGCGTGATTTGCTGTCCCCTCCACACATTGACCAGAAACAGAAAAACTCTCACGATCGCCCCCATAGATATCTGAGCCAGCTTTGATAATAAATTATCTCGTTGATTTACCCACAAAAGTCAGAAAATGGAGGCTTGAAGAATTCCACATCAAAGTAACTTTGATTGCTAACTCTAAACCGATGCAAAGACTCCTTTGAAATGTTTTAAAGTAAATTTAAATAATAGATTAAATTTGCTAAGTGCATTAAAAAAGAAGTCTGGCTTATGAGTGTGCGTGTGCCCTCCCCCTTCCCAATTCATCTGCACATAGTAAGAGAAGTACAAAAGGCCAATCATATAGACTTTCTCCGGAGTTTGACAGGAGCTCCCTGCCTGGACATATGATGCCTAGATCCTTTGTGACAAATGGGAAACATTACGCATTTCTCGGAAAGTGCGCTGTCAATATTTCATTTCGTAAGTTGCCGTGTATAGTTCCCCCATCATTCAGAGAAGGTTATAAGAAGAGACTTGTTTTTCAAATATGCATAGGATTTCGTGGGGCAGTGATCTAAGGTATGGCACTCCAATATATTTAAAAACGTAAGAATGGCTCTGCTGGATTATAGCACATTTAATCTACTGCAATGTGCAGCCAGATGCTTCTGGAAAGCCCACAAGGAAGGCATCAGTCCTTCTCTGTCTTTTGTCCCCATCAGGTTGTGTATCCAGTGACCAGAGAAGGAATGACCACTGGGAGGAGCACAGAGAGAAGATACACCACAATGCATCTGCAGCAGCGCAACTGGACACCTTCACCTGCCCCAGCTGCAACAAAACATGTCTCTCTTGTATCTGTTTCTACAGCCACAGCAGGCGCTGTAATTCTCCAACAGTTTGATTTCACCCCCAAAGGTAGACTCTTCCATTGTCTTCTGAGACAGACAGATGGCAACAACAAAAAAATACATTGTAAGCCGCCTTGAATCCCAGCTTGGGAGAAAGGCGAGATATAAGCACAACATCAACAACCAGCCCCTTTTGTGTCCAACGGCTGAAAAGACGAACCCCACTATCTTATGACAACTTCCCCACTTGACATTTTAACTTTCTGGGCTGGAGTACAAACTTGTTGATAATGATATGGGCACTGTGATGAAATAGGCTTATAGTTATTTCACACGCGTTTATATGTCACAAGATCTGACCTTTATCTTCTGCGTTACACAGCCTTTCTCTGCGGGTAGACAGCCGACATATTGAATGTTATGTTTTCTCTTTCTTCTGAGCCTTATCTTTTAAAGAGACAACAGCTGGCGACTTCTGGTGTGGAAAGGGCAAAGAACGCTCCATGTCTGTGAGGGCTCAATCACTAAAGGGCAAGCATTTTTTTTGAACTTCGAAGATTAATCACTTTGCTCCCTCCAAGGTCTCTGGACATGAGCTTCCTTCGGCAACCGGCGTCAAGATGAGGTTGTTCACAGCAGGGGTTCCCAACCTTTTTGGGACTGAGGGGGCACATTTGAAAATCTAAGAAACTTGTCATGGGGATCACAAAATATTAATTTCACATAAGAAATGCTCGCAGCCCCTCTCAAAAACAGGCAAACCAATAAAATAGACCGAATAAGCTGGCAATACCCTCTGTGACAGACTCCCTCACTAAAGATAGCAACTGGTTAACACAACCAGCTTTCTGGGTGCTTAAAATAATCAATTCTTTCTGTTAACAGCACTAGAGAGATCTCCTCTCTTAGCTGTTTGTGGTAGGGTTTATTTATTAAGCCACAGCCAGGTGTTTTACTTATGTGAAGGAAGAACTATGCCCATTCATCCTCCACCAAAAGCTTCAAATTAAAGTGGAGGCACTTCTGGAACAAAACTAGACTGTTTATTTATTTACACTCAACGAGCATTTTAAGCTTGATGGTTACTCGTGTGAGGCACAATACAATTTCAGGCAAACACAGAAAACTTTAAAACCTTATCCAGTACTCTTATTTAAACCTAGTCTCAGGGTAGATTATTTCCAGAATGGCTACTAGTTTTACCATACTAGCAATGCTCTGCCACTTCCCTCCACAGGGAATCAAACTGGGTTGCCCTCGCTAGCTAATCCCTAATCCTGATCAGAACAGGTCCCTATCTGACAGACAGTCCAAATCTAACAATTTAACCACCATGTTTTGATTTTTTTACCCTCACCCCTGATTGGTTGATGTTCTACCAGCTCTGATTGGTAGCTGGGTTACCAGGAGGTTGACCAGGGCCTGTCTGTTACACCCCTCCCCACCAAAAGAGATATCACTGAACAGGCAGCCAAAAAAGTCCCCCAAACTCATTAAAAGAAATTTGGAAGGGGCAAGGCATCTAAATAGATGTCAAGGGGGAGTCTGAGGCCCATGGGCACCACATTGGGGTTCTGCTTAGCACCACATCCAAGTGATCTGCCTAGACCAGTGGTGTCCAAACTTTTTTCAAAGAGGGCAGGATTTGGTGAAGTGAAGGGCCATGAGGGCCAACCAAAGGACTGACCAAAGTGGTTAACCTTTTTTTTAGGATTGAAGTTGTTGAGCTTTCTTTAGGATTGAAGTTGTAGGTTTTTTTTAAAGGATTTTACCCCAGGAAATAAACTGCCACAGTGGCCAGATTAAACTGACCAGCGGGCTGAATTAGGCCCCCAAAACGGACTATGGACATGCCTGGCCTAGACCCCAATCTCTTGTTGGCCTTGAACACCATAGAGAATCTGTGGCTGCTGCTGAAAACATCAGACTTGCATTTCAGTATCTTCTCTCAGCATCTTGTAATGTTAGGTATCAGGAAATGTGTGACATGACACCATTGTTCCTGGGCTTTCCCTGTCTCAACAAACAGCAGCCAATGCAGAAGAGGAGGGGTGGATGTAGTGTGTGCTTTGACTATGACTTGGGGTGCAGGTCCGCTATTTTAGGCGCAAGTCATGCACCTCCTATGACAGGGATAGGGAACATATTTTGCCTGGTGGGCCAGATCTTTATCTCTCCCCATCCCATGGGACAACTTTGACAAGTAGAAAAAGAAGAAGAGTTTGGACTTGATATCCCACCTTTCACTCCCCTTAAGGAGTCCCAAAGTGGCTAACATTCTCCTTTCCCTTCCTCCCCCACAACAAACACTCTGTGAGGTGAATGAGGCTGAGAGACTTCAGAGAAGTGTGACTAGCCCAAGGTCACCCAGCAGCTGATGTGGAGGAGCGGGGAAGTGAACCCGGTTCGCCAGATTATGAGTCCACCGCTCTTAACCACTACACCATGCTGGCTCTCTAGAAGTGGGCAGGACTACCCACATGGTTGGCCAATGGAGTGGGAGGAGGTAGTGGCCATACATGATTGAACACTGCATGCATCGGCTGATGGGTGGTGGTGGGATCAGTTGTGCTTTTCATTAAAAAAAAGCTCTTTCTCACATATTCAAACCAAGCAGAACTGAGCTCTCCCCCTGGTGGGCAGGGTCTGGGATGGGGTCCAGTCCTGCTTTCAGCTGGTGCAAGATAGTTCCTCATGGGGAGCCCCACTGAGCATTCAAACCAAGCAAGGGGGAGGCCAGTAGTTCCAGGGTTCCAGGAAGGTGAGACGAGACAGGATCAGCACCTTGGAGAGGGACCTAGCTGAGGCAGAGCATGCAAGTTGTCTCTGCAGCTTCCTGGAGAAAATAGCCAATTTCTATAGCCATGCTAGGTATTCATTAGCCTCTCCAGGTATCTCTGCTGAATAAAACTATACAGTTGCTGCAAGCTATAGAAGTGGAGTAGCACTCTGGAATATTCATGGGGAGGGTACTTCCATAGAAGCAAATGTGTTTACTACTTGTTAAGATTGCCGGAAGAAATATCAACAACCTCAGATATGCAGATGACACAGCCTTGATGGCAGAAAGTGAGGAGGAATTAAAGAAACTTTTATTGAGGGTGAAAGAGGAGAGCACAAAATATGGTCTGAAACTCAACATCAAAAAAACGAAGATCGTGGCCACTGGTCCCATCACCTCCTAGCAAATAGAAGGGGACGAAATGGAGGCAGTGAGAGATTTTACTTTCTTGGGCCTTCTCAGTGCTGCCATCGTTGGGTGGAATCTGTCTCCTGGGATCCTTGGCATGGGAGCTATGGCAGATAGGCTAGGTGGCATTGCGGGTGTTTAGATGCTGGCTGATACTGTATGCTGTATGGTTAAAATGCTGAATGATACACTGGCTGTTTGATATGTTGGGTGTTTTGCTGGAGCACAAAAGCAGGGAGTTTATCAAGCACCTGTCAGGCTGCACCACATGGCTGGTATGCTGAATATGGCTCAGAGGCTGTGAGTTTGACAGCCCTGACCTAAAGAGATTTTGCTTGTTTCCTTTCCTGTGTCAGATTGATAGAAACCGGGGGGCGGCAACTGCACAAATCCCTGGGCCAACTCTGGCTGTGTGCATGTACAAAAGAGGGAAACAAGAAAACAAAACCAATATAGAGCGGTGTGAATCATAGTGGAGCAGGGATAACAGAAAGTGCTTATCTTTGTTAGAATTCCCTAATACATATTTATTGAGATGACAAGGAACTTATTCCTCTACAGAAAAACCTCCTGATCCAATGTATACAGTGCAGTCCCAGAAATCAGGGAGGCACAGCTACCAACACCGAAATGGTAGAGCTATGATTTCCCTATTTGTTTGTGACATATTAAGGCATCATCATCATCATCATCAATATTAATTTTTTTATATAATATTTTATTAGGTTTTAACAATAGAAAAGTTTAGAAAAATACAAAAAACGAAAAAGATACAAAATTATAAAATACAAAAATACAGACATTAAACACCTAAAAAAAGAAAAAGAAAAAACACATATAAAAGAAAACAAAAATTCCCTCTTTCTTGATTTCTCTTTAGTTAACTTATTTTCCTGACTTCAATATTAATACTATGATTATGCTCCCTCCAACACCACAGATTGTGAAGCTGTGAGACAAAAACTTTCTGACTGTTTGTGGCATATTTAGCCATTGTAATTACTATTGCAGTACTACTATTACTACTACTACAATTATTATTCTCTCCTCAGCACCACAGATTGTAAAGTTATGAGACAAGAACCCCCCCCCTTCTTTGTGGCATATTAAGGCATTATTATTATTACCATAACTAGTCAGGGATGTGGGTGGTGCTGTGGTCTAAACCACTGAGCCTCTTGGGCTTGCCGATCAGAAGGTCAGCAGTTCGAATCCCCACGACGGGGTGAGCTCCCGTTGCTCAGTCCCAGCTCCTGCCAACCTAGCAGTTCGAAAGAACACCAAAAAGTGCAAGTAGAAGGCGGGAAGGCAAACGGTGTTTCCGTGCGCTGCTCTAGTTTCGCCAGAAGCGGCTTAGTCATGCTGCCCACATGACCCAGAAAAACTGTCTGTGAACAAATGCCAGCTCCCTCAGCTTATAAAGTGAGATGAGCGCCGCAACCCCAGAGTCGTCTGTGACAGGACTTAACTGTCAGGGGGTCCTTTACCGATACCTTTTCTATTACTAGTCACCTTCCAATCCACACCTATGCCTCAAGGCAATGCAGAAAATTCAAAAACAGTGAAAAACCCCAGTTAAAAGCAACACACACAAAATCCAATGTCATGGAGTTTAACTGACCCTGTGCTACAATTACCCAGGACTTGTCCACACATGCTTGCCCATCTCTTCATTTCACTGCACTCGAAGGATGAACAGTTGAATGTGTGAACTGATTTCACCAAGGAATTTTGTGCTTGAGGTGTCATGAAAGTAACACCGAACCTGTGGTGGCTCAGTCACACACACATGCAGGTAGCCACTTGATGGCTTAGCGGTGAACATGTGTATGTGAACTAGGCCTCAATTAGACAATGAGGAAGGGCAAACACCCCTGTTT
This sequence comes from Podarcis liolepis, assembly GCF_965112155.1. Lineage (NCBI taxonomy): Eukaryota > Metazoa > Chordata > Lepidosauria > Squamata > Lacertidae > Podarcis > Podarcis liolepis. The sequence goes on along the minus strand of NC_139565.1, from coordinate 54,207,053 downwards.
GCCTCAAAAAAATATCTGGCTCTTCTGATTTGCTTGTCTGGGTATTATTGTTTTTTTGAGGGGGCTTGCTAATGATGTGTATGTGGAAACCAGGCAGTGGAAGGTGTGTCTAAAATTTCAACCTATTCCAATCCACTGCAATGCAGGAATAACACCGTGAGGCAAGCTGCATGTGTGAACGAGTTGTTAGAGATCGGACCCCTCTTGGGTGTAATCTCCAAACTTCACATACATCACTGATGTTCCTCAGCAAAACATGTAGGAAAACACACAACTGTTAGGCGTGTTAAGTGAATGTGCGGATGTGGCTTTGACTACCTCAGTTTACAAGGCTGAAAAGAAGCAGCAAGTGACATTGTCACTGGTAATTCTCTTCAATTACAAGTAGTTTTCAAAGACCGCTAAATGTCAACCAAGTCACCTCGAGCCTGAAAGAGTCTTGAAAAGCTATGCAGTTTTCATTTTGATTTTTTTTGGAGATGCAATTATGCCCTCTGTTTGACAAGACCATCTGGCACATGAGCTTCAACAGAGAGCTTCATGTGAGATATCAAACCCTTCTCTCTCTCTCTCTCTCTCTCTCTCTCTCTCTCTCTCTCTCTCTCTCCCAGTAGAAGGAAGAGGCAACTGTCTATTTCACTACACCTGTTACACAACTGATGTGTATCAGTGATCCTAGATGGTGATCGGGCAATTATTTTCACTCTGCAAAAGTGAATCTGCTCTGCTACAGTAGCAGGCAATTGCCCTGTTTAGATGTGACACAAAACCATGGTCTCCTGAAACATCACTGAGCTATGATAACCCTTAGGTTTGCACACTCCCTTCATTTCCCAAGCTAGAAAACATGGCTGGGAGTATTTCTACAGGTCGCCTAAACAATTTTTATTTTTATTTTAACCAGGAGCTCAAAAGAATACAGGGGCCTGTATACCTGAAGGAGCGTCTCCACCCCCATCGTTCAGCCCTTACACTGAGATCCAGTGCCGAGGGCCTTCTGGCGGTTCCCTCATTGAGAGAAGTGAGGTTACAGGGAACCAGACAGAGGGCCTTCTCGGTAGTGGTGCCCACCCTGTGGAACGCCCTCCCTTCAGATGTGAAGGAAATAAGCAGCTATCCTATCTTTAAAAGACATCTGAAGGCAATTTTTAATATTTAATGCTGTATTGTTTTTAACACTTGATTGGGAGCCGCCCAGAGTGGCTGGGGAAACTCAGCCTGATGGGCGGGGTATAAATAAATTATTATTATTATTATTATTATTATTATTATTATTATTATTATTATTATTGATACCAAGAGGCAGGGAGTTCCAATGTGTAGGTGCTGCCACACTAAAATTGGGTTTTCTTACAGAAAGAGTATTATGTGCAACTTCGTAGCGGTGCTGGTTCGGTAGGCTGAACTGGTTGAGTGGGGACATTTGAGCTAAGGAAACCCCACAGTTTGGGGCGGTGAGGTAGGATGTCAAATTTATCTGTGGAATTTCCTTGCCAGCTTCTCCCCTCCCATAAAATGGCATATGATATACTGGCAGATGACAGGAAGGATCCACAGGAGCTCAATCAAACTGAAGCCCTTGAACACTGTCCTTTTATTTTCCCGAAATAAGAAAGAAATGGTTATACCCTATGGTATATGCTCACTGACAAATGATGCATTGCCTGGGCTGTATTTCTGATAGCGGACATTTGCTTTATAGCACAACAAATTAGGAAACGATTAATTTCAGGATGGAGAACCACAGGAAAAAAAACACCTCACTATTTATTAAAGCATCCAGAGGAGTCATGACATTTAAAGTTTTCTGGCTTGTTTATCCTATTGTGCAGGCTTTTTTTAAAAAGGCATTGCACTTTGGTAATGGACCTCATTGTAAGAAGTTCTCAAAAAAATGTGTTTTAAACAAATAGGCTAGTGGATCTCAGAACTGGCATGTAATACAGAGACTCCATCTGGGAGGCTAGCCTGCCTGAGGAACCCTCTTGAGATGTTGAAGTGTGGGACATAAATCTCTCCAAATGATGACACCCAAGAACTCTCCATATGCAAATATGATGTCCTTTTTAATATGCCAAACCATGCATATTAAAAGAAAAAAAATGTAGCTAAATGGCTGGCAGCATTAAGGAGGGAACTCCTCTGGGATGTGAGCTGAGAAAAATGTTTGCATCTGAAAAAGAATATGTGTGCGTGTAGGGTTTTTTTTTAAGAGAAGAAAAGACATCATAGAGCAAAGATAATAAATGTGTTACTTCTCACAGCTTGCTGCTAAACCTTTCAGCTGATTTAATCCTCAGAACACACTCACTTAGTCCCCCCCTCCTTTTGTCTGTTACATGTCACTGACACCTTCACCATCTGTCCTATTATCCTTCCCGAGGATTGGTCTATCAAAGCTCCATGAATGGAGGAGTTTTATGGCTTGCAAAGCTTTATAAGTGGATTTCAAGATACAGTCAGTCTTCTTGGGCAAGGTAGTGGTTTGTTTGACAGAGGGTGGAAATCATAACCCTGAAACTCTCTCTTTTATGATTTTATTGTCTACATTATGTGGATAAAGGCTGAATGAATGAATGAATGAATGAATAACTCTGAAACCAGTTTGGTCCCCAAACACCTCCTTGAAATATCCACTCTGTGAACCTTCATTCTGAACCAAACATTCATTCTGTTTATACCCAGTATTCTGAAATATTTTCTTGATATTCTCTGAATGCTTGGCAACTTCATTTGCCATCCAATGATCTTTGATTTCAGTATTGGGTTTTCACTCTCTCTGATAGTTTACATGCAGTGGTGTTTGAAAGTATTTTATAGCTTATATGTCATGGTATTTGATATGAGCACTCACAGTGGTTAAGTGAGCAAAAGAACCCTCCCAGAGTCAAGGAGTGTCTCACCAGTGAACTAAGTAGACGCGGGAGGGGCCTCCAAATGTTGTTGGACTCCAACTCCCATCAGCCACACCCAGCATAGCCAATGGCCACGAGTGATGGGACTTGTAGTCCAACAACAGCTTGCGGTCTACAGATTTTTCACACCTGCAGGAGATGGGCTGTAAATGTAGGTGCTTGATCTGTAAAGGCCGATTCACTTGATGTTGTTGTTGTTGTTTATATTCATCTAATTGCCATAGCTTGGTCATTGCAGCATTGAGTGATCCGTTGAGCATGTTGGAACAGTGTGTTCATGTGTTTCCCCATGTAGTAACTGGACTTAGAAGTGCTTTAACTTTGGCTGGATCATGGCCTTGTTTTTAATTTATAGTCCAAGCGGCAACTGCAGTGATTTTCAATAGCTTCCAGGTCTCACCTGTAGACATTGTGCCGGGATCCTATTAAAATCTGTAATGTAAGCCTTGTTTCACTTTCAGGAGAGAATGACAGGGATGAAATACTTCTTTCCATCAATCGAGTACAAAGGGCACAGAACAAGTACTGGGAGGTGTATCATTCGCCCTGATGGGGCACAGTGACCCTTTGCCACCCTAAAGAAATTCTCTAACAAGAGAAAAAGCTTCCTAGCTGATGGAGGCGAGGAATCGTGGGAGAGTGTGGCCTGAAACATTCTGAACTGTCTTTGGGAAGGAAAGCCTTCTCATTTGGCTGGGTAGTGTAGCAGAATTAAACGGCACTTAGGAAATAAAATAAATCCAGCAATGGCATGGAGAAAATTTGCGCAACAGGAATGGACACAAAGAAATGGCTCACTTTGGAGTGGAGCCACTGTGTTAACTCCCTGGCCACTGTTGCATACTGGGAGGAAGAGGATGAGAGGTGAGGGTGCAAGGAGGTTGGCGTGGTACAAACAGAGGTCAGTCCCTATCTTGCAACTGCAGTTTCTCTCCTGTGATGGGGGGTAATAATGGTGGCCTTTCTTGTAGCTTATTTCCCCCTCCCATTCTTATTATTAAAGTTGTATTCATTTTAGTACAGGCTTGCCAACCAATAAAATGTAGTTTGATGCAGAGGTGCCAATTCAAATAAAATATTGGGGGGCAGTGCTTTTTTCAAGGGGGAACTCAAGAGTACGCAGAACCAGCACCTCTTTTTGTTGTCATTAAAAAGTGTGGGACTTACTGTAACAACTTCATGGTGATTACTGGCACCTATTTTTCTAGGAAAAAAGCACTGATTGTGGGGCAGGTAAGCCCCACCCCGTATAATCTACCACAAAATGCTAAGTGGTATCCCAAAGATGGTTGGGTAGCTCCTTGCATGCCTCCTTCCAGCAACTACTGCAGCCCAGCTGGTGCCAAATGTATCGCTCTGCTTTCCTTTGGACCACATCAGTGAGGCTGGGGGGTATTGTCTGTTGGAAAATTCCATTCTACCTTTAGTTGCAGACATGGAACTGTTGCATGTCACATGTCTGTTTACATACCAGCACAGCTTGCTGGGAACTTCCGTTGTGTGTGTAGCTTTTGCTTTTCTCTGTCTCTCTGAGAAGACAAAGAGAGAGATGACATGTTTCTTTGTCCTGATTTATGATTAATAAATCCGTAGTTGTAGTATGCTTCCGCAAGCCTCATGCCTATTCTGTGTGCGCAGTTCACTCTGCTGATATAGTGTGCCCTGGCTTTGAAGCCTGGGTGGCTGATTTACATTGGAGCAGAGGCCAATGGGTCTTCGCAGTGAGACGGCTGGAAGGAGACGACCCAGCTGGGGCTAGCCAGCTGGCCTTGCAACCCTCTGCATGCCAACATTGTCATCTGGGCAGCACAGGACCTCCATGCACACTGCCAAGGCCCTGGGGAAGTCACTTCGGTGCTACTAATGCAGCGGTTTGACTTCACCCCCAGAGGCGCACTCCATTGTCTCTCGATACATACAGCATGAATGCCAACAACAGCTTTGTATTATGTTGTGACTCATTCTATGACCTTTGCGTAAAGAGCAGCATATAAACATTGGAAACAAATAAATAACATAAGCCAAGCCGGTTATTAACATAAGCCAATGCAGTGGTTCGACTTCACCCCCAGAAGCACACTCCATTGCCTCTCTAGACAGACAGATGCCAACAACAACTGCCACAAGTGGTGGCAGAGTCACCCTCCTGACACCAGCATCATTACAGCTTACCTGGATGGGGCAGGTACAGTCAGACCTGCATAGGTGTATTAGTGGGAGCACTAGATTCACTCTTCTGGTGCATCCATGAAGCCATCATTGTACTGTACTGCCTTGCCAAATCCATCCCTGTTCAGTTACCTTTGCAGCAATGCTGGTGTCAATATCTCCTCTCTACCCCACCAGCTGCTATTTGCGCCGTCGGCCGCAGTTTTAGTTGCATTTTTGTGCTTCTGTTGTGCATATCACAGGGTTTTATTTTATCTTGCATTATGTTAGATAAGTGTGCTATTGGTATTCCTTTTAAATGATGCCACAAGTTGTTTGGGAAACCTCTTTTAGTGTCAAAGTAGCTAATAACTGTATTAATCAAAAGGAGGTTTCTTTGCTTAAGCACAGATCATTACAAACGAGCAACTCTCTTAAATCTATAATAGGCTAGATAAATAGCAAATACAGTCTCTGGTTATTTTCTAGCCTTGCTTTTTATGTAAAACATATGTACCAGAAATGGCATGGTCTAAGCATGGGTAGAGTGTCATATATACCAATAATAAACTTGTTATTCATATGCTTATCCTTGGGTAACTAAAATAGCATCATCCATGAACAAGAGAGAGGTATTGGCAAGACGGGGGAACTGAAAACTTTGCAGGGATAAAAAGGGAGAATTTGGTGGGGGCGGGGGCAAAAGTAAGAAAGCAATTCCTTCCTGCTCTCTGCAACAATAGGAGATTTCTCCTCACTACAACAATATTCCAGCATCCCATTCTCACAGTGGCCTGGGAGGAAACTTACAAGCAGGACCTGAGCACAAGAGCAGTTTAAATGGCCATAGATGGTTTAATTAGCCAAAGGCCTTGGAGAGGAGGAATGTTTCTGCCTGGTGTGCCTAAAGATATGTAATGAAGGTACCAGACGAGCCTTCCTGGGGAAAGCATTCCACAAGTGGGTGTCAGGAACTGGGGAGAGGAGGAATGGTGGAGACCACTTCCCCAGCCTGACCCTTCCACAGAAGGAGAGAGTTCAGAATTACAATAGGAGTTTGAGGGCGATCACAGCTCAGAAGCGGATGAGGGGGAAAAGCTGGGAAATAATGGGAGAGGAGGAGGAGGAAGAAGCAGCACCAGGGGAGAAGCTGACAGGCTCAGTGTCTTTAGAAAGCATTCCAGACCCCCCCTCCCAGAACCCAGCAGACATTGAAAGTAGGAGAGCAGAGAGCTCAGAGGCAGAAGGTGTTAAATTCCTGCTCCATGATTGCAGTCAAAGGAGTGTTTGTCTATCACATGATGGTATATGTTTTGACTCCACAGAGTGGGAAGTGACGGAGACAGGATGTTTGTGTTACTGTGTTCCGTGAAGTGGGACTATTGTCCTTTGTTGTTATGGCTTGCAAAGCTTTATAAGTGGATTTCAAGCCATGTTGCAGTGCTCCGTATGTGTTTATATGTAAATAAAGTAGATTAGCCAAAATGCTGGGTTGCTGAGGTCTGTCAGGCATGAGGCGCAAACTCTGTGGATCCCTAAGTGTGCCGGTGTCTGTTGGCATTGGTCACTGTGATGTTCGGGCTGAAGAAAGCTTTTTAAGCTCCTGAATGATTGACCAGGAGGGAGAGAACATGCCAGTCGGGCATGTGTCTCTGCCAGGGTCCTACTCGAGTGTAGGCTGAACTCCTGACAGAAGGCACAGCTCAGCCACCATAGGGATGATGAATAATGGGAGAGACAGAGGGGGGTGGGGTTTCACTCAGAGCAACGCCATTGCTCCAGGAGGCTGCATTTCTAAGCCTCTCTCTGTGAATATTGAATAAAAAGCATTGGTACGAACTTCATTGTCTTATCCATTCCTGGAAACCTGCCATAGGGGGTTGGATCCTCTAAAGCCTGACGGTAGGGAGTCATCCCAGAAAAGCCCCATTCTCATGCTGCAGAGGAGGCACATGAAGAGGTGGAGGAGAGTTAACAAGGACACATTATGATCTTTTGAAGCATTGCTTCCTCCAGCTGAGAAGGCAGAGCATAGCCATTGTGGCTAGTAGCCAATGGTAGCCTTGACTTCCATGAAACAGTCTAATCCTCTTTCAAAACCATGTTGGTGGCCATCACTGCCTCCTGTGGGAGCAAGTTCCATAATTTAACTACATGCTGTGTGAAGAAAGACTTTCTTTTATCAGTACTGAATCTTCCTCCCCCCCAATAAATTTTATTATTTTCTTTACACATTCATTCTTACAATGCATTGTTGTTGTTTAGTTGTTTAGTCGTGTCCAACTCTTCGTGATTCCATGGACCAGAGTATGCCAGGCACTCTGGTCTTCCACTGCCTCCCGAATTTTGGTCAAACTCATGCTGGTAGCTTCGAGAACACTGCCCAACCATCTCGTCCTCTCTCATCCCCTTCTTCTTGTGCCCTCCATCTTTCCCAACATCAGGGTCTTTTCCAGGGAGTCTTCTCTTCTCATGAGGTGGTCAAAGTATTGGAGCCTCAGCTTCAGGATCGGTCCTTCCAGGGAGCACTCAGGGCTGATTTCCTTAAGAATGGAGACGTTTGATCTTCTTGCAGTCCATGGGACTCTCAAGAGTCTTCTCCAGCACCATAATTCAAAAGCATCAATTCTTCGGTGATCACAATGGTAGGAACTTCTTGTGATTTCCAGTTTTGGGCCAACAAAGTCCTTGCAGCAGCTGTGGCATACATGAAGTCTTTGACCTTTTTTCTTAATCTCCTTTCCCATCAAGCCAAGCAAAAACGGCTCTGGCTTTTTAGGGAAAGTATATTTTAGTATTTTCTTAAGTTCACCATAAACCAGCTCCCAAAATGTCTTTACTTTATCACAAGTCCACCACATGTGATAATATTCATCATCCACCTCTTTACACTTCCAACATTTTTTATCCCTCATCCTATAAATTTTTGCCAATTTTGTCGGCGTTATCTGTCCTGAATCTTCCAACCATCAGCTTCGTTGACTGTCCATGATTTCTAGTGTTATGAGAGAGGGAGAATATCTCCCCCTCTGTCCACCTTTACCGTCCCTCACACAATTTTATAAACTTCTATCATGTTACCTCTTACTCTCCTTTTCTCTAAACTAAAAAAAGCCCAAATGCTGCAACCTTCGCACACAGGGGATTTGCTCCATCCCCTTGATCATTTTGGCTGCTCTTTTCTTAACCTTTGGCAATACGATGGACCTTTGTCCTGCTCCAGGTGGACTTTTCTTATGTTCCTTAATACCTGATGCCGTATATGACTTCCTGATGAGCTAAACCGGGGATCTTTGAACCTCTGAAACTCAGATCACAAGTTGTCACCCCTTCTGAGGCCGTGTAACTTATTGCTGAGGAGAAGGGGGTTGACAGCTCTTGCTAGTTCAGCAGCTATGAAATGTCCTTCCAAATTCTACGAGGCAGAATGTGCAGGAGTTTTGCTATGCTTTTTGCCTTTTCCATGCAGCTTAGTACTGGCTACAAAACACTTGGCTTTTGAGGATTCAGATGTCTGTGCATTAATCTTTGCAGGTGATGCTTGCAACCCTATGATTCCCATGTTATTGTAAGATATTTCTGAAATGAGGAGTGAGGAACCATGAATACCACCATGGTATATAGAATCATAAGATCAGGAATCATAAATAAATTACAAATAAAGCATCCATGGCAGATGACTATTCAACCTCTGCTTTAAATGAAGGAGAGTCCACCATCTCTTCTGGGAGTCCGTTCCACTGTCAAAGGGTCAGAAAGTTCTTCCTGATGTTTAGTTGGAATCTCCTTTCTCGTAATTTGAAACCTTTGGTTTGAGTTCTACCCTCCAGAGCAGGAGAAAGCAGGCTTGCTCCATCTTCCATGTGACAACCATTAAGATATTTGAAGATGGCAGTCATATCTCCTCTCAGTCTCATCTTTTCCAGGCTAAATATACCCAACTCCTTCAACCATTCCTCATAAGGCTTGGTTTCCAGACTCTTGATCATCTTGGTTGCCCTTCTCTGCACATGTTGTCAACATCCTTTGTGGCACCCAGAACTGGACACAGTATTCCAAGTCTGACCAAGGTTGAATAGAGCAGTACTATTACTTCCTTTGATCTGGACACTATACTTCTGTTGATGCAGCCTAGAATAACACCAGCTTTTTTGTTGCAGCATCACACTGTTGACTCATGATAAGCTTGTGGTCCACAAACCTTTTGGCATCAAGGGATCACAGCAGGGGACCCACAAGAGGGGTAAAAATATTTGTTTAAAAATGGCAAAAAAATTGGGGGGTCATGGGGGTTACAAAAACTCCTGGGGGGAGGTTGTATTTGGCCATGGTCTGCAAGCTAGCCACCTCTGGATTCGATGGCCATTTAGGTTCATTCTAACTTTATGATTCTGGGGTCCAGGTGTGGAACTTGATGGAAGAAACAGCAGAGTACAGGAGTCTTTGTTCCCAGCTCAGTTGCAGCTGCTGTGCCTCACCAGATGCTTCTCTTGTGAAGCTCTTCTTTTGAATATCATATCCCGAGGTAGAACTCACAGAAGACAGATGGCACTGTCAGCACTTCCAAACAGATGAGTTGAGCAGGAACTATTAGTAAAGCTGTGAACTGCCTTCAGTACATGTGGATATGAAAATAACTACTATGTGGAGGTTGGGTTGTACAGCAGACAACCACCGTTTAGAACAGTGTTTCCCAACCTTGGGTCTCCAGTTGTTTTTGGACCACAACTTCCATCATCCCTAGCTAGCAAGACCGTTGGTCAGGGATAATGGGAATTGTAGTCTGAAAACAGCTGGAGACCCAAGGCTGGGAAACACTGATCTAGAGAATGGAGTGTGACACAGGCTATAAAACTGCTTGCCTTATAGCAGGGACTGAGAACCCTTTGTAGTCCAAGGGCCACATTCCCCCCTGGACAAGCTTCTGGGGGCCACACGCTGGTGGTGGGCGGAGCCAGAGGCAAAAGTGGGTGGACATGACTATGCACAGGTCACGAGTTTTCTACACACACCTGTTTCTCCACACTCCACCCTGGCAGGCGAGAGGCGTTATCACAGTTAAAGGACCCAGTCTAGCCCAGGCACCCCAAACTCGGTCCTCCAGATGTTTTGGGACTACAATTCCCATGATCCCTGACCACTGGTCCTGTTAGCTAGGGATGATGGGAGTTATAGTCCCAAAACATCTGGAGGGCCAAGTTTGGGGATGCCAGACAAAAGCACTTGCGGAGCCCGGTGAGGGACGTGATTTGGGGAGAGGAGGTGTGGCCCAGAGACATCCCCAAGGGCCAGACACAGTGCTACATCTCTGCCTTAAAAGTCATCAACTTTCACGGGCCATGTTATTCAGCACTAACCTTTAAAAAGTTCCAGGGCTCCTCTGCACGCTGCACCATATTTTACCTCGCGTTCCCAATCTTGAAATGACTAAGGAGAGATGCTCCTTTGAGATTCCTGTTCCCTTGTGCTCTTGTGTCATTTGTCTGGGCATAATCTGTGCAGAGAAAGGAGAGCACATAATTTCCCTGCTGACTTTCAGCAACCGGCGACCCAGACTTGGAAACCGTTTTTTCTTCTTCTGGAGTTCTGCTAAAAAAATAGGTGGTGGAAACTCAAAAACTGAAAGTAGGAGAGAGAGAGTGAGGCAGAAAGAGAGACAAAGAGGTGGGGTAGGGGAGCCAAAGCATTAAAATGGTTGAAAGCTGAAAAGTGCGGTTACAGTTGGCTGAGAAAGTGAAGGCTGGCCAGTAGCCAGAGCCGAGTGGGTTTTTAAGAAGTCCCTGGTGAAAAGTGTGTGCTGCTTTTTCTAGTTACACTGCCTGAGAATGACTGTCTTTTCCTCTTTCCTTCAACTGGCTGATATTAACAAAAGAATAATGGTCTTTCAGCTCTGAGAGAGACTTGTCCAGTGGCGCAGAGCCGCAGGATAGCCCCCCCTGCAGCAGTACAGTGGTACCTCAGGTTAAGTACTTAATTCATTCCGGAGGTCCGTTCTTAACCTGAAACTGTTCTTAACCTGAGGCGCCACTTTAGCTAATGGGGCCTCCCACTGCCACTGTGCTGCCACCCCTCGATTTTTGTTCTCATCCTGAAGTAAAGTTCTTAACCTGAGGTACTACTTCCGGGTTAGCGGAGTCTGTAACCTGAAGCGTATGTAACCTGAAGCGTCTGTAACACGAGGTACCACTGTATCGCTGACACTTACTGGGGTGCTGAGGCAGAAAGGAGAGGCGGGGCAGCGGTGAGGTCAGGGCTGTGCATTGCACTGATTGGCTCTGGTGGTGCACTGTGAAGCCTCAGCCTCACCACCGCCTTGCCCCCTCCCAGTAAACAACAATGCTGTCGCTGTCAGGAGGCCATCAGTGTGACCCCACCCTATCGAGCAAGCTGCTCCTGTCCAGTTTTTCTCTTCTATACACTGAGCAACTGTGTCAAGGAGGGAGTGGGATCATAATGCTAGCCCCACCTTGATAGGTATTGTGACTCTCTGGCTCCACCCTCAGTAAACCACATGGAGATCTAAAGTTCCGGAAAGTTTTGTGGATTCAGAAAACAAGGGAAGTGATAGCAAGCTATTCTGGTTCTTCATGCCTCACAACTAAAGATCTGCATTGTTTTACACTGTAGGTCCTCTTCCGTGTGCCGTGTCCAAGATAGGTTCAATTGAAGACGGGGCCTTTTTGGTTGTGGCTCCCCATCTTTGGTATGCTTTCTGCAATTAGGCTGTCTGGCACTGAAGTTACTGTCTTTTCAGTGCCAGGTGGAAACTGTCCTCTGCTTCCTAGTGTTTCATGGCATGTGAAGGGCTGGGTTTAATTATCATTAATTGTTGATTCCTATCTGGTTAATTGAACCTTCTGCCAGTTTTTATTTTGTTGATTTGTATTGGATGTGCCCTTTCATTTTGTATGGATTATATTGTTGTTATTTCATTTCACTTTTAATTTGTATACCACCTCTTTATACTACTATACACGAAGCAGTTTACAAGCTGAAGAAACAACAAAATAGACAGCAAAGACCACACAACCAACAACAATCTGATCCAATACAAAAATGTTACAATAAAAGCATAACTTTACAATAAACAACGTATCAAATAAAACAATATTCAATGTTGTCAGGGCTGCCTCAGGTCCCAGCTCACAAAAGACCAACGCCAGTTTCTCTTTATATACAGAAGTGTTTATTGAAGTTCATTCTCCTCTTCACAGCCGCAGCGCGCAGCCCTACGTCTGTTACGCTAGACCGTTGAAGTCCCCTCTGAGTCAGTCCCTCCCCTGCACCAGTTCAAGAGCCTTGCTCTGCTCCACCTCCTTCTTTCTTCCCTCTTCCGCAGGGTCTTCCTGCCCACTGGGGTTTCGCCCCTCCTGGATTCCTCTGACGCCGAATCCCCAGATTGCTCCCCCTCCCTCCTGCGGGCTTTAGGACCTGGCTCCCCATCCGGGCTCTCTGTTTTCCCGCGCGCCTACACATTTGAACTTGGCGCGCGCCCCCAGCTCCCAACCTTCCTTCTGATCGTTACATTGCTCCCTTCACTGCTCCCGTCCCCTTCCGGGAGGATGGTTTCTCCTGACCTTCCTTCCATTCCTGTTGACGGAGCTGCTTCCCCCGACACAGTGGAAATTCCCCCCCCTCGCCACGCTCTGGAGGGGAAGCTGGTCCCGATTCCCAGCTGCCGCTTTGAGATTCCCTGCTGGCCCCTTGACCCTGATGCGTCCCCCCTGGGACCCCCCTTGTCCTGACCACAGGCGCCCCCTTCTGGGAATCCTCTGATTCGCTGGAGAGGCTCATGGAATCCCTCGGGCCACTGTCACTCTCCCCCCCGCCGCCCTCGGATTCTTCCCATTCGCTCTCCATCTCCTGTCCCCGCTGTGCCTCTGTCCCTGAACCCCTGACAAATGTAAAATTAAATACCAGCAAATAATAATTAAACAGTTTGCCCTTAGCAATTACAATGAAGAATAACTAAACTATAATCAATGAAAATAACGGCAAGTCACAAAGCATAAAAAAACCACATAAAAGGATCAAACTGAGAACCAAGGATGCACAACTCAGAAAAAGTATTTTCTAAAATTATCCTTGAACTCCTAAACTTAAAATCAATTATTTTATTTTAAAACACGCACACTCAATTTATATGTTACTGTACGATAAAATCTGATATACAGCTCTGAAAGTGGTTGAAGGCGTTGGAAGGCCCTTTTCTCTACTCAGCAATCTAGTGAGAACACTATACTGTGATGCTTATAAGACTGGAGATGTTTGGCAGCACTACCGACGCTGCTGAAGAAGAAACATCTGTAGTATCCAAATTCTGCTTTATATACAATGCAGATTTAGAGTTCTTGTTTGGATAAAAGCCCTGAGTATCAGCTCAACGCCACGTGCACCAATTTCTTTTCCACCCCAGCGAACATAAATTGCTGATGAACACAGCAAATATGCAAAGGGTAGTATTCTAATTCAGATTTCATGCATGGGGATGTGGGAGAGGAGAGAAAAGAGGTTGGAAGAAAGGCACGAGTAATGTAAAAGTGAAGGAATTAGCCATTTTAAACGAAAAACCTGAAAATAGATGGTGTCCCCCCCCCTTCTTTTGTCTTTCCTGCCTGACATTCTCAGCTGAGTAGAGGTTTTTAGAACAAAAAAGAGGAAAACACAGCAATGAGAAATTAAGAGCCCTTCCTTGGACGCACACTTTTCAGATGGGTACAGAACGGAGTCATTGCCTTGAGCCAAGCCAGTTATGGACTGAAGTAACACCATCAATGCCTGTCCTTTGTTTACAGATGTGGGAGGTGAGACGTCTCGACTGCCAGTGATTTGGTGAACTCTTTTCACTGCAGATCTCCATTTAAACCCTGCTGACTCATCAATCTTGTGCATTAATTCACCTAAATAATAACAACAACAACATTTTATTATTTATACCCCATCCATCTGGCTGCGTTTCCCCAGCCAATCTGGGCGGCTTCCAACAGAACACCAAAATACAATAACCTATTAAACATTAAAAGCTTCCCTTCAGATGTCTTCTAAAAGTCTGGTAGTTGTTTTCCTCTTTGACATCTGGTGGGAGGGCGTTCCACAGGGTGGGTGTCACTACTGAGAAGGCCCTCTGCCTGGTTCCCTGTAACATGGCTTCTCGCAGTGAGGGAACCGCCAGAAGGCCCTTAGCACTGGACCTCTACCTGCTTCTAGATTGTCTCAGCTGATCAGTGCTAAGTTGAGCTTCTTTGAAGCTCATTGGACAGCTCACTATCCAAGGGGTGCACTGTCGGCACCCATCAGCTGATCAAAGGGGTGTGCTTTCAGCAAACCAGCTGTTAGGCACTTGGACAGCCCTATCAGCTGCCCTAGGGAGCTCCTGATACAGATGGAAGAGGGCATCTTTTCATGTTCTGGCCTATGTTTGTCACATGCAGCACTGTTTCCTTTCCGCTGCAGTTTGTCCTGCTGTCGATTGTGGTGAAATTATGTAGCGTATTCAATTTGTGGAATGAATTGCACAAACTGCACAACTCACATATTTGCATTGTCATTACGTTATTCCGTCCCATTCATTTCAATCCAAAGGAAACCCAAAACAAAAGGGGGGAGATGTAATCAATTATGTATCGTTTGTGGACCGAGAGCAACGACAGCAGTGAATACCAATCGTGTTTGCTGGATTGATTTCCATTCTGGACACGGCACGAATAAGCGAACATTGGCAATTTCCACTCCTGTTTACATTTTCATTGGAATTCTCTGGCATCTCAACATATCACAGCAGCCATTGGGCTGATGGGCATGGTTGGGAGAGGGAGTCTCATGGTCCCCATTTGACCCACAGTCCCGTGGTTTCACAATGCCGGTCTAAAAGTTGGGCTAAACACCATCCTTCCACCCAGCTGTATGGATTCCTTTGTCATACCACTGTGAGGACATGCAGGGCTTTGAAAAAAGCATTTAAGAGCAATAAAATGGTAAAGCAGTGGCTAGTACTCTGGATAAAGTCTCTAACTGAACTCAGTAGTGAAGATTTCTCAGTGCTCTTCTTCTTTGGCAATCACTCATAGCCGAGTAAGAGTGTCTTCCATAAAAACAGTTTTAACAGTGACTGAGGAGGCCAATTCTGGATCCACATGTCCTTCCACAGTGGCGTCATAGGTTTCCAGGTGGGAGTTGATCATGGTAAGGGTTTGCCAAGCGTCCCTTCCTCTTAGCACATTTCTCCCTTTCATCCTGAGTTTGAGCGTCTTCAAAGTCCCTGACACCTTTGGTAAAGGCTGTTCTCCAATTGGAGCCCTTGCAGGCCACTATTTCCCAGTTGTCGGTGTTTATACTACATTTTTAAAGATTTGCATTTAAAGAGTCTTTAAACCTCTTTTGTTGACCACCAGCATTAAGCTTTCCATTTTTAAGTTTGGAGTAGAGTAGTTGCTTTGGAAGACGATAATTAGGCATCCACACAACATGACCAGTCCAATGAAGTTGATGTTGAAGACTCATTGCTTCGACACTGGTGATCTTCGCTTCTTCCAGTACATTGCCATTAGTTCGCCTGTCTTCCCAAGTGATGTGTACATTTTTTTGGAGACACCGTTGATGGAATCTTTTGAGGAGTTGGAGATGGCATTTATAAGTGGTCTACATTTCACAAGCATACAGTAAGGTTGGTAGTACAATAGCTTTGTAAACAAGCATTTTGGTTTCCCTACGAAACCAAAATCTCAGTGCATGGTTGAGTTCAGTAGGCGAGTAAAGGTCATGCTTAAAAAATCCCTCCCATTGGGTCTCTCAAGATGCATTGGGGCCAGATCCTGCCTCTGAGTTCTCCATGGCTAATTAACCTCATACTTCTTTGAAGGCTGTATGCATTTGCTTAATATTTGTTTGTTTGTTGTAACTTATTTGTTTATCCATATTTGTAAATTGCCTCATAGCATGGTTCTCTGAGTGATGTACAATAAGTTTAAAGCAAAGTAGAAAAGCTGGCTACCCCTGAGGGGGAAAATGGTACATCCACCTTGTACAGCTAACAAGATAAAAGTAACCTCCCTTTCTGCAAAGTGCTTCCGCTCACAACCTCTTGGGTGGGTGTGTTTTCATTTCACCAACCATGAATTGCCAGAAAAGATCTGATGAAAGGCTTGGCTCAGCACTGCCCATGACTAAGCATGGTGGAGAAGCATGGGTGTCTTATGTCAGGGTCTGGCTGGATGAGGGAGAGTGGTGGAAGCCCCCCACCCAAGAGCCCCCCAGGGAAGGCACAGAAGATGATGACTTAGATCCTGGATCCTGGTGGTGGGATACCAGCCACACCTCAGAGGAGGGGACAAGCTGGGAGCTACTAGAAGCAGGAAGCTTGAGGGATCATGAAGAGGCAGAAGGAGGAAGGTGGCCCATCACAGGACAGGGTGATGAGGTTTCCAGTTTGGATGCTGGCACTGACAGAGATGACAGAGAGGAGAGCCAAACCTTGCATCTCTCCTGTAGCTCCATTATGAGAGCCTCTCTGCTGAAGGCTGTCCAGCCCCACTTGCTCCTAGAAAATGAAGGATGTCCCATGTTGCTGAGCAACAGGCCAGACAGGCACAGAGAGAGGCTCCTGGAACTCACTATAGCAGAAGATTACAGAGGAGGAGAACCGACTCTGAGGGCTAGAGAGCAAAGGAGAGGGTTGCACACTAGTTTGAGCAACTTCTGCATTAGGGGAGTTTGCCTTTATGAGCCTCCTTGTATTTTTCCCCCTTTCCTTAATAAAGAAACTAACTGCGAGCTGGCCTCGCGTCTCTCTTTCTGACCTATGAATGACCTGCTCTTCCTGTTAGCCCCATGACATCTTACAAAGGTTGGTTTAGCTTACAAGGACGTTATGGAGCACATCTGCCTGCTAGA
The DNA here is from genome assembly GCF_965112155.1 of Podarcis liolepis. Classification (NCBI taxonomy): domain Eukaryota; kingdom Metazoa; phylum Chordata; class Lepidosauria; order Squamata; family Lacertidae; genus Podarcis; species Podarcis liolepis. Next base: position 54,190,101 of record NC_139565.1, on the reverse strand, counting down.
AGCTCACTTGTAATAATAGAAACATAAGAGCTTGCACTTTATTGAGTCAGTCCCTTAGTCCATCAAGTTCAGTGTTGTCTACAGTGACTGGAAGTGCTGACTCTCCCAGCTTTCTAGCAGGAGTTTGCCCCAGCCCTACCTGGATTCACTGCCTAGCAACTTCTGCATGCAAAGCGGATGCTCTGCCACTGAGCTCCTGTTCTTCCTCTCCCAATAAACAACTTTGCCCCATCAGCCTGCTAAATCTCCTGCAGAGTAGGAGATCAACTCTTAGGCTACCACCCTCAAGGGTTTGTCAATGAACTCAAACAACTTCTGCAATCAATGGAACGAGTAAGTAAAGATACAGAACAGGTTGCCTGATCTCAGCAGGCTAAAGGAGGTGGGATGATTATTCTTCCCCAGTTATTGAGTCCAGCTTCATTTCCAGAGTCTTATATACTGGAGAGGTGAAGGAAGGCTCTCTCCGTGAGCCTCAGGCCACTTCCAGCTTTTGAGGCCCCCAAATTAATAACTTATATCATTTAAGAAGGAAAAATCACACCTTTTATTTGCTTAAATTTGAAGCTCTGCTCTGAGAGTGTTTGTCACATTCTGGGCTGCTATGCATAAAACAAGTTGTGAAACTTATCAAATGTAACCGCTCCCCTCTTCAAACACCAGTGTCTACCTTTGAGCTTCTCCTTGAGACTGAGGCCCACCCAGTCCAAATTGGCCCACCTCTCCACCTCCCTCATTTGCTCTAAGTGAAGGCAGCACTCTCTGTGGCTTACAGGTCTAACAAATTCAGGAGCCCTCACGCTTCTCTTAGAAAAGGACAACCTTCACCGAGTATATGAACCAGGCATTGATTTGAGAATGCAAACAAAGTCTTAGTGGCAGGGATTGCCAACCTTTGTGGGCAAATCGACGTATCTGGAATTTTGAGAACGTTCCATGGGTGCCAGTCACAAAATGGCTACTGTGGGGGTGTGGCATAACACAAAATGGCTGCCTTGGGGTCCTGTAGGAGAAGCTGATCCTGTGCAAACTGGAACTGAGCAGGAAGAGGTCTTTTGTGCTTTGAGACCTTTCACTGGCACCATAGGAAATGCTTTGGGGCATATTTGTGCCTGCGGCCGCATTGTTGGTCACTTCCATCAGAGCATTTTGACACAATAAAACATGTATTGGGTTTATCCAAGAAATGTGAAGGTGCTCCAATACAGACAGCAGAGGAAGGGGAATGTCAGACAGGATGAGAAGCAAAGGAGAGTTGAGGCAAAAGCACACACTGAAATGACCTAAGAGAAAGGAAGCAAAGAGTGCAGAAGAAGAATAGGGGGACATTGGCTAATGATACACTCCAGGCCTTTTCGAAGGGCTCTGCAAAAGGTCAAAGGCCAGAGGCAGCCAGGATGAAACAGCTGGGAATTATACAATAGTATTAAATGCAATGCCCTAGATAGGGCAGAGATTCAATTACATCACCCATTACATTTGGTAATACAGTTACTTTTGGTGAATTTAAGAGAGATCTCTAGTCTACATTCTAGTTAGATGAACTGCCCAAGAGGCAAGAAGATAGAAATTTAAATTGGGCAATTAGAGGAAGCAGCTAAACAGAAAGAAAGATAAAAAGTTCAAGCTTGGCCTAGAGAGGGAGACAGTAAAACAATTTTCACAGAGGCTGAGCTGGATATTTAGCCACGAACGCCTAACGGAATGAAAACTAACGTATTATTTACAGGTGCAGGAACCGACTGAGAGTTTTAAGAGAGCAGGGTGCTCTGGGGTTGCATGAAGCCTTATTAGTGCTAAAAGTTGCAGAAGCCCAAGAGGTTCCCAACATGGGCTAGCTGCTGAAAAATATAGTGGGAATAATTTATAAAACCATCCCTCAAGAGCTCACGTTATGATGATGAAGTCTACGAATCTTTGACTTCAGGTTTAAATAGGAGGCAATTAGGCTCTTGGCCAGGCTCCGTGAAAGACCCAGATGCCCAGTCATGGCTGCTGCCTTATGGAACTGTTGGCGTGGAATCATGGCAGGGAGGCCACTAATAGTTGGAGTCAGAGCCAATGACCAACAGTGCCAACGAATGCCTGTTTTGTCCCCATCCTCCTTCCAGCTGATTTCTGTAATGGGCAACACTGGGACTATGGAGGAGGAAGACGCTGATAAGGTAGAGCCACCTCCTGGACTGGTTGTAAATAAGAGAGAAGGCAGGCAGGCAGCGACTGATTGGTAGGGAAGCACCCCATTTGTTCTAATGGGCCAGCCTCCACTGGAGGAACACCATCAGTCCTCAAGTCCAGTCTGGCAACTCTGTAACATAACTCATAACACCAGGGGTGCATTCACCCGTCCGTCTTCCAACATGGTTTATGCCATCGTCTGCCCACAACACCCTTCTGGGTTTTACGTGGGACAAACAGATCAGTCTTTATGGACAGAAGAGGAAGAGGGTTCAGAGAAGAAATTGAAATTGAAATACTTTATTGTCACTTGTACAACTTGTATACAGTGAGATTACACAAGCACCCCCTATTCAGCTCTCTTAGTCTTAATTCCCCTCGTTTACTGACGCACACCCACCAAACCCGTAAGTCAGTTGCCCTGTTGTTATCTTTTCATTCAGCAGTCTAACAACCCACGGATAGAAGCTGTTCTTTACCCTGTTGGTGCGACTAATCATGCTTCTATATCTTCTGCCCGAGGGCAGGAGATCAAGAAAGTGCCAGCCAGAGTGTGAATCATCCCTGAGAATTTTCCTCACTCTCCTGAGGCAACATTCTTCCGCGATGTCATCCAGCGGATTCAAGGGACAGCCCATAATATCTTGTGCTGTATTCACCACCCTCTGTAGGCACTTCCTATCTTTTGATGTCAAACCAGTGTACCACACCGTGATGCAGTATGAAAGGACACTTTCTATTGTGGACCGGTAGAAGGAGATCATCAAATGTTGATTGACATCATTCTTTTGCAGTACCCTGAAGATATCAGAAGTGGCCAATGCTAGGATGTTAAGTGCTGGTGTCAGTTCTGATCCAGGCCTCAAGATTCCATTACACACACACACACCCTGTGCAGCCAAGAAATACAACCTTGGATGGGGCTATGACAGTAAAGGGGACAGGGTTATGAAAATACCGTTGGAAAAATAGTCCCAAATGGCTCCCACTAACTTCTAGGGACAGAGTAATGCTGCATTTGGGGCATAGAGATTAGGGCTGCAGGGAAATTCAGCTCATTTCACATCTATCCAATTCACACTTCCTGAAACAATACACAAACTGAAATTCCGGGACAGAAAGAGAGAGAGAGTGTGTGTGTTGTTGTATGCCTCATTCCCTGGGAATCTGGAAGCTAGTTTCCAAATCAGGAGTCCATTAAGTCAGTAGATGGTTGCGGAATTTTTTTTTTTTTTTTTTATAAAATTTTTATTTGGTTTTCTGGTTTTATAGAGACAAAACATACACAAAGAAAAAAGAAAGACAAAAACATGTATAAAATCAGCAAATCCCCGTTTCATAAACTTGTTCCCTGACTTCCCCCCACCTCCCCTCGTGCATCCCAGTTTCAAGATTATATCAGCAAGTTGGTATTACTCCTCTTAACAATCTTATTCATCTTATTACCTTTTTTATAATAAAAATTAATTTTCCTAAGTTGGACTTAAGTTCTCTTCCATCGATTTTCATTTTATCTTAATTAAGAGTCATATTAACCAAACCTAAAAGTCTTAAGAGTTTTTAAGAGTCTCTTCTTCCCTCCCTCCCATCCCCGGTTTTTGTCCCTTCCCAATAAAGATCCAGATTCGAGATTCTCAGCCTGGGTTCCTCACGTCCGAGGCTTTCAAGTCTCTTTCAGTCCCTCTCCGCCTGTCCTGTTGGTAGTCCTTTATGTCAGTCGTCGGGTCTGGGAAAAGCTCTTTCACCATCAAAATGTATCCTCTTCCCACAAGGGGATTCAAAAGTAACTGCTGAAGAATTTCCACAAAGCCTATCTCTTCAAGATCAAAGTCCAAACGGAGGCCCCAGTCATATTTCTTTATTTTAAATTTCTGTATTCCATTTTGTCCCGGGACCTCCTCCTTCTTCTTCTGTGTCTTTCGAAGACTTGTAGTAGATATGTTCCCAGCGTTTCCTTGCTTGTGTTGCTCAGATGTCAGCTTTTGGTTGTTGCTTCCCAGGATTACTTCTTGTTTTTCTTGTTGTTTAGTCTCTTCCAACTCTGTAGGTATTGTTTCCCATTCAGCTGTGAATTCTTTCTCATTGAGGTCCTCAATACAAAGAGCAGAGTTGCCTGTTCCCAAGGTCATAGTCTCAAGTTGTTTATTCATGGCCAAGCTCTGCTCTTGTAAGATTCCCACCAATTGAAACATCCTTTCGATTTCCACTAGTAACTTTCCTTCCACAGCCATTGTATCCATTGTAGTTTCACAGAATTCCCCCTAGGGGGAATCTGGTTACTTATTAGCCTTTTCACCAACAATCCTTTAACTGATTATTATTACTTTGTTTCCAACAGTTTTACCTCAGTATAGCTCGTCTTAGTCCAGAGGGATCTTAGATGACAATTTTTCCACTTTAAATCGGCCGTTTGGCAGCTTTGACAGCTGTCAAACCCCGCAGCTCTTACACAGGCACCAAGGCAGGACGTTCCCGAGCCCGGGAGGGGGGGTTGTTTAAAGCAAAAAGAAAGTTCCCAAAACTCCACTCTCCAGCCCAAAATTTCCTTTAGTTAAATCTTGGAAGTTAATGTCCTTTTTAACTCACCCCACCAGGGGTAGGCTCTCCAGCTTAGCTCTTATGCCGTTGCTTAGATCAACCCGGAAGTCCAGTAGATGGTTGCGGAATTGCAACAAATAAATAAATTGTGTCTCTTAGGAGAAAAGTGCATTAAAATGCTGATGAATTTTCCCAAGGACTTCACATATTCTTTTGCAAATGGAGAAATGAACTTAACACGGGAAGCCAATTCCAAGTGACGCAAATATATAGACGTTCCATCTATAGTATAGGAAACTGTTCATGGAAGCTTAAGCTACTTTTCTGGATGCTCTATAACTGTGGAACAGCAGAAGTAAACTGGGAGTCAACTTGGAAGTAAAGGTAAAGGTAAACGACCCCTGACAATTAAGTCCAGTCGCGAACGTCTCTGGGGTTGTGGCGCTCATCTTGCTTTACTGGCCGAGGGAGCTGACATTTGTCTGCAGACAGTTTTTCTGGGTCATGTGGCCAGCATGACTAAGCCACTTCCGGTGAAACCAGAGCGGTGCACGGAAACACCGTTCACCTTCCCACCGGAGCGGTACCTATTTATTTACTTGCACTTTGACATGCTTTTGAACTGCTTGGTTGACAGGAGCTGGGACTGAGCAACGGGAGCTCATCCTGTCGTGGGGATTCGAACTGCTGGCCTTCTGATCGGCAAGCCCTAGGCTCAGTGGTTTAGACCACAGCACCACCTGCATCCCAACTTGGAAGTACTTGTTGCTATAAACAGCATTAACCACCGTAAAGGTGATTTGAGATCTATCATCTATCATCTATCTATCTATCATCTATCAGTTGCCACTTTGAGAGTGGGCACAAAAACCTTCAGGGTTGGGGGCTGTGTGTGGTCTGCAAGCTACAGGTTACTCACCCCTTCTTTAAACCCGTTGCCATGACCATAATTTCACTTGTTCTTTTATGAAATGGTCCTGATGAAAGCAAAGGACTGGAACCCCCATTCTGCATACAGAAGTGGTCGATACGTCTCTCAAATTCTCTTCGTTTACTTCTCCACTTGATAGTCCAAGGCCAATAGCTTTCTCCATCTGCATATTAGTGGCAGAAAACTTCATCTTTCCTGTCTTTGGGCTTTCATATTTCCACTGTAATGAATATGAGATCAATGGCTGCATAAGTGGTCAAGGCTTTTCACTCAATATTAACAGGATATAATTGGAATGCCAGCCAAGTCCAGTGGAGGCTCAATGCCTGTGTGTGGAGGATTCTCAAAGTCTTGACAGAGCCCTGTCCCTCCCTCAACTTACACACATGGTAAGTAAGGGTAGAGGAGATACTCCATATTTTAAAGTGAAACAATCTAATTTGCTGGTCCCAGACTGGCCTGCAGATTAGAAAGTAGCTATTGATTGGGGCAAACCAGTCAGATGGGTGGGGTACAAAAAATAAAATTGTTGTTGTTGCATTTTCATTTATGTTTTTATTTTTCTGATTGTAATTTTGCATGATATATGCTGCCTTGCTGTATTTTTTTGTACTATGAAAGTATGGTTTCTAAACATTTAAATACTAATAGATAAATGCATACCCTCCAACATTCATCAAATGAAAATAAGGACACTTCTTACTCCTCCCCCCCAGCTGACTCTCCTCAACCCCCATTTTTTTACTGGCTTAAAAAAAATTATACAGAGAGCAAATCAAAGAAGCCTAAATTAACATTGCCTTCTACCAATAAGAAATAATAATAACTATTACAATAATGAAAATACTAAAAGTACATTTACTTCCCCTTTTAAACTTCTATTCTGGTTACAATATACTACTATTCTATAAGAATCTATTATATCCTTTGCTGTCCCATATATTATTTTATTTCCCGAATTCAACCTAACCCTCCTCCCCACTGCTTCCATTCACCTGTGTGAGATCTTCCCATCATAATATTTTTTCCCCTAGTTGCTTTGATAAAATAGAGTAACATGAAAACTGTTAAATTAGACAAAATAAAAAAATCCCTTCCAGTAGCACCTTAAAGACCAACTAAGTTAGTTCTTGGTATGAGCTTTCGTGTGCATGCACACTTCTTCAGATACCATATTTTGACTATGGCAGACCAACACGGCTACCTATCTGTAACTGTTAAATTAGAATTACTTCTTTTGTCCTTACACGCTTAACAATTGCCTATTAAGAGTTCTGCTTTAACACCATATTTCTTCATGTATTCCCCTATGCCTTCCCATTCTGTATAGAATTTTTGATTGGAACAGCCCCGGATTGCTGCAGTCATTTTTGCCATTTCGGCAAACTCACAAATCTTAACTTGCCATTCTGTCATTTGTGGTACTTTTTCTGTTTTCCAATATTTTGCCATAAGTATTCTTGCGGCTGCGGTTATAGACAAAAATATATTCCTTTTGTCCTTGGGTATGTCGTTTGTCAATACTCAATAAGTAGGACTCTGGTTTTTTTGAAATAGAGTTCCTGAGGATCTTTTTGATCTCCTCATGTATCTCGTTCCAAAATTGTCTTACCAGCTTACACCCCCACCACATATGATATAATGTCCCCACCTCTTTCTTGCACTTCCAGCAGAGATTTGGATGCTTTTTATAAATTTTTGCTAACCCCTATTTTTGTCAAAACAAAAAAATTCCTTCCAGTAGCACCTTAAAGACCAACTAAGTTAGTTCTTGGTATGAGCTTTCGTGTGCAAGCACACTTCTTCAGATACACATTTTTTCAGATACCTATTTTTGTCTCCCATATGACATTGCCCTTTCTACTTATCTCTGACTTGCAGGCATAAAGCCTTCCTCTCCCACTGATGTACTCTTCCTGCCCCCCTTGCACATAGACACTTTAACCTCCCCAGCTATGATAGCTGGGCAGCACAGCATTTAACTGGCACTCTCCAGACATCATGATACAGTTAAAAATTTCTGTCCCTGCCTTGCTATTAGCACACTAGCAATGAAAAACTTGGCTTTATCAGGAGCACTGACAGGGGCAGGTTAAAGCCTGCGCTCCGCTGTTGTCATGACGAAGCTAAAATTGCTGTCCATGCATCGCCTTGCTGGGTGAGCACAGCAATCTCTTCCCCTCCGGTCAAATAGCTGGTCAGTGTGGGAAATGCCGAGATGGTTGGACAGTGTTCTCGAAGCTACCAGCATGAGTTTGACCAAATTGCGGGAGGCAGTGGAAGATAGGAGTGCCTGGCGTGCTCTGGTCCATGGGGTCACGAAGAGTCGGACACGACTAAACGACTAAACAACAAGTGTGTTCTCCTTCATGGAGAGCACGTGTTGCGGTGGGGGCCGCCAGGACACTCCAAAGTTGGGGGCGGGCTAATTGATTGTTGTCCACTGATGCGATTGGGCTTCCCTTGTTGTTGGGAAGAAGTTAATGTTGCCATTTGTTGATTGACAGCCAGAAATGCTAAAACTCCTTGCACGAGGCTAGGGCTTCCCCTTTTCGCCCGTGCAACGGATTGCCCGTCCCCCCGCTCCCTAGAATTAGGGTTGTTCGCTTTGACCTTGCTATGCCTGTCATGGGGTTGTCTGCTCTTGGGGCAGGGGCCCGGTAGGAATTTTGTCCATCTGGCTGATTGGCTGGGGCCATTTGGTTTTTGCCTACTGCGTAGCAAATTGTCACAACTTGTAAGGTTGCGGTTAGGCATTGGTTTATGGTTTGGTTGGTTGAGGGGCATGGATTGCCTGTGCCTGCCCCTCTAATGCTGCTGCTGCAAGGGATTCCGTTAAAGGAATTGGGGGCTAACTATTGCTTGTCCACCCTGTCAAGGGGGCTCGGGCCCTAGTAATGAGCTCCTGGTTGCATTTGGGGTGAGGGCAGGTTCCCTGCTCTGTCGCTACCCCCAAGTGCATTCCCCTATTCTGACTTTCGCATCGTGCGGAATGTCAATCTGTCCCCCATGGTGGGGGCAGATAGTTGCAACCAACGCCTAAGCAACCACTCACAAATTTGTATTTTAATAAAGTTGTGGCCAAAATTATGCCAAAAATCTTAAACAAAAAATTCTGTGTGATGTGTGAGTTATTGGGGTGGCTCTGGGGACCTCGACACGCAACAACTACAGTGGGAAATGCCCAGGGATTCTGTGGCATGGCAGGCTACATGCAGCCCATGGTTTGCCCGCATGTGCCATATGCCAGGGTAGAGAACATTCTTCAGTCTGTGGGATGCATTCACTTCTGGGCAATCTCCCAGAGCCCATGTGCCAGAGGAGGGGGAGGAGTCCAGAGGCAAAAGTGGGTGGAGCAATGAATGCAAATTTTGAGCACCAGTGGCTGAGAATCACAGCTGGGGAGAGTGCCACTGCCCACAAGTCCTACTTGCAGGTTTTCCATTTGGGCATCTGGTTGAGAGAGGCATATTTAGGGGAACACGACGGGTTCCCCCGCATCGGGTGCCAAGCCTAGGGGGCATCACAGGGTGCCTCAAAGGTGACGTAGTGAATTCAGCAGAAGTTGAAAGGCAGTGTGGGGCTCCAAATTTTAACCTTGCATAGGGCACCACTGTAATTTGAAAGACCAAAATCTGCCACTGCGAGAACAGAGTCCTGGACTAGAGAGGCCTGTGTCCTGACTGAGCAGGCCTCTTCACATTTCCCTTGCCTGTGTCCCTCCTAGTGTCCCTATTTTCCAGGGACAGTTCCGGATTCACACAAACCGCCCCAGTTTCTGATTTGATCCTGAAATGTCCCACTTTTACTTAGGACATCCCTGTTTTCATCAGAGAAATGTTGGAGGGTATGGTAGGATGTCCCTATTTACATCAGAGAAATGTTGGAGGGTATGGGGGTTATGTGACCTCCAAGCCAAGGAGATAAGTAAATTACAACTTTTAGAAGACATCTGAAGGCAGCCCTTTATAGGGAAGTTTTAAAATGTTTATGTTTATGTTTTTATGTTTATGTTTTGTTTATTATGCTTTTATTTATGTTGGAAGCCACCCAGACACCCCAAGCCTAGGGAAACCCAGTCAGATGAGTGGGCTATGAATAATAAAAAAATAAAAAAAATATTGCTATGGAATAGGGCAGGGGTCAGCAAACTTTTTCAGCAGACCTTGTGGGGAAGTCAGACTATATTTTGAAAAAAAATATGAACAAATTCCTATGCCCCACAAATAACCCAGAGATGCATTTTAAATAAAAGCACACATTCTACTCGTGTAAAAACACGCTGACTGTCCTCAGGCTGGATTTAGAAGGCAATTGGGCCAGATCCGGCCCCTGGGCCTTAGTTTGCCTACCCAATAGGGCATCCCTATTTTCATCAGAGAAATGTTGGAGGGTATGTAAGGCTCACTCTTTTATAGACTACTTCATTTGCTGGCATTTTTTTTAAAAGCTGAAAAATACCAGCTGTTTATTCTGAGACAAAGGCCCAGAGTTCCCAGGGAGGAGGGACTGATTATTTTAACCACTCTGAGAATTGTATCTCTGTGAGGGAAATGGGGGTCTTCTGATATCTCCCAGCACCCTTAACAAACTACAGGGGAAGATATGACTGTTTAAAGTGGTGTTGTAGTGCTTTAAATCCAGGGTGTGACTTTGGCCACAGTCCTGCCAGCCATTATTTTTCTTTCGTCGCTCCTTTTTTAAAGTGCAGAAATCCATCCGGCCTTCAAGTTTCCTTTCACACATTTGCAGGCATTCATCTGACCCTCGAGCAGAATGAAGGTTGCTCTCCACCCCCCACCAGATTCTGCAACACCTTCCCATTGAGGGACGTAGTCAAGGGCGTTCAGGACTGGAGAAAACCTTCTTCCTTCCCAGCTTCTATCATCTTGGTGAGCCCAAGGTTAGTCTGAAGCGGCGGCCTCCCACTGCAGCCATATCCGTCATTCTCTGAGCCCAAATGCTTCCCTGTGCATTCGTTAGTTACAATGCTTTGGCACGTAACTGATGCTCTAAGGAGCCATAGGAGTGTCGTTACCTGGTTCAAGGTGACTGGCTTCAAATATCTCTCGCTCTTTGCAATCTCAGTTGGAGAGGAGTTCAGGCAAGGCCTATTTTAGTGAAACAAGGTGGGGTGTTGCCTAGTTTAATAACCTGCTGTGGCTTAAAGGCCTTCTGCTCTGTTGAACAACTCCAGTTAGTTTCTTTTCCTGCTCTTTTAAACACTGTTACAGGTGCCACATGATACTCATTCCACATGGGCAAGAAACTTTTTTCCTTTTTCTTTACTGTGGCAGCACCTTCACTTTGGAACTCCCTCTTATCGACATCAGCTGTCCTCCTTTTTGCTTAAAACATTTTTCTTTTCAGAAGTCTGTTCAGACATGCAGAATGTTTACATGCCATTCAATCCCTTTTGAGCTTATTGTTGATTTTAATTCTCTCTTTAATTTTTTTTAAATGCCTGTTTGAATTGTGTTTTGCGCATAAGTCTAATGTTTCGGGCTTTTTTGCTAAACCACTTAGAGGTTTTATCAGAGCTGTAGCTTGGGGTGCACGATTTTGAGGGGAAGTGAACCAGGTGCCCACACACTGGGATCCCTGTCACACCCTACCTGCTGCCGGGGGTCTCTGGGCCCCACAGCCCCACCTGGTCTGGCCTCCGCATCCCCGGCCCCTTCGCTGAATGGCCACCTGGTCAGCACTGATGGAGTTGCCCGCTAGGGGCCGTGTTGGCCAGCTTAGCTGTCCCCATGTGGGTGGGCAGGCAGTGCAGTGTGGCCCCGTGAACCTTTGATGTCCTGCCTCTGTCCGATGGCGGTGGCAGTGAGGGCTGGGATGCCTCAATGGATTTTGTTCACCCCCTGACCCCTGACCCCATTCCCACCCTGTATGTGTGTGTGCAGGTGTGTGTGCCTACCCCGGGCGCCAGCAAAGGATGAAACGCCACTGGGCTTTATTACAATCAAGTGATAGCAGAAGGGGAATATGGAGAAGTGTGGCTTCTGGTCTTTTCTTCAGCGATCATGATGATGTCATCTGCAGGCGATGATGTCATCTGCAGGAGTGCCAAGGGAACTTGCTCTGTGAAGTGAAATTAGGTGATGACAAGGCTTTCAAGATGTGACAAAGATGAGCACAGAGGAAGTTGGAGAATGAAGACAATAGCTAAGCAAGGTCTGGATCCTTGTTCCTCAGCGATATGGCTCAAATTGTAACACTTCTTTGCAAGATGCATGGCATATTTTAATTTAAAAACTAAAGGCTGCTTTTCACCTGGCTGCAGATATTTCATTAAAGTTCAGTGAGTTTTACAAGTTGGAACTTATGCAGTCAGATGTAAGCACCGCTGAGCTCCGTGAACCTTACTCTCTGCATCCATGCTGCTTATAATGAATTGAGTATTACCATGTATTCACTGGTACCAAGGAATACGTAAGGCAGAGACCTTTTCATCGAGCTAGAAAAGCTTGTTAAAATAGATGTTTAGCCAAGCAAACTGCACAATGTGACATCATCTCTTTAAAGGTTTCCCTGCCCCTACAAGAACATGCATTTATTTCAGCTACTCAGTTATTTCCAGTATTCAGTGGTGGCTGCAGGGTTTTTTGGGGAGGTGGGGGTGTAAGGCAGGAGGCCAACAGTAGGTGGAGCCAGAGCCAATGGCAGACACAAACACAGCCCTTAGTAGGCACAGTCAACTGATCCCAGCTTTGTTCACAGCCTTCTCCTTTCTGAGTTCTGCAAAATGATTAAGGAGGAAAAAATGAGATTAAGGAGGAAGAAGCTGCCAGCCAGAGCCACCCTCTGGACCTGTTGTAAGTAAGAAGGCAGGCTTGGGGTGTGTGTGCTGCCTGATGAAAGGCTTATCACCACTGTTTTGTTTGAGATCAATTGATGTAGATCAGTGGGGAAGAACCTGTGGCCCAGGGGGTGTGCGATTTGATGGGAGCTCAGAGGGGGTGGATGGTGTTGACATTTCCATTCCACCTTAAGGAACAGACATGCAATTATCACATGTCACATGTCTGTTTACATTCCAGCACAGTATGCTGGGAACTTCTCTTGTGTATTCCTTTTGCTTTTAGCTGTTCTCTCTGAGACGACATGGGAGACAGACGACATGTTTCTTTGTCCTGATTTATGATTAATAAATCTGTAGTTGTAGAATGCTTCCACAAGCCTCACGCCTATTCTGTGTGCGCAGTTCTATCTGCTGATAGTGTGCCCTGGCTCAGAAGCCCAGGTCGCTAATTTACGTCAGAACAGAGGTGATGGTCTTTGCAGCGGGACGGCTGGAAGGGAACGGCCCAGCCGGGGCTAGCCAGCTGGCCTCCTGGCCCTCTGCACACCAACAGGTGGGTGGGATGGGGAGTTGGAAGGAGAAAATGGCAGTGGTTTTGCTGGGAAGCCAAAATGGATGGGGTGATGGAACATAGAGGGGGAAATGGATTAGACCTCTGACCAGAATGATGTGCCCTTCCCCGTACAGCCTGCTGTGCAGGGAGAAAGAGAGCATGAGAGAGAAGTGAAAGCAGAGAGAAGGGGGCACCCCCTTTTTGCTCTGGCCCTTCCCACCACTTGCTTCTGCCCCTCTCGCCACCAAAATGCAGACCCCCAAGGGAAGAAGGCCCTTGACAGAATCAAAGGTTTCTCCATTTCTGGTGGAGCAGATGAGTTGTCCAGTTGATGTTAAACCCAGGGATCTTGCCTGATAGGCTGCAGACACTGCGATTCTAGGCCTAGGCAACATGGGTATGAAGAGCTAAACCCTGACCTGGATTCCTCACTAGCTGAACGCACTGGAGAGAGTCAGAGCTCAGGCCACAGAGCCATGGCTGCTTGAGCCTTTTTATGGCTTAGGGCATCTATAGCTAAAGGACCACCTCTCCCCATATGAACTTGCCCAGATTGTCATCTGAGGCCCTTCTCTGTGTATCCTCTCAAACTAGAGAAAGGGCCTTCTCTGTGGTAGCCCCTCATTTGTAGAATGCTCCCTCTCAAGGAGATCTGCCTCCTGCCAACTTTGGCATTGTTTTAGTGTCCGGGAAAGACATTTTCATTTTCCTGGGCTTCTAGGCAGCACCGATGACTGCATGTTTTTATTCTGACTGTATGCTTTTAATTGAGTTTATGCAGTGGGTTTTCTTTGGTTAAAAAACCCCCCCAAAGAGGTTCTAGTATTCATATATTGATAAATATGCTAAGGGCGCCAGCACAAAATGGCTGCCAGGGCAGTGAAGAAAGAGATGCTGGTATCCCATACTGTCATAAAAAAAGAAAACTTCCATGTGTTTCTGTCTTTTTACTACTGTATTTTATTTTTTTTCTTGAAAGTTGCTTCAGAGCTTTTTGTTGTGAGAATTGATTCATCAATTTAATACATTAAAGTAAACTAACTTAACTGGTTCTGGTAGTATCTGCCCCCTTTGTGCTAATCCTAACAAGGTGAGCCTACCTACCCAAAACCTTTCACAAATAACACATAACACATTTTTAAAACTCTCCAGGGGACACAGGAGTACGTTGACTCATTCTGTCTGGACTGACTATGTGGTCAATTTGAGAGGTCCATGAAAGATGACAGCAGGAGCCATCAAAGCCAAGACATAAATCTAGCCTGGCTCAATATGCAGTCCCTGGAAGTGACCAAGTCAAGAGAAAATGAGATGGATGAGCAAACGATTAGCTTGGCGCTAATGCCGGATTGTCACCAAGACTAAATGCAATTTGGTATAGTCAGCACAACTGGCTGCCTTTGTATCTTTCACCTTGCGAAAATCACACCTCTTGACTTATCAGGAAGCAAGGTGGTGCCTTCTGGGGTTTGGTTTGATTTAATCTTAATTTAAATTATATAATCACGCTGCTACATTGTAAGGGATTTTGTGTGTCCTGCGAGTGGCAGGACAATCCCAAAGAAGCCTACAAAAGGCTGCTAATGTATTCCTAATCAGCATCCTATGATGGTCTGATTTGGCTAAAAGTCTGGGCAGTTGCTTCTCATTTAGTTTGGAGCGAAACAACCACCACCAGTCTTTTGTGGTGACAGTCTTGCAAAACAGGGGCAGGCGATGTTGAGCACGTTAGGTTGCAACATGTAGCGTTATCACTCAATGTACTAGGCACTTTCCAGTTTCACCAGCACAGCTGAACGTATGAAGCTGTCTTAAACTGAGATGGACCACGCGGATTGGTGAAGGCTGTGATAGCATCATCCCCTACACCTGAGGCGGCAGGTCAGATCAGCAGGCTCAGGAGAGGCCACATGGCAACAGAAGGGAATGGCTGAAGGAATTGTTAAGTTTCTGTTATGCCACTGTGCAGTTCTTGGAGTCACAAGAGTCCGTTGACATTCCAGACTGTTGAAAGTCTCACGGGAGACGGGAGACGGATGTTGATGTTACTGGTTTCCTGTTTCTCTGCCATGTTGTTTTCTGTCTCTCACAGAGAGCAGACGCATATTCTTTTCTGTCTTGCATAGTTAGAAAGAAAGTAGCAATGTAGCACATATTTCTGGCACCTTCTGCAGCTGTCTGGGTACTCTGCGCAATGGAGAGCGTGCCTGAAGTCTCATTCAAAGGCTTAGGTCATTAATCACCGTCGGAGGAGGGCCTGGATGGGTTCCGAAGATACGGCTGGAGGAGTAGCCATTGCAGCTCGGTCGTACGGGGCTCCGATAGGAATAACCAAGAAGTGCCCCTTAGCACTTGATGCCTGAGGTAGTTGCTTCACTCTGTCCAGAGGTAGGGCCAGACCAGCCTTGGAAAGACCAGAGTTGTTGTCATCAGCACCAATCATAATCACTCTTCCTCCTCCTCCTCCTCCTCTTCTTCTTCCGTAGTTGCCTCATTCTGCCCAATGGTAGGGCCAACCCTGGAGGGACCAGAATTGCCATCATCACCATTCTCCCCCTCCTCCCCCTCCCCAAATTTATTATGATGGTAGCCAAGGGGAGATTTCACACCACTAATTTATATGGGTTTTAGCTCTCTGGTTGATGACTCCTACTAAGGCACCTCATTACTTGTCCTTGGGCTGTTTGCAATTGTAGTCAGATTGGTTTTTGTGCATGCCACTTCATGAATCGTTTTAAGGCAGGAAAATCAGGATTGAAATCTTAGAAACAAAGTAGGTGATGAAAACAAATAGCTGAGGGTGATGGTTTTCAAAGAATGAGAACTCCAAAAACTTTGAAACTTTCTGGCTCAAAAAGAAAAAGGTGGGTGGGTGGGTGGAGTA
Source organism: Podarcis liolepis (assembly GCF_965112155.1). Lineage (NCBI taxonomy): Eukaryota > Metazoa > Chordata > Lepidosauria > Squamata > Lacertidae > Podarcis > Podarcis liolepis. The sequence goes on along the minus strand of NC_139565.1, from coordinate 54,174,212 downwards.
CATTCTGAGCTTCCTTTAGGAATAAAATAAAAGGCAAGTGGTAAAGTAGGAAAAATATATTAAATTGCTTCATTCTTAAGAACTCGTGGCACAAAATGTCATTTGATGCATGTGTGTGAGTCCCATTAACTCTAATTGGAAAGAGAAGACGGGAACTGTCTGCCCCCTGGCAGATTTATCTAGCAGATCTTGTTCCCTTTTGCTTAAGTCAGTAGTTTATGTGAGCAGCAAGATTAGGAGCTGGGGCTTATAGAGCTACAAATACAGTGGAGAGTGGAGGGAAAAGTGAATAAACAGCCACCTGCCCTAAGGATGTTTTAACTTGGGCAGTCGGATCCAGTCTTTCACTATGACTCATCCTCAGATCCCTTTGACTTCAACTTCTCTGAAGATGACCTCTAATCCAGGCTCTTTTGCCCAAGAGGTCTCCTGGCTCTTCTGCCTGCTAGAACTGGCGTTTTAGAAGAAAGTACAAGAAACCTAATGAATTTCCAAAACTCTGAACCTCATATCTGTAAAGGCTGGGAATGAGAACCAGTCCAGACTCCTGTAGGTTCCCAGAAGCTATCTCAGGACATTCAGTGATGCCACAGGACTGCAAAGCACTCTGTGTGGGACTTCTCTTGTAGATGATGTCATGGAAACTGCAGGTAGTGCAGAATGCTGCAGCACAACTGCTGACACAGGTGAGATCCTGCCACCTGAGGCAGCTGCCTCCCTTGTCTAATGGTAGGGCTGTGTTTCAGTCTGTGTGTTGTCTCAGAAAGTGAGAATTAGGCAGCTTCACCTTTAAATGAAAACTGGATTGAATTTCTCCCAATTCCTAGTCAGCACTTGCTGAAATTCCCTCTTACACAAGTCCCTCGTGGGTCTGGTCACTCCAGGAAATGAGAAGCACCAGATAGTGCCTCTTTTGTAGGGTGCTGGTTGCATATGTCCTCACTTACCCCCCTTTGGATGGTATGACTCAACATTCGCATTAGAAAATACACCTGAAGCCTCTCTCCTTGGGTCCCTGCCTCCCAGTGCAAGTCTGGAAGTTAACACTGTTCATCACGTCCCCAGAAGTTTGCAACTGCTGGCATCTCACGTTAAGTCAGTTTCTAAGGAAACCATGAACCAAATCATTGAAAGCTTTCAAAGGTCAGAAACAACACCTGAAACCAGGCCTGAAAACTAATTGCTTATCCCCTGGGAGAGGAGGAACATTCCACCTGTCAAATCAAGTTTGTAAGGACAGGTTAGCTTGCTGCAGATGAGGCCATCGCAAGATGGAGGGAAACAAAGTTTGATCACACCTTACAACATCTCAAAGCCAGCTGTCCTCTCCTCGTCTTCTTTCCAGGGCCAAAGTAGGTGAGATATTTTTCAGGCTTGAGTGCAGACGCACCAATTATTATTTTTTGTCTCGGTTCATGTCTAAAGGTGCAAAAAGGTAAAGGTAAAGAACCCCAGGATGGTTGAGTCCAGTCAAAGGCGATTATGGGGTTCTAGCACTCATCTCACTTTCAGGCCGAGGGAGCTGGCATTTGTCCACAGACAGCTTTCCGGGTCATGTGGCCAGCATGACTAAACTGCTTCTGGTGCAATGGAACACTGTGAAGGAAACCAGAGCGCATGGAAATGCCACTTACCTTCCTGCCACAAAGGTACCTATTTATCTACTTGCACTGGTGTGCTTTCGAACTGCTAGGTTGGCTACCACATTCAGATCCCTCAAAATCTCCTTTTCTTTGAATTTTGAAATGTAGTTCTCCTCCCAAGCAAAAGTGTTCATAAAAATGATTTATAAAGAATAACATGCAAAAGTTCAGGGGAAATTGTTTTGCAAAGATGTGTATATTAGAGAAAATCAAATACAAACATTTATATCCAGGGAAATTTGCACTAAAATGCTGGTGAGGGCGTATTAAAAATAAACGCCCCAGACAATAGCAAAACGATGTGGAGATGTGGAGAACTGAAAATTGAAAATGTGTGAAACTCAGCAGAACTAAAATTGACAAATTCATCGGTCCCTGAAATTCAGCTTCCAGTGCAGTCTGCTTCTGAGACTGAAATGGGAGAGGTCGTCTTCTTTTTCATTTGCTTCTGGAGCAAAATGTGCAGGACTAATCCTGAATTTACTGACTTTTCAGACCTCAATATAAATTGCCAGACATTGGAACATTGGAAACAGAAGCAAAAAATGAAATGAAATGAAATGAAATGAAATGAAATGGGGCAGACCAAGAAGACTTTTGCTGATCCAACACTTTTTTAAACTTTGCTGGTTCTCTTCTATTTCTATTTTGAAACCCTGTTCTCCGAATTTCACCAAAGACCAGCAGGGTGCAAGATACTGTATGTTGGATTAATAAACTCATTCTTTTTTTGCTTTTCTGTCCACTTGTTTTTGAGTGGCTACCACTTTTGTTGGTTTTTACCTGACAAAAAAAAAAAAAGGTTGCTGGCTAAAATGTCAGCTTGTATGGTGGTAACCCTATGTGTTATATTACAAAGCCTGTCACCTGAAGATGACATCATCAGCTCAGGACTCAGGACATTCTTAGATACCTTAAACTCAAAAGTCAAAAGGTTTACCCAGACACAGTGCAAGTCTCCCATGCAAGTGTGTGTGTGTGTGTGTGTGTGTGTGTGTGTGTGTGTGTGTGTGTGTATTTTCTTGTGCAAAGGTCAGGGCTAAATCACCTGGTTCTATTTTTTCTAATTCCCATCTGATGCAGAAACAGCTGCCATGTGGAACTAGTGTACAAAGCTTTCGTTGTGAACACTGAAAGAAAAATATCCGTTAGTGGCAGGCATACTGCAGTCATTTATTTTCTCTAAAATTAGGCTGAATGATCAATCAAGGCTACACCTAATGAGCGGAAGCAATACCAGAATTGTAAGGCACCGTAGCAGGAAGGTGGTAACAAATGTGCAATTCAGTACAAGCTTTGCTAAGGGGAAATGCATTAGTTCCATGCATTAATTTATCAACCTCATTTCCCAATACCCCAGAGAGTATTATACCAACCTGTGTTTAAAGGCTAAAGAGATGCTGGGTTTTACAGCGAGCGTTCGCTGTTGTCAGCATCTAAGGACACATGGAAAGCCTTGCTGGATCGGGTGAAAGACCTGTCCAGTCTAGCATTCTCACTTCTGGTTCCCAGCAACTGGTTTTAAGAGACATAAAGGGACCCCTGGCCGTTAGGTCCAGTCGTGGCCAACTCTGGGGTTGCGGCACTCATCTCGCTTTATTGCCTGAGGGAACCGGCATACAGATGTGGCCAGCATGACTATGCTGCTTCTGGCAAACCAGAGCAGTGCACAGAAACGCCGTTTACCTTCCCGCCGGAGCGGTACCTATTTTTCTACTTGCACTTTGACGTGCTTTCGAACTGCTAGGTTGGCAGGAGTAGGGACTGAGCAACGGGAGCTCACCCTGTCACGGGGATTTAAACTGCCAACCTTCTGATCGGCAAGGCCTAGGCTCTGTGGTTTAACCCACAGCACCACCCGTGTCCCTTTTAAGAGACATCCTGCATGCCTTTTGTGGCTAGTAGCCTTAGATAGTCTTAACCTCCACGAATTGGTCCAGTCTTCTTTTAAAGCCATCCAAATTGGTAGACTTCATCTTGTGGGTTTGAATTCCATATTTTATCTATGCTCTGTTAAAGTTATAAGTTCAATGTACATAAAATGCTGTGTTTGAATGCATTATATTTAAAATGCTATAATGGGAAATTTACCTTAGGCAAAAAAAGTTTCATTTTGGCAAAGGCGTCAGAGGTGGCTGGTATTTTCCCATTAGAGTGAGATAAGCTACGTGATGGCTCATCTCTGGAAACATCAGCTGCAGAGCTGATTTAATTTTTTAAAATTAACTTATTTATAGATACTTATTCATAGATATACAAAAAAATAACCATTACAAAGTATCTTTTTATAGTATACTAAGATAGCTAATATTTAAGACCATTATGCAATAAGGCTTTGAAGCCCATTCTTGTGGAGAGAATTCATTTCTACATTAGGTCAAGATCAGGGATTCCACTAGACAGTTCTAACATGTGAAGAAATACTTCCGTTTGCCTGCCCTGAATTTTCCAGCTTCATCCGATGAGAGGGTGAGTTATGCAAGACTTGATAGCTTCGCGGAATTTACAAGATTTTACTTATGATTGCCACATGCTTTTTTTCCTGATAGAGCTCCTGTGGTTTTTTAAAAATAGTTACAGGACACCTGCAGCTCTCCACATCTTTGAGCAAGAAAGGAAAGTCTAGTCCTGTTGAATTTCTTTTTGTCATCTAGTTATGACTCTTGTCTTTTGGCCCAAGAGGAAGTTGCTTCATACTGTCAGACTATTGGTCAATCTTGCTTAGTGTCCTCAACACTAGCCGATATGGTGGCTTTTGGATGCTTTGGCCTGCAGTTGCCATAATCCCTGACCTTTGGCCATGCTGGCTGGGGCTGATGGGAGTCATAGTCCAAAGGGTTGAGGGGTACCAGATTGAGAAGGCTGGTCTACACTGACTGACAGCAGATTCTACGGGGTTTTAGATAGCTCTACCTGGATATTGATATTGGGACCTTCTGCATCCTTTAAGCCAGGCCAAACTCGGCCCTCCAGATGTTTTGGAACTACAATTCCCATCATCCCTGACCACCGGTCCTGATAGCTAGGGATGATGGGAGTTGTAGTCCCAAAACATCTGGAGGGCCGAGTTTGGGGATGCCTGCACTAAGCTATAGCTTTTCCTTGATGGATTTGATCAAAAACATGTTGACTGACTCACATCAGCCAAGTTGTTATGTGGAAGTCTGTAGTGTTCGGGCACAAATAATGTTAGCCAATTTTGCTTGATAACACTTGTTCCCAGAAGTCCATTGAGCCTCAGAAGTACAATGCTAAAGTCTTCTGAACCCCCTTTAGCACTACATTACTTGCCATAGGATAGTGCGGATGCTACTGTGACATTAGGGCAGGTGTAGTCCATCCCACCTTTCCCTCCATGTGGCTTACATGGTTCTCCCCCTCCTCATTTCATCTTCACAACAGCCCTCTGAGGTAGGCTAAGCTAAGAGTGAGTGACTGGCCCAAGGTCACCCAGCAAGCTTCACAGCCAAGTGGGGATTCAAACCCTGGGCTCCCAGGGCCTTGTCAGGCTCTCTAAGCACTACGCCACCACTGACTCTCTTCCTGTTATCTTGCTGAGAATCCACTTCCCCTATGTGAAAATCTGTTTCTTCTTCTTCTGCAATATCTCCAAAATGAGATGACTTCAGACAAACATGGCAGTCAAAGTGGATTTCTGACTTGGCATGGCAGAAGCATAAAGCTTCCCCTCCGCCGTGACTCTCTCTCATCGTTTTTCAAATGCATCTCAACCTTTGGCCCATTTCGCCACGCAAGCGTAGCAGCACCTTCAAGCGAAGTTTCCATTGAGCTGCTGACAATGATGCAGAGGTCCACCTCTCCGAGTGCTCGTGTAGTTAATTTTGAAGCTAACAATGAGCTGTTTGAATTGCTCCTTTCAACAGCGCGTTGCCTTCCATTTGTCAACAGCTAAAGTTCACATGCCATCATACTGCTGGTTCACCTTTTTTTGTGAGACCCTCTCTGCAATTCGTCGCTGGCGAATAAGGTTGAATCATCAAATAATATTGCACCGTCGTCGGCAGAATTTCCTGCTCTGTTGTTTGCCGGCCTCTCCGTGTAATTAAAAATTACATCCCACAAAAATTACAAAGAATCTTTGTCAACCTTTTTGCTCACCTTTTCAATGGAGGGTTTCTATGGAGTCCTCCTGTATCCTCTCCTAGTGCCTAAATCCATTCCTATAGGGCCAACCGACTATCTATGGGAAGCCTGTAAGGAGGCCATGAAGGCAAATAGCTCTCTTCCAGTGTCATTCCACGGCAACTGATACTCAGAGGCAGATCGAATATGACCATCATCATGACTAATAGCCTATGATAGGCCAGCCTCGGTTGATTGGAAAATAAGGCTATTGGGGCAAATGGAGCAGTGCCACAGCAACCTCAGATAATTAATAATAATAATAATAAAATAATAATAATAATAATAATAATAATAATAATAATAATTTATTTATTTATACCACACCCATCTGGCTGGGTTTCCCCAGCGACTCTGGGTGGCTTCCAACCAAATATTAAAAACAATACAGCATCAGACATTAAAAACTTCCCTAAACAGGGCCACCTTCAGTTGTCTTTTAAAAGTAAAATAGTTGTTTATTGCCTTGACATCTGCTGGGACGGCATTCCACAGGGCAGGGGCCACTACCGAGAAGGCCCTCTGCCTGGTTCCCTGTAACTTCACTTCTCGCAGCAAAGGAACCGCCAGAAGGCCCTCGGTGCTGGACCTCAGTGTCCGGGCAGAATGATGGGGGTGGAGACGCTCCTTCAGGTATACTGGGCCAAGGCCATTTAGGCCTTTAAAGGTCAGCACCAACACTTTGATGCCTGTCTTTTCACATACAATAGCCATCGTAGCTAGTAGCCATTGATGGACATCAGGGGTGCCAACTTGAATAAAATATGGGGGGGGAAGGTAAGCCCCACCCCACATATTCGATCACATGATGCAGTGCAGGCACACCATCAACTTTGCGGGGCCCACCCCCTAAAGTATTTTATTGGCGGCCCTGAAGACCCCTTGGCCCCTAGGTGTTGGCTCCTATGATGGCTGTATTCTACCTCCACTATCAAAAGCATTATGAATACCAGTTGCTGTGAATCTGCTTGTGGGTTTCCCACAGACATCTGGTTGCCCACTTTGAGAGCAGGATGCTGGCCTGATCCAACAGGCTCAACTTATGTCCTCATGTGCTTGTCACCTTCCTCTTCCTTAGTCTCAGTGCTGCCAGTGTGGTGTAGTGGTTAAGAGCGGTAGACTCGTAATCTGGTGAACCGGGTTCGCGTCTCCGCTCCTCCACATGCAGCTGCTGGGTGGCCTTGGGCTAGTCACACTTCTTTGAAGTCTCTCAGCCCCACTCACCTCACAGAGTGTTTGTTGTGGGGGAGGAAGGGAAAGGAGAATGTTAGCTGCTTTGAGACTCCTTAAAAGGAGTGAAAGGCGGGATATCAAATCCAAACTACTACTACTACTACTACTCCTCTTCTTCTTCTTCTTCTTCTTCTTCTTCTTCTTCTTCTTCTTCTTCTTCTTCTTCTGTTGCAGAATTCATCTGGGAGGAGGGTGGGCTCTGCCTGTCATTGACTCTGGCTCCGCTTTCTGTGGGTCTCTCTGCCTTCCACTCCACCCATCTAAATGTGCACCAGCCACCATTGCCTCCCATTAATAACCTTCTCTGGGGGTACACACTCCCCCTGTCGAATTTCAGCCTGCCGTGCTGCTGTTGATGCCTACCTTGTTTACATGCCCAGAGTCAAAAGCAGCAGAGGGAGGGAATTCTGATGATTGCAGCTGCCTCCTCTAAGCATTTAAGAGCGCCTTTGCTTTATAGCAGGAGCAATAAAGTAAGTCAAACAGGAGAAGGCTGGGGAAGGGGGGGGTGGGAGATGGAGGGAGAAAGCTAATGGGCGAGAAGAAAATAGATTAATTAGTTGCTGCTGCTTCCTGTGGCTGCAGGCACCAGCAATCTCCTGTCTGATTTGGAACCTGCATCCAGATAACAAATCCACCATTAATAAGGGAACTCGCAGGTAAGTCTATCATGGGGGCCAGATTAGCGGAAGTTTAATGGCCCGTGAGCTCCCAGCGCATTGCATATGGTTTCATTATATGGGACGGAAATTGAAAGCAGTGGCAAGGAGGAAGCGGGCGGAATGACAAGGGAGTGGCGGCCGAGGAAATAAGATTGCATGTCGGGTAACAAATGAGAAAATATACTGTCTCCAGGGCTTGGCAAGGAAAGAACGGGATGGGGTTGCCACAGCTCAGATTTGTCTTTCTGTTCACGGCTCCATCTCGCCTCCGTAATTACAGGCATTGCCCATCCTCCGGGCTTCTCCTTGATCACAGTTCCAATTTCCTCTTTCTCAATCTCATCGCCCCCTTTTTCTTCACGTGTGCAACTTTGCATGGGCAGTGAAGCTCACAACGATGAGTTCTGCAAGATCTGCAAGGTTCCCATCTCAGTCCAGCGTTCTCTTTCCAGCAGCATCCAATCAGATGCCACTGTGGTGATCACACAGGGTCCCCGGATGTTTCATCGTCTATTGATCTCTGTGCCACCACTTTATTTCTTGCTGCCACCACCCAGGACCTACTGAGTCCAGTCAGGGTTAAATTGGAACATAAACATCTGTTTATTTATTGCAGTTTAACAAGTGTGTGGTTTCATAAACGGTATCGGTCCCTTACAATCATGGGGTGCCTATCCAGACCTATAACTTCTGCTACCTGCTCTCACTCACTAAACCACCTCTCAGACATTTACTTGTCTTCCTGGCCCCTAACTGTTCCTGACTCAGCTTATTTCGCTACACTAACTCAACCTACCCACAGACTATATCCCAATTCACTCCCACTCCAATCAACCTCCCAATGAACTACTCCCTTCGCCCCTCCCAGAGCTGGTTTTATAGTCCCCCTCACTCCACCCCCTGGGTTCTGATTGGGTAACCTGTTTAACTATTTCACCTCCAGCACTCTCATATGTTAACGTCACAGCCACCTCCCCATGAAGCCCACAAACAGGGCACAAAGGCATCTGCCCCGCCCTGTTGGTTTGGTATTCTGGAGGGCACAGCTTGGCAATACCTGCAGGCAACATGATCATGCTGTCATTCAGAGTAAAAAAGGAGTGTAGCAGGCAGGCTCTCCAGCTTCCACAATTTGCTGCATTTATGTACTTTAAATATTATCTGCAATCATTATCTGGAATCTGGAGGCTCCAACCCTCTCATGGTCCTTAGCCCGGCCCTGAGCCAAGTATGTACTGAGATGTCCTTCCATTCCCTCTTTAAGTTGAGGTTCCTTTATTGCAGGGGGTTGGACTAGATGACCCTTGGGGTCCCTTCCAACTCTACAATTCTATGATTCTGTGTATTGCTAGCTGGGCACTCTACTGGCGGCCTTGAAGTGCTTGCCTGACTCCCTATCTCTATAGCTCCTATGGCCCTGGGAGTGATGGTGCATGCTTCCTAGAGTCACTCAGTAGCACAGGTGACTGATAGGGAAACATTGGTTGCGAGGCAGGGATTTATAGATCTGATGGCTTCTCAGCATCACTGGCAGAATGGGGATCTGGCAGGAAGTCCAGCTCCCCTGGATCCCCATGTGAGGAAACCTCCGATTCTAGGTCTGCAGTAAAGATCTGTCAGTTTCAATTCCCCTCACTTTCTCATTTTTCCAACCCACATTTTCTTTTGAAAAGGCCTCATGAAAATTCACCAAGATCTTAGTGCTGATTTCCCCCAATATACACATTTTTGCACATAGTTTTCCCTAAGGCACACATTTTTGTAAAGCAATTTCCCCTAATATAATGCATTTTTTGGTATGTTTCCCCCCTCCCACAAATATATGCATATATATATATATGCACACTTTACTACATGCATTTTGGCGCACATTACTTGACTGGAGAACAGCATTGCAAAATTCAGAAAAGCGTGGGTTTCAAAGAAGGGCTATATTTCAGTTTGCATCTTGTTTCAGAAATTATGAATTCGGTCCACAAAATTAAACCCCAAACACTAAATGCATGGCTCCTGGTGTATCCGAACTGGAGCTATGCACTGGCGATAGTCTGTCCCCATCAAGAGTCTAGCTGCAGCATTTTGTACCAGCTGAAGCCTCCAAAAAGAAGAAGAAGAAGAGTTTGGATTTGATATCCCGCTTTATCACTACCTGAAGGAGTTTTAAAGCGGCTAAAATTCTCCTTTCCCTTCTTCCCCCACAACAAACACTCTGTGAGGTGAGTGGGGCTGAGAGACTTCAAAGAAGTGTGACTAGTCCAAGGTCACCCAGCAGCTGCATGTGGAGGAGCGGGGAAGTGAATCCAGTTCACCAGATTACGAGTCTACCGCTCTTAATCACTACACCACACGTGGCCCAACAGTAGCCCCACAGAGAGCACATTGCAATAATCAAACTTTGAGGATATCAATTCATGAATGTCACAAGTTCAGGTTCCCAGCTTGATAACACAGTAAGCGTAGGTAATTAAAAAGGAGGATTTATTGCAAAAACAACCAGATAGCTCCGGACGGCTCTAACAAAGCCTCTAGCATCATCACCTGATAACCCTTCTGAAGACCCCTTCTGGTGTCGACAGAAGATATTGAACTTACGACCCTGATGTCTCTTGTTTTGCTTCCTATCTAGCAGCCCTCCCATTCTCTGACTCTTCGGACTTAATAGGTCAGCTCCAGCCTCTTCCTGTTCTGAGGAACTGTCTCTGTGTCTGTTTGCACCTGTTTGAGCTTCCTGCGAGCTTTGGCTGTGATCCAGCCTGCTCTCAGCTACTGCCATATCATCCTGACATTCAAGGTCAGGAAGAACCAGTCTGCAGCTGTCGGCTCTCTCTTGCCTGAGTAAAATCTAAGCTTCTCTGTTCCTGGCTGCTTTCTGCAGTTGGCTTCAGACTTTCACTTGAAGCTGGCTTATTCCTGACAATGAATTATCATGATCAGACCATCCCAAGAATGGCCATAATTGGTGTAGCTGCTATAAGGGGTATGTAGCTGCTATAAGGGTTGAGGAAGGGGTATGGCCAGGGCAAGAGACTTAATGGTCAGATAAAGAGGCCTTTGGCCCATGGGCTTGAGGTTACCCACCACAGATTTAAGGAATATAGAGCAGACAATTTGGTGGTTGCAGCAGTGCCTCCTAACATCTTGCCTCAGCATAATCTACCAGTACCTCTTGAGATGGCTGCCTCCCTCTTCCTAATGTTATGACTGGTGCTGACTGACGCGTTGCTCTCTTGTGATCCTCTCCCAGGCTTCTCCAGCAAATGTCTTCCTCCCCACCCCTCGGAAAAATAATAATAATGAATTATTTCCTGTTAACCTTGTTTTTCATTTGTCCTCCATCCCTCCTACAGTCACATCCTTTTGAATGGCTGATTAGAATCACTGGACACAATAAGCGGAATTGAGTCTCTCTGGCACAAGGCAGGGCAAAAAGGGGAGGGGGGGAAGAGAAGAAAAAGATTTAGCATAGGCTTGATGGGAGAGAGATAAAAATGTTATTAGCTGAGAAGAGAGGGAGAGAGAGAGATTATCAAGCTTCGATGAATTGTCATTTAACAGAAAAATAATCTCCATTTATAGCACAAATCCTTTCTCTTCATCCTCCTGATTCCCATCCTTCTCAGAGGGCAATTGACTAACCCTTTGGAAAAACCCAGTTCATGGGGACCTGCTTCAAAAAAGCACATCATTTCTGCGATGGAGAGAATGGGAAAATTAAAGAGATGCATGCTGAACTATGTTGGGTCTATCACTGTCTTTTTGGGGGAGATTTCAGATCTAGATTTGTGCAGCCTTAAGGCCGAAACAACACTTTATGCTGGAGACATGAGATGTGTTGATTGATTGATTTAAAAAAACATCCCACTTCCTCCTTACAGATTCTAGGACAGCGTTCAAAAGGTGTGATCAACTAGCGATACTATGATACAATGTGATGATGTCAGTGGTGACAATGGTGACAACGGAAACTTCAGTAAAATAAGACACATTTCAGAACAACTGAAGCAGTAGAGTAGGCAAGAGACCAACAATTAAAATGTCTGGACAAATGAAAAGAACATGGCGAGAGCCTTGCTGGATTGGGTCAATAGCCCATCTAGTCCAGCACCCTGTTCTCCCAGTGGCCAGTCAGATGGTCCCAGGAAGCCCATAAGCAGAAACTGGGTGCCACAACACTCTCCCCACCTGCGATTCCCAACAACTGGCATTCCAAGAGCAGGTAGAACATAGCTATCATGGCAAGAAGCCATTGCAACAGCGCTTATGTTCTTCCTCAGCTGGTTTTAGTTTGAGTATGAAAAAAAGTTGTAGTGCTGGCAGCAACCATACGTCTATGGGAAGGGTATTCCACAGCCAGGGCACCACCAGAGAAAATGCTGTCCCTCATGTTGCTGCATAATGCACCTCTTCTGGCAGAGGAACTCAGAGAAGAGCCTCAACTACAGGTCTTAAGGCATGGGCAGGTTGATATAGGTAGAAGGCATTTGGATCTCAAGCTATCCGACACTTTACAAGTAGGCACCACTACCATAAAGAAAGCTGGTCGTTGAAGAATTGATGCTTTTCAATTATGGTGCTGGAGGAGACTCTTGAGAGTCCCATGGACTGCAAGAAGATCAAATCTACCAATTTTTAAGGAAACCAGCCCTGAGTGTTCACTGGAAGGACGGATCCTGAAGCTGAGGCTCCAATACTTTGGCCACATCGTGAGAAGAGAAGACTCCCTGGAAAAGACCCTGATGTTGGGAAAGATGGAGGGCACAAGGAGAAAGGGACGGCAGAGGACGAGATGGTTGGATAGTGTTCTCGAAGCTACTAATATGAGTTTGTCCAAACGGTGTGAGGCAGTGGAAGACAGGAGTGCCTGGCGTGCAATGGTCCATGGGGTCACCCAGAGTCGGACATGACTAAATGACTAAACCAGTGTTTCCCAACCACTGTTCCGCGGCACACTAGTGTGCCGCGAGATGTTGCCTGGTGTGCCGCGGGAAAAATAAAAAAATTCGAAAGATTTTTTTTTTTTAAGTCAAATTTTCGATTGGGGTGCCGTCACTAGATGACCCCTGGGGTTCCCTCCCTCCCTCCCGCTCTGCGCCTCCCTCCTCCTCCTCCGGGGAGGCCCTTCCTGGCTCTCGGCCAAGGCTTGGCGGCTGCCACTCACTCACTTGCTCGCCCACCCGTCCCTCCATCCCTGCACCCGGCCTCTCCCCCTCCATCCCCGGCGCGGGGGCTGCCGGGATCCGTAGTCCCCTCGCCCTTGGGCTCCGCGCCCGCGTGGGGTGCGCAAACTACGTTTCCCAGCGTGGCCTGGCGGGCCGGGCGTTTTGTTTGAAGCGCTCTTATCCCGGCCATGGAATGAGCGCAGCGGTGGCGGCCGGGCGGGCAGGGGCTCTTCCGCGCAGACCCCGCGCAGCCTGCCTGCGCCTCCGCGGAGATCGGGCGGCAGGATGGAGCCCGGGGATCCCCGCGGAGGCGGAGCGGCGGAGGCGGAGGCTGCCCCCCAGGTAGGGCTGCGTCGGGGGTTTTTTATTTTTGCAATGCTGCATCTGCGCCGGAGGGGACGCATCGGACCGCGGGGAGACCCCTTGGCGGGCGTGCAAGGCAATGCATGCGTGCAGGCGTTGCATGGAGTGCAGTGCAATGCAATGGCAACGCGGCGCCCTGCATGCATGCATGCAACTTCCACCGGCGCTCCGGACTTGGCAGGTGAGGGGGGTCCCCAGTGGGCGGCAGAGAGAGCCGGGAGGGCGAAGCGGAGCCGGGGGGGGAGCAGTGCTGCTCCCCGAGCCGAGCCCGGGGGGAAACTTCGGCGTCGTTGTGCCGGGTGTTGGAAGCGGAGGCTGGCGGGGGCCCCTCACCTGCAAAACCTGGTCGCCTTTCATATATTTCGTGCATTGCATTCATCGCCCGCTTTCTCCTCCAAGGAGCTCCCGGGGGCGCGCGTGGTTCTCCCCGTGTTATCCTCGCAACAACAGCCCTGCGAGGTGGGTCAGGCGAGTGGCCCAAGGGAGCACCCAGGGATTGTCCTGGCCAGGTGGGGTGATTTGAACCCTGCTCTCTGCCCGGTCTTCATCCTCATTTAGCCCCCACATGTGCATGACTGTGCATGACTGAGGTTTTCCCCCCTCGTCTTGGCTATGGTGTGAGTCTGTGCTGTTAATTAATGGGGTTCTGCCTTCGGAGAAGATGAGCCAGCCCTCAAGGAGGTGATTATGTAATTTGCTAGCAATTCATGTCCCTCCCGGCGTGACGCTGCGCGCTGATGTCACGGGGCTGTAATGGTGGTGTGCCTCGAGATTTTTTTCATGAAACAAGTGTGCCTTTGCCCAAAAAAGGTTGGGAAACACTGGACTAAACAACAACAACCACTACCATCTTGAATAGAATCAGCTGCTCTTCTCATGCTCCACCCCCTCCCTCATGTTATACCAAAATCATCCAATAAGCTCTATGGCTAAGTGGGGTTTGGAATGTTAGTTGCACCAGTCCTGCTCCAGAATTGATGGTCTTAGGGCAGGATACACATGTAATAAATAAATAAAAGTATTTGTCAATCAGTCCATTGCTCGGGGCTACAAGGCAAGGATTTTGATATACCGACAATGATGACTGCTGAACTGAAACACTCTCAAAGCTGCCTGGATCGCTTTTCCATCATAGCCGATGTTGCAATTTTAGGGTAAGGAGCTGTCATGATGCTCCGGCATCACTCAGTGCGAGACCTTCAGAGAAATGGGATTACCTGGTGGTCAGTGTATCAAAAGTGATGCCGGAGATGGAGCTCTGGGGACGGATTTAGCCTTTAGGATAGCAGTTAATCAAATGTTTTGCTGCAAAGGGCAAAAGCCAAGGCATCAGATACTTCGGCTGCCATGAAAAAATATGATCTGCGATGACCCCCCCAGGAACATTGACAAATCACACTCGGATTTTCAAAGCGCACTGACAGATTCAGATAATAGCTTTACTCAGGCAATTAGCTGCAACCTGCAACTCACTCGAAACCCAAGCAGACTGCCTGGTCCTGCCAGGAGAGGGGAATCTGGAAGAGGAGAGGCCAGAATAGAAACTGTGAATGGATTAAGTCCTACTAGCCATCAATTGCCCCCCACCCCATCACTTCACACAGAAGGCCACTCCTGGTTTGCTTTCTTTATTTAAGCCTAATTCCTGTGTGTGTGTGTGTGTGTGTGTGTGAGAGAGAGAGAGAGAGAGAGAGAGAGAGAGAGAGAGAAGGAGTGTGTGTTTTTTTGCTGCTGCTGCTAAACAATTTGGAACCAGAAACTCTTGTATATCTACAGCAAATAACCCAAAGCTTTATTGGTAGATCCCCATATACTCTTTTCCTTTTCCTTTCCTTTTTCTATTTTATTTTATTAACATATAAAACACATACATATACATTTACACAATACACATACACAACACGCTACCTAATTTTTGTAGCATAAAACATACCTACATTACTCTATATAACACCTACCTATACTATACATATCAACATACATACACACTTACCCCATATGGACATTCACCAAGTGACTTGACTTCCAGCCTTTCTTGTTACGCTACTTTATTTTTCCAACTAGCTTAAACGCATTTCATTATTTCTTTAATCTCTTATTTTATCTTAACTTTACTCTCCTTTCGCTCTAATCATTTTCTGGATTCACTCAGTATCTGTCAGGGAACTGCCATCGGAGCATCAGGTGGTGGAGGGGCTCAGGGAGGAAGAAAGAGACTCAACAGCTGAAGCAGGGACCAGCAGGGGGAGGAGTGGGTCTCTGAGGGAATGCGAGCAGGAGGGAGGGCTCAGGGACGCTTCCAGCGAGAACAGTGGGGAGGTATCTGAGTCTCCCATAGGGAGACCCACACCTCGCCGGAAACTGTCACGCCGTGAGTCCAGGAGACGCGTTTCCGTTAAGGAGCTCCTTTGCTGGAAACGCTTCCGCAGACAGCCACTGTCGGACTCTACTAGTGACTAGAGCAGACATGTCTGAGGAGCTCCGTCACACACGGAGGTTTGTGGGGTCGCACAAACTCTGAGGGAGCACGTTTTTACGCACAAGCAGCTAATCAATCCCTAACAGCAGTCCGACAGTCACTGTACGCTGCCTGTGCAAGAGAAAGCATCATGAGCGAACCAACCGGAACCGGAGGAGCGGGGGCTGGAGCTGGTCCAAGCTTGGAAGATAGATACCGAGCGTTGGAGGTCCAACTGGCGCTGCAGACGGCGAGGCTGGAGGAGAGAAGGGCTCAGGATGCAGACAAGAAGGGGAGAGCCACTCAGTTCCCCAGAAAGGTACCAGGATTGGTGCAGAAATTTGGGGGGGACCCCAAGGATTACCATGCCTTTAGGACAGAGATGCAATATGCCATTAATGTGCAGTTCGATGAGTTCCCTGATGAGGAATCGCGAGTTGCTTTCGTAATTGGGCATCTTGAGAAAGGGGCGAGAGACTGGGTTCGACCCCTAATGGCAACGCACAATGACGTACTAAAGGACACGATGAAGTTCTTTCGTGCAATGGATATCATGTTTTCCAGCGATATTGAGGAAGGGGTGGTGCGCAGACAGCTAATGGCTTGCAAGCAGGGAAGTCGATCTGTCCGTGAGTACTGGACTGAGTTTACCATGCTGATTCACAGACTGGGTTGGGATTTATCGGCGGCACCCATTCAGATGCTATTTGAAGAAGGTCTTTCTTCGGCGGTGAAAGACGAGCTGTCACGGAGCCCCAGGGCGGGGTCTATGGATCAGCTGACCAAATCTGCGCTGACCATAGGAGCGCGGCAGGAGGCAAGAGCCTTGGAGAGGCGGGAAGGGAGAGGGGAACGTTGGAAGGAGTTCCGCATTCCAGACATTCCTGAGCCAGCTTTCCCGCCGGCAGAGCCGATGGAAATCGGAACAGCGCGCGCGCGCGCATTTTCAAAAACCAGCGAGGGGGCTAAGAAGGAGGGAAAGGGCGCCCGGAAATGCTATCTCTGCCAACAGCCAGGCCACTTTGCCAGAGTCTGCCCCCAGAGGAAGGAATGGCAAGGGATGGTGGGAGCTGTTGAGGGGGGAGAACAGGGGGGAACGGAGCAGGTAAAAGCCAACGCCTGGTTGCCACAATCGGGGCACTGCAGCCAGGCCAAAGAGCAGTGAAAGTGCCCGTGCCAGAAGCTCCTCGACCTGCTCTAGTGATTGAAGTGTCGCTAGAGCTGCAAAATGGGCACCCCCTAAAAATAAAGGCGCTATTGGACTCAGGCAGCTCCTGCAATTTTATGAGCAAGGAGTTTGCTGCTGAACACCAGATACAGACTATCCCTTTAAGCAACCCCCTGCAGGTGACCACGATTGATGGCAGGGAGTTGTTGGGAGGAGGAGTCAGCTTGCAGACTGTCCCAATGATAATGAGGGTGGCAAGGCACACAGAACTGATAGCGTTTAATGTGGCCACCCTGGGAGGCGCTCCCATTATTTTGGGAATGAGCTGGCTAGCTCTACATGATCCGCTGGTTGGCTGGCATCAAAGAGTGGTGTCCTTTGGTTCAGCACATTGCTTAGAACACTGCAAAGGGGAAAAGGGTTCAGCAGGGGCCCAAGCCACCCTAGCAGGGACTGAAGTAATGGAGAAGGTGAAGGTACCACCACAGTATGCAGATCTCAGCGACGTGTTCAGCGAGAAGGAAGCTGACCAACTACCACCTCATAGGCCCTTTGATTGCCAGATCAATTTACTCCCTGGAGCACAGCTTCCCGTGGGCAAGTTGTATGCCATGTCAGACAGAGAAATGCAGGAGTTGCGAGGGTTTATTGACAAGAACCTGAAGAGAGGCTTCATCAGAGAGTCCAAAGCAGCAGGGGGTAGCCCAGTGTTTTTTGTGGACAAAAAAAACGCGGACAAGCCGAGACTTGTATGTGATTTTAGGAGGTTAAATGCAGTGACTGAGCCAGTGGCTTTCCCTATGCCCAGGATTGATGATATTTTGACCAGGGTGAGGAAGGGAAAGATTTTTACAAAGCTGGATCTAAGGGGGGCGTACAACCTGATACGCATAAGGAAAGGGGATGAATGGAAAACCACCATGTTTACCCCTTTGGGGGCATTTGAATACCTCGTTATGCCATTTGGATTACAAGCAGGCTCAGCGTGTTTTCAATCTTTTATGAACCACGTACTGGGCCCGTTGCTCTACAAGAATTGCGTTGCTTTCCTAGATGATGTGTTGGTGTATTCGGAGAATGAGGAGCAACATGTGAGAGACGTCAGAGAAGTGTTGAGCAGACTGCAAGCCAACAGGCTGTGGGTGAAACTGGAGAAGTGTCGGTTCCATACCAAGGAGGTGGAATTCCTGGGGTACCGCCTGTCAGACAAGGGATTGGCCATGGATCCCGGCAAGGTACAGGCAGTGCTGGAATGGAAAACACCCAAAACCAAGAAGGATGTGCAGAGGTTCCTAGGGTTTGGAAACTTTTATCGTAAGTTCATCCGCAACTTCGCCCATCTGACGGCGCCCATCACTGACTGTCTCAGCAGTAAAAAGAAGTTTGTATGGACGGCGGAGGCGGAGCGAGCGTTTGAGGAGCTGAAAAGGGCCTTCGCCTCTGAAGAACAACTTCTGCATGTGGATTTACGAAAGAAGCTAAGGGTTGAAACAGACGCATCTGACAGAGCCATAGGGGCGGTGCTTCTTCTGCAGCCGGGGAAGGAGGAGTCAGAGTGGCGACCGTGTGCCTTCTTTTCGCGAAAGCTGAACAAATCCGAGAGGAACTACACGGTGTACGACCGAGAACTTCTTGCTATTCATGAGGTGTTCCGGAGATGGAGGCATCTGCTAGTTGGTGCACAACATAAGGTGCAAGTGTGCACGGACCATAAAAATCTAGAGTAATAATAATAATAATAATAAATTTTATTTATATCCCGCCCTCCCCAGCCGAAGCCGGGCTCAGGGCGGCTAACAACAATAAAACAGTATAAAAGTATAACATAAACAACACTCTAAAATCATTCATTGTAAAATTAATTAATTCAGGCCACTGGCAACCATTGGGCCAGAGCTCCGCGAAGATTGCCGAGGGAGGGAGTCAGGCTGTGCCCTGGCCAAAGGCCTGGCGGAACAACTCTGTCTTGCAGGCCCTGCGGAAAGATGTCAAGTCCCGCAGGGCCCTGGTCTCTTGTGACAGAGTGTTCCACCAGATCGGAGCCACAGCCGAAAAAGCCCTGGCTCTAGTTGAGGCCAGCCTAACTTCTCTGTGGCCTGGGACCTTCAAGATGTTTTTATTTGAAGACCGTAAGTTTCTCTGTGGGGCATACCAGGAGAGGCGGTCCCGTAGGTACGAGGGTCCTAGGCCGTATAGGGCTTTAAAGGTTAAAACCAGCACCTTAAATCTGATCCTGTACTCCACCGGGAGCCAGTGCAGCTGGTGTAGCACCGGATGAATGTGATCTCGCAGCGAAGACCCCATAAGGAGTCTCGCCGCGGCATTCTGCACCCGCTGGAGTTTCTGGGTCAGTCTCAAGGGCAGCCCCACGTAGAGCGAGTTACAATAATCCAATCTGGAGGTGACCGTCGCGTGGATCACAGTGGCCAGGTCAGGGCGAGAGAGGTAAGGAGCCAACTGCTTAGCTTGGCGGAGATGGAAAAATGCCGCCTTTGTTATAGCTGCAATCTGCGCCTCCATGGAAAGGGAGGCGTCGAAGATTACACCCAAACTCTTAACAGACGGTGCTGGCACTAATTGCGCCCCCGCAAGAGATGGGAGTTGCCCCCCCAATCCCATATCGCCCCGCCCTAGCCACAGGACCTCTGTCTTCGAAGGATTTAGCTTCAACCGGCTCCCACGTAACCATCCAGCCACAGCTTCCAAACATCTGGTCAGTGTGTCTGGGGCCGAGTCAGGATGGCCATCCATCAACAGATAGAGTTGGGTGTCATCGGCATACTGATGGCAACCCAGCCCAAAACTCCGGACAAGCTGGGCGAGGGGGCGCATAAAGATGTTGAAAAGCATCGGGGAGAGTATCGCACCCTGAGGTACTCCACACACCAAGGAGTGGCGCGATGACAATTCCCCCCCAAGCGCCACCCTCTGTCCCCGACCAGAGAGAAACGAGCGCAGCCATTGAAGGACTGTGCCCTGGATCCCCACGTCGGCAAGGCGGTGGTCCAGAAGTTCGTGATCGACCATGTCGAAAGCTGCTGATAGATCTAGAAGAATCAGCAGCCCCGACCCGCCTCGATCCAGCTGTCTACGAAGATCATCTGTTAGGGCGACCAGCGCCGTCTCGGTCCCATGACCAGTGCGGAAGCCGGACTGGAATGGATCCAAAGCCGATGTTTCATCCAGAAACCCACCAAGCTGTTCGGCAACCGCTCTCTCAATCTCCTTACCTAGTATTATCACCTTACACTAGTATTGGAGAACTGCGCGAGTGCTCAACCAAAGGCAGTTGAGATGGGCCCAGGAGTTCTCCAAATTTAACTTTGAGATTTGTTACGTGCCAGGCCCAGAGAATGTTAGGGCGGACGCTCTCTCACGCAAACCTGAATATTTGGAGGGGGAGGGAGCACCCGAAGAAACCCATATCATTCCAGAGGACCGCTGGGTGTGTGGGGCGACCGCTGGGTGTGTGGGGCGACTTTGGTGGGGCAAAGGGAATTGGTAGAGGGTACGGTGCATGATGCATACGCCCAGGACAAACTCAGGGGTCTCAGGAGGGAGGAAGACAAATCCGGTGGTTTTGAGGAGAGAAACGGGGCATTGTATTATAAGGGAGCGTTATATATACCTGAAGGGGAATTGAGGGAGAAGGTACTCAAGCAGCTGCACAATAGCCCCACAGCAGGGCATTTTGGGCAACACAAGACCATGTGGCTGGTTACCAGGGAATTTTGGTGGCCCAAGGTCAGGGAAGATGTGCGGGAGTATGTGAGAGGGTGTGAACAATGCCAAAGAGCCAAGGGGGAGAGGCGGGCGCCGGCTGGTTTATTAGAACCACTGCCCACACCTGAAAGACCGTGGGAAGCAGTGGCAATAGATTTCATGACTGATCTGCCAAGGTCTAGAGGGAAAACAGCCATCATGGTTGTAGTAGACCTGTTAACTAAAATGGCCCACTTTATAGCCTGCTCACATGCGGTCACAGCAGAAGAAACAGCCAAATTGTTTGTAGAGAATGTGTTTCGGTTGCATGGCGCCCCCTTGAGGGTGGTTTCAGACCGAGGGAAACAATTTACTTCCAGGTTCTGGAGGAAGCTCATGAGCTTACTGCATGTAGAGGTTAATTTTTCAACGGCCCGTCATCCAGAAACCAACGGGCAGGCGGAAAGAGCAAATGGGGTTCTCCAACAATATTTGAGGTGTTATGTTAATGACAGAGAGAATGATTGGGTGGAGAAGCTGGCGTTGGCAGAATTTGCCTACAACAATGCAGAGAACGTGTCCACGGGGATGAGCCCCTTTTTGGCTAATCACGGGTGCCATCCCAGAGCCTTCCCAGGGGGGGAGGGGGAGAACTGGAGCGTTCCAGCTGCAGAACAGTTCGTTGAAGAAATGGAAGCGATCCATCGCCAGCTCCAACTCAACTTAAACAGGGCTAAGGAGGAATATAAGAGGCAGGCAGACAAAAACAGAAGGGAAGGTGAAAGCATCAGGGTGGGGGAACAGGTGTGGCTGTCAACCCAAGGGTTGCCGTTCAAAGGAGGTTGTAAGAAATTAAGACCCAAAAGGCTGGGTCCGTTTGAAGTCATGCAGCAGGTCAATCCAGTGGCTTTCAGGCTCCGGTTACCGAACCACATGAAGCTGCACCCAGTTTTTCACAGGTCGTTGCTGTCACCGTATAGAGGAGACAGTGAAGGGAGAGTCACTAGGGGACCAGCAATGGAGGAGAAGGAACACAGCTACCGTGTAGCGGAGATCCTCGATTCCAGGTGGAAGGGAGATCAAGTAGAGTATTTGGTAATGTGGGAAGGGGAACCGGAGTCGGAAAACACCTGGGTTAGGGCAGAGGATGTCAATGACGAAGTTTTAATAGAGACTTTTCATCAGAGGTTCCCACGTAAACCTCAGCCTGTAGCGAGGTTCCGAAGGGAATACTTTGCCACCACCGACGAGGAAGAGGAGTTGGAGGGGTTCCCAGATTCTGAAGAGGAAGAGGATTCAGCGAGCCAGGACGACGATCGATGGAGGGAATTGTTCGAGACGTCGGAAGATGAGGAAGATTCTTTTCGGGGTTTTAGCCCTTCACCTCCCAGGGGAGAGGAAATGGGAGGGGGTGAGGGGGGCCCTGGAGGGGAGGTGGATGTCAGGGAACTGCCATCGGAGCATCAGGTGGTGGAGGGGCTCAGGGAGGAAGAAAGAGACTCAACAGCTGAAGCAGGGACCAGCAGGGGGAGGAGTGGGTCTCTGAGGGAATGCGAGCAGGAGGGAGGGCTCAGGGACGCTTCCAGCGAGAACAGTGGGGAGGTATCTGAGTCTCCCATAGGGAGACCCACACCTCGCCGGAAACTGTCACGCCGTGAGTCCAGGAGACGCGTTTCCGTTAAGGAGCTCCTTTGCTGGAAACGCTTCCGCAGACAGCCACTGTCGGACTCTACTAGTGACTAGAGCAGACATGTCTGAGGAGCTCCGTCACACACGGAGGTTTGTGGGGTCGCACAAACTCTGAGGGAGCACGTTTTTACGCACAAGCAGCTAATCAATCCCTAACAGTATCTGTCAGAAATTCTGATTTTTCCACATAAATTTTGATGTATTCCTTAAAGATAGCCCACTCCTTATTCACTTTTTGTACCATTTCTCCTCTTATCCTCCTTGTTAGTTCGGCAATATTGATCCCCATATACTTTCTGCCCAGCTCTGCTGTGGTGCTTGAGACTCCAGGAGGGGCATTCTACAATCTACCTGGAAAAACTCATTGCACAGAAAACCAGCATATCAGAGAGAAGGTGAAGCTATGAGGTTGCAGTGGCACTGTGTCCTTTGCCCCAGGTGGGACCAGGGGCAGGACCAGGGGTGGGGCAGGTGAGTGAACAAAACCCGCCGCACCAGCCCTGCCCTTGCTGCCAACACCACACCAGGTGGGTACGGGGCACGAGGGCTTCATGGGGCTACGCTGTGCCACCTACCTACTCATGCAGGGGGCAGCCTGGCTGGTTGATGCAGCCCTTGGCGGTTGCATCCTCCCAACACTGGCCAGGCAGCCATTTAGTGAGGGGGCTGGTTGCACATCAGCAAGGCCAGGCCAGTCTCCGGGGCCCAGAGACCCTTGGTGACAGGCAGGGTGGGGTGGGGATCCCTGCATGGCCCCCTCTGATTCAGGCCCCCTCAAAATCATGGCCTCTCTGGCCCTCTCCATGCTATGTCCCTGTGAGGATGGACTGCAGCTCAGTGGTACAGCATCTGCTCTGCATGCTGGAAGTCTCAGAAGACGAGTTTGGATTTGATTTCCCGCTTTATCACTACCCTAAGGAGTCTCAAAGCAGCCAACATTCTCCTTTCCCTTCCTCCCCCACAACAAACACCCTGTGAGGTGAGTGAGGCTGAGAGACTTCAGAGAAGTGTGACTAGCCCAAGGTCACCCAGCAGCTGCATGTGGAGGAGCGGAGACGTGAACCCAGTTCCCCAGATTACGAGACTACCACTCTTAACCACTACACCACACTGGCTCTTCAATCCCTGACATCTCCAAGTACGGATAGATGTGTCTGCTGACTGAAACCCTTGAGAGCCACTGCAAGTCAGTGTAGACAATACTGTGCTGGGTGGAGCCGTGTTCTGGCTCTGTATAAGGCTGTTTCCTGCGTTCCTTCGGTTGGAAACTGCACTTTAATCCAGTTTTCTATGTGCAGGGCACATGCAACATGGGAGGAACATTCAATCAGCCTCCCTTTCTTCACAAAAGCTGTGATGCATCCCACTGATATTTTTGGCTGCATAGATTTTCACCTTTGCCGCCTATCTAATTTGAGGTACAGGATGGCTAAAGTGGTGCAGAAAAGTCAATTTTTACTTAGCCTATGGACTGCGATGCTAGATTCCCAGTTGAGGTCTTGCAGAAGTTTCACTAAATCTATATACACTTCAAATGTCTTCCGCCACCACCCCCACACCGTCCTTCATTTCAGTAATAACACGTTTCTTTTCCTGGAATAATCAGAGCTGCGCTATCTTCACATTTCGCTGCCGTGAGGTTAACACCAACCTACATCCATATTTTTGCAACTAAACTAGGTAACCTGCTGTCAGGCACTATCTCTACCTTGGCATGTGAGCACAGCTCTCCCAAGGAATGCAACCTGACTGCACTCGTCTTGGTTCAGTTTTGCCCAGAAACTGGCCTGTTCGTATGCTTCTTTTGTGGGTATGATGAGTCCAGGAAGAAGCTGAGCTGAAAAAGACAGGGAACTCCACAATTTCACAGCCAAAGCAGACATTTCTTTCCCTGTTGCTGCCTCTTAAGTTGGAATGCCTCTGTGACCCCACATCTCATACTTCCTTCAGACATTTCCCCAAGACCCACTCCCCTCCATGAAGTCTTTAATGCAACCCTCTCCTGCGACTAAGTACGTGCAAATGAACAAATCACATCTTCTCCCCCTGTTTATCCTTGCCTTCATTTTATGCCCCCTCCTGTATTGTTAGCCACTCTGTGCTCATGTTGGAAGGAAAGGTCGGTCTAAGTATGAGCGAGCAAGTAAATAAATAAATTCATTATCCATTTCTTCCACTTCTTCAAAATCATCTCATGCTGTCAGGAGTGCAGTCCCCGGCTTGATAACACAGTAAGCGTAGTTAATTAAAAAGGATGTTTTATTGTCAAAACAAACAGATAGCTCCAGGCGGCTTACCACAGCCTCCGCCATCATCAATCAAGATGACCCTCCTGAAGACTCCTCCTGGTTACAGAAGATATTGAACTTTCTCACTTTGCGCCTCTTGCTTTGTTTCCGGTCTAACAGCCCTCCCCTTAGCCTACTCTTAGGAGGGATTGGCTCAGCTCCAATCTTTTCCTGTTCTGACAGACTACTTCCTTTTCTGTTCGCGCCAGGTTGCACTTCCCGAAAACCTTGGCTGGGTTCCGTCCTGCTCTCAGCCATTCCCTTATCAACCGGCATTCCAAGGGGAGGGGGAGTTGGCACTAGCCGATGCTCATCCTGCATGGCAGTTAACCCTCTCTGTTCCTGGCTGCTTTCTTCAGTTGGCTACAAACTTTCACGGGGAGCTGGCTGCAAGCTTTCACTGGGAGCTGGCTCATTCATGACATATGCTCCCTTACTGCTGCATTAACATTCCCAAGACCAACACTGAACTCTGAACTCAGCCAGGCACACTTCTTAGAAGCCTATTTTGGCATTGAGCAGTATATAAACCTTCATCTTCATCGAAAACATCAAGCCTTTGTACCAGATTTATTGTGCTGAGGATCCTAAGCCCTAAATTACTTAGGACCCAAATATCTCCAATACCATCTCTACCACCACCACCATTATTTATCCACTCTCCACCTTAAGGTACCAGGTCAGGTTAGAAGAAGAAGAGTTTGGATTTGATATCCCGCTTTATCACTACCCGAAGGAGTCTCAAAGCGCCTAACATTCTCCTTTCCCTTCCTCCCCCACAACAAACACTCTGTGAGGTGAGTGGGGCTGAGAGATTTCAGAGAAGTGTGACTGGCCCAAGGTCACCCAGCAACTTCATGTGGAGCAGTGGAGATGCGAACCTGGTTCACCAGATTATGAGTCTACCACTCTTAACCACTGCACCACACTGGCTCTCGATTACCACATTAAAATGCAATATTAAAAACAAGGTGTTAAAATAATCATAGGGAGCGCTCTCAGTAGCTCCATCTCCTTCAGGGGTTGTGTGGCCCAGTAGATGGCATTCTCTGTGGCAGCCCCTAGGTTGTGGAACCCCCTCCACACAGAGATGTGTCTGGTAACTTCATTGTACAGCTTTTGCCATATGCTGTAGACACACCTCCTCACCCAGGTCTTGGATACCTGAGAAATGTATTTCTTAGGATCTAACTTGTTCTTGCGACTGTGATTTGTTTTAAACTCTTTTCCATATTGTATTTTACGTGGCTGCAACCTACCCTGGGACCTTATGGTGAAGGGCAAGCAACTAATTGAAATAATGATAATCTTAATAACATGTTAATCCTTTGTTGAACGTTGTCTATTTTCACCCTGAAATCCTTCCAGTTTCTCCTGATAAAGAATTAATTTCTACCAAGAACTTTCTTATCAAGTCAAGTCCAATTTCTTTCTAACAGAATCCCTTTCTCTCTTTTTATTCTTTCATCTTCTGTTTTATCCCTCTTTAGTCCCTTCATATTCTTTATATTCTGTGCAAGCACACACACAAAAATGGATCTAATTGTTTCCACAGATATTCCTGAGGGCATTTCCATCTCTCCTTACTTAGCACTTGCTATTGACAAGGTGGAAGTAAAGTTGGGCAAAGCAATGAAACTCTCGAAAGGTGCTAAAGGCAACAGCAGTGAATGCCAGTTGAGGTGGCACCAGAACAAAAACAAGGCATCTTTCACCGCTGTAAGCAACATTTAGAGGAGAATCCAAAGTGTCAAGGCCACAAGTTTGCACTGACCAGTGTTGATGCAATAATATTAATATTAATAATAGCACAAAATGAGAGAGACACCTTGGCAGCCTTTAAAGAACAATACTCCCCTCCCTTCAAACAAATAAAACGTTTCCAGGTTTCACTGAAATTGAACATCCAACAAATGACTCTCCATCAAAACTCATTGTCAAGGACATCCCAAGGTCATGGTGTTCTTCTGAATTACGGCAAAACTCTAAACCCAAGAAAGGAAAGATGCTTTAGTGCCAGCAGTTCTGCCCATCAGTGAGACAGGAGAAATTGTTGTCAAATTATGTGATGTTTGTCTGCATTATTTCCAGAAGTAAGACTGACTAGTGGGCTAAGAGGGAGGAACTGTGGCAGGAAAAAAAAGAGAACCAACTGGCAAATTGTTACCAATTCAGGTCAATGGTCCATCTAGTCCAGCGGTCTGTTCTCACAGCGGACCAGCCAGATTTCTGTGGGATGCTCAAAGGCAGGACCTGAATGCAACAACCCTCTCACCACTTGTGATTCCCAGCAACTAGCATTCAGAGGCATGCTACCTCTGTTGGTTGAGGTAGAACGTAGCCATTGTGGTTACTAGCCATTGATCACCTTATCCTCCATGAATTTGTCTAATCATCTTTTAAAGCCATCCAAGTTGGTGGCCGAGCCATGTCAGTGTCATTGGGGAGGAGGTTCCATAATCCGGGGGCCACCACTGAGAATGTCCTGCCCAGCAGGAGCTGAATTTGGAATAAGAAGCAGGGCATCCCCAGAAGATCTTAATATACAGCAGGACAGTACTTGATGAGATACTTGGGTCCCAAATCATTATCAACATATGAAATAACTTTGGGAGCCTGGTGTTCCATATTACCCAATGTAAATACAAACCGATGCCTGATTTTTTCTCTAATTTCTTGTTTGATTCCCCCACCCTCGGTCTTTAATCATCCAACTATGCCAAAAGTAGTTCTAACAGACTTAGATCCCCAACAATGATAAGAGATTGTTGGGAACTTTTTTTGCTAATTTTGTTGTTGTTTAGTTGTTTAGTCGTGTCCGACTCTTCATGACCCCATGGATCAGAGCACGCCAGGCACTTCTGTCTTCCACTGCCTCCTGCAGTTTAGTCAAACTCATGTTGGTAGCTTCGAGAACACTGTCCAACCATCTCGTCCTCTGTCGTCCCCTTCTCCTTCGGCCCTCCATCTTTCCCAACATCAGGGTTTTTCCAGGGAGTCTTCTCTTCTCATGAGGTGGCCAAAGTATTGGAGCGTCAGCTTCACAACCTGTCCTTCCAGTGAGCACTCAGGGCTGATTTCCTTAAGAATGGATAGGTTTGATCTTCTTTTGCTAATTTTACAAGGGTACAATACCATATTTGTATTAGCTTCATAACGTTTTCTTTCAAGTGCATGCTAATTACATTTTCCATAGCCTGGTCACAAACAAATCACCATTGTTAATCAATAACAGCGATATTAAATGTGCTCTCCTTTTTCTGCCTTATCGAATTTATATTTCCACAATCCTCCGCTGCTAGAATCCTGCCAGTCTTAGACAGCAGCCCTTTCCATTGTCTGGAAAGTAATCACCTTTCACAAGCTGTTAAATTCCTTGTCATATCCACCCCCTCAACATAGTTTGTATCTAATTTCTTATTTGTAAATGTTGATAGAAAGGCTGATGAAGATTCACATGTCTTCGCACTGAAGCAGCATGTGGAGTTATACCCCCCCTGTATAATAAAATCAGTACAGAAGCAAGCTGGCCTCATTCAGCCATTACACTCTTGCTGTTCATGGATACAAATAATGCACTATACCTTCCTTGAGTGTTGGTTGCTGGTTGCAACGTGCCCTTGAAATCTGCTAATGCCTTTTGGCTCCCTGGATGTAGGATAAAGACATACACTCCTATATTTCTCTGATGAAAATAGGGACATCCTATTCCATAAAAAGGTAATGGGACCCCTGACCATTAGGTCCAGTCGTGGCCAACTCTGGGGTTGCGGTGCTCATCTTGCTTTATTGGCCGAGCTTCCAGGTCATGTGGCCAGCATGACTAAGCTGCTTCTGGCAAACCAGAGCAGCGCACGGAAACGCCGTTTACCTTCCCGCCAGAGTGGTACCTATTACACTGGTCAACAACAAATTTGTTGTCTGAGTTTTTTCAGCTGATTTAGGACGAATCTGATGTGCTGAATCCAAAAATCACATTGGTTTTGCTCAATCAGGTCAAGTTTTTGAGCTATGGCCACATGTCTTTTTTTACGTTTTTGTTCACATGTACGCTTGTGTGGAGCATTTTAGAAGAAGTTGGTGGGGGTAAAATGCCTTGTCAAATAATTGTTTTGATTGGAAATGATTATTTTAATGACAAGAAGTATTCAGGTCCGATAGTTCTGGGTGATTATGTCGAAAAGGGATCAGTTTGAAGTCATAAAACCTCGAAATTTTCCATAAATTGGTGCAGCAAAGCATAAAGTTGGGGGATCAAAACTAAGTTAATGGGGCAGCCACCCCATGAAGTATCCTGATCTTCAATCAGCACGTCATCCTGTAGCTCATTGTGATGAAATTCCAGTGCCTATCTTCGGAGAACTTCCTGACATTAGTGACGAAGATGCCTCCAGTGTTGAAGGACATGAAGAAGAAGTGGTTCTTGAAGATGATGCTCCACATCCATTTTCCCAAAAGGCAGTGCGAACAAAGTGCCCCTGCTTGCATCACGTCACCGTTTTTAAAGCCCCTGGGATCACACCACCCTCCGGCTATTGGCTAAACAGCCTGGTGCAATCCCAGGGGCATGGCCAGGACTTCCTGCTACTTCCCCCCACCATTTTAACCCTATAGGGGTGAGCCCCTGGGTCCCGAGCGCAACCAGGACCCTCTGATATGAGGATCCCATTTCATTGCTCCACCCACATGTGCCTGTGGCCCTACCCACCACTAGCCTGTGGCCCCTGGAAGGTTGCATAGAGGGGAATGTGGCCTTAATTCTGGACAAGGTCCCACCCCACCCTTCATAGCTGTCATGTACTGGAGCTAATGGGGAGATATCTAGCACACTTATACTCCTGTCAAATCTTCACAGCTACTTCCCGTGAACCATTTTCATGTTTGTTAAAGCAAATCCAGTCTGATACTACTGAATCAATTCCAACCTGTTCTGCAAGCCACAGCGCCACTTCTTTGAATGTATCAAACCATAGTGTCATTGCAGTTAATATTGCTGCGTGATAACACCTTGCAACGTTTGGAACTGACAGGCAAGCGATGGATTTCTTAAGCCGCAAAAGTTGTGATATTATGTTTGATGGTTCATACTTCCAAATGTACTCATTAAGTTCTGATTGGATACGGCTGTGATTTTGTGTGATTTCATAGCTAAAAGTGTGTGTGTGTGGGGGGGGGGAGATGTTATTCTGGGCAACATATTCATCTTCATGGCTGATACCCTCCCAGTCAAGCACACTTTCCTGTATCCTTTTGTTGTTGTTGTAATCTAGCTTCATGCTTTTATAAGGATTTCAGGAAAAGATGGAAGGAACAACAAAAACAACATCTGGAGGGATTTGCCTTTAGTAGGTTACTTTAAATTACATCCTCTTTTCACGCCTTGCTTGATTGACAGAGGACTCCCAGTAGTCCGCTGGCCATCGCAGAATGTATTCCTATTCTCCAGCTGGCACATACTTTAAAAAAATCAAATTCAAGTACTGGGTCCTCATGATTATATTTTGTACTCTATCAAGGATGTGTTCCCTGTCAACACTTAATGCTTCATAATGAATATAGGCAGGAAGTGGACTAAAGTGTAGAGTAAGAGATGGGGGAAGAAAGAGGGAGGCAGGTACACAGCTTTGGAAACCTGAAGATCTCCCTTTAAAAATTCATCTGCTTTTATTTTGCCATACAAGCTTTAACCAGTGCATCAATTAGCAGTGACGATCCCTGTTCTTAATGCAATTTCTTCCTTACAGCTAGGCAAAATATTTTTCTTTAAAGGAGAGAATCGCTCGAAATGTGAACAGGTAGGACCATAAAATACTGTGTGTGTGTGTGTGTGTACACTCGCACAATAGGAAGCCCTCCCATTTGTTTCCGTCCTATTCATTTTCACACAGTGTAAATAATATATATTTTCCCCATGGTCACAGACCTCTATTTAACGTTCGTGTGCCCTGTCTTTTATTATGGCTCGAACGGGCATAAAAATCAGATAGACTTTACCGATCATTATTAGAGGTGATAATTTACAGACTATAGGCTGTTGCCATGGAGACTCAAGAAGGCCCCAAAGAGCTAGGCCAGGGAGTTAAGGCCTAATCCGGAGGTGATTTTTCAATAGCGCCAGCTGTCCTGGGTCTGAAAGGCGTGGCAAATTACACCATTATCAGAGGGAAATGGTACGGCTAAGTTAATTATGTGTCAGCTTTAGACACAGGTGTTCATAAAAGGGGGAACATGCACTCCTAATCAAGCCTGACTCCAGTGGAACAACAGCTCAGCGTGAGGTTTTCTAAGAGTTGTTTGTACTGTCCTTCATTTAAATCATAAAAGCGCCATCGTGCGCCTTCTGCGGCGGGAGCTTCTAATCATGCCTTTAGTTTGTCATTACAGGTAATGACGCTTTGGATAAGAATCTCGGAGGCACCTTGCTAATGTTGCATTTCCGAAGCGTCCCCAACCATGTGAGCTTCAGCAGAGAGATTGTTCTTAATGCAAAAAATAAATAAAAAATAACCGAGTGGGGAGAGGGAGGGAAATGGGCACCTGATTTCTCCTCAAGCTCTAAATTGGCATAATGTGCTGGAAAGCCGCACGTTGACCGTGTTGGCGCCTTCAGATTAAAAAAGAAAAAGTGTTGCTTCCATAACAGTTTGTGATCAAACTTGAAAAGAGCTCATCTGCAAGATATAGAAAATCGCTTGTAAGCAACAGCAGAGATATGGCTTCGTATCAGACAGCTTTTCAGAATCCAGACAAGAACAAACTGAGGTTTCGCCTCCTAGTCTCTCCCACTGTCTGATTCTGAGGTTGTCATCCCTTGCCCTTAATACTGTCAATAAGTTATGGCGTGTACCAATATTATACTAATCAAGCTTTCTGAAGTTTAAATCATGAGTGTGTTGTTGTTTTTTGTATTCATGCCTCTGTCATCATGTTTATTATTCTATTTTAATTATTTTGTTTAGTGGAATGGATATACCATGCAATATTCAAGAAGATCAAACCTCTCCATTCTGAAGGAAATCAGCCCTGAGTGCTCACTGGAAGGACAGATCCTGAAGTTGAGGCTCCAATACTTTGGCCACCTCATGAGAAGAGAAGACTCCCTGGAAAAGACCCTGATGTTGGGAAAAATGGAGGGCCCAAGGAGAAGGGGATGACAGAGGACGAGATGGTTGGACAGTGTTCTCGAAGCTACCAGCATGAGTTTGACCAAACTGCAGGAGGCAGTGGAAGACAGGAGTGCCTGGCGTGCTCTGATCCATGGGGTCATGAAGAGTCAGACATGACTAAACGACTAAACAACAACAAGCAGTGTACAGAAAATGAAATTTACATTAGACGGTACCTCAGAGGTCATATACTCAGAGTCCTCCTCTGTCATGGATGCTTTCATGAAGATTCCTGCATTTCAGGGGCTTGGACTAGATGACTCTCAGGGACACTTCCAACTCTACAGTTCTATGATTCCATGACTCCAACTCCAGAGCCATGCAAGAAATCTGAAACCCAGATAGTTGGCTCTCTAATCTCTGCTTAAAAACTCTGAGGAAACGTCCATCTGCTTCCAAGGCAGCCTCTTCTGCTATCCAGCAGTTCACACCACCAGGAAGATCTTCTTAAATGTTTAGTCTAAATCATTTTTCTTGTCTTTTTATACCATTGGTTTGGGTCCTGAGCTCTGGAGCAAGGGGGAAGAAAAGCTTCATCATCTATGTCACCTCTTGACAGTCTTTTCTCCCAGCTCAACACACCAATGTCCTTCAACATTTCTTCACAGGGCTTGGATTCCCCAGGCCCATCATGGATGGCTGCCTTATAGTGAGCCAGACGATTGGTCCATCAAGTTCAGGACTGCCTACACTGACCGGCAGCAGCTCTCCAGGGTTTCAGGCAGGGAGAGACCTCTGCCCTACCTGGATATGCTGAGGACTGAACTTGGGGCTTTCTGCATTCAGGAAAGATGCTCTGCGACTGACTTATGGTGCATCAACATCTTTGTCAGCCACCTGTGGATATGCTCTGGTTTGCTGGTATCCTCCTAAATTTTGGGGAAAGGTATTTCTGGAAGTCAACCTTTCCAATACAATTCTTTAAGTTTTATAAGAATTGATCATCATCATCAACAACAACAACTTCATTTTCTTGGACACTTTCTACTAAAAACAGCCCCAAGGTGACTTATGGGTGAATCCTTGAGAAAGTAGACTATTTATGGTCTGATTCACTTATCCTTGATTGCTATTATTAATTTTAATTTATACATTGTTTACTTGCCAAAACGGCTTCTGTTAGCTGCACAATGTCCATCAGGCATCACACCTGAGGCACCAGACCCACAGTTGGAGGCAGTAATGCTTCTGAACACTAATTGGTGGAAACTGCAGAAGGTGGGAGCACTGTTGTCCTTAGGTCCTTCTTGTGGGCTTCCCATGGGCATCTGGTCGGCCACTGTGAGAACAGGAGGATGGACTAGATGGGCCACTGCCCTGATCTAGCAGACTCTTCTTATGTTCATCACACAATGTCCTCTGCCATATGTTACTACAGTGGTACCTCGGGTTACAGACGCTTCAGGTTACAGAAGCTTCAGGTTACAGACTCCACTAACCCAGAAATAGTACATCAGGTTAAGAACTTTGCTTCAGGATGAGAACAGAAATCGCGCAGTGGCGGGGCAGCGGCAGCGGGAGGCCCCATTAGCTAAAGTGGTGCTTCAGGTTAAGAACAGTTTCAGGTTAAGAACGGACCTCTGGAATGAATTAAGTTCTTAACCCGAGGTACCACTGTAATCTCTACCCTACCCCACCAGATTCCACCCAGCTCCAAGGCTCTACCACGTTGGGAAGGATCTGGGCCTCAAGATCCTCTAGCCAAGGGCAAAACTCTACTTGTGGTTTAGATTAGTGGCTCCCAACCTTTTTGCTATGGTGGCACACAAGTCTGAATTTGCTTGGAATGGTGACCCATCAGTTCATTGTCCCATGAAATTTGGCCTTCACGTCTCTGGCAACCTTCAGCATCATGGATTTAAGCCACAAGTTTGTCCAACTTCTGTAATAAGCATCATCTGAGGCACCCAAGCAAAAATTATGAAGCCCAGAATGTACTTGCAGGTCATGACCCTCCGGTTGGGAAATGCTGGTTTAGAGGAAGGTATGGTAGATTCTGAGCATTAAGGGTTCGTAGCAGTTCACATTTTTTACTCAAGGGTATAAGTACACATTAGGATTTATTTATTTTTGACACATGAATACTCCCAAGAAGCAAAATTATAGCCAAGGAAGCAGCTCTGCTTGAGGCAGAGAGGGCAAAGTTCATGCCTGCATGGGGAAAACCCAAGCACAATATGGCAAGGGAGCAGGTTAAAGAGCATTTAAAAGCAATTATTTGACAGTGGTGCTTTTGCGGATGCTGCGGCGCCATTTGGTACCCAGCGCCCTGTGAGAAACCCTGACATGTAATTAACAGTGACTTCCAAGGAAAATGTTTATGAGCCGGTGACAGTTTTCAAACAAAAGGCCATATGTCAAAGGACAAGTGTGTGCATCATAAAAGAGAAAGGGAAAGTATAAATGAAAAAGCAAGCACTGTACCAGTCCGCAGACAGATTTGTCCACAACAAACTGTTTGGCCACAAATGTGGCTTACCTGGTTCACTTTGTTATTTGAGCGATGGTTTCAAAATTGCCTTTGGTATTTGTGTTCCTGAGTGCTCTAAGACGTTTCGTTAGTTTCTCCATAAGGGTTATATTCCAAAGTCAATTCCACCATGCTTCTGGCGTTAAGTTAGTAGCTGTTTTCCAATATTGTGTTATTCTATGTCTAGCTGCAGATATGGCCCCTTCGTTACATATCTTTAGGCACCAGGCAAAAACATTCCTCTTCTCCTAGGCCTTTGGCTAATTAAACAATCTATGGCCTTTTAAACTGTTTGTGTCTGGGGTTATTGGTTTTTTGTTTTGTTATTATGGTATGTACTTTTGTGTTTTTATATTGTGAATCCTGTGATCTTCAGATGAAGAGTAGTATAGAAACTTAATATAACAACAACAACAACAACAGGTTCTTGAACAGTAAATTCTTATGGTCATCTATAAACAGTGTATAAACAGAGCTATGACTGAATAAACCATCATTGGGTTCATGGTGGAGTTGAGATTTGGACTGGTGATCACCAAGTCACCAGGTTAATTTTTATTTCATAGATGAAAAGTGGTCAAGAGCTATTACTCAATAACAGTGCACCAGGAAGTCCTAGGTTCAGTTCCTGGTACCTTTGGGTATAAGATCTCAGACAACAAGTAATGG
Organism: Podarcis liolepis; assembly: GCF_965112155.1. Classification (NCBI taxonomy): domain Eukaryota; kingdom Metazoa; phylum Chordata; class Lepidosauria; order Squamata; family Lacertidae; genus Podarcis; species Podarcis liolepis. The sequence continues at coordinate 54,139,399 of NC_139565.1, read as the reverse complement.
GAAAGTCTTGTCTAAAATAATGGAGAACAGCTGTCAATCAAAGACAGCAGTGCTGGGCTAGATGCACCAGTGAAGGCTTGCCATATGTCAGGAAAATTCCTGCTATGTCCTGGTTTTTGGGTGTAAAAATGGTGTTAGGGGGCAAACAGCTTGAAAAGCCTAAAATCATTAGCTTGGGGGGGGGGGAGGTTCAACAATTTGGGTTTGTTTCCCCCAAAAGCTCAAAAAAGTTGAGTTGGCTTGAACTTGGATGGGAAAACGCAAACTCTGAGGTATAGGAGTCCCAGACAACTGAGGGCTTTCAGGGTAAGGAGGACCACTAGGATTCAATTGGACCTTGGCCATGATTGGTAGCCCATGTAGTTGTACCAGAATATATAGGGAGAGATGGAAAGTAGCATAGGCCTGCTCTCAGCTATATTTCCTTAGTTCCAGCCTAAGACATGGCTTCTGTGCTGCAAGCCAGGAACTGTAAACATTGCGCTTGAGAATATCTTGCTTCACTCATCCATGTCAAATCGGCCATCCCAAATCAGCCAGCCCTCACTCTGCTACAAATCCCAAATCTCTTAACCAACGGAAGGTCCAATCTCAGGCTCATTCGTTATTATTGTTCTTTCCTCTTGGGCTCTTGCTCAGAGCGCCTGCCCTGCCCGGAGCACATTTCTGGATCAAGTGATGTAAATGAAATATTTTGCTGGCCTTAATAGATGGGGATTTGATTTTGTTTGGTGGACTGGGGGCCTGGAGTGTTATGAACAAAGGGGTTAGTTCTTTATTTGCCTTTGCAAATAAAGTAAATTCTAATCATTACACATTTCGCCTCTGGCCATGCTATCAATTCATTACATTATTTTGTTTTGTGCCACCACTGTGTGTGTGTGTGTGTGTGTGCATTTTAAAGAAAATCGTGTTCCTGTTTTCATGTACAAATCAATGATTTTTAAAAATGTTAATAGCTAAACAACTTGGAGGGATTTTTTAAAAAATAGCTTAAAGCATATATTTCATGCATCAGAAAAGCCAGTCATAAGTAGATAGATGCAGGGAAGCCTGGAGATCAGTTTTCTGACACTTAGGTTGCAGTCCTATACTGAAGATTCACCATCTGAAGGGCAATAGGATTCTTTGGGGCAGTGAAGACTTGACCTGCAGACTGGAACATTGCAGTGTGTTCTACATGGGGCTGCCCTAGGAGACAACTGGGGAATTTCAACTGGTCCAAAATGCAGCTGCCAGATTACTGTTTGGGGTTTCAGATGTTTAAGGGCCTAAGTGACACAAGGCCCAAATATCTGACACTTCTACAGACCTTCTCAAGTGTTGTGACCTGCAGAAGGGTACCGCTTGGTAGTTCCATCACACTCAGAAGTTCAGGGGGTGGCAACCCAGGAGAGGACATTCTCTGTGGCTGCTACCAAATGAGGGCATTCTCTCTCCTGGGAAGTACACATAGTGTCCTCATTTTAGTGCTTCCATTGTATGTTGAAGACATTTTGCTCCTCAGCTGAAATATAAGATGGCAGTTTCTCCTCATTCCATGTGCAGAATGACCAAACAGGCAATTGAATCCTATACCCTCCAACATTTCTCCAATGAAAATAGGGACGTCCTATCCTGGTTCTCCACTACATGAAAGGGCAGCAGGCTAGCTTACGGAGAGGGGACAGGGAGGCTGCCTTAAAAACACAGCTCTGTCCTCCAACAACTCCCTGTTTGCTCTACCCTCTACTAGTATTTGCTGCCAAAGGGAGCTGCCTCACTCTGCCTAATAGTAGGACTGGCCCTATGCATTTCCCAGGGTGTCTGGCAAACCTATGTTAGACGCAGGAAGACCAGTGCTTTGTTTCTAGAAAAATACGTGCTAGTACTTACCATGAGTGGGACACGCGTGACACTGTGGATTAAACCACAGAGCCTAGGACTTGCCAATCAAAAGGTCGGCGGTTCGAATCCCCGCGATGGGGTGAGCTCCCGTTGCTCGGCCCCTGCTCCTGCCAATCTAGCAGTTCGAAAGCACATCAAAGTGCAAGTAGATAAATAGGTACCACTCTGGCGGGAAGGTAAACAGCGTTTCTGTGTGCTGCTCTGGTTTCTCCAGAAGCGGCTTAGTCATGCTGGCCACATGACCCGGAAGGTGTACGACGGCTCCCTTGGCCAATAAAGCAAGATGAGCGCCGCAACCCCAGAGTCGGTCACGACTGGACCTAATGATCAGGGGTCCCTTTACCTTTACTTTACTCACCATGAAGTTATTACAGTAATGGCCCCACATTTTACCAACAATAAAAGAGGTGCCTGCCCTTGATTATGCCCTGAAAAGAAAGCATTGCAGAGGACCATATTCTACTAACCCAGTATGCTAGCAGAAGCCAGTGCAGGGGCTCCTGTTCACACAATGGTGCTCCCCATCTTCTCCCCACATCTCCATGCCTCCCCTGAAACTTCTCCAGAGGGTTAGGAGAACCCCAAGCAAAGTGCAGGCTGACAGAGACGAGGGAATGCCTACCTTACAAAACAATCAGAAGAGCACAATGTTGCATTCTCATATTCTTAAGCCTGGTATTTTGGACCCTAGAAAGCCATAAATCTCTAGTGCCAGTCTTTCAGCAGAGTAAACTATGGCCGCAACACTCAACAACTCCATGTTTTCAACTGCTTTGCCTCCCACATCAGCCTTTGGGAGGACAAAACAGTTCCACGATTGTCTAGAACAATGGTTCCCAATTAGTTAAGTACTACGGACCCCCTGTTTTTCAGAGGCCAAGCCACAGACTCCCTACTTTTGAAAATGCTGATATCTCTGTGGTAATTTTTGTTGTGTGGATGTTGCCACCATACTTTCCAACATGTCCTACTGCAAAACTGGGATGCACGTATGTGTTGTGGTCCGTGGACCATCAATTGGGAATCACTGGTCTAGAAAAAATATATATTCTTACCCTTCATGACCAACCTTACCTGATTTTACCATTTTATTTTTTAAAAAAAGCTAGGGAAAGAATATGCAATCGATTTAGAAGCCTACAGCTTTCATTTGTTGCAGCCATCGTTGACACTCAAGATTGATTTTCCCCCTTCAGATTTACATCTCGAAAACAACAATTTCCAGTAATTTACCACATTGCCTGTGGGATTCGTTGCCGTGGCCATTAATCTAGGGAAGCATGGTCAGCTGGCGTACATCTGCACATCTCTCCAGGGGTGTGTGCATGTCGAACACTCTGATAAGCAAAACCTATATGACTCTCCATCTACGTGTTTATATAATTTGTCCTCCTTCCCGCATAAGGCTAGGCTTTCAAATTATCTCCAAAGCTGTGCCAGGGACGATCTTATTCCATAACCAAGCTTTTGCTTTGACCTAGTTTAATGACACGGCATCCTGATTGCCGCTTAAGACTTGTTTGCTGTTAAACTTGCTTCCTGTTACAAGCAATATAGTTTTCGCTGTCGATTCCCAAGTGGTACTTGGCTTGGAGCCGTGGCACTTCAGTCTTGTTCCGTCGCCCTATGCTAATATGGAGACAATGCCTTCGTTCCCCAGCTGGTCTTCACCTGCAACCTCAAGAGCAGAAGAGTCCAGGGTGAGGCTGTCGCTTCCATTGAAAAAAAACCCAAAAGGGGCCCAGTGATAAATGAGGTGGCTGCCTGGGTTATAAAATTTATCTCAAATAAGCACCCCCCACCCCCCGCCCAGACTGAGAATAATTGCAGGGAGGGAAAATATTCAGTTCAGCCACACTCCCCACCAATTTGAAGGAGACAATGCTGTGTGAATCCCAGCTAATGCCGCTCCCTGTTAAAATTAAGGGGCACAGCCATCCTTTCCATTAGACACAAGGAAAACTGGATTTCTGCATGACTGAGAAGACTACCGATGGCTCACTTAGACAAATTTCTATCTATTTACAAGCCATTTGTTTTCATTTTGCCCATTACCAAAATGTTCGCCTGCAGAACCAGTGTTCGGTTGTTGCTGACAAGAGTTTTCAATAGCCGTACAATATAAGCGTGTCCCCCCCATTGCAAATTATTTATAAAAGGCTGTAGATGGAGGGGTAGTTGAAAATTAAAACTATGTTGAACTTTGGGGAATAGGATGGAGTTTGAAGAAGGGCCTTGTGGAAGAGGTGCAAATCTGTGAATTGGTCGCTTCTTCTGCAACTTGAGGTGAGCTGGACAAGAAGGAGGACTTTCCAGAATGCAGAACTACATGGATGTGGTTATCGGGGTCTGACTGGTCACAAGAAATCTTATGTATGTAACTTGTATCTTCTAAAAAACCCCAAAAGTCTCTAGAACTCTGGATTGCATAATGGATTTGATGGCAGGAGATGGATTCACAATTATTTGAGGGTTTTGTTGCCACACAATACGTCGGCCTTTAAGAACATAAAATGAGCCCTGCTCAATCAGCCCAAAGGCCCACGTGGTCCAACATCCTCTTCTCACAAAGCCCAACCAGATGCCCAGTTGAGACACCTGCGAGTCAAATCTGAGTGCAGCCCTGTTTTCCCAACTTGTGATTCCCAAGCGAAGTTCCCTGGCAAATTGGATCGGCTGTTAAATCACTCTGAACATTGTAGCCCTAAGAGGGGAATTGGAATCTGTTAGGATATTCCCGTTCCACCTTAAGAGGGAGCAGGCTTTTGTAAGCAACAGAGTCTGCGCATGTCCTAGTCACAGGATGTTTATGTTCTTGCTGAGATTCCTTTCGTTTTCTCAGTTGGCCGAAGATGCTGACACAGAACGGTCACGTTTTCTTTTGTTCTGTTAAACGCTAATAAAGTCTGAAAATTATGCTCTTCTGCGGTGCAAGCTTTTGGCTGTGTTTCTGCTGATAAACAGTGTACACCCAGCCCTGGAATGTGGCTAGGAATTTCCAGAGGCTTCGTGTCGCTAACTGCTGGATCTGCCTGTCTACGGGAGGCCGATGGATCGTCCAGAACTCCGGCTTGGGGGCTCATGATGGACACTATCTCCCTGGCAGTTTCCCAACAACAAGGTTTCGGGCCCAGATTCACGGCACCTACAGGAGAGTAAAGCTGCAACAGACTGCGTTTGAGGTATGAAGGGGGGAAAAGCGAAAGCAAAGGGACGCTTTTTCTGTTATACCTCGGCAAAGAGCCTTTGAACTCCGGCAAGGCTTAATTGGCCTGGGAGCCGAGCCAAAGAGTTCGTGATTAATGGGCTGCCAAGATAAGGAGTCTTTTGAAGGCATAGAAGACTCACGGCTAATGCCAAAAGCTGGAATGGAATTTTTCCAAGCTTCTGGAGATGCTCAGTCCCTTAAGTTGGATGGGCAGAATTATGAACCCTGGGCAAAATGGTGTGAGAGTTTACTGCGTCAGTTTGGGGTGTGGCATGTTGTTTCTGAAACCCCCCCAGTTCCTCTGACAGAGAGATGGAAATCAGCTGATTCGAAAGCGATAGACATAATAGTCCTATCTGTATCTCTTGAGGAAATTAAGACGCTGGCTGGCAACACCACTGCACGTGCAATGTGGTCTGCTTTAAAAAATGCTCACAAAGCAAAAATCCCAGCCCAGAGTTTGACTGCATCGGAGGTCCTAGCTGTTTCCCAGAATGCGAATGAGTGCAGGGATGCTGAGGGCACCAGTTGCAAGCTGCAGGGGGAGCTGACCGTCACGTCATCCCAGGCAGCATTCCAGCCTCCAGGGGGAGCCAAGGAGTCGGCAGCTGAGAGCTCTGGTTCTCGTGAGAACCAAGGCCATCGCCTTTGCAGAGGCCGGAAAGGCAAAGGTAAACAGACGTCTGCAGATGGCCAGGAGCAGAGGGAGGGTGAAGAGCCCGCGCCAGGGAAAAACAAAGCGTTGTTTACTGGCACAGCTTCACCAAAGGCTAAAGGCACGTCTGCTGACCAGAAGCAGGGGGGCAAGCTGCAAAAGCCCACGCCAGTGGAAAGCAAGGTTTTGCTTGCTGGCACAGCTTCACCAAAGGCTAAAGGCACGTCTGCTGGCCAGGAGCAGCAGGGGGGCAAGCTGCAAAAGCCCACACCAGTGCAAAACAAGGGTTTGCTTGCTGTAAAGACTGCTCCAACAGCCAAAGGCGACTTTGTTGTGGATTCAGGCTGCACGCGCCACATCTCCAAGGACAGGCATCTCTTTATCTCCTTCAAGCCTCAGGAAGGTGAGATCCACCTGGCTGATGGAAGGACGTTGCAAATTGCTGGAGAAGGGACTGTGAAACTTGCAAGTCTGCACACTACCATCAGTAATGTACTTTTTGTTCCAGGAGCGGCGAGCAACTTGTTGAGCGTCCCACAGCTTACTGGGCGTGGTTTTCAGATTTCCTTCAAGAGGAGCGTCTGTGTCATCAGTAAAGGCAAAGAGGACTATTTACATGCAAAGTTTATGGATGGTTTGTTCCATATAACTTATGATGACACTGTTGCTGTATCTAATGCTGATTCTTGTTGTGTTGCACAAACTAACAAAGTTCTTCATGCAGGTTGCATTCATGATGCGCATCGAAGGTTTTGTCACCTCTCTTGGAAGGCACTGGCCAAGATGCCAGAGGTGGTTGAAGGTTTGAACATCAAACCTTGTAAATTTCACATGAAATGTGTATCTTGTGCAGAGAACAAGGTGAAGGTTGCTCCAAAAGGCAAGGAGTCTAGCAGGCAGGCTTCCAAACCCTACCAGCTAGTGCATGCGGACCTGGTTGGTCCACTAGCGCCCTCTATAGGAGGAGCAAGGTACTTCATGATTCTGATTGATTCTTTTTCCAGGTACATTCATGTGTATTTGCTCGAACAGAAATCGCAAGCGTTTCCGAAGTTTAAGGAATTCTGTGCTTGGTTGGAGAATGTGCACAGTAAACGTATTTCTTGTTTATTTACTGATCGGGGCGGGGAGTTCACTTCTCAGCAGTTTGAAGCTTTCCTGACTGAGAAGGGAATCCAGCATGACATGTCAACGCCCAGATCGCCATGGATGAATGGGCTTGCGGAGAGAGCAAATCAAACATTGCTGCAAGGAATCAAGACCTTGTTGCATGATGCCAATCTCCCTGATAAGTTTTGGGGGGAGGCTCTGGGGAATTTGGTTTACACCGTTAATCGCAGATTGTCATCACCCATTGGTTGTACCCCCTATGAAAAGATGTTTGGCAAGAAACCCAACACCAAACACATGAGAATCTTTGGTTCGGACATGTGGGTACGCACACAACAAACCAACAAGCTTGGGAAGCGTGGGGCACATGGTTTGTTCATGGGGTATGAAAAAGGTGCATACAGGGTATGGATGACTGACTCTAAGTCCATAAAGTTCACAAGGAGTGTTGAGTACAATCCTAAGTGGGGGGAAAATGTGGGAATTTTCCAGAGTTACCCAGAGGAGGAAGAAGGTGATGTCAAGCAAACAGCTAAAGCTGAGGAAGCTGCTGATGAGGATGATGATGAGGATGATGATGATGATGATGATGATGATCAGAGTTCGGATTCCAGTTCAGTGGGCGGCGCTGCTGCTGATGTCAGTGAGAGTGATGACACAGCAGACTACCAGAGCGCAAAGGCCTCAGTCAGACCATCTGATGCGTCTGACAATGAACTGGAAGAACCACTGTTCACCATTGGTCACTTTTCTCCTAAGAAAGAGGAGATGAGTCCAGAAGACTTGCGTCTAGTACGCAGATCTGAAAGGGCGACCAAAGGCAGACCTCCAAAGAGGTATGCTGATGAGTTTGCTAAGACAGCAACAGCTGTTCTTAGTAGCTCAGAGAAGGTATGGGAACCTTCAAGCTTCAAAGAGGTTCAAGAGTTAACCTCTAAAGATGCTGAGCCTTGGCTTAATGCCATGAAGGCTGAAGTTGATTCCTTGAACAGGAACCAAACTTGGGAATTGGTACCGGTAGTCCCAGGAATGAGACTGGTTGGCAGCAAATGGGTTTTCAAGGCCAAGACAGACCAGAATGGCAAGGTAGTCAGACACAAAGCCAGATTGGTTGCCAGAGGTTTTTCACAGGTACCAGGACAGGATTACCACGAGACCTACTCTCCCACAGTCAAATATGAGAGCATTCGGCTGATGCTCAAGGTCGCTGCGGAGGAGAAACTGCATGTTTCCCACCACGACATTAATACAGCTTTTTTGTATGGGATTTTGAATGAACAGCTGTTCATGCTTCCACCTGATGGGATGGAGATACAGAAGGGTATGGTCTGTAAACTGCGGAAATCCTTATATGGTCTCAAGCAGAGTGCCAGGTGTTGGAACACAAAACTCACTGAGACATTGCTTTCTCTAGGTTTTCACCAGGGCAAAGCTGATCCATGTGTGTTTGTCAAGGAGGAGGGGCAAAACAAACTGTATTGTTTATGTTTTGTTGATGATCTTCTGATGTTTTGGAAGAATCAGGCTTTTTATCAAAGCACCCTAGCTCAGCTGAAGGAGCACTTTGACATGAAGGATCTTGGTGAGGTATCCAACTATCTTTCTCTGCAGGTGGAGAAGGACCAAGCAGGTAATTTTCTGGTACACCAAACACAGAAAATTGCTGATGTGTTAACCAGGTTGAATTTGGTTGATGCAAACCCAGCAGACACACCGATGGTGACAGGTTACCAGGTAGACAGTACTGCTGAAGCGTTTTCTGACACAACGCTATACAGATGCATTCTAGGCAAGCTGAATTTCATTGCCAGATGTTCAAGACCTGACATAGCTGTAAGCTGTAATCTGCTTAGCAGACATGCCAACAATCCTACGGTTCAGGATTGGAAAGCTCTGAAGCGCATAGCCCGCTATTTGAAAGGGACTATGCACTACAGGCTGAGGTTCACCAGTCAGAAGACTGGAGGTCTTGAAATCTTTGCAGATGCTAGTTTTGGAAGTGACACCACGGATGGTACAAGCACTTCTGGAGTATGCTACATGTACAACCACTGCCTGTTTGACTGGTTGTGCAAGAAGCAGACAACAGTGAGCCTAAGTTCCTGTGAAGCAGAACTCAATGCTCTGTCATTTTCACTCATGGATTGTGAATGGTTGATGCGACTGTTTAAGGACATCGGGGTTTCTGTGAAATGTCCTATACAAGTGTATCAAGACAATAGATCGTGTTTGGCTTTGCTGAACTCAGAGAGTTGCAAGCAGAGAACCAAGTACTTGCAGATTAAGTTACATCGTGCAAGAGAGTGTATTCAGAAAGGACTGATTCAGGTGTCCTACATGCCAGGAAATGAAATTCCTGCTGATCTGTTGTCTAAGGTTGTTAACAGAGAACAACTAAAGGTTTATGTACAAAAGTTGCAATTGGGTGAACCACAGGTACAACAGGTTACACGGAAAGGGGGAGGATGTTAGGATATTCCCGTTCCACCTTAAGAGGGAGCAGGCTTTTGTAAGCAACAGAGTCTGCGCATGTCCTAGTCACAGGATGTTTATGTTCTTGCTGAGATTCCTTTCGTTTTCTCAGTTGGCCGAAGATGCTGACACAGAACGGTCACGTTTTCTTTTGTTCTGTTAAACGCTAATAAAGTCTGAAAATTATGCTCTTCTGCGGTGCAAGCTTTTGGCTGTGTTTCTGCTGATAAACAGTGTACACCCAGCCCTGGAATGTGGCTAGGAATTTCCAGAGGCTTCGTGTCGCTAACTGCTGGATCTGCCTGTCTACGGGAGGCCGATGGATCGTCCAGAACTCCGGCTTGGGGGCTCATGATGGACACTATCTCCCTGGCAGTTTCTCAGCGAACTATGGCTCCCAGGAATCTTTGGGGGACACCACGATGCTTAAAGTGGTACAATAATGCCAGATCATAATGCAGATGTGGATGGAGTTTCTTCCAGAAGAACTATCAAGGGAAGTAATAGTGCCACTGTATTCTGCTCTGGTCAGACCTCACCTGGAGTACTGTGTCCAGTTCTGGGCACCACAATTCAAGAAGGACACTGACAAACTGGAACGTGTCCAGAGGAGGGCAACCAAAATGGTCAAAGGCCTGGAAACGGTGCCTTATGAGGAACGGCTAAGGGAGCTGGGCATGTTTAGCCTGGAGAAGAGGAGGTTAAGGGGTGATATGATAGCCATGTTCAAATATATAAAAGGATGTCACATAGAGGAGGGAGAAGGGTTGTTTTCTGCTGCTCCAGAGAAGCGGACACGGAGCAATGGATCCAAACTACAAGAAAGAAGATTCCACCTAAACATTAGGAAGAACTTCCTGACAGTAAGAGCTGTTCGACAGTGGAATTTGCTGCCAAGGAGTGTGGTGGAGTCTCCTTCTTTGGAGGTCTTTAAGCAGAGGCTTGACAACCATATGTCAGGAGTGCTCTGATGGTGTTTCCTGCTTGGCAGGGGGTTGGACTCGATGGCCCTTGTGGTCTCTTCCAACTCTATGATTCTATGATTCTGAGGGGATTTTTCTGGGCTTTCCAGTTGACGCATGAAAGATGAGTGGGGTTTGTTAGGTATAAACACCATAAAGCTTTGGGACTGCTTTTGAATGCAGAGTTACTGGAGCTTTATACTCACTCAAATTTTGATCTATGTCAAATAAACTGTTCATTGTTCTTTTTCTTGGTGTTCTGTTGTAGTGATGTTATTATAGCGTTGCCATATTTCAAGCAGTGAAAATCCGGAAAAGATGTTGAGCGGGTTGGCAAAATCGGATTCTTCTGGACGTTTTGCCGATCTCTGCAGTATTCTGGATATGTCGGGGAAATTCAGGATGTATGGCATCCCTAGAAGTATCCTCTATTCAGAATGGATGGGATAGTACTGTAGGTGCCCTATACTGTCATCCAGTGAAGTGCAGGTGTGTTTTAGAGGGCTGAGCCACTGGACACAAGAAGTGAGTAGGAAGAACAACCAGCCTCTCATGCACTGTGGATTTTTAATGGGATATTTTGTGAGACCTTTCATGGACACATCAGAGGTCCTGATGTGCACACTGGCAGGTCTAGCCACTGCCAATGCTGGTAGCTCTATACCATTCCATTTAATCCAACTACTGGACTAACGTGACTACCCATATCTGAGGTCAGGCACGCCATTGTGCGTGGAGCCTTGTGACAAATAATTGCCTCCAGCTAGCCTGGAGATTGACATCCTGTCAGAGACGCAGGCACGAATGCGCCTCTGGTATATGCACTGCTCATTATGCAGAGGTATGGTGTGAAGCAAATACAGCTGAAACCAGAACAAGGCCTTTGGCAGCCACCGATTCAACACATGAATATTAATCCCATTTCCTTGAGCATCCCTCCCTCTGTGTTGGGTACCAGGCGGCGGGGGAGCAGTGTGGGGGCTGCACTCGCAAACCACCCTACCAGGAACTCCTTTTGAAACTCTTGCCCAAAAGCAAGCCCAAAAGGAAGAAAAAGGCAGTCAGAACTAATTTTGTTTACCAATGCAAACAAGTTTGCTTGTAGGGGATTTCTGCACAATCATTCCTTTGATTTACTCAGAGCTGACCCTTGCTGTTCCCAACTCTCAACTCAGCAATCAAAACAGGCTTAACACAAAACTCCATGCATTCTCACTTGTCGAGAACAATAAACTCATATATTGCAAATTACTGAATTTCCTGGCAAAGAACAAACCCAGGAACTGATGTTTTGATTTTTTTTTTTTAAGTACCAGCGTTTTAGAAATCTTTGGGAGTAGAACCAGGGACCCTCGGGTGGCCCTGAGTAGTGAGCCAGAGTCTGAAATATCATGTGTTCTACTTTATAGAGAACATCCCCCTTTAGAGAGGATTGTAAGAGGACAGTTCTCCATTTAAAGCAGGGGTCGGTAACATGTTTTGAGGCCGGTCGGTCCACTCCCTGGCAGACCTCTCGGTGGGCCGGAGTGCGTGGGCCTGTGCATGCCTGCGTGAGCGCAAACACTATTTCCAGCACACTTCCAGGATGGAGGAGTGCCGGTGCGCATGTGCACGCGCTATTTCCGGTGCACTTCTGACCCGGACGTCGGTCCCCGCAGCGAGAATAAAAATGACGCTGTGAAAAAGAGAGCATGGAATCCCCACGGTGATCCATGGAACAGCCGTGGGCTGGTTCCAGGAAACTCATGGGCCGGAATCGGCCCATGGGCCTTAGGTTGCTGACCTCTGATTTAAAGGCACCCTCTATTTGGATTGTTTGGACCGTGCCTGGTTTAAAGATGAATTTAAAGCACTAAGATACCACTTTCAACAGCCATGGCTTCCCCCAAAGTATCATGGGACCTGTAGTTTGTGAAGGGTGCTGAAAGTTGTTAGGAGATCCCTATTCCCCTCACAGAGCTACAATTCTCGGGAAGAGAAATTGACAGTTATATCACTCAGGGTTTAATTTCAATTTCTCAACAGGCCTCAGCAAAGATTGTGGCAGACTAGATGGAAAAATAAATGTCACTCATTTGGTTTCCATACAGCTCTATTGGCAGGGGTCTACATAGGAGAAAGGATCTACTCAGGAGTAGGCATGGGTGACAGATGCAGTATGTATTTAAAGCTGAATTTATCACATTTGCACTTTCCGAAGCAATATGCAAACTGAAACACAGCCATCCATTGAAACTTGCACTTATCCAAATTCTTCCATGCAGTTCTCTAACCGAGCAGTGTTTGCAAAAATGCATGTGTCAGAAGAAAGAAAAAGGAAGGTATTAGTGAAAATAACCTACAGTGATGCATTACATTAAGGAAAAGAGCTTGCAGAAACGCACCTATTAGTCAAAACTGCATATAAAAATGTGTTTCTTAGGAGAAATCCACACTAAAACTTTGATGAATTTCCATGAGGATTTGAAAAACAATTGCTGCAGAATGTGGAGAAATGAATTTAAGATTGGAAAAATGAAAAAAAAAAGGAGAGCACTGACGTTGACAGATACTTCCATCCGTTCTCAGGAGGAAGAAGACCCAGCTGCAGGCAACAAACTAGCAGAGTAGCAGCGGCTGTAGAAGTCGCTCTGTCTCCTCTGGACCTTTGCTGGTTTAACAGCTCCCTTCAGAGCTCATTAATGTTCCTGGTTCCAGTGCTGGTCATGGGCAGCAGATCTATATGAGAGAAGATGCTTGTCCAAGTGCCTAGGTCAGTCTTAAAGGGCTAAACATGTCATCACAAGCACCTTGAATTGAGCTCTGTAGCATCGCCTGCAAATAAATACCAACTGAAAGTTTGATTTGTCTAGGCAGGAGACTGCGCTGAAGTTGAGAGAGGAGACAAAAGGGACGAATAACAAATCAACTAGCCTGGAGGGCAGAATGTAAGAAAATGAAAATAACGGCAGAATGTAGGCCTAAGAGCTAAGGAGCCTTAAAAGTAACATAATATTTGATGTAGTATTTTACGATGAGCTGAATCAGAGATAAAAGAGAACAGTAGCCTCATAATAAATGTGTACATGACCTTTATGGAAGTTACTGCCTTTGCATTCATTAAATAAACCATATGCAAGGCTTGCAATTCTTTTAAATCTATCTCAATATTGTCTGATCTTTATTTAAGAACAGCAACCCCTGTGCAAATAAATCTAAATAGGTGTGACCGTGTTGGTAAACAGAAGATTTAAGCCTTTTTTTGTTTTGTTTTTATTTTTTGCATATTCGAAGAGACCTTTAACATGCAAGGGCAGAAATAATTGGCCAGAATTGGGTTTTGTTGTTGTTGTTTTTGGCTTATAGGTAGCGCTGCAAGTAACATTAAACTTTATCTACACTTAACTTTTGCCCTGCTCTTTCTGGACAGAAGTCTGCACTTTTAACACTCTGTCTTTGTTTGCCTTGACATTTTCCTGCAAAAAAACCAAACAGAAACAGCACTTTAAAGCTGTATCGGAGCAAAAGTCAATCGGGTTTTCTACAGAGCTTTAAATTGCAGGCCGTGTCTGGAAAGAGCAGAGGAAAGGTAGGGGTGTGGATAAGGCCTTTAGTCTCATATAATCAATAAAGATGAGGACTTTTTTAAAAAGGAGAAGAAATGTACTACTAAAAATAAATGCAAGCTGAGGCATTGCACATACAATTGGAAACGATGGGTCCAGTTGGGTCATGCATGGTGATGCATGCGTTGGGCTATATGGAGATGGGACTATTGTGATGTGTTCTGTGTGACACCACCTTTGAAGAGTCTCTGGATCCTTCAATTGATCAAGGCTGCTCACAGAAACATATCTGAGCTTATTGCTCCCATTCGAAGCTCCTTTTTTTTAATAACCTGACCTTGGGCCAGTCACACTTCTCTGACGTCTCTCAGCCTCACTCACCTCACAGTGTTTGTTGTGGGGGAGGAAGGGAAAGGAGAATGTTAGTCACTATGAGACTCCTTTGGGTAGTGATAAAGCGGGATATCAAATCCAAACCCCTCCTCCTCCTCCTCCTCCTCCTCCTCCTCCTCCTCCTCCTCTTCTTCTTCTTCTTCTTCTTCTTCTTCTTCTTCTTCTTCTTCTAGTGTGGATGTGACCAGTGGCAAAGTTAGCCACCCGGGCACCTGGAGTGGCAGACATGCGAGCCACCCAGGGGGGCGATCAGTGCAGGATGTTGTGAATTCTGTTCCACCTTAAGGAACAGACGTGGGACATTGCATGCTGGGAACTCCCGTTTGTGTATAGCTTTCTGTTTTGCTTTGGACATGAAGGAGATCTGACATGTTTCCTTTTGTCCTGATCTACGCTGAATAAAACCTGCTTGTAAATATGTTCACACAGCCTCACGTGTCACTTCTGTTTGTGCAGCATTTTCTCTGCTGATTAGCGTGTTCAGTCTTCTAAAGCCTGGGTCACTGATTTATGCTGCACCAAGGACAGGAGTTCCCCAGCACACCGGTTGGTGGCCTGGATCCAGCTGGGGGCCTGCCAATTGCCCCCATTTCCTTGGGTGCATGCCAACATGGAGACTGACACCCAGGGAGGTGGCACAGTGATTGGCACCCATTGAGGGTGATTGACACGGCGATTGGCACCCAGGGGGGCGATGGGTGCGGTGATCTGTCCAAGGGGGTGATTGGCGCGGTGATTGGTGCCCAGGGGGGTGGCACAGCAATCTGCCCAGGGGTGATTTTGTCACCCCCCCTCAGGGATGACACCCGGGGAGAGGTGCCCCCACCGCCCCCCTTCCTACACCCCTGGATGTGACCTTCCTTTCAGTTTCCTGCTGGTGTTTCCAAAAGTGAGTCCTTCCACGTACTCATTCTCGGAACTTGTTAGTTCTTGCTAACATTGCAATAAGAATGGCTTCACTTTAGCTGAGGGATCCATGAAAAATCAGGATGAAAAATAATGTGGGGAGTTTTTTGGGGGGGCGCGACACCCACATTGATTGCAAATAAAGTTTAACTGTGTCAAAAAGTAACAAAGTAAAAGCTCATGATTAATTTTGAAGGCTCAACACACGCACACACATATGGGGTGAGGGGGGAGAGAGAGAGATGGAGAGAGAGAAATCTGAAAATGGAGCATTTATATTTACAATTATCTCCCTGGTACTATACACAAAGTTGTATAGCTTCTCATGAAGGATGAAATAGATATATACACTTAAGTCCCTTTGCTGTAAAGACGAGTGATTGATTTTGGTTGGCATAATGCAGCTTTCGTTGATATGAAGGCTGAAAGAGTAACCTCAAGAAATGCTTTCTAGAACTTGCAGTGGGGCTGTGTCTTAAGAAGCTTTCATCCGTGCTCTGCCCACTCCTACCTCTGACCCCACCTACTGCTGACATGTGGCCCTCGGAACATTACACAGAAGGGAATGTGGCCCTTGGGATGAATAGTGTTTCCCACCTCTGCCAAAGGCCACCACTACATCTTGATGGAGCAAATGTCCTGGTTTAACTATGTGCTGTGTGAGGAAGTACGGTAGCTCTTCCTCCTCCTTCCTCCTACTCAATAGTGATCCAGAGCGGAACTCTGATGTATAGTTAGCAGAATAAAAACTTAAACACGTTACAGGATTCCAAAAAAATAGACCAGAGGCCATTAATATTTCATTCAGCAGAGCTTTACTGCTACTGAAGGCAAATGAGCATAATAGTCACAAATCCAATACATTCAGAACTGGCACTGTCCATAAGAAATCCAGTTGCAGCAGACTTAACTTAAACTTACAATAACTTATAATAAGTCTAAACCAGAACACTGCACCAGAAGGAAAAGAGAGACAGAAAGAGAAAGTGAAAGCCAGGCTTCTTCTGGCCTATTACAGTGGTGCCCCGCAAGACGAACGCCTCGCAAGACGGAAAACCCGCTAGACGAAAGGGTTTTCTGTTTTGGAGGCGCTTCGCAAAATGAATTTCCCTGTGGGCTTCCTTCGCAAGACGAAAGCCCATAGGGAAATCTCCGGGACAGCGGGGAAGCGCAGCGCGTCTTCCCCACTGTCCTCGGACCTCCTCCGAAGCCTGGTGGTGGGGCGGAGAGACCTCCTCCCGCCGCCAGGCTTCGGAAGGCTCCTCCGAAGGCTGGCGGTGGGGCGGAGAGACCTTCTCCCCGCGCCAGCCTTTGGATGGCTGTCCTGAAGACTTGCGGTGGGAGGAGGGTTTTCCTTCCCACCGCCAACATTCAGAATGCTGTTCTGAATGTTGGCGGTGGGGAGGAAAAACCCTCCTACCACCACAAGCCCCGGGAACAGAGGAGAAGTGCTGCGCCCCTTCCCCTCTGTTCCCGTACCTGTCCTGAAGGCTTGCGGTGCGGAGAAAAGCCCTTCTCCTCACCGCCAGCCTGGCAAGCGGTTTCCATAGGAACGCATTAATTGATTTTCAGTGCATTCCTATGGGAAACCGTGCTTCGCAAGACGAAAAACCCGCAAGAAGAAAAAACTTGCGGAATGAATTAATTTCGTCTTGCGAGGCACCACTGTATTATGCAGTCATACCTTGGGTTACAGACGCTTTGGGTTGTGCGATTTCGGGTTGCGCACCGCGCTGAACCCAAAAGTACTAGAACAGGTTACTTCTGGATTTTGGAGCTTGTGCATGTGCAGAAGTGCTAAATCGCTCTTTGCACATGCCCAGCAGCACCAAATTGTGACCCGTGCATGCGCAGACGCAGCGCTACGGGTTGCAAACGCTGCAGGTTGTGAACGTGCTTCCTGCACGGATCACGTTCGCAACCCGAGCGTCCACTGTAGTCAGCATGACCTTGACAGAAGAGATAAGAGAACCAGTTTAAGCCAGCTGTACTCAGTTTCTCTGAAGGAATAACCCAAACACCACGAACCTTCTGCTTGTTTCTTTCACACAGAGAAGCTTCCAGAACCCTCTTGCCTTAATTAGAACAGGAAAGATCTCTACATATCAAATCAATACTTTCTGTACTAAGAAATGCAAACGGACAGGTTTAACTCTGTGCTGTGTGAGGAAGTAGCTCTTCCTCCTCCTCTTGTTGTTCGTTTGATAGAAAATGCCTAATCTACTTTGCGGCTCTGATGTTTCTGTCTCCTGAAGGGAACTTCTGCATTATTTTGCACCTCAGGGAAAGCCTCCCTTGAAAGCTGCCGGAGTGTGCATCAATCAGCTGGTGTGATAGGTAGTTTAGGATTCATGACCAAGCATCATGCTATTGTTGGAACAGGCTCTCGGAATAACTTCAACAATGTGTGTGTGTGTGTGTGTGTGTGTGTGTGTGTGTAATTGGAGGTGCTCTGATATCCTCTATTTGACCAATAGGCTCAATGAAGTTAGCAGAAGGTATTATTCCTATCTAACACCTTCCCCAGCTTCTTCCCTTTTCTTTTGCTGTGCCTGCAAAATCATAAATAGTTTCTATGCATATATATAAAAGCCAATAAGATGGGGAGATCTTACCTAAATAGGTCAGGGAATTGATACGATACGGCAAGTCCAATGTTGTTACATCTCTGTGGAATGCCCAGAAATAGCTAATATCTCTCAGTGACAACACTGACATGAGCGTCCTTGATGGGCCAGTGTGTATGTGACAGCTGAGATGTGTCAACATGTGGAATCAGACAGACGATGGACTGAGACAACCTACTTGCATACAAATTCTCTGAGACACTGGAGTGTCAGTGGGTGGGCACAGATGACCGTCTACTGACAGCGGTAGTTCAGACATCACTGTAAGACTCAACATAGTATATCACCATCGGCATCAATCCATTTGCAGATGCTGTACATTTTGAGAAATCAGCTGCTGGCAAGGCAAGGAGCATCAGGCTGGTCATCTGGACAAAGAGGACACATTCCTTCTCCCCATTCAAAAAAATGGTTGGTGGGAGCTGCCTAATAATAATAATAATAATAATAATAATAATAATAATTTTTATTTATACCCCGCCTTCCCCAGCCAAGGCCGGGCTCAGAGCGGCTTACAAGCAATAATAAAAACAAGTTGAATGATTACAACTTAAAAACAAAATTAAAATACAACATTAAAATATTGAAACCTCATTGCAGGAGGAGAAAGGGAAAGAAAGAGGGGGAGGGAATCAAATTGGCTCCAAGCCAAAGGCCAGGCGGAACAACTCTGTCTGACAGGCCCTGCGGAAAGAAATCAGATCCTGCATGAGATCATCATGTAGCCAGATCTGATTGGCTAAGTGATGCTGCGATGTCACCAAGGTCACGCCAGCTGGGATAGCTCAGTTGGTAGACTCTTAATCCCAGACTCTTAATCTCAGGTTTGTGGGTTTGAGTCCCACGTTGGGCAAAGGTTTCATGCATTGCGGGGGTTGGACTAAATGACCCTTGGCTTCCCTTCCAACTCCATGTTTCTATGAATAGAAATTTTGCACCCATTCTCTTGAAAGATTTGTATACATATTGTCCTTGTATAAGTTCTGTTTCAAGCTGTCATGATGCATAAGTGCAACCTCGTTCACCAGATTACGAGTCCACCGCTCTTAACCACTGCACCACACTGGCTCCCTCTGTTGAAACCACTGACAAATCATCCTTCATAAGTCACCCCAAATAGCACTTCCATTTCATCCCCAAATGCCCTATGAGGTGATTTTTTTAATAATAATAATAATAATAATAATAATAATAATAATAATACAGCTCCAAAACTGCTGACTCTTGAGCAAATCCACTACATCAGTGAGGCTGGGAGCAAGCCCCTTAGTGGGACTTACTTCAGAGTAGATTGGATTAAATGACCTGGTTGCATTGCACTGTAATATTTTGGATTAAATGACACAGTTTAAATGATATCAAATGATATCTTTTGGGGGATTTTTTTTTTTTTACAGCCACAGCAGGCTCTGTAACTCTTCAACGGTTTGACTTTACCCCTCAAAGCACACTTTTCCATTGCTTCCTGAGACAGGACCGATTGCAAGAACATAGTGTGGTGTAGTGGTTAGATGTCAGAGACTGGGCAGAGGAGGAATGGTGGAGACCGCCTCCCCAGCCCGATCTTTCCAGTTTAGATTTACAAAAGAGGTTTGAGGGAGCTCAGAGCAGCTCAGAGGCAGATGAGGGGAAAAGCTGAGAAATCATGGGAGACCCGGAACAACACCCAGCTGACACGTTGTCATTAGAAAGCATTCCAGACCCTCCATCTCCCAGAACCCGGCGAGCCTTGAAAGTAGGAGAGCAAAGAGCTCAAAGACAGAAGACACTTTTCAGCATCTGTATGAGAGACATTGAGCTTGATGAATGAGGAAGCAGAAGAGACAGGGGGCAGGGCGGGGCAAGGCGGGGAGGAGCGGGGCTGGAGATTCACTTGGGACAATGCCATTATCCAAGAGGCTGGGTTTTATAGTCTCTCTCTGTAAATACTGAATAAAGGTAAGAACGTTTCATATCTTTGTACGTACCAGGGCAACCAGCCCTGGGAGTCGCTGGCAGCAGCCTGACATTAGCATGTTGAACTAGGACCTGGGCAGCAGGGTTCAAATCCTTGCTCAGTCATGAAACTCACTGGGTGACCTTGAGCCCGTCACAGTCTCTTGCAAGGTTGCTGTTAGAATCAAATGGGGAGGAATAGAACCACCTATGCCTCCTTGAGCTACATGGAGGAAAGGTGGAATATGCATGTGATAAATGAACACCGGCTGCTTAAGCCAATTAAACGAAACCAAGTAGTTATTGCTATAAACTCTGCATGCTCTTCAGTAGCACCGATTTATGAAGTCCCCTCCTTCTCCTCATCTAGGCCATGCTGAAAGCAGCATGTGGTTTGAGATGCATGGCGCGGCATTCACCAAGAGACACTGCGTCTAGTGATGCCATCTGGCTAGGACTTAGGGGGAGAATTTCAGGTCCCCAGTCAGCAGAATGAGCAGGAAGATCCCCAAACACAGTACAGCTGGCTCACCACATTTTGAAATGGCCATATAAAAAGCTCCCCCCTCAATGGATAAAAGAAAACTAAGACAGAATGTAATTCTGTACATCTGGCCGCACGGAATGCTGGAGCTCATCTTTCTGATCACCTTTCTGCAGCTACCATTGTTTGCAAGCCAAGGGTTGCGCTCCATCGTAGGGTTACCACTAGTTCTGAATATGAAGTTTCAAGAGTGTAGCTTTCTTCTTAGAATCCCCAGAAGTAGATTTAAGGATGGGTTTTCTGAAGCTAGGGAGGAGGCTGTTTTCTGGTTTTCTCTGATGTTTTTATATGGGCTCCCCCTCCATGTCCACCAGGCACCAAGAATGAGCCAGAAGACACAGGCCAAGGTCTGCCCCATGGGACACTAGATGACGTTTCCTGCCATATGCTAGTGGGGTTTCCCCCTTCTACAGAAGGCTCCATCTATTCGGTCCAAAGTTCAATCTCCAGGACTTGTAGGGTTTGAATTACAGGAAAACCAGCAATTCTACTCCCGGGTCCCCTCCGATGTCACGAGAAATAATGGTTTCTCGTATTACAAATGACTTGGGGCTTTGCCCTTGCATTGGTTCCTTCTATTGCCTCATCAGTGTATTGATTCTCTGTAAAAAATATTAGGGGGAATGACACCAGGTCAGGCTCAATTTCTGACATCTAAAAAAAGACGTGGGAGCAGGAAGGCCCCCAAAGAGTCTTTCCAGGACACTAACAATATGCATGGTCTTGACCTTCTGTCTGCAACCAAGTTCTTTTCCTAATAGTTGCTTGTTATATGTGAAATCTTGTAATACGGTAATCTTAACTTATGTACGCAACATTTTTTTCCAGAATCAACGGAGACTAAGAATTTGTTTTTTAAAAAATACATACCCCATAAACAATCTAGTTCTAGTGCAATTTTTATTTTATTTTGCCTTGGAAAAGCCCTTCTGGAGAAGCTATTTGCACTGGCATGCTTTCGAACTGCTAGGTTGGCAGGAGCTGGGACCAAGCAATGGGAGCTCGCTCTGTCGCGGGGATTCGAACCACCGACCTTCTGATTGGCAAGCCCAGGAGGCTCAGTGATTTAGACCACAGCATCACCTGTGTCCCAACAGATGTGGGTGGTCCTGGCAATGGTGTGTCTGTGTATCCGCACCTGCCCGGTGACATTGTAGGTGGGTTGTGTACCAAGATCTCAATTGCTATTTCCTTCATTCACCTTGGACATGTGCAGGGCAGAAAGGGCATGAGTGACCCAATTAACGGGAGAGGTTTCAAACACATACCAAGTAACCACACCTACTCTTATGAATGGCAAGATCTAGATCCATGGTTCTCAAAGGGTGAGGATGGCAAGTGCAGTGGGAAGATTCAAGAACGAAGAAGCATTTCAGCATTTCAGCATCCCAGTATAGTATAGTACAAAATTTTATTTATTTATTTGCAGAATATGGATAAAGACCTTTTCAGAATATCTTTTCTGAGAAATATGAAAGATCAGGAAAGACAAAGGCTTCTTTGTGTTAATGAGGAAATGAGGGTTTGTTTGTCACAAATTACACAATATAAATGAGATTATCCTGCAAAAGCAAACATACCTCTCACTGAGTTTGTCTACATGCTTAAAGTACATATGTAAGAGGCTTGTTTATAATCAAATTTTGGGAATGATTTGCATTCTTATTAGCTGTGTTCTGTGTTATAAATCAAGCAATGCTAGGATTTGTTCCTTATTGTTTTCCAATGTATTTATATTGGGGAGGGGGAATGGATTTGGTGTGAGCAAATTTTTATTTTATGGCTGGGGCAACCTAGTCCAGGCACAGGCAAACTCGGCTCTCCAAATGTTTTGGGACTACAACTCCCATGATCCCTAGCTAACAGGACCAGCGGTCAGGGATGATGGGAACTGTAGTCCCAAAAAACATCCGGAGGGCAGAGTTTGCCTATGTTTGACCTAGTCAGATGGCTAGGGTACAAATAAAATACTGCTGCTACAACAACAACATTTCTGAAAGGGTGGCGCAGAGAAAAATGTTTTGAGAACCACTCATCTAGAATCAATCTAGCCAATGCAGCATATCGAAGATGAGCATGAATAATTCTGAGCTGAGAAATACTACAGTTTTGTGCTGCAAAGGGGTTAGCGTATGTTGTTGTTGCTTAGTCATTTAGTCGTGTCCGACTCTTCGTGACCCCATGGACCAGAGCACACCAGGCCCTCCTGTCTTCCACTGCCTCCCGCAGTTTAGTCAAACTCATGCTGGTATCTTCGAGAACACTGTCCAACCATCTCGTCCTCTGTCATCCTCTTCTCCTTGTGCCCTCCATCTTTCCCAACATCAGGGTCTTTTCCAAAGAGTCTTCTCTTCTCATGAGGTGGCCAAAGTATTGGAGCCTCAGCTTCAGGATCTGTCCTTCCATTTCCTTAAGAATGGATCGGTTTGATCTTCTTGCATGGGAATTTCAAGAGTCTCCTCCAGCACCATAATTCAAAAGCATCAATTCTTCGGCGATCAGTCTTCTTTATGGTCCAGCTCTCACTTCCACACATCACTACTGGGAAAACCATAGTTTTTACTATACGGACCTTTGTCGGCAAGGTGATGTCTCTACTTTTTAAGATGCTGTCTAGGTTTGGCATTGCTTTTCTTCCAAGAAGCAGGCGTCTTTTAATTTTGTGGCTGCTGTCACCATCTGCAGTGATCATGGAGCTCAAGAAAGTAAAATCTCTCACTGCCTCCAGTTAGCGTATACACAGCCTTAAACTGAAATTGGAAAGTTGGTGATTGGAGAGCCCAGTTTGGTAGGTGTTTTCCTGTCTCCTTTGCTAAAGCGTGCTTAAAAAAAAATAATCCATATCATGTCGTATATGTGACCAGTATAATTCTTTGAATCTTATTATAACGGAATTCTTAAATACTCTCTAATGGCATCATAGGGATCATTGGAAGAAGGGGGATTGCTTTCGAATGAGCAAACAGCCTCCAGCTGCCTGCCACCGTGGACCTTAAAAATGGAGAAGTGTGTCTAATTGGATCTAATTCAGCCTTAGTGACAATCCTACACCATTGAAAAATAGTCACATGTCAAGACATACCCAACATAGCATAAGCTGAGGTGCATTTTGGGGCAAGATGTTTGTCAAAATGTACATAATTGGGGTCGGATGACAATGCTTCTATTCTACATGCCCATCCCCTCTTTCCCCCTTTTCTTCCTAATGTAACAGCAATGTCTCAACAAATGGAACTGACCTGTAGAAAATGTAACTTGAAAAAAGAGACATTGCACATACTTTTGTTTACCAAGAAATCTTTAAAAATAATAAAATGTACATAATTGGGAAAAGTCACAAACTAGTGATATTGAATACACACTTAGTATCTTGTTCTTTCTTTCTTTCTTTCTTTCTTTCTTTCTTTCTTTCTTTCTTTCTTTCTTTAAAAAAACACCTGGCAGTACTTGGCGATAATGGCTAATTATCTCTAAATTTGCATCTGTGCATATAAATCAGCACATGCAATCCCTGACCATTGGCTATTCTGGCTAGGGCTAATTGGAGTTGGACTTCAGCAACATGAACTATACAAGGTTCTTCATCTCTGCTTTCAACTATAATGATCTCCAGGCAATTTTTAAAAGTTGTTTTCTTATGCTTCTGTAAGTTGGCCCAGTATCACTATATCCAAACTTCTTGGAAAACTCAGCCATGGTTTTAACACTAACAAAAACTGTTAGTTGGCTGTAAGTAGGCCCAGCAAAGCTGGAATGAGCAAATGGCCATCCCATTGGGAATCAACATAAAGCAATAGTTGATTCATTTTGTGTGTTTGTAAGGGGTTGTTAACTGGTGAAGTTGCCACGGAAGGGGACATTTTATTCTTCTATGGAGCCACGTGAATGCAAAAAAAATAGCCTGCTAATAGTATATTGTGGTTTTTGTTCATCACATTTTAAGCTATATCTCAGTCTCCCTACAACACCCATGGAAAAGTCGCTTGCCTTGAGGCGCAAGCAATATGCAAATTTATTTAAATTAAATCAATTAAAAGCCAGATCATTAATCAACTTTTTTTTTAAAAAAAAATCCTTCATCTGTGGACAGTCCTAATAGATTACACCTGGGGGGTTAAGGGAGCTGCTACTGAATTATTTAATCAGATCCTATTGACCAACAACATGTCTTATTAATTTCCTTATAATGTTTAAAGGGCAAATCTATAGCAATTAGACACAAAGGAGGAAGCCTTGTGTCTGTGCAACTTGCATTCCTTTTCAATACGAGGGCCTATAAGAGGCCCATTGAGAAAGGATGGCTGTTGGGTGCTCAGTTGGGTAATATTCTGAAATCATCAGATAATAATTGCAATAACTGACCTTGGAAATCTATTGGCTTGCATTCATTCACTCCAAGCATATGCAATTAATATTTAGGTTGCTTAAAGTGAGAATACAGGTGCTGCGTGTCGGCACCTGCACTCTGATTTTCAGTAAATACAATTGAAACACTTTCATTAGGAAGCTCCCTTGTTCCTTGCTAACTTTCCATCACAAGGGTGGAGAAAAACGAACAGAATAATGCTGAGTGCCCAACATTTTTTCAGTTGCTGTAAATGGCTCACAGATGACCTGCTTTCAGGAGGAAGGGGTTTGCTGTTCTCTAATCCTAAAGTGTGTGAGGACCTCAGCCAGTGTGGTGTAGTGGTTAAGAGAGGTGGACTCGTAATCTGGTGAACCGGGTTCGCTTCCCTGCTCCTCCACATGCAGCTGCTGGGTGACCTTGGACTAGTCACACTTCTTTGAAGTCTCTCAGCCCCACTCACCTCACAGGGTGTTTGTTGTGGGGGAGGAAGGGAAAGGAGAATGTTAGCCGCTTTGAGACTCCTTAGGGTAGTGATAAAGCGGGATATCAAATCCAAACTCTTCTCATCTGCTACCTTTTAAAGGATCTCAGGTAAAAAGATAAGAGAATACCTTTGCTTGAGATCCAAATGGCATGCTATGCAAATGCCTCAGATTTTTCCTGCGTAGAAAAGCCACATTTTTTTGGGGGGGTGGGGCGATTGGGAGTTAAAAAGCAGTTGAGGGAGGGACACTTAACTCTTTCCCTGCCCACTGCTTTTTAAGTGTCTTTTGAGACATATGTTTGTGGTAGCTTAGTGAGCCACTAGTCACAGTAGAATGGGAAGGGGGAACTAGATGCTCTCCAGATGTTGCTGGTCTACAACTGCAATACCTCACCATTGGCCATGTTGGCTGGGGTTGGTGTGAGTTGGGAGTCCAACAAAATTTGGGGTACTACAAGGTCCCCCATCTCTGCTGCAGAAAATACTGGGTTAGGTTGATTGGACCCTGTTGGGTGATTAGCGTAGGATGAACATAAATATTCACCTACTAGATTGTTGCTGTCTGTCTGCAAGTTCTGAAGATCTCAGAAGCCTGCTCTGCAGTCACCCAGAGCAGGGCTTTTAGTGAGTCAGCCTCTGTTTTGTTGTGGAATAACATTCCTGTTGAGATAAGACAGGCACCCACTATGTGTACTCTCCTGAAACAACTGAAGACATTCTTGTTCCAACAGGCTTTTCTCAGTCTTTGCCACATGTGTCTATTTTGTGTGGTTTTGTTGTTTTCTTTTAACTATTCTTCTTGTTTTATTAAACATCACCTGGAGACAATTGTATATAAGATGAATAAATTAATAATTTGTCAAGGTCTGCTCCTATCTCACTTTAAGAATTAGATGGCATAAGGTACTTTACCTTGTCCTATCACTAACTGCAGTGGACGTGGGTGGCACTGTGGTCTAAACCACTGAGCCTCTTGGGCTTGCTGATCAGAAAGTTGGCGGTTCGAATCTGCAATGGGGTGAGCTCCCGTTGCTCTGTCTCAGCTTCTGCTACCCTAGCAGTTCGAAAGCACGCCAGTGCAAGTAGATAATTAAGTACCACTGCGGTGGGAAGGTAAACAGTGTCTCTGTGTGCTTTGGTTTCTGTCACGGTGTTCTGTTGTGCCAGAAGCGGTTTAGTCATGCTGGCCACATGACCTGGAAAGTTGTCTGTGGACAAATGCCGTCTCCCTCGGCATGAAGCGAGATGAGCGCCGCAAACCCATAGTCCCCTTTGACTGGAGTTAACCATCCAGGGGTCCTTTGCCTTTAGCCTAGGACTTGCCAATCAGAAGGTCAGTGGTTCAAATCCCTGCGACGGGGTGAGCTCCCGTTGCTCAGTCCCTGCTCCTGCCAACCTTGCAGTTTGAAAATACGTCAAAGTGCAAGTAGATAAATAGGTACCGCTCCAGCGGGAAGGTAAACGGTGTTTCCGTGTGCTGCTCTGGTTCACCAGAAGCGGCTTAGTCATGCTGGCCACATGACCCGGAAGCTGTACGCCGGCTCCCTCGGCCAATAAAGCAAGATGAGCACCGCAACCCCAGAGTCGGCTACAACTGGACCTAATGGTCAGGGGTCCCTTTACCTTTTTAACTGCATTTTGCTAGTTTCACCTTTATGTTGCCTTGCTCAGCTCCTCTAGTACAAATTTCATCTTCTGCAGGTGTTCTTCAAATTATCTTCCATTAACAATCATATAATCAAGTACTCTAGGCAACACTTTAGAGTTGACACAATGGCTCCTCTCAACCTTTGAAATGTCCCAGAATATTACTGTTGTGGGTTGACCATCAGAATATGCCTCTGCTTGCAAATAGTTGCTGGACAGAGCCAAGACTTTGGCTTTTGATGCCAAAGATGTATACTTTTAGGATCCACTGTTTTCTATGATTTTAAGTTGTTTTAAACTGTTTTTAACATTAATTGGTGTCACCTGCCCTGGGACCTTAGAGTGATGGGCGGGTTAATGTTGTTGTTGTTGTTGTTGATGATGATGATGATGAAGAAGACCGAGCAGGAGTTTCAACCCTCGTCTTTCTGGTCCTAGCCCTTAGTCACTCCTTCATGTTAACATTGTACCTGCTTTTCAGATACAGGTACACGTTTTACAGATGATTTCAAATAAAATCTCTGCCTACCAAACAATTCACCATAGTTTTTCCTTCATTTTTATTAAAAAAGCACACACAGCCCCCTTCAAAATTAGATATAAAATTGGGTTACAATTTCAGACAGCTGTGCTGATCCTGCCAAGAGATGTGCTCTCATTTGGAATAATTATGCCATATGAGAAATTTATAAATATTATGCTTGGTGGGGGAGGAGGGAAGAAAAAGCAGCGTCTTCCCAGAGAGCGTTCAAAATACCTTTCCACTCTTCTTTCTTTTTTCCTTCCCCTGCCCTCCTTACGACACCCACTTTCCTTCCTTTCTTCAGAGAAGCTAATCACAGCACTGAGACAAACACAGACATTATCAGGCCAAATTAAGGTATAAATCACAGAGGGAAAAGCAGCTCTCCCTGGGTGTGTGTCTCTTCCTCAGCGGAAAACTGGAGAAATCTGATTTTGCACTTTACATTCTGTTTCATGTCTCTAACTCTGCCGTGGACCATTTGTCTCTCCTCCCTTTCATGCTTCATTATGACACAGCCCTGCGTACGGGAATGACAGAGCTGGTTATGCCAATACCTCTCAAATGGTGTGGTGGGGACAAACACCTGTGGGGGGACTGCATTGTGATGGCCTGGGAATCAGATTCAGAGGCTGAACCTGAGGAATCCCAGCCAACTGAGTCTGCTCTGGCTCCTGAGGGGATGGAGGACCCATTGCCTGCAGGTGCTCCACTCTCAACCCTGTCAAGGGCCCAGGACATGATTGCTGAAACAGCAAGGAGCTGTCCACAAAGTCGCTAAGGCATGGACCAAGGAGTTGGGCAGGGTCGGGATACATCAGAAAGATACTGGGGTCCAAGAGTTGGTCGTGGGAAAGAAGTTGTGTGGAAAGAAGTATGTCCACAAGTCCTTTGATTTCACCAGAGTCCAGGGACAGAGGGTCCTTTACGGTGGCTGTGTCAGAGTCCACACTAGAGGGAGCCAAAGCCTTCGAGCCTTGCACACGCTTTGTTCTATGGGGCTGCCCCTTCCAAGAAGATCTCATCTGAGTCAGGTTCTAGGCTTGGGTCCTTGAACAGTGAGTGTGGAGGGGGCAGTTTTTGCAGGACCCCATACCTGCATGCAGCAATATCACTCTTTGGAGATGAGGTCAGTTACCCGGCTTCCATAGAGAATAAGGAGAACTCAACCGCAAGCACTAAAGTGAAAATGCTGATGATTTTCATTCAAAACGTTTTGCTTTGCTCAAGAAAATTATGGGAACCAGCCCCAAATGCCTGGGGATTACACAATTAGCCTAGAGGTCATAAAGCCACAACACACACACTCCACAACCCTAACTGAAAATGGATGGGACAGAAAATATATGAAAAAGAGCATTTCTGTCTTCCCTCTCTTATGCACACTCAGCAATCAGACTTGCTTTCTGGATAAAGATCACTGACTAAGCAGTGCTGTGTTAAGCCTTAAAAATGTTAACATTCAAAAGTGATAAAGATTTGCAGGAAAAAATCATATCTGAGGCATTCCTGGTTTTTTTTTTTTAAATAATATCTGAAGCAAGAAAGATTACAGAAAAATTATATCTAAGTTCTCAGCTGCTGAAGAGATCAAGAATATCTAAAACAACCAAAGATGCAGAAAAATATCGAACAACACTTCTTTAATTTTGTAAACGTAGTCTGTCTCTAGCAGTCAGAAGTAAAGCCACTGCCTTGATACAGTCCCTTTGCTGTGTCCCCGAGACACAGAGGAAGCTGGATATTAATGACGTGCTTGTGCTGTTGTCCATTGGTCCAGGATTTGCTCCCATCACAAGACTAAACAACTGTTACTTGTCTTTTAAGAGCCGATATTTACATAAAAGATATGGTCAGGAATTCTTTTCGGGCAGCTTAAAGATGTCTGACTAAGTCGCCACCTGTGGCCTCTGCTGCCTTGGTCAAAAGACTTCAAAGTGACAGAGGGAAGCGTGCAGGCCTTTTGCATGTATGCATACACAGAAGGAGATTAGCCTATTTGCAAAATCCTTTTAATTTCACCCCCTCCACACACACACATTGCCCACCCCTTAAGGACATCTGTTAGAAATTCTGCATGGAAGCCAAGCAAGGAGACATCTTGATTGCATAAGAAGCCCCATTCCCTTGTTAGATATATTCAGCCAATTAAGGCCCGGGATTGCACACATTTCCATTTGAATGCTGTTTATCGGTTGCCATTATTTCCAGCACGTGAAGAATAGAGTTCATGACCTAGGATTCGTGTGTTGGCTGATTTTGCACATTTGTTATTAAGGAAAACTCTAATTAACGTCATTTGGAAAATTTGTTTTCTGCAAACGAAAGCGAGAGGAATGGAAACAGGAGAAGCTACGACGGCAGCACAAATGGGGTAATCACCGTGCCAAATTGCTTTGAAACTGGGTTGCTTTCTTCCAATAGCCTCCATGGGTCTGGCGGCGAGAGCACTCTTGTTTTTCATGAATTAAGAGGAGCGGCAGGTAGTCAGTCATCTGAGTTGCGCTGGAAATGGTGTAGAAGTGATGGCAGTGTGAATTTAATCAGGCCTAATCTTCCTTTATCACTCAAGCTCTCTGGAATAAATGCTTATTTATTCGTTTGACATTTTGTGGAGTTTGCACCCATCTCGAAGGATCCAATCTGGGAAAAACAAAACCCATATCTAAAGATAAGAAGGAAAAACTATTATTATTATTATTTATTATATAGGGCTGAATTCTTGCAGGGTTCCATTTTATTTATTTACTTAACCATAATGTCTAAAAGTATGCATGGTATAGGGAAAGTAGATAGGGAGATGTTTTGTTTTACCTCTCCTATAATGGTAGAACTTGGGGCTGTCCAACAAAGCTGGAAGATTCAGGACGGGCAACAGGAAGTTCTTTGCATGACACATTGTTGTACTATGAAATTTGCAATGGAGATACAATGGCAGCCACTAACGTGGATGGCTTTAAAAGGGGATTAGACAAATTCACGAAGGCTATTAATGGCAGGTGGCACTGTGGTCTAAACCACCGAGTCTAGGGCTTGCTGATCGTAAGGTCGGCGGTTCGAATCCCCGCAACGGGGTGAGCTCCCGTTGTTCGGTCCCAGCTCCTGCCAACCTAGGAGTTCAAAAGCACGTCAAAGTGCAAGTAGATAAATAGGTACTGCTCCTGCGAGAAGGTAAACGGCGTTTCCGTGCGCTGCTCTGTTTTGCCAGTAAAGTGAGATGAGCGCCGCAACCCCAAAGTCATCCACGACTAGACCTAACGGTCACGGGTCCCTTTACCTTTACCATTTAGTCAGTGATGGCTACATTTTAGCTCCACTGTCAAAGGCATGGCCTTAAGCACCAATTGCTGAGAATCACAAGTGGGAAGAGTACAGGTGGAACTAAACACCCATACTAAGTAGAAGTCCTCTTTAGGTCTCAGCCTGGTGTTGCTGAAACAGTTGGAGAACTGCATTGCAAAATCGGAATAAGTGCAAGTTTTGAAGCTGTGCTTTGCTTTACATTTTGTTTTGGAAAGTGCAAATGTGATCAATCTGGCTCTAAATGTATCATATTTATCTTCATCCCTAACAACAACAACAACGACAACAGCATATTTTTATTTCTATGCTGTTTATCTGACTGGGTTGCCCCAGCCACTCTGGGCAGCATCTAACAAAACATTGAAACACCCCCCCCAAAACATTAGAAAACCTCCCTGAGCAGGGCTGCCTTCAGATGTCTTCTAAAAGTCAAATAGATGTTCATTTCCTTGACATCTGAAGGTAGGGCATTCCACAGGGAGGGTGCCACTACCAAGAAGGCTCTTTGCCCAGGTCCCTGTAATCTCACTTCTCACAATGAGGGAACCACCAGAAGGCCCTCGGAACTGGATCTCAGCTGGATCTGGGCTGAATGCTGGGGGTGGAGACACACTTTCAGGAACACAGGGCCAAGGAAACGTACTGGGAGCCAATGTAGATCTTTTATGATCAGTGTTATCCAGGCGGCTGCTCCAGTCTGGCAGCCACATTCTGCTGCCCTATTTGGTATTTTGCTATTTGGTATTGATTATGGTCATGGCAATAGCTTTGCATGTGCAGGGGTTAATGGAGAATTTCTGCCCTCCCTCATTTGCACATCACACATTTAAATTTGCCACATGCAGTGTGAAACACTTTGAACTAGGAAAACACAGTTCCCTTGGTGCCTGATTCCCTGTGTTTTTCAATGACGATGTAGCAGATCAGTTCTCTTAAATTAAGTCAACCCTAACCTGGAGCAAAGCATCGGGGTTGCTGCAAATGAGTCTGAGACCCAAATGACTTAAGACCGTCAAAATGAAAATGCATCCATTTTGGTCTATGGTGACATCAGAATTCCTTTCTTTTGCTTTGCAATTTACTTGATTATCTGGATAATAACTGGTTTACCCTTAGCAGCTAGCACAAATAATGAGCATGTTGATTAAGACACTCTGGAAGGGGGCCAAACACTAATAAAATTAAGAAAGAAACTGGACACTTCAAATGAAATGGCTTGTCTGTGTAATGAGGAAAGAGAAAAGTTAAAAGAACTACCCGAAGGCCCCCCCACCCAAATGAAGTATTAGTAATCTTTATTACTGGAAACCTGGAGAATCGGAAACCAAATTGTTCTATTATTTTTCTGTAATGCTTAATTTAGCTGATAAGCCAAAGTGAGCTTTGCGGGACGGGTGAAGGGAAGAGAAATCATTTCAAGGAAGAAAGTTATTAAATGCCCCTCAGCACCCTGATACCTTTTAGTGGAATATGGAATACTGATGAACTGGAATACTTCGCAAAGATCTGGTCCGTAGGGCCCTAGCCTCTTAACAACCTCGGCAGTCTTTGTCTCCTGCAAGAATCAGGAACACTCAGCAGTTTAGAGAATTCAAACTTTAACAAGCTCAGGAACCAGCTCATTAGAGCAGTCCTTGCCAAAGAGTATTATTGTTACAAAATGCATGTCTGAGAAAGTGAGTCCTATTATCACAGGATCTGCTCACTTCCTATCTCAAAGATACTTAACAGCACCAGAAATACATTTCCGGGGCTAACAAGGCAACATCACCACATTTTCTGGGCAGATTGCTGAGGAACATGGCCTGTTTGCTTTTCCGGGAACCCTGAGATAAAGCAAGCAGTTGTTTTCCCTGTCTGCAGAGCATAGGATGAGGAGCAGGTGTTGTAGACTATAAGGAGTTAGGTTTATAGTCAGTTCAAAACGGATCATCAGCACTGTGGATCCTGCTCTCAACATGAACCTGTCATTCAAAAATCAGCTCTGTGAAAAGCCAAGTCCTTTCTGTTTTTTATAAGCACACTTATGATGTGTGTTGTGATGTCATCACATCTCAACGATGTCATTGCTTCCCCACCCCTGCTCCGTATCATTGGTTGCTGATAGGCAAGGAAAACATAAGGAAATTACCTCATGATTTAGATATATATGCACAAAGAAGGGAAATAATGGCAGCACCAGGCCGCCATTTTCAAATGGCAGTTCTGTGCAAAGTGTATAATATTCTGTTTTTATTTGGACTCGGGGCTCATACTATATATATGCTCCAGGAATCAGATAGATGCACCAAAGTCTTAACAGAGTAGCAACCTCCCCCCGCCCCCCAGCTATGACACAGGTGAGAAAAGTCTTTCCCAACTTGGTGCCTTCCAGATGTGTTGGACTTGCAACTACTCTTGCAACTATGGGAGCCAGTGTGGTGTAGTGGTTAAGAGTGGTAGTCTCATAATCTGGTGAATTGGGTTCGCATCTCCGCTTCTCCACATGCCGCTGCTGGGTGACCTTGGGCCAGTCACACTTCTCTGAAGTCTCTCAGCCTCACTCACCTCACAGAGTGTTTGTTGTGGGGGAGGAAGGGAAAGGAGAATGTTAGCCGCTTTGAGACTCCTTCGGGTAGTGATAAAGCGGGATATCAAATCCAAACTCTTCTCTTCTTCTACTGTCAGCCTCATCCAGCATGGCCAATGGCCAAGGATTATGGGAATTGTAGTCCAACGCATCTGGAAGGCACTAGGTTATACGGCTCATCCATTTAAGGAGGGAATCGTTGGTCAGTAGCAGGCCATCATTACCCCACTTATGAGGAGAAGGCCTGTTTGCATATTTTGGTGCATTCACAGGGCCCTTTTGCACTGCCACCAGATAAATATATGGATGCAGGTTTGTGTGTGTGTGTGTGTGTGTGTGCGCGCACACACACACACACACACACACACAGGCAATGGAAAACTGGGCTAGCTGGCTCAACACCATAACCACCTTAAACACGGATGGGAAATATCAGGCCCAATGGCAAATGGCCCTCACTAATCTCCCCAGCCAATACCCTGCCTTGTTTTGCACATTCCTTGAGTGTTTTTCCCTGGCTGGAATGCATCCTTGAACTCTCATCATACTTCTTGTTTGCCTGCATAGAGGACAGTGAGGGATGTGTGAGGGTCTTAGGGCGGGGAAAATCCAGAGGCTGTGGGAAATAGAATGAAGTAACCTATCTGGACAGGGAAAGCCTAACTTCTGTGTAACCTGTAGGTTAGATTACTGCAATGTGTTATATGCGGGGCTGCCTCTGACTACATTTTGGAAACTTCAGCTGGTGCAGAATTTGACGGCCAGCTTGCTCACCGGGGCAAGACGAGTTGGACGTATAACGCCGATCCTAAACCAACTGCTGCCTCTTAGTTTCCAGGCCCAATTCAAAGTGCTGGTGCTGACCTATAAAGCCTTATGTGGTTGAGAACCTCAATACCTTAAGGAGAACGTCTCCCCATACAAACCAACCCAGATCCTGTGCTTGTCATCGGAGGCCCTTCTCTGCATCCCCTCTTCTCAAGAGGTTTGGAGGGTGACAGCATGAGGACAGGCCTTTTCTGTGGTGGCTCCCTGTTTGTGGAATACTCTCCCCAGAGAGGCTTGCCTAGCACCAGGGAGAAACATTCCTCTTTTACCAGGTCTTCAACCATTAAACAATCTACAGTGGTGCCTTGGGTTACATACGCTTCAGGTTACATACGCTTCAGGTTACAGACTCCACTAACCCAGAAATAGTGCTTCAGGTTAAGAACTTTGCTTCAGAATGAGAACAGAAATCATGCAGGGGTGGTGTGGTGGCAGCAGGAGGCCCCATTAGCTAAAGTGGTGCTTCAGGTTAAGAACAGTTTCAGGTTAAGTACAGACCTCTGGAACAAATTAAGTACTTAACCCGAGGTACCACTGTATGACATTTTAAATGTGGAGGGACTGTTACTGTGTTGTTTTTATAGGATTGTTGTTGTTGTTATATGTAAATTATGTTTTTAATATTGTACACCATCTTGGGATCTTCAGGAAAAGGGCAGTACAGTGGTACCTCGGGTTACATATGCTTCAGGTTACATAGGCTTCAGGTTACAGACTCCGCCAACCCAGAAATAATACCTCGGGTTAAGAACTTTGCTTCAGGATGAGAACAGAAATCGTGCAGCGGCGGCACGGTGGCAGCAGGAGGTCCCATTAGTTAAAGTGGTGCTTCGGGTTAAGAACAGTTTCAGTTTAAGAACGGACCTCTGGAACGAATTAAGGACTTAACCTGAGGCACCACTGTTTATAAATTGAATAAATTAAAAATAAAAATAGAAGCTAGCCGACGACCCAGAGGTAAAATGCACATTTATTTTTCTGCCCACTCTGCTTGCCCAGAAGTGAATTCCTCCAGCTGGAAAACATTCCTGATACTTGTCCTTATGCAAACTTTCAACATCTGATGGGTGACGGGGGTGGTGGTTGTGTGAAACCCCTTCCCCCAGGATAACACCCAGAGAGATTCAGAAGGGGAGAATGGTACACATCTAAACATACACTGTTACATATATGACAAAGCTTAGTATCTTATCCTAGTGACGTTACTCAGAGCTGTCAAGATTTCATTGTCAAGAATCTTCTTCCAGATGGCAATTATTGTGCTTGAAACCTAAGTTCATTTGTATTTTCCATTTTATAACCAAGAAACTCAATGCACATCTTAATGTGAACCTACCTGTACCAAGACGTGTATAGCTCCGGGGAGTAGACCAATATAATGCGGCATTATATATTAATAATAGTAATTTATAACTCAGTTGAAGCGGTATTCGAACCGAAACGCAGCCATCCTTTGAAAATGTGCACTTCTCTGAACATTGCAAAGCGGTTTCCCAATCGAAAACTGAACAAAAAGGTGTGTATTAGGAGGAGGTGTGCATAATAATGTACGTATTAGTGAAAATAACATGCAAAATACCATAGGTGCCAACTCTATAGGGCTGAGGTGTTTACAGCCCCACTCCCCCAGCAATGTATGTTGGGATGGGGCTAAGGGGGCGGAGGTGATTGATAGGTGGGCAGCAGCAGCCACCTGTCACATTTGGCCCATGAGGCCCATCCCTGTGGAGCCAACCCAACGTTTATCATTATTACAGCCCCCCAGCACCTCCAGGTTAACAATAAAAAGGCACATTTCAAACCACAGGGGCTACCTCTGGGCTGCATCAATAGGAGTATAGCATCTAGATCAAGGGAAGTAATAGTGCCACTGTATTCTGCTCTGGTCAGACCTCACCAGGAGTACTGTGTCCAGTTCTGGGCACCACAGTTCAAGAAGGACACTGACAAACTGGAACGTGTCCAGAGGAGGGCAACCAAAATGGTCAAAGGCCTGGAAACGATGCCTTATGAGGAACGGCTAAGGGAGCTGGGCATGTTTAGCCTGGAGAAGAGGAGGTTAAGGGGTGATATGATAGCCATGTTCAAATATATAAAAGGATGTCACATAGAGGAGGGAGAAGGGTTGTTTTCTGCTGCTCCAGAGAAGCGGACACGGAGCAATGGATCCAAACTACAAGAAAGAAGATTCCACCTAAACATTAGGAAGAACTTCCTGACAGTAAGAGCTGTTTGACAGTGGAATTTGCTGCCAAGGAGTGTGGTGGAGTCTCCTCCTTTGGAGGTCTTTAAGCAGAGGCTTGACAACCATATGTCAGGAGTGCTCTGATGGTGTTTCCTGCTTGGCAGGGGGTTGGACTCGATGGCCCTTGTGGTCTCTTCCAACTCTATGATTCTATGATTCTATGATTCTACCTAACCAAAAGCGGACTGAAAAACAAATGTTCTCAGGATCCACTTAAAAAACAACGAGGTGGTCAAATGTATCTTCCATGGGAGGGAAGTTCCATATTCAGAGTCATCACCAAAAAGGCCATGTCTGTGATATTATATTATATTATAATTATATTATATTTTGATAAAATTTATACACTGCTTGATTGTAAAAAGCAAACAAACCTCAAAGTGGTTTACAAAAAGAGAGCACAAGAAAATCAATTTAAAAAATACAACCGTACTTAGAAACATACGAAAGTTAAAATACTAAACAGATTAAAATTAATCCAACTTTCTAAGCATCAGGATAGGCTTGTCTAGACAAGAATGTAATTTTAACAGGCACGAAAAAGAGTGCAGTGAAAGCGACCGGTTGATCTATGTTATTCTCTGTGAGTTCTGATTGGCATTAACCGATTGAAGGTCGGAATGCTGTTAATAAACAAACAAAGATGAGATTTCTTCTTTTGTGATCCAGCACTTTCCAAGGTTGCTCCAGGCGTGTGCATCTGTGTGTAAGTCACAAAATGAAAAGAAAATAAACAACCTCCCCACATTTTTATAATGTGTTGCTTTGTGTCTTCCGTTTGCCACCTCTTCTATTCAAGGTTCATTTGCTTAAGCACAGCCGGGACCTTTGGAGAAACAATTCCATTTGCTGCTTGGAGATGTCAGCGTCTTGCATATCTATTTCCTTCTCATCTGGTTGAGCAGGGACTGATGTGTAAATCTCCACACATCCCGATTAGCCTGTGCTCCAAAATGATGGGTTCAATAGAAAGGTGACAATATTGCACGAGAAGTGGGCCTCTGTTTGCAGAGGGGCTTTTGGAGGAGTTGGCCTCAGAGCAGCACGCTCGCTTGCTCTCAGATACAAATCACACGTCAAATGCTTTAAGGGGTATATTTTCCCCGTCAAACCGCTCTCTGGAAATACTCTGAGGCAATAGGCATTTATCTCAGACTGCTACCTCCTGAAGGTAGTTGCATACTGGAAAAGGCACAGAATACCAATTCTTCCAGAAAGGTGCCATTGCTCTCCAGGCTGCTGCTCTTGCTGGGGGGGTTTGGAGGAACCCACCTATGCTGTTTTCATGTGCAGTGTGGATCAAGGACAACCCAAGTTTTTTGTGAGCCCTTTGGCAATAGGGTATCAGTGACCAACCCCCTTTGCCCTGCCCCTTCCTCCTGAAGCCACACCCTCCTAAAGCCACGTTCCTGCCTCTTCCTCCTGAAGCCACGCCTTCTCCTCTTTGGCCCCGCCCATTCCTCCTCCAAACTTCTTGGGCCTCCTTCCTTTTAACAGATCTTGACCAAAAGTGACAACCTCTGTCTCACCAAATATTGTTTTCACCCAACATTCTGCTTCCTACAGTGAACAGCCAGGTGATTTTTGGAAGCATATGATGAGCAGGGAGTGAAGATCCAGGAATTTCTCATGTCACCACCATATGGTGTTCCAAGCTATACTGCCCCTGCATGTGGGAGTTCTGCGCAGAGGCGGTTTTAGGGTGGCATGACTGGGAGCTGCTGAAATTTGAGAACTAAAAGTCCACCACTGTTCTGGGGCTATCTTCATTCTTGGAGGTGATATGCTTCCTCAATACCAGTTGCTGGAAACCACAGGAGGGAAGATTGCTGTTGTGCTCAGATCCTTTCAGGCTTTTCACAAGCATCTGGGTGGCCAATGTGAGAACAGGATGCTGGGATAGATGGACCATGGGCCTGATTCAGCAGGCACTTCATATGTTCTTATATCATGGCAAATGGCTGGAATGTCTGTTTGATGGGAGCGAGCCAACAGTAAAGCACACTGTGCCCATTGGAGCCAACTCTTTATTAGCAAGAATGGGATCTGGACAGACTTGGCAGAGTCCCAGGCCTAGTGAGCACAGGGACTCATCTCTGGTAGGTCTTGCCCCCATGGATCAGTTGTTAAGACTAAAGGTCCCCATCTCCCCACAATCATCTATGTCTCCTCCCTTCCGGAGCTTTTCCTCAAGCAATCTGAGACTGTGCCTGCATGCCTGCCTTTGCTCCTCTTTCTTCATGCCTCTTCTGATTCTGGGAGACCGGGGGGAAGGGAGCTGGTTGCAGCAGGAAGGAGAGATACCCTTGACTCTTCACTAGCCTGACTCACCTCTGTCTCTTGGCCTCTCTTTTCCCACCCTCCTGCTTCAGCTTCTGCCTCTGGTTCTGGACTCCTTCTGTCACAAACTCTCCCTGCTCACTAAGCCCTGTTACCCCTTCAGCTTCTGACACCTCCTCCTCCCAGTCTTCTCCCTCTGATCACTCGTTGTTCTGCCACTAGTTCCTGGGCTCTGAGCCTTCTTCCCTTAGTGGTTCCCCAGCTGGTTCCTCCCATCATTTCTCTGCATCCAGCCAGTCCATGACACCATTTGGGGGATGTTAGAATTCTCTCTCTCTGTGTGTTTTTTAAAATCATCTGAAAAATTAGAACCAAGTTTGCAGTAAATCTGAGCCAAAGTATTTAGCCTAAACATTTTTCATCCTGTTTGTGGGATGGGATGAGAATGGCCAACAAAGATTGCAATAATCCAGGGTAGGAGTTATCGGAAAAGCATGAATTATTTCTATATGTGCATCTCTGTATATAAATTAGCAAATGCAAATGTGTGTTTCCCTCCACCCTTGTTTGGGCGATGCACCTCTTTTTCTTTTCTTTTTGGCAGTGTGCTGCTGGCCACCTCATTGACTGCTTTTGCTAAAGCTTGCCTTGGAATGCCCCTGGAGATTAATGCTAAGCAAGATCCCCAAGGCTCAAATCGGAAATAGCTTGGCTTAAACCTGTTTGAAGAAAGGGAAGACTCGATATTTATAAAACGTCCTCAATTTAAAGTTGCAGAAAACTTGTTTCTCGTCAGGCCTCTGGCAGGGACTTTTGTGCGTCAGCAAGAGAAGCCTTAGCATGGGTACCGAAATAAGCAAATAATCACAAATGTGCTACGCCAGAATTGATTTTGCGGGGAGATTTCCTTGTATCAGCATTTGCAGCTTGACAACATCTTTCATTACGGATGACACAGTGCAGGAAAAATCCAAACCCTTTATGGGAAGAAAACTGGGGAACACCCAGAAAAGAAAATGAGAACAGTACAAAGTAATGATGATAACAGAGCCATGCAATGTGCTCGTGGCAAGCAGCTGGGTTTTCTTTGACCTGCCCACTCATAGTATTGTGCATGTTCTTTATTTTTAACCAGGGAAAGGTCACCCAGTGCCTTCCAGATGTTTGGTGTGACAACTCCCATCTTCCCCTGCCATAGCCATTCTGCCTGCAGCTGAATGGGAGTTGTAGTAAAAAACAACATTCTGCCAAATCTGTTTTAATGCAATGCAATACAATAATATTTACTTTATTTCATTTATATCCAACTTTTTCTCCAAAGAACAATAGTGGTGTACTCCTCCTCATCTAATCTCCATGACAACCCTGTGAGGTCGGTCAGGCTGACATCCAGTGACTGGTCCAAGGTTGGCTAGTGAGCTTTACAGCTGAGTGAAGATTGGAATCCTGGTCTCCCAGGTCATGGTCTCAATCATTACACCACACTGACTCTTAACTGTTTTAAATACTCAGTTTTAGATTGTTGCAACCCACCTGGGAGCTGCTGGTGAAGGAAAGGAAATAAATCTAATCATTGTCAGCCCTGGGAGTGTAGAGCAATAGTGGTGGAGTTCTCCGCCACCACATTCTAGCAGCTTCTGGTGGCAGACCTCCCTCTCTCCTGGCGTCATCCCCCATCTCATTTCCCTACATGCCCCATAAGGAAAGGTAAAGGGACCCCTGACCGCTAGGTCCAGTCACGGATGACTCTGGGGTTGCGGCGCTCAACTCGCTTTATTGGCTGAGGGAGCCGGCGTACAGCTTCTGGGTCAAGTGGCCAGCATGACTAAGCCGCTTTTGGCAAACCAGAGCAGTGCACGGAAACGCCATTTACCTTCCCACTGGAGTGGTACCTATTTATCTACTTGCACTTTGATGTGCTTTCAAACTGCTAGGTTGGCAGGAGCAGGGACCGAGCAATGGGAGCTCACCCTGTCGCGGGTATTCAAACTGCTGACCTTCTGATCGGCAAGTCCTAGGCTCTGTGGTTTAACGCACAGCGCCACCCACGTCCCTTACATGCCCCATGCCCCCCCAGTTGGCTCTTGGAAGGTCAGGAGAGCCCCGAGAACAGTACAGGGTTGGGGGAGGGAAAGGAGGATTGTTCAATCTGGCAAGCTGCCACTTTCCCACACAATAATTTCAGAAACGAAAGCTCAGTCATTAAACATATTTATTTTTGTTCAACATTTTTATTAAATATTTTAGAAGGCACTCTTGGAGAATGTATTGCGTCCTGTTAATAACACCTGGAAGGGAAGGGAGCAATACAAAAGCGGGGACGGCTATAGGACGATTACACTGAGTTTGCAAATCCAGGAATAAAAAGGAAGAGAATATCTTATGTTTAATCTTTTCACTTGACTCTCTGATTAATTCCACTCCCCACCACCACCACTGGGCTTCAAAATCTTTTGCTTTTGCTTTGATAACATCAGTCACCTAATCTGGTTCATTACAACTTATTTTTCCTTTCTTTCTTTTGAGCCTTGGTAGAAGCCAAATGCAGATTGAGTTCATTTGGAATGCTTGAAAACAAAATATGCCAGGGAAACCAGCCAGTCTGCCGCTAAGAAAGTGAAAGGAAAAGGAACAGTTTAGTCCCTTTGATGCTTGAATGAAATTTGTGCTTTATCTGAGAAAAGCAAATTCCACCAATTAATTAAGTGATTTCTTAGGTTTTCTACCCACTCTTTGCCATAAGGTCCCAGGGCAGGTTACCACAATGGATATACCATAATATCATAAATGCACACCGGATGTGCAATTATAGAACCTCTGCAAGTATAGAAGAGATAAAATGTGACTTTCACTGATGTCCATAAAGCCATTCTTTACTTACTGGTTGCTGCTAGGGTGGCAAGACTTATCTAGCTCACAGGTACCCGCCAACACCTTTCCAGATACCCTTTCAACATCAGTTGCTGAGACTGCTGCTCAAACTGCTTGTACAGTGGTACCTTGGTTTACGAACATCTTGGAAGTCGAACGTTTCAGTTTTTGAACACTGAAAACCTGGAAGTAAATGCTTCCGTTTTTGAACACGCCTCAGAAGTCGAACGGCTTCCTCTGAGTTGTTTTCAATTTTCTCTATTGAATTTGCAGGCCGTCCTTTGCGCCTTGGTTTTTGAACGTTTCGGAAGTCGAACGGTCTTCCGGAACAGATTACATTCAAAAATCGAGGTACCACTGTATAATACTTACCTTAAAACAGATGACATAGCTATGAAGGCTATGTTCTGTCTCCATGATAATGAATATGAGTTACTGGGAGCCACAGGAGGGGAGGGTGTTCCGGAGTTAAGATTCTGCTTGTGGGTTGGCCACTGTGAGAACAGGTGTCAGGGATTGACAGGACTCTGAAGAGTGTGGGGTAGAGGCAGGGGACAAGGGGAGTGACCCAGGAGAGGGAACCAGTGATTTATGGGGTTTGACGCCACCCACAAGGGAGGAACAAGAGGATGGGAGGGAGCCAGGGCAGTCCAAGATGGAGGAAGGCACAGTGGCTGTGGCAGAAGAAGAATAAACTGTTCAGCCAACAGACGGGTAAGTAGACTCTCTACCTTCCCCCGCACCGCTGTTTCCTAGAACCAGGAGCGGCATGAAGTGAGAAGAGCAGCAGCAACTTCTGTGCAGGAGAAGCCTCAGGTTACAAGTGCACAACCAGTCAGAAGGGGGTATATAAGCCAGTGGGACTGTGGTGCTAGGATTTTTGCCCCATGCTTGCAGTCATTGGATTGTTTTATCACATGGCGGTGTATGTTTTCATTCCACATTGTGGGAAGTGACAGAGACAGGATGTTTATATTACTGTGTTTCGTGATGTGGGACAATTGTCCTTTCTCTTTGTTGTCTGATGAGAAAGAGGAAGGAGCTAAGTCAGAATGCTCCAAGTGCATTATGCGTAAATAAAGTAGCATAGCCCATATTGCTGCGCTACTGAGTCTGTCACAAGGACTGCTAACACTCTACTGATCCTAAGTGTGCTGATGTCTCCAAGGCATCGGTTGCTGTGATGTTCGGACTGGAGAAAGCTTTTGAAGCTCCCAACCGACCAGGAGGGTGAGAACATGCCAGCCGGGCATGAATCTCTATCAGATTCCTACTCGTGTGTAGGATCATCCTGACAGGTGGGTGGTCTCCCTGTTGCTGTAACTACTCTGCAGGGCCTAGAGGCTGGAAAAGAGAGTGTGTGTGTGTGTGTGTGTGTGTGTGTGTGTGTGTGTGTGTCCAGAGTACTATGGAAGCTGCTGTGAGTGCTTTTCATGTCAACAAAGAGCTAACTATCAGAAGTGTGCCTTCCTTGGCTGGGGAGGGCCAGGACAACAGGATGCTGGACTAGATAAGCCAGTGGATCGATCCATCAGGCTCCTATTTCTGGTCACACCTCAAAAAAGGAAACTGTTGACCTTTACATACTCTTCTTCCCCTGAGACTCATTGTCTAGTGGTCATTACTCCTGTCTCAGCAGCTAGAGCTGCTGCTATCTCTGCAGCTGTAGAAGAAGACCTCTTTCTCTTTCGCCTACATCTTTTCCTCTTCCTTTCTGGTGCCTGGGTGCTGTCCTTCAATTCTAAGGGCTCATCCACACTCCCACTTGTCCGGTGTCCAGAAAGTATGGGTCATAGCAGTTTTCTGCTCAACCTACACTTTCTAGGCATGGGTCTGAGCAGTTTCTCCCTTGCCGCACTCCTTTCCCAGGGAAAACTTGCTCTTTAGCACTAATTGGTGCAAATGTCCATCTGGCGAAAAGCAAAATCGGTGTTTGTTCCAAATGAGTGCTAAAGAGCAGTTTTCTCAAGGGGGTAAGTCTACAGAACAGGAGCTGTTTGGGCAACTCCCAAATCCGCTTTCCCTCTGCGTAAAATGAAAGCAACACTCAAATGACAGGAACTATAATAATAATAATGACAGGAGGTGCACTGAGGACAAATCAAAATACAGATTAGAAAAGCATGTAAGTTATGGAATCAGAACAATACACACGAAGTGTCCTTGCTTTCCCTCCCTTTCACCAACACTGCATATATTTCCTTCTGGTATCAGAATCACTTACTGTCACTAGACGCACAGTTAAAAAGCAATACACAACAGTGCAATACACCCACTCACACTTGCAGAAACCAGAGCATTCCCCGTATCACTGCAAATTTGCTTCTGACGTGTGTTCTTGTGATGCAGACAGTGCTGGTTGAAAGCAAGGCGTCAAAGAGAACTCGTCTCCTTCCCCAGGTCACCCACGCAGACCAAGGCAAATCGAGGCTTTAAAAGAAACCCATGTTTAATGTTTAAGCTTGACACAGCTTGCTGCCACGCTTGAATTGCAACACAGCCTTACGATGCCACCCTCTATTTCTTCTATAAAAAGCTTCAAGGGGAAAAATGCATTTTAAAAAGGAAAAACCTCTGCATGTCCGCATTTGTCAGGCTTTTCCATGCCTTGTTTTGGGCTCATACATATTGAAGGGATCACTGTGTAAAACATGTGTCTCTCTGCCTCTCACATGCCAGGCATTTTCACGGAGAGGATGAAGTGGAGAAGCATGAAGCCACGCTTCTCATCGTAAGTGGGAGAGGCGCAAATAACTTGCCTACCTTGGTGTGGATGAAGCCACATCGGATGGGGGCAGAAATTCAGTCTGGTGCACATTTCTCCCCAAAGAATATGCAAACAAAAACACAGCTATCATCTGGAATTTGAATTTTACAATGCTGTTCTCCAACCCCCAAAATCTGCATTTAAAATGCACATCTTAGTGAAAATAACACAGAGAGATTCATTATATGAAAGCAGCTTGCTTACAAAACGTGCATATTAGGCAACAATGCATTGCAAATGTGTTGTTGTTGTTTAGTCGTTTAGTCGTGTCTGACTCTTCGTGACCCCATGGACCAGAGCACGCCAGGCACTCCTGTCTTCCACCGCCTCCCGCAGTTTGGTCAGACTCATGTTTGTAGCTTCAAGAACACTGTCCAACCATCTTGCCCTCTGTCGTCCCCTTCTTCTTGTGCCCTCCATCTTTCCCAACACCAGGGTCTTTTCCAGGGAGTCTTCTCTTCTCATGAGGTGGCCAAAGTATTGGAGCCTCAGCTTCAGGATCTGTCCTTCCAGTGTGTACTCAGGGCTGATTTCCTTCAGAATGGATCGGTTTGATCTTCTTGCAGTCCATGGGACTCTCAAGAGTC
Source organism: Podarcis liolepis (assembly GCF_965112155.1). NCBI lineage: Eukaryota > Metazoa > Chordata > Lepidosauria > Squamata > Lacertidae > Podarcis > Podarcis liolepis. Next base: position 54,094,703 of record NC_139565.1, on the reverse strand, counting down.
TCCTCCAGCACCATAATTCAAAAGCATCACTTCTTCCGCGATCAGCCTTCTTTATGGTCCAGCTCTCACTTCCATACATCACTACTGGGAAAACCATGGCTTTAACTATACGGACCTTATGTGTATTTTATGAAAAATATCCACTAAAATGTGAAGGCAGTTCCTCCTCCTCCTCCTCCTCCTCCTCCTCCTCCTCAACAGCTGCAGAAATGTGGCAAAAGAAACTTAAAACTGGAGGAAATAAGAATACTCTAATGGACAGTTTTGTCCATCTTTAGAAGCCACACACAGCGCGCAAGCATATATGTATTTACTTGGAAGCACATTCTACAACATTTAATAGGGTTTACTCTTAAGTGTTTGCAGGATTGCAGTTACAAGGTGCTTATAACTGATTGCAGTTACAAGGTGCTTATAACACAACCAATTGCTTGGCACAAAAACACAAAGAGAAACAAAGAAGAATGATTCCTGGCCACTATGTCTGTGCTGCACAAAAACACCTTGAGTTACGACTGTCATCAAAGCAATTATCTGAAGGAGTACTGTTGCTTAGTTAATAATTTGTAGTTGATTAATCAATCATCTGCCTTTTCACTGTTTAAGTGTTTAATGGGTAATTTTCAGGAGGCAACAGGGGAAGGGCTGTAGCTCATCAGCACTTTGAAACACAATTGGTATATCACTGTGTCAACCAGAGATGTAGGAAGGCATCAGTTTCCATTCTGGTCTATATTAATCACCTGCACCGCTGGTTCTGTTCTGCTGCAGTTCTGCCGCTGCCATAAACTATGCTTTTAGTCTTGCTAATTTACTGCGGTGAAATTTTACGTAATTCTGTAATAAATGACATTGTCATGCCATTATCCCATACCATTCAATTCAATGCAAAGGAAGTGCCATGTCAAAGTGGGGGATAATTGTATAAATTACGTGTCATTTGCAGACAACAAACAACAACAACAATAACAGTGAATAGCAAACACATTCCCTGTTTAGGGAAGCTTTTAATGTTTGAGGCATTATTGTATTTTAATATTGTGTTGGAAGCTGCCCAGATCGGCTGGGGAAAATAATTTATTATTATTATTATTATTATTATTATTATTATTATTATTATTATTATTCCATTCTGGACACGGGATGAAGAAGTGAACATTAGCAAGTTCTGCTTCCCTTTTCATCTGATTTTTCTGACATCCCTATGTGTCCTGTGTTTTGACTGCTGAAGATTTGAGCTGTTTCATGCAGTATTAGTTGATGTTTCCAAACCTTCAAAGCCAGCCCCAAACAGAGCACAAGACAGTACTCTAGCCGGATAAGTTTGCCTTTGCTTAGGCTTGCCACACATCTGGAAAATTCCGGACATGCCAGGAAATTGGATGCCTAAAATGGTGTCTGGGGGAATTTTTGAATTTTAAGAGATGTCAGGAATTTCCAGGATGTATGGCAACCTGGGTCCCCCCTCCCCAGTTTTCTGCCCCCTCCCCTATTTCCCCCTGGTTTTTTAAAAAATATTTTCTCGGGGGAGGCTGTGCCCTGGCAGCAGTGGAAGTGACGAGTGATCACTTCCCTTGGCTGGGGAGGGGGGGAGAGGGAGGAGGCGGGGGAGGGAGGAAGGTGACACAGCGGAGAGATTAAAAATATGGCCAACCAGCAGGGCCAGATTTAGGTTTGATGAGACCTTAAACTACTGAAGGTAATGGGGCCCTTTATATGTCCAGCTGTCCTTTGTCAACAACAAATTGTTGCTGTTTTTGTGTTAAATATATGCTATATGGTAATTTATGGACCTAACAGGTATCTAAAGCCATTTGCACATGCAGGCACCCTATATATAGAAATGAGCAAACCAGTGATATTTTAGGGAGCAGGCTAGCAGGCCATTACTTACATCACAGGAGTCTACACAACACAAAACACTGTTGCTGCATGTAGGTTTCATTTTATTTCATTTTAATCTTATATTTTGGAAATGTACATCCAGTCTTTTCCCCCTTTAATTTTTTTGGGGGCCCCCAAGAGAGTGGGTCCCTAAGCTATAGCTTGTTTAAGGTAAAGGGACCCCTGACCATTAAGTCCATTCGTGGCCGACTCTGGGGTTTCGGCACTCATCTCGCTTTATTGGCCGAGGGAGCCGGCGTACAGCTTCCGGGTCATGTGGCCAGCATGACTAAGCCACTTCTGGTGAACCAGAGCAGCACACGGAAACGCCGTTTACCTTCCTGCCGGAGCGGTACCTATTTGTCTATGTACACTTTGATGTGCTTTCGAATTGCTAGGTTGGCAGGAGCAGGGACCGAGCAATGGGAGCTCACCCCGTCACGGGGTTTTGAACTGCCAACCTTCTGATCAGCAAGTCCTAGGCTCTGTGGCTTAACCCACAGAGCCACCCATGTCCCTTTAGCTTGTTTACTTATACGTAAATCCGGCACTGCCAACCCGGCCCCCAAGTTTTTCTACAAGTTTTTATGAGAAACAAGTCTATAGAAAAACCATCAGAACCTGAAGTGACTGACTTTTTGGGTGGCAAACAGATGCTAAAAAGCATTATTCAAGTCAGCAGCTTATATATTAGCATTATCTAAATCTCATGCTGCTTTTATTGAAGCCCATGTTGTGTGAATTGTTACTATTTATCGCTGTAATGCTAACTAATTTCGGTTGATCCCAATTTTGCCCTTGCAACCATCTGCATGATATGATTTGTCATCCATCATTGTATGTTCGTCTGTGTGTGTGTTTCGCATTACTGTGGTGATATATGACTATATTTCCAAGAGTGGAAATAAACTTTTAATCTAAGCGCAAAAGCGAATATTTGTTGTTTTAAGCAAGCCGGAAAGCAAACATCAGATTAATAAGACCTGGATAGGCTGGGGCAGCCTGGGATAAACCAGAAAGTGTCTGCGGTATTTGAATTTGAGCTTTCACAGTATCGCAGCATTGTAGAGTTGGAAGGGACCACAAGGGTCATCTAGACCAACCCCTGCAATGCAGGAATCTTTCAACACGGGGCTCAACCCAACTACAGTGGTACCTTGGTTCTCAAACGCTTTGGTTCTCAAACTCTGAAAACCCAGAAGTAAGTGTTCTGGTTTTTGAATGTTTTTTGGAAGCCGAACATCTGATGCGGCTGTTGGCTATTGTTTCTGGGGCACATGCACCAATCAGAAGCTGTGCCTTGGTTTTTGAACATTTCAGAAGTCAAATGGACTTCCAGAACTGATTAAGTTTGGCGCTTTTGTTTTGGCTATTTATTTTGTGTTTTCGTTTTTGAGGCTTTTTAGTTTAATTTGTTTTTGTGACTGTGTGGAACCCAGTTCAGCTACTGATTGATTTGATTGATTGTGTGACTGTGGAAGTGGATAAAAGCCGCCCCCCCATCCAAACAATGACTATCATCAGTGCAGGTAAGAATTGTATTTTTATTTTTATCACCCACAATACCTTCTTATTTATTTTATAGTACAGTACATTGATTATTGATTCCATTTTATGGATCAATGGTCTCGTTAGATAGTAAAATTCATGTTAGATTGCAGTTTGAGGGGTTGTTTTTAAAAGTCTGGAATGGATTAAATTGTTTTGCATTACTTTCCAAGGGAAAGCACACCTTGGTTTTGGAATGCTTTGGTTTTGGAATGGACTTCTAGAACGAATCAAGTTTGAGAACCAAGCTATCACTGTACCCTGAGATTAAGAGTCTCATGCTCTACCAACCAAGCTATATCTTTTCTCTTCTGCCTTATAATCCTATTGTATTTTATATTAAAGGGCTGTGACTTGTCTCAGAAGGCCCCTTTGTGACTCAAAGGCTAACACAAGCATGATGAAAAAACTTACATGATGCTGGAAGCCAGCGTTTTGTGTCAAGTAGACAATAGCCCTATTAACTGTTATGATGAATGTTTGCTAAACAGAATTGTTCCAGAGTTTTCAGGAAAAAACTATTTCTTCATCAAGTGGTGATGAAATTGCTGCTTAAGAAATCAAGATTTTCTGAATGGACTTTTATGTGTTGTATTAAACTGAATGTGTGTATTAGACCGGTCAAAACATTTCCTATGGTAAAGGTTAATATAGGACTGGCCATTGCTGGCAAACGATTGTGAAAATGTTACTGCTCTTTGTGTTTGAAGAAGGCAGAACATGTGTGAGATGAAAAGAGCTTGCTGTTTGTGGCTAGATTTGTCATTATGCAAAACTGGAAAAGTTCTGTACAGTTGACCACACATAGTTTGCCCTGCAGAGCTTTGGATGGCAGCAGCAGCAGCAGAAGAGCTTGCCAATAATATACCTGCAATCATAGGGTTAGCGAAAGCAGACTCATACTTTTGCAGAGTGGACTGACTTCATTTCTTACACAATGGGAAGTATTTCAACAGCACACTCCTGCCTTAAAAAAGCATTTCAATTTGGAAAAAAGGCAATAGAGGGAAAGGTCAGAAATAGAAATTATGGAGATTGTGGTTAATGTATATGTTGACATTTGTGGTGTTGGCATTATAATTTGAGATTCTTGCCGCTACTGATAAGGCTTGGACTTCTCAGCTTCTGGGCATTCATGGTCCTAGAATCATAGAATTGTAGAGATGGAAGGGACCCCAAGGGCCATCTAGTCTAACCCCATTCATCCTCTGCTTAAAAACCTCCAAATAAGGAGAGTTCACAACCTCCTGAGAGAGACTAGTCCACTGTCAAACAGCTCTTACTGTAAGAAAGATCTTCCTGATGTTTAGTCGAAATCTCCTTGAAGACATTGGTTTGGGTCCTTCTCTATGTAGCAGGGTGGAAAACAAGCTTGCTTCCATGCGACAGCCCTTCAGATATTTGAAGATTACAGTGGTACCTCGGGTTACATACACTTCAGGTTACATACACTTCAGGTTACAGACTCCGCTAACCCAGAAATAGTACCTCGGGTTAAGAACTTTGCTTCAGGATGAGAACAGAAATCGTGCTCCGGCGGCACGGCAGCAGCAGGAGGCCCCATTAGCTAAAGTGGTGCTTCAGGTTAAGAACAGTTTCAGGTTAAGTACGGACCTCCGGAATGAATTAAGTACTTAACCTGAGGTACCACTGTGCTTTCATATCTCCTCTCAGTCTCCTTTTGCCGGGTTTAACATACCCAGCTTCTTCAACCTTTCCTCATAATGCTTGGTTTCCAGACCCTTTATCAACTTTGTCTTGTTCTGCACATGTTCGAGCTTGTCAATATCCTCCTTAAATTGTGGTGCCCAAAATTGGACACAGTTTTCCAGGTGTGGTCTGACCAAGGCAGAATAGAATGGTACTGTGACTTCCCTTGAGCTGGACACTATACTTCTGTTGATGTAGCCCAGAGTAGCGACATTTGGCATCAACAGGACGACAAGGTGCCATTCTCCAATCAGAGCTTTCTACCTCGAGCAGGGACAGCCAATGTGGTGCCCTACACATGTTGTTGGACTACAACTCCCATCAGATCCAAATAGTATTGTCAATGTCCTGGGATGATGGGATTTGCAGTTCAGAAACATCTGGAGGGCAACAAAATGACTACTAGGAGCCAGAGAAATAATCTCTATTCAGGCTACCATTCCTTCAGCTCAGAATGACTGCTCCCCACATTAAATGGGGGGGGGGTGCCCTTTGCGTGGTTGCGCACAGCCCCCTGGACCCTATGCGGCACCATTAGCACAGGCTTGGCTTCGCCTTCCCCAGGTGGGATACCTGAAGGTCTGCGCCTACCTCAGCCAGTTGTCCAACCCCTCCTGGGGAGGCATTGCCAAGGTGACCAGGCCAGGTAGCGGGGAGGGACCACCTGCCCACACAGTGGGGAGAGGATCTTACCTGGGAATCGCCAGTTGGCGCCAGAGCTTCTCCCACCCTACCCACCCTCAGTTAAGACTTCTTTTGCAGGTTAACCTTTTCTTCACAGGTACGTGGGCGCTGCTATGTCAAGGTCACTGTTGAAGGGCCGGAAAGGAATTCTCCTGCATTGGCAGGTTTGCCTTTCCCGTAGCAATATGTCACAACTTTGGCGGTATCAGGCCTTGGGTGGAATCCTTTAGTCTATCTTCCCTAAATGGGGGGGGGCATGCAGCGGTGATCCATGCCCCCTCCTCTTTGTGGCAGCAATACCAGGGTTCCCCGTTAAAGGGGTTGTTTGAGGGGAGGCTTTGGCCGTACGCCTAGAGGTTGTCATTGCTCTCCCTTGCGACAACGGCATAATGGGGGGCGTGCTCTCTCTGCTTGAACATATGTTCTCCAGAGCCAGCCCCCTCCCCCCACTGGATAACCCTGATATTCCCCAGATCCCAGGCGGGGGACTGGGAGGGCTAAACACCCAATACCTGAGCCCACATCTGAAACATAATAAAATTGTAGCCAATTTTAATCCCATAGCATGTTGTCTTGAGTCGTTATTCCACACGGGGACCGTCCAGGGTTTGGGGGACTCTGCCTGTCCATGCAAAGAGTAAGTATTTGTCTATGTGACTAATATACATGCCTGTGAGTCTAGTATTCTCAGGTTTAAGGTGCATAAGTGCCTTTAGCCTGTACAGGGAGCTCAGGTGATTCAGCGGAAAATCATTTATGGGTTATTGGCATAAGTAGTATATTGGCTGTAGAAAGCCTTGTGCTGCCTTCATTAAACTTCATTAAAGAAAGAAATGAGAAAATATATAGACTCAGATCAGTAGTTCTTAAATGATACATTTCAGTGCTGAAAAACCGCAAGCCCACATTTGGTTACCAGTGATCTGTTGCTAAGAAAGTGTCAACAGTGAAATGTTTAAGGTATTTTATGAAGCAGTTCACAGCTTTTCGCTGCATGAAACATTTTCTTTTGGGGGATGAAAATTCTGCATTTTGCCAGAAATCTGAGAAATGGAAGCATATTGGTGGTTTGTATCTTAGAATAAGTGCTGACACAAGTCCTCTGGTGATATACATAACAGGTGCCCAAAAGTTAAAACAAAATTTAAATTCACTCGGTTCCAAGAACAAATTTGCAATTCTCGACTCCACTCTACTATTTCAGTTTGCTTGTGCAAGGCAAAATGTTTATTAAGCACATGCATTTTGTTTGAAGGTGCACAGGTTGCTGTTTGTGAAAGACAAAAATGCAAATGAGCCTATGTTTATTCCTATGCATTTGTTTTCATTTAGTGCATCTTATTCCCACTTGCCCTTCAAGAAGCTCAGGGTTTTACATCCACATCCGCAATAGCACAATACAGGTAGGTTAGCCTGAGAGAAAGTGACTTTCCCATAGCCCCACCAGTGAACCTATCTGAACAGCAATCCCAAACCAAGCTCCCTCACTGAGAAATGTCAAAGTAGCCAAATCAATTGCATCACACTAACTCCATTTAAAATAGATGGTGGTGGTCACCAGCTGGTTGTTAGGGCAGGTTCCAACAATTGGTTTAGAACTAGCAACTTGAGGGGTTAGAAGAGGAGATTAACCCCATGCAGCTCTAGCCAGAGGAAGTAACTAGAGGCAAACCCATGAAGCTAACAAATAATAACCTTCTTGGTACCAATAGATGGGAGGAGATCAGGCAGTGCAATGACCCTGGAGTTGAAAAATGAATCACATACAGTGGTGGGCTAAGGACCTAGACCAGGTTCTTGGCTCTGAGGTTGATGCTGGTGACCGAGGGACCATGAAAGCTTAAGATGACATGCAGGGATCCACTGAACTGGATCCTGCAGAACCAGAGCCAGGATCCCCACAAGAGCCTCTCTTGAGTTGAATGAACTGAGGCCTACCAAGCTACCTTGCTAGTCCAACAGCATTGGGAGTGTACCTGTTGTGAAACCATGGAACGCAGGAGAAGTGTCCATCTTTAGGTCTGCACCTTTAAAAGGCTCCAGTTTAATAATAAAAATAATAATAATAATAATAATAATAATAATAATAATAATAATAATAATATTCTGCTTTCTGGAAGAAGGTACAGGGTTATAAAGACTAGGACTAGCCGCCTGAGAAACAGTTTCTACCCAAATGCGATTTTGGATTTAAACGCAGTGTAAGGAGTCTCTATGGGAGTATATTGTATTTAAAAATGGGGTATCAGAGTTTTTAGGGGGCTAACCAGGTTGGGAAAGCTGGGATAGCAGGCTTGTTGGTTTTTGAATGTCTTATGTAGATTTTTCAATTTTGTTGTTCTGTATGGGACAATGACAATAAAGATTATCGTATCGTAGTATACTACTACTACTAGTACTACTACTAATTTATATGCCACCCATCTGATTGAGTTGCCTCAGCCATTCTCGGCGGCTTCCAACAGATTACAAAACCACAGTAAAACATCTAACATGATGTGGAGCCTAGGAGAGGAAGAAGGGAGGGAAAGATTCAACTTTTCAGTCCACTTTTGATCTTGGTGTCTGCCAGATGCTGACTTGAATCTTGCCAACAAGCCATGAGCACAGTAGCATTCCCCTTTGCCTTCTTTATGCCCCCCGCCCATACTCAACAGGGGCCAGGCTTTGTGTAAGACCGGAATCTGACACCATGTGAGAATGACATTGGGATGAGCCAGAAATCTTTGGGGGGTGTCCAATACCTTCACATACCACACAGTGGGAAGGAGATGCACAAAAGCATGGGAGAGCAATCTGTATTGGACCAGACAGGCTGGCCACCTTCCCCATGACTGGTGCAAGAAGCCAAATGGAGGGGGACGAGACCTTCCCTATTGATTCCCAAAGAGTCAGAGCTGTTGGCTAGATGCTTCCGCAGCAAGGAGATGCATTCAGGCCCCCGTTTCCTGGAGTGCAATGAAGCAGAAGCCGCCCAGTGTTCCTGTGATTGGCTATCATTGGGATGTGCCAATTGGCTGCTTTGTGGAAGGCCACTGCTGCTTCCAGCCTCACCTCGGTGTCCCCAAAGCCTAAACATAATGGGAATCGAGTGTCGGCCAACACCTCTCGCTTTATCCGATACTGCGGAAGAAGAGACAAAGGCGTTTTCAGAGAGCAGGGAAGAGAATGCAAATCCAGTCCCCAGAGGTAAGGCAGGACACTGGACAGAAAGGGTGCTGTCCACCTCTGTTAACTTCAGCGGGACTTTTGCCACAGGCTTTCATGGGATGTGGGCTCCATCCAAGGTTGCTTTCTGTTTTAGTCTGGCACAAGCGCAGGCCATATCATGCACCAGCTGCCTGATGCGAGGAACCAACAGCAGAAGGATGTCCAGGGTTCCATGGCAAAGTCTCAGGTTGCCATAACTAGACTTTAATATATTTCAGCTGGAGTTCAGGAAAAAGGGGTTTGTATCTGTGTAAACAGGCTGCCTGAGCATCTTTCCTAACCATGGCAACCATTGCATGGTAACTACCTTGTTAGTGGAACGTTTATTACTCTTAGAGCATAAACTCTAAAAGTGGGTGGTTATTGTGCTTATTCTTTGTTTATATTATGTATTTGGTTTTTATTATGTATTTTGTGGTCCCGTCCCTCCCCCCCCCATATTTATATACAGTTGTACCTTGCTTCTCAAATGGAATCTGTTCCGGAAGTCTGTTCGACTTCCAAAACAATTCAAAAAGCAAGCGCAACTTCCAATTGGCTGCAGGAGCTTCCTGCACTTAACTGGAAGCTGCGGAAGCCATGTCAGACATTTGGCTTCCAAAAAAAACACAAAACAGAACACTCACTTCCGAGTTTGCTGCATTTGGGAGCAAAAAAAATGGATGAGTACCAAGGTGTTCAAGAACCAAGGTACAACTGTATATATAATTTTAGGCTGATTTGTCCTTTTCCTTGCTTTAATGTTCATACAGTGGTACCTTGGGTTAAGAACTTAATTCGTTCTGGAGGTCTTTTCTTAACCTGAAACTGTTCTTAACCTGAGGTACCACTTTAGCTAATGGGGCCTCCTGCTGCCACCACACCGCCACCGCACAATTTCTGTTCTCATCCTGAAGCAAAGTTCTTAACCTGAGGTACTATTTCTGGGTTAGTGGAGTCTGTAACCTGAAGCGTCTGCAACCTGAAGCATCTGTAACCAGAGGTACCACTGTATTTGTAAATCACTTTTCAGTTCCTTTATTGTTCTTTTTTTTTTAAAGTAACTAGTCATCATAATCATATCACCATCTAGTTCAGGGGTTGCCAGCATGGTGCCTTGCAGATGTGCAGTGCAACCCCCATCATCTCTGACTGTTGGCCGTGCCGGCAGGGGCTGATAGAAGATGGAGCCCTAAACATCTGGAAGGTTCCACGTGGCCTACTCCGATCTATTTCAACCCTCAGCTAAATGCAGGAATTGCAACTACAGCATCCTTGACAGATGGCTCTCCAGTCTCTGCCTAAATGCTTCCAGGGAAGGAAATTCCACCACCTTCTAAGGCAGAAGAACAGCTCCATTGCTAAGCGCTGTTAGGAATTTTCTCCTGAAATTTTGTTGTGGCACTGTGTTTATGTAATGCCATTTTGATGCCAGACAAATATTTGGCTAGGCTTTTACTGGTAGCATCAATTCATTGTGTGATAGTTTTATCAGCTCTATAATTATTTTATCATGAACTCCAGTTTATACTTTTGTTCCACTCACTTACTTGATTCTACATGGTTTCTGTCTTCTTCTTCTTCTTCTTCTTCTTCTTCTTCTTCTTCTTCTTCTTCTTCTTCTTCTTCTTCTTCTTCCTCCTCCTTGCTGCCTTGAGAGTTGCACTGAATGATAGCCAAAGCAGCTTTTAATGATGCTGGCCACAGGTGAACATTTTGCATTAAAATAGCCAATTAATGTAACCCGAATTTCTTGTTATCTGTTTATTATTACATTTATATCTCACCTTTGCTCCAAGGAGCTCATAGTGATGTACATGGCTCTCACCTTCCCCATATTACCCTTACAACAATCCTGTGAGGTTGGTTAGGTACAGAGATGATAACTGGCTCAAGCCCACTAAGGGAGCTTTACAACTGCTCTCCCAGGTCCAAGTCCACAAAGCCCTAACCACTGCACCAGATTTCAAACCCCCCTCCCCCAGATCAGGTAAGTTTATTGCACAGAGGCCCTGTGACGAGAAGGCCAGTTTGTCTCTGATTTACTTGGTACAAATATCTGAAAATTGCAAAGGTCAAATTCACCATACCTTTTAAAAATTGTGATCTTCGGCTGGAGGGAACTAGAAGCAGTAAGAAAGATGTCTCTCTCAGACTCAAAGCAGCAACCCTGCAGCACCTTTTCTTTTTCCTGGTAAAATTTAGCCATACAATATTTATCCATTTGTTTAAATTCATTTACATGTGTGAAATTCACACTATCAATGTGTGTTGTTCAGTTGTTTAGTCATGTCCGGCTCTTCGTGACCCCATGGACCAGAGCACTCTTGTCTTCCACTGCCTCCCGCAGTTTGGTCAAACTCATGCTGGTAGCTTCGAGAACACTATCCAACCATCTCGTCCTCTGTCTTCCCCTTCTCCTTGTGCCCTCCATCTTTCCCAACATCAGGGTCTTTTCCAGGGAGTCTTCTCTTCTCATGAGGTGGCCAGAGTACTGGAGCCTCAGCTTCACGATCTGTCCTCCCAGTGAGCACTCAGGGCTGATTTCCTTCAGAATGGATAGGTTTGATCTTCTTGCAGTCCATGGGACTCTCAAGAGTCTCCTCCAGCACCATAATTCTAAAGTGTACTGTACTGTACTCAATGAGTACTGAACTGCAATTCTACCCCTCCACACATGGAGGAACATGGAGGTGAGGACAGTTTGCAACATGGTGCTGTGTTTCTAGATGTTTTGTTGTGTTACTGAGGGATGAAAGAGGAAGAGATGTGAAGCCTTTATGTATGCCAGTGCTCAAGCATTTCCCATAATAACATGTCTTCTTCCCCTTGGATGTACACTCAAATGTAATGTGTGAATTAGTCCTGTCTACTTAGACCACATTCACACCATTCATTTAAAGTGCTATGATGCCACTTTAAACAGTAATGGCTTCCCCCCAAAAACCCTGGGTGCTGTAGTTGGTTAAGGGTGCTGTTTGTTGTTAGGAGACTTTAACAGGATCTGATTTCTTTCTGCAGGGCCTGTAAGACAGAGTTGTTCCACCTGGCCTTTGGCTTGGAATCAACTTGATTCCCTCCCCCTCTTTCCTTTTTCCTTTCTCCTTCTGTGTTGGAACTCCTATCTGGGGACATCCCTGGCTTTTTTCTGGCCCACGTAGGACCAGTCTGGATAGTTGGCCTTGGTGAAGATTTGACGTTTTCAGCCCCCAAAAGTTTTTGATTTGAGTTTCTACTGAAATGAGGCTGCATTTTAATGTTGTATTTTAATCTTGTTTTAAAGTAATATTTTAATTGTTTTTATACCTGGTGTTAGCCGCCCTGAGCCCGGTCTTGGCTGGGGAGGGTGGGGTATAAATAAATAAATAAATAAATTGTTGTTGTTGTTGTTGTTGTTATTTATTTATTTATTTATTTATTTATTTATTTTTATTTATTTCCCCTTACAGAGCTACAATCTCTAGAGTGGTTTAACAATCAATGCATCTTCATGGGGAACTCTGGGCATTGTGGCTCTGGGAAGGGAATAGGGGTCTCCTCACAACTTTCAGCACCATTAGCAAGCAACAACTCCCAGGATTCTTTGGGGGAAGCCATTGCTGTTTCAAGTGGCATCATAATGCTTTAAATGGATGGTGTGGCCTTAGTCTCCTGACTAGTGTGGTGTAGTGGTTAAGAGCGGTAGTCTCGTAATCTGGGGAACCAGGTTCGCGTCTCTGCTCCTCCACATGCAGCTGCTGGGTGACCTTCTTTGAAGTCTCTCAGCCCCACTCACCTCACAGAGTGTTTGTTGTGGGGGAGGAAGAAGGGAAAGGAGAATGTTAGCTGTTTTGAGACTCCTTCGGATAGTGATAAAGCAGGATATCAAATCCAAACTCATACTCCTCCTCCTCCTCCTCCTCCTCCTCCTCTTCTTCTTCTTCTTCTTCTTCTTCTTCTTCTTCTTCTTCTTGTTAGCCGCTTTGAGACTCCTTAAAGGGAGTGAAAGGTGGGATATCAAATCCAAACTCCTCCTCCTCCTCCTCCTCCTCCTCTTCTTCTTCTTTAAAAAGATAATCTTCCACTGCTCCCCCCAGTTCAAAGCTTGAGACATATGATGCCTTCTTGAAGATTATGTGTCTGAAGAGAATCATACTTTTTTGTTGTCGTTCTGGTTCTGGAGCTTTGCTATATTTGCATGAAAACAGGATCTTTTATTTCTTAAGAGCCCATCTGCTTCTAAGGTTTGTCCCCTGCAGGCCACTCAAAGGCCTAATCCTTTGTATGGTGATGTGATGTCTGGATGCTGGAAAGAAATATTGGTGATGTCAGAGACATGGGATTATGGTGCTTTTGCATGCAGGAGCAGATGGACTTTGTAGAAAAAATGGAATGCAAACATCCTGGGTCGTAGGAAGTGAGGGAAGGATTTCAAAAAAACCCACAGAAACACTGTATACCAATGACACCCGCATGAGCTGCTGAATGAAGCATCAAACACACTATTCCACAATGCTTCCCTTCCTTTTATGAACCTGTGTTCTGTAACTTCCTGCTGAAATCCCGTAACCTTTCACATTGCAAATGTGCTGGGGTTTGTAATCCCACTTTTGTTGCTCTATATAGGAACAATATTGCCAGACCACAAAATTACAGTAACGTTGGGGACCAACATTATTAGTTGGCTGCAGACCGACTAATAAAGAAGAATGATGTGCAGACTGTCCAGTACAGATTCACCACTAAAGGACTCATAGGTTTTGCCATGACCCATGTGGAAGGTAGGAGGAGGGATGCTGAGAGAGAGAGATGCAGAGAGAGAGGCTGGAATGAACCTGCAGCTTCTGTATACGGTGCATCTGTCTATGGTGATGAATGGGGTGAGGCAAACATTGGAATGATGAGAGTGGAGGGATGTGCGATGGCTGTATGGCATTGAGCAAGGCAGGGAAGCAAGTGAGAGAGAAGCTATCACCCAGTGAGCTTCATGACCAAATGGGGATTTGAACCCTGGTCTCTGAGATCCTAGGCCAGCACTGTCTAACCACCAAGCTACACTGGCTCTCATCCAAATTGGTTCATCCTAAAACAGATTAGTATGTAACCCCTCTCTGTTGGTTATCAACAAGTTATAAATACAGTGGTACCTCAGTTTTCAAAAGTAATCCATTCCGGAAGACTGTTCAACTTCCAAAATGTTCAAAAACTGAAGCATGCATTTTCGGAAGCATTTATGTCTGGAAAACTCAATACGGAGGCTGCGTGGCATGTTTGGCTTCCAAAAAGCATTTGAAAACCGTAGCTGTTACTTCTGGGTTTTCGGCGTTCAAAAGCCAAAACATTCGACTTCTGAGATGTTTGAAAACCGAGGTACCACTGTATAGTTGTGCATGTGCATTAGAGAGATGGGGTGGGGGGTTGGATACGCAGATGCAAATCACCTTTCTTTCTGCTCTTTAATTTAAAACAACACATTTTCCTCAAGCAAACATTTTAGCACTTATTTTCAAGCATTTCTGGCCAATTGTGCATGAGGTTTATGTGAGATGGTGTGCCATATGTAGAATGCAATCGCATAAGGCCTGATCATTTTGCTTATGCAAGTTGTTTATGCTGCCATAAATGGATATTCCTCCATGCTGCAGTGTCAATCAAAATGACCTGTGCTTGTTCCTTCTCATGCTGCTTTGAGGACATGGTGCCCTAGTAATTTCCAGCAATTGAAACTAAGCTCTGCGTAATGAATTTCCTGGCTTTAGCCTAACTGGACTGTGGATCATGGTACACTCTGTTGTCAAGCCAGCTGTAGAGAAGTTTAATGTAGTTGAATGACATCACCCATTTGTCCACATTAGCTTTTATTTAGATATGGCACTGGTTTGCTACAGAGAACACTCCTACACTCATTCAATCTTCTCGATTCACCCTGGGAGTCGGAGACAAATCATTCATGCTGTCATAACTCTTAGGCTAGACTACAGCAATCCATTCTACATGGGGCTCTGGTTGTAAAGCATTAAAAATGGAAAGGTTATTAAAAATATAATAAAATTGTTTGGCCCGTCCTGTCTCATTCACGCATCACTAGCACTGCTTAAAAGTAAAACACACAGGAGTCCCGTTGATAAGGAATAAAAGGTGCATTACTTATACTTGCTTTGTGTTCACAAAGCAAGCTTTGGCTCATGGCTTTGGATTCTACACAACATGACTGGAACTGCTTTCATGGCATCCTTGTGCAAGGAAATGGGGTGAAGAGAGAGGGGAAGAGACTGGGAGAAAGTGGTGGAGCTGATGCATTTAGTGCAAAAGTACAAAGTGTACTTTTCCTATCTGTTAGTCTCAACACTGTCCTACTGTCCTACTGACTGGAAGCATGCAAGGTTGCTTATACCCAACAAAAGCATGAACAGAAAATCAGTGGTGTGGGTGTCACACGTAGCACTGGCACAGGCAATGCACTGTGGCTCAGCGGTAGAGCATCTGGGTTGCATGAAGAAGAAGAAGAAGAAGAAGAAGAAGAAGAAGAAGAAGAGGAGGAGGAGGAGGAGGAGGAGGAGGAGGAGGAGGAGGAGGAGTTGGAGGAGTTTGGATTTGATATCCCGCTTTATCACTACCCGAAGGAGTCTCAAAGCAGCTAACATTCTCCTTTCCCTTCCTCCCCCACAACAAACACTCTGTGAGGTGAGTGAGGCTGAGAGACTTCAAAGAAGTGTGACTAGCCCAAGGTCACCCAGCAGCTGCATGTGGAGGAGCAGGGAAGCAAACCCGGTTCACCAGATTACAAGTCCACTGTTCTTAACCACCACACCACACTGGCCCCATGTTCAATCCCCAACATCTCTAGGTAGGATTGGGAAGGAAAGATCCTGACCTGAAATTCTGAAGAGCAGATGTCAGTGTACAGTAGATGAAACCAAGGAACAGAGGAAGCTGCCCTGCATGGAGTCGGACCCTTGGTAGTTTCCTATGTTTCTCTGGTGCTTCAGGCTTCCATTGTCTTTCTTGCCTCCATTGGTGCTACACTTTGCCCTCTTCCTCCCTCAAACCCTGGTCTTTCTGGCATGTCCCTTTCATATTTATAGATGCTCCCTCTCTCCTGTCATTGCAACACATTGCTTGTCAAGTGAGCAATGCTTTTGATAAACGCTGTCAGCTCCAGGCATTCTTTATTCTCTCTACATTGAGAAGGAAACCTCTGTCAACTTTGATAATGAAGGGCTGAGCTTTCCTTTGTGATTAAAATGCTTGTGGGTGCCAGCTGCCTTTTTTGAGTGGCATGTGACCACTCTTGGGCTATGTTTATCAAACTCTTGGATTTCTTTCATCCAGGAGTGTGGAACTGGATTGACCCAGCCTTCTGGACTTTCATAAAATCATAGAGTTGGAACAGACCACAAGGGCCATTGAGTCCAACCCCCTGCCAAGCAGGAAACACCATCAGAGCACTCCTGACATATGGTTGTCAAGCCTCTGCTTAAAGACCTCCAAAGTAGGAGACTCCACCACACTCCTTGGCAGCAAATTCCACTGTCGAACAGCTCTTACTGTCAGGAAGGTCTTCCTAATGTTTAGGTGGAATCTTCTTTCTTGTAGTTTGGATCCATTGCTCCGTGTCCGCTTCTCTGGAGCAGCAGAAAGCAACCTTTCTCCCTCCTCTATGTGACATCCTTTTATATATTTGAACATGGCTATCATATCACCCCTTAACCTCCTCTTCTCCATTGGTACTAAGCCTGATGTCTACCTTCTGCCTCCACAGTCAGAGGCAGCAGTGCTTCTGATTTCTCAGAAACCACAGGAAGAGAGAGTGCTGTTGTGCTCAGGTCCTGCGAGTGGACTTTCCACAGGCATCTGGTTGGCCACTGTAAGAAGAGGATGCTGGACCACTGTTCCCCAGGCTACACCCCTCACCAGTCCCATTCTGTGCCCTCCTCAAGAGCCTTTTCCTGCTTTTACTATGTCACTGACTTGTGATAATCTTGGTTGCTTGGCTGATTTGCACCTCTGACATTAGGGATATAAGCGTGTGGGGTGACTTCTAAGGGGAGAGATATGCCTGTTGTCTTTGCTGGTGCCTTTGTTGGTGACTTCTAAGGGGAGAGATACCAATGACAAACCTAGACAGCATCTTAAAAAGCAGAGACATCACCTTGCCAACAAAGGTCCGTATAGTTAAAGCTATGGTTTTCCCAGTAGTGATGTATGGAAGTGAGAGCTGGACCATAAAGAAGGCTGATCACCGAAGAATGGATGCTTTTGAATTATGGTTCTGGAGGAGACTCCTGAGAGTCCCATGGACTGCAAGAAGATCAAACCTATCCATTCTGAAGGAAATCAGCCCTGAGTGCTCACTGGAAGGACAGAAGCTGAGGCTCCAATACTTTGGCCACCTCATGAGAAGAGAAGACTGCCTGGAAAAGACCCTGATGTTGGGAAAGATGGAGGGCCCAAGGAGAAGGGGATGACGGAGGACGAGATGGTTGGACAGTGTTATAGAAGCTACCAGTATGAGTTTGACCAAACTGCAGGAGGCAGTGGAAGACAGGAGTGCCTGGCGTTCTCTGGTCCATGGGGTCACGAAGAGTCAGACACGACTAAATGACTAAACAACAACAACAAGGGCAGAGATGTGTGAGCAAAACAAGCAGAGGTGGCAGCCCTTAGATATGATACTGATTAGATTAGGGTGCCTGAAAAACATTGCCCATAAAGGAGACAATGAAACAAAAAGGGATAGAATTGGCTTAAGAGGTTGTTTCAGACCTAAATGTGATTGTACTCACTGGACACTGTTTCTGAACTTTAGACAACTCCTTCATTAGGATTCATACAGTGATCTGTTAAACTTACTGTTTTGCTTTGCTGACACCACTGGATTGGTTTGCTGTTTGAATGACCTCAATAGTACAGGATAGTCTGTGGAGTAGCATAATCTCTGTATCCTAGATTTGCTGAAAATAGGACATAAGGAATAGCAAGCAAAGGGACATCTCCAAGCAAGAGCTATCTAACACCACTTTCTCCTGCATGGTCAATAGTCAGAGATGCTAGGATTTGTAGACCAAATCATTTGCAGGGGACCAGGTTCTGCTTAGCTTTTAGTAGGGTGGGGTTGTGTTGGATCTGCTCTTTCATACATATTATTGGTGAACATTTTGGGTTGTTTTCACCCTTGCTTTTAATGTTGGTTTCTGTAAGCCAGTGTTGACTTTAATGTTGGTTTCAGAAGTTCAGTATAATAAGATGAGGTGATGTTCAAGCTTTCAACAAGGACTTTCGTTGATTCCAGGATGGTCATCCTGTTCCACTGGTGAAGGCTTGCTTCAGATCAACTGCAAAAGGTCCAGGTCTCACTTCCACCTAAAGACTGGAGGTATTAATGGTACCCACCAGCGGAGAACATCATAGTTCAGGAATTACCCCCTGTTATAATTGGAACTCCGTGGTTGGTTTATAATTGAATACAATTGTGCTGCATCTTTCCCTTCTTTTTGCATTCTGAATTCCCTTTTCCAGTTATACAGCCTGGTTAATCCTTAAGGTGAGATGTGTAAGTGGTTGAAGAGAGATCTGATTCCTCCATTCTCTGTCTGGCACACTCATTAGGAGCACCAAGAGAAATAGCTCAAGTGGCGTGTGGGCCTGTATTGTTTTATTAAGGGCTACACAACCAAATGTTATGTTCCCTGTATGAAAATTACAGTTCCAAGGATCCCTAGTACTTAGAATGCGGGGCACTTATTGTACTGAGCCTGTCTAATATGAAAATCCAGATACTCACTTAAAACACTAAAGGGTATCTATATCATAAACTGGTTTAAGGCATTCATTCTCCCTACAGAACCCTGAGGATTATGGGTTTGTGAGAGAGTTGAATACAGATCTATAGCAGATAATGTTCAATACCATCACCAAACTATAGTTTCTAGGCTCCTGAGAAGGAGGGAGGGAAGCCTTAACAATTTAACCATTCCCAGATGCTAAAAATGTCAAATGGACATCAGATCTAAATGGGTTTCTGGCAGAGATACCTAATCAGTATTCTTTGCTTATTCTTTGAATATAGTTAATGTTGCTTGGTACTATTTTTATGGCGGGTGTGTTGCCTTTTTTTTTGCTTTTTCATAAGTGTTTTGTTAGATGATATATTAATGTTTTACATGGCTCTCCCCCTTTCTCCCTTCCCTTATGGAATTATATGTGTGTGTATGTTTACTGTAAGTTGCTTGGAGACCTTTGGGAGACTAATAAGTTTAATAAAATGAAATGACCAGAAAACTTCTCTTTGCACCAGCCTTGTGTCCTTCAGTGCTGCTGGACTTCAGGTGACATGACCAATGGCCAGGATTGATGGAAGTTGTAGTCAGCAACATGGAAGGACACCTGGTTGGCTACCCCGGCTTACTGCTAAGTCTCTGTTCCTTTGTGTTGTTGTTTAGTCGTTTAGTCGTGTCCGACTCTTCGTGACCCCATGGACCAGAGCACGCCAGGCACTCCTGTCTCCCACTGCCTCCCGGTTTGCTCAAACTCATGTTAGAATCATAGAATCATAGAATCATAGAGTTGGAAGAGACCACAAGGGCCATCGAGTCCAACCCCCTGCCAAGCAGGAAACACCATCAGAGCACTCCTGACATATGGTTGTCAAGCCTCTGCTTAAAGACCTCCAAAGTAGGAGACTCCACCACACTCCTTGGCAGCAAATTCCACTGTCGAACAGCTCTTACTGTCAGGAAGTTCTTCCTAATGTTTAGGTGGAATCTTCTTTCTTGTAGTTTGGATCCATTGCTCCGTGTCCGCTTCTCTGGAGCAGCAGAAAACAACCTTTCTCCCTCCTCTATGTGACATCCTTTGATATATTTGAACATGGCTATCATATCACCCCTTAACCTCCTCTTCTCCAGGCTAAACATGCCCAGCTCCCTTAGCCGTTCCTCATAAGGCATCGTTTCCAGGCCTTTGACCATTTTGGTTGCCCTCCTCTGGACACGTTCCAGTTTGTCAGTGTTAGTAGCTTCGAGAATACTGTCCAACCATCTTGTCCTCCATCATCTCCTTCTCCTTGTGCCCTCAATCTTTCCCAGCATCAGGGTCTTTTCCAGGGAGTCTTCTCTTCTCATGAGGTGGCCAAAGTATTGGAGCCTCAGCTTCAGGATCTGTCCTTCCAGTGAGCACTCAGGGCTGATTTCCTTCAGAATGGATCGGTTTGATCTTCTTGCAGTCCATGGGACTCTCAAGAGTCTCCTCCAGCACCATAATTCAAAAGCATCAATTCTTTGGCAATCAGCCTTCTTTATGGTCCAGCTCTCACTTCCATACATCACTACTGGGAAAACCATAGCTTTTACTATATGGACCTTTGTCGGCAAGGTGATGTCTCTACTTTTTAAGATGCTGTCTAGGTTTGTCATTGCTCTGTTCCTTTAAGAACAAGCAAATGGCCCTGCCCTATCTCCAGAATATAAAATGACATGTGTCACATTCGGTTTGGGGCTTTGTGGGTTTTGTTTTTTTTTGAGTCAGAATCCTCAGATGTGATGTTTCTCTCAAAGAATGATTCCACTCTTACCCAGAAAACATCAACATCCACACCAAAGTATTTTAAGCACCTCTTCAGGCAAAAATCCTGACTGCTGGAGAATTTCCCTGCTGGTGCAGAACTGCAAAACTTTTTCCTAGGTGTGATTTTCTTGTACATGGCTTACAAAAAGAGAGACGTGTTCTGGGAATCAGATGCCTGTCGGGTTTGGGAGTGTGATTCAAAAAATGTACAAGTGTTACCTTCAATTACTTCACTCGTTTTAAAACTAGTTGTTTTTAAACAATAACAACAGCAGCAGCAGCAAGACAACATCAGTAAATGTTATTTTTTTCCAGTGGAAAGGAAATAGGTATACGCGTCTGTTAAAAATAACCATATGAAAGGTCTCATTTTTTCCAGGTGGTGATTTTCCAGATGTAGCATGACAAAAGAGCAACTACTTAGAAAAAAAGTCAGTCCCAAGATAAATTAAAGAAAGAGTGTTGAATCACCTAACCCACCGAAGCCAAGACAGAAGCTGCATTGGGACTGAAGTTCTAAGGACCAGCAGGGTCAGGTGACCAGCATCAGGTGACCAGCATAAGGACCCTAGAAGGCATTTCATTCTGCCATATGAGAGGGCACTATGCTGGCAGAATGATGCACCTGCTAGAACTGTGTATAGTGTTATACAGTACGATATATATATTTTTTACATTTATTATTTTTTACATTGGCATTTGTAGTCCACCTTTCTTCCTAGGAGCTCGAGAGCCAGTGTGGTGTAGTGGTTAAGAGCGGTAGACTCGTAATCTGGTGAACCGGGTTCGATTCCCCGCTCCTCCACATGCAGCTGCTGGGTGACCTTGGGCTAGTCACACTTCTCTGAAGTCTCTCAGCCCCACTCACCCCACAGAGTGTTTGTTGTGGGGGAGGAAGGGAAAGGAGAATGTTAGCCGCTTGGAGACTCCTTAGGGTAGTGATAAAGCGGGATATCAAATCCAAACTCTTCTACATTGGAATTTGTAGTCCACCTTTCTTCCTAGGAGCTCAAGGTGGCATACGTAGTTCTCTCCCTGTTTATCCTCACAACAACCCTGTGAGGTAGGTTAGGCTGAGACTGAGTGACTGGCCTGAGGCCACCGACTGAGTGGGTGGGGATTCTGTTTTTTTAAAAAATAATATTTATTAAGATTTTTAAAATACACATAGAATTATAAAATACAGTTCACACAACTAACAATTTTTTAAAAATAGAAAGAAACATAAAAGAAAAGGAATGGTTAGATATAGATAGAAAGAAAAACAGACATAAAAAGTTTCAAGTTTAAAATTAATTCCATCCTTCAGTCTCCTTTATCTCATCACCTTAGTTCTTTGACCCCCTCACACCTCCCCTTTTGTATTCCCATTTAGAAAGTCCTTTCAGCAAATCCTTACCCTCTGTCATTTTTCATAACTCTGTGTCATCACCTATTGTAAATATATATTTCTAAGTATAAACAATCTATACTTGCATACACTTTAAAAAACTTTTAACCAATACCACTTATTTTCCATCCAGCATCACTTTAACTTTCCTTAATTTTGCAGTGTTTCTGCAAATAATCTTTAAATTTCTTCCAATCTTCTTCCACCGACTCTTCTCCCTGGTCATGGATTCTGCCAGTCATTTCCGCCAGTTCCATATAGTCCATCACCTTCATTTGCCATTCTTTCAGAGTGGGTAGATCTTGTGTCTTCCAATACTTTGCGATGAGTATTCTTGCTGCTGTTGTAGCATACATAAAAAAAGTTCTGTCCTTCTTTAGCACCAATTGGCCGACAATGCCCAGGAGAAAGGCCTCTGGTTTCTTCAGGAAGGTATATTTAAATACCTTTTTCAATTCATTATATATCATTTCCCAGAAGGCTTTAACCTTTGGGCACGTGAGTGGGTGGGGATTCTGGTCCAACACTCTAGCCAGATCTCAAAATGGGTGTTTCAGGACAGAAAAACTTGTAGAAAAGAGGAAGTCAAAACTGATTAAGGGATTGAAGCATCTCCCCTATGAGGAATGTTTACGGATTTGGGTGGGGGGGTTAGCTTGGGGGGGAAAGGAATGGACACAAGGTAGAGGTGTCAAATTATGCATATTGTGTCTGAAATGGATAGAGAGTTTCCCCCCTCTCATAATATCAGTCCTGCTTGGTTCTCTTTGGGACTGCAGTGAGACCACAGCCAACTCCATTAACTCAGAGAATCACAGGAATAAAGTGATGACATTTGGAGCAGTATGCCAGTGTACAATCATTTCCAGCTGTTTTCATGGAGAAAAAATGGGGCGACAGAAACATACATGTGCAGAAATGGTACAGGTTTAGTGATGTTGTCCAAGGGTGTTGCACCATGCCCACTGGTGTGTACGGAATTTAGCGCAATAACCAAAAAGCCACAGTTCCAATACATTTGTCGTGTGAAAGGAACATTGTGTGCCAAGGCCCCGTGCCCTGCAGTTCCTTTAGATAATAAAGACACGGACATGAATATTTAGGTTTATGGGATAAATCAGGCCACAGCTATATTGGTTACAGATATGAGGGGTTTGGCTTAGGCATTGGGTGAAACCAGTCTATATCCCAAGTCCTGCCCGTCTGTAGGGAGTCTCACTAAGGGTAAAACACCAGTGGGGGAGCCTTATGACACACGTCAAATTGTGTCCCTGTTGGGGTCATGGCATGGCCCTAGCCCACACCCCCAGATCCCTTTAACAGGATACCCTTATCGAGGAGGGGCAGGTGAAGGCTATGACCTCCCCTCCCTTAAGCAAAGGCTTACCCAATGCCTAACGTTACAAAGTTGTGACTATTGCTACAAGGTAAGCTAAAAGCAAATGGCTGGTGCTAATTTGCGAAGTAGAATAATTCCTACCCGGCCCCACCAATATGATGGCCAATATTTGTCCACAGCGAGGTACTGTTATAGAAATGCATAAAAAGAGGGCAGGTGGGCTGGGAGACCCTGAGAGGAGGCGAAATAAGGAATAATAATAATAATAATAATAATAATAATAATAATAATAATAATTTATTATTTATACCCTGCACATCTGGCTGGGTTTCCCCAGCCACTCTGGGTGGCTTCCAACAGAATAAAGCTTCCCTAAACAGGGCTGCCTTC
Organism: Podarcis liolepis; assembly: GCF_965112155.1. Taxonomy (NCBI): domain Eukaryota; kingdom Metazoa; phylum Chordata; class Lepidosauria; order Squamata; family Lacertidae; genus Podarcis; species Podarcis liolepis. The sequence continues at coordinate 54,071,025 of NC_139565.1, read as the reverse complement.
AGATATCTTCTGGTAGTTGTTTTTCTCTTTGACATCTGATGGGAGGGCGTTCCACAGGGCGGGTGCCACTACCGAGAAGGCCCTCTGCCTGGTTCCCTGTAACTTGGCTTCTCGCAACGAGGGAACCGCCAGAAGGCCCTCGGCACTGGACCTCAGTGTCTGGGCAGAACAATGGGGGGTGGAGACGCTCCTTCAGGGCCCCAGCCACACCACAATTTAAACAGCCTGTGGCCATGCCCCCAGCTGTGCTGATTGGACAGCTGGGCACATGACGTGCCCGGGAGTCAGCGTGATGCGGCTGGCATCGCTCCGCCCCCCCAGCCGGATCACTGAGAGGTCCTGGATGCCTGGCCGCAACACCGCCCACCGGGAAAGGTGAGCGGACTTCGAAAACAGGGCAGAAGCACTAGCAGTATAACCAGGAAACCTATTGCAATATTCTACATGTCTGAGGAATATTTGTAGGGGGTTGGACCTTTGGGTCTTTTCCAGCTCTACAACTCTTTGGGTCAAAACCCTTGGTTTTGAATAACACTTGGTGGATCTTGTCCACGGCCTTTTTGCCCACGGCTAAAACAAAGAGTGTGGATCTTTGACAGCAGTTCTTCCTGTGGTTCTTCCAAATGTATATAAATCTTGTCAGACTAACCAGCTTTTTTAAAAAAAGAAGAAGAAAAATTTAATAACCGAGTTAGCAGACATTGAGCACGTGGTTGGAATAACAATTTATCACGTTCTTGGGTGAAATTGAGATAAATCTTTTCCGAGACAGAATAATATAGAAAAATGGTTAGAAATGGGGAAATGGATTAATAACCTGCACAGTGAAGACGGCGTCAGCTGTCAGGGTGTTTGCCTCTGAAGTCAGATAGGAACCAAATGTGCAAAGACTGAAACAGGAGCAGGAGACAAGGAAGGAGAATAAAGCCGTCATGTAATCCAGCTGTGAATACATCAACAGTCAAAAGACTTTCTTAGGAGTCAGGCCATCATACAGGGGGAAAGTAAGGGGGCAGAGGATGGTCTGGAAGAATGCAATTTCAAGAACCAAAATAGTCAAACCATATTTTACTATTTTCCAGTTAGTTTTGTCCTGGCATGGCAGAGATGGGGAGGTAGTGATCCTCCACAACAGAACATAAGAAGATGCCTTATATTGAGTCAATGGGGCCATCCAGGCCAGTATTGTCTACACTGACTGGCAGGGGCTTACTGGGGTTTCAGGCAGGGGACATTCCTGGCCCTGGGGAATGAACCTGGGACCTTCTGCAGGCAAACTCAACTGTGGAGCTATGGGCCATTTTAGCTGCAGGAACATAGGAATTTGCTTTGTACTGAGTCAGGCCACTGGTGCACCTAGCTCAATATTGCGTGCCAATTGCCCTACAGTTCCCTCAGGTAATAAACACATGGACACAAATATTTTAGGTTTATGGGATAAATTAGGTCCCAGCTTTCTTGGTTACAGATGTGAGCGGTTTGGCTTAGGCATTGGGTGAACCCAGGCTATATCCCAACTCCTGCCTATCTTCAGGGAGTCTCACTAAACTTAAAACCATGGAGAGACCTGGTCTGAATAGAGACATTGGATTCTTATCTCATTATACGTGATTAGGCTATTTTTAGCCATCTCACCCCTTGCTTTTTCCTGTAAGACCAATTACAGTCGTTAACAGTCGTCAACAGGTTTACCATACCTATCAGCCAATCACCCATTCCTACCACCCTTCTGAGTAATACCCCTCCCCACCCTCTCACTATATAGAAGGGTCTTCTGTTTCAGTGTATCTGAAGAAGTTTGCATGCACACGAAAGCTCATACCAAGAACAAACTTAGTTGGTCTCTAAGGTGCTACTGGACAATTTTTTTATTTTATTTTTTTATATGCCCTCAGAATGTAAGGGGTGGGGGCTTGGGACAGGACATTATTTTCATCAGTCCTTAAATTACGGAATTCCCTCTCCAGAGAAGTGCATCTAGCATCTTCATTGCATAGTTTGTGTGAAGAGGATGCACCTGGTCTTTGACACGAGATATACATTTTTGGACCCACCCCATTCTTGTGACCATAATTTGTTTTAATTTGTTTTTAATATTGTATTTTTAAGTTGTAACCCACCCTAGGACCTTACGGTAGAGGGTGGGTAAGAAATTGAAAATAATGATAATAATGATGATGAAATAACAACAACAACAACAACAATTCCATTGAGCTATGTTCCCAGATATTGCTATACAACTCCCAGCATTGAATAAGTGGCTTTGTTTGAAGGAGGTGGACAAAACTCTTGGTTGGATGGAGCTGATAGGAAGGCCAAAGGTTGCCCAGTTCTGTGATAATGCTGAATTAGATGGACCTTGGTGTAATTGAGAGCAAAGCAATTCTTCCATTATGTCTTCTGGCTGGCCTTGTTTGGAGTAAGAGTGGAAACCTGCAGACAAAGAATCATTATCATCTTTATGAAGCACTGCAGTGCATTCGATCAGAAGCCTCTTCAATTTCAAGTGGTAATCAGAATGTGTCTTTCTCTCTCTTTTCTGCTCTCGGGTTTTGTCATGACAGAATGACATGAGAATGTAATGCTGAAAATGGAAAATTAATAATTTACATGAACATGCATGCGCACAATATTAAAGGTGACATGAATGCTTTAGAACACATGGTTGGCAATGTTCTCCTTTACTGGCAGTGGTAGGGAGGAGACATCTGTGTGCATCATTCCTTGTTTAGTTGTTTAGTTGTGTCTGACTCTCTGTGACCCCATGGACCAGAGCATGCCACACACTCCTGTCTTCCACTGCCTCCCGCAGTTTGGTCAAACTCATGTTAGTAGCTTCGAGAACACTGTCTCGTCCTCCATCATCCCCTTCTCCTTGTGCCCTCAATCTTTCCCAACATCAAGGTCTTTTCCAGGGAGTCTTCTCTTTTCATGAGGTGGCCAAAGTATTGGAGCCTCAGCTTCAGGATCTGTCCTTCCTGTGAGCACTCAGGGCTGATTTCCTTCAGAATGGATCGGTTTGATCTTCTTGCAGTCCATGGGACTCTCAAGAGTCTCCTCCAGCACCATATTTCAAAAGCATCAATTCTTCGGCAATCAGCCTTCTTTATGGTCCAGCTTTCACTTCCATACATCACTGCTGGGAGAACCATAGCTTTAACTATCTGGACCTTTGTTGGCAAGGTGATGTCTCTGCTTTTTAAGATGATGTCTAGGTTTGTCACCACTTTTCTCCCAAAAAGCAGGCGTCTTTTAATTTCATGACTGCTGTCACCATCTGCAGTGATCATGGAGCCCAAGCTCCTTCATAGATCACTGCCTTGTTGTGGCAAAGGGACTTGAATAACTCAGAGAAGCTATGAGCTATGCCATGCAGGGCCACCCAAGACGGACCAGTCATAGTGGAGAGTTTTGACTAAAGGTGATCCACCTGGAGCAGGAACCGGCAAGCCACTCCAGTATCCCTGCCAAGAAAACTCCATGGACAAAAACAACATCATTCCTAAGTGTGTGTTTTTAAAGACTATAGTCTAACAGGGGGTCAAAGCAATAAATTCAATAAAATATCTGAAAATAAAGTGATATGAAAGAACTCAAATGTTTTTTGAGAGCAGCATCCAGCTTCTATTCCAGAGGAGGGGAACCTCTAGCCTGTGGCCTACCAGGGAGTCCAAGTTGGTTTGTGAGGCCATTTCCCCTGAAACCATGCCCACCTGGCCATCAGCTGATGTCACTGGGTGATGTCAGCTGATGGGCAGGCAGTCGAAGGTCAGTCCATCTGGGTGCTGCTTTGCCAGTTAGTTCCTTGCAGGGAAGGTGCAGCTGAAGCAGAACTCTACTCCTTTGCCCAGGGTCAACTTTGACAGGTGGGTAGGACTACCCACCTATCACTCACCCAATATCATCATGCTGTGAATGATTTACAGAGTATGCTTAGTAAAGGTAAAGGGACTCCTGACCATTAGGTCCAGTCGTGGCCAACTCTGGGGTTGTGGCACTCATCTCACTGTATTGGCCGAGGGAGCCGGCATACACTTCCGGGTCATGTGGCCAGCATGACTAAGCCGCTTCTGGCGAACCAGAGCAGCGCATGGAAATGCCATTTACCTTCCTGCCAGAGCGGTACCTATTTATCTACTTGCACTTTGACATGCTTTCAAACTGCTAGATTGGCAGGAGCAGGGACCGAGCAACAGGAGGTCACCCCGTCACGGGAATTCGAACCACCAACCTTCTGATCGGCAAGTCCTAGGCTCTGTGGTTCAACCCACAGCCCCACCCGCCTCCCATGCTTAGTAGTGTCCTTCTATAAAATCATTATTGGAGCCAAGATCTTGGCTGCCTGTCTATTGTCTCTGTATGAATGGTAAGCCTGCCGTGTTGAGTTTGGGGTTTTGCAGTTGTCTAGTTCTGCATGGGGACATGAATCAAAAGCCAGTTTAAGAGCACAGGTGCATCTATTCCAACATTTTGTTCTCACTGCGGCCGGCCAGATGCCCGTGGGAAGCCTGCAAGCAACACTCTCCTCAACTCTGTTTCCTAGCAATTGGTATTCAGAGCCATATGCTCTGTGGAGGGAGAATATCTTGGCCATTGATGTCTTTATCCTGCATGAATTTGTAGTATCTACTTTTAAGGCCATCCAAGTTGGTGGCCATCACTACCTTTTGTGGAAACAAATTCCATACTTTGTACAATATGAAAGATAGTTGTGCTGTGGAAGGAGCATAGGTCAAAAAGTAATATGTGACTCATTTTTTTTTAACCAAACCTACCCATATGCTCTTATGGTTGCTTGTTTATGAAGGAGTATTGACCCCAGTGCTGCAGAGGTATTTAAGGGATCTAAAAAACGGAGTTCAATTTTTTAAAAGCCAGGATGAAGATACATCTATTTTCACCCCCCCAAAGTGAAAATCAATAGCTGACCGTCAGCTCATTCTTATATCAGTCATTTCTTATGGTCTGGTGAAAACTTAGGTCAACTTGCAGTCATCGCAAGAATAGCCCCAGTGAACATTTTTCAGCGCACCTTCCCTTAAGTGCGTATTATTTAAATATCCTAAGAATCTTCAGGTTCTCCAACCCTACATACATTCAGAAGTGTCCTCCAAAAAATAGCTGTTGCAGTGGCACTGTGGCAGTGTTGAAAGAAAACTGAACATATTTTTCTTTCAACATGTATTTCAAGGTATTGTGGGGTTTGAAGCCAAAGCAGAGATGTCAAGCTACACCCCATCATTCATTATACCACAAACCTCTAGAGATAGGAAGCACTGGGTCAAAGTCAGGTGATCTTACACTACTTCCTGTTTGGTTCCCATAGCATGGGGAACCTGTGGCCCTTCTCATGTTGCTGAACATCCATTGCTTGGTCATGCAGACTAGGGTTGATGGGAGTTGTAGTCCAGAAACATCTGAATTGCCACAAGTTTCCCCTCCCTGCTTTACGAAAAACAAGAGCCAATCTACCTGTGATAATAAAGTAATTGCACCATTTTAAGCTGCAGAAGAGTGTTCATATTTTGGAAGAATCTTCTGCCCTTGTGTCCTGCATGTGAACCTCCAAGTCTCATTTGGTTGGCTTCAAATGGAATGGTGAACTAGATCAGTTTTCTTTGACCTCAGGCTCCTGGATGTTGTTGGTGTGCAACTGTGATCATCCCTAACTATGCTGGCTATGCTGGCTGGGAATGATTGGATTTGTCATCCATGACACCTGAGGACCCAAGGTTGAAAACCACTGATCTTAGATGGCCCATGGCAGGAAACAGAGTCAGCCCTGGTTATAGCTGCCATGGCTCAGCTAGGAGCCTTTGGGCTTGTGTGTGGCTGCCCCATGTGGTAGGCCAATGAATTGCACGTTGCTGCATCTGGCTAGGCCCCTGGAAAGACTTTGCCTGCCCAGCCTGGCCATTAACTGTTGGATTCTCTAGCCTTTATCAGAGGTAACTGGCCACTTTCCCGGCACTCGGCTTGAGATCCTTGTTGACCTCCCCGTCTGCGTCTCCCGGCAGGATATGGGCAAGGTCACAATCGGCGATCCCACTCAGCGTGAGAGGGACACACCACTCCTCCCTCCTCCCTGCTTCCCCAGGGAGGGGAAAGAGACAGACAGAAATCTATTTACATGTCTTTATTTCTGTCTTTGCATCAGTACAGATAAACACGTCTGCACTCTCCAGTCTCCAACAGTAGAGTGAGAAAACTCCACCCCTGTACTTCCAGTACAGGTCAGATGACACTCTGAGCTAACATCCAGTGCTCAGTACAGTGAATAGACTGCCCCTTTGTTTCCCTGGTACAGTCCCCAACAGTTACATCCTGTTTAGCATTCCAGCCACCTGCAGCTCGCTCTCGCATTGCTGCTTTTTCCTGACATATTAACAACATAAGAAAAGCCCTGCTGAATCAGGCCAATGGTTCAGCAGCCTCTCCTCGCAGTGGCCAACCAGATGCCTCTGGAAAGCACACATGCAGCACCTGAGCACAACAGCACTCACCCTCCTTTGGTTTCCAGTAACTGCTATTCAGAAACAAACTGCCTCCAACAGTGGAGGTAGAACATAGCCTTTAAGGTTCATAACCATTAATAGCCTTATCCTACATGGGCAGGAAATAGTATAAGAAGACTCCCTGTTCTGGTTAAGCCTTGCTTGAGCAGCAAAGTCTTCCTGAGCTCTGGTGTGGTCCTGCATCTTTTGGACATTCTTCAATTCTATCTTGCTGTGAACAGCTTTCCTTGAATGAGTACAAGTCAGTACTGGGAGCTCTCCAAGGTACTGATTTGCCTTGCCTAGGATCTGGCAATGTTGTCCCCGGCTGGATGATTAAACATGCCTTGCCTTGCAGCTTTTCAACCTGGCCTCCTCTGGCAGAAGACAATATGCTCCTTGACCCTGCTTTTTAGTTTGTCTTTCAGTCCTGAGTACTAGCATAGCCTGTTGTTCCTGGGTCACGAGAGACTGTTGATCATAGCTCAGCTATGATGCCCTCCTCCAATTTTTGATCTAAATCATAAACAGCTAAGTACTGTATATACATTACACTGCAACCCCACCCCACCCCCAGAAAAATCCATTCTGAGAAGGGAGATTCAATTCGCTCAAAAGGAGACCCATTCTTCACATATGAAGCACCACTCTATCCAACTGTGTATATTCCAATGGTGGAAGACAGATGACTTGGCCATCAAAAAGCATTCATGCAGCCAGAGTTGTTGGGGGTTCAGTAAGTGCTCAAGCAGCCAGAAAACATCCCAGCGTTATTAAATGCAGGCCAAAATTCTTATCCAGAGGCCTTCTGCCCAAACAGCTGTGTTTGAAAGCACTTCCATGGTAGATTTGCCAAAGAATTGGTATGAGAGCCACATTGCCAGCAAGTATCACATTAGTATAAACATGGTATGATGGGTCATACTGGATTCCAGCATCTACTGTAGAATATTTCTTTGGCTGAATCAAATGTCCAGGAACTCTTGTTGCTTCCTGACTCACAAAGTTGGATTGGGAAAACAGGAAACACAAACTGTTCACCTTCTCATGTTGCCTTGGCGAGGTGTGACTGGAAAAAGGCTATTGCTCAGTGGAACAGCCTCTGCTTTACATGCAGAAGGTCGTAGGTTCAATCCCAGCAGCTCCATGTAGGACTGGGAAAGACTTTTATCTTAAACCCTGGAGAGCTGCTCCCACTCAGTGTAGATAATATTGAGCCAGATGAATCAATAGGTTGACATGGTAGAAGGCAGATTCCTTTTTGCCATCCATCCTGACCAGTAGCAACTCCTGTCTGTCTGTACCTGAGTCGTCCGATGCCCAAGTCCCTCCAAATATATCTGATTTGGTTTAGGACCTGACCAAATGTGGTGCACAGCCCTAATATATAGGGATCTGAACCAGTTCATACTCAGCACTCCATCCATGACATCACCCTTCCTATGAAAAAGTAGATTGTCAGTGGCTTGTAGTCCAGGGCCTCCCCTCTTTTGCTTTATGCAATATTTTCTTTCTTTCTTTGTAGGACTAACGGAGGACAACAGGAGGTTGCATGCAGGTGAGCTGTGCAGAAGCACGCTGGCAAGCATACTCCAAGCAAGCTGCCGACTAGCTCTGCAGAGGCTCCTTTTATTAGCAGAAGTCAACAACTGGAAACAGTAGTGAAACCACTCTGAACATGACATATTTCCATCTAAGCACATTTCTAGCGTTAGCAAATACATGTGTCAGCAGGTGTTTCCCTAAAATGTTTTCCCCAATACTTGATTACATCTGCGTCCCCGGTCATGCTCCAGCCAAACGTTATGTCTAGTAACCAAATCTGTGAGAGGACAAATGGTCAGGGGAAAACCCTGTTTGCTAGCCAAGAAGGCAAAAGGTCAGGGAGCATGGACGCAATGCTCCTTGGCACACTGTTGCATGCCTGGTGCGAGGTTTGCCTCAGCACAGGCAGAGCGTCACCTCCACATTTCTTTCTACATGGAAACATTCAATCATGTCATGCCCCCAAAACATTCTACAAGTGATGCAGTCTGAATAGGGTCTGTGATTCTTCTGAAAATAGAATTCATCCCTCTGCCTCATGGCCTATCAGTGCTATACACTACTGCTTCTTATAATAATAATAATAACCCCCCCCCCAAAAAAAGACTATCTGAGTTAAAGTTATCTGATGTCTGTATGAAGCAAGCACCAGAGGGTCCTTTGGCAGTGCAGGAAAAAGGGCGTATGTTCCTAGTGAACCCAGCATGTTTCGTTTAATTCTACAGCCTCGTGTAATTTCAAGAGGGAATACAGACTTTGCTGATTAGCAAGTCGGCATCTCTCACTCTCTGCTACAAAGCGAAAGCGAGGCTTCCCTGAGAAGGCAGATCTCTCTCTCTCTCTCTCTCTCTCTCTCTCTCTTTTAAAAAAGAAACTTTCCTTACGAAGCATAACAATTTACAGCACATATACCAGTTGCAAACTCTATTCCCCTGAGTCCCTCAAAGAGAAGATTAGTAATGGCTGACAAGCTGCCTTGATTGAAAGAGTTTGCCCATACTATCAATTTTGAGTGCAGTTGCAGGAGAGGGTTGGGTGTGATCATGTTTGCACTCTCCGTTGGCAGGGAGAGAACAGTGAAGGCCAACTGGACCAGACAGTGTCACACATGAACCCAAGCTCAATCTAGGCATGCAACAGAGCGCTGCGGGAACGAGGTACAATGCTGAGATGGTACTGTATCAATTCGTGCTGCAGGTGGGACATCCCATAGTTGAATGCTCCTCTCCTTATTTTCAGTACATGTGATAAGAAAACTAGAACATTAAGGTACAGCTTGGGAAAGAATCTTTCTTCCTGATATGTTACTCTTTTTTTCTTGCAGGGAGCTGTGAAACTCACTGAGTGATCTAGCAGGGTTATTGTTGCTGTGGGGAGATGGCGGGGGGAGAGAACCCGTGTACACCACATTTCAGCTCCTTGGAAGAAATGTGGACTATAAATGTAACATATAAACTAACGAACAATAAGAAACCATCACATGGACAGAAAGGTATCAGATGAGCCACTTCTTCGGTATTTGAATGTCTCAGAATTTGCCTCAGAATCAAATTCTGTTTCCTCGTTCATCCCTGGCCCTAGAATTTGCCTCAGAATCCTTTGTGATGCACTGCTGTCAACAGATGAGTTGTTTCCTAAGGAAAAGACCCCTGAAGAAAGGAAGTTTCAAAACCAAAGTACTGTACAAATGAAGTTGCTCTCGGTTCGGAAGCGAGCGTCATCCTCATGCGGGCCAGCCAGTTCTCCCTCAGACACAGCAATTTCAGAAAGGGGAAAATTTTAAAGATTCATTTTAGACTGCAAAGCCTAGCCGCTTCATCATTTTGACTGCAGAGTTCTGGAACTGTGAATACCTGAGTGAGTGTTAGCAGTATAGTGAGAAAACTATTATGCTTTCCATCGAGTTAATGCAATTTGGGTGTCAGAGCAAGTCTGGTTGTCTTTTTCTTCCCTTTAGACAAAAAGATGTTGGGGCAAGGAGGGGTACATAACCTGCTTCACTGAGAATGAACGTACCAATTAAACTCTACGGGAACCTTATTGAGCATGCCATTTGTAAAATCCAGCTCTTTGGAGGGAAAGGCTGGGGAGGTCAATGAGCAACTCAAAATCTACGGCCCACTGACCCCAACTTCATTTGTCACCTCTTTAATGAGCAACAGAGATGCTCTCATATGTGCAGCCAGCAGAACAAAAAGTCTACAGTATTCTAAACCAGCTGCCTTGTACTCACCATGGCTGGGGAATTCTAAGAAACTCAACAAAATCAATGCAGTTTTGAAATCAGTGGTTAAAATCAGCGAAGTTTTGAAAGGTTCAGTCTGCCATCTTGATTTGAAATGGCATCCAATTGTATCCAAGCATAGACAAAAACCTTGAACTCAGGAACCTTGATGCAGAATTTGGATACACTATCATACAAGGTGTACAAATGCATAGGGAATGAACAGACAACTTTCCAAAATATGTAGTTGGAGATGTTGGGTTCTTGTAATAAAGGAACCCCATGTGACATTTGTTGCCTAGTTATCCCTTGAGTGTAAGTATGTGGGAAGAGCAGTATGGATTGGGGACTTGGCCAAAGAGTTTAAAAAATAAAAATGAGTAGGAGAATGAACTTGAAGATGAACTAGGAGTCATTCAAAGTTCTACCCCCAAATGAACTTAATTGACATTCAGCAAACACCTTTGAGGTGTAGTTTAGAGATTTTTGAACTAGTTCAATGAGCTTCTTTGAAAAGAACTTGCTCCTTCCAAGCTCTGTATGTGTTTAATCTCGACATAGTGCCCGATTCCATTTCTTGCTCTTCTCAAATCAAATGTGATTTCTATTAGCCTAAATACATATCAGGCTGTGGTTGGGAATTCAGTGTCAAAGAAGTCTCAGAGCCATGCGCCCTTGGAACTGATCATATTTATTCAATATTCAAGTCAGGACAGCTTCCGGCTCAAACTTATCTCCTCAGTCAACAAAGAAAGCAAATGTAGACGGTTACAGGTAATAATTTTCTGCCGCGCCTTATTGAAATTCATACGGAGCAGCTATTTACTCAGGATTCTGCAGATAAATATGGGAATGAGACTCACGGCTTGGATACGATGGTCCAGGCAGACTCTCTGTTGCAACTAATTCACCCGCATGTCAACTGAAGTGATTGTGTCCAAAGCGAAGGCAATGGCTGGATTCCCATCACTCACTTGGCAAGGAGACCTTTGTTCATTGTGGCTGCTGCCTGGGTTGCTCTTAAAGTTGTATTAGCGGCGGGTTGTGGGTGGGTGTGGAAATGTTTTGCTGTGTATAGAAAATCATAGCATGGCAAGAAAATAAGGAAACTGGAAATGACTCCTGTTTCCTCCTTGCACCTCAACAGGACACCTGAACAGAGGCTTGTCCATTATGTCAAATGGGGCACTGTCCTTGGCTTGTCTCTACCTGCCTGCCTTACTTCCAGCTAGACCAGGGAGTAGCACTGGCTGTTAGTCTCTTCCTTCTTAGTCTCAGTATCACCTTTATGCGCTTCATCAGGGGGATAGGGACCAAACGATAACCAGGCAAAGGGCCTTCTCGGCAGTGGCACCCTCCCTGTGGAATGCCTTCCCATCAGATGTCAAGGAGATAAAGAACTACACAACTTTTAGAAGGCATCTGAAGGCAGCCCTGTATTGGGAAGTTTTTCCCAGAGTGGCTGGGACAACCCAGCCAGATGGGTGGGGTATAAATCATAAAATTATTATTATCGACTAGTTATCTTAGTATTTATTTAGTTCATAAAATTTAGACACTGCTTGCTTGTGAAACGAAGGGGGAGAAAGCCTCAAAGCAGTTTACCAAAAAAGATGAAACAACAAAATTACCACTTAGAAAAAATGAACAGCAATAATTTAAAACTTTCCAAAAGTTAAAGCAGCAGCTGATTAAAAACAGATTAAAACTCATACTACCTTTCTGAACATCCAAGTCAGACTTTTCTAAACAAAAATGTTTTTGGCAGGTGTACAGTGGTACCTCGGGTTAAGTACTTAATTCGTTCCGGAGGTCCTTTCTTAACCTGAAACTGTTCTTAACCTGAAGCACCACTTTAGCTGCTGCTGCGCCACTGGAGCATGATTTCTGTTCTCATCCTGAAGCAAAGTTTTTAACCTGAAGCACTATTTCTGGGTTAGCAGAGTCTGTAACCTGAAGCGTATGTAACCAGAGGTACCACTGTACAGTGAAGGTATCTGTAATGGGAATTGGGGTTGCTTGTGCATAAACTGCAAACTGCTCCAAGCTGGTTGTATAGCTAAACCTTTCCCTGGTTTGACAGCCCTTACAACGCGACTGTCTCAGTCACTGGCAGAATCCGTCAGTGGGCGTTTCCTAAACTTCTTCCAACATAAAATTTCCTTGACTCCAAGTCTCCTCCTAGATTCTCTGCACGGAAGCTTTCTGCACAGCGTAGGCGTGCCAAGCGGAGGTCCTGTGCTCTCTCCGCTGATCTCACTGGAAGAGTCTCAGAGCCTTCCCTCCGCAGTACTCTCAGCCTCCCCTTTCTTCCTGGTGTCCCCTGGATTTCCTTCCCCAGCGGAAGCTCTCTCTCTCTCCTTGCTGGTTCCCTCCCCTGCATCATTGGGGAGCCTTACCTCTCCTCTTGCCTCTGATGTCAGTTCCCTGACAGTGTCTGCTGATATCGATAGGCAGGGAGTTCCAAAGTGCCACACTTAAACGGACTGAATTCTTACAAATGCAGAAGAGGTATCACGTGGCACATGTAATAGTGCCAATTCCACTGATTGAAGCAGTGGGTGCATATACAGGGTAAGCCGACCTCATAGTTGTTGTTATTTGGCCTTCCCTTTTATTGGCTCTGGCCCCACCTACCTTTGGCTTCTCTGACTTCCATCCTAGCAGTCTCAATGGGCACCACTGCAGAACACCTAAGGGCTGCCAGAGCAGACTTGGGCAACTTTTGGCTCACCAAGCCAACAACTAAGTACAGAGTCTCAAGCAGCAGTTCGAAATCTTCTTCTCCTTGCTGTCAGATTAGCAGGCCCAGTGGCAGCTCCTGGCAACCTCAGGCAGCACCCACCTTCCTTTGTACCCTACGTCCCTTGAGTTGTTCTTACTGAGCAGTCCTGGTGGGTGGGTGGTAAGTCACCATTTCTGATGGTCCCCACAATGTTGTGGCATGATGCATTGTGGGAAGGGTCACATTTCAGTGCGGAACAGCTGTTCTGCATACAGAAGGTCAGAGTCTTCCCAGCCCTACCTGGAGATGACAGGGATTGAGGCTGGGACCTTAGGCATGCAAAGCTCTACCACTCCCTTCCTTAGGGATGCTGTCTTCTCCAGTACTGATGCTTGAATTGTGAGAGGGGTGCCTTTTGCCTCCATGGCTCCTGTTTTCAGAAAGCTATGGGGGAGATCCAGGAGGTGGGGCTGGGATATGGATTTCATCAAGGCCTCCTTACCTTTCGCCCATAATCCAAGCACAGTGCAGAATCTCTGTGTTAGTATTATGCAAATAGAGTCTTGTTGAATCAATGCCAGAGGAACAAACCCCATTCTTACTTCAGTCTGGTAATGAGCATATATACCAAAGCTATTCACAAGAGGAGGATAAGAAAAGAAGATTAAGGAGTGCTTCGCTGACAATTTTTAGATATGTCAAAGGAGCTCAGCAAGAAGAAAGAGACTGAGTCGAGTACTGTGATCAAGCCGCTGTTATATAGACACTGGTACCTTCATGGCTGCGCTGTGTGTGTCATGTAGGACAACTCTTGAAGACACGCACACATGGAGCTGTAATGGGCAGGACATTGTGGCTAGCAGGCTTCTGACTTGGTTAGGGCCGTTCAGTGGTTGCCCTTCTCTAAAACGCCCTAAGTCAGGGGTCACCAGCGTGCTTGCCAATATCTATTATGGCATCTGCAAAAGGTCTCAGTAAATAATAACACCCCCCCCCCCCGAAATCCAATACATGACTGACTCTTTGCTCTTCCTGCTCAGGTCCTGTTGTTTACTATGAAATTGAATATCAATATATGTATCAAAGAGACGTGGGTGGCGCTGTGGGTTAAACCACAGAGCCTAGGACTTGCCAATCAGAAGGTCGGCAGTTCGAATCCCCACAATGGGGTGAGCTCCCATTGCTCGGTCCCTGCTCCTGCCAACCTGACGTTCGAAAGCACGTCAAAGTGCAAGTAGATAAATAGGTACCGCTCCAGCAGGAAGGTAAACGGCATTTCTGTGCACTGCTCTGGTTCACCAGAAGCGGCTTAGTCATGCTGGCCACATAACCTGGAAGCTGTATGCCGGCTCCCTCTCAGAGTCGATCACGACTGGACCTAATGGTCAGGGGTCCCTTTACCTTTAGACGTATCAAGGCTTTGAGATTAGACCACTGAAGAAGCCTGAAAAACTACCTTGGGAGTGTGCTACCTGCAAGCCCCAGTAAAAGGGCCCCATCAGGGGCAAACAGTGGCCTCTTGATTACTTGGACTGCCAGAGCGAAACAGGTGCAGAACGCTGGCACCCTGTCATCCACAACTTCATTAACATCCATCTACAACTTCACTAGCATCTCTCGGTATTGTGAACAATACCAAACTTACCCTTTGTTGGTATCTTCATGAACTTACCTAAAAAGATAAAGAACACAAAAGACTGAGTTAAGCACTTGAAAAATCCATTGAAATCAGACATTATAAGTTCATCTTAGGTTGGGTAGTTCGCAAGTCTCTGTGGCTTTACATAAGGTTTTGTATTTTTCCCAGAAGATTGATAAAGAATGCATAATCGTTTTGGTGATTATTGTGTGTATATTAGTCGCCAACGTGTTGCATGAGTCGTACTACTTCTACTGTATCAGCAGCACAGGTTGCATTTTTCTAGCAGGTCCTGTTGATGGCAGCCTCTCCTCCTCCTCACTTGCTCCCCAGCACCCGCTATGAGCTGCTCAGGGGAGGATGCAGGCAGCAGTGACCACCAGGAGGCCATGGAGAGGCAATGGGATGTTCCCTCTCAGCCGTCAGCACTGTGGCCACTCAGGACAAGTGCCAGTTCATCCTCAATCCTGAGCTTGGTGGTGGCGGCCCTTATGGGGGAAATAGGGACCTTCTGGGTTCAAATCAGAAGTTGGGATGGCTTTCATAATTCTGGGACTGTCCCTGGAAAATAGGGACACTTGGAGGATATGGAGCGTGCCTCCTTTGATGTGCCCCTTCCCCAAGGGTACAGCACATCTGTTCTCTCTCCTCACCATAACACTATGATAATTTGCAGGCAGTAGAGCTTGGACTTATTTCCTGGTATATCTGGTTAAAAGAAAAGACAAGCAGGCAGCAGGAGATGAGAGAGACATCTTTGTCAGACCCCGAGCAACCACCACCATGACTGAGCTACACAGACAAGCAGTTTGACCTTATTGAATTCGTTCTGGTGGGCTTTCCATGGGTATCTAGTTTGCCACTGTAAGAACAGGATGCTGGACTTGGGAATGTGGGAGAGATTTAATTCCGTTTGCATTTCAAGATGAACCTACCCAATGAGCACTTTCTGGAACATTGTGCAAACCAAAATAGAGGCACTCTCCAAAATCTGCACTTCTCTGATGTTTGCAATACAGATCTCCACCCAAGTAATACGTACAAACATCCATATTCTTGATCAGATTGTTCATAAAAAGGGGCATATTTGTGATTCCCTCCCCCTCTTCTTTTTTCCTTTCCCCTCCTATGATGGAACTCCTATTTGGGGACTTCCCTGGCTTTTTTCTGGCCCATGTAGGACCAGTCTGGATAGTTGGCCTTGGTGAAGACTTGACGTTTTCATCCCCAAAAAGTTTTTGATTTGAGTTTCCATTGAAATGAGGCTGTATTTTTGATATTTTAATGTTTTAATGTTGTATTTTAATCTTGTTTTTAAGTTGTATTTCAATCAATTTGTTTTTATATTGGGTATTAGCCGCCCTGAGCCCGGTCTTGGCTGGGGAGGGTGGAGTATAAATTATGATGATGATGATGATGATGATGTTAGGATTTTGAAAAAATATGTGTAATAGGCAACAGTGCATACAAAAATGTGCATATGAGAAGAAATTCCCCATGAAATGTTGATATATTTTCATTTTTTAAAAGAAAAAGGGTAACAGAATCTGAAATTAGCAAATGATTAGACCACCTTTAGCTGTCTTCTTTTCATTTTCTTCTCGTATTCTTGTTTCTCCTTAGTCATCTTTTTACCCCCGCCTGAAACCTGAAAATCCCAAATGGCCTAGCTATTCCTTGCATGGTGTGTCCACGAAGAAAGGCTGTTTCATATTCACCACTGCTCCCTGCATCCTCCTCAGAATGGGAGAGTCTCTGGCTCAGTCACTTACTGAAAGGAATGGTCCCAGCCCCCTTGATAAACGGCAAACAGCATGCCATTTCCAGCAGCGAGCCGTGTGTGCTGCTTGCTTCCAACCCCTCTAGATAATATACAATGCGGCACCATCCATCGCAACAAAGCTAGGATGGATGTCGGGCTCAGAGGAGGGAAAGCAACTCTGAAAACAGTTTCCTCAAACTAGTTGGAATGGGGATGGCGAGGGGGGGGGATGCAATGATACCATTTTACTGCTGGACATTATCATTTCCCAAATGGCACCCCTGCTTCAAGCAACTAACAGGAGCGATGGCTTTATTACAGGGGCCCATATGTTCCATTGGCTTTTGGAAAAAGCCCTCCAGAGGTATTGCACATGGATGTTATTTTTGCTTCAGCACCATGGTTTAATTTCTACTGGCGGGCTTGTTTTTTTGGTTTTTCCCCTTCAAAAACTTCAGTTCATTCAGTGGAGGGACAATACCTAAAACACTAGATCACTCTTTTCCTGGGCAGATGAGTGTTTACTTCTCTGCAGAGCCTGCCAAATTGCACAGTGTTAAATGTTACCCGGGAAGCAAACAGGAAACAACTGCACTAAGCATTTGCTACATCATGCTCTCTGAGAGTTTATTTCCTATATTTGTATGTCACCTTTCCTTGAAAGGAACTTAGGGCACCATGAAGGGTTCTTTCTAGGTTGCACTGAGCGGTAGGGACTGGTCAAAGGCCACCCAGTGAGTAGGGCAGTGGTGTAGCGTGGGGGGTGCAGGGGGGGCCGGCCGCACTCTCAGCTCTCTGCCCCTACCTGGCTCACTCTCTCTCTCTCACTGCAGTGCTGGCTGTGCGAATCCGATCCGAGCCGCTGGGTCGCCGCCCACTGTGGAGGGGGTGGGTGCCAGGCGTGCGGTGCAAAGAGAGAGCGAGGGACTATCTGGGGGAGGGACAGTGCAGTGGCCGCCCAGCGCAGCGCTGAGCGTAGGAGAGAACCACACCAGACCAGGCAGCAGCAAGAAGAAGCTGGCAGCAGCGGCAGGTTAGGGGTTAGGGGGCGCAAATTACTTGCCTTGCCCCGGGTGCTGACAACCCATGCTACGCCGCTGGAGTAGGGTCCATTGGGAATATGAACCCAGGTCCTCTCAGTCTTAATCTAACCACCACACCATACTGTGCTCAAATTACTCCGTTGTTTCAGTAATCCTTGTGAGATCCCTGCAAAGGGATGCCTGAAAGATGATGCCAAGGTTACAGGTTCAATCCTCATTTGGGACAACTGCATATTCCTGCATTTGGACAAGAGGATCCTCAGACGACTCTACAATTCTATGTTTCTAGGGTAGCGCTGTGGTCTAAACCACTGAGCCTAGGGCTTGCCGATCAGAAGGTTGGCGGTTTGAATCCCCGCCATGGGGCGAGCTCCCATTGCTCAGTCCGTGCTCCTGCCCACCTAGCAGTTCAAAAGCACACCAAAGTGGAAGTAGATAAATAGGTCCTGCTCTGGCGGGAAGGTAAATGATGTTTCTGTGCACTGCCCTGGTTCGCCAGAAGAGGCTTAGTCATGCTGGCCACATAACCCGGAAGCTGTCTGCGGACAAACGCTGGCTCCCTCGGCCTATAGAGCGAGATGAGCGCGCAACCCCAGAGTCATCCATGACTGGACCTAACGCTCAGGGGTCCCTTTACCTTTACCTTACGGAATGCCAAACCTAGTTGTCCTAACTGCCCTGCCATTCCCTTGGAAAGCTTAACATGGGTGAAAATAAATATTAATAATGCTGTGCAAAGGAAATCAAACTTCCAGGAATTGCTCGTTCCGTTCTTGCATCAAGGTTGCTTTTGCATGACCTGCAATCAGTCAAAGTTTTTGTGCCAAACAGGGAGAGCCTAGAGCTGATTTCTTTATGGGTATCAGGTGCTGTTGGGCTCAGCATTGACACCCAGAAGGAGAAGAAGAACTTATTCACTTCACTGCCAGGGCAGCTGGTTGGAGTAGAGAGATGAAGGTACACTAGAAACCTCTGAGCAGAATCTTTCTTTCCTTCCAAAAATTATGTATCAGAGTGGCTTACAAAAATTGTACACTTAACTATACAATAAAAACAAGAGGCAAAGTTAAAATAGGGAACCAGCTAACAATTATGGGACGATGCAATCTTAATTGCCTGCATAAGCTTTGATGAAAAAGAAGGTGTCTGATGAAGTTCTATTGGCAGAATGCTCAACAACACCAAAGCCTTGTTTCTGTGTTGTTGTCAAATGAGCCCCATCAACTTGGGGAAGGGCCAGTGGTGCTCTTGCAGATGAACTCAGCAAGCGAGCTGGGATATAAGGGTTCAAGTGATCAGGGAATCATGGACCATATCTTGGAGGTAGAGCACCTGTTCTGCATGCAGAAGACCCCAGGTTCAGTCCTCAGCATCTCCAAGTAGAGCTAGGTCAGACCTGTCTGAAACAATAGAGAGTCACTGCCGATCAGTTCAAACAACATGGGGAGCTGCCCCATACTGAGTAAGACCACTGACCCATCAAACTCAGTACTGTCTACACAATTGTAGGGAATGCAATGAGAAAACCGCTTACCTGGAACTTTGATCCTGACTTACCACTTAGGATATTTAGATCAACAGCAATTTCCATCTTAATCCCTCATCCTGGCTCATCTGCAAGATGCTCATTTACCTGTTACCGGTGTGTCAGAAGGAAAATGAGACGGAGGGTGTGTCAGAAGGAAAATGAATTGATATTGATTTATACATATTAGTAACTTTGTATCAATATAACATTTTTATATGCAGCTGTATATTTTTGCAATGTTTTGTTTAAGCTGTGTGTTGTTGCTTCAGTTTTTTTGTACGCTGCTTAGAGATATTTTTAATAGATCGAGCGGTATAGAAATTAAATAAGCAATCTGTCAAAATTGCACACACACATTGCTTTCCATTTTTGAGAAAAGCCAACAGCTCAAAAACAAATCTTAACAAATAAAACAGATTTTTTTTAAAGGAACAGCAATATAAGGAAAGCAGCATAAAATTACAGTGCAGCAATGGGGTGTAACTGCAGCAATTGCTCCTTCATGGATTATATTTTCTTCCCTCTCTCATTCACAAGAGCAGCAGGGGTATTTGTATGGGGGCGGGGCAGGAAGCTGGAGGCACAGAGGGATAAAACATGGTTTGTGGATTGTGTGTGGGATGTGTGTGGGTGTGTTAAAGCCGCAAACTGGTCCTGGTAGGTGCTTTTTTTCAAAGTGTTTGTAGGAAGATGGAAGCATGGCGTTATTTTCATTTGCTTTTCCGTGATTATTGGGGTTTCTGCTACCAACCCTGGTTGTAATTTTAACCACAAATTGAAGCTCTTGCCAGCTTTTCAGAAATCTGAGGGAATCAATAACTTCGGGGGCAGGGGGAGACCTTTTACCAAGGGATTCCAATTTGTGGTGTGTGAAGGGATTAATGGTCAATTTCACTTCTCTCTCCCCCTCCTCTAAAATGCCATTCTGCTGATGCAGCACTAACAGAACCTCTGGTCATCTTTTTCCACCCAGAAAAATACATAATGTAGGCCTAAAAGACTCAGGAAATAAGAAAACAGATTAACTGTCATATCTCATCATGGATCCCACTTTGGGCTGTGGGATGAAATTACACTGGACTTTCCCCCCTGTCCACTCTGGAATCCCCATGGCCAAAATACTATCCCTAATGTCATTTTCTGTATATTTATTTACCGGTTTGCAGCTAGATTCAGCCCAATTGTCCTTATATTAGTGTAAAGGAACTGACGCCGTATGGGATATATTAGTCGTGACACACAACACAGCTATTATATATGGGATAAAATATCTCTGTTGATGGGAACCGATAGCTCACAGAGGAGGCAAAGAAAGTGAATCAGAAGCCCTTTGATCTCTATATGTTGGATTCAAATTCATCTTAGGTCTACAGTGGCTATGGTTTTATTGCCATTTAATGGCCTGGATGAAATGAATTGAAGGAATCAGTTCAGTCTATTTACTAATAGGCAGAGAGATGGCTTCCACAACATTCACTGGTTAGATATTTAGGAAGGCATCTGTGGCTGCATTCTGTTTCTTTTTTTTCTAAAACAATCCACAGTAGAGTAGTAGATTATAGAGTAGGAAACTCCAAAAATGCAGGCAGCTGTGTTGATCCATTATTAACCCCCCCACACCCATGAGCAGCAGTACACAGTATAAAACCCAATGAATTGGCACCGTGTGATAATCCTAGAACAGTAGGAAGGCTTCATTCTCCAACTTCCTCTATGCTAATCTGCCCCAAGTAATGGCCAAACTGGAATGTCTTGTTACCATTTCATTCATTTGCCAGTGCAAGGAGGTTCCATCAATTCAATTGGCATGCCCACAAATGACATCATTGCTCAATCTGTGAAAAAAATCCCCAAGAAGCGCTCCTTTGCATTCCCCTCCTCTTGATTGAAGTCTATGTGACTACTCTTAAAATGTCTGAAGGTGAGATTTAAAGCTGTATTTCTGAAGCCACATAAACTGACAGAGTGGGACTTAATTGAGGAATATGATCCAGCTGCAATGAAATTGGATAGCACAGATGCAAGTTAGCTTGGTGCGAGCCCCAATCGGTCTATTTATTTATTTATTCCATTATTCATGGTCTTGTAAGGAATAGACTCATTTGATTCAATTCCTCCAAGGGGCTTAGCACAGTGTACATGAGGGTTATCTCATATTATCCATGCAGCAATCGTGGGAAGTCAATCAGTGAACTTCATGGCAGAGCAAGACTTTGAAGGTCTCCCACCTTTTAAATCCTATGGTGTGCTCAATGAAATGCTGGGGTTCTAGCAATAAGGTACAATTTAAGATTAAACCAACAACAGATGAATTAATGGGCTATGAATTTGCTGAACCAACTTTTAAAAGGGATACAAGAACGGGGGATGCGAGGAAGTCAGGAAAATATATGAATTTAAGATATAAAACTAAGAAAGAGGGAATTTTTGTGTTTTTCTTATATGTGCTTTCCCCCTCCCCCCTCATTATTAGTTTTTAATGTATGTATTTTTGTATTTTTGTGCTTAATGTTTGTATTGTTGTATTTTGTAGTATGTATTTGGTGTTTTTATATCTTTCTTGTCTTTGTCCCTGTATTTTTTCTTGCACACCTTGCATTTGTTAAAACTTAATAAAAAACACACACACACACACACATATATATATATATATATATATATATATATATATATATATATATATAAAACAAATCCTATGGTGTGCTCATCACAGCACATTAGTTGTTGAGGTTGCCTGCATGGCAACTACACTAGCATTTAAGCTATTCTGCCTTGCCTGGTTACTGTAACCTGCCTCATGTGGCTATCAGTTGCAGCAATTTCAACACTAAATCACTCTAATCACGGGCAGACATGTCACCTTGTGCACATTAAAAGACCCAAACTTTTGGGTGTGCAGTACATACCTATGCATGTTTATCCAGAAGTCAGTGTTATTATGTTTTAAAGGAATTTACTTCCATGTAAGTGCATGTAGGACTGTAGCCTCAAGTCCCTCTGGAGTCAGCTGGACTTCGTTCTAAGTAAGCATGTATAGGATTGTGCTATAAATGTGGTGGATAAATTATAAATACTATCCAAAGCCCTTAGCGTTCACCAGCGGTCCATGGGGCTCCACCTGCAATCATAAACCATGCTCTCATAAATTTACCAGTTGGATTTCATCACGGGCTGTTATGTGCTTACGAACATAGTTTATGGTGTTTATATTTTCTGTGCCCCCTCAGATATTTCATCCATCTTTTGGGAAGCACACTGGGACTCGAATGCCTTTGACCTGGCAATGTTTCTAAAAAAGATATGAGCTCACCTCATTAACAAGAAAGCAGTCCATGAACGCCAATAGTACCAGGAAACAATCGATTATGCCTTCTTTAACCCAGGGAATGATGGGAAGACGGTATGGAAGAGTGAGACGAGGGTGTGAGAAAGGTTAAGTTGTAGCATACAGCACATGGCAGCAGATTAGAATGCACATTATATAAAAGAGAGAGATGTGTCTGTCGCAAGGAGGTAATATAACAGAAAACACACTACTTTCAAAAGATGCTATGAGAAACTAGGAAGGTGTGAAGGGTTTCTTTCTTCCATTCTCTCCCCCCACCTCCCCACCCCAGGGATCCGGTGCAATGAAAAATGTATATTATTATCCACATCCAGCAAAGAGAGACCTTCTGGGAGAAGAAGTCATCAAAGAATGATTGTACCCCATTATTATGCCCCAGGAAGTATAATAGTGACTGTACTCAGAAGAGCAGTTTAGCAAACTGGGAGGAAGAGATGTTATCACTGCATTGTTAATCCAGCACCTTGGACAAGCGCTGTTCCTCTCTATGAATTCCGGCGTGGGTAGGGGAGGGAGATTGGGAGGCCGAGTTGAAGGAATTAGCAGTGCAGGCTGCTATTGTCAATTTGTAGAGGCGATGCCTGATCCTTTGCCCTCTTACCTACAGCGTATCCATAATCCCTCAAGGTAGGCAAGCCATTTTATACACGGAGTGATTACCAGCCTAGCAGGTGCAGTTTGATACAGAGATATTTAGCGAAACATTAATAGCAGGCCAGATCAAGGATGCCATAAATCATAGCAATTGCTAGAAACACTGCCTTCAGAAAATTAGAAACTCTGGCTCACAGGGCCTGTGGCGTGTTTTTATCTGCCCCCATTCTTGTAAGTAACAATGCCTCCTCTTTCTAGGCCACCAAGGACCTCAGGGTAATCAACCTGGATCTTACAGGGCATGGGACTGACTTGGCCATGACTGGACATGGGAGAAGTTCTGTAGAAGAAATTCCTCACTGCCACTCTTTTACAGTGAGAAGCAGAAGGGTCTGATCCTGCATGGTGTTGCACCTTCATTAGTGGCTTCCCTGCTCATGGGCATTGCACATGGGTGATGGGCATTGCACAGGACCAGATCCCTCTGCTTACCATCTGCTTAGCATGAGGATCCAATCCTGCATCGTGCTGCTCCTTCATGAAGGAGCAGTGACTGTCATCAAGCTCTTCCTGCTTGAGAGCTGATAAGCAAGAGGATCAGATTCTGCTTGGTGCTACTCCAGGCGGTAGGAAGGTGTGGAGACATGGAAAGAAGGAGAAGCCTTCTTCCCTTACCTTCTGCTGTGAAGACACAGCTGCCAGTTATGCCCCTTTATTTTGCAGTTAGCCCTCCTTCTTGCTCATGCCTGCCTCTCCTTCCTTCTTGACACCCCACTGACAGCTCAACCCAACCTTTAGCAATCCAGAGCTGCTTCAACCCAACTCACCCGAGACCTGGATCCTTCCAAATAGGATTAGTTGGATTCATGGTGGAGGAAGCCGCTCGTGTGCCTGGGGTGGGGTGAGCTGCCCATGGAGCGGGGCAAGGGCAGGGCACACTGCGGGGCCTCTGGAATCTGCCTGCCTCCTCCCACTCAGCCGCCCTACAGCTGGGGGGGGGGAGGGAGGCAGTTGGCGGACTGTTTGGGCAGCATAGAGCCTACATGAGCCCAAGTCACCACGTCACTCCCAGGAGAGACACGTGGCTCAGGCACACTGCAGGCCCCACGGTGAGTGAAGAAGAAGAAGAGTTTGGATGTGATATCCCGCCTTTCACTCCCTTTAAGGAGTCTCAAAGTGGCTAACATTCTCCTTTCCCTTCCTCCCCCACAACAAACACTCTGTGAGGTGAGTGGGGCTGAGAGACTTCAAAGAAGTGTGACTGGCCCAAGGTCACCCAGCAGCTGCATGTGGAGGAGCGGAGACGCGAACCTGGTTCCCCAGATTACGTGACTACCGCTCTTAACCACTACACCACACTGGCTCACCACACTGCCTAGCATTTCATCACTCCCCTCAGTGGTGACACCTGGGGCGGTCCGCACCCACCGGACCTCCCTTCCCCCGCCCCTGGCTGGATTCAGGATTTGGGCCTCAGCTGAATCCAGTGCACAGTTCTAGTTCTAGGTCTCTTCTAGAGATCTGGTCCTCCTAATCCTCAGCATTTTTTTGGGGGGGGGGTAGAAAATGAACTCTTGTTTTTGGATCTTAAGTGGGGGGGGGAATGTTTCATTTTTGAGATCCACACACTGTTTGGGTGCCATGGTCTCAGGAAAGTCTGCCCTTTAACTCTTTGAAGGTTGTGACAGATGGCTACTGCCCGCTCCCCTTCAGTATGATGAAACACCATCCTCTTCCTGGAGATGCCATGATTTATCGCTTACATCCCTCATGCAATCTCGCTCTCTAAAAAAAAAAATAGAGGCGGCTTCCATTCTACCGGAAGCATGTTTACTTTCAGAAAGTCCATACAGAGATCCCAGCTGTTCTGGGGTTGGTTGGGGGAACTGCACCTCAACCCAGAGTAGCCTGGTGGTGCATCTCATCCTGTTCATTGGCGAGGAGCATTTTGCCACATACCAGATGCACACATGTGCTAAATGTTGTGGTAGAATGTGCAGCATAATGGCCATCTCTATGAGCCCAGCATGGTGACCAAACCATGCCTGGTTGAGATTCTGTCATCCTGGAGTTGCTTGGCAATCTGCGCCCTCCTGCTAAAGGGTCAGGAAAATTTTAACACCATACACTCGCTTACCATGAGCGTGAAGCTGTTTGTCCTTACTAGGGGTGAGTCCATTGGGGGGGGGGACTAGCCTTATCCCCTAGGCAGGAGGACGGGTGATTTGGGAGAGAGGGCTCCCCACCTGAAAAAGCACAGTTGATAGTTCTTTTTACTTTTGTGTTGTTTCGTATATTGTTGCTTGAATTTTGTATATTTGATAACCTTTGTAAGCCACCTCAGGTAGCTTTTCAGCTGAGAGGTGGTCTGCAAATAAACTGCAAGTTGGTGGTAGGGAACCTCAGGGCCAGGGGCCAAAAATGGCCTTCTGGGATTCTCTCTCTGGTCCTCAAAACTCTTCCTGGGCCATGTACCTCACTGATGGTTATGCTGGAAAGACATCACTAAAGCACCAGGTACTCCTGGAGCTCACTGCTGTGAGAAGTAGACTCTCTGCTTGAGGAGAGGAGGAGGAGGAGGAGGAGGAGGAGGAGGAGGAGGAGGAGGAGTTTGGATTTGATATCCCGCTTTATCACTACCCAAGGAGTCTCAAAGCGGCTAGCAATCTCCTTTCCCTTCCTCCCCCACAACACACACTCTGTGAGGTGAGTGGGGCTGAGAGACTTCAGAGAAGTGTGACTAGCCCAAGGTCACCCAGCAGCTGCATGTGGAGGAGCGGGGAATTGAACCTGGTTCACCAGATTACGAGTCTACCGCTCTTAACCACTACACCACACTGGCTCTCTCCCAGGCTCAGTCACTGGCATCTCCAGGTAGGTCTGGGAAGACTCTGACCTTCTGTATGCAGAACAGATGTTCCGCACTGAAATGTGGCCCTTCTCACAATGCACCATACCACAGTCCACCGCTCTTAACCACTATACCACACTACCTCTGAGAAACTGCAGTGTTTCTCAAACTTGGGTTTCCAGCTGTTGTTGGAATATAGCTCCCACCATCCCTGACCACTGGTCCTGCTAGCTAGGGAAGATGGGAGTTGTAATCCAACAACATCTGGAGACCCAGGTTTTGAGAAACACTGTTGTAGTATATGAAGAGGGAGTGGGGAACCCGAGGCCCTTCAGCTGTTGCTGGACTCCAAATCCCATCAGCCCCAGCCTGCATGGCCAATGGGCAAGGATGATGGGACTTGTAGTCCATGGAAATCTAGAGGCACCTCTGGCAACTCATTCTCTCTCAGACAAAACTATCTTGAAGGATGGTTGTGAGGACAGCCCTCCCCCCACCTCCATATATGCCGTGCTCCAGTTTTCGAGTAGGGCGACAAATAATCAGAAGATTTGTCCCTAGGCAGATTCCTTGGATGGGATTTGTAAAGGGCCAGAGACCATCCAAACCCCAGAGTGGGAATCCAGCTGGCTATTCAATGGGCAGTGTGCCAGGTGACTGGAGAAGAATGATAAAAGGGCGTGTGTGTAATCAGGAGTAGAGCAGCTGTATTTGCTTTGCATTAACTCAAAGGGAAGCTTGCTCTGGGATTCCCTTCCAACCGAGATGGTAACATCTATTTTGGGCCAGAAGTGTAGGGAAATTGCTAACGTAGAGCCCACCCATCCCCAACCCCTATATATCCTTTGTTTCCAGTAAAGTTTTAAGGTGACAGTCCTACCATAGGCTATAGCATCTCTATTCCCATAAAAGCCACAATGAGTGTTGTCATATGGACCAGGCATTCCATCCTCTCCACCTTTCAAAGTGCGCAGCATCATAACAGCTGCCCAAGCGATCAAAACTCAGAACCGAAATTGGCTCGATACATAAATCACACATTTATAGGAGGAGGAGATGAAACAGTACATATTGCCCATCTCATATTTGTGAATTGGATGTTGTTTTACGCCGATTCAAAAGTTGCAGTCTCTAAGACTGTATAAACATCAATAGACTTTGATTAATTTGCTTGGCTTAATTAGTCATTTGCAGCTTTGCAGTTCTATCAATATAGTAACACGGTAGCATTCGTTTTTGTGACTGAAATTCCAATTAGTGAAATATGCAAATTTCCAGGCCACAAATAACCAATTCCACAACAATAAATAAAAGTTGTCAGTAGCTTCAGGCCTGTGAGAGAATTGGGTCCTTGCAACTGCAGGCAGATTCTTTAGTGAATGCACCATCCTAGCATCGCATATGCATGTCAACACCCTGTCTGGTGCTTAAGCAATATTAACTCACACTGTCTGACAACCTACTGTCACCTATTTATAAATATAGAAACCATTACTGTTGCCCCATAACCCCCATGATAGCAGCTTTAAAAAAGTTATTGTGTCTCATCTAGTAATCCATGTGTGCTATAAGATGAAGATCAGGACAATTTAATTTTAAAATACTTGCCTGCCATTTTTCTTCAGCTACCAAGAGGGATGGAGGATAAATTTGATTCCGTTCACATTTAAAGGTGAACTTAACTGATTTGCACGTTCCAAAATGATACTGATTGCTCAAATTGGGGGGGGGGGGGAGAGAGAATTGGGAGGGTTGCATGCATTAAGGAAGCAGGGTTCACATATTTGCAGGGGTCACCTGCAAATGCCGTTTTGTACACTTATATTTAATTAGAAATTAAATCCCACCTCTTGTCCTAAGAGTCTTCACATTGGCTTTCAGCAACAGGAAGATGCTAACATGTAATGATGATGATGATGATGATGATGATGATGATGATGATATCGGTCATCTTGGTTGGTTTCCCCAGCCACTCTGGGTGACTTCCAGCGTGTATAAAAATATAATAAAATGTCAAACAAGAAATAGCTGCAGGCCGAAGTTTGGGAAAACTTGGTCTATGCTATACAGTAAGGTAAAGGTAAAGGGACCCCTGACCATTAGGTCCAGTCGTGGCCAACTCTGGGGTTGCGGCACTTACCTCACTTTATTGGCCGAGGGAGCCGGCGTACAGCTTCTGGGTCATGTGGCCAGCATGACTAAGCCGCTTCTAGCGAACCAGAGCAGCGCATGGAAATACCGTTTACCTTCCCACTGGAGCGGTACCTATTTATCTACTTGCATTTGGATGTGCTTTCGAACTGTAGATTGGCAGGAGCAGGGAGCGAGCAATGGTAGCTCACCCCGTCGTGGGGATTTGAACTGTCGACCTTCTGATCAGCAAGTCCTAGGCTCTGTGGTTTAACCCACAGCGCCACCCGCATCCCAGTATAATAGTCCAATTGTCAAAGCAGCTCATGATTCCACTGGGGGTCTTCTGCAAGCACATACATTTAGGCCAGCCTTGGCCAGGTCAGTCCCCTCCATATGTCTTAGACTACAACTCCCATCAGTCCCAGCCATGCATGGTGCTGGCTGGGACTGATGGGCATTGTATTCCAAGACACCTGGAGGGGACTGACTTGGTGACGGTTGTTTTTGGTTATATGTGGATTTCCCTAGCTAGAGATTTCAGCTGTTTTAGTGGCGTCTGACTTAGAGTGAAGGCTTCCCAGGGGGTGTCATGTTAGCAAATCTGCCTTTGCCATTGTATTGACGCAGGTAGATTACAGACCCTTGATGTCATCATCTCTAAACGGAAATCAATCAATCAAACAAAAGTGTTGGGGGAGGGGTCAAGAGCGGTTTCCAAATGCTTTAGGAAATGCTGTCCTAGGCGCACAACAGTTTTCAGCCATCTCAGCTGTCACGCAGGCTGTCAAAAATGTTCTTTGTTGGGATGTGGGGGAAAATGACAGCTCCTGCTGATGCAAATTGACCAACGCTCAAGTTATCATATCAGGAGGCATCAAAAACATAGCAGCCTGGGATAACTGTTACACTGTATGGTAGCAAACTGATGTAGGGGCAGTCAAGGACAGTCCTGAGGCAGCTGCACCTCCAATAGTCCCCTATAATGTCTTCCTGCAGTTGTCTGGGATAGCTCAGTAAGTAGAGCATGAGACTCTTCATTGCAAGGTCATGGTTTTTTTTTTTTAAATATTTTTTATTGCGTTTCTTTTCATAATTTTGTACATTCCAAACAGTACAGAAAGAAAAACTAGTACAAGAAACAATTTTATGATTTTTTTTTAACAAAATAAAAATAATTTAAAAAAAAACACCCAAAAAAAACCATTGGACTTCCCCACACCCTCCAGGTCTGCGTTCTTTGTGATAACAATATCAGCAATTTGTTACCTTATTTCAAACCTTGTTACAACTTTCAATTATTATGTATCCGTATTCAATATATTGTTTCTCAATTTTGATACCTTTAAAATAAACATAATATGTTTGGTTCACTTTGTCTTCTTTTCCTCATTTATCACTTATTTTACCATTTGCTTAATCATATTTGCTAAAAGCATAACATTTCCAATAACATGCACTATCTTAAGATTCATACAACTTGTAATATTTTTGCAAATAGTCTTTAAATTTTTTCCAATCCGCCTCGACTGATTCTTCGTCCAAATCTCGGATTCTGCCGGTCATTTCAGCTAGTTCCATGTAGTCCATCAACTGCGTCTGCCAATCCTCCAACGTGGGTAGATCTTGTGTCTTCCAGTTCTTTGCGATGAGTATTCTTGCTGCTGTGCTAGCGTACATAAACAAAGTTCTATCTTTCTTTGACACTTTCTGGTCTACCATACCCAGCAGGAAGGCCTCTGGTTTCTTGGGGAAGGTATACCTAAATACCTTTTTCAATTCATTGTATATCATTTCCCAGAAGGCCTTCACTCTTGGGCAGGTCCACCAGAGATGAAAGAATGTCCCTTCTGCCTCCTTACATTTCCAACATTTATTATCAGACAGGTGATGTATCTTAGCTAGCTTGACTGGGGTCATGTACCACCGGTATATCATTTTCATAATGTTTTCTTTCAGGGCACTACATGCCGTGAATTTTATTCCGGTGTTCCATAACCTTTCCCAGTCTTCAAACATAATGTTATGTCCAACATCCTGTGCCCATTTTATCATGGCAGATTTAACTGTCTCATCCTGTGTATTCCACTTAAGCAGCAAGTTATACATTCTCGATAGTATCTTAGTTTTTGGTTCTAGCAGTTCTGTCTCCAATTTCGATTTTTCCACTTGGAAACCAACTTTTTTGTCCATTTTAAAAACCTCTTGAATTTGAGCATAGTGTAACCAGTCTCGCACCTTATTTTTTAGTTTATCCTGACTCTGCAGCTTCCAATTGTCTCCAATTTTTTCAATTATTTCCCAATATTTCGGCCAGTAGGCCTCCATATTGGGCCTTTTTCGTGCTTTGGCCTCCATCGGTGATAGCCACCTCGGGGTTTTACTCTCAAGTAAGTCTTTATATTTCATCCAGACTGCAAAAATTGCTTTTCTGACAATATGGTTTTTAAACAATTTATGAACTTTAACCTTGTCATACCATAGGTACACATGCCAACCGAAAGCATTGTCAAAACCTTCCAGATCTAGGACATCAGTGTTTTCTAGCAAAAACCAATCTTTCAGCCAGCAGAAGGCTGCAGATTCATAATACAACCTCAAGTCCGGCAGGGCAAACCCTCCTCTTTCTTTCAAATCAGTTAATATTTTAAACTTTATTCGAGGCTTTTTGCCCTGCCAGACAAACCTGGATATATCCTTCTGCCATTTTCCAAAACACTCCACTCTGTCCACGATCTGTAGGGTTTGGAACAGGAATAACATTTTCGGCAATACATTCATTTTTACAGCTGCAATTCTACCTAACAAGGAAAGTTTCAATCTTGACCAAATTTCTAGATCCTTTTTAATTTCCGACCAACATTTTTCATAGTTATCTTTAAATAAATTCAAGTTTTTGGAAGACAAATAAATCCCTAG
Source organism: Podarcis liolepis (assembly GCF_965112155.1). Classification (NCBI taxonomy): domain Eukaryota; kingdom Metazoa; phylum Chordata; class Lepidosauria; order Squamata; family Lacertidae; genus Podarcis; species Podarcis liolepis. Next base: position 54,040,225 of record NC_139565.1, on the reverse strand, counting down.
GTATTTCACTTTTTTTAGCCACATTTAATTCTGTTTCTCTCTGGAACCCCTCTACTTCTGTAGATGTCATATTTTTAGTCAAAACCTTAGTTTTTTGTTTGTTCAACTTAAATCCCGCAACCCGACCAAACTCTGCTATGAGTTCTAAAACTCTTTTTGTACTGGGTTCTGGCTCCTGTAATGTCAAAACTAGGTCATCTGCAAAAGCTTTCAGTTTGTATTGTTTCTCTCCGACCTCTATCCCTTGTACCAACCGGTCCTCCCTTATCATATTCAATAGCACCTCCAGGACTGAAATAAATAAAAGAGGGGATAGAGGGCACCCTTGTCGTGTCCCTTTTTCAATTTTAAATTCCTCCGTCACCACATTGTTCACTATTAATTTAGCTTTCTGCTCTGAATAAATTGCTTCTATTCCATTTTCAAACCCCCGTCCCACTCCCATCCCTTCCAAGTTTTTCTTCATGAACATCCAAGATATGTTGTCAAATGCTTTCTCCGCATCAATGAAAATTAACACCCCCCTTGTGTTCCTCTTGGTTTGCAAGAGTTCTAAAATGTCAATGATGTTTCTAATATTTTCATATAAATGTCTACCAGGGAGAAAGCCTGCTTGGTCCTTATGAATTACCTCATTTAAGACCTTTTTCAGTCTACTTGCCAAAATGTCTGCAAATATTTTGTAATCCACGTTTAGGAGTGAGATGGGACGGTAGTTCTTAAGCTGGGTCTTTTCCGATTCTGACTTAGGTATCAATGTGATGAAAGCTTCTTTCCACGTTTCTGGTGCCCTCTTCCCATCCATGATCTGGTTGCATACCTCCATCAGAGGTTGTGTCAAATAGTCCTTCAAAGTCTTATAGTATTTGGAGGTAAGCCCATCCGGGCCCGGAGATTTGCCTAATTGCATACTCTGAATGGCACCTTCAATTTCCTGTGGAGTTACTTTAGAGTTCAAGATTGATCTTTTATCTTGAGTTATTTTTGATAATCCACTTGTCTTTAAGAATTGGTCTATCTCAAATTCTTTCTGAGGCCCCTGTGCATACAGTTCTTTAAAATATCTGTGGAAACACTTCCTAATTTCTTCTGGTTTCTGAACCATTCTTCCTTCAATCTCTAGGTTTGTAACTGTGTTTAACTTTTGTCTTTTTTCAGCTGCCAAGCTAGCAGCTTTCCACATTTATTTGCTGTTTCAAACGATCTTTGCTTCATCTGTTTAATTTTCCATTCAATTTCTTGATTTATCAATTTAGAATATTGTGCTTGATGGAATTTGATTTCTCTCAGCACCTCCTTTGACTTTGGGTTGGTTCTCAATTTTTTCTCTCCCTGATGTATCTTCTCCAATATTTTCTCCTTCTTTCCATTCCAGAGCTTTTTCTTAATTGTGTTTTGTTGTATAAGAAACCCTCTCATCACAGCTTTGCTAGCGTCCCAAATCATTCTTTTTTCTACTGTAGTGTTCAAGTTTATCTCAAAATAGTCCTTTAACGTTTTTTGGGCCTTTTTCACAATCTCTTGATCCCTTAAAAGGGTGTCATTCATTCTCCATCTGAAGGAACCGGTTTGAGTAAGTCTGATTTCTAATTTCAGAGCATTGTGGTCGGAGCATGTTTTTGGGCAGATTTCCACCTTTCTGGTCTTGGGTGCCAGCCCTCTAGACGTCCAAATTTGGTCGATCCTTGTCCATGACAGGTGGGCCTCAGAGAAAAAAGTTCCTTCTTTACCTAGGGGGTTCTTTGTCCTCCATATGTCAATCAGATCCAAATTGTCAATCAGTTCAAAAAAGGTTTTAGGCAGTCTGCCATCTGATGTTAGGTTTTGATTTTGAGACTTATCCATATGTGTAGACACGACTCCATTCATGTCTCCCATCATTATGATGTTGTTATAGTCCATGTAGTCCAGCATAGTCTCATGCAGCTTCTTAAAAAATTCTGATTTCCCGTCATTTGGCGCATATATTCCTAATATCAAAATTTTTTCTCCTTGTGTCTGAATTTCAATCGCCAAAATTCTTCCTTGCTCATCTTTAAATACAAATTTTGGTGCCAGGCTCTCCTTAGCATATATCACCACGCCTCTTTTCTTGACCTTGTCTGATGAGATAAATTCTTGGCCTAGTCTTTTATTAACTAAGACTTTCCTGTGGAGCCTGGTCACATGGGTTTCTTGTAAACAAATAATGTCCAATTGTTCTTTCTTCAATATATGAAATATTTTCCTTCTTTTTTCCAGGGAATTTCCGCCATTTATATTCCAACTAAGTAGCTGCAGAGACATCCTGTACTATTTTGTTGCACCTAGAGTGGTGTATCTTCTTTATCCTCTAGTCCCGAGGGTGTAGAACCTGGTCCGCCTCCAGACGGTATCCCAGATTGTGGTAGAGGCCAATGTACTGCTGCTTCTTTTTGGAGATCTTCTCCGTGGTCGTGCAGGAACTTTTGTAAGTCCTCTGGTGTTCTTATTTTTACCTTCTTCTGCTTGTAAGTAAATGATAGTCCTTGTGGGAACTCCCACCTGTAACGAATTGTGTTGAGTCTCAGCAATCTTGCCAGTTCTGAGTAGGTGGCTCTCAGGTCCAATAACTGTTTGGGTATGTCTCTGTAAATTTCCACCCTTTTGTCCTGTATCTCCAGTGAGTTTGCAAAGTGTAGGCCTAATATTTTGTCTCTCTCTTCCCTTGATCTCAGAATTATCAAGCAATCTCTGGATCTGTCCTTCCTTACCAATCTTCCCAGTCGAAAGGCTGAAACTATTTTAAAGTCACTTTCTTCCTTTATGCCCCAGAATTTTGAAAATTCTGTTGTCAAGAATCCAATCAAATCTTGTTGTTCAATTTCTGGAATTGCCCTCAGTCTGAGGTTATTCTGACGATTTTTCAGTTCCACCATAGAAAGGTAGGCTTGCTGTTCACCAATTTGTTTATGCAAAGGCTTAACTTCTCCTTTAACTTCCTCAACCTCTTTTTTAGCTGCCGTTGCTATTTGAATAGCTTCCCCAGCTAAATTACGATTTTCTTCTGTTGCTCCTTGCAATTTTTCAATTGCCTGTGTATGCTGGAAAACCTGGTCAGTCAATTTCTGGATCGAGGATGTGGCTTGGTCAATTTTTAATGATTGATTGTCAACCTTTTGATTTAAAGCTGCCAGTTGCTCCAAAATTTGTTTCAGAACTCCCTCAGATCCTCCTGCTGCCATATCTTCCTCAGGATTTTCGAGCTTTTCGACTTCTGTCTTTTGCACACCCAGCACAGCTGGTACCGAAGATCTGCGTCCCTGAGTCAAAGTTGTTTGTACAAGCTGTGCCTGCTTTTTTTGTTTTTCCTTCTCCTTAGCCTCCTTAGCTTTGGCTGCTCTTGTCTTTCCTGTACCGCTCATCAGTCAATGTTCAAGGTCAAATTATTATTGTCCCATGGGAAAGACAGATCCAGTTTAAAAACAATCCAGTGAGAGAGAATAAACATAAAAAGCTGTTCCCAGGCCTTTGTATTCCCAAAATCCTCTAGGGGGAGTGCCACCAAAGTTCAGAAAGAAGAAGGCAACTTTTCCGCCATTAAAGCCCCTGTTGTGTTAAAAAAAAACACTATAGTCCCAGAGCAGTAATAAAACCAAGTCCTGCAGAGTACTTTTAAACTTTTAACAAAGTTTCAGAAAGGTGCCTGCAACTTGTATCCAATCCAGCTTGTTTAAGCTCAAAAGTATCACTTACATCTCTAAAAGTCTGTAACAGTTCCGCAGTTAAACAGTTTCCCCTCCGGCAGCCCGACGATTTGGAATTTAACTTTCAATAGCCTCTAACCGAGGGGAATCTCTCCCAAATTCCTTTTAAAAGTTTACTCACGAATAAGTCTATCTTTCCTCTTTAGCAGTCACTTCTGAAAGTGCATGAAAGTCCCTCTTTAACGCTTCCCTTTTCAGCTGCTTTCCGCTTCTCAGGTCTTTTGCTTTGATCTTATAAGCAGTACCGGAAGGCTGACTTCCTTTTTAACGTCTCCCGGTTTCAGCCAATTTTTAAAGAATTTGCTCCCCGTATTTAAGGTCCTTACTCACGGGTTTGTTGTTTCAGCCAGATATTTTAAGGAAGAAAGGTCGGCGCTGGTCTGTGGCAGCCGCGCGGCTTCGCTTCCGCAGAAAGAGCGATGAACTCACAGCACCGCTCCCCCTCCTTCACTCCGGACCCCCTTACGGGGTTCCTTCCGCGATTTCGGGGTCGCTCCAGGTGCCCGCCGAGTCCCACGGCCACAGGCTCACTCTGTCCGTGGTTTTTCTTGGTGGGTCGTCGCTGTGCCGTAGTGAAACGACCCTTTCCTGCGGAGCCCCTCTTCAGAGAACGAAGAGGACCGCCATCACAGTTTCGCGCCGCCTCCGGAAGTCCATTGCAAGGTCATGGTTTTGAGCCTCACATTGGGTGAAAACATTTCTGCATTGCAGGGGGTTAGACTAGATGGCCCTTGCGGTCCTTTCCAACTCTACAATTCTATGATTCTATTGGGTTTTTTCCCCTCTTGGCCTGTCCATAGCTCAGCATATGTGAATTGTGAACCCATTGTGCCATAATACTACTACTACTACTACTACTACTACTACTACTATTACTACTACTACTACTAATAATAATAATAATAATTCATTTCCAGCCACTCTGGGCAGCTTCCAACAGAATATTAAAAACATGATAAAACATCAGACTTTAAAATCTTCCCTTCAGATGTCTTCTAAAAGTCAGATGGCTGTTTATTTCCTTGACAACTGATGGGAGGGCATTCCACAGGGCGGGCGCCAATACAGAGAAGGCCCTCTGCCTGGTTTCCTGTAGCTTTGCTTCTCGCAGTGAGGGAACTGCCAGAAGGCCCTCGGAGCTAGACTTCAGTGTCCAAGCTGAATGATGGGGGTGGAGACTCTCCTCCCAACTACTGCTGTTTTATACTTTCTCATCCCTAAATCTGGAGATTCCCTATGGTTTGAAAGTCCAAATAGGAAAGCTACATTGATTGCATAGGGAACCTCCAGATTGAGGAGGAGAAAGTGCAGGACAGCAGTGATGAAAAGAGTGCAGTGAAGGTTCCTGTCCAGAGGCAGGGAGTCCCAAAGTGTAGGTGCTGCCACACAAAGTTCAAGGTGATGAGTGTTTGTAATAGGAACCAGTCTTACACTGTGCCAGACCACCCATCCATCTGGCCAAGGAGTGTCCACCATTAATGGCAGCAACTCTCCAGGGTTTCAGGCAAGAGTCTGTCCCAGCCCTACCTGGACATGCTAGCTGGGACTTGGATGGGAGCTGGAGTTCAATGACACCTAGAGAGCCGCCACTTCCCTATCACTGCTGTGGGTAGAAACAGGTTTATGGACTGTTATATTGTTGTTGTTTAGTCGTTTAGTCATGTCCGACTCTTCGTGACCCCATGGACCAGAGCACGCCAGGCACTTCTGTCTTCTACTGCCTCCCGCAGTTTGGTCAAACTCATGCTGGTAGCTTCCAGTACACTATCCAACCATCTCGTCCTCTGTCATCCCCTTCTTCTTGTGCCCTCCATCTTTCCCAACATCAGGGTCTTTTCCAGGGAGTCTTCTCTTCTGATGAGGTGGCCAAAGTACTGGAGCCTCAGCTTCACAATCTGTCCTTCCATGAGCACTCAGGGCTGATTTCCTTAAGAATGGAGAGGTTTGCAGTCCATGAGACTCTCAAGGGTTTCCTCCAGCACCATAATTCAAAAGCATCAATTCTTCGGTGATCAGCCTTCTTTATGGTCCAGCTCTGTTATACACCACCCCAATTTCTGAGCCATGCAACATCCCAGGGGTTCCAGGCACTGACTCGGGGCACATGTTTCCTTTTAGAAATGAGGCACAGTGGAGACTGTGGTGCCTTTATGATATAAGGTTTACTTGCACATATACACAACCCGTGCCTATGATGGAGGAATTCACAGCACCAACACCCAAAAGGGCCTTGTTTCTCCCATAACTGCAGCCTTGGATCCAAACAGACACCAAACATTTCTCACTGCCTCTCTCTCCAGTTTGCTGCTTTGCTTCCAGTTCACATCACTCACCAAATCTCTGCTCTAAACTCTGGCTTTATCTGTGTAGGGAGAGGGTCCCACCCATTTGTCATCTCCCACTGAGCCCCTTAATCCACCTTAATGGCTCATCACCCAGGCTATCACTTCACGGGACTGATTAGATTGATTGGATTGATTAGATTGTAACACTTGATGGATCCAGGGATTAAATAGGCCTAGCACCCAGTTTAACACCCCAAGCCTTGATTAACTTCTAACATTTGCTGGATCCAGGGATTAATTTTCCCAATAGCGATGTATGGAAGTGAGAGCTGGACCATAAAGAAGGCTGATCACTGAAGAATTGATGCTTTGAATTATGGTGCTGGAGGAGACTCTTGAGAGTCCCATGGACTGCAAGAAGATCAAACCTATCCATTCTGAAGGAAATCAGCCCTGAGTGCTCACTGGAAGGACAGATCCTGAAGCTGAGGCTCCAATACATTGGCCACCTCATGAGAAGAGAAGACTCCCTGGAAAAGACCCTGATGTTAGGAAAGATTGAGGGCACAAGGAGAAGGGGATGACAGAGGATGAGATGGTTGGACAGTGTTCCTGAAGCTACTAACATGAGTTTGACCAAACTGCAGGAGGCAGTGGAAGACAGGAGTGCCTGGCGTTCTCTGGTCCATGGGGTCACAAAGAGTTGGACACAACTAAACGACTAAACAACAACAACAAAGTATCCACCAACTCCTAAAATGGACCTTTGATCTGATCCAGTGAGTGATGCTCTACTTGTTTTCTGGAGTCCTCATTTGGCTTTTCAGCACTGAATTCTACGAGGGCCTGTTTCAAAAAGACTCAGCTTTGAAACTTGCTGAAAGCAAATGTTGTCAAGTGACAGGTTATTTACTTGCTGATATTTTACAGCTGCCATTAAGCTGCTCATCTAGGTTCACGTTAGAAGCCAGAGGTCAGCTGGTTCAGTAAAGTTTGTTGAGTATTTACACTCTTAATTCCCTCTCATCTTGGATGTGATCCTGGGAGGCAATTTGGAAAAAAAATTGCCTTTCAACACAAGGCAGACAACCCTGAAGCAAAACTGTGGGGTGGGGGGTGGGAGTGGAATGACCAGATGGTACATTGGTTTCCAGAGGGAGTAGCATATGGGACTGAGCATCAGATTTGAAATAATTAGTCTCCCTAAACATACAGCTTCCCATTCCCAAGAGCGTTGGCTCAGTAGCCTGTCATTCACAGGTAGACATAATGGGCTTGTTCCATTAACTACTAGAAGGGGGATGGTGTAATGAATTAGGCATGGACAAAATAGTCAATCAATTTGGGCGAGAAAGAAAGTTAATTGTTTGCTAGTGAACTTCACCGCTAATGGGCTTTGTGACCCAGGTTCATTTAAGCTAGTGGGAAGGCAGGATACAGAGGTGCTTGCCTGGATACATGAGAAGCAATGGGGTCAACACAGGTGGAAATATAAGGTGGAGCAGGACAGTTATGGCTCAGAAGTGGTCCTCCAGATGCGGCTAGACTACAACTTCCAACATTCCTGGCCATTGGTCATGCAAGCTGGGGCTTATGGGAGTTGGAGTCCAAGAGTACCAAATGTTTCCCATCCAATATAGATGAATTCGGCAGCCTTCCTGCTTTCTTATCTTTGCTCATGCAGCCACTAAAACCACAGTCAGCTCTCTGTCAAAGCCGATTTATGCTGAGCCATTTCTGGGTTGCTCTTGTTGATTTATTTATTTCATAAAATGTATGCATTACTTGATTGGGGGAGAAACATTCAAAGTGGATTATAAAAAAAGATTAAAACAATAATATCAAAAGAACAATCAGCACCAATAATTCAAACTTTCTAAAAGTTAAAATAACAATAGACTAAAAAGAGATTAAAACCTGTATTGAAACATCTAGGTAGGCTTGTTTAAACAAGAAGGTTTAGAGGAGGCGCCAAAAAGAGTACATTTAAGGTACTTGCCTGATTGCTGAGAGTTCCAAAGTTTAGATGCTGCCACACTAAAAGATACAGCTTTTACAAATGTGGAGCATGTATTATGCAGCCCCTGTAACAGTATCAGTTCTGCCAATTTAAGTGGTCAAGAATAGAATAGAACAGAACAGAATAGAATAGAATAGAATAGAATTTATTATTTATACCCCGCTCATCTGGCTGGGTTTCCTCAGCCACTCTGGGTGGCTTCCAACAGAGTATTAAAATACAGTGGTCTGTTAAACATTAAAAGCTTCCCTAAACAGGGCTGCCTTCAGATGTCTTCTAAAAGTCTGGTAGTTGTTCTTCTCTTTGACATCTGATAGATGGGCCTTCCACAGGGAGGGGGCCACCACCGAGAAGGCCCTCTGCCTGGTTCCCTGTAACTTAGCTTTTCGCAGGGAGGGAACCGCCAGAAGGCCCTCGGTGCTGAACCTCAGTGTCTGGGCAGAACAATGGGGGTGGAGGCGCTCCTTCAGGTATACTGGACCCAGGCTGTTTATGGGGTTGATTGGACTCACTGTTCACACTAATCTAATGGCTCAGGTTAGGCATCCTCTCCCACTCTATTCCCAGCTATGAAAAGCCAGTTTTAATAAAAAGCATCCTACATTTCCTCCAGAAGACGAACAAGCTCAGGCTTTGGTGAATCCCCAGAGAAATCTACCACTGGGAAGTAGCCACCAAGATCACCTCTCTGCAGTCCTGGTTCAGTGCATTGATCGTGGGCTTCAGACAGTGTTCCAAGCTGATATTGAGTGTCATTTTGAAACATAAGGGCATAAAAGGAGGGTGGTGCCTCTTATATATGCTGTGCCTAGGCCATTTTGGGCTTCCTCAGGCATCATTGCATGTTCTTCCCAACAACATGTGCTTGTGACAGAAAGCACGTACTTAAAAATTAGGCATATCTTGTGGGGGTGGGGGAACAGGATCCAGGTTCAGATTTCACTGTAAGAATGGATATTATTTACACTTACTATAGGGACGCGGGTGGTGCTGTGGTCTAAACCACTTGGGCTTGCCGATCGGAAGGTTGGTGGTTCAAATCTATGTAATGGGGTGAACTCCTATTGCTCTGTCCTAGCTTTTGCCAACTTAGCAGTTCAAAAGCATGCCAGTGCAAGTAGATAAATAGGTACCATTGCAGCAGGAAGGTAAACAGTGTTTCCATGCGCTCCGGTTTCTGTCAGTGTTCCGCTGCACCAGAAGCAGTTTAGTCATGCTGGCCACATGACCCAGGAAACTGTCTGTGGACAAATGCTGGCTCCCTCGGCCTAAAGCACCGCACCCCGTAGTTGCCTTTGACTAGGCTTACCTTTACCTATTTACATTTACAATTCAAAAGCCCAGTCTTGGCTATGCTAAGGTTATATTTCAGATTCAATTATGAACACCTGCATTTTGAAACAGGGTTGAGGAACCTTTGTCTCTCCTGATGTTGCCATATTGCAACTCCATGCTAGCTGGTGCTGATGGGAGTCCAGCAACATCTGAATGGCCATAGGTCCTCACTCTTGTTTTTAAACAATCAGTTGCAGATACTTCTTCATTCTTCTTCTCCTGGGCACTTGCCAAGGTCTTAGCCATGCATATTCTCTAAGCATGACTAATAGGCATTTTGATACATTTTCTATTTTTAAAGGTGAGTGAATTGTGCTCTTAACATTCACAGCTAGTAGACAGCACCATCTAATTCCTTATAACAAGTTTGCACATGCGTAGAATTAATAAGTCATGCAAAGATATGGAATAACCACATCTGATCTAAAACACTGATATGCACACGAGTGAAAGAGATTATTCATTTATGTTATTTAGCCGTTGTTTCACACAATGAAGTATTCAAAAGCGTCTTCCAAGTTAATAAGTCACAAGAAAGTCACAAACAAAAGCAATCATAAAATGAAATACCTAAGATGTGCTCATCCATCAGTAACTATAAAAAGGACAAATCCTAAGCAGGGAAAGGAAGGCACCTGGAAGATGTCCATCAAAATTTAGCACATGGTCACACTATCACCCCATCCCCAGCATGGTGAGATGCTCTGCGTTTCTAGTTGAATTACAGTAAAAGTTTTTAAATCTGCAGCTATACATATAAATCGGAAAATGCAAATTTTATGCAAAAACTGTATCCTCTTGGGAGGACTTCTTCTTCTTTGGCAATGCATACCTTACAGACTTCCACAATTATGTGCTGTGTGAAGAGCTGCATTCTCTTCTCTGTCATGAATCTGTTCTGCCAATCAACTTCAAGAGGGAAGCCCAATTTCTAATAATGCAAGGCGAGCCAGGGGAGATGCGTCCATCCAGATTATGTTGGTTACTTCTCCCATCCTTTCTGGCCACTGCCCTTGCTGGCTGAGGATGGTGGGAGTTGGAATCCAACATCTGGCGGAACGCAGGATCCCTGTTCCTCTCATATGGGGGGCGGGGAGAGAGGGAGACAAGCTTCTTTCCTTCCACTTTTGCCACACCATGTTGGGCAAAGCATTGGGGAAGGGTTGCAGGTCTGTGATAGAACATCTTTTTTTTTGCATGCAGAAGGTCCCAGATTCAGTCCGCAGCTTCTCTGGGAACCCTGGAGAGCTGCTGCCAATCAGTGTAAACAATACTGTGCTTGAAGAGCCAATGGTTTGACTCAACATAAAGTAGCTTTCCAATGTTGCAATTTAGTAGGACAACCATAGCTCAGGTGTGGAGCATCTGCTTTGCATGCAGAAGGTTTCAGGTCCAATCCTCAGCATCTCTAGGTAGGACTGGGACATTCCTGAAACTGTAGAGACTCACTCCTAGGCAATATAGGCCATATTGAGTTAGGTGGACCAAAGGTCTGACCCAATAAATGGAGGCTTGTTGCGTTCCTATATATTTTTGCAAAACTTTATCAAATCTCATCCCCATCAGTCTTCTATTTTAATATTTACTCACAGGGAAGGTGCCCCAGCTCCCTGTTTAACCCAGTCGATCTTCCATTCAACAATTGCCTGAGAGGCCAATGACATGTTTTGTGTTTTACCTAGAAGCAACGTTGTGAACAAGCAGGGCAATGACAGAAGTAAGCAGAGGGTAAACCTGAAGCAAAAAGGCAGGGCCTTGCAAGATGGAGCTGAAGTTGTGTGTTGTGTGAATGAATTTGCTACCATCAGATGATGGCCACTGAGTTGGGCAGTTTTAAAAGGGGATTGCACATATTCATGGAGTGTATCAAAGGTCTGTAGTCATGATGGCTTCATACAACCTCTGCTATCAGAGGCAGTTCATTGTATTCAATGGATGTTTACTCAGAATAGACCTAAGTGAGTCACTGCCATTAATTTAAATGGGTATTGTCAGAGCTGCTTGAAGATCCTAGCTCACGGAGGATCACGCTAGCCAGCGATCATTAAGTAAAAGTCTTTATTGAATTACAGTTTCCATTCTCACGCTGCTGCGCGCAACTCTACGCCTAGTAGCTAGGTCGGCGAAGCTCCGTCTGAGTCTCCGCCCCGTGTGCACCAACTTAATATCCTAGCCTTGCTCCACCTTTTCCGCCTGACTGTCCTCCTCTGGGTCCCTCTACCCCCCGGGGTTTCTTCCTTCCGGGATTCTTCTGACGCTGACCCGGACCCTCCTGTCTCCTTGCGCCGGGCTTTAGGACCTGGCTCTCTTTCGGGGCTGCTTACTGCGCCGCCTTCCTCTGCATTTGAACTTGGCGCGTGCGCCCAACCTTCCACTTTCCTCTTAACCGTTTCTTCGCTCCCCGATGGAGGTGTGGCCACTCCTGACTCATGCCCTCCCTCCTGTGGTGAGCTGCCAGCGCTTCCCCCCTGGCTCCCTTCCTCTTCCCTGCTTCCTGGCGGTGACGCTGGTCCCGATTTCCAGCTGCTCTCCCCTGAGTCCCCTCTGGCTCTATCTTCCTGGGGTGCCCCCTAGACTCCCCCCTTGCCCTGGCCACTGGTGCTCCTTTCTGTGAATCCTCTGATTCACTGGAAAGACTAGGAGATCTCGGGTCGTCGTCATCACTCATCTTTTCTTCTGCCTCCTCCCCTTCGCTCTCTGTTTCCTCCCTTGCCCGTGCCTCTGCTCCTAAACCCCTGACAGGTATACTCTGAGTAAATGGGTCTGCAAGCTAGTATGTCTCTTAATGGAAGAGTGCTGTTGTGCTCATGTCCTGCTTGTGGAATTTAGGCATCTGTTTCGCCACTGTGAGCAGAGAATGCTGGACTAGTTGGGCGAAATGATCTGATCTACTGGATAAATTATTATGAGGTGTGGGCTACAGAGAAGCTACTCCCTAGCAAACATCTTCTGGTACATGAAACAGAGAAGAGGTTCTTGCTGTGCAGGTATTACTTCTGCTGGATGGCGGCATGCCTGGGGATGTCACCTTCCAATGCTTTGGGGGAATTGTCAACTGTCAAACCCCACAGAGCATTGCATAGATGAAGGATTCATTTTAGGTTCACTCAAGGTGCTAGATCGAATTGAAAACCCTACATAAATAAAGAGGACTGGTTGACTTTTTAAAGAGGAGAAAATCCCATCTTCTTTAAAGTAGGACACATGGGAACAAGTACGGGAGGGAGGATATCAGATGGGTCACTCATCACATCCCCTTCCCTGCTTCTGACAGATGTCACCCAACAAGTCGACTTTCGTGCCTCAGAGAATGCTGCTGAGAAGGTGAAAACCACAGACTCTCTCCTCTCTCAAAGATACGGTTTAGCAGAGCCTGGATGCAAAGTGCAAAAAAGAGAGAGCGAAAAGGCAACTTGTTGCCCAGTTACAGCAGCCAGCTAGCTCCCTCTAGCATGAAATCTGATTATTCTTATCTCATCGAAGCTAGTAAGCTAATTAGTTGGAGATTCATTAGCTAATGCTCGCATGGAGCTTTGACAGTGCAGTTCATGTTGCGGTTATTCACTTGATTTAAACATGCACGCACACACACACACACACACACACACACACACACACACATATACATCTCAAATTTCCTCCCCGGTTAAGGTGATACATCTCAAATCAGGGAGGGTGAGCAGTCGCAAGAGTCTCATGCCAGACTAGCTGAGAGCAGAAATGTGGGTAAATAAATAATAAACATCATTAGCTGTCATAAAAATGTCTAACCCTTTTGACAGACCCATCCATTACATCTGCCTCCAGCCCTCAGCAGATGACCTCCTTTGGGAGAAAGTTTCATACTTTGGGTTTGGTGTCTTTTATTTGTTCTGCACTTTCATTCCCAACCCCAGAAAAATTACTGAGCGACGGCGATGATATCTTATCTTTTTATAAGGCGGTGTTATAACTGAATGGAACCCCAGGAGAGGCCAAGAATTCTTTGGCAGTTCCATTCAATGAACGACTATGCTCTAGAATCCAATATTCGTCTCCACTGATGGAAAGGACCATCCCCCCCCCCCGAAACATGGATATTTTTAAATGTTGTGGCCTGGACATATTTTTTGCAGAAGGATGGCTGTTTGATGCCAACCCCACCCCCATCCTAAAATAAAAATCATTACTATGCAAATCCAGAAAAAATACTTTTGTTAGTGTGGAAAGGCGGTTTTTATAAAAAAACAAAAACAATTTTCACACATTTTTCTTCAACGAAAATGTTCACTTCTTTATTGCTGTCCTCCTTGCTACTCAAACTTTATTTTGCCATCCCAAAGTACAATATGTGGCACTGCACTACAGGTTAAAGGTAAAGGTAAAGGGACCCCTGACCATTAGGTCCAGTCGTGGATGACTCTGGGGTTGCGGCACTCATCTCGCTTTATTGGCCAAGGGAGCCGGCGTATAGGTTCTGGGTCATGTGGCCAGCATGACTAAGCCGCTTCTGGCGAACCAGAGCAGCACACGGAAACGCCGTTTACCTTCCCACTGGAGTGGTACCTATTTATCTACTTGCACTTTGACTTGCTTTAGAACCGCTAGGTTGGCAGGAGCTGGGACTGAGCAATGGGAGCTCACCCCGTCATGGGGATTCAAACCGCTGACCTTCTGATTACCAAGCCCAAGAGGCTCAGTGGTTTAACCCACAGCGCCACCCGCGTCCCATTTGCCTTTCATAAGTGAACTTAATTTGCAGTGATTAGCAGCTTACATTAATTACCTCCATGTCCTGATAAAGCTTCACCTTCTAATCTTTGCTTCTAGGCTCAGTCTAAAGAGAGACGGTCTGGTGTGGTGTAATGGTTAGAATGCCGGACAAGGACCCAGGAGACTCAGGGTTCAAATCCCTGCTCAGCCATGAAACTCACTCGGTAACCTTGGGCCAGTTATCCGCAGGATAACAGAAGCAGGCATGTTTTGAGTAGGGAAGTTGCATTTAGCATTAAGAAGAATAATGACCAGGCAGAAAATCTATTGAAAATTTGACCCTACTTGATTCTGTGGCAGAATTTGAGCGTGGAAGATTGGTGGCTCCAGATACTCACAGTTCTGCAGCATAATCCTATACATACCTATTCAGAAATAAGCACCATTATTTCCGGGAAAGTGTATAGCTGGGATGGGCAACCTGTGACCGGGGGTGAAAATGTTGCTTCTCCAGTCCTCTTAATCTGGGCCTTGAGATTCTCCCCAGAACCCACTGCACACACAAACACACAGCTCTGCTTTGTGTCATCCTTGGGCATTTTTGCCTGTGTGGAAGGTGCCCTTGAACTTCAATAATACTACTTGCTTGCCTGGATTTTGGACAGTGTGTGTGTGTAAATTAGCTTACTGCACAAAGCCAAAATTCACATGCATGCCTCTGCTTAATTTTGCTTCTGCCTCCCTTTGCAGTGGTACCTCTGGATGCGAACGGGATCCATTCCAGAGCCCCGTTCGCATCCTGAGTAGAATGCAACCTACATCTGCGCGTCTGTGAGTGCGCAGGTCACGATTCGCTGCTTCTGTGCATGTTCGTGATGTCATTTTGAGTGTCTGCGCATGCATGAGTGGTGAAACCCGGAAGTAACCCGGGTTGCAGAGCGGGTTGCAGAGCGCAACCTGAAAATGTTCAACCTGAAGCATATTTAACCTGAGGTATGATTGTATTGGTATTTGGGACCTGACAGGCTGCTCAGAAGGGAATTTGACCCTCAGGCTGAAAAAGTTCCACCCCCTCTGATGTATAGGATTGCTACCTGGTAAGCCCTGCTGAACTCCATGGGGCTTAAATCTTTGCAGCAGACATGCATAGCATTGCACTGTAAGATCGTTCAATAGAGATTTAGAACTGAATTGCCCTGTTGACCCTTTTGGTGGTGTCTGCCAGTCCTTTCTTTCTCTCCACCCAGTTGTTTAACTCCACTGTAGGAGAATTCCATCTACAGGACCTCAGAAATGACCTCTTTACAGTGATTGGGTCTAGAAGACACATTGCCAAGACTTTCTGCAGATGTAAAATTCAAACTATAACTTTTGACACGAGGAGCTATTCCATTTCCTTTCCTCGGCCTTTTTTATTTTTTTAATGGACAAGTTTCTGCTCCATGTAACAAAATAGTCATTTACAGACAGCGGTTCAAGTAAGCAAGACTAAGCTGGCCAATTCTCCCCTCCCCCCCATTTTTTCCAAAACAACCGCTATCTTTAAGGTGTTTTCACTGAAGCAGTAATGCTGTGCTGCGATTGTACTGCTGTAGCTTTAGGCATGGAACATTCTGATTCTCCATGGTGGTGTTGGAGGGTGAAGCCTATACATGGAAAACTAGCTCTTCAGCGAAAAGGAAGGGATGTAGTTCAGTGGCAAAGCACCTGCCTTGCATGCAGAAAGTCTCAGGTTCAATGTCTGGCCTCTCCAGGTATGGCTGGAAGTGACCCCTGTCTGACACCTTGGGGTGTCGCTGCCAGTCAGTTTAGACAATATTGAGCTTGATGGGCCATCAGTTTGGCTGAATGTAAGGCAGCCTCTTAAGGTCCTAAGATTAGATGACAACCCTGATGTTTTGTTGTTGATGTGCATAGTTCATAGAATCATAGAATCATAGAATCATAGAATCATAGAATCATAGAATCATAGAATCATAGAATCATAGAATCATAGAATCATAGAATCATAGAATCATAGAGTTGGATGAGACCACAAGGGCCATTGAGTCCAACCCCCTGCCAAGCAGGAAACACCATCAGAGCACTCCTGACATATGGTTGTCAAGCCTCTGCTTAAAGACCTCCAAAGTAGGAGACTCCACCACACTCCTTGGCAGCAAATTCCACTGTCGAACAGCTCTTACTGTCAGGAAGTTCTTCCTAATGTTTAGGTGGAATCTTCTTTCTTGTAGTTTGGATCCATTGCTCCGTGTCCGCTTCTCTGGAGCAGCAGAAAACAACCTTTCTCCCTCCTCTATGTGACATCCTTTTATATATTTGAACATGGCTATCATATCATTTGCTTTTGTACAGAGAAGCATGTAAGCAACCAACCTCCAAAACCAATCCAGTTCAATCAATCAACGATCACCCCTTAAATCCAGGGATGGAGACTTTTTTTCTGTCATGGGCTGCATTCCCTCAAGGGGAATCTCTGTCTCTGCCTGGTGGGATGCATGTTGAGGGAAGGCTGAAGGCAGTGGGTGGGTGTGGACAGAGGTAAAAGGGTGATAAGGCCCCAACTCTCTTTTCTCCACCCCCCTCACCCCTCTCTCTCTTTAGGCCACTCCTTTCTGTCCCTTGAAACCTATTTTCTTTCTCTCTCTCCTTTCCCAATTGGTTGATTGCCAGTGGAGAGGCATGTTGCTCCTGCCAGAGGTCTGGGATCAGTTGCAGGGGGCTTTTCATAAGAACACCAGCAGAACCTCCTGCATCTGACCAAGGACCCATCTGGTCCAGAACTCTGTTCTCACAGTGGTCAACTAGAGGCCCATGAAAACACACCTGCAACTCACAGCAACTAGTATTCAGCGGCAACCCTCAAATAAAAGGGTTTGGTTCAGTTTGCATCTTGCCAGAGCAACTTATCTGCTGTGCCAGAGCTGTCCATGGTATGACAGAGTCTGCTTCTAAGACCCTGTCTTGGCTACCAGTCTCCACCCTGTGGCCCATGCCTCAGCCATCTGCCACCCAAATGGGGCACTGCTGCACTAACCTCAGTGCCCTCAGTCTGCCCTCAGCTAGCCCCCATCTCCCAGCCTTCTTACTTGCAATCAATCAATCAATCAATCAATCAATCAATCCAGGAGTTGACATTGTTTGTCAGCTACTTCCTCTTTAGACTGTGTTGCACCTTGTAGAATTCAGCAAAGAGGAGGATGGGGACAAAGCTAGAATTAGTTGACTGTGGCTCTACCTAGTGTTGGGCTCCCTGCCTTCTGCCTCACAGGTCCCAATGGGCACCAGCCACTGTTGCTATCACCTCTGCTGGGATAGTTCAGTTGGTAGAGTATGACACGTGAGGGAAGTGAGGGGCAGATGGGGCTTATCAGTCTGGGAAGATGGGGCTTGTCAACCTGATCCCAAACCTCCAGTGCCTTGTAGGACATCTTCAAGAGAAGAAAAGGTTAAGGAGTAAACCCTACACAAATCTGGAATGAAGTCCCTAAGGTGGTTGGAGGGTGCCTTGTGCACCTCCTTCTGGCAACGCCTGCAGCCAAGCTGGTGCCAAACAAATTGCTCTGCTCTCCTTTGGACCACATCAATGAGTCCGGCGGGGGAGTCTTTTCATCTGGGCAGCCCAGGACCTCCATACACACTGCCTAGGGTTGTACCCCAGGAAGGTCATTTTGGTGCTGCTAACATGGCAGTTTGAATTCACCCTTTAAGGCACACTCCATTGTCTCTCAAGGCAGACATGCCAACCACAACTGGGTTTGAGACCCACAGTGTGCAAAAGATTCCTGCATTGCAAGAGGTTGAACTAGATTATCCTTGTGGCCCCTTCCAACTTTGCAGTTCTGTTATTCATCTGGTTGTTTCCTCCTGCTGCTTTCTTTTAATCTTTCATGGGTTCCAGACAACCGTGGATGACTTTGCCTGGCTTGCCAACATCCATAAATGTGAGTTTGTGATCCCAAAACAAAGAATTGATGCTTGCTGTCTGAATGTTTTCTCAGTTCTCACAAACTAAGTCCAGCTGAATTCAGTGAAATCTAATCTTGTGCAAGTATGCATAGGATTGCAGCTATAGATATTGGGTTGAATTTGCAGCAAAGCCATTAAGACACACAAGAAACCTTCGAAATATTGAAAAATGAAAGACAGGATTCCTCACAATCAGTCAAGGCTACAACTAAATAATGTGGAAGAAAAATGGCTTTGGGGGTCTAAGTGGAAAAGAGAATTGCATTCACACTTTGTTTAACATATACCCATTTTCTAATTATGCTTAAGGAGTATTTCATTGGAGTTTGTTAAAATTAGGTGTTGCACAGTTGGATAAATTCACGAAGGTGTATAAAACATTTCTTGGAACAAATGAAAGGGGAGTAGTGATTTTTAGAGAACAAAATTACAAGAGGGGGAAGTAATTGCACATAATCTCCAGGAGCACAATATGAAATGCGTTAAATATAGCTTATTGGACTATAAGATTGTGGTGGTGGTGGGGAGCAGAAATCCAATTGTTTTCCAAAAGACTATGCAGGTAAAAGAAGCAAGAATTCTAAAAAGAATGTTGCTCTGTGTGTGATTGTCTGGCGGAGGGTGAATTCAATCGGTTTTCTCTCCCCCCCACCGCCCCACCCATGCCATAATTTTTGCTACTGCAGTGCACAAACACTTTATCTGGAAGTGGAGCTAAAACAAACATGGGTGTGTGGGGAATCTCTTTGATTCTCCTCCGTTGGATTTCAGATTCCAATTCATATTCTCTTAAGTTAAAACAATACAGAGATATAGAAGGTTGCAGTGCCCTTGCAAAAATGGAAGTGTTGTTCTGCTCACGCAATGAGTTTTCTTGCACCCCTAAATCTTCTCTGAAGGTCTGAAGGCTATGGAAACTGCAAGCTTCCTGGTACCAAGACAGACCAAAGGTCCATGTGGCTCAGTATAGTCTATCCTTTCTGGCAGTGGCATTCCAAGAATTCAACATATGCCTTACCTTTCCAACCAAAGGAGCC
Source organism: Podarcis liolepis (assembly GCF_965112155.1). Classification (NCBI taxonomy): domain Eukaryota; kingdom Metazoa; phylum Chordata; class Lepidosauria; order Squamata; family Lacertidae; genus Podarcis; species Podarcis liolepis. The sequence goes on along the minus strand of NC_139565.1, from coordinate 54,021,162 downwards.
CAGGGAGGCAATAAAACAATAGAAATGACCAATACAAAAGGAGACTAGGAAAAAACTCAACTGAAAAGGCTTGTTGAAAGGTGAAGGGCTTCAGCAGGTGCCGAAAAGGCAACAGAATAAAATCAATTAAATTGAAACCATTATTGTTACCGATTGATTATTTGCTATGATGATGTTGTATTGTTCAGAAACTGCTTTGGGAAGAATCTGGTCCCTGCTATTTAGGTTTAAAAAGCAATTCACGTGTTTTATCTAGAACAGCTGCAGCTTTTTCTTATCACTCCGATTTTGCTTTCAGACTCTAGCAAAGTGGTCCATATTTTGGCTCTTATTTGCACATTCTCCAGTGCCCACCCCATGGGCTCTGTGCTGCTGGGGTACAGCCACATTCTGTGTAGACTTCAGCTTGCTCTTTAACATAATCCTAAGAGTAAATCACTGTAAAACAATTAAACTTCTCTCATGGAATGTGACAGGGTGGATGAACAAGATCCAAGACAGTGATTTCTGTTCTTATCTACAAACACATGATATCATCTTTCTTCAAGAAACCTGGGCAAAAGAGGGCACTATGGTTGAATTACAGGATTTTACAAGTTACACTCAACCAGCTCTTAAAACTGTAAAGTATGGAAGGCCTAGTGGGGGGCTGGCGGTGCTGGTGTCAACCTCTCTTAATGTATCAATTCAACAGTGTCCCTTATTGACCACCCCTAATTTTTTAGTGTTGTCCCTTTCTGATAGTCTCCTGAGAAATACTTATTGCATCTGCGTGTACATACCTCCAGTAAAGTCTTGTGGGGAACTGAGATCATATTGGGAAAAACTTGACCAACTACTTTAACATAATCAAGCTTAGGTTTCAAGTTGGATCCCCTCTGCACTCTGCAACAGCTACTAGAAGCCATCATTCTCCCCCCAGAACCCCAAAAAAGCTCAGGAAAAATCTATGCTTCTCTGTGTGATTTCTGCCGCTTAACACACTTCAGTTGCCTTTGCCAATATAAGATCTTTAATTTCTAGCAATCTTTCTCTCAATTTGCAATTATGTACTCCTAGGACAATCTGATCCCTTATTAATGAGTCAGCAAGCTATCCACAGTTACATGCCTGGCTCAGCCTTCTTGGGTCAGCTGAAAAACTGTAAGGATTCCGTCTCATTTCGATTTCTTGTATGGAAAAAAAAAGCATCTCTTTCGAAGAGTCTCATTTTGCCTGGTACACCGTGTTCCTGAAACTTGTTAACCACAGCATCACATCTAGACCTCTCCGCTGCAGTTAGTGAGCAGGAATTAAAGAAATCAATACCTTGGGACCTTACAAGATTCAATAAAAGGGTTACCTTTTACTTGTGGGCGTCCATTGAAGCTGAATTTTGGAAGATTCAAGACAGACAAAAGAAATCACTTCTTCATGCAGAACATAGTTAAACTATGGAACTCACTCCTCCAGAAGACAGTGATGGCCACCAAGTTGAACGGCTTCAAAAGAGGATTAGACAAATTCAGGGAGGAGAGAGCAGTCAATGGCTACTAGCTGCAATGGCAAAGCTCTTGCGCTGGGGTCCTTCTTGCGGTTTTCCTACATACACCTGGTGAGAACAGGATGCTGGAATGATCCAGCAGGCTCTTCTTATGTCTTCTCAGGAACTCCACGTCTCCAGTTGTCTGCAGCCATGGTTGGAGAGATCCAACAGATCTTGAGCTCTAAGCCATTCCATCTTTCCTCTTACACCAAGTATAGTGGATGCTTGGGTTGCAAATGTGATCCATGCGGGATGCACATTTGCAACCCGCAGCGGCATGTCTGCGCACGGGCGGGTTGCGATCCGGCGCTTCTGTGCATGCACAAAATGTGATTTAGCACTTCTGCGCATGTGTGACCGCCGAAACCCAGAAGTAACCTGTTCCAGTACTTCTGGGTTTTGGTGGTCCGCAACCCGAAAAAATGCAACCCGAAGCATCTGTAACCCGAGGTATGACTGTTTAGGAAAACTCAGCCCTCCAAATGTCTTGGGACTACAGCTCCCATCATCTCTGACCACTGATCCTGTTAGCTAGGGATGCTGGGAGGTGTAGTCCCAACACATCTGGAGGACTGAGTTTGCCTATGCCTGTCTGGCTTCACAATCACTGCATGGATCTATACCCCACTTGTAGTACCAGACATTGCTTCTAGTATTATAGCTGACTTGCTGGGAGCCTGAAGGGCCCTGCCCTGCTTCTCTCCACCTGGTTTGGGGTGGGGCCTGACAGGCTCCATAAAGGACTGCTGCTGCTGCTGCTGCTGCTGCTGCTGCTGCTGGGCAGAGAGGGTTCCATTTTTGTTTTTGTTTTTAAAATTGCTTTTTTTTAATCTATGTCATTTTAAATTGCGATTGATATTAACGCTGTATTCTTAGTTTTATATTTTATGATTTATGTGGAAATTATTTTCCATTTGGTTGTGTACTTTTTGATGTGTTTTATTTATTGTTTATGACTTTTGTTATGTAGGTAATTACATAAATCTTGTCATGTTGCCAGCCACCTCGAGCATCGTTTTAACTATGGAAAGGCGGCACATAAATAAAATGGTGAATGAATGAATAGCACAAAGCTAGAAATCGTTGTAAACTAACAGCAAATGTTTTATTGTACTGCCATCCTTCTTCCTTCCAGCTGAGCTTTTAAAGATGCCTTATTCTCCAGCATAGGAATTGTACTGTCTTATCCTGAGTCAGAGGGATGCGGGTGGTGCTGTGGGTTAAACCAGAGAGCCTAGGACTTGCAGATCAGAAGGTTGGCAGTTTGAATCCCCGTGACAGGGTGAGCTCCCGTTGCTCAGTCCCTGCTCCTGCCAGCCTAGCAGTTCGAAAGCACGTCAAGTGCAAGTAGATAAATAGGTACCGCTCCGGCAGGAAGGTAAACGGCATTTCCGTACGCTGCTCTGGTTCGCCAGAAGTGGCTTAGTCATGCTGGCCACATGACCCAGAAGCTGTACACTGGCTCCCTTGGCCAATAAAGCGAGATGAGTGCCGCAACCCCAGAGTCGGCCACGACTGGACCTAATGGTCAGGGGTCCCTTTACCTTTACTATCCCAAGTCAGACTGTTGGTTAATCTATCTCAATATTTTCTGCACTGACTGGCAACATCTCTCCAAAGTTTCAGATAGTGGACAATCTCAGTCCTACCTGTAGATGCTGGGGACTGAACCTGAGACCTTCTGCATATGAAACAGAATCCCTACCACTAAGCTACAGCACTTCCCCAATCTGATTTCTGGTTCTGATCTATATATTATTAGTAGAGTGGTGTTTTCCTGCAAGTATTCAACAGTATACTGCTTTTAAACCTGAAACTTTAGATAGAAGTTGGGGCATTGTTTAGAGGGTTATGCCTGGGTGGGAGATAGTTGTTGCAATTTCTTTTGTACCTTTACTTTGCATCTTATGATTTATATGGAAGTTGTTTAATTTGGTTGTGTACCTGTTGATGATTTGTTTATTTTTTAGGACTATTTTTATTCTATTCATTTCTTAAATTTGTATACAGCCCTTCATACGTAGATCTCAGGGCAGTACACTTTACCAGTATACAACATAAAATTACAATATAAAAACCACAAAATGCATAAGAAAAATAGGAACAACTAACCAATAATTTCCCTTTGTTATGTTTGTAGCTATGCTATATGTTGCAAACTGCCTTGATCATGGTTTCAACTTTGGAAAGGCGGCCTGAAAATAGAATGATTCAGCGATTGATTATTGATAGATATATTCCCCGTGTATTTGTCTCATCCCTAATGCATCCCTGTGTTCATAAGAATTTGTGTTAGAGCATTTTTTCACCCACTTTTTTTTTTTTTAAAAAAAATAAAGCTTTCAAATGCAGCCAAAGATCTGCAATGCAGCCTGGGCTTCCAGAGGGCAAGAGGTAATGATGAATGCCTCCTCTTTGCTCTGAAGGCCCACAGATCAAAGCAGCTGGCAGCCACCATCACATCTGCATGGCAGCCAAGTTCATGATTAGTGCTGCTTACTCCGCTGTACACAAACATTCACAGGTACTAAACAGGTTGCAAAGCGGGTCTTGAGTGACAATAAAGTTTCTGGCACTGGTCTTGCTGCACTCCAAGGAACCTTGTTTGAATACAGTTCAGTTGGGAGGGGTTCCTACCAGGCTAGATGACATACAAAGCGTTCCCATATAAGTCTTCCAGAGGACGCTGACAGCCACAAAAGGCAAATTTCAGGGAGGGCAATGGTGGTAAGTTTCTCCCCCAGCCTCCTAGAAGTATCAGCTGCTGATGCAGGTTTTATTGCAATTTTGCAGTCAATGTGCGAATGGCGTTATTTCTGCTCATGCAACTGAGCTTCCCTCTCCCTCTCGCACCCTCGCACATCATCAAAACTGCTCCAGAAGGTTGGGGGTTCCCTTGGAGCAGATAAGAGGGTCATAGGTCTGAACTGATCGCAGGGGGTATTCTGATGTGTTGAGAGAGCACCGAAAAGCACGTGAGCAACGGTAAAATCTTGCAACACAACAATCACAGTGTGGTCAGGATTCCTTTTGCTTGCGGCATTTTGGCAATGCACTGATGTGCCTCTTTGTCAGCTCTAGTATTGTTTGTATTTATGTACTTAAGCCTAGACTGGTGGGTTGTTTTTTTTTTTTTAAATTGAATTCATCCTGTGCTTGCTAAATTGTTGTTTTTTTGAATCCACTGACAGGCTTTGTATTTGGCATATTTGTACAGTCAAACCTCGGTTGTCGAACATAATCTGTTCTGGAAGACCGTTCAACTTCCGAAACATTCAACAAATGAGTCCCGGCTTCCGATTGGTTGCAAGAGCTTCTTGCAAGAGGAAGCCACGTTGGACGTTTGGGTTCTGAAAAACATTCAAAAACCAGAGCATTTACTTCCAGGTTTTTGGCATTTGGGAGCTGAAACGTACGATAACAGAGGCGTTCGGGAACTGAGGTTTGACTGTACCTCCAATGCTCTGCATTTTGACGTTTTTGAATGTTTGCTGTAAGCCGTTTTGGGGTACAGCTCATTGTGTAAAAGTAGCATTCATCAAGCTCAGCCAACCAACTATTGGATACAACCCTTATTTTATTTTTGCTAGGTTGGTGGATAGTTTGGACTAGCTTTATTGCAAAGGCGTCTGCTGCATGTCAACCTTGAGTCGCTCAGTAACATAAGAAGTTGCCTTATACTATGTCAGACCACTGGTCCATCTAGACCAGTATTGTTGGCACAGACTGGCAGCAGCTCTATATGACTTTAGGCAGGATTGTCTCCCAGTCCTACCTGGAGATGTTGGGGCTTGAACCCAGGACAGCTCTGTCACAGAGCTATAGCTCTCACCTTTGGGGTGAAAAAAGCAACTGTGGTCCATAAATTAAGCATACAAATCTGTAGACATAGACAAGGATGTTTTTATCTCACTGAACTAAATCTTAAGATAAGCATGTGAATTGCATTTGTGCTTCTCCAATCCATGTTGAATCTTCTCTCACCTTTTGCTCCCTCCCTCCCTTGCTCTTTGTTGTAATGTGGGTTGTAAGCACCTTGGGACAGAGACGTCTCTTATTGCTGCTGCCCAATAAAGCACCATCATTCATGTGCGATGGTGGCCGGTCTATTGGGGCGCATGGGGCACTGCCCCACCAGTTGCAGAGAGCTGGTTGGCCAGTGAATGGGAGATTGACAGACAAGTGTCCTGAACTCTCTTTCCATTGAGGTGGATTGTGGAAGGATGTGTTGGGCAGGAAAGAGAGTGGCTTTGAGATGGAGAAGAGGACTTTTTAAAGAATACTTGCTGGTCATTTCACTTGGTGGGGCTGAGCCCTTTTTGCCTTAACAGACCAGTCTCTGCTAGGTAAACCTGGGACCTGTTCTGAGCATGTTCAGAATTGTTTCCTCCAAACAGCTTCAAGCACATTCTTGTACTCTCAAGGGTGTAATTTTCTCAGGGGAAAAGGGGTCGTTTCCTATTCCCTGAGCAGCTCCTGAGCTGCTTGGTGACTAGGAAGTACAGCTCTTTTATTCTCCAGCTCTTTTATTCTCCATCTTTCAAACCATAGACCTGGTTGCCTGTGTCACACGAAAAAGTGTCTGCATCAAGTGTTGCTTTGTGTAGATTTGTGTGAGAGAAAAATGGCTCATGTGACCACCCCACCAGATTAAATGTGTAGCCCCCGCCACTGGGCTCCCATCGAAGTGATTGATTGTCTCATCTGTGAATGCCCTGAATGGTTTGGATGAGCCTTTCCAAAACTCGTGTTCTTCTGATGGAGTCCAATTCCCATCACTGCAGTCAGTAGGGCCAATGGACAACAATGACATGAGTTGTAGTCCAAAGCATATGGAAGGCACCAGGCTGGTCTGGGACCTGGATATCTGGAGAACTACTTCCTTATAAGTCTCCCCAGGCACCTAATTCCACAGCTGAGACCCTGTTGATCGTCCATCTTCACATCTTCTGAAGAATAGTAGGTGGGAAACGTGAGATATATATATCCTGTGGAATCACCCCACTCCAAAAGCCTGTACTCACTGCTCTCTGAACAAAAATGTGGCTTTTAAATACAACTACTACTACTACTACTACTACTACTACTACTACTACTACTACTAATTTATTTGTACCCCACCCATCTGGCTGGGTTTCCCCAGCCACTCTGGGAGGCTTCCAACAAAGATTAAAAATACATCAAAATACATTTAAAGTGTTTGGCTTGCATTGATATTACTTTCTGCTCCTGTAAATTTCCTTGTGCCTTTAAAAAAAACACTCTCTTGTGCTTGTGTTATATTGTAAACCGTAGGCGCCAACTCCTAGGGCCCGAGGGGGGCTTTGCCCTCCCCAAAGTTGATGGGCATAGCCATTCCGATGGTGTGCATGAACCACATCATGTGATCAGTTATGTGGGGTGGAGCTTACCTTCCACCCCCCAATATTTGATTCAAGTTGGCACCCCTGTTGTAAACTGTTTTAAATGGGAGGTGGCCTTTTGGTTTTGCATCCTAAGCCAGCTCGAGTCTCTGTTAGAGAAAGGTGGGATCCTGATGATTAAACAAGCAAACCTGTAAAGGGACAAGCAATACACAAACTGCTTTGCCCTAATAATAATAATAATAATAATAATAATAATAATAATAATAATAATAATAATAATAATTCCATGCACACTTCCATGCACATAGATGTGCAATTCTTGCTTTAAAGTCTTTCAGGAGATCTTCCTGAACACTGAACCAAGTGAGCCAAAGCAAAGCTTCCCAGCCACGGGGGGTGGGCGCAGCCCAGCCTAACTGCAACCAGCCGTGTATCTGTGCTGTATTACTAAGGCCCATTGAGAAAAGTGACTTCCCACGCTTTGCCTACAGAGGGCATCCCTGCTCATTCATATGTAGGCTCAGCAAATACAGCTGCTGGAGGCAAAGCAGACTGCCTTTTTCTCTCTCTCTCCCTCTCGCCAGTCTGTCTCTCGCTCGCTCGCGCTCCCCAAGCAGAGTCTTTTCTTCCCCCGATCCAGTCGGCGTCTCTCTCCGCTCTCCACGTTTTCCCTCCCAGCCCTCCACTTCTCCGGATCAATGGACGTTACAGCTCTAACTCTTCCCTCTCACATACTGCTGGTGGACAGCACCAGTAACAAGTGAGAGACCATCGCATCCTTCCCCCCTTCTCCGCCCCTCTCTCTGCCACCCTCCCCGCAGCGAACATCTGCGGAGCCAAGAAGGAGGAATAATAACACTATTACCAATACTAGCCCAGCTGTTTGGTCTTGCACGGGATCGTCGGCGTTTCTGATTGCGTTTTACTTTGTACACCAGCAGAGATGGAGCAGCCCCGATGCTTTTGATGCGCCTTCCTTGGCTTTTTGATTTTTTTGCAGGATTTTTGTATGCGCGCGCGCCTATGGATGGTTTTCAAACGCTCGGAGACCCTTTCCTCTCCTCACCTCTTTTTCCTCGTTAGTTTCTGGACATTTCCTGGCTTGGGGACTACATTTAACTTTTTCTTTTTCTTTTTCTGCCTTCCGACCCACTTACCTTGCCCGTGGCGGGGGGGGGGAGAGCTAAGGGAACCCCACGACCACCCCATCGAAAAGGGAGGAGACCGAAGCGGCTTGTGGAGACGTGCCGGGATTGTTGCCTGTGTGATCCGGACCCAAATATCGCTTAGGTGTGGGTTGAAATATGGAGAATAGCCTTGGATGTGTTTGGGTACCAAAACTGGCTTTCCTGCTCTTTGGGATCTTTGTCATCACTCTGGACCTTACAGTCACTGGTAAGTCATTTGTGGGTTTATTCCAACCCTCCTCCTGCTTTTCCCTTCTTCCTTTTGGCTTTAATGGATGAAGCAGGACAGTTCAAAGAGATGCTTGCAGATTTGTGATTTCTTGCTGTCTGAACAGCCTTCTAGCTGGATGAGTTGCTGTGAGCTTTGCGAGAGACTTGGGCAGGGAAGTCCATTAAGAAGATCCTCTTTTGGTCTTTATTAAGGAGAATTCAGTCAGGGTGGAAGGAAGCCTCCAATCCAAAAGGAAATATAGCAGAAAGTGATGATGGTGTGATTTTTCTGTTCTGCTTAGTGGTTTGCTCTTCCGGGCTGAGAGATCACTAGCTTTAGAAATTGTGGGGTGTGTTTTTTTGGGTTGTTGTTCCTCTTGTTATGTTGAATGCAAGAGATTGTCCATAAGGTAGAGTGTGCAGGGAAAAAGGAAACATTTCACGTAGAGTGTCTCCAAACTCCATTTGATTGATATTCTGGAGGGCACGCCTCTCTTTGCACTTGGCAGACACATTTTTCTAATTAAAAATGGGAAAGCTGGTCGCGTTACTGAATCGGAGAGGAGAGGGAAGCGATATGGTGTTGTTCAGCGTTTCTCAGGAGACTGGGAAGAGCTGGAGATGAAAGAACAGGGTAAATAAAATAAAATAAAATCCTGGAATGAAACGAGAGGTTTCTCAGGAAGTGTTGAGGAAAGTAGTGGTGCCATTTGCAGCGAATAGGGCTTGGGGACGGGTGTGTGATGGCAAGGGGGGGGGGGAAATGTTCGCTTCCAACGATCCTTTGCTTTGCTTTGGATGATCAACAGTAGCATTTCATTAGCAGGCAATCTCGGAAGGAGCGGATCACGTTCTACAAATCCAGCCGTACCTTAGGAGTGTCATATATAAGCCACTGATGAACAATGCATGCTGATTTCTCTCCCCACACCCCACCCCACCCAGAACAGAAGCGAACATGACACCCCCCCCCACCAATGTACAAAAATTCAACATTTCAGCCTGATGCAGAATGAAAAGTTTACTCTGCTCCGGTGTCGTTCGGTCGCTTGCAAATATTTGAAATGGCATCCTTTAAAGGGGCCCAAGAAAGATAACGCTTCCGTTGACTGTCTAAGGCTTAACAGGTGAACCGTAAGAAGCTCCTTTTAAATGCATCGAAGCTCATTTCTTTTGGTGCGCGCGCGCGCGTGTGTCTGTGCGCTATGCACACACAAGGCGCGCTGGAGACAGCCAGAATGGTGTAATGAATAGGCGTCTCTCCCGAGTTCCCGGCTGAACGGATGGCGCATGGAAACATGTTGGTGTGATGCTCTTTCTCTGAAAAGATGATGGACTTGCAAAGCATATTTGCCGGCTGTGGGCAGAAATGGGTGGGTGCAGGTATATGTACACATATCTGCGTACGGGGAAGGCACTGGAGGATGGGGTCAGGTTATAGGACGAGCAGAAGAGGTGTAGCACGCTGTGGTGCTCGGGAGTGAAAAGGGGAGTCATGAAAGGCGGTCCTTCTTGCTGTGGATTTTGGTGGTACGCTTTGCTCGCCGCCTCGGAGGAACTGGCGTTGCATGTTTGACTCCCTGCTGCTGCTGCTGCTGCTGCTGCTACAGGGGTCTTTCTCCTCTTGCCTTTGTGGCCCACGCTTTCTGTGCATGCTTGACTGCTGGGGCGACGGGGCAGGGCTGCTGCTGCTGCTGGGTTTCTGTACGTCAAGACCAGGCAAAGTTTCCCTCTCCCCTCGTTTCACCTGTAGGCAAATTTTGGCCCAGGGCTGTTTGTTTTACGCGCAGCTTTGGGCGCCACTTGAATGGGCAGAGGCCAAAGGCAAGCCGCTCATCTGCTCGAATGTCTCCCCCTCCCCTCCTCCGGGAGCTATTTTCTCCCCCTTCAGCATCCTAGCAGGGGACTGATCAGGAAGAAAGCAGGATTTCGCTCCATGAAAGGACCAGTAGGAGGTGCCCTTATTAAGGCCAAGTAGCCAGTTTGCCGCTTGGTGAAATTCCCATTCAGCAGGGCATTTAAAGACTTTGTTGATGGGTAACAAAGGGCTTACAGATCTGCGGCACAATGTAGCTTTGTCCTTTACCCCCTTTCTAGCTAAAGCACAGCGCTGCTTTGGAGATGCAAGATTCGCGTGTGTGTTTCCTTTTAAACTTTCTTTCCGAAAATGAGCACGGCTCAGCATTGGCGTTACAAGAGAAATAAACGTTATTTTCTCCTTTTCACACAGTCCTTTCTCTTCCGCTTCCCTTCCTATTGTTTCCAAGGTGCCTAAAGGATGCTTCCGTACAAAACACAAATGAACAGGCGAGCCACACAAACGAGGTTCCATCCATTTCGCGGGCCAGAAGCGAGAGTGTCTGGTGCACACAGGGTCCTGAGCATGACTGGGTGTGCTCCGCTCTGCAGTTTGGAAATGCAGACGATAAAGAAATGATCGGATTTTTTTTTGTGGGGGGGGGGAATCACACCCCCTGCATTTACGGATTGTATTTAACCGTTTCCTGGAAACCTATGTGCCGCACAATAGAGTGGGCACTTCGGGGTTCAGGGGGAAGTGAATCCCCAGGACCCCTTTGTCTGAAAGTGGAAGGAAGATCCCTGCCCGTTCTTGCCCTTAATCCTTTTTCCTTCCGCACTTCCTTATTATGGTGCAGAGGCAAAGAGCGGGATGCATCGCCTTGCCAGAGAACCTCCTGGTGTCTGGGCAGGAGAGCAATCATATTCTCGGCAAGTGGTGCAATATAAATCAACAGTGGTCTGTCATAGCATCCATTTCACACGCAGGAAGAGTTGCCCTTTGTGTTGTGGAGTGGCGGGAGCTGCCACACGTGTTGTACGACTTGGCCAAGCCACCGTGCATTCTGTTTAACGTTGCCGGAAAGTTGGGGCTTGTGCTGCTTAGAGGAAGAGCATGGATCCCACCCCATTATGCCACAGGGGCGGCGCAGGACTACTCTGTGACGTAGACATAGGTTCAAATTGGGTGGTTTGGGGTGTGGGTGCGTGGCAGGAGAAGCTGGTCATTATTTATTGGTCGCAAACTCCAATCTGTAAAATGGGAATTCTAGTAAGGCAGTTTCACTTTATTGTTGTGAGAAAGGAGAACAAAAAATGCACCATTAACCCTGCAATCCTAAAGCCACCTGCTCCGGAGTAACAGTTTCAGAGAAGTCTACAAGCCTGCTACAAGATTCAATTGCAGTAATAATGGACCTTCAGGGTTTGGGTTTTTGGAAGAGTTCCTTTGAAATTAAACTTAATATGTGGGATGAGCAGAACAGAGTTTCACTGTTTACTTCCACAGAGTTGTTCATCTTTATGATTTGAGCTGTGTTCAGATCTCCTCTGTTTTCTTGAGTACCAGCTGCCTCAGTTGGGGTTTAATGATCCAATCTTAATTTCTGGGCTTGTGTTTTGGACTGAGATGTTAGTCAGCATAGAGCTATGTAGAAAGTTACCCTACTCATCGTATGAGACATTCCAGTTTGCGGATGTAACAAAACCTTCCCTGGATGTCTGTAGGAGTTTGAACTGAGTAAGTCTTCTAATTAAACAAGATCTGCAGCTCACGAGGTGGATGCCACTATTGATGGCTAACTCACACTTGCGTTTTATATCACTCAATAGCTCATCATTTGGCAACCTATCGCTCAATGACATTCAGTTGGATGTGCGAATTGCCTCAATTGAGAAGTACTGTGTGTTTTGAGGTGATGTCAGGTGTGAAAGTTCTGCTCACATTGTTGGAGGTGCCATGCCTCTTTTACAAATCACCTCTTCAATGTCACAGGCATAAAGTAACAAATGTGTTTGTGTGAATCCCAACCTGAGATCGGTACAGGGGAGTATGGAAAAGAATCTGTAGATATAGTGGCTGGCATTGTTTTGGTTCTACAATATGTATTCCATCCAATAGGAGGCTCATTAGCTTTTCTGAAATGATCAGATACTCATTGGGATTGGCACCAAGTCATGATTCTAATTGAGCTCCACCACTGCTTTACAAGGAGGATGCAGGTGGCGCTGTGGTCTATACCACAGAGGCTAGGGCTTGCTGATCAGAAGGTCAGCGGTTCGAATCCCCGTGATGGGGTGAGCTCCTGTTCCTCAGTCCCAGTTCCTGCCAACCTAGCAGTTCAAAAGCACGTCAAAGTGCAAGTAGATAAATAGGTACCACTCTGGTGGGAAGGTAAACGGTGTTTCCATGTGCTGTTCTGGTTTGCCAGAAGCGGCTTAGTCATGTGGGCCACATGACCTGGAAGCTGTACACCAGCTCCTTCAGCCAGTAAAGCGAGATGAGCGCCATAACCCGAAAGTCATTTGTGACTGGACCTAATGGTCAGGGGTCCCTTTACCTTTACCTTTTACTGCTTTACAATAATATTCTAGAGTTTTCATCATCCTCTCATTTCTGTAGCTGTCTGCATCATCTATAACCATCTCATAAAGGCTGGTAGATGGATCTGACTTATCAGTTATTGTACTGCAATGGAGGAAAGTCTTAATGAACCATGCCAATGATATTCCTGAATGGCTATATCAATTCATCTGGTTCTTAAGATCTAAATTCCCCTGTTATCTTTGAGTGGCCTGATTTTACCCCATCCTTCCTGTGCAGGGACGTGGACTTAGAAAAAATATTGGGGGGGCCCGGGAAAGCTCATGAATAATAAATAAGCTCATGAATATGCAAATAAAGTGGCTCCGGCCCTAAATAGGGCAAGCCACGCCCCCCCAGCCAGCCGATTGGCTGGCTGGGAGGTGTGGCCAGTCGGGATTCCCCTGTTCTCGCGGGATCTCCGGCAGTGCCTCCGATTAGGGCGCGCGGCTGGCTGGCTGGCTAAGGAGCAGGTGGGGAGGAGGCGGGGGACGGCGGCGGCGCTCTGCTGGAAGGGTGCCCGCCCGAGATTATTGGGGGGGCTGAGCCCCCCCAAAAATTTTTTTGAGGGGGCTCGAGCCCCCTCAAGCCCCATGGAGTCGGCGCCTATGTTCCTGTGCCAATATTATTGCCTCTTCGTTTTCAGTTGCTTTGCCATTGCCTTAGCATTAGTGAAGGGAACAGTGGTGGGTTTATCCAGTAGTCAGCTGTTGAGCTCTGCTCAGCAAAAAACCCGTTCCAGACCAAACAACCCAGCTGGTCTGCTTTGGTTCTGCTTCTTTAGAGTTCAGAATTATTCAGTAGTTCAGAATTACTTGGTTAGAAATATAAATGTGCCCAAGCTTGTAGTGCTCAGATGTATTGTAACTCAAATGCCGTTTCCCAGAGAAGTTCTCTTATGGCTTAGATTAAAAGGAGACTGTGCACATCTGGTAAATGACACTGAGCTTTTAGCTGAAGTCTAGCTCTATTGCTGCTGTATCTTCCTATGCTACACATTCATGTGAATAGATTTGCTTTTTGTGCTGGCAGTTTTATGAGTAAGTTAACAGTCAGAAATGACATTTCAGTGCACTCCCCCCCCGCCCGATTTTGAGGTGGTACATCTGTAAAACAAAACAAAAAACATTCCTGTTTGTGCTGGTGAGTTTAGCAGAATCTATTTCTGCCTCTCCAAGCATGCTTCATGACTCAACTGGCATGGGACATGTGATCTCATGGTATACAATAGCGGTAACCAATATGGTACCCTCCAAAACCTGGACTCCAACTCCCATCAGCCCCTGCCAGTGCACACCTGATATATAACATTCCATTCATCCTGCTTTGTGACAAAGCTTCTCTAACATACATACTTTAAATTGAAGGGATGGTACAGTTTGCCTTTCTTTCTTTCTTTCTTTCTTTCTTTCTTTCTTTCTTTCTTTCTTTCTTTTCCTTTTTGGAAGAGGATACTAAGAATGCCATAAGCTCTGCTGATGATAAGTCGTCTTCAACAAATTGCACCTTGCTTGGTGATCTTTCAGAATAATTCCTTCAAACCCTATATACACCTCTGCAACCACACAGATCCTTTGTTGATTAGGCTTTTCAGATGACATCTGTTCAGTGTGGGAAGCATCTCATTGTGGCTGCTGTCAGGAGCTAAATGGGGCCATGGGTGGAAAAGAAGAAAGGGTGGGAAGGAAGAGGTCTTTATTTTATTTCTTAAAATCTATTTTACAATGGTGAAACTCAGCGTTACTCATACTCCTAACAGACCCATTGAAATCAATGGACTTTCCCACTGGATGGGAAACCTGTGACCTTTCAGATGTTCTTGGGCAGGGTCCCATCATCCCTGCCCATGGATCGTGGTGGCTGAGGCTGATGGGAGTTGCAGTCCAACAACTGCATCTGCAAGTCCACAGGTTCCCCATCCTTGACTTAGATATCACCCAATACACCTGGCAAAGGTTTCAGCTGAAATGTGTTGAGCCTAGATAATAATAGTTTTGAGCATCTTTGTGTACCCTTGTGGGTCTCCTCCCCTCCAGTAACTGGTCAACAGGCTGCCCCACTGTGAATTGCTACCTTACTAGCTTGCTGTGAGGATTACCAAGATATAAGGCATGCAAATGCTTTTAACACCCCTTAGTGCTAAACAAGTGTTAACTTGAAGTCCTCGCCTCTGCTTCTCAATCCACTCTGATAGTGACCATTCTGTTGAGTCAACTGCTATGCTTGATTCCCTTGCCATGACAACACAGCCCAAGAAGCAAGGCTGATGCAGGAAATAATCACATCCATTGACTCTCCTGAAATGCTTGCTTGCTGCACACATCATTTTTACAGGAGTTGGGGGCGGGGGGCAATGCCTTTATGAAGTGTTTCCCGCTGCTTGGAAATAGTCAGAATGGTGCCTTGCTTTCCTTCCATAGAAAACAAAATGACTTCATTACATCCCCCACCCCACTCCCCTGTGGCTACTTCCTCTGCCTTAAGAAAAGAGTGTCGCAAGTGATTTTGCAAACTGTACTTAGAGTGGAAAGGCGCCATTGTAAGGATCATTAAGTAAATGTGTGCATATGGCTAAATCCAATAAAATTGTTTTCCTGGTTCTGGTGCTTGCTAGATATAAAGTGCTTGCATGGCTTGTCACATTCTTTTCTTTTAAAAAAAATACCATGCTATAACCATTACTATGTAAAAACGTAATGTGACAATCAATGCACTTTAAAAATAAATAAATCAAAAGGTGTGAATCTTGGATCAAAATCCAATCCTTAACTGCAGATTTTTGAATTCAAATGAGATCATGCTGGTCTCATTTTATCCTTCGCAGACGTGCTCATATTGCTGAACTCAGTTGTGGCCCAGTTCATACTGGGTAGGATCAGGCTTATTCAACCTCAGCCCTCCAGATGTTTTGAGACTACAATTCCCATCATCCCTGACCACTGGTCCTGCTAGCTAGGGATCATCGGAGTTGTAGAGCAAAAACATCTGGAGGGCTGAGGTTGAGGAAGCCTGGGGTAGCTGGTTTGGGAAGCTGGTAGAGGAGATTATGGTGCTTGGTTTATTTTTGACCCAATTTAACATAAGCCATGGGAGGCTCATATATCTCCAGTTGATAAGTGTTGTGATTGACCCTCTTTCCACCTGCTTTGCCCCACCCCCTGGCCCCGGGACTCCTCATAAGGAAGCTGTGCCTGGAGGAAGAACTGCGAGGGGGGAGACTCCATTAGGCAATTTAACTTAAGCCATGGGCGGCTCATATATTTCCAGTTCATCAGTGATTGGCCCTCTTTCCACCTGCCTTGCCCCACCCTCCAGTCTCTGGTTCTCATTTTGTCTTGTATTATGTTGTGCACTGTGGCTTGCTGTTGTTTTATTGAATAGAGTTCAGAAATCGCTTATTGTAACTGTTAAGAGTGGATTCCTGTTTAATCCTGAAATGCTAGTGTTTAATATTATTCTATATTATTTTAATGAATGTTGAATGTTATTTGCATATTGTATATTGTATTATGCATATTGTCTTATTTATATGATGTTAGCCGCTCTGAGCCTGGCTTTGGCCAGGTAGGGCAGGATAAAAATAATTTTTTTTTTTTATTTTATTATTAATGTCACATAGAGTTTCACAGCTGGGATTTGAACTTGGATCTCCCGAGACCAACTCCAGTCTACTAGATAGATGCCATGTTTGGCTACCCTTTAACTATTGTTGTTGTTCAGTCATTTAGTCGTGTCCGACTCTTCGTGACCCCATGGACCAGAGCACGCCAGGCACTCCTGTCTTCCACTGCCTCCCGCAGTTTGGCCAAACTCATGTTTGTATCTTTGAGAACACTGTCCAACCATCTCATTCTTTGTTGTCCCCTTCTCCTTGTGCCCTCCATCTTTCCCAACATCAGGGTCTTTTCCAGGGAGTCTTCTCTTCTCATAAGGTGGCCAAAGTACTGGAGCCTCAGCTTCAGGATCTGTCCTTCCAGTGAGCACTCAGGGCTGATTTCCTTAAGAATGGAGAGGTTTGATCTTCTTGCAGTCCATGGGACTCTCAAGAGTCTCCTCCAGCACCATAATTCAAAAGCATCAACCCTTTAACTATACACTCATCCAATCAGCATGTTCTCTTTTCTGAATCCTGCCAGCCGATACTGATGTATGTCATTTCAAATAATCATAAATGCATGCAGATCATGTAAACAAACAGGATTTATCTCTTGGCCCCTTAGGTACATTGGTCTAAGTGGAAAAATATTGCTTTCACATAGCTGGAGAGGTAATGCAAAGCAGATTGTGAAGGAAAGCTATGACTTGAATGTTTGTATTTGACTACAGTGGGTGGGGAGGAGCCATAGATTGGTCCAATCTGGGAAATAATCTTATTTGTTGAAAAGTAGATAGATGGAAATATTGGGAAATGTTGAAGTTGTCTGAATAAAAAGAATATTAACAAAACTCCACAGAGATGTCCTCAATTAACCAAAGACACAAAAACATCACTTGACTATATTAAAATAATCCCTGGGGTGGAACATTAAGTGGATTTTATTTCTCCTGTGTATAAAATCAGAAACAATTTTGGGTCATATTCTGATGACTGCTTCTCTGGTTTCACAGCTATGTAAATCAGGGGTAGACAATCGACATGCCTTGCGATTTAAATAATGGTGAGGTCAGAATCGGGTTCACCATTTTGATTGTGAGGAACTTGCTCTGTTGGGCTGGATAATTTGTGGTGCCTAAGAGAAAGATTATGAGATTGTTCAAGCATTTATTTATATTTTCCTTTATTGTTTATTGCATAATTGCTGGCTACAGCATTTACTGTTGATACATTAGTCAGGAGTAAACACTGCACTTGGGGAGCGAGAGAAAAATAGAAAAGTCATTCTGAGATTAGTCTATAATGTAATATAGATTCTATATTGTGTTGCACTTGTGGTGGTGAAGGCTTGGATACTGAATGGCGTTGTGGTGTGGAATGTTTGCAGTCCACTTTCTCTGAGGCAATAGAAAGTTGTCAGTATGGCTGGGATGAAAACTTCATATGGGTTCAAAAGATGGGCTGGCTGAGAACTGGGCCTGGTGGGGGGTGGGGGTGGGGAGACAGGAGAGTGTCCCAAGAAGATCATAGAGTCATAGTGCTGGCAGGGACCCCAGGGGTCATCCAATCCAACCCCCTGGAAGCAGGAACCTCAGATACAGAAGTTAAGGGATAAGGTGTCCAAAAGCAGCATGGCTGAGGGAAGAGGCAGAATAGGTCAGTGACTAAGAGATAAGAATCTGACAAAAGGGTAGATAAAGGAGAAGTGAGTTGGAGGAAAGGGAAACAGGAGGCGGAAAACTACATGCATTGACTTCAATAAATCAGCAAATTCTTTGTGCCAAATGAACAAAAAGTTCATAAATATGTATGCCTTTTCCAGATTTTCTTCCAGAAATGCATAATGTGTCCAAAATGCCTTCGTACCTTGGGTTTTGCTCTCTAATCTATCTCCCCTGAAGTCCTTTAATACGTGTGCTCTAGTGATTTTCCATAAGATATAGCTGGCTTCAACTAGCAATGTGATGAAATCTACTTTGATGTTTCATTTCTTATGAGGCTGGCAACACTTAAAAATAATTTGTAAGCAGGTGACCGGCTAATAAATACCAAACAGAGGGAAACTGCCACTGAAATTCCACGTCTCTGTTGCAGATATACCCTCAATATAGATTGCTGCTGCTCCCCCCCCCCATCAAGTAAATCAGTGCAAATACTTAACTAACTGAGGTTCTGCCCCACTCCAGCATAAATCCTGGTTCCCTTTTATACCTTGCATGTTGATTGCAGCATCTGGGCTGGATGAGGCCTGTGACCCTCACCTGTTCTGAGCATACTCCAGATGAAGAATCACACACCTCCTCCCTGAGCTGTGATACGATACGATAATCTTTATTGTCATTGTCTCATGCAGAACAACAAAATTGAAGAAATCTACACCAGACATTCAAAAACCAACAAGCCTGCTATCCCAGATATCCCAGCCTGGTTAACCCCCTAAAAACTCTGACACCCCATAATTAAATACAATATACTCCCGCAGAGACTACCTTACACTGCGTTTAAAACCAAAATCACATTTGGATAGAAACTGTTTCTCAGGCGGCTGGTCCTAGTCTTTATAACCCTGTACCTTCTTCCAGAAGGCAGAAGCTGAAAGAGATCATATCCGGGGTCTGCACTATCCTGCACTATCTCTGCAGCTTTCTTATGACACCTGGAAGCATAGATTTGATCCAAGGTGGGAAGAGTGCACCCGATTATTCTCTCCACAGTCTTTACAACCCTGAGCAGCATTGTTTCCCCCCTGACCTGGGATTTTGCCTGCCTCAGCCTCCCAGAATGTCCCTCCCATTACTCCCAACCAGGGGTGGAGGAAGGGGTGTGTGGTGGGGGCGAACCGCCCCGGGTGTTACCACTGAGAAGAAGAAGAAGAAGAAGAAGAAGAAGAAGAAGAAGAAGAAGAAGAAGAAGAGGAGGAGGAGTTTGGATTTGATATCCCGCCTTTCACTCCCCTTCAGGAGTCTCAAAGCGGCTAACATTCTCCTTTCCCTTCCTCCCCCACAACAAACACTCTGTGAGGTGAGTGGGGCTGAGAGACTTCACAGAAGTGTGACTGGCCCAAGGTCACCCAGCAGCTGCATGTGGAGGAGCGGAGACGCGAACCCGGTTCCCCAGATTACGAGACTACCGCCCTTAACCACTACACCACACTGGCTCTCACTACACCCACACTGGCTGAGGGGGGACAAAATGCTGGGTGGCACTCACTGTGAGGCCTGCAGTGTGCCCGAGCCACGCATCTCTCCCTGCTGCCCCAAACTATCTGCCTGCTGCCTCCCCCTCAGCTGTAGGGCAGCTGAGTGGAGGAGGCAGGCAGACTCCTTGGAGGCCCTGCGGAGCATCCTGCCCTGGCTGGCCCCGCCCCTGGGCCCAGGTGCCCAATCGGCTTGCTCTGCCACTGCTCCCAACACCTTAGAGCCCACCTTGTTCATGGAGATGTGGGTCTCTCTCTGGCTTTGATAAGGTGTCCTCCTCTTCTGGTCCCTGCATGCTGACCCCATCCCCTCGCCATCCTCTGCCATCCCATATATATTTTCCAGAAACCCAATCCATCCTTTCCCATCCCCGGCTTGCCCCGGGTGTCCCAGTCTCAACTACACCCCTTGTGGAGATCTTCTTCCTCGCCACCCCATTGTCCTTCCAGTTCATGACAATGGGAATTGAAGTCCAACAACATTTGGAGGGCTTCAGGTTCCCCATCCCTGATGTAGGGAAAAACACATGGGCTGCATGCCAATAATTGCAGCTCACGCTAAAAGTCTTTATTTGAGACGGCGCAAGCTTGCATTTCTATGGACCCAGAGGCGGAGAAAGAAGAATGTGGTTTATCCCCCTCGGAAGGCAGCAGTGGTGCAGAGGCATACATCATAGCTTTACATTTCCATCACAAAGATCCTGATAAAGGAGAGTATATTATTTTCGAATGAGATAACGGAACAGATAACGGCAGGCCTATCGGAATCTCTCCCCCTCCACCCCGCTTTTAAATGGTGTTTGTCAGTTTAAGGCTTGATGTGTAAGCCTTCGTGTTACAGTGGGATAATCTAAAACTGTTCCACCATCTCATTTATAGATGTATGAACTGTAAAGGAATCTGCGGTTACAGAGAGACACAATAAATCACACAATTAAATGTCTGTCACTGTCTGCACTGATAGTAACCATTTGCCAATGGGGATGCCAATATATGCTGCTATTTTTTTTTAAGAATAAAAATACAGGAAAAATGAATACTGTGCGAAGTGACTGCCCAAAGCAACTGGGGAGAAGGGGGGGAATTGGCTGTCAAACAGAGGAAGCTTTTAAAAGAATATTGTAAATGTAGCAATCACATTTTGTACCTGGTACAAAAAACACTAAAAGATTGCTAAAAGGGAAATGGAGGCAGTGAAAGAAAAGCAGTATTTTATTTTATTTAGAGGAGGGGGAATCTTTACACATACAAATGGTTTAATCAGGGAATAATAGAACCCTACATCTGGGATAGTATTTAAAGAACACCTTGCCTATCTTCCTTTTATTGAGACAGGTGTAATTCAGTTGGAATGAAATAATAATACTTTGCATTTGTATAGCTCAATGGAAATGTGCAAAGCAGTCCACTTACACCATCTCAGTAATCTGAAGGATCTTCTTTCCACATGTCAATCTCCTGAGACATTTAGGTCACCGTTAGAAACCCTGCCCCAGATTCCCTGTGAAAGAAGCAGGCAGTTGCTAGGGAATGGCCATTTCAGTGGTGGCACCACAGCTGTGGAGTTATCTCTCCAGTGAAACTAGTGTGACTCTTTCCTCTTCACTTCTCTGAACTTTATTTGCAGGAGAGATTTGCATATGAATTGTGCTCTACCCTTGGTTGGCTATGGCTGTGTTTATGAGCCACTGTAAATCAACTTTGGGAAATTATGAACTGAAGGGTGGTATGGAGGTTTTAAATAAATAAGGTGAATTGCCTGTTGCTATCATGTTTATATAAGGGACATGGGTGGTACTGTGGGTTAAACCACAGAGCCTAGGGCTTGCTGATCAGAAGGTCGGCGGTTTGAATCCCCGTGATGGGGTGAGCTCCTGTTGCTCGGTCCCTGCTCCTGCCAACCTAGGAGTTTGAAAGCACGTCAAAGTGCAAGTAGATAAATAGGTTCCGCTCCGACGGGAAGGTAAACGGCGTTTCCATGCGCTGTTCTGGTTCGCCAGAAGCGGCTTAGTCATGCTGGCCACATGACCCGGAAGCTGTACGCTGGCTCCCTCGGCCAATAAAGCGAGATGAGCGCCGGAACCTCAGAGTCAGTCACGACTGGACCTAATGGTCAGGGGTCTCTTTACCTTTACCTATAATATTTATACTGCTGTCATATCAGAATGGTAAGAAAACTGGGTTCAAAGTGTTGTCATCCTATGGAACATAGGAAACCATCTTGTACGGAGCCAGACTCTTGGTCCAAGTAGCTCAGCATTGCAGAGTTGCCATATTTCCAGAGGTAAAAATCTGGACAAAAAAGTTGTTGAGCCAGAGAAACAGAGACAGAGCCTGAGATAGCGCCTGGGTACCCCCCGCTGGCATCTGAGCCTGAACCTGAACTGCCTGCGTGAGACATTAAGCCCTCCCCCCACTCCCAAGACCCAGACATTTGCTTAAAATTGTAACCCCCCCCCCCGGATGGGCATGTAGGCCCCCCAGAAAAAGACATTTCTGGGATTTCCCAGATGTATGGCAACCCTGAGTATTGTCAACAATGGACTGGCAGTAGTTGTCTAGAGTTTCAGACAGAGGTAATTCCTAGCCCTACCTGCAGCCACCAGGGATTGAACCAGCGTCTTTCTGCAAGCAAAGTGGGTACTTCACTGAGCTATGGCCTGTATATTTGAGACGGGGGGAGACGCCATTGATTCCAGTCAGAAACACAGCACATAACATACCCTCCAAGAGTCCCCATTTTCCAGAGACAGCCCCAGATTTACAGAAGCCCAGAAGCAGTCCCAGTTACTGATTTGATCCCGAAATATTCCACTTTTACTCAATAGGAGGTTCCTGTTTTTATCAGAGAAATGTTGGAGGGTGATGACACAAACATTGTAACTAACAGAATATTCCTTGTGAGAGCCCTGTCAGATAAGTTTGCATTGTGGATCACAATATGTCTGAGGCAGAGAATTTGTGGTCCAGGCTGGCTCTGGGTTTGAAGGGGCCATGTGCAAACTATCCCTTGGTGGATGAACCCCCTCTTAGGTTGATAGGAACATAAGAAGAGTTTTGCTGAATCAGGCCAGTGACCCATCTAGACCAGCATCCTGTTCTCACAGTGACCAGCCAGATATCTGTGGGAAACACAAGAGCAGAACATGAACACAACAGCCATCTCCCCATGGTTTCCAGCAACTGGTCCTCCTGGATTTACATGGTGGTGGCAGCTGTACTCCATGAGTGCTTGGGAGCTGCCATTTTGATTTCCCATGATGCCCGAGAGTGCCTGATGTAGTGTAACCCAAGGGAAATAAAAATGGCACACTGGTGACCACGATGGCTGATGGGAAACCCAAAGGGAAGGTATCAGCTACTGTGAACCCTGCTAGGGTACAAGGGCATCAGCAACTGCCTGGGGTACCAAGTGTTGATGCTGATCGCAAGTAGTGGCTTACTGAAGGCCACTTAGCATGATTGTGGATAAGGTGAGTGCTTAACAAGTGATCTTCTAGCTCACATTGATAGCAGCCACACTAGAATACCTCTCAAGGGTCCTCTCTGCTCTTCAGATTGATCATCTGAAGAGCAGAAAGGATGCAATTTTCCTTCCGATTGTTGCCATGGGCTGGACTTAGATGCCACTCACTGCAGAAAAAATTGGTTGGTGCTTTCGGGGCCAACAAAGTTGCCGGCAGAGACAGGGGGCAGACAAAAGCCTGCAGGTTGGTTCTGAAGAAGTGTGCATGCACACGAAAGCTCATACCAATAACAAACTTAGTTGGTCTCTAAGGTTCTACTGGAAGGAATTTTTTAAATTTTGTTTCGACTGCAGGTTGGCAGCTCACGATACCTACCATAAACAGATACGAGGTGGTATAAACTAAGTTTTACTCAGGGTGGATTCATTGAAATTAATTTACATGAATAAAAGGTAAAGGTAAAGGGACCCCTGACCATTAGGTCCAGTCGTGGCTGACTCTGGGGTTGCGGTGCTCATCTCACTTTATTGGCCGAAGGAGCCGGCGTACAGCTTCCAGGTCATGTGGCCAGCATGACTAAGCCGCTTCTGGCGAACCAGAGCAGCACACGGAAACACTGCTTACCTTCCCACCAGAGTGGTACCTATGTATCTACTTGCACTTTGATGTGTTTTCGAACTGCTAGGTTGGCAGGAGCAGTGACAGAGCAATGGGAGCTCACCCCATTGTGGGGATTCGAACCATCGACCTTCTGATCAGCAAGTCCTAGGCTCTGTGGTTTAACCCACAGCACCACCTACGTCCCAATTTACATTAATAAGTTGGGTCAATTAATTTCAATAGGTCTGCTCTGAGCAAAAGTTAGCTAAACATCACCCATTAGGGTTGCCACCTTTGATTGGGCATAATAAAGGACAGGTGAGGCAAAATATGGGACAGGTTGGGGGGAAATTAAGGAACTAAAAATTACTTTACTTCAAAGCAATCCATTACAATGGCACATGAGGCTATAGTGTTTTATTCAATGAAAACAACAACAAAAACACTATGAGGACGCTCAGTGAATTCTTTTTCTTCTTGTCTTGCTCTTTGGCCATTCTCCCTGCGCGCTGCAAACTCTTCTGCTCTCCACCAGAGCAAGCCCATTGGCCAACCCCATCTCTTGCACTCCAAGTCCAACCACCTGTCCCTTCTGCAAGCGCAAAAAGAAATCTCTCTCCACCAGCACTGGAGCAGACCTGTGCTGCTGCAACCCACCCACCCCTTGCTCCCCAATGCGCCCAGCACACCTCCTACTCATACAAAACCCAAGACTCCATGCTAGCAGGCCCTTGCACTGCAACCCCCCTTTCTCACTCTCCACAACCCACCCTGCACAAAAACTCTCTTTCTCAAACACCTCCTCCCACCGGACCCACTCTATACCCATCCAGTTTTGAGGATGAGCCTGAATACATGAAAAAAGGCATCCTGTTTGAAGTCTAAACAGGACAGGGGACACTTTTCTCTAAAAAAGAAAGAAAGAAAAGGACTACCACATTTTTCTAGGGATGGGTAGCAACCCCATCATCCATGGACTGGTCCATGTTTTCCCAAACTAGTGCCTTCCAGAAGGTTTGGGCTACAACTCCTAGAACTCCTGACCATTCTGGCTGGGGCTGATAGGAGCAGTAGTTGAAAACTGCATATCGGCAGGATGGGGAAGGCTGCATTGTCCCCATTCACTTTTGGGGGGCATACTGTTTGAGATGTTCTTCTAGCTCGGTTGCAAAAAGCACTTGTTCTCAGTCTGAAATGGTAGACCGTAGGAAGGCCTCTTCCTGGAGCATTAGAGGCTGCTGCCAGTCAGAGACAGAAGGCTGGTTAAGAATCTATCGCACTATTATACAGCTACATATGTGCCTTCCTGCCATTATATATTTTAGTGTCAATAGATGGCACTGGAGTTAGTTGTATCTGGGTGGAACCGGCAGTCTCCTGCTGCTGTTTGGTTCGTGCTTCAGAGATACAATGAAGTTCTCGTCTTGCTTCTTGATGAGTAAGTCTTCTTAGCTTTCTATGACACCCTCCCCGCCAGATCAGTCCCAATAACTCTTCACATGGAATCCTGTGTTTCTCTTCAATTGTGAGATGTTATAAGCCAATCCAACTCTGCTTGTTTCTGCAGGAATTCAACTGCTCCCCCCAAAACTGCTGCAGTTATCTGTACTCTGTGCAATCACTCACAATCCCTGCCCCATGCTTTCTGCCTGATATCTAATAGCTCAATATATTCTTTAAATTTCTATATCTCATCCTTCATCTGAAGATCACTGGACAGTTTACAATATAAAACACTCCCCAATACATCCCATAATAACAAACAAAACAATACCCCTCCCTGCACTTCCCAGCAACCCAGGTTGATCCTTGATTATCTTGGCCAGCTGCTTTTTGAGACTCTTGCCAAGCTAAGTGACTGTGTTTCCCTCTCACAATAACAGATCTGCCTGTAAAAGACTGAAAGATTTTCCCCATCCCAGCAGTTACATTGATGAACATTTCATCACATCAGCTCAGTCAACTGCTAGAAGTGGGCTTGGGGCAGCAAGGCAAGAGTCTTTGCTTAGGCCCCACAAAACAAAGTTTTGTGTGAAGGTGGTGGTTGGGCTCTCTGGGTTCTCCTCATTGGCTGTTGACTAGGAGCCATTGAAGGCACAGACTGGGACAGCTGTCAGCAAGTCTAGTCTGTGCCTCCAAAACTCCCACTTCTCAGGTGGAGAAAACCTGAGGGAAAGGATCTGCACCTGAAGAAGAATGGCTGAGGGATGGTTGAATCCATGCCTTCAGAGGCATGCCCTTTACAGAGGCTGTTCTGGTCTTCCTGTTTCTTCCTATTACCGCATGCAGATAGGAGCCCACACCAGGTCCAGCCCTCCCATGAGGCAAGGTGAGGTGACCACCTCAGGCAGTAGGATCCATTGGGCAGTGGATCCCGAAGTAGATTTTTATTCCCCCTTTGTACCTGATGTGGCCCTTCACTCTGCCCTTCTCCTGTGGCAGGGTGTGTGTGTGTGTGTGTCATTTTGTGGTTCTCCTCAGATGCCCAAGTGTCTTGGGCCAGGGCGTTGGAGCATCATTTAGAAGACACAATGAAGAACCACCCCCCCATTGCAGAAGTCCTGTGCTCCAATTCCCAGGGCCTAAACCTGGGTTGTCATAGTACTCTCTCAGATGAACATACAGGAACGTGGGTGGCGCTGTGGTCTAAACCACTGAGCCTCTTGGGCTTGCCGATCAGAAGGTTGGCGGTTCAAATCCCCGTGACAGTGTGAGCTCCCGTTGCTTTGTCCCAGCTCCTGCCAACCTAGCAGTTCAAAAGCACACCAGTGCAAGCAGATAAATAGGCGGGAAGGTAAACAGCATTTCTGTGCGCTCTGGTTTCCGCCATGGTGTTCCATTGTGCCAGAAGTGGTTTAGTCATGATGGCCACATGACCTGGAAAGCTGTCAGTGGACAAACATTGGCTCCATCAGCCTGAAAGTGAGATGAGTGCCACAACCCCATGGTTGCCTTTGGCTGGACGTTACCGTCCAGGGGTCCTTTACCTTTTACCTTCACAGGTGTAATATCTCTTCTAGCCCAGCAAGCAGCCAAACTGACATCAGATTGATCAGATATTCCTGTAGTAAGTTTGGAGTCTGGTACTGGAAATATCATGATCCAGAATCATAATGGCATCTTAACCTTATACATCCATCAATATTCCTTGCTCTTTGACAATTCACCTTTGTGAAATACTCTTCTACAGATCAACACAGGCTGAATGTCCAGTATCACCAGGCAGAACTTAGTTGGATTGGGCTGTAAACACCCTCCCAAGTTGGTATAGAATTTTAATTGTTCTGAACTTGTGCTATTTCATACTATCATGTGTAGAATGAGTTCCTGTTACGTAGCTGGGGAGAGCACCTTCTCAGGTGGTCCCAATACTAACTAAACCAACCAACCAACCAACCAACCAACCAACCAACCAACCAACTGTATTGAGCTGGCCCTGGCCTGCACACTGAATGTTCAAATCTTGCACAAACTCCCTCACATTAAAGATTAGACAGGTGCTCCCTCTGTTGTCTTCCTGGCACATCCTGAAGGCAAGCATTTTCAGTAAAGATCTTTACTAGTCTCCCTATCTATTGTAATTGTTTGTAGAAATTTTATTGTTAGGGACATGGGTGGCACTGTGGTCTAAACCACAGAGCCTAGGGCTGCACGATCAGAAGGTCGGTGGTTCAAATCCCCGCGACAGGGTGAGCTCCCATTGCTCGGTCCCTGCTCCTGCCAACCTAGCAGTTTGAAAGCACTTCAAAGTGCAAGTAGAAAAATAAATCACTCTGGCAGGAAGGTAAACGGCGTTTCCGTGCACTGCTCTGGTTCGCCAGAAGTGGCTTAGTCATGCTGGCCACATGACCCGGAAGCTGTCTGCGGACAAACGCCAGCTCCCTTGGCCTATAGAGCGAGATGAGCGCCCAACCCCAGAGTCGTCTCCAACTGGACCTAATGGTCAGGGGTCCCTTTACCTTTATTTTATTGTTATGTTTGCTGCCCTGGGCTACTTTGTAGTATAGTATAGTATAGTATAGTATAGTATAGTATAGTATAGTATAGTATAGTATAGTATAGTATAGTATAGTATAGTATAGTATAGTTGATGTTGTTGTTGTTCTTATTATTATTATTAGTAGTAGTAATAGTAGTAATTGGTCTGGGTGAGCCAGGCATATAATATTTCAGCCTTTTTCTGTGCAGGGGCAGGATTCGTCTCCTACCTTGTATTCATGGGTGGCGCTTTTTTGGCTACATAACGATTCTCACTTACTCCTCAGCTTCAGCAATAGAGGGAATCTTCTTTTTTCCAGTTTTTTGGGTCCCCTTTCAGCAATAGTTTAAGAATTAACACTAAATGACACTTAAGCTTAAGCAGATTTTGTATTTTTAAAATAAAAAAATCCCAGTGCATTCATTTCAATGCATGATTAAGATAAAAAAAACCCACATTTTTACTCCCAATTCATCAAGACAATCTGAGACAAAGCAACCCTGCCAAGGGATTTGGGTGGCTCAAAGCCAGCATGCACATTTAAGCAAGAGGGGGAAGAAAATGTCAGAGCAAGAGGCGAAAGTGCTAATTTTAAGCATTAAAACAATCCCTGGCTTTTTCCCATGTGAATTTGTGGGTGGACCGTTCTTCATGCTGGCAATCTCAGAAGCACGGCCGCTGAATTACAGTGGTGCCCCGCAAGACGAAATTAATTCGTTCCGCAATTTTTGTCGTCTAGCGAATTTTTCGTCTTGCGAAGCACGAAATCCCATAGGAATGCATTGAAAATCAATTAATGCGTTCCTATGGTCAAAAAAAGTCCAAACAAAGCCAAATTTGGTACAACAACAGTTTATTAACTGCTCTTTAAAGTCACACATACTGTAAAGAGCAGTTCAAAAATTGAAGGGAAAATAAATAAACTTTATAAACATGACAGAAATACATTTAAAAATCAACAAAGTACAGTATACAGACATTTTCTAAGACTCTGGGGGAGCACTTGAAGAAGGCTCCTCTTCCACTCTTTGCTTCTTGGTCAAGAACCTGTCCATTGTCTGCTGCTTCATCCGCCTTTTCAGCAGCTCCCTGAAATACGACATGACCCTCGTATCATAAAAGTTCCCAGCGTCATGTGCCACGTGCTTCTCATGGTGGTGTAGATCTGCAAAAGTCTGCACCTCCTTCCACCTCTGGCAAATGTCCCTCAGTCTTTCGGAGGACAGCCGTTCCCCAGTTGCTTCCTCCTCTTCCAGTGAGGCCTGCTCCAGCGCAGCCTCTGCCTGCAGTTCGACCAGCTCCTGGGTGGTCAGCTCGTCGTCGTGCCCCTCTACCAGCTCGCAGACGTCCTCCTCCGTGACCTCCAGGCCCATGGTCCTCCCCAAGGCAACAATGTCCTGCACCACTGTTGACTCTGGTGCATCAGAGTCACTTGGTGCCACACAGTCCGGCCACAGGTTGCGCCAAGCGCAATTCAAATTTCTCTGGCTGATCCCTTTCCAGGCCGTGTTGACCATCTTCAAGCAGGTGGCAATGTCGAAGTGGTCCTTCCAGAATTCCCGCAGGGTGATGGTGGTGCAGTCAGTCACCTCGAAGCATCGCCTGAAAAGCTCCTTGGTGTAGAGTTTTTTGAAATTGGCGATGACCTGCTGATCCATCGGCTGGAGCAGTGGCGTGGTGTTAGGCGGCAGGAACATGATGTTGATGAAGCTGAACTCCTCCAACAAGTCCACCTCAAGGCCTTTGGGATGGGCAGGAGCATTGTCCATCAGAAGCAAAGCCTTCAGCGGCAGGTCGTTGTCCAGCAGGTACTGCTTGACAGCAGGGCCAAAAGCAAGATTGACCCAGTCCACAAACAGCACACGTGTGACCCAAGCCTTGCTGTTGGATCGCCACATGACACTCAGCCGCTCCTTGTCGATCTTGTGTCTCTTGAAGGCCCGTGGGTTCTCCGAGTGGTACACCAGCAGGGGCTTGATCTTCAGGTCGCCGCTGGCGTTGGCACAGAAGAGCAGGGTCAGACGGTCCTTCATGGGCTTGTGGCCAGGCAGCCTGGACTCCTCCTGAGTGATGAAAGTCCTTTTGGGCATCCTCTTCCAAAACAGCCCGGTCTCGTCGCAGTTGAAGACCTGCTGCGGAACGTAGCCCTCCGTCTTCACAAGCTCCAGGAACTCCGCTGCAAAGTCTTCAGCCGCAGGAACATCAGAACTGGCAGCCTCTCCATGCCTGACCACGCTGTGGATGCCAGATCTCGTCTTGAACCGGTCAAACCAACCTCTGCTAGCCTTGAAGACTTCTGGCTCGGCTGAGGTTCCTGGCTGATCCCGGATGAGGTCAGCATGCAAGGCCTTGGCCTTCTCACAAATGACGGCCTCAGACACTGTGTCCCCTGCACGCTGCTTCTCTTCTATCCAGATGAGCAGCAACTTCTCGACCTCCTCCAGGACAGCTGGGCGGTTCCTCACGATCCTGGTGACTCCCTTGGCTGCATCAGTCGCCATGATCTTCTCCCTCATCTTCAGGATGGTCCCGATGGTCGATGGGTTCCTGCCGTACTCCCTGGCGATGTCCGTCACACGCATTCCGCCGTCGTGCTTCCGAATGATGTCCTTCTTCATCTCCAGCGTCACCTTCTCCTTCTTCCTCTCGCCGGCCACCGCAGGAGCAGTCTTCTTGGGTCCCATGGCAGCACAGGTCCTACCTTCGTAAACTAAGAAACAGGAAAAAAAATCAGTGATGTGCTTCAAACCCAAAAAATACAAAAGCACCCAGCCACCCACCACACAGAAATTAAAACCCAGAACCAAGGCCTTGAATCCCAAGCACCCCAACCCCAAATCCAAAATCCCAAAAACCCCCAAAAAAGTTTTAAAAGTTGAGCTTACCAAATGGATGAAAGAGAAGTTCTGGAAAAGCTTCAGCAATCAACCACCGAAGTCCTCAGGAACCTCAAATGGCTGTAAAAAAAGTTTAGGAAAAGCTTCAAAAATCACCAATGTCTTCAAAAACCTCAACTGCTCCCACAGACACGCACCAACCCACCCATAACACAGAAATTGCAAACCCCTCCTCAACTGCTCCCCCAGCCCCTCCCCTACTGCTGCAAACCCCTCCTCAACTGCTCCCCCAGCCCCTCCCCTACTGCTGCAAACCCCTCCTCAACTGCTCCCCCAGCCCCTCCCCTACTGCTGCAAACCCCTCCCCAACTGCTTCCCCACCCAGACAAAAAAAAATTCAAAAAATAACAACAAAATTTCAAAAAAAAACAGCCATGCCTAGTGGTCACAGAAAATCATAAAAATTCCCAAAAAACCCCCACATGGTCCCAGATTTCTGCAGAAACCTCCCCCACTGTTCCCCTAGCCAGCCAGCACTCAGAAATTCAAACTCAGAAAAATTTTCAAAAAAAAACAGCCATGCCCAATGGTCACAGAAAATCATAAAAATTCCCAAAAAACCCCCACATGGTCCCAGATTTCTGCAGAAACCTCCCCCACTGTTCCCCTAGCCAGCAAGCACTCAGAAATTCAAACTCAGAAAAAAAAATTTCAAAAAAAAACAGCCATGCCCAATGGTCACAGAAAATCATAAAAATTCCCAAAAAACCCCCACATGGTCCCAGATTTCTGCAGAAACCTCCCCCACTGTTCCCCTAGCCAGCCAGCACTCAGAAATTCAAACTCAGAAAAATTTTCAAAAAAAAACAGCCATGCCCAATGGTCACAGAAAATCATAAAAATTCCCAAAAAACCCCCACATGGTCCCAGATTTCTGCAGAAACCTCCCCCACTGTTCCCCTAGCCAGCCAG
Source organism: Podarcis liolepis (assembly GCF_965112155.1). Lineage (NCBI taxonomy): Eukaryota > Metazoa > Chordata > Lepidosauria > Squamata > Lacertidae > Podarcis > Podarcis liolepis. The sequence goes on along the minus strand of NC_139565.1, from coordinate 53,989,847 downwards.
CACTCAGAAATTCAAACTCAGAAAAATTTTCAAAAAAAAACAGCCATGCCCAATGGTCACAGAAAATCATAAAAATTCCCAAAAAACCCCCACATGGTCCCAGATTTCTGCAGAAACCTCCCCCACTGTTCCCCTAGCCAGCAAGCACTCAGAAATTCAAACTCAGAAAAAAAAATTTCAAAAAAAAACAGCCATGCCCAATGGTCACAGAAAATCATAAAAATTCCCAAAAAACCCCCACATGGTCCCAGATTTCTGCAGAAACCTCCCCCACTGTTCCCCTAGCCAGCCAGCACTCAGAAATTCAAACTCAGAAAAATTTTCAAAAAAAAACAGCCATGCCCAATGGTCACAGAAAATCATAAAAATTCCCAAAAAACCCCCACATGGTCACAGATTTCTGCAGAAACCTCCCCCACTGTTCCCCCAGCCAGCCAGCACTCAGAAATTCAAACTCAGAAAAATTTTCAAAAAAAAACAGCCATGCCCAATGGTCACAGAAAATCATAAAAATTCCCAAAAAACCCCCACATGGTCCCAGATTTCTGCAGAAACCTCCCCCACTGTTCCCCTAGCCAGCCAGCACTCAGAAATTCAAACTCAGAAAAATTTTCAAAAAAAAACAGCCATGCCCAATGGTCACAGAAAATCATAAAAATTCCCAAAAAACCCCCACATGGTCCCAGATTTCTGCAGAAACCTCCCCCACTGTTCCCCTAGCCAGCCAGCACTCAGAAATTCAAACTCAGAAAAATTTTCAAAAAAAAACAGCCATGCCCAATGGTCACAGAAAATCATAAAAATTCCCAAAAAACCCCCACATGGTCCCAGATTTCTGCAGAAACCTCCCCCACTGTTCCCCTAGCCAGCAAGCACTCAGAAATTCAAACTCAGAAAAAAAAATTTCAAAAAAAAACAGCCATGCCCAATGGTCACAGAAAATCATAAAAATTCCCAAAAAACCCCCACATGGTCCCAGATTTCTGCAGAAACCTCCCCCACTGTTCCCCTAGCCAGCCAGCACTCAGAAATTCAAACTCAGAAAAATTTTCAAAAAAAAACAGCCATGCCCAATGGTCACAGAAAATCATAAAAATTCCCAAAAAACCCCCACATGGTCCCAGATTTCTGCAGAAACCTCCCCCACTGTTCCCCTAGCCAGCCAGCACTCAGAAATTCAAACTCAGAAAAATTTTCAAAAAAAAACAGCCATGCCCAATGGTCACAGAAAATCATAAAAATTCCCAAAAAACCCCCACATGGTCCCAGATTTCTGCAGAAACCTCCCCCACTGTTCCCCTAGCCAGCAAGCACTCAGAAATTCAAACTCAGAAAAAAAAATTTCAAAAAAAAACAGCCATGCCCAATGGTCACAGAAAATCATAAAAATTCCCAAAAAACCCCCACATGGTCCCAGATTTCTGCAGAAACCTCCCCCACTGTTCCCCTAGCCAGCCAGCACTCAGAAATTCAAACTCAGAAAAATTTTCAAAAAAAAACAGCCATGCCCAATGGTCACAGAAAATCATAAAAATTCCCAAAAAACCCCCACATGGTCCCAGATTTCTGCAGAAACCTCCCCCACTGTTCCCCTAGCCAGCCAGCACTCAGAAATTCAAACTCAGAAAAATTTTCAAAAAAAAACAGCCATGCCCAATGGTCACAGAAAATCATAAAAATTCCCAAAAAACCCCCACATGGTCCCAGATTTCTGCAGAAACCTCCCCCACTGTTCCCCTAGCCAGCAAGCACTCAGAAATTCAAACTCAGAAAAAAAAATTTCAAAAAAAAACAGCCATGCCCAATGGTCACAGAAAATCATAAAAATTCCCAAAAAACCCCCACATGGTCCCAGATTTCTGCAGAAACCTCCCCCACTGTTCCCCTAGCCAGCCAGCACTCAGAAATTCAAACTCAGAAAAATTTTCAAAAAAAAACAGCCATGCCCAATGGTCACAGAAAATCATAAAAATTCCCAAAAAACCCCCACATGGTCACAGATTTCTGCAGAAACCTCCCCCACTGTTCCCCCAGCCAGCCAGCACTCAGAAATTCAAACTCAGAAAAATTTTCAAAAAAAAACAGCCATGCCCAATGGTCACAGAAAATCATAAAAATTCCCAAAAAACCCCCACATGGTCCCAGATTTCTGCAGAAACCTCCCCCACTGTTCCCCTAGCCAGCCAGCACTCAGAAATTCAAACTCAGAAAAATTTTCAAAAAAAAACAGCCATGCCCAATGGTCACAGAAAATCATAAAAAATCCCAAAAAAACCCCACAAGCCCCCAGATTTCTGCAGAAACCTCCCCCACTGTTCCCCCAGCCAGCCAGCACTCAGAAATTCAAACTCAGAAAAATTTTCAAAAATAAGCAACCTGGCACAATGGTCACAGAAAATCATAAAAATTCCCCAAAAAGGCCCACAAGCCCCCAGATTATCGCAAACCCCTTCCCAACACCAAGTCCTTGAATCCCAAACACCCCAACCCAAAATCCAAAACCCCCCCAAAAAGTTTTAAAAGTTTAACTTACCAAATGGATGAAAGAGAAGTTCTGGAAAAGTTCTGGAAAAGTTTTGGAAAATCTTCAAAAGTGAGCAAAGTCTGATAAAAGGCTACCAAACCACGTGCTAACAGTTGCTCCTCGAAGCCAAGTCGCAACTGCAGCTGCTCAAGCTAAGCACCCTTGGTTTTAACGGTTTTTACACAAAGGAAACAATGTCGCGAGACGTTTTCGTTTTGCGAAGCAAGCCCATAGGGGAATTCGTCTTGCGAGGCAAATCGCGGACAAAAAAACCTTTCGTCTAGCGAGTTTTTTGTCTTGCGAGGCATTCGTCTTGCGGGGCACTACTGTAATATGGAACTTTATTAATATGATACAACTCAATTATGCCTGCAATCAAGATATAACTAATACTTCAACGACGTAATGCTGGGACCTGACAAATTCCCTACACAGCAGATAAGATGCAAGACAGCTGACATTCACAAAATCTCCCCGACTGTGAGGTTAATAATCTCCTTAATACGAGCACAGCTGCTTTAGTAAAGCCAAGATGCTTAGTCCAGCTGGCAAGGAAAGAGTTAAAGCTTTGTGGGCTTCATAGAGGCATCTGGCTGGTCACTGTTAGGAACGAGATGCTAGGCTAGATGGGTCTGATCCAGCAGGGCTTGTCTTAACCTTGCTGTTGTTTTCTGTGCAAGCATAATGCAAGATATCACCTACAGCAGAAAAATGATATTGCAGAAGCATTGCTGATTAAAAGGCAGAACCTGGGGTGGTGCCATGAAATGCTAGATTAGCAATCTAATCTAATAACTCTGAACTTGGGCAGGGAGAGCCAAAATGGGAACGCTGGGGGGGGGGGGGAATGAAAGATGTGTCAGCAGGTTCTGAGAAACCCAAGGTTTGCAAAGTTAAACCAAAACAGAACGACTTAGCCCAGTGAGGACTGAGCATGCTCGGTAGCCATGGAATCTTGTGTGTCAGTCGGAAAAGGGAAACTGATAACGTGGGGCAATGCTGGAAGAGTGAATTGCTAGCTGGCACCTTGAATAAGAGCATCCCTATTAGGAGGCGAAAACAGATAGCAATATTTCAGTTGCAGGTCCTGATTTTCTAATCTATTCTCATACTTTATTAGGTCAATATTATCACGAGAGCTTTTAGAAAACAACTCTTCATTTTAGGGCCTTTTTCCTAATTAGAAAAAAGTACATTGTCTTTACAAAGTTTCCCACAAATGCAACATATCAGGTCCATTGTAAGGTAGGTATGCATGGTCCTCAGGTGTATAATGTATGCACAGGAATAATAGTTGAGAATGCCCAATTTCTGTTGGAGGAATTCCCTTTTTGCTATGTGTCTAGTGAATACTACCTGTGGACTCTGCTCTGTATTGGATCCCTCCAGCTGACCTAGTTCCATTTTGGATTGATAGCACTGGCAACTGGAAAATGCAACCTTTCGGATGGATTTAAATGAATAGGAGAGGATATTTTATTTAGTAATTATCCTTCCTCTTTCTCACTCATGTGAGGATGCCAATATCTATTTCAGCAGTGTTAAAATCACCATCCATTGTTGTTGCTGCTGCTGTTGTTGAAAATTGTATATCATCCTTCATCCGTCTCAGGGCGGGTCTCAACATAAAAACACAATATAAAAAACAAAAAAAATACATAGTAATAAATAAATAAATAAATAAATAAATAAATAAATAATAATAAATACATATTATAATAACAATACTGATGGATCTCCTATTGAAAGCTTGTTGGCAGCTCTCTCTGCTGCCACTGGAGTAGGGATCCTTTCCCAGCCAATATCTGCATGTCTTCGTGGCGAACCTTCTGGGAACCCATGATGCAAATTTGCTCTTACCCACATTATTTGCTCTTATCCACAATGATGCAAATTTGCATCATTTGCATTAAGGGCTCCCACCCTTTTATGAATGGAGTAGACCAGGAGTGGAGAACCTTTGACCCTCCAGATGTTGTTGGACTCCAACTCCCATCACCTATGATTGGCCGTGGAGGCTGGAGTTGATAGGAGTGGTAGTCTAGGGGGTGGGGCTACAGATTTCCTACCATCACACCGACCTTATAAACAAGATGACTACTGTGGGGCCCAAACATGTAAGGCTGTGTTCTCTGCCTATGGGTCATGCAGAAACTGACTGCGGACAGCCTTGCCTTGCAGTGAAAATCTTGGTTCACTTTCAGCCCCATCCAACTCAAACGTTCTCTTGTGGTTTAATATTAAGTATGATGGACAAGAGAAGAAAGGGGGGAAAGGCAGGGTGGGAGAATGAAGGGGCCACTTTAAAATGGCTCCTTTGATCAGCATCACAAAGTCTTGAGAGGGAAAAGTGATAAAAAGGGGGAAGGAATATGGATTGCGACATTCTTGGTGCCGATTTTCTCCCTTTGTAGCTAAGAGAGGAACAGAGTGAATATTGTAGAGATAATCCCACCATCCCCCAAGTGCTCTTAGTGCCTTTTAGACTTCAACTAGCAATAGGGAGAAGATCAGAGAGAAAGATTCAAAGGGAAGGGAGGTCAGCATGTGAATCAAGCATCAAATGAGGACTTTTAAGTAGCTATCGGCTGGGACCATAATACCCAGCTTGGCTTAGTACAGGCAGGTATCTCCAAAGTCCCTGACTACTTGCTTAGAAGTCTACTCAATTCATAAAGAGAGGGTGGGTGGGGGGGAGTTCTTCTTCCCTTGCAAGTCCTACATATCATGCGGTTGTATCAGATGACCTTGTCCAGCGATGTCATGTCCCGCTAATTGCTGCTCTCGGGCTATGTAAAGGCAGATGAAAATGCCCACCGATTAAACCGCAGGTCACACAGATAATGCAGAAAGGCCTGGTAGAGGTTGCACTTCTTCAATCCCTTATGCTACTCTGTTGCAGAAGCTCATTCTAAGAGGAAATATGTAGAAAATATAAATGTGGGGAACTACGTTGACTGGGTGTCTGGGTCCAGCGCAAGCTTTCCCAAACTTATCTCTCCAGCTGTTTTTGGACTACAGTTCCCATCATCCCAGACCACAGGTCCTGCTTGCTAGGGATGATGGGAGTTGTAGTCCAAAAACAGCTGGAGGCCCAAGTTTGGGACACACTGGTCCAGCACATGGAAGGTATTGGGAAAGTCCATGTGCCCTTCTCTACAATGGCCCCTTCAAGGTAAAGGTAAAGGGACCCCTGACTGTTAAGTCCAGTCGCGGACAACTCTGGGCTTGCGGCGCTCATTTTGCTTTACTGGCTGAGGGAGCCGGTGTTTGTCCGCAGACAGCTTCCGGGTCATGTGGCCAGAATGACTAAGCCACTTCTGGAGAAACCAGAGCAGCGCATGGAAACACCACTTACCTTCCCACCGGAGCGGTACCTATTTATCTACTTGCACTTTGACGTGCTTTCGAACTGCTAGGTTGGCAGGAGCAGGGAACGAGCAATGGGAGCTCACCCCATCGTGGGGATTTGAACCACCGACCTTCCAATCGGCAAGTTCTAGGCTCTGTGGTTTAGACCACAGCACCATCTGTGTCCCTTAGAAGCATTATAATCACAGGAAGTCAACCTTATCTTTGTACACTAGACTGCACATAAACCTTGCCTCTCCATCCAGGCATGGAAGTGGTATCACCAAAGCTGAAGCCAAGCAAAAGCCCTCAGTGAAGAAGAGGCAAAGGGCCAGTGAGGGATGTGGCCTAGGGAAAGTCCCATGTGCTGGATGGTTAGAATTCTTAGTCAATCCCTCTTCCCAGGGAACTCTGAGCTATTTAACAATCCCTCGTCTTGGGGAATTTGTGAAATCACCATCACCATCACCATCACCATCACCATCACCATCACCACCACCATTATTTATTTAACTTTTATGCCGCCCTACACCCTTAGGTCTCAGGGTAGTTAACAACAACAAAAATCACTATATAAAAAACACAAAATACATAAAAAAGATAATTCAATAACCCCCCCCCTTCCATAACACATTTTGAAAGAGCATCAGATGTGAATCAGCTAAAGACCTGGTTAAGAGGAACACTTTCTCCTGGCACCTAAAGACGTATAATGAAGGCACCAGGCGAACTGCCCTGGGGAGAGCATTCCACACACAGGAAGCCACCGCAGGGAAGGCCCATTCTCAAGCTGTCACCCTCCAAACCTCTCGTGGAGGAAGCACACGAAGAAGGGCCTCAGAAGATAATCTCAGAGTCCAGGTAGGTTCATATGGAGAGAGGCAGTCCTTGATGTATTGTGCTGTCCACGGACAAACGTCGGCTCCCTCAGCCTGAAGTGAGATGAGCGCTGCACCCCACAGTCAAGTTTGACTGGACTTAACCATCCAAGGGTCCTTTACCTTTACCTAGTGGTCTCCTAACAAATCTCAGATCTCTTAACAAATGCAGTTCCAAGGATTCTTTGTGGCTGTTTAAAGTGTTATGATACTACTTTAAATGACAGACTCAACAATGTCTGAAATCGGTTATGTCGCCTTCATAAAATGCCCTTGAAACAGTCCTTGTTTGCCTATGCAGGAGTAGCTGGTCTTTTCAGCCTACTGTGAAGTATGAAGTTAGCATTTCTCTCCCTCTAGCAGTCACCTGAAGCTATCCCTTCACAACCTTATAACTCTGAAAGAATACATACTTCAAGAGCTATTAGTCTTAGGATAGTGAGTGGAAAGAACAATCCAGTCTCCCGTTGACAAAAGCTGCCTCGCCTCCGACCGTCACCACACCTGACACATTTTCTTGACGCTTCCCAGCCTTAGCAAAGGAAGAAACAGCACCTTTCTGTACTTAGCTGAGCTACAACTGGTGACTTATCTCCATTATCTAGTGTCATGCCTTTCCCCACCAAAACACCTTCTAGGCAGAGGGCTGAGTAAATCTCCACAGACGTTCGCAACAGCAGCAGGTCAAAAGGTAAAACAATAAAATTGGTGGCATCTGTTTCTTGGCTCCAGATGCCATGAGGTGCCCACATTGTGCCCAGTGTCAGTGAGAACATATGAGGCCTAGCTGAAGATAAACAAAGCTTCATGCTCCGCTCTCAGGTTTATTTCAGATTATATTGGAATTGGGCATTCATTTCATTATAACTCTATTAAGAAATTAGTCCCCATAAGTTCAAAGAATGCAGAAGGCTGTTCTATATGACCCATTTATCGAGGGTTCATCCTGATTTGCATCCACAAAGCTTTGAGGAGGTTAGGCCATGCCTGGTCTTTTCGGAGCATCATTTGATTGTGAGGCAGTTATATGAGCATTCATCCTGATCTGCTTGTGGGGTCTTTCTGTGGTTCAGCGGCATTGTGTGAGCTCACGGTGTTTGGGGTGGGCACATGCAAGCGCTGGGGTGTGTGTGTGTGTGTGTGGCAGGGCACAGAGGATGAAGGAGCCCACTACAGACCCATGTGTCCAGCACGCCAAGGGAGAAATGAGCTCCCTTGGGTACAGTGCCTTGCGGGACTGATGGAGCTCATTGTTCTGCACACCTGGTTCTGTGTATATGGTTATATAGTTATTGTTGCAGATATTAATATCACACAGTTTGAAGTGTCCAGAAGCATAATAACTATTTAGAATCCATAAAAATATTATTCAAACTTTTACTGGCAGGACTCTTTAAAATAAAACAGAATACAGTAAATGATTCATCCAAAACATCCATACAATGTATTGTGCTGTTCAGCACAGGCTCAGCGTCTTACAAAATATGAAATAATCCAAACATCTCCTAAAAGCAAAGGTCTCTCTCTCTCTCTCTCTCTCTCTCTCTCTCTCTCCACAGCATTCCAGCCTCCAGGTTGTTTACCCTTCCTTCAGGAGGACTTCATTTTGCATCTTCACTCCATTGGGTTTGGGAGAAAAAACTCCCTTCAAAATGGAGATATGCAACCCAATACCTCTCACATGATCTAAGATTACAATACACATATGTTAGCTACAGGAGAAACAACAATCAGTCAGTTAATCATTCACTTAGCAAGGGCTCCAAGTGCTCTTCTTGGCTTTAATATAGCCCCATGGAAAAACACCATGTTAAAACATTTTTCATTTCTGTGTCAATTAAACCGTTATACAGTCACACCTCAGATTACAGATGCTTCAGGTTGCGCGACTTTGGGTTGCGCACTGCGCCAAACCCGGAAGTACCAGAATGGGTTACTTCCAGGTTTCAGTGCTCGCGCATGTGCAGAAGCGCTAAATCATGACGCACATGCGCAGACGCGGTGCTGTGGGTTGCGAACGCTGCGGGTTGTAAACGTGCCTCCTGTGCGGATCATGTTCGCAACCCAAGCATCCACTGTGCTTAACAGTCAAAAGCACGATCAACAACATTGATGGCATCACACTGCAAGGCTGAAATCCCCATTGAACTCAAGGACTGCACTGGTAGAATTAAGAGGCAACGTGTCTGTTGTATCATACCACTTCAGGGTGCAAAAGTGTGCAGAGCAAGTCATGAAAAAAACTAGGAACATGTCAAAGATGAGCATTCAGTGCTTAAGGAGATTTCCCTCCTCTGTGTGAGTATTCAAATATGCGCTTACCCTTCCATTTGCAGCCCTGAATGGCTGCAGTCCAGGACATTTAGAAAAACAAAAGGCTTTACCACCTGATTCTGCTGATTGCACACACGGTGCTCATGAATCAGGAAACTGCAGGAGCTCATGATGTTGGCATGCAAGTATCCCTAATGGAGAAAATGCAGCAGCGCTAATTACCTTAATCTTCCAAAGTGTAATTCAAAGAAGTTAGAAGGCTTTAGCTTGAAACAAACAGCTCTTAGTTATTGCCAGCAGGGACCAAATGAATAGCTTGCCGATTTCTGAGAACTTGACATTTGTTTCCAGATTAAGTACACCCTTCAAATAGTTTGCTTTACAGTGCGGGAATGCTATATTTGTTACTGAACACACAATATTAAATGCATGCTCTCACCTGGTTCACCCAATGTGGTAAGCCAAACTATGGTTTTATGGGATGGCATGAGTATGTAGGCTTCCAGAGGGTAACTCACAGCTGCTTTGCTTCTCTTGGTTATTTTCACTGCTGTTTCAAGAACAAAAACATTGGCTACCGTTCAGGATTAGGGAGGTGAGAGCTTAACCCTGAGTCCAGGTTTGGAGAACACACACAAAGCTGAACCTTGGCTTAGCTCTGCATGGTGCAGCCTAGGGAGAGCAAAGTAGTCCTTAGCTCCTCTCTGGGAGATTTTGCATATTTGCACAGTTCCCGTAAGCCATAATTTGGCTAACCATCGATGGCTGCTAGCCATGACATACCCACCAACATTTCTCCGATGAAAATAAGGACATCCTAGGGAAAAGAAGGACATTCTGGGATCAAATATAAGAAACCGGGACGGCTTCTCTAAATCTGGGACTGTCCCTGGAAAATGGGGACTAATAATAATAATACAGTCATACCTCGGGTCGAAGTTGCTTCAGGTTGAGCGTTTTCGGGTTGCGCTCTGCAGCGACCTGGAAGCAATGGAACACATTACTTCCGGGTTTCGCTGCTTGCGCAGACGCTCAAAATGACGTCACGTGCATGCGCAGAAGCGATGAAACGCGACCCGCACATGCACAGACGTGGGTTGCCTTCGCTTCAGGATGTGAACGAGGCTCCGGAACGGATCCCGTTTGCATCCAGAGGTACCACTGTAACAATGATGATAATATTTGTTTATTTATTTATTTATTTATTTATTTATTTATTTATTTATTTATTTCCTGCCCATCTGTCTGGGTTTCCCCAGCCACTCTGGGCGGCTCCCAACAGAATAAAATATCAGATATTAAAAACTTCCCTAAACAGGGCTGCCTTCAGGTGTCTTCTAAAAGTCAGGTAGTTGTTTGTTTCCTATTGGACTGCCATGGTCTGCCAAGATGGCTATCTTATTCCATGATCAGAGGCTTCTGATCATGCTTCTGAATGCTGGCTGGAAGCCATAGACAGGGACAGTGCTCTTGTGCAGATCCCACAAGCATTTGATTAACCACAGGATGCTAGACTAGGCGGGCCCTTGGCCTGATCCAGCAGGACTCTTTTGTTCTATTTTTTTATTTCATTTCATTTGAAACAGGCCTTTGCTTAGCTGTGGATAGATAAGACATCACAGTTTTTCACTGTAGGGAATCTTCCCTCCTGAATTTAAATTGGAGGTACAATGCCCTCCTGCCTTCAGAAAGGTTCACACACACAGACATATTGATCCGCTCCTAGAATTACGAACAGGCACTATCCTGCAATTGTGGAATAGTTCATATTGCTTGCTACCATCTTGCCACTGAGTCAGAGCCCAGGACAGAGATGCTTAAGGAAGTTGACCTTTTCAAATCTGGAGTCACCTGATCCACACCTCCTGGTCTAACAGGCAGCTCAGAACACAGTTATCTTTCAGATTTCACACATTTCCAAATTTTGCTCTGCTCAGTTATCTGCTAACCCTCCCTCCATATCACAATGCATTTCAGCATGCCTATTATGAGATACAATACGATATTGTATTTCAAGAGCAATGTGTATTCAAGAGTGATGTGTATTTTAAGAGAAGAGGCATTCAGGAAGACACAATTAAATGTGAATTTTCATTTAGATCAAAAGTAAATAAATTGAAGGTTGATGCAGAAATGGGATGGAATTGAACGAATGCATGTTCTAGTGACATGGACTCGAAGAATATGATCCGCTGAGCCCTAGCTCAGGGCTGTGCATGAGGCTCTGCTTTCTGGGCAGAGGTGGCCATTCTGAGCTTCCGATCAACCTTCTGCTTTCAGTTGGGATGATGTCACATAATGTCACAGAAAGAGACTGAGCATGCTCAATTGGGTCTATCCATTCTTTTCTTTTTTTAAGTTTTATTTATTTATTAGCATTCTTATGTTACATCAGTAAACATTATCATATTACATCACAAGGCGTATTTTAATATAATTATCAGCATGTATACAAAGTTTATATACAAAGTTTATACAGTGGTACCTCGGGTTAAGAACTTAATTCGTTCTGGAGGTCCGTTCTTAACCTGGAACTGTTCTTAACCTGAAGCACCACTTTAGCTAATGGCCACTGCGCCCACTGCCACTGCGCTGCTGCTGAACAATTTCTGTTCTCATCCTGAAGCAAAGTTCTTAACCTGGGGTACTATTTCTGGGTTAGTGGAATCTGTAACCTGAAGCATCTGTGACTCGAGGTACCACAGTATACCTAAGGAAAAGAAACAAGGACAAAAAACTATTCCAAAATCAAATATGTACCAACACTTTGGACTTCCTGTCTATCCTGTTGTATATTCCTTTTTTACAAATAAATGTACTCTTATTATTGTATATTTCTTTATATTTTATCTAATACATTCCTATATCAATATGTACCCTTGGTCTTATTTCTCAACTCAGTCTCTCTCCAACATCAATCAAATGCTAGCATAGAAAGCGAACCTTTACTGTATTTTTGAACGTATATCTTATATCTATCCCACTTTTCCATAATTTTTTGTTTTGAATTGCCTCTAAGGCTATTTGTCAACTGCGCCATTTCAGCAAATTCTTGTAGCTTGTTATGCCAATCCGTTATTGTCGGGACGTCTTCTTCCTTCCACCCCTTTGCCACCAAAGTCTGAGCTGCAGCTGTTGCATATAAAAATACCTCCCTATACCTATGGGTCTATCCATTCCAATGAGCCCAGAGTGGTCAGTACTAGAGTGCTAAACACATCCATCTTGAAGATTGTGTTTTTCAAGGCACACACCGGTGGCTCATGCAACAAGCTAGTCGTCTTGCATGCGGGCTTCACATTTGGGCACCTGACTGGCTGCTGCAGAATGATGAACTGTGATGGGCCTTTGACCTGATCCAGAAAGGCTCTTCTTACATTCTAAACCACCGATTCAGCAATTCTTCTTTAGCCTTTGGAAGATTCACATGCTTTTGATTATGGTATAAATGAGGGCTATAAAGTAGAGTGCTGTGTCTTCATTAAAAAAGAAGGGGCAATAATAATGAAACAATATGCTGTAGTAGGCCTTCTCTCCTGTCCCCTTTTTAATAAAAAATGGAAAATAATAATTATGATGTATACACAATACATTTTTCTATTCCTTTGCTTAAGTTGGCTTTCAATGGCAAAAATATGTAATTCTCCTTTACTAGCAAACCGGAGGATAAACTCACCCTTTATAAGAGATAAGGACTCATGTACAGTGGTACCTCGGGTTACATATGCTTCAGGTTACATATGCTTCAGGTTACATATGCTTCAGGTTACAGACTCTGCTAACTTTGCTTCAGGATGAGAACAGAAATCATGCTCTGGCGGCGCGGCAGCAGCAGGAGGCCCCATTAGCTAAAGTGGTGCTTTAGATTAAGAACAGTTTCAGGCTAAGTACGGACCTCTGGAACGAATTAAGTACTTAACCCGAGGTACCACTGTATTTTTATATGCAATAACGGCAGCAAGAATATTATTGGCACAAAAATGGAAGCAAGAAGAATTGGTCGGTAGGCGGTTGGAGGATGGATGGCGGCTAATGGATTGAAGTTGAATCCTGACAAGACAGAAGTACTGTTTTTGGGGGACAGGGGGCGGGCTGGTGTGGAGGACTCCCTGGTCCTGAATAGGGTAACTGTGCCCCTGAAAGACCAGGTGCGTAGCCTGGGAGTCATTTTGGACTCACAGCTGTCCATGGAGGCGCAGGTCAATTCTGTATCCAGGGCAGCTGTCTACCAACTCCACCTGGTATGCAGGCTGAGACCCTACCTGCCCGCGGACTGTCTGGCCAGAGTGGTGCATGCTCTAGTTATCTCCCGCTTGGACTACTGCAATGCGCTCTACGTGGGGCTACCTTTGAAGGTGACTCGGAAACTACAGCTAATCCAGAATGCGGCAGCTAGACTGGTGACTGGGGGTGGCCGCCAAGACCACATAACACCGGTCTTGAAAGACCTACATTGGCTCCCAGTACGTTTCCGAGCACAATTCAAAGTGCTGGTGATGACCTTTAAAGCCCTAAACGGCTTCGGCCCAGTATACCTGAAGGAGCGTCTCCACCCCCATCGTTCTGCCCGGACACTGAGGTCCAGCGCCGAGGGCCTTCTGGTGGTTCCCTCATTGCGAGAAGCGAAGCTACAGGGAACCAGGCAGAGGGCCTTTTCGGTGGTGGCGCCCGCCCTGTGGAATGCCCTCCCATTGGATGTCAAGGTGATGGACAACTACCTGACATTCAGAAGACATCTTAAGGCGGCCCTATTCAGGGAAGCTTTTAATGTATGATATCTTAGTGTTTTTTGGTTTCTGTGGAAGCCGCCCAGAGTGGCTGGGGAAACCCAGCCAGATGGGCGGGGTACAAATAACAAATTATTATTATTATTATTATTATTATTATTATTATTATTATTACCGACAAAAGAAGAGTGCCAAATGAAATTAACGGACTATGCAGAATTAGATAAATTAACAGAAAGGATTCAAAACCTGCGGGACCAGAGATTCTTAGAAGTCTGGAGTAAATATTTGAACTATTTGAAAAGCAATTGTAATAAACAGATCATGCTAGTAGGACTGCAAGAAGTTCTGTAAGGAAGATTATTTGAAATATTGCAAGACTATGAAGAGAACTAGGGACGCAGGTGGCACTCTGGGTTAAACCACAGAGCCTAGGGCTTGCTGATCAGAAGGTCGGTGGTTCAAATCCCCACGACAGGATGAGCTCCTGTTGTTTGGTCCCAGCTCCTGCCAACCTAGCAGTTCAAAAGCACGTCAAAGTGCAAGTAGATAAATAGGTACCACTCCAGTGGGAAGGTAAACGGCGTTTTCGTGTGCTGCTCTGGTTCGCCAGAAGTGGCTTAGTCATGCTGGCCACATGACCCAGAAGCTGTACGCCGGCTCCCTTGGCCTATAAAACAAGATGAGCACCGCAACCCCAGAGTCATCCACGACTGGACCTAATGGTCAGGGGCCCCTTTACCTTTTTATGAAGAGAACTATTAGTTAATGATAATTAAAAGTAATAGAGAAATTAAGAAATGCAGAATAAGTGATAAAGAATGGGAAATCATCAGAGGTTGTTGAAGGAAGTCTAAAATGTTGTGT